>NC_056073.1:42369006-45214006 GCF_016772045.2 Ovis aries
TATGAGTTTTAGGATCAGCTTATAAATTTTTTAAAAAAGAGGGAGATTTTGATACAAATTGTGTTGAATCTATAGATCAGTTTGGATCTACAGTATTGCATCTCAGTAATATTAGGTCTTCTGATCCATGAACATAGGATATCTTTCTAATTACATAGGTAATTTCTAATTTCTTTCAGTAGTTTTTTTTTTTTTTGAGTTTTCAGAGTACAAGGTTTGCATTTCTTAAATGTATTTCTGAGTATTTTATCCTTTTTAATGCTGTTATTAAGACTTGTTTTCCTAATACAATATTCAGATCATTCATTTTTCAGTAAAATTTTAACTATTTAAGTAACATCCAAAGTACTGATGTGACATTCTACCTATAAATACCTAAGTTAGCATCTGTTAGTTCCCTCCTTCCCTCACTTTCCAGTTAGCCACCAGGCCACTATTAGACCGATAATAATTAAGAATTGCTTGCTCTCATTCACTACGCAACCCAGATTGACATTTCTTTGATTCTCCCTAGAACGTCTCCTCATGGCTGGCCTTTTCAAATGAGGATTCAAACAAGTCCTCCTCTTAAACGTGGCAGTCATATCTTTCAAGTCTCCGTCCTTCTCGAATGGCTCCCCTTTTCTCTTTTTCTGGAACTGAGGATTTAAGTCTATCTAATTCAGGCACAGTGAGTCTCTGACCTCATACAAAGCTAATATCTACAGTCAGATTGCTGTTGTTCAGTCACTTAGTTGTGTCTGACTCTTCGGGACCCCACGGGCTGTAGCCCACCAGGCTCCTCAGTCCCTGGGAATTTCCTGGGCAAGAATACTGGAGTGGGTCACCGTTTCCTTCTCTGGGGAATCTCCTCCCCACAGGGATCAAACCTGCTTTAGGTGGATTCTTTTCCACTGAGCCGCCAGGGAACCCTAACATCTATAGTCAAATAATCCTCATTAAATAGAACCAGAACCCTCCTGCTTCATTGCAGATAAAGAAACTTGAAACAGAATGATTTCCTCTGGCAGTAGGTCCATGGGTCTGCACAAGTGTGTGATGTTGTTGTTGGCTCTCCAAGCACCTGTTGAGAAATAATCCCTACTGAAGATACTGGACACACCACCATTGTTTCCTATCCCTCCCCCCATACTTGAGCAACAAAGCCTAATTGTTCTAGGGGGTGATACAGAAGGCTGTCGCTCATCTCACTTTACTTACTAGGATGGAGAGTTAGAGTTCCCCTTCCCTGGGAAAGAGTTTCTTACTCAGGGCCTCTTGTGTTCCCACTTCTCCTCCCTGGCCTCCAGTTACCAAATGTGGTTTTCTCTCTGTTCTTCCAAGTTTCTTCCCTTTTCTCATCATTTAAAATATTGGTCTAGAAGGGATTTCCCTGGTGGTCCAGTGGTTTAGAATCTGTCTTCTAATGCAGGGAAGGTAGGTTCAATCCCTGGTCAGGGAACTAAGATCTCACGTGCTCCGTGGCGTGGCCAAAAAGTAAAAATTAAAATATTGATCTGGGAGTAAGATACAAGTCTGCATTTAGGGTCAAAGCAGGGCTCACAAGTGGAAAAATCCCTTAAGAGTACGGCATGTGGCTAAAAAAAAAAAAATCCTGCTTTTGTGTTTTTCCATTGGCAGCATTCCATTCTGACCAGATGTGTATGCTTTTAATCACTGTATGTTGGTGGATTACTCCTGACTCATACCATTCCTGTGGGGGAGCCATTAAAATATTTCCCCATCCAAAGTAGTCAGGCACCAGTCCATCAGCACAGAAGCTACCTTGGAGCTTGGCCGTGGAGCTGCCAAGCCTTCCACTTGCTGGACCTTCAGAAGGTGGGAAAGGGTCCTACAGATGGGGAGATACTCAGAAATCTCAAGGCAGAGGCTAAATTTGCATGACTGTGTGCTCAGTCATGTCCGACTCTTTGAGACCCCATGGACTGAAGCCTGCCAGGCTCCTCTTTCCAGGGAATTATCCAGGCAAGAATACTGGCGTGGGTTGCTTGGGGATCTTTCTGACCCAGAGATCAAACCCTTGTCTCCTGTGTCTCTTGCATTGGTAGGTGGATTCTTTACCACCATACTACTTGGGAAGCCAACTGATAAATACATGTTTTAATTTCTTTCTACCTCTAATTGGCCGAGTACTGGCAAAATATTGGCCCCAGCATTGTGGCCACTTCTATGTCCTAGCTTGTGCTGTGTCTATTCTAGAGCCTCCACTTTTTATCAAGTCTTCACACTCTCTGCGGTAGATTAGGAGACCAGAGGTCTCTCCTCTGCATGAAAATCTGCATTCTCACGGTTTCATAGATGATAATGCCTTTAGGGTGAAACTCAGCTTCTTAATGATTACTTGATTTACTGTGTAGAGGATTTTAGAAGAAAGAGAAATGATGCCTTGGCCTACCCGACGGGGAAAATGCTAAAGACATTACACACACACATCCTTCTCTTTCTTTGTCCCTCTGTTTCTCTCTTTACTTAATGGATGTATGCTTTACATACAATAAAATGCATTCATCTCAAGTGTGTAGTTTGAGTTTTAATAAATGTATGTGCCTATGTAACACCACCCCAGTCTCAGAATATAGAATATTTCCATCACTCCAGAAAGCTTCAAGTGACCTTGGAGTCCATATTCCACCCTCCCAGCCCCAGCCTGGTACCCATTGCTGTGCTTTCTGTCATGACAGCTTACTTTGCCGATTGAACAGGCTCAGATAAATAGTCCTAGAGTGTGGACCCTTTTCCATCTAGCTTCTTCCACTCAGCCTAGTGTGTCTGACATTTCTCCATCTTTTTCCATGTCTCGGGAGCTCATTTGTTTTTGTTTTTTTTTTGCTGAGTTGATTCCGTTTTATGGGTGTACCACAATTTCTTTATCCATTCAGCCACTAGATGGACATTGAGTCGTTTCCAGTTTGGGGCTTTTGTGAATAAAATTGCTATGAATGTTCATGTTCAGGTCTTTTGTGTTGCTGCTGCTGCTGCTAAGTTGCTTCAGTCGTGTCCAACTCTGTGCGACCCCGTAGACAGCAGCCCACCATGGTTTTATTTCTCTTTGGTACATTCCTGGGGGTGGAGTTGCTGGGCTTTAGGACTGATGTATGTTTTACATTCTTAAAAATCTGCCTGCTTTCCAAAGTGCCTGTGCAGCCCTTTTCTTTCAAATGCCTGACATTATTACTCACTGGCTCATGCTTTGCGCTAGAAAGAAATAAAGAGAATGAGCAGAATCGACTAATGTCTGCAGCTTTTTTGTCAATGAAGAGATTTTTTAAAAAGATTCTGAGCCCCTGAATGCCCCTTGATGGTTCTTGTTCTGGGGCGCTGGTCTGAACTCTGGCTCATCTGAACCCTGGCTGGCAGGAAAGTGAGAAGTTTCCATTAACTGAGAACCTGAGGAGGGCTAATGTTTTATATAGATATATGTGTGTATGTATGTTTATATATATATATATATATATATATAAACACATACATATGTATATTATATATAATACATAATACTACATATTATGTGTGTTATATATACTGTATATATTATATAATGCATATTGTATATACTATGTATTATAGGTACAATAAATATTATATCACATAATTTATAACAATACAGTAGCTAGCGTGATACAGCTAGTGGCTGCCTATGCCAGGAGTCAAAAACAGCTGTGAAGACTCTAGTGCTGGCAGGTTTTCCTAAACCCAGCTTCTCGGGCTTTCTCTGAAATGTTTAAGAAAAGGGAATGCATCCTTAAGGAGACAGAGGGAGTATTTGGGGACGTGATTTCTAGGAAGACATTTCTTCTTCTAAAAATTAATACAAAGTGTGTATTTGTTTCCACATGTCTGTGTTTATTTTAATATAAGATATACTTAATATACAAATGTTCATACCCCACCTCCCCCCACAAATGGTCCAGTCAGAGTGCTCCAGGGAGAGGCCCATGGCCAGTGTGTCCTGGCATGTCCCCCTCATCTTCTTGCGATGCGTCCCGCTCAGGCTGAGTTGTGCTTTGGCCAAGTGTGTTTCCTGTTCCCCACCTGTTCTCCTGGTCTGCCTTGTGGCTTCTGACGTGGCGGGTGGAGGTGAACATTTGCCCTGCCAGGTGCTGTCAAGGCCTGCAGTCTCTCCTGGGTCCCCTCTGGGTTTTATGATCTGTTCTGCCTCCCAGCCTGCGGGCTATGGCAGGGGCTGCCCCGAGATGATGGAGGGCCTGGGAAGTGAGGAAGTGAAAGCAGGCAGTGGCAGGGTGGGTGAATTTCTCACAACGGGCTGGCTATCCTCCAGTGGAGAGCAGAGAGGCCTGAAGCCGGACACCCCTCTTTCCCTTTGAGGCCAGCTTCTGCAGGGCCCACAGTCCCCAGTCACTGCTGGGTTCTCCTCTGGAGAATTCTTCCTGGTCAGTGCCCCGAGCTGCTGATATGATGGCTGCAGGTGCCCTCGTCCTTGTTTCAGCTCTTTTCTCAGTGGGCCTCTCTTGAGCTCTGAAGGTGGGGTCTCCCAGTGCATCACTGCACCCCTGTGATCACTGCCCATCCAGAGCGTTTCCCCTCCTTCTGGGAGGTAAGTCCTTCCTCTGACATGAAACACTGGGTGTGTGCTTCCTATGGCTGCTGTAACAAAGAGTCCCAGGGACTCAAAACAATAGGGATTACTCTCAGAAGTGAGACATCTGAATTCAAAGTGCTGACAGGGCTGCGTTCCTGCTAGAAGCTGCGGGGAGAATCCTTTTATCCAGCTTCTAAATGCTGCCTTGGTCGTATTCCTTGGTAATGACTTTCTCACATCCCTCCGACCTCTTGATTCTGTGACATGTCTCCCACCACGCATTCTGATCTCTTTCCTCCTACAGATAAGGACCCTATGATGACATCAGGCCCACCTGGATAATCCAAGCTAGTCTCCCATATCTAGATTCTTCCCTTTGTCCTGTCTGTCAAGTCCCTTTTGCCATCCTATAAGGGAACGTTCATAGATGCTGGGGATTCAGATGTTGACCTTTAACCTATCACAACAAGAGACACAGCATCTTTGGTACTAACTCCTGGGAAAGGCTACGTGTCCTGTAGGAGACTGCTCCTGGTACACCCTGCAGACTCTCAGGGTGGCATGCACTTTGAGAGGAGCATTTGAAAGCAGGTGGCCACTCAGACTGGAGTTGACATCCTGACCTGTGACCTCTCTCAGGTGAAATAGACTGTCTCTGAGCCTCCACTTCCTCATCTGTAAAATGGAGGCAGTCACCTAACTTTGCAGGGAAAAGTAAAGATAAACACCTTTACTGTGGCCAGCAAACAGTAGGTGCTCAATAAAAGATGCCTAAATTCATCTGGAGAATTTCTAGTGAACTGCCTAGAACAGGGACCGATACTGCTCCTCAGCTTGGTTTGCATGTTGAGGAGTTTCCTAGGTATGTCCGTCTGTGGTTGTGAAAAACGTACTAAACATATAAATGCTGTTCCCCAGGCTCCCGAATTCTTAAATCCACTTCTGCACGTTTGAAGCGGGCAGGCGATGGTGACACTCTAGGATGACCTTCCTGCATTCCCCGCTGCCCGCCCTTATTCACCCTAGGGTCAGCAGCTGGCACATTTAGTCCCAGAGTCAGATTTTTCTAGAATAAATGAACCCCAAGCTCGGCCTGGAATTGTCCCACCGCGCCCCCTCCACCCTCCACCCCCGTGCCTAGATGCCAGGGATAACGCAAGCCAGAGAGGGCCCGCCCCAGGGAAGGTCCCCGGCTTCCCCTGCTTGTGACTGTGGACTTGCTCAGCTGGGAGTGGCGCTGGCTGGTATTTACACCCAGAAGTTTCTTTTTGGGGGAGCACAGCCTAGGGACCTCAGGATGGCTCCCCCCGTGGTGGTGGCTTCTGGGTGCTTTGTCGCTCATTCACGAGTGAAGACTGGTAGCAGGGCACTTTCCACGACTGTCTTTATTTGCTCCTCGGGGTATTACTGCCTGCATTTTACTGATGAGGAAGCTAAACTCCTGGGAGGCTGACGCTCTTATCTGAGTTTGCACAGCCACTAAAGGGCAGGCCTGGCGTCTACCCAATGCCTAAGCCTGTCAAGCCTGTAACACCGCTTGCAATCTGAATTTCTGGATAACTCCTGAATCTCTTCTATTACAGGGAAGGAAAAACAAAATTCCTCTATCAGAGGCCAGGCCATGATATGTGAGTTTTATCAAGTGATTTATAGGCTCCTTATCACATGCCCCGTGCCTCTTGGCAGAGGGCCATGGCCAAGGCCACGGCTGGATGTGCCAACTGCTGGGTGAATCCCAGTCGAATCTCTCCTGACCCTCCTTCTGGAGCTTAGGCCCCCAACTCCATCCAAAGGATATTGAAAGGCTTATTTTTTTCCTTTTCAAACAAAAATTGTAATTTTATCTAGTCCTCTTAAAATTTGTGATGCACTTAAAATTCAGAGAGAACAAAAGCCAACACTCTGAGAAGCTGCCCTCCCATTTCCTGCCCACAGGCCCCCAGGTCAGGGTTCCCTTCCAGAGATATTTTACATAAATACAAGCAAATATATATAGTTATCTATGTCTTTCTATACAGATGATATTATACCAGGCTTATTTTTCTGCATCTTGTCCTTTTTGTATAACTTTCCATATCCTGCATGAAGAGCTATCTCATTTTTATGTGAAATACAAAATTTACATAAAAATTGTGAAAAAGATCATATTTAATGATAAACTAAGTCTTTTAAAAATAGGTTACATGTTTATCAGTTAGCCAGCTAGCAAAATACCTATATATTATTCCTTTAAGAAACTGGCCAAGGAAATTTACGTACTATTTTGTAGAGTCCAAATTAATTGAATAAGTAATGATGCCCACAACACGAAAAAGTTGTTTTGAGTCAATTTTTTAAAAAAAATTTGAAATTCAAGCAGCACAACTTGGTGCTTATTATTAAAAAGAAATGCTTCAATAAGTGTTAGTGTCATTAGATTCCAGAGAAACAAGAGAGGGAGAAGATGGTGTTTTGGGGGAGCCCCATTCTCCACCTGGATGGAGAGCTGCGATGCAGCTGTGTTCCCGCAGGGCTGCACAGGACTGGTCCATGGGGGCCTTTCCACAAGGATGCTGAGCCAGGGAGTATGGGCACAGAAAGCCCGTGTGGCTTCTTTACTTGCCTGAAAAGCTCTCTGACTTCTTTGTTCCTATTGGTGGCTCAGACGGTAAGAATCTACTTGCAATGCGGGAGACCTGGGTTCAATCCCTGGGTGGGGAAGATCCCCTGGAGAAGGAAATGGCAACCCACTCCAGTATTCTGGCCTGGAGAATCCCATGGACTGAGGATCCTGGCAGGCTACAGTCTACGGGATCACAAAGAGTCAGTGACTAACATACTCACCACTTTATCTACTCACCCCCTCCCCAGTATGAAATGAGTCAATTGTCTGAGAGAACCTGGGGCAAAGTGCACTGACCAGTGTCCACGCAAACATTAATGGCTCATAGAAGTACTGCATCAGAGAAAACTTTTGCTGATGGAGAGGGTGATTGCAACTTCTCCGTATTATTGTGTGCAGTGCCTGGGTAACAGGGTGCTTAATGTTTTAAAAACCATCAAAACTGAACCACACGCCAGTACTCGGGATGAGGGGTGGTGACTGGCACATTGAACCTCTGCTAGGACAGTGGGCAGTGAGATCTAGGCTGGACGTGAGGATGGAACACAGGATGAAACTGTTTCATGTTTTTAACAAGCACTTCTTGCCCCTAGAATCCTTTTCTCTTGCTCAGCTCGGACATGAGGCAGATGAGGAAATGCACAGGGGCTGGGCTGGGGTCTGGGAACAGGATCCGCATGAAGTCTCCACCCACCCCTGTCCCCCGCCTCGTACCCACAGACACTGACTACTCACCCCTGAGAGCAAGGTGTGTGTGGAAGGGGACGCTGCCTGTGAAAGCCATTGGGCAGAGCAGCAGAAGGTATTCGGTGAGAAGGGCTTTCTGGGGCTGGCACACTAGTGGGGGAGTGTGTGATAGCCCCCAAGAGTGGCTTCTGCCAGGTGAATGATGCTTCTACTGGCTCTGGGTGGCAGGGGACAGCCCCGTGTTCCCCAAGGAGTATAAGGCTCCTCTGCAGTCTGGCCGGGGCCACTGTAAGTCAGGTCTCCAGACAGTGGCCCTGGAACTGCTGATTCTCGGGTGTGTGTCCAGCACAAACACAATGCAAGTTTGTTTGAGCTTAAAAATGGGAATTGGGGTGAGATGGAGGCTCCCTGGGACATCAATGTAATGACCTTTTGGGGCCTGGGAATAAAAGGAGGACAGAGATCCATAAACACAAAGCTCTTGTTTGAAAAAATTAAAGGATAATGGCGCAAACTCACTCCCCTAAGGTAACTGATAAGAGCAGTCTTATAAACTGCTGTTTGATGGGAATGGGGCATGAAAAAATCTAAAGGAGACATCAGCTGCATAGATGGGGCAGACATGACTAAGGGGGGAATAGTTCATGACTTTATTCTTGCATATTATTATTTATTGTTGTATTTGCTACTTATTATCATTATGCTCTGTGAGTGCTTTAACTTCACAGAGACCATTCTTCAGGCTTTAAGCCTTTGAAGAGGCTGACTGGCTCTTGTCTTAGACCCAGTTCTTTCCCTGCCCCTCACCTAGATGACTACTTAATACAATTCTTCCCTCTCTTCCCACTCACCCCCAACAGAAATTGACCTGCTTTCAAAAGTCTCTCAACTATACAATGAGCTAACAGGACAGTTCACAAGTTCTACTCAGAAGCCCCTTGATGACTATTTAACCTACACCTAAAGGAAAGAAAAACTCTGTTATTTCCTTTTCCAGCCTGGCAGGAATGCATGATTGGAGACTTCTCTGAGCCCCATCCCGCTATCTTCCTGTCTCTAGCGCCAAGCAGGACTTAGCCACTTTCCTTGTTGCAGAGTGATCGGTCTTAACAGAAGGTCCCCACCATCACCACTTGCCAGTTTTGTTATTGTTGTTCAGTTGATAAGTTGTGTCCGGCTCTTTGTGACCCTATGGACTGCAGCATGCCAGGCTTCCCTGTTCTTCACTATTTCCCGGTGTTTGCTCAAACTCATGTCCATTGAGTCAGTGATGCCATCCAACCATCTTCATTCTCTGTCTCCCCCTTCTTCTTCTGCCCTCAGTCTTTCCCAGCATCAGGGTCTTTTCCAGTGAGTCAACTCTTTGCATCAGGTGGCCAAAGTATCAGAGCTTCAGCTTCAACATCTGTCCTCTAATGAATATTCAGGGTTGATTTCCTTTAGGGTTGACTGGTCTGATCTCCTAGCAGTCCAAGTTTTAAAGACCATTTAAAGATAGTTCCATGTGCTCCAAGGGGGCATTTTTAGCTTGGTGATGTCATCCACAGTTAGTTAGGACCAGAGTCCTGTGGGAGTGCATGCCTGGGTGAGTCCCCTCCTGCCAGGCCTCTCTGGAGATGCTGGCGTAGGCCTGAGATGGTAATGTCAGCCTCACCGTGGGCCCACGCCTCCTCTGCTCTACCCCCACCCCCACCCGTGAAGTGGCTGCAGCTGTTGCTAAGCAACCAGTTTATCTGTGCTGTACTGGTCAGCAGATACAGAAGCAACTCCTGCTAGAGAGTTCCAGCTGGGAGACACCCAGGCGCTGGAACGTGAACTCTGCTAATACCCACCACCTCTGACCCTCCCCTCTGTGCTGAGAGCCCCTCCTTCCTGGAGGTGTGAGTTTGCCTTTGGAGACTGGAAAAAAAAAAAAAAGATCTAGATCATTGATGTGCTAATAAATTCAGCTTTATCTCAGAAGTTTAAAGTGATTTATACCTTAAGTTTATATCTTCACGTGTCTTCAAAACCCTTAAGAGGCAGTTGATTGTATTACCCTGCATCAGAGAGTTCAGAAAATTGTGTTTATTCTCTAAGATCAAGAAGGTGCCATGCACGACGCTGCCCGCCCCAGCTGGTGGGACCAGCTTGACGTATCCGTAGCCCCCATTTCACTCATGCTTGGCTGGACCTCTGGATCTTTAAGGGCTTCTTCAGGTCAGGTCCAGATTCTTCAGAGTCAAAGTTTTGTGAGGATCGGTGCTAAAAAGTATCTACAGCAAGCCACTTCTATGCCAAGGAGAAACCAAAGTATTAATAAGATGGCCTCTGCCTTTAAAGAACTTTTTTTTTTTTTTTTCCTTTTTCAAACTTTAAACTTCTTATTTTGTATTGGGGTCTAGGTGGTTAATAATGTAGTGGTAGTTTCAGGCGAACAGCAGAGGGACTCAGCCATCCACACGCATGTGTCCATTCTCCCCCCAAACCCCCACTCCCATCCAGGCTGCCGCGTAATACTGACCAGAGTTCCATGTGCTATCCGGTAGGTCCTTACTGGTTTTCCATTTTGGATATAGCAGAGAACTTCTAATCATGAGTTGAGGAGGGGCTCTACAGAATGCTCTGAAACAAAAGTTCCCCAACATTCTCCATTCATGGTGCCCTTAATGTCTCAGTAGTTTTTTCATGGTGCTCCTAGATCTGGCAATTCCATTTAGTAAGTCCAAATAATAAGACAGATTTGTCCCAGATGCTTGAAAAAAAATAGCACCTAAATTGAAGGAGTAAAAATATTTGCACTTCATTCTTAAATGATCAGAATCAGTTACACTGGGATACGAATGCATCAGGTACCACACAGCTTCTCAAACCACAGAACCAGCTAGAACACTACACCCTCATTTCCCATCCTGCCTTGAGTTTTGCCTGATATTTTTGACTGATTGTTCAGCTTTTATCACTGCGACTGTTGAAAGCCAAGCTTCACAGAGATGGGATGCCATCAAAAGGCAGATAGTGTAATTCAGGATTGAAACTGTGAACCTTCTGAGGAGTAGCTCCCGCAGCGTCCAACAGATGTCAAGTACCGTTATTATGTTTTCCTCAAAAATTAAAAATACACTGCCGTTCCCCAGCAAGTTTGGTCTGGGACCCCTGGATACCTTGGGTGAAACTAGTCGTGGAAACTACAAGACCAGGCAGAGCCTGGGCACCTCCTCCCATTGCTTCCTCAGGAAAGCCTTCAATAAGTGTTCGTGGATTAAATGAATAATTACATGACAATCCATGCCGACAACTGGATTCCTTTGCAGTCACATTTTACTGCCTGTGAAGTTGGCTTTAGAATTATAATGTACTTATCTTTTTCCTTTTTTTCCAGTTTATGAATTTTTAATGTGTTTATTTTAATTGAAGGATCATTGCTTTCCAATATTGTGCTGGTTTCTGCCATGCATCAGCATGAATCAGCCATACATATACATATGTCCCCTGCCTCTTGAAACCCCCTCCTGCTTCCCACCCCATCCCACCCTCTAGGTTGTCAGAGAGCCCAGTTAGAGTTTCCCGAGTCATGCAGCCAGTTCCCGCTACTCTCTCCATTTGTCCCATCCTCCCCTCCCCGCCGACCCACTTGCCCCAGGCCCACAAGTCTGCTTTCTGTGTCTGCATCTCCTCTGCTGCCCTGAGAACAGGTTCATCAGTACCATCTTTCTAAATTCCATGTATATGTGCTAATGTACGATATTTGTTGTTCACCTTCTGACTTAGTTCACTCTGTATGTTAGGCTCTAGGTTCATCCACCTCATTAGCACTGACTCAACTGCGTTCCTTTTTATGGCTGAGTAATATTCCATTGTATGTATGTACCACAGCTGCTTTATCCATTCATCTGTTGATGGACATCTAAGTTGCTTCCATGTCCTAGCTATTGTAAATAGTGCTGCAATGAACATTGGGGTACATGTGTCTTTTTCTATTATACAGCGTATATGCCCCGTAAGTAATGGGATTGTTGGGTCATATGGTAGTTTTATTCCTAGTTTTTAAGGAATCTGCATACTGTCTTCCGCAGTGGCTATATCAATTTACATTCCCACCAACAGTGCAAGAGGGTTCCCTTTTCTCTGCATCCTCTCCCAGCATTTATTGTTTGTAGATTTTTTGGTGATGGCCATTCTGAGAAGTGTGAGGTGATATCTCATGCAATGTACTTTTTCAAGATGAGTCACAGGCACGTGGAGGGAACCAGAATATGGTTTGAATCCTGGCTTTACCACTTACTGGGGTGTGAATTTGGGCATCGATTCTTGAGGGTTTGGCTTTGCGGTTTGTGACACGGTGATGACAGCGACTCTCCAGGGTGTGGGGAGGAATTGATGAGCGTGGCTGCGCCTCACCAGGTGCTTTGTACCTCGGAATCCTTTCAATCAGTGTAGTTGTTTCTATAATCCTTCTTCCTGGGATGGACAAGCAGACTTCAGTGTGATCAAGCGTGACAAGCTTTTCTCAGGAGAGGTGTGTGAGAGTTGACTTGGAGGAGGGAAGGGAACAACCCACAGCTGTCTGCTCTCTAGGGGTCTTAATGACACCCTGCCCCACTGTGGAACAGAGCGAACCAAGCCTGGGTCTCTGTCCCTGTTCTCTGTCTGCATCTGGCACGTCTTTAGGGCTTCTGCTCTGTCTTAGCATCTGGGCATCCCCCGCAGTCCGGTGCAAGTCTGCTGAATGGCCAGGTATTTAGGAGCCCCAGGCCAGCCTTATTCCAGCGCTGTGCCCTGCAGAGCCCTCTCTGGGGGTCAGTAAGAATCCCTTCCACTCAGGAGCATCCTCAGGATGTATGGAGAGCCTTCAGAGCCTTTATCACCCGTCTGCCTGTATCCCTGCCTCCTTCAGAGTCTCCCAGTGTTACGTGGAAGAGAGTATTAAGACTTGACTCAGCCCACTCTTTCTTCTGTAAAATGAGCTTCCCTGGTGGCTCAGAGGTTAAAGCATCTGCCTGCAAGGCAGGAGACCTGGGTTCAATCCCTGGGTTGGGAAGATCCCCTGGAGAAGGAAATGGCAACCCACTCCAGTATTCTTGCCTGGAGAATCCCATGGACAGAGGAGCCTGGTAGGTTACAGTCCATGGGGTTGCAAAGAGTCGGACACAACTGAGGAACTTCACTTTCACTTTCCACCTGACATCACCAGGCAGCCCACGAAACTTCTAGCTTCTCAGGCTTCCAACTAGCATTGCTCAGGCAGACACAGACCCAGATGCACCCAGTTTTCTGGAAGTTGTTGCCAACTAGGTTTTTGCCTTTAAAAGAGTCTGCATTGTTTACAACTTGTTGCCAAAACAAAACAACAAGACCTCCAAAGCTCTAAGACTCACCCTAGCCAGCACCTGGGCCTTTCAGCCATGGTTGGCTAAACCTGCTGAAACCTTCATGGGCTCAGTTGCAGGGGGTTGTTGACTGGTCCAGAGATGAGAAATTGAACACTGTCTCTTTAGGAGAAAAGGCTGGGGCAGGGAGGATGTGGCTGGCATCTGGGTTGCTCCAGGGTGGCCTGGATCTCTGGGCCCAATTAAGAGCGTTGTAAACTTTCCCCTGCCACCCTCACCCTCTCCAAGTCTTGCCCATTTCTAAGTTTCTGAGCTATGTGGACAAGACCGTCATCCTAGTGATGATGGGAACACAGATGTGTGCAAACATCAGCGGCAACCAAGGGTGAGGGGCGGTTCTTGGGAAAGAAGGGTTCTGATCCCCAGCCTAGATCACTGGCTGAGCTTCAGTTATTTACAGGAGCAGCTGCTAAGGTACTCAGCTGAATGTCTCACACTGGCTTTGCCTTTCCGTTTCCCTGTCCTTGTCTCCCTGGGCCTCACACAGAGCCAGTAATGCCAGGGATGTGCCCAATGTCAAGTGAATCAGCACCCCAGCCGGTGCCTGTCGGCTCTGCCCTTTGTTTTCATTCATGAGAGTGCCCAGCATCCAGCCCTGGGATTCCAGGCAGAGAACAATGCAGCAGATTTGGTTTTTCAGGGGACACTTTACTGCATCTCAGCAGTACCTTCATTCTTGAATTAGATTTATTTCTTTCTGCAGACTTTCCTAAGTACTGTTCATTTCATGTTCTCATCAGTCCTCTCAAACTGGAAGGGCCAGATGCTGGTTGTTCAATCACCAGGTCGTGTCTGACTCTTTATGGCCCCATGGACTGCAGCATGCCAGGCCTCCCCGTCCCTCACCATCTCCCGAAGTTTGCCCAAGTTCATGCCCATTGCATTGGTGGCGCTGTCCAACCATCTCATCATCTGTCACCCTCTTCTTCTCCTGCCTTCAACGGGGCCAGATATCAGCCCCATTTCAAGATGGTTTGCACATGGCATCAGGGGCAAAGCCAGACTTAGGACACATTTTGATTTCAAGTCTTGGCACCTTACCCGCCCCCTTGGCTGCCCTGTACTTATCTCCCTGCCCACCCCATCTCTTTTGAATTTTTGTTGCTCTCAGAGCTGACATGGGCAGCTTTTATCTGGATGCATTATTAAATTCAGCTGACATTTATGAGCACTTTTCATCTGTCAGGATAGTACCTATATGTCCTTTCACCCTCAAGGCAGCCTTGTGAAGAAGGCGTTATTATTCCAATTTCATAATAAGGGAACCGAGCTCCCTCAGTGTCAGATGGCTTGGGTCACACCGTTCCAAATGCCAGAATCTGAACTTCAGTCTGCATCCCCCGACCCCCATTCCATTTCCTCGCTCCAATAAATCACATGGGATCTTGGGCTGCTTTATTTATAGACTCTCAGTGCCTCCTCTGCACTGAAATCAATCTCAGAAAGAAGTCCAGAAAGCTTGTAAACCTGTTGTACTAGGGAAGCATGTTAACTGCCAACCACAGAAACTGCCTGGCTGATTTTATCAGAATGGAATTTTTCTAAAGGACATTAATGCATCACAGAAATGTTCAGGAGCTCGAGGAGACAGCCTTGGAAAACAAGAAGAACAAAGACAGACTATGGCAGCTGGAATCAGGCCAGATGAGACAGAGGAACCCCCGAATGTGGAGGGACCTGGTTGCTTGCATTGATGCTGGTCCTGGGCTGCAGGGGCCATCCTTGGTGTCACTGTCACTGCTTTGGAAGTTGAGGTTGCTACCCCTCCTGCTGGCCTGGACTCTCCACACTTCAGCTTCTTTGGGTACCAGGCCCAGGTAGTATCCCTGGCTGGCCAAACCCAAGTGTGCTTGTGCTTTAGCTGCAAAGGCTGCTGGGAAACAACCCCCGGCTTGGCTTCCCTAATGGGAAGATGCTCTGCTTCCTGCCGAGATGCCCAAAGCGGGAAATTCCCACGTGGAGCAGGCTGATGCGGGTGCATGACAGCCCCTGAACGTCACAAATCTGTACCACTCCGCCCTAAACGCACACAAACACCCTAGTTCATTCTAGGTTGCTTTTCTTTGTCTAATCCTCACTACCCTCCCCACCCCTTGTCACAGACTTGGTCTAAGACCTGGAGAGTGCTCTGGGAAGTGGTTTGTTAATGATTATGCTGACCTGCTAGTACTCAGCCCTGGCTCTGGATTGCCTTCTGGCTGTGGGAGGGGTTTCTTTGTCTGGTCCCATCAGCAGAAACAGGAGCTCTTGAATTAAAGATGGTCCCACAGCTGACTTGTTCCCTCTGCTTTTGGCCAAGGGGTGAGATCCATTGTTTCAGGGTATTGGGCTGCTTTCCTTTCCTGGGAAGCTTTCTGGCTATGTTTATTGTTTATTTCTGGAGGTGTTTATTTCTCCAAGGGTCTGTGTTCCTGGACTTCATGGCAGGGCGGGAGTGTAGCCCCACAGTGGTTTGGCTGCTGCCTCTGTAAAGTGTATGGCAGGTGCCTGCGTGCAGAAGGCTGGGGCCCTTGAGGGCTTCCTTTGTTCAGTGTGGGAACCCAGTCACCACGCCTGTTCCCTCCTCCTCTCTCCTGATATCCTTCAGTTGCTCTGCGAGTTCACTGCTGTCGACTAAAAAAAAAATGTCTAACTCGAGAGTTGTGAGTTAAGCTTTATTTGGGGCAAAATGAGGACTGCAGCCCGGGAGGCAGCATCTCAGATAGCTCTGAGAGACTGCTCCAAAGCGGCAGTGGGGGAAAGTCAATATATAAGGTTTTGGAGAAGGGGGAGAGTTCAATACCATGAAGCGCTCATTTTACAAAAGGGTTTCTGTTAGTCATGAGGATCTGATGTCACCAGGAAGGGATTGAGTGCTTCTCTAGATATGAGGAGATGCAAGGATTGAGATCATACATCCAACTATCTAAAGACCTGTCCTATCAGATTCCCTGGAGCACAGAGTGCCTCACTCCACCCTGAACTCCCTCAGGACTTGTTGAAGGTCAACAGCTTTAGCAGCTGTTCAATCTCCGCAGAGGCAGATGGCAAATGCCTTTGTTGTTCAGTCATTGGCAACGCTCTTGGTAAGGGCCAGTTTGTAGCTGACACTGCCCAGGTGTGTCTACCTGTCCAGGACGACAGTGGCTGTGGTCCTCCCAGGCAGAGCCACCAGCCCTCCCCCTCCAAGCAGTCACTGGCTTCTGCCATCCCCCCATTGCCTTCCCTGATGGCTTCTCAGCTCTGTGCTGGGCTCTAGCTGGGCCCAGAGGGCTTGGGCTTCTTTTCTCAACCCACTTGGTGCTCTGAGGTTCAGTCCTTTAAAGCTGCTCCCACCCTCCCATCGGTGGCAATTCCCAACATGGAAAATAAAAGACAGAGAGCCTTGGGATCACAGAACTGAATTTGCAGGCAGACCTGCCACCTGTCTCTGGTCTTGGGCGATCCCTCTTAGCCTCTGTCCTCTATTCTGGACAAATGGGGATAATGATGCCCGTGTGATGCTTAACTGAGCTGACAGGAAGCCTGAGCACCTGGTGGGTTCATAACTGTTTCAGCTCTCCTTCCCTTCCTTGTGCTTTTTCCAGCCCCACAGAGACCACGTCTGCCACCTTCCTGGCACTGTTCCTGTTACCGCTGTCTACAGGGAGCCCTGAATTGAGGACACAATCTCCGTGGTAATGAGGAGACTAATAATAGATTGTAAAAAGCCTAGAGTAGCTCACCGAGTCCTATTTGATGGAGTAAAAACTACTGCAAGAGCATAAAAGCAAAGGGAGGTCTGGAAGGAATGTTGGCACGTGTCTGAAGCCCTTTGCTTGGAAAATACTTGAGAATCTTTCTCTACTTGGGTCTTTCTTGGGCTTGCAGGCAAATTAAGGAACTGGGATGGAGTCATTTGAGTATGACATTCGCCCTGATCCGGGTGGACCTAATCTCATTACAGAAGTCCTTTAAGGACAGAGTTCCCTCTAGCTGGTGGCCGAAGGGGAAGCCAGAGAGATGCCAAGCGTGGGAAGAATTTGCTTCCACGTGGTACTGTTACTGGCCTGACGATGGTGCCTCTAGAGGCTGCAAGGAAAGCAGCAGTGACCTCAGGCTTGCAGCCCCAAGGAACTGAATTTGGCAGACAGTCTGAGCTGGGAAGCCTGTTCTTTCCAGGAGCAGCCTTATGAAACCCTAAGCAGAGGCCCAGCTGCGCCCGCCTGGACTTCTGATCTAGAAAACTGAAAGACAGCAAATAGGAGCTGCATTCAGCTGCCACGTGTGTGGTCACTTCTTGGGCAGCAGTAGAAAGCTAATATAGCCCAGCTATAGGGATTGGTAGGGACTGTGGTCTATTGCACGTGAACAACCACTGTTCAGCTCCAACTGCTTATTGGTGTGCAGGAGACTCTGGGGGAAGAAATCCAGTGTTTCTGGATCTTTTTATCTTTAAAACAGTGTGAAGTATACTGTTTTTTTAAAGTGAAAAAACATCTGCTGGGTGAATATACCTCTGATCCCTTCACTAAAGCATAACTCCTCTTAGATGGAAAGCGTTCGCTACTTTTTTTTCTTTGAGAAGTTGCCTAGTTTAAAGTCTTGTCTTCCATTCATATTACATATACAGGGAGGACAGTATTTCTCTGAAGAGTGTTGACTTGCTGTCGACAATTAGGGATGGAGGTTTTGTCGGGGACTCGGGGGAGGTGGCTTTGGGAGCTAACAGGCATGTCCCATGGTTTCGGGTGTGTGGAGAGAACTCCCACTATAATTAGGAAAGGGAAGTACAGATTCCTTTATTTCTCTGCAGCTGTCCTGATTACCATTCTTTAGGGAGGGAGGTAGGAATTAGAATGATAGTGAATCTGGTCATCTCACCCAACCTGATCACTTATATTTTCTTTTAAGTACCTTGGTCTCTTTACATGAATCGGGTGGCCCAGTAGTTCAGCCCTCTGCCCTTTGCCCGCCACTAACTGCAGAATGGGACTGCTTCTATGGTGAAAGTGAGGCTTAGGTAACTGGCTGTGTTCCCTGGATCCAGATGGTGCCTCTGACTCCTGGCTTGTCCACATGTGTGGTGGTGGTGGTGGTACAGGCCACCCCCCAGGATAATAACCACTGACGTGCGGTATGTGTCATTTGGCTCTTTGGGACCAGCACAGCAGGACCTACGGTCCTGGCTGTTTCCCTTTGTCCCCAAGTCCTGACCATTGCAGCCACTGCATCCAGCCCCAGACCTCTGTCCCCCCAGGGACCCTCTTACCGCCTCCCTGCCTCTCTCACATGGGTGTCTGCACGTGCCACCTCTAGGCAGGGAGGTTGGGAAACTTGCGTCTAGCCTAGAAGGTCTCAAGCTCCCGCCTACCTACCTGCTGTTTCTAAACCTCTCCTCTTGGTCCCCTTGGGCTAGAAGTGGTAAGCTTTTCTTTTCTCCTCTGGGGATGTCCAGGCTGGAAGGAGCTAGAAGGAGCTGGCTAGAAACTTCCTGAGGTTATCTCCTCAACCTGTATTAGCCATAGTGTTGGTGTACACGTGCGTGCTCAGTCCCTTGATCATGTCTGACTCTTTGTGACCCCATGGACTGTAGCCCACCAGGCTCCTCTGTTCATGGGATTTTCCAGGCAAGAATACTGGAGTGCGTTGCCATTTCCTTCTCCAAGGGATCTTCCCAACCTAGGGACTGAACCCCCATCTCCAGAGTCTCCTGCATTCGCAGGTGGATTTTTCACCACTGCACCACCTGGGAAGAGATGTGTGCAACTGACCAATGAAAGTGAAAGTCGCTCAGTCATGTGCGACCCTTTGCGACCCCATGGACTATACAGTCCATGGAATTCTCCAGGCCAGAATACTGGAGTGGATAGCTGTTCCCTTCTCCAGGGGATCTTCCCAACCCAGGGACTGAACCCATGTCTCCCACACTGCAGGCGGATTCTTTACCATCTGAGCCACCAGGGAAGCCCAAGAATACTGGAGTGGGTAGCCTAGTCCCTTCTCCAGTGGATCTTCCCAACCCAGAAGTCAAACAGGGGTCTTCTGCATTGCAGGCAGATTCTTCACCAGCTGAGCTACCAGGGACTAATAAGGAAACCCCAAATTAGAAGTGTGTCAGGAGCGCTCTCCCTGTTGTGGGTATTATAGGAGCTATAATTAGAATATACCATTGTATGTGAAACCATCTGAGAAAATCTAACCCCTGACAGGGGTTCCTGTGCAAGAGGAAGACTGACGACAAGCCAGAGTAGTGGGGGAAAAGTCCATAGAGGTTGGTGGAATGTGGGGTGGGCTGCAAGGGCAGGTTATATACAGAACAGCACGTAAACGTCTAATTCAGTTCAGTATCAAGTCCCATCCTTATTAACCCCCATTGACCTCCTTTCCTTGGCTTCCCCCAACTCTTTCAGAGCCCACTGACAGCATCCTTGACAAAAGGAGCTGAAGACGCACCACCCTGACCCCTTTCCCTCTCAGGTGTGAAATTAGAAGTTGCTGTGGGAGACTTTGCATCGTCATCCGGCTGGGCATTGGGCGCCCTCGGCAGCCCCACCACTGTTTCCCAGTTTCTGGTGCTCACCACGGCCAGTTGCACCACCTCCTGGGAGCCCCCCTGTGGTGCCCTGGGCATTGCCCCTCTGTGACAGGCACGTGGGGCCAGCTGGCCCGGATGGGAACACATGTCTGGGATCAGATCCCAGCTGTCCTTACCACTGAGTTGCGGTGCCGCGGGCAAGTAGCTTCCCCTTGCAGAAGCTCGGTTTCTGCGTCTGTGAGGTGGGGACAGTGTTCGTTTCTGCCTCATGGGGTTGTGTCCATGAGAAAAAAAGAAAGGGTGTGTAGAATACACAGCCTCTGCTGGCACAGAGCCAGTGTTCTGTGAAAGGTGGTGGTTGCTATTTTAAATTCTGTCGGGAGTATTGAGAACGCGTCAGATTAGGGCTGTGAGTTGGGAAGTTGTTTGTCAGGAACTGTCATGGGGATTGAAGATGAAAGATTTAACCTCTCCAAGGGGGTTCTGCTCCCAATTTATACAGAGGAAGGCCTAGAGGGCAGAGTGGGGTTTAGATAGGTCATTTCTGCTGATGTGCATTCTCAGCGAAAAGAAAACGTGTGTGTGTGTGTGTGTCTGTGTGTCTGTGTGTCTGTGTGTGTGTCTGTGTGTCTGTGTGTGTTGGGGAAGGAGATATGGCCGTAGGATGGGAATAAGGAAGGAAGGGACTGAACTGGACTAAGTGGAGTGTCGCAGTCAGAGGGTGAACCTGACCAAAGGCCCCGTGTCTCTGAGTACAGGAAGGTAGGATTTCAAGTAGCCCTGTCTGTTCAAATACCTAGTTCTGTTGAAACCAGAGATTTAATCTTGGTCTTTAAAAACTTTTTTCGTCACTCTAAACGTTAGCTCTGCTTGATTTCCTTTGAATTAGAGACCCTTTTAAGACTCCATTGACCCTCTTATTCAGAAAATTTAATCTCAGGATACACACAGTTTTTTGTAAGTAGTCCAAGTTTTGTGATTTCTCAGACCCAGGTTAAACATACTTTAACAGTGCAAATCTTGTTTAATTCAAATTGCATCTCAAAAGAATATTTTTAAAAAACACTGTTATTTTAGACCATTTTCTAAATGAGACCTGAAGCTGCTGAACAAACAGGTGAACTCTTACATATGCTTCAGAACCCTGCCCAAATGTTACCTCTCCAGCAGAGCTTTGTGTCATATCCAAGTCAGTTGGGCAGCCCCTCCTTCTGCTCTCTGTCCATCCCTCTATTAGATCCTATAATCTATTAGATCGCATAACCACTCATTTCCTGGTTGGTTTCTTCTACTAAACTGTGAGCTCCTTTTCATCTTTTTCACTCTTTTTCTGTGTGTGCCTAACACAGAAATATTGAAGGAATGGAATATAAAGGAAGAGAATGAGTTCCCCACTGGAAATGCAGGGAAAGCCCTCTCTTATCTTGTGTGAAGGGGAGAGAGAATTAGGAAGCCGTATCCTATGGGACTTCTCGTGGGGGCTCTGCCAGCCTGTAGGACCAGCATCCACTCTGGCTTTCAGAAGATTAGGGGCTGTCAACAGAAGTGGAATCACCAGGAAGAACTGGTGGGAAAGGAGCACTGGCCTCAAAGATCAGATAAGATAAGGGAGTGTGTGATTGGAAATGTGCTGGGAGAGAGGGATGTTTTAAAGTTCCAGGCTGATTATGCTAAAGAAGGGCTCCAAGTGGCCGGATGGCAGTGATTCTCTGGGCATCCTGGGATAACCTACCCGATCCAGGGCAAGAGAGCACAGCTGCTCTGTGGGTAGAAGAAAGCATGTGTCTTTCCCCAGAAGTGTCAATGGGGAACCCCTTACCCTACTCCTGGGGGCAGTTTCCCTGGGATGGAGTATCAGCTCCCATAAAAACTCTGGTCTCTGGAAAGAGAGACAGGTGAGTTCTCAGCCATAGTGTGGAGACCCTGGGCTTGGAGGGCGTGATGGCGCAGCTGCCCGAATTCTACTTTAGGGTCCTTTGGTTGGAAACTCCTTCCCTGTGGCACTGAGTCTTTCCAGGGTGTGGATGTTTAGGATTGGTTACATAGCACACATGGGGGCTTCCCAGGTGGCACTAGTGGTAAAGAATCCACCTTTGGATTCCATGCAAGGCAGGGAACTCAGGAGACTTGGGTTCGGTCCCTGATTCTGGAAGATCCCTTGGAGGAGGGCAAGGCAACCCACTCCAGTATTCTTGTCTGGAGAATCCATGGATAGGGGAGACTGGCTGGTTATAGTCCATAGGGTTGCAAAGAGTCGGCATGACTGAAGCGACTTAGCACACACGCACACACTCAGAAGAAAAACTCTGTCTCCCCACGAAGGACTTCAGGATGGCAGTAAAATGCCCTCAGTGATTTCATGTAAAAGCTCCTAACAAAGAGCAGGCGTACTGCCTTGCACATGGAACCTTCACCTTCCAGAAATTTACCATCATCTCATTTTCTCCTCAGCTTTAGCTCCGTGACTTGGGTGAGAAGGCATTAATCTTACCACCTTAAGCACTGGGAGCTCTTGCTTTATTTGCTGACAAGGGGACCTTGAACTTGATAAAGTAAGTTGGTTCCCATCCGAAGGCTTCCAAAAGACCCAACTTAAGTTCTCTGTCGTCATGCAAAGGGGCAGATGGTCTTCGTGGAGGTGGGTTAGGAAGACTTCCCCACAACATCCGGACCAGTGCTGCGTATCTTCTGCCACCCACCAGAGTCACGTTGTACCCCCTGACAAATGCAGCAAGGTTCTTAGACAGCTGCTTTTGGTGTCGCCACAGAGCCCTGTGTGGAGCGGGCTGAGCATGGGGCCCTGGTGTTGCTGGAGGGAACAGCAGGGTGACCTCCGACTGCTACAGTCACGAGTGTCAAGAAAGCTACCGCTGTTCCTCTACATCACTTTGAGCACAAATGTTGTTGTTCAGTCATGTCCGACTCTGCAACCTCATGGACCGCAGCACACCAGGCTTCCCTGTCCTTCACATCTCCTGGAGCTTGCTCAAACTCATGTCCATCGAGTCAGTGATGCCATCCAACCATCTCATCTTCTCTCATCCCCTTCTCTTCCCTTCAGTCTTTGCCAGCATCAGGGCCTTTTGCAATGAGTAGGCTCTTCTCATCAGATGGCCAAAATATTGGAGCTTCAGCTTCAGCATCAGTCTTTCCAGTGAATATTCAGGGTTGAAACTCTTCCGCTGCTCAGCAAATGTCTGGGCTTTGGCCAAGTACACAGTGGTTTTTTTCCCTGGGCACTCGGGATTGCCCCCAGTCCATTTCACACCTCCTGTTTATTCGGAGTGGAATCGGGTCCATGTGTCTCAAGTCCCTTTGTTTGATTCTCTGCTGCATGCTTTTTTTTTTTTTTAATGTTTGTTTTTGTTGTGGTAAAGCTCAATATAAAACATTTTAACCATATTTAACTGTACAGTTCAGTGGGGCTAAATACATTCACATTATTGCGCAACTCTCCTCATTATTCTCTCTCAAATTTTCCACTTTCCTAAACCGAAACTCTGTCTCCAGTAAACACTGAGTCTTCGTTCCCTCTCCCCACCCCCGGGCCTCTGTCTGTTGCGTGATTTTTTCTAAGATTGTTTGAGGCCCTAAAGTTTTGGATGTTTTGCTTTAGAAGGACACATCTTGCCACAAGACAATAGGAACCCCAAACCTAAAGGAAGTGTGTCTGTGGTGCTCTGAGATACGTGTGGATGCAGGGCTGTGGGGTTTATAAAACGGAGCCCAGGCGGGTGATCTTCCCCTGTTAGGAGTCAGCATGGCTGCCTTGGTGGCGGGCAGCCTTTGAGGGCAGGCAGCCCTATGCCTCTTCCTGACCTCCTCAGTTCCTGTCTCCCTGGGAGAATCTACTTACTTTCACAGCAAAGGAAGGTCAGAGCCTCGGGCTTAGGGAGGTGCCTCTACTTATTATTTCCTTTCTAACACAAAATGGGGAAGGCTTTTCTCTCAAGAGCCCACCCCAGCACTTTCCCTGGGAGTGGCAAGAAGGGAGAGGTGCTAAGTCATGAAAATCAGGAAGGCACCAGGGACCTACGGTATTTCCGGAGAACCAGACCCAAAGCCCAGGCTGACAAAGGTGATTTGGAGGGCAGGGACCTGTCTGCTTTCTTTGGGAAAAACCCCTACACACAGTCAGTGGCATCTGACACACCAGACTATGGGCCCTGCCTCCACTCTGCATAGATAACAAGGCTCCCTTCACATGGCACATGATTCTGGGGGTGAGAGGAACGCTCTGTGCCACATAGATGCACACGCAGTACACACACACACGTGCACACACACGTGTACACACACGTGCGCGCGCACACACGTGCACACACACACAGTATCTGATGACTGCAAGTCCACGGTTAGAGTGGTATTCCTTCAGCCTATGTCCTCGATTCTTGTTAAACTGCTAAGGACATTGGAGTTTCAGGTTCTGGGCATTTTGGAAGGGCAGACTTTGATGGGGAAGAAAAGAAGGCCAAGAAAACCTAAGGACTTTGAGGGTGGGGTCCAAGGAGTAGGGTTGAGGAAAGATTGTATAAAAGAGAGAAAATAAACTGTGCTTTATAGATATGTGAGGGGTCTGCTGGCTCTGAGTTAGGGGTTCCCTTGAAGTTGGAAGCAATATCTTATTTTTTTAACAATACATTAATCCAGAAAAGAAGGGATATATGTATACGTATAGCTGATGCACTTTGTACAATAGAAACTAACAATACTGTAAAGCAACTATAGTCCAATAAAAAGAACCCAGTACGTTATAAGGGTTTCCACAGGGCTTCCTGGGTAGCTTATTTGGTGAAGAATCCACCTGCAATGCAGCTTCAATCCCTGGGTCAGGAAGATTCCCTGGAGAAGGGACTAGGCTACCCACTCCAGTATTCTTGGGCCTCCCTGGTGGCTCAGATGGTAAAGAATCCACCTGCAATGTAGGAGATCTGGGTTCAGTCCCTGGGTCGGAAAGATCCCCTGGAGGAGAGCGTGGTAACCCACTCCAATGTTCTTGCCTGGAGAATCCCATGGGCGAAAGAGCCTGGTGGGCTACAGTCCATGGGGTCGCAAAGAGTTAGAGGCAACTAAGCAGAGCACAGGAGTTATCTTATGACTTACGGTGGAGATACCTATCCTGCAGAACCCTAGGGGGCCATCCATGAGCTAGGGATATGGGTACAGTTTTGTGAATTGATCTTATTGAGAGAGTACATAGCCATCACCAGAATCATGGAGTCTTGGGGAAATGGATGGGAAGACCTGGCAGTGGAGCCTGAGCCTCAGCAGCATCACAGGTTCAGGGTTGGTGGGGCC
Source organism: Ovis aries (assembly GCF_016772045.2). Taxonomy (NCBI): domain Eukaryota; kingdom Metazoa; phylum Chordata; class Mammalia; order Artiodactyla; family Bovidae; genus Ovis; species Ovis aries. The sequence continues at coordinate 42,393,999 of NC_056073.1, forward strand.
TCTCCCAGCTCCCTGGGCACAACGGGGGCAGGTCCGAGAGCTCTGGGACCTTGGCTTTGAAGGGCCCTTCTGCCATCACATGAAGTCTTTATGACTCCTTTGGCCCTAAAAAAACCCCAGTGTTTCTCTGACCATAAGAATACAAACTTAGAAAATGGTAGTGAAGAAAATAAAGATCAGTCTTGATTGTATTAATTAATTAACCACTGTAAACATTTTGATGTATTCTCTTTTTTTTCTCGTCCTTTTAAGAGAGAGTTGAGATCATAGTATGTCTATGAATAGAGCCCTTTCACTTAACATGACCTCATAATCATTTTGCTTGTCACTAAAAAGTCTTTATGAGCATCGCTTTCAATGGTTGCACAATCTTCCATTATGCGGCTGTATCACAGCCTACTTATACATTCTTCTATCGTGGGGCACTTGCATGGTTGTTAGCTTTTCACTTTAATAAATAATACAGTGAGAGGCATCTTTGGGCAAGAAGCTGTGATCGCATTTTAGAAGATTTCTTTACAACAGATTCCTAGAAGTCTCTTCTGATTTTTGAAGATACAGTATTGTGTGTCAAGACATTGTCAAGACCCATCTGTAAAGTCTGGACATTGAAAAGGACAGTAGGCAGAGACATGGGGCCAGACAGCAATGCTCACTGGTTTCTGGCACACACATGCATGCCGCTAAAGTGCTGTGGGCATCGTGGAGACCTAAGAAATTAGAATGCCCAACCTTGTTCCCTGAGGAAGCTGCTGTCTCTTGTGGGACTACAATATACTTAAACAGTGCAAAGGAAGAGATGCCTATATCTCAGAATCTTGGGACACCCATGCATGCATTTTTCTGGAAAGGGAGTCAATAGTTTTCATCAGTATCTTTTCATCTACAAAGCTTCAAAGAATTACCCATGAGTTGATTGCTTTGGGTATGTGGAGGGGAGTGGATTATTTTTCTCAATTTGTGTTTTCTTTTACTATTTTATCTTATAGTTCTAATAGTAGAAAAATCAGGTAAACTTCTTTTTTCATGTGTCATTAATATGACCGGTAGCTGAGAAGATGGCCATCAGGGATCCTGGTTTTGCAGACCATGAGGTAGGGTATAGGAGCGGCCACAGCCTGTACCCAGCAGGTGTGAGGCAGATTTGGGCAACATTGTGTCACCTGTACCTGTGGTGGCCCACTAATCTGTTTACATAGAAATCTGCTCCCGCCAGCAGGAGTCCAGTGCCGATAGGATCATATTATCAGAACACGATGTCACACAAGTGCACAGGGCTTTTGGTAACACAACCCAGTGTTGCCTTATCTCTCTGCTGGAGCCTCAGTCTTCACCTGGTTGCTCAGAGTTCAAGAAGCTTCTTGCTGCTCATTCACAGTCATCAGGAAAGCCAGCCCAACTCTGCTAATATAGAGGAGGCCAAGAGATGGGGTTGGTGTGTGGGCTCCATGCCTTTCACTTGGGGCCAGAATTTGATGTACACTTGGAAACTGACAGCCACCGATTGTATTTATTTTCTCCAATCTGTGCTGGACACTTCCATTGCTCCACTTGCTCTTCCAGTGGGAAAATGAGAGCCCCATGTGCCTATAACCTTGCCCAGGCATTTCCACCAGACAGACACGCACAGTCATAGGTCTTCCACAGGACCCTCTTAGCTCAGATGGAGGGCAGTGTTCATGGATTTTGTCAAGTCAGATTCCCGTGGTCAAGACAACCGGGATGGGTGTGGGTCTCATTGTGCCATCTGCCTTGTGGCCTGTCCCTTGTCTGTGGCTGGCGTGCTCCATAGTGGGGGTCTAGGTGCAGAACATGGCTGCACAGCAGAGACCTCATAGGAGGCAAGGTGCCTTGTTTCAGAAGCTCCCCAATCTGGCTTGCTAACAAATCTGTATAATTTTTTAAATTATTACTTTATTTTTTTAAGTCCCAGATGACTATTTCTCCAGGTTCAGCTGAATTTTTCTTCCCTGACCTTTGACTTTCTCTTGGAGTAAATTCTCTTCTCCCTTCACTCTCCTAGCCTTTGATCCTTTGTCTTCTCTTGATCCAGAACAGCTTAGTTTCCTAAAGGGCATCATCTCCCTGGAACTCACGTATCCAGTATAGTCATGGTGCATGCGTGCTAAGTCACTATAAGCATAATTCTTACTTAGTCTCAACTCCATTGCCAGAGGCGCCAACACCCCCAGTCTCCCCGCAACCAGACAAGATGAGGGCTGAGTCACCACCACCCATGTCTCAGATAGAAGGAATATCCGCTCTTCCCATAAGGAACTGGAAAACATTAAACAAACACATCTGTGACGGCTGCCAGCCCTAACCCATAATGCAAAATAAACAAGAAAACACACAAAACATAATCCCTTGTTGGTGGTTGTAGGAGAGACAGGTAAAAACTTAGACTTTTGAAGTATACGATTAAGAAATTCTTCCTCATACTTTATCAGACTCACATTGGTCGTGATTTCATCTTTATTCCAGTTCTGTCCAGATAAAAATACTATTTGCTACATGTATTTTTAATAAAAATTATATTTTACAAATAAAAATATATAAAACATTGCACATATAACTTTTGACAAAATATATTTTATATGTAAAACCCATATTGTGTACTCTAATAGAACATTTTATATTTAAATATTTTAATTTTACAAATAAAACTATATATGAAATGTTACAGATTAATATAAATAAAATATTAAGTGAAACACCTGATATTGGCAAATATTTAAAAATATTTGTAAAGTATAGGCTAGTTAAATGTATGAAAATAAATCTTAATATTTAAATCACTGTGATAGTTTAATACTAAAGTAATTTGACTTTAATATTTAAAGTAATGCTGAAATATATAGAATGTTACTTTTGTATAAATAAAAGGTATAAGAAGATGTTTTAAAATTGTAATAAGAGTAGTTAGTCATACAGGGAGGTCAACCCCAGTGCTCTCTGTCAACCTAGGGGGGTGGGATGGGGTGGGAGGCGGGAGGGAGGTTCAAGGAGGGGGCATATATATACCTATGGCTGATTCATGTCGATGTTTGGCAGAAAGCAACACAACTGTTGTAAAGCAATTCTCCGCCAATTAAAAACAATAAAAATTTAAAAGATAAATAAAACTTTTAAAAAGGATAATAGTAGCTCAGCTGGTAAAGAATCTGCCTGCAATGCAGGAGACCCCAGTTGGATTCCTGGGTGGGGAAGATCCCCTAGAGAAGGGATAGGCTACCCACTCCAGTATTCTTGGGCTTCCCTGGTGGCTCAGATGGTAAAGAATCCGCCTGCAATGCGGGAGACCTGGGCCCGATCCCTGGGTCAGGAAGATTCCCCTGGAGGAGAGCATGGCAACCCACTCCAGTATATTTGCCTGGAGAATGCCATGGACTAAGGAGCCTGGCGGGCTACAGTCCATGGGGTCGCAAAGAGTCAGACACGACTGAGCGACTAAGTGCGTGCGCGCACACATACACAGAGACACACACACACACACACACACACATACACACAGACACACACACACCCACCCACACCCACCCACCCAGACCCAGGCAAGAGTGCTGGAGTGGGTTGCCATTGCCTTCTCCAGACACACAATAGCGACTACCAAAAAAGAGTAGTCCCTTTCGCTTCCTGGTGCATGAACGCGGACGGGGGCCCACAGCGCCCCTGTCTGCCGCTCGGCGCCAGCGTCCTCACGTGCTGTTTCTGCTCCGCCCACAGGCATCGGCAAGAACGTCATCTGCGACCGCGCGGCCACACCGCTAGACGCCTTCCGCATGATGTCGGCCGCCCACTACTACCCGAAGCTCATGAGCGTCATGGGCAACGTGCTGCGCTTCCTGCCGGCCTTCGTGCGCATGAAGCAGCTCATCGAGGAGGGCTACGTGGGCGAGCTGCTGGTGTGCGAGGTGCAGGTGCACGGCGGCAGCCTGCTGGGCAAGAAGTACAACTGGAGCTGCGACGATCTGATGGGCGGCGGCGGGCTGCACTCGGTGGGCACCTACATCATCGACCTGCTGACCTTCCTCACCGGCCAGAAGGCCGTCAAGGCCCACGGGCTGCTCAAGACCTTCGTGAAGCAGACCGACCACATCAAGGGCATCCGTCAGATCACCAGCGACGACTTCTGCACCTTCCAGATGGTGCTGGAGGGTGGGGTGTGCTGTGCCGTCACCCTCAACTTCAACGTGCCCGGCGAGTTCAAGCAGGACGTGACCGTGGTGGGCTCGGCCGGGCGCCTCCTGGCCGTGGGCACGGACCTGTACGGCCAGCGCAACAGCGCCCCGGAGCAGGAGTTGCTGGTGCAGGACGCCACGCCGGTCAGCAACTCCCTGCTGCCCGAGAAGGCCTTCAGTGACATCCCCTCGCCCTACCTGCGCGGCACCATCAGGATGATGCAGGCCGTGCGCCAGGCCTTCCAGGACCAGGACGATCGGCGCACTTGGGACGGCCGGCCGCTCACCATGGCTGCCACCTTCGACGACTGCCTGTACGCCCTGTGCGTGGTGGACACCATCAAGCGGTCCAGCCAGACGGGCGAGTGGCAGAACATCGCGGTGATGACCGAGGAGCCCGAGCTGAGCCCCGCCTACCTGATCAGCGAGGCCATGCGCCGCAGCAGGATGTCCCTGTACTGCTAGCCCGGACTGGGGGGACCCGGACTGGGGACCCGGCGTGACCCAGGCCTCCAGCCAGAGGATGGGGGTGGGGGACACTGGGGGGCGGGGTGGGGGGAAGGGAGAGGTGGCCTCGAGGAGTCTGGGGTCTGGGAAGCGGAAAGGGGGAGTGTGTGGGAATGGGGTCTGGGAGGCCAAGCCCCTACCCGGATGAGGGGCCCCAATCAAGAATGAGTTGGGAGGCTGCCTCTCCCTGCCCTTCAACTGTGAGCAGCCAGGAGGGATGGCTGGCCTCTGTACTACATCCATCGCGCCACCAGCTCCCCCCCCACCCCTAACCCCATCTTGGCCTCCTTTGCAAGCCAAATGCCCCTTTGCAATCAGAGCCCCTGAATCCAACAAGTGAGCTCAGCGGGCAGGAGAAGGTGCATCGTTAGGTGGCCACGCCAGCCCCTTGGTCTGGGGAGAGGCAGGATCAGTGGCTAAAGAGAAAGTTCAGATTCCAGGAAGCCACTTACAGGGTCTGCGGGGAGATAAAGTACTTGTAGCAAAGTATACAGCTTTCTTGAAGGTTGGGCCCCCTGAAGCTGAAGGGAGGAGATGTCTTCCTAATTGACTTATTGCCCTTTTCCTGGCCTGAGGCCAGGTCAAGGAGTGCCAAGAAGGGCCAGCCGAGAATCGTGCTCCCTGGAGCCAAAAGGTGAGGGCAAGGGCCCCAAAATAGACAAGGCAGAGAAGAAAATTTCCCTTTGGATGTGTCAGGATTAAAAGCCCACAAGGAGCCACCTTGTAACTATTTCCAGTGCAGTATAGACATGGTCCTTTCAGAGGACCGAGGAGACAGCCAGATGGACCCAGGACCATAAGCTCCTGGGCTGTTGTCCAGGCCCCGGGGCAGCTGTGAGCCCCAGGCTTGCAGGGACAAGTCCCTAGCAGAAGGGAAAGTGAGCCACCCCTGTGCCCATCTCTCCTGGCAAGCTGGGGAAGGGCTCCTAGGAGAGTCCCCCACTTTGTGGATTTTAAAAGGGAAGCCTTCAGGTTCACACAGATATAATCATCTTCCCTTTGGGGGAGAAAAATGTCAAGGCTCTTTTCCTTAGTTTGGACCTTTGTTCTCATGCATCAAAAAAGTGAAAACTTTTGACTAGGTATTAAAACAAAAGGACAGCAAGGAACATTATCTTCAGTATTTCTAAATGGGGTTTTAGAACCCTCTGAGGTGTATAGTTTGCTTAGGCTTGAGAAAGCTAATATAGGAAGAAACATCTTCTCCCTCCTCTGGCCTCCTATCCCTCTTATCTTAACGCCCTCTGCTTATTGAGCTTTTACTGGAGATGGCAAACTGTAGGCTTGGAGCAGGCGGTGCCAGAGGGAACGGCCAGAGACAGACAGACAGACACACATGTTTATAAATGCTCTCTACCACCTTGTCACTAAAATCCCTCTTGGGAATTCAGACCTGGTCTTGAAAGAAAGCTTAAGTCAAATACATTTTGAAAATGAGGGCTTATCCTATTGTTTCCTTTTCTTAATTCTTCACCACACATAGGATGTTTGTTGAGGTTGGCTGTTGAGAGGATTACTTGTAAGTCTACGGAGTCTGTTCACAGTCACAGAAACCCAGCTGTTGTCTTTGGCACACAAGTAACATTTGGAGTCTTTTCAGACGGCCCGCAGTGGAACTGGAAGGGAATTTAAGGGGCTGAGAGTGCACCCCAGGCTCTGAGCAGGCAAAGTCTCAAAACGAACTAACTGTCCGATCAGTTGCTCCTCCATCCTCATAAGCTATGCATCCCAGGCTGACCCTGGGTGCGGCAGTGCTATGTCCAAACACCCCTGGAATGTTGGTATTTTCTAGCACAGAGGAGTAGGAATCATCTTCCTAGAAAGAATTTCTCTGCTTCCCGGGCCTTCCTGCCATGTGGGAAGGTTAGTCGGCTACAACTCTCCATCATATCATTTGTTCCTTCTCCATTGACAGAATCAGCATGCCAGCTTTTGTAGCTAACAGCTCAAAACTAGAAGTTTGGTGGTATGGAAGCCTTCCAGTGAGAGTTTGAGTGGAAGGCCATGCCATGGACTTTTGAGGTTCCGATTCTCCTAAATTTCTCTCTGGATAAATAGTTTTTGTAGAAACTGAGTGGAAAGAATTTTTTTTTTTTCTAGTTAGCCCAAAGGGTTGGGATCGAGGATGAAAAGAAAGGAAACTAGTGACCCTATGGGTCTCGTTTTTCTAAGTCATTTATAATCTAAGTAGGGCTGTTCCTGGGGGTTCAATTTTGTTTCTGTACTTTAAATACTTGAAAGTTCTTTGCCCCACAAAGATCTCTGAGTTCTGTGATGAATATTTAGTGTCTAAAGCAAAAATTCTCATTTGAGGCTGGGGTATATGGAAGAATATATATTCTTAAAAAGCAGCATGAAAAATAGTACATGTACTCAAATTTTATCGACTGAAATGCATGTGATAGGTAGATGCAGGAACAGGTAGAAGAAAAGGCCTAAACGGTTCATTTTGTTAATAGAAAAGCTACAGTACATGGCTTCGTTAGTGCTCCTTTGGCCCCAGACCTGTCACTTGCAAAGACTTTGTTAGGAGCCACAATATAAACTTGAAATCTCCAGCTCTCAACAACATTCTCTAGGACTTTGCCCCAGCCCAGCACCCCTAGTAGTACCTGCAGGGGACTGGGTGGGTACCCTTGGCTGGATTGGAGCTTAGATGAAGCTTCTGGAGTCATCCAGCCCCCTTTCTCTCTGCCTTGTTGAATGTTTCAAGGGTCCAGCATGATGGAGGCTCCATCTCAGGGTCATCATAGTTGGTCCCCACTTGCCTGGTTTGTCCCCATCATTGTTCTGGGGGGCCTCTGATGTTTGGCTCATGCCACTGGTGGCCTCAAAAGATGTTCCAGATTCTGAGAGAGGGAGTGTAAGGGGTGCTCACCTGGTGCCCACAAGTGTTTGGGAATGCCCTGTGCTTATTTGGAAGGTTTGGATTCTCTGAGTTTTCTCTTGGAGAGTTGGTGACCCCTGTCAGCTCCCCCTATGACTCCTCCTCACCCCCCTGGGAGAGGTGTGGCAGGGGACCTCAGGGCCTCCTCAGCCCACCTTGGGCCTCTAAGGGCAGTCTTGGCCGACTCCAGCTGAAGCGGAAGTTCTCCCAGGCCCTTTTTCCCTCTGCAGAGAGCCATCTCAGTCCTCTCTATGTGCCCACATTTCCTGATCATCTGCTGTGTTTAAGGTATTTTAAGTGTGGTGGTTTAGTTGCTCAGTCGTATCTAACTTTTGCAACCCCATAGACTGTAGCCCACCAGGCTCCTCTGTCTGTGGGATTTTCCAAGCAAGAATACCGGAGTGGGTTGCCATTCCTTTCTCCAGGGGATCTCCGGCTCAGGGATTGAACCGGGGTCGCCTGCATTGCAGGTGGATTCTTTGCCAACTGAGCTAAGTACATTCTCTTACTTAATCCATAAAACCACCCTATAGTATTGGGTATTGTTAGTCCCATTTTATACATGAGAAAATTGAGGCTGAGAGGATGAGTTACCTGCCCCAGGGTCACAAAACTATGAAGTACAAGAGCGAGGGTCACCTGAATCCAAAAACCTTCCTTCTCTTCCAAACCTCATGGCCTCCCACAAAGGAAGGTGTGTACCTCTGCAGTTCTTTGCTGGGCAAGAAAGCACTCCTTGTTGAACCCTGTCGGGGACTGTGGGGCCACAGTGATTCGACACTGTGCCCTGTGTGGGGCTCCCCTCTGTGGCTGTCAACACCTCCCCGTGGAGCTGGGTGTCACATTTGCTATTGTGCCAGAAGTTTCCTTGTAGAGCTGCAAATAGAAGAGTTGATTTTTCTTCCTCTTCCAAACTGGAAATATCACTCAGCTTCTTTTAAAATCAACTTCCTAAGTTGATTCTGATGGTAGGCGATGCAGCCAACCGCAGAGCTGGGGACTTTTAAGAAGTTGTTGGCTGATTATTACAGGGTTGTGCTCTTGCTGATCCTAATAACATAGGAAAATGTCTCTTCTCAGGGAGCGGGGCATTGACAGTGCATCTGACTTGGATGTTAGCTGTGCATGGCATTTGTGCCTTTAGACTCTCTTAGTTCTTGATCTTGTCCCGTAGCCGCAGCTGTTGAATTGGACCTGTGGTCAAAGATGAGGTTTCTAATTGCATCACCTTTATCCTGGTGGGTATGGTGGAATGGGGGAAATTTAGCATTGGTAGGGGTACCCTGGGGAGAAAGTAACTCCAGCTGCAACTGAAGGGACTTCAGAGCCAATATATTCAATAGTTCCTTTTGGATCTCCAAGAGGTGGTGGTTGTTGCTATTCAATTGCTAAGGCATGTCCAACTCTTTGCAACCCCATGGACTGCAGCACACCAGGCATCCCTGTCCTTAGCTATCTCCCTGAGTTTGCTCAAACTCATGTCTGTTGAGTCGATGATGCCATCCAATCATTTTGTCCTCGGGTCAACCCCTTCTCCTTCTGCCCTCATTCTTTCCCAGCATCAGGGTCTTATCCAATGAGTCAGCTCTTGGCATTAGGGGCCATAGTGTTGGAGCTTCAGCACCAGTCCTTCCAATGAATATGCGGGGTAGATTTCCTTTGGGATCGATTGGTTGATCTTCTTGCTGTCCAAGGGACTCCCAAGAGTCTTCTCTAGCACCCCAAGAGGCTAAAGTGAAAGTGAAGTCGCTCAGTCGTGTCTGACTCATTGCGACCCCATGCACAGTAGCCTGCACCAGGCTCCTCCATCCATGGGATTTTCTAGGCAAGAGTACGGAAGTGGGTTGCCATTTCCTTCTCCAGGCTAAGTAATGTAAAAATAAAAGAACTGAATATGCCATTTCTCAGCCAGGACTGAAACCCCAGTTTTCTGACTTAGAGCCCCATCCTGCCTTCCTCAGCATCTCAGAGCTTTCAGATGGGGAGAGGGAGGCCCACAGGAGTGACAAGACATGCCCGAGGTCCCAGGGCTAGTTGGTAGAAGAGTTGCACTGAGAACTGGGGCCTGCAGCTGACCGTATTCCCTGAGCTCTTAAGCTGAATTCACCTTAAAAAAATTATGTCTCAAATGTAGTCAGAAGACTAGCTGTTTAGAATTTCCCACTGTGACTGTAATGTGAACAATGGTCTATAATTTGTATTGTATCTGGCGAGGATGGGGAACATACATTCAGATGCTCACCACTGAGATTCCCTGAGGCCATCTCTCCTAGGCCCCGCCCCGTGGGTCCAGATCTAGGCCTTGACCAGCTTAGGCCTCCTGTTCCACCACCGTCTCTCTGTTTTCAGGCTTCCAAAGCCTGCGGGTCACGGGGCAGAGGCCACGACCCTGGAGAGTTTTTTTTTTTTTAAATCAACTCTCAGAGCCCCGCACTTCAGTTCCCTTTGGGGACAGTGAGACAGGTAATGAGATAATGCTTGTCTGCAGCCCCCAGGCGCCCGCCCAGCCTGCCACAGCCCCGGCAGAGTATCATGCAGGGCAGCGCCCCAGGTTTGAGGGGACAACCCTGAACTGGCGTTTAGGACTTCTCCCAGGAGGTGTGCAAACCTTCAGTGCTGCTCTCAGAGGCGATGGGCTCAGTGGTGTCGTCAGAGTTTGGAGGTGAAGTCAGTAAGCACCGCGGACCTGAGTGACCACACCAGTTTCAGCAGCAGAAGGTGGTGGCCTACTGACTTTTTCTCTGCTACATCGCGGTTCCTATTTGCTGGAGCCCTTGAGAGGGCCACCCGAGTGTCTGGCTCTCAGTCAGGCTCCTAGAGCACTGCACTACTGAATGCTCTTGAATCCGTCGCCCTCGTGTGTGCACGGCAATAGTGAGTAGAGGGATGACAAGACCATGTCACGGGTAGGGGCTCTGTGCTTGGCGTGGTAGCCAAGCTTGCCGGGGTGGTGTGAACAGGGCTCTCAGAGCAACCCTGGTGTCTGCGGTCTTTCCCCGTCTGGGTCTCTGCTGGCCCCTGCAGCCATCACAAGGGCTATTTTGCTGTTGGCGGAGCCCTGAGGTTTCTCCCCATAAACCTGATGACTGCTTGGTAGTTCTTGTCCGCGGCTGGGAAACAAAACCCAAGCTGGCGACCTACCCTGTTCCTTTGCTGCCCTTTTCTCTGTCCGGCGTCCAGCCGTGTTTAGTATTCTGGCCCTGTGCCTTGCCCAAGGGAGGCAGAAGTTTCTAGTGATTACGGCTTTCTGTTTGTTGCCTGGTGCTTTTACTGTGTTTTATTTTTTAACCAAAATTGCATCTGTTTGGTTGTCAGTGTTGAGTATGTATTTATTGTGTTTTACAAACATGAGAATATATATATGTATGTATATGTATAAAAAACTTATCTATGAAAAGTCAAGGCATGTAAACTAGATATTTTAAAGAGCTATTTATCAAGGGGAAAAGATGTGTGTTATAAAGTAAACAGAGTCTATATTTTATATATAATGTAGATAGCAAAACATAGCTTATAAATTATAGAAGGTTTGGGTTTTCTTTTTTTATTATTAAAGCAAAAAGAAAAAAAAAAAAGACAATGAATGCAACTGTTCTTAGTGTTTTACAAGCTCAACTGCTGTGGGTGGTGGCCTTCCCTCCTGGGCCCTCGAGATGAACAGTCTGTGCCCCTGGCCTGATGCCTGTGTTATGTCTGTGATGCTCTGGGGGCCACGGCTTACCATCACCCCGCCAGCTGGCATGTGCCACTTCAAATGTGGCTTCCTGCTGTCCTTCCCAATTGACGTTGGTGGGATAAAGGAATGGAAGTAGCAAATAAAGATTGAAGAGAAGATGTAACTCCAGCTGCTTTACTGTTTATTAGATGCGGGTCCTCTAGCTGATGACCTAGGTACCCGGTCAAATTGTGGGCTGTGAGGCAAGAATGGGGGTGGGAATGATGATGGTGCATCTGGGTTGTGGGTGTGTGTCTAGTCGGGGAGGGGGGATCTGTTCTGGTGTCAGCACCCATGAGACTGAGCAGTGGAATCCACTCTGCCTTTTTGATGGTAGATGTATTGGAAGTTAGAACTGGAGGCACTTTGGAACATCTGGCTCAAATCCTGATTCTAATTTTGAAAACGTGGACATGGAAGGGAAATAACCTGCCTAAGGCCACTCAGAGTGTGTGTGTGTGGTGTGTGTGAAAGCTCAAACCAGGCAAACAAGATGACAACAGAGACCTTAGACTGGGGAGCAAATTTTAGGATTCTAGGATTCTCTGGTTTACCAAGATCTTAACCTAACACCTCCCACCAAGCTCTATAAGACACATTCAAACAGGCTCCGTTGACTCTTTACAAGAGCATCTTTGCTTTGTTCTTGGCAGCATTTAAGGGCCACCATCGTGGACTGAGGTCAGCCGAATCTGAGATTTGTGTGGATGAGGTCTCTTGTGGCTAGGCTGGCCTTCCCACCCTCTACTGTCTTAGAGAACACACAGGTAATTCTTCTGGTCGATGCTTTCCCTTCACGTAAAAACAGGAAATAGGAAGAAATTGACAGAAGCTGAGATCTCATTGTTCATTTCTTCATGAGCAGGTAGTGATGTTAATGCATTCAGAACACAGCCCATCCATTAAGATAAAAAGGTACAGCGAATGCCTCTGTTCACATGGATCCTGACAATACACGTGTAACATCTCATCCCTTGGACAGTGCAGTAAGTCTGAGATCGGTTCTGAAGAAGGCAGTGAGAGGGACTTCTTTATCAAAGCTGCAAGTGCCATGTGCCCAGCTGTAAACTATTGTGCTGTGGGGTCCAGTTCTCTGAGCTTCTTCTAGCCACGTGGCCTGGGAACCAGCCCCTGGTGAAAGACTCCACGCTCCTGAGCATTTATGTACATTTTCAATCCAAGAGCACGTTGTTCCTTCACAGGTTTGGAATTTCTTTGTGATGCTGGTTTCTCTCAATTTAAGCTGATTTCTTGTTACAGAAACGGGATTATGCTGTGTCCTACTGAACCACAGGATGTGATCACAGTGCTTTCATAGTCTCTGGACTGCGGTTTAAAAAGAATAGTTGTAATTACATTGCAAGTCATTCAGGTTGTAGTTGATGGAACAAACAAAGAGAACTCTGTGTCCCCCTGTGCCTGTCAGCCTCCCCTCCCCCCGCTGCCCCACCACACACACACACACACACACACTCACACACACACACACACAGAACCATTTTCTGTTTTGATCTCCTGCTTCTTTAATCTTGTGTATTTTTAGTGCCTGTTGTGACAAGTTTGTGTGATACAACCTGAAAGGCAGGATGACTGCTACAATTGTTATGAGAATACGCATCTACAAAGTATGCAGAAGTTTGTATAGAGATGAAAAAATAACAATTCCACCTCACTCTAAGTTGTGTGCTCCCATTTTATCTTCCTGTGTGCATGCTAAGTCACTTCAGTTATGTCCAACTCTGTGCAACCCTATGGACTATAGCCCTCCAGGATCCTCTGTCCATGGGGATTCTCCAGGCAAGAATACTGGAGTGGGTTGCCATGCCCTCCTCCAGAGGATCCTTCTGACCCAGGGATCGAACCCACATCTCTTACGTCTCCTGCATTGGCAGGCGTGTTCTTTACCAGTAGCACCACCTGGGAAGCCCTTTATCAACCCACACTTAACCTTAATCTTGCCTAAGTAGAAAAGATCCCTCTGCCTAGATAGATATTCCTGGCCAGTGCCTACATGCACTGGTCAGTAGCAGTGCCCCCTGCTGGAAGGTTGGCCAGGAGGTGCAGAGAATAGAAATGGAACCAGACACCACCTCATAGAGTTTGAGCCATGTTACAACCACTTAAGACAGCGTGACAGCTTACTTGAACCAAAACTTTGACAAAGAAGCTGATGCGAAACATTCAGAATTCTTTGCCTTGTTCATTCAAGGTCAGGGTTCCTTTCGAATCCTGTCTCTGAGTCTCCAGCTGCTGGTGAATTGCTGAGAGGTGACTTGCACTAGAACAGCCTTTGCAGGTTTGCTGTGGTCCAAGCACAGCCCTGCAGGAGGAACTCACATCTAAGCTGGTGGTTGGACTTTCTCCAGAAACACCCCAATGCAGGGAGCACCCTTCTCTCCTAAAGTTACACAGATTGTGATCACCTGGGGTCCAACCAGACTCTCCCTTTTAGCCACAAGGGAGGATGAAGGACTAACTTTAGGAGCAACTTCTTGGGCAGTTACAGATTCATTCCTTTCTTGATTGATGGTGTGCACATGGATGGGGCTCAATCCCAGAATTACCGTCTGGGGTGTACACGTTCGGAAGTCCCATTGTCTCTGACCCATTCATCACTGGCCATCAGCGCCTTGGAAGAAGAACGCCCTGGGGAGGAGGAACCCTAAGAGGGCTGTGAGCAGCTGCAGTGGATGTGGAGATGATGTCTACAAGCCCACGAGGCCCCAGGGAGTCCCCAGTGTGGCAATTTGCCCCCGAAAGTCACTACCTCCCTTTTAGAGTGCATTGAGAGGTCTAAATCAGGCAGAAGCCAGACCAAAGCTGTTTGAAGCTTCCTGGGGAGTCACTCCAGACTCTTCAAAACCAGAGACCAGGCAGGCATAATAGCTGGCAAAACTACAGGCAGGGAAGCAAGGCCAGAGGCCCTGCCATCTTTCCAGACCTTATGAGGCAGCTTGTTGGGGATGCGGTGGCTAACAGGCGAGCCTGAAGCACCAGCCCCCTTATGGTGCTGAACTCAGGGATCTGCCTTGGCACTCAAGTTCTGCCGTGAAGCAGAAGGAAGCCAGCCTGGGACAAGCAGGTCTGCGTAGGCTGTGAGATGCTAACAAGCCTGGATCACTGAGGAAGCAAGTGGGTGGGGAGGTATGGGGAAAAAAGAGAAGGAACTGGGGTTATGGGATTGGCTGGGGAACAGGGGGAGTACAGGGCAGAAGCAAGAGTGGATATTGATGCCAAGGGTAAAAAGAGAGGAAGAGGGAAGAACTGGAGACAGATCAGAGGCATGCATTTGAGATATGGAAAGTTCTGGAGATAAGTAAAGGGTACACGAGATATCTGAAACGCAGTTGCTCTGTGGCTGACAGGCCTGATCTGTGCTCTGAGAACAGCTTGGATGAGGAGGAGGACAGCGGATGAGAAAGCATGAGGGCGGAATTCTTCCAGAACTTGGCAGCGTCCGGCTGACTCACTTCTGGAGCTGTGCACGGCGATCCAACCGTCAGCATTTGCTGGAACAATTTCCATACCAGCCTCTGTGTTAAGTGAGCACGAGACCCCAAGTGCACCCTGCACCCCTCCTCCACTCATGTTGCTGTTCCTGTTTGCAGTCCCCATGCCCCCCTGCCTCAAACCTGAAGTTTTCAAGGATTCACCAACTACCATTTCACCCTGTCCTTTGATACATTCAGGAATCTTCCAGATAGCTTTTTCTTTTTCTTTTTTTTGAACACACAGAATCTCTCATCCCTCTTCAGCTTTGAGTCCCTGCCCACCAGACCATCACTACAGCCTGCTTTCTCCTCTCCCACTGGAGCTTTTCTGATGACAGTCTCCCGAGGGAGCAGACTTGCTCCAGGAGGACTGATAGTTGTCAACTGCACCCAGCCCTGACCTATGCTGTCTTGAGCCCCACCTCAGTCCTCGGATCTCTCCCGGGTCTCGTCATGTGGACGGGGACATCCAGGCAAAGGCTGATTCCTTTCCCTCCTCTGGCTGTGTCTCAGCCCTTCCCAGCCTGCTCTCATTCCCCAGCTGGACTCTCTCCCTGTCCACTGAGCTCTCCCTTCATCCTTCAGTTGGGCCAGAGTCTTTGAACTTGGATAGAAAGGAAAAACAAACAAACAAACAAACAAAATCAGCAAAATGCATCTTCATCTCCACTAACTCTAACTGAAACTTGGCATCTTCTTCAACTGTGGCATCAAATTCCAGTCGGAGAAGCAGTGCCTGTGACTTTACCCACACTGAGAATCACACTTATTTTCAGATCTCATCATTGGATTTTGCAGATATCTTGAAACACCATGTATCCTCGTCACTTCTCTAAAATTATGGAAATCATTAGACTATCACCAGATCTTTTTATTTATTAACAATACTTCAATAAAAAGCTCATACCTTGGCCTAGCACAAGTTTTAAAAATTGGGGGGATAACTATGATAACATAATTTGTTACTTTGTAGGCATAGGTACCTTATTTTATACATTCAAAAGCATTATTCCAGGGGTTAAACACATTATCCCAAAAAGGGATCCATCGGCTTCACCAGATTGCCAAAGATACGTGAGACACGGAAACGCTGAGAACCCCCGAGTGTGGCAGAAATAGCCTTGGCATGGCCCTTATTCTCAACTATAAAATCTTTCCATTGAATATTATTGAATATGATTTAAATAATACACAATTAATTGAAAAGAGATGCTCTGAAATCTGAAGACCCCTTCCGGGTGTCTAAACTCTTTTCTTTAGGAAGTTCTTGCTTCAAAGCCCTGTTTCCCAGACAAAGCAGAGCATCAGAACCAGAAGGGTTCCCTGCACAAAAAACCACCTGAACTGGTCTGGGGGCAGAAGAGATTTTTAAAAATGTGAATGACACAGGCATCTATTAAACAGCCCACTCTGTTCAAGGAGGTATTATACAATGAAAGTTCAAATCCGTTTCATCCCAGGCCCTCATTCCACTTTCTAGAGGTAACCCCCATTCACAGGGCTCCCCCAGCGGCTCAGTGGTAAAGAACCTGCCTGCCAGTGCAGGAGACATGGGTTTGATCCCTGGGTCGGGAAGATCCCCTGGAGAAGGAAATGGCAACCCACGCCAGTAATCTTGCCTGGAGAATCCCATGGACAGAGGAGCCTGGCGGGCTGCAGTCCACGGGTTTGCAGAAGAGTTAGTCATGACTTAGCAACTAAACAACAACCTATTCACAATTTATACCTTTCCCTGGAATTATCCCAATACATATACCAATATGTGTGCTGTACACACGGTGGCATCTTGTTCTTTTTTTCTTAATGTATTTTTGACCTCTTTCCACAGTAGCCTGTATCATTGACTTCATTCTTTTTCATGGCTTTGTCGAAAAACTCTACATGAAAAATTCTAACTAAAAAATTTTAAGGCTCTGAAGACAGATGGTGATGGTTACATAATCATGCGAATTTCTGAGAACCAATGACCCACCCACTTAAAGATGGTTAAGATGGTAAGTTCTGTGCTTTGTCGAGGCTTCCCTGGTGGCTCAGTGGTAAAGTGTCCACCTGCCAATGTAAGGGACATGGGTTTGATCCCGGGGTCAGGAAGGTCGTGTGGAGGAGGAAATGGCTACCCGCTTCAGTATTCTTGCCTAAAAAACTCTCATGGAGAGAGGAGCCTGGGGTCCATGGGGTCACAAAGAGTCAGACATGCCTGAGTGATTCGGCATGGCACAAATATTTAACCACAATATATATAAAAAAGTTAAGCTCTGCAGGTAACGGAGCCGCAGCCCCCCAGTTCCTATCCCACCGCCCCTCAGGTCAGCTAGCTCGACATCTTGGAAACGCCTCCTCTTTTTCGCCTCTTTGCTGCCATCCAGAGTCCCCTTGTCCCTATTTCTTTTCGGAAGCAAAAGCTCCCTTTTCCACAGGTGCCTGTTACCGGAGTGAAAGTGGATGAAAGTTTCTGTCCTAATCTTGTCAGAAGTCAGCAGACAGCTGGCATGGCCACGGACAGTCCAGGCTCTGGTGGGGACCGAATCCTTTTCAGCTCTGGAATGCCTTTCATCCTCTGTGTTGAAAGCTTTGCGGAAATGAGGCCAGGGCTTGTGAAACAATTCAAGCCTGGTTGCAAACCAGCCCCAGAGTCTATGCTAACGCTTCCTCGTATTTTTTTCCAGTGGCGTTTTGACATCCTTCACCCAGCTAAAGGGTTCGGAAAAAGCCTTTTCATGAGGAGCCTATGCAAATAAATTCAGTTCAGTACAGCCACTCAGTCGTGTCAGACTATTTGTGATCCCATGGACTGCAGCACTCCAGGCTTCTCTGTCCTTCACCAGCCCCCAGAGCTTGTTCAAACTCATGTCCATCGAGTCAGTGATGCCATCCAACCAACTCATCCTCTGTCGTCCCCTTCTCCTCCTGCCTTCAATCTTTCCCAGCAACAGGGTCTTTTCCAACAAGCCGGTTCTTCGCATCAGGTGGCCAAAGTATCGGAGTTTCGGCTTTAGCATCAGTCCTTCCAATGAATGTTCAGGACTGATAGCCTTTAGGATGGACTGGTTGGATCTCCTTGCAGTCCAAGGGACTCTCAAGAGTCTTCTCCAATACCACAGTTCAAAAGCATCAATTCTTCGGCGCTCAGCTTTCTTTATAGTCCAACTCTCACATCCATACAAAACTACTGCAAAAACCATAGCCTTGATTAGATGGACCTTTGTTGGCAAAGTAATGTCTCTGCTTTTTAATATGCTGTCTAGGTTGGTTACAGCTTTTCTTCCAAGGAGCAAGAGTCTTTTAATTTCATGGCTGCAGTCACCATCTGCAGTGATTTTGGAGCCCCCCCCCCCCAAATAGTCTCTCATTGTTTCCCCATCTATTTGCTACGAAGGGATGGGACTGGATGCCATGATCTTAGTTTTACACGCCCTGAAATTCAGCACCATGTGGGGGATCTGTAGGGTTTACGGTACTCCCATTGATTCGTGGACGCTGGAGCAGTTCAGATGAGAGGGAACAAGAGCTGGCCCAGAGCACAGCCTCACGGACCTGTCACCCCAGGCAGGTTCTCCCAGAGGCTCCGTCCATCAGTGTGACATCAAGTCCGTGGGGAGTATTGCCTTGGCTACAGACAGACTCAGGGTACCAAGGTGCACAACTTATTTTAGTCACCTGGAGGAGTTACTGAGGCACCGAATTCTTGTCTCTTCCTGTGAAGGGATCACTTAAACTCCCGTTTTTATTGTAAAAGCCTCCATGCCTCCTTCCCACATTCAGGTGGCCTGGCTCAGGGAGTTTGACCCAGCCTCATCAATAGGTCCTGCTGTGAGGTGACTCCAGTGAAGAGGAGGGTTTTCCCACGGCTCTGTCCCTCCCTGGAGGGCTTGACTGAGTTGCTGCAGACACCAGCATTTCAACCTTTTGGAGAAGGAGGCTTTGGTTTGGTGAGGCTTGGCCCTGAACTTGTAACTTCATTGGAGATGCTTTGCAATTTTCGACTCCCTACGTTATTACTAACACCTGCTTCTCTGGAAGGTCTCATTGGGCATCACTCCACCTGACCACCCCACAACGCCCCCAGCACGGCCTGTCCACCCGTTCATGAACTCTGTGCCCCCTCTATCAGACTTTTACCAGCTCACACGTCCTTTCTATGAGCCACTGTGGCCTCTCCTGGTCTGGGCATAGATCGTCTTCAAGACAGAGAATCCATGGAGCCTCAGAGGTCTGGCTGGAAGGCTGGCCCCATCCATGGTGTTTTCATTTCACTGCTGCCTTTCCTCTGAGATCAGATGGTTCTCAGACCTCATTCTGTGACTGAGGTCCCGGCCATTACCCTATAAGGTGAAGTAAAGGAGTCAGGGCAAGCCCCACAGAGGTCAAAAGTCATCCTCCTGGCAAGCTGGGGTTTTTGAGATAAAGCCCTTGCTCACAGTTGCTGGCTTGCCTGAGTGCCTGATAACAGACCATTTCGAGCCATTTTAGAACTATCTCCTGAAAATTAACTAGTTCTAGGATGAGTTTCAAGAGACTTGATTTTCAGCTAAGGAAAGAAATATAATCGGCATTCGATTCTGCTTTGTGTGTTCTGGGTTGTTAGTTGGCAGCATTTTTCTGCAGGACTCCTGAGAGATGACACCAACTACAATGGGAGCTCTATGATCATTTTTGCTGGGATTTTAAATCAGAACCACCCTGTCCCTGTCCTGTGCTCCCTGAGCCCACTCTAGGGGGTACAACAACTCGCTCAGGCTGGGGAGAGTTTGCAAAGTTACCTGTAGAACAGTGGCTCTCAAAGTGTATTCCCTGACTCAGCAGCATCACAGGGTGGGAGGGGAGCTTGTTAAAAACACAACTCCTTGGTCCCATCCCAAACCCTAGAAACACTGGGCCTGAGCCCAGCAAGCCCTCTAGGCCAGTGTGGGGCATGCTCACTGCATCGCTGCCCTTGGTGACTCTTTGTTTTCCATTATCCCCATTAAGAATCATGGTTCCAGACAATGGGTCTCAGCCCTGGCTGCATCTTAGAATCACCCCCTCCCATGCCCAACACATCTCCCCAAGGTTCTGATTTAACTCACCTGCCAGAGGACTCAATCACAGCTCTTTGAGTGATTCTAATGGCCAGCTGGGTCTTAAGAACCATTCCTGCTGTTCTCCTTGTAGATTTCAGCAGCCTTGTGGGTGACCACCTGTCTATTCCCCACGCCCTCCTCCCAGCACAGAAGGAATTCATTCCTCCTAATTCATCGTGATCACTCATCTGCCAAAGAGACAACAGGAGGTAAGACAGAGCATTGCCAGAAGGGGACACTTGGATTTCTAAGCCCTGCTCCACCTCACTTGCTGCTGGACTTCAGTAAAGTTAAATCCTTTCATCTTTCTAGGGCTCAGTTCCCTCATCTCTCAAATGAGATTCAAAATTCCTTCCTTTCTTCAAGTCAGAGAGCTAGTTGATAGTCTCTTAAAGCCTTTCCCAGCTCCCCCCACCCCCAAATTATCTTAGATTCTAAGAGCTTTTAAAAGGTTGGAACTGCTCTTCAGCATAGAATTGCTAATATTAATGTTTTGATTTTACTTCCTCCAGGATGAACCAACTCCAGACTGTGAGCTGTTCAATTTTGTATTTGTAGTATTTACAAATATGAGTCAAGCCTAAAAGGACCTGTTACTCAGACAAACAGATGCCAAAAAGGAAGCACTATGGTGATCTGCATTCTTTCTTTGCCCTGTAGTGCTCCAGTGGGCACTCAGAAGTCCATCTTGGAGGGCAGCCCACTTGCAGGTTCAGCCCAGTGCCCCCACGTTCACGGACCTCTGATTCTTTTCACTTCTCCTTAGCTGCTCACCTTTCCTCCCGACTCCTTCTCCCAATCCCCACTTTTTTTTCCTGACTCTGCACAGATAGTACAACAACCAGCCTGCGATGAATCTTTACGGGGCTCATCCACCCCACCATGCTGATGTAAAGACTCCTGTAAAAAAGAAAAACCAACAGAGTGAGCCAGGATGGAGACAGTGTTTCCTGAGTCAGTTGCTTATTTATTTATTTTGGTATGCTCACTTTCTTCTTCCCAGAAAACAAGGCAAGTGTTTTTCTCTCTCTCCCTCTCACCCTCCGTCCCTAACAGTGAGTGATGAGATTAGGTGGCTGAGGGAAGATGGGGAAATGGTTGCCAGGTGATACCAGTATATCAGCAGTACTATGTAAACAGTGGCAGAGCTGCACAAAACGGCCCTGGAGGAAGCCATCTGTGAGGGGGTGTCTGGTGCTGCTACCTGCCAGGCGCTGGCACTGGCTGTCATCCGCTGCAGGAGCCGAGCTCTGTAGATGGCACGTACAGTACAACTTACTGTTCAGAAATGCTCACCAAAATCAGCAGAAGAAACCCTTTTGTGGTGGTGGTGTTGATGCAGCGTCCTGCCAGGGCTCTCTGCTAAGAACACTCAGTATCATGCCAGAGAGCAAAATAAAAATGTTTACAGGGTTCAGCTCCATTATCACAGAGCAGACACTGAAAAGTGGATTTGGAGCTGAGAGGAGCGTCTCTGACATCTCCAGACTTGTGATCAATCATCTACGTGACATTGCCGCTTGGATGTCTGAGAGACGTCTCAGAATCACTAGGTCCAAAATTGACCAGGGTTCAGATTCTCCCCCCAAGTCTCTACCTGCCCTCTTCCCCATTCTTGCAGGTGCTCAGGCTCAAACCTCCAAGTCATTGCTGACTCTCACTTCTTGAAAATCTTATGACATGGATGGGTGTCTCTCTCTGCAAGTCCGGGCAGGTACTCCCGAGTCAAGGCAGAGCTGAGCATTTTCCCCCTTGATCTCCTTAAAGAAGGAAGACATCTGCCAGTGAACAAAGGACATTGTGTTTTTCTCCCTCTTTCCCTCTAACACATTCCATGGCGCCATTTAAAAGCGTTATGTCTCCCTTAACAAGCTCTTGTTTGTCTCTGTTTTCATTTTCCTCTGAGAAATGCCATTTCTCCTAGAACTCTTCTCCCCCACATTCCTAGATAGCAACTTTTTGATGCTGAAGCTTGAAAGAGGCCAAGGGCTGTTCTTTCACCTGAAAACCAAGTATTTTTCATGCTATGTGACTAGGGATAAATCAGTGTGAAACCTGGTTATTTCATGGATGTCTGGATCTTCTGCTGTATCAAATGTACGTGCGAAAGATGCTTCGGCAACACCTAAGGGCAGGTGTTGAACAAAAAGATTCCACGCGCCATCTGTTTCTTTATAATTTTGGGGTTTTTCCTGGGTCCTTATCAGAAATGGGGAGGATCCTGTTCCTCATTATGAAGACTTAATAATAAAAGTCTTATTAAGGAGCGTTTTCCTCCCCTCCTTCTCTCCATGTTCATTATTCTCCTCCCTCCTCTACTTCTACCTCCTCCTTCATTGTATTTTAATCATGACCATCAGGGGAGCTGCTGGAGCATTTACCGGAATAACTCCTCCATGTTCCATGTTTTAATCCTTGCGCTGTGTGTTCACTTCCCCGGGTAAAAGGAACAGATCTAAAATCCTACAGACTTTTATGCCCGTGTTATGAACTCCACTGCTCTCTTGCAGTCTTGTGGCAAAGAACCAGTTTTTGTTTTTTTTTTTTAATTCCTATCTGTTGTGGACTTACGTCTTCTCAAATGCAATAAACATGGGTTACTATAAAATATGAAATATAAAATAAAAATGAAAATGAAATTTAAAAGACATACAAATACAAGCCTTCAATTTTTATTATTAGATTCAACAGGCGTAAAACGACTCTCTCAGACTGGTGTCAGTGTCTGAGGGTATGCTCTGAATTGCTGTACTTACTGGGTTGCAGACCATCACACACAGTCTGCAGACCAGCACTAGTCAGAGGACCGCCCTTAAAGTAACTCTGGTCCAGCAATCTTGTTACTGCCTTACAGGATTTTAATAAGAAAGATCAAAAATACCTGCAAGTTCCTCACCTTACCCTAAATCTAAACAGCTGACGAAAACTATGCACCAAAGAGCAAACACACCACACACACACACCCACACACACACCAGTACTACTTCAGAGAGAGGTTAACACAATGTAGGTTAAGTGTGAGAATTCTAGAGCCAGATAGCAACCATTTACAAGCTGCATCCACTTGAATTTATTTCCTATAAGATATGGAAGGTAATAATAACACCAATTGCTTCCTTTTTTAAAGATACTAGTTATTGGACATAGGAGGCATACAGCTCTCAGAACATGAGGCACCCAATGCATTTAGCTATGATTCTTTTTACTTGAAGGAGTAAAGAGGTCTTTGTTGCCTTGTTCAACCTTTCCATCAACACGAAGATAGATCTGCGGTCTGCCTGACAAGTGGGGATCCATCTTGCCTTCCTCAACCCCTGGAAAGCTAGACTTTGGTGGAAACCCAGCAGAACCCCAGCAGCTGCTTAGGCATGAAGTTCCCCTCAGCTCAGAGTGAAACAAGTATCCCAACCGCCTGCTCTTGCTGCCCTCTGCTGTTTCTACTGAGAATTGCATTGAGCAGAGTTTTCACTGCAGAAGACTGGCAACACCTCACCCTGAGTGGGGGGGAGTTGTCCTTCTCTACCTTGTGCAGGACTTGATTGAATGTCTTAGAGTTTGTTCTTCATGGTGCCTTTAACCTCATGGCTTTGCATTTTCATATGGCATGCAACCCACTCCAGTATTCTTGCCTGGAGAATCCCATGGGCAGAGGAGCCTGGCGGGCTATAGTCCTTGGGGTTTCAAAGAGTTGGACAAGACTGAAACGACTTAGCACGCACACATAGAGTCTATAACTGCTTCTGGACTTTCCATCAAATGCAGACTTGTGTTGCCTCAAGCTCTGCCAATTTGCAAGCAAGTGTGGCCAGTTGGCTAATCTGCTCCTGGCTGACTCCCTCATTTTGCTTCTTCATGCGCCCGTATCCAGGTTCACTCTTGAGCTCCAGGCTAGCTGTGGCCTCTCCGATCCTCTCAGCTGCTCTGCACCTCCAGAGAGAGGCCCTCCTGCCTCCAGCTCTCTCCCCCTCCAGGTCTCTGACGCCCATGGTTACCAAGTCTTTCTCATCTGGCCACACTTGGTCCCAGCTCTTGGACCTTCTCCATCTGACCCTTCCTGCCCTCAAGCCGTATCTCTTATGACACCCACACAACTACCTCAGGTGTTGAGTCCTGCCCCCAAGGCCACCTCTGAAGCTGACTTCTGAAGCTGACCCTTTGTACCTGTTGCCAAAGACCCCTGATCATTACAAACTTCCTGACCCCCAATTAGGCAAAGATGCCCACTCCCGCAAACATTCTATAGTGCCCCAACCAATCAATCATCTAACGCCAACCTTCCAGCAGGAGTTTTCTGTCTTGAGGCTTTAAAACTTGGCTATTAACCCATGAAAACTGTTGACCCTCCTTGGTCTGTCGGGAGATCGGCTCACTGTGCTCACCATGCCCACGTTATTTCTGCTCTTTGTTCTTAATAAACTCACTCCCTTCTGAAATGCTCTATATCTGGAAATTCTTTTCCGACCTGCGTTGGGACTGCCTCAACGTTAGGCCGGCTCCCATTCTCCACAGACACACTGTCATTTCCTTTGTGGTTAGTGGGTACTGTTTGTTTTGTCAAAAATACCCTCATTTCTACAAAAATACTACTCAGCTCAAACGTCCTTCCCTCCACGGTGTCTTCACCTACCACTGCAGGCAACAGCACTCAAGTGCTACGGCCTTTCTTCCATGCTGCTCAGGCTACCTTATCAAATGCACTGATGCTTGGGTAAATTTCTTCTTAAACTATTTTTCTAACAAAACTTTTTGTGGAAATTTGGAGACTTAATCAAGAAAGTGATAAGATTAGAAATAATTTGGGGCCCTTTGCCTCCAACCGAGACATGGAACAAGAAGGACAGGTTTATCTCCCAGCCATGATCTTTTCTGACCACAGTGGTATGAAACTAGAAATCAATAACAAGAGGAAAACAGGAAAAAAAAAAAAAGGCACAGTTATATGGAAATTCAGCAACACACACTCCTTAATAATCAATGAGTCGAAAGTGAAAGTGAAGTCGCTCAGCCGTGTCCGACTCTTTGCGACCCCCGTGGACTGTAGCCCACCAGGCTCCTCTGTCCATGGGATTCTCCAGGCCAGAATACTGGAGTGGGTTGCCATTTCCTTCTCCAGGGCATCTTCCCGACCCAGGGATCGAACCCAGGTCTCCCGCATTGCAGGCAGATACTTTAACCTCTGAGCCACCAGGGAAGTCGAAGAAAAACTCAAAAGGGAAATCAAGGAATATCTTGAAACACATGAAGATAAAAACAGCATACCAAAACCTATGAGATTCAGCAAAAGTAGTTCTAATAAAGAAGTTTACACTGATGAAGATCTACACTGAGAAAAAGAAAGATCTTAAATAAACAACCTAGTTTTACACCTATTTCAGTTCAGTTCAGTTCAGTTGCTCAGTCGTGTCCGACTCTTTGTGACCCCATGAGTCGCAGCACACCAGGCCTCCCTGTTCATCACCAACTCCCGGAGTTCACTCAGACTCGTGTCTATCTAGTTGGTGATGCCATCCAGCCATCTCATCCTCTGTCGTCCCCTTCTCCTCCTGCCCCCAATCCCTCCCAGCATCAGAGTCTTTTCCAATGAGTCAACTCTTCACATGAGGTGGCCAAAGTACTGGAGTTTCAGCTTTAGCATCATTCCTTCCAAAGAAATCCCAGGGATCATCTCCTTCAGAATGGACTGGTTGGATCTCTTTGCAGTTCAAGGGACTCTCAAGAGTCTTCTCCAACACCACGGTTCAAAAGCATCAATTCTTCGGTGCTCAGCCTTGGACTAGCAAAAAAAAAAAAAAAAAAAAAAAAAACCACACACACCAAAAAACCAGAACAAATCCAAGGTTAACAGAAGAAAGGAAACAATAGAGATAAGAATAGAAATTAATGAAATAGAGACCAGAAAGACAGTAGAAAAGATCAATAAAACTAAGATCTATGTTTTTTTAAAGATAAAACTGCCAAAACTTTAGCTAGACTAACAGTAAAAGAGAGAGGACACAAATATTATAAAATCAGAAATGAAAGAGAATATGAACAATTATATGGCAACAAATTGGACAGCATAGAAGAAATGAGTTCCTAGAAATATACAACCTACCAACCTATGAAGCATAAAGAAAAAGAAAATCTGACTTTATGTGCCATCTTGACACAAAAGGGCCAAAGATTCATGCAAAATATAAAAGAGGGCAAAGGCCAAATAATCACCAGTGGTTAATGGATTCATTATTTGTTAAATAAAACCATAGCAATATCTGACTTCTTACCAGGGGTTTCCATATACCAGGAAGTCTATAATCACATCTATGTAATAATATGCTACGTTTTGACAGGTAAAGTAATATCCCTGCCCTCTAACAAAACAGTTCTGTATACAGTTATATATCCCAAAAAAAGGGTCATGAAACCACACCACCAGAGCCAAATGATGCAAGAATAAGGTAGGCAAAAAAAGAACAACAACAAAAAAAAAATAAGTAGGCTTGTGTGTGTTAGTCGCTCAGGCATGTCTGACTCTTTGCAACCCCATGGACTGTAGCCACCAGGCTCCTCTGTCCATGGAATTCTCCAGGCAAGAATACTGGGGTGGGTTGCCATTTCCTACCCCAAGGGATCTTCCTGACCCAGGGATTGAACTCGGGTTTCCAGCATTGGCAGGTGGATTCTTTACTGTCTTAGAGCCACCAGTGTGGGAAAAGCAGACTTTATTAGAGGAAAATTTTACAAGTAGAAAATAGTGCAGCATATGCAATTCTATTCCAGTTTAGGTGAGGCTTAGAGGGTGAACAGGCACTGTGGCCAAGATTGCAATCAAGCAAGGAGGGTGGGTGTGGGGAGCTGTGCCCTTAATTTTTCACATATTTATAGTGATGGGGTTGGGGTGAAGCACAGATCTGCTCTGACACTAAGGGGAGCTCCCTGGTCAGACAGGGGAGCCTCCGGGCCCTTTAGCTGGTATCTGTCTATGTGATTAGCTAACACAAAACTGCTGAACAAATTCTCCACCCAGTAGCCAAAATGAAGGCGAAAATGAGCCTCCAGAACCACCCAGATTCGTCCCTCTTCAGATGCTTTGGAGATGTGATTTGATATGTCAGTTACCTGAATTCATATGTTCCCTAATCATGCTTTAATGGACTTTTTTTTTACTATGTTAATTTTGGTTACTGCTCAAAATGAAGACAGTTGTCTTAGATCTATGACCTCACTGGGTCTCCATTGCCTTAGCTCTTAAAAAAAGAGGGGCAGGTGGTTGAGGTTGACGGTAACTGCTAATTGCTGCCCTACCACAGGTGAATTTAAAATGATGCAATGCTGTTCCTGAACACTTTCTGCTGCTTCTGTACCCTGAAGTCTTAACTCTCAGGCCCATCATATTGAATGGAACGGGCTGACCTCCAAGTCCCTTTTGATCTTGAAGCTGGATTGTTCTGTGCAATTATTTTCATCTTCTTAGTAAGAATAATTAACCACCAGAGGGCAGTCACGTTACAAGGCAGTAAAGGGTGAGGCTGGCAAGGGATCCATTCAAACGAAGTGCACCTGTGACTTTTAAAATTCTTCCAATCCCACAAAATCTTACTGCATTGCTTGTGAAGATAAAGATCAGTGCGGCAGAAGAAAGGAAGAGTGGAGGTGAGTGTGGGGAGCTTGAGATTCTGGTAATGGGTTTGCCATTTGGGGGTAGGGTGGTTGGCATGGGACTTTGGAGGGGACGTTTGATCAAAATTGAAGTGAGGGAACAGGCTGCTGTGGCTCTCTGGGGACACAGCATTTGCCCAAGGAAGAATGGATGTGAGAAGGTCCTAACACAGTAGGGTCCCCAGTATTCAATAGGGTAAGAGGAGGAAGATGCAGAGAGGACTGGTCTTTGCTCTGAGCCAAATGGGGCTAGCACAGGATACTGAGCAGGGGAGGGCTGTTTTTAAAGGGTCACTCTGGCTGCCGGGTAAGCATAGCCTTCAAGGGACTTAGTTCCTATGTATGTGTGCGTGGTCGGTCGTTCAGTTATGTCTGACTGAGGCCCCATGGACTGTAGCCCGCCAGGCTCCTGTGTCCACGAAATTTTCCAAGCAATTAGACTGGAGTGGGTTGCCATTTCCTATTCTAGGGGATCTTCCCAACCCAGGGAATGAACCGGCGTCTCCTGCAGCTCCTGCCTCAGCAGGCGGATTCTTTACCACTAGCGCCACCTGGGAAACGCATACATTCCGCTTATCAGCAAACAGCGCAGCAAATAGACCGTTCAAGGCCACCAGGTTCTGTCACCACTTAACTAATAGCAGGTGATTCCCAGGCACCGTGCCAAGCATCTCACACACCTTCTCATTTCATCCTTTCAATGCCTCTATGATGTCATCACCACTGTCGGCTCTATTTTAAAGGTAAGAAAAAGAAGATTGTAAAAGTTAGTGACAGGTCCAAGGTTGAGATGAAGTACATGGAATTCTTAAAAGCTAAGACTTGAAGGAGCAAAGCTCCTTCTACTTGTTAATGTGAAGAAGCACTGCCTAAGCAAGGGTTAGGACCCCAGAGCTGAAGAACTGGTGATGGTGGAGGGTGGAGTATCAACGTGTGCATTCAATCATCACACGCTTCTTTAAAGTTCTGTGTAGCCCTTACACTACAAGCTGGCTGACCCCGTAACTGGACTGACTTTTGCGCTGATGATTTCTAAGATGCCCTCTAGAGCTTCTAATCTAATCTTTTATCTAATCTTCCCTCCTAGCTGTCAGTAAAGAATCTTCCTGCAATGCAGGAGACTTGGGTTTGATTCCTGGGTCAGGAAGATTCCCTGGAGAAGGGAACGGCAACCCACTCCAGTGTTCTTGCCTAGAGAATCCCATGGACAGAGGAGCCTGGCGGGCTACAGTCCATGGGGTTGCAAAGAGTCAGGCATGACTTAGCGACCTCTAGAGCTTGGCCCCTGTGTGCTCTGCTGCGT
This sequence comes from Ovis aries, assembly GCF_016772045.2. Lineage (NCBI taxonomy): Eukaryota > Metazoa > Chordata > Mammalia > Artiodactyla > Bovidae > Ovis > Ovis aries. The sequence continues at coordinate 42,422,781 of NC_056073.1, forward strand.
ACATATTTGGGCTCTTAGGGAAGCGGCTCCCTTCATGGGACTGACTTCTCTTTAGTAGTAGTGAAGTTGCTCAGTGGTGTCCGACTCTTTGCGACCCCATGGACTATATATAGCCTACCAGGCTCCTCAGTCCATGGAAACTTCCAGGCAATAGTACTGGAGTGGGTTGCCATTTCCTTCTCCAGGGGATCTTCCCAACCCAGGGATCGAACCCAGGTCTCCCGCACTGCAGGCAGATGCTTTACTGTCTGAGCCACCAGGGAAGCCTGACTTCTCTTTAGTTGGACTGAAATCACGGGTCAAGTCTGTTTCACCTGTCTTCACGTTTCAAGGTCGTTTTAAGGCCTGTGCATCCTCCGAGCATCACGTGGCCCAAATGATGACCTACTGGGGCAGGGCTGGCACGTGGTACTTCATGCAGGCGCAAGACTGCCAGTGAGCGGCTGTTAGAGGTTCCGCTCTGCCAACCGTCAGCATTGCGGTGGTCCCTGGGGCAGCAGTCACCCTGAGTCTCAGTCCACAGGACAAGGTCCCCTGTTTAGGGGTCCTAAGGAGTCTGAGGGCTGGCTGGGTGCTGGGCACCTGGCTCCCTCAGAGATGACAGCTGGGCAGGGCCTGGGGACCTCGTCACGGGGGCACCATCAGCTGAAAGCTGCCCCCTTAGCTAGGCCTGGGGACTGGCAGGACCCAGACTGGGTGCTAGACAAATGCTCCCAGGCAGGGTACACAACCACGCAGGGACCCCCTCCTCTTAGCCAGGACCTGGACTTCAGACTGCGAAAGTGGAGCCTTGGGACCTTGAACAAGTAAAATGCAGGGTAATGATGCTGCTTTACTCACGGGTCTTGTTACCTTTAAGAGTGTTATACCTTTAGATAAAAAGCTGTAGGACAGGATGACTTTTGTTACCTGCCTGATAGAGGTTTACAGGAACATCAAGACCTGACCTGCACGGACAACTGCAGGAACTAAGGACCCCACACCAAGAAGCTTTCCACGAGCTTCGTCCCTCCCTCACCTTCCCTCTAAAAGCACTTTTTAAGGTATGAGCCACCTGTCTCTTTGCATGGCCCTGCAATAAACCTTTCTCTGCTTCAAACACTAAGATCTCTGTGTTGTCTGGCCTCACCGTGTACTGTTCAGCACACTGACTTGTGTTGTAATAATAAGACGTTTGCCCGAGTTGTTTTGTAGGAACTTGGAGTCAGCTGTGTCTACTTTGAGCTGAGCTGGTTAAGACTGGATGGGACCACCGACCCTTCAACTGGGCTTGTGTGTGTCCGCCCTTTTGAATGTGCAAAGGCCTATAGCTTAATTACACCTGGGCAGAATGACCACTCCACACCTTTTCCCAATCACCTTTCCCTACGTTCCCCGCCTCAGTCCACCTTGACTCTCTATTTTTTAGCCCCAGGCACCCCAAGCCTCTTGCCTTCAGGGAAGGAGTCTGACACTGGTGGTCCCTCTCCCAGCTGCACACCTAGGTGTCTCAGTGTTTGGCTTGATGAGTGTTGAGCAAAACAAACCTGGCTCAGTAACAGTTCCTCTCAAACCCAAAGAGTTGAAAAACCCACTCAGCAGATGCTGCTTACAGGGGTGTCCCAGAAATCAGTGCTGGACTGTGACAAGGTAAGCAGAGAACGTGTTTATGAACTTTAATAGCTATATTAAAGAGTAATTTTGTCTGTGGAGTCTAAAACGTTGGCGTTAGTTTACCTTGTTTATTAAACTTCATTTTTCATATAATTCATTTTTATAGTGTTTTATCTTAGAGGCAGAATATACAGACTGTGGTCCACCATATATAAAAGCAGAAAGTGAAAGTGAAGTCGCTCAGTCTTGTCCGACTCTTTGCGACCCCATGGACTGTAGCTCACCAGGCTTCTGGGTCCATGGGATTCTCCAGCCAAGAATACTGGAGTGGGTTACCGTTTCCTTCTCCAGAAGGAAACCAGCCCCTTAACTACAACAAACCTAGGAAGTCAGCCTGACTGGTAGCTTTCCTCACAACCCAGGAAGCTTAACAATAACTACTGTTAACAACTGACCTGGGCTTGATTAATAACTTACAGCTTCCCTAACCTGTATCCTTGCTTTCAATTTAGTAACTAGGGAAAGCCAGGTACGGCTAACGGGGGATCACACAGGAGGCCCGGCTTCTCATCTACTTGCAGCTCCCCTGTGCCTACAGCCTCCAACGAGAGCACACCTGGAGTCTTCCCCTTTCCCCATTATCAGCCTTTCCCCTCCTGCCTTTGTGTTTCTGCCAAGGGAAAAACGGCAGTGGGGACTCCCTTGTGTAGCAAATTCTCAGGAAGCTGCTTTGCACGTCTCATTTGGCGAGTCATTTTATTTCCAGATACAGGGAAGGTGGTGACAACAAGGCAGAGTCTGCCGCTGCAGACAGATTAAGGAGCACCCTCCTGGGGTTCTGTGATCACCTCCAGAGCAGGGTTAGAAAGAAGCATCCCCGGCACGCACAGACCGGTACAGCGGGAGAAAGGCAGACGCCAAATTCTCCGGACTAGAAATGAGTCGGGGGAGCAGAGCGGTGCCGTAGCGGGCGAGGGGCTTGAATTATTAGTCGTACTTGCCCCTACTCTTTTCCGGGTCTGGGACGCAGTCGACTGCCCTAAGGTGTAGGAGGAGCGACGGCGGTGCTCTCGGCGCATGCGCGCTCTCGGCACTGCCCTCTGACGCCGAGGTAACGTCACGTCCGGAGCGGCGGCGGCGTTCTCGGCGCACGCGCACTCTCGTCACCGCCCCTGACGTCAAAGTGACGTCACACCGGCGGCGGCGGCGGCGTCTCTCAGGCGCGGGAGTTCCTGACGTCTCCCTCCGCCCGGCTGCCGGCCCCCTCAGGTCGCCGCTTACCTGCCGGCCAGTCAGCGTGTCGGGCTTGGGTTCCGCGGCCTCCCCGGACCTCTTAAGTCTCAACCCGGGTGTGTGTTTCTACTCCTAGAGGTGAAGCATGTTAGGGAGAGTGGGACCCGCGGTCTTGGCCTAGGGTGTGTTTCTTTCATCTCCTGTCAGGTGGGCGCCCCTGGGCGGGAAGGAAACTTAAAAATTATGCCTTCCCGGAGGACGCGTTTGCTGTTGCATTGCAGTCGGAGGATGGGGGTCCTTAGATGGCAGACACCGAATCGCCTTGCAGCTGTTTGGATGCTGCTTTTAAATAAATCCCACCTTGTGTAGCGTTTTAATGCTTTGGAATTAAGCTCTTAAAAAACATTTATTTGATCTTAAATGTTCAGAGCCATTTAGACGTATTCAATTTGCGCGCACGCCAAGTTGCTTCAACCGTGTCCGATTCTGTGCGACCCTGTGGCCTGTCGCCTGCCAGGGGATTCTCCAGGCAAGAACACGAGTGGGTTGCTGTTTCCTTCTGCAGGGGAGCTTCCCGACCCAGGGATCGAACTTTCATCTCTTATATCTGCATTGGCAGGCGGGTTGTTTTGTTTTGTTTTGTTTTTAATAACCACAAGTGCCTCCTGGGAAGCCCAATTTAAACGAATTCTATTTTTTACTGTGCCCCAGGCGACTCAGTGGGTATCTTGTCAGTAAGGAAAAACTTGACTGTCTAGCAATTCAACGCTCCCCTGGTCACATCTAAAAGTTTCTCAAACCTGAGGGTTGTAGTCTTTGCACCAGTGCTTTAAGCTCTTGGGTCGTGCAGTGCTACACGTTTTGGAAACTGTGTTACATCCACTCTGTTCTTAAAACACAGACCTAATTTATTAGACCATTTCTTGATGACTTCAATCTACTGAAGGTTATTGTGGAAGAACCTGGAGACTCCTGGACTTTTTGAGTTCTAGTGTCAGATTTTAAGTTATTTTGTCTCCAACTGTGTGGAATTGCTTGTCAACCAGGCTACATTCCTGCCCCTCTTCTGGTTTATAATTTAATGCTTAATCTGTTGTGGGTTTTTAATTTTGACAATTACATTTGATAGAATTGTGTTTAAAGGAAAAGTGAGTGAGGAACTTAGGTTTTTCGGGTTTTTTTTTTTTCCTCTTTTTGTAACTTAGTTTCTTGTTTCACAAAACACCCAGTTTAGAAAACATGGCTAAGCCAAAGAAAATTAAAATCATCTGGAATCCTGCTGCCTAAAGATAACCACTGTTAACATTTCAGAATAGTTTACTTTTTTAAAATACATACTATTTTTAAAACAAAACCAATTGTATATATTTGGTAGTACACTTTGTGTGACATTTTGTCTGTTTTCCTATTTCACTTTTTTCTTTGAACACGTTTAATGGCTGCAGAATATACCATTGTGCTAGGTTCTCTAAGTTATGTAGGAATGCTAGGGCATGAACCTTGTGCCATCTGTTTGAGCAGCTCGGGGGACTTCTGTTTCATATCTTGGTTTTGGGCCAAGGTGCATAGGTGAGGTAGTATTAGGGTTATGTAAACAGGAAGGTTTAATATTGAGTCCTATGCAAGGGCAGACCATTTGTCATAGTGTATAAGATTCATGGAAGAGTTGGAGAAAATCATGGAATTTTTCTCAATTCTTATTTTTTGTTTCTAGGCTCACTTTTTTCCACTCCCTATTCTGTCTCTCCAAAAATGAAACATGACTGAGGACTCCCAGAGAAACTTTCGTTCAGTGTATTATGAGAAAGTGGGGTTTCGTGGAGTTGAAGAGAAGAAATCATTAGAAATTCTCCTAAAAGATGACCGTCTAGGTGAGTTTTATAAGTTAAACCTATTGATTCTCAGTCATCCCAGATGTTCTGAAGTATTAACTTATAAGATGGCCAAGGACTTGAGTCCCTCACCTTTTGTCAGCTTCCCCGGTGGCTTGTATGGTAGTCCAGTGTTTAAGATTTTGCCTTCCAGTGCACCGGTTGTGGGTTTGATCTGTAGTTGGGGGGTGGGGGGGGGTGGGGTTAGGATTCCATGTGCCTTGTGGCCAAAAAACCAAAATGTTAAAAAAAAAGGAAGCAATATTGTACCAAATTTAAGAAAAACTTAAAAAGTTAAAAAAATTTCCAAAGGTATGTTACCTGCTGTATATGTATTATATATGTATATTTATTTTAGTGATAGAATGATAGAATGGTATATTTTGGGAGGAGCTAAGGTCTTTTCAAGTTTATACTTCGCTGAGTCAGAGTCAGACCTTTTTGAAAGGCCTCTTAAGTTAGTAATATTTTTTCTCTTATTAGACCCATATAATTTCTTAATTTTTAGAGGTGTCATCCTAGCTTCTGGGTAAATTTGTAGCAACTCTTGCTGTAATTTTCTCTTATGGAAATACTGAGACTGCATGATGGATTAACATTTTTATTTCTTCTAAGCCAATCGTAATAAGGTCTTTAATGTGTCTAATTAAAGTAGGATAAACTGAACCATAGTTAAAAATAGTAGTTTACATGCACAGTGTTTTTTAAAGTTTCAAAAACACTTCCCACCTGATCTTTGATCCTCACTATTCAGGCTGTGCTTTTTACGTATTACAGTTCTCACTTGACAAGTAGGGGAATTGAGGTCCAAGATGTGGTTGAATGTGGTTTATTGGTGAATATGGGAGTTTGCAGGCTGACTGTGCTCCTTGCCAGCGATGTTAACTCAGTCCAGTCACTTAATCTCCTCTGAGCTTCAGTTTCTGCATCTTTAAAACGACAACTACCCAACAAGCTTGCGGTATGAATAAATGAAGTAAGTTCTATAAATAGTAAATACCACTGATGTTATGGTGAATGTAGTAATAAATATGCAAAGTACATCTCCTCCGCTGTGAAACACTGATTGTTTTTGAATAGCTAGTTGGAACACCTGGGCTGGAAATCAGTCTAGTGTTGCCTTTTCTGGATTTGCTCACTGTGCAGCAGCCTTCCTCTGAAGAGATGTCTTACTCTAATTTCAGTGTTAAAAGATAAAATGCGTTTTTACATATCATGATCAGCATGAAAAGCATCTATTTTTTTTTTTTCTTCCTCCAGATATCGAGAAACTTTGTACTTTCAGTCAGAGGTTCCCTCTCCCATCCATGTACCGTGCGTTGGTCTGGAAGGTGTTACTCGGTATGATTCCCAAGAGTTGGGAACTTTTATCTTCAAAAATGTCGAATTGATGGGGTCATTGATATCTTATCAGTCAGAAATAGGATTTTTTTTAGGACGTTTACTGGGCGCTAACCTCAGAGCCTGAATCCCCACTCACTTTGGAAACTCTGGAAGAATGTGACTTCAGCACAGAGCCCTGAGTGTCTCTCTCAGAGCATCAGGGCAGCAGTTCCCAGCCTTTTTGGCACCAGGGACTGGTTTCGTGGGACACAGTTTTTTTTCCACAGACTGGGGTAGGGAGGCTGGCTTCTTGATGATTCAGGTACATTACTTTAATTGTGCACTTTATTTCTAATCAGATGCCGCTGCTGATCTGACAGGAGGTATGGGTCCATGGCCTGGAGGTTGGGGACCCTTGATTTAGGGGCGTTAGAAGAGACAGTGAGGCAGACTTGTTTCCCTGAAACAAGTTACGGGAAGAGCATTGAGCTGGGAGAAAGGAGAACTGGTCTGAGCTTTATTGTCAACTGGGTCACCTTGAAGACCCCACTAGCCCTTTCTCGCTCTTTTTTTTTTTTTTGCGTCTGTAAATGAGAATATTGAGTTAATTAACTCCTAGGGTTGAGCTCTTGATTTGTTATTCTATGACTCCCAGCTGCAGAGGTATAACTTCCTAATGAGTGCTATCAGAGTCAAAAAAGGAAGTGTTTGCTTTGAGAGTGTTTACTTTGTTGAAGCACAAATAACTTCCAGTGAAGATGCCTGAGAGAGAAGGAAAAATGACCTTGCTTGGTTTCTTGTGAAAGAAAAAGTATATTAGGTGCCTGAAGTGACTGGCAGCATCCCTTCTGAGTCAAGGATCTTTTTTTTTCCTGTTATCTCTGAGCCTGTTAACACCAAAAATACCTATCCATTACCACCCTCCTTTTCTTTCTTCAAAAAAAAAAAAAATCCTGGAATTCCCTTGTGCGGCAAGTATTAGTATTCCAATTTTACCAACGGGGGAAAAAGACTGAGGCTAAATAATTTTCCTGAGGGCTTGTAGCCTGTAAATGGCAGAGCTCAGGTTTGTAGAAGCCTTTTGAAGTTAGGCTGGATTATAGACCTTGTTTTTTTTCCACAATGTACTGTATTTTCAGGACTTGAAAAATCCTTAGAACCAAGTCTGATTATGTAATGAGGCGGTGAGGGAATGCATGCCATGCTGGAGACCACTGACTGCACAGTGCCTTTTCTGTTGTGTATCTTGTCCGTCTTTGTATACTTACATTTCTAGTAGGTGACTGTACAGTTAAAATATAGAGAATTTGTAAAAAAAAAGATCTGTTTTTCCCAGAGCATTTCTTAAATCTTACTGTTTCCAGTATCCAGCGAAATAAATGCCTTCTAAGGGTGCCTTTTGGGTGGCAGTGCCTGTAGTGTTTATTTCTGCTGGGAAATAGTGCATCTTAATAACCAATAATGCCTGTGGATTTGTGTGAGATGGACAGTAATACTTTGCAACTGAGCACAAGGCCTGTCGGGCTGCTCATCAACTCTTTTTTTCCTGGCTTGGTTTATTAGGTTCAATTCAGTTCAGTCACTCAGTTGTGTCCGACTCTTTGCAACCCCATGGACTGCAGCATGCCAGGCCTCCCTGTCCATCACCAACTCCCGGAGTTTACTTGAACTCATGTCCATGAGTCAATGATGCCATCCAACCATCTCATCCTCTGTTGTCACCTTCATCTCCTGCCCTCAATCTTTCCCAGCATCAGAGTCTTTTCCAGTGAGTCAGCTCTTTGAATCAGATGGCCAAAATATTGGAGTTTCAGCTTCAACATCAGTCCTTCCAGTGAACACCCAGGACTGATCTCCTTTAGGATGGACTGGTTGGATCTCCTTGCAGTCCAAGGGATTCTCAAGAGGTTAAGTCTTCCTTCTTTAGTTACGGTGCAGGGGTTTAGTTGCCTTGTGGCTTGTGGGATCTTAGTTCACCGACCAGGGATCAAACCCACATTCCCTGCATTGGAAAGTGATTCTTAACCACTGGACCACCAGGGATGTCCTGTCTTCCCTGCTCCTGAGGTTAATGCACTGGAGATTTAGAGCTGCCATGCTGTGGTGGAGTTCTGGTTCTAACATTAAACTGGCACGAAGCTTATCCAAGTTGTGTTTCCCAGAATGTTCTTTAGAATACAGGATCTGTGGTTGTTTGCACCAAAGAGAGCTCCATGATCAAATATACTAGCTAATACTTACACGAGCTTAGTATGTGCTGTGTACTGTGAGTGTTTTATGTATATTAATTTGTTTATTCATCATTACAACTGTGTGACATGGGTGTTACTCTTCCCATTCTTCGGGTGGAAAAACTGAGGCACAGGAAGAGCAAGTAAGTTACTGAGGTTCACCCAGCCAGTTCACTATAGATTCAAACCTGGGAACTTTGACTCCGGAGCTTGTGCTGCAAAATAGTTTCTTTAGGTTTGGTGAAGCCAGAATAAATAAAGATGTTTTTCTTTAGAGCAAAACTTAAAGCCTTAAATTCATTGTTACCGCTTCACAAATCTGTTCAACTCTGGTACCCTTTTTATCACACAGACCTCAAGGGCTCATATTCTGTGCAGAACATTTGGGGAAATGTATAATCATCCCATTTCCCACCTCTGGCAGAGGAGGAAACAAGTGCCAGGAGAGACATCTGAGAGTCCGGGTGTTCTAGTTGATTGAAGCCCCTTCCACTGCTCTTTCCTCTGTGTTTTCTCCATGCCTTTGTTTGTTCTTGCCCCAAAGTCTAAATATATTAATGACTATAGAATGGCATTGAAATGTAAGGTCATTTCATCAGTGAAAATTGGAGGTGTTTGTTCTCGTAAAGGTAGGGTACTTTGTGACCAAGTTTTAGTTGTTGGCAAAGGAAAGGATTTGTCCAGTTCGTGGTGGTTCTGAGATGAAAGGGGCTTGTTGTCAGCCAGGGCTGCCTTGAAACACCACAGACTGAGTGGCTTAAACAACAGTTTACATTCTCACAGTTGTGGAGGCTGGGAAGTCCAAGACCAAGGTGCTGGCTGATTTTGTTCCTAGTGAAGCGTCACCTCCTGGCTTGCATGTGGCCATCTTCTTGCTATGTCTTTACATGGCAGAGAGAGAGAGCTCAGTTCAGTTGCTCAGTTGTGTCCAACTCTTGGCAACCCCGTGGACTGCAGCACGCCAGGCCTCCCTGTCCATCACCAACTCCCGGAGCTTGCTCAAACGCATGTCCATCGAGTCGGGGATGCCATCCAAACATCTCATCCTCTCTCATCCCCTTCTCCTCCTGCCTTTAGTCTTTCCCAGCATCAAGGTCTTTTCCAGTGAGTCAGTTTTTCACATCAGGTGGCCAAAGTATTGGAGTTTCAGTTTCAGCATCAGTCCTTCCAGTGAATATTCAGGACTGATTTCCTTTAGGATTGATGGGTTTGATCTCCTTGCAGTCCGAGGGACTCTCAAAAGTCTTCTCCAATACCACAGTTCAAAAGCATCAATTGTTCAGTACTCAGCTTTCTTTATAGTCCAACTCTCACATCCATACATGATCACTGGAAAAACCATAGCTTTGACTAGATGGACCTTGTTGGCAGAGTAATGTCTCTGCTTTTTGACAGAGAGCATGCTAATTCCTATGTTCATTTTCCTATAAGGACACCAACCCTATTGTATTAGGGCCTCACCTTGTGATCTCATTTAACCTTAATCATGTCCTAAAGGCCCTGCCTCCAAATACGATCCCATTGGGGATGAACTGTGAGGGGGACAATTAGCAGATAAGCACAGAATCTGGAGATCGGCTTCTAGGAGCTGAGGGTGGCCCCAGGATGACAACCATAAACTTGAATTAAATCATGCTAGTTACAATAATGATTTATCTTGAATTTATGTGGCATATTTATTCAAAGGCTTTATGATGTCATTTCATGCAAAGATGGGCACAATAAAAGACAGAAATGGTATGGACCTAACAGAAGCAAAAGATATAAGAAGAAGTGGCAAGGATACACATAAGAACTATCCAAAAAAGATGTTCATGACCCAGATAACCACAATGGTGTGATCAGTCACCTAGAGCCAGACATCCTCAGATGCGAAGTCAAGTGGGCCTTAGCAACCATCACTACAAACAAAGCTAATGGAGGTGATGGAATTCCAGTTGAGCTATTTCAAATCATAAAAGATGATGCTGTGAAAGTACTGCACTTAATATGTCATCAAATTTGGAAAATTCAGCAGTGGCCACAGGACTGGAAAAGGTCAGTTTTCATTCCAATCCCAAAGAAAGGTAATGCCAAAGAATGTTCAAACTACCACATAATGGCACTCATCTCACACACTGGCAAAGTAATGCTCAAAATTCTCCAAGCCAGGCTTCAACAGTATGTGAGCCGAGAACTTCCAGATGTTCCAGCTGGATTTAGAAAAGGCAGAGAAACACAGAGATCAAACTGCCAACATCCGTTGGATCATCGAAAAAGCAAGAGAGTTCCAGAAAAACATCTACTTCTGCTTTATTGACTATGCCAAAGCCTTTGACTGTGTGGATCACAACAAACTATGGACAATTCTTGAAGAGATGGGAATACTAGACCACCTTACCTGCCTCCTGAGAAATCTGTATGTAGATCAAGAAGGAACAGTTAGAACTGGACATGGAACAACAGACTGGTTCCAAATCGGGAAAGGAGTATGTCAAGGCTGTGTACTGTCACCCTGCTTATTTAACTTCTATGCAGAGTACATCATGAGAAATACTGGGCTGGATGAAGCACAAGCTGGAATCAAGATTGCTGGGAGAAATATCAAGAACCTCAGATATACAGATGACACAACCCTTATGGCAGAAAGTGAAGAAGAACTAAAGAGCCTCTTGATGAAAGTGAAAGAGATGAGTGAAAAAGTTGGCTTAAAACTCAACATTCAGAAAACCAAGATTATGGCATCTGGTCCTATCACTTCATGGCAAATAGATGGGGAAACGATGGAAACAGTGAGACTTTATTTTTGGAGGCTCCAAAATCTCTGCAGATGGTGACTGCAGCCGTGAAATTAAAAGACGCTTGCTCCTTGGAAGAAAAGTTATGACCAAGATAGACAGTATATTAAAAAGCAGGGACATTACTTTGTCAACAAAGGTCCGTCTAGTTAAGGCTATGGTTTTTCCAGTAGTCATGTATGGATATGAGAGTTGGACTATAAAGATGAGTGCTGAAGAATTGATGCTTTTGAACTGTGGTGTTGGAGAAGACTCTTGAGAGTCCCTTGGACTGCAAAAAGATCAAACCAGTCAATCCTAAAGAAAATCAGTCCTGAATATTCATTGGAAGGACTGATGCTGAAACTGAAACTCCAATATTTTGGCCACCTGATGCAAAGAACTGACTGACTGGAGAAGACCCTGTTGCTGGGAAAGATTGAAGGCAGGAGGAGAAGGGGATGACAGAGGATGAGATGGTTGGATAGCATCACCAACTTGATGGACATGAGTTTGAGTAAGCTCTGGGAGTTGGTGATGGATTGGGAAGCCTGGCATTCTGCAGTCCATGGGGTTGCATAGAGTCAGACTCAACTGAGCGACTGAACTGAATTGATGATGTCATTTTATTTCTCATTGATATCAGTGATGCAGTTGCCATCCAGTTATTGATTGTATTGATATTTAAAACTTATTTTATAGTGTAAATTTCTAGAACTATGTGTATAGTAACTAAATACTTGTGATTTCTACTCTAATTGTGGTAGGTAGCATCTCATAGGGTTCTTTCATACAGGAGGGGTTCAGATTGGTGCCTCTGTATTTTACTATCTTTATTCCCTGTCCCCCACCCCGGGGCTCTATAGGAATCTTGCCTCCACACCATGAGTCCCATGCCCAGGTGATGATGTATCGCAAGGAGCAGTACTCTGATGTCCTTCACGCCTTGGAAGTCATCCGCTTCATCAGTGATGCCACCCCTCAGGTTGAAGTCTATCTCTACATGCACCGGTTGGAGTCTGGGAAGTTGCCTCGAAGTCCCTCGTTTCCACTGGTCAGTGGTGCTTTTGTTGGACCCTTGGCTCGACTCCTGACTGCTCCATTGGCCAGCCTTTGATCACGTCATGTTTTGCCTTTGAACCTTTCAGTGGCTCTTCTTTGTAGAATGAAAGCATAGCCCTATACAACCTGACCCAGTCTCCCTAATTTTTTAAAATTTTATTTTGAAGAAGTAATTTCAAAGTTACAGAAAAGTTGCAAGATTACTACCAAGAATTCCCATTTAACCTTTATCACAGTTCCCTAGTCATTAACATTTTACCCCACTTGCTTTTGTCATTTTTCCTATATGTGTAGACCTGTTTTTCCCCCAAAGTATTTGAGAATAAGGTGTAAATGTAGCATCCCATTATTTCAGATTCTTGCAGTATATGCTTGCTAAAGATGAGAACACTTCCCTTGGTGACCATAGTTCTGTCATCAACACCAAGAAGTTGACATTGATACAGTACTAACATCTTCACTCCATTTCCACTTGACCAGTTGTCCCAATAATGCCCTTTATCATAAACAATAAATTGGTTCAGAACTTATCAAACTTTCAGCCACTAGTTTACCATTTGTTGATTATTTTTTAAAAAATTTCCTTATGTTTGAACTCTTCAATTTAAAATCATTTTAGATGTTGAGAAAACTTCCATAAAGAGTAGTGTTCACATTTACCTTCACCTAGCATCCTCTATGGAGAAGGCAATGGCACCCCACTCCAGTGTTCTTGCCTGGAGAATCCCAGGGACGGGGGAGCCTGGTGGGCTGCCGTCTGTGGGGTCGCACAGAGTCGGACATGACTGAAGCAGCAACAGTGTCCTCAAATGTTAGGTCTCAGTTGTACTCTGGTTATTTATCAAAACCAGAAACATTCATACAATGCCATGAGCTAATAATCTGTAGCTATTTCGGAAATTTTGCTGACTCACACCAGTGTCCTTTTCCTGGTCCACGATCCAATCGGGGATCTTGCATTACACTTACTTTTAGTTGCCTATAGTCTGGATCAGTCCCTCAGTCTTTGTCTGTCTTTCATGACCTTGCCAGTTTGGAAGAGTACTGGCCAGTAGGGTTTCTCATTTATTTCCTCATGATTGAAGTCTAGTTGTGAATTTTTGGATACTTAACTGCTTTTGCTGCTTTGATCACTCAGTTAAGGCTATGTCTGGGAGGCTTCTCCTGCATGGTTGCTATTTTTCTCTTTGTAATTAATGAGTGACTTGTCGGGAAGGTACTTTGAGGCTGTGTAAATATCAATCCTTGAATAGTTTTCGCTCTGCTGATTGCCAGATGGTGACCTTCTGACGCCTTCATTCCTTCTGCATTTATTAGATGGCTTTTTGATAAGGAAGAGTTTTCCCTTCTCTCTTATCAGTATGAATTTACAGATTTCTCTTTTATTCAGTGGCCTATAAGTCATTACTGCCACTATTTTGATGTTAACGTTGTCCCAGATTGGCCTAGTGGGAGCCGCGACAGGCTGACTTCTGTGTCGTCTGGACAAATTCCCATCATTTTGAGCCCTTCCTTACTTTCTGGAGCAAAAAGATACTCCAGGTTCATCTTATACTATTCCCCAAACCTGGGATAATCATCCTTTTATCTTTTTATTTTAATTTTTAAAAATTGTTGTTAGAAACCAAGCACAGGGGGCTAGATGTGCTCTTTGTCCTTGGTGTGTCATTGCTTGTAGGCTCCTTCAGGAGACAGAGCTGGGAAATATACACACACACATATGCTTATCACTGTATTAAAAACCGTTAATGCTAATTAATGCTAGTTAATTAATGTTAATGCTAATACTGCCAGTAATCACAAGTTCATTCTAGCTCTCACCCTTTCTATACTTGCAGCTTCCTTCTCTGGCAGTTACAATGAAGCTAATGGAAACCTCTTATTTGTATTTATTTCTTTGCTCCTTCCTCTGTAACCAACATAGTCAGCCACATCTTTGGCCCCAGCTTGCAGGCACCAGAGGCCTTGTGGTCATTGACTGCCACTTGGCCTCAGCTTCACAGGCTCCAGCCTGCTTTATAGGCTTGATCTTTGACAGACTGCTCACTCTAGTTACTAGGATTGCTTATTGTTTATAAAGGGAAGAGAAGGGGTAAGTGGAGGAGGGCAGGCAAAGTAATGACTATAGCTCTTGGGTTTTGGCTGCAATTCACATAGGCATTGTAACTTTTGGCTAAAACAGAGTGAATTGTTATGAATAGGGATTTGTCTGCAAACTATGCTATTCTATATTTTTTTCATGGTGGAGGTAGATTTCAACCTGCTAACAGCAGTGTGAAGCTTTGACTTGCTCTCTCTCTCTTTAAAAGCATTTGTTTTTATTTATTTGGCTATGCTGAGTCTTGGTTGCGGCATGTAGGATCTAGTTCCCTGACCAGGGATCAAACCCGGGCCCCTTGCATTGGAAGCAAGGAGTCTTAGCCACTGGACCACCAGGGAAGTCCCTTTTTCTTTAACTTTTTGAGGTTGCTGTGGGTCCCATGGACAGATCTTATGTTGTTCACTTTGATAAAGTTTATCAAGAGAGAACATCCCAGGAAATAGTTGGAACCCTTGAACGTCTTTAAATCTTATTTCTCATTGACAAAATACAGTTAGTTGATGGTACTACACAAGTTCCTGAACTATGTATGAAGTTAAGTTAGATTATCCATTAGCTCAAGGTCTAAATGTTTCCAGTGGCCTTGGGCAGACATGCTGTCCCAAGTGTTCATTTTAGGTGTGTGTCTCCTTGGCCTCCAAACCCCAGTCAGCTGTATTTTTCTTATCTTTTAATAAGACTGTGTAGCAGTGCTGTACCCACGGCTGGGAACATAGAAGCTGACTTCAGCTGAAGGGCGCTGGTCCTCTTAGCTGCATCTCAGAGTAGCTGGGAGTAGCACTGAGCTGCTGGATTCAGGACCACGAGCCCAGGGCCAGGCGGGAGTCCACGAAAGGAGCCTTTCTGCTGCTCTTGACATGTTGTGGAAAGTTAATAAGTGGAAAGGAGGCCTAAAATGCAATTCTTCTATTAAAATAGGAAGTTTGATTTAACTTGTGACTTCTTAAGAGGAGTAGAAAGAAACTTTTTCTTTTCAATGTTAAAATCCTTTAGCTGTTAAATCCTAGATGAAAACGTAAAGCTTTTAGTATAAGGTGCAGTGATTGAAAACAGATTTTTCAAGTGGATTCCAGTTTTTATGAGACTTCTTTTGAAATTTACTTGGTTTACTTTCATGTTCTGAGTGTTGACACAAGGTTTGAGAAATGCCATTCTTCTGATTCCTAAAATTCTGATTCTAGGGGCAGTTTTAGCTTTATAAGTGCTTAAAGATAGAGCAAAAATTTAAAGATGTGCATGAATACTTTGAAATAAAATGCTTACTAGTCCTTTTGTGGTCATTTTTGCAAATTACCATAGTGACAATAATTGTCTATATTATTTGTGCTGTTTTATCACATCTGTTTGAAAGGAATTCTCTTCCAGCACTGAGAATACTTTTGGGTGGAGAGTCGTCCTTTGCTTCAGGTTTATGTTGACTCTTTGGGCTTAGCGTTAGAAGCTAGGAAATCCATGAATGTTCAGCCTGAAGCCTGAGTGTTCAGAAGCCACACTGCCTCAGATTCCCTGGTTACTCTTCATCTCCCGTCGGTTGTCTTTTTAGTGATGGACTGGGTGCTTTTGGTCCCACTTTGACTTATTTTGGCTCCTTCAGAATTTAGGCAGTAAGGCTTCATTTTTATTAAAGAATCCTCTATTTTTCTCTTTTGCCTCCTTCTTGAGAGTTATTATTAATTTTTCAGGAGCCAGAAGATGAAGTATTTCTTGCCATTGCGAAGGCCATGGAAGAGATGGTGGAAGATAGCGTCGACTGTTACTGGATCACGCGATGCTTTGTGAACCAGCTGAATAGCAAGTACCGGGACACTCTGCCCCAGCTGGTGAGGGGTGACATTGTGGCTGTTGTGGGCTGGGGCTGAGCAGTGGTGGTGGGGGTCTTCAGGAAATGCCTTTACCTCCTGGTGGCGCTACAGCCACGAGCGGACCCTCTGGTGGGGGTCAGTAGTAAGAAGCCAGGAAGTGAATATCTCCAGCTTGCTGGGCCAGGCGGTCTCTGTGTGCCTGCTGCAATCACACAGCTTTCCAGGCAGCACAGTGGTAAAAAATCCACCTGCCGACGCAGGAGACCCAAGAGACTTGGGTTTGATCTCTGGCTTGGGAAGATCCCCTGGAGAAAGAGGTGGTCAACCCACTTCAGCAGTTTTCCCTGTAAAATCCCACGGACAGAGAAGCCTGGAGGGCTACAGTCCATGGGGTCACAGAGTCAGACACGACTGAGCGACCGAGTGTATACACACACACACCCTGGTCACACAAAACAGTAATGCATAAATGCATGGCCACAGCTGGATTTGGCCACTGCAGGCTGTGGCTTGCCCACCCCGGCTCTAGTATTCTCTATCTGATCTAGAATTTTCGCTTAGTACTAAGGTTTAAGTTCGGCTGTATGTAATGGGAAGCCCAAACAATAGACGCTTTACTGTCTTCTCTCATGTAAGCAGAAGTCCAGGGGCAAGGCAGCCCAGCGCTGGGACATCCCCCGTGGTATGGGCAGGGACCCGGGTCCCCGTCCTGCTCCAGCGCTCCTAAGGGTGACGGTCCTCTTGTGATCACGTGATGGTGCTGGAGAGACAGCCCTGACATCCGTGCTCTGGACAGGAAGGGAAGGTAGAGAAGTGCCAAGCCTGGCCAGCCTGCCCCCCTTTACAGACTTCATTTTGCATGACTGTTAGTGACGAGGGTGTCCCCAGGTTGCCCCGGTCTGCAGGGGAGCCTGGGGAATGTGGTTGGTTGGTTTTGAGCCGGGCACGCTGTAGTCTCACATTGGAACAGGGACTCCGTTCCTGAGGAAGGAGAGGGGAGTGGACATGAGCTGGGCAGCCGGTGGTCTGCCGCGCTGACTGGGGAATCGAGAGAACCAGCACTTGGGTCATCCTCGTATCAGGGGTCCTTTGCCATTCTCTCTCCTCAGCTTCCCCCCCCCCCCATTTCTCTCATTTTATAAAAATGAGTCTTTTTTCTTAAGTCATTGAACTGTCTCATTTGGAAATTCTGCTGAAAGCAGTAACCACGGTACAGAGTGCAGGGTCAGGTACAGGGCGCAGGCTGGCCACGCCCTGGGGAGCCCCGCTCTACCCCTGTGGCGGGCCAGGCACTGCAGCCCTCAGCTTCCCCGAGCCCTGAACAGGAGTGTTTTTTATGTGTTTCCATTAGGTAAAGTTCGATTCTTAGAATTTTAAAACTTCACTTAATGAAGCATGGCGTTGGAGCATATGTGAATGGAATGTTAGCTGCCTAATTCAGTCAGGAGGTCCAAACTTGTACCATGGTTTCATCAGCCTTTCTTAATATTGGAGTGAATGCTATCACATATTGATGGATTGTTTAAAAAATTCATTATTTTTAAGAACACAAGTAACAGATACATTCTGGGAGGATGAAATAATCCAAATGAATCCACAGTTGCTGTCGACCTGCCCCCATGCTTCCCCGTCCCCCACTTTCTAAGGTGTAAGGTCACCAGCTTGGTGTGTGTTCGTCTAGACTATTTTTTTTTTTTTAAATGCATGCAGTTTATTCTCTGAAATTTTATCCCCATGAAGTTGTTATTAAGGTTGTATTTTATTTTATTTTATTATTTTTATTATTTTTTTATTTTATTTTATTTTTTTAATTTTAAAATCTTTAATTCTTACATGCACTCCCAAACATGACCCCCCCTCCCACCTCCCTCCCCACAACATCTCTCTGGGTCATCCCCATGCACCAGCCCCAAGCATGCTGCACCCTACGTCAGACATGGACTGGCGATTCAATTCTTACATGATAGTATGCATGTTAGAATTCCCATTCTCCCAAATCATCCCACCCTCTCCCTCTCCCTCTGAGTCCAAAAGTCCATTATACACATCTGTGTCTTTTTTCCTGTCTTGCATACAGGGTCGTCATTGCCATCTTCCTAAATTCCATATATATGTGTTAGTATACTGTATTGGTGTTTTTCTTTCTGGCTTACTTCACTCTGTATAATTGGCTCCAGTTTCATCCATCTCATCAGAACTGATTCAAATGAATTCTTTTTAACGGCCGAGTAATACTCCATTGTGTATATGTACCACAGCTTTCTTATCCATTCATCTGCTGATGGACATCTAGGTTGTTTCCATGTCCTGGCTATTATAAACAGTGCTGCGATGAACATTGGGGTACATGCGTCTCTTTCAATTCTGGTTTCCTCGGTGTGTATGCCCAGCAGTGGGATTGCTGGGTCATAAGGTAGTTCTATTTGCAATTTTTTAAGGAATCTCCACACTGTTCTCCATAGTGGCTGTACTAGTTTGCATTCCCACCAACAGTGTAGGAGGGTTCCCTTTTCTCCACACCCTCTCCAGCATTTATTGCTTGCAGATTTTTGGATCGCAGCCATTCTGACTGGTGTGAAGTGGTACCTCATTGTGGTTTTGATTTGCATTTCTCTAATAATGAGTGATGTTGAGCATCTTTTCATGTGTTTGTTAGTCATCCGTATGTCTTCTTTGGAGAAATGTCTATTTAGTTCTTTGGCCCATTTTTTGATTGGGTCGTTTATTTTTCTGGAGTTGAGCTGCATAAGTTGCTTGTATATTTTTGAGATTAGTTGTTTGTCAGTTGCTTCATTTGCTATTATTTTCTCCCATTCCGAAGGCTGTCTTTTCACCTTGCTTATATTTTCCTTTGTTGTGCAGAAGCTTTTAATTTTAATTAGATCCCATTTGTTTATTTTTGCTTTTATTTCCAGAATTCTGGGAGGTGGATCATAGAGGATCCTGCTGTGATTTATGTCTGAGAGTGTTTTGCCTATATTCTCCTCTAGGAGTTTTATAGTTTCTGATCTTACATTTAGATCTTTAATCCATTTTGAGTTTATTTTTGTGTACGGTGTTAGAAAGTGAAAAAAATATGGAACGCTTCACGAATTTGCGTGTCATCCTTGCGCAGGGGCCATGCTAATCTTCTCTGTATCGTTCCAATTTTAGTATATGTGCTGCCGAAGCGAGCACCGTCTAGACTATTTTTTAAAAATATGTGCTAGGTCTTTATTGCTGTGCCTAGACTTTCTCTAGTTGTGGCAAGCAGAGGTTCCTCTCTAGTTGTGGTGCTGGGACGTCTCATCTGGGTGGCTTCTCTTGTTGTGGAGCACGGGCTTCCATGCTTGTGGCACTTGGGCCCTAAAGCACTGGCTCAGCGGTTGTCCCGGGCTCAGTTGCTCTGTGGCATGTGGAATCTTCGAGGACCAGGGATTGAACCTGTGTCCCCTGCATTGGTGAGTGGATTCTTAGCCACTGAACCATCCAGAAGTCCCTTGTCTAAATCATTTCATGTGCATTAGAGTGGATGGGGGTGTGAGTGCATACCCATGGCCATGTGTGTGTGTGTGTATATATATCTTATACATATTTTTACATATATAATTTTTTAATGTATTATACTGTTCATACGGCCCTATGATTCTTCTTAAAACTTCATGTGTTGAAGTTTTTCCACGTCACTACACATGGGTGGTTTTCAACCCTGACTTCCTGTTAGTACCACCTGAGAGTTCTTAACAATGACCAGAGCAGTGAAATCAGAGTCTCCCAGGGTGGGGCCTCAGAATTCTAATTTTTTAAAACTCAGTGACTCTGAAATGAGGCTAGGGTTGAGAGTCATTCATTTAGAACCACTGAAAAAATTCTCATGGGGTGGCAAAGAGTCGGACACAACTGAACGACTGAACTGAACTGAAAAAGTTCTCATAGTCTTTCTTGTTAAGAATTTGCCCTAATTTAGTGTAATGGCTCCATGATGACAGCACTCTCCATGTATGTGACATGTTCCTGTGTGTGTGTGTATGTGTTTCTCTAGGGTGGATTACCTATACATTAAATGCTCTAACGCAACAGACGTATTTAAATGTGTTCACTACCAGGTTACTCACCCAGAGGTTGGACCAATTTTGCTTCCCCCACCAGTTTGAGATTTCCTGTTTTCCACCCCATTGCCAATAATTGATAGTATCAATCTCTTAAAATTTTGCTGACCTGATACTGAAATGGTAGCCTGTTTTAATTTCCATTGCCTTAATTTTGAGGGAAGCTAAGCAGCTTTGGAGGTATGTTTCTTGGTCATATTTGTCTACCTTTCTATTTTGTGTGCATCTTTCCATTTTGGGTAAGAATTATTGCTATATGCTGCATGTTTATGTAAGTTAAATATTTTCTCTGAAAATATTTCTTACTGTTATATAAAGATATGAAGGTGATACTATTGGTTTTATCAGTATTTTTTTTTCTTTTGTATCTTCGTTAGAAAGGCCTTTCTAATGCCAAGGTTTTTTTTTTTAGAAAGCTTCTAACTTTTAAAAAATTTTTGAACATTTTAAATTTTAGTCCTTTAGCTGGTGAGGGGCTGAATCTTTGTGACTGGTATGAGATGCAGACATGACTGTTCGTTTTGTTGTGAACTGCAACGTAACTTCAGCCAGCAAGCGCCCCACTGCCCTCTCCCCTCTCCCTGCTCTGGTTAAGCTCTAACAGCTTTGCACAGTGATGTTAATCAGTTCAGTTGCTCAGTTGTGTCTGACTCTTTGAGACCCCATGTACTGCAGCACTCCAGGCTTCCCTGTCCTTCACCATGTCCCAGAGTTTGCTTAAACTCATGTCCATTGAGTTGGTGATGCCATCCAACCATCTCATCCTCTGTCATCCCCTTCTCCTCCTGCCCTCAGTCTTTCCCAGCATCAGGGTCTTTTCTAGTGAGTTGACTCTTCACATCAGGTGACCAAAGTATTGGCCGTTCTGATGAATATTCAGGGTCGATTTCCTTCAGGATTGACTGGTTTGATCTCCTTGCAGTCCACGGGACTCAAGAGTCTTCCCCAACACCACAGTTCTGTATCACTCTCTAAAAACTTATTGATATGTCATAGGTCAATAACGTTTGCATAAGAAAAGACGTACTGATGATACCTCCAATCAATAACGTGTGAAGAAAAGAATTTTAGAACCAGCAAGATACTCAGTGTCCTTATGTCCCCTAAACCTTAATTTCATCATCATAAAAAATGATTTTTCACAAGTACATTATTGTGTCTAGGACATAGTTTTTAATAGTTGCAAAAGTTCTTTTTAAAAGTTCAGAATGTATTAATATAAGAAAAGCTACATTTCCTTTGTATTGCTATTTCATGTAGCCATCAAGTGACTTAAAAAAACTTTTAATATTTTTTAAAAATTTATTTGGCTGTGCAGGGTCTTTAGTTGTGGGGTTATGGGGTCTTTTAGAGCCTTTTAGGAGATATTTTCATACCATTTTTTTTCCCCTGCCCTTATTTAGGTGGTTATATGCTTTTTCTCCTTAGGTTGTTAATGTTATTGCATTGTTTCTATACATAAATTTTCTTTCATTTCTTTTTTAAAAAAACTACTTGGCTGTGCCAGGCATTAGTTGTGGCGTGTGTGATTCTAGTTCCCTGACCAGGGATTGAACCCTAGCCCCCTGCATTGGAAGTGCAGGCTTGGCTGCTGGGCCATCATGGAAGTCCCAACTTAATGCTTAAAGTCAGGTTTTTAAAAAAATTCTTTAGTTAAACCTTGTTAAATCTAGCTTGAAATTTTTGTTGTTGTTGTTGTATATTAGATCTCTTCTGCCCAGTTTTTTGTTAGAGTTTCTGTAATCTTGTCTGTCATCTTTTCAGATGTTTGTGGTTTTTACCAAGTTTGTTATCGCAAAGCATATGTTGCTTCATAATCCTAGGGAAATGTGCATGTGATGCGCAGTGATAGACTTTTGACATCCAAAGAATATTTCTGGCGATGACGCCTTTATGTTGTAGTGTTCTGATTTATAGGAGAGGAGAGCTTTCCTCTCCATCAAGCTTTCCTCTCCAAGACCTTTTGGAAGGTCTTTTTGATGAGGCCCCTGATTGCCAACGAAAGTGGAGGCCAGCTTCAGTGGTGTGATGTGGGAAGCCTCTGTTAATCTCTCTTCAGATCAGACTGTCTTTAAGCCATCTCAGTCTTGGCTGTATTCTGTCATTAAAGGGTTTTTTTTTTTTCCTCGCCAATGACACAATTTTTAAAAGCTGTCCTAAAGAGAGGGTTTTTTTGTTTTTTTTTTTCTTCCTCTTAAACAACACTATTAGCAGCCTCTTTCTAAGTTTAGTATAAATTCCTCGGTTAAATCTCTTTTGTCAGATTTTGCCTTTTGTTGAGGTGTGCTTTCTTTTCTTTTTTTGTAAAGATTTATTCATTTATGCCTGCGCTGGGTCTTGTTCCTGCATGCAGGCCCTCACTAGCTGCAGTAAGCGGGGGCTACTCTTCGCTGCGGTGTGCAGGCTTCTCATTGTGGTGGCTTCTCTGGTTGCAGAGCACGAGCTCTAGGTGCGTGGGCTTCAGTAGTTGCAGCATGCCGGCTCAGTTAGCGTGGTGCATGGGCTTAGTTGCCCCGTGGCACGTGGAATCTTCCCAGACCAGGGATCGAACCGTGTCCCCCGCATTAGCAAGTGAACTCTTTACCATTGAGCAACCAGGGAAGGCCACTTTATTTTCTTAAAGTAAGAATTGAAGGTCATGGAAATATTGGAAATAACCTAAAAGTTTTACAGGAAAGTGTAAAATCGGCTGCTTCCCAGGTGACGCTAGTGGTAAAGAACCCGCCTGCCAATAGGTGAGAAACGTGAGTTCAGTCCCTGAATGGGGAAGATCCCCTGGAGGGGGGCATGGCAGCCCACTCCAGTGTTCTTGCCCGGAAAATCCCAGGGACAGAGGAGCCTGGTGGGCTACAGTCCATGGGATCACAAAGAGTCGGACATGACTGAAGCAACTTAGCATACACACAAAAATAAAATTATCACATCTACCATTTGCTGTGTCCTCAAAATGTCAGTGTAAATGTCATCTTCCACTAAAAGAAAAAAGCACACGTGGATATGTATTTATAGTCACGCTGTCAGATTTAGCACTCACATCTGACACACATTTCTCTTCACCCTGCTTTTTTTTTAACCTGATTATGCCATGAGCAGTATATAGAGACATTCCTTATTCTGTTCGTGGCTGCATACCACTCCATTCTAGATTATTCAGCCCTTCTTTAGTGTTGGCTGTTTGAGCTGTTTCCAGTCTTTTGTTGTTACACCATGTTACAGGTGAATAGCTTTGTGCATGTATCCTTTAGTATATCTGGGGGGTAGACTCTGTGGAAATGAATTGACTAGATCACACGTTACTAAGTAACACGTTACTTAGGTTTTTTCAGATTCCCCTCTGTAGCACTCATACCACCCTTTTGCATCCTCCTGACCAACAGATGCGGACGCCTGTTTCCCTGTAGCCCCGCTGACCTGATGGTGTTCTTGCCAGCCTGATAGGTGAGAAGAGATGCCTCAGGATAGTGTGAGGTCGTGTTTGTTTTGTTCTGGCCAGCTTGAGCATCTTTTTATATGGGTTAGAGCCATTTGCATTTTTTCTTGTAGAGTTTTTGGCTTTTTTCTTTTTTAGAAGCTCCTTTATGTAGGGCTTTTGACCCTTTAAGCGGGATCAGATATTACTCTGTGGCCCTTTTTGCTCAGCCAAGTCGTGTCCCTGCTCATCATGGGCCAGTCAATCATCAGCTCTCTTGGGAAACTGGTTCTGGGTTAAGATTTCCACCTGGATGTGCCCAGCGTCTCCTGCTCATTCCCATGGTAGCTTTATTGCAGCGTGTTGTAGTCAGCCCTTTGCAGGTCTGTCCCAACCAGCTTGGAAGCTCCTTGGAGGCAGGGATGCTGCCTTTACATTTCACTCCCTTTCTCTATGGAGCACAGTGTCCGGCTGCAGTGGATATTGTAAGGGTCATGAATTGCCTCTTCGGTGGAAGTAGAGGTGCAGATGTTAGGTTGGCTGAAAAGTTTGGGTTTTTCCATAAGCCTGAACGAGCTTTTGGCCAACCCAATATTTAGTTAAAAACTAACAAAATATTTGCGTTTGCGTGGGTGATACATTGATCTGGTTCTGTCCTTCTGGATGGAGAGTGCAGGCTTGAGGGTTTGACCTGTAGGGTCCATGCTTTGCCAGAGGACCCTGTGAGTACAGCAGTCCTGTCTGGGAGCCAGCTCTGGTAGCTCCCAGTCTTCCAGTGTTGGCTGCTGTGGAACCTTCCGTGGGAGAGGCCTCCAAATGGGACCCTGGAGCTTTGTTCCCCTGTGTTCCTCCTGTCTGCCTGGAGTTCTCATGCACACCTTGCTGGGGACAGCGCTCCTCCTCCGGATGCGCCTGTTGTCTGACCCTCCCTGCCAAGTGCAGTGTGCTCCATGGGGTCAGCCAGGGTTGTGACTGGTGACTGCTGGGTCCTGTTCATTTCCTCTCTCCCTAGTTCCCTCTCTGCACCTAGTCCCACCATGTGTTTTTGGTCTTAGCCTGCTTCTTTCTGTGAACCTATAATCTGCCCTGGAGTAGCCAGCACATGGACCTTTCTTGGCCCTCCAGATCAACTGAATTTTGCTCTGGACTTTTGTCTTAGGTTGTTGAATCTGCTTAGCACAATTAGGACTAACCAGCGTGACTTAACTGTTCCTTAGCTGGAGACTGCCCCAGAAAAACCACTCCGTCCTGGACAGTTGGTTACTCTGGTTAGTTAGTGCTGATCTGGAGACTGTGGCATCACCAGTGGCTTGAATGAGTCTGAAGCTTTGTTTCCTAGCACTTCTTGCTTTCAGTATGTATACTTTTTCATCACAGCCTATAAGGTATGGTAACATTAAGTCACAGGAAGTGAGTAATCTCTTCCTCTTCGATCATTAGCCAAAGGCTTTTGAACAATACTTGAATCTGGAGGATAGCCGACTGCTGAGTCACCTGAAGGCCTGCTGTGCAGTGTCCACACTTCCCTACGAGCTGTGGTTCAAGAAGTGCTTTGCCGGGTGCTTGCCTGAGTCCAGCTTACAGAGGCAAGTGTTTCTTTCAAATATGACTGAAAGCACAGAGTCAGAAAAATCCCATTTTTGTTGTTGTTGTTGTTGTTTTTAACGTGATCATCTCGGAAGATAAATTTGCTTTAGAACCATGCAGTCATTTGATGCTAACTTCTCCAGCAGCTGACATAGCAACTGGTGATTTTGCGTATTATGTATACAATTAGAAGTGTTAGAAATATTGAGTATTAAATATAAAAAATGTTAGGATATATGGTTAGAGAAATTGAAGGGCCTCAATGTGTTAGATGCTGTTGAATATTCACATCTGAAGTAGTCTCCAGGAGTATATATGGATGTGGACTTTTCCAGAAATGGAGCAGATCCTAGAGAAAGATGTTTATTTCTTAGACCCCTTATGACATCATTAAACTAGCTGAAGGTTAGACTGTAGACTCAGACTCAGCTCTTCCATCAATTTCAGGTGTGTTATGGGTATTTTGGAGTCCCGTCTTGCTCCCTCCAGGACTTAACACTTGAGGAAAAAGGCAAGACATAAAGAATATTACAGGACAGTGCTTAGTTAGCGTATTAAGAATGATATTGACTATAAGAGCTATTGGAGTTATCAGAACAATGATTTTAGAGTATATTTAATTTAGAGTATATTTAATAGCTAGCTCCTTAATTAAGGAATTTACTGGAAAATGAAATTGAATTTCATATTTCATTTCCTCTTTTGGTCTTGTTCCCTAGTATGTAACGGTTATCTTAGCATTACAGAATGTTAAACTTGAAGCTTTGGTTTTTAGGAACTTCCTGCCCTAAAATGTCAATTTTGAGATATTAATTGGAGGATGTCTTCCCGGAGGACAATGTCCTCATTAGCTCTTCTCTGAAGCTTATGTAGTCAGCCATCTGTCTCCACAGTTGCGCATCTCTGGAGTTAGCCAATCCCAGATCCTGGGCTGTGTTTACACTTGTGGCTGGTCGAATCCTTGGTTGTAGAATCTGTGGATGCAGGGGGCTGACTGCACCACCTCACTTTATATGAGGGACTTGAGCCTCCACGGATCTTGGTATGCACAGCAAGTGAGCCCATGAACCACTTCCCTGGGGATAGTAAGGGATGATGGTACATAAAAGAAAATGTAATTTGATTTAATTTTGAAACTTGAGCTGTTTAGGTGTAAACATCAACTTCAGACTTGTAATTTGATTACATCTTTCTTTCATAGGATTTGGGATAAAGTTGTAAGTGGATCCTGTAAGATACTAGTTTTTGTAGCTGTGGAAATTCTTTTAACCTTTAAAATTAAAGTAATGGCGCTGAACAGTGCAGAGAAGATAACGAAGTTTCTGGAAAACGTAAGTGTGCTTTGCTTCACTTGAACTTTGACTCTAGAAAGGAATTCAGTTTACCAAGCCAGATTTTTCTATGGCATTAAATTATTTCAGAGACAGTATAATATATTTTTGCATTATAAGAAACGATTTTTCCGTGGTATAAGTTTCAGCTTGGTCGGTGGGTTATAGCCCACATCCTTTGTTTGGGGGTCACTGTTCTGAGCAGCAGGTCTGTCTCCATGAGTGTGTGTACCTGGGACCAGAGTGACCACTAGCAGGCCGTCAGGAAACAAGGAGGTGAGATCTGTCGCTTTAGGACGAGCGATCCCCGTTAGTGGAAAAGGAATGTTCTCGGGGATTTTGCTCATAAGCCCTTTTATTTCTGTTCCTGTGTCTGGTGGAGTCCCAGCTGAATTTGTTAATGTGCTGAAGTGTAAACTTGAGCATGTTGAAAAAGGTCTGAATGAATCTGTTTTTCCCTATCTTTGTATCTTAGAATACCCTTAACCAGGCAAGAAGAGGTCAAAATAGAGAGAGACTCAAGCTTGACTAAATTTCACTGGACCCCAAATCTATTTTAATCAGTCAGTGTTAACAGTTGAACAGTGGCCCAGTAGATAAGTGCTTAGTGAGTGTGTGTTGGATCAAAGAGCCCTCTTTGTTGTAATAAATAGTGGCACACACTGCCAGGGCCCCTGCTAAATACTTTTTTGTGAATTACCTCCTGTAACCCTGTAAAGAGCACTGTGAAGTGGGGCTATCATTTGCCTCATCCCAGATATGGGGATCTGAACCCAGGGAGTGTAGGTAGCCTGCCCAGGGCTCCACAGGGAGTGGGCAGGGCAGGATTCGAACCCAGGTGGGTGACACCACACCCCTCAGTGTGGCCTCGGGGGGTACGTGACACGCATCTGGCAGCAGCCGCCCATGCAATCACTTTCTGAAAAGCAGCGAAAACTCCAGTGGACACGAGTTTTATGCCACAGTGAATGAGAGAGAGGATGAAGTCAGAATCATGCCTTTCAGAGTCTGTCTGCTTGTTCACAGATCCCCCAGGACAGCTCGGACGCTATCGTGAGCAAGGCCATCGACTTATGGCACAAACACTGCGGGACCCCAGTCCACTCTTCCTGAACATTCCCGACGTTGTGGACAGCAGCCAGGCCTGCTCAGCGCCTTTATTTTTTCCCCCTTGGGACGTGACCTACTGAACTGATAATAGGGTTCTTGCTTTGGTGCTCGAAGTGTAATTGTTTTTCCAGTAAAATTGCTTAAGATAATGTCACTGTGGAGTCACTGTGTTGTGGAATGGCATCTTCTGGTTATATAGAAATACAGGATTCAACTCTGAATAGCATTTAGGAAAACGTTTATGGAGGTGTAGTCTATTTACAATGTTGTGTTAATTTCTGCTGTATAACAAAGTGATTCAGTTGTATATACGTATATATTCTTTCTCGTAATCTTTTCCTTTATGACTTAGCACACGATATTAAAGATAGTGCTATGCAATAGGACCTTCTTGTTCTGAATAGTACTTCAAAAGGGTTGTTGGAAATAGCTCTCAGCTTGTAAAGCAGTTGAGTCAGGGTGGGTGGGTGCTTCAGTGAGCTGTGTGTAACCAGGCCTGCCCTGCTGCACTTTAATTAGCACCAAGCTAGTTACTTTCTAAGGTCCATTTCTGGAACAAAGAACAACTTCCTTTTATTGATGACTTTTGTTGATGCAGTACCTGTTGAAATCTAAGCTGACTTTCTAAATCTTTTGAAATCTAAATCCACTTTCTGATACTTTTGCTAGATTGGTTTAAATAAAGGCCTTATTATGTTTTTTTCCCTCTTTGTGCTAGTTGGGATGAAATATTACTGAACATAAATGTGTCTACATATACCTGCTGAGAGAGGGCTTGTTGATGCTTTGCTGGAACCATGCTTTTTCTTGATGGGTCATTAGATGTAGGGTGGGCGTCAGAGGACTCTGCCACCCCTGCAGGCACAGTGGAAAGGGCAGGTTCCGGTATATAGCTGGGTGGGCGTCAGAGAGGACTCTGCCACCCCCGCAGGCACGGTGGAATGGAGCAGGCTCCAGTTAATAGCTTAACGCCTCCCCCACAGCCATGGTGTCCCCTGATGGTAACTTGATGGTTGGACAGTTGCAAGGCTTTGAGATGGGGCCCTTTGTCTGAGACTGACTCATTCAGCTGCCAGACCTGCAGGAGCCCGAGTGGTGAGTTGGGTCCTCCACCCCCACAAGGAGGAGGAGATGAAACTATGAAGCCGTCACTCTGAGAGTTGAGTCCCTGCCTGACGTGTTCAGAGTTGTTCAAACCGAGTGGCGCTTGTGACAGTAACATATTCAAGAGTATTGAATTTCTTTTTTCTTTTGAACTTTTTATTTTGTGTTGGGGTATAGCCAGTTAATATTATGTTGTGACCGTTTCAGGTGAACAGCAAAGGGCCTCAGCCATACATGCACGTGGGTCCACTCCCCGCAGCCTCTGTCCCCTCCAGGCTGCCATGTAATGCTGAGCAGAGTCCCCTGTGCTCTCCTCTAGGTCCTTGCTGGTCATCCAATCCTCA
Organism: Ovis aries; assembly: GCF_016772045.2. Lineage (NCBI taxonomy): Eukaryota > Metazoa > Chordata > Mammalia > Artiodactyla > Bovidae > Ovis > Ovis aries. The sequence continues at coordinate 42,451,726 of NC_056073.1, forward strand.
TATAGCAGTGTGTACGTGTCCGTCCCAAATGCCATACCTATCCCTTCCTGCATCCTTACTCCCCTGGCAACCGTAAGTTCGTTTCATAAGTCTGTGAGTCTTAAGAGTATTTAATTTTTTAAAAACACTCATAAGAAAACTTCCTGAAGCAAACTCTGCTTACAGCTAATACTTTACATTTATCCAGTGATCGCCTCTGCCCCTGAAGAACTTTGACTCCAGCAGGGGACGTGAGCAAAAGTGCGTGAGAAGGAGTTCCTGCCGTCGTCGTCTGCTGGCTAGTGAGTGAACGTGGGGCTTGAGTGGAATCCACGGAAAAGTCATAGACGTTTCACTTCCGTCTCATTCATGAGCCCCGTACCATTACAAACCATATAAGTTTGTACAACTTTTCAGTAGAATAAAGATTATAAATAAAGTTGAGTGATGTCAGTGAGTCCCAGCTCCAGAAAGGAGGAGCGTCCTCCCCACAGGAGCGTGGTCGAGGTAAGTGCTCCTGCCTCCTCACCGCAGCGCTGGGAGAAGGGGGCGCAGGCCCGCAGAGCAGGGGGCGCGGTGGGGAAGGGGGTGCCTGGGGCTCTGGGGAAGGAGGGGGCTCCAGGGGCTGGGGTTCCTCTGAAAATTCTGGTGAGAGTCTCAACAAGTGGAAAGGGAAGACAATGGCCCTACTGCTAAGCGGTCAAAATTAAATGCTCTGCAGGTATATTCTGTCCAGCCCTGTTTGGTAAAGCCTTGCCTGCTATATAGGGTGTCATTTTGGGCTGTAGGGTTTGGTTTGTTTTTTGAATCAATCGGATTATCAAGAGTTTTCCTTATTAGAAACTGCTCCCTCTGGAAACAGCAGGGTTTAAGGCCGACTAGGGGGACACAGAGTCAGTGAGGATCCAATTTCCTTTTAATATCAGAATTTTATATTACTGAAAGCTCAGTATTTTGAAAATGTTTCTGTCCACCACGTCCTGTGAGAAGCACAGCCCCCAATGAAAACACCCACTGAAAATATCGCTCTGTTCCCTTTTTTCAAGACGTTTTGTCGAGATCGTGCAGAAACCTGGGGTTTGGGTTGTGACTAGTATATGAGGTTCTCCCCCTGCCTTGGAAAACCGGGATTTAATGTTATTACACTGAGTTCCTACTTGGTCCCTCCTACAGTGTTGCCTGAACACCTGGAGGTGTCCTCCAGGTCTGAGGAGGGGGTACCGCTGGAGTGGGCGTGTGTGGCTTTTGCCTGATGACAAGGGGAACTGACAGATGGTGCCTACGCGGGCGTGTGTGTGTGTGTGTCTGAGACCACTTCGGGAAATGAGGTCAGGGTTCAAGAGAATAAAGGGCTTTTTTTGTTGTTGTTAACGGAAAGTTTGCCTGCAAACTGTTGTAAACCCTTGACTCACATGGTGTGTGGAAGGAGCTCTGAGGCCTGCGTCCTTTTTCGCTCCGGGTGTGAGACACTGGCCTGGTGTGAGATGCTGGCCTGGTCTTGAGTTGCTGAGTGTCCGCCCTTGACTCTGACTGGCCCGGTCATGTGGTCAGCAGGTCCCCCTGGGACTGTGGTTCGGTTTCCCCGCCCAGAAAATGTGGGACGCGGAAGGACGTCTGTGCAGGCGGGAGGGTAATGACAGAGCCTACGTGCCCGGGACTGGGTCCCAAGTGGCAGCCTCTGCGGGCGGGTGGGCACCACGAGGTCTGGGCAGGAGTGGGGAGGGGGGCTTCGGGGAGGGGCGGAGGGTGTGGACGGCCCGCCAGAGGTCCCAGAGAAGTAGTTTTTGTCATCAGCTGGGTGCTCTAGAACTAGAAGGGCCAAAAGCCACTTTTTTCTGCCTTGACGGGGAAGAGGGCATTTTTGCAGTGGGACCTGGTGGCCTTGCCTCTGGTGGATGGAACAAAGCCCTGTTTCTGCTTTAGAACCGGTGCCAAGTGAGACTGCCCGTGGCTACTGGCGGGAGGCCAGGTGGAGGGGGCGAGGAGGGCAGAGGGGAGGAACTGTCCTGGAGGCCTGCAGGCCAGGGTGGGGCCGCGTTTCCTTCTTCCTCAGCAGACTCTCCCTTTCCTCTCTGGTCTGCCAGCCTTTCCTTCTGGAGGTTGTAGAGTGAGTGGACAGTTCATCACTAGGCGAGGTGACAATTCCTCACTCCTGGGAGCTGGCCTTATTGCAGGGCCACCACCTGGGGTGGGGGTGGAAAATATGTTTGTGAGGACATGGGAAAAATCCTTCCAGAAGCTTGTCCTGACCGAAGAGAACTCCCAGTAGAATATCAGTGTTCAGACCTCAAAATCACCCCTACAACATAGGGATCACTTGGGAGTTTACCAGGAACTTACACACACATGCTCGGGCCTGCTGGAGCTCACGCTGACCTCTCATTTGGACTCTCTTTGGTCATCTCTCCCATCACCCTTCTTTCCCTGGAGTGTTAACAAGGAGCAGCCGGATGTTGCTGGAAATGTTAGCACCTCTGCCTTAACCACCTGCTGCCCTCTGGATTTAACGGCATGAGGCTTGTGAGGGCGGCAGCGAGGAGGAGAGCTTTGGGTGGTTTGCTTCCCACTGTCAGAAGACAGCATCCTCACCTTCCATCTCTTCCCCCTTGCTTTCTGTCTGGTTCACTGGTTCTGTTTATTCTCATTCGGTCGTGAAGTCCATTTGAGCACCCTCCCAATTATGGCCCAAATACGAGCACCTTCCCAATTAGAGGCCCAGCTTAATTGTTGAGGAAGCCGTATCTGCTCCACTGGAGCTCGTAAGCCCACAGGGAAGACAAATTTGGAACAATACATGTTTTGTCTTCTCCATCTTGAGGCCCTCTCACTCCTGAGCTGCCGCGCAGGGTGGAGGTGGCCTGGGTTCGCCCAGAAGGTCCCGAGGAAAGTTACTCTGCGATGCATGGATCTTCATTCCCTCCTCTTATCTGTAGAAGAGGTAACGAAGGAGCCTTGGCAGGGAGAGTGTTGGGGAGGCTCTGAACCTCTGCCAACTCGTCAGTTCTGTGACCGAAGGAGACCACGCAGTCTGTGTCTTGTTTCCCCATCACCAGGCAGGAAAGCACTAGAATGGCTGTAGTCCTCACCTTGCTTGTGAGCATCAGATGAGTTCAGTGTGAAAGCACTTCAAGAAGCACAGAGCTTTTTGACATTTTGACAACGTGGCTCAGGTTCCGCTTCCGTCTGTGTCGGCTCTGTGCTTCCAGGCCTGTCTCTGCTCTGCCCGCTCTGAAAAGCGCCCCCTCGTCCGTGTCCTGGCTGCAGGTGTCTTTTCCTGCCTCTGAGCTTCTGTAGTCTTTCACGTGTGGTTGTTCAGAAGTCCTGGGTTAGATCTTGAACTTGGATTCTCCTCCATGTGGTTTCTCTCTAAAAAGCCGGCTTCTTGCTTGCAAAAGGGCTGCGTCCCCTTTTGCACACGTCTGCTTCACCTAGTAGAGTTCCTCACGGGTGTTTTCTCCCTGAAACCATGCTGTGTCCCCTCCCCTGAGTCCCCAGCAGCAGCGGGGCATGCCGCTGTCCTCGTGGTCGGAAACACAGTCTCCCCACTGCAGGGCTGCATCCTTCCATTTCTGTGATTGAGCTCAAGCACCCCCTCCTCCAGGAAGCCCTCCTGGCTCTCTGCCCCTTGGCTTCGGCCCCAGGCTTGTTTGCTTCCGTGGTACCCTGTGCCCTTTTCAGCACATTTAATACATTGATTTATTATAACCTGTTTATATCCCACACTTAGCTTCCCTGGTGGCTCAGTTGGTAAAGAATATGTCTGCAATACAGGAGATTGCCTGAAGGAGACCTGGGTTCAGTCCCTGGGTCAGGTGGAAATGGCAACCCACTCCAGTATTCTTGCCTGGAGAATCTCACGGACAGAGGAGCCTGGTGGGCTACAGTCTATGGGGTTGCAAGAGTTGGACAGGACTGAGCGGCTAAACCACCGCCACATATCCCACACTAGCCCATGAGTCCCCCGAGGGTACAGATTGTGTCTTATTCTTTTCTTTTCTTTTGGTGCCAAGCACATCTCGGCCTGCCTGACCTTCCCCTGAGTGACCAGGTGAATACACGAATGTCTGACTCCTCTGGTGACAAGTGACAGAATCTTGGTTCTGGAGCTAGCTCACTTAAGGGGACTTGATTACAAGGCACAGGCGTGAGGCCCAGAGCCTGCTGGGGGTGGGGCAGGGACCTGGGCCGGGACTCCAGCACACACTGGCTATGTGTGTGCTCACTTCTCTCTCTGCAGTTGAGAGTACTCTGGTGGAAGATGCCTCCCACTGTGGTCCTAAGTGTGTGTGGTACCGTCCAGCCTTGGAGACAGGATCCTGGCCCCAATTCATAAATCCCTGGGAAAGGGCCTGTCTCTGCCTTGGGTCTGGTGCTGGCTGTGGATCAGTCCTCCGTCACTATGGAGACAGACTCATAGCCACCAGGAGCCTCGGGTGTCCGTGGCAGTCTAGGGTTTGTGAGTGAGGGATGCTGCCCGGGGCCACTGTGACGGGGAGACACTCCTTGGCAAGTCTGCCAACCAGGCTGTGTGCCCTGCAGAGGTGCCAGGAGCGTACAGGCGCCTTCCACTGTGAGCTGAGTCTGAGCGGTCTTCCTTCATTGCTTACTGCTGGGTTCTGCCAACCAGTCTGAGGGTGGCAAGGTCAGCCCTCTCAGATGAGGTGGGCAGATTGGTAATAACCCCACAGGCAGCTTTGGCAAATAATGTCTGGCATGGCCAGGTGTTTCCTTGGGAACATCTCCTATCAAGTCTATTTCTGGAGGTCTACAGGAAGTCGGCTTTGCCCACCTCCTTCCCCTGTACCTTGAGTCCAGTCAGCAGGGGGTGGTGAGAGTGGCTGGCAGCAACTGTGTTTATTTGCCTCTGATTGCTCAGGAGGAGGTATGTGGGTCTTTGGAGCATCTGGGTCTCTGGACCCAGTTGGGCTCCGGCCAGGCCTGGCGGCCCTTGGATGAACCTGATAAAGTCAGGGTTGGTGGCTGCTAAGGCCGACTGACTTCAGGATCAGGGTGGCGGGGGGTCGTGCTTAGACTTGAGGAATGCCAGCTGGAGGAAAGCCTGCCAGTTATCTGGTCGACTCCCATCCCTGATACGCAGATAAGAAAAGTGAGGTTCCGGGTGGTGACGGGGCGGTGGGGAGGGGGAGGGGTGCGTGTCATGCAAGGTCACCACTGGTAGCCGAGCAGCCTTTAGAAAGAAAGATCCCAGGCATCCTGGCTCCATCTCTGTCTAGAGTGTGCTTCACTGATCCAAGCTTCTCCCTCCTAAACACTGCCCCTCCCTGTCCTCTTAACACCCCTTCGGTGCCTCCCGGGTGGGTACCACGGGGCAGTCTCCTCCTGTGCAGCGTGGGAGTGACAGCGGCCACTGTACAGAACTGTTCAGAGCAGTAAGTGCAGGACACACAGGCCCCTCGCCTAGGGTCTGCACAGGAAGCACCTGGTAAGTGATAGGTGTTACTGCATCATGAGCATTAATAGAACGTGAGCTCTCGTTGGAGAGGTGACACTGACTTACAGTCTCACTAAACACTCAGCATCTTAGAGGCGATGCTTCCTGGGAAATGTTCTAGGAGATCAGAGGGCCCATTGCAAGAACTTTAAGTCATATGTTTGAGTGTGGCTTCTTAAACTTTAACGTGCACGGGAACCCCCTGGGGCCCCTGTTAAAATCCTGATTCTGCTTTAGTAGCTCCAGGGTGGGGCCTGAGTCGTGCGTTTCTAATATGCTCCATGATGATACCAGTCCTTGGGGACCAGAGCTTGAGTAGTAAGGACCCCAGGGAATGTAGATTTCAGGTTGCAGCTAGTTCGAGGCCTAAACCTGTTTGCTGAAGAAAGAAGCCACAGGCATGCTGCCTGCCTGTGCCATTTTATCATTTTAGATTAGTCTGACTTCATTTCTAGGTGATGGGGATATTGCTAAAAGTTTAAAAAGCACATGATCAAAACCTCAATGTAATTTATCAAAATCCGAATCTCAGTACTGAGATGCAGATTTCTTCTGTGAGTAGTTCCCTCTCCTTGCTGGGTCAGAAGTGGTTTCACTAACCTTACCACAAATCAGTACCAAGAATAGCTCTGTGGCAGCCAACCAACCATATCCACCCTCCCCTTCCCTACTAACCAAACCTTAATTTTATTTGAGGCAGGAGTATATTAATAACACTTCATTTCCCAGTCTCTTGAGCAGAGAGAAATACACAATAAGAAGCCAAAGTCATTAGTTAGAACTTACATAAAAGGTTTTTATTTAAAGTGGATTTACTCAGCTGGCAGGTTACCTTTTCTTTTTACTTCTGCCTGGAATACATAAATAATGACTGGCACTCCAGCAGCTATCTTGGAACATGAGGCAACCTCAAGGATGAAGTCACATGGTGAGGATGATGGTGCAAAAAAATAGAGCTGTGTCACATCTCTGGTGACGCAAGCTCTTTCCTGCTTTACTCCAGACTTCCTTTATGTTAAAAACCAACCAAACAAAAAAACACCCAGCTGTTTCAGTGACTATTTGGCAGGTTTCTTACTGTGTGAAGGCTGCTGAACCCAATGTTAACTGACCCCACCAGAGCAGGTGCAGTTTAGCAGAGCAATGCTAAGTTGCTTCAGTCATGTTCAACCCTTTGTGACCCCAAGGACTGTAGCCCACTAGGCTCCTCTGTCCATGGGTATTCTGCAGGCAAGAATACTGGAGTGGGTTGCTATGCTCTCTTCTAGGGGGTCTTCCTGACCCAGAGATCAAGCCCACGTCTCTTATGTCTCCTGCATTGGCAGGCAGGTTTCTTTACCACTAGAGCCACCTGGGAAATCCTTTGCAGGGCAGACGTGTTTAAATCTGGCTACAGCTGTCATCTTGAGCACCTTCCTGGAATTCCCTAGTCATGTAGAGGCAAGGGAACTGGATTGAGGGTTTAGAAGCGTGGGGAGTCTCTTAGTAGCTTTGCCATTTCCTAATGGTTTGATCCTGTTCCTTCAACCTCAGTCCCCACACCTGTAAAATGGGGATGACGGATTAGAGAGTCCAACTTAGTGTGAGGTGCAGAACTCATTCTGCTGGTGTTGGGGTAGAATGGGGCTCAAGGATGATGGGAAGGTTGCAAAGATGCTGGTGTGAGCAGCAAGGGGCTGTGGGGGGTGAAGCTTGGAGACAGGCACTGATGCCCCTTTCAGTGCTCCCATTAGAGGTGCCCCGAGGGCAGCACCACAGCTGCTGCTGGAACCAGAAGGGCTTGGACTCAGGGCCCGAGCAGCATCAGCGAGAGTCTGGTTTTGTTGACAGGAAGGGCGACAGCAGAACTAGCTTTCAGCTGGGCCCTGAGAAGCCTGCCTCAGCTTTCCTCTGCCAGCTTGTGACCTCTGAGCTGAGGCCTGCGAGGTGGCCCGGCAGCATCTCTGCACCCCCACTGCTTTGCAGTTGAAACCCGGATAACGGCACTCCAGCTCCTTGCTTGGAGCAGCCAGCTGGGCTGGGGGGGCAGTGGTCAGTGTGTGTTCTCTCTCCCGCTGCCTGGAGCCTGCAGGGAGGCGTTTCCAGCCACAGCACAGCTGTCCACTCCGCTTTCATCCAAATCAGAGCCCCTCATGGCTGTAGATTTCTCTCAACCATCTTCCAAACCTGAAGCCAGCGCTCTGTCTTCCCGATCCCAGTTCCCTAGTTCAGCACCTGCTCCGTGTACACTCAGTGGGGCCAGCTGGTCCCGGGAGGGCACAGACCAGGTCCTGACAGTGAACTGAAGCTCTCAAGACACATCCTCTCTGCCAGCGCGGAGAGCAGAGGCCCAAACAGGAGTGCGCGGGGGGAACCTTTCACTGCTGGGCCCTGGGCGGGGGGGTCCACTCCTCCGACCAGCTGCTAGACAGTCTGAAAATGCCTGCATTTCCTCACTGTGGCCTGTCCCTAGATTTTTAAATTTGATATGATTGAAATAAGGTCTGTCTGGGTGGATATGGAACTCATGGGTCAGTTCCCTTGTTCTGGGATGAGAAAGGTAACCAGCACGGTATGTACTTAAAATCCCCCGCCCCTCTGTAAAACAATGTAATTGTAACCAAAGTAAGGGGACAGGGCTATGTGCCTGTGAGGATAGAAGGCAAGCAGGACAGGAAGGTATGGGACACACGGCCAGTGTCCCCCACCCTAGCCCCAAGTCCCTTCTTCGGAAGCAGCTTAGACGTGAGTGTGGTGTTGCATGCACTTTCTGGTGAAAGGGACACCACAGGGGTGAGTCCTGCCTGGCGTGGGGCTATGATAGCCAGGTTTAGGGGAGAGAACTGAGGAAGACCTGAGACATTTAAACTGTGATGAGGGGCTTTTTCCTCTGTTGCCCTGGCTGGGAGGGTCTGAAGCAGAGAGGTGAGGCAAGAGTTGTGGAGGTGACGGGAAGCATGTAAATGCTGGCTTGGAACAGTGTCCCGGCCTCCCAGCATCAAGGCAGCACATAGTGTGTGAACGAGGCCAGCCCCCAAGGCCTTTTTATCCTCTTTGTGTTGTGTGCGGAGTTTCTGAGATAATTAGCTCATGTGTAAAACATTTTTTATTTGTGTAGCTGAAGAGACGGGCTTGCCCTCTCCTGGGTGGAGACTGCTGAATCACAGGCCCTGTAAGGATGTACCCTCTCAGGGACCTGTGAGATGCCTGCTGGACAAGGTGTCAGTGACGATCATCCTGCTCCAGGCTGGTAGTATAAACAAACAGAAGGGAGTTTTCTCCCTCCCTCCCCTCATTTGGTCTTCGCTGTTTTTTCAATTTAACAACAGCAACGACATGGTATCACCGTGTGGGAAACAGAACCTCTGAGATCATGAGATGCAAAGTCTATTTGGAGAAAAGCAATGGGCATGTGGAAGTCCAGCTCAGAGCAGCACGCGTCTTAGCTGGTTGTCACAGCCTGGGAGGAGAGTCGGTAAAATTCTGCCTTTGGGATTTACTCTTTCTCTGCAAACGGGATTCAGGAGTTTGGCGTTAACCTGCGGTGTTGCCCCACGAATGGATGATCATGGCTTCCTATTATGAAATGAGAGCATTTTTTGTTTGATGGCACATAAAGAGCTGAACCATTTTCTTTAAAATCAAGCGTGGCGCACAGGAGAGGGCCTGGCTGCCCACCCATGAGTGATTTAAGGGTCCGATGTGTTCTCTCTCTGTGGAGCAGGCGGCACGCTGATCTCACCCTTCGCCACAGCTCGAGGTGAACCTGTGCTGTGCAGGGACCTCGTTCGACGTTAATTCCCTTGCAAGAAGTCATAAACACTGGCTGACCATCTCACCAGGGGAGGTCCCCACTGGTGCGCACAGACAGGCAGTGCAAGGCAGTGGGGAGGGAGGGGCCGCGTTAAGGAAACAGTGTCTCCCGACCTGACGGCTGGGAGGCAGTTGCCTATCTTTCCTGGTCTGTGATGTCACCTGTGTCAGGGAACTGGAGTGATCGGATGGAAGCTGAGGAAGTGTGAACTCAGCAAAGTGGCAAAGCGGTGTGCGCATTGGCCCAGCAGGGGAGGGTGGGTGATGCTTTCGAGTCAAACACACTCAGCTTTGGAAGCCGTGAGGCATCGTGAGGATTAAATAAAACTGTGCGTGAACGGGGAGCTGAGCTCGGTGCTCTGTGAAGACCTAGAGGGGAGGGATGGGGTGGGAGGGAGGTGATATATGTGTACCTATGGCTGATCCACGTTGTCGTACAGCAGAAACTAACACAAGTTGTAAAGGAGTTGTGTCCCAATAAGACAATAACACACAAAATTGTGCGTGAAAATTGTGCAATGTGGTGGAGCCAGGGGTGTAGTGAGTGTATTTGGGAGCTGCAGGAGGTGGCGGCAATCAGGAATCAAGCGCCCAGACAGTTGGAGTTGGAAACGAGGTACCACAGGGCACAACTGGCGGTGCACACGGCTTGTTGTTCTGTTGGTGGTGGTTACGCGTGAGTCGTCTGGCTCCTCCTCATGGTTCCCAGTCACCAAAGTGAGACCTCTCTTGGACTCCATTCAGGGAAGCTCCAGTCCACATCAACACCTGCCTCAAAGGGCTCCTGAGTCACACACCCCATGGGGGTCGGCTCCCGGACCCCTAAGCAGGAGAGCTGGCCACGCTGATTCCAAGGATGGTGGGCTGGAAAACAGGACTTTACTGCTAAGACAGCGGGCCCCTGCAGACGTCAGACAGGAGAGTGGTGCCCAGAAGCTCGTGTTTGGCCAGGGGGCTTGCAGCAGGACTCCAGACAGTGGCTGTGCACGCCCCGGCATTGGAGCAGTGGAATAGCTTCTAGAACTAGTCAGCAGGTGTTCACGGTCCACTGGAAGGTAATACCATTCACTGAGAAAGGAAGTAAGACAGGAGGAAGTGGCCTGGGGCAGAGAGGGGTGGGGTTTAGAAAGCAGGAAAACAGGAGCCTGGGACAAACGGAGTTAGAGGCGTTCTGAGACAGATGTGTCAAGCAGTGAAGTGAAAGTCACTTGGTTGTGTCTGACACTGTGCGACCCCATGGGCTATACAGTCCATGAAATTCTCCAGGCCAGAATACTGGAGTGGAGTAGCCTTTCCCTTCTCCAGGGGATCTTCCCAACTTGCAGGTGGATTCTTTACCAGCTGAGCCACAAGGGAAGCCCTATGTCAAGCATTAGAGCTGGCATTTAAAGTGTTTTGGTGCCCTGTGTTAAGTTGCTTCAGTCCTGTCTGACTCTGGGCAGCCCTATGGACTATAGCCTGCCAGGCCCCTCTGTCCATGGCATTCTCCAGGCAAGTATACTGGAGTAGGTTGCTCTGCCCTCTTCCGGGGGACCTTCCTGATCCAGAAATCGAACCTGGGTCTTTTACGCCTACCTGCCTTGGCAGAAACGTCTACCAGTTTCTTTACCACTGGCATCATCTGGGAAGCCCCTGGAAGTTTTTTTATGGAATATCAATTCATTGGAAGATTGTATAAGATGAAAAAATTAAGAAACTGTTCATGTAAGAAGGCTCACTGGAAAAGTAGAATGTAAGTGTAAGCACATTGGAATTAATAGTTTTGAAAAATAGAGATGGTAAAACTTGGTAGACAATCAACCTTCCTGACTTCAGACTATACTACAAAGCTACAGTCATCAAGACAATGTGGAACTGGCACGGAAGTAGACATATAGACCAGTGGAACAAGATAGAGAACCCAGAGATAGACCCATGCACCTATGGGTACCTTGTTTTTGACAAAGGAGGCAAGAATATACAACAGGGCAGAGACAGCCTCTTCAATAAGTGGTACTGGGAAAACTGGACAGCTACCTGCAAAAGAGTGAAATTAGATCGCTCATAATGCCATACAAAAAGATAAACTCAAAGTGGACTAAAGACCTAAATGTAAGACCAGAAACGATTAAACTCTTAGAGGAGAACACAGGCAGAACACTCAACATAAAGCAAGATCTTCTATGACCCACCTCCTAGAGGAATGGAAATAACAAAAATAAACAAGTGGGACCTAATTAAAAGCTTTTGCACAGCAAAGGAAACTACAAGCAAGGTGAAAAGACAGCCCTCAGAATGGGAGAAAATAATAGCAAGGGAAACAACTGACAAAGGATTAATTTCCAAATCATACAAGCAGCTTATACAACTCAATACTAGAAAAATAAACAACCCAATCAAAAAGTGGGAAAGGGACCTGAAGAGACATTTCTCCAGGGAAGACATACAGATGGCTAACAAGCACATGAAAAGATGCTCAACATCATTTGTTATCAGAGAAATGCAAATCAAAACTACGATGAGATACCACCTCAACACCAGTCAGAATGGCCATCATCAAAAAGTCTACAGGCAATAAATGCTGGAGAGGGTGTGGAGAAAAGGGAACTCTCTTGCATTGCTGGTGGGAATGTAAACTGATACAGCCACTATGGAAGACGGTCTAGAGACTCCTTAAAAAGCTAGGAATAAAACCACCATATGACCCAGCAATCCCACTCCTAGGCATATACCCCGAGGAAACCAAAACTGAAAGACACATGTGCCCCAGTGTTCACTGCAGCAGTATTGACAATAGCCAGGACACAGAAGCAACCCGGATGTCCATCAACAGACACATAGATAAAGAAGCTGTGGTACATATATACGATGGAATACTACTCAGCCATAAAAAGGAACACATTTGAATCTGTTCTAATGAGGTGGATGAAGCTAGAGCCCATTATTCAGAGTGAAGTCAGAGAAATATCGTATACTGACACACATATATGGAATCTGAGAGATGGCACTGATGAATTTATTTTCAGGGCAGCAGTGGAGAAACAGAGGACAGACCCATGGGCAAGGTGGGAGGATAGGAGGGAGAAGGGGGAGAGGTATGGAGAGAGTAACATAGAAATCTACAATACCATGTGTAAAACAGATAGCCAATGGGAATTTGCTGTATGACCCAGGGAACTCAAACAGGGGCTCTGTGGCAGGTGGGGTGGGAGGGAGATGGGAGGGACGGGACATGGGTGTACCTGTGGCTGATTCTTGTTGATGTATGACAGAAAACCACAAAATTCCATAAAGCAGTTATCCTTAAATTAAAAATAAAATCTAACGGGAAACTACAGATAATTGTTTTCTGGTAGGTTTGCTTAGTGTTAGAAATTTTACATTATTTTGTAAGGAAGTCATAAACCACAGTTGCTAAATATAAGATAATCAAGTTTGAAATTTAAAATCTAAAGACTTTTCTTTTTATAGTCAAGAGACTCATGTCTTTGAAGATTAATTAATTTTTGGTACCTCTCAACCTCCCAGTTGCTCCTCTTCCCTCTCCCCACTGGTAACTGCTGCTGCTAAGTCACTTCAGTCGTGTCTGACTCTGTGTGATCCCATAGACAGCAGCCCTGCTAGTGTGCTAACTCACTTCCGTTAGTCTGTTCTCTATATCTGAGCCTATTTGTGTTTTGTTGTAATATAAAGATTTTACATTAAGTCATAACATATATTTGTCTCTTATTTCATACTACCTTTTGGGTCCATCCATCCACGTTGTTACAAATGGCAAAACGTCACTCTTTTTTTATGGCTAAGTAGTAGTCTATTATATGTGTATACATATACATATAGTATATATATAATATATATACATGTATGTATATAAAAATATACATATATATGCATACATATACACATATATTTACATATTATATCATCTTTACCCATTCATCTATTGATGGATATTTACATCGCTTCCATATCTTTGCTATTGTTAATGATGCTGCTGTGAACATTGATTGGGGTACATGGATCTTTTCAAATTAGCATTTTCATTTTCTTCATATAATTATTTCATATAATTTAATATATGATAATTTCAATTATTTTATATGATAATATCAATTATTATTATTCCATTTCAATCATATAATTTTGATTATTTCATATAGTTCCCTACCTGGGAGTGGAATTCCTGGATCATATGGTAGTTACATTTTTAGTTTTTTGAAGAACCTCCATGCCACAACACAAAATACTGGCATTTTACCACAGTGGCTACACCAATTAAAATTCCCACCAACCATGGACTAGGGTTCCCTTTCCTCTACATGCTTGCCAGCATTTGTTATGTGTGGTCTTTTTGATGGTAGCCACTCTGACATGTGTGAGGGGATATCTCATTGTGTTTTTGATTTGCATTTCTCTGAGGATTAGCAATGCTGAGCGTCTTTTCTTGTGCCTGTTGGCCATTTGTATGTCTTATTTAGAAAAATGCCTATTCAGGTTGTTTGCTCATCTTTTAATCAGGTTGTTTCATTGATCTTGAGCTGTATGAACTGTGTACATATTTTGGATATTAACCCTGGACCAGTCATATCATTTGCAAATATCCTCTCCCCCATTCCTTCCTTAGGTTGCCTTTCTGCTTTGTCAGTGGTTTCCTTTGTTGTATAAAAGCTTTTAAGCTTAATTGGGTCCCAGTGGTTTATGTTTGCCTTTGTTTCCTTTACCTTAGGAGACAGATCCAAAAAATTATGCCCCTTTTATATTGAAGAGTGTCGTGCCTATGTTTTCTTCTAGTTTTACGGTTTCTGGTCTTACATTTAGGTTTTTTAATCGATTTTGAGTTAATTTTTGGAGGTAGTGTGAGAAAATGTTTTCATTTCATTCTTTTACATGTGGCCATCCTGTTTTCCCAGCACCGTTTATTGAAAAGACTGTCTCTTCCCTGCTGTATATTCTTGCCTCATTTGTCAGAGATTGACCGTAATGTATGGGTTTATTTCTGGGCTCTCTTTTCTGTGTCTGTTTTTGTGTCAGTCCCATGCTGTTTTGATTACTGTAGCTTTGTAGTATATCCTGAGATCAGGGAGTATGATACCTCTAGCTCTGTTGTTCTTTCTCAAGATTTCTTGGATTATTCAGGGTCTTTAATATTTCCATTCAAATTTTAGGTCTTTTCCCAGTTCTGTGAAAAATGTCTTTGGTATTTTGATAATGATTGTATTTGATCTGTAGATTACCTTTGGTACTTTGATTATCTTAACAATGTACTTCCAGTCCATGAACACAGTATAGTCTTTCCATCTGTTTGTGTCTTCAGTTTCTTTTTTCAGTGTTGTATGATTTTCCAAGTACATGTGTTTTACTCCCTTGGATCAGTTTATTACTAAGTATTTTATTCTTTTTGATGCAATGGTAGATCGGATTGTTGTCTCAATTTCTCTTTGATAGTTTGTTGTTAGTGTACGTAAATTCAGAAGATTTCTGTATATTAATCTTGTACCCTGTAGCTTTACTGAATTAATTGATGAGTTGTAGTAATTTTTTTGTTTCTTTGGTGGCATCTTTAGGATTTTCTAAGTATAGTGTCCTATCATCTGCAAAACAGTTTTAGTGCTTCCTTTCCAATTTGGATTTCTTTTATCTTTATTGTCTGATTGCTTGGCTAGGACTTTCAATACTATGTTGAATAAAAATAGAGTGGGCATTCTTGTCTTGATCTCAGAGGAAATGCTTTCAGCCTTTTACTGTTGAGTATGATGTCAACTGTGGATTTGTCATGTATATCCTTTATTATGTTGAGGTATGTTCCCTTTATACTCACTTTGAGAGTTTTTAATAATAAATGAATGATGAAGAAGTAAATGGTGAATTTTATGCATCTATTGAGATGATCATATGATTTTTATTTAGTTTCTTGATTTTATGAACAGTTTCCTGATTGGTTATAGGATCATCTATTGAGGTGATGATGTGATTTTTTATTCAGTTTTCTAATTGATTTTAGGATATTGAACCATTCCTGCATTCTTGGGATTCTTGCAAATCCCACTTCATCATGATGTATGATCCTTTTAATGTTATTGATTCAGTTTGCTAATATTTTGTTGAGGATTTTTTGCATGTGTTCATCCGTGATATTGGCCTGTACTTTCCTTGTTTGTGTGTGGTATTTTTGGCTTTCATATTGGGATGATGGTTGCCTCATAGAAAGTTCAGAAGCATTCTTTCCTCTGCAATATTTTGGAAAATTTGAGAAGGATAGGTGTTAATTTTTCTCAAGATATTTGTAGAGTTATCTGGCCCTGGACTTTTGTTTACTGGGAGTTTGTTACTCAATTTCATTTCTAATAATTGTTCTGTTCAT
This sequence comes from Ovis aries, assembly GCF_016772045.2. Taxonomy (NCBI): domain Eukaryota; kingdom Metazoa; phylum Chordata; class Mammalia; order Artiodactyla; family Bovidae; genus Ovis; species Ovis aries. The sequence continues at coordinate 42,467,289 of NC_056073.1, forward strand.
ATTTTCTATTTCTTGTTCACTGTTAGAGTGTATATTTCTGGGAGTTTGTCCATTTCTTCTAGGTTGTGTTATTGTCATGTAGTTGTTTGTAGTAATCTCTTATGAGCATTCGCATTTTTGTCATATAGGTGGTAACTTCTCCTTTTTCATTTCCGATTGAATAACTTTGGCTAAAGGTTTAGCCATTTTATCTTTTCAAAGAACCAGCTGTTAGTTTCATTGGTCTCGTCTGTTGTAGTCTGTCTTTATTTCTGCTCTGATCTTTGATTTCTTTTCCCCTTCTACTAGCTTTCAGTTTTGATTGTTCTTTTTCTAGTTCCTTTGGGTGTAAGGCTAGGTTGTTTGAGATTTTTGTTTCTTGAGGTAGGTTTCTATCACTATAAACTTCCCTCTTAAACTGCTTTTGCTGTATCGCATAGATTCTGGATTGCTATATTTTGATTTGTCTCAGTAATTTTATTTGATTTTCTTCAGTGATCCACTGTTTAGTAGCATATTGTTTTAGACTCCACATATTTGTGTTTTTTTGCATTTTTTCTTGTAGTTGATTTCTTATTTCATAACATTATGGTCAGAAAAAATGTTTGATATGAATTTCATTTTTCTTAAATTTATCAAAACTTATTTTGTGGCCAAGCATGTCATCTGTCCTGGAAAATGGTCCATGTGCATTTGAAAAGAATGTGGATTCTGCTGCCTTTGGATGGCATCTATAAAGTCTTACCTGTTTTAATGTGTCATTTAAGGTCAGTGTTTCCTTATTTTCTTCTAAAAAATTTTTATTGGAATGTAATTGCTTTACAATGTTTTAGTTTCTGCTGTACAATGAAGTGAATCACTATATGTGATTCACATACATCCCCACCCTCTTGGACCTCCCTCCCACTCCTCACCCCATCCCACCCTTGCAGGTCATCTCAGAGCACCGAGCTGAACGTCCTCTGCTTTACAGCAGCTTCCACTGTCTGACACTTGGTAGTGTGTATATGTCAACCCTAATCTCCCAGTTCCTCCCACTCTCCCTTTCCCCTCCTGCACACATTGTTCTCTATGTCTGCGTCAGCATTCCTGCCTTGGAAATAGGTTCATCTGTACAGTTTTGCTAGGTTCCACATATATACATTAATGTACAATATGTGTTGTTCTCTTTGACTTACCTCACTCTGTATGACAGACTCTGGCTCCATCCACACCTCTACAAATGACCCTGTTTCCTTTCTCTTAGTGGCTGAGTCATATTCCGCCGTGTATCTGAGCCCCATCTTCTTGATCGATTCCTCTGTGGTTGGACACTTAGGTTGTTTCTGTGTCCTGGCTACTGTGAACAGTGTGGCAGTAAGTATTGGGGTCCATGTGTGCTTCTGAGTTACAGTTTTCTCAGGGTATATGCCCAGAAGTGGGACTGCTGATTACTGGTAATTACTAGTAATTACAAAGGGATTACTGTACCTTTGTAGTATAGTTTGAAGTTGGGGGTGCCTGATTACTCCAGATTACTGTAGCTATTCGGGGTCTTTTGTGTTTCTGTGCAAATTGTAAACATTTTTGTTCTAATTCTGTGAAGAATGTCATTTGTAATTTGATAGGGATTGCATTGAATCTGTGGAGAAGGCAATGATACCCCAACTCCAGTACTCTTGCCTGGAAAATCCCATGGACAGAGGAGCCTGGTGGGCTGCAGTCCATGGGGTCGCTAAGAGTTGGACATGACTGAGCGACTTCACTTTCACTTTTCACTTTCATGCATTGGAGAAGGCAATGGCACCCCACTCCAGTACGCTTGCCTGGAAAATCCCATGGGCGGAGGAGCCTGGTGGGTTGCAGTCCATGGGGTTGCTAAGAGTTGGACATGACTGAGCGACTTCACTTTCACTTTTCACTTTCACGCACTGGAGAAGGAAATGGCAACCCACTCCAGTGTTCTTGCCTGGAGAATCCGAGGGACAGGGGAGCCTGGTGGGCTGCCATCTGTAGGGTTGCACAGAGTTGGACACGACTGAAGTGACTTAGCAGCAGCAGCATTGAATCTGTAGATTACTTTGGGTAGTATATTCATTTTCCCAGTATTGATTTTTCCAATCCAAGAACATGGTATATTTCTCCATCTATTTGTGTCATCTTTTATTTATCAGTGTTTTATAGTTTTCTGAGACTACAGGTCTTTTGCCTCCTTAGGTAGTTTTATTCCAAGGTATTTTATTCTTTTTGTTGCAGTGGTAAATGGGATTGTTTCCTTCATTTCGCTTTCTCATTTTTTGTTGTTAGTGTATAGAAATGCATGAGGTTTCTGTGCATCAATTTTGTATCCTGCAACTTTACCAGATTCATTGATTACCTCTAGTAGTTTTCTGGTGGCATCTTTAGGATTTTCTATGCATAGTATGTCATCTGCAGACAGTGACAGTTTTATTTCTTCTTTTCCAATTTGTATTCCTTTTCTTTTTCTTCTCTGACTGCTGTGGCTAGAACTTCCAAAACTATGTTGAGTAACAGTGGCAAGAGAAGACATCCTTGTCTTATTCCTGACCTTACAGGAAATGCTTTCAGTTTTTCACCATTGAGAATGATGTACGCTGTGGGTCATTCATGGCCTTTGTTATGTTGAGCTAGGTTCCCTCTATGCCCACTTTCTGAAAAAAATTCTGAAGTTTTTAAAAAATCATAAATGGTTATTGAATTGTGTCAATAGCTTTTCCTGCATCTATTGAGATGATCACATGGTTTTTATTCTTTAACTTGATAATATGGTGTATCACACTGATTGATTTGCATATATTGAAGAATCCTTGCCTCCTTGGGATAAATCCCACTTAATCATGCTATGTGATCACTTTAATATGTTGCTGGATTCTGTTTGCTACTGTTTTGTTGAACAGATTCTTGTCTGTGTTCATCAGTGATATTGTTCTATAACTTTGTGTGATATCTTTGCCTGGTTTTGGTATTAGTGATGGTGGCCTTGTAAAATGAGCTTGGGAATGTTCCTTCCTCTGCAGTTTTTTGGAAGTGTTTCAGAAGGTTAGGTGTTAGCTCTTCTCTAAATGTTTGATAGAATCCTGTGAAGCCATCTGGTCCTGGACATTTGTTTGTTGGAAGACTTTTAATTGCAGTTTCAATTTCATTACTTGTGATTGGTCTATTTATATTTTCTATTTCTTCTTAGTTCAGTCTAAGAATTTGTCCATTTCTTCCAGGTTGTCCATTTTATTTGGCATGTAGTTTTTGTAGTAGTCTCTTATAGATCCTTTGTATTTCTGTGGTGTCAGTTGTTTAATTTTATTGATTTGTATCCTCTTTTTTTCTTGATGAGTCTGGCTAAAGGTTTATCAGTTTTATCTTCTCAAAGAATAAGCTTTTAGTTCATTGGTTTTTGCTATTGTTTTTCTTTGTTTTTCTTTCTTTCTGCTCTGATTTGTATGATTTCTTTCCTTCTACTAACTTTGGGTAGGTATATATTGTACTTATTGGCATTCTTTTAATCATTTTGAGGCATTTTTGTAGTTCTTTTTTTGTTCCTTCTTTTCCCTTGTGATTTGATGATTATCTTTAGGGTTGTGTTTAGATTCCTTTCTCTTGTGTGTATCTGTTACAGAGTTTTGGTTCAATGGTTAGTTACCATGTGGTTTATATATAGCAATCTATATATATATATATATGTAATTAAGTTGCTGATCTCTTAATTTCAAATACATTTAACAACCCAGCATTTTTACTCCCCTCTCTCACATTTGCTGTTTTTTGGCATCATATTTTACAACTTTTGTGTCCCCTTAACTACCTATTGCAAATGGTTACTTATAGACGATTTTACTGTACTTCTCTTAATCTTCCTACTAGTTTTATATGTGATTGATTCACTACCTTTACTGCAAGTAACTGCCTTTACCAGTGAGTGTTTCCTTTCTTAATTTTCATGTTTTTAGGTGTGGCTTTTTCTTTTTCGCTTATAGAAGTCCTTTAATATTTCTTGTAAGGTTGGTAGGGTGGTGCTGAACTCTTAGCTTTTGCTTTTTTGTGTAACTTTTGATCTCTCCATCAGATGTGAATAAAAGCCTTGCTGGGTAGAGTATTCTTGGTTAATAGATTTTTTTTCCCCTTTCATCACTCTAAAAATATTATGCCACTATCTTCTGGCATGCAGAGTTTCTGCTGAAAATTCAGCCCCATAGGCTCATGGGAATTCCCTTGTACATAACCTGTTTTATTTCCCTCCTTTTAGTATTCTCTTTCTCTTCAATTTTTGGTGTTTTAATTACAACATATCTTGATATGATCCTCTTTTGGTCCTGTTTGGAACTCTTTGTGCTTTTTGAAGGTAAGAGGCCTGTTTCCTTTCCAAGTTAGAGAAGTTTTTAGTTATTACGTCTTCAAATGTGTTCTCTGCCCGCCCCGCCCCCTTCCTTCTATCATACAAATGTTAGCTTATTACTGACTGGGGGGATTTTTGCAGAAACTAATGGCTGTGGCCAGTGATTTTATTTTGGCCGGCCCTAAATTCTGTCATTTCGGTGACGTTTTGTGGGTCGTTGCATTTGACAGGTATACCTGACACCCCTGGAAAGTCTTCTCCAGCACTGTGAGTTTCACTTTTACTTCCTGTAGCAGAATCAATGACCTTTTTTGGAGCCCCTCAGGCTCTTCTGTCCTTGGGGTTTCCCAGGTAACAATACTGGTGTGGGTTGCTATTTCCTTCTCCAGGGGATCTTCCCAACCCAGGGATTGAACCCACTTTTCCCACTTGGCAGGTGGATTCTTTGCCACTGAACCACCTGGGAAGACCCTTTGGGGTATGAGTCTTGACTAAACCAGACTCTGTCCCTCCTAACCATCTTGTGCTTCTTTCTTTATATTTTTAGTTGTAGAAAATCTTTTCCTCTAGATGCCAGCCTTTCTCATCAATAGTTGCTCTGTACAGAGCTGTAATTTTTGGTGTGCCCGTGGGAGGTGGTCAGGGTCTTCCTACTCCACTATTTGGCCAAGTCTTCAAGAGCTAAAGTTTAGTAAGGCCTAACTCTTATGTCAGACCCTGTGCTGAGCACTTAACACATTTTATTTAATCCTATCAGGCTTATAAAACAGGTGCCATCATTCCCATTTTAGAGATGAGAAAGCTGAGGCACAGTGAGATTAAGTAACTTGTCCGAAGTTGCTCAGCTGGTAGGGGCTGGAAGAGCCAGGGTTTCCGCCCAGGGCAGCAGTTTGACCCATACTGCTGCTTTGTGACACCTGGACACCTGGGGCAGGAGCTCAGGTGGGATCTGGGTTTTAACTGTAGATATGGAGTCATCTGAGGCTGGGATAGCACTGAGGCCTGTGGAGCCAGCCAGGGACCATTCCGGGTGTCAAACTTGTCCTTGGATGAATATCAGGGGTAAGTACCCACATCACTGAGGTGTCCTTGAATTTGGGGTGCTATAGGGGACAACAAACTGTTATCTTAAGCATCACAGCTCAAAGCTCCAAGGCCCCTCCAGGGTCCTTGACCCAGAGGAAGGGGGAGGTGGGATGGTGTAATATGGTTGAGAGCAGCTTTAGGACGAGCCCCCACGAAGACACCTGAGCACGCCAAGCAGCCCCCCAGGAGCCCAGCTCCAGGCAGGGAGGCATAGCAAGTGTGGCATCCAAGCTGTTCCCCAAGAGCCTTTCCCAGCAGCACTTACACAGAGCTCACTGGTCCCAAAGGAGTAAGCGTTTTAAAAATTCAGGTAACCCAAATCTTAGATAGCTGATATCCTTAAGGACACTACAGGACCCCTAGAGTTCAGTGTCCCCACTTTCCAGATGAGGATATCGAGGCCCAGAGAAATTAAGTGACTCGGCCAAAACTGTCCAGTTAGAGGTAATGGCGGGGCAATAATTTCTGTCCTATGATGACCAGAGGGTGGACACAGCAGGCCCTCTACCTATTGAGAATGTGTAGCCACGACCTTCTTTACTGCGTAAAGGGCTTTCTCAGGATGATGGCCCTTCTCCTTCTGTCCTACAGGACAAAGCCTGTTGGAGCTTTTCTTACTCTAGTCCTTTGGCTCCCCTAGGTAACTACCACCAAGTTCTGACTTGTTAAGGTCAGAGAATTCTGGAGTGAGGAAGACCGCAGAATGACACAGAACTTGGCCTGCAGTGCTTTCTGTAGACCACTCAGCACCGCTGTCTGCTGGGGCCTTGGCGTTCCTCTTCCCACACAGGTGAGGGCTTGTCCAGACCCCTGCCATGATCCCGCTGACCTCCGGCAGGGCTTCGCCACTGCTGCTCAGCAAAGAAACGAGCAGTGCGCCTGGTCCCCTGGCCCACTGAGGATGGAGGCTCCCTCTGGATAGATCTCCTAAGCACTCGCTGCTCAGCAGCACGATGCCCGGACCAGCAGCATCAGCATCTGCACTAGGAAAGGACACCCCGGTGATCCCTGGCAGTGGCGCAGGGGGCGGCACCGTGCTGGGTCTTCTTCCCCACACCACCTTCCTTTGTTAGCAGACCAAGGGCGTCTTCAGTAGTGTCACCACCTGAAACGCAGCCAGCACGCCCTGCAGCACTTTGTGCTTCCCATAAAACCTCCAGAAAGACACATTGGGACCAAAAGGTTAAGCGATAAAAGGTCTTGGCTTTTTTACAGGATGAACACTCAGGTTGCTCAAGAAAGGAGACAGATGTATGTATGCCCAAGAGCAAAGTCTTCTGGGGCTTTTGCTTGGGGACAGTAATTTATATCATTCCCAGATTACTAAAGGACAGAAAACTGGAAATACATTTAGATATTCTTTAAAATATGTTTAGAAGAAAAAAAAAACTTTTGTATGCTAGAACTTACCTAGAAAGTTCATTTATGTATGTGCAGCAGTCTTTCCCTTCCCCATCAGTACCAGTTACATGAGGTGGTTCTGTGTTTTCATAACTCTTGTTCTTTTGCTGATGAGCTGACCTACCACCTGCCCCCCCCCCACCCCCACAACCAATCTAAGAATTTTCGGTGGTTCCTGCTGGTTGTCAGTAAAAACACACAGGAGTCAAGGAAATGTTTTTTTTAAGACTTTTTTTTTTTTGGTTTGTTTTTAAAGAAACTGCATACATCATCAGAGACAAACAATAATTTAAATACCATGCAGTTTCTGTCTGTACAAAACCTAGGCCATAGAGCTCCAGTTTAATTTGTATTCTATTTACACTGTCTTCCTCATACAGCCGTCGTCGGTTAAAGCAGAACACAGGAGTGCGCTCCGGTGCAAAGACAAACTATGGACAGACACCCGGGAAGCAACCAGAGAAAAGCAACCATTTGGGGGATCAACAGACAAATGGGAGGAAAAAGTCGTTTAAGGTGACCTTCGCCCACTGACTGTGCACAGGGGGAGCCTGAAATTCCATTCACCGCAGCACACATCACGGTTTTCATTCGGCAAGTATAAATACACGTTCATAGGCAGGAGAAAAATAAGCTCGGAGGTTTTCATCACATCCACCGTCACATCGTTTGGTTTTTCTAATCTGACATAAAGGCTAAAGTTTTACAGAGCTTTGAGGGCCTTTGGGGAGGAATAGGTCAGCGATTTCCAAGGAGCAGGTAGGCCCAGGGCAGTCTCCTCAGTCCTGGATAGGGTGGGGACCTTGGGCAGTGTTTGATTGATCAGAGGGAAACATTTTGATTTGAGAAATCTCAGGTGGTTCTTGTGCTAATGCAAATGACAAGCTCAAACTGTAGCTTTTTCAGAAAAAGCGGCACACTGTAAACCAGCTAGCCTGCCTTTTTCCCACCGCCACCCGCCCCCCCCATCAAATCGTCGTTTTGGAAAGAAACACATTTTTTTCAGTTGTTTTAACAATGTGGCAAAAAGGAAATTTGGATAGATTTATGTAAATACCTCAAGATTTCAAGAAAGGAAAGACAGCAGAGGGTCCATCCTGTGACCTACAGAGGTTGCTGAGCCACTTCCAATGGGCTCAGGAGAGCCCAGCTTGGGACAGTGACACGGGAGGGACACCTTCAATTTGCAGGGAGTTACTTCCAGAAAAAGCTACTCTGCAGGAGAAGCAGAAACTGCATTCAGTTTCTTCCATGTGCAAAGTGGCTGCAACAATGGGGCACTTTGGGTGGGAACCCCGCGACCCCTGGCAGGTGGGCTGCAGGGAACTTGATTGAGGCATCATGTTCCCAAGAATCTGAAAGGCCTGGAACCCAGGCCAGCAGAGAAGCCCCTGGCCTGTGTGGTAGGCGTCCAGGCAGTGGAATGAGGTCCCTTAGGACTCGCTCTTGGGCCAGGAGAAGGCTGACCATCACAACACTAGAAGCCCAGGCTCAGACCCCGGCCAGGCGGGCACCTCGGCAGGGAACACGTGCCACGCAGAGGAGTTACACGGAAGAGCCCCGCATCCTTCATCACACCATTTGCACATTCAAACGTCAGTAAGTCTTTCGGGAAGACACTGTTTACAGCCACGCTAAAATCCTGGCCACATTTTCCCTGAACAACGCCTCCACCCACGGCGGTTAACTATCCGGATTCAACATTCAAAGAAGAGAGGAAGGGGGTGACGCGTCTTCCCAGGGCTGGGCGCCAGGTGCTGTGAGGAAAGCGTGCGCCAGCTTGGCACCAGCCGGCGGGCACCACCTGGAACACCGCCCGAGCTCCCCTGCCAGGTGCATGGTGACACCGCCCAGGGGAGCCGTGAGCGCCAGCAGAGGAGCCCGCCCTCACCCATGGTGATGGCGGGGCAGCCCCAGAGTAATGTGATCCCACGCGGCTTGGGGTGGGAACTGGTTACCTCTTTTTTTTTTTTTTTGGTGAAGGCCAAGCTGGCATCTTCCTAAAGCCTGGGCCTGTGTGGTAGGGCTCTAGCCATCACCGGGAGAGCTGGTGGAACAACCGAGATCACGGCAGGAGGCCAGGCGGAGCTTCGCGGCCAGCCTGGAGGGGAAGGAAACCGGAAGCAGCTCAGGCGGCCCCCTGCAGAGAGCGGTCAGGGTCTGGAGCGGCCCTTCCTCTGCCACACCCTGTCCCCACCGCTCTCCTGTGATCACAGGTGAGGATGGACAGAGATCCGACCTCTGTCACCCTCACCAGCCTCCAGACGGAGGAGGAGGGATGCTCCCTGGAGAAGCAGGTACCTCCCGGTGGGCGGGGCCGGCGCCTGCCCCCACCCTGGGGCTTCTGCAAGGACACCTCCGGGCGCAGCCAGCCTGGAAGGGCCTCGGGTGGTTGTGGAGGACCTGCTGGGGGAAGCCAGCCCTCCAGGAATGGATCCTGGCCTGGTCCTCAACTCGGCCGTTAAGGGCCCTGCCACCCGGTCCCCAGCCCCGGGGTACACGCAGAGAGAATGAACATCAGCCAGGCGGTTGGTCACCCCAGCCTGGGTGCCTTCCACAGCGGCCTTATGCTCGCACGCATGATGCCACTGAGACAGCAGAGGCTGCTGGCATGCGTAAGATCCCCTGTGACTCTGGGCTCGTCTAATGACAGCCTTTCCCTGCGATACGAGAGCTTCCTGGAGGGCAGCTGGCTTGGCCCGAGAGGATAGGACAGGCACTCATGCCCACCTTCTGCACCTGGAGCGCGCGCACGCACTCTGAGGATGGCCCGGCGACCACAGGCTGCCCTAGGGAAGGGCTCTCCCCTTAGTTCACCACGTGGGTGGTGCAGCCTCCTTCAGCAGCCTCCTGATCGGGCGCCACCCCCGGGCCGCCTGCTTCTGCACAGTCGTCCCAGGACAGATCCACCGGCTCGGCAGTCTCTGGACTCAGGTGACAGACACTTTGGCGGTACAGGCTGGAGGGAGCCTCAGCGAACGCAGTACCTGCCGGCCTGAGGCCCAGGGCCGCTCTGAGCACAGGCAAGTCTTCAGTGCCCCTGGCCTGGGATGGGGCACAGTCCCTTATCCGCGGCGGTGCCGGCAGCTGAACTGTAACCATCGTGTTTTTGCAAACAGAATCCTGTTTCCTTTTCTTTTTCTTCTTCTTTTAAAAAAAAGGCAGTTCATAAGATTTACATCGTAATGGGGAAGTGAATAAATACCAGCACTTATGGTTCTTATAAATTTATGTTTTGAAGACAGCATAGCACTCAAGAGGAATTCGACTGTTAAGGTCGGTGAAACCTAGGAATACAAAACAACTCAGTCAAGACCCAGTGGCTGCCCATGGTGTTGGACCTGATAAGGCCAAGCTCTCCAGCCTCCATCCTTGTTTGTGACAGCCACAGGGAGGCTTAAATCTCCAACCAAAGGCAAATAAATCTCCACAGGACCCCTGGAGAACTTGAGGCCCATCCAGTGCACCCCTAGTTTTGGAGAAGTTTAGTCTTGAGCTCCCCACGGGGGCCGCAGCCCAGGTAAGGACTCAGCAGCAAGGCAGGGACCCCCAAGCTCCTGTCCCCGAGTCAGGTACTGTTTCTCCCAACGTTCAACCAAGGAGAGAGGCAGGAGGAGGGAGCTAATGGCCTGTCACTAACCAGCCCTGTGACCTTGTGTAAGCCCCTCCACTCTCTGTCTGATTCAGTTTTGCCAAGAAGCACCACACAGGACTGTCTGGGAAAAGTACACCGAACCACAGGCGTGACCCCCACATAGAAGTACCACGTGGATCTGGTACCCTGCCCCGGTTTGGTCTCTGCTGTAATCAGCAATGACCTTTCCTCCTCAGCTTATGTTTTCATAAATACCCACTCCGTCGTCCAGCACTCAGCAGATCTTTAGTCTGCAGGCTCTGAGAAGGCTGCATTCAGCCCAGACCTCACACACACTCCTCTGCTTTCAGTAACCACGGTGAAACCTGTGGATCCTTCCATTTGGATCTTTCGTTTATCTTCCCCCCTCACCGCACCCACCACTGCACTGCTGCTCCAGAAGCAGCGAGGACAGTTCAGTCCAGGGGTAAATATAATTTGAAGCAGGGAAGAAAAAAAAGAAACCTCTTGATACTAACCTTGTTAAATGTCTACTCAATTCATGAACTTCCATTTCAGTGCTTTTAAATTCGTTGAGCTCCTTCCGAATGGCAGCCTAGAAGAAGGAGAAGCCCGTGAGTGTGCGGAGGAAGCAGACAGACAGCAGCTCACCTTCTATTTTATTCCTGAAAACATCAGGAAACCTCTTCAACAAAGTCAGATAGGTGCGTCAAGTAGATTCTTGCCACTGGGAGAAACAGTCACCCTGAGATACTCTTTAAAAAGTGGAAATGTTAGTCACTCGGTTGTGTCCAACTCTTTACACCCATGTGGACTCTAGCCCACCAGGCTCCTCCTCTGTCCATTGAATTTTCCAGGTAGGAATACTGGAGTGGGTAATCAGTCCCTTCTCCAGGGGATCTTCCTGACTCAGGGATCGAACCCGGGTCTCCTGCATTGCAGGCAGATTCTTTACCATCTGAGCCACCAGGGAAGCCCCTTTAGAACCTACGAAGAATCCCCTCCCCACCAAATCTAAGATGCAAACAGTTCGATTTGGGGTTCTGCCCGGATCTGTTCATCTGGGCAGCGAGAGGGCCCGTCCACCTGGCCCACATCCTGGCGTCCCTGGTGCACACTGAAAGGTCAGCCCCTGGTCTTGCTGCGGTGGATCTAAGCTCAGAATGCACAGTGACGCCTCAGGATGGGTCCTTCCAGAGCTGGTGGGTCAGATTCCCCAATCAAACTAAGGGAAGGAGTATGGCCCTTCGCTGGAGCCTGCCTGCCAGGCCGTCCGCCTTCAGTGCCCACCCAGGCACCGCGGCTCTGCTCCAGGGCTCCGTGCAGGCTCCCAGCAGCATGCTAGAGACCCAGCGCCCAGCCGCGAGGCCCGGGCAGCTCTCCCCACCCCTCTCACTTTGTCGGCAGCAGTGAGGCGGGTCCAGGGCTTATCAGCCCTGCGGTCATAGTCCTGAGCATCGGCCACCTCCACGTAGTCGCTGAAGCGGATAAGGATCTTCCGTTCCCGAAGCTCCTCCACTGTGGGCCTCTGGCTGAGCTGTGGGAGAAAGACATGGACGCGGTCAACCAGCCATGTTTTAGATCACTTGGTCCACCCGTGACTATACAGGTGAGAACCCGAGGTGGAGAGGCGCAGCTGACGCATCACATACCGGGGAGGGTAGGGCCCGGGGGACCCAGGGCTCCTGATTCCTGGCCCCGGGGCTTCTCCAGACTCTGTGACGGAGTTGACTGTCTCGTGAGCCGCCTCCAGGACTATGCAGACAAGCAGCCAGGCTGCTCAACAACGCTGCAGTGTGTCTTTCTGTGTGGGTGTGGTGGGTCTTCCCACATGTACCTGCCTTTCCCATCAGGCGAACCGAAACCTTACACAACAGGTTTGTATTATTCTGGATTCATGAACTGACCTGTGTGTGTCAAATTTAGTGCTCTCTGCAAGAAGGGTTTGTAATCTTTGCGTTTCAGACACACAAAAGTACATGCAAACTCTGGGGTGTGCAGGAATTAGGAGTATGTTGGTTTTTGGGGTCATGGAGACCCTGCCCCTCACTAGCTCAGATGAAAGGTGCGCCCACAAAGGCAGAGCGAGGCCGCGTTGATGCTGAGGAAGACTTGGGACAGGTTCTCTGGAGAAGTCTGCGGTGAAGGAGTGAAGCAACTGAGTCACTTCGCCATCTCCCGTGTCACCCACTAGCATCCTCCCTTTGTACTTTCACAGCTCGAGGCTGACGTTCCTATTATCTCTTCCTGTCACTAGGTTTACTTCTTCTGGAGCAACACAGTTGCTCTCTCTGTAGGATGCTGTCAATTCATGTTCAGCCAATGTTATTTAAAAGCAGTTTTTCTCTAAGCCCTAGACTGTGTTTAATTCTATTAATAGAAGATGTAGTCAAATAGAATCTTAGCACAAAGGCCTATAAAACAAACACGGGCAAGCAAATCCAAACCACCTCTGGCTGTTCTGACTCTCTATCTTATGCAGCTGCCATACACCTTAGGCTGGTGCCAGAATGTTCCAGCTTGCTACCACATGGCCTACAATCGAAGAACATTAGATGACTGCCTGGCCAGCACTGAACAGAATGGTGACACCGACTGCCAGGCTCCAGATGGGACCCAAGCAGCCTACTGCTACCCCTCGGCCAAGGGAGGAGAGACCTGGGGATCACAGGTATGTTGGGTGTGACTGGTCCCCTGTCTAGACCCTGTGCAGCTCCCCCTGCGAGTGGCTCCAGTCTCTCCTGGGTTTCCCAGGCATTTTGGTGTCAGCGGTGGCCTCTTGCAGGAAACCAGAGGTTTCCCGGGCTCGATGGTCAGGGTTTGCTGTCGGCAAAAATGGGGGTCTGTCCTGACTCAGAAATGAGTGCAGGGAGCTTCGTAGTGTCATTATAATACAAAGAGACATTTACCATAATACGCTCAGTTGTGTCCGACTCTTTGCAACCCCATGGACTGTAGCCCGCCAGGCTCCTCTGACCATGGGATTCTCCAGGCAGAACAGTGGAGTGAGTAGCTATGCCCTCCTCCAGGGGATCTTCCCGACCTAGAGATCGAACCGGTGTCCTGCATTGGCAGGCAGATTCTTTACCATCTGAGCCAACTGAGTACTTCGTTATCATGATAAATGTCTGTCTGCATTATAAAGACTCCTACTCACAGCCTGGTTTGTGTTTCTGACTGGTAAGGTTTACCCTGGGGTGGCAGACAAACAGTACTGTTTGTTCAGTGTGCCATGCAAGCATGGAATTTCTAATTTAAATTTCTGGAAATTATGGTCTGGATTTTGCTCATAGCCTGTCTATGGTAGAGTCTGGAGTGAACAGAAATCTAGAGATTGGCTCTGAAGGTAAGGGACTCTTTTTCATGCCTGAATCTGATGGGGATGAGGAACTGGGCCCAGGTGCTACCAGGGAGTGAGCGAGGAGGGCCCTGGGTTTTCCTGCTGGGAGAGTCTGACTAACCACCACTGGGATTCCGTCATGAGCAAGGGCTCACAAGCCTAGCCATGTGGGCTGAGGAGAGGCGCCTTTGGCTCACAACTGGCTCTCACTTTCCAGGTAAAGTGAACCCCGGTTACCTGCCTGGATGCTAAGGAAATAGTCTCTGCAGCCAGAGTTGGTTTTCCGGGAATGACAGGCTGCAGAGGTTGGCAGCAAAAGTGTCACTTGCAAGCGCTCAACAAAGGGGTACACGTCAAGACCCAGATTCCACTACTAATACGACCTGACCCAGGTAAAGTTCTTCCCTCCCTTATTCTCACCCATCCATCAAGCTAGCCGGCAGTTTTTTGGAAGTGGGAAACAGGCCTCTACTAAAAGATGAAGCATATGGTTTCTTAGGTCCGTCTCAGTTTGGCAGAAGAGAATGCCTGGTCTGTGGCGATCAGCATCTGCTACTGTGTTTTCTTTCTCTCAGGTCTTGACAGAAGGATATGGAGGCAATCCTGGGGCTGAGGGAAGGTACGTGCCCCCCGCCCTCTGGCATCTGGTCTTGCTGTGATAAAGGCTCCTGAGGAGCAGAACGTGTCCAGGGCCAGGAGGTGGTACAGCTTCCCTACCAGCTGCCAGGCCCCACACCTCTGTTCACAGAGCCAGATGTGAAAGGTACTTTCAGTCTCTCTCTCCCTTATAAAAAGCAGCCTGTCCCTTCCCTCAAGCTCATTATCTCTAATTCCCCGAGCCAGTCCCAGGGGATGGCAGATGCTGAAATTACAAGGCACTTTTTCTGGGAGAAGAGAGAGGTAACTGAGAGGAGGAAGAGGCATTTATCTTGAAGACTTGCAAGAACTATGGGTATTTGGGGACCCCACCCCCTTGCTCTCCCAGGGGAGATGGGTGTGGGAGGAAACCCTCTTCTCTCACCCCTTCCTGCCAAATTATGCAGTTAGTCAAGTTTTCCCCTGCAAGATCATATACTTATTATTTTTTTTTTTTTAAGGAGAATTAACTTCATGTCCAAATCTTTCCGTTACTAGCTTTCAGCAAGAAACCCTCAAGTTTAGGAGAATTGGGGGTGGGTACCAGCAGTCAACTCCCATGAACGTTACAAAAATCTGATTAAACGTTTGTATTAGAAACATGGGGTCATTACCAGTCTCCTTTTGACACCCTCATCATTTCCAGGACCCACTTAGAACAATCTAGTATATCTCCCCTCGTCCCTGGTCCCCTTCGCTGCTCAGTCTCAGGAAACACAGTGCCCTGCGTCCAAAGGCTAGGTGATCTTAAGGATGTAAGAACCAGACCTGGACTCGGGAGAGGGCACCTGGGTGAAGTGAGGGCCCGAGCTCTCGTGGCTCTCAGACCCTTGCTTATCTTACTCCTTTTAACTGGGATGGCCTTTGGCTTGTCACCAGATGTTTGGGGTGCTCTAAGGGTGAGAAAGCACTGAGAAACAAATCATCACCTTAGTAACTGGTATGGTATTTCAGGATCTCTGAATTTCTTCCTTTGCATAATATGTCCATAGAGAAAAATCCATTAATAAAAACTTTAAAAATTAATTTTGATGTGCCTCTTGTCTTTAAGCTTTGAGTATCTTTCTCTCAAGATGGTCACTGTAGGAGAGTGATTAAAAACACTCTAGTCAGACAGAATAAAGTATTTTCTGTACCATCAATTATTAAATTTCTCAACATCCCCCAAGAATAGCCTCAAATAAAGAGCTTCGTATCAGAGAGGTTACTCCAAATTAGATCTGTGTGGGTCTACACTGCATTGCCAAGCCATCTATTTTGGGGGTTTTTATGGAAAAATATATAAAAATTCTATCTTCCTGAATTTTATCTAAGTGCTTTTCAAACATCTCCATTAGTTTATCAGTATATTTGACATTTTCCTAATTAATTGGATTTAGCATAATAAATAGTTCTTGAGTAGTAGGTCAGGAGCAGTTATCAGGGGAGACAAGGAAAACTTGTATTTTCCAGGGTCATAGCAAATAACTGATACATTTTGAACTACTGATGTTGATAGTGAATTTCCAATTGAGAGATGGAATTACAGTGAATTTTTAACCACAGAATATTTACTGTAACTGCAAATATAATACACCTGCCATCAAGTTGCTTGGAGGGGTAGGCCGCTGTCACAAAACGAAGCAACATAGGATGTCACCAGCCAACAGGACTGAGGGTTGTGAAGCTGTGTGACCACTGGCCCCCGGAGAGTCTAGAGAGCCATGTGTCCCGACACCCGAGGAATAGAACCACTGATGTCACCTCCAACAGGCCAGGCAGTGGGGAAGGCCTGCACCCGAGGGGCAGGCGGCCTGCTGTCCCAGCCCCATTGGCACAGAGAACCCTCTCACCTTTCGAGTTAACCTCCTCTTGATCTCTCTCTTCTCCTCTTGTTCCTCTTGTTCATTCCGAGCTGAAAGAAACAAAGAAGCTTTAGGTTTTGGTTGCAGCGTCCCCCAAGGAGGCGCCCTCTGAATCTCCGCAGGTTCTAGGCCAAGCAGCTCACAGTCTTAGGAGGAGAGTTCCCCGTCCGGACCGCAGCCACCCTTCTACTCCTGGGGACACTCTCCAAGCGCCTGCACTGTTTCAAACGGGGGGGTGAGCGGGTCAACCTTACTTCACTTTCTTCATGTCACACGGGGTTCCTTCGGAGTCTGCAGGCAGAGATGCTGGATCAGGAGGTGGGTCCTGAAACAGTGGGTGCTGCTCACAGTGACAGGTATGTCCTCGGAGCAGGGAGGCGCCCTTCTCTGGACAAGACCTGGGCCTCACTCAGCTCTGCCTTAGGCCTCACAGTGACCTAAGGGGTCTCATTGTGAGGTGGTCCGGGGCACCCGGTGCCCCGCCTGGAAGGAACAGAGGCCAGACCCCCACAGAAACAACACAAGGCATGGCTGATGCCAAACACAGAGGCTGGATCTGCAAAACGCTCACCTTTCGTAAGGCCTGATTCCATCAATTCTTTGAATCTTCCAAGAAGTCCACAGAGCATGTGGGAGGCCACAGTGTGGGGTACAATGGCCTGCATTTCGACTTTTAAGGAGTGTCTTAGGGCAGACTTGAGAGCTTAAATGTTCTCAGCGCAATATGGGGGCGGGGGGGCTTAGCATTAGGTGTGTGCAGGTAAGAGGGCCTGGGGAAATGAGCAGAGACGTGGTGGGCAGAGAATGTGGGCACATCTAAGTAGCCGGATGGTGGGGGTACCTCACTTTCCTCCCAGGCCTTGGGACGGACGCCCAGATCGCAGCCCAGTACTGTCTGATTCGAGGGAAACCATGAACGTCAGCTTGGGCCCAGTGCCCCATGTCTCGTCTACTGAATTGAGGATGCCTTCAGACAGAGGCCACCACGGCGACTTGACTTCAGCACCGTCTGCATCAAGAGGGCCCATTTGAAACCACTGACGTAAATGACGTTTCCATAACTCCACTGACTTATCGTATCAGGACGCATTTGTCAGTCAGTGGTCTCAGTAGAGCCCAGATTTTTAAAAGTGCGACCCCCTCGTGCCTAGAAGTGGGGTCCCCCCACCCCTCCTTGCCAGCAACCACAGCCTTCAGCCAACTCACACTGCAAGTGGCAATGCCTCCCGCCAGGAGGAACAAGGGTGAGTCAGAGCACGACTCAGGCCCTCACGCGACACCCCCCTCTCCCCGGGGACACGGTGTGGACACTCTGACCGCCTGTGAGGATCGGGATTGTGGACTGGGCAGCACCAGAAATGCCGACATCTGGCCCTTGGCTGAGGTCCCCAGGGGCCCCCGCGGTCCCAAACTCTACACGAGAGTGCCTTCCTTTGAAGTGAAAGGTCTTCCCTCCCCTTCCAGAGTTCCTTTGAAAAATGTGAATTGCTTCAGGATTAAAAACCCATTCAACTAGTCTTACCACCTTTGTACGAACGAATCTCTCCGAGATAAACTGGGAGTCAGCCAGTTAGACCCAGAAGAAGGGTGTCCCTCCCCCTCGTCCCCCCGACAGCTGCATTTGCAGATGGCAGGGACAGACGGAAAGGTCTAGAGTGGGTGGTGAGCACCCAGGAGGCAGCTCAAGGGCCCTGGGTTAAAATGGACAGACTCACAGTGTATTAGAGCCAGCAGAGGCCCAAGAGACCACCTAAGCTACTGCTCTTTGGCTTGGAAATTGACAGACAGGCCCAAGGGAACTGAGGGGTGGGCTGCAAATTCCATGGCTAATACGTTAGACACACGGTCCAGCTCTTTCTCTTGCTCAAACACACCGCCTCTTCCCAATCCGATTTTGCTTGGGGGCCAGCCCTCCTCATTACTGGTTACTTGCCTCGGACTCCACTCGGGGGCCTCCTCATCCTACAGGCCCCCTCCTGGGCCATGAAAGTCAGTACCCTGCCCTCTCATCTCCTACATGTGTTCCTGAGGTCCCTCTGATGGGCGTGGGCCCTAACCTATCACCAGTGGAATCTAGACTTTTAGTTCAAAGCCATTTATAAACTCAGGGTCATGAATTCTCAGACAGTGGGTACCAAGACAACCTCATTAGGCAAGTGGAAAAAGGGAGACCAGGAAAAGCCCTCGAGGTCATCACTGCCGCCACCACCAGACAGCTCATTGTGTGCTCAGACAGGCCTGAAGTCTCATTGGCTGCCCCCGGTGGAGCAAGTATCACCCACAGGGCTGGGCAGGCGGGGGCTCTCAAAGCTCCAGCACCATCCCCACCCCAGGCTGCCCACGCTGGTGGCCCACCCTCCTGCAACCTTAGAGACATGCTGCCTCCCGTGACTGAAAGCCCAGATGATAACTCTCAGAATACACCATTTGAGGGTATCTTCTGATGCCACAAAACATTTTTTGTTTTACAATCATGATAGATTTTAAAAAAGAGAAAAAAATACACACACACCTATTTCAGAAAACAGAGTTTCAGAACGTGGGAGAAAACAAAGAACCAGCAGGAAAAATAAATCTTTCCAAAAAGTTTTGAAACTGCAAAATGATGACCCTGTTTGAATTTGGTCAAATGGTCCTTCAATTTGCAGCTATTCACACAGGACACGACGGAAGAGGCCAGAGAATGAAAAGGAACCATGGGGGCAGCTGGGTACTCTTTACTTCCCTGAACCTGAGCCCACAGGCTTACACGACACAAGCAACCAACTCTACAACCCCAGCATCTTTCTGGAGGGTGAAAAGAAAGCAACTCGAGGGCCTGCTTATCGTCTATCGGGGATCTGGGCAGATGAGACGCGGGAGCTGGTGCCTCTAGGGAGCCAGGTGAGCTGGGGACTCCCTGCCTTCTCTTTCCAAAACCTCTGTCGGCAGGTTCTGAACACATCTTCTGAAACCTGAACAAGTCCCCAGAAGGGTTCAGCTTCTTCACAAGTAAGAGTCAGGTTAGGACCAAGGTACAACGTAGCCCGTCAGAACACAGAGTCCTTCGGTAACCACGGAGGTGTGTGAGGCGGGTGGCGGGGCAGAGGAAGGAGCAAGCACGCTCACCGGATCTCTGCGTTTAGAAATCAACGGCCACCTGTTTGTTCTTCCCTCTGATGTGGACAGTTTTTAGTGGGTCAGGATTTAGTGGGGACAGAAAGGGAGACACAGAAGCCAAACGTTTCCCCAACCAGGGAAGTCACCTGAAAGAGTTCTCAATCTGTTTCAGCTCAAAGTAAACTCTGGAGAAACTCTGAAAGGCACCCCTGGATTAGGAAGAACATAATCACATACACAACCTCCTAGAGATCTGGGGAATAGATCAGGTGCCCTGAGGCCCGAGGAAGGTCAGGGCTGAAGGTGCCACCCCGGAGGGGTGAGGGAGTGGCCACAGCTGAGAGCAAGGGGCAGGATGTGGGCACAAGGGGGATGCTCTGGGCCACACCCCCACCTCAACAACACAGCCTCCCCAGGGGAAACGCAACAGCCAGCCACACGATACTGACCAAGTCACAGGACCACGATGAGGAAGGAAGAAAAGGAAAATCAAGAACATTTTTGTTTGGTTGCGGTGGAAATACCCAGTCACTCATGCAGAGGCCTCACGTGACACGTGTGTGTGTGTGGTGTGTATGTGTGTGTGGGGTGTGTGTGTGGGGTGTATGTGTGTGTGTGTGGGGTGTGTGTGCTTTGTAAAACTGCATAGCATAAATTTCTCTTTTCTGGAGAGAGAAAGGGATGGGTGTGTGGGGAGAACGGGTCTGAATTAAACTAAAAACATCTGTTGACCATCTAGAGGGCAGTGTTGATGACAGTATCCTGCAATGAAGCAGAGGGGTTTTATTTTTCAACTATTGAATATCTCCCCCCCTAAACTGAGGAATGCTTGTTGGTGTCCGTGAGATGATTCCTTTTAGCATTTTTAAAACAAATATTTTAAGCACCACATGGATTTTCTCTACATACTCAAATTATCTCTGTGTCCTAAACTAAACAAGAGGCTCGTTCATTTTTTTCTGTCCACAGATAAGAGTGACAGCGAGACTTTCTGAAAAGAGAGCTTCAGCAGCTATTCCAGCAGCTGGCTATGGGAGGCCCAAGAGGAGGCCAGAAAGGATTTCCACTGGAAAATGCTTTCTTAGACTTTCAACTGACTGCTCAGAGGGAGGGGGGATTTTATCAGCAGCAGCCAGCTGCAGCAGAAAGTCATATCCTCTGGTTCTAGTTTTCAAATGGCTATCTGCCCTATTTTAGCCATCAGTATCATATTTGCAGTTTTTAAGCCAATTTGGCTTTAAGGCAACCCCAGCTCTCATTCAACAAGAAGTTATCTTGCTCGAACTTTCCAGCTTCTCTGACTCTGCAGCCCACTCAAGGGCAGGTTTTTTCTTGGAGACCCTGAGCTCCTCATGAACCAAGTGGATTCAAAGTTGCTTTCTCTGTGGGGAGGCTGTCTTGGGGGGTGTCTAACACACAGGGGTGAAGCCTGCAGCACCAGAGAGGGTCTCGATCCTTTCCACACACACACACACACACACGGGAGAAGCCCAGCGGCTTGCTGTGATATACCATCACCAAAGCGATCATGAAACCTCAGCATTTGCCACAGGCTCTGTCACTTACGTTTCAAAATGTTCCTCTGCTCCAGTTCCTCCGCGGTCGGCCTCTGGCTCAGTCGCCTGCGGAAAAAATCCAGGAAAAGTTTTTGGACCATGTCATAGCCTCCCTGGGTCATTAATCTCCCCGGCCGTCGCAGATGCAGGAGGCAGAGTCAGAGGCTGGGGTGCCTGTTCCATCCTGCGCTCTCAGAGACTGACGCTCACCACCAACGGCTCCTCAGTTCCTCAATTTCAAGCCCAGGAAAGCCACTCGGTGTGATGTCACGTGGAGCTGACCCTCCTCCCTCTGGCGGCCCCTCCCCTGCCCTGTTCCCCCGGCCTCTAGGCCCGTGAACTCTCATCACAGAAGTCTCATTCTTTCGCTGGGGCCTCCTAACTTTGAGATCATGGCCTCTGCCTTTCTCCCCTGACCCTGAGGCTAGAGCTTGCCTCTTGCCATGTCTGTGCAGACTCAAAATACAAAGAGGCCCATGGCCCCGGGGAGTCGGGAGAAAGCAAGTCTGTCTGCAGAGAACAATAGCTGCTCTTCTGATCCCCACCCATCGCCACCAGAGCCTCATTAGACACGGGATGACAAATGAAGAGGAACAGGGGTGACGCTTGGTGCCCGCATGTAATTTAGCCATAGCAAGTGAAGCGTCACAGCCGGGATGTGAACTGGCTATGATGCCACAGCAGGGGGCGGGGGCGGGCAACAGGCGGGTCCCATGCAGGACGGAGACTGGGAAGGACACCCAAGAGCAGACACATGTCCTCAGAGACGCTTTAGTGGATCTGACTCCAGAGGCAAGGGACACAAAAGCAAAAACAAGTGGGACTACCTCATCCTAGAAAGCTTCTGCACAGCCAAGGAAACCATCATCAAAACAAAAGGCAACCTACTGAGCGGGAGAAGACAACTGCAGATCACATACCTGATGGGGGTTAAAATCCAAAATATATAAAGATCTAACACACATCAACAACCAAAAAATCAAGTGATTAAAAAATGAGCAGAGGAGCTGAACATTTTTCCAAGAAGTCACATGGACGGTCAGCAGGTACATGAAAAGATGCTCAACATCAGTGATTACCAGGGAAAGGCAAAGGAGAACCACACGGAGCCATCACCTCACACACGTCCGAACGGCTGTCACCGAAGAGACCACACAGGACAAACGTTGGCAACCACATGGAGGAAAGGGACGGTGGCACCCTGTTGGTGGGAATGTAAACCGGGGCAGCCATTGTGCAGAACAGTATGGAGAGTCCTCAGAAAGTTAAGAATGGAACTACCATACGACCCAGCTAGCCCACTCATGGGTCTTTGTCTGAAGAACACCAAAACACTAACTCAAAAAGATAATCTGTGCCCCTCCGCTCACTGCCCTATTATTTACAGTAGCTAAGTGGTGTTGGAGAAGACTCTTGAGAGTCCCTTGGACTGCAAGGAGATCCAACCAGTCCATTTTGAAGGAGATCAGCCCTGGGTGTTCTTTGGAAGGACTGATGCTAAAGCTGAAACTCCAGTACTTTGGCCACCTCATGCGAAGAGTTGACTCACTGGAAAGGACTTTGATGCTGGGAGGGATTGGGGGCAGGAGGAGAAGGGGACGACCAAGGATGAGATGGCTGGATGGCATCACTGACTCGATGGACGTGAGTCTGAGTGAACTCCGGGAGATGGTGATGGACAGGGAGGCCTGGCGTGCTGCGATTCATGGGGTCGCAAAGAGTCGGACACGACTGAGCGACTGAACTGAACTGAAGATACGGAGACAACCTCAGCGTCCACTGATGGGCGACTGGATGAAGAAGGTGCGGCCCATCCACAGTGGAATATTATCCAGCCTTAAAAAGTATGAGACCTCGCCATTCATGACATCACGAAGGTAGTATTCTAAGTGAAATAAGTCACACACAGGCAAACACTGTGACTTCACTCCTACGTGGAATCTAAAAGACTCCCAAACAAATGAAGACACACAATAAAAACAAAACCAAACAGATACAGAGATCAGAATAATGGTTACTGGGGGGAAGGGGACTGGGGGTGGGCAGAATGGTGAAGGGGGTCAACTGTACTGTGACAGGTGGTCACCAGACTTGTGGTGGTGATCACTCTGCAGTATATACAGATGTTGGATTATAATGCCGTATGCCTGAAACTTACATTAAAAAAAAAAAAAGAAAGAGGAGGACTACATGTCCAGATGAAGTTCCAGGAAAGATCACACAATGGGCTTCAGCATCACAGATATGTTGGTATTTTTGAGACTCTTGGAAACTATTTAACAATCCTGCAATTAATTATTCAGTTTTCCACATCCCTCGTTGGGATGAGGTATGTGTGAGGTGAGAACACTGTGGAAGGAGTCTGAGGGGCCCCCGAGTCCTTCCAGGAGAACTAAGGGGTAGACAACAGTGCTGTTCTAGCAGCAGAGGTCACAGTCCCTCCCGAAACATCAGCAACCGGCGTCTAGAGCTGGCAAGATGTTTACATCACGGGGGCTTCCCTGGAGGCTCAGGCAGTAAAGAATCCATCTGCAATGTAGGGGCCCTAGGTTCGATCCCTAGGTGGGGAAGAACCCCTGGAGAAGGGCATGGCAACCCACTCCAGTATTCTTGCCTGGAGAATTCCAGGGACAGAGCAGCCTGGCGGGCTACGCTCCAGGGAGTCACAAAGAGTCAGACATGACTGAGCGACTAACATTTTCACTTACATCATGGATACTAAGAGAGACCAGATTCAAAATAAAGTCCATGGAGTTGCCAAGTATAACTGTTTTAAACCCAGTGCTGACAGCTGATTCTATGATGTTCCAATATCGTTGCCATATAGGCTGCACACAGGGAGTGGGCCTCAATGACAGAGAAAGGAGTTTTGATAGGATATCTGTCTTCAAGGCGCTTGGGAGCACCTTGGAGACGGCTGGAAATGGTTAATCCCAAAGTGTTCTCAAGTTTATAAGAACATTTTCGCATCTATTCTTCATTTTCTAAAACATCCCATGAAGGTATTATTTATCTGCATTGATAAGGGCCAGCTGGGTATCTGGAAATTCACAATTCTCGAGGCTCTAAATTTGGACCCCACAGTCTTCCCGTCCTTTCTAAAACAGCATTCTCCAACTGCAGGGGGGAAGCTGAGATTACACAAGTGAGCAAGTCAGTGTCATAGGTCTGGGATGTAATTCCTGACTCCACTTAGAGTGAGCTTCTTAGAGTCTCTCCCTCACTTTTCCATTTATTTTTCTGCCAAATACGAGTTCCTTTTGTAGGGATGCACAGCCACCTTTGTGGGACCATTTTGGAAAATCAAGGTTTCACAGGAAGCTAGGGTTTGGGGATAGTATGTTTTGAAGAAGCCCTTCCAGATTCAAAAGTGGGGGTCAGTGTTTTAGAATCTTATGCCCTAAAGTGTCTGCAGAAGGTTCGCTCACTGGCTTGTGCTAAGCAGCCCATGGATCCCACGAGCAGATGCCTTGCCTGGTTCTTTGCTGGCCTTTCTGCTTTTGTTTTTCTTACACATCATGTTTGGAGGGGACGAAACAATGAGTGACTGAACTCTAACCAGAGAAAATTCTGCTATTAACTAGGCAGCCTTATCGTTAAATACACATGATTTCACATGAGGCCCTCTATTTATGTTTCATTTCTCTTGAAAGGGTCTGAGAATAATATCCAGGCTAATCACAGCTATAAAATGCAGCTAAGTCCTCCCAAAGGGCATGTGCTATAGTTAGTTGTTTTGACTTTGAAAATGAGATTTGGTAGGAGAATGATATTGTGGCTTAATGACAAAGTGCTAAACAGCTCAGGAGTTAGGGGACCAGGGTTCTACTCCGGGCTCCACCCTGAAGCCACCTGGACAAGGTAATGGACCTATTCAACTCTCTGTTTCTCTCTCTGCAAACAACAGGAGTAACTGAATAAGCTAATGCTGACTTAACGCCTAACATGTACAGGCATGCTCTAAGAAGCACACACACCAATTCGTTTAATCCTCAGGTCAGCCCCTTGAGATAGCACTACCAGCATTTCCACTGTACAAAGTGGGAAACTGAGGCACAGAGAGCTGCGTACCTTGCCCTGGCTGGGTGAGGGGATGAACGTTTCAGATTTACAACATATCACACTGTTTGCTGTACAGAGAATGGGCTGGGAGATGCAAGAGGCAGTCTGAGGAGGAGCCCTGGAGGCTACTGCACGCCTGGTATTGGACGATGGGCACCTGGGCTAGGCTATGGAGGTGGACGTGCAAGCTCTCTAGGGGTCGAGTTGACAGGCCATGGAGATACAGCGTCTGTGGACACTGGGGAAGGACGTATGCCACATAGCTCTCAAGTTCCATAACTTACGCGGCTTGACGGACGGTTATGCCATTCACTGAGAAGGTGGGGAACACTGGAAGGAAACCGGGGCATTTGAGGATGGGGTGAAGGATGGAAGGGGACCATGAATCTGAGTGTAGACCTGTTGAGTCAGAATGACTGCACATCACAGTGGACGTGTCCAGTAGGCAGCTGGGTCTACTGAGCTTGGTGGAGAGGAGAGGGTTAGGCCAGCGACAGAAATTTCTGGCTAGTCTGCAAAACAGATATTCTCTGAAGCCAGGGGAATGGAGAGAGCATAACATTAGGAGAGGAGAGGGCCTGGGATGAAGCCTTACAGAATTCCAATAATTTAATGCTAAGATGAAGGCAGACAAATCTGCCAGGGGGTTTGAGGAGGGGCAGTGCACAGAGGCAGAATGCAAACTAGAAACGTGGCACCATGGAAGCGGAGGAAGGAGACGGGCATGGCCAACCAAGTGGCTGGCACGCTGAGAGGTCAGAAGAGGCCTGAGGAGCCTGCCCTCGGGGCGGAGCACCAGGGAGGCGATGAGCAAGCTCACCCAGAGCTCTTTCGGGGGCAGTGGGGACGGAAGCCGGGCTGCAGTGGGTGAGAACAGGGTGAGGAAACGGACCCAAGAGGCACGGGGGACTCTGCCACGAAGCCGGCTTTGAAGGGACCAGAGCGCGGGAGGGGAAGGGGGCTCAGAGGATGTTTATAGTTTCTAGTGACTAGAGACTGCCTGTATTTAATGGAAAGAATCCAGGTTAAGAGGGAGTGGTGGTGACAGTGAGGAGTTAAATAGATACGGAGGGAGAAGGCTCTCTGGACAGTGCAGGAGTTCTGGGAAGGCAGGAAGGGCTGGGGTTCTAGGGGCAGAAAAGACCTTATCTTTCAGACGGAGGAGGGACAGCTCTTCGCTGTGATAGCAGGAGGTAGGAAGGAGGGTGATGTACGGAGGTCTGCATGTTTCGTATCAGAATTAAAAAGGGCGTTGCCAATTGACAGCTTTGACTTACTCTTTCAAGTTGGACAACAATAAGGATGACTTGCAATAGTTTAAAATATTACTTTTCCTTGAAGGGTTTGTCTTTGATCAGAGCCAAACTCACAAAGCAAAGGGATAAAGTTCTAGCTTCAGAATTCACCATCGGAATTTTAGGGGAGTCCCCCGGGCAGCCCACCATCTTTACCAAGTAAAGCACCCATCTGCTTGGTTCCTCTTAAGCTTGTGCAGAAGTGTTGGTTAGTAGCTGAGCACAGTTACTGTGCTAATGAAGAGGTCAATTTTACGAATAATCCTGAGGAGCTAATTTCGAGAATATAAGTAGAGATGCCCTCTGAATGCATTAGAACTCTTACACTATCCTCACCTTGACAGACTCAAGTAATTTTATCTAATTTTAGACTAACATTAAATTAAAATTCCTCCTGATATCTAGACACGACCCTTCATATGCTAGATGACACAGAAAAACTCCTACTTGGGGAGTTTAACTTTTATACAAAATGAATCACCCAAAAGTAAAACTTTAATGTCCTTTTCAGTGATCTATTTAATCAGCTCTATTATATAGGTGACCCTGGTTTATACAACATCTCTGAGCAGCGACACTGTTTCCACACCTCAGATGACTTCCTCTTTGCCATGGACCACAGCTTAGAGATCTCCACTTACTGTGAACCGAAAAATCACCAACAGAAAGTGAAAGTAAAAGTGACTCAGTCGTGTCCGACTCTTCGTGACCCCATGGACTATATAGTCCATGGAATTCTCCAGGCCAGAATACTGGAGTGGGTAGCCTTTCCCTTCTCCAGGGGATCTTCCCAACCCAGGGAACGAACCCAGCCCTCTCACATTGCAGGCAGATTCTTTACCAGCTGAGCCACAAGAGAAACCCACTTGAAAAATCACTGATTCCCATTTTAATGCCATTTGCCATCCATTGCCATGTATGAGCCTTCTATTTTTCTTCAAAATGTAAAAATGGATATTATTGTTATTTTTTATCAGTCTGAACAATTCCATCTTTATCACCAACCACAAGAGAAGAGCAAACAAACTAACATTTTCCTGTGAACTAAACACACCCATCCCCAAACAAAGGGCGTTCGGTGCTGGCCTGGAAGGAGGAGGCTGCCAGCAAACAGCGGCGAGATGCTTTAACACACGCAGAGCAGCATGACAGCGTCCCCAGAGAGGTGACACGGGTGCTGGCGGCTTGGCCGGTCTGACGCCAGCAAGGGTTCGTCCTGCCTCCCAGAGCTAATGGGTTTTCCACAAGCTTTGGAATGGCAAGGTCACAGCTTTCATTAGTCTTTACAACCGCTTATTGTTCTGAGGGCCCTGATTTTCAAGCCTGGATTTCTAAAACTGTGTCTGCATTTCAGGGCAGGGGGCAGGGTGAGGGGGTGGAAGCTGAATTGACTTTGGTTTCTTCGCCGCATCTCAGCCACGGAGGGAGGCAGCTGCCTTTTCAGATGGATGGAAAGAGAAAAGCGCAGAGGTGCTTGTGGAGAAGGACAGAAAGCAGGGCCCTCTTTCCTGAGGCAGGAAGGAAGAGATGGGGTTTCCCGAGATGGGACACAGGACAAGTGGAGACAGGCGGGGTGGGGCCAGGGGCAGGGGAGGAGCTCTGAATCCTGTCCCCTTGGAATCTGTCTCTCGGAACCTTTCTCTAGCACTTGTCAGGGCCATGTGGGCTGGGGCATTTCTGTCTGGGCCCTGATCATCACTCCGTCCCCAGTCCCTAGGCAAGGACCGAGAACATAATAGGTGCTCATTTAGTCATTATTAAACCCAGATCTGCCCACACACGCTCCCTGGATGATGTCCTCAACACTCATGACGTCAGTTAGCGTCCACACGCCAATGACTCCAGATTCGACATCCCTAGCCATGTTTCTGAGCTTCAGATCACCTTTTCAATCACCATTTTAGACTCCTACAGGCTGTCAAAAGTAACGGGTCCCCAAAGAATTAATTTACCTTCCTCTTCTGGGTAGGTAGTTTTGCCAGCTGGATAAATTATTTTGTCCACCAATAAAATCCCCTCTCCTGCCACAGTGAGCCACCCAGGAAACTAGGAACTATCCCCTCCTCTGCACTTCACTCTTGGTGGCCACTCAAGCACCAAGTCCAAATCATCTCTCATCCCATCCCACCACTGGCCCCTCCAGAAAGCATGCTGCCAGCCTATCGAGAATGGTCTTTGTGAGGGGTAAATCTGATCACCCCACTCCCTGTGTGAAAGCTATGCACGCCTTCCTGGAGTCTGAAGGAAGGACTCAGAACATGCAACGTCCCATAAAATTCTTTATGATCTTCCCACTTGCGGAGAATCTCCCCCATCCTGTCCTTTAGACATAACCACCTCCTCTTGGATTTGCAGATTTGCATGCCTTTCCTTATGTTTGAGCATTCTTTCTCTTCCTCTTTGTCTGGCTAACTGGCAGTAATCCCCAAGACTGCAGCTTAAACCTCAAATGTCACTTCCTCTGTTCACCAGCCTTTTGGTTAAGGTGCTTCCACAGCGTGTGACAATAGTCTTGCATCTCCTGCTATATCCTGGTCCTTGTGATTCTTCCATTTATGCCCATCTTGTCCCCTGCAGCCCAGGGAAGGTGGGACCACACGCCCCACTCACCAGCTGGGCTGCGTCATGAGAGCATAACCTCGAAGGGGCACAGAAGCCCCCACTCAGAAGGGTCCTGTGCTAGTCAAGACAGACCTAAGAATACAGACTTCTTCATCCACTCATTCATTCACAAAATACCGAGGGTCCGGATTCCCCCAATGCTCTGCTTTGGTGGGCCTCAATATACAACATATACAACACCTGGTTACTCTTCAAAGCGAGGTGACGGACGCGAAGCTGGAGGTCGGCCCAGGACGCCTCGGCTCGTGCCTGCTCTGATGAGACACCTGAGTGACTCCAGGACCCACAAGGGTCTGTGCAGCTCACGCTCTTTTCCTGTTCCCCGCAAAAGCCTCCCGGCATCTGGGGGCCATCAGCACCTCCCAGGAAGGGGAGGCTGAAGGGCCTGGCTGACACAGAAGCTGAGAGGCAGGCGCCAAGCACCCCTGACCTCCTCTCTCTTCCTTCTCCAGGACCACAACTATTTTCTCACAGCTGCTCTTGGGGCCCCTTCTGAGCTCCTATTTCTGGAAAAAAATCACAACTCGAGTTCAGATGAGACTTCATGCTGTTTAGAAACCTGGAGATGGAAACACAAAAACTCCCCAGGGAATCTCAAACGTTCACGTGGAGGGGATTTCGGTCACCTGATTCTGCCAAGTCTTCTGTAATTCCCCCTTTGTTCAAAGTCTCATTTCCATACTGTTTCCTGGTCTGTGATGCTACAATTTTAATGTATAGCTTCATTTTAAACCAATAGCTCTGTTGAATGAAAGACTGGTAAAGAATGTAGGTATTCTTATTAAATTATAAGTGCTTTCCTAAGGCTTGATAATATTTCACAAAATACTACGACTTCCACATCTACCTATCTTTTCCAATCTGTCTCATATATGTATATGTATTTATATAAAAAAGTATATATATACCCTGTCTTTTTTCTCCCAGCAGCATGGTAGATTTCAGGAACGTCGAACCACTTTGGATTTGCCTTTTTGCACTTTTGGAAAATCTATTTGCTAATTCAGAAAGAATCAGAAAAGACGGAGTTCTAATCATATGTATGCGTGTTCAGTCACTCAGCTGTGTTCAGCTCTGTGCAACCCCATGGACTGTAGCCCACCAGGCTCCTCTCTCTGTCCATGGGATTTCCTGGGCAACAATACTGGCATAGGTTGCCATGTCCTCCTCCAGGCGATCTTCCTGACCCAGGGACTGAACCCAGGTCTCCTGTTTCCTGCACTGGCAGGCGGGTTCTTTACCACTGCACCACTTGGGAAGCCCAAGTTCTAATCAAGGAAAGGGTTTATTTTTCTAGGAATGGATCTACCAAATGGGAAAGGCAAAGAGGAAAGAGAATGCAAAAATGGAATGTGATATGGTTGCTTCAACAGGCTTGACCTTCACCATACAGGAAATGAATATCATCGCCTTTACTCATTTCTTGGCCTGATCTATGCAGCGGATTGGGAGATAGATCACTTGTAAGAAGAGACTATATCCCATCCAGTATGTTCCCAAAAACAGACCATGAGTTCATAGCACATATCGACCACAGCATCCTCAGCTCCCAGCCTGGGGGACAGCAGGCCTGTCTTCTCTCTCACTGTTGTGTGTGTGTTACACACACACATACACATCCTGTTTTTTTATTTCCTTGCATTCTGTCCACATCAGATATTCAGCATACACACACATCACCCACACGTGCAGCTTTACTCGCTTCACGTGCACTTGGGCATGTGAGAGCGGAGGGAAATCACAAGCTCACAGCAGCACCAGCCAACAGGCAGGGAGCTTCTCAACACCAGCAGGCATGGGGGAAGCCCGGGCAGAATCCGCCAGCAGCGTTGCCCATGAAGGCAGGTCTGTCACCGGAAGTGCCAGCAAAACCAGCTCCTGGGGCACAAGAGCGGCTCCCACGTCCATCCGGAGGGAACCGGCTGACGTAGACCCGCCCCCTCAGGGAGGCCTGATCTCCTCCTCCCAGCAGAGCCTGACCGTGGCCAGCAGCCTGACCAGCGTGTCTTTAAAGAGCGCTAGCTGTACTTTCTGAGCTTGTCTGGAAGCAGAATCCTATACACGGTGGACAGGAACACTCGGTCACTCAGAGCCCTGAAAGCCATCCTTCCCAGCCAGACCAGCCTCCCCGGAGAAGCAGGTGGAAGGTTCTCAACCAGAGCCACAGTACCCTCTCCAGAAGACGGACATTCCTGACACTGTGTGTCTGTGTGTGCGTGTAGAATACAGGTGTCTTTCCTTCGCGCAGTAAGTGTTGTGTTTACACACACCCCACACATCCACAGTTCTGAAATCTGCTGGGACCGCGGCCACAATATCCCTTCATACCCGCGTGAAGCTCGGTTCAGGTACCACCCTGTCACCTGTCCTGAGGCTAGCGATGGGTGAGGCCGGCCCGGCACCCCAGGAGTCTGTGCTACTAGTCGACTTTCATTGGTGTTCCTCTCACTAGCCCCCAGCTCCTCCTGTGGGGCTTGGAGTTTAGCTACAACAGCGAAAACAAGAAGACACTCACCACCCCTGTTGCTACTGATGTCCAAACTAGGCTGGCCTGGCAGGGCGTGTGGCCTTCCTTTCTTGAGGACAACGCCCATCTTCTGCTATAAAATGATTCCCTCTGAACCCTGTCTGTGGGGCCAGGCCCTTCCACACTGGCCACCAGCAGAGCGACACTGCTTTTGATGCTACCTGGGTGTCCTGCAAGTAGCTTTTCTACTTGCTCCAGTTGCTGCTGCTGCTGCTAAGCTGCTTCAGTCGTGTCCGACTCTGTGCGACCCCACAGATGGCAGCCCACCAGGCTCCCCCATCCCTGGGATTCTTCAGGCAAGAACACTGGAGTGGGTTGCCATTTCCTTCTCCAATGCATGAAAGTGAAAAGGGAAAGTGAAGTTGTTCAGTAAGTGTCCGACTCTTCATGACCTCATGGACTGCAGCCTACCAGGCTCCTCCGTCCATGGGATTTTCCAGGCAAGAGCACTGGAGTGGCATCCCTGGTATAATTTCTAGCATAATATGATGCTTCAGGGGCTTCCCTTGTGGCTCAGCTGGTAAAGAATCCACCTGCAATGCGGGAGACCTGGGTTGGGAAGATCCCCTGGAGAAGGGAAAGGCTGCCCCATTCCAGTATTCTGGCCTAGAGAATTCCATGGACTGTATAGTCCATGGGGTTGCAAAGAGTTGAACACAACTGAGCGACTTTCACGGTGCTTCAGACTTGGACAAGGTTGTATGAATTTACAGCTTCTTCATGGGAAACACCTGAGCATTCTGAGTGATGCTGTTGACTGTGGGGTGAGAATCAGATTTCACGGGTTGTGGCCCCAAATGGCCATGTGTGGTTGAACACTGTCAGGAGGGAGCGCAACACGACAGGAATGAGATGGAGTGATGCTCTGAGGATGCGGCAGGCTCCACCGCACTCAGCTCCCACAAACCTCAAGGAAGCACCTCCCAGGTCACTCAAGAGGGCGTGCCCAGGGCTTCCCTCGGATGGGACATTGCCTGGGCCGTGCAGGGTGGAATATGCAGATGGCAGGCTCATTGGTTCAACCAAATTTGGGGAGGGGAGCTCTGCAGGGTCTCATTTTAATGAACCTGTCTCAGCATCTTTTAAGAGGGAGCCTAATAAGTTATAACATGAAGATAAGCATCCCCCATGGCTCAGTGGTAAAGAATCCGCCTGCCAATGCAGGAGACATGGGTCTGCTCCCTGGCCCAGGAAGATCCCCTGGAGAAGGAAACGGTAACCCCCTCTAGTATTCTCGCCTGGGAAATCCCATGAACAGAGCAGCCTGGTGGGCTACAGTCCACGGGGTCGGAAAGAGTCAGACTCAAGACACTAAACGACAACAACACAAGGGCTCACAACTGTCCAGAGGAGGGCTGCATTTACTGCGGGCAAAATTCTCAACATCCTGATTACCTGTCAGCACCGTGCTTATCTGTCTGCCTACTTTTTTCCCAAAGGCACTAACAAGGCTGCCCGTTTTGAAGAACTATTGTTTTAATGGTTCAGTGGGCATAGAACATAAAATTTTCATGATCACACTTCCTAAAATAGAAGCGCATTCACTTGTATTTCAAAGGAATTGCCTTCAGAATCAGAGGGAAAAGTGATTTTCCAGGGTTTGGGTCTTTGGATGGTGATTTTTCCTGTTTATATTCTGTTCAAATTACTATTTCGTTATTAGCATATATGCAATTTTCAAGGCTATTATAAAAAATCTTTGCATTCTAAACCAAGAAGAGGGAAATGGATATAATGCAGATAAATAAAATGAATTACTCTTATTAGCATTTTGCATGAGAGTTTTTTTGTTGTTGTTGTTCAGTAAACAAAGATGGTTCAGGGACCCATGAAAAACTGGTATACTGCAAACATCTTAGTTGTAATCCAGTTCTGCTATTTAAATATTCAGGATTACATGCCAGCACTAATAGGAGAGCTGCAGAAAAGTCACTGACAGCCAAACCGGTGGCTAGATTTGGTGGATGAGGCAGAAAGAGGGCTACACACCATGGAGATTATTCTGGAGACCAGAAATGTCAACTTCACCAAAGAACGAAGAAGTCTTCTTAAGTATAAATGACTAGAGCTTCATTTATCATCTGAATGACAGAATCGCTAGAATATAGCAACCCCAAACTAAGGCATCAGCTAGAGAGTCTTCTCAAGTGCCTGCTCAATCTTCAAAGTTACTAATGAGACTTTCCCAGCTGTGAGTAACTATGAAGACAGGACCTCTCTCACACATGGGCACTTTATTTAAATGTTCCTGTAGCAATATGGGACAGACCAGGAAACGATGTCCGTGAAAGAAACTACCTGGAGAGAATTCAAGGATGCCTTACTCATGGGCTTTTTGATTTCTGAAGATGTTTCTTAAAGATTTACTCCAAAACTTTTGAATCATTTCTCTTTCAGACAGGAATTGAGAAAATCAGCTAAGGCCTATGACTTGTTATATTTTCCAACAAATAACTGGCTTGTTTCTTCCAGTTTGAAGTGAATTTATTTCTCCTCTTCCTGATGGTATTAATTTTAGCACTGGCTGGGGTCAAAGGTCTTGGATTCAGATCCCAGTATAACCAGGTTAACTATGTGAACTTGGCTAGCAGCTTAATTTCTTCTGATCTCAGTTTAACTGTAAATTGAAGGATGTTAGAGGTGTGATATGTGAATGTCTGCTGCAGCTCTAAAGTGCTCTAATTCTATATTTCTTCACATCCAGAAAATGCAGTTGTGAAAGGAGTGAAGAAACTCACAAACAGCCTGCTTGTGATACAGGTACAAAGCCCACTGTGGAAAAAAAATGAGCCTTGATCTGCTTATTGGACTAGGGGAAGTGATGGGTGTATTGACGACACCGTCTCCCCCAGCTATGGAGCTGCTGGAGGCATGGATTCTAGACGCACGTGATGACTATATGGATAGAAGCTACCTGACCCACATTAGGCTTTACTCCAGTGAAACATACACTTTTAATGGCTTAAACCACTGGAATTCAGGCTTGTCTGTTAGGGCAGCGAGCATTACTTATTCTGAATAACAAGTCTGGCAGAATACGGCATTCAGCTTCACAATGAGAGACAAGGGACTAGCATTCGTTATCTGCCACAGTGTGGAGAATTACTCATCTAGTGCTCCTAGATGACGGCGAGTGCAAAGTCAGTCTTACAGGGAGAGAAACGAAGGCTCGCCACAAGCCTGACTAGTTAAAAGACGGATGGAGCTGTCCCTCTCAGGCCTGGCTTCACAGTCTTTGATTGCTCTCTATTGTACCACTGCTTCCCAGACTGCAGTGTGCACCAGAATCAAGCTTGTTAAAAAGCTGATTTCTGGGCCCCACCTTCTGATTCAGAGTCTGGAACCTGAAAACCTGCATTTTACCAGGTGATGCTGATGAGCCAGGGACCACGTTGTGGGAACCACACACACTACTTCTCACACTGCATCAAGTACCACTGTCTTGACAGCCAAACCTCGGTGTTAAGTGTTTCAGGGCTTCCTACTCATTTCAGGGAAGCCCCAGGAATCCTGGAGAGGGTAGCCGTTTCCTTCTCCAGGGGATCTTCCTGCCCAGGGATTGAACCTGGATCTCCTGAGTTGGTAGGCAGATTCTTTACCATCTGGGCCATCAAGGAAGCGCACTTATTATGGACAGAGCTACTGAAATGCAAGACAAAGCCCAGTTCAATCCAAGATGGAAGAATATCTCCTATTCCTTCTTCTTTCCATGGCTTATCTCTCCCGTGAGCACATTTGCTCCCATGAGCCTAGCCACTAGTTCAGGACTCCACTCTCCCACACAATCCCCACCCAACCACAGGCACCCACCGCTACACAAAAACGAAACCAAAATAAATGTCAGCGTGTTGGCTTAAAATAGAAGGTTCTGGATTTGGAAGGTGTGTTTCTCTTTGCTGCTCTCTATCTCTAAGGGTCACAGCTCAGCTTCCTCACCTACAATGACGAGTCCCAACTGCAGCCACCTTGGCAGGGTTGGCGAGGAGGTGGTCAGATGAAGTGAGGCTGGAAGAGCATTTTCTCAACAGCAAAGGTTCCAAAGTCTTAGACAATGTTATGTCAGGACCAGCACCCCGAGGGTAGTCTCTAAACATACAGATCTCTTTCT
Organism: Ovis aries; assembly: GCF_016772045.2. Lineage (NCBI taxonomy): Eukaryota > Metazoa > Chordata > Mammalia > Artiodactyla > Bovidae > Ovis > Ovis aries. The sequence continues at coordinate 42,502,769 of NC_056073.1, forward strand.
CAGCCAAATATTCTAAGAAACAGGATCTTTCTTTCTGACACTGGCTAAGATGAACAACAAACAGGAATCATCATTGCAGATGACCCCAGCAGGAGGAAAACCTGTGGAGAACTAAAAGCTCTTCCTTTATCTAACTCTTCCGGGTGAAGAGAAACCTCTTAAAATGTGGCCATCAGCAGCCTATTGGAAATATTAACATGGCTGCAATCCAAAGTCTACAAGCAATAAATGCTGGAGAGGGTGTGGAGAAAAGGGAACCCTCCTACACTGTTGGTGGGAATGCAAACTAGTATAGCCACTATGGAGAACAGTGTGGAGATTCCTTAAAAAACCGGAAATAGAACTGCCTTATGACCCAGCAATCCCACTGCTGGGCATACACACCAAGGAAATCAGAATTGAAAGAGACACATGTGCCTCAATGTTCATTGCAGCACTGTTTATAATAGCCAGGACATGGAAGCAACCTAGATGTCCATCAGCAGATGAATGGATAAGAAAGCTGTGGTACATATACACAATGGAGTATCACTCAGCCATTAAAAAGAAAACATTTGAATCAGTTCTAATGAGGTGGATGAAACTGGAGCCGATTATACAGAGTGAAGTCAGCCAGAAAGAAAAACACCAAGACAGTATACTAACACGTATATATGGAATTTAGAAAGATGGTAACGATAACCCTGTTTGCGAGACAGCAAAAGAGACACAGATGTATAGAACAGTCTTTTGGGCTCTGTAGGAGAGGGAGAGGGTGGGATGATTTGGGAGAATGGCATTGAAACATGTATAATATCATATAAGAAATGAATTGCCAGTCTAGGTTCGATGCAGGATACAGGATGCTTGGGGCTGGTGCACTGGGATGACCCAGAGAGATGGTATGAGGAGGGAGGTGGGAGGGGGCTTCAGGATTGGGAACACATGTACACCCGTGGCAGATTCATGCTGATATATGGCAAAACCAATACAGTATTGTAAAGTAAAATAAAGTAAAATAAATAAATAAATAAAAGAAATATCAACAAAATGCAAATGACACCACTCTAATGGCAGAAAGCAAAGAGGAACTAAAGAGCTTCTTGATAAAGGTGAAAGAGGAAAGTGAATAAAGCTGGTTTAAAACTCAGCATTCAAAAAACTAAGATCATGGCACCTAGTCTTATCACTTTACGGCAAATAGATGGAGAAAATGTGGAAACAGTATCAGATTTCATTTTCTTGGGCTTCAAAATCAATGTGGATGGTGACTGCAGCGATGAAATTATAAGACTCTTGCTCCTTGGAAGAATAGCTATGACAAACCTAGACAGTGTATTAAAAAGCAGAGACATCACTTTGCTGACAAAGGTCCATACTATAGACAAAGCTATGGTTTTTCCAGTAGTCATGTATGGATGTGAGAGTTGGACTGTAAAGAAGGTTGAGTGTCAAAGAATTGATGCTTTTGAACTATGGTGCTGAAGAAGACTCTGGAGAGTCCCTTGGACTGAAAGGAGATCAAACCAGTCAATCCTAAAGGAAATCAACACTGAATATTCATTGGAAGGACTGACGCTGAAGCTCCAATCCTTTGGCCACCTGATGCAAAGAACTGACTCAATGGAAAAGAACCTGATGCTGGGAAAAATTGAGGGCAAGAGGAGAAGGGGATGACAGAAGATGGGATGGTTGGATGGCATCACTGACTCAATGGACACCACTTTGAACAAACTCAGGGAAGTAATGAAGGACAGAGAAGCCTGGCGTGCTGCAGTTCCTGGCGTCACAGAGTTGGACATGACTGAGCGACTGAACAGCAACAAAGCCGCCTACTCAGGGCTCGCCCATTCTCTGCTTGGTCTGCAGCTGAAGACAGCTGTACTCTTCCTGCCCCTCTATGCCCTGAATTTGAAAAGCCACTAGAATAATCAGCCATTTAAAAAATGTATTAAAAAAAAAAAAACAACCAGGGACTTCCCTGGTGAACCAGTGGTTAAGACTCTGAGCTTCCAATGCAGGGGTGCAGGTTCAAGCCCTGGTCGGGGAACTAAGATCCCACGTGCTGCATGGTGTGGCCAACACCCACCACCTCCCCCCACAAATAACCAACAACGAAACAAACAGAGAAACCTAAGACTCCCCATCCTCCAATGATTGCCACTTTTTTAAAAAAACCCTTTGCAAGTTTTAAACACGCATTCGGATTCTATTTCTGCTGGACAAAAAGCAGCTCCTTGGTCCTGCACAGTTGTCGTATCACTGGAAACTGCACAGGTGAGCAGGGCAGCCGCGAGTCCGAAGTGCAGAGCACCGGAAGGGCCCGCAGACGTGGCTTTATTCCTTGACATCCAGTGCGGAGCTTGCAAACTGACTCTTCCCCTACACCACACACACACACACGCACGCACGCACGCACGCACACTGTCGGGGCTCATCGCTGGCGACAGGATGGCAAGAACTCAGTCTTCACTGCATTTCTTAACAGCTGGAGGCTGAGACAAGAGGGCAAGGCTGCAGAAGTCTCTGCAAGGCTCTGAGACACGTTCATCAGCTGTGGGTCCCTGTGAGACGGGCTGGGACCTGCGACCCTGTAACCGAGCGCTTGCGCTTACACCTGGACAAACATCTCCTCCAGCAACAGCATACAAAGAAACTATCAGGGGCTCAAAGTAACTGCACGCGTGCTCAGTTGGGGCAACTATGAACAAGATGCAAAAGGGCCACAAATCAACATCCATCTCAGAGGTGCTAGGAGCCCAAGCAGGGTCTGGGCATGATCCCTGCACACAGCACCACCAAGAGGGTAAGTAAACCACCTAAACCACTCCTCTCGTCCAACCTACCCATCTGCCCTACCCTCATCCCATTTAAGGAACCAGCTCGGCCCCCACCTTGGCACCTGTTTCTTGTTTTCGCTCCCGTGGGTGCAGCATGAGTCCCAGTAAAGCCTTGCCTGAACCTCTCAGCTGGCCTCTTAATCAGCTTCTATTGATTACAGAATTCAAGGACCCAAGTTGGCAGTATCTATGATAGGCGTGGCTTCCCTTGTGGCTCAGCTGGTAAAGAATGTGCCCGCAATGCAGGAGACCTGGGTTTGATCCCTGGGTTGGGAAGATCCCCTGGCAAAGGAAACGGCTACCCACTCCAGTATTCTGGCCTGGAGAATTCCATGGACTGTATAGTCTATGGGGTTGCAAAGAGTCAGACAAGACAGAGTGACTTTCACTTTTCATGATGGGTGTGGCTCACGCCTCAATGCCACAACCTTTACCCACATGGTCCTGAAGTTTTATTCCACCTCCTCCTAACACACCTCACTTAAATCTTTCTCAGGACAATGTCTGAACCATTCGTTGAAATGAACATAAAACCAGCGTGTAGCTTCCCTTAACTTTCCATTGTCAGGTCGTGCTGTAGCCTTGACTCAACTCAGCACCTTTCAGAAGATGTCAGCCTTTCTGAAGGGCTTTTAGAGAAGATTTTCTATTTTGCACAGTGAGTTAATGGGAGGTGTCGAATGATCTGAAAGCAGCTGAGCTGCTCAAAGATTCCACGAGTTTGTTATGCAAATACTTCAGGATTCAATAACTCCATTCCCGTCATATTTTGCTCAGATTTAGCTTATTCCAATCACTCAGTTGCAGCTTGGTGGCTGGTATCTAATTTCAGTTTTGTTTACAGGAGGGCTCAGAATCCACAGAAAAAGCCCACCAACCTGAGCCATTCCCACCCATGCGCTGCGGATGTGAAGGCGAGCGGATATCCATGCCCTCTTCCCGCTCCCCTGTGGTCCCCTGGCTACTCTGTCCCTCATCACAGCCCAAGTAGTGAAGAGGAGGATGCGAATGCTGCTGCAAGGCTGCAAAGCCAGACACATGAGGAAGCTCCTTCAAAACTTCACGCAAGTCTATTTTCCTCCCCTCTTTCTACCAAGTGAGTCACAGGGGTGTGTGTTTAGGGCACCCTCAAGTCAGCCAAAGTTGAACTGAATTCCTAGCGTCTTTGATTGTTATTCTTAATTTTAGAAGGTGCTTTTTTTTTTTTTTTTTTTTTTTTGCAGCAGAAATTACCTGGCCTGGGAAGGTACCAGCTTACACTCGGCATCAGCCCTTAGGTCTGGGGGAGATGCCATTTGCCACCTTGGAACTAGACTCCTAATGCTGATTTTCCCAAACCGCAAACCGTATGCAAGCTCTAGTCAGAAGACAGGATTTAATACTGCTTTTATTGCCTGTGCTACGAGCATGAAAAATGGATTTCAAGTTTCTCCCTTGAACATTATATGACGATTTAAAGCCGCACATAATCCTCTGTATATATTATTTTATATTCTGCCTGTAGTGTGAACTACTTAGGAGCATAAAATACAGATTTAGAATACTGTCTCTTTCTAGCATATTAAATTCTATATAAGAGAAAATAACACATTAGGTTTCATGGGAACGACCAGGGCATCATTCCCCACCTCCCCTATCTCATTCCCCACACCCCTGTCAGTGTAAAGACAACAGATTTTAAAAGAGAGCAAGGACTTCGCTGGTGGTCCAGTGGCTAAGACTCTGAGCTCCCAATGCAGCGGGCCTGGGTTCAATCCCTTCTCTGGGAACCAGATCCCACATTATTCACACAACTAAAGATTCTGCAACAAAGATCAAAGATTCTGCATGCTGCAACCAAGACCTGGGGCAGCCAAATAAATAAAAAAAAGGAAATAGTGAAAAAGAGAGAGAGAGAGAGAGAGAGAGATGACAATGATAAGTATCAAGGAGGAGGCAAGAGGGAGAGTTCTGGTAATTTTCAGAGGGGGGCGCCTACATCTGATGCCCCGTGATGCATGGTGCTGGATCTCAGGCCGCAGGTACAGAATCAAACTATCAACAATGACCAGTGCTTTACCCTCACATCCTTCTGATTCTGAGACTCATACACATTAAAAAAAGCAGCTACAGCTATTTCAACCAATTTCTTCATTCATCTTAATGTATTCTTCCACAGTCAATGACAAATATTCTGAAAACCAACTGACTATAAAGTCCTGAAAGAGAGCTGGGTCAAAAGTTTTTTTTAGGGATACAGTATATTTCTTTAATGATTAATCCCCATAACCCCATTCAAATTAATTGGAATCCTAGAAGATGCTAATTCCCAGTTGCTACAGATTTGGAACAATGAACTAGTTCATAATTGGGAAAGGAGTATGTCAAGGCTGTATATTGACACCCTGCTTATTTAACTTATATGCAGAGTACATCATGTGAAATGCTGGGCTGGAAGAAGCACAAGCTGGAATCAAGATTGCTGGGAGAAATATCAATAACCTCAGGTATGCAGATGACACCACCCTAATGGCAGAAAGGAAGAGGAACTAAAGAGCCTCTTAATGAAAGTGAAAGAGGAGAGTGAAAAAAAAAACTGGTTTAAAACTCAACATTCAAAAAACTAAGATCATGACATCCAGTTCTATCACTTCAAGGCACATAGATGGGTAAAAAATGGAAACAGAGACAGACTATTTTGTTGGGCTCAAAAATCACTGTGGACAATGACTGCAGCCATGAAATTAAAAGACACTTGCTCCTTGGAAGAAAAGCTATGACAAACCTCGACAGCATATTAAAAAGCAGTGAAAGTGAAAGTCACTCAGTTGTGTCTGACTCTTTGCAACCTCATGGTCTATACAGTCCATGGAACTTTCCAGGCTAGAATACCAGAGTGGGTAGTCTTTCCCTTCTCTGGGGGATCTTCCTAACCAAGGGATCGAACCCAGGTCTCCCACGTTGTAGGCAGATTCTTTACCCAGCTGAGCCACAAGGGAAGCCCAAGAATACTGCAGTGGGTAGCCTATCCCTTCTCCAGCGGATCCTTCCGACAAATCGGGGTCTCCTGTGTTGCAGGCAGATTCTTTACCAACTGAGCTACAGGGAAGCCCATTAAAAAGCAGAGACATCACTTTACTGACAAAAGTCCGTCTAGTCAAAGCTATGGCTTTTTCCAGTAGTTATGTATGGATGTCAGATTTGGACCATAAAGAAGGCTGAGCACCAAAGAATTTATGCTTTCCAACTGTGGTGCTGCAGAAGACTCTTGACAGTCCCTTGGACTGCAAGGAGATCAAACCAGTCAATCCTAAAAGAAGTGAGTGAAAGTCGCTCAGTTGTGTCCAGCTCTTTGCGACCCCATGGACTATACAGTCCATGAAATTCTCCAGGCCAGAATACTAGAGTAGATAGTCTTTCCCTTCTCCAGGGGATCTTCCCAACCAAGGGATAACACCCAGCTCTCCCACATTGCAGGCGGATTCTTTACCAGCTGAGCCACAAGAGAAACCCAAGAATACTGGAGTGGGTAGCCTTTCCTGTCTCCAGGGGATCTTCCCAACCTAGGAATCGAACCATGGTCTCCTGCATTGCATGTGGATTCTTTACCACTCAGCTACAAGGGAAGCCCATCCTAAAAGAAATCAGACCTACATCTTCATTGAAAGAACTGATGCTGAAGCTGAACCACCAGTAGATTGGCCACCTGATTTGAAGAGCTAACTCACTGGAAAAGACTCTGATGCTGGGAAAGATTAAAGGCAGGAGGAGAAGGGAACAACAGAGGATGCGATGGTTGGATGGCATCACTAATTCAATGGACATGAGTCTGCACAAACTCTAGGACATAGCGAAGGACAGGGAGGCCTGGCATGCTGCAGCCTATCGGGTCGCCAAGAGATGGACATGACTGAGTGACTGAACAACAGACAGACACACAGACATGTCCACATTTATCACCCACTGAAGAATTCAATCTCATGTCACCAAAGCGTACAGTGCATGCCCACGGCATTTATGATATCCTGTAGACAGGAAAAACTATGATTTCCAGGTCAGAAATTCAATCCAGGGGCACAGGCTGAGACATGATCCCGGGGCTAAATTTAGTCCATAATTATATTCTGCTTGGTCTGTACAATGTTAAAAAACTTGAAATTTTCATTAAAAAGAATTCAGATGTTCTTTCATAATATCAGATAAACGGTTCTTCATTTCTCCACAACAACCGGGGGCTGAAGCTGAAGAGAGGTGACCCCTTTTGATAAAGAGTGGACTTTTCATCTCACCCCAGTTTCCAGCACACCATGATAATATTAGAACTGCCTGCTTTCCTTATGTTCAATACCCACCTGGCTCCGGGCATGCATTTGAGTTTCTGGCTCCTTTTCTAGGTAGACATACCTTATGCTTCCCCAATTGGTATGGTTTGAATTGCATTTCCCCAAAATACAAATGCTGAGGTTCTGGGACTTCTCTAGTAGTCTAGTGGTTAAGATTCCACCCTGTAGTGCAGGGGACTTGGGTTCAATCCCTGGTCGGGGAACTAAGATCTCACATGCTGTGTAGAAATTAAGTCCACAGGATACAACTGCCGAGCCCAAGCACTCCGGAGCCCACGTGCCACAACTGAAGAGTCCACGTGCTGCAACTGCTGAACTACCGAGCCTACACACAGCTAGAGACCGCAAGCTGCAACTGGAGAGGCTGTGTGCTGCAAGGAAAGCTCCAGCACGAGGCAATGAAGATCCTGCGTGCTGCAGCGGAGACCCAGCGCAGCCAGATAAACACACTGAAAACACAGCGTGAGGTCCAAGTCCTAATCTCCAACACCTCAGAGTGTGAGCCTATTTGGAGACAGGGTCTTTTTAGAGATAATCAAGTTAAAACAAGTTGACGAGGGTTGGGTCTGAATCTAAGATGACTGGTTTCCTTCTAAAGAGGCGAAATGTGGACAGACACACACAGCAAGGGAGAAAGCTGATGGAAGATGAAGGCAGAGATTAGGATGATCCATCTACAAGCTGAGGAAGGCTAAAGACTGTCTGTAGCCACCAGAAGCCAGGGAGGGGCCTGGAATGGATTCTCCCTTGCAGCCCTTAGAAGGAACCAACCCTGCTGACACTCTGATTTCAGACATGCAGGCTCCAGATGGTGAGACCATACCTTTTTTATGGGTAAGTCACTCGCTAGTGGTACTTTGTTATGGCGGCCCTAGAAAGTGAATACTCTCAGTGGCTGAAATAAAGGCAGTATCTCCTTTGATCATGGGGAAGAAGCATAGGTGAGTGGCCTGAATCACCAGCTACTCTGGTCTAGGAAAAGCACATCACAGGGAGAAACATCCCTTCCAAACCCAAGCAAGGTTTCTAAGGCTTCCCTAAAGGGATATTCCCTAATGGTGATATTGTAAGGGTGAAGAGATGTTTTAGAGGAACAAGTGTCAGAGAGGCAGATTGCCCAAATCTTCATTTATTCTTGAGGTTGATTTCGGGCCTACGTATACTGCAAGGCACCTCCCATTTTATTCTCTTTCCTAGGCTGTTTCTCCCCTTATATGATCCAAAGCTTGCAGAGGTGCTGGAGGGGACTGAGGAAGGGATCTCAGTTGGAGAGCAATGGGCAGCTGGGTCTGAAAAGCTGACTGTTCCCCAGAGGAGGCCCTGAGTAACTGAACAGATCCTGTTTCAGAGTCTGAGCTCCTTTCTCTTAAAATCAGTAGTCCTTATACGAGGTACCTAGAATAGTCAAATTCACCCAGTCAGAAAGTACACTGGTAGACGCCAGGAGCAAGGGGGGAGGGGAGAATGCGGAGTTAGTTTTTAAGGGGGTCAGAGATTCAGTTTAGGAGGGTGAAAAAGTCAGGAGATGGATGATGGAGAGAGTTATACAACAATGTGCCAGTTAAATATGGCTAAAATAATATATGATTCACCTTCTAAAGGATGTTTCTGAAGCAAAAGTATGACTCTTTCAGGCATCAGACTTCTACTTGGTCCCTCAAAATCCCATTCCAATGGGCCCAAGAACCACCTTCTAGGTGGCAGAGGAGGGGAGGTTTACTTTAATGCTCCAAGCTGGGAAGTGAAGCAGGGCCAGATCAGCTGTCCTCTGGCTGATCGAGAGGTCACCCTCACTATGAACTCAGAGAAGCATGGCTCCGTGTCTGATTTTTTAAATTATGATTTTTTTTTTGGTATGGAGTGGGGCAAGACGGATTTCAAATAAATAAGATGGAACTATGTGGGCTGACTACTAATCTTAGGGGAGTAAAATGCTTGGTAAATGAAGGGAACTAAAGGTGGGTTGGATAGCCAAGATCACACAGCCTGACCACCTCCTGGGGTTCATGTTGAAGCGCCCAGACCCAGAGAAAGCAGTGGCATCTTGCATCTGGGGGGCTCTGGAGGGGTGAGGCAGTGTCCTGAGGTCTCTACATTTCCACGGACTAGAGGTTCCTGGAGAAAAAAAGACCTGCTCATGTGGCTATGAGATGGGACCCTCAGACCTGTGGATTTGAAGCTTTCGGAGAACTCAATTTACTTTTTAAAGCACATACCCCCACATATGCCATTTCTTTATCAATAAGTTATGTATAAGCACTGCTGCATGACATTTCCGGAGAAGGCAATGGCACCCCACTCCAGTACTCTTGCCTGGAAAATCCCATGGATGGAGGAGCCTGGTAGGCTGCAGTCCATGGAGTCACAAAGAATCGGACATGACTGAAGGACTTTACTTTCACTTTTCACTTTCATGCACTGGAGAAGGAAATGGCAACCCACTCCAGTGTTCTTGCCTGGAGAATCCCAGGGACGGGGGAGTCTGATGGGCTGCCGTCTATGGGGTCGCACAGAGTTGGCCATGACTGAAGCGACTTAGCAGCAGCATGGTATATATGTATAATACAGACATGATTGACTCAAAAGAAGAATGATGTAAAATAAATTTAAGTTCCAGCTCTATTTCATCTACCACATACCCCAGTGGATGGCCAAGTTGGCCCCGATTCTCTGTACCTGCCCCGAGTCTGTATACATAAGGCAGAGCAACACACACCCAGCTGATTGTGTTCATGTCTGAAGGGCAGCCCACACCTCTCAAATAACGGTTAGTTGAAATAGTTATTCATTATCAAAGCATTCAAATGACTGAGGTTTAGGAGAGTCTGACCAATAGCATCAATGAGAAAACATTTTTAGAAGAATACTATTTTTGCATTTTTAGGTGGAAACTCACGTACAGATGTGAGAGTTGGACCATAAAGAAGGCTGAGTGTCAAAGAATTGATGCTTATGAATTGTGGTGCTGGAGAAGACTCTAGAGAATCCCTTCAACTGCAAGGAGATCAAACCAGTCAATCCAAAGAAAATCAATCCTGAATATTCATTGGAAGGACTGATGCTGAAGCTCCAGTGCTACAGTCACCGGATGTGAAGGGCCAAGTCACTGGAAAAGACCCTGATGCTGGGAAAGACTGAGGGCAGGAGGAGAAGGGGACAACAGAGGATGAGATGGTTGGATGGCATCAGTGACTCAATGGACATGAGTCTGAGCAAGTTCTGGGAGACAGTGAAAGACTGGGAAGCCTGGCGGGCTGCAGTCCACAGGGTTGCAAAGAGTCACACATGACTTAGTGACTAAACAACAACAGCCTTAACACTAGACATCATTTTACTTGTTTCTGCTCCCTTCCTCCAATTTGGGATTATTCTTAGAGTGCCATGTTATATTTTTATGCTATTAAAACCATCAGGATAAAATTATGTTTTACATTGTGCTCACTCCATGAGGACCGCAAACATGGTCATAGGCTTTTCAAAGAGAATGAGATTTCGAGTACACCTCAAACAGTCCAAGGAAGCCACTGACCTACCTGGTGAGCTTGGTGCCAATCTGCTGTCGCAGCTCCAGTCGCTCCTCATCCGTCTGCCGGGGGAGGATGTTCTTTTCTTCCAGCTCTCGCTTGGAGGGCCTGTTGCTGAGCTTGATGGCTAAGGAGTCCTTCCTGCACACCTTCATGGCCAGGGAGCCTGCAGGAGGGGAGAGATGAGTTAATAAAGTCATTGCCAATCTGAGGTCCGGGCTCCCCTAGAGTCAGCTGTGGCCCACAGGGTGCAAGACAGGGAGACGGATATAATAGCCGAACTCCTGAGAGAGGTCAAGACCTCAGTCCAAGGAGGAAAGTGACTGTATGTCACTTTCATAGTTTCTGCCATCGGCATGTCCTGTCTGCCTCTTAGTGTGCTGGGCACGTGAGGAGCACATGGGCAATCTGTGACGGGATCTCTGCTTCCCCAGGAACTCCCCACCTGGTGGGAACATCACAAAGGAGGCCAGGACAGACTATGCAGCATAAAGCAGACTGTGAAGGACGGAGGACGAGGGGCTGGCATGTGCAGGATACATGAGACTGACAGGCAGCCGGCTGGAGTGCATCTGCCTGTATGAAGGCTCAGAGATGATGTGTGATAAGCCAGGGAATCACAAAGAGAGATCAGCTACAGTGGGGCTGGGGGTGCGGAGCAAGGTAAGGCTGGGCAACTTGGGGTCAGCGTCGGGTGGGAGGGAGAACAAGCTCATGGAAAGGCAATATTTGGGCACTGCTTTTCAACACAGGAGGTTCTGAGCACCTTCCATCTGGAATAAATCCATGCTTCTCAACCAGGAGAGATTTTTGCCCCCCAGGGGACATTTGGCAAAGTCTAGAGACATTTTTGGTTGTCAAACTGGGGTCTGATGGGGAGGCTGCTACTGGTATCCAGTGGGTAGAGGCTATGCAACACCCTACGATGCACAGGGCAGCTGCCATGACAATCAGTCATCTGGCCCAAGATGTTACGAGTGCTGAGGCTGGGAAACCCTGATATAAAATGCTCCGTCATCTGGGCAGAAAGTGATGGGCAGAGGCTGGACAGCATGGGCCCGTGGCTGCCCCTTTGTGGTTCTCTCCTCAACAGCAGCACTGTTTCCGGTTCTCAAGTTTAGTTTGCTACCTGAAGCCCAGTATGTGAGACAAGAGGAAAGGCCTGGGAAGCACCAAGTTTGGGGGATCCCTTTGGATTCTGCATAGTAAGTGCTTGTCTTCTTTCTTCTGCTGCTGGTTTTAGAACATGGGCTTTGGAGTAAGGCCCAGGCAGCTTCAGCTCTCAGCGCTGCCTCTTAGCAGATGTGAAGCTCTGGGCAAGCTCCTGGCTGCTTCATTTCCTTCCGCCCCGCACCGACGAACCCCCCTCCCCCAACCTCCCCCATAAAAGGAATTTATGCCCCTGGGGGTTGTGAGATGTAGATAAGAATGAAATCTTAGTCTATTGTCAGGCACACAGTAAAAGTTTGCCATTATTTAAGTTCATGCATTAAAGGTTGATCAAATATCAGTCAATATTCATTCAATTGAAACATTCATTTTTTGTACCCAGAATGACAGATTTTGAACTTTGCTTTCTTAGTTTTTTCCCTTCTTAGCACACTGAAAGGCCTTAGAGAAGAAATTTAAATTCAGGACTTCTGAAGTGGTTGAGGTATGCTTAAAAATGAATTTGTTCCATATACAACAGTTAGTACTTTAGTGTATTCTGTAGACTGGAACTGAATTTTAAAGTGCTTTCTTCTCTTTGCTTTTTTTTTTTTTTTTTGGATGGGGCTTTCCCTGGTGGCTCAGATGGCAAAGAATCTGCCTGCAATGCAGGAGGCCTGGATTCGATCTCTGGGTTGGGAAGCTCCTCTGGAGGAGGGCATGGCAACCCACTCCAGTATTCTTGCCTGGAGAATCCCCATGGACAGAGGAGCCTGGTGGGCTACTGTTCGGGGGTCACAAGGAGTCCGACACGACTAAGCGACTAAGCACAACACTGCACATGGCACCCCACAGGAAGCAATCAGAGAAAGAACATCTAAAGAGGTAAGAGATGGCAGCATGGTGCTGCAGTTTCTAGAGTTGTGATGTTCTTCAGAAGACCCTTACCCTTTCATTTTACTAATGAATAAATAACACTGGACCTCAGATTTGAATCTACAGAGGTGAGCAGCTCCTCGCTCCCACCACAACCCCCCCGCCCCGCCCCTGCCCCCGCCATGCCACGCCCCCGTGCCCGCCATGCCCCGCCCACCCGCGCCCGCCATGCTCCCCTGCACCCGCCACGCCCCAAGAGTTTAGAAGTACCTACTGGTATACAATGAACTGTCGTCATCCTCATCCTCTTCCTCCTCCTCCTCCTCTTCTCTTGTGTACAGGCAAGAAGAGTCTTCGTAGTCTGACTCATGAGGCACATTTTCTTTATTGTCATCACATTCAATCACAACAGTTGGCACTTGTCTGATATCCGGAAGGCCCAGAGGCCCTGCTTTTGTGACACTGTCACCCGAGTGCAAACCAGAGCTGTGGTAAGAAGCAGAACAGGGGACCCGCTGCTCAGAGCTGTTTAAAAAGAAAGAAAAGAGGGCATTCATTCCGGCTAAGGTGTCGTATAAATGCCTGGGAATACCTTTTAAAACCCTGGCTGTCCTGCACTCGGAAGCGAAAGGTCTACGGGGCAATTTGAGTCCCATTTCTCACCTCCAGCTCAACGTGCTGGGACCCCAGAGTGACCTGGTGGTGTCAGCATCTGCTCTCTTCTGACTGTGGGCAGACTGTTAACTTTTCTGAGCCTGTTTCCTTGGATGAAACTGGGTAAATCCTATCTTTTTAGCAGGCCTGGTGCATGTGTGCCCCACCAGCAGGGCCTCAAAGGAGCCCCATACTTGTTATTTCTAAAAAGGGCCCTCCAAGTGGTTTCTAGACATTATCCATATCAGTCTGTTCTCCAGGACAGCTTTTGGAAACTCAGATGTGGCTATCTCGTCTGTTAGAACCCTGAGTGTCTTCCTAGTCTACAAAACCAGTGCTCCAAGACTGATACAGAAAAGTTGTCAAAAAATCCACACCGCAGGCTATACCATTCATAACAAAGAACTAAATTAACTGAAACGTAGCTTCTTATTACATCTTGCCTCCACCTCTGATGGCCAAGGGCAGGAAGGGAAAAACCTTCTGGAATGGTGTGGTCACTTAGAAGATGTGCTCTAACTAAATAAAAGGTCTCACTGCCAGAGGAGAGAGAACCATTAGCCTGGAAGCAGCAGTTTAAGCACAGCCTGACGTGTAATACCTCGTATCGTCTGCCCCAGCCTTGTCCCCCTACCCTTGTCCCCACACAATTCACCTCCTTCACATGCAACTACGCAGTGCACACTCCTGGCCTGGGATGTGCTCCCACCTCACCTTCACCTTGCTCATCTCTGTCTACCTTTCAATACTCATCTGAGGCAACACTTTGCCCAGGTTCTCGGGAGATTCCACAATTTTGAAAACTGGGAACATCCATTTGCTTACTGGATGGGGAGGAGTTGCCCCCGCCAGCCAAGTGCTAGATGTCTGCAGGGGCAGGGACTGTGCCCTCTTCACATCTGCAGCAGGTGCCTGGCACCGTGGCTGACAGTAAACGAGCACTCGGTCAGTGCTGATTGTCTTTGCTGGGCTGGAATCCCTGACATTTAGGTGCATTTAAAATGGCTGATGAGTCATACTCAAAAGTATTAGTGAAGAGATCAGTCCTTAATTTTCAGGGAGTATTTTTAGTGTACTGCAGAGCTATACATGCCCCTGACCTGACTGGCACTTTTAGTAATGGCTTAATGACCAAGTCAAATATGTGGGAGAACTGAGGCAGAAAAGCAAAAAGCGAACAGTTATTGAATGTGTCACCCACTGTGCTGCAGACTTCCACATCCAGTATCTCACTACCTTGTTAATAACAACCCTGCAGGAGAGGTGTCAGTTATCCTCCTTTTAATAAGCAGGAAATGGAGGCTCTGAGAGGGTAATTAATAAGCCCATGATGGCACAGGTGGTCAAGGAGCCAGTTAGAATTTGAACTTGCTCTGTTTCAATATGCTGTATCCAAACACTGAATTGTGATACTTGTAAGATTGTGTATTTTGGTTGAACGCAAACCCTACTAACCATGCACAAATATGCACGCAAGGCGGAGGAAACATCACGCTCTGTCAACAACACGTGTACCAAACACACATCGTGACTCTGTAAATGTTTTAGATGTTACTAACCAGGGTAAATAATAGTGTCCCCTCTCCTGTCACGGTCAGGTCACAGGGCATTGAGTTTAAAGGATACGTCTTAGACGCTGGGTTTAGAATGGTCAGGACGGGGAAAGGACTCGAGTGTTTACCTATTGTCACAACGACCTTTGCACCAGAATGGCAGTGTTGAGAAGCTGTAATAGAGCCTCATATCTTCAGTATCCATTCCCCACACCGGCAGCCCCCAACCCGGTGGTTGTGCAGCATGTGAGATCTTAGTTCCCTGAAGTGAAGTGAAGTTGCTCAGTCCTGTCTGACTCTTTGTGACCCTATGGACTGTAGCCTACCAGGCTCCTCCCTCCATGGGATTCTCCAGGCAAGAGTACTGGAGTGGGTTGCCATTTCCTTCTCCAGGGGATCTTCCCGATCCAGGGATGGAACCCAGGTCTCCCACATTCCAGGCAGACGCTTTAACCTCTGAGCCACCAGGGAAGCCTAGGAATAAAACCCATGCCCCCTGCATTGGAAGCATGAAGTCTCAACCCCTGAACCATCAGGGAAGTACCAACTGTTCAGTTCTTTACAGAAAGAGTTTCCTGACCCCTGATCCAAATGAATATTTCTAACCTCTATCATAAGGGGACAACAGAGGATGAGATGGTTGGATGGCATCACTGACTCAATGTACATGAGTTTGAGCAAGCTCTGGTGATGGACAGGGAAGCCTGGCGTGCTGCAGTCCATGGGGTTGCAAAGAGTCGGACATGACTGAGCGACTGAACTGAACTGATCATCCCTCACCCCTTAGCTTTTCTGTGTGAGCTATATTTGAAGTCCACTAGTTTTATGTTAATTATGTGTTTACAACTTATGTTAAAATAAATATGCACCTATTAAAACTTTACATGGCACTGGGTAGCATGGTCTAGTGGTCTAAGGTGCTGGATTAAGGCATCAGGTTGTTTGGGGGCATAGGTTCGAATCCCACTGCTGCCAAGGAGCATTTTCCCCTTCAAGGATCACAGTCTTGTCGTGGTGAAGGGACTTGCTTAACTCAATGAAGCTATGAGACATGCCATGCAGAGCCATCCAAGATGGACAGGTCACAGTGGAGAATTCTCACAAAATGTGGACCACTGGAGGAGGGAATAGCAAACCAGTGTTCTTGCTGAGAGAATCCCATGAACAGTATGATAAGGCAAAAAGATACGACGCTGGAAGACGAGCCTCCCCCCACCCCCCAGTTGGAAGGTGTCCAATATGTTACTGGGGAAGAGTGGAAGGCAATAGCGTAGGTACGCCATGTGAGATGCCTGGCTGGATGAATCAGAAGCTGGAATCAAGACTGACCAGAGAAATATCAATGACCTGATATGCAGATGACATCACCCTTATGGCAGAAAGTGAAGAGCTAAAGAGCCTCTTGATGAGGGTGAAAGAGGAGAGTGAAAAAGCTGGCTTAAAACTCAACATGCAAAAAATGAAGATCATAGCATCTGGTCCCATCACTTCATGGCAAATAGAAGGGGAAACACTGGAAGCAATGACAGTTTTTATTTTCTTGGGCTCCAAAATCACTGTGGACAGTGACTGCAGCCATGAAATCAGAGCAGGCTTGCTCCTTGGAAGGAAAGCTATGACCAACCTAGACAGTGTATTAAAAAGCAGAGATATTGCTTTGCTGACAAAAGTCCATCTAGTCAAAGCTATGGTTTTTCTAGTAGCCATGTATGGATGTGAGAATTGAACCATAAAGAAGGCTAAGTGCCGAAGAACTGGTTCAAACTGTGGTGCTGGAGAAGACTCTTGAGAGTCCCTTGGACTAGCAAGGAGATCAAACCAATCAATCGCAAAGGAAATCAACCCTGAATATTCATTGGAAGGACTGATGCTGAAGCTGAAACTCCAATACTCTGGCCACCTGATATGAAGAATTGACTAATTGGAAAAGACTCCGATGCTGGGAAAGATTGAAGGTAGGAGGAGAAGGGGACGACAGAGGATGAGACGGTTGGACAACATCACTGACTCGATGGACATGAGTTTGAGCAAGCTCTGGGAGTTGGTGATGGACAGGGAAGCCTGGCGTGCTACAGTCCATGGGGTCACAAAGAGTCAGATAAGACTGAGCGACTGAACTGAACTGATGCTGAAGCTCCAATACTTTGGCCACCTGATGCGAAGAGCCAACTCACTGGAAAAGACAGTGATGCTGGGAAAGTCTGAAGGCAAAAGGAGAAGGAGACAGCAGAGGATGAGATGGTTAGATAACATCGCCAATTCAATGGACATGAATTTGAGCAAACTCCGGGAGATAGTGGAAGACAGAGGAGCCTGGTGGGCTATAGTCCACGGGGTCACAGAGAGTCAGATGCGGCATAGTGACTGAACAAAAACAATAATAACAACAATTAAAACTTTTAAAAAGCTTGTCTTAAACTCCATTAAGGTACCACCAATGATGTGTGCATATATATATATATATACACACACACACCACATTTTGATTAAATCAATCTTGGCATGGTTGACCTTTTGGCCTGGGTCCTTCTTTGTGGTAGGGGGTTGTCCTGTGTATTGTAGGATGTCTAGCAGCAAACCTGGTCTCTACCCACTAGATGCTAGTGGCATCTCCTCTGGTGGTGACAACCCCGAGTATCATCAGATATGGTCCAATGTCCTCTGGGGGGAAAAGCTGCCCATTTGGGAACTAGTGTCCTAGAGTATAGGGCTTCCCTGGTGGCTCAGACGGTAAAGAATCTCCTGCAATGCAGGAGACCGGGGTTCGATCCCTGGTCTAGAGTATGCAGACAGCTCCGCTACCTGCCGCATCCTCAGAGTTGTACCACATGAGTCTCCTCTAATGCAGCCTGGGTATTAGTGCTCAGGAATCTGCAGTATTCACTGAAGGGTGAACTGCTCAGATCCCTTGACCTGCTGTGTATCAGGGTGGCACGCTGGGGGCGGTACCAGCCATCTGACATCGGGACAGTTTGGCTGAGTGCATTATCTCTGCTCCTGCTGTGGTCCCAAAGCAGTTACCCTGTTAACACAGGTGCTCTGAACCCATCGGAGGGAAGCAGTTTGGCTTGTTATGTGGCCCAGATGGGTGAGTTACAAAATGATACTCTAGCAGCCTGAAAGAGTCCCCACACCTTCTGGAGTACCTGTCAACGTTCCTGAGGCAAAGCTGACTCATGTAAGCAGATCTATTCTAGACCACTCAGGTCAACACTCTGGGGATTAAGCACTGAATTTGCTCCCAAGTCAAATGGATCTCATTTTGAAATAGAAACATGTATTTTAAGTGCTAATGAAAGGTAAATGAAAAGCACTTTTAAAATGTGTGCAGTATACTTATTTTCTCTAAAAGAATCATCAAATAAATAAATTGCCTATAATGGAAGTGATTTATGAGCAAGCTAGTTTGGTCAGACATTATACAGATTTTGGGTTTCCCAAGTGGCGCAGATGGTAAAGAATCTGCCTGCAATGGGGGGAGACCTGGGTTCGATCTCTGGGTCGGGAAGATCTGCTGGAGAAGGGATTGGTTACCCATTCCAGTATTCTTGCCTGGAGAATTCCATGGACAGAGGAGCCTGGCAGGCTATAGTCCACGGAGTCGCACAGAATTGGACACAACTGAGCGACTAACACTTTGTAGGAACTTTGATATACACAGAATGCTTTGTTGTACTTGTGAAATTCTCTTGTCGAACCTGAATTTACACTCCATGGTGATAACATGGTAAAGTGAAAGTGAAGTCGCTCAGTCGTGTCTGACTCTTTGCGACCCCATGGGCTGTAGCCTACCAGGCTCCTCTGTCCATGGGATTTTCCAGGCAAGAGTGCTGGAGTGGATTGCTATTGCCTTCTCCAGGGGATCTTCCCAACCTAGGGATTGAACCCGGGTCTCCCGCATTGTAGACAGATGCTTTACCGTCTGAGCCACCAGGGATGTCAACGTGGTAAACACAGTGTCATTAAAGTAGGTGAACATACACAGAAGAGAAAAATCACACCTGGGTTGTGTCACTGTTTTTCCTCCAGGTGAGCAATTAAGGAGCTAACTAACACTCGAGGTAACCATGGAGCCCTTCACCCTGACCTCATAGAGGGAGTCTCCCTAACTCTTCCTGGGCCACTGCCTGTAACGGTGATGAGAGCTGATGCTTTCAATGCTCACACAGCACCAGAATAAATCCATGTAAGCCTCACAGCCACCCTGTGAGATCAGAATTACTGTTATACTCCAATTTCAGAAAGGTAACGTGAGGCCGCCGGGCACGGTCACAGCGAGAGGGGTGCAGGCCTTACTGAGCTCAGACAGTAGGGCTGGTAGAGCCTGGTCTCGCACTGATGTCACCTGGGCAGCAGCAGAGCCCTGCAATGGCTTCAAGATTTGCTTTTTTCAGAACTTTCTCTCCTTCTCACCACCACCCACACAACTCTTTGCTGCTGTCAGACAGGTCTGAACATGACATTCCCTCAGTTAAAAGACCTTTCAAGGGTCTCATTGTCAACTGGACAAACCTCACCCTCTGGAATCCGACAAGGGGGTGCCTTGCCATCTGTGGCCCTCATTCCTTCCAATCTGATTTGTTACTGTTCTTTACCATGTACCCCAAGTTCCAGCCACAGAGGCCATTTGGCTTCCAAAGCACACTGTCTGGTTCCAAATGTTGCTTCTTGACCTGCATACAGATTTCTCAGGAGGCAGGTGGTCTGATAATCCCATCTCCTTAAGAATTTTCCACAGTTTATTGTGATCCACACAGTGAAAGACATTGGCATGGTCAATGAAGCAGAGACAGATGTTTTCCTGGAATTCTCTCGCTTTTTCTATATTGTCAGTTAGAACGGGACATGGAACAATGGGCTGGTTCTAAATTGGGAAAGGAGTATGTCAAGGCTGAATATTGTCACCCTGCTTATTTAACTTATATGGAGAGTACATCATGTGAAATGCCAGGCTGGATGAAACACAAACTGGAATCAAGATTGCCGGGAGAAATATCAGTAACCTCAGATATGCAGATGACACCACCCTAATGGCAGAAAGGAAGAGGAACTAAAGAGCCTCTTGATGAGGGTGAAAGAGGAGAGTTAAAAAGCCGGCTTAAAACTCAACATTCAAAAAACTAAGATCATGGTATCTGATCCCATCATTTCATGGCAAATAGACAGAGAAACAATGGAAATAGTGACAGACTTTATTTTCTTGGGCTCTAAAATCACTGCAGATGGTGACTGCAGCCATGAAATTGAAAGACGCTCCTTGGAAGAAAAGCTATGACCAACCTAGACAGCATATTAAAAAGCAGAGACATTACTTTGCTAACAAATGCCCATCTAGTCAAAGCTATGGTTTTTCCAGTAGTTATGTACGGATGTGAGAGTTCAACTGTAAAGAAAGCTGAGGGCCAAAGAATTGATGCTTTTGAACTGTGGTGTTGGAGAAGACTCTAGAGAGTTCCTTGGACTGCATGCAAGGAGAGCCAACCAATCAATCCTAAAGGAAATCAACCCTGAATATTCATTGGAAGGACTGATGCTGTAGCTGAAGCTCCAATACTTTGGCCACCTGATGTGAAGAACTGACTTATTGGAAAAGACCCAGAAAATGGGAAAGATTGAAGGCAGGAGGAGAAGGGGACGACAGAGGTGAGATGGTTGGACGGCATCACCGACTTGATGGACATGAGTTTGAGCAAGATCTGGGAATTGGTGAAGGACAGGGAGGCCTGGTGAGCTGCAGTCCATGGGGTCGCAGAGGCGGACATGACTGAGCGACTGAACTGAACTGTGAGCTCTCCTGCCATCACTGCACCGCAGAACTAGGCCCTCAGCGTTTGGCTGCAGCAGCCCACCCAACCTCAGGGAGAGCCCTGATGCCGTTTCTTTTGAGCAGCCTTTCCTGATTTTTCAGTGGAAACCAGCCCCTTCTGTATCCACAGCCTCTGTTCCAACCTCTTTTTAAGCACCTGTCGGGTTATATTATAATCACATATCTAAGCATTTACTCCCTGCCCCCAATGACTACAAGCCTTTCAAAGACAGAGGCTGATTATCATTCTCTTCATATCCTAGCCTCGTTTTTGTCCACATTTTAGGAACTGATGGAAAAGTCAATCAAATATTTGAAGTCTCTAGGAATCAGAGTAGTCATAATACAGTTCCCATCATTTAATTCACTCAAATAATCATCCTTGACCCTTAGATAGTCTTCCTGTGTAGAGAAAGTGTCCTATGAACAGAGAATTAAAGATGTGGAAATAGCGAACTAGGGTTCTTAAGAAGTTAATGCAGAGAGATAAGGCAGAGAGATCTGTGCAAGGAAGGAGGCCAGGGTACCCAGGACAATGTGAGCACAGAAGGTATAACAGAGAGCTTATTTTTCCACCACATTTTTCCCAACTCTACGCTCACAGGCTC
The DNA here is from genome assembly GCF_016772045.2 of Ovis aries. Lineage (NCBI taxonomy): Eukaryota > Metazoa > Chordata > Mammalia > Artiodactyla > Bovidae > Ovis > Ovis aries. The sequence goes on from NC_056073.1 coordinate 42,524,080, forward strand.
TCAGGCCCCTTCAGTAAGATTGTTCAGAGTTTCAGGCTGCTTTGTATGGTGAGCTAGTTGGGCCAGGAGGTTTCTTCTCATGTGACATTCTACAATGAATTGATATTAACACCAAAGGGCCTACATTATTCTCCAGGGGCGGAAAAAAGAGATTCTGTTCCCTCATCTCGAAGGCTCCAAATGATGTAACTCTCCTGAGACGTGTTACGAGTAAGAAGAAGAGATGCAGTGGGTTTCTTGTTGCTGCAGTGAGGGTGCAGCTCCCGGAGGATGGAAGGGCGCCACTATCGTAGGCGATGCTCACTCCCCTGCTTCGTACCTCCTCCAGTGGACAGATGTGGGTACACAGCATCTAACACATTCACAGGCGCATCACCTGCCTCCTCCAGTGAAAGGGAAGCCTGGGAGGATGTCCACTTTGCTTTGTCCTCACTTTCTCCCCAGAGGATGGAAGTGCCTGAATACCTTCCTTCAGGAAACAACTGAATAAGCCAGGAGGAACAAACAGAAGTTTACCTAAAATAGGAGGCCTGCCATTCAGAGACACACGAAAATAGGATTCAGGAAGCTTGAGAGTAAAACGGCAGTCCTAAGTCAGTAAAAAGCACGCGCTGCAAACTCTCTTCGCCTTCACTCTGTCCCCGCGACATGTCAGGGAAGTCCAAAGCTGTCTCTTCTCCCCTTGGTGCTATCTCCATCCAAAACAACACTGAGCCAGTCTTCTTTTTGGGAAATCCAACTCTCCAAGCGGGCTACTGAAAGAAGTAGGGGGCTTCCCTGGTGGCTCAGTGGTAAAGCATCTGCCTGCAGATGCAGGAGATGTGGGTTCAATCCCTGGGTCAGGAAGATCCCCTGGAGAAGGAAGCAACAACCCACTCCACTAAGTATCCTTGCCTGGGAAATCCCACAGACAGAGGAGCCTGGTGGGCTACAGTCCATGGGGTTGCAGAGAGTCAGACATGATTTAGTGATGGAACAACAGCAAGCCAAATAGGAGACACGTAAACTGAGAGCACAGGGAGCTTCCCTGATGGTCCAGTGGCTAAAACTTCACACTTCCAACACAGGGGGCCTGAGTTCAATCCCTGGTCAGGGAACTAAATCCCCCATGCCACAGCCAAGAGTTCTCATGATGCAAGTAAAGACCTCACATGCCACAACAAAGACTGAAGACCTCGTGTGCCATGACCAAGCCCTGCTGCAGCCAAGTGTAAAAAAGACAAAGAACACAATGGCACCCCATCAGGCCCCCATCCCACTCATCACTCTTTCCTATCACTTAAACAGTCACATGTTTCTAAGAAATCCACAGACTTTGAAAACTGAGACTGTTTCACCTTTCCTGTTCATGACTGGGTGAGGGAGAGGCAGCTTATTTTTAATAATTCTTTAAGAAATGCATGCCAAGACATCCGTGACAACCAGGGTCATTACATAGCTGGCCCCCTTTCAAGGGAGCTTAATAACCATCACTGTATCTCAATCACATGAATAGGGAGATGCATATGGAGCTCTGTGAATAATCCTGGGCATGGGATTACCCGCCATCAAGCACCTTTGATACTCTCCTAGGAAATCAGGGGCAGGTTTTGAAATTAAAAATCACTGACTATTTTAAATCCTTCATCTTCCCTGAAAATACCTGGGAATCATTTCACCACTATTTTTAAGGAAAAATGTGTCATAAAGGGACATTGCTTTCTGGCATCTGATTTCATATGCAACCATTGTTAAAATGCCAAAGGGAAAAAAAAAAAAAAAAGACGATGACATTAACGTCCTGAAAGGACAGAGAAAATTTATTCCCCTCCAATAGGATGCTGAAAATGACATCAAACTTCAACAGGAACGGCTTTTGTCATTCAGACTGCACAGAGTCATAAAGAGAATTTTCAGAGAGAGTTTTCAGTAGGACGTTTCTTCTTGGAGCCCAAAAACGTGTGAGAAATTATGCTACAGATTGCAGTGCCTGAGGCTGGAAGATGACAGAAGTAACCACTAACATCCTACTGCGGCTGCTGCTAAGTCACTTCAGTCGTGTCTGACTCTGTGCAAACTCATAGATGGCAGCCCACCAGGCTCCTCCGTCCATGGGATTTTCCAGGCAAGAGTACTGGAGTGGGGTGCCACTGCCTTCTCTGACTAACACCCTAGAAAACAGTTAATCAGCTTCCCCGGAGGAAAGCAACCACGCATCGTGGTGCTTATCACAGCCTTCTAAGATAAGCAACTCGACACTGGAGATCTTGTGTTTCTGTTGGACTTTAGTCAGCAGGAAATGATGCCATTCTATATACAGAGCAGGGGACTGAGCTTTCCTGAGTGGAGAATGTGTTTTCAGTCTTTTTCTCCAGTGGTGGTAATGAATGCAAATGAATGCATTTACATCCCTTTTTCTGTCCTTCTAGGGACCAATGGAGAGAAGGCAATCGCACCCCACTTCAGTACTCCTGCCTGGAAAATCCCATGGATGGAGGAGCCTGGAAGGCTGCAGTCCACGGGGTCGCTAAGAGCCAGACACGACTGAGTGACTTCACTTTCACTTTTCCCTTTCATGCATTGGAGAAGGAAATGGCAACCCACTCCAGTGTTCTTGCCTGGAGGATCCCAGGGACGGGGGAGCCTGGTGGGCTGCCATCTCTGGGGTCGCACAGAGTCGGACACGACTGAAGTGACTTAGAAGCAGCAGCAGCAGGGACCAATGACCCACATTTCTGAGATGGTGTCTGGGGTCAGGATGTGGTGAATAAAACCATGTGACACCCAGAGTCTGACCGAGAGCATTCTTCATCTCTCACGGAGGAACCAGACAGCGGTGGCTCTTCCACATGACTTTGTCCCTAGACGTCAGCCAACATCCCAGGTCATGCTTGTCTGGATGTGGGGTCAGGAGGGCGAGACCTGGAGGGAGGACCATGTTTGGGTCCCAGCTGAGCCACTCATTCGTAGAGCATTTTGCCTTTTCAGTTCCTCATCAGGTAAATGGAGAAATCCTTCTACCAAACCCAGGCTGCTGCAAGAGCGGAGAGCAACGACTTGTAAACGTCAATATCGGTAGTTGCTGTTTCAGCAAGGGATGTACTTAAAGCTCAGCAGTTTATCATAAACCAATCATTATGGATATTATCCATTAGTTTATTGAAACACTTCCTTTAGCCTTTTCAATAACTTTGGCCTGCACAATCTTTCTGGATAAATGGTTTCCAAGAGGATCAAAGAATCGTTACTTTATCATCAGGCAAGGGTGAGATTTCTACTGAGGCACACATAAGAAAATTCAGTCGCAGATTCACTTCTGAAAAACATACTTCCTTTTTTAAATCCCTTTAAGACTTCGAAAGATGTTAATGAATCATCTAGTCTCATTTTAACCTTCCTCTGACCAGCTGGCTCACCAGCCTTGCAGGAAAGGATTTGTCTTGCTCAAAGTGACATTACCTTGCTCTGAAATCTCATCCTACCCCTTAAAATAGCAATTATACTGCAAAACATGATCTACATGCAGCCACTTACAGATGATAAATATATGCTGTAAAACTGAAGTACTGGCCTAAAGTAAGAGATTGATAACTCTGGCCTCAAAGGGTCAGAGACAAATGTCTCACCAGAATCGCAAAAGATTTTGAAGAGATGGTCATCAGTGTAAGAAAGAGATGCTTTCCCTGGAAACACATTTCATTTGAAAATATATGCCATTTGCTAAACGATGAGCAAAATACCAAACTTCTTCAAATAAACGCCACTTCACAAATCAGATAACACGGGTATTCTAGGTTCATTTTTGCTTGGTACCAAGGCATACCTGCTCACCATCACATGAACGCTCCGACTCGCAGGTGGAAACTCTGACAGAAATTCGTGCAGTAATTATGTCAGACTGATAAAGCCAGAAGAAACCCAAGGGCCCATCTAGTTCAGGACCAAGAGTTATTCTTTTCCCATGACCCTGGAGGCCACATAAAGAAAAGTAATTGTCACCTCGAAATGTTTTAATACTGATTGTAAACGAACTGTGATCTTTGAAAAGTCTATAGATAATGATAGAATAATAGAATTAATGAAGATCGAAGGGATTTTTTTTGGGGGGGTTACTGATTTCAATTTCTTCTGTCCAATGTTGAAACTGTCCCTTTTTCAATAATCTGGACAGGCAGTAATGTAATCCCTAGCTAATGTATGCAGTACTCAGTATTTTACTGAGTAATAATTTTACATTATTATTGTCCTCATTAATAAGAGTTCAAGATGGTTCTGGAAGCCTTTCTGGGTCTGGTTGGTCATTGTTGGTCTGGACTATCTATAATTAACACAGATATACAACTCCTCTGGGAAAGCCATTCCATTTCTAAAAATATTCACATTAGGGTTAATTTCATGACATGGAATTAGAGGGTTGACCAGGACATCAGCAGACGATCTCACCTGCAGGGTTTTTCTTCATGGAGCACATGAGTAAACCGCTTGGAACAGCGGCCAGCCTGATGTTTTAAAAAGATCTCCTGTATTCTCTCCAAAGGTTCCTAGGCTCTCCTTACGCCAGATGACAATCTTCTGTCATTTCCCTTATTCTCTGTGATTGGTCCTCTAAAAACCTGGCGAATAACTGTCAACTTCCTGCCTTTTCTTATTAAAAATCTCATCGCCCAGCTTGGAGTATCACTCCTTCCTTTAATATGCCTAGCATATTCATTCACTCATTCTTTTCCCCATCTTCTCCCAGTTCATTTCAGTTTGAATGCAGCTCTCCAGAGAAGCCCACCGGTGGACCCCCTGCCCTGCTCCCTGGGACGCCCCCACCTCCTGCACCCTTACAGGTACTGGCCGCCCAGTGTGTGCTCCCAGCAGACTCCAAGCCACTCTGAGGGCAGCACCCTTTATGTTTCGTGCAGGGCGGTACCACCAGCAGGGCAGCAAGCTCTGAAGATTTTGAGGGTAAGGAGCTCCAGGAACACTGGAGGTGGAGGAGGGAGGGAAAGAGACCCAGAGGACCTCCTGCAGCACCACGGTCACCAAGGTCTGGATGCTCAGCGGCTCCTGGCTCCCGGGGCAGGATGGGGCACTCTGAGCAGGGCTGGGCGTAGCGGCGGCCTGCTGTCCCTGACTCACTGGGCAGGCTCACCATGTGCCCCAGCAGCACCTCTCCATCCCCGCCAGGGCAGGGGTATCACGGGTGGGCAGCAGCAGTGGGAGCAGGGCCTCTCACACCACATCCACCACCATCCTCCCCAGCTCCCCTGGGATGGGCTCAAGCTCTTTCCTTGCGGGGAGGAAAAGCAGCTGACAGTGAGGCTCCTGGCCAGGCTCACGCCTCAGTCCCTGTCGAAGAAAGAGAACTAGGACAGAAGGGGTGGACCTGGGAGGCAACCACGCTGCTGTGGAAGGAGGCCCTGGGGCCACCCTGTGGAGTCACCTTCAGAAACGGTCTGACTCACCAGTGAAGAGAAAATAAACAAAGATGATCTAACGCTGGGACACCAACTCAAAATTTCCAACGAGATTGGATCAATCTGCAATATGCCTTCTAGGGGCACTCAAGGTTGACTTTGTGTGTTGGAGAAGGCAATGGCACCCCACTCCAGTACTCCCGCCTGGAAAATCCCATGGACAGAGGAGCCTGGAAGGCTGCAGTCCATGGGGTCGCTGAGGGTCGGACACGACTGAGTGACTTCACTTTCACTTTTCACTTCCATGCATTGAAGGAAATGGCAACCCACTCCAGTGTTCTTGCCTGGAGAGTGCCAGGGAATGGGGGAGCCTGGTGGGCTGCCGTCTATGGGGTCGCACAGAGTCAGACACAACTGAAGTGACTTAGCAGTAGCAGCTTAGCAGAATTTTGCTTAACTTTCACTATCATTTATTTACAGACATTTACTGTATGCTATGTAATAAGACGACTGACGTGGACCGATTGTCATTTGTTCCTCATGAACAACCCTATCGAGGTTGGTGGTATTATTATTAACCCTGTTCTAAAGATGAATCAAAGGCAAAAGGAAGTGTGATCTCTCAGACTGAAACCCGGCGTTTAGATTCTGGAGCCCATGTACTTAGTCGTGATGCAGGAACTGCCTCCAGCCTGGCCAAGCCGCCCAGTAACTTTGATAAACACAGAAGATGGTCTCCAGTTGCCTCCCCCAAATCTAGTGAGCCAGCACCACATCACTTTGCTTACAAAGATCCATCTAGTCAAAGCTCTGGTTTTTCCAGTAGTCATGTATGGATGTGAGAGCTGGCCCATAAAGAAAGCTGAGTGCTAAAGAACGGATACTTTTGAACTGTGGTGTTGAACAAGACTCTTGAGAGTCCCTTAGACTGAAAGGAGATCAAACTAGTCAATCCTAAAGGAAATCAACCCTAACTATTCGTTGGAAGGACTGATGCCAAAGCTGAAGCTCCAATACTTTGGCCACCTGATGCCAATGAGTGGCTCACTGGAAAAGACCGTAGGAAAGACTGAGGGCAGGAGGAGAAAGAGGCGACAGAGGGTGAGATGATTAGATACCATCACTGACTCAGTGGATATGTGTTTGGGCAAACTCTGGGAGATAGTGGAGAACGAGGAAGCCTGGCATGCTCAGTCCGTGGGGTCACGAAGAGCTGGACACGACTTAGCGGCTGAAGAGCCACCAAGCACTGTAACTAACTAAAGTGACTTTAGTGTCATCAGGCACAGGTTAGGGTAACGGAAGAATCTTCACTCAAATCAAAACAGATTCAGAGTAATTTTCGGAGAACAAGACTAAGACAGAAAAGGGTCTAGAAACCATCTCAATACATGATCAATGAAATTATTAGCCTGAAAGGGACAAACCACTGGATAAAGGGAATATTATCTATCTTCAAAGATTTAAAAGTCTCTCATAGGAAAGGAAGATGAGAAATAAGACTGGGACAAGGGAATTATAAGAAGAAAGATATCTGCAGTAATCAGATCTTCTGGACAATGAGGTGAGTTATACTGGAATCCGTTCTTCTGATCTCATCCACCTGCAAAATCCCAATATCTGCCTCCTTCCCCACTTGCTCTCTGATTCATTTCAATAAAGAACTTGATCTGGTATAGGTCCAACAGACCTATTCATTGGCCTCCACGCGAATGGAATATTCTACAAAGACACAGGGAACTCAGGAATACCTTGTAACTTATTGGTTAGTACTTTTAATGGAGACATTTCAAATGGCATGCTTTAAGTGGAAATGTACCTAGTGACATCCTATTATTATGCTGGGTGACCATCTTTTTCAGACGTCAGATATTTCCAGAAGAGATGCAAAAATGTTCTCGGGGTTACAGGAGATATGAGGAAACTGTATTCACTGCTAGTGGTCTGTTTTTTTTTAAAATTTTTTGATGTGGGCCATTTTAAAAGTCTTTATTGAATTTGTTACAATAGTGGTTCTGTTTTATATGTTTCCGTTTTTGACCCCAAGGCATGTGGGATCTTAACTCCCTGACCAGGAATCGAACCTGTACCGCCTGCTCGCGAAGTCTCAACTACTGGGTCACTAGTCTTCTTTACGAAAGCAGTTGCCAAATTGCTATGAAACTATATACAAGTTTGGTCTCAATTTCTGTACAATTTCTGCAGATGGGCACTGAGTTTGTGACTACTCTTTTGAGTAGCTGGTATGAGGGAACCCAGTATTCCTTAGGTTCTTTGCTGACTAAGTCTCCCTAAGTGGTGTGAGGGTTAAGATGATAATAAAGTATGTAAAATAAATGACTAAAAAATGCCATCCAAATTTTACATTACTATTGTCCTCATTAACAACAATAGCAGTAGTTGAGGGACTTCCCTGGGGGTCCAGTGGATAAGACTCCACACTCCCAATGCAGGGAGCCCAGGTTCGAACTTTGGTCAGGGAGGTAGATTCCACTTGTCGCAACTAAAGATCCTGCAGGCTGCAACTAAGACCCGGTGCAGCCAAATAAATAAGCAAAGACTTTAAAAATATGAGACTCATTCATTAAAAACAAAAAAGAACAGTAGTTAAAAATGCTGGCAATGGGCCAAATATAATTTTTTTCCCTAGTGAGGGGTGATATTAATGTGAACCAATCAAGTCAGAATTCTCAGTGATAACAACTTCCCTGGGAGTCATTAATATCCCAAATGTAGACTACTTGGCTGAGACAGAGGGAGGGAAAAAGCCACTGAGAGGCAGGGAAATCTGAGAAGTGAAAGTTGCTCAGTTGTGTCCGACGCTTTGAGACCTCATGGACTGTGGCTCCCCAGACTCCTCTGTCCAGGGAATTCTCCAGGCAAGAATATCGAGTGGGTTGCCATTCTCGTCCCATGGGGATCTTCCTGACCCAGGGACTGAACGGGGCTCTCCTGCACTGCAGGCGGATTCTTCACCGTCCGAGGTACCAGGGCAACTGTGACAGAAAGCTCCCAACGGTGTCCATCTCGTCCCCAGCTCTCTGCCTGGCAACTGACCGAGCTCTTGAGGCTGAGGCTCAGTTGCAGCCCGTCTGCAGGACCCAGGTGACTAGCCTGGGGCAGGCACCCAGGACCCCAGCCCAGGCACAGCCTCATGCGAGACCACAACACTTCCTTCTGGTCACGCCACAGAACAAAGTCAAGCAACACGCCTTGGAATCACACTGGGAAACGGCCACCTCTTGGGCACAAGCAAAATAGTATTTGAACACACACACGACCAATTCAGAACCAACACAAGAGCTCTCCCTGGGTGGAGGGGGGTTAGGGCCGCTTCTACAGGCCTGTCCTTGGATTCCCCCCGGAGGCAGAATCTGATGAAAGAGGAGACTTTGGTGGTTGTAGGTACTGATTCAAGGCTCAAGCTCGGATAATCAGACTTCATCTGCCGCTTCCTCTATCAGTGAGAACAAGGCGCAGCTCTTCCCCTTTCTTTGCTTTTCTAGCACTGCTCTAGCCGTGATCATCTTTTCTTATCCTACATCTGCATTGCTTTTCACATCATAAAAGTAATATACAAAAAATAAAAAATTAGGCAGTACAGAAAGAGACGAAATACAAAAGATTTTCTCCCATCTCCCCGACCTTGGGGTTACCACATTAATAATGATGTGTATACATTTCCAAAACATGTTAATGCCTACAGAAGGACAATACGTACTATCCATCCATCCGTGCGTGCATCTATTCACCTATCCACTCACCCACATACACACACACACACATATACACACACTACCTCTTGATAAATGTGATTGTTCTAGTCTGGCAACTGGCAGAATGGTTTTTTTCTCCAAACTTCTCTTGACATTCAGATTTTGGTCTGATTTCACTTTCAAGCTGCCCTGCCCCTGACCTCCTGCCCCATGCTGGCAGGAGTGCCAGCCCTTGAGCTGGTCTTCCTACCCCTTGGCTGTGGTCAGGTGCCTCAATCCCCCCCAACCCCCGCTACCCCCTCCTGCCCCCCCCCGCCCCTTGCCCTTCCCCTGACCTCCTGCCCCATGCTGGCAGGAGTGCCAGCCCTTGAGCTGGTCTTCCTACCCCTTGGCTGTGGTCAGGTGCCTCAATCCCCCCCCACCCACCGCTGCCCCCTCCTGCCCCCCCCCTTGCCCTATCCCTGACCTCCTGCCCCATGCTGGCAGGAGTGCCAGCCCTTGAGCTGGTCTTCCTACCCTCTGGCTGTGGTCAGATGCCGCAATCCCACTTGGCCACCTCAGACAAGCCCCCCCTCCCACCCTTCCACCTGCCCCCCCGCCCCCCCTCCCGCCCCCCCTTCCCCCTCCCATCCCCCGCTCCGGTCCCCCCACCCACCCCCCTCACCTTTCCAGCCTCTGCATGGTCATGGCCAGCGTTTTGTTCAGCTCCTCGATCATCCTGCAGCCTGAGGGGTGCAGGGGCAGGGAGCCGGTGGCGGAGGGCAGGTGCTGGCCCAGGCTGCCATACTGCAGCTGATGCTGGATCTGGGAGGGCAGGACGGTGTGGTGGTGCTGGGCCCCGCCCTGCGGGCCGCTCTTCTGGGCAGCGTAGGATGCCAGGGAGAGCTCCGGCCCCCCCACAGGCATACAGATCATGACTTTCTTTGGAGGTAGCGGAGGCGACAGCTTCACTGGCAAGCAAGGCAATTTCACGGGGGCACCAGGATCTGCGGCGGAAGGAAGGCGAGAGGCAGATGTGAGGTCAGGGGCATCAGGAGAAACCTAGAACACCATGAGTGCCCACCTGGGCCTGTGGCCCTCGGGATGGGGTCCTGAGATGAAATGCATCAGCTGAAGAACCGGCAGGTGAGTGTCACTCAGCGCACTGTGTGAGTGGCACTCAACTGCCGGCTCTCACTTCCTGCTCGAAGCACGCTGGGACTCAGGTGCTGGGGGCAGGTGCCACCCCGCTGTCAGACTGAGGCTCACCAGCAGAAAGGGGGGACATGCTCTCCTGCGTATGGAAACCCAAGGATCTTCAAATAGACTTTTTTTCAGGATATGTGCAATGCCAACAATTTTGCCACTGTAATGGGAAAATAGCCTCTTGGCTGGCACTTTCTAATAGGCATGGGATTAGAAGCCAGGCTGAGGTTCAAGTCCACTAAGAGTGTGTCCCTCCAGAGGTAACTGTAATGCCACTAGCTTTAATTCCCTCATCATCCCATGCTTTTTAGGATTCAGGGTCACAGAGTGTGACCAAGAAGCCCTGCTGCTCTGCTAAGACATCCCCTGAGCCTCAGTTTTCCCACCCATAGAAAGGGAGTACTGTCTACCCTCTAGGTCCATTATGAGAAGTAAATAGATTCACGTCTACACCATCTCCATGTGACGGGATGAGAGGGTTGAGTCATCCCAGAAGAAGGGGCAGCTCTGTGTAATCAGTTCCTCCAAAGGACACTTAAGAATTTTACAAAACCTCCAAACAAGTTAGCAGAGGGCTTGAGTATAAAATACACCCAATATAGTCCTTGATAGGTAATATCTGCTTGCTTGCTTAGTCATGTCTGACTCTGCAACCCCATGGACTAAAGCCCATCAGGTTCCTCTGTCCATGGAATTTTCCAGGAAAGGATACTGGAGTGGGTTGCCATGATAGGTAACAAATGTTGTCTTAATTCATTCTGAAAAAAATAATATATACTAGGATTCTCCCATGGGTTGTTGTGAGGGTCAGACAAGATAATGTGGACATGCTTTGTAAACTGCAAAGCATGACATACATCTGAGTCCTGTCGTGAATAGGATTCTGGCCTGATCTTTCCCAGCCTGGGAGGCAGAAGATAGAAGCTGAGAAAGCAACAGAGTGCGTGGTGTTTCCTTATAGGTAGTTCAGTTCAGTGGCTCAGTCGTGTCCGACTCTGAGACTCCATGGACTGCAGCACGCCAGGCTTCCCTGTCCATCACCATTATAAGTGACTTCCCGGACACCCACTGTGAGTAAGTGGGCGAAAAAACCTGGTGACAGTAAGTCAGGGAGCACAGAGGCTTCCAAGGCACCATCCTAGAAGTTTGCCAAGTCTAACATGGCCCTATGGGAAGGGAAAATGGCAAGGTCCTCCAGCTTCCAGCATGCCATTCCAATGTGCACAGCCCTGCGTTAGTACTGAGACCCCGTGGAGAGGATGCAGAACCAGGAGTTAGAAAACCTAGATGCTCTGCTATTAACTGTGCGTGTGTGGGGGTCGTTGCTCAGTCATGTCCGACTCTTTTTGACCCCATAGACTGTAGCCTGCCAGGTTCCACTGTCCATGGAATTCTCCAGGCAAGAATACTGGAGTGGATTGCCATGCCCTCCTCCAGGGGATCTTCCCGACCCAGGGATTGAACCCTGGTCTCCTGCACTGCAGGCGGATTCTTTATCGCCTGAGCCACCAGGGAAGTGCTCTGCTATTAATTAGCTATGAAATACATCTATGCTTCCAGGGACCCAGGCACTTTTATATCTAAAAATTCAGGGGTTAAAAATGCCTCCGTTACCTTGACAGCATCTCCCTGAACACGACACTCTGCATCTTCCTCATGCATGATATTCACGGGTGATGGGAGGACACACAAGACCTCCTGCATTGGTAACAATAAATGGGGTACAGGCAAAGCTCTCTGCTTGCTGACTTAGAAATGGATGGGTCTTCTGCAGCCAGACTGATCGAGACGCAGTATATTCATAAATCTGTCTCCGCTGATGGAGTGGAAAGAGCAAAAACCAGTTCCAGAGAACAAGAAAAATAAACCCCAGCTATGCCACAGAGCTATAAAACCCAAGAGGACTGTATTTCCAAACCTGACACAGCTCTGGCTTATGACTTCAGACAAGAAAATGAAAACCCCAGATGACTTCTGTAGTGGAGCCTGGAGACAGAGCACTGGAGTCTATGCATAGAACGAGTCTGAGCTAAGTGGATACACCCTGAGCCTCTCTCCTCACCTTTTCAGTTAGCACCAGCTGTAGCACCTACAGAGGCATTTGTAACTGCTTCTGTATCAGACAGTGTCATCAATGATAGTAGCACTTAGCATCCTAATGAACAAAAGTGATGTAAGAATTTCTCAGTCATCTGCCACCTGGTTCCAGTGAGTCAGAATCTCCGACCTCCTTTCGTGAATACAGGCATCCATTCAAAAACATGAAGAGTTTATAAGAGGCATACTTAAGTTTATAAGAAGAGTTCAGAATCCATTATCACAAACTGGAAGGCAGAGCACCAAAGAATTGATGCTTTCGAATTGTGGTGCTGGAGAAGAGTCTTGAGAGTCCCTTGGACTGCAAGGAGATCCAACCAGTCAATTCTAAAGGAAATCAGTCCTGAATATTCATTGGAAGGACTGATGCTGAAGCTCCAATACTTTGGCTACCTGATGTGAAGAACTGACTCATTAGAAAAGACCCTGATGCTGGGAAAGATTGAAGGGAGGAGGAGAAGGGGGCGACAGAGGATGAGACGGTTGGATGACATAGTTAACGACTCAATGAACATGAGTTTGAGCCAACACCAGGAGACAGTGAGGGACAGGCAGGCCTGGCGTGCTGCAGTCCACGGGGCTGCAAATGGTCAGACACGACTGAGCAACTGAACAACACCACAAACTACTGAATCAGATTCCCTGGGCTGCAAGAATGGCTCCACTCACCCCTTTGGGCCACCTTAGGGATTGTAAGGTAGTCTGGGCCTTTTTTGGTCAAATGCCTGGAAAGGCAAAAATGTGTTGACTGACCCCTCATGGTGAGAGGGACAGAAGAGAAACAAGTGATTAGGTTTCAATGTCATCGGCCTGCCTAGATCTCCTGAACTAGCCTAGTATACGGAGACCACAGTGGATACCTGACGTGGTGAGGACCAAGTCCAGAGCCTGCCGAAATCCTTAAAGAAGGGCCATTATCACATAGGCACCCCCAGGCCCCGACTTTGTTTCAGAGCCACTTTGCAAAGATACAATTTTGTTTTTAAGTGGACCCTTCCTGTCATCTCTCCAGGTGGCCTCGCTGAGATGCTGGTGACACTGGGCAGTGGAGGGGCTGTTCACCAGCCAACTGGGTCACTTGGGCACATCACCTCTCCTGCAACTATAAAATCGATCTTGTAAAAGTCAAATGACATGTCAGGAAAGTGCTCTCAGAATCAGAACTGCAGATGTCTCTATAATCATGAGAACACACATTTGTTCCTAAGATCAGTATTCTGTTAAGAAATGATTTTTAAGTTATGGACAAAAACACATCCTCTGGTCTATTTTTGCACCAATGCTGACTTGTGCTATTGCTCCCAGGGAGACCAGGCAACGAGAGGGCCAGGAAATTGCTATCTGGGTGGTTGAACCCGAGCTTTCCACATGACAGGTGTAAAGGAAGGTGAGAGGGTCCGGAGGTGGGCAGCGGAAAGGAGCCTGCGTTGGCTGTGCCCACCAGGGAGGACTGCTGTTTGTGACCATCCAGGCAGAGGCTAGGAGGGAGTCAAATCAAAACCACAAAGTCCTGGAATGAAACACACACATTCGGGTCTGGTCTCAGAACCCTGCAACCAGGGGCTCTCTCTGTGAGGTTCAAAGGCAATAAATTTAGATCCCAGACAACAAAAAACTACATAGACTATCTCCCTATTAAGAGGTAGTACAGCAGAAAGTAACCCCAGTCCCTGACAGTTCAGATGGGAAAGAATCCGCTTGCAACGCAGGAGACACAGGTTCTATCCTCGGGGCAGGAAGATCCCCTGGAGAAAGGAATAGCAACCCACTCCAGCATTCTTGCCTAGGAAATCCCATGTACAGAGGAGCCTGGTGGACCACAGTCCATGGGATCTCAAAGAGTTGGACATGACTAAGCAACTGACTACACACTACACATCAGATACTAACATAACACTGTGAATCAATTATACTCCCATTAAAACATATGTATTTGTGGATGGAAGATATCTGGGGTTTGATTCAAAATAATCCCATGGGAGAAGACTGTCAGAGGGTTAAAGATGAAACAAGACTGGTCTAACCAAGGGGTACACAGAGGTTAACCATAATAACCTCTTTACCTATGTATATGTTTGGAAGTTTCCATTATAGAAACATTTTTAATAAAGGAAAAAATAAACACTGCTTGAAACACACACAAAAAAAGAGGTAGTACATTCATGGTTGAACTAAGAGGTTCAAGCTAGATCCATGTTTTAAGAAGGAGAGAAGGGGATGGCCACAGTTCATCTCTAACTCTCCATCCATCTGCTGCTCAGTATTTATTCACTGTTGGAGGACATGCTCAGATTTCTTCCATTTATAGTGATGGCAGTGGCTGGTCTAACCATCTGCAGAGCATCCCCACTCCCCCATGTGATTCCCAGCGTACTTGCTGACACCTAAGGCCGGACTGCAGGTTTGCCTGATGGATGACTCTGATGTTTAATTGCTGCTCTCATGAGGGGTGGCCTTTCTACCTAGGCTATCACATTTCCTTTAAATACTACAGAACCTATGAGAATTAGATCTCATTTTCAGCAGCACTCAGAGATGGAGAACAATGTGCACAGATTCTCCTAAAGAAGCAAATAACCTGCTATGAACTCTTGGGCAAACGATCATCGAGCTCCTCCTTCATCACCGCTGCAGTGGGGCACTTTGCCTCTCGCAGCCTGTTGTCCTGCTGCTGAGGGGCAACGGCCAAGGACCCTCAGGGAACAGAGCAGACCAAATCCCCACTCCGAAGGGAAACCTGCCCCTGGGACATTTGAACAATGTCCAAGAGGAAGAGCCAAGGGCAGTAACTCGGTGCCCTCTTCATTTTCAGGGAGCCTCAGTCACATTCGTCCATGCAGTTGTAAATCCACCCAACAGCAGCAGCATCCATTTTATCCAAGCAACGTCAAGGGGACAGGCTTGGATGAAGTCAAGCAATTGCAGCTAACAGTCCTCAAAAGAGGTCCACTTCCTCCTCCAAAAAGTTACATCCCTCACCACAGCTTTCAAGGTTCTCCAGTTTCCTTTCAACCCATTGCTGGCCCAATCTTTCTTGATTTCCCTAGCAGAATTGCACTTTCCTGCCAAGCTGAGCCATTTGCCATGTTGTGAACATCCTATGCCTCGCCTGCATGAGCCTCTCTGAACCCTGCTTCCTACCTCCTGGCAACCTTCCCTCTGATCCCTACTTGTCTTGTTCATCTCTAAGGCCTGTCTCAAATACATCCTTTTCTACCATGCTTTTCCTGACTCTTTCAAAAGGATTTGATCTCTTACTATTTGAATTTCTTTAGAACCATGTTTATGCATCTTCAGATTAAACATTTTCTGTAGCTTACAACCATCTACAACTCTGAGAGCTGGTAACAGAGCACTTTTTGTAAACTGTGTCAGGGTTGGACGAGTACTTTGCTCATAGTGCAAAAAACACACAAAGTATAAGCACCATTCAGACTTAACAAAGGACAGAAATCCACGTGAGCCACAAAGTGGATTAACCTTGAGGATAACATGCTAAATGAAAAAGGCCAGCCACAGAAAGACAAATCGGGCTTCCCTGGTAGCTCAGATGGTAAAGAATTTGCCCACAGTGCAGGCGACCCAGGTTCGATCCCTGGGTGAGGAAGATCCCCTGGAGAAGGAGATAGCAACTCACTCCAGTATTCTTGCCTGGAGAATCCCATGGACAGAAGCGCCTAGCAGGCTACAGTCCATGGGGTTGCAAAGTATCAGGCACAACTGAGCAACTAACCATAGCGAAATTCACAGAAACAAGGAGTAAAAAGGTGGTGACCAGAGTTAAGGAGAGATAAAGGGGAGACTGTTTAATAGGCAGAATTTCAGTTTTGCAAGATGAAGAAGTCCTGGAAATCCACTGGGCAATGTGATTATATATAACATTACTGACTATACATTTAAAAATGGTTAAGGTGGTAAATTTTATATGTTTTCAACACAAAAAGGAAACTGCCGAGTGAATTAAATCTGCACCCTAACAGCACTACCAAAAAACAAAAGGTACTCTGCTGCAATCTCTGCCTTCATCACAGAGGTCAGAGCAGAAAGCATCCTTTTAAACATGTTTCATCAACAGACAGCCCTTAGCTTCACTAAGAAAAGAATTTCTGTATTTTGAGAAAAGACAACCAGGACCAGAATACTAGGGAGAAATGGGTATAAAGATTAAACTCAGGTAAATTTCCCAGTTCTTCAAAGTATCAGGTATCCAGAGACTGTGACCCCTAAACTTCTTCAGGAGGCTTCTGAGTCACTATCTATTTTTTTCTGTTTAAAAGCACAGTTGAGGTCCAGGGTCCCGATGCTCTAGTCATCCGTTTTCTTGCACTTTCTGAGTAGAAAGCCAGGAAGGCAGGCAGGGACAGAGATGAAAGGAGCTGGGGGATTTGGGAGAGTTGGAGAGGAAGCTGAAAGAGGAGAACAAGGAGGGTGGGATGGGATATTCTGGGGCAGAAATGGGGCCAGAGGATCAGACAGCAACAGAGACACCCCGTGAACTGACAGATCAGAATTTGATTGTAGAACAACCCACTGTGGACACTCTCCTCAAAACGAGAGAGACAGGCTCTAAATAGAAATACTGGTTTCACCTTGACAAGCTCTGGAGAGAGGATTCTCATTAGACACCTGCTGGGGCTGAAAAAATACCACAGGGCATGGATGCTGTCTGGCAGGGAAATTTGCAGCTACAAATACTTCGTAACATTGAAGCTAGCAACCAACCAGTTCTGGTAATACAGTTAAGTTTCCCTGTGTTTCAGGCTCTCAAGACAGTGCCACAAAGTCACACTGGCAGAAGGACCTGTTTTTGAGGATCAGTGAGAGTTCCCTTTCTTTGCTGAACTGTACATTTCCAACGATGGTCAAGTGCTTCCCATGCGATCTGCCCCATTCTTGATCCTGACTGTCTCTTTCTAGTATGTGCTTTGAAACCCAACTCGACTACTTTTTCTCTTTATAGTCAACTGCCTTTAAAAAGTTATTTATTTTCAAAGGACTGAATTTGTCTTTGAGTTATTAAAAAAAAGCAGATTTTCTAATTTCTTAAATAGATTAAAAAGCAAGGAGCCAAAAACAGCCAACCAAAACAAACAAAACCCGAAGAAGACTAATGATTCCATTGTCACAAATTTTAAGAATAGGTATCTTAGTGGAGATAGCATAAACTGATGGTGACAAGTGAGGATTCTGGAATAAGACAAAACGGATGGAGTCTATCTAGCTATGTCACCATGACTAAGTTATTTAACTTCTCTGAATTTCCTTTTCCTCCTCTATGAAAAAGAAAGAATAAAGATGCTAGCACTGTAAATTTTTCCAAAAATGGCACCTGCCATTATTACCTAAGTGTGATTGTCAGACTGTGAAACTCAGCTATCACATAAACTGATTATCCTTCATTGCAGTGGCTCCGGTGGGGTACCTAATCACAAGTACCTTATGCAGAAGGAATAGATTATTCAGGCAAGTTTAACATTTGATTTCTGGAGCCAGGATGGCAGGAGAGGTGACTGCCAAAGCCTCAGAAAAGTAGGAGACAATATTTTTTTGCTTCTACCCCCCTTTTCTTCTGGGGTCAGCCATCCTTCTAAGGATACATTGGGAAAATTATTCATCTCAGATCATATTGGTTATGCAATGAGCTCTGCTGGGCACTGTCCTTCCAGAATGGAAAGGAAGTTAATGCCCAGCAACTCCTGATCCTATATTACATCCGCTGCGTGCATACTGATGTTGGAGATAAGCTGGATGAGGACAACAAGAGAAAAAGAAAGATAGTTTGGGGGAGCGAGCGGGCTTCTATCCACTGGCTGAAGAACAGAGAAAATGCATGAGGCAATCTCCAAGTTAATTATGGTTTTCTGGATTAAATGGAAGCAAATGCCAAAGCAGAGGTGTTTCTGCATATCTCTCCCTGCATGGACCTAGCTGTAGTCCACGCCCAGGTTCATGCTTCCTCCAGCATCCACCGGACCATTAACCACTGTCACTTTCTATTATTCATGCATGGTGTCTTTCAAACTGTCGTCTGTTTCCTTTTAAAAATGTCAACAGAACAACAGATACTGAGAACACGCTAAAACTCCTAAGTCTCAATTTAGAGTTCTGCTAGAATTCTCAGTTTATTAATTCCTTCTGACACAGCCCAGATGTCTCTAGAGTAATTAGTAACAGAACAGGGTTAATGTGGCTGCTTCGTGGTGATGCAGATTCACTGTGACGGATGGTTCACTTACAGAAATGAAGCAAGTTCCGTCAAGTTTAATCCCCAAGGGGAAGCACCACCCTTGCCCCCCGTACACATCTGTGCCTATCTCGTCATCGTATTTAAGTGGCTACCAGGTACAATACGGTAAGAGATCATCAGCTTTCACATATTTTTTTTATCCATTTGGCCCAAGCTCTATGGACGTGAGATGTACAGATAATGGGTAAAATTCATTCTCTTGGGGAAAGAACAAGGGGAGCCAGAGAGACAAGGCTAACAGAGCAAGAGAGTCCTGGTAATGCCAGGCTTGTGGCTGAAGTTCTTAATTAGGTAAATAAATTATAGGGCAGTGTTTGTTTGAAAAAAAAATACTGTCAATTCTTTTATATATATATATATTTTTTGTAAAGACTTCTGCTGTGGACCGTGTTTAAAGTCTTCACTAAATTTGTTACAATATGACTTCTGTTTTCATGTTTTGGTTTTTTGGCCAAGAGGCATGTGGGATCTTAGTTCCCTGACCAGAGATTGAACTCACACCCTGTGCCCTGGAAGGCAAAGTCTCAACCACTGGACAGCCAGGGAAGTCCCTGTTAATTCTTCTTTTAAAATGTCTTCTCTACTCATCCGTTCTCTCTTTTCCCATTGCCATCAGTTGATAATTTTAGCTTCTGTTTCAACAAATGGAGCGGGCTCTGAAAGTGTCTCCGTGCCTCAAATTGTTCGATTTAATTCAATTAGTGCTTCTGGAGAATGAGGCATACAGGCGGCTTCCCTGGCTTCTCAGTTCGGCTGTCAACCTTCTCTTCTGGTTCATTTTACACAATGACCCAGGAATGTATTTTAAAGTCTAGTTTTCACCCTATCACTTACTCCCCAGCTCACAAACCTCCAAAGGCTCCCAACTGCCTAAAATCTAAATCCTCACATGGTAGACAGGCCTAGTAAACCCCCTCCCTCAACACAGCCCAAGAGGGCCCCTCCATCCCAGCTCTGCCTCCTTGTCACTGGCCCGAAGCAGGGCCACCTGCGAGCCTTTCCTCATTCTCTAAGTCCTTCATGCCTTCAGGGTGGGCTCAAGTTTCAGGCTCTCCAGGAGACTTTTTATCAGACTGTGCTGAACTGCAAGGATTACACCTAACAGTAGTTATTCTGGCATTCTACTTCTGGAAACTTAATGAGGATATATTCATAATTGCATATATAATCATATACATGTATACTAAACTGTCATATTTTGATACCTAGCTTTGATACCTAGCACAGTGTTCTGCCTACAGTTAGGTGTGCTGAATAAATATGTACTATATATGAGTTTATTTTTTTCAATATTGAAGCTTTCTCAAGGGAAATTTGGCATCTCAGTCTTAAAATGTACATAGACCTTAAAAGTACATAATTTAGTTCTAGAATCAGAAAGAGCAATTCTCATACCAGGAATAAGTGAGGAAAAACTCAGAAATGCTTACAAAAATATATGCACATTGTTGAGATATTGAGTTTTTTTATAATAAGGAAGATAGAAACCCCTTAAGGGGTCCCTCATTTAATTGGGATCCCCTACAATGTAGCTAACAAAATCACTTTGTGGAATATTTTAGTAACATGAGTACCAGTTCATTAGACATCAGTAAGGGCGAACAAAAAGTAAACTTGTATTTCACTTTTTCTGTTAGATAAATGATAGACAGTGGTTATCTTTACAGGGAGGCTTAAGAAATCTCTTTTCCTTTGTGGTTTTCTCTGCCTTTAAATTTGGGAACACTAAAGCATTACTACTGTGTTGAATGGCTTCTTTAATTGGAAACTTGCTCTTTTGAACCACAAACACTGACTTGGATGGGTATGTACTTTGATAGAGGAGCTTGACACAAACTCCTATTTGAATTGTAATCTAATAAGCCTCCGCATCATGTGAGAGTCATCCTGTGACCCTGGAAACAACAGTGATTGATTTAGGAATCAGGAAACAGGGTCTAATGTTGGCTTTACTGCAGAATTCCCACCAGCCCTGGAAAAGTCACTTCTTTTCTTGAAACTCAGTTTTTTAATGATAAAATAAATGGATATTCTTGCACCCTCATTCTACCTTACAAAAATGTATAGAGAGCAATTAGGAACTATTTATAAAATAGCAAATATATTATAAAAAGGAAGTCAATCAGCATTGAGTGGGATTATTATCAAGGTTGGAGAAACATCCCTCTGAAATCCTGAATCTCTGGTTACACCACAACTTTAAATCACAAAGTGGTACCCAATTCATGTGCTAATGTACAGCATAGTGCAATTCCACTAAACACCCAAATTTAATAACTGTAGCTGCATTTATTAACATTGAACAATGAATTTTAAAGTCATTTCAGGTTATTACAAAATATTGAACACAGTCCCTTGTGCTATACAGTAAATCCTTGATGCTTATCAAGCTTATTTATTTTCTGTAGAGGTTTGTATCTGTTAATCCCACTGATAATCTGAAAATATATATACAACTGAATCATTTTGCCATACACCCGATTTACAACAGTATCATAAATCAACCACACTTCAATTAAAAAGCAGTCATTTAAAGACAACATTCCCCTTTCCACAATATTTTGCAAATTACTATCTTTGCTTTTTTTTTTTTCCTCCCAAAGAGAACAGCACAGGTATACATTTTAAAAGAAGAAATACACTGGGCTTCAGATCAAGTACTCAGAGACCAAAAATTGAACACTTTAGCAAACTCATGATGAAGAGAATGGGAGCTCCTCCATTTCTATGAAGATTTGGACAGTGAATCTACCCCACCTAGACGGGCAAACACTCTTGACTTAGCGACATCAATGCAACGGGCATACTTACCGGTGCACACGACTGGAGGCTCTGAGCATGTGGCTGGCAGGTGTATACTGCATGCCTCCAAACACACACACACACACAAACCCAGGTCACAACGGCGTGTACCAAGACACACACAGAAACACCCAAGTGTCCCACAGGGCGACCTCGCCAAAGGTTCTCAGGTAAAAAGCAAGAAAGGATCCCGTGAAGGGAAGGCAGGGTGGCGGGCCCCCAGAAGGCGTGCTGACTCACCTGGTAAGTGGTTGCCAATCCTGGCAGTGGGTTTGGGAGGCAGGGCGGGGGGCTGCTTGAGGAGAGAGAGCTGCTTCACGGGGGTGTCCTCGTGGTCTCCGGGGGAAGCAGCAGGTTTTTTTGGGGGCAGGAACAGGACTGGTTTGGCTGAAGGATCTTGGGACAGGAGGGCTCCAGACTCACTGGCAGAGGGACTCTCTTCGGACACTGAGGGCACAACCACATGACACACGAGGACATTACACACACGCGGCGCAGGCGGGCCTGGTGGCAGCCGCGGGGCGCAGCGCAGGCTGGCGACACGGCAGAGCGCTTACGGCGCGCGTTCCAGGGGCGCGCCAGCACCGACTCACGGACCACGGCGACAAGCAACAGATGCGCAGGCGCAGGGGAGCAAGGACCAGGACTTGGGGTGTGTCTGCCCTTTGCTCCCGGGTCTGAGGGCAGCCTAGGGGCTGACACTGGACAGGCGACCCCCACATCCTGGGGCGGCTGCTCCTCCAGGTTCGGGGCCGTCCAAGCTGTGCATCAGTGTTCAGGGGGCACGCTGCAGTTTCAGGGGCACTGGCTCCTATACACCCGGACAAGGTAAAGGATGCTCCAAATGATCATTCTTTTTGTTTTCTCTGCTCCTCTTTCCTACCCTCACCAGAAGCATGGTTTTCTCATTTGGATTCTGCCCATTCCTTATTGCTCCAGGCCCGCCTCTTCCTCTTCCCCTGAGGGTTAGGGGGGCAGGACCCAGACCAGCTCCAGTTAAGAGCTGTCCTGGGCAGTAGCAGAGGCCCTCTCATCAGACTGGTGACCTGGCCGAAGACTGAAGGAGACTACGACTTCCTAAGGGCGACAGATCTCAGAACGACAAATCAAATCCGTCTGATCCCATGTCACAAGGAAGGCTGGAGAGAAAGCTCAGTTTACTGCTTTAGTTGGGACAATCTCTCCAGCTGGGAGGAGGGGAGGTTGGGAGGGAAATGCAACTCAGATGCATACTTCCCCCTACCATCACTGCTCCAGTAAGAAAGCCTGTACACGAATCCTCCCCTGCCTCCTCCTTCCTCCCTAATCCGGGCAGCAGTGCTCCCGGCAGCACCAAAGCCTTGCACATCATCCGCAGGAGAACCAGGTTCTCCCCTGGCTCAAGGAACAGTGGTGTTACCAGTGCTGGACTCACTGATGGAGCAGTGACTCACAGGGTCCCAAAGTGAAGCAGGGCACCGACTCTGTGAACTGCCATCACTCCCACCTCCTGCCTGAGCTCCATGTTGCAGACTTTTGCACACGGGGTAGACAGAGGAAGGACGTGGCCTCCTTCCCCAGACTCCAGATATTCCCAGAGGTCCCTCCCCGGAGGCTGGTCTCCTGATAGCAAGGACCTCTCCTTACTGGCTGTCAGGAGCGCGCCACCATCTGGCTAAAGAGGACCACTCTGCAGTCCTTCTGAGGGACTGAATATTGGCGAATCTGGACCAAAAAGGGAGTGACGATCAGATGGCATCACAAATCATCTGTCAGCAGGATACAACTTAACTGGTTAAGTTGTAGACAATTAATACATCAATTTTATATGGTAAATTGGTACAGTTTTCTAAAGTGATGTAACAGTTAACTGTTATATTGGGATGAGGATTCAAAGGCATACCAGGGCTTTGTGACCAGGTGACTTAGACAGACATCCTACAGAAGCATGTGGCTCAGCGTTAGCAGAAACGAATGTTAGAAAACAAAACGATGACATTTTAAATCGTCTATATTACAAAACAAGACCTATCTTCTTTAAAGAGATTAAGGTTTTTAAAGTGTTTTTAAAAGATTGTAGAAAAATAATGGCTATTTCCTCCATGTTTTTATACTCAGCATGTACTGGGTTGGCCGAAAAGCTTGTTCAAGTTTTCTATAACGTTTTATGGAAAAACCCAAAGGAACTTTCATGACCAACCCAATACTAAACTGGTCACTTCCATCCTCATTTCCAGGAGATCCTTATGTTCAGGGGGCTTCAGAACAGAAGCCCAAGTCCATCCAGTCTGAAGGCCCACCACACTGCATGCTGGGGACCAATTCAACGTCTATCGGGGTCATTACCTGTCCCATCCATGATGTCGGCAGGCTGGAGCACCTCATACGAGCAGGGATCCCTGGGCATCGGGACTGGCTCCATTTCGGACAGGGCAGGCAGAGACAGCTGGCTGGAGCTCAGGGACTGCCCATTTTCCAGGGAGTCATCTTCATTCGATATGGAGAGCTCCCCGTCTGTCGGAGGGAGAAAGAGACGACCGCAGAGTTAGATACGCCTGCCTTGCAGGAAAGAGTGACACTTATTGCCTGCTACCCGAGTCTAGACGCTTTTGAACAATCTTCATCAAGACCAGAACATAAAGTCTACTCTCGTTATTTTGCTTTTAAGGCATCTAACCACCAGGGAAACTATTTCCAGTGATCTGCAGGAGTGTGCCTGTTTTCTCTCCATCTTTCTAATCATCGACAGATGAATGGATAAAAAAGATGTGCCGTGTGTGTGTGTGTGTATGTATGCATGTGTATATACATCTATATGGAATACTGTGAAAGTGAAAAGTCGCTCAGTCGTGTCTGACTCTTTGCAACCCCATGAACTGTAGCCTTCCAGACTCCTCTGTCCATGGAATTTTCTAGGCCAGAATACTAGAGTGGGTAACCATTGCCTTCTCTAGGGGATCTTCCCAACCCAGGGATCGAACCCAGATCTCCTGCATTACAGACAGATTCTTTACTGTCTGAACCAGCAGGGAAGCCCATATGGAATATTACTCAGCCATAAAAAAGAATGTGGGAACGCCACACACAGCAACATGAACCTAGACAAAACCTAGACATTGTCACACTAAGTTCAGTAAGCCAGACTGGGAAAGACAAGTCTGATAATGCTTATGTGGAATTAAAAAGAAAAAGATACGAATGAACTTTTTTTTTTTTTACAAAACAGAGACTCACAGACATAGAATGCAAACTTATCATTACCAATGGGAAAAGGGAGCAGAGAGGAATACATTAGGAGGTTAGTATTAACATATACATTCTACTATATATAAAATATGTAAATAACAAATAAGAACCTACAGTATAGCACAGGCAACTATATTTTTGCAGTAAACTATAAGAGAAAAGAATCTGAAAAAGAGTATATGTATATACACACACACACACACACACACACACATATATGTATCACTTTATGTCTGTGCTGTATACCTGAAACTTACACAATATTGTTAATCAACTATAATTTAAAATTTAAAAATATTTACAAAATTTTTAACATTTTAAAAGTGTTAAAAAAATCATAATATACCATGTTTTATATTTGTTCTTTAAACAAAAATGAAAATCAAATTTTCTTCATAATATTTGAAAACCTGGAAACACTGAGCAGGACTCAGAGATGGAAAACAAGGTCAGGAATTCCTACTCTGGGGAGCAAAAGGCTTCAAGCACTCAAAAAGCATGGGGACCTGGGACGTCAAGGCACTAGGAAAGACTCACCCTGTCTTCTCGGCACCTCTGCCCATATCCAATCTCTCAAGCAGACACATGTTTAGGGGTCTCTGAGCTCCAGCTGCAGGGCTGCAGCGGTGCAGAGTCACTGGGAGGTGCCAGGATTCTCCTGGTGCCCATCAGTGATTCTGCCGGGCAGGGTACACACTTTGATCTTGTCAAAGCTCAGCAAGACAAGGAGCAGCCAGTTAACACCACGGTGGAGGATCAAAGGCTCCTACACAATGGCCGTTTGTCAAATCAAAACTCCCTGGGTGTGATTTCCTCCTAGCCCAGGGGAGTCCTAGATAGCTAGACATTAAAGTCAAATTAATTTTTAAAGAGGACTGAAAGCTGTTCCAGCCAGATGAATAAATATCCAGATGAAAGGCTCTAAGTTATGTTTGGGCAGAAACACAGAAACCAGCAAAGCAATTACCTGCCTTACAACGAGAAGATAGATGATTTACTTGCAGAAATACAACAGTGAAATGACTCCATGGTTAATCATGGATAAATAAGCTTTTCCTTTTGCTGTGTTCCTCCCAAGGCTTTAATTTTCTACACAATGATGATACGGCAGCAAAAGATTCCTCTACCTACCCCCTCTTCATTTAGAACTGGCCTGATGAAATGCATGCTCAACAGAGCAATTTATAAACTGACAGGCTTTAGGCAGCATATGGTTCAAGGGCTTATGATATTTGACCTGAAATTTTATACACACAGAAAAAAAAATATAATGGACACCAAAAAGTCATTTAAAGCAGATAATTTAAAGCACTAATCTTTGAAGACTGTGGGTTTATTTTTTCTTTCTTTTCACTTGGCCTTAAAAAAATTTTTTTAAATTGGTTTTTGTTTGCTGTTGGTCATGCTGCTTAGCACGTGCGATGTTAGTTCCCCTGCCAGGGATGGAACCCATGCCCCGTGCAGTGGAAGCGCAGAGTCTTAGCCCCTAGATGGCCAGGAAAGCCCCTCATGCGGCCTTTTTATATATCTCAAACGGAAGCAGTAGTCACTATAATCGTGATTAACAATATGGCTATGACGTCTCATTCCTAAGAGAAGAGCAGACTGCCAGGCCAAGGCTATGGGAAACACTCAGCTGAACTGAGAGTACCCAGGATGGGAAGAGCCGTGGTTGTGAGCATTAACGCAGCACCATCCCGTAGCAGGCAGTTCCCGTGTCCTTTGTTTACTTTGGCTTGTTCAAACTGGCAACATGGGAAGCACCTCTGCTTCAGGTTCCCAGCTGGTGGAATAATGATGGAATGCCATCAGGTTTACTACATCTCTGAGAAACCATTCTGATTTTGGATGTTCTGGCACCCCACTCCAGTACTCTTGCCTGGAAAATCCCATGGATGGAGGAGCCTGATAGGTTGCAGTCCATGGGGTCGCGAAGAGTCGGACACGACTGAGTGACTTCACTTTCCCTTTTCACTTTCATGCATTGGAGAAGGAAATGGCAACCCACTCCAGTGTTCTTGCCTGGAGAATCCCAGGGACGGGGGAGCCTGGTGGGCTGCCGTCTATGGGATCGCACAGAGTCCCATCGACTGAAGCGGCAGCAGCAGTGTAGTAAAAGTACTGGCTTAAAACAGCCAGAGGAGGAGGGGTTTCAGGGTTGTTGCCATGTTTTGCTTCTTTGGGGCAAAGATGTGATGGAATGATCACTATATATTTTAGCTACTTAGACTACTTATGTCTAAGAACTGTAGATGCAACATTAGGGGAAAGAAAAGATACAACAAAAATTTACCTCCCTATGGATTAAAAAGTACCTTTGCGAAATCACAAAGGCCCAAATCATTTGGGAGAGGAAACAATCTGGTGAATTCCACCACTGCAACTTCTAAATACACATCTCATTAAAAAATGAAATTAGAAAAAAGGAGAAATACGACATGAATCATATTTCTACCCCAACAGAAAAGTTCTTTTTCCATACTTAGTTGTATGTATTAAATTTTATTTTGTCTTGTTTTTTTTTTTAATTTTATAAGCATTATAATTCACATAGTTATCATCTTAATGATTATATTTAATCTCTCTGTGGTTGGTCACAAACGGATTTCCAATGTTTTATGCTATTATGAAAACAGAAATCTCTGCCGATTACCTTCTGGTATAAATCTTCTCTGCAGTTAGAATTCTCCCCCTTTAGAAGAGAGTCCAAAAAAGACATTTACGTGTATTAATATTTTAATGTCTACTGCCACAGACCTGGATATCATTAAGTCATTTTTCTATAGGGTTTGTCAATTTACATAGCAGCAATGTACAGACCACACAGATTTCTGGGCTTTTGGTCATTTCTCCAATATTAACATTGATAATCATGTTTTATCTATCGACACAGCTACTTGCTAAGTCACTTCAGTCGTGTCTGACTCTGTGCGACCCCAGAGGGCAGCCCACCAGGCTCCCCCATCCCTGGGATTCTCCAGGCAAGAACACTGGAGTGGGTTGCCATTTCCTTCTCCAGACATAGCTACTTACCTACATATATATGCACACATCTGGTAGAAATAAATTAAGACCATGCAATAAGTACACATTATTGATATCACTTATGACTAAGATAGATGATGACAAAAATGAAATCTGACTTGGATTCATATAATACGGGGATTAAAAAGATGCCACTGTTAAAGTAACTGTTATTTTTTAAATTCTTATGATGTTTTCAAATGTACACAAAAGTGGAAGCATGGATGTAATGAACTCCATGTACTCATCATCAAGCTATGAGGAATTAGCTGGGGATTCCTAATGCTCAGTAACTTCAAGTTTGACTCATCTAAAGACTAATTTATTGATGAATAGTGGATTCACAATGTTGTATTAACTTCTACTGTAAAGTGATTCAGTTATTATATATAATATATATACACACATGTGCATATATACACATATATGCGTGGACACACACACGTATGTATATATACATATACACAGGTATATATACACATTCTTTTTTCATATTCTTTTCCATTATGGTTTAGCACAGAATACTGAATATAGTTCCCTGTGCTATTAGACAGTAGGACTCTGTTGTCTGTACATCTTATACATAACAGCTTGTATCTCTGAAGACTGTTTAGGCTCTCCATGCCTTTTTACTATTTACCAGTCCTGTTATCAGCACATTACTAGCATTTTTAAAATAAGCATCATTAGAAAAAACCGTTTTCCCTCCCAGGAAGAATTTAACTCTCCTGAACAAAATGAGTCTTACGGACTATTTCTGCTTTCACCTATCAAGATCTTCGCAGTTTCTTAGGTATTTTACTCTTTTTGATGCAACGGTGAATGGAATGGCTTCCTGAATATCTCTTTCTGATCTTTCATTGCAGTCTCTTGTTACTACAATCGAGCAAAAGCTCATTGAGTATTGGAAATCATTTTGATGTTTCTCATACAATAATTTTCAAAATGGTACAATTACCTCCAGGTATTAAGACATTTCCTACTAGAATCAATAAAGTGTGGAAAGGAGGAAGGGAGAAGGCAGGAGGAGACCAGACAAGTTAAGGCAGTGGTTCTCAGACTTTCATGGGCTTCACAATTTCCTGGTGGGCAGTGATAACACAGATGCCAGGGCCTCACTCCCAGAGTCTCCGACCCAGGAGGTTTGGCGTGGAACTGAGAATATGCATGTCTCATAAACTCTTGGATGATGCCAAAGCTGCTTTTGCTGCTCAGGGTTCCACACTTTGAGAACTACTGGACTGGAGGTAAGGAACCCAAGCAAGAGAACCCAGAATAGCAAAAGTGCCTTTTCATAGTGAGGTTTAGGGCAGGAAATGTCGTTCATGGGGCTAACACGGAACAGAGGCAGTTGGTTTAAATCTCAAAGAGAAAGCTGGAGGTTGCGTGGTTTAACCATGGATTATGAACTTGTCACGAAGGGTGATGGGACTGGAGAGAGCACCAGGGCGGGGAAGAAAAGTAACAGATGAGCCAGGTGCAGACGTGCCTAACGGGAGCATCCAGTCACAGAAGCGCAGAGAAAAGAATGCAGAGGTGAGTGCAAGTCAGAGTCAGACAAATGGTGAGACGTAGAAAGCAACGGATTGAGATGGAGACCTGGCCAGCCACTGTCTTCTCTTCCCTGTGAGGCACAAGAACTGAAAGATGCTGGTAAGTCAGGCTTACACCAAGTTAAGGAGAGGGAGGAGAGAGGTGAGAGTGAACGAATTCATTGACAAACACCTACTTGGACTCTACTGTGAACAATGTGGGACACACCCACCGAGCCTCACAAACAGATCTGCTGGTAGCTCCTTCCCATACCTGGAGAAACGACCGTCAGGGCGGCTGCCTCCAAAGGCCTGGAGCTGAACCATACTCTGCCCTGCCCCTCCTGCCACAGGCCAGGCATTGCGCTAAATGTTAAGGAGGAAACAGACACGCCTTGGGGAAAGATGAGGCAAGACGGGGTGCAGAAATGCAGACAGGGAGGAATGTGGCATACGTGAGCTGGGGTGAAAGGTGAGGAAAAGAAGCGTGAGAAGTTAAGTCCCAAGAAACAGAAGAAAAATGAGAGGCGAAGGAAGGGAGTAGACGTGTGTTCGGAACAGATGGAGATTCACCTCTTATCTTGCATAAAATTTTTCTTAATGTTCTAAGAGTACAAACTACTGGTTGGTCAAAAAGTTCATTTGAGTTTTCCCATAAGATGGTACGAGAAACTGGGATGAACTCTGTGGCTAACCCAATATATAAAAGCTGTGTTCCAGAGAGTTGGCTTGAAAGATGTTTCTAAAAATATATACTTTTTTGTTCTAATTCAGTTTATTTAGGAATGATATCTACCTATAACTGGATGTCACCTATGCGACAATATTCCAAAAAATTTTGTTATTGTTGCTTGTTTTGCTTTAAGACACCCTCTGGTTTTAGGGTGATTGACACGTATATACTCACAGACACATTTATTTATTTAGGGTGCATAAGAAGGAAGCCAGAAATGTGTTAACTTACTCATAAACTGTTAGGTTGTTAATTCACAAAATAAAACACTGTACAACCAGTATAAGGGAGAAAAACCAACATGATGGGGGAAATATGAACCAAACATAGCTAATAAAAGAATGGCTATTCCAAGTATGTGGAGTATTTGTACAAATAAATAAAAATTCAGTTCCAGGTGCCACTTGTGAAATGCACAGCCTGGCTGGGAACGAAAGAAATGCAAATGAAATGACCCTGTGGGTGACGCTGACCCCTAACCGTGTGCTTGAAACAATGTCAAGTGCAAAAGCAGGAATGGAGAACGAGAGGCACATGTTGATTATGATGCCCTCAGGAGGAAATATGCAGGCACGCTGGCAAAGTTCTAAAGTGAACCTGGCATGATACGAGTACAGCTTGCTGCTGCTGCTGCTGCTGGTAGCTTCAGTCGTGTCCGACCCTGTGCGACCCCATAGATGGCAGCCCACCAGGCTCCCCCGTCCCTGGGATTCTCCAGGCAAGAACACTCGAGTGGGTTGCCATTTCCTTCTCCAATGCATGAAAGTGAAAAGTGAAAGTGAAGTTGCTCAGTTGTGTCCGACTCTTAGCGATCCCATGGACTGTAGCCTACCAGGCTCCTCCGTCCATGGGATTCTCCAGGCAACAGCACTGGAGCGGGGTGCCATTGCCTTCTCCACGAGCAGAGCTTCAGTTTAGTTCAGTTCAGTTCAGTCGCTCAGTCATGTCCGACTCTTTGCAACCCCATGAATCGCAGCAAGCCAGGCCTCCCTGTCCATCACCAACTCTTAATGGTCATTAATGTTTTTTCCAATGGCGATGCTTACATGTACAAAAAAATATAACAAGCACTGGCATGTTGCCTTGTTCAGTTAAATGAAAACCTAATAATTCTTGTTGGGAGGGGAAAACCCCTTCCTTACTCCTCAGGTTTCTTGAATAGCTATTTTCTCTGAGCCCAACTTTTTACCCCTTCTCCACAGTTACCGCATTGCTAGGATGCAAATTCTGAATAAAAGACTTGCGGTAGAGGAGAATAATGAATGTCATGAAATCACGGTTACATTGATGCTTCCAACTAGAAGGAAAAATGATTACGAAAGTGAAGCACCCTGGAGAATTCTAGACTCAAAACATTAGGAAGTGTTAGCTACACTGTATCCCCGTTGGTAACGCAGTGTGTAGAATTCACACATGCAGACCTATGAAAACTAGCAATCGCCAATAGCTATAATTAGAGCAAAAAGTGCAGCCACCTATGTTAAAGCAAATACTCATCTTTGTGAAGACATGGAAGAAGAGCTCTACTGCGAGTATTTGCTAACTGTTTTTTCCCTTTGAGACAGAACTGCTGTTGTAGCTTTCAATATGTGTCCTTTGACCAAAAAGGGCATCTCCGCTGAGTGGCTGATGGGGACCCCATAGAGCCGAAGGTGTTTTCCCAACAAGTGTCACTGGTGATGGGGAGCTATGAAACAGGACTTCATCTGATGTCTTTTTTTTTTGTTTTCTTTCTTGACATTGATATACTTTTTCCATTAGAGTAGGAAAAAAGTTCATCCACTAAGGGGGCACTGCTGCTGCTGCTGCTGCTAAGTCGCTTCAGTCATGTGCGACTCTGTGCGATCCCATAGACGGCAGCCCACCAGACTCCCCCATCCCTGGGATTCTCCAGGTAAGAACACTGGGGTGGGCTGCCATTTCCTCCTTCAAAGCATGAAAGTGAAAAGTAAAAGTGAAGTCGCTCAGTAGTGTCCGACTCTTCGCGACCCCATGGACTGCAGCCTACCAGGCTCCTCCATCCATGAGATTTTCCAGGCAGAGTACTGTAGTGGGTTGCCATTGCCTAACCCACATAGGTGTCATTTCCACAACAATATAGACAGCTTTGAAAAGCTTCTCTTAATCCCAGTAATCTTCTAAATCACCGTCCTCA
Source organism: Ovis aries (assembly GCF_016772045.2). Taxonomy (NCBI): domain Eukaryota; kingdom Metazoa; phylum Chordata; class Mammalia; order Artiodactyla; family Bovidae; genus Ovis; species Ovis aries. The sequence goes on from NC_056073.1 coordinate 42,556,180, forward strand.
AAGCCACTGGCTGCTCTCATTGTCAGCCAAATGATGTGCCATCAACCACAGCTCTAAGGATTTCACTGAAAGATGAAAAGCTCTCAATCTAAGTCGGAAATGGCTCCATGGTCATTGGAGTTTGCTTGAATTCAAGGAGCTGAAGTCATTAGACTAAATGGTGCTACAGATGTCATTGTGTAGAATTTTAAACATATATTGAAAGCAACACATTTCTATTAACACTGCAGATTTACTAATTATTCTTAATGTTTTTGAATCTTGGGCATTGAAAAAGACAAACTGAGAGTCTTATTCACAAAAACTAAAACTACAGTGTGTATGTGTGTGTCTCTCTCTCATGTCTGGTACATTTTCTTTTCCAGTGAAGAAAAGGCATTGTCAGTGTGTGATCCTGTATCTAAAAGTATCTATATGCCACCAGAATTGTGAGCAGACATTGCAGGACTTTGCAGGATCACTAAACCTGTATTTTCGGAATCCATATCTCAGAGATTCTTCTAGTTTATCTTTCATGCCTATTTGCGGCCAGAAGTCTTTGGATTATTCAGACTAGTCTATACGGAAGAATGAATGTGCAAGGGGCATGAGGTTTCTTTGCGTCTGACACAGGCATCTTGGTAACTCACAGAATCCTTTCGACCCTAATAGCTTGAAAACCTATGCAAGATGGATTTCAATCTCAGAATGTAACTGATTCTGTGATACTGAGATTGGATGACTTTAAACATGGAATGGAATGGTATATGTTTTCCTGCTTGGAGAATCACCTTACTTTTTTTTAAAAAAAATAGCTGCTATTGTTCTGGATTTAATATCCCATTTTGATGCTAATAGTTCCTGTCTTGTACAAAGGACTTTGCTGAAAACCCTGAAGTGTGTGAGTTGCAGTGACTTCCTATCACAAAAGTGGCACTGACTAAAACAAGTGCGTAGCTTTAGTTGCAGTTCCCTGTAGCTGTTCCCTGATGGATTTATCAGCATTTTCTGCCTTTAACTGGACTGCACAGTCAGCAAACCACAGCTCACATGGCTTCTCGGTGGCTTCCTCATTGCAAACACCTCCTCATATCAAACCGTGGTGTCTGTCTCCCAGAGGTGTTTCTTTCATCTGCCTGGGTACAGTTATGCTTCCTCAGCAGTCTTTATACCCGAGCCCATTGGTTCTTACATGATCTATCCTGATGAGGTATGATGGCTCTGACCACTATTTCCAGATAATGTCTCTTGACTCCAAGGTTTTCCGCAGAAAGAGGATTTACCATCTTGCTATTCCTAAGCATTCTGATATCAAAAATGCAACTGGGGCAGAGACGGAATATAAAATGAATGGGATGACACAGTTTCTCCCCTACGCTATTACGCAAGAGTGGAACTCTCACAGAACCATATATCGCTGTGCAGTGGGCCCTTCACAGTTAATAGAGAATCCAAGATTTTTTAAAAAAATCTTTAATGGCTAGAGTAGGAGAAAGAAAGTCATAGGGACTTGTCACTGCAGAATGTAAGCAGTTCTGTTTCTCTAGCTGAGCTGCTCTCCAACATACGGTTATGAATTAAATTAGTTAAAACTAAACAAAAACTAAAACAGTTCCTCAGTCAGCCTAACCACATCTGAGGTGCTCGATAACCACACGTAGCTGATGGCTACGATGCCCATTGCTGGCTGGCAAATACGATGGAATGTTCTTGTTATTGCTGAAAATTCTGCTGGACAGCCCCGCTCAAAATAGACTTAAAACTCACAATAATGAGCCTAATGAATATGCAAAAATGAACCCATTTCTGGCACTGGGAGATTCAGATGGCATTGCTAACCTGGTCCACATCACAACAAATGGTCGGTTCAGTGGATAATATTTGCTTTAAAGAAGCTGCAGTGGTGAGAAGGAGGGGACACAGGGACAAAAGATGTATCTGGGGCACGTGTGGATGGTGGGACCCAGACAGCAGCAAGACATAGCTCCAGAAGTGGGCGTGGCCTGTGGAGAAGCCCTGATCGAATCTCAGCTCTTCTGGGTAGAAGCAGAGAGTCTAGACTTGGGTAAAGGGGAACCAGGAAAGGGAGACAGGCATCAAAGAACAGCAGAGGAGAAGTCCAGGTCACATGTCTGGTGGAGACCCTCGCTGACATTTACTGAGCGCTTTCTCTGGGCAGAAAAGGCTGTAAAGCCCCAAATGGATTATGTCCCCTGATCCTCCAGCAACCCTCTGGGAGGACAAGCCAGGGCAGAATGGAGTTGAAGAGTACGAATCCAGGGGTGTTCCCAGAGACTCCAGGAGGACCAGCTGCTTGGTAACAGACTGTCTTCAAGCAAGCAGGCTGGAGGCTCGGAGCAATAAGAGGGATGAAAGGCAAGCATGGCTTTGCCAGCTGGAGCCAACTAGGATCCTGGGGTTCATTCAAGCAGAAAGCAGAGTCCAGGGAGATAAGAAGCTGCCCTGTACCTTCTACAGACAGAAGACAAGGGAGCTGGGACCAGCGCTTAGGGCTCTGAGGAGAATGTGGTTGTTTTACAGATTTGCGTGGGGCTTAAGGCTTCAATACACCTGCAATGCAGAAGACCCAGGTTTGATCCCTGGGTCGGGAAGATCCTCTAGAGAAGGGAATGGCTGCCCACTCCAGTACTATTGCCTGGAGAATTCCATGAATTGCCTGGTGGGCTACAGTCCATGGGGTGCAAAGAATCAGACATGACTGACCAACTAACACTTTCACTTAAGGCTTCAGTGCCCTGCCGACTTGCCTAACTCTACACGAGTCCTAGGCAAACGTATGAAGTCAGGAAAGCTTTTCTAAGTGTGATTAGCATCCCCTCTATTAGCTGTTACCTTCCAGAGTTTGACTTGTTTCCTCCTTATAAACGTCAGTGCAGGTCGGCGGCTGAGGCATGATCAGGCATCAAAAGTGGGCAAGGATGTTCATCATGCCCAGGGTACTGTGCCCCACCCCGGTTTCACTGGTGGGGTCGAAGAGAGGCAGTTAGAAGGGCGGTATTGTGGTGGGTCTTCCAAGGATAACTTATACTAGGTAGCAGCTCTTGGGAGCTGACTGTACTTACGACCCACTGGCTTATGGAAACATCTGTCAAAATGAGGGGAAAAGGTAAGGAGTTATCTCCTAAGAATTCTGGTCAATGAGAAACAAGAGTAATTCTGGAGAACCTCTGGGGCAAGGTTTTCTTGCTCTTAGAAAGCAATACCAAGAAGGGAAACAGGCTTGTCTCTCCCCTCTGGATGTTGTGTCGGCATGTAATGCTGGAACTACTGCAGCCACCCTGTTACCATGAGGGGTTAGAGCCTGAGGATGGCATCCTTTTGCCTGGTTATTGAGTTACTGAACTAACCAGTTCTGGTGCTGCCCCACCACTAGATTTTACGATGTGGGATTCATTCATTCACTCACTCACTCATTTATGCAATACATATTAAATGAGCACTGATAAATGCCGAGCATTGCCTAAAAGGCATGTGGGATCCTTTAGAGGATAAAACACAGGAAGATCTTTGGCCTAAATTTTACTAGTTTAGCCTCCTTGAATTAAGTTTTTTGTTTTCTGAAACCTTAAGAAACTTATGGTTTAAGAACCATTAGTTCTTGAGAACCATGTTAACTTACACCCTGATGACTGCACACTGGCTTCACAGGGAGCTCAAGAGCCTACAATTAATAGCGTAAAAATAATCAAAAGGACATGCCTTATGTGATGTGTCTGTAATCGGTGCTTTGGAATCATTTTTCTCCCTGATCTGAACCACTGTCTCTCGGCTGCCACAATGCTACACATTTTTGGCTTACTTCCTATTTTCCTGTCCACGTCTTAATTCTTGAGTGCTTTCTTATTCCCAGATTATTTTAACTTCCAGATCACTCAGGGTGGGAGTACCGAGGGGTTTTCTATCAGGGGCGCTTACTTTCTCATGCTATATCTTCTCGGAGAAATACCATCAATCCTCATATCTTCATGACCCTGTATCCACGGACAATTCCAAACCTGCCATCTCCAACCCAGCTCTCCCTCTTGAGTTTCAAATCTGTACAGTGAGCGCTCTGCTTAGACATTTGGATATCTCACACACAGTGTGGTCAAACCATCGTGATATTCCCTTCTCTATACTTGCTTCTCTTCCATCCCCAGCTTAGGAGACAGGCACCTGCCCTTCGTCCCTGTCCACCAAGACTCCAAGCCAGAGTGCTGAGTGTCAGCCTTCACCCTCCCCTTCACTGCCCAAACCTAAGCGGTCACGGGCCCTCCTGACTCCATCTCCACCTCCTGTAATTCTCCAGCCTCTCCTCCCCGCCCCCACATTCCTATTTCCCTCATTCTTGCTCTCTGCCATCACACCATCCAAATCCCAGCGACAGTCCACTAGCTGGACTCCCTGACTCGGGCCTTGGTCTCCCTCCAAGACCTTCTCCCCTGTAGGCACAGTGATGAGGCTGCATATCTGATCACGCAGAAAACCCTTCCAGAACTCCTCGCTGCTCTCGGGACAAAGAACAAGCAGCTAACATCATTTTCCTGCCTGCAAGCTCTGCCCCGACTCCCCCGATCATACAGACACGCTCTTTCTTGCATTATCCCCAACCTGTGCCTCCTCATGTGAGGGTCCCTCTACTTAGAACACTCCCCCAATGCATCCCACCTTCTCCATGACAATCCTCACCATCCTTCAGGTTTCCTCTAAGACATCATGCCTTCCAAGATGCTATCCCTGAGTCTCCAGGCCTGGATAACGTGTCCAAGACACCCCACCCCTGAAATATCTTGTACTTTCCTTGTCGCAACCATCAAGCACCTGAACTCATTCTGGGACTGTAAGTTCTATTAATCAGGGGAGCTCACTTGCCCCTCCTGGTATTCATGACGCCCAGAATGATGCCTTCAACATAACAAGCATTCATTCAACAAACACACAAGAGATGAATCCACTTGCTGGGGAATGTCTGCTCACAGCTATAATAAAAACTACTTTCTTAATTTTGTTCACTTGGGATAGTGATTTCCCGAAAGAACAGTGATATCTGAAAGAGAATCTAGAGCACAATTTCTCTTCATTCTTTATCATTTAATCTGCTTTCCATTTACCCCACTAGGGCTATCTACCACATTAGGTGCCAAGGTGCTATATAAATGATTTTATGTCATTGAGGCCAAAGTAAACATTCTTTTCATTTTCACACAGTTACTCCAAATCACAGCTTCCAGAAGATGCCATCTCTAGGTGAGACATCAGAAACAGCTAAAAATGCGACAAAATAACAGTGCCTGGGAAAGGCTGTGAAAAGCACTACTTCCCATAAACTTCACGGCTTTAAGAATCTATGCACCTGGGACGCCAGATAGACAACGAGACTTAAAAGGCTCAGGTGGACAAATTCGTCTCCTCTGATATAGGAGAGAATTGTTATTTTTATTTTTAAAAGACGACGACCTTTTCATTTAAATACCAGGCTTTTTCGTCATGAATGTCTGAGAGTGGGGGGGTGGGGTGGATATAGACTCCGCATAAGAGAGTCATCCATTTCAAGGAGGTTCTGTTTGTGTTGATAATTAAAAATAACACCTTCCAAAATGCTGCTCCAACTCGATGAAGGGGGGGAAAAAGCACACCTCAATGCACTTTCTTATTTGTCGTGAAATGTTATCGCTAATTCCCAGCACACAGGGGAAAGGGAAGACTCTCGTTGGCACACGGTCACACTTCCCCTACACCCCATCCCACCTACCCTCCCTTCTTTCTGCGCTGGTGGGATTATGGATCTCCTCCCCACAGGTCTTGGTGTGACTGTAGCAAGCAGTCCCCTAGTGACCAGGGAACTGCATCGGCCTCAACTCCATCCCTGCACACAGCCGCACATGCCAGCTCCCTGCTCCTGTTTGGGGACTGAATGCATGTAATATACAGGGGCAAGAGCATGTCATTTCATGGAGAGAGAGGGTCTTCTTTCCCTCTCCTCCCCTCCTGATCAGTGATACAAACTCACTGATTGAGTGAGTGAAACACACTCATCCATTACAAAGCACGTGACAGGACTATCATAGAACTGAGGTTTCATCGCAAAACCCAGTGTTGAAAAATACAGACCATTTGCCACTGTTATCCTGAATGTTCTTCATGTACAGCATCATGCTTATTTGTAGAGACCATTTGCAATAACCACTAGGAGCAGTACTTATCAGTATCCTCTGATAACCAATAGGTAATATATTACAAAGTTTTGTGTGTGTTCCTGTAAGTTCCAAGTGCTTCCCAAATGGCTCAGTGGTAAAGAATCCGCCCGCCAATGCAGGAGATGCAGGTTCAATCTCTCGGGTTGGGAAAGTCTCCTGGAGAAGGAAATGGTGACCCACTCCAGAATTCTTGCTTGGGAAATCCCAGAGACAGAGGAGCCTGGTGGGCTATAGTCCATTGGGTTGCAAAGAGTTGGACATGACTTAGTGACTAAATAACAGCAACATAAATTCCAAACAAAGGACAGAAGGTCTAGGCAGAGTTTTCCAGAGTCTACATTCACTGGCTGTGAGCCCTTAGGCAAGGCTGTAACCTCACTGGGCCACAGCTGCTTCATTTCCACGTTAGAAAAACAACAGAGGCCAGGCCAGGTGACCTCATGAGATTCTTGCTAAGTCTGAGAAAAATTGGCACTATTTTACTAACAGCCAAACAGCTCACTGTTTTCAGGATATTCTTCTCTGTAACACTTAGAAGGCACTATTTGTATGTAGAGTATTTGGCATCCATATACATGAATATAGGAGCTTCCTTGGTAGCTCAGATGATAAAGAATCAGCCTGCAACGCAGGAGACTTCAGTTGGATCCCTGGGTTGGGAAGATCCCCTGGAGGAGGGAATGGCAACCCAAACCAGTATTCTTGCCTAGAGAATCCCACGGTCACAAAGAATCAGATAATCAGATACGACTGAGCGACTAACACTTTCTTTCTATACATGAATATATACCCAAGATAATGTTTCCTATTTAAATAATTGGCAATAAAGTTTCATGTATCATCAGTTCAGTTGTGTCCAACTCTTTGCAACCCCATGGACTACAGTACTCCAGGCCTCCCTGTCCATCACCAACTCCCGAAGTTTACTCAAACTCATGTCCATCGAGTCAGTGATACCATCCAACCATCTCATTCTCTGTCATTCCCGTCTCCTCCTGCCTTCCATCTTTCCCAGCATTAGGGTCTTTTCAAATGAGTCAGTTCTTCGCATCAGGTGGCCAAGGTATTGGAGTTTCAGCTTCAACATCAGTCCTTCCAGTGAATAACAAGGGGGATCAGAGCTCTAGTGTTCTGGATTTTGCCAACACGGATTAACAGACCAAGTCACATATATGTGCAGACAGTCTCAAGCTGGCATTTGTTGTTCTTTTCAGGAAACCTACACCGAGCATCGACTATGTCCCGGCACTACTGCGGGCAGCAGGACGCCTGTAAGGTCCATGAACAAATCAGACAGAGATGCTGTCCTACCTGCTGGAGCTCACATTTCAGTGTGGAGAGACCGATGAGGAAAAGGCTAACACAATATATATGTAATTTACAGACTGCAGGTGACAACAGACAGAAGAAAAAAAGGAGAGAAAGAACACAGTGGCGCAGGGTCAGGGGACTATGGACCTATGGAAGGAGGCAACAATTTAAAATCCAGAGCTTCCAGGGAAGGTTCGTTGAGAAGGTGGCATCTGAGCAAAGAATTAAAAGAGCAGTGAACCATGTGAACGATGTCTCGGGGAAGAGGGTGCTGGGAAGACAGCGCAGCCAGTGCCAATGTCAGGGGCTGGAAAGCAGGTGAGATGTCACAAGAGGAAGTTATGAGGAGGCACTGCCCAGGAACTGAAGCAAACTTAGGGGATGGAGGGCAGGTTGCAGAGGGTTTGGGAGGCTGCTGGAGAAACCTGGAACTTCTCTGAGTAGGGGGTGACATGTTCGGATTTACAGAGAACCAAGCGAGAAGCAAATGCAGCCCAGAGGCTTTAATGCACATACCAAGACAACTTAAGGGTCCAAGAATTAGGTTACACGTTGTTTAGAGTTAGCAGTAGGACCGATGCTCCTGTTTCACGGCATTTAGGTCTCTGTGTAAAATATCACCTCCTCCAGAGGGCCTCCATGACTGCGTTGATAAAAAATCACGCCCCCAACCCTGAGTTTATCTCCTTACACTACTGCTTTGTTTGCCTGCAGAGAATTCATCACTCCTTGACAGGATATCCTATGCTTATTTAATTATCTCCTGACTCCTTTGGAAGAATGTAAACTGAGAATGTGAGGGTTTTACTCTTGGTTATCACTATAGCTTGACACCTGACCACCTGGCCCAGAGTGGGGAGTCAGTATCAATTTCCTGAATGAATGAACATTCCAGGAGTTTAGGAGAACCCTTAAGTTCTCACTAAAAAAAAAAAAAAAAGATTACGAAATTGGTGAATAGTTAAAAATAAGCTGTCTACAAAATGATAGGTTATTTTCCATCATTAGTTGGTTTCACATTTTTATTCTTCAGACTGATGATGGTCCACTGTAATGTTTACGCTGTGCTTTTCACAAAATTGCTATATCCATATTGTGAGAAATGTGGGAAACGGAGGAAAAAGCATTTAAAATGTTATGTTCCTACTCCATCATGATTAAACAGTTTAAATTTTTCTTCATAGTTTTCAAAGTTTGCTGCATTTTTATATGGCCTTGATAAATCCAGAGATCAAACACTTTTCTGATTTTTAAGGTTTTATCTAAACTTTCTTCTGAACTCTATACTTCCATGATTTGATAGGGAAGCCAATAAAAAATATGAGCCATCCAGCAGCTCCTGCTCATCACACCTGCATTCCATTAAGTGAAGGATTCCTGAGCTAGTTTCTACAGATATTGATAAAATCTCTGCTCTTCAATCTAAGCTCTCATTTTGCCTGACTTAAATTTAGTGACCATTTTGGGATTTTAACCTGCTAAGAAAAATATACTCCAGTATTATATATGCAGTATAAAAAGAATACTCCAGTATTCTTGCCTGGAAAGTCCTATGGACAGAGGAGCCTGGGGGGCTACAGTCCATGGGGTCACAATAGTCAGACATGATTTAGCGACTAAATCAACCAAGAATAAGATAAGCAATTTCTAGGAGAACTGTCAGAATAATCCAAAGTGTTAGTTGCTCAGTCGTATTCAACTCTTTGCAACCCCATGGACTGTAGCCTGCTAGGCTCCTCTATCCATGGAATTATCCAGGCAAGAATACCAGACTGGCTTGCTATTCCCTTTTCTAGGAAATCTTCCTGACCCAGGGATCAACCTGGGTCTCCTGCATTGCAGGCAGATTCTTAACTATCTGAGCCCAGGGAAGCCATAAGAAAACCTCAGTAATTCTGAGTTCGCTTTGCCTAAACAGGTGCACTTCTCACATCCCTACAGCTTATCTTTACACTTTCTATAAACAAGTAAGGCGTTATTAAGCAAAATCAATAACAAAGAGCTGGAAGAGAAAAGCTCACCTACTAAAGATAAACTGCTTTCCGCATTAGCAATATCATATCCAAAACACTGTAACTGCAGCGTGAACCCAGGCCGGCCCTGGCAGACGGGCTGACAGTCGCTACAGACCACTGGGCAGCTGTCAGGGACTGAATCTGTGCTGGACAGCGCTTTGCTGCCAGATGACCAGACTCAGGTGCTAACAGACTCGGTGCCAAATGAGGACTGACCAGCCAGGCGACAAGGAAGGACGGCCGAAAACCTATGAAATTTATCTCTGAAACGAACAACTTGGAAAAGGATGCAAGGCTCTTGGCCCCTTGCTGTTCACTCAGGTTGTGGCAATCAAAGTTTGTCTGTTCTACTCCCTAGGCTCTCAGACACAGCCGCTGACTGATGCTGTAGAGAAGGGAAGGATGATAACAAGCAAACAGCGTATTTAGAGGCTAAGAGGACGAGAGGGGAAGGACGAGAAGGCGATGAAGTCAGACATCGAGGGGCTGGGTTCTCTGCTACCCACATGGTAAGACAGTCGTGAAGGGGGCTGAAGATTCCTGAACCTGAAAAGGGACAACGATGTCCCTTCGTAACCCTGAAGGGGGCCTGAGCTAGAACAGGAATGTCAAGGGTTTCAAAAAATACGTACGATGATGACGATGAGATTATTACCAATAGAGGTTTGTTAACAATTTCTCAAGGATTTATGGAATGACTGCCACCAGTGCACTCTGCACGTTGTTACAGACGGAACTGTGTCCGTCCCCGCCAACTGTCCACATTTACATGTGAAGCCCAAACCCCCAACGGGACTGTATTTGGAGATGAGGCTTTTAAGGAAGTAATGAGGTTAAATGAGGTCCGAAGAGTGGGCCTTGGTCCAACAGGACTGATTTTCTTGTGAAAAGAGGAAGACACACCAGGACTGCACGCACGGAAGACCACGTGAGGTCACAGGGAGCCAGCAGCCGTCTGCAAGCTGACAGGCGGCCACACCAGAAACCAACCCTGCTGGCACCCGGATCCTGGACTTCCAGCCTCCAAAACCACGGGGAAATGCATTTCTGTAGTTTAAGTCACCAGCCTCTGGTTGTTATGGCAGCTTTGGCAATCTAAGGCAGATATGTGATCTCACGTCATCCACATTATATTATCATCCACACTTTTAAATACAGAAACAGAAGCACCAGAGGTGTTCAGCAAGTTGACTAAAGTTGCACAGCTCTTGCGAAGTGGAACTAGAACTGAATCCAAGCAATGACTTCAGGACTCATGTTCCTAACAGCTGATGAAACAGAATACAAGGTCATATGATTAATATCTACAGTGACAAAAAAGAAAGAAAAACAACGCTTTTATCAGAAAAATCTACAGTAAATACAATTTACTTTGCAATTTTACTTCTCCCCTTCTCATCATCCAAACAGTAAGTATTCTGGTGAGTAAGCCTGTCTCAAGCTTCTCTATCTGAGGTTTGGGGGGGTCTGGCAGCAAGCCTACAAGGTCCATGTTCTCTTGGAGTTAACAGGCCAGTGAGGAAGCCCAGTCAACCACCGAATGGAAAAAAGCAGACACTGATAAGCGCAAAGACAGAAATAAAACTGGAAGTTGTGGTGACAGGTGGGGGCCAGACCGGTCCTTTTCTCCACAGCCAGTGACTGAATGCATGCCATGAGATGACCTCAAACAGGACCCAGCTCCTAATTCTGGGGCAGCTCCTAGTGTGGGCTGGCAGCCCCCAGACTCAATGCACCCCCCGTTTCTTCCCCTATAAAGTAGGCCTTTTGCTCTAATGGTCTCAGTTCAGTTCAGTGGCTCAGTCGTGTCCAGCTCTTTGCGACCCCATGGAATGCAGGACGCCAGGCCTCCCTGTCCATAACCATCTCCCAGAGTTTACTCAAACTCATGTCCTTTGAGTCAGTGATGCCATCCAACCATCTCATCCTCTGTCATCCCCTTCTCCTCCCGCCTTCTATCTTTCCCAGCATTAGGGTCTTTCTTCTCTAATGGTCTACGGCTTCCTTGATTAAGTCAGAAAGTTATTTAGGCAATATTTACCCTAACTCAGTTATTAAGCTAGAGAAGGCAATGGCAACCCACTCCAGTACTCTTGCCTGGAAAATCCCATGGATGGAGGAGCCTGGTGGGCTGCTGTCTACGGGGTTGCACTGAGTCGGACACGACTGAAGCACCTTAGCAGCAGCATCAGCAGCAGCAGCAGTTATTAAGCATAATGGAAATTATAAAGACTATAAAATGTATTCTCTCCTTCAGAGGATTCCTGAAGTTTTCCAGTGAGAGACTCAGAGGTTGCAGGAAGAACGGAGGGAAGGGGAGGGATCACTGAACTGGATTGAACAGGCTTTAGTGCTGACAGTAATAGCCCCTGGATGCTGACTCTGGAATACCATACCTGCAGTCAGACGCTTCCCATCTTCACTGGAGAGGGAATGTGGAGAAAGGAGTTTGAGATGAAAGAGGCAAAGTTAAGATCAACAAAAGGGTATGTTTGGGGGACCTTAAAGAAGGCTGTGTGCTGAAGAATTGATGCTTTTCAAATTGTGGAGAAGACTCTTGAGAGTCCCTTGGACTGCAAGGAGATCAAACCAGTCAATCGTAAAGGAAATCAACCCTGAATATTCACTTCAAAGACTGATGCTGAAGCTCCAATACTTTGGCCACCTGATGCAAAGAGCCAACTCATTGGAAAAGACCCTGATGTTGGGAAAGACTGAGGGCAAAACAAGAGGGCGATGGAGGATGAGATGGTTAGATACCATCACTGACTCTACAGACATGAGTTTGAGCAAACTCCTGGAGACAGTGAAGGACAGGCAAGGCTGGAGTGCTGCAGTCCATGGGGCTGCAAAGAGCTGGACATTACTGAGCAACTGAACAACAACAGAAAGTAAGACGTTGGATAAAAGTGACAAACTTATGGATTCTTTTTCTCTGGAGAGCCTATTCAGCCAAAGAAACTGTCTCTTGGCGTGGCTTGCTCAGAAGTAGAAGGCCGGCATGGCTCACCCATGAGGTGCCAGAAGGCTATAATTAATGAAGAATTAGTCACTCAGTCAAGTCCAACTCTTTGCTGTCCCATGGATGGTAGCCTGTCAGGCTCCTCTGTCCATGGAATTATCCAGGCAAACATACTAGAGTGGCTTGCCATTTCCTATGCCAGGGGATCGTCCCGACCCAGGGATTGAACCTGGGTCTTCTGCACAGCAGGCAGATTCTTCACCACCTGAGGCACCAACTAATCCAGGAAACTTGAAATAATACAACTTCACACCCTACCAGTGAGTGGTGGTGAAGATTTTTTGTGTATTTAGTGAAATATACATGGGAAGATCATGTGTGTGTTTGGGGCTGTGGTATGACTGTTGACAGGGTACACTTGAACTCCTGGTTTGCCTGACCGAAAATATTCCAGAGGCCTTTCCAATACATTCATGATACATGACAACTTAGTTTTATTCAATAAACTTTACTAATTCAGATTCATTTTTTAAAACCCTTAAGAGCTGGCTAAAAATAAAGATTGAACTTTAAAATGTGTTAAAAATAGACTGGGTTTTATTTCATTAGTTTTAGAACACTCTAAATTGACACAGATTTTTCACTCTAATTGTTGCCTAGGAGATCTTATTACATACAAGGCCCTTACAACTTGCAGCATTTCAGAGTGGCAAAGTGTTGTAAAAATACTTTAAAAGTGCCATCAGGATGCTCCATGACAGGGGTGAATGCGGTGAGTCGTACCAGAGGAATAAGGACCAACTCACTGAGGACAGCAGAATCAGAGGAAAACACCCAGGTTAGAAACACACCTGCCTTTCGGTGTCAGGACACAAACTCACTGCGCAGAGGACCTATGAAAACGTGGTGAACTGTCAGAATTACAAGATCCCTTTGATGGTTAGAGTGGACCTTTAAAGGAGAGTGTGTGATTTAATAGTCTGGCCCAACAAACAACACTGGCATCAAATAGTAAGACCTGAAGAGTACTGACGGCCGTAACAAAGCTGGAATAAGAGTATGTCATTTCTCCTAAAGGACTTCCCTGGTGGCTCAGAGGTAAAGAATCTACTTGCCAATGCAGGAGATGCAGGTTTGATTCCTGGGTCAGGAGGATACCCAGGAGAAGGAGACAGCAACTTACTCCAGTATTCTTGCCTAGGAAATCCCACAGAGGGAGCTGGTGGGCATCAGTCCATGGGGTCGCAGAGAGTCAGACACGACTGAGTGACTAAGCACAGGCAAGAGACTAAACAACATTTCTCGTAAAGCTTTAAGTGAAGGGTGATGAGGGGAAGGGTGGAGAGGAAGGAGACGGGTTGGTGGGGGGCCGGTGATGACTAGTTAATATGCTGTGTAAACCATTGTGTAGCTTTGTATTTAAAGGCAGTAGTTCAACCAGCAAACGACACATGATAAGTCACTGGCGAACACTTGTGGACACATTCACAGAGCATTTGTAATCATTGTAAATATCATTTGAAATCTCTTACGTGTACATTTATATTTTATCATTTTCTTCACTTTGATTCTCCTACTGCTGGGAGAGGAACTGCCCAAAAAAAGCTGTTCGGGATATTCTAGAGCTTGTGGATTTTTAACATTTGTCTTGGGAATCCCTGGTGCCTGAAAGAACCGAAGCAATTAAATTCACCCCAGCTGTGTGTGTTCAGACACCAACAGGCTCACCCCCAGTACTGACACCATTCCTGGGGCCCTATCACTTTTCTTAGCATCCCGTGGTTTGATTCCAAAGCTGAGAAAAAGGGAGGGTTCACCTTCGCGACAATACCAATCACTTCAGCGCTGTCAGCTCCATTCTCTGATCTCTCCAGAAGTGTCTGGAGTTTTACAGGTTCAAACTCTGACAAAGCAATGCAGAGAACGAAATCCTGCTCTGAGAAACACACACACACAGATTCCAAGCATGGCTTCTTTCTGGCCCGTGGAGCCTGGAGTGGTCCCCTTACCTTTATCATAGATTTCCTTCAAGACCCCTCGTTTTATCAGCTCCTCTCTGCTTTGCCTCATGGATATTTTCCTTTCCAGGGCTGTAAGCAACACACAGAGAAGCAGGTGTGAGTCGGTAACAAAGACCATTTAAAAAAAAAAGCATATTTTAAGATGTACTAAAATATAATGCATGGGAAAGCTTCTGTAAATCATACATGACTAATGTAAGCTAATGATACCAGTGACCAGCTACTATGATCAGCATCTTAATCTGCTTATTTCATTTTATCTTCAAGACAATCCAATTACCTATGACGCAGGCATTTTCACTTCACTTTATTTAATCGTGATGTATGGTTGAGAAAACTGAACCACAGGGCAGCTCGACCACCTCTCAGAACCACACTGGGAAGAGGGTCTAGCATCCGAAGCCAGAAACGCTAACTTCATCCTCGGTTTAACTTCTGCATCACATAGCATCTTCTAGAGTGTGACCCTTCCTCAGAAAGGGATTCCTCAAAAGGGGTTCCTCTTTTAATTACCTAGTTCATACAGATCATGTCTTACTGTCTTCTTGAGGATTTAGTCGCTTCTCAACTATTAAAAGGTGGTATGAAAACATCTCTTCTAAAGCTCCCTGGATTGGTACCCAGGTTCCCGAGGAGAGACTGAAGGGGCAGGGGGAGACCTCCGAGGGACACCCACCTGTCTCTCTCGGGTCCCAGTGAGGAATGAAGGAATTATTCAGTTGCCAAACGTCCCTCTACGAGGACCCAGCCACTCACCTGAGCCAACCGCTCGGGCAAGCAGGGGCTGGGGGAGGGAAGAGGAAGCATTTCCTCGGATCAGTGGTGTGATGGAGGGCAAGTCAAGTGGGAACAGAGCCCACGAGTGGGGAAGGGGGGCGCGGTACACAGGGCAGGCCAGTGGCTCCAGGCAGGATGGGGGTAGGGGGGATTGGCAGGGCCTATAGAGGAAACAAAGCTATTCCAGCAAAGCTATTACATCTAGGAAGTACTGAGAGGAGGAAGTGAGAAGTGGTTGTGGTCCCTTCGGTCAGCTTGAGATTCTTTGCCTGCTTTGGTTACACAGTCATCCAGGTTGCGGGGGCGGGGGGTCAGAAACATCAGTTATAAAATATGAAAACAATTTTATGTAGATAAATTTAGATACAGTTTAATTAAACACACACAAGTCTCAACAGAATTTAATGCAAAAAATATATGAGTAAGAACTAGAAAGAAAGCAAGGAAACAAGAATTGTGATTGAACTCTGTTACCCACTAGCTGTCCGATCTTCACCAAGTCACTCTGCCAGTCTGGAAAGACACTGATGCCTCCCCTGCCAACATTTAACAGGTCCAGCCTGGGACCCGACAACTATATGACAGTAAAAAGCTCTCTGGGTTATCCTCAAGCATATCAGGACCGAAAATCCCTGATTATCCATTTTGAAACTTATTATTTTAAAGATGTATTCTAATGCCCTCCCTTAGATTACCAAGAATTCAGTGGTATGAGAAGGAAAAATAAATGTTAGCCCAGGCAGACAGCTTACTGAGAACATGTTAATAAGAAGATGGATGTATATAAACCTATAGCCCCCAGAAGTGAGGGCAGGAAGGCTGTATGGAAGGATAAGGGTTAGAAGTGAATGGGGAAACTATTAGGCAGTGTTCGCTTTGGGAGGTAAAGGAGTTTTATGTCCTGAACCAAAGGACAAGATATGGTGGGAAGAGGGCAGAATGTGCTCTCGTACAGAAGGGGGATGCCCGGGGAAGGGGAAGAGAAGTGTGTGCCGTTAGGTCAGAAAGTTCTGCCTGATTTTAAAAAACATTTGCTCAGCAGCACAATAGGAAAGACTGAATAGGCAAGATGAAGTGGGGGTTTTCAAGGTAAAAGTTTATTAGCAACCTTCCTGATGAATAAAGTGTCGCCCTGTCCTGAACCATGTAAATGAACAGATTTCCCTTCAACAAAACAAGTTTCCCAGGGGCTTTTCAAAACCGTGGAGTAAAGCAAGTGAAGCAGAGCCACAGACAGAAACGAAGGACCTGCAGGTAGGTGGGCAGAGCCCTGGACACGGAGGTCCGAGAGCTCCAGCACCAGCAGAATATGGACACTCTCAGGCCAACCACTGTTATCCGGACCTCAGCTGTCTCTCCACACTCAGGCAACAACTGAGGACTAGCTGCCCACAGTGCAAGGGACTCCATCTGGGCTGGGGATGATGGTAAGCAGAGGGACAGCCCCTCCCTCCCAGAGATCACAGGCTAAAGTGTGATTCAGTCATCAAAGGAGACGCCACCTCATCTATGATTGCAAACTGAGATGGGCCTCTGCTTCCATCAGAGCATATGCCAAATAACCTCCTCCACGGGGGAGCTGGGGCTTCCCTGGTGGCTCAGCAGTAAAGAACCCGCCTGCCAATGCAGGAGACTCGGGTTCAACCCCTGAGTTGGGAAGATCCCCTGGAGAAGGAAATGGCAACCCACTCTAGTATTCCTGCCTAGGAAATCCCACAGACAGAAGAGCCTGGCGGGTTATAGTCCATGGGGCTGCAAAAGAGTCGGACACGACTGAGTGCCTGAACAACAGCAACAACTGGGGAATTAGAGAAGGCTTTTCTCAGGAAGAGACCCCCAAGTTGGGTCTAAAAGCTGAATATATGTTATCTTAGCTCAGGGCAGTCAGGGAGGAAGTGGAAAACACTCCAGACAGAGCAAGCAGGGGGGATCAGGGTGCCGTGGACAAGCAGAGAGGAAGCCAGTGTGACTCACAGCCAACACCAGCTGGAGGACGATGGTTTGAGATGGCAGTCAGAGGGGAAGGGGGCGCTGGGCCATGCAGGGACTTCCTGACCACATTCTCCTAAGGGAAACGTGAAGAAACTGGTCAGGTTTCAGTTATTTGACAGACCAATGTCCACTTCAGCATGGAGGATGGACTGGACAGAGGCCAATTACTGGATGATTGCAGAAGTCTGGGCAGAAGATGAAGGCAGCTACACAAGGATGCTGAAGATAAACATGGAGTGGTTAAGAAATGAAAAAAAAAAAATAGTGACCACAAGAGCAAAACCATCAGTTAAAAACAAAAATAGTAAATCTAAGCAGATGATTAAATTAAACTTTAGCCCACAGTAAACGAGAGGGCAGCATTAAAATACAAGGATTAGATATAAAGCATATATCTAAAGATATATGGTGAAGATATCTTAAGATATAAAGGTGAAGGGGCTTCCCCAGTGGCTCAGTGGTAAAGAATCTATCTGCCTGTGACACAGGAGATGCGGGTTTGATCCCTGGGTTGGGAAGATTCCCTGGAGGAAGAAATGGCAATCCACTCCAGTATTCTTGCCAGAAAATCTCACGGACAGAGGAGCCTGGCGGACTACAGTCCCCAGTGTCACAGAGTCAGACATGACTCAGCAACTGAGCATGAGCATGGGCACATAAAGGTGAATTTCTAAAACCAATTATTTTAACCTCTAACACAATAGAACCAAAACAGAAAAAGCAGGAAGCTGACTTCCCCTGCCAAAAGGAAAATACAGGTTAGGTAGCAACAATGCAATTCCTTGGATCTTCAGAAAAGAACCAAATCTCTGGGCTGCAGTAAGTGTAAAACACTGTAAAAGGCTTTCAAGATAGTCGTGTGGCAACTGAGACACCAAAATAAAGTTGCATAAACAAGCAAGTGTGCAAATGCTAAAGCAGTGATATCCAGTCTAAAATTCCACACCAACACATGAAACAGCCTAAGAAGGACAAGGGGGGAAACGACTGATTGCCTTTTATAGACCAACAAAGAATCAGAAGAGTAGATCCAAACAGCTTTTAAAAAGCTTCACATATCCCCCTCTTTCTTGCCTAAAATGAGTGAGAGAAGGACTTCTCAATTACTGTACCCAATACAGCTCCCAAAACATATGAAAAGGTTAGCCCATCTAAGGAAGGCTCTCTAAGCTTGTCATTAAACAAAATATTAATGTAAAAGTCATCCAGGAAACCTTGAAAAGCATAGTTATTCTTGCACTTTTATCAACATCTTTTTATTTTCCATTTTTTTGATCTGTTGACATCTTGGGGCCACGCTGATCCTAGACTGGGCCCCTCGCGGGGAGCCTGCCTTTCCTATGCAAACCGACCTATCCAGAGCCCCACCCTCAACCACCTCCTTCACAGAGTCCTTACAGCAAATAGGCCATTCTTCCTCTGCCCTAATCACCACAGGGCCAGGTGCCAGACAACTGGAGACACTCCTTAAGCCCCAGAGTCCACTACAATGAGTCAAACCAGCCGGGTAAGCCCATTTACCCTGTCCTGCCCATTGCTTCTTGTGGAAACCACAAAAAAAGGCTCTTGCCCACCTTTTCCTCCCATTCTTTCTGCCTCCTGAACAACCCGTTTTGGCCCTCTATGGCCTGGCATGCCCTTTCTCTTGCAAGCTGTGAGGATAACAAACTCTTCAATGGCAATCGTCTCGATCTGTTGGCTTCACTATACCTGAATAATGAGAAAACCTACATTTAAAAACATGCCTATCATTGCACTGGTTTGTAAACAAAGGTAAAAAACTAAGGTTATTTTTTTCCCACAGCTTTATGTTCCATTTTATTGCTCGGAAGTCTGTTTACAATTGAGTGAAAGCTTTATAAATAGGAAGCCTGGTGAAAGAAGGACTCTCAACAGTAAATTCTATCAAAGCCCAGAGACCAGCTCTGGTAACGGAATAACAGCAGTTTTAATCACTTTTGTAAAAATTTTTTGAGCCAGTACTGCAGTTTATGCCATGTTTACTAAAAGCCAGTTCCTCATCACCTCCAATTAATTTTTTCAGTTTCCCTATACATTTGGATTTGTGCTAAGCCAAGGAATCCTATGCTTCTTTGACATCGAAGAATTAAAACTGGCATCTTGGAAGGGCTTGTTCTTGTTTAGTGAATGCCTGGGCTGGATAAATTTGTTAAAAATAGCTAGAACATTCTCTTTTTATTTTCTGCATGTGCAAACATGCATGCTTTTTTGAAAATTTATGGAAATAGATGAAGCATTTTAACAGTAAATAATTTAAGAAATGGAAAACAAACTTCTTTTTCATTGTCCCTCCTTACAAACACCCAGCTCATCACTTCTCACCACTGCCTTTCTTTGGTAATGTCCTTCTCTCTTTCCTCCGTCTCTCTCTGCTCCTTCTCCACACACTCCCACATGATATAAACACAGTTTTTAAAACCACAAATGGGAGCATTCTGCTCACATTATTCCACAACTCTTTTTTTCTCCTCTCATTTATGAATATGTTTTGGAAATCTTCCCGTTGGTACATACAAGAAAACACCTCATTCTTTTTGAGTACCGCCTACCATTACATGGATCTAAGTGCCAAATTCAGATTTAAATTGAAGAAAGTAGGGAAAACCATTAGATCATTCAGGTGTGACCTAAATCAAATCCCTTACGCTTATACAGTGGAAGTAACAAATTCAAGGGATTAGATCTGATAGACAGAGTGTCTGAAGAACTATGGAAGGAGGTTCGTGACATTGTACAGGAGGCAGGGATCAAGATCATCCCCAAGGAAAAGAAATGTAAAAAGGAAAAATGGTTGTCTTAGAAGGCCTTACAAATAGCTGTGAATAGAAGAGAAGTGAAAGGCAAAGGAGAAAAGGAAAGATATACTCATTGGAATGCAGAGTTCCAAAGAATAGCAAGGAGAGAAAAGAAAGCTTTCCTCAGCGACCAATGCAAAGAAATAGAGGAAAACAATAGAATGGGAAAGACTAGAGATCTCTTCAAGAAAATTAGAGATACCAAGGGAACATTTCATGCAAAGATGGGCTCGATAAAGGACAGAAATGGTATGGACCTAACAGAAGCAGAAGATATTAAGAAGAGGTGGCAAGAATACACAGAAGAACTACACAAAAAAGCTCTTCATGATCCAGATAATTGTGATGGTGTGATCACCAGCCTAGAGCAAGACATCCTGGAATGTGAAGTCAAGTGGGCCTTAGGAAGCATCACTACCAACGAAGCTAGTGGAGGTGATGGAATTCCAGTTAAGCCATTTCAAATCCTGAAAGATGATGCTGTGAAAGTGCTGCACTCAATATGAAAACAAATTTGGAAAACTCAGCAGTGGCCACAGGACTAGAAAAGGTCAGTTTTCATTTCAATCCCAAAGAAAGGCAATGCCAAAGAATGCTCAAACTACCGCACAACTGCACTCATCTCACATGCTAGCAAAGTAATGCTCAAAATTCTGCAAGCCAGGCTTCAACAGTACATGAACCATGAACTTCCAGATGTTCAAGCTGGTTTTAGAAAAGCAGAGGAACCAGAGATCAAATTGCCAACATCCACTGGATCATCGAGAAAGCAAGAGAGTTCCAGAAAAACATCTATTTCTGCTTTATTGACTATGCCAAAGCCTTTGACTGTATGGACCACAACAAACTGTGGACAATTCTTAAAGACATGGGAATACCATGAGAATACTTGAGAAATCTGCATGCAGGTCAGAAAGCAACAGTTAGAACTGGACATGGAACAACAGACTGGTTCCAAATAGGGAAAGGAGTATGTCAAGGCTGTATATTGTCACTCTGCTTATTTAGCTTATATGCAGAGTATACCATGAGAAACACTGGGCTGAATGAAGCACATGCTGGAATCAAGATTGCCGAAATACCAGTAACCTCAGACATGCAGATGACACCACCTTTATGACAGAAAGCGAAGAGGAACTAAAGAGCCTCTTGATGAAAGTGAAAGAGGAGAGTGAAAAATTTGGCTTAAAACTCAACATTCAGAAAACTAAGATCATGCGTCTGGTCCCATCACTTCATGGCAAATAAATGGGGAAATAGTGACAGACTTTATTTTTGGGGCTCCAAAATCACTGCAGGTGGTGATTATAGTCATGAAATTAAAAGACTCTTGCTCCTTTGAAGAAAAGCTATGACCAACCTAGACAGCATGTCAAAAAGCTGAAACATTACTTTGCCAACAAAGGTCCATCTAGTCAAAGCTATGGTTTTTCCAGTGGTCATGTATGGATGTGAGAGTTGGACTACAAAGAAAGCTGAGCACCGAAGAATTGATGCTTTTGAACTGTGGTGTTGAAGAAGACTCTTGAGAGTCCCTTGGACTGCAAGGAGATCCAACCAGTCCATCCTAAAGGAAATCAGTCCTGACTATTCATTGGAAGGACTGACGTTGAAGCTGAAACTTCAATACTTTGGCCACCTAATGCAAAGAACTGACTCCCTGGAAAAGACCCAGAAAATGGGAAAGATTGAAGGCAGGAGGAGAAGGGGACAACAGGGGATGAGATGGTTGGATGGCATCACCGGCTTGATGGACATGAGTTTGAGCAAGCTCCGCGAACTGGTGATAGACAGGGAGGCCTGGAGTGCTGCAGTCTATGGGGCTGCAAAGAGTTGAACACGACTTAGTGACTGAACTGAAGTGGCAGAACTAATTTCACCATCCGAAACTGAAGGAAGTTTAAGTTGCTTCACCTTTTTGGGCCTATAATAAACATTGCCAGTGTGATTATATCTGTTCAGGCACCCACATGAACAGGGATAAGAATTTTTCTAGTATGTATCACTAGACTTACTGGGCAGAGGGTGCTTTTGATGTGCTCCAGTACTGATGGAAGAAAGAAACTCTTATATTTCATAAAATGAGGAAATGGGGAAAAAAGCAATATCAATTCTTTTTAGTCATCTGCTTCTTCTCAGAGTACCAGGGCAGGGAGCTATTCATGTATTTCTCTAGGATAATCTATCTTTGTTTAATTCTCTGCACAACTGCCTTAAATTACACTCTGTATGGGATAGAAGTTTGAAGGGGAAAAAACAATTGATAAATGATGAAATCTACAGTAGCTTACTGCAGAGCCTTATGCCTTCAGCAGTTAAAATAGTCAGCCTGCAAGTACTGGGTTGGCCAAAAAGCTCATTTGGGTTTTTCTGTAAGATGGTGTGGGGAGACCTGACTGAACTGTTTGGTTAATCCAGTAAAATCTGTAGCCTTCATCCCTTTAAAATTGGACAGCTCCAGTGAAAGTGGATTTAGGCTAGAGACCTACAAGCAACAAATGGAATGAGCCTCCGGAACCCGGAATCTACCTCTACTTCCCATGTGACATCGTAAAAAGGAGGATTATTAATATGCTGCAACAATTACAGCCTAGGAAAACCCAACATGAAACAATCAGCCCACAGTTACATTATTTCCATCTTCTTTAAGATGAAGAGAGTCTCCAAGTTAAGTGCATACAAACAATATATAAAAGAGAAAGAAAAGCAAAGATTTGGAGGAACAGAATAAACCCAGAAGTCTTCCATTTCAAAAGATTAGAGAGACAATGCCATTTATCTCTTATTTTGTAAGAAAATAAATGAGAAAAGCAACAACACTGTTGATCTAAGTGGAGGAGGAAATGGCAACCCACTCCAGGATTCTTGCCTGAAAAAGTCCACGGTAAGAGGAGTGTGGTATACAGTCCATGGGTTGCAAGGAGTTGGATACAACTGAGCATGCATGTCAATCTAAATGCCGTGTTGAAGAAAGAAGTAAAAAAAAATTCAATCCTAAATGCTTAGTTTTAGACAGAATCGTATGATAAACACACTCAAGAATTTCTGTTAATCTAGAAGCTATCTGTGTAAGCACCAAATTTTTACCAACTCAGATGATTTCAGGAGTCCTATGCATATCTAAACATTTTGCTAAGTGTAGAGTCACTAGGCAAGAAGGTTTTTCCATTGATTATCCAAAGAAAAGCTTACTGAACCTAATTCAAGATGCAAAACATCTTTTAAAATATTTCATAATTAACATCAAATGATCCTCAATATCAGAGACTGAACAACAAGGTCTTACTGTATAGCACATGGCAATAAATCCAATACCCTGTGATAAACCCCAGAGGAAAAGAATATGAAAAAGAATGTGCGTATATATATATAAATGAATCACTTTGTTGTACAGCAGAAATCAACACAACATTGTAAATCAATTATATCTCAATAAAATTAAAAACAAAACAAAACAGAGGCACTGTTGAAAACTCTTTTCCCTCTAAAAATCTAAAGCATGTGGAAATTCCACCTAAAGGTTAGAAACTAGCAGTTCAGTGTCTTCATCACGTAGGCATAGCTCCATACTTCCCCCATTGTTACAATATGAACTTCAGCGACGGTGCAAGTGGAGTGAGTACGTGAATGAAGTTCCTCATTTCCAGCACGGCAACCCACCCACTGTACTTGGCCAACGCTGGTAGCTAGCTTAGATAAACTCTTCACAGCCCGTGAGGCAGGAGATGAGATTATTTGTTTACTGTTGCTTGTGATCACACCCAAGTCATCTAGATCAGCACTTCCCCCAGTCTGTTCTGCAGAATAGTAACCCCCAGAGATGCTCTGTGGAAAGGGTTTGAGGACAGTAATTTTGGGACATGCCATGTACCACTAGAGAACCACTGTATTCATTAGCAGGAGAGGACCTACAGAAACCAGTTTAACCCAGTGTTTCTCTCAAATTCATTTGACAATATAACCCTTTCATAGAGGACCATGGGGACTTTTATTCTGAGGAAAATCTTTTGGGAAACACCGATCTAAATGTCAGGCTGGGACTTCCCTGGTGGTCCAGGGGTTAAGAATCCGCCTTCCAAGGCGGCGGATGTGGGTTTGATCCCTGGTCCGGAAACTAAGGGGTTTCCCAGGTGGCTTAGCGGTAAAGATTTCACCTGCCAATGTAGGAGCCGCAGGTGCGACCCCTGGGTCAGGAAGATCCCCTAGAGGAGGAAATGGCAACCCCTCCAGTATTCCTGCTGGGATAATCCTGCAGACAGAGGAGCCTGGATGGCTACAGTCCATGGGGTCACAAAGAGTCAGAGGCGACTGAGCACGCATGCAGGGAACTAAGATCCCACATGCCAAGAGGCAGCTGAGCCTGCGTGCCACAACTAGAGAGTCTGAGCCACAGTGAAGGACCACCCATGATACAACGAAGATCCTTCATGCCACGGCTGGGACCCAATGCAGCCAGAAAAATAAATGTTAAAAAAAAAATAGATGCCAGGTTGCAGGAAGCGTATATTGTAAAAAGGAGCCAGGGAGGTCAGCTCTTCCAACACAGCAGGGACACAGAGGGGTCAAGATTTTTTACAAAGACCTTTCTGGTCAAAGTTTGAGTCAAACAGAACTGAAAACCCGAAATCCTGCCATATTAAATGAGCAAGGCATGACCAACCAGAAAAATCCGCATGGAGCAGAGTGACCAGGCATCCACCTGTTTGTCTTGCGGTTCTGGTAGGAATTTCATTTGGCAGACATCTGTATTCCAGCGGTCTCCCTGGATGGGCAGCCTACTATCCATCCCCCAAATAAGTAAAGACTAGACATAGCCTTGATCAGCTCCATACTAAAGTGAAGTCTCTCAGTCGTGTCCGACTCTTTGCGACCCCATGGACTGTAGCCTACCAGGCTCCACTGTCCATGGGATTTTCCAGGCAAGAATACTGGAGTGGGCTGCCATTTCCTTCTCCAGGGGATTTTCCCAACCCAGGGATCGAACCCGGGTCTCCTGCATTGCAGACAGACGCTTTACCATCTGAGCCACCAGGGAAGCCCAAAATAACAGCTTGGCTTTGGACATAATTGGTTTTCTGACAGTAATGCAGACAGTATAATTTCCTCTGGAGTCAAAGAGCATGAAAGTTGGACATGTCATTAGCACAGATGAGGCAATTTATTTTCCTCTTACTGTTGGAGAAGTGCCTGCAGCCAGGCCCCACCGGAGCCTTATCTACCCATGAAGTGTAGGAGAAAAAGGATGACAGGCTTGTTTTTAAGCTGTAAGTTGTGTTGTTAACAGCACGTTTCTCATGAATCTTGATTTGGATCCTGGTTTGAACAAACTAGCTGTAAAAGTGTTTGGGGGAGTCAGTTGGGAAAATGTGAATATTAGATGATATCGTGTTGTGCTTAGTTGCTCAGTCATGTCCGACTCTTTGTGACCCCCATGGACTGTAGCCCGCCAGGCTCCTCTGTCCAAGGGATTCTCCAGGCAAGAATACCGGAGTGGGTTGCCATGCCCTCCTCCAGGGGATTTTCCCAACTCAGGGAGTGAACCCAGGTCTCCCTCATTGCAGGCAGATTCTCCACCATCTGAGCCACCACGGAAGTTCTAGACGATATTAGGGAATTACTATTAGTTTTGCTACCTATGATAATGGTCTTGGAGTGATATAGGACATTTTCCTGAGTTTTTAGAGATGAATGATTAGAGATGTCTGTTATTTATTTTGATTAAAAAAACCCATGAATATGGCCATATCTTAGTAACTCTTAGGCTATATAACTACACAATTGTACAATGATATCATCATATGATTCTCTCATGTTTGAAAATTCTCAAAATAAAAAGTTAACACACAAAAATGAATGAATCCTACAAGTAATGCTGAGTTAAAAGAGAAAGACAAATGAACACACATACTGTGATTCCATTTACATACAGTTTAAATGCTGGAAAAACTAAATGTATGGTTTAGAGATGTATGTTCTCTAAACTCAAAACTACAAAGAAAGACATGATGAAAATACAGGACAGTGACCACCTTTGATGGGGAGGAAACCTGCAATCAGAAGGCACATTAAGGGATTCCCAGATGCTGTCTCTCTAGCTTTCTCTCTCTCTCTCTCTCTCTATATATACACACACACACACACACACACACACACACACACACACACACACACACACACACACACACAGACTTGGCAGCAGTTATATGACGTTCGCTTTAAAACCATCTGTTAAACTATACATTGAGGTTTAATGAATTTTCTCAATGTATGTTTTATTTTCCAAAGCAAAAACATTCAAAGGACCTTCTTACTAACTCTGCTTCTCTTTTTACTGATCCACTAGTCTCTGAAGGGGAATAAGAACCCCAGCCACCATATAATGCAATTATACAGCTGGCCAGCAGACTAGAAAGAAAAGATGATCGTAAGACAATAAAAGCCACAGGTTCTTTCCTGGTCATTTCTTTAAATAGTTCAGATATTAACACAGATGATTTCTCCTAATGCCTTTCAGTATCTGGACAGCAGGTGAGAGACCGTAAGTTTTGGGGGGAAGAAAGCTGACAGAAAGTTTTAGAGGTGAGTAGTTTTGCAGAACTAAGAATTCAGATTTTTGAAAACAGGATAGACTATTCTTGAGGTCCATGTGCTCTTGGAGAAGGACATGGCAACCCACTCCAGTGTTCTTGCCTGGAGAATCCCAGGGATGGGGGAGCCTGGTGGGCTGCCATCTATGGGGTCGCACAGGGTTGGACATGACTGAAGCGACTTAGAAGCATTCTTGAGGTCCATCCTGGAAGCAACATGTAAGAAGCCATTTAGGGGAGTGTTGCAATGTATGGATGTGAGAGTTGGACTGTGAAGAAGGCTGAGCGCTGAAGAATTGATGCTTTTGAACTATGGTGTTGGAGAAGACTCTTGAGAGTCCCTTGGACTGCAAGGAGATCCAACCAGTCCATTCTAAAGGAGATCAGCCCTGGGATTTCTTTGGAAGGAATGATGCTAAAGCTGAAACTCCAGTACTTTGGCCACCTCATGCAAAGAGCTGACTCACTGGAAAAGATTGATGCTGGGAGGGATTGGGGGCAGGAGGAGAAGGGGACGACAGAGGATGAGATGGCTGGATGGCATCACTGACTCGATGGATGCAAGTCTGAGTGAACTCTGGGTGTTGGTGATGGACAGGGAGGCCTGGCGTGCTGCAATTCATGGGGTCCCATACAACTGAGCAACTGAACTGGACTGAACTGCCAGGCTTAGGCTCAAAGCTCTGGGGAGGGTGCTAAGGAAAGTTTGTTACAGTTTGTAGATTCCACGTGCTCTCTCTCGCTCTACTCTAATTTGCTCTACTCCAATTTGCAGAGGAAAAGTTCAGACCAAATTGTAACAGAATATCCATCAGTTTTGTCTTCTGAGATTTATAAGACACAGCAGAAATAATTCTTTCTCCATTTAAAACTAAGATCTGAAAAATAATGTATGTTAAGCCCTGTTTACAACCTTCACTTCATTCTTTCACCTATAGATCACCCACTATAAGGGACCTTTCTCATTAAATGTGGAAGAGGTGGCCCAACAGTGATCGAGAATGCAGTGGAATGAAAGTATTTATGTTAGAAATAAAGGTTTGATGCTTTAGGGTTTGTTTCTATTACTCAGAGGGAAGTATGTCCTAAAATCTAATTTTTTTGATTGTGTAAGCTAAGCTAAGTCACTTCAGTCATGTCCAAGTCTGTGTGACCCCATAGACGGCAGCCCACCAGGCTCCCCCATCCCTGGGATTCTCCAGGCAAGAACATGAGTGGGTTGTCATTTCCTTCTCCAAAGCTACAATTCACTTTTCCACTGGGTTCTCTGCTACCTCTAACACTTCCCTTGCCCTCCCAGGAATAAAAAGAAAATCCATTGATTTTGAGTTAGTTAAGTGAGTTTCTCTTCCGGATGCAGGGAGCGTAATGCTACACTGTATTTCATTTCAGACACCTAATTATTATTGATCGCTTTATGATTGAAGAGTGCTGCCCAAAGCACTGAAGAAGGAAATCTGAAATTCTGCCCAGAACAGTTTAACACCCCCCAGCAACCACCTGTTACCTAAAAGATAAGAGGGCACTTGTTCAAAGGGCTGTGTAGTGCCAAGTTAGCTTGTTTTTCCACTCATGGTCTGATCAACTCTGATGCAATGAAGTTTCCAGAAGGCAGTGCTGCGATGTAAATCTTCCTTCTCTAATGCTTTCTAAGACAGAGACGACAGTGTTAGATTGAGGGCTTTTATTTGTTCTTATTATCTAGTCAGAACTAAAGTCAACATTTTTGAACAAAAATTTTGAAAATACTATGTATAGTTATGTCAAATGTCTATTCAGATGAATATTTTGCCTGAAAGGGATATTTTTATGAAGACTCGATTTCTCCTTTCCATTGCCATGGTAACACTCACACTGTATAATATTAGGAACTACTCATTTCCATGTAGTACTTCATTGTAAGTCTCACAACAACTCTAGAGACTTCGGACTATTATCACTATTTTGCAGATAAAGATGTTAAGCAACTTGCCCAAGGTGAAAAACTGCACTTGAACCCAAGCTGCATGATTCCAGTGTGTGGAAGCTTAAGTGTGGTATTAAACTACCCATCTACGGCTCTCAAAGCCAGGAATATGCCTGTCAACTTATCCAGACTATCTGTAAATAAACAACCGTGTACAGACAGGCTACAGTGCATACATAAAGAACGAAAGATGTAACATTCACTCACTTCTGGCCAAAACTTTGTCGCTTGTAAGATCATTTCTCAAATCATCTTATTAAAGCTTAGCTGTGATTTAGCTGTCACCAGATGAGGTTTCACAAAAGAAGACAAAGCATCCGGTCTTGCACATAAAACTTGATAAACTATGATTGTTTTTAGAATCCCACTGAACTTTAGGAAAAAGTTAAACCAGCCAAAGGAAATACAGGGTCACACAAAAACTTATCATTTCACTCTTTTCTTTGATATGAGTATGATAAACGATGTTCATGTTTAGGAAAGTCAGCATTGACTCAGTTACTTCTCATTGATCACTTCTGATGGGGAGAACTATACAGGTAAGAAATGTGCGGTTTGCTATGTCCTTGAAAAACTGAGTTACATAAAGACTTTTATGCCAAAGCAAAACAGAAGTGCTCATGAAGAAGAAATGCATAATAATCACATGTATTAAATAATAAAACCTTGCAAATCTAAGAGAAAGTCCCAGTAACTTAGGACTCTCCTTTCCTTTTCTGCACACCAAACGTACTTTTTCATTTCCATTTCAATCTTCTCCTCTTGCAAGGTAAGATGCTTCACCCAGAAACAAACGGTTTGGGTATCCTTTTTCCAAGCATTGACCAGCTAATGATAAAAACAATGTGGCCAAATAGCCATGACCTTCAAATAGGAGAAGAGAATTATTCATCTGTATTAGGAGGGGAAAAAAAAAATCAACCTTCAGTAGCTAGCTACTATTCCCTAAAAAAAAATCCCAAAATATCTGAATAGCAGGTGTGTGAATTGAACATTTACCCAGGCAGCAACTGGAAAAATTGAAAAACATAAACACTGCCAAAAGAAGAAATCTCAAAATAAATGCAATGAAGAAGAAAGGTCCAGAAGCATGGGGCTATTCAGAGCTCTCCCTGAGGCTCTGCTTGTTCTTACAGACGCTATTAGTCCCCCCCCCCCCCCCGTAATGACAAGGCAGTGAGATGACAAGCAGCACGGTGTGCCCTTAAATGAATGCTCAGCTCTCCATTCATCTTTTGTGGTTGCAACTTCTGAGTTTTGTTTCTGATGGGTATTTTTGCACTCCTTTGGAAGTAACTGTTATATGCACAGTGAAAGCTGACAAACGAGCAACCTTTAATTCACCAATGAAAATAGCAGAATTCAATTTCCTTCTTTGCTTGGGAATGATTCTTTATGACATCATGTGTGGATCTTTTTTTCCACATAACACTGTCTAGCAGTTTCTCATTTCTAGGGATTGACTCTCAATGATGAGCTGATTTGAGGAAATGTCTGGACCAGGGCAGCAATTTATTTTTTATTATTTATTTTTATTTTATTAATCGGCTGCACCAGGTCTTAATCGTGGCATGCAAACTCTTCCTTGCAGCATAAGGGATCTATTTCCCTGACCAGGGATCAAACACTGGCCCCCTGCATTAGAAGCGTGGAGTCTTAGCTCCTGGACCGCCAGGAAAGTCCCCTAGAATTCAGATTTAATGATCATTAGTACCATCTCGGGCTTCCCAGGTGGCGCTAGTGGTGAAGAACCTGTCTGCCACAGTGGGAGACATAAGAGATGCCGGTTCGATCCCTGAGTCAGGAAGATCTCCTGGAGGGGGGTTCCAGTATATTTTGCCTGGAGAATCCCATGGACAGAGGAGCCTGGTGGGCTATAGTCCACAGGGTTGCAAAAAGTTGGACACGACTGAAATGACTTAGGATGCACATACGCAGTACCATCTCAGCTTGAGTGAGTGAGCGGATGTAGTGTTTGATCGCCGTGGTCTTGCCAGGAATCCAGCTGACCTCAACCGTGCTCACAGGCCAAGTAAATCATCAACCCCTTTTCTTTCTTCCTCACAAGCCCACAAAGTGGCTTCCCTGGCCTTGTCGGCAAGTTAATAGAAAATCTTGCCCAAGGTTGTGTCTAAACAATATTACAGGAGTGAGTGCTGAAAACAGATCAGTCAGCTTGATTTGATTTCTTTCCCTGTTAAAACATCCTGTCACCTCACAGAGCTAACGCGATGAATTAACTGCTGTGAAAGCATGAAGACAGGGCCAGAACAAACACTTTCCGTCAGAACTCTCAGCTCAGGGACTCCATCAGCTTAGCCTTATTTAAATTGTGGTAACATACATAAAATCAACCATCATAACCACTTTCAAGGGTACGGTTTGGCAGTGTTAAGTATATTCACATGGCTGTGTGACCAATATTTTCATCTTGTGGAAACGAAACTCTGTACCCACTGAACAGTAACTCCCCCTTCTTCTCCCTGCTGCACAGCCCTTAGGAACCATCCTTCTACTTTCTGTATCTGTCAGTCTGACTACTCTGGGTACCTCGTATGCGTGAAATCAGACAATTTGTCTTTTCTCTGTGACTGGCTTGTTTCACTTAGCAAGGTCCATCCATGTGGTAGCATCTGTTGGGACTTCTTTCTTACAGCTGAATAAATATTCCGTTTTATTTGTATAACAGTGTATTCTGCTTATCCATTCATCTGTCGACGGGCCCTTGGGGTTGCTTCCACTTCCTGGCTATGGTGAATAACCCTGCCATGAGCATGCGTGTGCAAATATCCTTTGAGATCTTGCTTTAGTTCTTGTGGGTGCATACTCAGAAGTGGAATGGCTGCACCATGTAGGCAGAGGTTCTGTTTACTATTTTTAGGAACCACCATACTGTCCTCCAGAGTTACTGCAACATTTTACATCCCCAGCAAAAGTGCACAGGGCTCCAATCTTTCCACATTCTCACCATTTTTGCTTTTTTAAAAGCAGCCATCCAAATGAGTGTGAGGAGATGAGCTTAGTTTGAAGAGGTCAAAACTCAGGGGCAGGAAAATTATAAGAATCTAGTATCTAATATCTGGCTATGAGCTTAAATGCTTTTAAAAGTTGCCATTTATTCACCTCAGGGCACAGAAATATTACAAGCTAAAGGCCTCCTTTGACCCTCTGGGATTATAAGACTTGATTTCTTTACAGGGGAAAAGTAAGGATACATTTTATGGCAAAGATGAATAAGTTAAGAAGGAAGGTTATATTTTTCAGAGAAAGAGATAAAGGTTTCATTGTTATTGTCACTTTTATTTTCAAAATAGAAACTTATCCAGAAATTTCTTCACAATTCATGAAGGACAGTAACTTCACTGCAAATTCTTGTATCTCTCCACTGTGTGTGATTAAAGTCTTTCTACAGAGTCAACATTTCCAGTTTATGAGGAAACCTGGCTACTTGGTATGTACTTATTCTCTTTGAAACTTCTATGGGGCTTGAAACAATGCTGTCTACTCAACCTGAGTTCCTCAAATGAAAATTTAGGAGGAAATACAATTGCGTCCAAAGGTAGTAAGTATAGACTTTGTAAGGTTTTCTACTCTACGCTTCAAACAGATGGAGAATATATTTATAATGAAAAAAAAGAATCTGTGACTATGTAAAACAGGTATTGACAGACTTTTTCTGTAAAGGGCCAGAGAGCCACTGTCTTTATGGAAACTATAATACTCAACTCTGTCACAGCAGCTCTAGACAGCATACAAATGAATAAGGCAGCTGTGTTCCAATAAAGCTTTATTTACAAACACAGGACTGGAGCTGGATTTGCCCTGTGGGTCATAGTTTGCTAACCCCTGCTCCAGAAGACCCAAGAAAAGGAACTTTACAGAGTTTTCCTGTCAGTTGAAAGAGGAAGAACAAATCTTCAAGCATTGTGGCAAAAAAAAAAAAAGGACAAACAGCAAAAGAAACCTTGACAACATTTCTTTCAAAACTAAGTACAAAACTGTGGCTTTCCCGTAAAAAAAAAAAAAAAAAAAAAAAAACATACCTCAGGGCTCCAATGTTACTTTCACGCCTTTGATCCTTGATCTAAAGAAGCTTATAATACATGAGAATCGATATAACCTCAGATGTAGAAACCTGGGATCCTAAGTCGCTCGAAAGCTAGAGTTTAGCTTTACAAAGAAGAAAATCTCAGGTAGAAATGGCCCGATTCATCACAAGTAACTTAAATTCTTGCTGTCAGGAGAAGGAAATGACATTTTCCTCATTAAATGCAATTGGAGGCTCCCAGGTAACCACTGGAAGGGAATGCTGGACCAATCCCTCTCACGTCCACCCATTTCCCCCTTGTGCTTGGCCCAAAGTGGTGACAAAGACTCTCTCCTTGACCAAACTCAAGTCTAAGTCTAGAGGTTTTCTCTGAACCTCTTGTTGACCTGGCCTCCACCTGGGCCTGTGTGTGTGTGTGTGTGTTACGTCACTCAGTCATGTCCAGCTCTTTGCGACCCCCGTGGACTATAGCCCACCAGGCTCCTCTGTCCATGAGATTTCCCAGGCAAGAATACTGAGGCGGATTGCCATTTCCTTCTCTAGTGGATCTTCCCCACCCAGCATCGAACTGGGTACCCCTTATTGCAGGCGGATTCTTCACTGTCTGAGCCTCCAGGGAAGCCCCACCTTGGCCTGGAAGAAATCAATTTTCAACACAAACGATTTTATCCATCCCTCCCCCGCCCCATCCCCCACACTAGGAGGCTTGAAGAAACACAGTTTCCAGCAGCTCAAGACTGTGTCCCTGGGGTGATGACTCTAGTCCCCCGAAAGTACCTGACTGAAGCTCAGTGCTGCCAAATGAAGGGGCTGCTTGTTCCAGGCAAAACCCGACACAGGCTCCTGGCTCCCTTTTCTTAGGGCATTTACTTTAGAAAACTGGTAGGAGTAGGTCCTTTCTCTGTCCCTTCAAGACAGACACAGATGTTCATGTGCCTTCTACAACCCAGGAGCATCTTTCTCAGGGATGTGGAAGCCAGGCCTTTGAAGCCTAATCATGAAAAACGACAGAACCCCTGTCTCTGAGGCTCTGTGGGAGGCTGGGAGCCAAACTTCAATAACAGCCTGCGAATAGACACAGACGGCCTGCTCACAGCGCTGACCGGCTCCGGGACCTTTAGCAAACCCAGAGTTTAAAGGCGTCTAGCCTTTTGTTTGCATGAAGCTGAGCTCAGGTCACACGGGGTACTACCACTGAATAGTAAGGACTAACATCTGTCTCACTGCCTGCAACTAATGTCCAGCTTTCTCTGTGACTATGGTTATTGCTCCACATTGCCTTCAAGAGACACGGTTCCATCTTCAATGCTCAGGCCCTAAGAAGGACAAAACTCCCTCCTCTTTTTTTTCGTTAGCAGGTGGGAGACACATCGCCTCTTCAATCTTAAGGGGCCCAATCAGCCTCTGATGCTTCACAGGCGAATCCAAGAGACGCATTTTCCTCTCCCACCACCTGGAGCCTGCTTGACCCCTTTCAGGTTTCTAGAGAGCCTGGCCTCCTTGTCCAGGTGGATGACAACAGGAACGGGCTCACTCAGTCCCAGTCCCCACGTGCACGGACCATCTGTGCAATACAACCATATCTCAGTACAATACAGCAGCAGAGAAGCCAAACCACAGGAATTCCCAAATACAGAAACCAGAGTTACTTTATTTTCATTTTGGACAAATAAGAGGAGGGGGAAAGGCATACGGATGCCTTAATCCCAATGATTTAAACCTACCAGTGAGACAACTCTTGAAAGTACCACTGTATGTAGCACCTCTGAATTCAGATGGTTTGTGCCCAAATCTAGTTTACACGGTTATTCATTTATTCAGTTACCAAAAACTGAATATCTTTATAGTTAAGGTACGGGACTAGCTTCAGATGGTGGGCACATTCCATTAACATTCCTCAGTACACCTTGAAAAATTAATTTTTGTCTTCTGTACTTTATGTGTGTATATATATGTAGTGTTATTGATATACTGTTTAAATCAACTTCATTTCTTTTTTTTGTCTGCTTGGTTTAGTTTATGGGAAATTCTGAAATCCCTGAACTTGTCAAATTTTGTTTTTTCATAAGTACTTTAAAAGTACTTATGGCCTGTTTTATAAGTATTTATAAATTCATAGTCAATAATATCTTCTTGATTAATATCTCTTCATTGCTATACATGCTTTTACATTGAATGTAGTTTTGTCCTTTTAGTTAATAGTTGCTGGATAGTCTTTTCCTTTTTTTCTTAATTCACTACTCTTTTTTTATATGTTATAAAATACAACACATATGCTAAGTACGGTAAAAACCATAAATTTCAAGTATAATAAATGATTATAAAGTGAACACCCATGCAACATCCAAGAAATAGAACATCACCAGCACTCCGAAATGCCTTCCCCACACACCATATGTGTCTTCCCCCAAGAGATAATCATTAGCTTGGCTTATGTTAATCATTTACTTGTTTTTTCTTTTTTTAAAAAATAGTTTTGCCAGTTTTGTGTGTATGTCTAACCCAAGATAGTTGAGTTTTGCCAGTTTTGAGCTTTATAAGAATAGAATCATGCTGTATGTTCTTAATTCTGTTGTTCAATATCATGTTTGTACTGTTTATCTATATTGTTTTATGTAGGTCCAGGTTATTTGTTTTCATTGGTGTCTAGTGTTCTTCTATGAATGTTCCATAATCCATTTGTTTGTTGTTCTAGTGGGCTTCCCTGGTGGCTCAGAGGTTAAAGCATCTGCCTCCAATGCAGGAGACCTGGGTTCGATCCCTCGGTCGGGAAGATCCCCTGGAGAAGGAAATGGCAACCCACTCCAGTATTCTTGCCTGGAGAATCCCATGGACAGAGGAGGCTGGTAGGCTACAGTCCATGGGGTCGCAAAGAGTCGGACATGACTGAGCGACTTCACCTTCACCTTCTGTACTTTCTAAAGAAAAACAGAGTATATACACTGGGGTGCAGACACATGTACCCCAATACCACTGCAGCAGTATTTACAATAGCCAAGACATGGAAGCAACCTTTCATCAACAGATGAAAGGACGAAGAAAATGTGGTACAAATACGCAACAGAATACTGCTCAGCCATACAAAAAGAATGAAATAATGCCACTTGCAGCAACACGGATGGAACTAGAAGTATCATATTAAGCGAAGTAAGTCAGAAGGAGAAAGACAAATATATATGTAGAATCTAAAAAAATAATACAAAAGAACTTATTTACAAAACAGAAGCAGATTCACAGATAGGGAAAACAGACTTATAGTTACCAAAGGGGAAAACTGGAAGGGGAGGGATAAATTAGGAATTTGGGATTAACATAGACACACTACTATATATTAAATAGATAACCAACAAGGATCTACTGTATAACACAGGGAAGTATACTCAATATTTAGTAATAACCTATTACTGGAAAAAAATCTGAAAAAGAATATTTATATATATATATATATAAATACATATAGAACTGAATCATTTTGCTGCACAGCTGAAACTAACAGCATTGTAAATCAACTATACTTCAAAAAAAAGGGAACTCAAACCAGGGCTCTGTGACAACGTAGAGGGTTGGGATGGGGTGGGAGGTTTAAGAATGAGGGGACATATGTATACCTATGGGCGATTCATGTTGATGTATGGCAGACACCAACATAATATTGAAAAACAATTATTCCTCAATTAAAAATAAATTAAGAAAAAAATAAAAAAAGAGAGGAAGACAAAACCAAGCCAAAATCTATCATCTCATACTTCCAGAAGTATTTCACATCCAGAGTGCCAAAGACTGTCCACTGATTACCTTGGCAGCCTCAACTGCTAATTTTCTGTAGTGCTTCCCAAAGACAGTGATTCCCTTTTAATAAAATAGATTGTAATCAACATTACTACGTTATCGGCCACGATGTCATGGACACCTGTCAATATTACTACGCGTGGGCTGTGGAAGGTAGTGGGAGGCCTCAATGTTTGCAGATCGTGCAGGGCAGATAAGGGCACAGGTCTCTGGGCAGAGTTTTCAAGCTCAGGGCCGAGTGAAGGGGGGAGACAGCAGGGAATGCTGTGCGTTCAGAGGAAGGACGAGTCACCAGGTAGGCGATCCAGGTGGGACCTTGGCTGGGATCAGACGGGAAGGCAGAAGTCAGCTCTGTGAGAACCTGAGCCGGGAAGGCCCGCTCGTTAATCAGAACTAGAACAGAGATCTCAACCAATTCGCCCACCAACTGATTGTAACCTCTTCTGAGTTAATGATTCGAGAGGTTCTTTGCAGAGGGTTACCCACATGAACCTCTACTTTAATAGAAGAAACTGATGCATGCGATGAGGGGCCATTTGAATTTATTTTCTAGTTTCTAATTGTAGTTGATTTACACTGTTGTGTTCGTTTCAGATGTACAGCAAAATGATTCAGTTATACATATATCCATATCTGTTTCTTCAGATTCCTTTCCCTTATAGATTATTACAAAATACTGAGTATAGTTCCCTGTGACACACAGTAGGACTTTGTTGGTTATCTATCTTATATTGAATTTCCTTCCTTAAAAGGGAGTCTAGCATACTATTTTACTTATAGTGGTTCTTGGAAAGGATATTAGAAGAAAGGAGATTAGGGAATTTCAAGAAACTCAAATTTTGAATGACATCTGAGTTTAAGCTTCTTTTTCTAAACTTCTTGCTTTTTAAAAGCTCCTTCAAATATTATTAAAGCAACAGGGGAGGCTGTATGTTTGTATGTGAGGTTCAGTCACATAATTGAAATGAATCCCTAAAAAAAAAAAAAAACACAGGTCTACACAACAGATCTAACAAGCTGAGGAAGCTTTTAAACTATTTTAATTATCATTTTAAAAGCAGAATGCTACATGTTACCAAATTAAATGAAGTTAAAATTCCACAAAAATTTGAATAGGCTTTTGAAATGGAAATATTAACTGGCGGGATTTTAAAATAAAACTTGTTCTTGACTTAATTGAGAGTTATAGGAATTAAACAGAGCATCTACACAGCTTGTGACTGGTGTCATTTTTAGAGAAATGCAAGGTGCCGTACATCTCACTGAATGTGCTCAATCTCAATGGAAGATTTACCCCAACCAGAAGGCAGATTCTGCTCGGCCTTCCATGCCCAGAGACTTCATAGGATTCTACACTAACAGGAAGGACAACCAAACCTCAACTGTCTCCTCTGCTTCAGGTCAATGAGCAATTTTTGAATATTTTATCCATGGATTTCATTCATCTTTTTTTCCAATAATGTTTCTTGTTATGTTTTGATTTTAACCCATCCTATGTTCCAGGCATACAGGTAGGCATTGGAAACGGAGTGGAGAATAAGACATCTAATCTGGTCTTAAAAACCGTGGCTAATCCTGCTCTGCCCAAGTACTCTGATTTTGGAACCCCAGTTTTAGTAACTAAGTCCTTTTCTCAGTTTCCTCTTTGAACTCTGTTCTAAGGGACTAAGAGTCTCCTGTTTCTTCCACTTTTGGTAAGTTGCTGTTGTTGTTTTTCCCCTGAGTATTTCTGCTTGGGAATGCAATGCTGAGTTTGAATCAACAAGCCTGCTCCTATCTAACTGTATTCAGATAACTTTCCATTACCTTTTCATTCTCCAAGTGATGTAAGTGCCTCATTTCTTATATCAAATCCCTTCCTGCACTGAACTCAACTGATGCCCCAATCCTGATAGGGAGGTAAGGAAGGGGTCTGACTTTGGGCTGGGAGTGAGATAGATTCGTCTTTTGAATGAGTTAGGATATCCCAATGAAAATGTCTTACGGTCAAATCAAACATATGCAAACTGGAGAACTGACAAGAAATCTGAAGCAAAGGGACAACCAAACAAGTCTCAGTATAAAATCAAGGGAGAGAACAGGCTTCCCGGGGAAATGAAATTGGACGAGAAACCACAAAAGGACAATGAGTGAGCCTTAGAGACAAGACATAGTGATGAAGCTGGAAGGAACACATTCAGAGAAGAGAGAGGGAAAAGGCAAAGCTGTTGGGAAGTGGGCAGTAACAAATTTTAGGTATTTTGAAAGTTATACGTAAGAAGTAGTACTGCTTTATTTCCCAGAGGTCCTCTATTTCATGCAAGGGTTGTGTAACTATTGCTTGAACAATACCTTAAGGATTTCCTATGTCAATTCTAATTAAAGTAGAATTTTTACCTTCTTAAATATTCATGATAAAGTTACCCTCATTTCTTAATTTGCATAGCTGAGAGAAAAGCACCTTAACTTTACCAATAAGAAAATTACACCTTCAAAACTTTTATGTATCCACCTATGAATGGGCTTCCCTGGTGGCTCAGACGTTAAAAAATCTGCCTGCAATGCAGGAGACCTGGCTTCAATCCCTGGGTCGGAACGACCCCCTGGAGAAGGGAATGGCTACCCATTCAAGTCAATTCTAAAGGAAATCACTGGAATGATTCCTGAATATTCATTGGAAGGACTGATGCTGAAGCTGAAGCTCTAATACTCTGGCCACCTGATGAGAAGAGCCGACTTACTGGAAAAGATCCTGATGCTGAGAAAGATTGAGGGCAGGAGGAGTAGGGGGGTGACAGACCATGAGATGGTTGGATGGTATTAGCGACTGAATGGACGTGAGTCTGAGCAAACTCTGGAAGACAGTAAAGGACAGGGAAGACTCGTGTGCTGCAGTCCACGGGGGTCACACTGAATTGGACTCAACTTAGGGGCTGAACAACAACAACCTGAAAGTGTTTTAATCACTAAGTTGTGTTAGACTTTGCAACCCCATGCACCATAGCCTGCCAGGATCCTCTGTCCGTGGCATTCTCTAGGCAAGAATACTGGAGTGAGTTGCTATTCATTTCTCTAGGGGATCTTCCCGACCTAGAGATTGAACCCGGGTTTCCCGCATTGCAGGCAGATTCTTTACCATCTGCGCCACTGAGCATTAGCCTACAACTGATTTATTCAGTTACAAAGAAAATTCAGAGTTGCATTCTCCTACCAAGAACCCCTCAAAATAAGAAACTGATTTGAAGAGTAAAAAAGGGTTTTAAAAAAATCTAAGTCTCAGCTTACAAATTTGAGGTGGGAATTTTATAGAACTAGCTTAGAGCATACCAGGCTTTGATCATTTAGAATACACCTACAAGGTTATTTTCAAATGCACCTACCTAAAATCACAGGTTGGATGAATTTCCTAATGAGGTCATTAAACTATTTTCAAGTCTCATGTTGCCACTTTATGAGAAGGTTCAGCTAAAATTTTAACTTGCCTCAATGGAATTGCAAAATTTATACTGGGCTCACGGTTGCTCAGCAAAAATATGCAAGAAGAGAAAGGCTTTCAGGTTGGGAGCTGAAGCTAAATCTTCCATACCTGTCAATTCCTTCCCAGTTTAAAAAAACCACTGGAATAGCAGGCGAGCCAATTAAATGGGTATGAATCTGAAACTCAGGTAATACTTTTTCCTTTATTTTGATGTATTTTAACTTAGAGAACTTTCACCTTTACTAATGATTCGAAACAAATTCAACGAATTGTCCTCTCGAGAATCCAGGCATTACTTTGAAATAGTTGCTAGAGTTTTAAGTCACCACAGCATTCACAAATCTAAATTGAAGTCAACTTTCTAGCCAGCAAGAAGCCAAAAAAGCAATGCAGCCAGCAGAATGGATGGCACAAATCCATGCATTAAAACTCACGCAGTTAAATCATTCTGAGGGCTCCCCAAGCTC
The DNA here is from genome assembly GCF_016772045.2 of Ovis aries. NCBI lineage: Eukaryota > Metazoa > Chordata > Mammalia > Artiodactyla > Bovidae > Ovis > Ovis aries. Next base: position 42,596,564 of record NC_056073.1, read on the forward strand.
CCACTCCCAGCTAGTTTCCTTTAATTTTAGTTACAATCTGAATGGGCTTGGTAGTCTGGTTTTCTAGACCACAGAAACATAAATCAGAAAGCAAGAAGCAGCCGGACAGAAGTAGCATCATAGAGAAATGGAGATGGGGGAGGGGATTTTAAAGCAAAAAAAGACCAAATGGCTCTATACCCTTTAATAGCCCCTGTGAGCATCATTATTCAGGGCATGCATAGTAAGAAATGTTTTAATAAGGACCCTGAAGCATCCCGAAAGTATCAAATTAGGTTTACTGTACTCTGAGGAGAAATGGGAAAGCACATATTTCGAAGAGAAATTGATTTTTTAAATTCTCTAAGGCATCGAAGAGAGAGACTCTTTTGGTAAAATGACTAATACAGAACACCTAATTTCCTAATGCTTAACAAAGTGTTACACTATTTCCATAATGATGTCAACTGACATAAATCACAGGGAGACAGGGTTATGTACACAGCTCAAGGAGGCTGTGGGCCTGTGCTTGGCTAAAAATACCGAAGAAATTAACAATGCAGTAAAGGTATACTGATGTTATTGTTTTCTAAGCACTTCAACAACCTTAATCTGTATTTCTGAAGTTCAGAAAATACACATTACACCTTCTAAGTGACAAAGCCAGGACACGGTTCTAATTCTACAGTATCACGCTTATCAAGCCTAGTTTGTTTAAATCTAGATTCCTAGAGGCCAGTGGGAATTAAAATTTCTGGGAGCTGTCACTAAAGCCATCTACCATTTAGAAAGTAAGAAGATGTTTTGCAGGGTCCCACTGGTCTCTGATTCTGAGGACTATCTTCTTTGGTCAAACACAAAAGAATGCAAAAACGGCTCCAAATGAGCCATAATTCATATAAGCCATTCAACCCAAAGATGGGACGAAGTCTAGCGCAGAAAAAAAAAAAAAAACCCTAAAACCATCGCCTTCAAGCATAATGAATCATCCACACAATACATCAGAAGTACACCTACATTTATATTCTCATACACATACATTACTTTCCATTTTTTCTATAGGTTATAAACTAGTGTCTGTATTTTCAAGTGGTATGCTGCTGCTGCTGCGCTGCTTCAGTCGTGTCCGACTCTGTGCGACCCCATAGACGGCAGCCCACCAGACTCCCCCATCCCTGGGATTCTCCAGGCAAGAACACTGGAGTGGGTTGCCATTTCCTTCTCCAATGCATGGAAGTGAAAAGTGAAAGGAAGTCGCTCAGTCGTGCCCGACTCTTCACGACCTCATGGACTGCAGCCCACCAGGCTCTCCCATCCACGGGATTTTCTAGGCAAGAGTACAGGAGTGGGTGAAGTTGTACGAATATATGACAAATATCAAAGAGCTAAGGAATCAAATATTTTTATAAATGGATGAGAACTCAAGGACTTTCTAATCTTCTAAGAGACAGAAGCCGGAAGAGATTCCAGTGATGTATGCACTCAATGTTCACAGTCAGTCACTAAATCCAAAAGCTGAACTCTAGGATACTTTCAGTCACGTGGAGAATCAGTATCAGGAAGATCAGACGCATGTCATACACAAACCTCTCTTACTTTGCATTTTCATTCCTTGAGTCTTATTCCCTCAAAACAGCCAGATACGCACTTCATATTGACCTTCTATCAAGGAGTCAGGTGGGAGAAATGGAAAAAGAAGAAGGATTTTCCAACGGTTAACAGTTAAAATTTCTGCAGGTAGTCAATATGTGCCAAAATTTAAAAACTTCTGGTCAGACGATTCACTTCTATAGTCAACTTCTATATGATTCTTTAGAAATAGTGTCAATTGTTTGCACTGTATAAAACATTAAAAAATATACACATCAATTTATATGTCAGCACCTACTAGAGAGAGAAAAGGCAAATAAGAATATTGATGCTTATCTCCAACAATTCAGACTCAAACCCAGAAATACAGGTTGATGCATAAAGTTTTAACATTTGGTAGGGAATACAGATTTTGGAGTCCAACAGACCTGAGCTCAAATTGCATTTCCACTGTTTACTAGCTGTGTGACCCTAGACAAGTTACTGGGCCTCTCTGAGCCTCACCTTCCTTGTTGGTAGATCAGAAATGATGATGTGAGCCACATAATGTGGCTGTGATGTTTAATGAGCAGGTAGATACCAAACACATGCTGGACATTCAGCTTAGATACTACAGTGGGTTACACATTTTGGTTCTAGGGCGAAAAGGCTTATTCAAGGCCGTTCCAATCTTTAGTGGGAACCAGCCCTCAGTCTCTAGGTATAAACCAGTCATTCATTCTCTTACCTTGAAGTCTAACCAGCATTTAATACACTTAAAATTAGCAAGTAGTCTTTTATAGGCATCTGTGGTTATTTTCTTTCCTGCTCATTTGAAGAATTGAGTAGTTTTATTCCTTTTTTTTATTGTCTCCCTTCTCCCCCCTTTTTTTTAACCTCCCCCATCCTGCCCAAAACACTGATCTGGTACTTACTAGATTCAGGATACATTGATATTTATTATTACTTAAACATAAACACAATAATGTATCTTTACCATTTAGTAGATTGAGATAATTTCTAATTCACATACACATATAAACAGAACTAACTCAGTCATAGCATTATGCTCCTTTTGTGTCTTTTTTTCCTTCCTGCATGGTTATACGGTGGTATGAATCTCGAAAAGGAAGTCTTACTTGAATACGAAAAATGTTTCTTAAATATTATTAAATTCATATTAGACATTAACCAGACACAGATGCAGAATCTGGACATTTTCCACGTAGAAATATCTTCACATGAAAAGCATTTATTTAACCTGGACTATGTTCAATGTAATATTTTTTAAAATACAAGAACTATGCCTCTAAATATCGGGATTTTTCTCATTTAAATCCTTAGTCACAGACTCAAATTTTCATGAACGTTTAGGAATGATATATTTCTCTCTTTGTTGGATGGAGATAGTCCTATGAATCCATAGGACTAGCAATTATAAATGATTTTTCAGTGGGTTACTTCCATTGATGGAGAAAGAAGATGAAGCCATAGGACTAACCATGATAAATGATTTTTCAGTGGGTTTCTTCCATTGACGACAGTAACATTAAAAACGACTCAAAGGTGGATTTCCCTGGTGGTCCGGTCATGAACAATCTGCCTGCCAGTGCAGAGGACACGGGTTCAATCCCTGGTCTGGGAAGATTCACATGCTATGAGGCAACTAAGCCCGTGCACTACAATACTGAAGTCCACCTGCCTGGAGCCAGTGCTCCACAACAGAAGCCCCTGCAATGAGAAGCCAGGACACCACAAGAGGCAGCCCCCGCTCGCTGCAAGCTAAGAAACCCGCGCACAGCAACCAAGACCCAGCACAGCAAAAATAAATAGTCAACTTTTTTAAAGAAAACTGCAAAGTAAACGTGAACACCTCAAAAAGCTGCCGGCCTTGAAAACAAAATAAAATCAAGGTATGAAGATAATCATACTAGAAAGACTGCCACTGAGGTTACTAGTTACTAAGAATACAAATAAAAATCAGAGCAAGTACATAAGAATGTTCAAGAAGACTACTCCTAAAAGTACCTAAAACTAGAACAGCAGGAAGTAATTACAGTCAATGCCCGCTACTTGCTATGTTCTCCAACACTGGTAAGAATACTGGATTAACGAACACTCGACCATTCTTTCCAGGGGAAACACAGGGTTAGGCTCCTTCAAGCCTCGGGTCACAGTACTTTTGTCAAAGGATCAACACATAATTTTCTTTCACACGTTTTTTTTTTTTTTTTTCCTCCCCCAGTTTTATGGATGTGTAATTGACAAATAAAATTTTAAGATATTTAAAGTGTACAAAGTGGTTGATAACATGTACATATAGTGAGAAGATTTCTCCATTGCATTAATTAACACATCTATCACCTCACATATTTATTTCATGTTGACTCATTAACCTTGAACTCTGCCAACAGCACTGTGACTCACGCCTGAACAAAAGCTTATCAAACACATGCATTTCCTCCATAAGGCACAGCACAACCTTCCCGCAGTAAGAAACACCAGACAGTGCTTCAACACTGCGTGTGGGCATCATTTTAAACAGAGAAACCACCAACAAAGAGCCTGAAAACACAAAAAACACGGCACTACGTAGACTGAAAAAGGGCACTTAGTTACACACGAGAACCGAAATAAGACGGCAGATGATTGCCTTGTTTTGTCTCAGCAAGGAAGGCGCGCTTTGTCAGCGAGCTCAAGCACTTCCCTGCTCTGCAGATGACTGCAAATGCGCCGCAAGCCCTGATGTTGGGGTTACAAGTACATGTCAGCAAGCAGGTGAATTCGGAGACGTCAAATCTGTGAACAGTTCTTAACTCTACTCTTGTTTACAGATGAAGCCACAGCAGATTGATAATCACATTGCCCTAGTGCCTTAATTATAGTACCTGCCTATAGGAACAAGATTTGGAAGGAACTGTGCCTTTTTTAAATGTGTAAGATGAAGCCCAAATCTATACCCACATAAATATTAACACATGGAATTGGCAACCCAGATGCAGGATTACTTACTTACTCATGGACGACGTTACACTGATGCAAAAACATGGAAATCCAGCTGTGGGGGCCCGGGTTTGAACATAAGGAATTAGAATAAGATCACTGATCTGCACAGTAAGTGTTTGTCTGGCAGAAAGGAAATTCCTTAGGAATTGTCTGGTGGGTATAAAACTTAATACCACTGCTTCAGTGAAAATTGAGGCCAGAACCTTTAGAAAAACAAAGTCAAATTCTCAGTTTTCCTGGCTCATGCCACCCATTATGGTAGCCCCTACCCACCCCACCCCCAACCCCCCACCCACCCCCCACCCCCATGACTATTTAAGTTCATAAAGTGAAGTGAAAGTCGCTCAGTCGTGTCCAGCTCTTTGTGACCCCAAGTTCTATACAGGCCATGGAATTCTCCAGGCCAGAATACCAGAGTGGGTAGCCTATCCCTTCTCCAGGGCATCTTCCCAATCCAGGGATCAAACCCAGGTCTCCTGCATTGCAGGCAGATTCTTTACCAGCTGAGCCACCAGGGAAGCCCAAGTTCATTAAAGTCGAACACAAATATAAACCCAGCTCCTCAGTCTTACCACCCACATCTCAAGTGCTCTGTGGCTGGGGTCGCATGTGCCCAGGGTCACTGTACTGAATGGTACACAGTGAGGTATCAGGTGAGGGGCTTCAGGTGGAGACCCTTCTGTTTAGTGGAGGATCCTAGACTGTCCATATCTGGGAGCTTTTCCAAAGCCTGAACACATTCCCTAGTTAAGAGTCCTCTAGTCTCCTTGGAAAACACCAGCCTTGGCTGCTGGCATGCCTAGCTCTCAGGGCAGGGATGGGAGAAAAGATGGGCCTCATCACAGGTCCGCAAGCAGTCATACATTATTCATTACGGAGCCCCGCTCCCCCAGTGGGTATGGTCCCCATGGCCATAACCACATCGGTTCAGGCTCCACAATGGCTGAGCTCCACTTCTTTTGCCAGGATTTGAAGCAGGGAGCAGTTGCTTCTGGGCATGGGGTGAATGAGGGGATCAGAGATCTAATTGCTTCTTACATGATCTTTTAAAGCATCCACCTATTCCAGCCCCACCTGCACCCCCCACCCTGTCTTTAGAGCTGCCTGAAGCCTCTGGCTCCTGAAACTTTCTGGGGTTCTGTAGCATAAATTTTCTGGCCCATGGCTCGCAAACTGTGAAGAGTTCGTTTTTAGCGTTCTCTGGTCTGTTCAATCTGTTGATCTGCTTTCCAGCTTTGAAAGTTCTGCTGAATTTTATTTCTGTTATTCTGCTGTTATTTCCTTTGTCCTAGTAGCTTCATATGTCTATTGCCCTTTAATATCACTCACTGGTGTTTCAGGAGGGCGTGGTGACACAGTCATGGACTCAGTCCACCATATTACCTGAACGCCCTCAAGGTGCACTTCCAGATCTGGGTCTTGATGTGGACGAATATTTGTGTCTCCTCCATCCGTCCGCAAGTTCATCAATGTGATGGTATTTGGAGGTGGGCCTCTGGGAGGTAACGAGGAATAGATGAGGTCATGTGGGCAGGGACGGTCCCCATGATGGGGTTAATGTCCTTACAAAAAGAGGCACCAGGAACTTAGTCGCTCTCTCTCTCCACCACATGAGAACACACTGCGAAGGTGGCCGTCTGTAAGCCAGGAAGACAGTCCTCATCAGAACCCAACCATGCTGGTACCTGGATCTCCGACTTCTAGCCTCCGGAATTGTGAGAAAGTAAATTTCTGTCCGAGTCACCCAGTGTGTGACATTTTGTTACAGCAACTGGAGCTGCCAAATATAAGATCCTGTCTTTCATCAAAAGGTCTCTCTAGATATACATGAGACAGAACACGGAACTGCATTAGTGGCCACGAGGCACAGAGGTGACTGGAGTCCCAGTGACAATAAACTGACCGAGAGACGGCGTTCGTAAAGAGCCTGCACGCTGGACTAGCACGGACATGTGCCTGAATGGCCTCAAGCGGTTTCATTTCACAGAGAACACACAACTATTTCATTAATTTAAGAAAACACATGGAAACAGGCATTACAAATGCCTTTAATGAACTGAACCCCAGGAAATACTACTGGTCAGGGAATTCCATGGGATGGGGAGCCATGCTCTGATTCTTCCAAGTTGGCTGGAGGAAGCCCTGCCCAGGCATGCACACCTCCAGGTCCCAGTGGTAATGTGTCTGGTTAAAACTTGGGGAGAGGGAGACCTCACAGATGCTCACAAATGAGCTCTCTGTGGCTCAACATCCCCAGACCCTTTGATGAAAACCCTGCTCAGCCTTTTAAATCCTGGGGCATTTCCTTGGGTTATTTGAAGATGTGAGGACCGGTTCCCCGTCTTGAACCTGAGACAGCAAGCTCTCTTGCCCCTTTGAGATTTGGGCTATCTGACCTTTAAGCACTGCCTTCATTGGCAAATCTGCAATTTACAACACGGCCCCTCAGGGCTATCTGAGCCCCCCAGTCCCTGACCACATGTCACTGTGATGGCCTGAATACAAAGTGACCTCTACCCAGTGTGGGATGAAAGTAACGAAGGGGATGTGATGAGGGCCAGCGTTTCTAGCAACACCTACAGACGTCATTCATAACTGTTTTCTTGATTTCGACTTGATATTCTTTTATCTGTTTTAGAGGAATGGCTAGGGATGCTGGAACTCTTGTCAAAACTTCAGCGATGAACAACAGAACACCCCACCTAGGTCCAACCAACCCTCCTCAAACCGCCAAGGACAGACAGAGGTTGGCCAATGTGATGTTCCCCCACCAGAGCTGGCTGTAGGATTTAAATTTAAGTGGCCTTCCAGTTCTCATTTTAAGAGACATGCACCCGTTATAAGCGCCTAAATATTTCCTGCTTTGCACCTGGGGAGAGAGAGGCACAAGCTATTAAGCTTCCCTCTCCTTGTCCTTCATTTAATTTCTGGTGACAGCTCTCTCCAGGGCTCGCTATTCTTCCAATCATGAGAATATGCAGATTTGGATTCTCCCAACATCTTTAGAATGTTCCCACTACTAAATCGGATCCCTTGGGAGCTCAGCTGTAATCTGGCCACTCAACAAAAAAGCAGTAAAGCTCTCTTCTAAATCATCATCCACACCCAGGAGCTGGGGACAGGCTGAGTTGGCTTTAGGTGAAATTAAGTATCAAAACTACTTATTCTTTCACCTTTTTAGGTCCTTTTTTTCTCCTTCCAAGATCTGGGAGCCACTGTCCTCAGGCAGCTTGCTAAGTTCTTTATCTTTAGGTCACTTTTTCAATGTTCATCCCATGAGTTGTTTCTTGAGAGGCCTAAACGTCACACCTCTGGCTTCTAAAGGAGTCTGTTCATTAAACAAGTGAAGCAAACCAAAGCAAACTGCTGCTGTCTAATGAATACTTCTGGAGCACTGTGTAACTCACAGGTTCATTTTCAAAAGGGCTCAAGGCATGACTTTCACTGATGGAGTCGCTCAGCCTGGTGGGGACATCACTAGGCTGAAAGGATAAACTGTCTTTTCCAGTGGCCTTAAACCATGCCACATTCTCTCTTAAGAATGGTTCCTAACAGCATCTTCTAATTCCTCTCAGTGTAATTCTCCTTAGAAACCAAAGGAAAAATGAGAGCTTTTAAAAGTATTTTAAAGTGGAGAAATTAGTACCATGTAGCCGCATTCTAGACTTCCCTGGTGGCTCAGGCAATAAAGCGTCTGCCTACAATGCAGGAGACCCGTGCTCAATCCCTGGGTCGGGAAGATCTCCTGGAGAAGGGAATGGCAACCCACTCCAGTATCCTTGCCTGGAAAATTCCATGGACCAAGGAGCCTGGTGGGCTACAGTCCATGGAGTTGCAGAGAGTCGGAAATGACTGAGCGACTTTACTCACTCACTCAGCCCCATCTATGCATTCCCTGTCTTCAACAAGTGTCACTAAAATTCTTACCAGGTTGCTAAACAGGTTAGCACATCTCTAGAGTAAAAGCCCCATACCTGAGTAGAGAAACAGTTTAACACTGTCAGGATGTCTTAACCTGTAAGCTCTATGTTGATGTACATGAGTGTACAAGTTGTTAAAGCTTGCCTGCTTTCTTCTGACAATTATAAAGTTCTTTTTAGATCAGGTGTGGAGGAAGCTCATCACACCTTCTCTTCATTAGTCTAATTAGAGATGGAACTGGAATATGTATTTGGGGGTTAAATCAGTCACAGGTCATGCAACTCTAATTAAAACTAACTCATACAAGGCACCAAGATGCAAAAAACAAGTCCTTATGCACTGAAACTTTTCAAAGTGATTTTTAAGGCATCATTTTAATTGTCACTAGATTTTTATTTTTCTTTACTATTTGGAAAAAGCTGGCAAACGCTTCAACGGGAGATGAGTTCTTACGGAAGAGGGGTGGCCCCAGTAACAGGCTGCTCCTCGATCACACTGAAGCAAACACAGGATCACACCATAGACACACGGCGGGCCATAACACTGCCCATAACTTTTCTTACAACACTGACTCTGTATATGGATACATATATACACAGACACAAATGTAGACACATGCATAGATGCCCATGGGCTTCCCAGGTTGCGCTAGTGGTAAAGAACCCACCTGCCAATGTAGGTAGATGTAAGGGACTCGAGTTCAATCCCTGAATCAGGACGACCCCCTGGAGGAGGGCATGGCAACCCACTCCAGTATTCTTGCCTGAGCACCCATGGATAGAGGAACCTGGTGGGCTACAGTCCATGGGGTCTCACAGAGTCAGACACGACTTAAGTGATGAAGCATGCACGCACACAGGTGCACACACACACACATACAGGCGTGTGTGTTAGTCACTCAGTTGTGTCCAACTCTTTGTGACCCCATGGACTGGGGCCCGCCAGGCTTCTCCATCCATGGGTTTTCCAGGCAAAAAGACTGGAGTGGGTTGCCATTTCCTTCTCCAATGCAGGCATGTAAATATACATATTTAAAGCCCAGAGTTGCCTTGAACTTCATGCTGCTGGATATAAATCTGAATCCACTAAGTTCCCCTCTGCCCGCTTCCCTCATCTGCTCGCTGTGGAATCCTGTGATCTCCATCACTTTAGCCATAGCCCCGTTCCAGGCAGCTTTGATTACCAACCTTTTCACACCCTGTCTGGACAGAAAGAGACATTTGACGTGTCTTCCTGTCCCCATTCTCACCCTCACACTGCTGCCAGAATTATCTTTTAAAAATCATGTCAGACCACATAAAATACACCTCGAGCCCCTTTTGAGTCTCCCCACTGCTTACAGAATAAATCGACATGCATCAGATTAGCATATTAGGCCCTATGCCATGGAACCTGAAGTTATAATTACAAACTGTTATAATGTATGTGAGGAGGGCACGGCAACCCACTCCAGTCTTCTTGCCTGGAGAATCCCTGTGCACAGAGGAGCCTGCGGGCTACAGTCCATGGTGTCACAAAGAGTCAGACACGACTGAGCGACTAAGCACAGCACATACTATATGTGCGTTTCATAAAATTATAATTATTACATATCATATAATCAATAAAGTAAGATCCATGACACATTAGAGTGCTGACTCTACAACAACTCTATGAAGGAGGTACTATTATGTCCATCTTACTGATAGGGAAACAAGCACAGAGAGGTTGAGTAACTTTCCGAAGGTCACCCAGCTATGAAGTGACAGAACCAGGGGCTGAGCCCAGGCTGTCCAGCTCTGGGGTCCCGGTTCTAACCACCACTCTCTCCTGTCTCCCCACCCAAGTCTTCCTCTTGGTGCCTCCACCCCTAAGCCAGTCATTCTCTCTGAGCACAAGGATCTTCTCTGTTGGCACTGCCTCTCTCACCTGGGAAACATCCAGTGTGAGTAAGATTTCTCTGGCCAGGCTCCCGCAGACCTGAGTAAGCCTCATCCTCTCCCACTGAGAGCTCCCCAGCTCCTCTGAACCTTCTCTGCTTCTGCCCTGCGTTGCCGTCCACTGCACACCTGTCTGAACACTCCACAACGATCCGTCCTTTAGTCTAGGGGAAGCTTGACTTATTCTTTATCACTTGGAAGACTGGCTCTCAACTACTGGTTACTGATTTGAATTACAAAAAGGGGAAGAAATGGGATGACCTCACAGGCCACAATGCTGGGTAAGTTTTGTCCCAAAGCAGCAAACGCAGACTTTAAAGTCACGTGGATAACAGGGGCTACATCTGTCCTGACAGAATGTGTCTTATCTTTCCTCCAGCCCTGACTGCCCCACAAATGACCTGATGGTGCCAGGGAGACAGGCCGGGTAGCATGTCCTGGGCTATCAAGGCCATCCATGTCCTGCAGGGTTAAACGAGAGACGCACACAGGAAGGCCACGCCACCCTCCCACATCCCTACCCCATGAGGACAGAAGCCAGCCAGCAGTCCTGACTGCGCTGAACGCACTTCACGTTGGTATTTTCCTAGGAACCCCCTACATGAAGGAACATCTCTTGTTTCTCAGAGGCATGGGTGTAGCATGCGCCAATGGGGACACCTCATCACTCAGCTTTGCCGGGTCTTCCGTTTCCCTAGTTTGTGTAAACGGGTTGATTTCCTTTCAGGAAAGGAGGCCAGAATAGAGGGAGGGAGGGAGAGGTTCTTTGAAGGCACTAGACTGTAGACCGCGAGAAGAGCCCTTTATTCTATTTCTGCATTTACCCTTTATATGTGGGAACAATTCTTAAAAGATCTGTACAGCCCTGAGGCACTGCCGGGGGCAAGTGCTTCCCCCACGGGGAATGGGAGAAAGAACCAAAACTAAACAGGAGCTAGGGTTAGAGACGGGTCACGTGCCCTGGGCCCCAAGTCAGTGTTAGCTGCAGACCACGTGCACTGTCACTAAGCAACCTCCTCATCAAACGGAGGTGGGGTTTGACTTGGGTGACTCCGTACAAGAAAGATCCTTCAGCACACTTTCCCACTTGGGGTTTCTGTCTCTGAGTCTAGATTCCTGAGATGACACAGGCAATAATGAGAGGGGAAATGAAAAACATAGTCAGCTTTTCAGGGAAATGTCAGTTCTGCTGGAAGTGTTCCTGTAGCTCAGGGTGTGGTATCTGAGGTCACAGGCGCTAAAACTCTAGCACACGCAGTCATCTGAGACTTCTCTGTGGGAAGCAGAGACAAGAATGCAGCCAACCATGTGCTCCAAGCTGTTGCTCCTGCCTTGATCCAGGGACCAGAGGAGCTGCCGTGTGCGTCAGACAGCATCAACTTCCTCTGATGTGAGGACCATTCACTTTAGCATAAGATAGGCAGGACTCTCCTGGAGCCTCCCAGCGTTAGGAGAAAAGTGACAGATGATCGTGAAACTGCTCATCTTTATCACTGAAAAAGCTCAAGTCATTTCCAAAGTCAACTGGTGTTTTCCAACCAGCAGCCCAAGCTTAACCTAATCTCATCGGGTTATCACAGACACACTGCAGGACACTGGCCTTTCACTACAAGAGACATTCTTCCTCCCATGCACCAGGCCCCATCTGCTGTCTTCTCCTATATGGATAATAAGCTGTGGAAGAATAAGGGATGTTGAAAAGAAGCGCCTCACTCTTCCTAGTGACTCAGAAAAAAAAAAAAAAGAGAAAGCCTGAAAAGGAAAAACAGGGAAAGGAAGTTTGTTATAAACTCTCTAATAAGGGGAGAAGAACAATTTGTTCAGAGCCTATTTATGTTGTGTGTGTGTGTGTGCTTAGTCATGTCTGCCTCTTTGCAACCCTATGGGCTGTAGCCCACAAGACTCCCCTGTCCATGGAATTTTCCAGGCAAGAACACCGGAGTGGGTTGCCATTTCCTTCTGCAGAGGATCTTCCCCACCCAGGGATCGAACCTGCTTCTCTTGCGTCTCCTGTATTGGCAGGTGGATTTGTTACCGCTGAGCCACCTGGGAAGCCCTATTTGGGGCCAGGTGCCTTTAGTTCACAGGTACCCACAGTACCACCATTGTAAGTGCTCTAGCTCCCACTTGATGGACGGGGCATCTAAGGCTCAGCCCTGCAGGAAAGGCGACAAAAAGACTGAGTCTGGAATGTGGCTGGCCAGAGGGCCACCCTGGTGGTTCCAGCTCCAGCGCATGGGCTCTTTGCTCTGTACCACTGTCCTCTCTGAGAAGGGGCCCTGCTGGGGCATGTATCCGAGCAATGACCTCTTGGAGAAGTACAAAAAGCCACCAGGACTTGGGTAAAAAACCCAGGCAAGTGGCTTCTCGGGTTCTTGCTTCCATGAGGCCAAACGCCTGAGTTCCGGCCTTCCAGAAGAATGGAAAGGAGCCGCAGTGCTTGAGCGTAACTGATGGAGAACATGTAACTCTTCATCCACATTCAGGAAGCCTAGGTGCTTCCGGGCAATAAAAATGGACAGAACAGAACAATCTATCATATCTTCAGGTCATTTTTTTCTTTTCCATGTTAGAAAAGTTTAAAATACTTCTCTGAAGTTCTGATGCATAGGTGGAAACTGACTGAATCTTGAATTTGATTCCGTCCAGCTTCGAGGACCGGCACTGAGGGCTGCAACCTGGTCTAAGGAAGAGGGTAATATGAGATTCTACACACAACATCAATATTTAAAATTCTCCTCCTGTTCATATAAAAATCAAGCATTGAGTGGAGAGGCTCTGGTGTGCATTAATATATTTGAGACATCTGTTGAGTGCTTACCAGGTGCAAAGCTCAGTGTGAGCTGTTAAAAGGGTGAGGAGAAAAGGTAGGGAAAAAGAAAGTAGCTAAAAATGATTACAATACCCAAAGGGTGACAGAAGGATTAGAGTGCTAGAATCATCAGTGACAACAATCGAGAAGCGCTGTGATTTGCGTGGGCTAAGATTACAAGGTGAATTACTGAAAATTCTGTTATATGTCAATTTCAAAGCCCACCCCGGTAGGATTTCAAATACATTTGCACATTCACACATACCCCATCCTCCCAACTAAAGGCCACATTTTTGTTAAACTTACACACTACCTAGTCACCAGACAGATGCCAAATACAAGCTTGCTTGATTGCATAAGCATGTCAGATGTGACTGGCATTCAAATTTTAGCCTTTTAAGAGCTAAGGATGTATTTTAATTTGATATTTAAACTGCCCTTTATTAACAGTCATCTGAGATTATTCAGATACACATTTCACAAACACAGCCACGTGACATCAGTATGAAAGAAGAGATCATGTGAAAAAAATGATCAGACCTGACACAGGACAGAAAGGTTATCAACTGAAACCAAATCCCAGACCCATTCAATATGGCACCCTGCTCGGGAAGGGGGTCAAGTCTGGAGAAACTCGATTAAGGGGTCTCTTGTCTTTGCAACTACAATTAACTAGTGGCTTTTAATTTAAAGGAAACCCAAGAGATGGAGAAGAGTGGCTGGTTTCTGCAGAAAAATATCAGAGGCTCTGAAAGAACATGGTGACAACTTCTTCCATGGGGCACTGAGGCCCTTTGCTCTTGTCCCAGTGGAGCTTTGAATACAAGCTACCTGCTCTCTTTGCTTGGTCCTGCAATAAACCTTTCTTTGCTCCAAACCCTGTCTCAGTTTGCTTGACCTCACTGCGCTTTGGGCACATGAACCGTATTCAGCAGTGTGACTTAAGTAATTTGATCTTTGTGCGCCTTGGTTTTCTTACTGGACAACAGGTATAATAATACTGTCACCTACTTCATAGGAAGTCCCAAGGATGAAGTGAGATAACGCAAACAGTAGCCTTACCTGTTTCTTACTATTATTCTCTCCTCCACAGAAGCTATAATTTTTGTATCTAGTCATTAAACAAATGTTTAATATTTTAACCTTTCAATTGCAAAAGGTCATGCGTTTTAATAAAAGGTACATACAGCATGAATGTACTGCATATTATGCAGAGCACATCTCAATAACCACCACTTGGAAATAAGAAATAGAGCCTTGTCAGCTCCACAGGAGATCCTCACATGGCTCTCCCCCAGCCCAAGTGCCTCTATGCTCCCTGAATATACATTTTCTAACCATACTCTCTCAAGGTGGCCTTAAAAGACTTAATGCACGGTAAGTGCTCAATAAATGTTGGTCACTGGTTTTTAAAGAAAATACGAGCAGTTTTCTGCTTCCTTCTATCTCATTCCAAAATTGCACTGTGTAATGCCTCTCACCCAGCCTGTCTCAGGGAATAACCAGGTTGCATCTGTCATTCTGGATATGGCTTTCAGACTTCACAGCACACCAGGTTTGTAAAACTGTGTTAATTTAAAGCACATCCCTCCAATTTCGGTCTAGTTAAGTATGATCCTCAAGAGCAGCCACGAGGAAATGGAATCTTAATGATTGCCTTTTGTTCTTGGATTTGTCCAGAACTTTTTCAGAAAAACCAGATAATTCCAGGAGCGTTTTGAAAGAAAAAGGAGAAGAGATAATGTATCCAGAAGAAAGTCTGCCTGCAGTACACCAACCACACAGGGACCCATCTGATCATATAACCCTGAGCGCTCCCTGGTACACCAGCAGGCCTTTTTCTATTTATCAGAAGCAGAAGAATAATCAGGACTTAGTGGAGAAAGTACTGTGCCTCCGCTGCTCTGTCACTGCACTTGGTGAGCCTTTCAGACAAAACGGGTTCATAGCCTTGGGCCCAATTCTGAATTCAGCTATAGCTGCAGAGTGCAGTTCCATGTGAACTCGGGCCCAATGTCACTGAAACAATCCCTTCTCAAGGGTACACACTCATCTGCATCGTCACACTCTCTGTCCCAAGCCATTTATGTTCAGCCCAAGTACAAGTGCAGCTTGAAATGGGTGGACCTAAAGCAACGGGTACAGGAGCTCCCAGTGCCCACACTGGCAACCCAGTTCAGTGAAGTTGCTGTCATTTCCGACTCCTTGTGACCCCATGGACTGCAGCAGGCCAGGCCTCCCTGTCTTTCACCAAATCCTGCAGTTTACCCAAACTCATGTCCATTGAGTCGGTGATGCCATCCAGCCATCTCATCCTCTGCCGTCCCCTTCTCCTCCTGCCTTCCATCTTGCCCAGCACCAGGGTCTTTTCCAGTAAGTCAGTTCTTCACATGAGGTGGCCACAGTATTGCAGTTTCTGCTTCAGCATCAGTCCTTCCAATGAATATTTAGGACTGATTTCCTTCAGGATGGACTGGCAGTCCAAGGGACTCTCAAGAGTCTTCTCCAACACCACAGTTCTAAAGCATCAATTCTTCAACACTCAGCTTTCTTTATAGAAAGAAACTCTCACATCCATACATGACTACTGGAAAACCATAGCTTTGACTAGATGGACCTTTGTTGGCAAAGCAATGTCTCTGCTTTTTAATATGCTGTCTAGGTTGGTCATCTTTTCTTCCAAGGAGCAAGCATCTTTTAATTTCATGGCTACAGTCACCATCTGCAGTGATTTTGGAGCCCCCAAAGAAATAAAGTCTGTCACTGTTTCCCCATCTATTTGCCATGAAGTGATGGGACCATGCCATGATCTTAGTTTTCTGAACGTTGACTTTTAAGCCAACTGCTTCACTCTCCTCTTTCACTTTCATCAAGAGGCTCTTCAGTTCTTCTTCAGTCTCTGCCATAAGGGTGGTGTCATCTGCATGTCTGAGGTTATTGAGATTTCTCCCGGCAATCTTGACTCCAGCTTGTGCTTCTTCCAGTAGCGTTTCTCATGATGTACTCTGCATAGAAGCTAAATAAGCAGGTTGACAAAACACAGCCTTGACGCACTCCTTGGCACCCCAGTAACATGCCTTAATATTGGCTTTTCTTCCTGACTTTGCCTCATTCCTGAGCTCACCTCCCAAATGGAATATCTGCACCCAAACCCCTGCCTCAGGCTCTGCTCTCGAGTTATCCCAAACTAAGAAATGGGTGGAAGGGGAAAGGAGGAAAAGCTTCAAGGATATTCCTTTGTGGTGACGGAATCAAGTTTCATAAGGACGGATACTTGGGCATGTGTGATGGGGTGGGGGAACTTTCTCAGTTCCACCTTTAACCAGCCTCGTGGCCTTACAGGGGTCACTGTAGGTTAAGCCAAGTATTAGGACAACAAGATCTTCCATCAAACAGATCTCCGGCGGCATAAAAAGAACAACTCCTGGTAAACCTGTCCCGTGTCATGAGAACATTTAACTACAGCGACTGACCAAGAAGCAAGCTTACATTAGAATCCCACACTGGCCCTAACCCAGGAGGCAAGCAAGCCTCCTTAGAAGTTCTGGCCATGGGGTTAGACATATCAGTTTGAATTTCACCTTTATCTTTTAGTCATTGGGTAATCTCACAAAAGTTTTTAAACCTCTTTAAGCTTCAGTATTCTCATATGTAAAACAGGAATAGCATCCTCCTCACAGGACTAGCTGCAGAAGTTCCAGGAGAATATATACAGGATTTACTTAGCATGTGTCTGGGATATATAGTAAGTGCTTAATACATGTTCACAGTTATTATGGTGAAGATGGTTTAGATTTATAACTTTTGGAGGAACTGAATTATAGCAGGGTTTCTCAACCTCAGCACTATTGACATTTTGAGGAATATCATTGCTTGTCAAGGTCTTGTGTTGTAGGATGTTTAGCAAGATTCCTGGCCTCTATCCATCAGATGCTAGACGCACCAACACCTACCGCCACCACCCTCTTGAACTGTGACAGCTAACAGTGTCTCCAGACATTGCCAAGTGTCCCCTGGGGGCAAAAATGCCTCAGTTGAGAACTAGAGCTAGAGAAATTAGATTCTAATTCTAAATCTGTTGATTGGACTTCCCTGATGGTCCACTGGTTGGGAATCTGCCTGCCAATGCAGGAGAGAGGGGATCAAACCCTGGTCTAGGGAGATTCCACGTGCGGAAGCTCACGCACCACAACTACTGAGCCTGCTTGTTGCAACTACTGAAGCCCATGTGACCTAGAGCTGATGCTCTGCAACAAGAGAAGCCGCCGCAGGAGAAGCCTGTGCACTGCAACTCGAGAGTATCCGCCACTCGCCGCAACTAGAGGAAGTCCAACGCAGCAATAAAGAACCAGCACAGCCAAAAATTAACTAAAAAAGTAAGCCTGTTGACTACTGATTCTGCAATTAATCATGTAACAAAATGTCTTCTTGCTATGTGCGGCTGTATATATACATATGTCTATGTTTGTTTCTTAACACTTTAGTATTCAGCTTTCCAAATACTGTACAAATGTCAATTTCTATTGAAATATACCTGACACGAAACATTGTATAAGTAACAACATATAGATTTGATTATTTAGATTGCAATATGATTGCCCTTGTAGCCTCAGCTAACAACAGAATCGAGTCACATCATTTCATTTGTTCTTGAGGTTGCTGTTGTTTAGTCATTAAGTCATGTCTGACTCTGCGACCCCATGGACTGCAGCCTGCCAGGCTCCTCTGTCCATGGGATTCTCCAGGCAAGAATACTGGAGAGGGCTGTCATGCCTTCCTCCAGGGGATCTTCCCAACCCAGGGGTCAAACCCGGTCTCTTATGTCTCCTGCATTGGCAGGCGGGAACTACTAAGAGCCACCTGGGAACAGCTAAGATCTAGTCTCTTGCATGTGTGTGAAGTCGCATCAGTTGTGTCCAACTCTTTGCAACCCCATGGACCATACTCTTGGCAAGCTTAATGTTCATAATACATTTTAATATTTACAGTGTCTTGATTCTCTCATCCTCTAATAAGATATTATTTCCCAGGGGTAAGGGATTTAGGTAGATGCTCTAGATCAAGTCAGAAAGGAGCACCTGGGCCCGGAAAGACCAAGCAATTACTCTTGCGCACCTATCAATACCAGGAGCTTTAGGGATGAACACAGACCAGATGCTTTCCCCACTCCAGAGGCCGCTCTGAGATGTCTCAAGGGAGCAAGAGGTTTTGGAAAGAACTGTAGTCTTTCCTGTTCTTCAGCTAATCCAGAAGAGTAGCTAAAGCAGGTCCTGAAAGAGGGAAGAGAAACTGAAGCCATCAGGAAGACTCTGCTGATGGAACTACTGGGGCTTTCCTGGTAGCTTAGATGATAAAGAATCTGCCTGCAATGCAGGAGACCCAGGTTTGATCCCTGGGGGTCCCAAAGACCTCCTGGAGAAGGGAATGGCAACCCACTCTGGTATTCTTGCCTGGAGAATCTCATGGACAGAGGAGCCTGGAGGGCTACTCATGGGGTCACAAAGAGTCAGACATGACTGACTGACTAACAGTTTCACTTTAACGGAACTAGAGGACACGAAAGCCAAGCCTGGTGATACCAGCAACCTCTGCTTGGACTCAGCTACCTTCAGGATCAGACATTTGTGTTGTGTGTGGCTGTTAATGAAATGTTTTTGTATATCTTTTTATTTCCATTTTTTATTTTCTTAATATTTTTGTTTTTCTAAAATTAACGGAGTTTTAAATTGCTTTTTATCTAGCTGAAACCTGGTTACTTACAGCTTCTCTTGGCTCAAAACTTTTATAATTTCTAGTAATTAGTCTAGAAACTTCATGTCTGTATGTGCGCTTACCTAAACTATCGTATAATCTACAAACAATGACAGTTTGCAGCCTTTTTATCCTCATAATTTTAATATAATATTCTTACTACAGTGACTGAGGCCACTGGCACAATGATGAGATAGAAGCCTGAACAGTGGGCATCCTTGCCTTTTTCCTGATTTTAAATGCTTTTTAACATTTCAGCAAAGGAGAAGCACATAATTGAATATGCAGAGAGTGGCTGTTTTCATTTTAAGAACTTCTCCACTATTTGATGCTTTAAAACATGTAGAGAATTTAACTTGATGGGATTTAAATTAACAAATGGCCAATAGGTATTATGCAAATTCAAGCATAGCAATAATAAAATAATGAATGTCCAGATGAGTGACTTTTCAATAATAAGATATCAATTTTTACTTAAACTGAAGATTAAAAAAAAACATTTTAATATCCAGCACTAACAATGTCATGGGGATATGCACAATCTCATATAGAGGTGCTGAGTGTAAGCTAAAATAACCTTTGTGGATGGAAATTTCATAATCTGTGCAAAGAACCATGCAAATATCTACTTCTTTTGACATAATTTCATTTTATCCTATGGAAATAATAGAAAAAATGTACATTAATATTAAGTACTACAATTGGGGCCATTGTTTTTATGTAAATTATGGGGGATTCTAATGTAAATGATGGTATATCCACTAGAAAAACTGTTCTCCAGTCAAAAGAGAATTTCTGAAAAGCATGGAAAATATTTCAAAATATAAAGGGAGAGAGAGAAAAAAATAGGATACAAAACTCTGCAGAAAGGGCAGAATTTCAGCTTTTAGACAAGACAGAGAAATCCAACTTGACCTCTGACAGTAAAAAAACCGGAAATCTGCACGGAATTTATAAAATAAATGTTTCAGATAGTTAAAACATGTTACACTGGGATCTATGAGAAAAGGAAAAAACTCCCAATGAGATGAGCCCTGTGATCTCCCTGGCTTCCTGTCTGGAAGCATTTTACATATGTGATACTGAGATGTGGTATCAAGTATTGCTCAGCGGTCCTGTTGAGTTGAAGAGAGAAATTGAGGCAGATGGAATATGGAATTAGAGTACCAGAGATGAAAGAGCTACAGAGTAGAGGTGCAGAAATTCTCCTGAGTTTTTAGCTGATATTCAAAGCTCTGTGCAAACTACAATTTCTGGGGAAAGAAAAATGACTGGAAAACCAGATTCATTTAAATTCTGATCATTAAGAATAGGGAAAATTCATTGAACACTGGCTGCATTCTGTATATACTCCAGAATGCTGTAGTAGAAGGGCTAAACAAGCCCTGGAGAGGAAAAAAAAACACCCTAGAATCATCCAAAACACACTGTGAAAACTGTGCAAATGACTGCGAGCTAGCGCAAAATTCAATACTCTGTAATGGCGTAAAACAAAATCCAGAGTCTACACAATGCTCAGTATTCAATCAAAAATTACCGGGCAAAAGAAAAAGGGAGAGAATGTAAAGTAAGGCCAGGAGAAAGATCAATCAACAGACAGACCTAGAAATAATGGAGATAATGGGATATACAGACAAGTACCCAGGTGATACTACTTGTAAAGAAGCCACCTGTCAATGTAGGAGACGTAAAAGACACAGGTTCGATTCCTGGGTTGGGAAGATCCCCCAGAGGAGGGCAGGGCAACGCCCTCCAGTGTTCCTGCCTGGAGAACCCCATGGATAGAGGAGCCTGGCGGGCTGCAGTCCTTGGGGTCATAAGGAGTCGGACACAACTGAAGGACTGAGCACACGTGCACAAACTTACAACTGTTTTATTTACGCCAAGAATTGAAAAGGAAGTATGAATATATAAGAAACTGAGAAAAGAAAACTTAAGATCTAAAAAAGAACCCATAAAACTTGTAAGTTAAAAATACAATATCTGAATGGAAAGTCTCACTGACTGGCTTTAACAGAAGATTAAACAAATGCAGAAGAAAATATCAGTTAACTTGAAGACACAGAAATAGAAATTATCCAAACTGAAAAAAAGAAAAGAGATTAAAAAAAAAACTTGAACAGAGCTTAGAAGTCCTATGGAGTGATTTGAAATGTCCTAGTATACATATGAATTCCAAAAGACAAAAATAAAGGAGAAGGCAGAGATAATTTTTATAAAAATAAGGTTAAATTCTTCCAAATTTGATTTTAACAACTATAAAATATTTAAAAACTTAACAGCCCAAGCAGGGTAAAATAAGGTAACACCAAAATACATCACGATCAAATTATTGAAAATTAATTATCAGGATAAAGTCTTTTAAAAGTAGCCACCTAAGGAGATATATCACATACAGGCAAACAAAAATAAGAATAACCCTTAACTTCTCACCAGAAACAATGCCATCTAGAATTAGACAATGGATTAATACCTTTAAATTTAAAAAAAGAAAAATATTCTACAGAACTGAAGGTAAAATAAATTTTCAAATAAGTAAAAGTTGTATAAATTCATTGCACGCAGGCCTCCACTATAAAACATATTCAAGGAAATTCTTCAGGATGAAGAATATCAATATCAGATAAAAATTTAGATTTGCACAAAAGAACAGAGTGGCAAAATGGAAAAGATTTCTTGTTCTCAGTTTTAAATTATTTAAAAGGTAAATACCTATGAAAAACTAATAAAAATATATTGCGGGGTTTATAATATATGTAAGAATAAAATGTACTTCAACAATAGCATGAGGATTAAGGAGAGAAATGACAATTTACTATTTTAAGGTTCTTACATTACACATAAAGTAGCATAAAGGTAGTTTGTAAATATACTAAATCCTAGGGCATTCAAAAATAATAAAACAAGGAAATATAGCTAGTCAGCAAAATTAATGTTAGAAACAAACTCAATCCCAAAAAAGGCATAAAAATGGGACAGAGAACAGATGGGAAATAAGCAGCAAGAATGGTAGATTAAATCCAACCATAATGATAATTCCACTAAAATAACATGCTAATTAACATGCTAATTAAGAGGCAGAGACCCACTATACGCCATCAACTACAAACAAAACACACTTTAAATGTAAAGACAAAGATTGGCCAAAAGTAAAAAAATGAAAGAAAGATATATTATTCTGACACAAATAGTAGGAAGCTGGACCAGCTACATTGCAGCAAATAACATCCATGACAAGGAAGAGTGTCAGGTATAAAGAATGCCCTTACATTACAATACGAGTCAATGTTTGAAGACAACATGTTTAACAATCCTAAACAGCAGAGTCCCAAATTACATCATCAAAAGTTGACACTATGACAGACAAATTCATAATTTTTTTGAAAATTTCAAAACTCCAGTGGCCTTATTTCCTAGAATAGTGGATTTACAAAGCAAGCAAAATATGAACAACACTATCAACCAGCTTGACCTGTCATTTATAAGATAATTTGCCCCAGACTGCAAAATGCACATTCTTTTCAAGGGTATGTGAAACATTCTCCAAGGTATTCTATATATGGGACTATAAAGCAAGTCTCAGTAAATGTAAATCAGCTGAACTCCGACAGAATGTGTTCTGTGATCACCATGAAACTAAATTTTCAGTCAAAACCAAAGATATTTTAAAGTAGTTTTTATACAAAATTAATACCAATATATATAACTGATAGGCCCAAGAAAAAACCATAAGGAAAACCAGGAAATGTTAGAAAGTAGGTAACGATGAAAACACAGCCTGTCAATCTTGTGGGATGCAGCTGACACAGTGCTTAAAGGGAAAAGAATGAAACTTAAAAAACTTAAACTATAGAAAAAAATCAATGACATAAACTTCACATTTTAAAGGAACTGGGGGAGCAAAACTGAACTGAAAAAGTAGAGGAAAGGAAACAATAAAGACTGGAAATCAGTGAGGAAAAAAATGAACAAGACAAAAATCAAAACTAAAATCCAATTCTTTGAATAGACTGGTAAAATGGATAAGTCTCTAGTAAAACTGATTAAGAATAAAAGAGAATTTATAAGTTATCAATATCAGGGATGAAAGAAAAATTAAGGGACATCAGTACAGATACTATAGACATTAAAATACCCAAAGAATATTATGAACAATTTTAGGCCAATAAATTCAACAACTTGCATGAAACAGATAAACTGCTTGAAAGACCAGTCATAACATATAAGAAGATAGGAAAAAATGCAAACAGCCCTATATCTATTAAAGACTCAATTTGAAACTGAAATCTTTCCTACAAAGAAAACTCTGGTCCAAATAGCTTTACGGCTGAATTCTCTAAGACATTTAAAAAGGAAATTAATAGTAATTTTAAAAAATCATAAAATAGAGAAGGAAACCTTTTTCAACTCATTTTACAAGATCAGCTCGATGCTGATAATAAAACCAAACAAAGACATTTCAGGAAAAATACAGACTAATATCTCTCAGGAACATAAACATGAAGATGCTTAGTAAGTACAGGAGTATCTAAAAAGTACAATAGAGCATGACCAAGTGATATTTATCCTAGGAAATGTGAGGCTGCTCTAACATTCAAAAGCCTTTAAAGTGCAATCTATCATATTAACAGAACAAAGAGGAAAAATCAAATAATTATCTCAAAAGATGAAAAAAAAAGTGACAAGAAGCATCCATTTATGATTTTTTAAAAAAGCTCACACAAAATTATGGCTAGAAGGAAACTTCCCTAATAAAGGGCACTTAGGAATAAGTTACAGCTAACATCACAGTTAATAAAGACTAAACATATCTCCTCTAAGGTCAGAAACAGACAAGGATGTCCACTGTCACTATTTCTATTTAACACTGTACTGTATTATAAAATGTGCTTCAAAATATCCTAGGTAGCCAGTACCACAAAGGACAAAAAAACTAAAAGGAGTACAGACTGGAAAGGAAGAAATAAACCTTATTTGCAGGTAATATGATTGTATATTTAGAATATCCTAAGGACAAGGTCAACATGTAGAAATTATTTGCATTCCTATATACTAAAAATGAATGGTTGGGAAATGAAGTTTCAAAAACATGATCTGCAACAGTATCAACATTAAGTACTTGGGGTAATTTAACAAACTATTAAAAAACTATAAATTAAGCTCCAATACTGTTTAAAATGCAGAGAAAAACGATAAAAATGTATACAAGACTATTTAGTGGTATTGTCATTGTGTGAGCAGGACCCTGTGGGGCTCTTGGGCATGGAAGCCCTTCTGTGCCCCGTTTCTTGTCTGCAAGGAATAGATTTCAGCCTCCATGACGTTCCTGGAGTTCCAACGAGCAGGTTCAAACAGCTGTTATCAGGGAAGAGAGGATGCAGAGACAAGGGAGGAGCAAAGACAGCAAGGAGATCCAACCAGTCCATCCTAAAGGAAATCAACCCTGACTATTCACTGGAAGAACTGATGCTGAAGCTCCAGTACTCTGGCCACCTGATGCGAAGAGCTGACTCACTGGAAAAGACCCTGATGCTGGGAAAGACTGAAGGCAGGAGGAGACGGGGACGACAGAGCCTGAGATGGTTGGGTGGCATCACTTACTCAATGGACATGAGTTTGAGATAGTGAAGGACAGGGCAGCCTGGTGTGCTGCAGTCCACAGGGCTGCAAAGAGTCAGACACGACCGAGTGAATGAACAACAAGGTGGGTGCCTGTGCCCAGTTGCTCAGTCATGTCCGACACTTTGCAGTCCTATGGACTGTAGCCCGCCAGGCTCCTCTGCTCGTGGGGTTTCCTGGGCAAGAATGCTGTAGTGGGTTGCCACTTCCTACTCCAGGGGATCTTCCTGATCCAGGGATCAAACACACGTCTCCTGTGTCTCCTGCACTGGCAGGCAGATTCTTCACTACTGCACCACCTGGGAGCCCTAATTCTCATAGGACCGTAGTCATAAGTGCTTTCCTGAGCTCTGGAATCCTTCAGGAAAATTACTAAACTACAGAGGGGCACCCCTGGATTTGCAGGCACTCGGTCAAAAGTACAGGTGGCGGGTCCCACTTGCTGCTGGCCTCTGAAATCAGGCCAACTGGGTGGATTCTGCCCTTAATTTGTGGGGTCAGAGGTAACTTTGGGGGGTTAATTTAGACCTGAATTGGAGTACACTCAGTTGGCATCAGAATAGTTCAAACAGAATGGAAGAATCAAACAATGTCTGTGGAACTGGGGTGTGTGCGTGTATCTCCATTCAACAATTGTTTACTAGAAG
The DNA here is from genome assembly GCF_016772045.2 of Ovis aries. Taxonomy (NCBI): domain Eukaryota; kingdom Metazoa; phylum Chordata; class Mammalia; order Artiodactyla; family Bovidae; genus Ovis; species Ovis aries. Next base: position 42,621,787 of record NC_056073.1, read on the forward strand.
AGGTGCAACATCCTGAATTCCTCCAAGTTTACCCACTGGGCTATGTTCATAATCCTCGTGTGTACACGTGACTGTGGTGGGAGCAAACAGGCTAGGCTAAGAGGAACAGCTTACGAACGGTTCAACTGCTCTCCAAAATTGTATTTTAGTAACAACTTTAAGCTTCTCATACAATAAAAACCTATCAATTTGAATCACTAATTTGAAATTTGTAGAATATGGGCAAGATTCTGTTGTGGTTTATCTTTGCTTAGCCAACACTTTTTTCACTTTTCTATAATTAAAAAAAGGTAAGATACTCTTAGGGAGAATATTTAAGAAAAAAATTATTTTTTGAAGCTGAAGTAATCTACTACATATAAATAACACTTCTGCTAATTATAAATTAGCCTTTCCTGTAATAAAAAGATCCCCTAGACAACAATTAGAATGAAAAATTTGTATCAACTTAGAGCTTTCTAAAACTAGTGAAATAAAACCCAATCTATCTTAAATATATTTTAAAATTAAAATTCAATCTTTATTTTTAGCCAAACCTTAGTGGGTTTTTAAAAAATTAATCTGAATCAGTAAAGTTTATTGAATAAAACTAAGTTATCATATCATTAACATTTTAGAAAGGCCCCTGGAATATTTTTGTTCAAGCAAAACAGAAGTTCAAGTGTTTCCTACTCAATGATCATACCCACCATCGAAAGAAAACACACACACGATCTTCCTGTGTATATGTCACTAAATACACAAAAAAATCTGCTTTAAGATACATTTTTATGAAAAACACAAATGAAATGCTATAGATTACAGGAGACTAAAAGAAATATCAACTCAATTCAACTTGACGGCCTAGACAGAATCCAGAAAAGAAAATCAAAATAATGGAAAAGTAGGTGAATTTCAATAACCTGTAGCTTGATTAACAACATGACACCAATGTTAATATCCTCTCCCTGATTATGTACTATGGTTATATAGCAAGTGAGTGAAAGTGCTATTCTCTCAGCTGTGTCTGACTCTGTGACCCTGGAGATTGTAGCCTGCCAGGCTCCTCTGTCCACGGAGTGGGTAAGCCATTCCCTTCTCTGGGGAATCTTCCTGACCCAGAGATTGAACCTGGGTCTCCCACATGGCGGGCAGATTCTTTACTGTCTGAGCCACTAGGGAAGCCCCATGGTTATATAAAATGCCAACATTAAGTAAAGCAAGGAAGGATAAGATATAAGGAATCTCTGCAAGTGCTATTTTTGCAACTTTTCTTGAAGCCTAAAATTAGTTCGAAATTAAAAGTTCAAAGCAAAGAAGCATTTCCACCCCATATTAACATTTTTTACAGCTTAAAAAAGCTCAGTTGGTCTGGAATGAGAAAAATCCATTTTAGGAAGCTACTATAGGTCCTGGGGGTGTCAGGAAAATAATAGTAGTCCTATAAATTGTATCACTTGCTATTTCTACCATGATTTATTACGAAAGTCATATAATCACCCTTCCAACTTAGTGAAAAGTATTTGTAAGTTCTCGCAACAATTAACCAACCACTGCTAGGGTTTGTGCTTGCATCCCTCCAGTTTTTCCCTGGAAAAGAACTCAGACACTACCTCTATCTAAAGCTGGTATAGATCTCAGGTTCACAGTGGTCACGTCTAAATTATAGTATGCAGCCAATTAGGTCTACTGCTTAACACTAATACGTTTGCCAGAAAAGTAATAAAATTAACAGCATGGCACTTTTTCCCAACAGGGCAAAATAATTTACATAGAATGTTTCCAAGCCATGTGTGTGCTAAACCTTAATAGGCAGAGTTAAGTAGAAATTTATATTTCTTTGGTTTTGATGGTATCATAAAATGAATTCCAGCCACATTTGAGGCTGGGCAGACTGAGCCGCTCCATGAAGACATAGCATAGCACAGCGTGGACCGGCCGGCTCTGCAGAGAGAAGTTAAGGTCACGAGCTCATTTAGCGAGTACCCTTCTTGGATAGAGGCTGACTGGCCAAAAACTAGGCAGTGGGTGTCCATCCATCTGTCACTTTAGAGATTGCTTTAAAAGGCACGGTTTGCTTATGAGTCATGTATAATGAAACATCAATTACATTCTTGGGGTAGTATACACTGCTATTACATCAGGATGTTGTGTGAATTTTTCAAAATAGGTTTTTGCTGCTAAATGCAAATATATATAAGGAAACTTTATTTTTCCGCCTCCAACCCAATTCTGTACAAACTCAAGGCTGCACTCAGTCTATCCAGACATCTACGACACATGTGGCAACAGCTTTGGCTGCTCTGCAATGTTCTCAAGCCAAAAAAAAAAAAAAAAGAAGAAGAAAATACACATACTTCTTCATGTAAATACGGTAAATGAACAGGCTATGCTGTTAAATACTAAAATTCTCCCTGCTTTCCCATTCTAATTACAAAACCTACTGCAGAGATTACAATTTTTATTCATTCCATTTTTGATCCTTTGAGAATAAGAAAATATTCCAAATTGCTGAACCATGGTTTTTCACACTGCTGATGACCCTCACCACCAAACCCAGAAACTCCCATACTCCAAGCCAAGGAGAGCAGTTTTAATGAATCACTGGAACAATTCAGTCAATGTTGAATTCTGATGATTAGTTTGAGGCTTAATTATACTTGCTTTTTCCTCCAGCCCAATCAATAGCTCCTTGCATGGGGCTTGTTAGAGGCTGCTTGTTAAAGACTTGGCAACTGTTTCACCCCCAGGGAAAACAAAGGAAAGCGCTAGTCTAATTGCAGAGGTGCAGGCCTGGGTCAATGAGCAATACCAATGTTTTCCCAGCTAGCCCAAGTTTGACAAGCATCCTCTAGCTGGTATGCAAAGCCTTTGCAAAGGCTCTCTGGGGTATCGAGGGAGTGGACATCCATCTCTTTGAAACATGGTGGTAATAACCCATGGGTAGCAGGGAACCCCCTCCCCAAGTAAACTGAGCATTCTAAGCATCTGACTTTACCCAAGGAAGACCCTTCAAGGATAGGGTGATCCTCCAGTGGGTCGAGAACTCTTCATTGATTTTAAGCATCATCACTGAGCCTTACCAAGGAGTTTGTGATTGGCATTCTTATTGCAAAAGTTAAGCGACATGTTTTGTTTTGTTTTTTAAATCTTTTCAGAGATATCTTGTGCTTTTCCACCTACTCAGATTCTGGCAACATACTTTCTGCATCTGGATACACAACGTAGTTTCCTAGAGATCACCAGGAAATAGCATTGTTACTCAATGAAGTGAAAGTGAATGTGTAAGTTGCTCAGTCATGTCCAGCTTTTTGCGATCCCATTGACTACAGGCCACGAGGCTCCTCTATCCATGGGGATTCTCCAAGCAAGAAAACTGAAGGGGTCTGCCATTTCCTTCTCCAGGGGATCTTCCCGACTCAGGGATCGAACCTGGGCCTCCTGGATGACAGGCAGATTCTTTACCATCTGAGCCACTGATAAACTCATCACTACTCAATACACTGTTTTAAATTCCATGCCCACCATATTCTGAGCACACAACTCTGTGAGTTATATGACTGGAGGTTCTCCTAAATTTTCTCAGCTCTTCCTCTTCCTCTTTTTAACACAAACGGATTGCAAAGGTAGCAAAAAGAATGGAGAGAGGATCATCATGTGTCGATTGCTCCTGCTGTTGGCTAAACTAAACCAGCTCTACTCAAAGTGTGATCAGACCACCAGCAGCAGCAGCATCTGGAAGCTTTCAAACATGACCATATACGGGCCCTAGGTAGTATTTACTGAGTCAGGACCTTTACTGGGTTGGGGGATGATGAAGCCCAGGAACAAGCGTTTTTAACAAGATCTTCAAAAGATTCAGATGTACACTAAAGTTTGGGAGGAACTGGGTTAAACAAGCTAGAACCATTGCAACTGCAATCTGGAAAGCATCTCTTCACCTACCCTTTTCTTTATCCCAGTGACCTGAGCCTTAGTAAGTAACTGGGGAGGTGTAAACAGTGTTCAAGCATGTTATCTTCCGCAGAGGCCTTCCCGACAATAAACAGCTGCACAGAAAGTGCTTGACAATTGATGAGTTCAATCTACAGAGGGTTTCCTTCAGTTGGTAATCACACACTGTAGAAGAACAATTATGTTAAAACACCAACCAGCTAGCTAGTTCACTATGCAGGATTTAAGACGCTGAGAAAAAGGAATGTTAAGAGTACCACTGTAGAGTAGAAGAGGAATCTGTGAATAAATACACAGTGCATACATACGGGGCTAGGGTGCAGGGACATAGAGTTTTGAAGGTGAGTATGTAGAACTGGAAAAAGAATTTTCTCTCCAAACTTTACAGAATAGTGTGTCTCCATTGTTTTGTGATTTATCTACCATAAGCAGACAGTGTCAGGTTTCAGGGCTGGGAATTAAACCACTGGCCAGGTCTTTTATTGAGGGTAGTAGTTCTTTTTTTGCAAATCCTAGAAAAACATTTTATTCCAAGATCCTGAGATTTCTAATGTGACTGTTCAGAGGTTAAACATGGTATCTTGGCTCAATTCCTCGTATTAAATGAGACAGGTGGAAAAAAGATTCAGAAAAGAAACAGTCTGAAATTGTCACAACCTTGCTTAATCAAGGAAAATGAAATATTCTGCTGGTGAGTGGCCTTGAGTATAGTGATATTGCCAGTGGCTTCAGTCTCCTCCATTAGTGAGTGAGTGAGTGAGTGTGTGTGTGAGTGTGTGTGTGTGTGTGTGTGTGTGTGTGTGTGTGTGTGCGCGCGCGCGCGCGCACTAAGACGCTTCCGTCATGTCCAGCTTTTTGCAACCTTGTGAACTGTAGCCTGCCAGGCTCCTCTGTGCATGGGATTCTCCAGGCAAGAATACTGCAGTGGGTTGCCACGTCCTCCTCCAGGGGATCTTCCCGACCCAGGGATGGAACCTGCGTCCCTTACGTCTCCTCCTGGCAGGCAGATTCTTTACCACAAGCTCCATCTGGGAAAACCTGCATTAGTGTAGCTTCCTTTTATTAATTTTATTTTGATTCCCTCATCATCAGGATTTTATGGCACAATGTTCACTTGTGTAAATATAATTGGTTATTATATAGAGTAAAACTGACCCTGATTGTGACATTAAATCAGCCACCCTTCCTAATTTACCATCTTCCATAAGACTGAGAAATTACAGGAGACATTCACTGGGGCGGGTGCTAATTTTCAAGTGTCTGTTTTATTTCTTTTCCCAATTGAAAAAAAAAAGATCATGATAAAGTAAAAGCTGAAAAATGTGTTTGCACATGAATAGCTTTTGTTGAAAGCTATTGCCATTTTACTGGGTCAATATACCTATGTTTGGATTTTAGCAGATAAGTTATCTTGCATGCCTATTTAGAAATCCTTAAACCCTCTTCAGAGGCAGAAGGTAAAAGGGTTCGCATGTAATATATAAACAGATTGTCTCTATCAGGAGTGATTTTTGATGAGAAGCAGGAACCCTCACAACTATACCTCAGACACAGCCTCATGAGAACAGGACTTGTTCCGTCACCAGCAGCTCCCAAGGCTCCAGTGTGAACCCCTGGTGTCTAGGTCACTTCCGTGGGGATGTTTCTATTCATCACTCACTGATTCATTCAACAACTATCACTGGGCACCTATTACAGGCCAGGAACATCTAGGACTGAGGAGACAGAGGGCCTATAGCTTGTAGTCTACTGGGGGTGACAACTGTTAGGTCCTTAGCAGGGGAGACATGGCAGCGAGCTGAAAAAGCTCCCTTGAAACAGAAGGGTATGATGAAGTGCCTGATGTAGGCTGGAGGATATCTGAGCGAGGCACACGAGACGAGACTAAAGGGATACCTAAGAGCTCACTCGGATGAAGACCAGAATAACATGTGCCAAGGTGATGGGAGAGAAACCAAGAGCACACGGTAGGCTGTGTAGCTGCAGTGATCGAGTGAAGGGGTGCAGAAGGCTTGCAGGCATGGTGAGCTCGAGCAGGGCCTTCTGGCCACACCCAGGACTCAGGTCTCTATAAGTGTATTAGAAGCTACCAAGATGTATTAAGGAGGGAATCTGACCATATTTTTTACTTTTATATCATCGCTGTAGTTAGAGGGCAGAGTTGTTGTTCAGTCGCTAAGTCTTGTCCCATTCTTTGAGAACTCCATGAACTACAGCATGTCAGCCTCTTCTTTCACCATCTCCTGGAGTTTCTCAAACCCATGTCCATTGAGTCGGTGATGCCATCCAACCATCTCATCCTCTGTCAGCCCCTTCTCCTCCTGCCCTCAATCTTTCCCAGCATGAGTCTTTTCCAGTGAGCTGGCTCTTTGCATCAGGTGACCCAAGTACTGAAGCTTCACCTTTAGGGTCAGTCTCTCTAATGAACAGTCAAGGCTTGATTTCCTTCAGGGTTGACTGGTTTGGTCTCCGTGCCATCCGAGGGACTCTCAAGAGTCTTCTCCAACACCACAGTTTGAAAGTATCAATTCTTCGGCGCTCAGCCTTCTTTATGGTCCAACTCTCACATCTGTATGTGACTACTGAAAAAAATCATGGCTTTGACTATATGGACCTGACTACTGAGTGCCAAAGTGCACGCAGAAATAGATCATAGGAGGGTATTGTGAAATTCCAGGCAGAACACAGTGGTTGACCTAGGAAGCAGCCACTGGAACTAAATAAAAGCGAACATGACCTTCAAATAAACAGGAGCTGAAATCAACCGGATTTACAGATTGACAACGTGAGAGCATTGTACTTATTAATTCCCATCAACCTGGATACAATTTTCTTAGAAACAAATTCATCTGTAATAGGTACAATGCTTCCCATTCTCTATGGAAAACATAAAAAGAAATCCAGTAGAACATTTGGAGATTTAGAAACAGCATTCCTTGGCTAGAATCCCAGCAGAGCTCAGGGGAACTCAAATTGACCCTATCTGCAACCTTGTGGATTGCAAAGAGTTAATACCTTTGTTCTGGAAAAATAGTATGTATGCCTCACTTGTCTAAATTTGCATTGATAGGAAACACAGTTTCCAAGTATGAATGCTAATGACAATGCAGAGGCTGTCTTTTCTACTGCATAATATCGCATTAGTTCTTCCCTATGCATCTACAACTTATGCTATCCTGCCTTTATCTGCCATCCCTGTTTTTTCTTTTGGAGCACAAATGTAAGAAAGGGCCTTTTCACTATTCCAGAGGTCATGCATGACATCAGGGAGAAACCACATGCCTCTTGAAACTATTCACAGAAGAGATCCAACCTCCTTGTTATGTTTCCTGGCACCTCTATGTCTGCAGCCCTTCCCTAAAAGTAACATAAAATCTACACTTAATAAACAAATCTGTCACAACACTGACTTATACCCCAGATCAGAATATTTTAGAAACAAATAAAAATGACCAACCTGTACAAGCTTCAATTCTCTCCGTTTTGACATGTCCTCATATCTTTGTACTTGTTCTTTTCCATGCAGTGATCATCTTTTTTTTTTTTTTTACAATGTCCACAACCTCACAAGTCTAATTACTCACATTAATTTACACCCACAGTGTCATCATTTGATCTGCTTTCCCAAGAAACTTCCTAAACAGGATCTGCCTATGTTCAAGAGTAAAAATGATGATACATGCGTAAGCAGCCTTCCCTCTTCAGGTTATGCTTTCTAAGGGCTAACGAGTTCTAATAACCTGAGTACTTGAAGGATCTGACACGTTAATCTCCAGCCAGAAGAGGAATTTTCACTTTAGAGTCTTGTGAAGGAACCCATCACTTACTTTCTCTTTGGATAACAGCATTAATATCAGGGGAGCGGGAAAGACATGGCTATACTTATTTCTTTAACTTACCAATTGATTTCTGTCCAGAAAAGCATGTTGGTAGAAAGAGGGGGAAATAAAAATGTGGGTCAGAAACACTCTCATTTTAACCTCTGGAGGTAGCCTAATCCACTGGCTGACTGTGGAGTGGCATAAAAAACCTCAAACGTTCACATCATTTGTGGGGGTGAGTTTTAAAACAGAGAGAGCACAAAGGAAAAGAATGTCACCTGCCTCTGTGATTATTTCAGACACTGGCTATTAGAAGGCACACGGTTCAAAGAAAGGACACGCAGGTCAGAGGAGTTGGCCCTTCAATATACCTCTTGAGTTTCAAAAACTGTAATTGTTCCTGCCCACTCAATTTCTTGTACTTACATGACTTAACGCACAGACACGAAAGAAGATATACCAATAGATAAAACCTAATTCTTCTTGATAAGTCATCCAGTTACGTTTTAAGTCTTTGATCTAAAAGAAAGCTTCAATATGATCCATTTGAACTGTTAACGTTTAGTATCAAGCATATTTCCAAGTTAAGTTCAAGGTCAGATCTTTTTCTCTACTCTTCACCTGCATCCTCCACACATGGAAATCTTTGGAAGACCTTCCCCCTTGGGGGTATGTTTATTTATTTGTTAGTCTCTCTATTCCTGCATAGGAATGCCACAAAGTCAGGATATTCTGGAGACCCTATACCTAGGATCTCCTGTGTATTCAATGACTAAAATAAACCAAAACTCAAAGAAGGCAGAGCCCATGCCTGTTCTAACTTACATCCCGAAGACTGAGCAGAGCATCACCCAAACGGAGCCAGTGTCGAGGGTGGTATGAGGGTTACCGCAGACATACAACTTAGACCACACACGCTGAAATATGCTCAGTTCTTTGTTTGCTTATTTCAGGACTTCAGTATATGAATTTGGAGGGACACAACATTCAGTCCACACGGAGAAGAGAGAAGGGATGAAGCAACGCTGCAGACCTCTGTGGTACATAATCATCAGATGTATATAACTTTACACTCTCATCTGCGTCAAAACTTCGCAGTTGATCTGTGTTCTCCAATACACATTATCAATTTGGTGCTTCATCTCTCTTATCTTTAGACTTTTTTTTTCTGGGCTCCTTACCTCATCCTGATCCCTTCTCTAAACCACAAAGCTACATTACCATTTTAAAAATACAATCATGGGGAACATGTGTATACCCGTGGCGGACTCATGCTGATGCATGGCAAAACCAATACAATATTGTAAAGTAATTAACCTCCAATTAAAACAAATAAATTTATATTAAAAAATACAATCATGGGGAACGTATGATGCAGTTAATACGTTTTAATTTTATTTATTTTTTTCTTTTTTTTAATTTTAGTTTTTATTTTTAAATTTTAAAATCTTTAATTCTTACATGCATTCCCAAACATGAACCCCCCTCCCACCTCCCTCCCCATAACAACTTTCTGGGTCATCCCCATGCACCAGCCCCAAGCATGCTGCATCCTGCGTCAGACATAGACTGGCGATTCAATTCACATGATAGTATACATGTTAGAATGTCATTCTCCCAAATCATCCCACCCTCTCCCTCTCCCTCTGAGTCCAAAAAGCTTGCTCAGCTAACTTGAATCTAAAATAAAAACAGCAGTACCTGCTGGAAGAATCGCTCTTCAAAAGCAGATTCCGCCTTGCCCCCAAGCCCATTTACTGGGGCATTTTAATTTCCTTTCTGGTTTTCAGTCCCCAGTTTGTCCTTGCCTCACAGAAGTGCTATTCATCAATGTAACATTAACAGAAGAACCTGACTGTTACAGACTAGTCAGGATACTGACTGGAACACACTCAGTGTTAAGACTGAAACACATTTTAGCCACAACTGAATTAATCTGAGGCATAGAGACCCCTGTTTTCAGTCTGTTAGTTTAATGTCTTATTTCCACTAAGTTGGACAAATTAGCATTGAGGGTATAAAGTGAAGTCGCTCAGTCATGTCCGACCCTTTGTGGCCCCATGCCATGGACTGTAACCTACCAGGCTCCTCTGTCCACGGGATTCTCCGGGCAAGAATATTGGAGTGGGTTGCCATTTCCTTCTCCAGGGGATCTTCCCGACCCAGGGATTGAACCTGGGACTCCTGCATTGCACGCAGATGCTTTACCCTCTAAGCCAGAGTAAACTCTTCACCATTGAGGGTATAACTGCTAATAACTAAATTGACCTAAAACATGTACATAACTGTGGTTTCCCTGTCTTGGTGCTTGGTGTGCTGTGCTGGCTGGAAGGGCAATAACGGGGGTGTGTGTGTGTGTGTGTGTGTGTGTCAATTGCTCAGTCAGGTCCGACTTTGTGACCCCATGGACTCTAGCCTCCAGGCTCCTCTGTCCACGGGATTCTCCAGGCAAGAATGCTGAAGCGGGTTGCCAGTTCCTTCTCCAGGGGCCCTTCCCAACCCAGGGATCTAACCTGGGTATCCCACACTGCAGGCAGATTCTTTACCATCTGAGCCACCGAGATAAGGTGAATGAATGATTGTAACAATTGGGTACTGACCATTTCTAATAACTGGAAAGACAATTTGTTCACATAACTTTTAGCTTCACTGTCTCTTTATGGACTTGGATACATTTGGTATTCTTCTGGCTAAATATACCTAGATACTAAACATTTTCTTAAGCTGTTGCAAAAAATATAAAAACATAAGACCACATGGCTGGCTCAGAAAATATCTCCTCTTTGTAATTCATATGAATATACTCTGAAGTAAGTGTAATAAAAGTGAGCTGCTTTTGATTTACTTATTAATATATCTCAACCAGAGTTCCACAAAAATCTCACATTTTTCAGCACTGTACCACCAGTTTCTGACAAAGAGGATGCATATTACTCAGTATCACCAAGCACTGTCAATCATAAAAAGGTGAATCAAGCTAGGACAGACCCTGAGGGGTTTCCTAAGTTATCACTCAGAGATACAAACAAGATCCTGGCTAAACCACCTTAGGCTAAAGGGTCTATTTTAAAGCTCAGCAGCTTTAGAATCGGAGACTATTCCATAATTTCCTCTAGATTTCTATTTCTAAAGCCTTTTAAATATGGAAATGTTACTTCTCATGTGAGCCTTCAGGCTGTAGTTCACCATTTTCTTAATGAAGATGTAAACCGTTTGCCATATTCAGTGACGAAGCATCCAGCATCTCCACCGTGGTTTGCCCAGTAGAGTGCATTTGTTTACTCAGTCATCCCTTTTCTCTCTCTCTCTACAACTTTATTTATTAAAGTACAGCTGGTTTACAATACTGTGTCAGTTTCAGGTAAACAGCTCCAGATTCTTTTCCACTACAGCCTATTAAAGATACCAGTTTCCCATGTGCTATACAGTAAACAGCACAGTTGCATTTATTTGTATTATTTATTACAGTAAATGTTTGTTGTTTATTCTATATTGTGGTGTGTATCTAATAATTCCACAATCCTAATTTATCCTTCTTCCTCCCCTTTCCCCTTTGGTAATCACAAGACATGGAAGTAATCTAAATGTCCATCAACAGATGAATGGAGAAAGGAATATTCTACCGCACGCGCGCGCACACACACACACACACACACACACACACACACACACACACACACACACACACACAGGAATACTACTCAGCCATAAAAACGAAGGAAATATGCCATCTGTGCAACAAGGATGGACACAGAGATTATCACACTAAATGAAGTAAGTCAGGTAGAGAAAGACAAATGGCTGTTATCACTAATATGCGGAACCTAAAAAAGTAATACAAATCAACTTATTTACAAAATAGACACAGACTCAAAGACACAGAGTTCCCTTTTGTTTCTTGGTCTACCAGGGGCTTCCTAGATCTCAGTTCAGTTTTTCACACACCTCCCTACCCTCTCGAAGGTCTCATATAATTCGCCCCAACAGACTGGAAGCTGCTTAAGAGCAGGGACTGTATCTGCCTTGGTTACCTCTATATTCCTAGTTCCTAAGACAGGACCTAGCATATACCAAATTATTTAATAAATATTTGTTGAAAGAACAATCAATATAAAATGAAAAGAGATTCAAGCTATCTTCGTCCTTCTCTTCTCACTTGGCTAAAAATACACTCAGGAAACTACAGCTATAGCTTTCAAGAATGAGCAATGGCTGATCTGTGATGCCAAGCTGGATCCAGTATAGGATCCATGGGGATGTTACTCTGGAGGGCTCTCTGAAGGGATAAGATGGATTTTAAAAGAAGTCAACAACGCAAAGCTATTTCCTTCCACTGTATTACGTGGTTTCTGGCATTTCAGCCCATCAGATAGTCCACTGGTGCCCACTTCTGATTCTGAAAGACATAACCCATTCATCCCATGGGAATTTATTATTTCACAATTAGGAGAAACTTAAACTCTGTAGATGCTTCAGGACATATGGGTGCATCTTCCTCTGCCCTTCCCACATGAGTCCCTTCCACTGTGGTTACAATATACAAATTTTGTTCACTAGCAACACAGTTTTTGCTAAAAGCAAAACTATTTGGAAAGCATTTGGAAACTATAGTGATAGGCACTGAACACAGAGCTAGAAGGACAGGAACGAGAAATACACCATCTGGTCTCTGGAGAAAGACCTGAGTTTCTAATACATGTTTAATGCTGACCCATTATATGACTACCGGCAAGTCAGCTCATTTCTCTGGCCTTGGTTTCCTCGGTTAATGAAAAGTTTGGATAAGAAGGTCTCTTCAAGTTCTTACATGTTATGATTATACCTAGAAAGATGGCAATGCATTGAGTCAGAATTCTTCAGGAAACAAGTTGATGTATGCTTGTTGTAGAAAGCAGAGAAAGCCTGTCCTAAGCCTGGTGCCCAAGAAGAACAACTCTGCTCCTCCATACAAGCTGTCGGGGCCAAGGGAGTATGTCCACCTGAAACCTGCATCACCATTTAAACCCCACTCTGGATATTGGGTACTTGGGAGCATTTATTTCCTCATCCAGATGGCCAAGATCTTCTAGAAGATGGGTCTTGAACAGGTGTGCTGGTGGGTGTCCACACATATGCCTCAGAGGCTCCTTGCGGCTGGGGGGATGGGCCTTAGGTAGGAAGAGATGCTGTCAAACTAAGGGCCAAGGGGGAGGGCGGCGGCATTTGCACTCTTATCCAGTCCTGGTAAATTTCAGTGGAGGTCACTTTATGACTGAACAGTGACCGCGAAGGGAAAACAGAAGGGATAAAGCAGCCCCTTCCCTACCTGCTTGTGGAGAATCTAAAAGAAATCACTCTGTTTTCTGGTTCTCTGAAGCTCTGTATAATCCGCTTGAAAATATAATTGGCACCATGTTTTCACAAGACTCTCTGTTAGGCTCAAGCGACGCAGAGATGAATGGTGTCACGCTGTCCTGGCTCTGTGAGCACATGAGGAAGTATTTTATTATCTATTATGTTGTGTCCTCTGTCCTCCTGCAGACAAGGCAGTCATTTAAATGTCGAGTTGAGCTTAGAGGCCTTTTTCAGGATTACTGTGGGGACAATATTATGATATCCAAAAGGCTCAGAGTCAAAGATGGGCAAAGTTTGGGAGGAAAGACTGTTATACACAGAAAGTGGGGTCACAACAATGACTATCTGATCCATGTTTAGAAGGCTCCAGAGAACCGACGTAGAGAGGAACTTTTCTAGATCTAAAAAAGTGAACTTCTTAAATAGGTGCTAGATAAAAGTAAGCAACATAGTGAAAGGGACGTCGCTCAGTTGTGTCCGACTCTTTGCGACCCTGTGGACAGCAGCCTACCAGGCTCCTCGTCCATAGGATTTTCCAGACAAGAAAGATAGCAGTGGGGTCCCATTTTCTTCTCCAGGGGATCTTCCCAACCCAGGGATCGAACCCGGGTCTCCCGCACTGTAGGCAGACGCTTTACCCTCTGGCCACCAGGGAAGTCACAAGTAACATCGTAATCACTTTATAAAGGTTTGGGAATAAAATGAAAGGAGTCAATATATCCACATACAGAGCACAGAACCTGGAAACAGGTTATCTGTAAAGTCAAAAGATTCAGGTCCTTTAGGGGTGAACTAGAGAATCAACTATAGAAACCAGAATCACAGCTCCCAGTGGTTCTGAACCCTGCAAAGAATAGTCTTTTTAAAAATTATCATTGTATTTTCTTATTACTTTTAGCTGGCATGTATGACCTCTATTGATTACATAGTGATATTATATGACCTCTATTAAATACACACCTTACTAATCTTATATTCAGCAATCTCACCAAATCTTCCAATCAGTTCTGAGTGCTCTAGAGTCTCTTCCACATAGATTCTCTGTAGAACTCATCTTCTCATTTCTCTAGGTAGGACCCCTAGGCTAGGTTAAATAGAAGCAGTGAGAGTGAATAGTCTCCTCTTAGCTATTATCATAAAAAATTCTTCCCGTGTTTCACCATCAGCATGGTGTGTCGTGTAGGTGCAGTTTACCAGGTTAAAAAAGTCAGCTTTTATTTGTAACATGCTACCTTTTTTCTTTAATATCATGAATAGATATTAAATTTCATCAAATGTTTTGCTTCTTCTTTTGAGCTAATTATAAGATTTTCTTTTTAATATGCTCATATAACAAATTACATTAATACATGTTAACCAATGTATCTAATGTTAACCCATCCTGGGATAGGTAAGCCCTAGGACGTGATTGTTTTCCTCAATTACTGGTTTTTGTTTGGTGATATTTATACCAAACCTTAGTCTGGTAATATGTATTCCAATAAAGTAAATTTATTTACTTTAACTTGCAAGTAAAGGTGACCTACAAATTTCCCTTTCTTACAATGTGTTCTTAGCTCTGTTCGTGATTATACCACGAAATGACTGGGAGCTTTCTCTCCTCTCTGTGTTCTGAATAATTTGCAGTTGTTTCTTGAGAGTTTGGTAGAATTTATCTAAATAACCATCTAGGTCTAAAGATCTTTTCTATAGTTTAAAGAAAGGTAACTATAAACCACTGTATATAAACTTTTAACTGTAACAAATTCAATAAAGACTTTAAAATGGTCTACATAAAAAAATCTTTAAAGAACAAATCATTCTGTATCCTCAGCAGTCAAAAGAAGTTTACTGTAATCTAACTTTTTTAATTTTTAATTTTGTATTGGGGTATAGCCAATTAACAAACAATACTGTGATAGTTTCAGGTAAACTGCAAAAGGCCTCAGCCATACACAGACATGTATTCATTGTCCCCCAGACTACTGCATGAAATTTCTATCCAGAATATATAAAGCAACCTGAAAATTCAGTAATAGAAAAACAAACGGCACAAATGGTTACAAGATTTGAACAAAGATATAAAAATGGTAAGTAAATAAGAAGATGCTTAACATCATTAATCAGGGAAATGCAAATTTAAACCACAGTGAGATGTCATTCATGCCTATTAGCAGGGCTTAAGCAAGAGAAGGGCTTCCCTGGAGGTTCAGACGATAAAGAATCTGTCTGCAGTGTAGGAGACTCCTGGGTGGGGGAAGATCCCCTGGAGAAGGAAATGGCAACCCACTCCAGTCTTCTTGCTCAGGAGAATTCCACGGACTGAGAAGCCTGGTGGGGCTACAGTCCATGGGGTCTCAAAGAGTCGGACACGACTGAGCGACTACCAAACCAAAGAATGGACAATACCAAGTGCCAGTGACAATGCAAAGCAGCCAGAACTCATTACTTTGCGAATGGTTAAGGCAAAATGGCACAGCCCCTTTAGAAAACAGGGTGGCAGTATCGTATGGAATTAAACTCACCCTCAGCATACAGTCCAGCAGCCGCACAGCCAGTCTGCACATCCACGGACCCGTCTCCGCGTCCCAGGCGACATGGAGACACGTTTATATGTAACTGTCAAAAACTCGAAAAACAAAACCCAAAAGCCCTCCAACTGGTTCAGTGAATAAAGTGTGGCAAGACCATGTAATGGAATACTGCTAATAAGGAGGAAGAAAAAGATCACCGGGACACAGCACGAGAGAAATGAATCCGAATGCACTTTGAAAAAGCTACAAACTTTCTGATTCTATTTATGTAACATTCTGAAAAGGATAAAACCATGAGGACAGAAAACAAATCCAACCATTGTTGGGCCTGGGGTGGGAGAGAGAACCCTCTAAAAAAGGGCAAGAGGAAAATTTTTAACAGCAATAAAGCTGCTCTATGTCTTAATTGTGATGGGGTTTATATTTCTATACATAATTAACTAAACTCATTGAACTGTACACGAAAAGGGCTGAAACTTACTGTATGTAAACTATATCTCAATAAAAAAAGTTTTAGAAAAGGATGATTTTTAAACCACTGATTTAATTTGGATACTGGTTATTTTGATAGTTTATTCAGATTTTCTATTTCTACTAGCTCCCATTTCAGTAATATATATTATCTTCTAGGAAGTCTCTTTAATTTAGGTTTAAAATTTTTAGTATGAAATAGTTCAGTTTTTTCTTCTGAATAAAAAGCTCTAGAGTTATGTTCTTTTTATTTCTGATATTTTAAAAAATTTGTCTTTATTTTATATAATTACTTTTGTTAGATTTTTTATCTATTTCAGAGGTCTTTTGTTTTTAGGTTTTACAGATCTTTTTACTGTTTCATTGTTTTCTGATTCACTGACTTTTCAACCTTTCTTCTTTTCTAAAGTTTGCAATTAAGGTTATATATTTCCTTTCACTGCTTTAGCATTGTTTCACATATATCTGTGCAATATATTTTCAGTCAATTCCAAATATCTGGGATTCCCTGGTGGCTCAGATGGTAAAGAATCTGCCTGCAATGCAGGAGACCTGGGTTCAATCCTTTGGCCAGGAAGACCCCCTGGAGAAGGGAATATGGCTACCCACTCCAGTATTCTTGCCTGGGAAATCTCATGGACAGAGGAGCCTGGCGGGCTACAGTCCATGGGGTTGCAAAGAGTCGGACACAACTGAGCAACTAACACAAATATTTAATAGAGTAATTTATTTTTTCATCTATAAAATTTTATTTAATCCAAAAAATATAACTCATAAAACATCTAATCCATAAAATAATCCATGAAATATATTAATTTTCAATTTCTAAACTTAAGATGGGCTTTGGCCATCTTACAGCTTGTTAATAGTGTATTTTTGTTTTCTACATCCTCCTTTTTTGTTGGCCTAACCTATCAATTACTGATAAGTTTATTCATTTATCTTTTTGTTTGACCAACTTTTGCTGTATATATTTTGTGACTATGAGGTTAAATATATATTTTAAATTGTTATATCTCCCGAACAATTCCTTTCATCAATACATAATGATCCAACTTTATACATGTTTCTTGACTTAAAATATTTTTGCCTGATATTAATGTATATAAATAAGCAGGGTGACAATATATAGTCTTGATGTACTCCCTTTCCTATTTGGAACCAGTCTGTTGTTCCATGCCCAGTTCTAACTGTTGCTTCCTGACCTGCATACAGGTTTCTCAAGAGGCAGGTCAGGTGGTCTGGTATTCCCATCTCTCTCAGAATTTTCCACAGTATTGTGATCCACACAGTCAAAGGCTTTGGCATAGTCAATAAACCAGAAATAGATGTTTTTCTGGAACTCTCTTGCTTTTTCCATGATCCAGAAGATGTTGGCAATTTGATCTCTGGTTCCTCTGCCTTTTCTAAAACCAGCTTGAACATCAGGGGGTTCACAGTTCACGTATTGCTGAAGCCTGGCTTGGAGAATTTTGAGCATTACTTTACTAGCATGTGAGATGAGAGCAATTGTGCAGCAGTTTGAGCATTCTTTGGCATTGCTTTTCTTTGGGATTGGAATGAAAATTGACCTTTTCCAGTCCTGTGGCCACTGCTGAGTTTTCCAAATTTGCTGGCATATTGAGTGAAGCACTTTCACAGCATCATCTTCCAGGATTTGAAACAACTGGAATTCCATGACCTCCACTAGCTTTGTTAGTAGTGATGCTTTCTAAGGCCCACTCAATAACCTCAGATATGCAGATGACACCACCCTTATGGCAGAAAGTGAAGAGGAACTAAAAAGCCTCTTGATGAAAGTGAAAGAAGAGAGTGAAAAAGTTGGCTTAAAGCTCATCATTCAGAAAACGAAGATCATGGCATCTGGTCCCATCACTTCACGGGAAATAGATGGGGGAACAGTGGAAACAGTGTCAGGCTTTATTTTTTTGGGCTCCAAAATCACTGCAGATGGTGACTGCAGCCATGAAATTAAAAGACGCTTACTCCTTGGAAGGAAAGTTATGACCAACCTAGATAGCATATTGAAAAGCAGAGACACTACTTTGCCAACAAATGTCCGTCTATTCAAGGCTATGGTTTTCCAGTGGTCATGTATGGATGTGAGAGTTGGACTGTGAAGAAAGCTGAGCACTGAAGAATTGATGCTTTTGAACTGTGGTGTTGGAGAAGACTCTTGAGAGTCCCTTGGACTGCAAGGAGATCCAACCAGTCCATCCTAAAGGAGATCAGTCTGGGTGTTCTTTGGAAGGACTGATGCTGAAGCTGAAACTCCAGTCCTTTGGCCACCTCATGGGAAGAGTTGACTCATTGGAAAAGACTCTGTTGCTGGGAGGGATTGAGGGTAGGAGGAGAACGGGACGACAGAGGATGAGATGGCTGGATGGCATCACTGACTCGATGGACATGAGTTTGGGTGAACTCTGGGAATTGTTGATGGACAGGGAGGCCTGGTGTGCTGCAGATCATGGGGTCGCGAAGAGTCGGACATGACTGAGTGACTGAACTGAACTGAATGTATACAAGGGCTTCCCTAGTGGCTCAGACAGTAAAGCATCTGTCTGCAATGCACGAGACCCGGGTTAAACATTCTTTTTAAAAAATAACTGATTGGTGTATCTTTTTGTGTCCTTTTATTATAAACTCTTTCATATCTTTATGTTTGAGGTATATTTCATAAAGAACTTATATCTTGATGTTGTTATATACTTTTTAGCAACCCCAATCTTTAACTAGTATATATAGACCATTAATGTTTACTGTAATCGCTGATATTTGGGTTTATTTCTACTCTTATTTGTACTAAGTATCATGATTTTTCACTTTTCCTTCTTTTAAACCATGAGGTTTCTTTTCTTTTTCCTTTTCCCTCTAAACTATTTTACGCTATGTATCTACTTCTATTCTTTTAATGGTTAGCCTTGAATATTTAATATGCTTCCTTGACTTTGAAAGTTCAAAATAAATCCTTATCCTCGCCTTCCAAATAATACAGTGAGGTTAGACATCTTCACTCAGCTCTTATCCTCCTGCTCTATATGTTGCTATCTAATATACAAGATATAGTAGACAGATTTTATTTTCTTGGATTCCAACATCACTGCTGATGGTGACTCTAGCCATGAAATTAAAAGACACTTGCTCCTTGGAAGGAAAGCTATGATAAACCTAGACAGTGTATTAAAACACAGAGATATCACTTTGCCAACAAAGATCCATAGAGCCAAAGCTATTATCATGTACAGATGTTGAGAGATGGACCATAAAGAAGGCTGAGTACCAAAGTACAGATGTTTTCAAATTGTGGTGTTGGAGAAGACTTGACTGCAAGGAGATCAAACCATTCAATCCGAAAGGAAATCAAACCCAAATATTGGAAGGACTGATCCAGAAGCTGAAGCTGAAGCTCCAATACGTTGGCCACCTAATGCAAAGAACTGACTCATTGGAAATGACCCTGTTGCTGGGAAAGATTGAAGGCAAAAAGAGGATGGGGCAGTAGAGGATGAGATAACATCACTGACTCAATGGACATGAATCTGAGCAAACTCCAGGAGACAGTGAAGGACAGGGAAGCCTGGCATGCTGCAGCCCATGGGTTTGCGAAGAGTCAAATGCGACTTAGTGACTGACCACCAACAGCAATCTAGTATACTAGTTCTGCTTTTATCTAATTAACCCTCCAACGATTAAGACTTTTTATTATTTTATAAATAATAGGCACTTAAAAGTTTGACCAATTTTTGATCCAAAAAATTTATGATAAATCAATGATTTATTTGATCATTATTGCTTCCAACATTCTATTCTTTTACTTTCTTTTTCCTAAATTATATCTTTTTCATTTCTTTTGAGATTATCTGTTTGTGGTAAACTCTTTTAGATTTTTATCGCTCAAAATATTTTAATTTCACTAGTTCACCCAAGCACAAAATCGCTGGTTAACAGTATTCCTCCTCAGGACTCTAAAGATACTATTGAAAACTGTATACTCTAAAGATACAATTTTCAATAGTCAGACATTTCCAGCATGTTGACATAAAGCAAATTGATGCTTTCTGAGAGCCATCGGTGACTGGTGGAGGAGAAAGAAAACGTGGAGAGGATGGCAGATGAAGAGGAGGGGAGGAAGGGAAAGAAGGGCAACCTTATGATAAACAGGGACAAGAGGCAGAATAATGTGGGGTGCATGCAGACGGCTGTCAGCGGTATCCCCACAAGTCTGTGCCTGGGCCTAAAACAACTCTTTCTTGGCTCCTAAGGGTTCTTTTTAAATAACATCTGCTGTGGCTCAAAAGCAAAGGTGGTAAGAATGATCTTACCTGCAATTCTTTATGAATTGTCAGTTACTCTCGGAAAAGAACTGCAAGGACAAGTGGGCCATCAGGTGTTGTCACATTTCTGAATTCCCTGTAAGGGAAGTTACCTGCTACAGCATTTACAGGGCCAAACCACACTTCTTTTCGGCTTATTTATGGAAGTCTTCAGATAACATCATACAGCCTTTTCCAGCAATTATAGCCTGAAACAGTGGCTGGGGAGGGCATTGTGCAGGAGAGATATTTTGCTAACAGAACAGGTAAATACTCTGTTCATCATTTCTCCTGTTACTATATTTGACTGCAACAGAAAACTTAATAAAATTTGACATGTTTTTTCCCGTATGTGCTGATTTAAAACCAAAGAACATGAGGGCTGGCAGGGGCCTCAGGGACTGTCTATTTTGAATCCTTCACTTTATGAACTCTTTCATCCAGGAAAAAAAAAATCTCATTCAGGAAGGAAAATGGGGATACACCAAGGACATCAAATACTGGCAGAGCTTCACTCAGAATAATTACTGCTATATATATTTTTTTAATTTTCAACACTTTTGGGGCACATGAAAAGTGACACTCAGGACTTTCTTACCCAGCTATTTTAAATACTGCACGCTATCCTACCCTCTCCTCGGGGGGAGAAATAATCCATTGCTATTCAACACATTCTGATTTAATGTTGATGTAACAAATTCTCTGTACTCCCTGTGCTTGCTGTATTTTTCTAAAAATATTCTCATTTTTAGCTCAGCTTGAAAACTCCTCTGGTTTTCTATTAGTCCGGGAAGCAAGCCATTAAAAACTTTTTTCTTTCACAAAAAGTTCTAACCTAAGAGGACATAAAATTTAAGTGGAGACAGTTCTAACATCACTGAGCTACCCAATCCCTAATACTTCCTTATCCTCTTTCTACCAGGTTTTCTGTTGATGTTTTCTCTCTCGTGACACATTGTTTATTGTTCTCAAGGACAATATAAGGGAATTTGTTTTCAGACAGCATTTCTGGTTCCTGATCAAAGGTTTATTCCCAAGATAATTACTTCTAGATATCAGATATAGGCAGTGCACGGTGACGAAAATAGTGGGGGGAAAAAGCAGTTATCCTATTTCATTCACTGAGCATTTGAATTATTAGTTCTTAGAGGACTACCTATATATTCAGAAGGTTGTCTCATTTTAGAGGACTTTGCAGAAAGAAACCACAAGCATTAGAGTTAGTTAGTTTAGCATCCTGAAAGCCTTGTCCGTTTGGACCCTGAACACACCCCAGTTTCAACGAAGGCAGTTGGTAAAATTTCCAATAAGGTTAATTTTACCAGTGTAGCGAGTTCGTGCTTACTAAGACTGCAGGCTTATTACAGAGGTCTCTGGCCCACTCCTGTCCCATAGAACCTTAAATTCTAGCATTTTATCTGCCTTTTAAAAAAGTCCCTAAAGAAAAGTGTTCAGTCTTCTAAATCAGGAGGGAAGGCTGTGTGGGCTCCAGTGGGGAGGAGGGCAGGGAGGGTCAGGATTCTCAAGACAGCTGGCGATGGAGCAGTTCTAACAGAACGGTTTCCATGGGGCATGTTTCTTACATAAAGCTGGATGCCAGAGAATATTTTAGCCTTCTAACACATAGATTCTGTTCTTGGCTAGAGTAATGGTGACAGGGAGAGAAACTGGTGAAATGATTTTCTTTATACTCAGAGAGAAGAATGCCCAGCTGCTGTCAAAGTGGGAGAAGGCTTAGATGTAACAGACGCCTGGATGTGGTCCAATCTAGCCTCACACATTGAAGATGAACTTGTCTGTGGTCACACAGTTAGTAACAGTTAGATCAGTGACCTTGCTAATATAGGGCACTGCTACTCTTTCGTTAACTTTTTATTTCGTATTGGGTTATAGCTGATTGACAATATTGTGAGAGTTTCACATGAACAGTGAAGAGACTCCGCTATACATATACGTGTATCCATTTTCCCCTAAGCTCCCCTCCCATCCAGGCTGCCATATAACATTGAGCAGAGGTCCCTGTGCTATATACACTGGGTCCTTGTTGGCTATCCATTCAGCACTGTTACCCTTAACAATCAATGTTTTAAAAAAGAGCAAATTAGTGCACACCGTAATACTGGGATATAGTGCAACTTTCCCAAGGACTAATGGGAACCCCATAATTAGAGTGCAACCAGGTCCTGGGCATTTCACTTATCAAAAGTCTCTGAAGGTATGTTGCTGAAACTTATTGCTGGTGCAGAAGTAACTCGCCAAGCATTTGCTGGCTTGCAACCCCAATGCTGTGTATCTGTGCGTCTCCCGCAGGGAGAGGAGTGAAAAATTAATGAGGAGCTCAGAAAAGCTCATTTTCAGGGCTACAGAGATTGGAAGGGTAATGAAAATTGGACGTAAAGGGAAAGGTTTAAGCTATCAGCCTCAAGCTCTGGCAAATCATATAAATGGAGAGTAAATGTAAATATACCAACAGAAAAATAGAAACCCACCAGAGTCATTTAGGGAAGGACTGGATTGGAATTACAAACACCCAGGGTAGAGTTCTTTGAGATTCATTCCTGGGTGTCCATCCATCTGAGATGCCCAAACTTATAGCCATTGGACATACAGAGCACAGCCCAGGTCTCCTTGGGTTGGCATTTCATGAGGAAGGACCATGCATGTTGATCCAAACGTGTTTTCCCTCTGATCCTGCTTGGGTACAACAGCCTATAAGTCTGATGAGGATGAGGGTCAACTTGGGAAATCCAGGTACCTTAAAAACTTTTTGGAGGATTTTTTTTTCCCAACAAGGCGATATAATTCATTTTCCAAGGAGAAAAAAATCTGAGTTAAAAGCTATACGTGATTTTGTTGACAAAGTTTGATGTCCAAAGCAGAACAAAATGGGCAGAAACCACTTCCTACTGGGACTAACTGTGGGGCTCTCTTTACACCTGAACACCCCAAGCCCTCCCAGCTGGGGCTCTGGTTCTCCCCTGTCCTTTTCCTGGAGCAGTTTATTCCCAAGTGAGAATACTGTAACCATCAGTCTTGTGCTCCTTGCAATGAACTACTCTTCCTGCAGAAGGACTTGGAAGAAGGACTGTCACTGCTCAGAAGGGCTTTAGAGCTGAGAAACCAGGAGGATGCTGATTCATGAGAATAACTAACATTCTTCTGCTGAATAAAAATATTTGCAAGCCCAGTAAGGAGTTGCCACGAGACCTCAGCTCTGATTGACATGGCCAAAAATAAAAAAAATTCAAGCCAATAATAACTTGCTCACAGACCTCCAGAAGAAGAGAAACCTGGTTATCCTTTGAGAGCAAGAAGGCCTTCATCTCATGCACTGTTGATGTGGGTTTAATTGTTATTCCCGCCCCTCACTCCAACCAAATTCACATGTCGAAGTCCTAATTCAGTATCTCAGAATGTGACATTATTTGGAAATAAGTCCATTAAAGATGTAACGAGTTAGATTAGGATGAGAAGATGCTGGAGGTAGGATGGGCCTCTAATCCCATCTACCCAGAGTCCTTGTAAATAGAGGAAATTTGGACACACACGCACGGGGACAGCATCACGTGAGGATGAAGCAGAGGACAGGGTGATGTACCTGTAAGCCAAGGAATGACAAAGGTGGCCAGTAAACCTCCAGGACTAGAGGATAGGCAATGGGCCAGAGCCTCTTTCACAACCTCAGGAGGAACCGACCTTCTTGTTGGTTGCGTTGACACCTTGATCTCGGTCTTCCAACCTCTAGAAACTGTAGGACCATAATTCTGTCATTTAAACTCACTTTGTTGTGGGAGCCCTAGTAAACACACACCACTGCCTCGTGCGATTAAAACTGTGCTCTCTTTCAAGACACAACAGAACCCAGCCTGGGCTCCGCGTAGTCCCCGGAGATGGCCCCTCCCTCCATGTGTGACGGGGGCCTCAAGGGGTCTGTCAAAAACAGAATGCCCAGGGACTTCCTTGGTGGTCCAGTGGCTAAGACTCCGTGTTCCCAAAGCAGGGGACCCAGACTGATCCCTGGTCAGGGAACCAGATGCCACATGCTGCAACTAAGACGCAGGGCAGCCAAATAAATAAATATTTTTTTAAAAAAAAATAAAAACATAATTGTTAACAAAACAAAAAACCCAGAATGCCCCTTCTCTCATCTCCTAATCTGAACTCTTACCCATTCCTGTTAAAAAAAAAAAACAAAAAACAAAAGAAAACAAACAACGTAGTCATGAGTCACCCAGGGTCAAAGCTTCAGTGCTACCTCTGATCGCTCCTTCTCCCTCAGCCTCACATCCTGTCTCCCAAGTCTTGTCATTTCTGCTTCCTCTGTGTCTCTCAAATCCCTCCTCTCCTTTACCTCCTGATGCCACCACCCCCTGCAGGCTCCAATTATCTTTTGACTAGCCTGTTACTAACTGGCCAGCCCTCACCAGGCTCTCGACTGTCCTGATTGGTTATATCTGTAACTGCCAGTGAGTCACTCAAAGGCCAGCTGTGACTGTGTCACCTCCTTGCTCAAAAGTCTGCAAGGGAAAAAAAGCTCAGCTCTGCAGTCTTGACTCTTTTCCACAATCTAATCTTAGCTACATCCCAGCACCTGCCTATTATGAGCCCATGCTCCAACTAAGTCAAACTTCCAGAATGCACTTTTGATTTTCCACTGCAGTGCTTCTGTTTAATCCCATCTGCTCTGTTTGGAGTAGTCTCTTGCTTCATTCCCTCTATCCAAAGTCTAGTCATTGTTGAAGGACTGTGGCTGCACTGCTACGGTTAAGTTTTCAGGCTCTGGAAGACGAAGAGCCAGCTCGATCTTGGCCCCATACTCACGGAGATGTGACATCAGCAAGATATTCAACTTCCTCCTGCTTCACTTTCCACAAATTCAAAATGAGGATGTAATGCCTTGTGGGGCTACATCGAGAACTAAACAAGACAATGCACAAACCACATTTAGAACAGTAGCTTGCAGATTAAGTACTCACTGAAGTTCATCTAGGATTCACAAACACTTTGGCGGGAGTTAAAGGTAACAGCATTCTCCCCTGACCTTGCTGAGCATTCCACCTAATCTGCTCTTGGGACACTGAAGTTTCTTTTATCATTTCTTTTGGACCTGCCTCTCCACAACTTTGCAGCATTTCTTCCTGTATCTGGAAAATCTCTTCTCTCTTACAGAACTTCAACACCAGTTCCAAAGTCCTTGAAGAATCTCTCTGTCTTCTTGGCTCCTCTGTGTTCATTATAATTTCTCCTCCTGTACCAGCGGGGCGAGGCCTGAGGCTCTAGGGGTAGGAACCAAATTTTTCCATCTTTCTGTCCAAGTCAGCACTTAACAGTAAGTACAAAATAAATGCTCATAAAACAAACACAAGACCAGATGCTGAGCGCCTTGAAGAGTGAACATCCCAATGGGCTGTTTTCTATCATACTCTTCTCATGTAGCTATCAGTGCTTACATTTTTAGATGCTACATAAGTGTTTGCTGCACACATGCACGCAGAGGTAAAGGGCTGAAATAACCCAAGTATTTCCCAATGGAAACTTCTGGTCATTTCCCCAAGCAGTAATTCTCAACTGGAACTAAATTAAGAGCCAAGGAACTACTTCTTTTGTGCTTCCAAGCACTGTGTATATCTCATGATCACTAATCTGGCAGCCTTGGAATTACTGGTTGCCAATTCTCTTTCTTCCACAGGGTGTGTTCAGCGTGGGCAGATTTTTGCCTTATTTAACTCTCAATTTTCTATGCCTGGCATTTAGGAGATCTTAGGTAAGTATCTGTTGAACAAAGGAATTTTCAGGAGAAACCTTAGCTACACAACGATGGGGCACCGTGAGCCACTGAGTGAAAGTGAAAGTTGCTCAGTTGTGTCTGACTCTTTGTGACCCCATGGACTATACAGTCCATGGAATTCTCCAGGACAGAATACTGGAGTGGGTAGCCTTTCCCTTCTCCAGAGGATCTTCCCAATCCAGGGATCAAACCCAGGTCTCCCACATTGCAGGCAAATTGCTTACCAGCTGAGCCACAAGGGAAGCCTAAGAATACTGGAGTAGGTAGCCTAGCCCTTCTCCAGCAGATCTTCCTGACCCAGGAATCGAACCGGGGTCTCCTGTGTTGCAGGCGGATTCTTTACCTACTGAGTTATCAGGGAGGCCTGAGCCATTGAGTAGCACTGGACGAAAAGAGAAAAAACTCTTAAGATGTATTTTTCTTATCTTGCTGGCCCTGGACCTAGCTTAACTTACAGTATTTTGTTTTCTAAGCCTGAAGTAGGCAGTCAGAGAGCGGAAAGACCCTTTGGCATATGACCTTGAGTTTTTAAAGCTATGGGGCAGCCAGGAAGCTGAGGCTGGGAGCCTGCAGCTTTAGATGATAGAAGACAGATGTGAATGTGTCCTAGCCCATCTGTTACTGGGGACTCACAGCATGTCTGGAGGGGATCACTCTGTGGATTTCCCTTTCGGAGAGCAAAACCAGGGTTGATAAAGAGGAAGGAGGGGCTTCCCACCTTATGTGGTGGCCTCAGTGCAGCAGATGAAGGCTGAACAAATCCTGCATCTGAAAAAGAGGCACGTGTTGGAACAGAGGCCAGAAATGACTTTAATCTCTTAACAAATAAAACTGTTTATAGGGACTGAACAAAAACAATTTCAGTTTGGTAACAATCAATGGTATCTATGGGTTCCCAGGGGCTCAGTGGTAAAAGAATCCGCCTGTCAATGTAGGATTTGGTAGGAATTTGGTAGGAATATATCCTTTGTAATTATCCTCTGTAAAAGTAATATATACCTGTGGCAATCAGTCAAATGCAAAAAAAGGAATACAATGAAATGCCAAGTTCACCTCTTTCATCTAGCCACAATATCCAGTTCTATTCCCCAAAGTCCATTACACTTCTGCTGCTTCCGTATTTTTGGCAGAAAAAAATTTTATTCAGAAACCAACCTGTCTACATATAATCTATCCCTTAACAATACCATATTGAATACTGAAAATTTGCTCACAGTAAATTTTTGGCACTCTCATCACACAAACAAAAAAATGGTAACTATGTGAGATAAGTTAACTAGCTTGATTGAAATAATCACCTCGTTACACGCAAATCATGTCGTACACCTTAAATATGTATAATTTTAAATCTTGAAAATAAAATTAAGATGAAATGTAGCGGCTTCCCAGGTGGTGTTAGTAGTAAAGAACCTGCCTGCCAACGCAGGAGACAGAGACACAGGTTTGATCCCTGGGATCGAGAAGATCCCCTGGAGGAAGAAATGGCAACCCACTTTCAGTATTCTTGCATGGGAAATCCCATGGACAGAGGCTCTGATGGCCTACAGTCCACAGAGTCGCAAAGAGTCAGACACAATGAAACAACTTAGCATGCATGCAAGACAAAAACAAAAGTAAAAAAAATCAAAATAGAAGTAAAAAGACAAAATAATCATGAATAAGATAATACACCTATTGTTTGCATCTCACATGGCTTTTTGTACTTAACTGTACATCCTAAGGTTCCCTTCATATCTCGTCAAAGATGTGGTTTTTTTTTTGTGTGTGTGGCTCATTGGCACTTTTTGTAAAAAGACCCTGATTTATATAACCAGCCCTCCACTGAAGGCTTTTGTCTTATTTCCAGTTTTCTGATATGATAAACAATCTGTAACCAACAACCTTACATATCCACCCTACTGCAAGCATACACGTGGGTTAAACCCTTGGAAAAGTACAGTTCCTTCCGTGCCTGCCCCTCCTCGAATCTGTGACTCGGTAGCATCTTCTGTCTGGAGTGTTCTTCCTTGCTTCACCATCCTCTGTTAGGATGATGAATTGTAAGGTCAAGGGTAAGTGTGTTTAGAGCCCAAAATGTCCTCTAAAAAGCGCGCACTGATACATCCTTTCACCCACAGCACACGGGAGTGTCTGTTCCATACTCTACTCTCGTACCAGCTGACCCCGTGTGGTTATCAATTTCTTCTCTTTGCCAACATTATAAGTGAAAAATGGTAGTATCTCACTCATTTCAATTTGTGTTTCTTTAATTATGAGTGAGTTCAGTTCAGTTCAGTTGCTCAGTCGTGTCCAACTCTTTGCGACCCCATGAATCGCAGCACGCCAGGCCTCCCTGTCCATCACCAACTCCCGGAGTTCACTCAGACTCATGTCCATCGAGTCCGTGATGCCATCCAGCCGCCTCATCTTCTGTCGTCCCCTTCTCCTCCTGCCCCCAATCCCTCCCAGCATCAGAGTCTTTTCCAGTGGGTCAACTCTTCCCATGAGGTGGCCAAAGGACTAGAGTTTCAGCTTTAGCATCATTCCTTCCAAGGAAATCCCAGGGCTGATCTCCTTCAGAATGGATTGGTTGGATCTCCTTGCAGTCCAAGGGACTCTCAAGAGTCTTCTCCAACATCACAGTTCAAAAGCATCAGTTCTTCGGTGCTCAGCCTTCTTCACAGTCCAACTTTCACATCCATACGTGACCACTGGAAAAACCATAGCCCTGACTAGATGGCTTAAAGCTCAACATTCAGAAAACAAAGATCATGGCATCTGGCCCCATCACTTCATGGGAAATAGATGGGAAACAGTGGAAACAGTGTCAGACTTTATTGTTTTGGGCTCCAAAATCACTGCAGATGGTGACTGCAGCCATGAAATTAAAAGATGCTTACTCCTTGGAAGAAAAGTGATGACCAACCTAGATACCATATTCAAAAGCAGAGATATTACTTTGCCGACTAAGGTCCATCTAGTCAGGGCTATGGTTTTTCCAGTGGTCACGTATGGATATGAGAGTGGGACTGGATGCCATGATCTTCGTTTTCTGAATGTTGAGTTTTAAGCCAACTTTTTCACTCTCCTCTTTCACTTTCATCAAGAGGCTCTGCAGTTCCTCTTCACTTTCTGCCATAAGGGTGGTGTCATCTGCATATGAGTGAGAGTGATATGCTTTTATATTTATGGGACATTTATATTCTTCTTTGATTCGCGAGTTACTTCCTTTGCCTAGTTTGTTAAGTTGAAAATACAAACAGTGTTTAAAACCCTGATTAAACCCTTTAATGGTGACCCATTGCCTACAGGATAAAGTCTGGAATCCCTATTGTAACACAAAGGAGGCTGTGTTCTGGTCCCTCAGAAGCCGCCTCTCTCATGTACTTGCTCCTCTTGCCTAAAAATTGAAGATCTAGTAACACCCAGTTGCTTGTGGTTCCAAACCTGTATCATATCTTCTTTGATAAAGACTCCTGTGACTGGCTGAAGGAATTCCACTTTTCATACAATCCACCTTAGATAAAGGACTATTACAAAACATCCAACTATTTCCTGGCGCATTTTTTTTCCTTATTAATCCCATTATCAGAGACCATTTGTAAATAATATGTCTGTCACGGTTTCTGCTGTTTAGACTGGTAATATCTAGATATCTTCCAGCAGGCTCTCACTAGATTCTCACCAAAGTTCCATCATTCTGATGGGAAGATACGCAACCACAAGTGGAGCGCAACATTCACGCCAGGAGTTTAAAATTAACCATAAAAGAAATTGGTGCAAACGGAGGCCAAAGATCACAACAGCTTACCCGAGGGCCACTCTGGACACACTGTCCCGTGCTAGAATATCCTAGATACACATCCTAGCATACTCTTCCCTGCCTGATTTCTCCCTGACCACACTTAAAACTTAACACCCCTACACATCCTTATATTCCAGCCCTGCTTAGGGCAAAGTCATTACCCTCCACACCACATTACAACCTTTCTGGAATGCAAGAGACAAAAAATATTTACCCACAACACACTGTGCCCCAGAACCAATTCTCTACCCTAAAGAAAAAGGTACAAAATAAAGAAATGCTACACAGATTATCGGTGGCAGGGTTATTTATAACAGCACACACCCAGGGAAATGTTTTACAGTCATTAGGAAGCTGACATAGCTATGAGCAAGAGTTCTACGATGACCCAACATTAAGTTTAAAAATTGAGAGTGAGATACAAATTAACTCCATATTAGATTTTTTTCTTTAAACTTCGCATTCTATTGCTTTTGCTTTAAGGATGTTGCCTGAAATACACATAACATTTCTTTCCAATCATATAGAGATAAAAAGTTGCAGTGCAGAGAATAACGTTTGTCCTCTTGGAGGTTTACAAGACCTATGTGGACAGCTGCAAGAACAAAGGAGTCCCACACCAAGAAGTTTGGGGCAACCAACCACACCCCTCCCTCACCTTGCCTTTAAAAATGCTTTGCTGAAATCCTAAAAGAGTGTGAGATTTGGGGGGCACGAGCCACCCATTCTCCTTGAATGGCCCTGCAATAAACCTTTCTCTGTTCCAAAATCTTATGTTTCGGTTTGTCTGGCCTCACTGTGCATCGGGCACGTGACACTGAGTTCGGTAACATTTGTATTTTGATTTCACCTTTGTGAAGTTACTTTGAATGAATGTGAGCAGATATATATATGTAAATGAACATAACTGATAAGCATGTAGGATACAGGGTGAATTTTGTATTTTCAAACTTTAATGGAAATTTTTATTAAAAAAAAAAAACTCTCAAGCTGTCTTATTTAGAATCTAGACACAAAATTACAACACTAATTTCCTTACATGGGGAGACAGTTTGTGATAATACCATGTCGACGACTCTTTTTAGAGATATTTATATATCTTCCATTAGCACTCAACACACGAGAGCCCACTGGTCTTTACAGAACAACCAGCAACGGATGTGACTGCGGCCATCAGGAAGGTCCGTTATCATGAGCACCTCTGTAAATACTGACCTGACCCAAATCTATGAAGTGAAGTTTTAGCCATTCATGCAGCAGGCAAGAAGGATCCTCATTGTAATGGCAAATTTTCTGTTAATAAATCTTTCCAGTTGTCCATGCATGAAATAAGAGTTTTGTGCCACGGTGGAGAAATTGTATAATTTTTTTCCCCCCACTTAGGAATACATTATTGTAAAATGCCAGTTCATAATCGCTTCATAGAATCTTCACAGAAACACCTGGAAATGTAATTAGCATGCTGTTCAAACTACTGCATTATACAAGCCCTTCCTGGAGGCTGGGAAGCATTCAAAGACCCTTTACATGGGTGCCCTTGACAGCCAGGTGCAGGGGTAGCAGGCAGCTTCGTAAAATTGCAGAGCCTCTCAAGGCTCCCAAGAAGCCAGGCACTATAAACCCCAGACCAACAAACAGAGCAGCCTTTCCAAGGACACAGCGAAGCTGCTAAGACCACAGAAGGGACATTCATTCTCTTTAGAAGCTCACACTGGGATAACTGGAGGACAAAAATAGATGAAATGTTACAATAGTCTTCTTCTATACTGAAACGACATCTGCATCTGAACATCATCGGCTCTCTGCTCTGACTTCTATCCCACAAAGCCCTCTCAGAGCGCTGCTGACTAATAACTCACGGGGACTAGACAGGGAAGTCCTCTGTGGCATCTGAGGTTATCACCCATGGCCTCCTTCCCCAGGTCAGACTCAAGGCAGGTTCTTGGTACACACTTCTTCCTTTCATTCACAGGATTTCATGAATAGTTAACACACATTATATTCTTGCAATGCCCCCACCCCAACTCACCCCTGAGCTAACAGAGAGAAGGAAGACCTTTAAAACTGACCTTCAGAAATGATTCGATTCATGTGTGGGCTTACCATCTATTTTCCTATTAAGGTTATTTGAAATTTGTTTTAGTCAAATGAGCCCCAAATCATAATTGATTCACTGCCTAATGTCATTCCTCTATTTCCTCTAACTGTACAAGGAAAACCAAACACCAGTACAAATCAACAAACACATAAGTCATTTTTTTTTTGAGACAAGTTAATATATATCATGTAAGTATCATTCCCTGCTTAGGAATGCCAGCATTAATCACTGAATCATCAAGTCTTCTTTCTCATATTATTTTGTTTTCTTAATGGGTTCTGCTTCCTGAATTCAAGAGTGTTTAACATATCTACCTAGATATACACACATCTCAACCTTTTCACTCTTTTGACTGCTTCAAGTCACATGTAACAGTGATATTTCTGAGCAAAGAAAGCCTAGACGACTTTGGCATTAGATGGACTTGCATTCAAACCCTTTCAGTTCAGTTCAGTTGCTCAGTAGTGTTCAACTCTTTGTGACCCCATGAATTGCAGCATGACAGGCCTCCCTGTCCATCACCAACTTCCGGAGCTTACTCAAACTCATGTCCATTGAGTCGGTGATGCCATCCAACCGTCTCATCTTCTGTCATCCCCTTCTCCCACCTTCAGTCTTTCCCAGCATTAGGGTCTTTTCAAATGAATCAGTTCTTCACATCAGGTGGCCAAAGGATTGGAGTTTCAGCTTCAGCATCAGTCCTTCCAATGAATATTCAGGACTGACTTCCTTTAGGGTAGACTGGTTGGATCTCCTTGCAGTCCAAGAGACTCTCAAGAGTTCTCCAACACCCTTAAGGGCTTTAGCATTAACCAGCCAAGTGGCCAGGGGAAGTCACTGACCCTAGACCTCATATTGTCTTTATCTATAAGACAGGTATTAGCAGTAACTGTTCAGTAACTGCTCAAACAGATATTAGGAGGAACTGTTGAGGCTCTAAGAGCTATATCACAGCTCGTTGAGTGCCATGCAGTGGGCACTCAATTACCCTCTGTTACCACTGTTATTGCTAGTGCTAACACATTATTACTATGTTTATAGTGAATAAAAGTCCAAGAAGAAAAGGTTAAAGAATTCTGGGGAAACACAGAAGATGAGTATCTACAGGCAGACCTCAGAGACATTGTGGGTTTGGTTCCACACCACCGCAGTCAAGGGACTATCACAAGAAAGCAAGCCACATGAATTTTTTTGGTTTCCAAGTGCATATAAAAGTTATGCTTACACTATATTGTGGTCTATTAAGTGTCCAATACCATTCGGTCTAGGAAACAACCTACATACCTTAAAGATATTTTATTGCTAATAAAATGCTATCATCTGAGTCTTCAGCAAGTTGCAGCATAACATCGAAGATTCCTGATCACTATAACAGATTAAAAAATGCTTGAAATACTGTACAAATGAGCAAAGTGTGACACAGAGATGCAAAATGAGCAAATGCTATCGGAAAAATGGCGCCGATAAGACTTGCTCGATGCAGGGCTACCACAAACCTTCAACCCGCAGAAAATGCATCATCCTCAACGCACAATAAAGCAAAGGATGATGAAACAAGGCACATATTAAAGCGACGGTGCAGAAAGGAGAAACACATCATAATGGGAACGGGTAAGGAACTAACATACAGGCTGGATTCAAAGTGTCCCCAAACTGAATGGTGATTCGTCGCATAGTCAAGGTACTTCTGGACTGGAAGCCTGTTAGGGCAGAAATGAGGCATCTGGTGCCCACGTACTTATTTGGGAATAAAAGTGGGATGGTCCAGCTGAGGGCTGGCCTCATCAGGGTGGAGGCTGGACCCGCCAATGGAGATGTGAGTCCATGGAGCCAGCAAATGTCTGAGAATGTAACTGAACTTAGGAGGCATCAGAGCTTCAGAGGGGACAAACGAAAGCTTCCAGAGGAAAGGATGAGGAGGGAATAGAGCTGAGGAAGGGGAATAAAGAAAGAAGGATGTTCTGAGCACAAAGGGGAAGTTCTCAGGGCCAGGGGAGCTCGCTGTCTGGTCCAGCGAGAGGCTGCAGCACAGCATGAGATGCCTGGAGGGGCTGGAGGTGGGAAAAGCGTCCTTGCGCCTGCTGGCCCAGGAGCTGACGACAGGCACAGTCAAGAACTGTGGGGAGAGGTGCTGAAGGACGAGAGAATCCATGATTAGTGGAAAAAACTGGCCCTGGGACAAAATTTCCAATCAAGACATTCAGCAGAAGTGCTGAAGAAAAGAGACACAGTTGAGGGCTGCAGACAGACATTGAACTCTGCAAAGATGTAGAGACTCCATGACGCTGATGAATTCAACTGAGCTGGCAGACAACGAGGGCCGTGTGAGTGTTCTTAAGAGTTTCAGTCCCAGTGGCCCCTTCCACTCTCCCTTGCAAGTTAACTGGTATGTCTGCTGTGTTTGCACAGCGGAACTGGTCTCAGGGCCTGTAGCTTCTGTCCAGGTGGCTTTGCACAGAGTCACCATGCTCCCCGCCTTGCTTGGCACAGACCCATTTCATGCTTGTTGTCCTGCCTGAAGTAGTAATGACATCTCATTTTACTGTTAAAGATGTCCAGGTTTGGAAAATAAAGTACACGGTCGGTTATCCTGCCTATGTCTGTGTCTACTTTTGAGCGTCTGGACTTGCCACAGAGATCTGATTTTCAGGAGATTACACCTTCATTGTTTTTCCCCCAAGAGTACCTCATTATAATCAGTATTTCTGCCTGTGATGTAGCAAAGAAGAAACCGGATGAAGCACTTCCTCGGGGGCCACTGTGTGTGTTCACTTGATTGTAAATTCACAGAGAAGAGGAAATACTTTAGTGAACTAACTTGTGGGCACCTAGGAAAACGCGGGGTAAACTTCAGCTGTGTGGAACTGTACAAGGTGTCTGAAAGCAAACTCTTACACCCAGTACCCAGACAAACATTCCCTGGTGGTTCAGTGGTAAAGAATCCTCCTGCCAACGCAGGAGATGAAAGAGACGTGGGTTCGATTACTAGGTGGGGAAGATATCCTGGAGAAGGAAATGGCAATCCACTCCAGTATTCTTGCCCGGGAAATCCCATGGACAGAGAAGCCTGGCAGGTTACAATCCATGGGGTCGCAAAAGTTCAGACACGACTGAACACACACACACACACACACCTAAGAGGAGCTCATCACAACTGTCTTCTGATACATACATCATTCAAAACTGAAACTATGAAATAAGTATTTCATTACTCTTGGATGTTTCTTTGCTTTCTAAAGCACTTCTAGGAAAAAAAAATAATGGCAGGTAAACTTACAAAATACTTACTATGTTCAAGGTATTATCCTAAGAGCTTCCACAACTCCTTTTTCAATCTTCACAGCTTTATGAAGTGTTGGTTTTATTCCTATTTTAGCTGAGGGAACTGAGGTCAGAGACTACAATGTACTTTCTTGAGATACCTGAGTAGAGAGGCTACAGGGTCTGTGCCGTAATCACTGCTTCACACCACCTCGTCACAGGGAACTTCTGATTGCCTTGGAAGTCAGTGGCCAGGCAGACACCTTATCACAAATGCTGTAAAGCTGTGTCCTTCCAGAATCAGTTCTGCGGGTGTCCAGCCCTAAAACAAGCACTTGCTCCAGAGCCTGTGCTGTCAATGACTGCTTACCTAATCTAGGCATCTTTTGTTTCTACGTGCCATATAGCAGAAAGATGCCATGTTCCAGGGCAAACAGAAATGCGATGGTTTTGAATGGTATTTGCTTGGAGCCAGTTCAGTTTATTCTTTCTTAGGCAATAAACAAACAAACCATCTGCCATGTACATGACACTGAGCTAGATACTGTGTGATGCAAAGATGGGTAAGCTGTTAACCCCTGCCTCTAAGGGCATTCAAGAAAGAAATAATCATTTCCAGTGTCTGTTTATTGGTGAGATTCTCTCCCTTCACATTTCAGCTTTCTAGAGATAAGTAGGAAAAGGAAAGGATCCTGTAACATCCCTTTAGTGCAAATGAATGGTATGTTTTAGCATCTAAATTATGAGTTCCCATATTCATGGATCCAAAATGCAACATAAGTGACAAGATGCCAGGCTTAAGTTCCTACTTTGCCATTTCTAACTGAAAAATATTTAGCTGCTTTAAGCATCAGTTTCTCCACCTGGCAAATGGGCCTAATAACGGCATGTAAGTCTGTTGTGAGAGTAAAGTAATACGGCATGGAAAGGGCCATGCATATTTCACATTCACAGAAAACCCAATAGATTATAACAATTTCTCTTGTTATCAACAAAACTGTTACAGCACATTATACATGGAAAGAAGGAAATAAGTAGCACTTGCAGTTTTCTTACACCTTGACAATGGAGGTTGCTGGCTTCCAAAAACAGCACCCCATGAACCATGCTCCTGGTACTCACACTCTTGCTCGGTTTGCTTCAACAAAGAGTCTGGGCTGTTCCAGTGACTCGTTTTTAAGCAACAGAACCCTGCAAATGGGATACTGGGCCAACTCTGGACAAGAGTCTTAACTGGCCTGGCAGCTTTTATGTTTGCGTTCTTAGGGGCCCTGAGTCATCCTGCTGGACAAACCACAGGAAGAGACCTCGTAGAATGGCTCTGAGAGGACCCGGAGAAGGAGGGAGGCCCCAGAAGCCTCCAGTCCCATCTGTCTGCAAACATGTGAGAGGCCCTGGGGGAGACCGGCTGAAGAACCATCCAGCTGAGCCCAGTCACAGGATGTAATACAACTGAGTTTGTTGCTTTAAGCCACTAAGTTTTGGGGGTGTTTCATTCCAAGCAACAGATAACCCAAGCAACAGTACTGCCCAGATAACCTGACCTATGAACTCTGGTAAACTGAAAAGCAATCATGGAAGTTCTTCCAGGGCTGGCACCTTCTGGCTTATGCTTCAATCGCTGCCCTCACCTCTCCACTTTCAGACTATTAGAGGACCTCAACAATACAGCTGGCCAGCCACTGCACTTGGGTACTCAGTATGTGAGGTGCTCTACCTAATGCTGGGGGTCAGAGGGGCAAAGGTATGCAGGACTGCCATCATCAAAGACTTCACAGTCTTGACATGTAAGCAAAGCACGCTGCATAAAGCTCACTTCAACAGGAAACAATGATTTCCATACAGTCTCCACTCCAGGTGGGGGCTGATTTTCACAACCTTTAGCCTGTCCCTCCTCGAGCTGTCCTTTAAAAACAGGACCACTAAGTCTACTTTGCCTTCTAACCCCTAGATGTTCCCTCTCTGGGCCATGATGGGTAGGCGGGAAAGAAGATTCTGTACCTGTCCATGCTCAGCCTTTTTGCTGCTGTTGTTGAAGAAACTGAATTTTCCAGTCATTCAAGGAGAACCGTGA
This sequence comes from Ovis aries, assembly GCF_016772045.2. Classification (NCBI taxonomy): domain Eukaryota; kingdom Metazoa; phylum Chordata; class Mammalia; order Artiodactyla; family Bovidae; genus Ovis; species Ovis aries. Next base: position 42,659,177 of record NC_056073.1, read on the forward strand.
TCCAGCCAGGTGCTGAGAGCAGCACAACTTGATGATTTCTTATTAAAATCAGATGCTCAATAGTGCTCTGATTATTTGCATGTTTGTTTTTCCTCGTCAGGAGACTTGTCATCACTGAAAACATGTGTGGAGACACACTTAATCTGCCTCCACGGTCACTGCGCTGACGTTTCCGTTTCCCCTGGAACGCTAAAGCCATGTGAAGGCGAAGTTCACATCTTGACACCATCCAATCAATCTCAAAACACGCTTCCCTTAAGCTCATACCCCTTCTGGTGATTACTCTGTATTTCTCCTCCCTTCTAGCCAAACTCCTTAAAAGAAGTCTGCTTCCTCAACGCTCATTTACACCTTAACCATATGCTTTCTAAACTCCAAGCCATATGGATTTTCTGAAACTGTTCTTCCCAAAGACACCAGGGATGAGTTGTTACTGAACACAACAGGCACTTTTCAGTCCTGACTATCTCGTCAGGTCCTGGCAGACTGGAGCCCCCTCCTTTCTTGAGATCTGGACAAGGAAGCCAATGACCCCTTCTGGTTTTCCTCCCAACTCTAGCGGGCCTCATCGACCTTCTCCATAGACTCCTCTGCCTGTGTTCCTGACTTACAGGTCAGGGGACCTCAGGGGGCTCCAAAAGCCCCTCCTTGCTTCCCATGGGACATTCTCCTTTGGACTTCTCATTCCATGGCTTCAACAAATATCCAGGTCCACAACTTGCAGATCAGCATTTCCAGCCAGACCTCTCTTGATTCCAGTCCTCTGTATTCAGTATCTTCCATCTATATTTAATATCCCTCCAGCATGCCTCTAAATATATGCTCAATTTTCCCCATAAACCCCATGTAGTAAGTGGTACCTCCATCCATCTGACTGGCATGTCACTGCTCAAGGGAGAAACCAGAGCATGCTCTTTACGCTTCCTTTACTCTCCACATCCAAGCTGTAATCAAGCCCTGCTCATCCTGTCTCCTAAATTATCTCCAGCAACTGTCTCAGTCATCTTCATTTCTCGCTCACAGTATAATCAACCACTTGCTAACCAGTTTCCTTGTTACCAGAACTGGAGACACTTCATATTCCTTTGGCTGTGATAGCAATGAGGTCTCTTAATTCTCTGGCAAGGATATCTTCTCTCATTACAAACACAAATATAGAGAAGCTACATTAACAACATTGGGTACCTCTGCAAACTTTCCCCATCATATAGAAAAGGAGCTTTCAAAAAGGCAGGTCTTCCGATAGCTTCCTTAGGATAATGCATCAGGAACAAGCCTGATGAGAACTCCATGACGTTCTCATGAGAAGCTCTAAGAGCAGACCCTTGCCCACCTCGTCTTCCTCTTCTCCCATTGCTCTGAACACCTCTCAGCCAACAGTCCTTTCCCAACCACCACCTCTCTGCCAGCTGTAGACAGCCAATCTCTTCTGTCCTCTTTTCCAGGCTTCCTTCCACTGGGAGAGAAGATTCCCTCACCCCTGTTGCCTAACTCCTTAGTTAAATGCCCCTTTCTTACTTTCCTGGTAAGTTAAGAGTGCAGTTGGCTCTGTCTCCTTTGAGTTCCTGGAGCTCTTGTGCGTCTCCCATCACTTTTACTGGGCTGGCCGAAACATTCATTTGGATTTTCCCATACCATTTTATGGAAAAACCGGAACAGACTTTTTGGCCAACCCAATGCTTTGTTGTAACTACTGGCTTCATTACTTGATTTTCCCCTAAGGCCATAACCTTTGGGAGACAGGGGGACACGTCTGTCGTCACCGTTGCCTTCTTTAGGGACAGTGGCAGTGCTTGGGACATATACATAGGTGCAACACGCCAAGCTGGTATTATTTCTGGACCTGCTATGGTTTACAGAAGTCTGAAATTCTAACCTCTGGCCAGGTAGATAACATTACCTTGTCAGCTGGGAAAGCGTGGCTCCAAGAGAACATTAAAGTTAGGGCATAAAGTCCTAAACCAGCTCTCTTCCAAGCACACGTGTCTATTCATGACCACTGATGTTTTCAACCTATCAGTTTCAGCTCTCGGCCTGAATGGGAAGAAAAAAAACCTTCCAACTCAAGAGTGCCAGTGATGATCCAGAGGGTCTTCGTAGTGAACATAGCCAGTCTCGTGCTGGATCTGAGGCAATGATTCCACTTATGAAAGGGATTTTCAGTTCTATACCAGAAAAGGATGTCACGATAAGCCTGGAGGAAAAGTTTAGGGTTTCATTCTCTCTTCCAGGAATTGCAGGTCTTCCCTGGAGACTCAGATGGTAAAGAATCTGCCTACAACTCAGGAGACTGGGCTTCGATCCCTGGGTCAGGAAGATCCCCTGGAGAAGGGAATGGCAACCCACTCCAGTATTCTGGCCTGGAGAATTTCATGGACAGGGGAGCTTGGCAGCAGTCCATGGGGTTGCAGAAGAGTCAGAGACGACTGAGCGACTAACACTTTGCCTCAATCACACAGCATGCTAGGGATCCCTAATAGACAGGAATCAGCAGGTGGGGCTAGCAGGGGGGGCAACTGTCCTGGGTATCAGTGACAGACTCTCCCTTCAGAGCCAGGAAGCCAACACACCAGGTCCAAAGGCAGAATCCAATCTATACTGTCTTCACTATCTTCCCTGGTGGCTCAGAGGTTAAAGCGTCTGCCTGCAATGCAGGAGACCTGGGTTCGATCCCTGGGTCAGGAAGATCCCTCTGGAGATGGAAATGGCAACCCACTCCAGTATTCTTGCCTGGAGAATCCCATGGACAGAGGAGCCTGGTGGGCTACAGTTCATGGGGTCGCAAAGAGTTGAACACAACTGAGTGACTTCACTTTCACTTTCACTATCTAAGCAGTTTTATTTGAAGAAGAACAATTCTAGAGACATGGGCTACCCAGGAAGGGACTCTTTGAAGCCAGTGGTTGCTAAAGATATCAGTAACTCTGCATGAATGGATGGAAGAAATAAAGGAAGTAGAGTCTGGCCCTGAGGGAAAGGGGCGGCTAGAAAGCAGCTGAAGTAGGGTTGGCTCCTGCTCTGGGGCGGGGCAGTGTGAAATAAGCAAAATCTACAGCTGAAGGGCAATCAGTCTGGGGACCTGATGAGAAGGCTGGAGTTCCATACTCACGTGACTCCCTAAGCATCTCCTACCCACAGTTGTATTCATGTATACAGAAAAACACTGGGTAAATCACGCAGACTGTTCTTGGATCCTGTTATTAATATGAACGGAGCTCCCAACACATTTCAGGCCTGGCCTTTCCTCACTGCTGGCAGTTGGGTGGGGCTGGAGCCAAGTAAGGTGGCGCTGTGAAAAAAACCCGTCTGCCAGGAGACATAAGAGACGTGTTCTCAATCCCTGGGTTGGGAAGATCACCTGAAGAAGGAAATGGCAACCCACTCCAGTATTCTTGCCTGGAGAATCCCATGGACAGAGGAGCCTGGCGGGCTACAGTCCACGGGGTCACAAAGAGTTGGACAGGACCGAACGACTTAGCACTCACGGAGCAAACAAAACCCAAGGGTTGGTTGGTGCTCAGGCTCCCAACTGTGCGGCAGGCAGATGGACCACCCACCACTCCTGCTTGACAGTTTCTGCCTTATTGCGACACAGCTTGACCTGTGCTAGATGAGGGTTTGTTAATAGCAGGAGTAAACGTTTAAAAAGCAAACTTTGATTTTCTGTGAATTAAACTGCAGTACTTTATTGGCCTGGAATTATGGGCTGAATCATCTAAACTGGAATAAAAGAAACAGAATCTTTCCAAGAATGTATCAATGAGCAATTAGTTGAACAGTAGAATCAAAGGACAGTTCCTTTCATTACTTGATTGAAAACAGGAAATTAAATTGGCACAAGATTTTGTGATAAGAGAGATATATAGGGTGTTTGCCCTACGTCTGGGACTGGATCATTTCTCACATTCTAAATAACTTCCTGACCTATGCCTCCACCTCAGCCACCCACTTCCAAAGCTTCAGTCTGCCTTTTGTCTCCATAACTTTGAAGATGGCAAGTTCATCAACGCCGTTCTGAACGCACGAGCTCCTGTCCTTCCAGCTTCCTTCTGGCAACCGATCCCACTGACCATCTTAAAATTCTTTGACTTCTTTGGAACTTAAAGTCAAGTTTTTATTAGAATTATTTCTTTTGTTTAAATTACACAAATTTCAAATATATAGAAACAGCAGAGAATAACTCATGAATCCACCACCCAGGACACACATTAATACTGGACCTTTTTGCCTCATACTGTTTAAAAGAAATAAAATGTTACAGTTTCTGTTGAAGTTACCAGGAATCCTTCCCATTCCCATTCACTGTTTTCAGGGCATATATACTGCCAGTAAAAACTATAACATATCTTATTCTGTGCATCCTTCTATAACTTGGTTTCATTCATCAGTGTTTTCAAGATGGATTTTTTAAAAATTCTTTTCAACCCACTGGACCTCTCCTTTCCTATCCAATGTAAATTCCAGGAGCACATTGGGATGAATTGTATCCCCTCAAAAGATCTTCAAGACCTAACCTTCATCAATGGAAGCTTACTGAGAAATATGGTCTTTGCACATGTAACTAAGTTAAGGATCTCTGGATACAGTCATCTGTCTCAGACAGTCGAAAGCATCAGCTCTTCCGCCCCCAGCCTTTTTACGGTCACACTTTCACATCCATACATGACTACAGGAAAAACCACAGCGTTGACTATGTGAACCTTTGTTGATGAAGTGATGTTTCTGCTTTTTAATATGCTGTCTAGGTTTGTCATAGCTTTTCTTCCAAGCAGCAAGCATCTTTTAATTTTGTGGCTACAGTCTATGCTTTTGAACTGTAATGTTGGAAAAGATCCTTGACAGTCCCTTGGAAATCAATACTAAAGGAAATCAACCCTGAATACTCACTGGAAGGACTGATGCTGAAGATCCAACAATTTGGTCACCTGATGTGAAGAGCTGATTCATTGGAAAAGATCCTGATGCTGGGAAAGATTGAGGGTGGGAGGAAAAAGGGAATGACAGAGGATAAGATGGCTGGATGGCATCACCGACTCAATGGACATGAGTTTGAGCAAGCTCCGGGAGATAGTGAAGGACAGGGAAGCCTGGTGTGTTGCAGTCCACGGGGTCACAGAGAGTTGGACAGGACTGAGAGACTGAACAACAGCAATCCTGGAGATGGAATGGATTCTTTATGCAATGTCTGCGTCCTCCTAAGAGAAAGGAGCCTGAGATTTGAGACAGAGAGACCAGGTGGGATGAAGACCATGTGAAGACTGAGATTCAAGTCTGGCAGCTACAAGCCAGGAAACACTTAGGGCTGCCCAGTAGCCACCAGAAGCTACAAGAGGCATGGGATAACTCTCCCTGAAAGCTTCTGGGAAGAACCAACCTGCCAACACCTTGATATTGGACTTCTGGCCTCCAGAATTATAACAGAAGAGTTTTCTGCTCTTCTCAGCCTCCAAACTTGCAGTGATTTGTTACAGCAGCCGCCGGAAACTGACATAAATAATCCCCTTTGTCTATCTTGCCCTTTTATCCATTTGGCAAAACTCCAGCCATGGACAGACCCAGCTATCTGCTTTGTCCATAGCTGTGCTCAGAGAGCCATGCAGACTCACCACCATCGACCTGAAGTGGGCCTAACTATGCACGTCTTCTCGTCTCCTCCCTGGTAGGAGATGATCTTCTTTATCACCTCGGAAGACTCAGGGTCACTTCCAACTTCCTACCTGACCAGGAAACCAGGCCCTCTGACTCCCTCACTTCACTGGAGGGGGCTGTTTAGCCCTTTGCGGATGCTAACTCTCCCATCGGTGCTCTATATCCCAACTAGCCCTGTCATCTCAGTCCTCTCACCGTTTTGGTTTCATATTTTCTAACTCTTTCTACTCGATTCCTCACACTGGCTCCTCCCACTTCTGTCCCCTTCATCATAAAATGCCAGCAACAGATTAGAAGGCACACACACAGTCCCTCCCAAGCAAAATGCACACACACAAGGCCCTGAAGACACATTCGTGTTCTCCACCATCCACTCTGGTCTTGTCTGTCTTCTCCACTTGACAGCCATTGTGAGAACCTATTCTTCCTCATTTCCTGCTAAATTCTCACTCCACACTCATTTGGCACCTACTCCCAAAGAATCCACCTCTCGCTAAGTTCATCCAGTGAACTCTAGACAACCAGAACCACTGATGCCGATGGGCATTTTTCTGTACCTCTTTCATTTGACTTCTTCATGGCAATGAACACAGGGCATCATTCCCACGCCTTGAAACGTTTCTTGTCTCCTGGCTCCTGTCTCCACATCCTTCTGGTTTTCCTCCCTCTTTCTTCCCCCTGCACAGGTTCAGGCCGCTCTGTCTAGTCACTAGCAATGACATTCTTTCTCTGTCTACAAGACAGTCTTCAGCCCCGTTTTCTTCCCTTTCCCTACTCACACCCTCGCCAAGCTCATATATGGTCATCGCTCTAATCAACACACGATCCCAAAGTAAATCCAGAGCAGACCTCTCCTGTCTTCTGTATATTCAACACCAACACTGGGTATCACAAAGTCCACTTGAACACAGACCTAAAATTAGAACCGTTTCTCCTGCACTCCCCCGCCCTGCCTCCGCTCCTCCAAACCTGTCACTCTCCCAAAGGACTCATTTTTAAGGCCACACCATATACCCTAGATCAACATTGGAGTGTCAAATGTGACCCTTCTCTCTTCTTCCACCAACTGATCCGTTGCTAATTCCTGTCACTAGTTTCTTATGACATCTCCTAAATCCACCCATTATTCTATCACCAAATATCACCAACCTACCAGCACCTGTATAGCAACCTCCTAACTGGTCTTCCTGCAGCCCTGCCGACTCTTGTCTAATTTTTTCCTACAGGATACAGGACCAGTGAGGCTCCCGTCTCTGTAACCATTCCAGCCTCAGTCCATCCCACACGCCTTGCTTCCCATTCTCTAGCCACTGTTCTCGCTTTCCTAGCTTGCTCACGCCTGCTCTGTCCACCACAGGTCCTTTGCGCATGTCATTTCTGCTACCTGGAATGCTAATTTTCTAAATTCTTACTCCTCCTTCAGATCCCAGCTCAAATTTATCTTTCTCAGGAAAGTCTCCGTGCTCCCTCAAGCTCCCCCTCTCCATCATTCTTTTGAGTACCTTCCCTTCACTGTCCTATCACAGGTGTGATCTCAACCTTTGCTCCTGTGATCTGATCATCTGCCTCTTCCAGCGACACCACGCATGCCAAACCCACAAGGTCCGGTTTCGGCTCAGGCTCATACTCCACGGCCGGTGTCAGCATGTGGATGGCACTCAGGACAAGGTTTTTATTATTATTTTTTTTATTGTTGTTCAAGCCCTAGGGATGCAGGAAAGCTTCAGAAGCACAAAGGGAATGTTGGCACATGGTAGACTTCCAGGGCCAACTCCTGCAGCTTATGATTTTCTGTCAAGAGGAAACAAAAGCGTAATTCGGTGGCATCTTCACAGTCTATTCCTGCCAGTTCTGCTTTTCTATAAATACAGTCCTCATTTTCAAGCAATCTGGAGACGATGGCTGCGGTTGACTATTTTGGGGGGAGGCCCTCTCAATTTTGGATGGGATGCTGTCATCTGTCTCTGCTCCTGGGGCAGGTGTGGAGTGAGTGGTGGACACCTGTTGCTGATTCTACAGAAGCCAGACGTGTCGGGCTGAGTGCTTCGCAGGACCTGGGCAGGGCATCTGAGGGCAGGTCAAAAGGCATGTCAAGATCATCTCCATGAGGACCCATTATTTGGTGTTCTATCCATTCCTGTTTTATTCCTACCATCGTGTAATGCCAGATGCTTCTGAGAGAAGCTCCCTGTCCTGTTGGGCTTTCACCACCATCCAAAGTTCATGCTGAAGACCTTTTAAGGATATCAGCCTTCAGCCTGGAATACAAAGATGTTTGAGCAGCATGGAGTGCGGAAATAGGTCTTTGATAAACTCATGTAATTGTTGATGCCAAGACTGAGGAAAATGTTGAGATCATCATTTTCCAATGTGGTTCTCTTATTGCTAATACAAAGCAAGATTTCTGGGTGCACCTTTGAAAATGCTGGATACACAGACACATGCATTCTTGAACCTGAGTTACAGGGTAACTACAGTATAGCTAATTCTAGTAAATTAGAAATGTAACTCACCATGGAAATAACAATAGGCCAAGTATACATTGTATTAATGTCCTTTTGTGTAATCAAGAAAGCACACAAGTTTAAATGCAAATACATAATATAAATGTAATCAGTTCAGTTCAGTTGCTCAGTCATGTCCGACTCTTTGTGACCCCATGATTTGCAGCACGCCAGGCCTCCCTGTCCATCACCAACTCCCGGAGTTCAGTCAAACTCACATCCACCGAGTCGGTGATGCCATCCAGCGATCTCATCCTCTGTCGTCCCCTTCTCCTCCTGCCCGTAATCCCTCCCAGCATCAGAGTCTTTTCTAATGAGTCAACTCTTCATGGCATGAGGTGGCCAAAGGACTGGAGTTTCAACTTTAATATCTAGGCTTATTCTGTGTATTTAAAATTGTGGAAATTGTTGTACATATGAAAATATGTTACATACACATATACACACACACGACAAATATTTGCATAATGGTTAAAATTGATCAACCAATTAACATTCCCACAATCAGTCAGTTCTCTTGTATATTTAATACTTGATGCTTAGCCATGCATAGGAAAGTTTGTACTTCAAAGTACTACTTGATCATATGCACAAATTTATCATGTTAAACATCCTTTAGTTGTCAATAATTTTTTTCTCTGTGAAGCTAAGAACTAGCATAGGAAGGCTCTCCTTATTTACAAAAATCGGGAACAATATTTCTTAATCCAGTTAAGAACAAAATATACTACAGTGCCCACCACTGACTTAAACTAAAAAACCAGATTAGCTGGTTGCAGCATATAAGCCATCCATTTATCATGATTTACAGAGAGCCCATAGCCTATCTTCTATTTTCTCTAATCCAGCAGCTGATTGTCCTTTAAAATAAAGACACACAGGGACTTCACTGGTAGACCAGGGGCTAAGACGCCACGCTCCCAATTCAGCGGGCTGGGGTAGGGTCGATCCCTGGCCAGGGAACTAGATCTCATATGCCACAAGTAAGATCCCACACACTGCAATGAAGATAGAAGGGCCCACGTGCCATGACCAAAACTTGGCACAGCCAAATAATAAAACATATTTTTAAAAAATAAATAAAATAAAACACACAGAAATATTACACTCATCTGCCAAATTAATCAGTTTGGCCACTGAGGTTATAATAACTTGCTAAGAAGAGTTAATACTAAGAAAGATTAAAGTTGCAACTTTGCCTATCTCAGGTCTTAATTCTCTCTCTCTCAAGTTTTTTTTTTCTTTTTCTTTTTACTTTATTTTACTTTACAATACTGTATAGGTTTTGCCATACATTGACATGAACCTCTCTCAAGTTTTAAACGAAAACATTTTCAGACTTTAATGGTTCATGAGTAGTTTGATGCCACTGGATTCGCACCCATCAAAGGACGAGTTCTCTGACACCTTAAAGAAGTCAGCACAGCGGTTCAGGTGCATTTTTGCACAAGAAGCATCGGAGCTTCGTCTTACGGTCTTGCCAAATGGACCAAGCCAAGCCCGTGACTGTCCAGAGGAAATGCATCCAATACAGCATCATTCAGGAGTTCATGTGACACATGGCAATTATTTAAATGTATTATGTTGGATTGTTTCATTATAAGCTGTTTTCACAGCACAGTCAGGAGGACCACAAAGGAACCTGTGGAATCTTTATTATTTTTTTCCAGTGCTTCCAGAACACTCCCTGTTTCTTTCGTGTTCACATCTGACCCCTCACTTTGCCTGAGAATATATTTCATTTAGATTTCTCTTCTCCAAGGCAATGCTGTAAGTAAGTGCCCTTTTTCTGTTTCACTCTGGGGGGATATAGGAGAGCCATCCCTTTAGAGTTTTGCTTGCATGAAAATCTCTCAGAAGTGTTTAGAGATATGTAAATGACCTACACGCTTTATGACACCTTAACAAGCCTGTATAGTGATCAAAAGCCAGAGAGAACACATTCAGGTGAAGAGAGCGGGGTGACAATTTAGAGATTCATGAAATTCACAGGTTCATTCTAATCTCAGGAATCAACAAATGATGGCAACAGGACATTGAGGCTTCCATCTCAGAAACAGAAAGCAGCAACTGGGGATGACTACATGAAAACTGGTACAGATTTCAAGACTTGGCAACTTTTCTATCTCTTTTCTCTTTCATTCCTCAAAGCAACCAGCATGAAAATTCTCAGATCTGTAGACAAGGTACGAGAAGCAGATTGCCTGTTTCACACTTTGGGAGTGAGCCACAGCGGGAAGAGGACCAAGAAAGAGAGAAGGTGATGATTCTGAGGAGGAGGGAGAACAGGACACGGGGTAAGAAGGAACTAAAAGCCCCAGAGTGGCCCTGGATGACCTGTGTACTTGCGTATCAAAATCAGAATGAAACAAAGAGAATGAATCTGCATGGCTCCTCCATCATCTCATCTCAAACCCAACAGAGTGAAATCAGAACTCTTAGCATTTCTTTCCTTACACTCTGCTCTCTGTAATACTCTTATTTATTTAAAAAAATATGCACATAAAGTGCCACCATGAACATCCTACTAATCTCAGTCATGTAAGGTACCATTCTCACCCCATCTCACAAATAAGAAAACTGGGGTACAAGGGTCAACCAACCAAGGTCACGCAACTAACAAGTTTCAGAGCTGAACTTGAAGCTAGGTCATCTGACTCCAGAGTCAGTGCTCGTCATACCCCAGCCATACTGAGTTTACCCAGATTCCTCTGCTGTCGACTAGGCTATGAACTAGAGAGTTATCTTTGTCATTTTACAATGATGCTTCACTTATTCAAGATTTTTCCTCCATAAAAAAAAAAAAACCTATTCCTATCTGCCAACGACCATATACAACTTACTTTCTGTTCTGTGTTGATTTTTAACCAGAGAAGGGAAAATAAGCATGAAAAATAAGAAATGGATTGTCAACGCAGGAATGAAAGCAGTCAAGTATGGGCAAGGTGGAGCGCTAAGTTCAGATATTTATAGATCAAATCAAAGTGGTGGCTGTATAAACCGAAAAACAATAACAAAAAACCCGAGACGCATGAAAACACATAGGATCTGAAAGCCATTTTCAATCACACTGAAGAATTATTCCACACGAGAGCAATTCCAAGGCTTGACTTTTTTCCCTTTGGTTCAGGCAGCCAACTGTAATTAAATTCCACTAACAAACCTACCGAGCTGAAGTCAACAGATGCCCAGTGAAAAATCAAGGCAAACAAATAATCTTACCTGCAGACGTGTGTTTGAACTTTTCACTTTTCTTCTTCCTCCATTTCCAAGGCTTGAAGATCCTCCCCAGGTTGGCAAACTTACTTCTCCTCCGGATGGGTGGGGTGTGGGTACCTGGGACAAGGGAGTCAGATCGCATGGCCGCCAGCCTCTCCACTTCCTCAGCTTGTTTTCCCGAGAAGGAGATGGAAAAAGGAGAAAGAAAAGTGTTAAAATGGGAGCCTCACAGATGGCCAACGTTTTCCATGGTTACAGATAACAGAAACCACATGACTGAACTTCCGTTTCTCTTTTTGCCTTTTGGAATGGAAGTCACACCAATGTGTTCTAAAGGCTGGCAACAGTCAGCCAAAGCCTAGGGGATCTGGAGCACCCAAAATGGATTTGGCCAACCTTGACCTAGGCTCGAGAAGGAGGACGAGGAGGAGCAGAGCCCTCCTGACACAGACTCCCAACAAGGCCAGGACAGGGCGTGAGAAGAGTCAGATGACAGTCAGCGTAACTACTGGTCCAGCACTTTCTCAAGTAAGACTTGGCAGACGCTGTCACTGTAACACTGTCTGCTGAGAAAAGAGGGAGAAACATTTACCAACTGTCCGTTCCAATGTCAACATTTTACACCACCCACGACGCTCTCTCCTAGGACGATGCTTCACCCATATGGGCATATTGAATGAGTGGCTCCACCTTAAAATCCAATTGACTGTTTTCAGAATCACACTTCAGTAGATCTTATAATTGCTTTAATTCCTCTAGGTCTTTTCATTCCTGGTGCTTTGCTTTAATAAAAAATTCTTAGAAACTGAGAGTTGAGGGTGACAGGTACCATCTAGACTCATCCCAACAACCTGACATTTGAGGACATGAAGACCTTCAAACTCATAATGCCTCAGGGACCCTTTCTTAAGGGCCACAATCACTCTAACCCCTTTTATCACTTGGGACAAAACTCTTTTCCAGTGTACTTGAGCATCTATAGATCTCAGGGAGGTAAAGAAAAAGTAACCTCGTTGGCAAAATCAAGGCAGGCGGGATGGACCTGCCTTTCCAGAAAGTCCAGTTACATCTAGAGCTGAGGCCAATGCAGAACTACTCTGCTGAGCCTCTAACATAATCCTTCAGAAAAACTCCTGGACTTCACAACACAGGCTGATCTCTAAGCTCGGTCTTATAGCCTGATGTTCTACCTGCTGTCATCCAGTATGGTTTGAACTCAGGAGATTCAATTATTCAACAGAAAGAGAGAGAACAGCATTGAAACATCTACACTGCCATGTGTGAAGTAGATACCCAGTGGCAATTTGCTATATGATGCAGGGAGCTCAAAGGGGACATATGTATGCCTATGGCTGATTCCTGTTGATGTATGGCAGAAACCAATACAATACTGTAAAGCAATTATCCTCCAATTTAAATAAATGCAAAAAAAGAAAACAGACCTATATATGGGACCTCAACCATGTGCCAGGCAGTGTGCAGCAGTGACAGATGATGGCAGGTTGGTAAGGGCTGTGGGCAAGACTGAAAGGAAGCGGATGAATTTTAGAGACGTCTGGGAAGCCAAGTCAACAGGACCCAGGACTGACTGGGTGGTTGAGGGGGAGGAGGCAGATCATTCCTGATGTCCCATGGATCATGTCAGTGGAATGGCCCCCTCCATTCATGGAATCAGGGAACACTGTTGGGGCATCAGTTTGGGGGATGGTGGTGAGCACCCAATGACTTCAACACGTTGCATAGTGAAAGCACTTAACCCTTTGATTACAGGGTTCTGCATGGGGACCCCTCTCTTCCATCACTGTCTTACGTGACCACTCAGTAGTGAGCCAGATACTGATCTTTCCTGGAGCAGATATACCGAAGAACTGGACATGGTTGGGCAGCGTCTAGAGGAGAAGACAGTGGCATCAGTGTGGAAAATTCCGCTTTCGGAGGAAACTGCCAAATTCAATGGAGGCAAAGAGGACAGACGGGCGGACTCTTCTTCATCGCTGGAGAAGACCCCAGGGTGTGCCATTTGGAGCTGGATTTGAGAGAAGGAACCGTTCTCCCTACACAGGGAGGAGGAGAAGTGGATCTCTGGAAGGAGAAAGAGACCCAAAAGGAACAGAGCGGGCTGAAAGAATATGGCGTTGCCTGGGAGCTGTAAGAAACCCAGGGAACCAGCGGAGTCAGCTACACTGGGTGAGACAGGGAGTCAGTGCTGAGAGGCGGGGATAGGTCTGGAGCCAGACTCTGCGAGCCTTCGGAAAACTGGGTGTTTGGGTTTCATCCTATTTGCAGAAGGAGACGGATGGGAATCTGAAAATGGGAATTGACATAATTACATTCAACGAATACTTCCGGAATGCTCACTGTGTACCAGACACTTGGGCTATGTCAGTAAACAGGAGATAAAAAATGATCTGATAAAAATACCAGTGTAAGCTATGACGGAGCTTAACTGGGGGGTAGGGTGGAGAGCAGACAACACACAGCAAAACTTAGTAAACCGCACAGCATGCTGGGAGACAGCTACTGGAGGGAGAAAAGAAAAGGTAAGTACGACAAGTAAATGATATCAAGGGTGTCTAGGTGGGGGAGGGGCTCAGTTCTAAATAGCCTGATTGAGAAGACATACGATCAGGACACAATCAGATTTGTTTCCGAGAAATATTATAGTGACAGCCAATGGCATCTTGAACTGGAGTGTAAAAAGACAGGTGGTGGAGCCTAACAAAGGAGGCCAGCAGACACATCTGGAGTGACAGAAGGGACACGGAGAAAAGATGTGATCCAGCAGAGAGAGAATCAGCACATCATGGTAATTTTCTAGATCCACATGGGGACAAGCAAGCAAGAACGAAGTTTTCGCTTCCCAAGACCAGGGAGATAATGAAGACTTTACATGTTTTAATGAACTCTGACTAGAAAGGAAAGCAGCAGAAAAGGATGGCTGCTCAAGGACAAGGGCTTTGAAACCAAATATTGAAGTCTTTTGTTGTTGTTGTTGTTTTCCTTTAGGGAGCTGGATTTTATTTCTTAAGCTCACGGAGAACTACTGAAGAAAGTTTGTCAGGAAGGGATGGGAAGACAGGATCACATTACTAGGCTGAGCAGCCAGCACCAGTGGAGAGCAAGAGATGGAAGATGCAGGGAAGAGATTGAGAAGTTTGTGAAACAGGGTTCTTAGGGAGAAGAGGTGGGATCAAAAGTACTTCAGAAATTAGTCATCAAAGACTTTACTCTGAGCTACGAACATCTGAACCGAGGTCTGTGATCACAAATGGCATGGATCAGATGTGAGCCTTAGGAAGATGAATCTGGCAGCAATAGATAAAGTGGATTGTGACTGAAGAGACAAAGATAAAGATGGATAAAGTGGATTGTGACTGAAGAGACAAAGATAAAGATGGAGGAGACTTTAAGTAAGCCTGGGCTACAGAGAGGCTGAGCAGACTGGTTTAAAAAAAACAACTGCAATGAGGAAATAGAGGCCGAATGGAGTAAGTAAACAGCCTCTGGAGCAATACTGATTTTGGAAATTATTCTCTTTAAAGGGTACCAGCTGCTTGAGTTGGTACCCTCTTGAGCGTACTAAGTCACTTCTATCATGTCCGACTCTTTGCAACCCCATGGATTGTAGCCCACCAGGCTTCTTGTCCATGGGATTCTCCAGGCAAGAATACTGGAGTGGGTTGCCACGCCCTCCTGCAAGGGATCTTCCCGACCCAGGGATCCAACCCGAGGCTCATGTTTCCTGCACTGCAGGTGGATTCTTTACCACTAGAACCATCTGAATGCCCCCTCAACAATGCCCAAAAGCTGGAAAGAGGCACACAGTGACAACTGTGGGAAGCCACAGCAAGGAGGTTTTGAATCCAGGATGGAAACCAGCTCGACAGTCTTGTAACCTGATTCCCACAAGATCGCTTTCTCTTTTGTAGCCATCACCTTTTCAAAGCTTCTTACCTTAGCTGATAATCTCAGCTTGTCCAGATTTTGCACCTACCTTCCTAATCTAGTCTCCTGCCTTCAAACTTACATGTTAAACTGTTGCTAGACTACTTTTCTCAGAAATTTCCAATGGCTCCCCATAACTTCGAGTAGAAAGTTCTAGTTTCTTGCTTTGCCCTTCAGGAATCTCCGTCTGAGTTCCTGCCCAGAATGATCTTCTAGTATTTCCCTATACAGACTCTGCAGCCCAAATGAAACACTGCCTGGACCCAACAGACTTGGGGAGTGGGAATCAAACCACTGAAATTATATGCAAAATTTCATGTCTATTTGAGTATCTGCATTTGGCTGGAGGAGTTCCCATCGTTTGAGTCTCCGAACAGTCTAAGACACAAGAGGTAAAAAATTTAAAGCATCCAGGGGCTTTCCTGGTGGCTCAGAAGTAAGCCACCTGCGAAAGCAGGAGTCACGGGTTCGACCCCTGGGCTGGGAAGATCCCACGTGACTCAGAGCAACTAAGTCAAAGCGCCACAATTATTGAGCTTGTGTCCAGAGCTCGGGAGCTGCAACTACTGAGTCCACAAACCACAACTACTAGAGCCCTAGAGCCTGTGCTCTGAAACAAGAGAAGACACTGCAAAGAGACGCCCACTCCCTGCAAGTCGAGCAGCGACTAGAACCCAGCACAGCCAAAGATAAACAAACAAAATTATTATTTTTTTTTAATTAAAGCATCCAGGTTGAGGCCTTTATGACTTGAGCCAACTTAAATCATCTTCTGCTAAGGGGTAAAGGGAAAGGGTATACACTGAAGCCAAAAAAAAAAAAAAAACCAAAACAAAAAAACCCAGATACGAGTTATTCAGGATTGCCACAGAGTTAGCTCTCATAGTTGGTGCTTCCTAATGGTCTGTTCAGCCAGTAAATGAATGAGGGCACTGACCCCACTCATTCGCACCATCTTGAGAGGTATGAAACTCAGCATCCCTATTCGACTCAGAAAAATGCACCGCAAGGACCAGAAAGCTCTTTCACAATCACAACTTTCAGAAATGAACAAAAGTCATTCTGAAATTACCATGCTAAAATAATTATAAGAAATTAGGAGTGCCTTTGGAAAATTTAGAGTGGAAAAGAGCTGACAAAACATTACAAAGGCCTAATTATAACTCCATCGTTAAATGAATCCTTATGAAGTACATTATTAAACCCAAGATGTTTAGTCCTTAAGTCTAGATTTATGTTCTAATCATCACACGACTTCTTCCCCTCTGTTCATCTGATGGAAGGGGCTAGCTCTCAACCTGTTTTGCCCCTAGACAATGACCTTGGAAGGCTTAAGAGTGAAGAAAGAGACCAACTCTGAACACAGTTTGAGGAGGAAGAAAAACAAGAAAACAGAACAAGGCTCAGAATATAGTGGCCTCTGTCCAACCAACCCCAGGGACAGGAGCAAACAGGATGGAGCCAAGTAGGTGAGGAAGGTCTGTTCACGAAAATAGCCTTCTTTTGAAACACATCAAGAAAAGGCTGCTTTGCCCAAGCCCACTGCTCTCAGAGGTGGCTTCCTCTTGCTGCTGAGAGAGGAGACAGCTGTCTGGAGAGAGGGCTCACTGAGACACAAATCAGCTTGAATGTCAACGGCCAGAGCTGAGAACACCGACCCCCGCAAGGTGGGAAGCTGGGCAGCTGAGCTCATTCAGAGGGCTGAGGGAGGAGGGGAGGTCTGGATCTCTGGGGTCTTCCCTGAGCATCTATCAAAAACCCCCTCCTAACAGACCAGGTGGGCTGGGCTCCCTTTCAGGACATGACTGGGATGGACTGGCTTTATCAGACAGCGGGGCCTGTCTGGGAAGAGGTGGCTTTTCATTCTCTTTGGCAAAGCAGGAGACAAAACACCTGATAGATGCATGATTTTAACACATTATTGACCAGGGGATTTTTGCAGAAGCTAATGCCTGTGGCTGGTGATTTGTTATGTACGTGAATATTGATACAGTCTGGTCAAAAACGTTCAGGGTAACAAATACCGGAGCATTAATACCTCTCTGGTCAATAAGTTGTTAATTACCAAGAACCCAAGTGGCTGTGTCTGTGTGTGCTCTGGAGTCACACACCACCACCCCCAACCAGCTCCCCAGGGTGGCCAGGCTGCTCCTGGTGGGCTCTTAGAGCCTATGGGGGATGGGGAACAGCAGGGCACTTCAGCGGGCATTCCCTTGCGTTGGTTATTTCTCATGGTGGCTCAGCTTTCAAAAGGCTTATCAAAAGGAAGCACCAGCTTTGGTGTCCTGCTGGCCTAGAATGTGTTAGTCATTCAGGGTCCCCCTGAGAAGTCTGGACAGAAGGGAGCCACAGCGTCTGTGTTGTCTGATGTCTAGACAATGGGCGAGGCAGAAGGGCCAGCCCATCTGGGGCCTCCACTCCACATCTCTCCACGTGCCAAGTGCTCTTGGGATTTCTGAACAACTTGAGAGGCTCCCAGGTTGGACTCTTGCTTCTCAACCCAAAGCGAACCCCAGAAGAGAGTGCTTAAGTAGCAGGATCTGGGAACATTCACTTCCCCTTCTAATAAGATTGCAAGGGGTTCTGTTTTCATGACATCTCACCAGCCTAGGAATGGGAGCCCAAGATGGGGGTGGAGAGCTGCCAGTCAAGTACACTGAGCTGCCCAAGACACAAAACTGCCTCTTTTCTGCCTCAGGCAGGATGACCTTTGCTTACGGCCGCAAAACAAAGTCACACAGGTCCCTGGCCATTTAGGAAGTGCTCAATGACTATCGCTTTCCCCTTTTAAAAATGCAATTTCAGTTCCAAGCGACACCTTATCACAGGGTCATGAAGAGTAGTTACGAAGCATCGGGCATAAGAGGGCCGTGGTTTCCCTTTTTCACTCCAAAACTATCATAGCACAGTCTCCTTTAGAGGCCAGATCTCTTTTGAAGAGTTTCTATCCAACCTAGGACTGATCTGTGTTAACTACCAGGTGTGTTTAAAAAAAACAAGAGTGATGCATTTTTATTCTAAAAATCAGGACCCACTGCCTAGTTCCAGGAAGTGCTGAATGGGAGGACTGGGCATTAGAGGGGGCAGCCATGAAGGTGAATGGAGGCTCCATTGCCCAGAAAAGGTCGCCTGGTTTAGGGGACACACGGGAGCCGGTAAGGGCTGGGAGGCAAAGCAGAACTGCCACATTGCCCATGGAGCTCCTAAAGGGTTCAGTGCAAACACAAATGTGATTCCTGAAAACACGCCAGGGTTAACATCGCTGAGGACAAAGATCTGTGGTGTTCACACCTCTTCTCGCTCTAGCCTTCCCTGTCCTTCACTGCCCTCGCATGTCCTTCCACCCTCTATGCACCACCTGCCTCTTCCTCATCCCTCACCAGCAAGTCAAAGATGGATTCAATATTAGAATTAAGGTACGAGCACTGATTCAGGCGTGTGCTGTGTGCTTAGCCTCAGTCGTGTCTGACTCTTTGCAACCCCATGGACTGTAGCCCTGCTGGCTCCTCTTTCCATGGGGGTTCTCCAGGCAAGAATACTGGAGTGGGTTGCCATACTCTCCTCCCAGGGATCTTCTCAACGCTGGGATCGAACCCAGGTCTCCTGCACTGCAGGCGTATTCTTTACCATCTGAGCCACCAGGGAAGCCCATGAATACTAAAGTGGGTAGACTATTCCTTCTCCAGGGGATCTTCCTGACCCAGGAATCCGACTGGGGTCTCCTGCATTGCAGGCAGATTCTTAACCCGCTGAGCTACTAGGGATGAACACAGGTTCACTGAACAAAGGCTTTCTCTGTCTTAATCCAAAGGCTGGTTAATCTGAGTGATGCAGGCTCCAGTGAGGAGGGGACAGAGTTCTGGAGACGCTTGGCTACTTAAGACACACAGGTGGCTTCCTTTTCTACCTGGGACTTCCTAAAGGAAAAGCCAATCATATGCCCACAAACTTCACCCCTACTCCAGATCCAACCATCACACACCGCTCAGCCACTGTGCCTCTGGAGAGACAGAAAAATGTTTATATTTAGAAAGCAGCTAATCAATAATCCTGTTACAGGAAGGGTATTCTTCCCGAGGGAAGAACCAATAAGGGGTGCGCCTTACAGTCCTGAGGGCTAGAAATAGATAGAAAAAGTCAATCAGGCTGCATGTACCCAGGCCAATGAAAAAAAAAAGTGAAAGTCTGTTGCTAAACCGTGTCCAACTCCATGTGATCTCATGGACTGCAGCCCACCAGGCTCCTTTGTTCACAGAATTTCCCAGGCCAGAATACTGGAGTGGGTTGCCGCTTCCTTCGACCCAGAGTTCAAACCTAGATCTCTAGCTTGGGAGGTGGATTCTTTACCATTGAGCCAGCGCCAGGCACTGGCCAACTTCCCTTCTGGCTCCAGAGATTTCTGCCTGGCAGGGGGCCGTCCCACCCACTGGCAGGAGCTGGTCTTAAAGGGCTTTCCCAGGCTTGCCACTGTCTTCAGCACTCTGAACAGCCACCCTTTACTGGCACCTTGGCAAAGGCACACCAGGATGCTATGACAACAGATGGAGGAGAGAGGGGAATTCACGGATCCCATGGGACCAAAGATGGCCCAAGACATGTTTGTGTTAATCTGCTCTTGAAGCACTAGTTGAAATCCAAGAGGAACAGGAGACTATCCCTAAATCCTAGGCCCTAAGATGTACTTTTGAAGATGAAAAGAGGGTAGCTCTACTGGTTCTGAACTTTGGAGGTCATTGTATAAGCAGCTATATGACTAACATGAACTCTGCAAGCTCTGAACAGGATATGAGTCCCTTGTAACAGGAAGAGAGATTTTAATCAGGAGGTGCTTTGTGAATGACAACCATGACGATGATGATAATAGTATTATAACAGTGACCAGTTTTTAGACACAAAGTCAGCCAGGCACTTAACCTAAGCACTCGATACATAACACCTTACACAATCCTCACATTAATCTTATGAGTTACTGTTGTTATTCAATCTCCACTTTACAGGTGGGAAAATTGAGAAACTGATGAATAGGAAGATGTGATTCTCAGCAAAGAGAAACCCAGGCTTTAAATGAAGAGTTGTCTATTTTCAAGAATACCTTCCCACACTATGAAAACCTGGCTCTTCAAATCTCTGTGTTAGTGACTAATATAACAGGGCTTCAGTGAGGAGGGAGAAAACAAGCTTCTTTTTGAAAAGGCTACAAAACAGATGCCAGTGTAAGTTAATCTAGACAGCATATTAAAAAGCAGAGACATTACTTTTCCAACAAAGGTCTGTCGAGTCAAAGCTATGGTTTTTCCAGTAGTCATGAGGGCTTCCCTGGTGGCTCAGAGGTTAAAGCGTCTGCCTGCAATGCGGGAGATGTGGGTTCGATTCCTGGGTCAGGAAGATCCCCTGGAGAAGGAAATGGCAACCCACTCCAGTATTCTTGCCTGGAGAATCCCATGGATGGAGAAGCCTGGTGGGCCACAGTCCACGGGGTCGCAAAGAGTCGAACACGACTGAGCGACTTCACTTTCATGAGGAGTGAGAGTTGCCCCATAAAGAAAGCTGAGTGCTGAAGAATTGATGCTTTAGTCCCTTGGACTGCAAGATCAAACCAGTCAATCTGAAAGGAAATCAGTCCTGAATATTCATTGGAAGGACTGATGCTGAAGCTGAAACTTCAATATTTTGGTCACCTGATCCCAAAGAACCGACTCATTGGGAAAGACCCTGACACTGGGAAAGACTGAAGGCAGGAGAAGGGGACGACAGAGGATGAGATGGCTGGATGGCATCACTGACTCGACAGACATGAGTTTGAGCAAGCTGGAGTGCTGCAGTCCATGGGGTCACAAAAAGTCAGACACGACTGAGCTGAGCAAAAGAAAAGTGACGTCACTGGTCTTATCCTGCGGCTGCTGCTAAGTTGCTTCAGTCGTGTCCGACTCTGTGAGACCCCACAGACAGCAGCCCATCAGGCTCCACCGTCCCTGGGATTCTCCAGGCAAGAACACTGGAGTGGGGTGCCATTTCCTTCTCCAATGCATGAAAGTAAAAAGTGAAAGTGAAGTTGCTCAGTCGTATCCGACTCTTAGCGACCCCATGGACTACAGCCTACCAGGCTCCTCTGTCCATGAGATTTTCCAAGCAAGAGCACTAGAGTGGGGTGCCATTGCCTTCTCTGGTCTTATCCTAAAATGTCATAAAACATACGCATATATAAAAATAGACAAACTAGGATTGTCTATTAGGCCCTAAACCTGGTCAAAGCAGGGGCCATAAATTTGAAAACCTTCTCTCAGACTTGGTTAAATATTTTTTAAAAAAGAATTTCTAGGGCGCAATGGTAATTCACATGCTTTGGAAGAAAACAATTCTATTAAGTCGAGTACTTTCTATTTTCAGAGTTCTGTGCTGAGAGGATATTCACATTCCAGGATCACAGACAGCCAATGGACAAAGAACATTGCTAGCAGACTAGACAGGAGAGGAATTTAAATTGATAGAAGTGTTTCTATTCATTGAGATAGTAGATGTTATCCACAGAATTCTTCCTGAGATAGTCAAAACAAAGTTCCTGTTTCATCTCTCAGGAATCTAACCTTCAACCACCAAAGAATGTAACAACTACAAAAACTTATAACACATTCTATTGTTCCTTTAATCTACAAATTTGTGCTGGGAATGGAACCTTTGCACTTAAATCGTAAAAGAACTCTCAATCCTTTGTTAATCCAAAGTGACAATCAAAATAATGTAAATTCTGTGCTCATCCTAAAACCTCATTTCCTTGGGTCCCACGCTCTTCAATAACTACATAATGCCACTCACAGCTTCAAATTAGACCTCAACGAAACTTGGTTTCTCCTGCAGGGGTCAGCAAACTCTTTCTGTAAAGCCAAATCATAAATATGTATGTTCAGTTGCTCCAGTCTGTCACAACACCTTGTGACTCCAGGGACTCCAGCCCACCAGGGTCCTCTCTCTGTCCATGGGATTCTCCAGGCAAGAATACTGGAGTGGGTTGCCATGCCCTCCTCCAAGGGATCTTCCCAACTCAGGGACTGAACCTGCATCTTCTGAGTCTCCTGCACTGGCAGGCAGGTTCTTTACCACTGTGCCACCTGGGAAGCTCCAATATGGGCCATTCACTTCTGCTGCAAATACTCAATTCTGCTGCTGCAACATGAAAGCAGCCTCAAACAAATGTACACAAGTGGACATGGCGTGTTTCAAAGACTCTTATTTACCCAAACAGGCAGCCAGCCTTTGGGACCACGTCAACCCTTGCCCTGTAGCATGGAGTTGCTGGTAATCTTTCTGCCATCTCGAAGGAAGAGCCCAGCTGAGTATTGAGCCAACAGAGAAGAAAATAAAAGGTTGAGCGACGTATTGCTCAGGTTAGCCCCTGAATCACTTGGGTCCTGGATCCAGCCATGCCTGAAACCATCCTAAACCCAGACGGATGAATTATATGAACCAATGAATTATCCTTGTCACTTAAGCCAAGGTGGGTTGGGTTCACTTTCACTTGCAACCACAAGAGTTCTAACAAATTAACTGTGTGATCCCCAGCTTGCTCTCCTATAAAAAAAGGACAATATTGACTTGCAAGGATTAATAGGTATATACTTAAAAGCACTCATTGTAGTACTTAAAAGTCAGGCAGACCACCTGGCCAATGAGGGGTCAATCTAGGGGTACAATTCCTTACCTCTTCACCCTAGGATGTCCCTTAAGGAATTAGATGATTTTTTTTTTTTTTTTTTTTTTTTAGTTTTGGAGGCTCTGAACTATGCTGAAACACTCCAGGTTGATGTAAGAATCAACTGAAGTAAGTACCAGCGCAATTTATTAAATCACTGGTTTGCATATTAAACCTGTTGAACCAGAATGTGAATGTACAATAAGCAGCCCAGGGATTTCTGATGCCAGGGTGCTGAGAATCACACGTGAAGAAACAGACTAGCTAGGGAATTCCTACAGAAGCCTAGAATCCTACTCCCATCTCCCCAGTTAAATCTATAGCCTTCAGGAGGCTAAGGAGGACCATCCCTAGTGCAGAAAACTAAGTCATGCTTCAGTACCATCAGCCAGCCCCCAAATCCTCAAGTCACTAGAATTTTTTGCTTGCTTACTAAGTCATGTCCCTATAGACCACAGTCTGCCAAGCTCCTCTGTCCATGGGATTCTCCAGGCAAGAATACTTGAGTGGGTTGCCATGCCCTCCTCCAGGGGATCTTCCTAACCCAGGGATCAAACCCATGCCTCTTACATCTCCTGCATTGGCAGGCAGCTTCTTTACTACCAGAACCACCTGGGAAGCCGAAGATGCTTAATGTCCATGGAGTGCTTTATTCTTTCCAAGCGCTTTTACCTCTGTCATCTCATTAGATTTTCAAAACCTCCCATTTAGGCAGGTAGGGCACCAAATTTCCTAACTCTGTTTCCCTGCAATTATGATTAACATCCTATTTTCTCAAATACCACAATTTAGCCTTTCTGAGACCTAAGAAGGTCCATGACAAATGTTTTAATTCTTTATTTCCCAAGCTTAATTTAACCACAAATATCGTTGGTGTTTCCTGGTGGATCATGATTTTGGTCTCATCAGAGACTAATGTTCACAAGAACAAAATTTGCAAAACGCCAAGGCAGTGTCTTTTAGATGTCCCCTTTCATTGCTGCAAGAAGTTAAGACATTGAGGGGTCAACTGACGCCCAGAATGCGGCAGCTCAGAGGAATTAAAGTGGTCCAGGGCTTCTGAGTCCAGAGACGGTCAATTGTCTTGCATATCTCTTATCTACTGGATGGCTCGAGAATGCTCAAGACCAGGCTATGTAGGTTATTGATTCATCTATTTTCAAACAGTCTTTCCCTACATTAATACTGTCAAGGTTCACACACTTCTCAATATTTTTCCTTCCTAGAGCTCATTCTCGGAGAAGGCAATGGCACCCCACTCCAGTACTCTTGTTTGCAAAATCCCGTGGACGGAGGAGCCTGGTGGGCTGCAGTCCATGGGGTCACTAATAGTTGGATACGACTGAGCGACTTCACTTTCACTTTTCACTTTCATGCATTGGAGAAGGAAATGGCATCCCACTCCAATGTTCGTGCCTGGAGAATCCCAGGGACGGCAGAGCCTGGTGGGCTGCCGTCTATGGGGTTGCACAGAGTCGGACACGACTGAAGCGACTTAGCAGCAGCAGCAAAGCTCATTCTAAGATCTCATAAGAATAGTCACTCAGTTATTACTGAATACAGGATGACAGACAGCCTTAGGAAACCTCACATTCCACTGAAAAGAACCATTTCTTGAGTCTACTTTCTCTTACGCTCAGATTTCTCATTCTCTTCCTCTGATGATGTTAGTTTCCCTATTTGCCTCCCATTAGTTCACGGACCAGCCCCTCAGGACCATTTGTCATTTGTGCAGTGATTGTGTGAAATCTAAACATACCTCTGGAAAAAACACTTTAGCAAGAATGTTGCTTCCTTGCTAAAATATGTTTTCATTCCCTTTCCCTGTGTGCGTTATTCCATCAGTAGCTCTACCTTGGGCCTTGACCATTACTCAGAAAGTAAGAAATTTTGCTGATATATTTTTTGAGACTTTCACAGGGAATTCTTAATTTCACTTGCTTCAGAAAACAGACATTAAGTGCCATTAGTCTTTTTTTCACAGGTAAATGTCCTATTTTGCTTGTCCTCTCAGTAATTTCTTTGGGGACCTTTTATTCTTCTTCTCCAAGAAAAGACATTCCATTTTTAAAGAGATCTCAGCAAGAAAAATCACTAGTTCATTTTCCCCCATAAGGTGAGAATTCACATTTAATTTAGTTTATTT
Organism: Ovis aries; assembly: GCF_016772045.2. NCBI lineage: Eukaryota > Metazoa > Chordata > Mammalia > Artiodactyla > Bovidae > Ovis > Ovis aries. The sequence continues at coordinate 42,684,327 of NC_056073.1, forward strand.
TAGAATTCTTATTATTTTTTCATATGACTACTTATATTGACCTCAGAGCCTTAGAATTTGGACTCTGAAACCACAGTCTAAGTGCCAGACGTCAGTTTGCTTTGAGACAATGGGCAAGTTAATTAACCTCTCATAATTACATTTCCTTCATTGCAACATGGGGATAATACCTACCTCTCTGGTTATATAATCATTATATTAACACATATAATGAGTTTAATGTATTAAACTCTAGAATAATAACTGGCACTTACTGTGTGTTCCTGACATACTTCTTAACTTCAAGTCTAGGGGTTTGAATGATTTTGGATGATTTGGTCTGTGACTCTCTGAATTCATTCTTGGCTCCATTTGAAACTCATCTGGAGGTAAGGAAAGGTGGAGGGCTACTAGGTCTTAGCTGGAGGGTAGCAGAGAGCAGAGTTAATGACTATCAAACAGGACTCCTGATCCAGAACAAGGAAGCTAACTGGACAGTACCAGGTCTAAGGGGGAAGCCTCAAGTTCCTGAAGTTGAATCATTAGAGTTTTGACATAGACTATGTCAACCATTCTCTCCTCCACCCCCACTTTACTTGCAATAAGTGATTTTAATTGATAAGCATCTTTTCAGTCTGCCTTTGAGGCTATATAATAAAACTTATCATCACTAAATTAACTCTAATTGTGCTAGTCTCTCTCCCCTTTCCAAAGTTGTCTAGGCACTAAAGGATAAAGCATCAGGTCTGGGAAAGGAAAAGAGGGATGTCATAAGATACAGACCGAGCTCAGGCCTCTCTCCTGTCTGTCCCTTCTGGCACCTGAAGAAGCACCAAGGCCTGTGAGCATGTGAAGTTACAATGCATTAACTCGGCAAACATTTGTTACACATGCATCATACAACTCAAGTCGTGGGATGGGGATTTAAGGAATGAGAAGATGAAGTTCCTACTATTTAACATCCTAAAATGAAAAGTATCCTACAGAAGCAAACCCTATTCCATTTTTAGAGGAATCTGAAATTGATATGGACATATTGAAACACATACCGAATCAGAGATAATAGAAATTCCTTGCTCTGTGTGACAGAATCATCTTAAAGGTCATTATTTGGTGCAAAAGTGTCATCTATTTCTGGAACCAAACTCAAAATATAAAAAGCAGAGCAACACTCACAGATAATTTCTGACCATCCTAGATTTCAACAGGAAAAAGGGCTTACTTGCTTTTATCTGTACCTGAATCTCCGGGTACAAAAGCTACGGTATCTAAAATGCCCTGCTATCTTTGCATTCAGTTTCTTATATGATCATGGCAACTAGTATCTGAACGATAGAGCCATTCCCTTAAATGCATGAGGCACCTCAGGCGGAATCCTCATTATACTACAAATAAGTCAAAATAGTGAGGACCAGGCAGGTTAACGACACGAACTGCTGTCCCGACTGATCACTCTCCTGATTTATCAGACAGCATTCCTGGATAGAATGTCCAAGTATTCCTTGGACAGTGCATGAGTTCAGCAGATACCAGGCAACACTGATGAGACATTTTGCTGCGCAGCTAATCAAATATCAGCCCTGGATAGTCTGAAATTGATTCTGAAAGCAAAGGAAAGCTTTGCCATTGAAATGCAAGATGTGTAGAAAAATTCACACTTCCTGCTTCTGAACCTAACAAAGCAATGGAAAATCTTAACTGGTTTCAAGATTTTCTCATCCAAAATACAAAAATCTACTGTGTGCAAGAGGAGTTAATGGTCATTCTCACAGCAACAGTCTGAACAATGTTTTATCATTTATTAAGCACTTGCCTTTTATCACATCATATCCCTACAACAAGCCAACAAGAGGTAAAGTGAATATTTTATTGCCATTTCACAAAAGAGCAAATTGACAGTGGCAGAGATGGCTGGCTGCCTGGTTTCCCTTCCTCTTTAGTGAAAGCTTCTTGGGGTTTTGCCCAGATGAAGACTGTTTCCTAGGCTCCTCTGTGGATAGGTGTCGCTACATTATCAAGCTTTGACTTGAGCTATACGCTAAAGCAACTCCTGGGAAATCTGCTTGAAGGGAAGGGATGTGCCATTTCTTTGGTCCACTTTTCTCTTCATCCAATTTCATGAAGCAAAGAGGTGATGACTGGAGCTTGGCAGCCACTATGAAGACAAAGGCCACCTCCTCATAGTAATGAAGGAGCAGTAAGCTAGGTGGCACCATGGTCCTTAAAACCTTTGCAGAGCCATCATACACAGTAGCTTTGAACTGATTGCCTCTGCACTTTTCTGTAAGAGATAAATAAGACCCGATCTTGTTTAGTCACTACTATTGAGTTTATGTGGAGAAGGCAATAGCACCCCACTCTAGTACTCCTGCCTGGAAAATCCCATGGACAGAGGAGCCTGGAAGGCTGCAGTCCATGGGGTCGCTGAGGGTTGGACACGACTGAGCGACTTCACTTTCACTTTTCACTTTCATGCATTGGAGAAGGAAATGGCAACCCACTCCAGTGCTCTTGCCTGGAGAATCCCAAGGACAGGGGAGCCTGGTGGGCTGCCGTCTGTGGGGTCACATGGAGTCGGACACCACTGAAGTGACTTAGCAGCAGCACTGAGTTTATGTGTTTTATGCAGCTGAATCTAATCCCAATATAAAGAATAGCTTGCAGATGTTTATACAAACTATAGTGTTAAGTGGCAGAACACCAAGTAGTAACATATATTATGTAGTAAGTATGCATATTCTCATTCCACACTCTCTGGTGGAATTTTAGAACCTTTCATAATCTGTTTCTTGGTTTGTAAAGGAACCAAATCCTTTCATGATTTTTAACACTAATATTCATTTTCAAAAGCCAAACTAGGGACTTTCCTGGCAGTCCAGTGGCTAAGACTCCATGCTCCCAATGCAGGGGGCATAGTTCAGTCCCTAGTCAGGGAACTATGATCCCACATGCCACCCAGTGTGGCCAAAAATAAATAAATGAATAAAAAATAAAAAGCCAAACTTTACGAAGATGTTCTTCCTCCCTGCCCCCTTTCCCCTCTCTTCTATTGTATTTTTGTGTCTCTCAGATTTTTTGATTTAAATCATTAGATTTCCCAGGGCTCAGCTCTCCCTAGACAATGTCACTTACTCTTGTGGCTTTAATTAGCATTGATAAGCTGAATATTTCTAAATTTATAATGCATCTGAGAAGGCTCTTCTAACAGACACCACATGTACTAGCTGTGTACCTCTGGCCAAGTTACTTAACTTCTCTGGGTCTCAGTTACCACATCTGTAAAATGGGGATAACGGCATCTACTTCATTGGGTTATTGGGAAAACTCAGTTATTTTACACAAATAAAAGGCCATGAATGGCTCCTGAACCTACCCTCTATTGTTACTACTCTTCCTCTCCAAATAATATTTCACAGGCCTTTATTTAAGATGAATTATTTTTATCCTTGGTCTGCTCATTCTTCAGTAATGGCAATGCCAGTCACCTAACTGCTCAGGGAGAAATCCATGAGTCAGCCTTGACACCAAGGCTTCCGTCACCTCCTCTAGATCTAATTCATCACCAAAACAGGTCAAAACTACCTCTTAAATTATGTCTCGACTCTGCCCACCTCTCTCCTCAGGTCAGCCCCTTTTCCACTGCACCATCAGAGGTCCTTCGCACAGTAGCCTGGGAAGCCCTCATAAACATCAATGGAAGCACGACACGGCTCTGCTCCAACCCCCAGTGAGGCATCCTGCCCTCAGGACAAGGCCCCAGTGTCTTCACATCAGCTCAGAGGGACCGTCCACCTGGCTCGCTACTGGCTCCAATCCTGCTCACTTTTTGTTTTCTTCAAACACAAGAAACACATCATTTCTGCATCAAGGCCTTTACACAGCCCATTGCCTCTGCCTGGATGGTTACTTGCTGCACTTCTGAATGCCAGTTTCCCCTTTAACAGAGAAGATTGCACCTCTTTCTGCCCATCTTCCTTCCTAACAGAACCCAGATCATCAAACTCAGCTGTCTATTCCTTTCCACAAGATCACAAGCTTCCTGGAGGCTGGCCCCGCTCCCAGCATTAGTGGGTGGATCTCTGATCAGTTATTAAAGTGTGGGTAGCGCACCCATATCTGGCCATTGAGCTATGTAAGGGGTGCCTGTACAGGTGGTCAGGCTTCTAAGAACTGCTTCTTTGCTTTTAGAGAAAGATACCAGGAGGTGGTCCTATTTCTGCCTCTGATCATGGTGGGCCTGTAATGTAAGGCCTGAATGTTTATAAGCATCTCACAACCAGCCTGGGAATGGAGTCCTGAAGCAAAAGAAGGCAGGGGAGAGAACCTCAGGGCAATGGATTCGGGCTTGAGCCTGCCTCATTTAAGGATTTATGATGTTAGGCAATAAATAATCTAATTATTTAAGGCCAAGATGTCCAGGGTCTTCCCTTATACTGCAGCCAGAAGCAGCATAACTGACCTGTCCATACTAGAATCCTGGAGACCCGGGTTCAATCCCTGGATCTGGAAAAATCCCCTGGAGAAGGGAACAGCTACCCATTCCAGTATTCTTGCCTGGAGAATCCCATGGACAGAGGAGCCTGGCAGGCTACAGTTCCTGAGGTTGCAAAGAGTCCAACACAACTGAGCAACTAACATTTTCACTTTCACTTTTCCATACTAGATAGAGAGCAGGGACCATTTATGACACATAGGAAATGATCAATGAATATTTTTGAGTGAATAAATGAATGAACGTTTCTCAGGAAAAGATAAGATAGGAAATATTATATATACCCAAACCAGAGTGTTTCCTGAAATGTTCAGAGTCAGGAAAAACAACTGTGGTTGAGACTCATTCTTTCTTTACTTGTAGGCAGAGCCATGGCTGGAGGTGGGGCTGTGGTGTAGGAGACCGGCCATTTCTAAGATGTAGGAAAGAAACGACACCGTGAATTCTCACATTTTCAGCAATTGAGAGAAGAGAGGTTTTCATGTCTCTTAGAAGAGTTGTTTAGTTCTTAAGTGTTCTCCCAAATCTTCCCGAACTGAGACTTTATTTCAACTCAGTCACTGCTTTTCACAAAAGTTTGTCCCATAGGCCAAATATAAATAAAAGATTTGCTGACCTAGACTGAATTTCATACATTTTTGAAGGGTGACATCACAAGCTGAACTCCATTTTCCCATTTGCAACTCAACAGCATTAAAATCAGAGTAACTCAAACGGCCCAACCAGGAGGGATTAATTAAATTAAGGGACAATCACTGAGCAAACAACTGTGTGGCCATTAAATACAACGATGGGCATCTCTATCAACATGAAAACTGCCACAGTTTCTTGTTCAATGGAAAATAAATTGCCAAATATTTTATGTGGTATAATTTGATTTTTCTAAAAGAGAAGTTTTCTACTGAAAAATGGAAGTACAGTCTTTACAGACTAATAAAAAACAAAAAACACACCAGCTGGTTAATAAGACATAGTTAAAATGAACTTTTGTCTTGGGGAAAATAATGTGAGTTTTTAATCTTAGCACTAAATTGACCACAAAAGCAAAGAGTAATTCAAATATATTCTGTTATGCAAAGCTCAAAGCAAGCACTCTGTGCATCCTCTGAAGGCTATAGGGATGTGTATGTAAATAGGAATTGCCTGCGACCTGGGGGTAGATCCACTAAGCCGAAAGAAATCTGATACCACGAAGTCGATATTTTCACAGGCTTCCTAACATTATTTGCTATTTGTTGAACTATCCTTCAAGAAACATTGAGGGTAATTTCTTCATCTATTTCCCGTCTCTTTGCTCCCCAGAAAAGTAAATGTTTTTGCCATTCATACTGGCTCAAATGCAAATATAACTGTTCTCCTTTATGCTTATTTAAAAATTCGATGCAGTTACAGAATTGAATGGATCTGAGAAAGTCAACTCAGGAGGACAAGTCAGGTGAAAACAATACTTATTTGCAAATGGAGAAGACATAGGATATTTAAGTCTCACAAAGAAATCCTCTCTGTAACACTCAAGATACTCACAAGCACAACCCCAAAGCCAATAACAGGATTTTTTAAAAATATTATCAGGAGAACTCAGCTACATACCCACTGGGGGAGAAAAAAACCAGCTGTTTATTTTTAGATCTTTCTTAGCAATAACTGAACTTGTAAGATAAAATATGAGGGGAAGTGGTTTGGAGGGGAAAAATTCTATTTTAAGGACTTTAACAAAAATTCGTTTCCCCATCAAACCTTTTATGAATTCAATTCACCAACATTTATCAAAAATCTGCACTCTCTACAGCTTTGTGAATTAGACCAAGAGGAGTCTCTGCTCTTCAGACATACTTGGAATACTGTAAGACACACAGGGTCATCTAATGACTTAGACAAGACACGGAGAAAACAATTTTCAGGTTTTCTTGAAGATAGGATCATGCAGAAATGTCAGCAGAAACATATCTTGGGACCATTTTTGCTCTCATATTTAGTATAAGGTACACACAATTTTATTAAAAAACAAACTATTAACAGTACTTTGTTGGACATGAGGCAGACAAGTAAGCTCTATCTTTATAGCACCAAGAAAGTTCTTTTCTCAACAATTCAAACCAGACAAGTTGAGGCAGAATAAAAGTCAGATTTGTATGAATTAAGCTTCAAAACTTCTGACAGATTGAACCAATACCATATACAGGATTTTTCTGCTGGTTCTGGGCTTGACCAACGACATTCAGTGCAGAATGTATCTCTTTAATAAGTGGTAAATATAGGTGATGCTAGTAGTGAAGAACATGCCTGCCAATGCAGGGGACACAAGAAATGCGAGCTTGATCCCTGGATCAGGAAGATCCCCTGGAGGAGGGCATGGCAACCCACTCCAGCATTCTTGCCTGGAGAATCCCATGGACAGAGGAGGCTAGCGCCTGCAGTCCATAGAGTCACAAAGAGTTGGACATGACTGAAGCGACTTAGCACAGCACAAACATAGATTAGGCCAGGAAAAATTTGACAAAATTATTCCCAAGCTATAGAATGTCAGAAAAATAAATTCATGGGTAATTATTCTACAGTACTAGGTAAAAATAATGTATTCCTGAATTCCTTTAACCTGATGCTGAAATCTGATATTGCATTAAACTAGTAACTATTCCATAGGTCTCAGAATAGCAGTACAGAAAACTATATACCTGTTCTATCATAAATATTTTCAAGCTACAATCTTAAAACTGACACCTTTCTCAACAACCCCCTATAACATCCTATTACAGGTTAAACAACCTCATAATCATGCAGAACTTGATGTAAGATTAAGAAGTGCAAAGAATGATTTCATTTTTCTTGCTACCTTTGCTTGGGCAATGGTGAGTTAAAAAGAAAGCTGGTAGTTTTTGAAACTTATTTTAAAGACATGAGGAATGTCCACACAGTGGTATGCACCCTAAAAATAAATGAACCTGCTTCAGGTGATATAACCAACGTGCCAAAAATTACCTGGAAAGGTATCTTAGCAGACAGGTAAAACAATCCTTTTCTCACACACTCCAAAAGACCGTCCCCTCCCAGCCGCACATGAAAGGGACTAAACCTTAGCTTTAAGGCTTTACTTTAGAAGGCTTTACCTTAAAAGCTAGCACCAACATGGGGGTGGGGGAGAGACCAAAATATTGTACTGCTCTGCTTATTTAAAGGTTAAATGAAATCTGCTACAAGTAAACTAACCGCGGACTTCTACCACTTTAGGATACAGTAACATTCTATGTCCTTCACCTGTCCAAAGTGCATGGATTTGCCTAAGCAGAAGACTTAATGTGAATGGGGAAGCAATAAACGTATTCAAACTTTGTGTGTGCTCAGGCGAGTTCGACTCTTTGCAGCCCCGTGGACTGTAGCCCTCCAGGTTCCTCTGTCCATGGAATCTTCCAGGCAAGAATACTGGAATAACTGCCACTGCCACTCCAGGGATTGTCCTGACCCAGATATCGAACCCAAGGCTCTTGTGCCTTCTGCATTGCCAATCTGATTCTTTACCACTAGAGCCACCTGGGAAGCCCCATTCCAATGTTAAGGGCCAAATAAGACAAACATCCGTAGGGACCATCACTGTATTTCCAAATTGAACATAATTTGCTGACGTGAGAATATTTGAAATTAAGACTATCCTGAGAAATCAGGCTTTTATAGGCATAAGTTATTATTGCCTAGGTATGTTGGACCTTAATGTCTCTAGGTGCTGTTTAACCATCAGTCTACACTTGTGGTTCTCAGTTAGGGGGAGGGAGGGAGGGCGCCGGGGGAAGACATTGGTAATATCTGGGAGCATTCTGGTTGTGACACTGGGGTGGGGTGGGGGGGTGTTACTGGCATCCAGTGGGTGGAGGCCAAGATCTGCTAAACACCCTCCAATGCACAGGATAACTGCCCATAATGAAGAATTATGTGGCCCAAAGTATCAATGGTGCCAAGGTGGAGAAGCCCTGTTCCCTATAATTCAAAACGCATGACTCAGAAGAAGCCAGGCCTGTCAACAAGCTCTGCCTTCACCTCTTGAACGTATTACTATTGGGTTATTGGCTCAGCACATCCATGACTGTTCACTGGGAGTGCCCGCAATATGTAAAACAGACTGTGCTACAGGACCAACAGACAGCCGTTTTGCTTGTGGTGACTTATCTTGTTTTGGCTATAATATAAACAGATTGTTTGGAAAAGCAAATGCCTTGACTGGTTTTAAAGTTCCTAGTTTATGAACAATGGATTCCACTTTAGGAAATCATTGATTAACAGAGCCAAGCAGCTAATTGGTTCCAAATGTAAAAAAAAAAAACAAAGTTATTTACGTATGCTGAATGCTAAGATCTCCCCCATCAGAATTCCTATTTGAGATGCAGCATGATTCCTAAGTAATAAGTGAGTTATTTTATATTCTTCTTCCTTCATTTAATTTAAAACTTTATTTTAAAACCTCACATTTTCAACTTTTCTTCCTATTAGCTGCAACATATTGAGTGGCACATCCCAGACACCGTGTAAATTATCACTGCACGTGAAGTCTGTACTTACAACGATCGTTGTAGGTAGAAACTACAGATACCATCATTATTGCTATTCTTTAAACTCCAGAAGTCTACAGATAGAAAAGGAGGGCTGCACACAAACATCTGACCATAGCACTCACCAGCATGAATTCATTTCATACAATGCAGAGCAAGAAGAAAAATCAGGAGGCTATAAAAAATACTATAATAATTGCAATAATGGACACCATGTATTGAGTGCTTACTTACTATATCTAGGATCAGTGCCAAATGCTTTATTTATACTGTCTCATTTGACCCTCCCTCCAGTCCTAAGTAGTGAATGCTATCAGAGTCACCATTTTAGAGATGCAGAAATTAAGGCTCAATCTGAAGAAGACCCCCAAGAAGTGGCCCAGCTAGGAACTGGGCCCAGTGACACTTGAGAGTTTATAGCAGGGGTTGGAAAACCATAACCCTTGGTTTAAGTCCGGATTGCTGCCTGTCTTTGTCAATAAAATGAGACTTTTCGTTTATATATTGCCTTTGGTTGCTCTGGGACTACCGCAGCAGAGGCGAGGGGTTGCAACAGAGATCGTATGATGAAAGCCTAAAATGTTTACTGACTGGCCCTTTATGGGCAAAGTTTGCCAACGCCATCTAAACTCTTCAACAGTAAGTCACATCATCTCCACACTTGTGCTCATACTCTGGGGCATGGAAGCCCTCTGCTTTCTACTGCCTAGGTAAGAAGCTTCCTTTCCTTTCGATAGGACCTCCTGCATCTGTTTTTGTGGTCATCCTGAAGGCTCATACTATGCTTTTCTTCGGGAAAAGAGTTTATTCAAATCATGGTAATGTTATGCCAAACGCAACTTACGAAATCTAATTTCCTTGGCTTGAAGTCATTAAAAAGCAAAAACAAAACAAAATTATTGATCTTTTACTGGGAACACATTATGTGCCAGGAATACAAAAACATATAAAACAGCATCTTGCCCTCAAGGAGCTCACAGATGAGGGGAAATAGGTTCACGGACAGCAGAGTGGCTTCCTGTGGACAAGGCTCTGGGCCCTGGGACTTCAAAGGAGAGGGTCTCTCTTCCTGGGCCAACCAAGGTCTCAAAAGGAAGACATTTGAAAACCCATTTCTTTTGAAGAAAAAGGTCTCTGTTATAATGAATAACAGAATTAGGTCTGATTTGCCTAATAAGTAGAACTATCATTCAGACACAGTGTGAAAGAGATAAACAGGATGTATAAGCTTAGCTTCTGCAGGTCACAGGTGAGAAAACCAAGAAGTACGTAAGTGTACCCAGTGATGAGAGGAGATAATGATGCTAAAAGGCCTAGCAGCTGAGTGTTAATAATGTGCTCCAGAAGCTGCAAAGCTGAGTGCTTGGTGACTCTGGCACATATGTGCCATATTTGTGGCAAGATATCGAATCTTTCTAAGCCTCAGTTTCCTCATCTGGAAAATGGGGGCTGCATTCAGAGGTCACCATGGGGAATGAACTGATGTATGGAAAGTGCAGAGAGGAGAGCCTAGATCGTAGTGAGTGTAACAGAAGTATGCACTACTATGAAAACTAAAAATGAGGCATGGAGAAGCGAAAGTGTCCGTCGCTCAGTCGTGCCCAACTCTTTGTGACCCCATGGACGGCAGCCTGCCAGGCTCCTCTGTTCATGCAATTCTCCAGGCAAGAATACTGGAGTGGGTTGCCATTTCCTCCTCCAGGGGATCTTCCTGACCCAGGGATCAAACCCAGGTCTCCTGCATTGCTGGCATATTCTTTACCATCTGAGCCACCAAGGAAACCATGGAAATGAATGAAATGAACCAAAATCTTTAAGTGGGCCCATATTCTACCCTGTTCCTAAGATCCCAGCCTGACTTTCTATGACACCCAATGCCCTTCCCGTTGCAGAGAAGGCAATGGGAAGGGAGCATCGGTTTTCTAGGCTTTTGTGTTAGACACTATGGAGTCACTTTCTCTTCTTTATCCCTTCAGCCTTTCCTTGCTACTGTCAAGAAACGTCTCTGACACCCCTTTCTGCTCCAGTCCTATTGAGACTGCTGCTGCTGCTAAGTCACTTCAGTCGTGTCCGACTCTGTGCGACCCCATAGACGGCAGCCCACCAGGCTCCGCCGTCCCTGGGATTCTCCAGGCAAGAACACTGGAGTGGACTGCCATTTCCTTCTCCAATGTAGGAAAGTGAAAGTGAAGTCGCTAAGTCATGTCCAACCCTCAGCGACCCCATGGACTGCAGCCTTCCAGACTCCTCCGTCCATGGGATTTTCCAAGCCAGAGTACTGGAGTGGGGTGCCGTTGCCTATTGCGACTACCTTTGGCCAAGTACAGATCATCACCACTGTATTGTTTGATCCTGTTCAGCACCACCCCACCCCACCTGCAACCCACTTGCTCATGCCTGCTGCAGAGCTGATACCAGGAGACAAACCAAAATACCCTTTCCACATGATCACCCCTCTGCTGAAGAATCTACCATCATTCCGTGCAGCGCATCTGTGTAAGTCCAGACACTTCTGCCTGTCATTTATTAAATATATCTTAACTACCTTGTGATAAAAAAGAGACCTGATTTCAAATCCTAACCCCACCACTCACTACTGGTGAGGCCAACCTGTTGCTTAATCCCTTGGAGGCTATTTTCTTTTCTGCCAAGCTGAGATAAACAGTACTTAACTCATGGGGCTCTTTAGAAGATTAAACCCACATAGCCCGTCACTGGCGCTGGGCTTGGCATACAGCAAGTGACTGAGATGTCCTTGTTGTTATTATCTAGCAACGTATATACTCACACTTCCTTCCCCTCCTTGTTCCTGCTCTCTGAATCCTCCCACTTAGGATTTCTGCCTTCCTGACTTCTGCCAATCCACTGCAGCCCCCTTCACACAGATGCCCCTCCTGGGCTTTAGTCCACACTGATCTGAAGCTTTGGTGACCCCACTCAGGGTTGGCACCTCTCACCTTGGCCCTTCATCCATGATTCCTTTTTATTAAGATTTTTTACCTGTGGACCATTTTTTAAGTCTCTACTGAATTTATTACAATATTGCTTCTTTTTTTCTCTTTCCTCTTAGGCATGTAAGGGTCCTAGGTCCCTGAACAGAGATCAAACCCGAGCCCCCTGAATTACTGGAAGGCCACGGCTAAACCACTAGACTGCCAGAGAAGTCCCCTTAATCAGCTCCCCCTAAACCCAGGAGCAACTCTGCCCCCTTTCCCTTGGGGGAGAGGGCAGACATTTGGCACTATCTGGAAACATTTTTGGTTGCCACAAGTGGGAAGTGGGTGTATGAAGGCTGTGTTTAAATATTTTCTGTATTTGATGATGCTCTGACATCCTGGGGCCTGGAGAGACTACCCCTCCCAGAACTAGCTAATTCCTAGAGATAGTAAGCAATTTGCCTGCCAGAGCACCTTTCCAAGGCAAACCCAGTAATCAAAAGCTTATCCCCCAACCCTCTCCTGGATCTAACTCTCACACACCAAGTGAATATTTCCTCTGCCCTCAATCACCCCAGGGCCAGGAACTGAACAACTAGAGACCACCTTTATAACCATGAGCCAGTCAAAATCGTTCAAACGAACCAATCCCAAACTCGCTCAAAGTTACCTATCTTGATTTGCCTGTTCTTTTCCAGCAAAAAGCACAATCAAGACTCTGGGCTATAGCGTCTCTGGGTCCTGCCTCCTGACCCTCCCTGTGCATCCCTGGGGACACCCAGCATAGCACGTGGCATGCTGCTTGCTCTCAGGAATGCTAATACTCTGTTCTCTCAAAGGCAGTTACCTTCTTTGTCCTCCTACCAAATTAAAAGTCCCAGGTGCATCTGAAGATGTTAGTACTGGATGCTACTGGTACGTAGTGGACAGAGGCCAGCGTGTCTGCACTCAGTCGTGTCCAACTCTGCAATCCCGTGGACTGTAGCCAGCCGGGCTCCTCTGACCATGGAATTCTCCAGGCAAGAATACTGGAGTGGGTTGCCATTTCCTTCTCCAGGGAAACTTCCCAACCCAGGGATTAAACCCACGCCTCCTGCTTGGCAGGCGGATTTTTTTTTTTACCACTGGGCCACTTGGGAAGCCAGAACAGAGGTCAGGAAAGCTGCTAATATTCTACAGTGTACAGAATACCACTCCCCCCCGCCCCCACCAACAAAGGCATATCCAGTCCAAAATGTCAATAATCATGAGGCGAGGAACATGGGCCTGAAATGTTCCACATATGGAGACCCAGATCTCTAGAAGCTCTAGCTCTGCCGTACGGTTCAACCTTATAGCCTAACTCGGGAAACTGAAAAAGTACCTAATTGCTGGACTGACTGAAACGAAGGTATAGTAACTTGCATTCATAGCTCTTTTAGTCAAAAATCACTGAATAATACGCGTTCAGCAAAAGTGAAAGTATTTCTTTGCAGTTACCATGAAGCTTAACACCAGTAGCTTCTGGTCAGAAAGGAAAATTCATGACCGAAACTCATTGTTTTGTAGGATTCTGTATCTTTCACAAGAGGGAAGCAATTCATCAATGCAGCATTTCTATGGGAAAATTCTGAAGCCACACATGAATTCTTCCCTAGGACATTCCTTACCTGTGATGCTCCCCACCCACCAAGGAAAAAAAAAAAGAAAACCAACAACACTGTGTATGATGAAATCAATCTGGGTAAATAAGTATAAACACTCTGTTCTTGAAGTTCCTCTAAGCACGTGGGCACACCAAGGCTCAGAGATTAAACCAATCTACTTAACTTTGTTCAGCTCAGTTTTTTCCAAATTAGCTTGGTCTTGAAATTTTTTACATACCATCTATTACCATCCCATGGAGCATGTGTTCTGTGGGACACATTCTGGAAAACATCTCATTAAAACTGACAACAATTCCTAACACTGAAGGTCAAGACTTGAGTGCTAAAGTTTCTTACGCTGTAATCAGAGCTGCTTTGAGAAGTTCAATAGCAGAGGTGCGTGAGGCAGCCTCCTTTATGGGTGGAGGTCTTTGGCAGGAAGTTCAGTGGTTCTGTGGGTCTCTGCTGGAAGGGCACAGACCCTGGAATCTGGATGGACTGTAATTTCCAAATGGCAAGGGAGACCTTGTCTTTTCTGCCTTATTACCGTCTAAAAAGGACAGAGCTCAGTATGTGTGTGCTCCAGGCAGAAAATGTGTTATTTTCCCACAAGCGATACAGCTAATTTAAACTTTGTGTGTCAGGAAGAAGTAAATAAAATGGACCCTGCATGTCCGTAAGGAAGGAAAGGGAGTAAATTAAGAGCCAAGGCGGAGGTACCGAGCACCCCGATTAACCCATCTACTAGCTGAAAGTGAAAGTGAAGTCGCTCAGTCGTGTCCGACTCTTTGCGACACCATGGACTTAGCCTACCAGGCTCCTCCGTCCATGGGATTCTCCAGGCAAGAATACTGGAGTGGGGTGCCATTTCCTTCTCCAGGGGATCTTCCTGACCCAGGGATCAAACCCAGGTCTCCCACATTTCAGGCAGACACTTTAACCTCTGAGCTACCAGGGAAGTACTATCTACTACCTGACTAGTCCATAATCTCCGCTCTGACCGCTTTTATCCCCAAGTCACAGGCATATTTGTGCACTTAAAAGTCTGGGATACCTACGGATTCAGCGGGACAGCAGAGGACTGCATTCTGAAGAGGCTCCTCCTCCTTGGGGCCTTGGCCCACCCCTCTGGCCTGACGGGAGAGCCTTGGTCTTTTGAGAGGACCAGCCGTGGGCAAGGCACTGGGGTCTCTGGCCTAGCCTTCAGGAGCTTTGCTCTTCTGAAAGCACACTGCTCTGTGACCTGCAAGTCTGCAGAGGGCTCGGCTGGGTGTGCGGGAGGCCACACACAGCCGGAAGCAGATGGCAGAGTCATCTGTTCACGGAGCTCAGGGAAGCCCTCCGCTCTTTCACCTTGAGAGAATGTGACAACGGTTCTCCCAGCCTCGCAAGCTCCTCAGCCTGCCTGGCTTACATCCTTCCACCAACCATCACCACGGACCTCGGAGAGGAGAATACGAGGAGAAAAGACAGATGCAGGCCCTTCATCCCTTTTGAATGTGGGAGCTGGCACCACGGACTGAAAATCACAACACCAACCCCCCGGCCCCCCCGCCGTGTTTTCTATTCTTGAAAAATTTCCAAAAGCCTTCTGAAGATTCTCGAGACCCTCTGGAAAAACAAGCATGATCCGCCTCTCCTTTCCTCACTTTAGCAAGGAGGGAAATCGAGGCCAAGACTGAATTTGTTTGAGGCCAGTTTGTATCGAGGCTACTGGCACCAGGACTTGGGAGCTGGGTTCCCAGAGGGTGCTTTGTTTTCCTAACCCTCCCCTGGAGGCTGCTAATTCCTGCTGTCTGGTAAACACTGCCAGGAATTACACTCTTAGATTCTGCAATAAAAATAAGCCGTGTTTGCTTTCTAAAAGCATAGTGGAAACACTCCCAGTTAAATCTCACAATAATTTATGGCTATGATATTTTCAAAGTAACTTGGTGTCATTTCATTCATGGTGAATTATGTACTTTGAGCGAGTCATACACAGTGACCCATCTACTTATGGTTTAAATGCTAAGTGTCATTCCTATTTGGTCCTCAACGTTTGCTGATAAATCTAATGGTGAATTTCAACAAGTTTCCATCAACAATGTTAGAGACAGATATGTGCTCAGTCGTGTCTGACTCTTTGTGACTCCGTGGACTGTAGTCTGCCAGGCTCCTCTGTCTATAGGATTTTTCAGGCAAGAATACTAGAATGAGATGCCATTTCCTCCTCCAGGGGATCTTCCCAACCCAGGAATCAAACCCATGTCTCCTGAGCCTCCTGCATTGGCAGGAAGATTCTTTACAACTGAGCCACCTGTTAGTTCAGTTCAGTTGCTCAGTCGTGTCCGACTCTTTGCGACCCCATGGTCTGCAGCACACCAGGCCTCCCTGTCCATCACCAACTCCTGGAGTTCACTCAAACTCATGTCCATTGAGTTGGTGATGCCATCCAACCATCTCATCCTCTGTCCTCCCCTTCTCCTCCCGCCTTCAATCTTTCCCAGCATCAGCAGTCTTTTCAAATGAGTCAGTTCTTCATATCAGGTGGCCAAAGGATTGGAGCTGCCTGTTGGAGAGGAAGCAAAGAGGACTGCACACCTGGTCCAATTTCATTTTGAGCAGTTGTCTTTTTTACATAGCTGACTGCTAATGTCGACATGAGATTAAACATTCTTCTTGAAATAATCTGAAGCTAAAGATTTTTCTATTAAAACCCATTTATACATAATGCCATGCAAATCTTCACCCAATATATACATTTTTCCCCAAATTAACTCTACCTTAGGAGGGACCATACATAAACACACACAAAAGAAACCGATACCTATTTGGTTATCCCTTATATATGTCAGAAGCTGCTCTAATAGATGCTTCATCATCTTTATAAGATAAAAACTGGGGCTATATAATGTCCCCAGTTATGAGTTGATGTTTATATTCTAAAAATGCAATAGCCACTCTACACTGTATATCTCATGTAAATGGAGCAGAGCAAAGAACAAGTTTTAAATGGGAAAGCTTCAAGATTCCCTGGTGGTCCACTGGCTGAGACTTTGCCTTTCAGGGCAGGGGGTGTAAGTTCCACCCCTGGTTGGGAACCTAAGATCCCACATGCCTCGGGGTCAAAAAACCAAAACATTAAAACAGAAGCAATACTGTCACAAATTCAATAAAGACTTTAAAAATGGTCGATACCAAAAAAATCTTAAAAAACAAAAGAAGTCAACTGGAAAGCTTTAGGACTCTAGGGCACTCTGAGGGTAGCCCCGCCCAAAGCAGAGCCATCCCCCCTCTTATCTGGTTTATACACGAAGGTCTTCTAAGATACTCACAAGTTTCTTCTTCCAAAGGGTAACTCTCGTCCTTCTATCTCTGGTCTTTACTTTTAGCTCTTGAACACAGATGCTCCTTTTCCTATGTATTCCCTCTTCTGTATTCTTGGAAAACGTTGAAAAACTGACCTAGGCACACAGCCCAGTGACTACAACACTCGCCAGTAATCCAAGTTACATCTATCGTCTGACCACAAGACACTGGCATTCACGTTCATGATTCCGCCTCAAAGACCGGGAAGAAGGATGAGAGGGGTCCCGCAGCTCATTACTTCTGCTCCCCCTGCAAAGGGCGCTGTCAGCTGCAAATATGAAAACCTGTTCCTTTGTCTTCCGTTTTACTTCAGGCGGTGGCGTTCTGACCACAGGCTGCTTCTAGGGCATGAATAATTCATACCATGGCTAACTGGAAATTGTAGCGTACTCTTCAATGTGGATACGCAAATAACAGGGCTCTGGGCCAGGAGAAAGGTTCACTGTGTGTTCATCTCGGGGATGATAAGCTTCTGTCTGGGGACTGTTTGGCTTCTTTAGTGAGCTCGGGAAGGGACTCATGGATCAGTGAGTCACTGAGATTTGGAGATATGCAGCAAATCCATCATAGCACCCATAGCCAAGATCAGCTGCTGGAAACAGCCTTTCATCGTGGGGGAGTAGCCGAGTTCATCGGAGGAGTAAGTTTCCAAACATAAAAACATTAACCACAGTATCTGCTGCATATGGCAGACAAACACTTGCCCATAAAAGAAATAACCCCCAATTCTGCTCTGTGGCCAGCCTGTCAGTGATGGACGGTCATTAACCATGTGGCAGATTGCATTCCTCTCACTGTGCCAGGGAATCCTGGAGCCAACTCTCACTGAGAACACTTTCAGAATCTGGAGGTCTCACTACAGAGCAGCTCCCCAAAATTCCAGCCCAAACCAGGTATGGAGTGTGGTAGGCTGTGACACCCTTTTAAAAGTAGATTTCTTATCATTGGAAGAATTAATCCAGGCTTCACTTTTCCCTCTTCTTGCTCGCTCCTCTTTCTGCTCATAACCTTGGAGCAATACTACTGTTTAAGAAAACCGCCTCAAGAGTAGCTGGTGTGTCACTGAAGACTGCTACTGAACTTGACATTAACACAAAAACGGAGGGAAAGAGGCAAGAGAGGCAGACGGTGACAGTCCTAAAAATGAAAACTAAAGAACGGAGCTTCATTCCCCTCCCAAGAGTCATCGCTGGGGTTACAGCTTGTTTAGAAGCTAATTATTTGATTTTATAATTACTCTTGTGGGTTGCAAAATAATTACCGTGGAGGCAAGTCTCCATGTGCCAAAACAGCAGAGGCGATTGTTCTGAAGTTCACACCGAAACAATAACAGCGTCAAGACAGCATGCTCTTAGGTGGGGATTAGAAATACATCCCCTTTGTCACATGTGCTTGCCTGAAGCCCACATAAAGGTCACGGTGGGGGTGGGGAGTGCAAAGATACTCCACAAACCCAATTCGGATGAGTTGTTTCTTTTTAGGTTGATTTTCACCTTAAACCTGTCCCTCTGCCAACACCAGGACACCACACAGCCTTTGAAAAAGAGTAAAACTGCGGTTCTGGTGAACAATATAGACAAGTGATTAAGTCCCTTTCAATCCTAAGATTAGATGTGTTGTTAAGATGGTCAACAGCAGTACTTCCTAATTACAGGAACCGGAACCGTGATGTATCAGGCGTCAGCAACATTCTTCTGATAAAGGCCAGAGTAAATATTTCAGGGTCTGCAGATCTCTGCTGCAGCTCCTCAACCCAGTAACTGTGTAACAAAAGCTACTGTGGACAGTACATGCACAATCACACATGGATGAGCTCCAGCAAAATTTTATTTACGGACACCGACATCTGAGTTTACTGTAAATGTCTTACATTGTGGAATAGTCTTTTTCTTCTGATTTCTGTCAGTTGTTGTAATTGTAAAGAAAAAAAAAAGAAAGAAACAAAAAACCCTTCTCTGCTATGAAAACAGAGGGCTCACAGACCACAGTTTACCAATCCCTGATGTAGTTGGGTTTCAGACAACTCAGCATCTTCAGGGAGGAGAAATAATGATCTCACAGGTGGAAGAAACCCAGGACAGAGGTGACTCAAGAGCAGGTAGAGGATAGATATCATTATCTCTCTTAATAATCCTCCACGGTGATTATCATCCAAAACACACGTAACTTCCTCTTTTGCTTTTCAATGAATTCAGTTTGTTTTCCATGTTCTTTTCTTCCTGAATTTTCCAGAAGCAATCACTTTCACATTTCATAAATCACTTTAAGAAATGAAACTTCACTGGCTAGAACAAGTAGCCTCGTGTGTGTGTGTGTCTGTTAGTCACTCAATTATGCCTGACTCTTCGACCCCATGGACTGTGGCCCACCAGGCTCTCCTGTCCTTGGGATTTCCCAGGCAAGAATACTGGAGTGGGTTGCTATTCGCTTCTGCAGGGGACCTTCCCGACCCAGGGAGTGAACCCGCGTCTCCTGCATCGGCAGGTGGGTTCTTTACCACTGAGCCACCAGGGAAGCCCAGTCTCCTCTTAGAAGTTCACATCTCAGAAGGAGCCAACCAAGGCTGCAGAGGGCTAGCCCAAGTGCAGCAGCATCAGCGGGTGATGTGGAGGAAGACACGACCACTGCTGCTGTTTCCTCTTCCCTAAAATGGGCACAACAGAATTTTCAGCCCTAAAATGTTCTCATGATTGCAAGGAAATAACACGCGCAAACTTTAAAGTCTAACATAATGTATGTAAGTGTCTAGGTTTTCTCAACTTACTGGCTTTAAGTTGACTGAATCAACACTCTTCTTGACCACCGAATCTCACTTCCTCTCTTAATAATCCTCCAGAGTGACTACAATCCTAAACACAGATAACAACAACCATTGGAAAGATGTAGTGGAATAGGACTTTATCTTCGCTGCTGTTGGGAATGTACAAGGGTGCAGTCACTTTGAAAAAGAAACAGGCAGTTCCTCAAATGGCTAAATAAGGTGTTAACGTATGATCCAGCAATTCTACTCTCAGGTATATACTCAGAAGAAACAAAAACAGGCGTCTACATCAAAACTTGTATGTAAATGTTCAGAGCAGAAGTATTCATCACAGCCAAAAAAATGGAGAGACCACAAATCACCATCTACTGACTGGTGAATAAGCAAAACGTGTCTTATCCATACAATGATTCAGTGATAAAAAGAAATGACATGCTTAGGCATGTTCCAGCATGGATGAACATGGAAATGTTATGCTAAGTGAAAGAAGTCAGTCAAAGAACTACATATTGCCTGATTCCATTCATATGAAATGTCCAGAATAGGGAAGGCCATAGAAACAAAGATAGATTAGTAGTTGCCTAAGGTTAGGGGAGACAAAATGATTGGAGAGATTCACTAAGGGGAGTAGGCTTTCTCTCGGTGGTAATGAAGATGGCTTAACACTGACTGTGGTGATGGATTACCACCTTGTGAATATACTAAAAGCCATCAGATTGTACACTTTAAATGGGTGAACTTTATGGTGTGTGAATTATATCTCAATAAAGCAGCTAATACTCCAATGACATTTTTCACAGAAATGAAAAAAAAAAAAAAAAAACCACCCTGAAACATGTATGGGACCACAAAAGACCCTAAGTAGCCAAAGCAATCTTGAGAAGGAGGAGCAAAATTGAAGGGACACTTCCTGATTTAAACTGTATTACAAAGCTACAGTAATCAGAACAGTATGGTACTGTCATAGAAACAGACGCATAGATCAGTGGAACAGAAGAGACAGCCAAGCAATAAATCCATGCATATTTGGTCAGTTACTTCAAGACAAAGGAGCCAAGAGTATACAAGCAGGGAAGGGCAGTCTCTTCAATAAGTGGAAAACTGAACAGCTACATGCAAAAGAATGAAACTGAATCCCTGTTTTATGACCTACACAAAAATGAAACCATCTTGCCCCCTCTCTGCCATGTCTTAAAACTCTAAACACCTATTCATGTCCAAAATATTCTTACCATTCGTATCAACTACAGGAATGAATGTTGGGGGACGAGCAAATAGGTTCTGATCCTTGCCCTCTCAATAAAGTTATATGTATATATTTTACCTATTGATCTTTTTTTTAATCTTCTTTAGACATATGGGTATATTTTAAGCTATAGATTTTTACAACTATTTTAAAAATATCTTCTCCTAAACTGAGTGAATATTTATAGATGTCAGTGAGTCAGAAAGATATTAGAGCAGAAGGAGAAATTAGCAAAACTACTTACAAGTTCAAAGTCATGCTGAAAATAAGGCAAACTGAATTGCTGGTGCTTGAAACTGTTACTGGGCCTTTGTATGCATGTACCAGAACAGCAGAGTCTTGGTCTTTTGACACTTGCTGCTCAAGGTCCTGAAATGGCCATTCTTGGTTATGAGTGTCAGATCCAGATCCCTTCTCGCCCTGTCCCTGCTTAAGCTCTGTCAGCAACACCATCATAAAACATATACAAATTTGCTTCAATATAATACAGGACTGGGGAAATATGTGAGGAAACTCTTCTGTCCACATTTGCGTGTGTGCAATTTTTCATAACAGTTTCTAACAAGGTAACTCCATCATGCTGCTGCTGCTGCTAAGTCACTTCAGTTGTGTCCAACTCTGTGCAACCCCATAGATGGCAGCCCACCAGGCTCCCCCATCCCTGGGATTCTCCAGGCAAGAAGCTTAAAAATCCCTGTACTACCTTCAGTGTTGCTGACCTAAAACAAATAGACTGCTGCTAACTTCTCCAGCAAAAAGACAGATTCATTCAGGATCAGCAGAGAAATGCACCTGGAAGTCTACAACCTGTGAAAGTCTCAGAAAGGGGGCCACTTTTACAAAAGGGGAAAGGAAGTTGGGAGGACTTAGCCAACAAAGAGTCCGTGGCTTTTCACTGGCTGAATCCCCGCCAGGAAAGAAGAGTCTGTCTTCTCCCTGCTGGGCTCCGCTATCCTCCCAGGGTTTGAGAACTCCCCAGTTTGGTCTCCCAAGTCTATTTCATTGAGACTTCTGTTTATTAATAAATATTCTTACAGTACTCCCTGGATGAAATCTGAACTCCTTCGTAAATTGTACCAAGATTTTCCGATTTCTCTCTTGCCCAAGTCGGGCCTGACACTCTCTACTTTCTGCCTCCAAAACAACACCTGCCCTTCTCATAGACTTTTTAAAACTTCTGTGCGTTTATCTGTCTACCTACCTCCCTGTGCTACATTATAAGTTCTTTGAGCACAAAGACCATACTGTCTCACTGATTTTTATATTCCCAACGCTTAACCTGGCACATAAAAATGCTGCACAAATATATCACTGGAAAAAAATGAAGAATTGCCCCCAAATGTTTCTGGACTACCTCATGTCATCTCCGCCACATTCCACTAATTCTACCTGCTGAACCTCTCCCCGTTTCTGAGCAAGTTATGCATGCACGTGTGCTAAGTCACGTCAGTCGTGTCCAACCTGATGTGACCCTACGGACTCTAGCCTGGCAGGCTCCTCTGTCCATGGCATTCTGCAGGCAAGAATACTGGAGTGGATTGTGCTCTTCTGCAGTTTAAATCATTTGCACATTGTTTTCATGACAAGGCCTTCCTTCTTTACCTGAGAAAACACCTCCATTAGGTTCTTGTCCAAATATCACCTCCTCCAGGAAGCCCTCCTGCCTTACTCACACAGTTAATGGCTTCTTCCCACTTAGCCATTTATTTTCCTGTTGCTCTAAGATCCAAAGGCAATAGCTGGTTATTGTACCTATTGGTATCTGCAAGGGTCCATCACTTTCAGCACACACGCTGCTAATTCTATAATAAATGTTTAAGAGAATCAATCAATAGCTCGGAGGAATTCAGTCCACCCTCTGTATCGCAGATGCAAAACCCACATATGTGGAAAGCAGATTGCATTTGTTGCCCTAGGCCATTTTATACAAGGTACTTGAGCATCCCTGGATTGTGGTACCCATGGAGGGTGCCTGAAACCAATCCCCTGCAGCTACTGAAGGATGACTGTATATGATACTTTAACAGAATTTGAACAGCCCACCTTTGTTAGAATTTCAAACCTGCTTTATACACCCCTTCCTAACCCCCCACCAAGTCCTTCTTCACGTCTCTTCACTACTGTCTCAGCACATGCCTTTCTTTTCAGGGTTCCAGCGTTTATACACCCTGCCCAAGTTAGAGCCTCCCAGGCCCTCCCAGCTTTACGGAGGCGGATGCCCATCTCTAGCCCTTGCTTCAGGCCATGCCTTCCATAGTTCTCCCTTTGCCTCTCAGCATCCTTCGGGCCCACATCGATAGAATTCTCCAATAACTACTTCATCCAGCTGTTTACGTTTCCTCTTCAAGATCTCACCTTGCCTATCTTTCTGATTACTGACCAAAAAGTGCTCAGTCATTGTAAATTCAGACGTATGCATGAGCCCTTTCATCCAGAACGAACAGGCCATGACTGTTAAAACTCTAAAACCACCACAGCAGAATAATTTTGAAGTGCACCAACGCTGAAGGGGGCTCTTCTCCAATCTCACTTTTCCTTGCTTTTATTAGAAAGATATGTTTTCACTGTTAAATACAGAGTAGAATTGGTGCTTTCATCTTGGACCCAATCCAGGGATGTTTAATTACAGAAGAGACTAAGGAACGCACAATAGGAGGAGGAAAAATACAAGACAAAATTGAACTTGGCGGTAACAATACAGATGATAGTGATCACAGCTAATATTTCTCCAGCACCTTCTCTCGCCAGGCACCATGTGAAGTGCTTCGTACCAACTATCTCATTTAATCCTCACAACTCCATGCAGTAGATAGTATCATGGTGTCCTAAAGTCACCCAGCTGGCAAGGGGAGGAGCCATTATTTGAAAACAGGCAGTGAGGTTCCAGGAGTCAGCTCTGGACCACTATTAGAAATTTCTTGCTTCATCAAGGGACAGGTACTGTTAGCAACCCCAACACCAAACGGTTGGATCTCGGGGGACTGCTCACCTCTTCTTTATGCACCTCAGTTTCCTCGTCTGCAAAAGGAAGGATTTGACCCACAGAAACTCGTAAAGCACTGCTTTCCAAAAGGCTGTCTTATGGAATGAAACTTACGGAGTAACTTAGAAGTATTAGGACAAATTGTTTTTGTTCTAAAAGTTCACACTGGAAGCCATTAGAAGACACGTTAAATAATTCTAATCCCCAAAATAAAGTTTGGAAATGCATCTAGTAAGTCACTGGATTAGTGATTTTATGTACGAATATTTGAAGAATAGAAATCATATTTAGTGAAGTGAAAACAACCTTGAAATATTGATCCATCACATGTAAAAGTCATGGAGTAGCAGTTACAATCAATGTCTTGCTTCCAAATCTACTATTTTTCATTTGATTGCTTTGTAAATAGGCCACTATAAGACAGAAGTTTCAAAATATTTTTAAAAATTCTTCAAAATGTTTTATTTCTATTGAAATTATATCTTAATACACAATTGTTCATGGCATAATTCTATAATTCCTCACTAACAGACTCAAAAGTAATTCAAAGGAGAAAAGAAAACATGTATGAAATTATATACAGCATAGATCCTAGATTTCCCCCCAGAGTTTTTACCTATTTGTAAAATCAAATTCTCCTACTGACTTCCAGTAAAAGTTCAGTGGTAAGGAAGCTATGTCTCTTGGAGCTTTACAACATACAGAACTTATAATCTACCCATCTAAAAACTTCTCCCCCTCTATTCCTACTAATGACAACCTCTCTAAGTAGGAAAAGCAGGTAAAATTAAATATGCTGGGGAACTGTACAATTCCTTTCAGCTCAGTATCTTAATAAACCTGGCTTATCAGGACTGTACATGTATATATCACAGGCATATTATACACATCAGAATACTTAATTTCCTACACTCAGTATAGGTGCCATAAAAAAAAATAATCAACTTGAAGGCACAGTGGGAAGCACTCCAGTTTCAAAGACAGACAAGAATTTGAATTTTTTCTACCATTCACCCACTTGTGGCCTTTACACTGAAATACTATGGTAGCTTGTTTCCACATCTAAAAAATGGCTTCAGTATTGAACCAGAACAGCAAAAAATTAAAGAAACACAAACTACCTTGGGCCATTAAAGGTGAACTACATTCTACAATTTTAAAAATCATTTTCTGTTTAAAAATAAAGTCAGCCAAATATCTTTAGTTCTAGTCAGTGAAGACCAGGAACTCAAAAAAAAAAAAAAAAAAAAAAGACAAACTCTTAAGTAAAAGGGCAAGCGCTGAAATGCAATTTCACTTTTTACATATGTTCACTGAGCCAGGGATCTTTTTTTCTTTTAAAGTTTATTCTCTATCGGCCAAATAGTTTTATAGATTGTCTTTAGACTGAGTTATAAAAATGTTTAAATATATCCTATATATGAGGAAGTTAAGATTGAGCCTCAGTGGGCAATATCTCTATAAAATTCTCCCCGTGTAAAATTTCAGGTAAGGACTTTCCACTTGGACCAGAACTTTCCTTGGTGGCTACTAAATGACCTCCCTGGTGCTGAAGGAGAAACCTAACACATTTAGGGTACTGGACACAACACAGGCACACTCCACCGTAAGAAACGTCCTCCTCTGTCGAGTCCTACCGAATCTGTTGGCCTTACTACAGTCTTTACTATACACTTCCATTAAAATAGCTGGCTCTTCCTGGCATGCACGAACAGATGACTCAAACTGAAAAACAGCTGCTGGAGAACTTCACTCACAGAACCTCCACCCAGGACGATGGATGATTCAAGGTCAGTCTCGGCAGAAAGTGAAATGTATCTGAACTTCCTTTCCTTCACAGCGGGCAGTGCTGCTTTGGGTTCTGGCAGTAAAAGGAGAAGGGTGAAGCTCCTGACTTCATTTTCTCAGTGACTAAAGAAGTGTACCACACACACTGGAAGGCAGGATTAGCCGGGGGAGAACTTGGCAGAAATTAAGCACCCCCACATGAGGTTCCCCCTACACAAGAATCCTTTGAAATGAAAGGCTTTAGTCCCGTCAGGTGGTGTGTGAACATCCACAAAGACAACTCCGTAACACATTCTGGGGCATTTGAGGTTGTGGAGATGATCGCAAGCAGAGCATCGTGTTTGTAGTCACACACATGAACCCATATCCTTCAGTGTGGGTACAGACCTTTCCTTACTGCAGTAACATTCAGAGATCCTAATTTAAATCAATTCCCCAAGGTTGTGGAAGTAGCCCATTTGGGAAGCAATTCCGTCAACAGAATGACTCATTTAATAAATATTTTAGCGTGCATCTCACGCTCTATCATAGTAGACAGTAAAAGACTGGCTTTAGATGATCTCACTAATCCATTTATATATCCCATAGGTGTCATCAGCTTATAGGGTAACCAAAGGACCAAACGCATGTCAGTGTGTGGATATCCTCCCCCAGACCTACCAGGAGTGCTGCCCCTGTGCTGTGTGCCTGCCTTTCTCCAGCATGGTTTTCCTCCTGGATGCCTACTGCCATCCAGCACAGCCTCTCTTGCAGTTTAATCAGAGAAAAGTATAATTATGCTAGCAGGACTCTTAATTTTGAAACGACATTAGCCAAGCCAGTCACTTCATTACGCTGCACTTCAGAGGCCAGCAAGAAACCAGAGAAAGCCCTAAGTAGTAAGTGTTCTTACAAAGGGAACAAGCGAACCCTGCCTGGGGTTGGTAGCAGAAATCTGCCTGCCCAAGCAGGTGTGTGCAGCGTCAAGCCAGGCAATGAGCTTCAGCCTGGCCAATAGCTAATGCTTTCCCTGCAAAACCCCGCTGCCTGAAACTTTTTCCAGACCTTCAGGGGCCCTCCGGAGTCAGCTCTGTGAGCTGCTTCCAACTGCCCGGGAGATGCTGGACCGTTACACAGGCGCGCCCACAACTGCAGAGCTTTCTGCAGTTTCTGCCCGCTCAGGACTCTCCCTCCTGCTTGGCTCCTTCTGCCCGGAGTCGCCGAGGCCCGGTACCCTTTCACCGCCCCGCTCGGATCGGTTTGGGGGGAGCTCTTTAGTTCGAACAGGCTCACCTGGAGAGAGCCGCTGCCGTCTCTTCCCCACCTCCCACATTTGGCCACTAGGCATCATTCCAGGAGGGACCAGCACCAGCACTCCAAAAACCACGGCCATGTTTCACTCCGAACGGACATCATTCCACAACTCCACAAGTCTCCAGGGCGCAGGGCGCTGTGGCCGAGGCCAAACCACCTCTCCAGAGTCAACCCACCCGACGCCCACATCTGTAACGCTGCCCAGCAGAGCTCACATCCTATCATAACGCAAGGGTGAGAGAATACCTAAGAAGCCCAAAAAACTAGGAGAGCAGGTGGAATCGTCTCTTGAAAGCTAATAATGTTGCCCCTTATGAACCCCCTAAAGCGCCACCTTCCCAAATCCCAGAGTTTCCCCTTTAACGGTTTCAAACCCCTCGTCTGGGGGGAGCGTTTGCATCAATGGTCTAAGCACGGATGCGGTCCGGGTTTGGCTCTGGGCAGCGCTCCGCAAAGTGCCGGCTGGGCGGGCGTCACGCCCGGTTAGAAGGAGGATGTCCCCGCAGTTCTCCGGGTAAAGCCGCCCGCGGCGCCCCCAAACTGGGACCGGCAGGGCCGCCTCCTCTCCTCCCGCGTTCGTCGCCGCCCCGACGCGCCCCGACACTCACCGTCCCGGGCGTCCTCCCCACGACTGCAGTTGCTGCAAATGTGTTTGATCTCCTTGCCCAGTTGACAATGGATCACAAAGGACACGTTGTTGTTGTTGTTGGGGGCGGGCTCCTTCAGGGGCTTCATCCTCAGCAAATAAAAAGCTTTCCTTTTGGGTCTCTGGGCGTTCGCGCCTGGCACCGCGCCCACCCTGCAGCGCGGCGAGCGGAGCGCAAACCTCTCTGGCTCCGCGGCGCGCGTGGGCTCCGCCATCCGGCCCCCGGGCGCCCCTGGTCGGGCGCCGCTCCGGCCCCCGCGCGCTGCCCCTCGCGCCCCGCCGCCTGGCCAGCATGCCCCCGCCACGCCCCGCAACCCGCGTGTCAACTGCCGCTCGACCGTGGCAGGGTGGATCAGAAGAAGGCGCCGAGGGGGTCTTGACCTTGCCGACCTCCCCGCCTGAGCCAATCGGGATCCTGAGGCCGGAGGAGGGCTTCCGGAAAGCACTCCCTGGTCCCACCTAGGATGCTGCGCCCCCGCCTCCCTCGGGGCCTCTTGCGCTCATCCTCGCCGGGCAGCCCCACCCCTCTGCGCGTCTCAGCACCAGCCACTGGAGCCTGCCGGGTTTTGCAGCTACCTTCACTCTCTCGAACTGCAGGGCAGAACGCCAACCTCCCCCCGCCCCCCGTTTCCTCCAGCCTCTTGCTGCCTATTGAAAGCAGGATGGGCCACACCGAAGGCCGCTGTGTTGGGAGCCCTCGAGGTGCACGCGCCTCTCTGGGGCCAGAACACGTTACCATTCTCGGGCGGATCCGCTCCCCATCCCCCCCCCCCCCCCCCCCCCCCCCCGCCCCAAGCCCTTGACTTTTCACTGGAGTCGACAACCTGTTACAACGGAATTGATGTTTTCGCATTCAACAGAAATTCCCTGACCTGAAGAGGGCCTTACACCCAAGTCATTAAAACTTCAAGAGCGAAAAGGAACAGGAAAGGTTGCTTTCATCAATCCTCAGAAACAACAACTTGGAACTTTGGGATCCTAGCTAATTTGGGTGAAGATTCTCCAGCTGAGTTAGCACAGTTAGGCTCAGCAAGGCAAACGACATCAACTTGAGATCTCTAAAGAAAAGAACAGTATCTTCAAGAAGGCAAATCTATGGCTCAAGAATAGTAAGAGCTACAAGTTTATCCAGGCTTTGATCTACCTGTTTGTTGTTGCTGTTTTTTAAATGACACTATATCTATACCATAATCCTGACTGCAGGTATCATGAATCCTACCTCACCTTTTACAGAGCTAACGCTAAGAGAAGCCTCACAGCACAGTCACCTTCTGTGTTTATTTTAAAAAGAGCCTTTTCGGCCCCCAGCGGAGAGATCCTGGTTTAGTAGCTCAGTGAAAGGACCAGGAATCTGAACTTTTAACAAGCTCCCAGGTGATCTCGATACAAAGCCTAAGTGGGCAAATGTTTTTACAGCCAGGTGTGTCTGACTCCAAGCTTGTTTTTCCCTCCACGCCCCATTCCTTGTGAGCCCTTGTCCTCTTTTCTGGCCAATGAAAACAGTATCAGCTAAAGGACGCGCTACCACCACCCGCTGTTTCCAAGAACTTCTCCAAAGTGAATTTCATAATAACCTGCGTCTTGAGCGCATGCTCAGTCACCGGTCCTGTCCAACTCTTGGCGACCCTATGGACTGTAACTCACCAGGCTCCTCTGTCCATGGGATCCTCCCGGCAAGAATACTGGGGGGGCTGCCATGCCCTCCTCCAAGCGATCTACCCCGACCCAGGCAGGGATCGAACCCATGTGCCTCCTGTGGCTCCTGAATTGCAGGTGGGTTCATTACCACTGGGCCACCGGGGAAGTCCCGCCCGGTTGTCTTACACCACCGCAAAAGACAGGTCACTGGGCAAATTCTCGACACATACAGCTCACCTCATGGGGAATAGGGTCCACCACCCACTGGGGATATTGAATTACTGTGTTATAATATGGTTCTGATCACACCAGCTCTCCCACTCATTTATACTACTTCTCACATGCAAAGCGTTCTGTCCAAGTCAGCAGATTTAGAGCTTCATCTGCATTCTGTATTCAGGAACACCAGGTGTCCAGCTGGCATGGTCTGCTCTAGAAGGAGATGTCAGGGAATCCTCAGTTGGAGTTCTGTTCTCTTTAATTATATCACAACCCAGTCTCCCCTAGTGCCCAGTGGGGCTTTCAGGGACCTCTCCCTTCTCACCTGGATTACCAGTCAAATCAGCTACAGGTAAATCCTAGTTTCTTTCCCTGTCATATTCATATCACATGGTCCCTGGCTGACTAATAGCCTTATCTTGGAGGTGGCCAAGGGCTTTTCAGGTGGCTGAAAGACTGAAGGCTGAAAGTGTTAATCGCTCAGTCATGCCTGGCTCTTTGCAACCCCATGGGCTGTAGCCTACCAGGCTCCTCTGTCCATGGGATTTTCCAGGCAAAGAAACTGGAGTGGGTTGCCATTTTCCTTCTCCAGGGGATCTTCCCAACCCCAAGATTGAACCCGGGTCTCCTGCACTGCAGGCAGATTCTTTACCGACTGAGCTCCAAGGGAAGCCCTTCCCAGGTGGCACTAGTGGTTTAAAAAAAAAAAACAACCCACCTGCCAATGCAGGAGACGTAAGAGACATGGGTTTGATCTCTGGTTTGGGAAGATCCCCTGGAGGAGAGCATGGCAACCCCCTCCAGTATTCTTGCCTGGAGAATCCCACAGAGGAGCCTGGCGGGCTACAGTCCATGAGGCTGCAAAGAGTCGGACAAGACTGACGTGACTAAATACGCACAGAGGTGGCCGAGGAGCCATTTGCTCTACTGGAGGAGTGTACGAAGGAATTTATTGCATTGTGTTATGGGTCAATATTTGTTATTCTCTTTTTCAAATACTCGATCCCTCTCCCAAACTGTGTCACCTCTTTAAGTACCTTCTGAGCAAAAAACACAGCTTTAAAAAAAATTTTTTTTAAAAATTGCAAGCCTTTTCCACCTTACCCTCTGCCCACAGATCAGAATAACAGAGCTGCACAAACTCTGCCTGGTCTTGTTAAAACAGTGAAGCCCACAGCAGTCTTTTCTCACTGAATATGAAACCAGACCCAAGAGCTCAAGTGTCTCTATCTTAACTGACCAAGTTATC
Source organism: Ovis aries (assembly GCF_016772045.2). NCBI lineage: Eukaryota > Metazoa > Chordata > Mammalia > Artiodactyla > Bovidae > Ovis > Ovis aries. The sequence goes on from NC_056073.1 coordinate 42,715,071, forward strand.
AATACATTGTAGTAGAGAGAATACTGACATGACCGCCAGCTTAGTCTCAAGGTGATGCTCTGCAGCTGTGGGGGCTCTTTATTCAGGTTTAGCGTGTAGAGGCCTAAGGTCTTGTTCAGTGGTTCCTTTTCCTAAACAGTCTACCCTGAGTTTGAGCTTGTAACTATGCTGGCCAATAATGGTATCAACTAGCTGCACATGGCTGCTGCTGCTGCTAAGTCACTTCAGTCGTGTCTGACTCTGTGCGACCCCAGAGACAGGAGCCCACCAGGCTCCCCCGTCCCTGGGACTGTCCAGGCAAGAACACTGGAGTGGGTTACCATTTCCTTCTCCAATGCATGAAAGTGAAAAGTGAAAGTGAAGTCGCTCAGTCGTGTCTGACCCTTAGCGACCCCATGGACTGCAGCCTACCAGGCTCCTCCATCCATGGGATTTTCCAGGCAAGAGTACTGGAGTGGGGTGCCATTGCCTTCTCCGCTGCACATGGCTATTTACACTTAAATAAATGAAAATGAACTGAGATTAATTTTGGTGCCTCGGTTGCACTAGCCACACTTCAAGTGCCCAACAGTCACATACACACGGTGGCTACTGTATTAGATGAACAGTGGTAGGACGCTTTCATCTGAGCTGAAAGTTCTATCAGACCTTACTCTTCTCAGAAGCTGCTTCCCAGATGGCTCGGTGGGTAAAGAATCTGCCTCTAATGCAGGGGAGATGCAGGAAACGTGGGTTCGATATCTGGGTAGGGAAGATCCCCTGGAGGAGGGCATGGCAACCCACTCTATTATTCCTGCGGAGAATCCCACTGACAGAGGAGCCTGGTGAGCTGCAGTCCATGGGGTTGCAAAGAGTTGGACAGGACTAAAGCAACTGAATACGCACTTCTCTTAGAAGATGTATGAATGTTTGTGTCTCAGGCTGAATTTGGAAGCTGAGACGCACAGTCGTTTATTGTTATAAGAGAAGGTGGGTAGAGAGGGGACTACCCACCTCGGTGCTGCTGGAAGAAGATGCTGAGTGTGATGTCTGCTGGCACCCCCTTTTCTCTGACCCCTGGAAGACAGCATAACAGGAGTGCACACCCATCTGGCATTTTTCTTGATCCTGCTCTGTGCCCTGAATGCCACCTCCGTGAAGCCACCTTCTGACACCTATTACTCTAATATCCCTACAGCTCTTGATGCCAGGACACGTCTTATACAGAGTCTGTGTTAGTCTCATCCCATAAGACGAACCTGTGTTTAATTAGGATCCTTGTAATTATGGCTCAGCTCTGTTGCTGCCTTTGATAATCATCTCCCTGCATTGACAATGAGACAAAATGTTCATGCTATGGCATTCTTGGAAAAATAGATAGTATTGTGGGATTTTATTTTTTTTCCACTTTTAAGAGGAAGGAAAGAACCACTGAAGGGAAAGATAGTCCAGAGCATTTCTATCACTTACATCAGGGTATCTCAACACAGAGCCAGTGCAGCTTGAGTGAGATGTTCACCCAGATGATCTAAATGGGAAAGAAGAAACGCAGCCTGTCATGCTGTACCCCAGAATCTGCATCTGAACAGGACCGCCAGGTGATTCGGGGGCACTTTAATGTTTGAGGAGCACCAGCCTGGGAAGAGTATTAACTGCCTACCAGTGGAGAACACACTTTGGTTCTGGAGAGAGCGGCGGACAGGACCCTTGAGCTTGCAGGGCTTAAAACAGAAGGGAAAGAAAAGTGAAAGTGTCTAGTCGAGCAGTCCTGTCCAACTCTGCGATCCCATGGACTGTAGCCCACCAGGCTCCTCTGTCCATGGGATTCTCCAGGGAAGAACACTGGAGTGGGTTGCCATTCCCCTCTCCAGGGATCTTCCTGACACCACGGATCGAACCTGGCATCTCCTGCACTGCAGGCAGATTCTTTACTGTCTGAGCCAGCTGAGAAGCCCTAAGAGAAGAGAGGATGCTCTCAAAACACAGGCAGCTGAAAACTCATGTGTAAATTTGTAATTCGGAGCAGCCATGGAGAAATATGCATTTGCTATCTGACTGGGAGCCGTGGGTAAAGGGAGTGCTGCAGTGATGAACATGGCAGAGATGGGGCTGACGAGGGAGAATTTCCCTGGGAAAGTTGATCTGCAGCCGTTGGAGGCAGAGAGGGGGTGGGAGAGGTTGTGGCAGTGAGGAGAAAACAAGCTCACAGGCTAGAAGGAGTTCACGGTAGGTGTGGGGTCAGGCTGGTGGGAGACTTACACCCAGCAAGGCAGGGCCTGAAGACTGAGCTTTCCAGGAGATCTCACCAGGATGATGATGTGACGTCAACTGCGGACATTGAAATTCCATGCCATCGCTTGGAGCCGAGATTTTGTTCCGCTTTCTGCTTGTCTGTGCTCCATCCTACTTTGAACACTTAACAGCTCTTAGGCTCAAAGGCAGTCAGAATCAAAGTTAAGGGTAGAAATTTGGAAATGCTCATATAATGCTTTAACTCTTATGAAAAAGAGAATCGAAATACAAAATAGTAATGTTGATACGAGGCAAAGCGGCAGAATCATTCAAAGAGAGGTGTGTGTACTTCGAAAAATAGTACTACACATATTTGATGTAAGAAAAGATTTTAAATTTTTTTTCTTCCTCAATGTTTTTTCTTTGATTTGAACTCAACCTTTTTGTTAAATTTTCTTCCTTTCTTGTTCCTATCTTCCCTATAGTGTGTTGAATAGTGGCCCTCAGAAGGTATGTCCATGTCAGGTTCCTGGAACCCGTGAGTTGATGTTATTTAGAAAAAAGGTTCTTTGCAGATGTCATTAAGTTAAGGATCTCATGCTAAGGATATCTTTTTGAATTACCTGGGTGAATCCTAAGTCCAGTGGCAAATGTCATTATAAAAGACACATGGAAGACAGACAGAACTCTTTTCCCAAACAGCAGTTGGACAAATGTCTGTTGTAAGCCACTAACTTTCTGACAATTTATTACAGCGGCCCTAGAAATCTAATACACTCCCTAATTATTCACTCACATATAAGAAGAGCCTCTATAATTTTTCTCACAGAATGGCATCTATTTTTTCTAAGTTTGATCGAAATGTGTGCTATGTTAAAGCCAGCGTTGTAGGCTAATCTACAAAGTACACATTTAAGAACAGCATTAAAAATTGCTTCCAAATGGTTCACGAACGCAGAATTGTGCTACACTACTTCTGTGTTTGAGTGTGTGTTGTTTTTGTTCTTGAGTTTTGTTTTTATTTTGGCAGATGCTGGAATGGAAGCATGAAATGGAATGTGTCATTTAAGAGAGGGCTACAGCTTCCAGGCTTTCTTATATTTAGCATAAAGCATTTATATTCTGAGCAAGAAGACGTGATCAGAGCTTGCTGTTGGGAGGCTGTGGAAATTCTTTAGGCGATTCAGTCATGTATCAGCAGAGCTCACATGCAGTTCTTGTGCACTGGTACAGCTGTATGGATTGATTATGGCTGGCATCTGTTCTAATAGGCCTTTTTGACTCTTGCAACTCTAGTTATTAAATATTTTGAATGTCATTCCTGCAGATAAAGGTTAGAAACCAGCTGTACAATTGGCAAGCCTTGATTCTCCTCATAGAAAGGCTTTCTACCACATGTTTTCCTTCAAACTGTGTTTTAGAACCCATAGCAAAAGTTCTTTTGGCCCAAGCTTTTATCTTATTATTTCTTAATCCAGCCTGACAGGTTTTTGATAGATGAGCCAGGGAGTGGTCATTGGACAGTAGGTTTGAAGCAACAATTTCATAGCTGTTTTTAGAACTAACGTTCTTAAAAATATAATTGAGACATCTGAATGATGTGAGCAGTTTTTTGGTGTGTTTTTTGTTTTAATTTTAGCCAAGAATTTGCTGTTTTCTTCCTCCTAAAACTTTGACTAGAAAGCAATTTTACTTTTAGGGTTGCAATAATTATGCTTACTAAGGGTTTGTTCTGTGCAAATTGTGAAAACACTTGGCAGATAACAATGTGATGGGAAGGGGCGTTTGGAAGCAGTTACACAAAACAGGTAGAGAAGGAGGTAACTGAGGGGAAACCATCTGAGCAAACTCCTGTAGTTTCTTGATAGCAGTGTTATCTTGGAATGTTTCTTTTCCTGCGTTAGCATAAATGGGAAGAGGACTGGCATGCTCCAGTTCTTTTGCCCAAATAACAATCTTCTCCATAACAGGCCCGTGCTTTGTGGCCCGTGAATAGAATTTTTATGACAGTGATTAAAGACGGCAGGAAATTTTCTGCAAAGTCTTGTCTATGTCAAGCATCTTTAAAATCTCTATTGCCAACGGTTAAGGAAGGCTCTTAGTATAAATTTCAAAATTTGGGATCGAGTATTCCTGCTTATATCCATGGTAAAAAAGAGGATAGATTTGGTAGAGGTTGTGGGTTATTAAAGATTAGTAAATGAGAGGTCTGTTGTTCCAAACTATTTAGTTTCTTTACATTTCGCCTCAAATGACAAATCCCATTTAAATTGAGATTTATAGCCTTATACACATATCCTTTGGAGAAGGAAATGGCAAGCCACTCCAGTATTCTTGCCTGGAAAATCCCATGGATGGAGGAGCCTGGTAGGCCACAGTCCACGGGGTCACAAAGAGTCAGACACGACTGAGTGACTTCACTTTCACTTCACACATATCCTTATGATTTGCTTTCTGAATCAGGTGAATTCTGGCAGATTTAGATATTTCTGGATATTTATTTTATAGTCAAAAAAGCCCTAGAGAATAAAGACATTATAAATATAACATGGGTGTGTTTATATTTCAATGAAATAAAATAAAGTCCAGCAATAAAGAAACGACTGCTTAAATTATAGTAGGTATCTAGCACGATGCCACTAAAGTAATGCGTTATATTTAAACAAGTTGACTTGGAAGGATTTCCACGATGCACTGTTAATAAGAAAATTAACATTCAGAACTGACCATAATACTGTCTCATTTTTGTAAAACAGATATTGTAGGCATTAATATTGTTCTCCAAATATTTCTGATCTCCTGTCTTCTGGTACGTGGTAGAGCTGCAGTCTGTACGTCTAGATCCCCTGGAGGTGGGTGGAACCAGGTGACCAATTCTGATCTATGTGTGATAAACTGAAGTTCAAGGTGATGGCTGCCGCTTCCCTTCGGGTTCTGGAGTGAGCCAAACCCACCTGCTGACACACCAGGCTCATGAAGTTTGTGAAATGAACTTGTGTTGCTTTAAGCCACCGACACCTTGAGTTTTGTTTGTTTGTTTTTTTACTGAAGATTAATCTAGCCTATCAAGACTAATACATCAATGACAAATGTGTGTGTAGCTGTGTGGGGATGCATTTGTATATTATAGATCACCTTATTTAATCATCACAGCAACTCTGTAAGATGGAACTATTATTTCCATTTTATGCTTCAGGAAACAGAAGCGCAATACAATTAAGTAAATTCCCCGGGTTATGCAATTAGCATTCTGCCAAGGAGAAATCAGATCCAAAGTATGTTTAATGGCCAAGCACACCTCTCCTCCTCCAACCATCCCACTGACATGCAGAGAACTGCTAGGCAGTTTTTCTTCAGAGGACCCTCAATACTATTTTAGGACAGAAGCATATGGCATCATGAAATCCAACCAAGAAAGGTTATGAGACTGCGGGCACAGGACACAGAAACCTTGCCTGCCATGCAGCACTTAGCTGCTGGTGGTAAAGAGAACAGGGGTAAAAATAGGATGCACAGAATCTTATCTATCATTTCTACTGGCACATTCGTGCCCTTTCAATCTTGAAAACAGACAGCAGCTGATACTCACAGTTATCCTTTTAGGGCAGGTTGGTATTAACAGTGTAGTGAGCCCCTCCGGGCTGTTTGACAAAAGCTCACAATCAGCTTAATGATAATTGGCCATTAGGACAGAGTCACAGTTGTGTTTGTACAGAGCAGGTGCAGGAACAAGGTAACAGGATAACGTACCACTGGCAAGAAATGCAGGTTGGCCCTTTATCCAAGTGGGAGAACTTCAGTTATACATGAAACATCACTGAGTGTGCGGGGGTAGCTGTGAGTAGCCAGCGATGGGGAGCTTGTAAGTGGGTATCGCGGGTGTATAACTGTGTAACATGCAAATTACTTCTCCCACGGAAGAGAAGATGGTCTAATTCACTGAGGGAAGCATTACAATACGCACTAAGACTAGTGAAGTGAATGATCAAAAGGATATCTTTGCTTCTAACAAGCCAGTTTGTACTCATTTTCCCAGTGCGCCAAGATCATGTCATCTCAGGAGTTCCAAAACAGTTTAAAAAAAAAAATAATAATAGGGAAGCCTGCTGAAGAGGAATTCTATTTATTTCTATACATTTTATGTCAATAGAGCTTTTTCCTTTGTGATGCATATTTTATCCATACAAATTATTGTATAATAACAACAGTTCGTTGCCATCTTACATGTAAGAGGGAATTTATTTACAGGAATGGAAGGGGAAATTAAAAAACTAAGAAGAGTCTAAAGAAAGGATCATATTACAGTGTGCTATTGGGACTTACTGGAGGAGGGCATGGCAACCCATGCCAGCATTCTTGCCTGGAGAATCCCTGTGGACAGAGGAGCCTGGCAGGCTACAATCCGCAGGGTTGCAAAGAATGGGACATGACTAAGCGACTAAGCTCAGCACAGCACAGCACTGGGACTTAAGAACAGAATAGATGCACAGTATATACAGATAAAGGTATGCTTTAAAACCCATTCACTCAGTGTCACAATGATTATTTTGCCAGGGAAGACAGTCCATTGCAGGCAGGGAGGCAGAGAGGGACATGTCACTTGGTGAGCTTCCAGTGTGTTTAAGAAACTCTGCTGGGCTTTTTACTGATGGGTATATTAAATGTTTATATGTATGCATTTATTTGTAGAATGTATTTACCTAATAATAAACTCCAGTATTCTTGGCTGGAAAATTCCATGGACAGAGGAGCCTGGTGGGCTGTGCAGTCCATGGGGTCACCAAGAGTTCGACACGACTGAGCAACTGAGCACACAAATATATTAAATATTATCTATGAAAATTATGTCACATAAATTATATATATGTATTTTTAACTAAAAAAGCATTGAGTCTTGACAATAATTCTAAAGGTTGAGGTGTTCTGACCACCACCTGACAAGAAGGCAGAGAGATTAAAGAAGTGGCCCAAAGCTGTTGGATGTGGACAAGGAAGAGTCCAGACCTGAAATGAAGGCAGATCTTCCCATTCAGAGACCAGTCACAACCACGATTTCATGCTACTGTCCAGAAATTTGCACACAGGAGAGAGGCTATATTGAAGGTAAGAATATCTTTCCAAGCCAACCTTGGAAGAAATTCCTAGAGGACTGCTTAAAGGATGAAGGGCAAACCTGTAACATTTACTAGGATCTACTGATTTACAAATGAAGTAAATCTATCTTTCCATTTTATGGATTAAAAAAATATTACTGAAATGAAGATTCTTTCATTTTCCAATCTGTAAGTAATTTATTTTTAAGACCATGTAAAAGCATGTCTTTTTCCCCTTGAAACTCCACAGGTGAAAAAACCAGAATTAAACAAACCTTGACAAAAATGATCAGTGTTAAGCAAACATGTGAGTTATGACCAAAAAAATGAAGGAGATATTCAGAATCTATGAATATTAAGTCAGTATATTTTTATATTTTACTAAACCTAATGAATATAAATTATTTAAAGTAAATTTTGCAAAAATTTTAAGTACATGAATTCCTTTTTTTTTTTTTCCACACTCCCTTTCTCTTCCTTTTCCAAAATTGACAATATGTCAAGGGAGCCCTGGAGCTCCCAAGTTACTTTTCCCTGATTTCAAGAAAACAATGACAGGGACTTCTCTGGTGGTTCAGTGGCTAAGTCTCTGCACTCCCCATGTGGGGAGGCCTGGGTTCAATTCCTGGTCAGGGGACTAGATCCCACATGCCACAGCTAAGAGTTCACATGCTGTGTGCTGTGGCAGGTCGCTCAGTCGTGTCTGACTCTGTGACCCCATGGGCTGTAGCCTGCCAGGCCCTCTGTCCATTGGAGTTCTCCAGGCAAGGATACGGGAGTAGGTTGCCATGCCCTCCTCCAAGGGATCTTCCCGCCCCAGAGATCGAACCCATGTCTCCTGTCTGCATCTCTTGTGTTGGCAGGTGGACTGTTCACCACTTGAGTTCTCACGCCACAACTAAAAGAGCAAAGATCACCCATGCTGCAACTAAGACCCGGTGCAGCCAAATGAATAAGTACTTTTTAAAAAGAAAAATAGGCTTCCCTCATAGCTCAGTTGGTAAAGAATCTGCCTGCAATGCAGGAGACCCTGGTTCGATTCCTGGATTGGAAAGATCCCCTGGAGAAGGGATAGTCTACCCACTCCAGTATTCTTGGGCTTCCCTTGTGGCTCGAGCTGGTAAAGAATCTGCGCGCAACGTGGGAGACCTGGGTTTGATCCCTGGGTTGGGAAGATCCCCTGGAGAAGGGAAAGACTACCCACTCCAGCATTCTGGCCTAGAGAATTCCATGGACTACACAGTGCAGCCAAATAAATAAATATTTTTAAAAAAGAAGACAAGAAAATAACCATGTCTTCTCAGACTTGTCCCCCCTATCCTGCAAATCTGTTAATTCCTTAAAGGCAAAGAAGCCTTCTGCTCTTCTAAATCCTAATCTCAACTTTACCTTAAAAATAAAACACTCTTGCTTTGCATGCAAGAGAATAGTATAGACACTGCTCTATAGCCTGCTTGATGTTCTAAAATTCTCAGAAAAGCTCAAAGGTATCTAATGCATATGAATTACAAACTTCAATCATACAGCTTTCCTGCTAATATATTCCTGAGCTCATCATATAGAGCACACTAGCATATTTGTATATTAGCTTCTGATAATTTTGTTTTAAATGGTGCATATTAAGTCAACCTGTGTTCTTCAGAACATTTTGCACACAGTTTGGGAACTATTCCCATCATTCATTTAGAGTGAACGCCCAAGGCAAGCACTGGCAGCACTAAGGTTAGTTTTGGTCTTTTATTAGCTTAGTTTTTGACAGCAGCACGTGATGAACCAATACCTGACATAGTTTCAGTCTTAGGGATCCTTTCCATCAGAGATAGGCTTTGTGATTTATCTCACTGTGTTTTTAAGAATGAGAGCTACACATGAAACACACAAGGCTCACGGGAAATACTTTCTGCTTAAAATTTCCCTCAAGTTTTGATAATAAGGAGCCATACAGATATTTCCACAAGTCATATTGGAATCAAAAGAGAGCTGAGCTTTTTTTCCCTACAAATAAATATTGGCAGCTAACAAGGAGAGTTAGTAGAAATGTATAGAATGCTTTGTAGTGCTAAGCCAAGACAGAAACTGGATAGCTAACTAAAGCAGTGAGCATTTTTGCCTTTACCTGAGACACTGTGTTGGTTTGCTAAAGATGAGCAGTGTGCTGCTGTGTCCACCAAAATGACCTTAGCTCAAAATTGTATAAAAGAGGAGAGAGATCGGTAACCCAGGAAGGAGTGGGTCCATTATCCACAAAGGTATAGTTCTGGATGTTAGTTATAAATACAAGCATAAGTTTGATAATGTGAAGAGACAGCCCAGATTGCTGAGATCACTAACTGTTGGAGCAAAGAAGGATTGAGTCAATAAAATCTTCATCTCAAACCAAGATTCATGCTACTCTCCGCATTAATCACCTGTCAGCGTCACCTGGAAAAGACCCTGATGCTGGGGAAGGTGGAAGGCAGGAGAAGGGGATGACAGAGGATGAGATGGTTGGATGGCATCACTGACTCAATGGACATGAGTTTGAGCAAGCTCCAAGAAATGGTGAAAAACAGGGAAGCCTAGTGTGCTGCAGTCTGTGGGGTTGCAAGGAGTTGGACTCAACTGAGCAACTGAACAAGTGTCCCCTGGACCACTTCTTCCGTGATGGTAGTTTTATAAATTAGAGAAATTCTGCACAGACATTTTGATTTATATATGGCTCAAGCATGACATGAAGGATTAGAAAACAAAGATTTCAGACCAAAGTGAGATGAGAGAAGACCAGAAACAAGAGTGCACTTCCCTAAAGTGAGGACTTCCTATTTAATGGATTTCACTAGACTGCCAAATTTTTCTTGAGAGACGGAGTCTGAATCAAGAAAAGGAGGAGATTGTCTTTTTATGGCAGAAATCATATTTCAGAACATTACACAGAATCCTTGAGAAAGACCTGATGATGTTTATCTGAGCTATCGTAAGCTGTAGTGCTGGGGAAGGGGTATGAATCATTGGGGTGTACAGTCATATTCTGAAATTCAATAGCCTGAACTCAAACTATTCTTGTTGCCAACTCATGCAAACTGCGGCTCCTTCCCAGGTCCCCTGTTCCTCCCAGTGACCTGAACTGGAATCCTCTGTGTGATCTACAATCTTCATATTCCACATAGAGTGACCAAGGCTTACATTCTTTGTCTTAATTCTCTCATCTATGATTTAAAACAAAAAATCCCCAAAGTTGGGAGTAGAACGAAATGGTACCCCACCTCATTCTTCAGCAAATTCATTAAAGGGACTTCTTTTATTAATTTTCATAATTAAGAAGTTATCAAAATAATTTATTAAGCATGCAGCTTAGACAGTATATTAAAAAGCAGAGACATCACTTTGCTGACAAACGTCTGTATCGTCAAAGCTACATTTTTCCAGGAGTTATGTATGGATGTGAGAGTTGCACCATAAAGCTGAAGGCTGAAGAATTGGTGCATTTGAATTGTGATGCTGGAGAAGACTCTTGAGAGTCCCTTGGACTGTAAGGAGATCAAACCAGCCAATCCTAAAGGAAATGAACCCTGACTATTCATTGGAAGGACTGATGTTGAAGCTCCAATACTTTGGCCTCCTGGTGGAAGGAGCTGACTCATTGGAAAACACCCTGTTGGGAAGGACTGAGGGCAGGGAAGGGGAGGGACAGGATGAGATGGTTAGATAGTGTCACCAACTCAATAGATATGAGTCTGAGCAAACTCTGGGACATGGTGAAGGACTGGGAAGCCTGGTGTGCTGCAGCCTATGGGGTCACAAAGAGTTGGATGTGACTTAGCAACTGAATAACAGCATTAAGCACACATCTATATATATCTCAGTATTACTCTCATGAAATCTTCTACCAATGAACAACTTCTCTGGACACAGCCTTTCCCCAGATTCTTCCCTAAATCTGCCCTAGGAATTAGGTCTTCCAAAAAGCCAACTGAGTTAACTTGGGTTGCAAAGATGAAAACTTTCAGAGTGGTTTGTCCTCCAAGAGATCAATACATTCTTTGGTGGATAAAACAAAAGGATTGGCCCAGTAGATGATTGCTAAGGTCATTCAAAAAATGCCGTTCTCGTACTCTAATGAAGTTAAATTGCAACAAGCAGAAGACTGGCAAGAAACATAAAGAACCGACTGTGTTCTTGATAAAGAAGTTAAGAGCTTTCAGTGAACATTTAAGCTTTCTAGGATATCAAATCTCAGCTGACAGCTGAGACAGGTCTGAGCTGTAGCCACATCGTCTATCGCCTCGTGCGTCTCCTGCCTCTTCTTGGTCAGCTACTCCAGGGCACTCACAGTTCCCACAGTACCGTGCTGCCTCCTTCTGCTCCCGGACCTTGCCCTCCCCTCCCAGGAGCCTCTTTCTCATTCTGCACATCATAGCATTAACAGTCCTCGGCACTCGGCCAGACAGAACTACCTGCTCATTGCTCAGGGCTTCCTCGGAACCTACTGCTGATTGAATTCTCACTGTAACACCCTTAAATGTAAGTTCTTGCTTGTGATGTAGTTCAAAGGTACAGAAAAGATAGTGGATTCTATACTGTCCAAGTGCGCATCACTCAGGCTTTAAAATGTTAGCACTCTATCCTAGGTGCCTTTGTGCTTTAAAAAGAATATAAGGGGATAAAAATTAGAGCTATTGCAAAGACCATCAATCTTCCTCCCCACTTCTCTTTCCCAGAGGCAACTACTATCCTAAAATTGATGTTTCTGTATCCCAACTATTTTTTCTATTTTCACCATACATTTGCAAGTATTTTGCAATACTGATTTATGGGTTTCCAGGGTACATAAGGGGTTATCTCATTTTAAGAATCAATTTGTGATATTCTCTATTTAACTCAACATTATGTTTTAGGATTGTTGCATGTGGATTCATGTCCATCTAGTCCATTCATATTTCCTGCTGGTATTCCAATGTTAAGATTATAGTTTATGAATCCCTCATGAAAGATTATTTAGCTGGTATCTAAACTTTTGGCAATTACAACAGTTACAATTGTTTGAATTACAAACAATTCTCCAGTGGGCGTCCTGATAAAGTTCTCTTTTGTGCTCTTGTGCAAGTTTCTCTAAGAAATATAACTACAACTGGGATAGCTGTGTCATAGGATATGCACATCCTTAGCTCAACTAGATATTAACAGGTAACTCTCAAGATGATTGTAACAACTACCATCTCACCAACAGTATATGAGAGCTTCCATTTCCACATCATTGTCACTTGGTATTACCAGTCTTTTGCTTTTCAGTATGCTGGCTGTGATTTAATCACTATATCCCGACTACCTGCTATATATTCAGATTTCTTCTTCTTCAAATTGCTTGCTCATATTTTTGTCCATTTTGATCCATTGTTTATGGTGGGGTTTTTTTTTTCTGTTTTGGGACTTTTAATTCTTTCCTATGATGAGGTTATACAACTGTCTTTAAAATTCACATTATTTGGGCTTTCTACTTGTCTTTGTACTTCTTGGTCTCTGATTGATAGATTTTTCTTTATTCTTCTCCCTTTCTTTGGTTTGGAAGTTGTATGCTTTATTTCTATTTTCTTTATAGCAACCATTAAATATTTAATATATTCTGGTTTTACCTATCAGGCCAATATATCTATCAGGTTGATCTATCCAGATGGCTCAGCAGGTAAAGACTCTGCCTGCAATGCAGGAGACACAGGAGATATGAGTGCCATCCCTAGAAGATCTCCTGGAGCCGGAAGTGGCACCCCACTCCAGTGTTCTTGCCTGGGAAATCCCCTGGACAGAGGAGCCTGGTGGACCTCAGTCCAAGAAGAATAGGCCGCAACTTAGCAACCAAACAACAGCAACAAACTGAAAAAATATGCAAAGGCTTGAATCTGATCACCCCTCTCCATCTTCCATGTTATTAAAGCCTTGCTTTTGCCTTGTTTTTATAATCCCCCTTATTGCCAACACATTCAGACACTCCAGCATTTTTGTTTTTGTTTCACTTGTACAAACATACTTGTCAACTTCACATCTGCTGCTTAAATTTCATTCCTTCTTTCTTGGTTCAGTTTCTTTCTTTCTGAATAATATGTGATTAGTTCATTTAGTAAAGGTCTGTGAATAGTATACTCAGGGTCTGTCTGAAAACATCTTTAGTTCAACATCAATCTTGTATAATTGAATTATAATTATCCAAGAAATGCATGTAAATAGCTTACATTTTTAATGGTGCTAAATGCAGTCATCTAATTTCCCTGGAAATAACAATTTTCAACTTGTGAAAGTGAAAGTCGCTCAGTCATGTCCAACTTTTTGCAACCCCATGGACTGTAGCCTGCCAGGCTCCCCTGACCATGGAATTCTCCAGGCCAGAATACTGGAGTAGGTAGCCATTCCCTTCTCCAGGGATCTTCCCAACCCAGGGATCAAACCCTGGTCTCCCGCATCACTGGTGGATTCTTTACCATCTAAACCACTAGGGAAATTTTGGGGGAATATTATCCCTTATGGTATTTACCTCCATGTTTTTAAATAGTGTGCTTGTAATACTCTCTTAATTCACTATAATATTTTTTATTAATGACCTACTATGGTAGACATGAATTAAACGCTAATGATTTATCTCAAAGATACAAAACCAGGGTTCTAAGAGTGAAAAAAGGGAGGAGTAAGGCAAAGAAGGATGGGAAGTGGTGTTAAATAATGCATTTATTTAACTACTACTATTGGCTACTGCTTCCCAATAAGCCAAAAAGAGATAGTGCAGGTGGATCCCAGGTGCGTATGGAGAAATGAGGCTTTGGAAGAGTTCTTTGGGAAGAAGATACCTGGTTCCCTTCTCTCTCCCAATTCCCATCTCTTAACTTTGCATGGGTTATCTCATCTGTAAAACCGGGGCTAGTAATAGTACCTACCACAGAGGGTCATTATGAACCTTGGATGAATTAAAAGATAGATAGAAAGATGGAAGTCACTTAGTCGTGTCCAATTCTTTGCAACCCCATGGAATAGTCCATGGAATTCTCCAGGCCGGAATACTGGAGTGGGTATCTGTTCCTGTCTTCAGGGGAATCTTCCCAACGTGGGGATTGAACCCAGGTCTCCCACATTGCAGGCAGGTTCTTTACCAGCTGAGTCACCAGGGAAGAGAAGCAATATGAACTGAGCCTGGTATACAGTAAGGACTTAACAACCATTAGGTATTATTGCTATTTTCCATGTCTCTTAATATCATATTTTCCTTATTCCTCTGGGCTTCCTTCTGAGTGATTTCCTCACATCCTTCAGTGTTTTGATTCTCTCTCTGGCTGTGTCCACTCTGCTGTTTAATCCAAACACTCGGTGCTTAATGTCAGTGACTATATTGATCACTCACTTCTAGATGCTTTGCTTCCTTTTCTAGTCTGTCTTTTGTTTGCTTGTTTTTCATAGGGGTCTCTTCTTTCATGATGGCTTCTATTATTTAATTTTCTTATTGTAAGCATCTATATTTTATAATAACCGTTAGCTTTTCCTCTTATTTCTAGCTCTGCCTTTGCTGCATCTGCTGGTTTTCCTTATTGTGGTCTCTTTCTTCATGGGATTTGGAACTTGTCACTGTGAATTTATGCTCAACAGAATGGGCTTTCATTCCCTACAGAGTGGTTTTTTATTTGCTTCTATCAGTATCTCAGTGATTCCAACAGTCCAGGGGAAAAAAGTTACGATCATTTTTGGTGCTGGGTTTCCTGAACCCTATCAGCAGGATATATTTGAATTCCACATAAAGAGGGGCACAGGCTTGCCATCTGAGTTTCTCCCAGGGTCCTTCCTCTCTCTACTCGCATCCTAAGAACGAAAGTTTCTCACTACCTCCCTGCCCTTACGGACAGAGTTTCCTTGTCTTTGTTTCCCTATTCTCCAGTTTAAGTGAAGCCAGACCCTTCACTTCCCTTCCCTTCAGCAGAGCCTTCCCTTCATCAGAGTCTTAGCTCATTGCTTCAAGCAAGGCAAGGACACTGCTCATGGCCCTGAATTGGGCATTGAGACTCCAATCCTCAGCATCTAGGGTGTACATCCAGGTCAGGCATCCCAGAGGAACATCAGTGTGGCCAACTGTGCTGCTAGAAATTCTAGTTAACTCTCTACATCTTGTCTCCCTCCCTGGTCAATAAGCATCTCTCAGGCAAGGACCACAGTTTATTCCCCAGTCCCTTTGCTCTGCTCTGCTCTCTCAGCTTCTAGCATAGTTCTGGCACTTGGTAAACAGGAGCTCGGTAAATATGGGACGGGTAAATGAGCGAATGAATGAATGAACAGCTATAATTTGGGTCAGTTTAACAGCTCCATAAACATTTCCTACAACTTGTCTCTTGAAGCACAAGGTTGACTATTTCCAACACACAGATAAGAGATGTATCTGAGGATTCGGAGGCCTGGAGACACTTGGAAACGTATGTAGCACCTACTTGTTCTGATGGGATCTTCAGCTAGTTGTCTTCCTCACTGTTTGAAACAACACTGAAATTAAATAACTGAAACTGTATTAAAACCCAAGAATAGCACTCAGGCACTATATATATCTTCTGGCTACCTAGTTATATAGTGCACTGAAATGAGGCAAGAAGCTTTTGGGCAATTTAATTAACATCTTTCCAGATCTTCAATTTCTTAAAAATACCAGGATGCTTCATTTTTGAGTTGCTTATAGTGCAAAAGAAAGACACTCTGATTAGTCTTTCCCTATCTATCATTGAGAGGTTGAGGCAGGGAATTGGAAGAGGGAGAAAGAGAGAGGAAAAGCCTTGTCCTTTATAACCTGCTGCTGCTGCTGCTGCTGCTTCAGTCGTGTCCGACTCTGTGTGACCCCATAGACGGCAGCCCACCAGGCTCCGCCGTGCCTGGGATTCTCCAGGCAAGAACACTGGAGTGGGTTGCCATTTCCTTCTCCAGTGCATGAAAGTGAAAAGTGAAAGTGAAGTTGCTCAGTCGTGTCCGACTCCTAGCGACCCCATGGACTGCAGCCAACCATTATTAACCTAGAACATGTCTTTTTCTTGAACTTACATTTTGAATATGGTAAATAAAAATGCATGTGTTGTCAGCTAATTATGCATGGCAAAAAATAGCAAAAGTAATTAGGGTCAAAAGACCTTTAATGATAGTAACACACACACACACAGGAACATGCGTGTGTTCCTGTTTCTTTCATGAGAAAGACCATGCATTCTGCTGTGAAATTTGCAAGGTTTATCGCATTAGTGTCAACACTTGATGTTTTTATTATCTGAGATCCTGAGCAAGCTTTTAATGAAGTGTGTGTAGAAAATATTGTTCTTGTGATTCCCTTCCCTTGGCTCCAATATGATAGTTTAATCTGATTAAACTAAGTTCATTTCCTTCTCAGGCTCACCCTAGAGTGCTGGCCACTTTTGATAATATGCCTTGTCATCCAAGTCTCGGATTATTCCTCTGAGGCCAGCCAGCTCCATATGGCAACAAAATGCTGATGAAGTAGTTTGAGTTCTTTAGTAGTTTTTTTCCTTTCTGTTTTTCAGAAGAAGAAAAAGAAGTACAAACAGGACTGTGTCAGAGAATAAACCAAAGAGCCAAATGGAATAGTCAAAATGAGATCAGAGAAATGGCAGAAGATTACTTTTCTGGATTGTTGGCCTCTTCGGAAAGTATGCTGGTGGGCAAGTATTTTTGTCGTAATGGAAAGAGCTGTTGTAATTACTGGTCAGCTCTGTAAGTGGATGATTTTCCCGTGTGGGGCAGTCGTGTGAAGACAAATGCTATTGTCTTGCAAACCATGGCCATCCCTAGAGCGTGCAGGGTCCTTGTCTTAGAAATTATTGGAGTCACTGCAAATCAGCATGTCCACACTGGTCTCACCTGATTCACAAAAGAAATAGCTAGCTGGCCAGGGGGAGTGACCTGCTAGATAGGCCACGCTCCTGGAACAAAGGACAAACCACAGGGCCCACCACCACCCATGAATGCGAGTTTTGAGCTCCTTGGGACATCTGGTCAACCTCACATGCCAGACATATGGTGGGATGGAGTTCAAGGATTGGAAAATATATCAAAAAGGAAAAGTAGGCATCTAGGGCAACATGGGTTCTGGTCTAGGTCCAGGCCTCCCCACTCAGATAGCTGCTACCCCTCCAGTCCCAGTTACCTAGTGAGGTCTTAGAAAACATCAATAAAAATGCTCCAAAGAGGGGGTCATGGGGTAGGAGACTGAGGGGATTCTCCTAGGATGGAGGATGCAAGTCAAGAACCAGGAATTTCATTGCTGTAAACAGCCCACAGTCCTAATATATTTCATCTAGCTGTTCTCGCAGACACTGGCATGAATGGCAGCTCAGAGGTCATCTCCCAGCCGAGACTTTCCTGCCCAGGTAGAGGGTGACTCATTCTTCCCTCTGCGTTCCCACAGCATCTTCTTCATGCCTCAGCTCTCAAATGGCTCTGTGATATGTGGTTCTCTCTCCCTCTCCCCTCGTAGGCTTGGAGACTCTGTGGAGAATAATTACATATTGTGTTTCTTTATGTCTGCAGGGCCTGGACACCTGGAAGAGCAGCGATGTTTGGAAAATGGAGGAATGAATGCCTTGCCCACCTTCCGGTCACCTCATGTAACGTGTATTCCATATACTGATTGCGAATTATGTATAGACACAAAACTATGGCAGGCATTGTGATGCTATGTTAAATATTCATACTAAGTGATTAAAAACAGGAGTTTCCTTTTTAAGTCTTTACTGCAGCGGCAGGTTGAGCCACAAGCACATTGTTCTAGGGTATCAATATTCCTTAGTGGGCTGTGGGGAAGTTCAAACATGTATATGGGAGCTTTCCATACTAGTCACACTGATGGTGTCTTGAATTTGAACCTTGCTTTCACATCCATTATCTCTGTGAGCCTCGCAAAATCCTGTAAGATGGGTAGGCTCTTTCATTTCACAGGAAAAGAAAGCCAGACAGACTGATTAACTGATGCATCTCTGGTCCCCAAAATTTCCAACATGACTGTCTTGACCAACTTAAATCTTTTTCCCCCCTATACATTTGCTGTCCTGATGCTGGCCAAATCATTTAACCTCTCGTCAATCTTTTTAGACTTTTTATCTAAAAAGAGGGAAGATGTACTCTGCACAGTGGGGAAGTAAGATCCAGGAATTAAAGGGATGCTTAAATACTTTGTAGATATTCTTTTGTGTCTTAGTGGTGGCGGCGGTTGTTTACTGCTCAGTCGTGTCTGACTCTTTGCAACCCTGTGGACTGTAGCCTGCCAGGCTCCTCTGTCCATGGGGTTTTCCAGGCAAGAATACTAGAGTGAGGTGCTATGTCCTTCTCAAGGGGATCTTCCCAAGCCAGTGATTGAGCTGTGTCTCCTGCTTCGCAGGTGGATTCTTTCTGAGCCCCCAGGGAAGCCTGTCTTGGTGGTAGTTTTCCACAACCGTGTCATGGACATGAGATCCCAGGTGCCATGACTAGGACCTGCTGCTGCTGCTGCTAAGTCGCTTCAGTCGTGTCCGACTCTGTGCGACCCCAGAGACGGCAGCGCACCAGGCTCCCCCGTCCCTGGGATTCTCCAGGCAAGGACACTGGAGTGGGTTGCCATTTCCTTCTCCAATGCATGAAAGTGAAAAGTGAAAGTGAAGTCACTTAGTCGTGTCCAACCCTTAGTGACCCCATGGACTGCTGCCTACCAGACTCTTCTGCCTGTGGGATTTTCCAGGCAAGAGTACTGGAGTGGGGTACCATTGCCTTCTCTGACCTGGAGCAGACAAATAAATAATTTTTTTTTTTTTAAAAAAGACTAGACTTGGAGATATGCCCTGTTATCAGATAGGTTTGCACTTTCCCATGGTCATAGGCTAAGTGACGCTTTTATATATGTGCACCCTGGGCCACCAAAGGGCCTCAGCAGGAGAAACAGTGGCTGACCCGATCCAGCACGACTGCTGAAAACATCCAGGACGTTCACGCCCACATTCTGGGGATGGGTGTTGCCCCTTTCATGTGACCGGGACACATGACAGTTTCGAGCACTCTTCAGGACTCTAGCGTTCCATTCTCCAGCGACAGCGCCGTCAGCCCTCTGCTCGCATTCAATCTCTAGCCAGGCTCCACCCATTCAATCGATTTTTAATTTTAAAACCTGCCATCTCTGCTGCCACTGTCACCACCCGCGTGGAGATTATCTGTGCTGCTCCCACCCCTTCTCCCTGAACGCTGCTGCCGAATGAGCCTTATTTGTTCAAGGACTATTTTTATCCCATCCTTCTCCTGCTCTAAAATCTCCCTTGGCTTACCCAATCAAGTCCAAACCCTGCCTTCTGGAACTAGAAGCTGTCTTAATCTGCCATGAGTTCACCTGTGTAGCCCAGATCTCATTATTTCCAAACAGAAACATTTGTCCTCATCACTCTGCTCTTGCTCACACTTTGCCTCAGCCTAAAATGTCCTCTCCCCTGTTTTTTCCCCTCTGTCTAAACATTACAAATCTTTTCAAGATGAGCTCTGATTCCTTGACTTTCCTTACAGCCCATCATTCACATTCTGGTCTGCAATGCTCTTATCTACATCATACGTGGACAGAACACATTTTGAAGTTGAATCCAATACTGTTCTGAATCATTCTGTTTGTTTCACTTTACTTCCCTAGTGGCTCAGACGTTAAGGAGTCTGCCTGTAATGTGGGAGACCTGGGTTCCATCCCTGGGTTGGGAAGATCCTCTGGAGAAAGAAATGGGAACCCACTCTAGTATTCTTGCCTGGAAAATCCAATGGATGGAAGAGCCTGGCGGGCTACAGTCCATGGGGTTTCATTTGATAATTTGCTCTTCTTAAAAAGGCCTTTCTCATTTCTTATTTCCCTATAGAATAAAATTCAAATCTTTGGGAGTCTGGATCCTTCTTAATCCAGTTACAACAGATCACTGACTGTGACCCAATATTCCAAACCACATTCCCTTAAAAATCATATATACAGATCAATTTTTCTCAATGTGAAAACAGTACATTCTTATTATAGAAAATCTGTAAAGGATGTGTATGCACGCTAAGCTGCTTCAGTCATGTCTGACTCTTTGCGACTCTATGGACTGTAGCCCACCAGGCTCCTCTGTCCATGAGATTCTCCAGGCAAGAATACTGGAGTGGGTTGCTGTGCCATCTGCCAGGGGACCTTCCCAACCCAGGGACCGAAACTGCATCTCCTGCAGCTCCTGACTTGCAGGCAGATTCTTTACTGCTGAATCACCGGGGAAGCCCGTATAAAGAATAGTGTTAAACAAAGAAGTAGGAAAAATTGACCCCTCCAAAACAGCCCCATTTAGCACTCCCTCTGAAAGACACAGTCCTGCTAGGTCCTCTCAAATGAGCATGACTCAAGAACTGTCCAAATACCACCTCACCTGTGAAGCTCTCCTTAAGTCTCATCCTCACAGGCAAGACTAATTCTGCTTCCCCACCTCGATCTTCCATGGGTTTCTAACATACTGACATCATGTTGTTCAGCTCAAAGTGACTTGGCAGTTACTTGAACCCCATCTTTGGCCACCTGATGTGAAGAACAGACTCACTGGAAAAGATCCTGATTCTGGGGAAGACTGAGGGCAGGAGGAGAAGGGGGTGACAGAGGATGAGATGGTTGGATGGCATCACCGACTCAATGGACATGAGTTTGAGCAAACTCCGGGAGATAGTGAAGGACAGGGCAGCTTGGTGTGCTGCAATCCATGGGGTCGCAAAGAGTCAGACACGACGGAGCGACCGAACAATGACAAAATTGTCTGCATCCCTGGAATCCACTTTCCTGCATCTATTGGTCTCTTTTATCTTCCCAAATCTCAGTAAGCCTCTTTTCCTGATGGTCTTTGGAAAGAGATTAAATGTTACTTATTAACTTTCTACATGATCACTACTTTTGATTTTGTCATTCTCGTGGACACTAACCAGGTTATACCCTTCATTTATAGAATATGAGCTAAAATTAGTTTCTAAATATGCTTTCTAAATATGCTTGCATATCTCTATGGAGATGAATAGCATATTGAAAGGCACTTTTTTGGAACACTGGAAGGACAGATTAGAAGTGAGCAATGACATATTTCTAAGGTTAGAACTATGAACTTACATTCAATCCTGACATGGCATGGTCCTAACATTTGCCCTCCTCTCTCCATTACCGCTATCCATACCCTTTGGCCATTTCAATACAACCTAAACCAAATTTTTAGGTATTAAATTATCTCATACCCCCAGTCTCTTTCAGTATCCGAAATGCCTGTCCGTTTACCTAAAGGGCCAAAACTCTTGACCATATGGCTCCAAACTGTTTATGTTTTTAATCTAAAATTCAGACATATTTCCTAAGAAATTCTAGGTTCTACTTAACACTAGTCTCTTTTGTGGGCTTCCCTGGGAGCTCAGAGGGTAAAGAATCTGCCTGCAATGTAAGAGACCAGTTCACCCCATGCACTTTCAAGGCTCTGGTTTCACTTTTGTAATTTCCTCTGCCTGGGATGTACCCACTGTTCCCTTCTTCTCCATGTGTCCAAACTTTTCAAAACATCAAGACCCCATTGACATACCATCTCCTCCTTGAGTTAGGAAAACTACACGCAAATGTTTCCCTTATTTAGCACTTCCTTCATCCTGCCTTGTGTTAGTTAGCTGGCGACACATTTGTCTCCCCTATTTGTTCATGATCTTTTTCAGAGCAGAAACCAGGCTTTCTTTCTCTCTGCTCAGTGCCTAAGATGGTTCCTTGCCGTGAGCACTAAATAAAGTTGTATTTATCTGAAACCTCAAACTTGGAATATTGTTTAGGAAAAAACCCAACAGACTGGAAATTCGGGGGCATGAATTTTGTTCTTAGCTTCAGTGGTAACTGTCTTCTGATTGTGGGATCTTGGGACACCATTTTTCTCAGCTGTAAAATCAAGAAACTGGTCTTCATGTTTCCCCAGTGGCTCGTCAGTAAGAAATCCACCTGCAATGCAGGAGGCATGGGAGACAACGGGCTCAATTCCTGGGTGGAGAAGATTCCCTGGAGAAGGAAATGGCAGCCCACTCAGTATTCTCACCTGCGAAATCCCACTGACAGAGGAGCCTGGTGGGCTATAGTCCATGGGGTCACAAAGAGTTGGACACAACTGAGTGAACACACACACACACACACACACACACACACACGCATCTTTAGGGGTCCTAACTTTAGTGATCAAAGAAGAAATTTGAAACCCCTCATTTACACTGAATTTAAGATCTCCACTTACACTGTTACTGGGAATATACCCTTAATTTGCTGCAGGGAGGAAGGAAGAACGTCTTTTGAGAGTCACGAGTTGAGCCACTGGACAGATGAGAAAATAAAGGCTCTAACAGGGGTAAAATCTGGAGTTTGGGCCCAAACTGGTTGATTTCAGTTCTACTGTTTTTTATGCAGGTAAACTCTCTCTTGAGATGAAACCTAAAAAAGGAACCTAGATAAGTTAATATTTGAAATGAATAAATAACTGACAGGCCATAGAAAAGTCATCATTCATGCCTCAGAGGAAAGAACTAAAAATAGATTTAAGCAGTGGTTGGAAAAAGTTGTGTTGGGGAATGAAATCTACTCATTCCAGGCAGAAGAATATAAGGTGTGTGGTTTGCAAAAGCAGCAACATATAGCAAGAAGAGGCCAGATTACTCAGGGGAAGATGCACAAGGAAAAGGCTTAAGAACAAGGATGCTGGGATAAACCTAGACACACAATATATAAAATAGATAACCAACAAAGACCTACTATATAGCACAGGGAACTATACTCAATATTTTGCAATAGCCTACAAGAGAAAAGAATCTGAAAAAAATAGGTATATGTGTATGTATAACTGAATCACTTTTCTGTATACTTGAACACACCATTGTAAATCAACTATATTTTAATTTAAAAAAAAGAAAAAGAAAAGAACATGGAAATTTGGACCTGCCACTTAGATGAAATATGCCTTTTCAGTTACCTCAATTTCAAGTCAATATGCTATCATTTGACCTCATTTCAAAGACAATCAAGGAAAGATGCTTATTGAGATTTGGAAAGAGAGAGGAGAGGCCGATTAGACATAGGAACATGAATTCCAAGGATGCCAACAATTTGATGGGGGTCAAATAACTGCCAGATTGTTCTGACCTGGACAGAGCCCTGGCAGTAAAACACACAGAACTAAAAAAGCATGTATATAAACATATGTCAAGACAAGTTGGGGTCCATGATAAAGCTACCTGCTATGACCGTGCATTTACATGCGGTTTGTACTCTGAAGTTCCCTCCTTCTGTAGTTCAGGAGCTTTTTGGTTCAGTCAGTTCACTGGTCATGAAATTCCCGAATGAGGACTGGAAATGAACTTGGGCCAAGACAGTTATCCAACAGTAAGATTCTGAACTGGAGAACTCCTAACCCTTTAATTGGGAGCATAATGTCTAGAAGTTAAATAACATGTGAAGAGAAGCATCTATGCCTGGAGATGCTTTGAATAATTTTTCCTACATAACCAAAAAAGCAGTCTTTCCAAGGTGAGTTTTTCTCAGATGGCTTAGATTCTATTAGGAGAAAGAAGGGATACAGAAGTCATTTCTTTTAGTCTAGAGGTTTTCCTCCTCTTCAAGGGAAGAACCAGGAAGAGCCAAATCATGCAACAATAATCAGGCGTGGCTGAACAACTCATCTTCGTCTGCTTTGCAAGGGAGGCCGAGGTGGGAAGTAGCCTTGATGGTATAGTCTTTAGAATCCTCATTCAGATTACTTTTTTAATGAGTACTTTATGCAGTTAGAGTCACAAAACCTGCCTGAAAAATCAGACTTCTTGGCAATTCCAAAATTAGCCATGGAAAATGCCAAATATTGACACTATTTTCTAAATGTAGCTCTTATGCAGGCCCCACTGTTGCAGGTTGTGGCTAAGGACTCCCGATGTGTAACCCTGCTGGGTAAGCATTCCCACCAGGAACCTCAGGGGAAGCTGGCCAGGTTTCCATCAAACAGAATGGAAGCACTTCCCCAGACATCTGTATAACCTGCACACAGCTCAAGAAAGCGGAAGGAGGAGTAGGTGGAGCTATGAATACTGATGCGCAAGTTTAATTTTAAAGAAACTGTGTAGGCAGATTCAGTCCTACATGGGAATTTCTGAAAAATTAAAATAAGGCTAACGAAAACTATTTTAAAGCATATAAATGACAGTAAGACGCCGTCCTGGCCACCTTTATCTTTGGTCTACACCCGTGTCTCTAGGAAACAGTGAAAAGAATTTGTGTAAGACTTAGGAGATGGGAGTCTCAAATAGACAGTTTTCACAGAAAGAGACTCACAGACTTAGAGAATGAACTTATGGTTGCTGCAGGGGAAGGATGGGTGGAAGGGATAGCTAGGGATTTGGGGATGGACATGCGTACTCTGCTATATTTAAAACGGATAACCAACAAGGACCTCCTGTATAGCACAGGGAACTTTGCTCAGTGTTATGTGGCAGCCTGGATGGGAGGGGAGTTTGGGGGAGAGTGGATACGTGCATATGAATGACTGAGCCCTTTCATTGTTCATCTGAAACTATCACAACACTGTTAAACAGCTACACCTCAGTAGAAAATAAAAAGGTAAAAAGATAGGCAGTTTTCATCCACTCCAGTATTCTTGCCTGGGAAATCCCACGGACAGAGGACCCTGGTGGGCTGCTCAAGAGTTGGACACGACCTAGCCACTAAACCACCACCACCACCACCCACAGACTTGCGCTGGGTATATTTTTTTTTCCAATCTGCCCACTTCATCCCTTCCCCCTGCTACCAGCACACCTAGAAGTCATTCTGTTTAGGACTCAAAAATGGCAAGTCCAAACTCACCACAGTTTCAGCCCCTAACGCCTAACTACATGCTCAGTCTAATGTTTCCAGGGCACAGCTAGATACATGCCAGGCATGGCATCATGCTCTCTGGTGGCAGAACCCGGGAAGGCTCATTCCCTTCCAGAGTGTACAATATTAAAATGATAAAGCAACCAGGAGAATAACCGCAGGGCAAAGAATGACTATGATTAATTAGCATTGTAAGAAAGACCCGAACTGACTGTTACTAGAGGGAAAAGCCTCTGGCTTGGAGGATCAGTACATAATCCCCGGGGAAGGTCACACTTAGGCCTGGGCCAGCAGCAGGTCTAGGAGGGCAAGGGGATTCTAAGTGCGGAGCAAAGTGTGAGCAAAAGCAGAGAGGTCTCCAGGTACAAGCATATCCCCTTCTATCAGTTCAGTTCAGTTCAGTTGCACACTCGTGTTCGACTCTTACTAACCCCACGGACTGCAGCACACCAGGCCTCCCTGTCTATCACCAACTCCCGGAGCTTACTCAAACTCATGTCCATTGAGTCAGTGATGCCATCCAAACATCTCTTCCTCTGTTGCCCCCTTCTCCTCCTGCCCTCAATCTTTCCCAGCATCAGGCTCTTTTCTAGTGAGTCAGTTCTTTGCATCAGGTGGCCAAAGTACTGGAGTTTCAGCTTCAGCATCAGACCTTCCAATGAATACTCAGGACTGATCTCCTTTAGGATGGACTGGTTGGATCTCCTGGCAGTCCGAGTTACCACACGGCTATGGTCCGTACCTGGCTCTGCTGCCAGGGGTACTACGGTTAGGGGGAGGGTGAGACGGAGGAGATGACGAACGGTCCTCTCAGCCTGCTCACCGTAAGGCCTCTGAGGGGAAGGACGTGACGGAGCAAAGAAAGTGAAAGAGGAAAATGATGGACCCTTCTAGTATTTATCTCACGTGCGCATGCACACACACACAATTTATGTTTTCTTTCTATAAGCTTGTAGAGTCCCCAGTGTTTTCACATTGTAAAAAGAAACTCTGTTACGAAGACTTCTCCCACCTTCCTTTTGCTGCGACACAAAACAACTCTCCATCATCTGACCAGGATACCGGAATCACGTCACCATTTTACCCGCAGCCCACTGAACACTTCTTTCTATCTCGCCACTCATGGCTAAGAAATCAAGCTAACTGTGAAAATCATTTCGCTCCTGGGCAAACAGAAAGAAACCACTTGGAAAGTTCTCCTCGGAAGGAGAAACAAGTCTGAAGTCAGTCATTTCCAGATCGGCTGTGTTATTTAGCAAGGATTTGCTATATAGGATGGGCGCACTTTCACCCTTGGATCTGTCTTGGAGAGATTCAGGGTGTCTTACAGAACTGCCAGAATATAAACTCTAACACAGGTTGCGTGAGCTTGTATGGTGGGGGTCATTCACTTGAAAGGACAACTGGCTGTCTTGGATCTCCTCCATGCACAAACATAGAAAGGGAATGTTTCTTCAAACAACAATGCCTTGTGTGGGGCTCACGATGCTACTCAGTTTAAGTCAGCACAACACAACGTACGCAAGGAACGCATGCAGGTGAAGGCAGGCTGGATCCACTGCCGGTCTCTGGGCAGGCGGGTAGGCAGAGTCTCTCCCCACATCCAAGGACCCACTGCCAGCTGCGGAGCAGAGCTCAGGAGGGCCCCTGGACCCAGATGACTTCTCTCTTAAACACATGTGCACTCTGAGCTCCCAGAGGTAAGATCCACAAGCTTCTCTGGGTTCTTAGGTTGTGCCTACAGCAGCATCGCCTAGAGAAGGCAATGGCACCCCACTTCAGTACTCTTGCCTGGAAAATCCCATGGACGGGGGAGCCTGGTGGGCTGCCGTCTATGGGGTCACATGGAGTCGGACACGACTGAAGTGACTTAGCAGCAGCAGCAGAGCAGCATCGCCACCTTGAGAGAAAGGCACTTACTGGATTCAGAAACACATTTGATGATTATCAGAGTGATTAGAAGGAATCAGGGCAAAGGGAGAAACTCAGGGGCAAGGAGAATTTCTCAAGTAACAACAACAAAAAAAGGCTCAATCTCCGTCTTCGCCCACCTGCAGAAAGAGAAATACAGCTTCCCTGGCCATGGCAGAGCCTGGTCGCCCAGGAACAAGGAACTCCATGGCCAGGCTGGAGGCGGGGAGGGGAGATGGCCATCTGTCTCGCCGTTCAGGTGAGATGTCTCCAGGCCACTCTCTCCTTCATCTTAACTCCTGTCCTCGAGCTTTGCAGGGGACAAGATGGCGAAGCTCACGGGAGCACTCAGGTGTCCCAGAGTGAAGACCTGGGTGTGTAAAGGTGAGGGCAGGAGGGGCCACCTCTACTGGGGGGGAGGTCCTGGAGAGCCCCCACCAGCAGGTGATGTGGGAACAGGACAGGCAGGTATGGAAGAGAAGCCCCAGAACCCGGCAGGCACGGAGGCAAGAGAGCCTGCCCTGCTTCAGGAAGAGCGGACACTGCGGATGGCTGGAGTGTGGAGGTGCAGCTGGCAGGAGAAAGTACGGAGAGGCACGTGAGAGGGGCTGGGACCTGGGGCCCCTTGCTGTGGGGCTTGCATCTGGACAAACATCTCCTCTGGCAACTGAACGCAAGGAACCTACAAGGGAGTGAAAATTGCGGCACGCATGTGCAGTGGGGGCACATTATGAATGCCAAGAGACAAAAAGACCAAAAACCCAACTGCCACTTCTGGGGTTTGGGGAGCAAAAGCAGGGTCCTGTGCATGATCCCTGATGCATGATCCCCCACCACCGAGGGGGTGGGAAGACCAACTAAGCCACTCCTCCACCCCTACCGTCACTCCATTTAAGAGACCAGCTCACCCCCGTCTCAGGGAGCAAGCAAGGGAAACTATTGTTGGCTTTTGCTCCCTGGTGTGGCAGCATAAGTCTCAATACAGCCTTGCCTGAATGCCTCATTTTGATCCCTTTCTTATCAATTTCTATTGTCTAAGAACCTGGGTCAGTAACACAAGGGCTGGCTCCTTCTGAGAGCCTCGGTGCCTTTAAGGAATTGGGGCTTGTCTTTAAGATACTGGGGAGTCGAGGGAACTTCACAGGAGAGTGTGACATGATTTGATTTAAATCTTGAAGACTTACCCAGGCAGCCAGTGGGAGAAGGACCCATGAGTGGATGCCAGGCAGGGGACCAGCCAGGGCTGCTGGCATCAACAAGTAAGACAGGATATGGGCAGATTTCCTGGGGTAGAAGGGAACATCTTGGAGGATACTGGGATACATGGGCAGATATATCCTGAAGGTGATGATATGCTTAAATTAGGCACAGGCTCCTTCCGCGGCCCTGGGAAGGGATCCAGCAATGAGTTCACAGGGGCATAGCATCTCCTCCATTTCCCAAGTCAAACATTTTTGCATTTTTTCCCAAGAAAGACCCCTTCAAAACAAGAGGTATCAGTCAGACACAGGGAGACGGAGGTTCAAAGATGTTGAGAACAATGACATTGGAGCGGATCAGGGAAAGAGAAGCAGGATAGACGATACAGAAATATCGCTTTTTTTATTTTTTTAAACTAAATGTTGGAGGGAGGGAAAGATGGCGGAGGAATAGGACGGGAAGATCACGTTCTCCCTCACAAATTCCTCAAAAGAACATTTCAACGCCGAGCAAACTCCACAAAACAACTTCTGTAGGCTGGCAGAGGACATCAGGCAACCAGAAAAGCAGACCATTGTCTTCAAAAACAGTGAACCTCTCTGAGTGTCCCTCAAGGTGGAGAAACTTTTCATCTTTAACCTAGATGTTTTATCATCGGTGCTGTATAGATGGAGAAGTCTAGAGGCTACTGTGAAAATAAAACTGAAAACCAGAAGCAGGAAGCTTAAACCCAAAGCCTGAAAACATTAGAGAACTCTTGAATTCAGGGAACATTAAGCAATAGGAGCTCATCAAATGCCTTCATACCTACACTGAAACCAAGCTCCACCCAAGGGCCAACAAGTTCCAAAACAAGACATACCACGCAAATTCTCCAGCAACACAGGAACACTCCCCTGAGCCTCAATATACAGGCAGCTCAAAATTATCCCAAAACCTTTGATGTCTCATAACCCATTACAGGTCACTCCACTGCACTCCAGAGAGAAGAAACCCAGCTCCACCCACCAAAACTCCAACACAAGCCTCCCTGACCAGGAAACCTTGACAAGCCACTGATAGAACCCCACCCAAAGTGAGGAAGCTCCATAATAAAGAGAACTCCACAAATTATCAGAATATAAAAAGGCCACCCCAAACACAGCAATATAACCAAGATGAAGAGACAGAGGAATACTCAGCAGGTAAAGGAATAGGAGAGTTGCCCACCAAACCAAACAAAAGAGGAAGAAGTAGGGAATCTACCGGAGAAGGAATTCCGAATATTGATAGTGAAAATGATCCAAAATCTTGAAATCAAAATGGAAACACAGATAAATAGCCTAAAGACAAGGATTGAGAAGATGCAAGAAAGGTTTAACAAGGACCTAGAAGAAATAAAAAGAGTCAAAATATAATGAATAACACAATAAATGAGATCAGAAACACTCTGGAGGCAACAAATAGTAGAATAACGGAGGCAGAAGATAGGATTAGTGAAATAGAAGATAGAATGGTAGAAATAAATGAATCAGAGAGGAAACAAGAAAAACGAATTAAAAGAAAACGAGGACAATCTCAGAGACCTCCAGGACAATATGAAACGCTCCAACATTCGAATTATAGGAGTCCCAGAAGAAGAAGACAGAAAGAAAGACCATGAGAAAATCCTTGAGGAGATAATAGTTGAAAACTTCCCTAAAATGGGGAAGGAAATAATCACCCAAGTCCAAGAAACACAGAGAGTCCCAAATAGGATAAACCCAAGGCGAAACACCCCAAGACACATATTAATCAAATTAACAAAGATCAAACACAAAGAACAAATATTAAAAGCAGCAAGGGAAAAACAACAAATAACACACAAGGGGATTCCCATAAGGATAACAGCTGATCTGTCAATAGAAACTCTTCAGGCCAGGAGGGAATGGCAAGACATACTTAAAGTGATGAAAGACAATAACCTACAGCCCAGATTACTGTACCCAGCAAGGATCTCATTCAAATATGAAGGAGAAATCAAAAGCTTTACAGACAAGCAAAAGCTGAGAGAATTCAGCACCACCAAACCAGCTCTCCAACAAATTCTAAAGGATATCCTCTAGACAGGAAACACGAAAGGGTGTATAAACCCGAACCCAAAACAATAAAGTAAATGGCAACGGGATCATACTTATCAATAATTACCTTAAACGTAAATGGGTTGAACGCCCCAACCAAAAGACAAAGACTGGCCGAATGGATACAAAAACAAGACCCCTCTATATGCTGCTTACAAGAGACCCACCTCAAAACAAGGGACACATACAGACTGAAAGTGAAGGGCTGGAAAAAGATATACCACGCGAATAGAGACCAAAAGAAAGCAGGAGTGGCAATACTCATATCCGATAAAATAGACTTTAAAACGAAAGGCTGTGAAAAGAGACAAAGAAGGCCACTACATAATGATCAAAGGAACAATCCAAGAAGAAGATATAACAATTATAAATATATATGCACCCAATATAGGAGCACCACAATATGTAAGACAAATGCTAACAAGTATGAAAGGGAAATCAACAATAACACAATAATAGTGGGAGACTTTAATACCCCACTCACACCTATGGACAGATCAACTAAACAGAAAATTAACAAAGAAACGCAAACTTTAAATGATACATTAGATCAGTTAGACCTAATTGATATCTATAGGACATTTCACCCCAAAACAACGAATTTCACCTTTTTTCAAGTGCTCATGGAACCTTCTCCAGGATAGACCACATCCTGGGCCATAAATCTAAACTTGATAAATTCAAAAAATCGAAATCATTCCAAGCATCTTTTCTGACCATAATGCATTAAGATTAGATCTCAATTACAGGAGAAAAACTATTAAAAATTCCAACATATGGAGGTTGAACAACACACTTCTGAATAACCAACAAATCACAGAAGAAATCAAAAAGAAATCAAAATATGCATAGAAACTAATGAAATGAAAACACAACAACCCAAAACCTGTGGGACACTATAAAAGCAGTGCTAAGAGGAAAGTTCATAGCAATACAGGCATACCTCAAGAAACAAGAAAAAGTCAAATAAATAACCTAACTCTACACCTAAAGCAACTAGAAAAGGAAGAGTTGGAGAACCCCAGAGTTAGTAGAAGGAAAGAAATCTTAAAAATTAGGGCAGAAATAAATGCAAAAGAAACAAAAGAGACCATAGCAAAAATCAACAAAGCCAAAAGCTGGTTCTTTGAAAGGATAAATAAAATTGACAAACCATTAGCCAGACTCATCAAGAAGCAAAGAGAGAAAAATCAAATCAATAAAATTAGAAATGAAAATGGAGAGATCACAACAGACAACACACAAATACAAAGGATCATAAGAGACTACTATCAGCAGTTGTATGCCAATAAAATGGACAACGTGGAAGAAATGGACAAATTCTTAGAAAAGTACAATTTTCCAAAACTGAACCAGGAAGAAATAGAAAATCTTAACAGACCCATCACAAGCACGGAAATTGATACTATAATCAGAAATCTTCCAGCAAACAAAAGCCCAGGTCCAGATGGCTTCACAGCTGAATTCTACCAAAAATTTCGAGAAGAGCTAACACCTATCCTCCTCAAACTCTTCCAGAAAATTGCAGAGGAAGGTAAACTTCCAAACTCATTCTATGAGGCCACCATCACCCTAATACCAAAACCTGACAAAGATGTCACAAAAAAAGAAAACTACAGGCCAATATCTCTGATGAACATAGATGCAAAAATCCTCAACAAAATTCTAGCAATCAGAATCCAACAACACATTAAAAAGATCATACACCATGACCAAGTGGGCTTTATCCCAGGGATGCAAGGATTCTTCAATATCCGCAAATCAATCAATGTAATTCACCACATTAACAAATTGAAAAATAAAAACCATATGATTATCTCAATAGATGCAGAGAAGGCCTTTGACAAAATTCAACATCCATTTATGATAAAAACTCTCCAGAAAGCAGGAATAGAAGGAACATACCTCAACATAATAAAAGCTATCTATGACAAACCCACAGCGAACATTATCCTCAATGGTGAAAAATTGAAAGCATTTCCCTAAAGTCAGGAACAAGACAAGGGTGCCCACTTTCACCGCTACTATTCAACATAGTTCTGGAAGTTTTGGCCACAGCAATCAGAGCAGAAAAAGAAATAAAAGGAATCCAAATTGGAAAAGAAGAAGTAAAACTCTCACTGTTCGCAGATGACATGATCCTCTACATGGAAAACCCTAAAGACTCCACCAGAAAATTACTAGAGCTCATCAATGAATATAGTAAAGTTGCAGGATATAAAATCAACACACAGAAATCCCTTGCATTCCTATACACGAATAATGAGAAAGTAGAAAAAGAAATTAAGGAAACAATTCCATTCACCATTGCAACGAAAAGAATAAAATACTTAGGAATATATCTACCTAAAGTAACTAAAGACCTATATATAGAAAACTATAAAACACTGATGAAAGAAATCAAAGAGGACACTAATAGATGGAGAAATATACCATGTTCATGGATTGGAAGAATCAATATAGTGAAAATGAGTATACTACCCAAAGCAATTTACAAATTCAATGCAATCCCTATCAAGCTACCAGCCACATTTTTCACAGAACTAGAACAAATAATTTCAAGCTTTGTATGGAAATACAAAAACCTCGAATAGCCAAAGCAATC
Source organism: Ovis aries (assembly GCF_016772045.2). Lineage (NCBI taxonomy): Eukaryota > Metazoa > Chordata > Mammalia > Artiodactyla > Bovidae > Ovis > Ovis aries. Next base: position 42,748,068 of record NC_056073.1, read on the forward strand.
TTGAGAAAGAAGAATGGAACTGGAGGAATCAACTTGCCTGACTTCAGGCTCTACTACAAAGCCACAGTCATCAAGACAGTATGGTACTGGCACAAAGACAGACATATAGATCAATGGAACAAAATAGAAAGCCCAGAGGTAAATCCACACACATATGGACACCTTATCTTTGACAAAGGAGGCAAGAATATACAATGGAGTAAAGACAGTCTCTTTAACAAGTGGTGCTGGGAAAACTGGTCAACCACTTGTAAAAGAATGAAACTAGATCACTTTCTAACACCGCACACAAAAATAAACTCAAAATGGATTAAAGATCTAAATGTAAGATCAGAAACTATAAAACTCCTAGAGGAGAACATAGGCAAAACACTCTCAGACATAAATCACAGCAGGATCCTCTATGATCCACCTCCCAGAATGCTGGAAATAAAAGCAAAAATAAACAAATGGGATCTAATTAAAATTAAAAGCTTCTGCACAACAAAGGAAAATATAAGCAAGGTGAAAAGACAGCCATCTGAATGGGAGAAAATAATAGCAAATGAAGCAACTGACAAACAACTAATCTCAAAAATATACAAGCAACTTCTGCAGCTCAACTCCAGAAAAATAAACGACCCAATCAAAAATGGGCCAAAGAACTAAATAGACATTTCTCCAAAGAAGACATACGGATGGCTAACAAACACATGAAAAGATGCTCAACATCACTCATTATTAGAGAAATGCAAATCAAAACCACAATGAGGTACCACTTCACACCAGTCAGAATGGCTGCGATCCAAAAATCTGCAAGCAATAAATGCTGGAGAGGGTGTGGAGAAAGGGAACCCTCCTACACTGTTGGTGGGAATGCAAACTAGTACAGCCACTATGGAGAACAGTGTGGAGATTCCTTAAAAATTGCAAATAGAACTACCTTATGACCCAGCAATCCCACTTCTGGGCATACACACCGAGGAAACCAGAATTGAAAGAGACACATGTACCCCAATGTTCATCGCAGCACTGTTTATAATAGCCAGGACATGGAAACAACCTAGATGTCCATCAGCAGATGAATGGATAAGAAAGCTGTGGTACATATACACAATGGAGTATTACTCAGCCGTTAAAAAGAATTCATTTGAATCAGTTCTGATGAGATGGATGAAACTGGAGCCGATTATACAGAGTGAAGTAAGCCAGAAAGAAAAACACCAATACAGTATACTAACACATATATATGGAATTTAGGAAGATGGCAGTGACGACCCTGTATGCAAGACAGGGAAAGAGACACAGATGTGTATAACGGACTTTTGGACTCAGAGGGAGAGGGAGAGGGTGGGATGATTTGGGAGAATGACATTCTAACATGTATACTATCATGTGAATTGAATCGCCAGTCTATGTCTGACGCAGGATGCAGCATGCTTGGGGCTGGTGCATGGGGATGACCCAGAAAGATGTTATGGGGAGGGAGGTGGGAGGGGGGTTCATGTTTGGGAATGCATGTAAGAATTAAAGATTTTAAAATTTAAAAAATAAAAAACTAAAAAAAAAAAAAAGAAAAAAAAATAAACTAAATGTTGTATGGCATACAGTGGAGATCAAACAGAGACAAGGTCTAGAAAAGACGGTTTCAGTGAAAACAGCCCGTTTATCGATCTTAGCGGCGTGCTCCCTCAATCTCTGTCCTTTAGTAACCGTCAGTTATTTTGTTCTCAGGGTTAAACAGATTCCACAGCACAAATCCTTGCAGACCTTATTTGGCTAGAGATTTCAATGTTTTAGGTTTATCACCGTAAAGCCAAGGGCAACTTTATAACTTTCCTGGGGTGTGGGTGCGAAGCTGTTACATGTAGGGATAAGGTAAAAGAAGGAAATCCCAGATAGCTGTCCTTTCAAGTTAAGCGTTTTGTTTGAATGAACTTCATGTGCATGTGTGAGAGAGAGAAGGAGGGAGGAGGGAGAGGAGGAGGAGGAGGAGGAGAGAGAGAGGCATGTGGTAGAGCAGAAAGAACTCTGGAGGAAGTATCAGAAGTTTGTTCTCGTTCAGTCACTAAGTTGTATCCGATTCTTTGTGACCCCATGGACTGCAGCACGCCAGGCTTCCCTGTCCATCACCACCTCCCAGAGTTTGCTCAAACTCATGTCCATCAAGTCGGTGATGCTCCAACTATTTCATCCTCTGTCACCCCCTTCTCTTCCTGGTCTTTTCCAGAGTTGGCTCTTCGCATCAGGTGGCCACAGTATGGCAGCTGCAGCATCAGCCCTTCAGAATACTTGGGTCCATAAGCTCGGTAATCCTGACGATGAATCTCTGAATGTTCAATGTCTTGGTTTCTTCTTGAGTCAAATGAGAGGTTGGAATTAGGTGCTCTAGAAGGTCTGTTCTTATTTTAAGATTCTAAGTTTCAGGTAGGTCAAATCTTGCCTAATATTCACCCAAAGAGTTTCACTTTTTAACCAGATTGACTATTTCCTTAAAGGGTTACACCTATACTTGGCTTTATCAGAATACTCAATATGCCGCTCGCATACTGCCTCTCAAAGGAAATCTAACAGTCAGCAATCCTGCTCTCTTGTGCTGAAATACAAAATGACTGAAGCTTAGGGATGCTTGGCCAGCCTCCCTCTTCCATCACCTTCTCCCCTCGTGATTGATTGCTAAGCCTCCTCTATATTTCATAGATGTTGGCAAGTCACGGTCTTAGAAATAAAGTTCAGAAGGGGAAGAATGAATTGGATTATCCTGTTCCTCCCATCCCACATATTTCTAAGAGCATATCTGAATACTGCAGCTCTTTAGGAAGCAAAGGATGATCCCAGAACCAACTGGCCCATTTTACACAAAACACTGGCTTTCACACTAAAGGAAAGACCCACAACGCAGAAGGGAAGGCTCTTGGTCCACTGAACCATGGATACTAAGTAAGCAAAAATGAGTTCCTGGTTAGTTACATTGTCACAGTATTATAATGCTTTAATACATTTTCCTTAAAAATGGGTAGGAGAGGAAATGTCACTGCAGATTTTCTATGTAAATAATATTAAAACATCTGTAATTTACCAACATACACCCTTTTCACTCTGGGTAGTATTTTGATGAGCTGTTCTTTCATGTTTCTGACTCTCTGTCACCCCAGGGACTGTAGCCCACCAGGCTCCTCTGTCCATGGAATTTTCCAGGAAAGAATACTGGAGTAGGTTGCTACTTCCTTCTCCAGGGGATCTTCCTGACCCAGGGATCGAACCAGCATCTCTTGAGTCTCCTGTATTGGCAGGTTCTTTACCACTGTGCCATCTGGGAAGCCCTCTTTAACGTTTAGCTGCAAATTTATTCTCTTGTCCCGTGCCTACCTCGAAGGACACAGCAGGCACACACGGCTAAGCATTATGGAACAATGGCTTGGAATCTCTGGAATCTTCATGGCAAGTTTATAAAGAACCAAAATATCAGACCGCCGCTTTCCCTTTTACCAGTCGACCATTTCTTTCCCATGCTACCCCTCACCTCTCGCACACATTGTGACGTAGTCAGCACCCCACCCATATCCTATTTCCATAATACGAAAGCTTTCTGGGCACTGGGAATGCCAGCAGCTGTACACAGAGGATTTTTTTTTTTTTTCTAAATAAAGGAAAAAAGGAGCAAGAAGTGCTGCAGAGATAAGACCTCAGACTGATGATGGAGACGGAGTCCACGAATACGCAGGTTCCAATCTCTCAACTGGAATAACTTGAAGGTGTGTTGCATGGCAGTAACTGGCCTGATAATAACTTTCATTGCCTTCCTTCTCTTTTCTGTCTTATTTCCCCACACCTCTACCAGTATTTCCTGAATGTACCTCTCAAACTACTGGTACTCAAAATCTTATCTCTGGGTCAACTTCTTGGAAACCCCAAACCAATATCTAACCCATGGCTCCCATAACTACTAAATGTTCTGAGCTTCTGAGATATTAGAACTGAAAGGCATCTCACATCCTATTAGACTACCCTGATTGGTTTGGCTTTCATAAAAAAACAAAAACAAAAAAACAAAAAAAAAACAAACAACACCTGAGATCCAGACAGACTGACCCCAAGGTCACCTAAGCAGTCAATGGCAAACTGCAAATACCTTGAGTCCCCCAGGATTCTATCAGAGAGTTAGGCTTAAACCTGGCTAAGGATTTAGGACAGTTTGGAACCAAAATACTACTTTTAGCAGAAGTCTGTCATGGGATTTGAATTGAAGAGAAGAAAAAGTCCATGGTGATATGCTGACTCTAAGAGACTAAAAAATTAAGAAGATGATATATTCTGTGCAGATGACAGGAGTTATAGAGAAAGGCATCATCAGTAGTCAAAGAGAGATGAGAATATACAGGAAAATCTTCCTAAGAGCTAAAGGAACAACCCCATCCTCTTCAACTCCCAAATTCCTACCATGCAATATTTTGAATGTACATCGAAAATATGGTAAGATTTCCCACCTTTGGGAGAACAACCGTTCCAAGCTCTGGACCCTTGGGTAATAGTAGGTAAATCCCCTTTGCTATACTCTGCTTTTGGTCAGTGGGGGGAAGGATTTGCTCTTTATCTTCTGTTGTAATTTGGTCCTTCACTTTGACAATTTCAGATGTTGCTGTAGGAAGTGAAAACTAGAGCAATAGATACACAAAACCTTTGAAAAACAAGACCCTGACCTTTTTAAAAAGTGCCTTATGAAGCACATAGTTGTCTTAAATGACACTGTAGAAGAGAAAGCATGCCTCAAAAAGGTTTATGAGCAAGATAAATACTATCCTACATGTGCGTTTGTTCTCATTTGTCCAAACATCCACGTTCCTTTAAAGTGAAATCTCTCTGAGGGCTTGACATATTAAAGTAATACTGCAATTTATTGACTAATAATACAGCTTCAAAGGAAAGTAATATTCTTAATGGCACCTCATCAAGTCTATTATTTATTTTATTCCTCTAAAGTTTCAAGAGACAAATTGGAGACATACAATTAGTACTATTTGATTCAAGTCTTGATTTTGGTTGTTATGAATAAAGAGCAGCTTTTCTGTTCAAGGTTAAAATAGGGAAGGTTACATTTATTCCAAGACTACAAACATAGGCTTCTAGAGTGGGAGTATGGTAGGCAGAATAATGCCTCTCCCAACTAAATTCACATTCTAGTCCCCCAGCCTGTGAATATGTTACCTTACACATAGAAGGGACTAGGGCTCTTGAGTTGAAGAGATTATCCTGGGTTATCCAGACGGGCAATGGAATCACAAGAGTCCTTATAAAAGGGAAGCAAGAGGGTGAAGTCGGAGAGAAAGGCCATGTGGTGACAAGCGGAAGTTGCAGGGGTCCCATCGCAAAGAAAGAACCAGAGGCCAAGAACACTGGTCTCCAGAAGCCAGAAAACACAAGGGCCTGGATTCTCCCCAAGAGCCTCTAGAAGGAACCAAGTCTAACTTTAACCTATTGAGACTGATTCTGGTCTTCTGATCTCCAGAACTAGAAAAGTATAAATTTGTGTTTCTTTAAGCCACTAAATCTGTGGTGATTTGTTACATCAGCAACAAGAAACTAATCCAAGGGGGGTGTGAAAGTATTAATGCTGACCAGTCTACCAAGTGCTTCAATCCCAAGCATCCTAACTGTCCCGATCTCAGGGAAGCAGGGTAGAATAGAAAGAGCAAAGCCTCAGATCAAACAGATCTACATCCCTTGAGTTCTGATCCTGGCTCTGCCACTTACTGTCTGTGTGCTTTGGGGAAGTTATTTCCCCTCTCTGAGCCATAACTGTTTCAGAGGTGAGGCAGTGGTTGTCTGCATTTCAGATCCGATAAAATTACATCTCTATAGCAACGGCAATAAATCATCCAGCTAGAGTAAAGGTACCAGCAGGTTGCCATGAGGTTTAAATGGGATGATGTGTCTAAAGGGTCTGTGCAGCATTTATCGCCCAGCCGACGCTCGGCAGAGGCCAGTTTTCTTAACCTCACCCCATCCTGCACAGCAGCGGTGTGTATAATCCTGTAGGGAGCTTGCCAAAATGCAGGTGGTGCACGAATCTACACCATCAATACCTTCCCACCTCACCTGGGAAAGCATCAAATCTTCTTAGCAGGGTTTGCAAGATGCCTTTTTAACAGCTTTATTGAGACATAATTTATATACCCTAAAATCCATGCATTTTAAGCATACAATTCAGTGAATTTCAGTGTATTTACACAGTTGTACAACCATCACCACAATCTAATTTTTAAATATTTTCAACATCCTAAAAAGCAAACAAGTGCCCATGTACCATCATTCCTTGTTCTCGCCCTGCCCTACACAACCACAATCTGTATTTCCTCAGATGGATTCCAAATGCAGTTCGCCCTTGCTTCAAGAATATTCAAAATTTTAACAAATAGACACCCATGAGCTTATTGACCATCACGTCAAAATTCCACATCAGCTTTTCTTTTCTCAAAAATGAAAACAGGGTCTACCTAAACAGTTTCCCTGAAGGGAACTGGGTTTTATTGGTCAGAACTTCCAGTATTACCAGAAACTGAAATTTAAAGGGTACACTTTCAAATCATGATTTTTAAGGATGGACAAATTTAAATGCTCCCTTTTTCCTTCTCAACTCCCACTCCAAACCTCCAGTCTCAGTGGTGAGAAGACACACTGTTATAGAGATGCATATAAATGGACCCAAAGTCTGGGGCAGGGTGACAGGTAGGGCAGGAATCGACTCCCCTAGTCTACGGAAGCTGACTCCCAGCCCCCTTTCCTTTCCCTCCATACTACCTGGGCGTCTTCAGTGATCTGAGTGCCATATCCTTTCCATTTTGCTTACCCCAGGCTTCCCTGGTGGCTCAGATGGTAAAGAGTCTGCCTGCAGTGTGGGAGACCCAGGTTCGATCCCTGGTTCAGGAAGATCCCCTGGAGAAGGAAATGGCAACCCACTCTAGGATTCTTGACGGGAGAATCCTATGGATGGAGGAGCCTGGTGGGCTACAGTCCATAGCGTCACGAAGAGTCGGACACGACTGAGCTACTTCACTTCACTTCTTATACCCCAGGCTTCTAGGTGCTCTGGTGTATTGTTGCTGACGGGTGGCTAAAGTTGTCACCATGGGAGTGGGATCCTTGGGGATGAAGTTGGGCAAGAAATTTCTCACCAGGAATGTAGTGTGTGTTGTAAGTGATAGGGTGGCCAACTCTGCATCTGTGACAGACTCTGAAATCGAAGTACTGACCGGAACACAGGTAAAGTGTGGTGTGCAAAGAGGCCAAGAGATGAGTTTCAGGCCCCAGGGTACTGGGAGCTGCGGGCAAGCACTGGAAATGCTATTGGAAATTAATGAAATCAGAAAGGAAACAAGTGAGAGGGAGACAGGCTGGGACCTGAGACCCTCGGATGCAACGCTTCCAGGAGCAACAAAACACCAAGAAACTTTAAGGGACTAAAAAATAACTGCTTGCATGGGCAGTTGGGTGGGATTGTGGACAAAAAAGATACAGAAAGACAGAAAAACCCAACTGCCACTTCTGAAAAGCCATACAAAAGCAGGTAAGGAACGAGGTTGCCCTCCCTCCCCAAAGCAAGCAAGCATGGGAAACTATTTGTTCTCGATCTCTCATGATCAATTTCTATTGATTGAGGAAGCCGAGAACCCTAGTCAGTAACAAAATGGATCCCAAAATATTTCCTCTAGCACTAGCCGGTTAGTGCTGCTCACCCAGGAACATGAGCTCACTGAGTTAATTCTAAGGGAAGAGCCCCTAGAGGACGGCATGGCAACCGGCTCCAGGATTCTTGCCTGGAGAATCCCATGGACAGAGAAGCCTAGCAGGCTACAGTCCATGAGGTCACAGAGAGTCGGACAGGAGTGAAGCATCTGAGCACACACACACACGAGCCAGGGTGGAGAGCACAGGGGCTCACATCAGCGGATGTGCTGCACGGAAGAGCGTGAAGCATCTCTTCCTGCCTGTCCCAGCCACCTCCTTTCTGTTCCCCCTTCTATTGATTGTTACCACACAGTTTCAATTCATGGAGACACGGTTAAGAAGACAAGTTTTGCAATGATCATTGTGTCCATTATTCTTAGATTCATGCCCATGAACTACTCATAGCATAAAAAGAGCAACATTTATATGGCATCCAAAATCTTCATGCTTTATTAGCCTGTCATCATAATCAGTTCAGTTCAGTCACTCAGTCGTGTCCGACTCTTTGCGACCCATGAATCACAGCACGCCAGGCCTCCCTGTCCATCACCAACTCCCAGAGTTCACTCAGATTCACGTCCATCGAGTCAGTGATGCCATCCAGCCATCTCATCCTCTGTCGTCCCCTTCTCCTCCTGCCCCCGATCCCTCCCAGCATCAGAGTCTTTTCCAATGAGTCAACTCTTCACCTGAGGTGGCCAATATTGCTGGCCAAAAAACTGAGGTGGGAGAAGCATGGCTTTGGGGCAGATTAATTTAACTTCTAAAACAGGCTGGGCACTTAGGTTCCCTTCGTTTGGGTTTAACATTTAAGTAGCTTGATACAGTTATTAGGCAAATTGCTTCTGTATCCATCTACCACAATAAACAAAGATACATCCATTTCTACTTTGCCATAGATTTTTATTTTTAATCAGAAATGAGAAGAGAACTTCAGAAGAAACAGCACCTGTTGGCTAATTACTGTGAGGAAGAGAAGTTCAGCATCAATTAGGCTACAAATGAAATAATTGTATTTGGCAGACAGTCTCCAACGTTTAAGTATACAAAATTTAATTACCCAGCCACACATAGCACATTCAGCTACTTACGGGTGCTTACGGGCGCACTTTGAAAGTGACTCATCCAAAAAGATCCACTGGGGTGCAGTTATAACCAGAATCATATGTTCCACAGAAGTCAGATTATGTTTATTTTATGCTGGGAGACAAGTGGATGGTAACATCTGCTCTTGACATCTTTAAAGCAAAATTTTGTGTGTGTGTGTGTGTGTGTGTGTGTGTGTGTGTGTGTGTGCAGGGTTCTGAGTTCTCAAATATATGTCTAAGTACTCAAGCATTTTTGTTGGTGTATCAATGCTGGTCGTACCCCTAGTTATATGTTATATCTGTAGCTCACTTATAAGAGTAAATAAGGAAGTTAAACATTTTTAAAAATAATAATTAAAAAAACTGTGTCAAAGAAAAGACAGTAAGAATGGAGAACCTCTGTGGGGGAGAGAATACAAGAGCAGTTGGTAAATTTTCAGAGCTAGATGCTAACTCTGTCTGCAGTCAACACAAGAGGAATCTAAAGCTTCTAACTCTCTTTTATCAGCAACATAGAAATAGGCACTTCAGCCTCTTACTAGAGAAGTCAAGTATGAATTCACCGCAGTCTGATACTCACCAAAGACTCCAGCAAGGCATCTGACTTTGAGAGAGGTGGCCTAGAAATAGGAACTCTGCTTTTCTAGGTTAGAGCATCTCAATGCTGGCTACAAATTTGAATCACCTGAGGTGCTTTAAAAACACCTATGCCTGAGTCCTAGCCAGCACGTCTGATTTAGAATTTTTCAAAGGCTTCCCTGGGTCATGAACCACTACTCTAGAACCTTGCTTTTCCAGCATTAGCATCTTCTGGAAGACTTAGAAACGCAGTACCTCGAGCCCAGCTCTAGACCTGCCTAATCAGCTCTTTAGCAAGATTCCCAGGTGATTCTAATGTATTTGGAAGATCGAGAACCGCTTCTAACAAGGAGGTTCCATGAGTTCTTCGTATTGTCAGCTCATCACAGAGTAGCACTCTCTGCTGAAATGCTTTCACTGAACCCAGCTTCTTGATTTGCCTGAAGATCAGTATAGTCAACAGTCTCCATTACACAATTCTCACCAAAGACGTTTTCCCCATGATACGCTCAATATACTTTAAGCAATTGCATTTAACTGTGCAATGAAAGTTCTCTCACATTTTAATGACAGAAAAAGCTCACGTCACCAGATGTGTTTAGTTCCTACTTACAAATCATTTTAAAGCCTGAAGACATTCTAATCCACGAAAACCTCTGAAAACTGTAGGTATTCTATATATGTTGGCTTGGTGGTACTCCTATTTTATAAACTAAATCTTGCGGAGGCCAGTTACAGAAACTACTTCATTTCTTCAGCCATGAACAATGGTCTATAGGAGTTTACACAGATCATATCCCTGTTAAGTCCTTGAAACACACCCTCAAGTAATCTGCTTTAATCTCTCCTTTCCACTCAACACTCTTGGGCTCCAAAATCACAGCAGATGGTGACTGCAGTCATGAAATTAAAAGATGCTTGCTCCTTGGAAGAAAAGCTAGGATAAACCTAGACAGCATATTTAAAAGCAGAGAAATTACTTTGCCAACAAATGTCCATCTAGCGAAAGTTATGGTTTTTCCAGTGGTCATGTATGGATGTAAGAGTTGGACAATAAAGAAAGCTGAGCACCGAAGAACTGATGCTTTTGAACTGTGGTGCTGGAGAAGATTCTTGAGAGTCTCTTGGACTGCGAGGAGATCCCACCAACCCATCCTAAAGGAAACTATTCCTGAATATTCATTGGAAGGACTGATGCTGAAGCTGAAACTCCAATACTTCGACCACCTCATGCAAACAGTTGACTCATTGGAAAAGAGCCTGATGCTGGGAAAGATTGAAAGCAGGAGGAGAAGGGGATGAAGAGGATGAGACGGTTGGATGGCATCACCGACTTGATAGACATGAGTTTGAGTAAGATCTGGGAGTGGATGATGGATAGGGAAGCCTGGCGTGCCGCAGTCCATGGGGTCGCAAAGAGTCGGGCACGACTAAGTGACTGAACTTAATTGAACTTCTACTCAATGGTGAGCCAGTGGTGAGGACGGGGAAGAGTGTAATGGTTCTCCAAGTGGGGTCCCAAGACCAGCAGCATCAGCTGGGCACTTGGAAGAAATACAAGTTGTCAGGGCACACACCCAGACTGACTGAATCAGAGACTCTAGGGCGGAGCTCAGTGGGAAATCAGAGACTCTAGGGGGTGGAGCTCAGCGGGAAATCACTGAGGCCCTCAATGACTCTGACATATGGGTAGTCTGAGAACCCCAGGGAGCAGTCAGTGTGAGGTGGGCTCAGAGAATCTTCATTTCTAACAATTTCCCACTTTAAACTGATCAGGAAACTTACTTTAAGGGGCTTCCCTGGTGGCTCAGAGGGTAAAGCATCTGCCTGCAATGTAGGAGACCTGGGTTTGATCCCTGGGTCAGGAAGATCCCCTGGAGAAGGAAATGGCCACCCACTCCAGTACTCTTGCCTGGAAAATCCCATGGACATAGAAATGTGGAACCACTGAGGAAGAGCAATGAGAGAAAAAAAAAAAACAGCATAAACATTATGTAAAGCCCTTCTAAGAGGTTTAAAAAAAATTCTTGAGAATTTTAGTTTATTTTTTAAAAACTCCAAAATAAAGAGAAAAAGTGTTTTCCTATTAATACATACAATGGCTCCTTTGAAGCTGCTGTTTTCTAAGAAATTCGACCTTTGGTTTGTAAGGACTAAGATCTTAACATAATTTTGGTAGAGAAGTTACCTCCTGAATTATCATTTAGCAAACGGCCTTCCCTGGTGGCTCAGACAATAAATAATCTGCCTGCAATGTAGGAGACCCAGGTTTGATTCCTGGGTCAGGAAGATCCCCTGGAGAAGGGAATGGCAACCCACTCCAGTTTTCTTGCCTGGAGAATCCCATGGACAGAGGAGCCTGGTGGGCTACAGTCTCTGGGATTGCAAAGAGTCGGACATGACTGAGTGACTAACACACAAATGGAATATGGTGAAAAGGGCATGAAAGAGAATGAGTTTGAGTGGAAATCATGGAAGCGTACAGTCACCTTCCCTCTTCCTCTTGGGTTATCACCCCTGAAGGATTTCTTTATTTTTAGTGAGTGGAGACTCCACAAAGGCAATATGGAGAGCTCTGCTCAGGCATCTGCTAGCTCTTGGCAAAACAGGGCTTCCTGTTTTCAAGATAATGTTTTAAAATGGCTCATAAAAGGTTTCTTGGACATAACCAGTCCCTGCAAAGCAATATTTTGATGATTAAACTATAAATAAATCAGAAACATATGGAGCTAATTTCCCTGGGGTTTGGCAAAACACTTTGGACTTTATTCCATCCAGAATATTTGAAGGATGGTTTCAAGTGTTCGTGGAATCAAACATGGCTTCATGTTTTCCCAGTTCCCTTTCATGCCCTGGCAGTTTAAGAATAGGACCAAGATTCCTTAAGGTTTCTTTTTCTTTGCCTTTGTTCCGAAATTACCAGATCTCAATACAAACAGAATTTGCTCACCTAAGCGTCACAGTTGACTGAGTATATGGAACAGTTCGCCAGCAGTATTGAAACCCTCTCTGGGTTTCAGAACAGTTCAGGAGGTTTGTTTCTAATTTACAAAGGAAGGGTTTCAGACTTGCGTTATTTCAAAGAATAGCAGCTCCTTTGTAGGTGAACTCTTTCCCACTTACCTACAGAGATTCAGGCTATCTGTTCTTACAACATCCAGCCTTTGAACTCTGTGAGCAGAAATGTTTTGATGGAGTTCACAGCCCTGGGAGGCATCTTCCGTGTGGCCAGAGAGAAAGCCCACCTTCTCTATATCTGAGGGTGCATTTTAGAAAGAGAGCCGGAGCCTGAAGATTCTGAGAGGAGTTTTTTTCCCTATTAGATGCTGTTAATATGTTTGCTTGTTTGCTTTTTAACATAATAAACAGCTCTGGCACTTTTTAAAAGAAAGATTCTGTTTTTGGAAACTATTCTATCTCCAGGCACAGTACTACTAGGAGTCCTGTGGAAATAACCCTTAATACCTAAGTGTTAAGGGAAGGGTATAATTTCTTAATATCACAAGGACATAGGCAAATGAGTCTCGGTGATACAGATTTGGGAAACTTAATGAGAGACTCTATATCTTTAAAAATGTTCAAAGGTATCTGATATCCAAGATGCAACGCAAAACAAGGAGTATGTCATTTTATGTCAGGTTATTCAAATCTAATACACAAACAGCATAATCATATTTCCTCTATTAATGAGAACATCTGTAAATAAACCATAACACTATTAGTGTGAAATGAAAAGAGTGATTAGAAGAACAATTCTTCCTTTTTAAATTGAAGTATAATTGACTTACAATATTATATTAGCTTCAGATGTACAACATGGTGACTAATATTTTTATACATTGCAAAATAGCCACCAGGATAAGTCTAGTGACCATCTGTCCCCATGCAATGTTATGACAATATCATTGACTACATGCCCCATGACTCATTTGTTTTATAATTGAAAGGTTGTACATTTTCATCTTCCTCATCTTTTTCACTCATTGCCCCACTGCTCTGGCAACCACCAGTTTATTCCCTGCATCTCGGAATCTGTTTCTGTTTTATCTGTTCATTTGTTTTTTAGAGTCTACCTGTAAGTGAAACCATGGGATGTTTGTCTTTGTCTGTCTGACATTTCACTCAGGATAGTACCCTCTAGATCTATCCATGTTGTTACAGATGGCAAGATTTGATTCTGCTTTATGCCTGAGTAATATTCGGAGAATAATTCTTAAGTAACATATATTACATTCTAGGAAACCTTGAAATGTTCAAACTTTTAAAATTAAATAGCACAATATAACATAAAGTGTTCAATTTCTGCACCTACCAAATAACTTTACCCCCTTGCAACATTAAAAAAGAAAGAAAGAAATCTAAAACCTCAGAGAGAAGAAGAGCATTCTTGGGGGAGAGAAGAATTTGAGCAAAATAACATGGAAAGTAGGAAACCACGCAGTGTAAAGATGGGATATTGGAAAAATTAAAATTAAAAAAAAGAAACTAGAAAACAAGATAGGGTACTATTACCATTAATGGAGCTCTTTCTCCAAGATCTTAAACCACAAAACTTGTCTCTGTAATTACAACTTCCAGGGTCATTCTGCCTGGGTCTGAAACCTCTGCTCTGTTTTTTATAAGCAGGGAGTCCTTGGGCAAGTTACTTTCCTTCTTTGAGCCTCACTGTCCTTATCTGTTAAATGGACATAATAATCTCTGTCTTATAAGGCTTTTGTGAGGATTCAATGAGATCATTCAGCTAGACCCTCTTAACAATATCTGGAAAATAGTGAGTGCTTCAAACATAACTGGCATGTCTGTTTTCAAGCCCGATCTTTAATCCCAGTTCGAGAGATAGTGAAAGATAGGGAAGCCTGGTATGCTGCAGTCCATGGGGTCACAAAGAGTCGGACACAACTAAGCGACTGAACAACCACAATAATCACCACATTATTGTAAACTGGTTTTGTGCCTGCTACTACACGGCCTCGGACAAGGTCATTATCTCTTCCAACCCCAGTCTGCATCTTTGTGGAAAAGTGATTCCCAGTGTCTTTCTGATATGTGCGGTAGATCTATGAAGTCACCGTACATACTGAATTAGTGAAACGCTGAACTGCTGTTCCTAGGGGAGTATAGAGTTAGGTTTCTGAGGCTCCGCTTCCAATGGTTTCATCAACTGATCATTGATTCCTTGTCTTAGGTGTGTTTCTGTTTAAAGACCTCTTGTGTGTGTGCAAAGCCACTTCAGTCGCGTCTGACTCTTTGCGACCCTATGGACCATAGCCCACCGGGCACCTCTGTCCATGGGATTATCCAGGCAAGAATACTAGAGTGGGCTGCCATCTCCTCCTCCAGGGGATCTTCCTGACCCGGAGATAGGACCGACGTCTCCTATGTGTCTCCTGCAATGGCAGGCAGGCTCTTTACCACTAGCGCCACCTATATTGTTGATCCATTAACTTTGAACTTGTGGCCAACACCACAATGAGACATCTGAACAAGGCATGTGTAACACACACTCTGTCTCCACAAAGCACATCACAGCCCTCGCGCACTTAGGAACACCACACACTTCAGTACTACACATGGGGACTATTTTAAATAGCAAGGTCCCCACCAAAAAGCAACAACAACAACAAAAAGCGCAGAGCATGAGCCTAAACAGACCACAAAGATGACGCTTGTTTACAGTATGAGCTGAAAAGAACGGCAGCTAAAGGGGCAGCTGCGAATGGGGAGGGGGTGAGGTAGGAGGGGGCACCCCCACCCTTATCTGTGTACATCTGTGAATCACCTGCTCTTCCCTGACTTTCTGCTTCAAGCCCTTTCAGGCCTGTGAATTCAGAAAAGGCATCAGTTCCCCTCAGTTCCCATGTTTGTGTGGATATCTCAGCGATGAGCTGGGCTCCCTATTGCTTTCTCTGAAATCAAGGATCTGAAATTCAGAAAGGAAGTAATCGGTACATATCACTTACAAATCATCTTCCTCTCCACTCACAAATTCTGTCTGTAGAATAAAGAAAGGTGTGTGTGTATGCACATGTGTGTACGCTTCAGGCAGTCATGTCACTGAATATCATGGTTCCTACTGAATGGGACCTGGGAAAGTTGGAGACTGATTAGGGAGACAGTGAAAAGTGCACATGACCAGCTGGGCGCAGGAGAAGCTCACGTGGTGGGGCCAGTCTTAGATTTCCTTAAGGAGACAGAACATTGAAAGCAAGTAGAACGCTGAGCCCATGGAATGCCATAATACTTTTGACCTCAGAGGAGCATCCAATCCCAAACAATGTTAAATCCATCCTCCAGGAACAGCTGTCACCATAGACATGTAGCCCTGCCAGCAACAATCCGCTAGTTCTTTACAGAACACTCAGGTGGAAGTGAACAACACAAGGTCCTCGTTCTCCCTCTTAGCTGAAATATGCCAGGGAGGGCCAGCTTCTCTTGACTCTTGGCCCCTGTCTACCAGGCTGTCTTCCAAGGCATGATCCCCCTATGGCAATTAAGACATCATTTTCCTTTTGAGAGATGCCATCTTCTTTTACAAATCTGACAAATTCCTAGAACAAGAATATACCTTTTAATTGATAGGTGTTATGCAGATGGTGATTGCAGCCATGAAATTAAAAGACGCTTACTCCTTGGAAGAAAAGTTATGACCAACCTAGATAGCATATTCAAAAGCATAGACGTTACTTTGCCAACAAAGATTCGTCTAGTCAAGGCTATGGTTTTTCCTCTGGTCACGTATGGATGTGAGAGTTGGACTGTGAAGAAGGCTGAGCACTGAAGAATTGATGCCTTTGAACTGTGGTGTTGGAGAAGTCTCTTGAGAGTCCCGTGGACTGCAAGGAGATCCAACCAGTCCATTTTGAAGATCAGCCCTGGGATTTCTTTGGAAGGAATGATGCTAAAGCTGAAACTCCAGTACTTTGGCCACTTCATGCAAAGAGTTGACTCATTGGAAAAGACTCTGATGCTGGGAGGGATTGAGGGCAGGAGCAGAAGGGGACAACATGGCTGGATGGCATCACCGACTTGATGGAGGTGAGTTTGAGTGAACTCCCGGAGTTGGTGATGGACAGGGAGGCCTGGCGTGCTGCAATTTATGGGATCGCAAAGAGTCAGACATGACTGAGTGACTGAACTGAACTGAACTGATGGGGATGAATTATGTTCCACCCAAGTTAATATGTTGAAGCCCTAATCCCCAGTACCTCAGAATGTGACTGTATTTGGAGATGGGGCCTAGAAAGAGATAATCAAAACTAAATGAGATGAGAAGTCATCTCTGGTGGTCCAGTAGTTAAAAATCCGCCTGCCAATGCTGGGTACACAGGTTCAATCCTTGGTCAGGGAACTAAGATCCTATATGCCTCGGGGCAGCTAAGGCTGTGTCCTTAATGAAGATCCCTGGAGCCTCCACTAAGACCTGAGCCATCAATCAATCAGGTCATATGGGTGGGGTCCAAATCCAATAGGATGCTGGGGTGGGGGAGTTGGGGGGGGGGTGCTTCCCAGGTGGCTCAGATGGTAAAGCGTCTGCCTGCAATGCAGGAGACCCGGGTTCGATCCCTGGGTCGGGAAGATCCCCTGGAGAAGGAAATGGCAACCCTCTCCAGTACTCTTGCCTGGAAAATTCCATGGACGGAGGAGCCTGGTAGTCTACAAGCCCATAGGGTCGCAAAGAGTTGGACATGACTGAGCAACTTCACTTTCACTTTTTCACTTTCCTGATAAGAGGAAAAGGGACCCAGCGAGACAGTGACCATTTTCAAGCCAAGAAGAGAGGTCTCAGGAAACAACAACTCTGCCAACATCTCGATGTTGGGCTTCCAGCCTCCAGGGCTGCAAGAAAATAAATTTCTGTTGTTTAAGCCATCCCAGCTTACCCAAAATAGTGGTATTTTGTTACAGAATTCCTGGCAGACAAATACAGTGGTTACCGGTTATCCGCTAGCTATGGATTATCTAAAGTGATTTTCTTCTGCATTATTAAGAAGGAAACTCTGTTTCTTAGTAACACGGAAACTATATTAGGTGCTGCTCTATTCACATACTATTTCATTTACTCCCATACAACCTCCCAGGAAAGTACTTCACTATCCCATTTTACAGAGGAAGAAACCAAACCTCAGAAAAGTCAAGAAACTTGCCCAGGCTCACTCATTGAACAGATGACAGAAATGGGTTGAGACCCAAGTCAATCTGAACACAAAAGTCTTATTCTTTCTTTGAGGATGAGATTTTCAAGAGCTTCCCAATTTTACATCTTCTGACCAGCTGTCCCGTAAACTATTGAACTGTCCCAGAAGTGGACATCTGAACTGCAACTTGGCATCTGAACTGCATTTTCCAAACTCTCTTATACTGAAAGCACTTTCTCACACAAGTCCTTTGTAAGACTACAAGCCCTGGTTCTTGGTGTGGAAAACGTTTGTTATTTAGTCAGTCGAGTCTGACTCTTTGTGATCCCATGGGCTATAGCCCATCAGCCTCCTCTGTCCATGGGATTTCTCAGGCAAGAATACTGGAGTGGGTTGCCATTTCCTTCTCCAAGGGATCTTCCACCCAGGGACTGAACTTGAGTCTCTTGCTTGGCAGGCAGATTCTAGCCTGTGAAAAAGTAGGCACTACAATTTAGGCAGATTACCAAATTTTAAAGAATTAGAGAAGAAGAAAAATGCACTCAAAACTGAAACTATTCAGAGCATGGTGTTCTCTTCTGTGATTTGGAAGGCGCCGATGGCTCCTGCAGTGTCTGGAGGTCATCCTTAGCAAATTCCACCCTCATTATATTATTGAAGTGCAGAAATGCAGATTTCCAGCAAGTTTCAACCAACAGAAATCTTGATAAAAAAAGAACTCAGCGTGCTGACATTAATTATTTAAGTGGTGCTTCCCTGAGGGACTGACATGGCTTGCAAAAGGGGCTCCATAAGTCGTTTTCTTCTATTGTGAATATTTATAATATTATGCTATCGATCATATTTCCAAAGTGGGCTTTAATTAAGAAACCTCATTATGCTACGCCGTTTGGCTTTGTTGTCATTGTTTAGTCTTGTTTGTTGAGCATCAGAAGATGGTTGTCTGGCCACAACAGAGAGAGGAGTCTAGAAATTCATCATCAACTAAGTCTTTTCGATTCCCAAATACGCTACATAAGCTCAAAGATTTAAGAACCACTGACTTGGGAAGGATGGTGTGGGATGAACTGAGAGAGGAACACTGAGGCATATACATTAACATACGTAAAACAGATGTCAGTGGATTTGCTGTATGATGCAG
Source organism: Ovis aries (assembly GCF_016772045.2). Classification (NCBI taxonomy): domain Eukaryota; kingdom Metazoa; phylum Chordata; class Mammalia; order Artiodactyla; family Bovidae; genus Ovis; species Ovis aries. Next base: position 42,766,715 of record NC_056073.1, read on the forward strand.
GGAGCTCAGATCAAGTGCTCGGTGACAACTTAGAGGGGTGGGATGGGGTCGGAGGAGGTTGGGGTTCAAAAGGGAGGGGACATATGGGGTATGCCTATGGCTGATTCATGTTGATGAATGGCAGAAACCAACACAATATTGTAATTATCCTCCAATTAAAAATAAATTTAAAAAAGAAACCCCTGGCTCAAGATCATTTTTATTCTAGTACCCGAATATCCTTTTGCAGTGATAATTGTATCAGTCTAAGGAGTTTTTATAAGATACATCCAAATCATATAATCTGCCCCAAACTGGGAGCAGGATGAAGAACTGGGGGAGGACAGCAGAAACTTGATAACATCTCTATAGGCATTATTCTGAGCACACTTTCCCTTTGATTCTGACATCCCCATATTTTGCTTAGCGCATCTCCTGTGGTCAAACAAAATAGCAGTTAGTGATGAACTCTTCCAAATTCACACCCTGCCTATTTCTCAGGTTCTGTAGAAGTCGGGCCGGGCGGGGGTGGGGGGTGGGGGGTGGGGGGGTGGGTGAAGATCCATTGTAGCATTTCTCCGGGGGCTTGGAGAAGATCCATTGTAGCATTTCTTATTCAAAACAAGTGAGCTGTTATCAGTTTGCTGATTGATTTTTATCTCTATGCTGTAAACCTCAAAATGCCACAGCCCAACTGGGATCCCACCAACCTGTTCCTTTACTCATCCTGTCATTTTCTTAGTCATCCTTCTTTTTGATCCTTGACAACGTTTCCCTGCACCCACCTTCCTGGAATTAACTGCTGGTTCGATTTTTTTTTTTTTTTTTCCCTTTCCTGTCTGTTTAAGTCAGAAACTTCCTGAGGTTCCTAAGAGCTGGCTACCTCCGCAGGCGTCCAGGTCTCCCAGCAAGTCTCCATGGCAGTGAGATTTGCAAACGAATCCCCCCAGATCTGAGAAAACAGCAGCGGTTGTCTAATCAATCTCTGACTTCCAGGCTTCTACCAGGGCACCAGTGGGTTTCGAGAGAGCCAATGAACCAAAGTCCGAGGATTGAAAAACCCAATCAACTGATACTGGCAGCTCCAGAAAGGAGGAAGTCCCCAAACGGAACAAAATATAAAACCAATACTCAATCCAACTAACACACAAACAGCAATTAAATTATTTATGATTCAAATGCCTACCTCGCAGATTTCCCAGGCTCTCTGCTCACACATGTATCTTCCTCTGCTCTCTGCCTCCCCAGAGGCTGTGCTTTCTCAGCCTGAACAACAGCCTTCTCAAGAGTCAGGCTCTGAAATACACATGCTACACACGCCCAGACAGCCTTTCGGTGCCAGGCAGCCCCTTCTCCATTCTTCCCAGCCCCAGGCCAGCTCATGCCAGCTCCCAGACAGGCAGACCAACTCCTCCATGGGATGGAACTGGGGCAGGGGAAAAGATCAGACAGGAGTTGGGGATGAACTTAACTCATCAAGGACCGGGTGGCCGCCCATCCAGGCAGGAAGGGTCCATCTTCATCCCTTTCCTAACCTTAAAACCCCTCACAGACGGTTTCTCCAGCTTCCTTCAGATCCCAGAACAAGTTAGTAGACTCCTCCTGGCTCGTTTCCTCCTCGCACCCAGACCACTCCCAGGAGGCAGCCCCCAGCCGGCCGCAGATAGCTTCTTACCTTCGCAAAGCCCCGGTTCTTAAAAGCCTGGCTGGCGTCTCCAAGGAGTCCTGCGTTTTCCTTGGCATGGGGAGTCACCAGTTTCAGAAACAGGGCACATTTCGAAATGAAACAGAAAGTAACCCGGTGATCCAGACAGGAGCCCCCGACCTGCACTTAGCTTTGGCTCTCCGCAGCCTCGGGAGGCCTGGGACTCTGCCAGCTCGCCCAGCTGTTTCAGCTCAGAGAGAATTCAGAGGAGGCTGCAGCTTGGAAGTCTGGAACTCACAGCCTGGGCTCTGCTTTTTTTTTTCTCTTTTCGGAGTATTTGTTGAGCTTTTTAACATGCAGTTTGTCTCCTTCTGCAGGGAATTACTCAGTGAGCCTGTCACCTGACTCCCAGCGGCTCCATTATATAATTCAAACAGTGCCATTTGAGTTGTGATCAGAAAACCACACTTCTCCCTACCCACCACGACCTCCCTATCCCTTCCTTAGAGCGGAGGGCAAGACACTCAAAACACCAAGCAAAGACAATCACCCTTTCTTGCAACTTCAGCAGAGCCACTGGATTTCTGTAGTGTATTTTTTATTTCCCCTGAGGTTTGAGTTTTCTTGGGCAGTGTACATGCTAAGTCACTTCAGTTTTGTTCAACTCCTTGTGACCCCTGGACTGTAGCCCGCCAGGCTCCTCTATCCATGGGATTATCCAGGCAAGAATACTGGAATGGGTTGCCATTTCCTTCTCCAGGTTTAGGACCTTCTGAATGTCAATGCTGAGTTAGGGGATTTCTCAAAATGTAACATCTTGAGATGTAGCTGTAGCAGTATCCTTGATTTTCATTTAGGGTGGTGGTTTGTAGATTAGATGAATCAGTGAATGGATTTGCAAATGACAGAGCTCATCATCAGTTGACAGAGCTCATCATCAGAGCTTCACACAGATTTAATGACACCTGCGCAAATGAAATCCAAAACCTAGAATGTTTATTACTTTAGCCACAATATCTAAGTTCCTTGAAATCTCAAAGAAGTAGATTGAGTGGAGAGGTCATTGAGCATCTTTAGCCAAAAGCCTGCCCTGACTCCAATCATCAACATTCCTCCTCCAGCTACCTCAAAGAAGCATGACATCCAACTGAAAACTGCAAGCTTGATGTGCAAACACCACTTCATGGCCAAACCCCCAGTCTCTACTATCAAGCACGTGGAAATTCTTAAAGCCAATCTATATAAATATTTGGAACCAGCACTGTCCTGTGTGAAGGTAATAAAAATCAGTCCTAATTTCCCTTTCTTAGCATCAGTTATCTCTGTTCAGATGATGTATATTGATTGGCAAGTATGTTAAGACAGAATTGACCCAGGAATGAGAAATCTTTGAGAAACTTGGGGGGCATAAATGAGCATAAAACTTCAAGTTCATTGCTCAGTCATGTCCGAGTCTTTGCAACTCTGTGGACTGTAGCCTGCCAGGCTCCTCTGTCCATGGGATTTTCGAGGCGAGCATACTGGAGTGGGATGCCATGCCCTTCTCCAACATGCCCTTCCTGACCCGATCAAACCTGGGTCTCCTGCATGGGATGCAAATTCTTTATCGTCTGAGTCACCAAATGATCAACATTAAAAAAATTAATAAATACTCCAACCTATTTGCTTTTTCCTTGTCAAAGCCAGATGAACTGTATCCAGTGGTGGCTCTGGGTTCCTAGTCTCCTCCCAGCCAGTGGAGATTTGTTGCTGAAGATGGGAAATGCTCCAAAAAGACTGTTAAAGTCTAGGGAACAAACGCTAACATGGACACCTCCTTTTGGCTTTTCTTGGTCTCACCTCTTTTCTCCCTTTTGCATTGCCTCACTCCTATTGGCCAAAGGAACTTCCCCAGCCCTTCTTGCCTGCCTGCAACAGTGTATTAATAGTTGATACTGCGGCTATACTAAACCATGTGACATTAGACTGATACTCTGCCCTAAGATGGGACTTTCCCAGGTGGCACAGTGGTAAAAGAATCCACCTGCCAATGCAGGAGACAGAGGAGATGCAGGTTTGATCCCTGGGTTGGGAAGATACCCTGGAGAAGGAAATGGCAACCCACTCACTCCAGTATTCCTGCCTGGAAAATCCCATGGACAAAGGAGCCTGGTGGGCTACAGTTCCCAGGGTCACAAAGAGTTGGACACGACTGAGCATGCTCCTGCCCTAAGAAAAGTTTGTAAAATTCTCTGTAACTACCCACATATCCCTCTGAAGTGGGCATGGGGTAATTATTCTTCTTATCCAGACCCAAAGAAAGCCAGTGACATAGAAATTAGAAGTCAATTTTCCTACACTCAGAGCTCCGTTTTGCAAAGGAAGACACAGATATACATTAAAAAACATAACTGTATAAACATGAGTGACAGATTGATGTCTGTTTATATCTCTCCCTCCAGGTGTGATAAATACAGAGTGTTGTAGCCGTTGCTATGGTAACTGCTTGTTTATTAATGAGAATAAGGCTACATAGTAAAATATAAGAAAACATCAGGTGGTGAGGAAGAAAAGCAATAATGCAAAATAAATACTTGGTCTCTGTACACTCCTTCAACAATGACACCACAAAACTCCAACTTCCTAGACCAGTGTTGTCCAACAGGAAAACACCATAAGCCACATATGTAATTTAAAATTTTCTAGTTGTTGCATTTAAAAAGAAAAAAAAAAACTAGTGAAACTGATTTCGGTAATATTATCAGCTTGACAAACACCAGCTGTCCAGCTGAGAGGCTCATTCTGCCTCCTACTTCAAATCCAATATATTCAAAATATTATTTCAGCATGTAATATTATAAAATTATTAACAGAACATTTATGTTCTTTACTTCAGTCTAAGTCTCTGAACTCTGATATGAATTGTACATATTTAACACTCACATCACATCTCAATTAAGAGTAGTATCTACATCTCAAATGCTCAATAGCCACAAAGAGTCAGTGGTAACCACATTAGATGGCCAAACTTCAGACTATATTTGGTCATTTAGGCTTGAAATTTGTTCTCTGAGTACACATTTGTCTGTCCCTACTTGGAACTTTGAGAAAAATGAACTGAATTCATTTGACTCTAGCTTTGTGGCATAATTCAAGTGGTGTTCTCTTGGGTGGAGCAAGAAAATATCAAATAAGCTTGAAACTGAAGTAGTATTAAAGATTCAGCTTCTTTCATGCCACCGGAGGATCATGAAGATTAAAAAAAATAAATCTCAGGTTTATAAAAATTCCTTTCTTGGTTTGTCCCATTTGCCCAAATTACCCAGAACCATGCTTGACTGCACTGTGTGCCCTCTCCTCTCGGCACCCCTAACAGATCGCTCAGTCATAACAAGCCTGGGGGTCTCTGCCTGGCCTCCCTGCCCCCACTCTCCGCCCATTCACATGCATGTTCTCGCCTGCCTTCAGCACGAGCACGCATTGAAAGCAGACGTTAATCACGGAGCTTCTCAACTTAAAGCGTTTAATAGCAACCTGTTATCTTTTGAATAAAATCCACACTCCTTGTCTTTACATACTAGGCAATTGTCAGCTGGCCTTTAGGGAACTTTCTGGCCCATCTCCTGGCTACCCAATCTTTGATTTTACAATCTTGACTGTGCCATCATCTCCATGACTTTGTTTAAAGTCTGCTCCCCCTGCCTGGAATGTCCTTCCTTGAAATACCCACCCCTCACCAAACAGCAAAATCCTTCCAACCTAGTTCCAATATTTACTATAGCTTTTTTTTTTTTTTTTTGGTGGGGGGAGCGTGCCCTATAGACATGTAGGATCTCAGTTCCTCAACCAGGGGTCAAACCTGTGCCCACTGTGGTGGACGTGTGGAGTCTTAACCACTGGACCAGCAGGGAAGCCCCGATTGCAGCTTTTCTCACTCTTGTAAGCTTAACAGCCAACTCATCTATGTTCTCAGGCCACTTTTATAAATAGATGTGCTATAACATTTATCATGTTCACTTATAATTATATGATAATGCTAGAAAAGGATTTCCCCAGAAAGGGGAACCACATACCATTTACTTTCAAGTTCACCTTAGGATATAACAGGATCTCAAGAAATGCCTGAGGAATTCCAATACTCTTTTCTTTCCAGTTCTCTTTCTTCTAATTGTCTAACCGCTTGGTACAATTGGAACCAAGCCTCAATTTTTTAATAGCTGTGGTATCTCAAATGCCATTTCATTCAACAAGTGTTTTAAGGTCATTCTTACAAACTCTGGTTATGACAAGTAGATATACAGTTATGCCTCTAAAGAATGCAAGATTACATACTTGTTTGTTAACTCCTTTGTCAACAGGCTAATGTCTGCGTCTTTGGTTTTACAGTTTCGGTCTCTCCATCTCTTCAAAGCTTCCAGCTGTTAGCAGGTTGGGAAACCAGAACACCTGTATTTTGTGCAGAATAAGAGTGTGGTGGCTTTGAGTGAGGGCATAAGGAACACTGCCCCATCGACATCACAGGATGTGGCATTTAGTTCTGTTGCTCAGAGAGTCATTTTTGGCTTTATGTCTGGCTAATGGTTTCCACACAATTAAATAAAGTTGTGGTTTAAAAAGCAGAGCAATCTACACCAAATGCTGCTAAGGACATGGAGCCACTAGAACTCTCGTTCATTGCTCCTGGGACAGCAAAGCAGTACAGACGCTTGAGAAGACAGAGTTTAGTGGTTGTTCTCAAAACTAAACATAGTCTTGCCTTCAGCTCAGTTCAGTACAGTCGCTCAGTTGTGTCCAGCTCTTTACAACCCCATGGAGCGCAGCACAGCAAGCCTCCCTGCCCATCACCAACTCCCGGAGGTCACTCAAACTCATGTCCAATGCATTGGTGATGCTATCCAACCATCTCATCTTCTGTCATCCCCTTTTCCTCCTGCCTTCAATCTTTCCCCAACATCAGGGTCTTTTCCAATGAGTCAGTTCTTCACATCAGGTGACCAAAGTATTAGAGTTTCAGCTTCAGCATCAGTCCTTCCAATCAATATTCAGGACTGATTTCCTTTAGGATGGACTGGTTGGATCTTCTTACAGTCCACGGGACTCTCAAGTGTCTTCTCCAATACTACAGTTCAAAAGCATCAATTCTTTGGCATTCAGCTTTCTTTATAGTCCAACTCTCACATCCATACAGGACTATTGGAAAAAACCATAGCTTTGACTAGATGGACATTTGTTGGCAAAGTAATGTCTCTGCTTTTTAATATGCTGTCTAGGTCGGTCATAGCTTTTCTTCCAAGGAGCAAATGACTTGTAATTTCATGGCTGCAGTCACCATCTGCAGTGATTTTGGAGCCCAAGAAAATAAAGTCTGTCACTGTTTTCATTGTTTCCCCATCTATTTGCCATGAAGTGATGGGACCGGATGCCATGATCTCAGTTTTCTGAATGTTGAGTCAGATGCTGCTAAGGATGTGGAGCCACCGGAACTCTCATTCATTGCTGCTGGGACTGCAAAGTGGCACAGACACTTTGGAAGACAGTTTGGTGGCTGCTTTCAAAACTAAACATACTCTTGCCTTACAACCCAGCAATTACACTCTGAGGTATTTACCCAAATGGACTGAAACCAAATCCACACAAAAACCTGCACATGGATGCTTAGAGTAACTTTATTCATAATTTCCAGAACTTGAAAGCAACCAAGATGTCCTTTGGGAGGTGAATGAATAAACTGTGGCGCATCCAGGTAATGGAATATTGTTCCATGCTAAAAAAAAGAATGAGCTGTGAAGCTACAAAAAGGGAAGAACCTTAAAAGTCCATGACTAAGTGAAAGCAGTCAGTCCGAAAGACTCCATAAGGCATGATTCCAGCTATATGGCTTTCTGGGAAAGGCACAGCAATGATGACAGGAAAGAAATCAGTGGTTGCAGCAGCTGGGAGGGCTGGAGGGATGAGTAAGTGGAGCGTGGGGAGATTTTTCAGGCAGTGAGACTGCTCCATATAATACGATAATGTAGGTCATTATACATTTGTCCCGACCCACAGAGCGGACAGTGCCAAGGATGAAACTTTATGTAAACTAACACTGTGGTGACAGAGATGTATCAACATTGTAGTACTATGTCAATGAAGATTCATCAGTTGTAACACGTGTAGCAGTGTGGTTCCTGATGCTAATCGTGGGGGAGGCTGTGTGTGTGTGGGGGGCAGGAAGTATATGGGAATTCTCTACTTCCTGCTTGATTGTGCTGTGAGCCAAACTGCTCTAAAATATAAATCTCTCTCTCTCTTTTTTTTTTTTTTTAAATTGGAGGGACCAGAGAGTGGCTTGCCTGTGGGTGCCCAGGGACTCTGCTCGCTGGCTTCTGGCTTGATGTACAAGTTGTTTTCCTGCTAGGTTGTCAGTTGCTCATATTTATTCATTGCTTTCTCCACTTTGTTACCAACACACCACTAAATAAACGGCATGTACTTAGGGACTAATAAATTCTCATTTAAATGAAATGAAGGGAAAACACACTTAAGGCTTCGAATAATAAATACATATTTCCACCCACAGGCACAGCATAATGGCCTTAGTGTCAACAGAAAAACTCTTACTGAGACGGTTTCTGGAGGTCTGGAGCCTGGGACAGTCTTAGGTTTGGAGGAGGGGTTCCCCTGGGAGGCCTGCTGAGAAGGCCTAGAAGAGCCACTGAGATGGGAAAATTTAACTCTCGCTTTGACTCAATCCTGGACGTGCTTTCTGTGCCCCCAGGGACCAGCCCTTGGTCACACAACCTGGCAGATTTACCAAGACGCTGCTCAGAGCAGGGCTAACACTGTTGTGCAAAGTACTTGCCGCAGCGAGCCTCAGTTTCCTCATCTGTAAAAGGGGGATGAAGATATCGTAGGTTATTGCGGGAGGTCATGTCTACAGTCACCCTGACGTGGAGTGATAGTGGCACGTGATGGGCCGTGCTTATTCTTAGTATTACATATTATTAGATATCACACGATACTGATAAAGCATTGGCAGTGCCATGAGGGAGCTCAAATCATGACGGTGCCCATGTGAACCCCTCTTCTGCTATCTCACCACACTTTCCTTCTACTTAATTTGCTGTTGGCGCATATGAAGATGGTGACTTTACTGCCTTTTTTGACCTCTGTCTTCCTCCCTTCTTTGTTTCTTAATTTTTTTCTTCCTCTCCCACCTCTTCTCTTTCTTTCCCTTTTTCCCTTTATTATTTTTAAAGTGAGTTTATTTTGTCCCTTGCTATTCTTGGCCAGCCAACTAAGACTCTTTGTATCGAGGTCTTCTTGCCAAAGCCACATTAAGCTCCCCAGGTTGCTAAACTTAGGCCAGCCTGTTTCTGCTCTCTTGGAAGGCCTGCGATGCCATAAATAAGAGAGGGAGCAGGTCAAAGGGTGCTTGTTCACAGCAAAGGGGGCTGCTTCACACAGAGCTTCCCAGAAGGAAGACAGAGCCTGAGAGGAAGAAGAGCTCAGGCCTCAGGCATCATCTATATAACAGAGCAGCTAAGGCCCCACTCCCTGCCAAGTCACGGCGACTGCCGATCTCAGAAGCCATCATTCAAATTGCTTTTTGGCCAGTTCAGCATAGTGTCCTCATGACGGCTCTACTCTGGGAGAACAAGAGAAAAAGGCAGTTTCCCGAGGAGAAGGCGGCTTCTTTTTCTTTCTGTGAGATACATAGCCTTTCTTTCTCTCCAAAGCACCATGTGGAAATTATGTGATGACCTGTGTCCAAGAAAGACACAAGAGGGGAGATGGGAAAACACAAATGGCCCAAATAATGGGGCAAGTGAGCGAGGTTTTGAAAGGCGGAGAATGCAGTGGAGACCAGCCCTGGGATTGAATTCTGGTCCTGCACACTGCTCACTGCTCACTGGAGGCAAGTTAATTGGCCTCGGCTCTTCCTGCCTGATATGCTAATAGTAATATTAAACTGGGGAGGGGGTCTGGGGTGACTCTGTTAGCATCTGCCAGGTGGCCTGGTGTACAGCAGGTGCAGAATGACCTGGCCAGGTGGGTAGAGCCTCCATTCTTCATGCCCAGAGTGTAGAGAGACTCCAATGCCCCCTTTGCTAAAGTTCTTTGACGGAAGTTAAATGAAACCTCCAGCAAAGAGTAGAGACCACGTGTGCGTGTCTTCCCACGTACAGCCCCACCCCCGGCACCCCAATCCTCCAAGCTGCAGACATTTTCCCCAAAGATGGACACAAGTGTGTCTCCCATCCCCCATACTTGTTTAGATCCTCGCCACTCCCCTGTCAAGTGGTGGGATCAAATTCCTCTCCTTATGAACCTGGGTGGGCTTGGAACATGCTTGCAGCCTCTGCAGCAGAAGTCGTTCTGTGGACCCCAGAGGATAGGTCATAAACGGCAATGTATCAGCTGGAATCCTTGCTCTTGAAGCTGGCAGGTAAGCAGCTGACTGCATTGGGGCTGCCATGTTAATGAGGAAGCCTGACCTGGTCCATGTGGAAAGATCCCAGAGAGAGAGTTCCCAGACACCACCCCCCACCTCCATGTCACTGTCTCTCTGCAACCTCAAGTGAGACTTGGAGCCAAAACCACTTATCTGAGCCCTTGCTCAACTGCTGATCTATGTCAATGAAATGTAGATGATGAAACACAACAGAATCCAGTTGGGGGGCTTCCCCAGCAGTCCTTCAGTCAAGTCTCCACCTTTCCACTGCAGGCGGCATAAGTTCGATCCCTGGTCAGGGAACTAAGATCCCACATGCCTCATGGTGTGGCCAAACAAAAACAAAAAACCAACTGGAAGAGAATCATAGCCTCTGTTACCTTCTCCTAGAGCACCTTAACTGGGGTATAAGGGTCAGACCTGGGGAACTGAGGAGAACCAGGGTTTAAATCGACCCTACTGCTTCAGCTTGTGACCCTAACAAATCCACATGTCTAAAAAAGTGATAAATGTAATGCATAGGTCACAGGAGTAGTATCAGGGTAAATGAGGTGGTTCACGTCAAGTACTTAGCATCGTGACTGGCACAGAGCAGACACATCTTAGACGTTCGTTTCTCATCACCCTTATCACCACCACCAACTCTGTTTCAATCATTACGCCAGGTTTTGCTTCCAAGACATCCTAGCTGGCTGGATTTTCTTTAATCACACTTCCTTCTATTTAGACAAGTTTCCTTCAGCCCATAATCTGTATTTGTCAGGCTTCATGCTGATGTCACAATCATGAGGAACTGTTTCAGAAAATCCAATCAGTCTTAGCTGCTTCATGCAGCTCACCCACAATCAGCCATCGCTTTGCCCTCAACGTGTTTGGCTGTCTTAGTCATCGTCACGTACGAAAGGCCAAATATTCTGCAGCAGGAGGTTTGTTTTGACTAAGGATGCAGAACCATCTATCTAAGTCTGTTGGGCCATTCAACTCAGCTTTTCCTTTAGTGATGTGGAAGGGCTCCTCAAGTTCCTACAGTGAGCCAACAGAGGAGAAAATTAAGGCTCAAAAAAAAGATTGGAAACAACATTATAGCTTTCATTGTTCATTCACTAACCTGAGTATTCATTTCTAGCTATCATAAAAAAAACCAAACAGCTATTAACAGGTTACTCTGTGCCAGCCTCTGGACATTTAGATGTGAACAGTCACACTACTTCTGATTTTTATTTTCTCCCAAATCATTAATTCATCACTCATTCAAAAGTAAACATTTTGTTTTTCCATGTGTTTTTTTTTTCCCCTCATAGTCTCTGCTGCTATGAAGCTTATAGTTTTCCCTGAAGGGCAGACTACGAACATGCAACAACAGTAGCGTGTGCTAAGAGCTATGTGAGGGGAAATAGAACGCTGTGCTTACTCCCCCCACCCTGCCTGGTTTTCTTCTTAGTTTGAGGGAATGGTTAGGGAGGGCTTCCTGGAGGAAGTGGTTTTATATGGGGACTGAAGGAAAGGTGGGAATTAGCCAGATGGAAGGTGGGCAGAAAAGGAGAGTGATGTAGGCAGGGTCAACTGCTTATGTGAAAGTCCTGAAACCAGAGTGAGTGTGAAAATGACCGACGGACTAGAAAAAAATCTCAACCCAATGTCCACCAGGAAGTCTTCAGTATCGCTTTGAAATCCACTCCCAGAATTTTCCTCTGTCCTCCTACTCTATCTGGCTTACAAAGTGCATGTTTAGTAAATGCTTGGTGAGTTGATATTTCCCTTATCATAATCCTTTAAAAAAATCTTTACTGAATTTGCTACAATATTGCTTCCATCTTGTGTGACAGTGTTTTGGCTATCAGTTATGTGGGATCTTAGTTTCCCAACCAGGGACTGACCCGGCACTCCCCGTGTTGGAAGGCAAAGTCTTAACCCCTGGACCTCCAGGGAAGTCCCACCCTTACAGTAAACTGATAGAACTATTATTTTAGGGAGACAGATATGGTTTTTGAAGCACACAGCTCATATATATGCATAAATACACACACCCCAACACTTTTAATAAATTCAAAATATGGGAGTTATGGTCAGTTCATATAGTTTTTAAAAGCTCATGTTTATAGATGTCATTATCTTAATTCTACTTTATTTTTTAATTAAAAAATAATTTGCTTAATTAACTCCATTTCTGTTTAATCCTCTTTAGTATGTTTTCCATTTTCAGGCAGCCTGCTTTTGTGCTTTTGTCACTGAGCAAATAGGTAAAACTGTAATTGGGCAGATTGAACTAGACGCTTAGAACTGAGTGTAGCTAAGAGCTCAGAAGTTGGCACCAGCCTGTCTTCTTAAAGCCACTACATTGGGATTTCTGCTCTCTGTCGCTACCTTAATTCCTAGACATTGTGATGTCTGCCTTTCTGTGGCTGCTGTCTGGTAATAAAAGGAGAGCTCTACCCTTTGTCATCTATAGAACAGAGGGTAATGTTCCTTAATTAACGAAAGGACGTGGTGCAATGTACTGAGAACACTGCAATTGTTTCCAATTAATCCCACACGCAGTTTGGCAAAGTTAATAATCCATAAAATGACCTAGGATCTAAATGTGGAGAACAATCAGCTTTTATCAGTCATTTTTCTATATTTCCAGCACCAGCAAGAAAATTCCAAGGCCAGATGCAAAGATGGTCTACAGATTTACAATACCATATGTTCCTGAATATAATCTCAAATAGAAAAGAAACTTACATGTGCCATTCAGATCTTACAAATTCCCCAATGTTTTACAATCTCTATAATTCACCACATATTGACAGATGTCAGCTCAACTACCAATGGAGCAGTTATTTGACTGTTTATATCACTAGGCACCAAAGCAAATGGAAACATGAAGGTCATAATCATGGAAGAGCGTGGTGTTTGTCCACCTGATACTTTTCCATCTGATGTTTCTAAAACCTAGGACAGAGAAGGTATCACATGTACCCACGAACACCTAAAAAATGTCTCATGGAGCATCTTACCCCAGCTCCAAATCTTTTTTTTAAAGAAACTGGGGTAAAATACACAGAACATCAAACTGACCATTTTAACCTCTTGAAGGTGTATACTTCAGGGCCTTTTAGTACATTCTCAAAGCTGTGCTACCATGCTGCTGCCGCTGCTAAGTTGCTTCAGTATTGTACGACTCTGTGCGACCCCATAGACGGCAGCCCAGCAGGCTCCCCCATCCCTGGGATTCTCCAGGCAAGAACACTGGAGTGGGTTGCCAGTTCCTTCTCCAATGCATGAAAGTGAAAAGTGAAAGTAAAGTCCTTCAGTTGTGTCCGACTCTTTGCGACTCCATGGACTGCAGCCTACCAGGCTCCTCCGTCCATGGGATTTTCCAGGCAAGAGTACTGGAGTGGGGTGCCATTGCTGAAATAGTTTGATCAACCAAAAAGGAAACCCTGTATCCAATAATCACTCACTCCTCATTCCTCCCCCCTACCCTGCCCCGACCCTGGCAAGCACTGATCCACCTTTTGTCTTTATGGACTTCTCTACTCTGGACACTCCATGTAAACAGAGTCATACACTGTGTGGCCATTTGTGTCTGGCTTCTTTCCCTTAGCATAAAGTTTTCGAGGTTCACCCATGTTGCAGCTCATATTAGTATTTTTTTTCTTTTTATGGGTGAGTAATATTCCATCACATGGCTATACTATGTTTTGTTTATCCACTCGTCAGTTGATGAGTATCTGAAGCATTTCCAGAATTTGGCTGTTGTGAATTATGCTGTTATTGAACATTCTCATACAAGTGTTTGTTTGAACACTTATTTTCCACTCTTTTGGGTCTCTACTTTGGAGTAGAACTGGTAAGTCATATAAAAATTCTGTGTGTAATGTACTGCCACTTTACTTGCCTCCTGAGAAATCTGTATGCAGGTCAAGAAGCGATAGTTAGAACTGGACGTGGAGCAACAGGCTGGTTCCAAATCAGGAAAGAAGTATGTCAAGGTTGTATATTGTCACCCTGCTTATTTAACTTATATGCAGAGTACATCATGCGAAATGCTGGACTGGATGAAGCATAAGCTGGAATCAAGATTGCTGGGAGAAATATCAATAACCTCAGATATGCAGATGACACCACCCTTATGGCAGGAAGCGAAGAAGAACTAAAGAACCTCTTGATGAAAGTGAAAGAGGAGAGTGAAAAAGCTGGCTTAAAACTCAACATTCAAAAAACTAAGATCATGGCATCTGGTCCCATCACTTCATGAGAAATAGATGGGGAAACATTGGAAATAGTGTCAGACTTTATTCTGGGGGCTCCAAAATCACTGCAGATGGTGACTGCAGCCATGAAATTACAAGTCACTTGCTCCTTGGAAGAAAATCTATGACCAATCTAGACAGCATATTAAAAAGCAGAGACATTACTTTGCCAACAAATGTCCATCTAGTCAAGGCTATGGTTTTTTCCAATAGTCCTGTATGGATGTGACAGTTGGACCATAAAGAAAGCTGAGCGCCAAAGAACTAATGCTTTTGAACTGTGGTGTTGGAGAACACTCTTGAGAGTCCCTTGAACAGCAAGGAGATCCAATCAGTCCATCCTAAAGGAAATCAGTCCTGAATATTCATTGGGAGGACTGATGCTGAAGTTGAAGCTCCAATACTTTGGCCACCTCATGTGAAGAACTGACTCATTGGAAAAGACCCTGATGCTTGGAAAGATTGAAGACAGGAGGAGAAGGGGAAGGCGGAAGATGAAATGGTTGGATGGCATCACTGACTCGATGGATTTGAGCTTGAGAAAGCTCCAGGAGTTGGTAAAGGACAGAGAAGCGTGGTGCTGCAGTCCGTGGGGTAACAGAGTCAGACACAACTGAGCGACTGAACTGAACTGAACTTACTGAGGAACACATAATAATTTTTTTGTGAATACTATCAGAATTCTATAAAGGTTGAATCGGGTTGGAAGGGAAAATTCACCCCTGATGAAATGCCCTGATGGAAGTGCAATAGGGCATTGGAATTTACATGCTTACATCACAATGGGTCAGGAAGATGTCTGTGGGTATCTCATCTCTCTGCTGGCCCACAGCTACTTTTTTTTCAGTCAAGTTTTGTTGACAGGCCCTTGGGCACTGGAGTTGGTATGTCTCTTTCAGTATCAGGCAATTATGACCTAAACTAGTTCCTTAAACTCTAAGAGTTTCATCATTTGTAAGTGGACGTAGGTGTAATCTCCAATATGGCTATGATAACTTTAAATAGGGAGGTTTATTTTAAAAGACTTAGTATGGTGGTGGTTTAGTTGCTAAGTCATGTCCGACTCTTGTGACCCCATGGACTGTATAGCCTCTGTCCATGGAATTCTCGAGGCAAGAATACTGGAGTGGGTTGCCATTTCCTTCTCCAGGGGATCTTCTGAGGCAGAGCATGAGTAGCATGTGTATTTCAGAGCCTGACTCTTGAGAAGACTGTTGTTTAGGCTGAAAAAGCAAAGTCTTTGGGGAGGCAGAGAGCAGAGGAAGATACATGTGTGAGCAGAGAGCTTGGGAAATCTGCGAGGTAGGCATTTGAATCATAAATAATTTAATTGCTGTTTGTGTGTTTGTTAGTCGGATTTAGTATTGGTTTTATATTTTGTTCCGTTTGGGGACTTCCTCCTTTCTGGAGCTGCCAGTATCAGTTGATTGGGTGTTTCAGTCCTCGGACTTTGGTTCATTGGCTCTCTCGAAACCCACCGGTGCCCTGGTAGAAGTCTGGAAGTCAGAGATTGGTTAGACAACCGCTGCTGTTTTCTCAGATCTGGGGGGATTCATTTGCAAATCTCACTGCCATGGAGACTTGCTGGGAAACCTGGATGCCTGCGGAGGTAGCCAGCTCTTAGGAACCTCAGGAAGTTTCTGATTTAAAGAGACAGGAAAGGGAAAAAAAAAAAAAAATCGAACCAGCAGTTAATTCCAGGAAGGTGGGTGCAGGGAAACGTTGTCAAGGATCAAAAAGAAGCATGACTGAGAAAATGACAGGATGAGGAAAGGAACAGTTTGGTGGCAAGATACCTAAGGTATGTTGATTGCAACCTTACATACCAACAGTTCAAGTGTATATCACGAATATCAAGCAGAGAGACACACAGTGGTGAGAGAGCAGAAGCGGGATGCAGGTCTCAGGCAACTCTAAGAACTCACCTCTCCTTCTGTTTAAGGTCAGAAGTGCATCATGAATTCTAAACTGAGTTCAGATCAGCCATCTCTAAAGCAATTTTATCTCTCCTGAATATTTCATCATCCGAAATAGAAACTCTTCCAGCCTATTACTCTGTTATTTAAACTGTTATAAAGAAAAGTCGGGTGTTCCCAGGTGGCGGTAATGGTCAAGAACCCGCCTGCTAATGCAAGAGATGCAGGTTCGATCCCTGGGTTGGGAAATTCCCCCGGAGGAGGGCACGGCAACCCACTCCAGTATTCTTGCCTGGAGAATCCCATAGACAGAGGAGCCTGGCGGGCTACAGTCCATGGGGTCACACAGTCAGACATGACTAAGCGACTTAGCACAAGCACACACAAAGTCACTCTAAAACACATATATCGAGGCTTCCAGGAGTTAGAATGCAAACCTCTTACAACTGTATTCTGTGTGAGAAATTCATCTTTTATCCCCGAAAGATGAAAAGGGCAGTTTTACAAAGCCTGAACAGTTCCACCCTACACCATGAATTACTTACTTGTGGTAGGAGTACAGGTACCCAGAATCACTCCTCTATCAGTCCCAGCCTGAAACAGCAGTTGTTACGTGTGTGAGACTGGAGTTGATGCAGGGGGTGGGCCTATGGCACCATGTGGCAGAGACAGCCACACTTTTCAGGCTTTATTTTTAAAGTTCGGGTAATTATAAACTTAAACCAACAGCAGAGGGGAAATGAATCATTGATTTGTCTCTCTTAAACAGTTTCTTTCCCACCAAAGTGTTTCCTTTTTTGCAGCATTGACCTAGCTTGTGAGGGGTTACCCTGTGTCCTGAGGACTTCAGCATCTGCACTTTGATCACAAACTGTATAGTAAACATACGTGGACAATATTGCCAGTCTAATTCATAATCAAATGGGAAAAGAAACCACACTCCTTTCATCCGGCACTTTGCTGATATAAAACTTGAACAGGAACAAGCAGCAGTTTGGGGTAGAAGAAACAGTTCCGCACCCAATGTCCAGACACCAACTCGGGCCGCGCCGCCTCTCACTCCCTGGGCCGTGGTTTCCTTCCATGCTTTCTCGGGTTGCACACTGCTCTGAGATGCTGAAGCCCGACATAGATGGGCCCGAGGCTGAGCAGCTGGAGTTGTCCCCTATGGACAGATACTCCAAGATGCACCACATATTTCTCATTCTCGAAATCAAGGAGACCTTCTCAATATACATGTGCAGAAAGGCTCCTTGAAAAGGGGGAGTGACGCCAAACAGGGAGTGACGTCAACCTATTTGGGCTTCCCAGGTGGTGCTAGTGGGAAAGAACCCATCTGCCAAAGCAGGAAATATAAGAGACCCGAGTTCAATCCCTGGGTTGGGAAGATCCCCTGGAGCAGGGCATGGCAACCCACTCCAGTATTCCTGCCTGGAGAACCCAGGACAGAGGAGCCTGGTGGGCTACGGTCCACAGGGTCACAAAGAGTTGGACATGACTGAGCACGCACACACACACAGGTCCATTAATGGATGAATGGAGAGACAAATTGGGCTGTATCCTCTACAACAAAACACTACTCAGCAAGAACAGAGAACTGTCCAGACCTGCGATGTGGATGAATCCCAAACTAATCACGCAGTGAAAGAAGCGAGACAAAAAAGAGTTCATACTATATGATTCCATTTGTACAAGATTGTAGAAAATGCAAGCTAATCTATAATGTCAAATGGGAGTGTGGAGAGGGGTGGATGAGGGGGTGGTTAAAAGAAGGCTTGAGGAAACTTAGGGCAGTGAGACGCACGCTCGTCATCTTGATCATAAGATGCTTTTGTGAATATACACATATGCTAAAGATTTTCAAGTTGTATGCTTCAAATATGTGCAGTTTGTTGCATACCAATTATAAACTCAATTCAGTTATTCCAAAAAATAAACCCCTCAAAACCTCAGGGGGTCTGGAGTTGATACCCAACTTCATGATCTACTGACTGTGTAACCCTGAGTGAGCTACTAACCTCATCTCTAGGAGGAGGGCGATAATCATTTCTATCTCACAAGGCTGCTGTGAGGATTAAGTGAGTTAATCTTTGGAAGGTACTTAATACAAACTAGCTCTTAGTGTTGTTTTCCCAGAACCACCAAGAAAGGATTCTGTTTTATCTTTAGCATCTCATTTCCATAAGATCTGAATTCATTAGACTACTTAAGGCATATTAAAGGCAGGCTCATTCATGCAAATTTTTCAGATCTCTGTTCAGCACTCATTGGGGAGCTTTGTCCAGACCACATTCTAATAAAAACACTCCCCTTCCCCAGTCACTCCTTAGACCTCCCCTGGATTCCTTCTCCTTCCTGACACTTATCACTGTCTGACACTACATGATACACTGCTTTTTATCTGTTGACTCTGTCTCCCTCCACTGGAACACAAGTTCCCTGAGACCAGGGACTTCTTCTGCTTCTGGTTTTCTGGCATAAAAGTCACTCAATAAGTATGTGTTGAGTGTTGAATAAGTGGATGACTGCATTATCTCCAAGCACCTTTGCAGGTGATGGTAGCAGGGAGGTGGGAGCTGGCCCCGTCACCACAGCACTGGGGATAGTTGCAGTGGGCACACAAGTCCATGTCCCCTGTGACCGGTGCAGCGGGTCTAACCCCAGAGAGAGCTGGGTCCAGGGAAGATCTGAACTTGGTCAGATCAGTGAGGTCCTCATCTCAGTCATTCCTGGCTCTGCAGGAGTAAGAGGCTGCAGAGACTGAATAGGCTATTTGAAAAAATAAGGTCAGGGCCTGGGACTGTTACTAAAATGATAAAGAATAGAAATCTAAAGCTTTAGAAAGTTGCGAACATGTAGGCTTTGATGGGATCCATCCCTAGACTGTTTCTCGATTGGCAGTAAGAACAGAAATTGGATTAAAATTGGGTCCAAGGTACAAAGTCACCCCTGCCTTCCAGATGCTCTGTAAAGTGAGAGCAACTGGGTTTCCCAAAGTGAAATCAGCTGGTTTCACTTTGGGAACTCAAGACCTGCCCAGACTGTCTTTCGTCCCCCTTCTTTATAACTCTACGAATGCAAGTAATATAGCTAAGCCTCAGAGAAGTCAAGGGTTGACTGACTGCCGTTTGCCTCTCTTGTCCTACTGCTGTGTCCTTCAAACGCTACTTCTGCAAGTTGGACACTTTCAAGGAGGTGTCAACACGGCATTAATATCAGTTCGTGTAACATCTTCTAAAAAGACAGGTCTAAACAACACTGTGGAAGGTATGCTTGGACCTGCAACTGTACTGCCATCCGTCCTTGTGTGGGTGCGTGTACTTGCTGCCTTTGTGTAAGTAGATCACAGAATGTATTCTGCCGTGAACTCTCTCCTTAGGAATCTCCAAACAAGGCCTCATAAATAAGGAGCACATGTTTCAATGCATACAAAAGACTTCTTGAGTTAGCATTTGTCATCTTTTATGTTTTAATTATCTCATTTGATCTCTTTGTTGTTGCAATTACATTCTAATTTTGTGTGCAGATACTCGAGTGCCTTGGGCTAGATTAATCAATTAATAATATAATGATTATGATAGCAAGAGAAATATAAGTGGATAGGCCACTCCAGTAGGTCCAGAGCCACTGCTTGAACTCTGAATAAAGGGAGTCTGGCTGTGGGAAATTCTTTCAGACTATTTTGAAGTAAAAAAATTTAGATTCTTCCTCAAATCCTAAAGGCACATAAGAGGTTCGGATTATTTTTCTGGTTTTGTTTTAGTTCTAAGCCAATACTATTTTTTTTGGGGGGGGGCTGCAAATATGCATAGTTCTGTAAGGAACAACACCACTGTCTCTTTGTCCTGAGTCTGAATCACAAGGCAGTGGCTTTGACCAATGACTCTCAAGGAACAGGGAGTTTGAGCAGGTCGTCAGACTTTGTTGTTGTTCCATTGCGAAGTCATGACAGACTCTGCGACCCATGGACTGCAGGATGCCAAGCTTCCTTTCCTTCACCACCTCCCAGAGTCTGCTCAAACTCATGCCCATTGAGGTGGTGAGGCCTTCCAACCATCTCATCCTTTGTCGTCCCCTTCTCCTAATATTGGGCTCCCCTGGTGCCTCAGAGGTTAAAGTGTCTGCCTGCAATGCAGGAGACCTGGGTTCGATCCCTAGGTTGGGAAGATCCCCTGGAGAAGGAAATGGCAACCCACTCCACTATTCTTGCCTGGAGGATCCTGGCAGGCTACAGTCCACGGGGTCACAAGGAGTCGACATGACTGAGCAACTTCACTTTCTTTCTCCTCCTAAAGTCAGGAATTTAGGGTCTAGGAATAATTTTCTCAGACAAAATAAGGAGGCTTATCGCAACCATGGGGTGACCTTTCGGCTCAGGGCATAATTCTAAGAGATTTCCAGAAACCCCTTGCCTCTCACCAAGGCACACAGGCTGGCAGACACCATGAGTGCAGGGCCCAACACAGAACTGAGTTCATTCTTGCAGTTATGCAGGAACCCTATGGTTAGATGCAAGCAAAAGGAAGAAGACAGGGTCCTACGATCTTTTTCCATCCCAAGAAAGATTTCATCCTCCAGATTACTGCTCCTGTCAAACTACCCCCAAACCAAATACACACGTACAGAGTTCCCACATCTACACACTCACATGCAAACACACACATGCCATAGATCAGATAAGAAATCAATATCTGAGATGCTCCTTGCCTTTGTCTGAAAGTCTATAGGATCAATATATAGCATCCTGTGCTTTTGGTTATTATTTGTTCTCTAAACTATGGGTGCATTTTGTCCACACAATGGATTGAAGTCACAGGTAACATTTACTGAGTCTTTGCTGTGGTCCACACAGTGGCTCTTATCTCATTTAATCCTTGTAGCAACCCTGTGAGGAAGCTGCTGCAGATAGGGAAACTGGGGGACAAGAGGGGTAGGTAACCTGGTGAGGTACGGATGGGTTTTGTACATCCTGAGGGTCCCACAAAGAGCAGTCCAGACACACACAAGGTGACCAGCAGGAAACCATGTAACTAGGAAGCCATGTAACTACAGATATCATCAAGTTAAAATGAGGTCATTAGAGTGGGTCCTAATCCAATCTGGTGTCCTAAAGGGAAGAGAAGAAAGCCAAAACAGGCATGTACAGCGGAGAGAGAACTCGAGACCCACAGGGAGAAGGCCATGTGATCACTGAGTCAGAGAGTGCAGTGATCCGCCTACAAGCCGAGGGACACGAAGAGTGGCCATTTGCCACCAGCAGCTAGAAGAGGCGAGAAAATTCTCATCCTTAAATTCTTCAGTCAGAGAGCAAGGCCTTGCTGGCACCTTGATTTTGAACTTCAAGCCTCCAGAACTATGAGAATCAATTTCTGTGGTTTTAAGCCATCTAGTTTGTGGAAACCAATATACACACCAACCCATATTTTCACTTTTTATATAACATCAAAGAGTAAAAGTCCTCTCTGACTTCTGAAATCTCCTTTAACAGGGCTCATGCTGAGTAAACAATTGCTCAGCTGCAGCTGGGGCCCCAGTAGGTGTGGGCTAATGTAGTTTATGTAGGAGCTCTCTTGAGGAGTCCATGGTTTCCAGGGAATGCAACTCTAGTTGAAGGATCCATTCAAGGTTTGGCACTGTTGATCCTGAAACTGAGCAGGAACCTGTGTGGCTCCTGGGCACAAAACTTTCTGTATCCACATGTCTTGATTACAGGAAGTAGGCTTCATCCAGCCTCCTTTACCTTCCTGAGTTCCACAGAGCAAGTTCAATTAGCAGTTGTTAATTAGGAGTGGCAAAGAATTTATGCTTTTGGAGAAGACTCTTGAGAGTCCCTTGGACTGCCAGGAGATCCAACCAGTCCATCCTAAAGGAAATCAGTCCTGAATATTCATTGGAAGGACTGATGCTGAAGCTGAAGCTGCAATACCTTGGCCACCTGATGTGAAGAACCAACTCATTGGAAAAGACCCTGATGCTGGGAAAGATTGAAGGCAGGAGGAGAAGGGGAAAACAGAGGATGAGATGGTTGGATGGCATCACCAATGCAATGGACATGAGTTTGAGTGAACTCCGGGAGTTGGTGATGGACAGGGAAGCCTGGTGTGCTGCGATTCATGGGGTTGCAGAGTCGGACATGACTGAGTGACTGAACTGAACTGAACTGAAATAGGGAAGGGAGAGGATGCAGAGACAAGGAACATTCCAGAAACAATAGTGCAGCCTCGGGGCAGGAGCCTCCCTCCCCCGAGGGATACACAGAACAATACCTTTGAGCTGTTTTACAGAAACCCCCATCAGGTGGATGAAATTAACTTTATCTACCCACAGCACATAAATCCCTGAACAGTTGGAACCAGAAGGTTGATGATGCTGACTCCTGATTACCTCACCACCAGCCAGTCTGAAGAATGTCCACGAGCTCATCACATCTTCATGGTCTCTGAACCATGCCTCTAAAACTCCTCACTACACCTCTGCAGGTGGGGACACACAGTTCTGAGTGCATTAACTGGCTGAGGCTGTCTTTGTCTTGCAGAGCAATAATGTTATTCTTTTCTATCAATACTTCACCCCAAACTCTGTCCCCAAGATTTAATTTGCTGTCTGAGTACAGAGGCTGGATTTGGCTTCAGTCCCATCCTTGCTTCATACATGTTCTCCAAAAGGGAAAAGTCTGGACCTTGTGAGAACTCGAAGATATTAAGGTGTGAATCTTGATCAGGGGGAGAGAAGTTATCCTGAGGTGTAGTCAAGTATGGAAGATCCTGGCATGAACTTCATTTGTTGGCTCTTTCTGATTTGACTCAGGAGTTCCAGACATTGGCTTATGCTGGTTCCTTAACAATCTTTACAGACCTTTAAGAAAAACAGTCCTTTGTGGAAAATAATTTTTTTCATTCTGAGATTATGCCCTTTCTATTTTTAAAATATTAATGTGTCATTTGTTTTGTGAAGTGAAGGTGAATCTAAATAGTAAGGTGGTTTTTTTTTTTTTCTTTTAATATCCTTCCTGAATAAAATTAAGTTGGCATTTCTATGTCAATCCCTGTTTTGGTCCTCAGACTTGAACATGAATCAGAATTTTCTGGAGGCAAACTTAGCACAGATTTCTGGGCCCCTATCCCCAGAATTCATGATTCAGTAGTTCTAGAGGTCGGGCCTGGGATTGGCTTTTCTCAAAGTTTGCAGAGGATGCTGATATAGCTGTTCTGGGGACCAGAGAAAGGGATTCCAAGAGGGGAAGATGCCTATTGTCTGAGTGATGTCTGAATGCCAGGATAGTGGCCTGGGTCCCAGCTCACTGAATCTCCCAGTGATGAGAGGCTGCGATCACCATCAAAATGAGTGAGCAGCCCTCTCCTCTCTGTCCTTGGCACACCCCTGCCCACCTCTGCTGGCCTGCACTTGGCAAGAAGTATACCAGGGCAAGCCAAGATGCACACTCCTATGTCTTGGTGCTTATGTGAATCCATCTGTGTGGGATTCTACTTTGTGAATATCACCCCTATTTAACAGGAGTCTCTGGAAGCTCACAGGAGCGGTTTCATTTCATTCATCCCTTTCCTCATTCACCCATCAATCCAGCCTTTGAACATGTCCTCGGTGTTTACAATGTGCATAGTTCTATGGTGTGTGTTGATTTAGATTCCACTACCAGTCTTCTCCTGGATTTATTTGGGGTCTCCGGACATTTATACTAATTTGCTATGGTAGACACTGCTGAGCCCTTTCTTTAAGAGAATCCCCTGAGTTTAGTAGGACATAGAGCCATTCCAGAGAAGGAAATGGCAACCCACTCCAGTATTCTTGCCTGGAGAATCCCATGGACGGAGGAGCCTGGTGGGCTATAGTCCACGGGGTCACAAAGAGTCGGACACAACTGAGTGACTTCACCTTCACAGCCATTGTGCTCAAAACTAAGTTTTCCAACCATCCATGTTTGACCATGAGACTAAATTCAGGCCAAAAGAGGGATGAGTCAAAGTAATATGTGTGCCTTTGGGGTTATCTTCTGTAATGAGAAAAGTGCTTCTCCAAACTTCCTCTCTCCTGCCCCGCTGTCTGAAAAGTGACAGTGGCTAGAACAGTTCTGGAAGCCACAGTCTGAAGATGGCAGAGCCACTACGCCAGCCCTGGGCCACCCCGTCCTAGGCTGTTATACTGTTGTTGTTCAGTCGCTAAGTCGTGTCCAACTCTTTGCGACCCCACAAATGCAGCACACCAGGCTTCCCGGTCCCTCACTACCTCCCTCAGCTTGCTCAAACTCATGTCCCTCAAGTCAGTGATGTCATCCAACCATCTCATCCTCTGTCATCCCCTTCTCCTCCTGCCTTCAGTCTTTCCCAGCATCAGAGTCTTCTCCAATGAGTTGGCCCTTTGCATCAGGTGGCCAAAGTATTGGAGCTTCAGCTTCAGCGTGAGTCCCTCCAATCAACATTCAGGGTTGATTTGTTAAAAATAGATTTCTATCTTGCTTAAGCCATTGTGTTTCGGGACCTCTTTGTTACAGAGGCTTAGCCTTTACCTTAACTAATACAATGGGGTTCATGACTGTCTTTAGCATTTGTCTGGATTCAAGATTCAGCTCAAACTTCTAGAGTCATGATACTGATACATCCTTTCTAATACCTAGTACTGGCCTTAAATTGGTATTTGTTTCCACTCCTTCCCATCAGAGTCCCAGATTGAGTTTCCTGTGTCTCCTCTGCAAGTGACGTACAACCTAGAGGGCTTGTCTGAGGGAAAAATAAATGTTGAAGGACAGATGTAGCTGGCAATCCTGATATACAAAAACTGCTATAAGAATCCAAGCAAAGACAATGATTACCAAATACTTGAGTAACTGAGGCCCGATCATCAGCTCTCTTTCTTTTTGTATAATCCTAAAGAAGCCCTCCAGACACACAAAGCAGCTCCATTTGAAGGGAGTGTTCGGAGTTTCACCCATTGATTAGAAAGTCTTTTATACTTGCAGCATTTTGGAGATAAAATATTTTATTTAAAAAACAAAAGACTGTGCAAAAAATACATATATATATTTAAAGGGTGGTAAAAGCCTTGCTGGTGACTCAAACGGCATTGTCCTTTGCATCAGCATTTTAAAACAACGATCACTCACCAAGAAGTGTCCAAAGGCATCTACAGAAAATTAAAAGGATTACTGCTGACAAGTTTGAAAGAAGGAACAGTCTCAGCAGAGGCCGGTCCATCAGAAACTATTCAAGAATATCATCTGGGGATCCTCGATGTGTTTTCCTAAACTAAGACAATATAGTGAAGGAGCTGAAGAAGGCTCTGGCTGTGAATAAACAGTCCTCAAAAGAGGCGTGCTTGGCAGGTGTTTATATGGTGTGACATGAGTCACTGGTCCTTCAGACGTGCCTGTCTCACACCGGAGAGGGTCACTGTGTCGCCTCAGTCTTTCTCGGATGAAGCCCCTGTCCTCCACATCCTTCCAATACAGGGACAGGGCATCCTTTGCAGATAATATTTTGGCTGGGAAATTTTATCAATACCACCCTTGCTACCAGTAAATCCACACAGAGTGTTATAGTGGGGAGTTAGAAGAATTGGAGGATCAGGAGTCAGGGACCCCACAGCAGAGCCCAAGCGGGGTTTCAGGCGTTTGGCTGGGAAATTTTATCAATACCATCCTTGCTACCAGTAAATCCACACGGAGTGTTATAGTGGGGAGTTGGAAGGATTGGAGGATCAGGAGTCAGGGACCCCACAGCGGAGCCCAAGCGGGGTTTCAGGCGTGGGCGACTTGCTAGGTGAATGCTTTCAGGAGAAAGACTGAGAAGGGGCTTCCCTGGTGGCTCAGACAGTCAGTAAAGAACCTGCCTGCAATGTGGGAGACCTGGGTTCGATCCCTGGGTCGGGAAGATCCCCTGGAGAAGGGAGTGACAAGCCACTCCAGTTCATGGACAGAGGAGCCTGGCGGGCTACCGTCCACGGGGGTCACAAAGAGTCAGACACCACCACTGAGTGACTGAGAGGCAGGTTAGGGCGGGGAAAGGGTTAAATACAAGGCTATGACCTCAGCTAGAGGGCAGTGCCATCCTGACCCATGACCCAGGAAGCTCTGAAGCATGGATTGCTCTGCAGAATTGGTTCGACCTTTAGGCCAGGGGCCAGCCCTTTGTGCCGTGGGCTATGCTGCCAGCTGCTCTGGGTGGGACATGAGTGGACAGTGAGTGGATGGGCATAACCTCCCAGATGAAGCCGGTCTGCATGGTTCAGGGCGGGTTTCCAAAGCAGTGCTTCTCACACTTTGCTACACATTGGACACTCCCAGAGATCTTTAAAAAAAAATAGCTAGCCACTGTACTTCTTACATAATCAGACCTCGTGATTTAAAGCACTTCCGCCTGAAACTCCCTGACGTCCCCCTTTGTCCCTACAAGCCTCACACACCTTCCTTTGGACAGCTGTTCTGCAGCCCTGCCTCAGATGGGGAAGACACATCAACTCCGCTCTCTTCCAGCCCCTCCGCCTCTCCTTGTTACAGGATCTATCACTCTCTATGGAAGCGGTCTTTCTACCCATCCACCTTGCCCACTGGGCTGGTCTCTCCCTGGAGGATGTGGACAGTTTTAATGTGTCTCTCTCCTGGCTCCTATCCACTGCCTGGCACAGAGGACAGTGTCGGCGTTTGTTACATGAATGAATGGATGGGCACAACTGCAGCGCTTCAGATGGGTGATACCGACATGAATGCTCCAGGGTCTCCGAGCAGGAAGTAATCCTTCAGGGACAGAGCAGGCTTTGAGGGAAAGGGGGAAGTTAAGCCAGGATTCTGAAGAAAAAAGAAAACCAAATCCCTGTAATGTCCTAGTTCTCCATCATTCTAGGACCCTGGGGGCTAATTTCGAGCCAGCTCTGGGGGTAGGTTGCAGGACGGAAGGTGAAAGAACCAGGCATTACCAGTGCTGCTCTCTGCCGCCTGGCAGAAGCTCTAACCATGGTTTTAAGCACATGAAGAGAAAAGGGCTTTGGAAAGAGATCTTGTCCTTCCCCTGCGGTCACCTGAAGATGATCACTCACCCATCAGCGGGCCTTCCTCTCAGGAGGCATCTGTCCTTCTCTTGCTCAACATATTAAAGAATCCCGGATGAAATGGTGGTGTGTATGGGCCTGGAGCCATTCCCCGGCAACGATCAATGGCTCTGCGGTCCCTCCTCATCTGAGCCTGACAGAGGGGCTCCGAAGCGTCCACAGAGCCTGCACGTGGCCAGGACTCGAATGAGAGCCAACAACCCTGCTGAGGTTCACAATTGGTGAGAGAGAAATGATGCTCGAGGCAGGGACAGGGCAAGAGACGCCTGCAGGCAGCATCAGAGGTCTCACTCTCTTAACTGGGAGATTTGCTCACCTGCCGGGATCGCGTTCCCTGGAGACAGCAGGGGCTGTGCAGAAAGGTTACATCTGCCTTCTTACAGGCAGGCTTCTGGATGTCACTGGGTTTGCCTTTCATCACACTGCTCTCCACAAACACACTTTACATTCTCCGATGGTCCTGAGTCCCAGGCTTTGTCATCAGGGCATTTGGTGTGTGCATGCCAAGCTGTGACACAAGGTGATGTTAGTGGTTAAGAACCCACCTGCCAATGCAGGAGACGCAAGAGACATGGGTTTGATTCCCAGGTCGCGAAGATCACCTGGAGGAGGAAATGGCAACCCACTCCAGTATTCTTGCCTGGGAAATCCCATGGACAGAGGAACCTGGTGGGCTATGGTCCATGGGGCCGCAAAGAGCTGGACACTACTGAGCACAGAATGGCACGTCCATGATACAGTATAAATGCATGTGCCTGCTCTATCCACTGTGGCGTTTAGGTCTAGAACCAAGCCTGGATTCAAATCCTGGCTGTGTGACTAAGCAAAAACAGTTTCTTTGAGTTCCAGTTTTATGGTCTCTATAATGGAAGTAATAATAGTATCTTCTTCATACTAAAAAGTGTGTTAACTAAGTGAGATTATCAAAGCAAAAACATTTAGAGTTGTTCTGACAACAGAAGAAGGGATTTAAAATGCTGATGAGTGGGCCTTCCCTGGTGGTCCAGTGGCTAAGACTCTGTGCTGCCAGTGCAAGGGGCCCGGGATCAATCCCTGGTCAGGGAACTAGATCCCACATGCCACAACTAAAGATTCCGCATGCTGCAACTAAGAATTTGCATGTTATAACTAAAGAATGCCTGAATGCCCCAACTAAGATCCGACACAGCCAGATAAAGAAAAAATTTAAATGTTGATAGTATTTTTGTTATTGTTATGATTAACCTTACAAAACTGACAGCCTTTAAAAATCTATGCAAGAGACTGGACTATGCATTGAGGATAAAAAGTCCAAGTCTCAAGACCTAGTTCTAAAGAACTCACAGTCTAAAGGGGCAGACATATTGCAGGGCACTAAACGGAAGTCCCTATTTGACGCTGGGTCACCACTCGCCTATATTGCACCTTTATGTGAATTAGAAAAATGGATGCTCCTTCCTGCCAGGCTGGATTTTAGACCCTTGCCCTCTTGGCCAGGTGTCCTTGCTCAGTGAGGAACCTTAACAGCTGTACATAATGACTATGTGTGTATATATATATATATAGGCTTTGCCAGCAGCATTAGCAAAACTCTGATTATTGGATTTGGGGGTGGGAAAAACAAAATAAATTTTCACAGGCATGGTGGTATCTGAGCTGCATCTTAAGCAATGAGTAGATTTAACAGGGCTTGCAAAATTTGCTAGCAAGAGCAGTGAAATAACATCACAGAGGCATAGAGGAGGTTGGTAACTTCCTAGGCTAGAAACCGTCGTGGGACCAGAGTGTAAAGAGACTTGAATACCACACAAAAAAAGAGGCTTGTCTTTTGTCTCTAAGCACTGTGAGCTCATGATCAGCTCCGTGTGAGCGCAGTGCCTGCTGGGTATTTGTGATATGCATTTGTGAACAGAGAGTAGAGAAGCCACTCTACAAATCCTGATAAGAGGAATGACGGCCCAAAGCAGGTTGTGAAGGAGAAGTAACCAGAGCCGGAAATGCTGAAAAGGAAGAATCTTCAGGATTTGATAAGCAAATTTCTTTGGTGATAAAGAATATGAGTCTAGGGTGAGTCTAAGTCAGCTAATCCAGAAGGCTTGATGGATGCAGGATAGGGCAGAAAGCAGCGGGGGCATGGATTAGGGGCAGGGTCTGGAGGAGTATAAAGTTTGAGGCACCTGTAGTAAATCCAAATGCAGATACCGATCTGGAAATCAGGTAAGGATCAGGGCATAGATTTGGAAGTCATCCGTTCAGAGGCAGAACTGAAGCAATGGGAATAAATGAGATTCACCAGGGACAGTATACAATGACGAGAGAAGATGATCCGAGACAGTATCTTGGAAACAGGAATAAAGGACTAGAAGGGAAGAAAAGAGACAAAGTTGGGGAGGAAGTGGATCCAAAACGGTAGAGAAGATCCAGGAAAGAGATCAGAGGAATGAAAGGCATCAAAGTGAACTCGAAGCTGGTGCAGTGGACAGCCCAGAGGGATGGGATGGGGAGTCAGGGGGAGGGGGTTCAGGACGAGGGGACACATGTACATCCATGGCTGATTCACGTCAATGAATGGCAAAGACCACCACAATATTGTAAAGTAATTAGTTTCCACTTAAAATAATAACAAAAAAGACTAGAAATTTTTTTTTTTTTTTATGAAAGTGTTAGTCACTCAGTCATGTCCAACTCTTCGCAACCCCATGGGCTGTAGCCCACCAGGCTCCTCTGTCAATGGGATTCTCCATGTAAGAATACTGGAGTGGGTAGCCATACCCTTCTCCAAGGGATCTTCCCAACCCAGGGATTGAACTCTGGTCTCCTGCATTGCAGATGGATTCCTTACCATCTAAGCCAGCAGGTAAGCCCAGGGAAATTATAATTCTAGAAGAAGTTAGGCCGATAGGGTTAACAGCTGCAGAGTCCTAGCAGTATGAGGTCAGATAGCATTTAGAAATTCATGGGGACCCAACCAAAGATGCTTCAGGAATGAAGTAAGTCAGGAGCCACGCTGCAGAGGGGATGACGTGAACTTAAGAGAAGAAAGCGGAGGAAGCAACACAGATGGTCTTTTCAAAGGTATTAGTGAAGAAAGGAAAAAGAGACAGGTGACAATAGCTACAAGGAAGGTAAGGTTTGTCAGGATGACTTTGGAGATCGAGACAAGAGCACGTCTCCTAGAAATGGATTATATATTTCTGCTCTGAGTAGCAGAGAAATGGGAGACCCTTTACTGGAAAGTGGAAAAATAGGTCATTTTTTTTTTTGTTTGTTTACCTTTGGATTTCAAGTCTAGGCTCCTGTAATTCCCATGCAGTTGCAAGACAGGATGCTATTTTCATGTGTTTTTCTAGTGGCAACAATTGTCAGCCAACTCTAGGACTTTCAAAATCAACTATGAATTCTAACTTTTAAGGAGATTAGGGAAAATATACCAATATTTATTGCATATATGCTAAATCCTACTCCATGGGCTAGAATTTTTACGCACATTATCTAATATGGTCTTCAGAATCAAAATCTTCTATGGGGTAGGAATTTTCCTCTTAGAACAGGAGTTCATAACTTACAAATACATTTCATTAAACTTTCTCTGGACATTTATGTGCACTTAGAGGAATGCTCATAGCATTCATGAGATGACCGACATGGTCCAGAAAACTAGAAACTGTTGACTTATCCCAGACAGAGTAAAACGTAGTAATGAACATCGTTTCTTCTTGTTTACACTGATATCCTTCCAGAGTAGCTACTATATCCTATACCCCCTTCTGTGCCCTGCCTTCCACAGTCACGAGCAATCAATATACTCTCACTGCTTACTGATTAATTAATAGACTCTTGTGTTTACTCAAATATATTTATAATCTGTAGGAAAAAGAGAAAAATTTCACTTTCAACCTCCAGCGGATACCACAATTTAACTGTGGTATATCAATGGGTTAGTTGAGCCTTCATTTGAAAGGTGATAAAGTTGTTGGGAGCTATCTGTGTTTGGAATTTGCATCACAAATTTCCTATGAAATATTTGACTGCATATAAAATAAAAATGACATCTGCCGTGCATCTGTATTAGTAGCTACCGCTAGGAAAGCATATGCCAAGATAAAAAACCAACTTAGGTGATGGATCTGAAAGAGAATAAAACCCAGAGAAACAACTCATGCTGGCATAATGAGCTTCTCACAGATGACTTCCATCATAAATGGTACATTTTGAAGGGTAATGCAAGAAAGAAATGGCTTGAAAATGTCTATTTCCATTGTGATCATCAACTTGTACTATAAATACATAATAAAAAGCACTTCTGCATTTTAAAGATGGGTCCAAATGAGCGTAAGCAACTGCTCAACATGATGACTTACTGTAATTTAAGAATTTTCATTTCGCTTTGTATCTCATTAAGAATTCATGGAAATTAGTGCATTGTCAAAAGCTTGGCAAATCAGTGTTAATGAGAAATTTAACCAGTTGGGTGTGGTTGTTTATAGAAACACACAATAAAACCAATAATGAAAACTTATATTTTTATTTGTAAATGGCTTAAATAACCTAAGTATGAATGTACACATGTTGGTATCTATGTGTGTATACTCATATACACATCTGTATCTATCCAAATCCATATCCATCAAAATATGTGTATATATGTATATGTTTATATACATACACATAACCTAGAATATATAGTTTCAATAATCTACATCATTGGTCAATTGAACCTGAAGGATAAATCTTTTATATATTCTAAAATACTTCCAAGAAAATAGAAACCATAATTTGTATTTGGTGATTATATCTTTCAAGACTGAATTAATAAATTAAAGAGGTGCTCCTTATTAAGACATCTGGGGTGTAAAATTTAAGGAGGAACTCACTCTCCAATGGCAACTGACACAAACCTGAGAACTGATGCCTCCTTAAATTTTGCACCCGGGGCACCTCATCTGCCCCTGCTGAGTCCTGGTTTGGACCTTGGACAAGTTCCTTCATTTCTCTAAGCCTCTTCTGTAAAATGGATTAGTTAGCCCCAAACTCAAAATGCCAAACTCGATGTCAAACTCAAGGAGACGCCGAGTATTAAGGAGTTTCTCTGCTTTAAGGAGAAAACACGGTTACCCCAAATTGGTAACAATTAGTACCAGGGATACTATTTTCAGGTTCCTTGGACTTGAAAACATAATTCTTCCCTCCTTAGGTTTCATAATGCGTCCAACAGGAAATCAACCCTGAATATTCACTGGAAGGACCAATGTTAAAGCTGAAGCTCCAATACTTGGCCACCTGATGAGACTCATTGGAAAAGATCCTGATGCTGGGAAAGATTGAGGGCAGAGAAAAAGAGGGAAACAAGAGATGGTTGGGTGGCATCACTGCCTCAATGGACGTGAGTTTGAGCAAACTCTGGGAGACTGAAGGCCAGGGAAGCCTGGCATGCTGTAGCCCGTGGAGTCACAAAGAGTTGGGCATGACTTAGCAATTGAACAACCAATATGTTTTAGGCACTGGCCAGTCAAGATTTAGGGAGCCTGCTCACTGATGACACTGTAACATGTTGTCTTATGCTCAGAATGACATCACATAAAATTAATAAAATCTAAAAGTACAGTCAGACACCCTCTATATGCCAATGGAGTAATAATAGATAAGCTGTGACAGCTCTCATAAAACATGGCTAATTTTATGTACAATAGCAGAGCAATGTCAACAAACACAATTATAAAAGCACTGCCAAAATCTTAGCTCAACTCCTTTCACTAAGTGGAGGTGTAATTATGTATAAAACAAATTATGTCTGCAATTTAACATTACGGATTTGTGAGCGTGAGGACAATGGCTACCACGTGAAAAGTCATTCTGGGCTGTTTAGCAGGACTGATGGGGCATTTTTAAACGTCAACCCTGTGTCCTCAGTGCTGTCTGACAGTTCCTAGATGAGGAGGGGAGGGGATTCTTGGCTGGGCCAAAAAGACAGCCTTCCCACTGAGACCCTGAACAAGTGCTGTCTGGTGGAAGCCACCCTGTGGTTTCTGGTAGAAGCGATTTTTCTGGACTGACTCATAAAAGTGGTCCACTGTGCAGTGCTCCCGTTTGGCCGGGGGTAACAGGGCACACAGCGAGAACAGGGAATGAAAGCTCTGAGCAGATGTGCTATTCTGGGACCTGATCCTATCATAATGGGTGATGCTAAGCTTCACGCCCTACAAGGCAAGATCATGTTTTTGTAGTTATCTTTGCTTCCCCCATCAAGCACAAAATTGAATTCTATTTCTGGTGCTGCCATCAGAATAGTGATGCCTGGATTGCCAGTCACCTCTGCGTCCCTGGGTTCCTGAACACTGGCTCAGTGGGTGAGGGTCGGTGTTGAAATGAGAGGCAACTGTCTTTCATCTGAGGCTCTGTCCTTGGAGCTGACCAAAGGCAGCAAGTTCGCAATGAGGACGGATGAGTCTGCCGTGGCTCAATCCCTCCTTAGGGTCGACCTGAAAGGTTGTAGGTGTGAAGCTGGGCTCCAACCTATCCTGTGCGGTGGCATTGGGACAAGAAAAACCCAGTCCTGCCACCCATCTCCGGGAGACAAGTTCACTCAAGAGCAGCAATGAGCACTCTCACTCATAGAGAGGCTGATCTGAAAGTAATACACTGGCATGCTACCTGCAGAACTATCCCTGCTTGTGGATAACGGGCTGATTAAACCAGTGTGAGAATTAAGGGAGGGAATCCATGCACAGTACCAAGTTCCTGGCACAGGTTTTTGTAAATTGGAGTATAGTTTATTTTCAGGGTTGTGCGAGTTTCGGGTTACAGTTGAGGGATTCAGTCATGCTCTCCAGGCAAGAATGCTGGAGTGGGTTGCCGTGCCCTCCTCCAGGGGACCTTCCCGACCCAGCGATGGAACCCACGTCTCTTACGTCTCTTGCATTGGCAGGCGGTTTCTTTACCATTAGCACCACCTGGGAAGCCCCATACATATATACATATGTATGTATCTATATTCTTTTTTAACATTCCTTTCCTTTATAGGTTGTTACAAGGTATTGAATATAGCTCCTATGCTATATAGTAAATTCTTGCTGTTTATCCAGTTTGTATATGGTAGGGTGTATCTGTTAATCCCATACTCCCAATTTATCCCTCCCCTGTCCCTTACCCTTTGGAAACCGTAAGTTTGTTTTCTATGTCAGTGCATCTGTTTCTGTTCTGTAAACAAGTTCATTGGTACTACATATTTTTTAGATTCCACATCTGAGTGATATTATATAATATCTGTCTTTCCTGTCTGACTTACTTCACTTAGTGTGATAATCTCTAGGTCCATACATGTTGCTGCAAATGGCATTCTTTTATTCATTTTATGGCTGAGTAATACTCATTATATATATATATACACATACACATATATACATATCCCATATATATATATATACACATACACACGCACACATATATCTTTATACATATACACCACATCTTCTTTATCCATTCACCTATTGATTGACATTTAGGATGCATCCATGTCTTGGCTATTGTCAATCGCCGGCGCCCTTACTTATTATTAGTGGAAGTTAGAATTATGATCACAATTGTACGTACATTCTGCTGCTTATTGTCCACCTAAACTGAAAAAGGTAATAGAACTAAAACCACGCCGTGGGTGAAGTGTCACCACAGCCTCTAAAGCTGATACATTGAAAGTAAAAACCACGAGTCGCTTTATCACTTTGACGATTTATTCTACTCAAGAGCCCAGGAATAGACGTGTCCAAGTCTCCTGAGATTTATGAGTTATTAATCATGTTGAGTTAATAATTGTAAACTGACTGACTGTCAACATTATACTTTTATTAAAGGTGCATAGAAAGGAATGCCTAACTCTTTTATTTGGGCCTGTTATTTCCCCCACAAGATACATATCCTGACTCCACAGATGATATCGCTCTCCCAACTGCACAGACAGGGCAATGAACGTGCCACACAGACTCCTGATGCTCTTCTCACCGTCTATTCATTCCCCATTCATCATTCAACGAACATTTATTGAGTGGTCTCTCTGCCCCAGTCACTGTAATAGGTGCTAGAGATAAAGAGCTGAATAAGAAACAGTCCCTGCCCTCTGGTTTGGAAACAGACGACAAAGGCTGACATGGAAGTGGGTAATTTAAAATACTGCCTGTGAAGAAACAAAAGGAGAGCAGCGGGAAATAAACAACTGGATGGCCCTGGTTGTCTGGAAAGGTTTTTCTGAGAGCGGACATCTGAGCTGGAACTTAGAAGGACGAGTAGAAATTTTCCAGGGGAAGGAAGCAGGAGAGGAAACATACACGGAGGCGGTGCCCTGTTTTGAAGGGGAGCTGGGGAGATTCAGGGCTTCATATGGAAAACTCAGTCTGATGAGAGCGGAAACGTGAGGCTGCATGGCATGAAGGTTGGGGATGGCCTGATGACAAGAGAAGGAGTTTTGCAAAGGAGGGCCACAGGGGTAGTTTTTTTTGGAGGTAGGGTGGGATATACTATGTTATTAACATTTAAAATTCAAGAGTTCAAGTATATGCTGGCCTTATTTTCAGATTTTTTTAAATGAAGATTAAAACAAAGCTTTAAGGGCGCAATGTATTGGACCAATGTATTAACCAGCTAGTGAACTCCGGGAGTTGGTGATGGACAGGGAGGCCTGGCGTGCTGCGATTCATGGGGTCGCAAAGAGTCAGACACGACTGAGCGACTGAACCGAACTGAATTGAACTGAGACAACCTA
Organism: Ovis aries; assembly: GCF_016772045.2. Classification (NCBI taxonomy): domain Eukaryota; kingdom Metazoa; phylum Chordata; class Mammalia; order Artiodactyla; family Bovidae; genus Ovis; species Ovis aries. The sequence goes on from NC_056073.1 coordinate 42,802,695, forward strand.
AGCGGTGGAGTAACTGTTTACTAAGTAACTGTTTACTAAGGGGTGGAGCACACGTACAAGGATGAGCCCTGGAATTGGAGGGAAAACCCACCCTTCAGTTCTTGGCTGTTGACCGAATCTCCCCTTGATTTCAGAGTTGAGGTGAATCCAGGAATTCTGTCTGTGTACAAAACTCACTGAATTCAGGACCAACAGTAGCAGGATAGATTGGCCTGACCAAAGCCAATTTGGATTGTGGGGGCCCAGGGTTGGCTGGAGACTGGGAAATGTTGCAATGAGAAGCCCAGGATCAGTAGAGAGCAGCCATCTTCTGAAAATCACTGATTTCAAACAAGTTCCTGAGATGCTTTTCAGAAACAGGGCACAGAGGTAATTTTTTTTTTAAAGTTATTTGTTTCTTTTAGAAAAATTTTTAGGAAATTGAGTAAAAAGTACAGCAAATCTTCATATCACCACCTTAGCACTTTTTCCTGTTTTTAACATTTGGCATCAGCCAATTCGCTGGAGAAGGGATAGGCTACCCACTCCAGTATTCTTGGGCTTCCCTCCCTTGTGGCTCAGCTGGTAAAGAATCCGCCTGCCATGCAGGAGACCTGGGTTCCATCCCTGGGTTGGGAAGATCCCCTGGAGAAGGGAAAGGCTACTCACTCCAGTATTCTGGCCTAGAGAATTCCATGGGCTGTACAGTCCATGGGGTTGCAAAGAGTTGGACACGACTCAGCGACTTTCACTTCACTTTCTATCAGCCAATTAGGCACCAGAGGTTTGGAAGCAAGAGTGTAAGGATGCTTTTGTGATTTTAGGAAGACACCTGGAATCTGTGTGCTGACGGGACTGGAGTCAGGATGTACCAGTGGCAGGAACACCAGTCACAAGGCCATGACCAGGGTCCACGTATGGTGAGGATGAATCCAGGCGGAGGTGTCAGGGGTAAGAAGGAGGATGGATTTTATCCTGGAGACTTTTACCTGCTAAGGAGCTAGCAAGATGTGCCACCTGAATGTGAAGGAGTGAGTGGGAGGCGGGAGTCCAGTTTGGGCAACCATTCCAGCCATCCGTGCATTCCAGCCATCATCCATGCATCGCCTCTCTGCTCCAGGTTCACCTCCAGTACTGGCCGTGGCAGAAGGAACTGGCCTCTGTCTGCACTCCTCCTTTAGCATGTGAGAGGAGGGTGCCGGATGACACTGCAGGAAGAAGGAAGCTTCTCTTCCCGATGTGATACGCTGAGCTGTGCTTTTTCTCCCTCTTGTCGCATGGCCGAGCCATGGTTCAGACATATGGGGACATGCAATGGCTCCCTGCCCGAGATGCACACCCAAGATATGCAGTCCCTGGCTTGATCTGGTACCATATTGCTGTGGCCCTCCCTAAGCATACATGACCATGCTCTGGGTCTCGTGCTAGTCATGATGTCCTGACTCTCTGTGGTCTGCCATCAGACGGGGCACCCCCGCACCCCAGAGGGTGGGTTCCTGCTGCCCAGTGACTGTCAACAAGCTCTGCCATGGACACCTAGTCAACTCCTCCATCACCCAGTGGGCTTCAACCACACCTTCTCCAGTGAGATCTGAAACCCAACCTAGGGAGGAAGACCTACTTCCAAATGTGTCCTTCTGTGCATACTCCACCCGCCCCAGCCTTAATTATATAATTGCTCAGAAGACTGCCTGCAATGCAGCAGATGCAGGTTCGGTCCCTGGGTCTGGAAGATCCCCTGGAGAAGGAAATGGCAACTCACTCCAGTATTCTTACCTGGAGAATCGCATGAACTGAGGAGCTTGGTGGGCTACAGTCCATGGGGTCACAAGAGTCAGACACGACTTAGCGACTAAACTACCACCACCTCTACCAGAGTTTAATAATTCTTATATCAAGCTTCCTCCCTTCAGTTACTCTGAGGTTTTTGTCTCGTGACTGGAATCCACCGGTGGAGCAACTGGGTGGATGGTGGCCCTAATTGAGACCGAGGAAGAACACCTTTTGGGAGTAAAGATAGTGAAGTCGTATTTGCAGTGGCTGCATTTCTGGAGCTTGTGGGACTACCAGGTGGAAAAATCAAATAGCTAATTGGGACAGGAATCTGGAACTCAGGCAGATGTCTCGAGCACATATACAGTGGATGAAGTGAAATCATCCAAGACATGGAGAGTCTCAAAGGTCAGAAAGACCAAGAATGGAATCCTTAATTTTCCCAACGTCCAGGGACGAGGCAGAGCCAAAGAAGACCAAGGACCGGTCCTAGAGGAGGGAGGAGAACTATCAGAAGCCAGGGAAGAAGGCCGTGATAAGATAAGTCAGACCACTTAACAGAACCGGCTCGTTCTCAGAGTTTGCTTGGAAGTTCAGGACGTTCTCAGGAACAGCATCCCTGAGAGGGATGTGTAGCATGTAAACCTGTCAGCTCCGTGAACACCTCCCGCTTGCTAAGAGTGAAATGGCATCAAGGAATGCTGGCGTGTAGCTGCCTTTGCTTCACTGGGAACGCACCCACAGGCTCACAGGTCGCGGTGTCTCTGGACTCTAAACGTCACTCAGATCCCTTGGGGCCCGAGGCCCTGAAAGCCTCTCCGACGCTGAGAAGGCACTCGGAGAGGCAGGGGAAGCATTTTGCTCCTGCAGAGGTGGAGTTTAACCAGGACACCGGAAAGATAATTCCACCCCTTAGGAGTTTCCTTGGACTTGAGGGCATGCAGGCTGGATCTGGAGTCAGTTGGGGCCCCCTAGCATGATCTGAGAACTGTCTGATCGTTCAGACATTTCCTGGGGAGACGCAGCCTTAGATGGAAGCCATTGGCATTTGATCAATCGCACCAAGTTCTAAGCTGTCCGGTGCCTAACGGGCATTCGGCTCTTGGATTTGTAACGAGAGGGTCTTGGGACTTTGAGTGATAAAATTTGCATGCAGTTTTTGACATTTTATGTGCCCTTGGGACACAGTGAGAATTCATGGTCAATTTGCCTGGCAGCCTTGGGGCATACCCAAATCACCTGACAAATCTCTGGATCTAGTGCTGGTCTGTATTTCATATGATCTCTTTCCATGGACGGCTAGGAAATCCTCTGTGCTCTCATGAGACGGGGCCGTCTGATTTTTATGTTTTGGTCATATGTCTGCATCGGGTTTTTCTGTAGGACATTCAGTACCTAACTTGATATGATAAACTGTGCTTCCCAGGGACTAGGTGGATAGATATGAAGCCTTTTGAAGTAGGATGGATCCATCCTATGAAACATATTTATGATGACTCTAAATGCCATTTTTAAAAAACTGTCATTTCTTGATATACAAGGACTAAACAGAAACTATCTATTAGAGAAAGCCAGCTACTGGGACGGGGGAGGTTGAAGTTGTGGCCAAGATGAGCTGGGCATGGACATTATCTTCTTCCCTAGCACTTTCTTTCTTTTATGGGTATTTCCTAACTTTATAGACACACATAGAAATTACAGCTGCTTTTGCTTGCGCTCCAAAATCACTGCAGCCATGAAATTAAAACATGCTTGCTCTTGGAAGGAAAGCTATAACAAGCCCAGACAGTATACTAAAAGCAGAGACTAACAAAGGTCTGTATAGTCAAACCTATGGTTTTTCTGGTAGTCACATATAGATGTGAGAGTTGGATCATAAAGAAGGCTGAGCGCCAAAGAACTGATGCTTTTCAACTGTGGTGTTGGAGAAGACTCTTGAGAGTTCCTTGGATGGCAAGGAAATCAAACTATTCAATCCTAAAGGAAATCAACCCTGAATATTCATTGGAAGAGCTAAGGCTAAAACTGAAACTCCAATACTTTGGCCACTTGATGTGAAGAATTGACTCATTGGAAAAGACCTTGATGCTGGAAAAGACTGAGGAAAGAAGGAGCAGAGGGGGACAGAGGATAAGATGGTTGGACGCATCACCAACTCAATGGACGTGCATTTGAGCAAACTCTGAGAGAGAGTGCAGGACAGAGGAGCCCGGTGTGCTGCAGTCCATGGGGTCGCAAAGAGTCAGACACAACTTAGTAACTCAACAACAACAACAACAAAAATTACAGCTGACAAAAACCTTTTCAAAACCAAACAACAGATTCTCTCTTTGGATAACACAATCTGTGTATGTACCACAAATAATGAAATAAAGTCACTCACAGGGACCCGACCCTCTGATTAGTTTTAGAAATGAGGTCCCCTAAAAGCCTGCACTTGTCAACTCTTGAGAGTAAATGCTTGCTGGGGAAAGACAAGACTCATAAAATGTCTCTTTGCCCTCATGGTACGCTTTCCTTTGACCTTCCTCTCTCATCTGTTGGTGTCCAGGCCATTGAGTTAATAGAGCTACGAGGAGAGCATTTCACATTTGGGGGTGGAGAAGGTGAGCTGCCTTGAATCCTGTTGAGGTTACTATGTGAACATGTTTGCAAAAGGGGCAGAAACAGTAATAAAGGCGCCCACTCTAAACCCTTTGAGAAATAGCAAAACACCAGGCTACTGTTTTTCAGCTGGGATCCCAATGGGCTTTGTGGATTCTGTTTTTTAAACAGCAGCCTATTTGACCATCTCAGAAGCTCTGGACCTTGCATTTGAACTAAAATCAAACCAACCCACCAAACAAAATACAATATAAAAGCAAATTTGTGTCATTTCCCAGAAAAATAGCTGCATTATTATTTAACATATATTGCCCTCTAGCAGATGACTCAGTATTGCAAGCATTTTATTCAGAACGTTTTTCCTTACCAGCTCTCTCGCATACATATTACATCTGTATTGTAGACCTCGAGCTGGTCGAGGAAGACGTGCAGAAGGGAATCTGCCCTCTTAGCTGGCCTGGGCTCCCAAGTGTTCGGTAGAAAGGCTGGACTGGGCCCTAATCCACGCAGAACTGAGGATGCAGACCAAGTGAGATTAAGCAGCTCCGTTCTACAGAACTCACTGCTGTGGCCAGTGTAAGGGCAGCATAGCTTGCCAGGGCAGGGCTGGATGGGCTGAAGAAAACTGGCATCTTAGGCTGAAGGGCTGGGAGGGATCACAAACACTTGTTTGCTTTATTAGAAGTGGGAGGCATCACGGGGGTCCTGACAATGGGCATGCGTGAGTGGTGAGCTTAGATGCTCCCAAGCCTAACTCCTGGGGAAATTTCAAGTATGCTTTGGGGATGCTTGAGGGAATGCCCGCAAGTCTCAGCAGGACAACCAAGATGCCCTCCTCATGCTTTGGGCATTGGTCCATTTTCAAAGTGACTCTCATGAAGACTCCGCACGGCAAATGCACGGAACAGTCACTGAACTTGGAGGCAACGCCTGGGTTATTGTATCTACATCGCACTATTACAGGTGAGCAAGGTTCATTTCAGTTACTGGTAATACTGATTTCTTCAGTCTACTGATTCTGAAGATATTGCATCAGGCTCAATGCCATGCCCTTCATATTTTTCAATCCACTTCCATGTTCAATTAACATGATTACAAAAGTAAATTTAAAATTTATTATGCCTGCATATAGTTCCATCACTCACAACTCAGCATTTGCAGATACCGGAAGCCATAGCTATTATGACAATAGTTCCTAATAGCCTGGAAATGTGACTTAATTGCAGTTTAAGTTGACCCCACGATATAAGTAGTGACACTGCTATCATTTCGGGATCATTACTCTGTGAGGAAGAACAGGATGCAATCAAGTTATGGTAGAAGGGTCACAAGGTTGCGTCAATATCAAGACAGTAACTGAAGTGCTGAGGAGATGGGAAACAGTTATGATGTGGAGTGGTTGCAACGGCTGCAGTCTAAGAAATGAAAATCTTTCTGAAAATGCATTTTACTGACATCCAGTTGGTGCTGGGTCCCCAGGATTTTACCTGTGTGATAAGCTGGGCCCTGCCTTGCCTCTCCATCCCCATTGCCCGGGTACTGCCATATACAGATCCTCGGGCCTTTCTCCCAGCCCTCCATCCCTTCTCTCTACACAACCATCTGTCACATTTTACTAAAGTGCAAATCTCACAGCATCATTTCTCTGCTAAAAGTCATTCAGCAGCTCTTTCTGACTTGAAAGATAAGAGACTCTCACATTGTCAAGCAAACATATCAGGACCTTGGAGTCACTGCTGCCTTTGTATCGTGTAGCATCCCCTCCCTCCCTCCCTTTCCTACCGCTCAGGTGTGGACTTGCAGCTGCATGAAAGCACTGTCCATAACCCCACCACCTGCCCCGACCTGCGACTGCATTTGCCTGTGCACCCTCTGTGTGGAGAGGCGTGCGTGCTAAGTCGCTTCAGTCATGTCCCACTCTTTGTGACCACATGGACTGCAGCCCTCCAGGCTCCTCTGTCCATGGGATTACCAGGCAAGAATACTGGAGTGGGTTGCCATGCCCTGCTCCAGGGGATCTTCTCAACCCAGGGATTGAACCCATGTCTGTTATGTCTCCTGCACTGGCAATTGGGTTCTTTACCACGAGCACCACCTGGGAAGTCATGTGGAAAGGCAGCCAGACTCTTTTCCCAGCCAACCTCCAGCCCGTAGTCACCTGCCCAATTCTTATCTGCCTTTCAAGACTCAGTTCAAACTCATCTCCTTGCTGATGCCTTGCTTGAGTCCTCCAGGGAGCGTTATCTCCTCCATCTTACTACCACACAGCATCCTGTTTTTAATCTCTGCAGTTGCACTTATCATATTTTAAATTCATTTTAATCATGCATTATGTCCTTCACTAAACTATACACTGTTAAATATAGTCACCCATCTTTATGCCAGAACTCAGCTCACTGCTTGATCTATAGGCAGTCTCTATAGGATTTTCAATTCTATTTTTGATAAATAAAAACTCTGGTCTAAAGAAGAGATGGTCAAGGACCTGATAACTCTCTTGGAGTATCTGAAGGGTTGTCTTATAAAGAAGGATTTGAGCTCATTCTACCTGGTCCTGTGTGTGAAGCTTGGTCGATGCATGGAAGATACCATGAGACAGACAGTAGATCAATATAAAGAATATCCTGAATGTCACCTGCTCAAAGAGAGAATCAGCTATCTCTTGAGACAGGGAATGAATATCTGACAACTGAGACATTTAGGCTAAACTGGAAATTTTGTAAAAATTTTTCAAGTACCAAGTGGATGAGCATACTTGCTGTGTTTTTATTTTTTTATATAACAATCAGAACATGGCATGGATGTCCCATTATCCAAGTTGTCTTTATATCAAAGATAATAAACCCACAAATGAAACTATTGGGACCCAGATCTGTCTATACCATTCGCCTGAGATGCTTGATACTAGTTACTGAGTATTAAAGATATCAGTACTTGTTTTTACCAGGATATTCACTGAATACATGATGCCAATCCAGAAAGTTTGTAACATACTTTAACATTTAAGATTTTGATTTTTTCAAAGGACATTTCTTGTTTACTGGGGTGTGGTCTATTGATTCTTGAAGATGAAAGTGAAAAGAAAGTTTTCACTTTCCTAACTTGATTCCAAAATAGCAACAAGATTGTGGTTACAGTTTTTATTTTCAATTAAGAGCCTGAATTCATTCAAATGTTATAAGAGTTTACCTGTATATTTTGAGAAATAATACTAATTTATACCATGAAGTTTCCAAAGACTTCATTACAGTTGTAAAAGATCCATTACTATGCAAGATTTCTTGTATTACATCATTTTATTCATTTTATGCTGCTTTTGTGTTTTTCTGCAGCAGTATGAAATGGATGAAATGATTATGGTGAATTTGAGATGCTGGACCATAATGGTAGTACGAAGCTAATTGATTATTTTTCCTCTTTTTTATAAACTCCAGTTTTATTGCAGCAGCCAAACCTTATCCAGTCCCAAATTAAGCTTCTTTATATTATTACAACCACAGAAGAACAAATTTCTATTACCTAAATAAAGCCCCAGAGGAAATTTGACTCACACTAGTTGGCAAGTAACCTCTTAGATGCCTATGGCTGCTTGAAACGTGATGTGCCTGAAAATTCATTTTGCCTGCAAATTAGGCAAAGTCCTTCAAATTAAGCTCAGGACAAAGAAACTGGCTTTCTGAATGAAGTTTGCTGCATTATTGAACAGAACACTACCTGTGTCTTGCCATTCTCTAGTCAATCTAGTAATATACCACCGTACTAGAGAAACATCTCTCAAGAGTCTGAATCTGCCAGATCACCAAGCGGGCACCAGCCAGATGGTGGCATTTGATGTTTACTTTGTACCTATTTTTGCTTTATTGACTATACCAAAGCCTTTGACTGTGTGGATCACAATAAACTGGGAAATTCTGAAAGAGATGGGAATACCAGACGTCCTGACCTGCCTCTTGAGAAACCTATATGTAGGTCAGGAAGCAAGAGTTAGAACTGGACATGGAACAACAGACTGGTTCCAAATAGGAAAAGGAGTATGTCAAGGCTGTATATTATCACCCTGCTTATTTAATTTATATGCAGAGTACATCATGAGAAACGCTGGGCTGGAAGAAGCACAAGCTGGAATCAAGATTGCCGGAAGAAATATCAATCACCTCAGAAATGCAGAGGACATCACCCTTATGGCAGAAAGTTAAGAGAAACTAAAGAGCCTCTTGATGAAAGTGAAAGAGGAGAGTGAAAAATTTGGCTTAAAGCTCAACATTCAGAAAACTAAGATCATGGCATCCGGTCCCGTCACTTCATGGGAAATAGATGGGGACAGTGGAAACTGTCAGACTATTTTTTGGGCTCCAAAATCACTGCAGATGGTGACTGCAGCCATGAAATTAAAAGATGCTTACTCCTTGGAAGGAAAGTTATGACCAACCTAGACAGCATATTGAAAAAACAGAGACATTACTTTGCCAGCAAAGGTCTGTCTAGTCAAGGCTATGGTTTTTCCAGTGGTCATGTATGGATGTGAGAGTTGGACTGTGAAGAAAACTGAGCGCTAAAGAATTGATGCTTTTGAATTGCGGTGTTGGAGAAGACTCTTGAGAATCCCTTGGACTGCAAGGAGATCCAACCAGTCCATTCTAAAGGAAATCAGTCCTGGGTGTTCATTGGAAGGACTGATGCTGAAGCTGAAACTCCAATACTTTGGCCACCTCATGTGAAGAGTTGACTCATTGGAAAAGACTCTGATGCTGGGAGGGATTGAGGGCAGGAGGAGAAGGGGACGACAGAGGATGAGATGGCTGGATGGCATCACCAACTCGATGGACATGAGTTTGAGTCAACTCCGGGAGTTGGTGATAGACAAGGAGGCCTGGCGTGCTGTGATTCATGGGGTCGCAAAGAGTCAGACATGACTGAGTGACTGAGCTGAGCTGACCACATCTACTGACCTCTAGGAACACATGACTCCTTTGTGCCACCACCTATGAGTCTGACCACAGTCCAATCAGCAAGAGAGATGTCCATCTCAAGTTCAGGGCAATCACTCAACAGAAATGTATGGAAGTGACAGGATGTTAAGGCTTATTTCAGGGTTTCCCTGATAGCTTAGCTGGTAAAGAATCCACCTGCAATCAGGAGACCCCTATTTGATTCCTGGGTCAGGAAGATCCCCTGAGAAGGGATAGGCTATCCATTCCAGTATTCTTGGGCTTCCCTGGCGGCTCACATGGTAAAGAATCCGCCTGCAATGCAGGAGACCTGGATTTGATCCCTGGGTTGGGAAGATCCCCTGGAGGAGGGCATGGCAACCCACTCCAGTATTCTTGCCTGGAGAATTCCATGGACAGAGGAGCCTGGTGGGCTACAGTTCATGGGGTCACAAAGAGTCAGATACGACTGAGTGACCAAGCACAGCAAGGCTTATCTTAGGAAAGGTTACTGTTAAGATGTATTAGGATAGCTCATGATTTGGGTAGGTATGTAAAGTGTTAAATCCTTTTCACCTGTTTCTCAGTTTCTGTGAGGTTCTATGTGTCACTCATAAATCTATTTTCTCATGTAGTGATTTGCAGTTCTTTGGACTTGCTTCTCCATCATACCACCATTAAAAAAATATTTATGCAACAAAGTCCAGACACTATTTTAAGTTGTGTAACAGAAAGGTTTCACTGAGTCAACTAGTTAACTAGGTGAAATCCATACATAAAGAATGGAATCAGATGTATATATTTTACATGTAGCTCAGTCGGTACAGAATCTGCTTGCAATGCAGGAGACCTGGGTTTGATTCCTTGGTCGGGAAGATCCCCTGGAGAAGGAAATGGAAACCTGCTCCAGTATTCTTGCCTGGAGAATCCCATGGACAGAGGAGCCTGGCGGGCTACAGTCCATGAGATCACAAGAGTTGGACGTGACTTAGTGACTAAGCCACCACCACCCCCACGTATATTGTAGAGGTTACTCTCTATCTGTCTAGCACCTATCACCTATCTATAGTCTAATCTCCTTGAAAATGATCTTTTAAGGCTAAAATTGGAAAAATAGTGTCCAACGGGTTCCATGATCATTTCTAAAGAAGAATACACCAGCAGAAGGGATATAGTAGATGTGAACCTTAAAAAAAAAAAAAGAATTAAGAAAAGGAGAAATTGAGAGTTAAAGAAGGTTCCCTAACTAGAGGCTTAATGATCCGATCGATCCACAGACAGGATAGAGAGGTATCAAACTGGTCTAGACTGACACTACTAACCATCAGGATTATCCTGGGAGTAGGTCTTGCTAATGTTTCATGCCCTCCAAGTGACACTGAAATTAAAATTCGGCTTCTCCTAGAAAGTTCCTCTGAGAGAAATCACTGACTATCCTTTCTCTTTGAAGGACCACCGAAAACAGCAGTTCTGTTTCAAATATTAACTGAGGACTCACTTAACTCTGTTCCAGTTTCCCAGGCTAGAAGTTCATTTTAGATCCACATTTTGAATGTGGATATTGACTTATCTACTTCAGTATGAAGAACGGGTCTAATAAGGAGGAAGGGCTGAGTCAGGATATCAGGAAAGTAGAATCATGGTCTGGATTAGAGATTATGAGAGTCTGTATACAGTAGAGGCAAAAAAGAGAGGATAAAACTGCAGGGTGGTGGGGAGTAGGGTGGGGGCGGGTATTAAGACAGAATTAGGAGGACTTGATCAACATGGATATATACATGAATCAGGGTTTCAAGAAGATTCTCGGGTTTCAAGAAGATTCTCAGGTTTCTTCTGTGAGTTTGGTATTACCCAGACTTGGAGATACTGATAATGCTTGAATGTATTGGGGGAAAACAAAATTTGTGGATCCTCAAAGCTGAAGACTATACTTGGACCAAATTTGACTTTCCCAAAGTAGTTCTATCATGTTAGACGAGAATGATTTTTAAACCGCAATAACTATGTGTTAGTTGCTCAGTCGTGTCCAACTCTTTTCGATCCCATGGACTGTAGCCCACAAGGCCCCTGTCCATGGAATTCTCCAGGCAAGAATACTGGAGTGGGTTGCCATTTCCTACTTCAGGGGATCTTCCTGACCCAGGGATTGAACCTGGGTCTCCTGTATTGCAGGCAGATTCTTTACTTTCTGAGCCACCAGGGAATACAGAAATACAAATACACTAACAACCTTTCATAGAAGTTTTATATAATGAAGAGGACAAAAATAAAACTGTTTATAAGTTTCAACTTTATCTCTTTCCTTCCCACAGGTAATTAGGTTTGGTTTATTTATTTTTAATTCATAAAACCATAATTCTTTTTTTCTGATATATTAGTTCTATGAACTACTAAGAATGTTCTCATTAAATAAATAACCAAAGAGTTTGTCATGTTATAGAAAAAGCCTATTGTTCACTGAAAACAAATGTGTCAGTAGCTGAAAGGATTTTCAAAAGGGAAGAAGTCCCACTAAGTATAGGAAATTTTTTTATTGGATCTTTGTTTTTCACTTAGTGGAAATATTAACATTTTGGAGGCAGAACAAGAGAAACACAATAACACCGTGGTCACCAGGAATGGTCATCTGTTAACTTGTCTTTCCCCAAGTCATTTCTCAAGGGAATTACCCTTTCCCCTTCATTGTGGTTCTGGCGGGTGGGTCCATCAAGGGTCCTATTTCACCACAGTGGTGGAGCCAAGGATAAATCTGAAAACCTAATTTCCCTAGACACTGTGATTGGTTCAGAATAGGCACATGACCTAACCAGGGCCATCAGGGTTCTTTTTGGGACTTGGAAGTTTTCTGGAGAGAGTTTCTCTTTCAGAGACCATGAACTGTATTTATCTTAGGGCTTTGGACCAGGCTTCCCTGGTGGCTCAGGCAGCAAAGAATCAGCCTGCAATATGGGAGACCCAGGTTCAATCCCAGGGTCTGGCAGATCCCCCAGAGAAGGAAATGACAACTCATTCCAGTATTCTTGCCTAGGAAATCCCATGGACAGAGGAGCCTGGAGGGCTACAGTCCATGGGGTTACAAAGAGTCCGACAGAACTGAGTGATTAACACATCAAGAACTCTCCCTCTGTGTAGACATACATTGCTAGGGAATAAAAGAAACCGAGAGATGAAGTGACCCAGACAGTCTTAATGATATCAATTGAGGGCCTGCATTCATCTTTGCCTGAACTATTACTATCTACTGAGCCAACAAATTCTCCCATTTTTTACAGTTTAGTTTGAATTTCAAAGGAAAGCATACTGGATACTTATATACCCTGCACTGAATTGTGTTTTTCAGCTCTCAAAGTTATAACATACAGATTATCTGAGGGAAGGAACGACCTTAGTTTATTCCCAATAGCATTTCTAATTTACAGATCTGAAAGCATCATTAAACACGGGAGGGAGTAAAAAGGACCCCTGAGTAACCTAACTATATGATAAAAGGAAAAGAGAACTTGGAAACAGAATTTATATGGATTTTATGTTGAGCATCAATTCTGCAATGCTTTGATGTCCTTTCCAATTCCTAAGTTCAATAATTTATGGTCAAATACCACTGAGAATGGGAAGTAATATATATTTTTTAAATCATTCTGACTCAATGGTTAAAATCAGAGCTGTCAATAGGCCAACTATCTGGGAATTGATTTTATTAGTTCAGTTCAGTTCAGTCGCTCAGTCGTGTCCAACTCTTTGCGACCCCATGAATCACAGCACGCCAGGCCTCCCTGTCCATCACCAACTCCCGGAGTTCACTCAGATTCACGTCCATCGAGTCAGTGATGCCATCCAGCCATCTCATCCTGGGTCGTCCCTTTCTCCTCCTGCCCCCAACCCCTCCCAGCATCAGAGTCTTTTCCAATGAGTCAACTCTTTGCATGAGGTGGCCAAAGTACTGTAGCTTCAGCTTTAGCATCATTCCTTCCAAAGAAATCCCAGGGTTGATCTCCTTCAGAATGGACTGGTTGGATCTCCTTGCAGTCCAAGGGACTCTCAAGAGTCTTCTCCAACACCACAGTTCAAAAGCATCAATTCTTCGGTGCTCAGCCTTCTTCATAGTCCAACTCTCACATCCATACATGACCACTGGAAAAACCATAGCCTTGACTAGACGGACCTTAGTCGGCAAAGTAATGTCTCTGCTTTTGAATATACTATCTAGGTTGGTCATAACTTTTCTTCCAAGGTGTCTTTTAATTTCATGGCTGTAGTCACCATCTGCAGTGATTTTGGAGCCCCCCAAAATAAAGTCTGACACTGTTTCCACTGTTTGCCCATCTATTTCCCATGAAGTGATGGGACCAGACACCATGATCTTCGTTTTCTGAATGTTGAGCTTTAAGCCAGCTTTTTCACTCTCCTCTTTCACTTTCATCAAGAGGCTTTGTAGCTCCTCATCACTTTCTGCCATAAGGGTGGTGTCATCTGCATATCTGAGGTGATTGATATTTCTCCTGGCAATCTTGATTCCAGCTTGTGTTTCTTCCAGTCCAGCGTTTCTCATGATGTACTCTGCATATAAGTTAAATAAGCAGGGTGACAATATACAGCCTTGATGTACTCCTTTTCCTATTTGGAACCAGTCTGTTGTTCCATGTCCAGTTCGAACTGTTGCTTCCTGACCTGCATACAGATTTCTCAAGAGGCAGGTTAGGCGGTCTGGTATTCCCATCTCTTTCAGAATTTTCCACAGTTTATTGTGATCCACACAGTCAAAGGCTTTGGCATAGTCAATAAAGCAGAAATAGATGTTTTTCTGGAACTCTCTTGCTTTTTCCACGATCCAGCAGATGTTGGCAATTTGATCTCTGGTTCCTCTGCCTTTTCTAAAACCAGCTTGAACATCAGGGAGTTCACGGTTCACCTATTGCTGAAGTCTGGCTTGGAGAATTTTGAGCATTACTTTACTAGCATGTGAGATGAGTGCAATTGTGTGATAGTTTGAGCATTCTTTTGCATTGCCTTTGGGATTGGAATGAAAACTGAACTTTTCCAGTCCTGTGGCCACTGCTGAGTTTTCCAAACTTGCTGGCATATTGAGTGCAGCACTTTCACAGCATCATCTTTCAGGATTTGAAACAGCTCAACTGGAATTCCATTACCTCCACTAGCTTTGTTCACAGAGATGCTTTCTAAGGCCCACTTGACTTCACATTCCAAGATGTCTGGTTCTAGATTAGTGATCACATCATCATGATTATCTGGGTCGTGAAGATCTTTTTTGTACAGTTCTTCTGTGTATTCTTGCCACCTCTTCTTAATATCTTCTGCTTCTGTTAGGTCCAGACCATTTCTGTCCTTTATGAAGCCCATCTTTGCATGAAATGTTCCCTTGGTGATCTCTAGTCTTTCTCATTCTGTTCTTTTCCTCTATTTCTTTGCATTGATTGCTGAAGAAGGCTTTTTCATGTCTTCTTGCTATTCTTTGGAACTCTGCATTCAGATGCTTATATCTTTCCTTTTCTCCTTTGCTTTTCACCTCTATTCTTTACACAGCTATTTGTAAGGCCTCCCCAGACAGCCATTTTGCTTTTTTGCATTTCTTTTCCATGTGCAAAAGTAGGAAGTCAAGAAACACCTGGAGTAACAGGCAAATTTGGCCTTGGAATGTGGAATGAAGCAGGGCAAAGACTAATAGAGTTTTGCCAAGAAAATGCACTGGTCATAGCAAACACCCTCTTCCAACAACACAAGAGAAGACTCTACACATGGACATCACCAGATGGTCAACACCGAAATCAGATTGATTATATTCTTTGCAGCCAAAGATGGAGAAGCTCTATACAGTAAGCAAAAACAAGACCAGGAGCTGACTGTGGCTCAGATCATGAACTCCTTATTGCCAAATCAGACTGAAATTGAAGAAAGTAGGGAAAACCACTAGACCATTCAGGTATGACCTAAATCAAATCCCTTATGATTATACAGTGGAAGTGAAAAATAGATTTAAGGGTCTAGATCTGATAGATAAGAGTGCCTGATGAACTATGGAATGAGGTTCATGACATTGTACAGGAGACAGGAATCAAGACCATCCCCATGGAAAAGAAATTGATTTTATACTCAGAACACAACTGACCTTTCCCCTCTTCTGTGTCATATACAATCGATGAATTCCAGGCACATAAAAGCTGTCTTCATTCGTCTACCAGATAAACAGAAGTGCAGGAATAGATTAAGAACAAAAAAAGTTTGCAAAGTCACTCTACCTGAGTTGTAGGACTTTGAAAGTTAGAAACAATAGAGTATAATAAGGGTGCATAAGCGTGTTAGTCACTCAGTCTCGTCCGACTCTTTATGACACCATGGACTGTAACCCTCCAGGCTCCTCTGTCCATGGGATCTCCCAGACAAGAGTACTGGAGTGGGTTGCCATTCCCTCCTCCAGGGGATCTTCCTGACCTAGGGATTAAACCTGGGTCTCCTGCATTGCAGGCAGATTCTTTACCATCTGAGCCACCTGGGAAGCCCCAGAAACAATATTAGGAATCATTTGTTCAACTTTTAAAAACATTATGTCAGGATATTGTCACACATATTTCCTAGGAAACTGAGTTAATGGGATGCTGTCGGATAGTTATTTTCTAAACTCTTATTTTTCTACTGCTATCCCAAATGTATAACAGGTGTCCACAGAATTAACTTCAAAACAAAGCAATATTAATCCGTGGTTGTGATATGAAAACAACCAACTCTCCTTCCCACCTGTGCCACCAACATCCTGTCTTTGGACCTCTCTTTCCTGTTCAGGCGATTCCCATTCATCCCTACTGTCACCTCTGGATACGCTCTCAGACCCTCCCCTTCCCTAATTCTGGGCCGGTGGTCCTTCCCCAGTGCTCACAGATGTGGGGACACGTCACGCACAACTGTCACTGTCCTTGAATTTCTCTGCTAGACTGGAAGGCACATGAGCCAAAGACTGTGTCAGACTGAGTTCTGGATCCCAGAAGAACAGCACAGTTCCTGGCACATGCGTTCAATGAATTATGTGTTTGAATGAACACATGAACGTTGACTCTGGCTCTAAAATCATCACTGAAGATCTTACTTAAAAGATATTCAACACACTGCATGCAAATGGATCTCACCATGAAACTGTGCTTAAAGGGTTGTTTACCATCAAACCTCTGACTTAGCAGAGTGTGAGGACATTAGGTCTTGATCACCTGTTAGTTCTGCAGTTATTAGCCCCGAATGGTCATTAGAATCCCCTGGGGAAACTTTAGAAACGTATAGATCCATTGTACTCATTTACACCAGGCTCCCTGGGGGTGAATGCCAGGCATCAGAATTTTTCAACAGTTGGCTAAGTGATGTTAACCTTTAGCCAAGGGTTGAGACATGCTGAATTAGCTAATAGGTGGGAAGGCTTTCCTGTGACATTCCTGCTATTTCTCTGGAGGTTACTGGGATCACGGCCTAACAAATGGCATGGACTGAGGGCTCACCATGTGCCAAGCACTTTCCATACATTATCTTCACCAAATCCCAACTGCTTCCATTTACATTAAGTAAATGAGGCTCAGGGGGTTATGGAGGAACAGAGCCTGAATTGGGATACCCTTTTCTCAGAAGCCAGACTGTGTCCTTTATATAATAGCACATCATGCAGCTTGGATGGCCTTCGGATTATGCTCGACAGAGAACTGGTCGCTGACCTCAGGTATATAATTGGTTCACCCTATAGGTAACGAGCTATTTATCCTTCCCTGGGTCAAAGAGGTGTCAGAAAAATGAAGACAGAAAGTTTGATGTTCAATGTGATTCTCAAGCCAGCAAAACTACATGGATGGGCAGTTTCTTTCAAAGAAGCTAGCTAAAAAAGCACAGCACCAGCACAATAAAACCCAGGCTATGGCTTTTCTTGACTTGCTAATTTCTGTGTATGTTTTATTCATTCAACAAACATAACTGAAATGTCTTCTTTGTTGCAGATGCCGTATTATGTGCTGAGAATATAAAAAAAGAATAGCTTGATTATCTCCTCAGTCCTAAAATAAATGTAGGTATGCTATTAATCAACAAACTTTCCTTTTTAAAAAATATCTATCTGAAGGTTGAAAGCAAGATTTTATTCTTAAAAGTTTGAAGGCGGTTACCTCCTTCAAAAGATGTTAAATGATGAAAACGTGGTATCATCAGAAAATGAGAAGAAAACAAAAATCCATAGATATGACAACTGAATTCTTGACCTATTTAGAACTGTTTAGGAATGCTAATAGGCTGAAATCTCTCTTCATTCACTCCAGGCTTCTCACGCATTCTGAAACACAGCTGGGGAAAAAATATCACAGTGGCCAAAGATTTTAAAACTCTTTTGTTTTATATGAACTTTGGGGATAGCTGAATTTCTTCCCATTCATAAAATAATTAGAATTTTCATTTGTGGTTCAGAAAAACAGATGTGCTGAGTTGGAATGGGAAAGCCACGTGCTCCCCTGGGGCCAAGGGAGACGGTGCCTTAGAAAAAGGCACTGGGAAGCTTAGCGTACACAGTGTCCTTGTCCATAAATAGCAAGGAGGAAGCAGAATCGACAGGAAGTAGGGAAGAGTCCAGCCCCATTACCCTTGTGAGGAAGTGAAACTCTCAGCTTTGCACTTGACCTTGGAGAGGGGTAACCTTTCATTGTGCTGAGCCATTCGTAATGATGCTGCCCAAGGGAGGTACTGGTGACAAGAACACTCACTTCTTGGCTACTAGCTCATGGCACATCCTCCCCCTTGACTCACCTCTCCAGGCAGTGGTGGCGACTGCCCTGTTCTAAGCTCCGCCTGGTCCTGGCTCACTGGAGCCTCACGGTGAACATGCAAAAATTCTCCACTCTACATATAAGGACCCCAAGGCACAGATGGGCAAAGGAAAGGGCCCAAGAGCTGGGCGCGGATGGCAGGTGTTCTAGCTTCAGAGCCCACATACTTCACTCCAGCCTCCATCTCCTCCCACTAGGATCTCTGCTTCCTTTCGTCCGCAGTCCCTTAGGCAACTTTGCCTCAAACCTGTGAATTGAGTGCACAGAAGCTGGGGCTCTTCAGAGCTGGTAGAAGAAAGTAGTCACAGAAGGCCTACTCGGTCTGGAAAAGCGGAGCCGTGGTCCTTAGGAGGCTCAGGGTTCTCCAGGGCTGGGCTGTGGGGAGAGACCCACTGGGACGGGCAGTGGGCTTATCGGGCTCTTGTCAAAGCACAGAGCGTCCATTCTGTGCAGTGAGAAGACTGTGTTCCCCAGGCCAGATACGCCTTCTCAGTGAGAATAGGTTGATTGGACTATGTACGTCTTGAGAGGAAGAAGCTGATGCTGGGCAGAGAAAGTTGGGGTCTAAGCTCCTTGGGCTGGGCAGGCATGTGGAGAAATAATCTGTAGAGAAATAAGAGGGACCCTGGGACATTCGAGACCTGGCTGGGTGATGGAGCCGACACTGCGTTCACCAGAGGGGACTTGGAGGGGTGGGGGCAGTGGGAAGTCGGCAAATGGGAGTGAGGACAAGTCCTGCAAGAAGGGAGGAAGATCGTGAGTTAAACTGTCTTTTGTGCGAGGTTTCTCAGCCTCGGATCTACTGGCATTTGGGGTGGGGCTATTTTCTCTGTGTGTGGGGACTGTCCTGTGAAGTGTAGGGGATTTAACAGCATCCCAGGCTTCTCCCATCACCAAAAATGTCCCTGGATATTGCCAAATGTCCCCTGGGAGGCGTTCCAGTCATCTCCCCACTTGTTGAAAACCACTTCCTTCCAGCCTAGACACTGGAGTTTAGTTTCCGGCGACTAGGTCTATCTGAGTTGCTGACAGTCTTTTTCCTCTTAGGCTGCGCAATAAGAAGCTTGATATGAAAATTCCAGAAACTTCACCTTTATTTATTCCCTCCCTTTAACGCTTCATTCTTCCTTCCTTTGCATCGGCTTACCTCTCCCCTCTCTTTGAACATATTACCATCTCTGGGGGAAGCTTATGAGAGCAGACTCTTGTCCTTAGCCCTGGAGAGGGAAAGGGCAACCCACTCCAGGACTCTTGCCTGAAAGACCCCGCAAACAGCCCTGTGGGCTACGTCCACGAGGCACAAAGAGTCAGACGTGACCAAGCGACTGAGCTTACTTGTCCTTCAGTTCAGTTCAGTTGCTCAGTCATGTCTGACTCTGCGACCCCATGAACTGCGGTACGCCAGGCCTACTTGTCCTTAGGTCTCCTCGACTTTCTTCACTTCCTGTGAAGACAAGGTGCAGGTCTCTAAACTGAGATTACCTATAACCATGTTCATGGTCCTGATGTGTAGATATTATTGCAAAGTGAAAGTCGCTCAGTCGTGTCAGACTCTTTGCAACCTCATGAACTATACAGTCCATGGAATTCTCAGGCCAGAACACTGGAGTGGGTAGCCTTTCTCTTCTCCAGAGGATCTTCCCGACCCAGGGATTGAACCCAGGTCTCCCACATCGCAGGAGGATTCTTTACCAGCTGAGCCACAAAGGAAGCCCCAAACTTCTCTTAGAAATCAGAACCCTCATTAGTTAGCTTCCCAACTTGGAGTGTTGAGGTCTCCGAGAGCCCCTTCTTTGCCTCACTCCTGACTCAACATCCTGTCTGTCCTCATCACGCAAAGAACCGAAGTGAAGGGGAGACGCTGGCCTGGGCTCCTGCTGTCCTTCCCTCTGCTTGGGGGAGGGCGAGCACCGCGCTTACTCTGCTTCTAAGCACAGGGCAGCCTTCTGACGGCCGCCTTAATCAGCACGCCTCTTGTATTGCTCTTTGTAAAATAAGAGGAAAAAAAATAGTTTAAAAATAAAAGCAGGGGCTTCTTTGGCAGTCTAGTGGTTCAGACTCCGTGCTTTCACTGGGGGAAGTGCAGGTTTGACCCCTGCTCAGGGAACTAAGACCCTGCATGCCCTGTGATGTGGCCAAAACAACAACAGAAAGATATGAATATATAAGTAAATAAAAATAGAAGCTAATGCTTGTCTGAACAGTATAAGAAAACCACAGTGAAGCAGACTGACAGGCCAAGTTGGCAAGTAAAATGCTGAAGTACAATGAAAACACAGACAAGAGCTAGGGACGCTTAATGAGAAGCAGAATCCCAGGGATGGGGGAGCCTGGTGGGCTGCCGTCTATGGGGTCACACAGAGTCGGACATGACTGAAGTGACTTAGCAATAGCAACAGCAATGAGAAATAGACAAAGGAAGAACAAGGAGAAGAAGAGTCCATTTTTGGAGTCAAACATTAAAAACTGGCCTTCAACTGAAAAAAAAAATGATAAAATGGTAAAATAAGTAAAGATCGTGAAGATCAGTCAGTCAGTCCTAAAGGAAATCAATCCTGAATATTCATTGAAAGGACAAATGCTAAAGCTCCAATACTTTGGCCTCCTGATGCAAAGAGCTGACTCATTGGAAAAGACCCTGATGCTGGGAAAGATTGAGGGCAGGAGGAGAAGGGAGCGATAAGAGGATGAGATGGTTGGATTACACCACCAACTCAATGGACAAGAGTTTGAGCAAACTCAGGGAGACAGTGAGAGACAGAGAAGCCTGGTGTCCCACTCTCCATGGGGGGTCACAAAGAGTTGGACATGACTTCGCGACTGAACAACAGCAGCAATAAAATGTTTATAAAATGTGGGAAAAAAAAGGGCCAATAATGTGAGTGACCAGGAAATCTAAAGCCCGAAAGCCTCGTAAGTGAAAAGATGAGAAGTCAAAGTAAGGCTAAAATAATAAGTCACTAGATAAAGTGATCAGAAACAAACAAACCAAAAAAACGGAAGAAATAAAGAATGAGGGGAAAAGAGTGCCCCAAAACAATTCAGAGAAAGTCAAACGAGGACTTCCTTGGTGGTCCAGTGGCTAAGGATGCACTCCCACCCAATGCAGGGGCCTGGGTTCAACTCCCGGTCAGGGAACTAGATGCCACATGCCTCAACTCAGGCTTCATACAACAACAAAGACCTGGCACAGCCAAATAAACAAATATTTTTTAAAAAGAAAGTAAAAATATGAACTAAAAGCAAAGAAAGAGGGAGGGATTAAGACAACACATTTTCAAAGGTCCAAGCAATTCAAGAGACTAGTAGTGAACTTTAAGAGAAAAAAATCAAGTGGGTTGAAAACTTGAAGCCAGGCAGCATCAGGTGACCAGAAGGTGGTCCCGCTGAGTCCATCAGAGATGCACTGGCCAGATCAAATATTTGCCAGAGAGTTGCTAGATCAGGCAACCAGTCCTCTAAAAGGGCCAGCCAAGGAGAGGTCCAAGGCAGCTGCCTTGATTTTTCAGCTGCCAAGGCAGAGGCCACTGTGATGAGAGGGTGAGGACTATGTGCCCAGGGACAAGGGCTGTGTAGGGCCCCCTGGAAGCCCACACCTCTCAGCTGGAGGGACAGAAGGTGAGCTCTGGGGTGCAGACCAGGGAGGGGGCTTCCTGCACAAAGAGCTGGCTGGATGCCACAGGGCAGCAAGGTCTCCTGACTAAGGGCGGCGTTGCACACTTTCCTCCCCCAGTTTTCAGCCACTCATTCTCATCTAGGAAGTCAGAGTTGATGCGAACCTAGAACCATGCTTTTCGGTGGGTCCTAGCCGTTCCTCTGTTGTTTTCAGTCGCTCTGTCGTGTCTGAGTCTTGTGACCCCATGGACTGTAGCCCTCCAGGTTCCTGTGTCCATGCGATTTTCCAGGCAAGAATACTGGAGTGGGTTGCTATTTCCTTCTTCAGGGGATCCTCCTGACCCAGGGAGTAAACACGCGTCTCCTGCTTTGCAGGCGGATTCTTTACCACGGAGCCGCCTGGGAAGCCCCAGGGAAGCCACCAATCAATCATTCCTTTTGTCTTTTCCACACTTAAGCTATTCTCAGTCCATCCGGAAGAGGGCGCAGTCATACATGCGTTTATCCGTAAGAAACACTAGCCTGCCTCCTTCCCCACTTGGTGGCTTGATAACTGTAGTGTAAGAATTTTATGACTAGTTTCAAGTACCTACATAGAGAAATACCTTTAATTACAATCTCATCTACTTGGGCAAATTAAATGAAACATGCTTGTTTGGCTATTTTAGCAGTTAATGGCATACAGACATGATGAAAAATTACATTAATTAGGGTAACAGGAGAAGGACTGATTTTTCATCTTTCTTCTGGGGTACTTTCATTTTTATGTCTTTAAAATGATCGTTTCCATCGCGATTCCTCATACTATCCCAGCACTAGGAAAGGAAAATCATGCTGCATTTATTCGTATGATATTTATCCAGCATTTACTGTACATCAGGCAGAGGATAGACTTTGTGTGATGAATGAGATTAAGACTCTACCTTGGGACTTCCCTGGCAGGCCAGTGGTTAAGACTTCGCACTCCCAGCGCAGGAGGCGGGGGGGCCGGGTTTGATCCCTGGTCAGGGAACTAGATCCCACAGGCTGTAACTAAGAGCCGGCACAGCCAAAGAAATAAATAAATAACAGTAAACATTCAAAAGTCAAATGAATGAAATTTAAAAAAAGACTCTATGGAATTTACAGTCTTGTTGAAGTAAGAACACGCAGAAAAAGAGCCCATTTCAGCTCAGTGTAATAGACTATGTGGTAGAATGGCGCATGCGCGCCAGGGGTGAACACAGCCAGGAAAGATCACAGCCTTGGGGAGGAGGGGAGGTTTCACTGGGGAGGCCGCAGGTGAGCCTATGCAGACTGCAAGTAGGCAAAGCTGTAGGATGGATGGGGGAGCTCTGCTGGAGAAGGTGTTTCAGGCCCAGGAACAGCAAATGCAAAGGGCTTGAGATGAGACACAGTAGGAGTCCCCAGCAGGAGGCAGAGGAGACGCAGGTTCGATCCCCGGGTCGGGTGGATCCCCTGGAGGAGGAAACAGCAGCCCGCTCCAGCATCCTTGTTGGAGAACCCCATGGACACCGGACCCTGGCGGGCTACAGTCCACAGGGTTACAATCACACATGATTGAAGTGGCTTAGCACGGTGCACACAAATGAGACCCCAGAGAGCTCCCTCATCCCTTCCATCATGTGAAGTTGTTCTGAAAAGATGGCCATCCTGAGACCTGGGAGCAGGCTTTCAGGAGATATGGAATCTGCCATCAGACTTGATCTTGAACTTCCCACCCTCCAAAGCTGTGAGAAATAAATTTCTGTTGTCTTATAAGCCATCCAACCTTGGTATTCTGTTACAGAGGGATGAATGGACTCAGATAGGAGCTAAAATGAAGAGAGGAGTTGTGTCTGAGACATTTAGGAAGTAGGCTTGACAGGCAGGGTGGTTTTGTCTTCGAGAATTATTGCCAGGTTTCTAGCTTGGCAAGTGGGCTCTTGGCGTCATCCACTCACAGAGACAGGGCATGTGGAAGTGAGTGGGCAAGTTGAGTTTGGGACCTGCTGAGATCGTGGGGTCCAGTGGATACACAGCTGTGGGGCACAGGAAGATGATGAGGGCTGAAGGAGAGTTTGAGAGACATCAGCTCCCAGCTGGTATTTGGAGGTGTGTGTGTGTGTGGGGGGATGGAGCCCCCAGGCAGAGACCCTGCAGAGAGAAGAGAGAAGCATGGAGGGCCAGGCAGTGAGGAACCACACGATGCAGGGGGCATAAGGAGGCACAGGGGGCAACAGAGGAAAGTGGGGAGGAAGATCCTCAGAGAATGCGGTGGCCTCAAGTTCAGGAAAGTGCTGTTTCAAGGGGAGAGTGCTCCACAGCGCTTGATGCACTGGAAAGTCAAGTATTAAAGACACCACAGCGCCTGCTACATTTCGGAACAAGGACATAAGGGGTGGTTTGGGTGGAGAGGCCTTGGAGGAATGATAAAGCCCGAGGCCAGATTGAGGGTGTAGCTGATGAAGGGTGTAAGTGGTGAAGGATGTAAGGGAGGGAAGTGGGCACAAAAATTAGGTGAAGTGTATGTCTGTCTGTCTGTCTGTCTGTCTTGGGTAGGGGTAGTTAGGCTGATAGCCCATGGTATTAGTAATAAGAGGATGGCGGATTGAAGGGGGTTTTATATTTAGCATAGGAGGGACCGGGCATATTTAATGCAAATCTTCTAGAAGAAAGGAGTCAAAGGAGAGGTTGTGAAATATTTTGCGAGTCCACTGTGTAGCAAAGGGACACAGAAATAATGGCCGGCGTGACTTTCATTTATTGTTCAGTTCAGTTAGAGGCTGTTCTCAGAAATGGCTTCTTTAAGAAGAATACACGTGATCATCTTGATTTGAGGACTTGTATCTGAATCCAGCTTTTCCACATCTGCTGCTCATCCAAGTGACT
This sequence comes from Ovis aries, assembly GCF_016772045.2. NCBI lineage: Eukaryota > Metazoa > Chordata > Mammalia > Artiodactyla > Bovidae > Ovis > Ovis aries. The sequence goes on from NC_056073.1 coordinate 42,827,263, forward strand.
GGATTTAGGTGAAATTCACTATGACAGCGCACTGCTCAGGAAGGCATAGTGGGACCTTACAGTTCAAGATCAAGAAGGCATCAGTAGAACTTTCTGCTACTTTCCTTTGAATTCTACCCTTAGCCCATAGGAGACAGGCTCAAAACTGACCTTTCCAGTTCTCTAGAGTGATCTTCCCATCACTCCCCCAAAACACAAGAGTGGTACTTAAAAGCCAAGAAAGAACTGCAGAGATCAAAACCAACTGTGTAGGCACAAAAACATATAAGGAGCTGTCAGTTTGCTGGAGTTTTAAAAAGCGAGACTTTTATTCCCTAAAGAAATATGGTTAGAACTGTTTTCGGCACTGAAGAATGTTTCTCCGCTGTTTGCTTTTATTTTTAACTACAGGCTCCCAGGGAGTACAGACTACCTCCAATGCCTTTATCTCGTTTGGTCCCAGGGGACTGTCTGGCATTTTGTTTCCCTGTGAAGTGTTCATCGGACCTTGGGTGGAGCAGGGGGTGGGGTAGGTGACCTGGGCCTGCTCAGTTCAGAAAGGGGTGCTCAGAAGTCTGGTACACGTAAAATAAGAACAAACAGTAATCAGGCCAAGAGAATCGTGCAAGGAATATGTGGTCCCTATTTCTAAGGAATCAGAGAGGAGAAACTTCCTCATACATCTACCAAACGGTTCTAAACCAATTACAACATTTGTGCCACATGCAGTTTCCAGGGTAATTTCCTCTGCCTTGAGACTGCAGCCTGCGTTAATACTCACATCGAGTTACATGATAATGTCTGCGGATGGGTTTACTACATTGCAGTGGAAAGATGCAGCCTACATCCTTATGTACACAAGGGTTATGACTGCTGCGCATGAAGTCACTGTGGTACTGGAGGTTACCTAATACATATTTACTCAACTTGCATTATTAATATTCTGTTAATTCCCTTAAATACCTCTGAGCGGCTCCAATTAACATGAGGATGTAGAACTTCCTGCATTGTCTCTGAGGAAGAAGAACGTCACGCCAGGTGGTCTGGGTTCATCTTCAGGCACACACTTTTCAAGGGCTTCTTTTTATTAGGCTGTTTCCCCTCTCATGAGGTCTCCCTACATGAACTCTGCAGGTAACTCCATTTAGAGTAGAGTTTTTCTCCACCCTGGCTGCACATTAGAATTACCTTGGAGTTTTGGAACATATACGAATAAGATCTACCTGAGACCCATTAAATCACCATGTCGGGGACTGGGACCTGGGCATTCTGAGACTTGAAAATCAAGGATTAAAGTTCCAAAGAAGATGCTCTCATGTTGATAGGGAGAGCTGCATGAACACAGACTCTCCTGAACTTGTATTTTAACAAGGAAACCATCACCACTGGGATGGAGGCTGGTTGGCTGAAGGACCCTTTTATCACCATCGAGTAAAACTCAAAACTCCACTGCTCTTGCTTATTATAGTTGTATTCATAATAAAAATAAAAGAAACATTATCAGATGAGAGTAAATAAATAGAGGGTAGCCCCAAAGTGGAAGGTTATACAGGTATTAATAGCAATTATACAAATTACTTATTCACTTTCACTTCTTTAACAAGCACTTTTGAGACCCTATTCTATGTCAAATATTGTTCTAGGCTCTAGCTATTGTAGCAAGCAAGAAAGAGGCATTAATAATTTTTAAAGAGGAGTATAAAAATAACATTCATGTTATGATTTTATTGTGGCATATATGCATAAAAATACGGGAGATCTACATTAAAATGCTAATTGTGATAGCTATCTCCGTGTGATGGGATTAAAGATGATTTTAATTTTCTTTCAGGTTTTGGATTTTTTCTATGTTGGGCATTTATCTCTTATGTAATTTATGTATATCAGGTATATTCCATTCTGTTTTTCAGCCCACAAATCTAATGGGAGCACGTTAAATGACTTGTCACATAGCAAGACTTGTTCTGTAAAGTCGACAGCGTGGCTGGGCTGAGGTCAGCTAGAGTTTACAGAATTTTGATATCTCTTTAAACCTGATCATGCAAACCTGACTGCTGAGGTTTAAAGCATATTAAACAATAACTTCAGTAATAATCATAGGCTTTCTGACTCTTTACCTTTATCAGCTTGCTTTTCTGTGCAAATGTCTGCGATATTAGAGGCTTATTCTTGCCAGGAGAATCCCAGGGATGGGGGAGCCTGGTGGGCTGCCGTCTATGGGGTCGCACAGAGTCGGACATGACTGAAGTGACTTAGCAGCAGCAGCAGCAAAGTACCTGTAATCTGCAATATTGAAAGGAGCCACGAGATGGCGATAACATTTAAAAAGTAAAAACTAAAGGCTTTTTCAGTGGAAATTCTGCAAGTCAGGAGTGGGAGACGTGTTCCCAGGCAAATTGCCATCAGCGTGAGCAAATTGTCCCATGTACTACCTTTCTGTCTGGGGTCTTCCCTCCCTTGCTCCAAGCTGGGCAGAGGGCACAGCTGGCCTCAAGTAACTAGGAAGGTAGGTTCTTGAATCTTCTCTGCCTGGAGCAAGGGGGTTACTTTGAGGAATCTGGAGGCCCTTGTGACCTGATTCGGAAAGGGGTTTTAGCCTCGAGTGAGCTGCCCTTGTAGGGAGGACCTCAGCTATTTTGTCCCCAAGGCTGGAGAAGATGGAAGGGTTTCTCTGATCAGCCTGAGGCTGGAAAAAAGAGGCTGACAGTGGGTTGAAAGCTACCGGTGTTCTCATCACACAGGCTGCAGTGGCCCTGGGCACAGCAGGTCACAAGCAGGAGGGATGAGGGAGACCCCAAAACAGTTAAAAATCATGTACGTAACGATGAAGGGTTCCAAGGGCCATCTTGACATAACTACAAACTGTCCAGGGATCAGCAGACCAGTTTATGACATATCTCTCTACTTACATGTCTTACATATCTCTTAACTTTGAAGCCATTTTGTTGTTCATATCATCCTGGTAGCCATTCCTATGGAGAATCTGGAAAGGTAGGGAGAACAGGAGAACCTAAAAGCAGCCGTTTTCTACAGCTGACAAATCCAAGTTTGTTGAAAGATAACAGCAAAGTCACTGTATATCCCTGAGATAGACATAGATAGAAATACAGGTGTAGCCTCATCCATCCAGCAAAATAGGCTTACTGAAGGCCTGGGAGTTCAGTAAACCTTCCTTTCCTCCTCCTTGTCCCCTTGCTGGTGGGAAGAGTACATTCCCACCCCACGGATTTTAACCTTGATGTTGCAACCTGCCTTGGACAATGAAATGTGACTCCGGCACACACCTCGTGGAGGCACTTCAAGAGGCATTGCGTGTTTCTAGTAGTGCTCTTACTCTTTCTCTCTCAAAAGGTCAGCAAAGCCCAGATGCCTTCCCCATGGGTTCTGCAATCAGAAGATACAGGGAGCAGAGCTACAGCTTATAAGAGAGCCCACACGTAGCGTGAGTGAGAAATAACTGTTTCAAGCCACTGAGATCTTGGAATTACTTGTTACTGCAGCCAAACTGACTAATACAAGGTCATTCTGGAGGAGTTCATTTTCTAGATAGCTAAAGGGTTTATTTCTTAGCATGAAAACCTAATTAAAAACACATGTTTTATTCACAGCCTTCAAAAGGAGTCAAAGGGCTGAGTTAAAGAAAACTCCTTTTTTGAAAGCTTTGGGTTTTTAAACTTTATGATTAATTATAATGTGCTAAGGCAATGGCAACCCACTCCAGTACTCTTGCCTGGAAAACCCCATGGATGGAGGAGCCTTGTAGGCTGCGGTCCATGGGGTCACGAAGAGTCTGACACGACTGAGCGACAGGAAATGGCAACCCACTCCAGTGTTCTTGCCTGGAGAATCCCAGGGACGGCGGAGCCTGGTGGGCTGCCAACTATGGGACTGCACAGAGTCAGACATGACTGAAGTGACTTAGCAGCAGCAGCAGCAACCTAGATATAGTTGATTAAAATTTTGATTTCTGTTCAAAACTTTTTTATTAAATGAGAGATTTCTTGAGATTAGGAGTAGGGTAAGCGCCATCTCTGTCTCTCTGGCATCTAATCTAATGCCTGGCACATACTGGACCCCATACATGTTTGTTAAAAGCACGTGCAAATGAATGGAAGAATAATAATAAAGAGCTAATGTCACACTTTCAGTGCCGGAGAATTGCTTCTCTTTCAACTAGAAAGGTTTGGGCGGTACAGGACGATGACAGTCAGTGATGTAGAGGAGGAGAGAGGACGGGAGTGCTGAGCTTTGCTGGTGGTTTTGGATTAACAGTAAGACTTGGGGCGAGGAAGAACACAGCATGTAACTGCAGTGCTCAGTTCTAGGGACCCAGCAGCTTCACTGTCTGCAGGCACTGGGTGTTCTGGCATGGAAGTCTCTTCCTTCTTCCTGCTGGTGCATGGTCAAAGAGCCCCAAAGTCCAAGAGAAGAGGGGCAGGTGGACATGAGCTTGGGGAGCCCAGGAGATGGCTTGATTTCCCAAACTTGGACAGGAGGAATGATTAAACCACAGGAAAACCCTGGGGAAATGATTCATGAAACAAACCCCATAGGAGGAGAGAGAAAGAGAGAAGGAAAACGCATCCCGGCCATTTATAAAGCCAGACCACAATTTTAAGCCTTCAAGTGAAACAAAAGGCAAAGCCCCAAACACTCCCATCCCAGCTTACTAGGAAACCAATTTCCCAGATAATAGGAATTCTGTGATCAAAGGCAAACAGGCATTTCCCATCAAATGGGTCAAACTGCCTACATGAAACACCCAGGTTCATAATTCTTCAGCATTCTGAGAGGCAGGGCAGGATTTGGATAGCTTGAAGGCAATCGTCCCCAAAATACTCCCCCAAACAGCACCAGATCAAATAGGCTACTTGAGAGGAGGATGAAAGTGTTTCTTTAGCACAGGGTTGTGCGGTCCTGATGCGAGGAGATTCCAAGGAACCTCCCTGCACTCCACAGGGATGTGTGGTTCTCTCGTGCCGTCTGACACCAGCGGTCACCGCAGATTTGCACTGTCCCCAGGTGAGTCGAAGGAAGCGCCTATTCATCCCTCAGGACCAATGCTTAGTTATCAAGGGAAACCCAGTGGCTCCTTTATCCACCACTTTTGTTAGAATATGTCAAATCATCCTGTAATTAATTATGTATGATTAGTCTTTTCTTGGGCTTTCCTGCTAACTCAGCTGGGAAAGAATCCACCTACAACGCGGGAGACCTGGGTTCAATCCCTGGGTCAGGAAGATCCCCTGGAGGAGGGCATGGCAACCCACTCCAGTATTCTTGCCTGGAGAATCCCATAGACAGAGGAGCCTGGCGGGCTCTAGTCCATGGGGTCACAAAGAGTTGGACACAACTGAAGTGACTAAGCACAGCACAGCAGAATCTTTTTTAAAAAACAAAGCCAAGTTACTAGAGAACAGGGATGCGTGTGTGTGTGTGTGTGTGTGTGTGTGTCTGTCTGTCTGTCTGTCTGTCTGTACCCATGTAATGTGCAGTGTAATGTGTAGAGTGCATACTGCCTGGAGATAAGAGGTACTCAGTGATGCTGAATGAATGAATGAATGATGCATTGGTGCCATTTTGAGGTATATGAATTTCCAAGAATTCAACAATCTAATTCTGTAACTTTCTGGAATGAGTCATGAGGCTCATCTCTGTGTGCATAGGATCCCTTTAATGAATGTTGTGCTAATTCACAAACGTATAAAAAGAAATGGAAATAAGATCCATAACGATTCCTGTCTGTCTGGGCATAGCACTGGGCCAGGTCCCGGAAGGTAAAGATGTCTGGCATAGGTCCCTGCCTGGAAATGCTCACGATCAGCCGTGAGGATGTGTGCAGCTGAAGACAGAGACAGTGACCTTACAAGACAGGGCATGATGGGGCCAAAGGGCGGGTACGGATGAAGAGACAAAGATGAGATTTAGGGGGAGAGCGAAGGGAGGAGGAGAAGATACGGAAGCAGAGAGAAACAGTGGGACGGGCTCACCATCAAGATGCCATAATCCGCCAGGCCTAACGCCCCAGTTTCATCAACCTGAGCCAGGGCTGTCCTTGTAAGGGGGGAGGGGCAGCAGGAAATGGACCACCCTCAAGAGCAGCGAACTCTAAGAACTCAAATCCCTGGGGGTCTGGAGTTTGGGGCACTTTTTTTCTCTGTTGTGCATTTTTTTTTTTTTAAAGATTCTATACTTAAAAAAAAAAAACAAAAAACAAAAAACAAAAAAAACAGCCTGACATTCTTGTTTTGGTTTATCTGAGAATGCAGGCTTCTGAGCTGGCTCTCCCTCAGGCAGGGGCTGGAGTGGGTGTCCTCGGTCAGGCTCCATCTCCGTAACTGATCTGGGTAACCTGGGAGGACCCCGCGGCCGGCTGGGGGAGCTGGATCCCTGCCTCCGGGGCAGCAGCCTCCCGAAGGAGTCATTAATACTCCCACTGGTCCAGCACCTCCTCCAAGCAGGTGCTCTCAGAGTTCTTTGCAGAAGGCTGCTGGGGAGCCATCAATCACCTCTCAGAGGGTGCTCACAAAGCTGTCCTGGTACATCTGGGATAAGAAATCGCTTCTAGGCTTTCCTGCACCAGCTCGCATCCACTTAGAACATAATGCTAAGGGCCTGACAGTGTCTTACAGCGTTTCCACTGAACCTCTGTAAAAACCTTTCAAGGAAGGTAAGAGATCGGAAACCATCCTGTTTTCCAGAATGGACGGCCACAGCTCTGGGAGCCCGAGGAGCTTGCTTCCACCAGGAAATGCTGCCAAGAGTCCTGGTATTTCTCTTTCCTTTCTTTGGCTATTTTCTTTTTTCTCGAATTGTTTTCTCAGTCTGTTTCTGAGGCCTGATTTTGCCCCTAATATTAAGCAGGTGAAATTTTGCTTTCCATACAGCAAAGGCTGTGGTTAGCATTTGCTTTTATGTGTCTTCACGTTTCTTTTCAGAGGTCGGACTCTATGGTAAGGGGACCAATCTCCACAAGTCATAAACAGGTCGCGACGTGGGTTTTGGTAGTCAGTTTCATGGACCTGCTAAGTCTGTCTTCCTCCCCCGTGGGGAGACATCCTCTTCTTATCGCTGTCCCTTTCTCTCAAGCATCTTCAGTCTGTCCCTTTTGATGCCTAGTTCTCTCCTGTCTAGGAACTTCTGCTTTCTCTTACATCTTTCTCCCACAAAGCTACTATCTATCTTTTCCCCGCTGTTTCCCATTCAAGGATTCCCAGGGATTGGCAGGTAGCAGGGCCTGCCTCCCTTCATCACACTTGTCTCCCCCACCTATCAGGTGTGTGTGCAGCAGTCAGTGGGGACCCAGCCGCCAGGAAATGCCTCATTCTTACAGCTCCTTTTCTGTGACACCTCTGCAGCATTTGACCATGTCGAATTTTGTATCTATTTGCTGGAGAGGGGGACCAAACTGGGTCCTTGGTCTGCAGTACACTTCTGTATCTTACTTCTTTTCCTCCCTTTCTGATGTTTGAGTCTGTTGTGACCTCATCCCTGCCTCCCGCATCGCATGGTGGGTATTTCCAAGGCATTGGATGGTAACCATCTGCTATTCCCTCTCTTCACCCTCTGCCTGCACCCAACACTGTAGTCACATGTACTCATTTACTCACATGCTTGTTGTTGTTCAGTCACTCAGTTGTGTCCGAGTTTTTGTGACCCCATGGACTGCAGCATGCCAGGCTTCCCTGTCCTTCACCATCTCCTGGAGCTTGTTCAAACTCATGTCCATTGAGTCGGTGATGCCATCCAACCATCTCATCCTCTGTCGTCCCCTTCTCCTCCTGCCTTCAATCTTTCCCAGCATCAGGGTCTTTTCCAATGAGCCGATTCTGCACATCAAGTGGCCAAAATATTGGAGCTTCAGCTTCAGCATCTGTCCTTCCAATGAATACTCAGGATTGATTTCCTTTAGGACTGACTGGTTTGATCTCCTTGCAATCCAAAGGACTCTCAAGAGTCTTCTCCAACAACACAGCTCAAAAGCATCAATTCTTCAGCTCTCAGTCTTCTTTATGGTCCAGCTTTATATCCATACACGACTACCGGAAACACCAGAGCTTTGACTATACGGGCTTTGTCAGCAAAGTGAAGTCTCTCCTTTTTAATATGCTGTCTAGGTTTAACAGTGTTTAATATTGTTTACACTCACAATTACACTCACAAGTACACAATTGCACTCATCTCACATGCTAGCAAAGAAATGCTCAAAATTCTCCAAGCCAGGCTTCAACAGTATGTGAACCATGAAATTCCAGATGTTCAAGCTGGATTTAGAAAAGGCAGAGAAACCAGAGATCAAATTGCCAACATTCACTGGATCATTGAAAAAACAAGAGAGTTCCAGAAAAACATCTACTTCTGTTTTATTGACTATGCCAAGCCTTTGACTGTGTGGATCACAACAAACTGTGGAAAATTCTACAAGAGTTAGGAGTACCAGAACACTTGACCTGCCTCCTGAGAAATCTGTATGCAGGTGAAGAAGCAACGTTAGAACTGGACATGGAACAACAGACTGGTTCCAAATCGAGAAAGGAGTACATCAAGGCTGTATATTGTCTCCCTGCTTATTTAACTTATGTGCAGAGTACATCATGAGAAATGCTGGACTGGAAGAAACACAAGCTGGAGTCAAGATTGCTGGGAGAAATATCAATAACCTCAGATATGCAGATGACACCAAACTTATGGCAGAAAGTGAAGAAGAACTAAAGAGCCTCTTGATGAAAGTGAAAGAGGAGAGTGAAAAAGTTGGCTTAAAACTCAACATTCAGAAAACTAAGATCGTGGCATCTGGTCTCATCATTTCATGGCAAATAGATGGGGAAACAGTGGAAACAATGACAGACTTTACTTTTCTGGGCTCCAAAATCACTGCAGATGGTGACTGCAGCCATGAAATTAAAAGACACTTACTCCTTGGAAGAAAAGTTATGACCAACCTAGACAGCATATTAAAAAGCAGAGATATTACTTTGCCAACAAAGGTCTGTCCAGTCAAAGCTATGGTTTTTCCAGTAGTCGTGTATGGATGTGAAAGTTGGACTATAAAGAAAGCTGAGCACCGAAGAATTGATGCTTTTGAACTATGGTGCTGGAGAAGACTCTTTGAAAGTCCCTTGGACTGCAAGGAGATCCAACCAGTCCATTCTAAAGGAGATCAGTCCTGAATATTCATTGGAAGAACTGATACTGAAGCTGAAATTCCAATACTGCGGCCACCTGATGTGAAGAACTGACTCATTTGAGAAGACCCTGATTCTGGGAAAGATTGAAGTTGGGAGAAGGGGACGACAAAGGATGAGATGGTTGGGTGGCACCACCAACTCAATGGACATGAGTTTGAGCAAGCTCTGGGAGTTGGTGATGGACAGGGAGGCCTGGCGTGCTGCAGTCCATGGGGTCGAAAAGAGTCGAACACGACTGAGCGACTGAACTGAACTGAATACTATTTACTAAGAATCCTGAGTCTCATTGCATCCCAGATTCCTGTCTAGGCCCTGGATGCAGCGGGGACAGGACTGAGCCTGCTGCACGGAGCTTACACCCTCCTGTGGGGCCGCAGATTGTGAACAAGTAAACAGACACGTGGCAGCCGGTGAGAGTCCTGAGCTAAATAAAGCAGGTAATGGGGTAGAGAGAGAAAGGACTGCTCTCCCACCTTCGGGCCAGGGAGGGCGCCTCACATCTGAGCTGAGCCACGAGTGATAAAGGAGCCGTGGGCATCTCCAGGGGAAGGGTATCCTGGAGGTGGAGCAAGGACAGATGACATCTATACAGATGACCCCGAATGAGGGCCATGGTTCATTCCCTCCCTCCCCGCCTCCCGCTGCCTCTCGGCTGTCTTTGCTGTCACTGCAGGTACCACTTGTCTGGGACCAAGTCAGCTCTGCCCAAGAACGGGCTCTCCCTCCTGATTTCTGTGTCTCTTCTACTAGAGCCAGTCCGGCTGGTCGCTGAGGAGCCACCCAGCAGAGACCACCGTCCTGTCTCTAGCATTCAGTGTCAGTAAGCATCCCAAGCGCCCTCTGCTTCCTCACCCTCCACCCTTTCATGCAGTCCCCTGATGCCAGGTTCCTTCCTACACAGCTTGGCCCGTGACCACAGACAGACGAGTGAGCATCATCTATTGCGAACTCAACAGTATTCCAGGCACGGGCTGGGCACTTTGCACACACTGGCTCACACCACCCACACAGCAATTTGAACGACTCTCTTTTACAGATGGAGAAACTGAGGCTTAATAGCCCCTAGATCACGGCCTTCTTTACGTCCTATCCTTTCTTTAAAAAAAAAAAAATCATCAAGGAAAAGACCACATTTCCTAGCTGACAAATAAAGGCCCCCAATTCCCTACTGAGCCATAGCTCTCCCACTCTTCTCAGCATGAAATCTCTGACCCTCCTAATCAATAAATCTATTTCTCTTTCATCTGTCATGTTTTCTTGCCGTGACTTCCGTGTCTGACACGCTTTGCCCTTCTTGTTTTGCTTGTTCACATCTTGCCTCATCTTCCCTCCTCTCCTCAGTGATACTTTCTCCACTCACTTCGGCCACAACAAGGGGAACCAGTTCTATCAGTTGTTGATTGCACATAAATTTCCTCGCGGTAACTGTGGGCAGACCCATCAAGACAGAGCATGACGTGTGAAAATGGAACTCTGTAGACAGTCTCCGGGTTTGAGTCCCAGATCTGTCCCTGAGGGGCCACACGATCTCTGGGTTCCATTTCCTCATCTATAACCTAGAGCTTTTGCTAGCAGTCCTGCCTCAAGGGGTTGTGATCAGGTTAAATCAGCGAATGCGCAGAACCATGTGGTTAGTCTGGCACAGAGTGCATACTCAGTGTTTGCACCCCAGACTAGCATGGTATTTGGGGGATAATGTGTTTGCGGCCTCAATGGGAGAAGGCAATGGCACCCCACTCCAGCACTCTTGCCTGGAAAATCCCATGGACGGAGGAGCCTGGTAGGCTGTAGTCCATGGGGTCGCTAAGAGTCGGACATGACTGAGTGACTTCCCTTTCACTTTTCACTTTCATGCATTGGAGAAGGAAATGGCAACCCACTCCAGTGTTCTTGCCTGGAGAATCCCGGGGACGGGGGAGCCTGGTGGGCTGCCATCTCTGGGGTCGCACAGAGTCGGACACGACTGAAACAACTTAGTAGCAGCAGCAGCAGCAGTGGCCTCAATGAACATCTTTTCAATATTGCTTCATTCAAATCAATCAATATACGCTTGTGTGTGTGTTTTGTCGCTTAGTCATGTTCGACTCTTTGCAGCCCCACGGACTGTAGCTCTCCAGGCTCCTCTGTCCATGGGATTTCCCAGGCAAGAGGTGGGTTGCCATGCCCTCCTCCAAGGCATCTTCCCAACCCAGGGGTTGTCCCAGCATCTCTTACACCTCCTGCATTGATAGGTGGGTTCTTCACCTCTAGTGCCACCTGGGGCAGTCTTCTAACTATTAGTACTATGAAAATGGAGAGAAGTATAAGAACAGAAGAATTGACGCAGGGGACCAGAATCATCACCTGCTATTCATGGATGAAGTGGGAGAGTAATGTGGGGATTGTGGGTTCTAATCCTGATGCTTTACCTCTGTGTCGCTTGGTTTTCCCGTCTGAAAATTGGGGACAATAATAGTATCTGCTTCAGAGAGTTCCTGTGAGGACCTGGTGACGATGATAAGTGTGAAATACTTAGTGCTCAGTGATTGCTGGTTCTCACTATCACTGTGGTTGAGCCAGCCCTGCACACGTCTCTGACGCAGAGGTTCTGAGGGCAGGGTCACAGGTCAGACTTGAAGGAAGTCAGGAGGAAGGAAAGAATTAGAAGCTTCTGGAGGAACCCAGGGGGTTCTGGGAACCTGGGAAAAGTGAGGGGAGGATGCAGAAAGGAGCCTCTCCGTCACTTGACGCAGAGGCTTCCTTGCATGGCTTACATTTAAGTGCGCTGAGTAGCCTTGGACAAGGACACTCCTCTCAACTCCACCCTCTTGCTCAATTTCCACATTCAACTGGACAAAAGAGACCTGGGCTCTCTCCCCAGAGAACTTAACCCTCTCCAGGTCTCTCCTCTCCCACACGCCCACTGCCACGGCCTTGTTTCTGATCCATAGTTCAAGTTTCTTGTTCAGACGATCACTCCAGATCCCGACACTCTCTATGGCCTCCAGTCACGCCTCTGTAATCCTCTCTGCACTTGAGTGAAGTTAACCTGTGCAAAAAACATGACTGCAAGCAAGAAGTGTATCAAAATATTGAAACCGTGAACCACCGCATGGCGTCTCCAGACTATTATTAATAACAACCCCCTGCTGCTACTCATGTCATCTCAATGCTGTTGATACAAGAAGAGGCAGAGGTGAAATTTCAAGTGGATGAAAGACGGAGCCAGTGCGTCTGAATCTGTCTCAAACCTCTTTAACCACCACCTCCTGTTTTAGACAATGGTTCTAAAGGATAATATATAATACTTTCAGGATCCAGGGAAATTAAAAGGGAGAGAAGACTGTGAAATGAAGCTGAGCAGTACACGTGTGGTTTAAATATTTTAGAAGGGATTCAGTTCTCAGGGGTTTCCTCTAACATCCCCAGGGCAACCACATTACCAGGCTGAATTCCAACTGCACTCGTACTTGTTGGCTCCCCAATTAGCCCCTGGTTACACACAGTATTCCGCGTGTCAGTTAGCTCAAATCTGGTCCCTGCAAGATGGTAAGTTCCCCAAGGACAGGAGACTCACTTTCTTGTTCTGGCTGTCCTGTCCAGTGCTCTATGACCCTGGAAATAATTTCAATTTCCCCTCTATTTCTTAGATACAGGGATTGAATTATCTCTATAAGCCCCTGGTAAATAGCAGTGCATACTAAGTCGCTTCAGTCGTATCTGACTCTGTGCGACCCTATGGACTACAGCCTACTAGGCTCCTCTGTCCATGGGATTCTCCAGGCAAGAATACTGGAGTGGGTTGCCATGCCCTCCTCCAGGGGATCTTCCCAATCTAGGGACTGAACCCTAGTCTCTTATCTAACCTGCATTGGCAGGCGGGTCCCTTACCACTAGCGCCACCTGAGAAGCCCATGGTAAATAGCAGAGGTCTTTCGTAAATCTCTATAATGGTGATTTCCAACGTCAGCCCAGAAAACAGAAGAGCAACTGAACAACACTCAGGGGCTGTACTTAAAGGTCAAGTTGGACCAGGCCACGCCCATTACTGACCAGTCAAGCACAAGATAATAAATGGAGGGTTTCTATTCGTTGGGGCAGCACAGAACATCGAAAAAGCCCTCGAGTTGAGATCAGAAGGCTGAGTCTGACTCTTGGCTCTGTGTGGCTCTGGGTGATCTTGGGTAAATCTGCTAGACTCTGCTCTTAGAGCTAGAAGGGGCCTCAGCAGTCATGGTGCGGGTATTGAGGTGGTGAGTTGCCAGAGGTGACTTGCCAGATATAACTGAATTAGTGACAGAGTGGGGACCCTCACTCAGGGCTCTTGGAAAACCAAGAACCATTTGGAGTCTTGATGAGGGATAAATAATTTTTCCAGATAAATTGTAACACGCACTGAACACACTAAGTATAAAGCCCATGTGTAAACGTTTGTGGGAATTCAGTCCTTATGCTTCTGAGTCATTTGGTGTTAAATCATCTGAATGCTATTGTTCTGAGAGCTACTGATGTCCAAAGTGCCCTTGGTTCTTTACTTGTCTTTTTTTTTTTTCTTTCTTTTTTGATGAAAAAATAGGAAGCTCTCTGCCAGGAATAAACACATTTGAATGCCAGATGATTTAAATTTTTCTTTCAGAGTGAATATCTGCCAAATCTGAGTTAGTTCTAATGCTCTATTTTAAAACAAGAGGATGGTAGGGGTTGTTCCCAACTTCAACCATCAGAACATCAAGCTGAAATAAGTAAAGCGTAACTTAAGTCATTCAAGTAAATGTTCTTATTTTAGTGTAATGCTTATAAGGATTTTGGAAAGGGGCATGCCTAGAGAATCCCCATGGACAGAGGAGCCTGGTGGGCTACAGTCCACGGGGTCGCAGAGAGTTGGACACAACTGATCGACTAAGTATAGGACAGGTAGATAGAAGCATTGTTATTCTGCTCGTTATGGTTCAAAGTAGAGACCCACTGATTTACTTTTCTACTGTTTTATAAGAGGGCCTTTTACTTTGATACTACGTTTGGGGAAATGTCTGAGCACCATATTATTGCAGCTAAGAGAGGGATGTAGATGAGTGGTCCAGTGGGGATGAAGTGCATCTGAGGGGTGGGGGCTTATGTGACCCCCAGAGGAGATCTTTAGCCAAAAAGGAATAGAAGCTGAAAGAATGGATGCATCAGGGTACTCCAGTGTTGCTTTGTTATCAGCATGAAGAAAGACATGATTGATGACCGTTGCTTTCTAAAACTCTTCTTCTAATAGTTTAAACTGTAGTTACTGAAACAGAGCTTTGCATCTCAGTGAACTGCAGTGAGTCAGGCTGTATCCAGAAATGAGGCCAGCTCTGTCCACAGCCTCAGCTCTCAGATGCTTTCTGATGGACTGTCCTTCCAGAAGAACAAGCCCTGAGAATCCTGGGTCTCTCTAGACCTTTACTACTCAGAGTGTCTCCAATTGTCTAGCAATGTTGGCATCACCTGGAAGCTTCTTAGAAATTCAGAGTTTTAGGTCCTCTTAGCGCTATTGAATCAGAATCTGCATTTAGACAAGACTGCCAAGTGATTTGGGCTCCTCTCATTGGAAAAGACCCTGATGCTGGGAAAGACAGAAGGCGAAAGGAGAAGAGGGTGGCAGAGGATGAGATGGTTAGATAGCATTACTGACTCAATGGACATGAATTTGCACAAACTCCGGGAGATAGTGAAGGACAGACACGGAATCCTGGCATGCCGCAGTCCACGGCATTGTAGAGTTGGACACGACTTAGCAACTGAACAACAAAAAACAACCGCGTGATTTATATGCACATTAAAGTTGGAGAAATACTATCCTGGAAAAGAGGTGGGGAAACTATTTCCATAAAGGACCAGATAGTAAACATTTCAGGCTTTGTACACCAGAAGGTCTCTGATGCAAATACTCAACTCTGTCATCACAGTACAAACAAATTGGAGTGACTTTGTTCCCATCCACGTTATTTACCAGGTGGGGGCTGGATTTGACCTGGGGGACGGAGAGTCACAGGCATATGTTGTTACAAGCAAAACAGAAAACCACGTCTCTTCCCTTCTTTGTCTGTTCTTACTCTCTGCCTCTGCGGCCTCACTTCCCTCTCTCTAAATAACCCTCTCCTCTTCTCTTGATTCCATTCCCTTTCACTGACTGGGGAATTCCCATCCAAGTTTAAGGCTCATTCCACATACTATTTCTTCTCTAGGCTTCTATTCAGTGCTTCCTCAGAATTAGCTGGTCCTCCTTTATGTTTCAAAAACTCTTTACAGGAGCTTCTAATGCTGTGCTGGTACTTGACATGGAAACTTTTTTCCCTTCCACCATCTTCCTTTTAGAACCAACACCCAAAAGAGATGTCCTTTTCATTATAGGGGACGAGAATGCAAAGTAGGAATTCAAGAAACACCTGCAGTAACAGGCAAATTTGGCCTTGGAGTAAGGAATGAGGCAGGGCAAAGACTAATAGAGTTTTGCCAAGAAAATGCACTGGTCATAGCAAACACCCTCTTCCAACCACACAAGAGAAGACTCTACACATGGACATAACCAGATGGTCAACACCAAAATCAGATTGATTATATTCTTTGCAGCCAAAGATGGAGAAGCTCTATACAGACAGCAAAAACAAGACCGGGAGCTGACTGTGGCTCAGATCATGAACTCCTTATTGCCAAATCAGACTGAAATTGAAGAAAGTAGGGAAAACCACTAGACCATTCAGGTATGACCTAAATCAAATCCCTTATGACTATACAGTGGAAGTGAGAAATAGATTTAAGGGCCTAGATCTGATAGATAGAGTGCCTGATGAACTATGGACTGAGGTTCGTGACATTGTACAGGAGACAGGGATCAAGACCATCCCCATGGAAAAGAAATGCAAAGAAGCAAAATGGCTGTCTGGGGAGGCCTTACAAACAGCTGTGAAAAGAAGAGAGGCGAAAAGCAAAGGAGAAAAGGAAAGATATAAGCATCTGAATGCAGAGTTCCAAAGAATAGCAAGGAGAGATAAGAGAGCCTTCCTCAGCGATCAGTGCAGAGAAATAGAGGAAAACAACAGAATGGGGAAGACTAGAGATCTCTTCAAGAGAATTAGAGATACCAAGGGAACATTTCATGCAAAGATGGGCTCGATAAAGGACAGAAATGGTATGGACCTAACAGAAGCAGAAGATATTAAGAAGAGGTGGCAAGAATACACAGAAGAACTGTACAAAAAAGATCTTCACGACCCAGATAATCACACTGGTATGATCACTCATCTAGAACCAGACATCCTAGAATGTGAAGTCAAGTGGGCCTTAGAAAGCATCTCTATGAACAAAGCTAGTGGAGGTGATGGGATTCCAGTGGAGCTGTTTCAAATCCTGAAAGATGATGCTGTGAAAGTGCTGCACTCAATATGCCAGCAAATTTGGAAAACTCAGCAGTGGCCACAGGACTGGAAAAGGTCAGTTTTCATTCCAATCCCAAAGAGAGGCAATGCCAAAGAATGCTCAAACTACCACACAATTGCATTCATCTCACACGCTGGCAAAGTAATGCTCAAAATTCTCCAAGCAGGGCTTCAGCAGTATGTGAACCACGAACTTCCAGATGTTCAAGCTGGTTTTAGAAAAGGCAGAGGAACCAGAGATCAAATTGCCAACATCCGCTGGATCATAGAAAAAGCAAGAGAGTTCCAGAAAAACATCTACTTCTGCTTTATTGACTATGCCAAAGCCTTTGACTGTGTGGATCACAATAAACTGTGGAAAATTCTTCAAGAGACGGGAATACAAGACCACCTGACCTGCCTCTTGAGAAACCTGTAAGCAGGTCAGGAAGCAACAGTTAGAACTGGACATGGAACAACAGACTGGTTCCAAATAGGAAAAGGAGTACGTCAAAGCTGTATATTGTCACCCTGCTTATTTAACTTCTATGCGGAGTACATCATGAGAAACGCTGGGCTGGAAGAAACACAAGCTGCAATCAAGATCACCGGAAGAAATATCGATAACCTCAGATATGCAGGTGACACCACCCTTATGGCAGAAAGTGAAGAGGAACTAAAAAGCCTCTTGATGAAAGTGAAAGAGGAGAGTGAAAAAGTTGGCTTAAAGCTCAACATTCAGAAAACAAAGATCATGGCATCTGGTCCTATCACCTCATGGCGAATACATGGGGAAACAGTGGAAACAGTGTCAGACTTTATTTTTGGGGGTTCCAAAATCACTGCAGATGGTGACTGCAGCCATGAAATTAAAAGACGCTTATTCCTTGGAAGGAAAGTTATGACCAACCTAGGTAGCATATTCAAAAGCAGAGACATCACTTTGCCAACAAAGGTCCGTCTAATCAAAGCTATGCTTTTCCCAGTGGTCATGTATGGATGTGAGAGTTGGACTGTGAAGAAGGCTGAGCGCCGAAGAATTGATGCTTTGAACTGTGGTGTTGGAGAAGACTCTTGAGAGTCTCTTGGACTGCAAGGAGATCCAACCAGTCCATTCTAAAGGAAATCAGTCCTGGGTATTCATTGGAAGGACTGATGCTGAGGCTGAAACTCCAGTACTTTGGCTACCTCATGCCAAGAGCTGAGTCATTAGAAAAGACTCTGATGCTGGGAAGGATTGAGGGCAGGAGGAGAAGGGGACGACAGAGGATGAGATGGCTGGATGGCATCACTGACTCGAAGGACATGAGTCTGAGTGAACTCTGGGAGTTGGTGATGGACAGGGAGGCCTGGTGTGCTGCGATTCATGGGGTCGCAAAGAGTCAGACACGACTGAGCGACTGAGCTGAACTGAACTGAACTGAACTGAACTTCCAAGCTACTTAAATACACTGTGTGCATCTGTTGGTCTACTTGCCTTCCTTCCCCTGAATTGTGCTCTCTTGGAACAGGCCCTGTGTTGTGTTCATGTTTGCACATCTGGTGCCCAGCACAGTGATATGTGTGCTTGGTTGTTAAGTCATGTCTGACTCTTGGTGACCCACGGTCTGTAACATGCCAGGATCCTCTGTCCATGGGATTCTCCAGGCAAGAATACTGGAGTGGGCTGCCATGCCCTCCCCCAGGGGATCTTACCCACCGAGGGATCGAACCTGAGTCTCCAGTGCTTTCTTCTTGGCAGGCAGATTCTTTACCACTAGCAGCACCTGAGAAGCCCACAGTGATATAATGTATACTAAATAAATATGAATTACTTTCTTATCTCTGACCTAAGCTGGTCTTACTTTAAGAAATGTATTTAGAATTAAAGGGAAAAACTGACCTAGAAGAACTGCACAACCATGGGAGTGCCAAGCACTGAAGATGCAAAGCTGTGTGTCTTCACAGCCCACCTCAAGAAAGCTGTGGTCCTGCCCACCTCGAGGTTGATATATTGCGATTTTTCCATCAGCCATCATGGGAAAATCCAAACGAACTTTTTGGCCAACCTAATACTTGGATCCAGCACATACAAAGAACCACAGTGAAGAACAAGAATGATAAAGGACTTCAGAGGCATCTTCATAGCATCAGGGAAAGAAGTTGAACTAAGAGAGTCACAGGATTGAAATAAATCAGGTTCACAATTCATTCATGTATAATAGGGGCTTCTCCTTTGTAAGGATTAAAATACTCACGTCTTGTGTCCCCCTATTTTCTTCCTTGTATCAAAATCCTGGGAGAACTGACTAAGATGCTGCTCCATGGACATGAAATCAGAAGGAAAAGTGAAAAGGTAGGGGGGTGTGTGTGTGTATGTGTGTGTAATATAACCTCTTTACAAAACTTTTTATCATGAATGAATGAAGTCGCTCAGTCGTGACCAACTCTTTGCGACCCCATGGACTGTAGCCTACCAGGCTCCTCGATCCATGGGATTTTCCAGGCAATAGTCCTGGAGTGGGTTGCCATTTCCTTCTCCAGGGGATCTTCCTAACCCAGGGATCGAACCCAGGTCTCCTGCATTGTAGACAGACGCTTTACCGTCTGAGCCACCAGGGAAGTCTCTTCAAACATCCAGTAAAAGTGGAATAAATAATATTAAAAGCATGCCCATCATTCACTTACAACAATGCTTTCCAAACTTTTTTTCATCTCTCTACTGTTAAAAAGATTTAGGATCTTTAAAACAAATCCTAGCTACCATGTCACATATCACTAATATTAACACTACAGTGAGCACCTTTAACAGATGAGTTTTCTCTTATTAATAATGTACCCACAACACCCTTATGTATCTCCTAGCTCTGTCCAATGATAAAGCTTAGAAACAATGAAGATCCAGTAGTAACGAGCACCCCTAGCATCTAGATTGTGGTTTTTTAAAATCACTTCCCACTTAAAATGGGGTGAAGGCTCCTTGGAGAGATGGATGACACTGGGCCCAAGATGGGAAATGTACAAACGAGCTATGAACATCTTATCGTACCAGAAAGCAAGGATGCTATCAGACTACCGGAGCCAATTCAAAAAGCACAGGAGCTAACTTGCAGGGCTTCCGACCGGCCAAACATGACACAGTTTGAGCCTCAAAAGGAACAATGACAGCAGAGAATTAAAACAGGCTTGGTATGTTAAAACCCATGTGGTCATAATGGTACAAAAACTCACTGGTCACCAGCTCATTATTCTGACTACTTCCCTAGTAGCTCAGCTGGTGAAGAATCCACCTGCAATGCAGGGGACCCTGGTTTGATTCCTGGGTCGGGAAGATCTGCTGGAGAAGGGATAGGCTACCCACTTCAGTATTCTCGGGCTTTCCTGGTGGCTTAGCTGGTAAAGAATCTGCCTGCAATGCGGGAGATCTGGGTTTGATCTCCGGGTTGGGAAGATCTCCCCTGGAGAAGGGAACGGCTACCCACTCCAGTGTTCTGGCCTGGAGAATTCCATGGACTATTCCATGGGGTTGCAAAGAGTCAGACATGACTGAGCAACTTTCACTTTCATAAATGAAACGTGATGAATCATATCACCTGCCTTTCATACATCCTGAAATTATATTTTGGGGTAACCAAATGTTTGATAAGGGAACAAGCATCATCAATGGTTGTTAAAATATTTAGATGCAAGTTTGATGAATAACTTCAGAATGGATGACAATACCTAATAACACCTGACAACACCAGGCTGACAATACCTGAGCCAATTAATCAATCTTAACATCACTAGAAGTGGGACAAGCAAGTATTCTATGACTACCCACGAAGTACTCCTTGGCAAAGGACTGCACCTAAATCTAAATCTATTTCCTGCCTGTTTACAGGAAATGTGGGGAACAAAGCAACATGTTAAATGATACTATGGGGCTGAAATGAACTAAATCTAGCATGTGGGGAATTCTACAGATGAAATGACCTGATTAGCTCCACAATAAATGCAATGATAAAGAGGGGATCTTATGGATGAAATGGGACTTATACACTAAAGGCAATGTGAGATTTTTAAAAAAGTCTTTTTGTTTGTTTGTTTTGGGTGTTTGTTTGTTTGTTTAGAACAAATCAACGGCAAAAACAAAATTTGTAAGGCAGTTAGGACATTTAAACACAGTGGGGAGTTTGAGGCATTTTGCTGGGGGAGGCCGGAGGCATGTAATACCGCAGTCCAGGGGTGTCAGGTCTATAGACTCACGGGCAGACGTGCGCTGGCTCCCGGAGCTGCGTGAGTGCTGACCAGTTCTTCCGCTGTCCCCGTTCGCTTGAATCTGGCTTCCCTCTGTCAGGAGGCTGTTCTTTTTTGTCAGGCTTCGGCTTTGGTAGTGGTCGTCATGTGTCCTTGACTCCTCTCTGGATTGAGTCAATGTGGGTCTCTGCATTTCAGCCACATATTTACTGACAGTCTCCCGTGACTTTTGGGACCTCTTCACAAACCTAAGTTCATTCCTTATGGAGGATAATTGCAGTTCTGTTCCTAAGATGGTAATTTTATTTCCTGGGTCTAAGAACTCCTTTTCCTCGGGTACAGATATTAGCAGTGGGTTTGATAGTGAATTGGTAAAGAAAATCACTTCAATAAAGATCTTTAGAAGCTGAGAAAAGCCACCTTCCAACTCTCCCATCATGAAATGAACACGGGTTGCTCTTTACTTTCAGACAGAAAGGACTGTGTGTGTTAGGAGGTTGTAGGTGTTATGAGGATGGGGTTCTGAAGCTTTGATGTACTCAGAAGGGGAGGCCTTGTGCTTCCCCATGCAAAGAAGGAGAAAGAGAAGAATGCATGTCTGTGTATGTGTGTGAGTTACGGAGGTACCTGCTGTAGACCCTCCAAGTAAAATTCCCAAGGAATCAGGCTCCAGTGTGTTTTCTGGATGATCACTTTACACTTTTCAGAGGCTGACATTTTCCAATAAAAATCATTCTACCAAGTCCTTCTCCCAAAAGGGGATAAAGCCCCATTGATGAAACATGTAATCATACAATAACGAATCTTCCATTTAGATGAATTGAATCAGGCTGAACGGCGACACGCTGAATAAAACGGGGGAAAAAGAAAGCGGAAAGCATTCCAAACAAGATACACATTTCTCTGAAGGCAGTGTGTCAACGAATCTCTTTGAATTGATAGAGCAATGTGTTATTACTCCTACACATGCTGCCACAGTCTCTGACATCTTATTGAAGAAAATGTGTATGTTTTCTTTGAGCTAATTAGGGATGCTGTTGATGCATGGGACGCGTCAGAGTTTTTGCTGTGCCTCGCTTCAGCTACGATGATCATTGAGCCAGCTAATTTGCTTTCCCCCTTTCATTCTATCCAACAAAATGTCCTGAGGGTCTGTTACTGGCACTTGGCCAGATGCTCCAGGAGTATATAAATTACCAGACTATAAAATAAGGTCATATATGGCCATGTCTTCGTCGTCTTATAGTCCCAGCCCCTTGGACAATCCTTAGCACAGAGGAGGAGCTCAGGGATATTTTGTTAAATGAATCTGAGGCATTGCAGTCATGTTCCCCTTTCCAATCTTGTGTATGTGTGGAAGAGATACAAGAACGCACAAAATTAGAAAAACAGAATATACTAAATCCTCCAAGCAAGTAAGTAAGAAGAGCCACAGATAGAGAAGGAGAAAGGGGAAATTTTGATCCCAAAGAACTCATGCACCTGGTAAAATTTCAAGAACAGAAGGTATGAAGGGCATTTTAACAGAGTAAACATTATTAACAAAGGCACCACAGCTGGCAGGAAGGAGGAGGACAGGTTTGCTATACAGGGAAGAGCCCAGTTTAATTGTCATGAAGGCATAGGGCTGAAACTCAGTAGAGTTTCAGGGGATGGGAGTTAGGACCAACCGGTGGAATTGCGGTAGGACCATCATTGTGGTACAAGAGGAGGAGGTGGGACTAAACAAGAAGAGAGAGGAACAGGAGTGGGAGGTGGGCTGGGCTCTGGGGCAGAGGTGCAGGAGGCTGCAGATAGGGCTGGATTATCAGAGAAATGTACAAAGGACGGAAATAGCACTGGACCGCCGGGGAGAGGTACCAGGGCTGGAGATGGGGCTGGGACATTGTGGGGAGGAGATAAGGTAAAGGTGCAGGGGGTGGGAAACAGGACTAGGTGATTAGGTAGAGGTCCTGAGAATACGAGACTGGCCTGGACTATTAGGCACATGGCGCAGGGCTGGGAAATAGGGCTGGGAACTTGGTAGTAGTAGTAGCAGTGAAAGTTGCTCAGTCGTGTCCGACTCTTGGCGATCCCCTGGACTATACAGTCCATGTAATTCTCTAGGCCAGAATACTGGAGTGGGTAGCCTTTCCCTTCTCCATGGGATCTTCCCAAACCAGGGATCGAACCCAGGTCTCCCACATTGCAGGCAGATTCATTACCAACTGAGCCACAAGGGAAGCCCACTGGGAAATTAGGTGGAGACAGATAAGAGAAGGACCCAAGGTCACAGTAAATTTGCTCCTCATTCTGGATGCCCTGGGGAAGTGCTGTCAGCTCCAGACTGGGATTAGATCATACCCTGTGAGTCTCTCTCCTGGCTCAGAGTGATGACAGCTGAACCACAGTCACAGCTTCAGATCTGAAGGAGGTGGACGTGGATCTGAAGGAGATGTGGGTGGCGCTGGGAAGGGGCTTGCATGAAGAATAGAGTAGGCTGGACTCTTGCTATGACTATATCATGAATTCATGGCACACGTTACTCGAGACCTGGATCTTAATAGGAGGCACATTCTAGGCTACTTTCACTTGAGAGAGGTTCTGTGGGCAGGATTGAGGTGCCTGGCCTTCAGTGAGGGGCCACTGAGAGATGCTCATTTCTCACTGTTCTAAATGGACAGGATGCCTGCCTGGGGTCTGGACCCTGGGCACGTCTTACACTGTCCTTGTGTTTTCATCCATTTCTAACTCTCTGCATGGTCCTCTGGGGACAGACCAGGACATGTGCTTCTTGGTATTTTTAGGATGGTAGAAAGAATGTGATAGCTTTCTTCTATTTTTCCTGCCCTGCTTCTCTCTCTTTCAAGCTGTATTTCTATTCCGTGCATCCATTATCTGCCTTGGTGCTATGTTGGTGAAAACTGGAGAGAACGTTCTTACCCACACGTCTTGTTGACTAGACTGCCCCCACTCCCTCAGGGTTTCATGGCTCCTCCCCTCCACCTCTCTATTGAGTTTGCCATCTCCAGAAATGTCTTTTCATACAGAATACAACTTCAGAATGTAGATTCTGATAGCAGCATGAAAAAAGAAGAAAAAAAAAGATGGTAATCATTCTTTGAGGAATTACAGAGATGCAGAAATGTTCCAGGGGTCCTCTCTTGCACATGGTCAGCATATAAATTTATTCCCACCAAATCTGTCATCTGAGATGGGAGCATTCACTGCTGTGGGCTGTGTGGAAATGATAGTCTGAAAACAAGAGGGCCTGGCATATAGACTCTGCCTTGCCCTCAATTCCATGTGAATCGTGGGCCAGTTCTTCCTCCTCCTCCTTCTTCTTTAATTCCTCTAATAATCTAGCTAAATCAAGCAAGAAACAAAGGAAATGAAAAAAAAAAAAACAAACAAACAACCCCATAGCTCTGTTTTTCCCTTTGTGCAATGCAGGTCACTATGACTCCAAAGCTCTTACCACTGATAATGACTGTGAATTCCAATTTTGTAAGGAGCTCCTCTGTGCCAGGCATTGGAAAAGGGCTGAGATAACTGACTGGGTGTCTTCAGGGATCTTGCTGCAGTTAAAATTCTAACTCCTCCATTTCCTAATAGCTTGTTCAACGACACAGTAATTAATCTCTGGTACTGGTCAGCTGCCCTCTTTGTACCTCAATGTCCTCATCTGTGAAGTGGGGACAATGACTGAGCTGGAATCATTACTGTTCCTGTGAGGATAAGTGACTTAATGCATGTTAGGCACTTAGAATTGATGCTTTCGAATTGTGGTGTTGGAGAAGACTCTTGAGAGTCCCTTGGACAGCAAGGAGATCAAATTAGCCAATCCTAAAGGAAATCAACCCTGAATACTCTCTGGGAGGACTGATGCTGAAGTTGAAGCTTCAATACTTTGGCCACCTAATGTGAAGAACTGACTCATTGGAAAAGACCCTGATGCTGGGAAAGATTGAAGGCAAAAAGGAGAAGCGGGCAGCAGAGGATGAGATGGTTAGATAGCGTCATTGACTCAATGGACATGAGTTTGAGCAAACTCCAGGAGATAGTGAAGGACAGTGGAGCCTGGTGTGCTGCAGTCCATGAGATTGCAAAGAGTCAGACACAACTTGGTGACTGAACAAGAAGAAGAAGCACTTAGAAGAGAGCATGGCAAAATGGAAGGCTCAGTAAGTATCTGCTAAATGACTTTTCATTTAATCCTCGGAAGAGCCTGGCCAGTTAGGTATTGTTACTTCCAGTTTGCAATGAGCCTGGGGAGATTTGGCTTTCCTCTGGCCCCTGGAAGAAGCCAGCACCATAGACCCCAGCAGACATACGGGATAGAGCATGCCTATATGATTGGAGAGCTGCACACAGGATATGGGACCTACATTTGGATCTTGTCCTCCAGACTGAAGACCAGAGGGCCACCAGTGCAAATGTCCAGACTGATGGTCAGAGGGAGCCCTGGACCAAACATGCTGCAAACTCCCCCTCCTGGGGGTCTGGTTTTGATTTTGTTTTCCCACCAGTCCCTGAAGCAGCTTAGCAGCCTTGCAGTTCACTGTGGGTAACATGTGAGTCCAGACAAGCCGTGAAATCATTCCTAGATTCTCCTTTCATTTCACGTATAAAAGCTGGTGGTTAAACTAGATTATTGTTGTTTAAGATGTGTCCATCTCTCTGTCTTTACAGACCCCATGGACTGTAGCCCACCAGGCTCCTCTGTCCATGAGAATATTCAAGTAGGTTGCCATTTCAAGAACTCTCCCCTATAGAATCCTCTCCCAGGAATCTTCCCGGCCCAGCGATTGAACTAGATTACCTACTCCTTATATTCTGTGATCCTCCAGCCTGTTACTTATATAAGTCAAGGTCAGTACTTCCTTCCGGTTTACATCCCATCTACCCTGCCCAGAAGGGCTGTCCCCACAGAGGTCACCCGTCATCCCCAAAAGAGGACATTTGTGTCCCCGTCTTGCTCGCTCTCCTTTCTTCTCTGTCTTATATTTTTCTCTTTCTGTCTCTGCATCTCTTTCTCTTTATCACTCTCTGGATCTTTATTTTTCCTGTCTCTCTGTCTCTACCTCTTTTTCATTCTCTCTGTGTATTTTTCTCTTTCCCTGTTTTCCCTCTCTGTATCTCCATGTTTCTCCTCTCTCTCTCTGTATCTCCTCCCGTGTTCCTCTCTCTTCTTCCCGATGTCTCTGTATTTGTCTCCTGTGTTCTCTCTCTCCACTACCAGTTCCTAACCATTAGCTACACTCGAGATTCATTAAACACCACAGGCAGTGGTGGGAGTGGTGGGGAGAGGAGAAACAATAGCCTTCTGCAAAGTGGGACCTGTGAGGGACTACATGTTTCCTTTAAAAGCTCTATTTTAGTTCAACAGCAATGAAAGGCAGAAAGGCTAGTTCAGTACCCACGACCACTTGACTCCCGAGCATATAAGGCTGCAGAAAACACCTCCATCTATTGTTGGTGGCTTGTGTCTGTCACCAAAGCTCAGAGTCTCTTCTCAGCAAGGCAACTTGCAGAATATTTTATTTGCAGAGGGAAGTTAGGTGCCCTGCAGGGGCTCCTTAACATTTGTGAACACAAATGGAACATTCCGAATGCGCCTTTTCAATTGCCCCAGCTCAACCTGCAGAAACGTGGCAGGTGTGTGGGAGGTGAGAAGCTGAACCGGCTGAGCCTTTCAGGCAGCAATTCTTTCAGCAAGAAAGAATAGCAGTCCTGGGCTGTAGGGGGAGAATTCTTGAAACTTTTCCACTCTCTCTTGGGGAGAAAGGAACTGATGAGAGAACTTCAGAGTTGCAGGGAAGCAGTCTTCATGGAGGATGAGGGTGAGGGAGAGTGGAAGAGGTTAAAATAGCCCATGAGAGAACACTGAAATGCAAGCAAAATATTTTTCTAATTTCTTTCCTTCCTAGGAAAAGCTCAGGTTTTACAACACATGAAATCTGCTGGCCATTTGTTCTAGATGAGAAGAAGTGAAAAGCTTTGAAGTCTGCAGTCACGAACCCCACCCTCAGCTTGAATTACTCAGGCATAGCAAGAATACTCCAGTGTTCTTGCCTGGAGAATCCCAGGGACAGGGGAGCCTGGTGAGCTGCCGTCTATGGGTCGCACGGAGTCGGACACGACTGAAGTGACTTAGCAGCAGCAGCAAGAGTACACACTCCTGGTGCATTTATCAAAAGGCTTCTTCCCCCAAACTGTGGTTTAGGCTGAAACTTGCTGGGTACAGTGCCTATTCACAGATGACATAAAGCAGAATTGAAAGAGCTGTGTATCTCCTTCATTCAATCGGAAAGAGAGTAACTCAGAGCCTCCCACCCCGCCCTGCCTCAATTTTCCTGAGAGTTCCTTTCTTAGGGTGATGGTAGAGGAGTCAGTTCAGTTCAGTTCAGTTCAGTCGCTCAGTCGAGTCAGACTCTTTGCGACCCCATGAATCGCAGCACGCCAGGCCTCCCTGTCCATCACCATCTCCCGGAGTTCACTCAGACTCACGTCCATCGAGTCAGTGATGCCATCCAGCCATCTCATCTTCAGTCGTCCCCTTCTCCTCCTGCTCCCAATCCCTCCCAGCATCAGAGTCTTTTCCAATGAGTCAACTCTTCCCATGAGGCAGCCAAAGTACTGGAGTTTCAGCTTTAGCATCATTCCTTCCAATGAACACCCAGGACTGATTTCCTTTAGAATGGACTGGTTGGATCTCCTTGCAGTCCAAGGGACTCTCAAGAGTCTTCTCCAACACCACAGTTCAAAAGCATCAGTTCTTCGGCGCTCAGCTTTCTTCACAGTCCAACTCTCACATCCATACATGACCACAGGAAAAACCATAGCCTTGACTAGATGGACCTTAGTTGGCAAAGTAATGTCTCTGCTTTTGAATATGCTATCTAGGTTGGTCATAACTTTTCTTCCAAGAAGTAAGCGTCTTTCAATTTCATGGCTGCAGTCACCATCTGCAGTGATTCTGGAGCCCAAAAAAATAAAGTCTGACCCTGTTTCCACTGTTTCCCATCTATTTCCCATGAAGTGATGGGACGATAGAGGAGAGAAGGGGCAAAAACTAAAGGACGGAAGGAAGGGTCCGGAGTTCATGTTCTCCCACTGAACTTCATTACTGGGTCATTTGCATTCCTTAGGGAATAGGATCACAAGGTTTTATAGCTGCAGGAAAACAAAACAGCAAACTTCCTATACCCAAAATTGCTCCCACAATCTAACCCCACAAGGCTATTTGTTTGTGGGGACAACTTAACAAGCTCTCTGAAAGTGGAACCATCCTGGGAAGTCAAGGAGTCAAAAACTTGAATTTTATATCTTTGCAAACTATGATATTTTAATTGTACTGATAATCAGAGAACGAGGACTCTGCTTTCACAATGCTGCTTTACAACAGCTAAGGCTACCAAGCAACAACTGCCTGCAAGAATAGCATGCAAAGGTGCCCATTCAGTTCAGTTCAGTTGCTCAGTCGTGTCCGACTCTTTGCGACCCCATGAATCGCAGCACGCCAGGCCTCCCTGTCCATCACCAACTCCCGGAGTTCACTATTAGAGACAGTAAAAAACCCAGGGGGCTGAAAGTGAGAAAAACTTGGAGAAGAGGGACTGTCTATTCACACGTGTACCCATTAAGCAACTGCATGGTATTTCAACAATAGCGTCACCCTGGAGTCCAGTCGGAAGGCAGCAGGCAT
The DNA here is from genome assembly GCF_016772045.2 of Ovis aries. Taxonomy (NCBI): domain Eukaryota; kingdom Metazoa; phylum Chordata; class Mammalia; order Artiodactyla; family Bovidae; genus Ovis; species Ovis aries. Next base: position 42,855,699 of record NC_056073.1, read on the forward strand.
GACCTTGCTGGTATTTGTCAATTCAGTTCATCAGGACTGAAGGATATTGTTCTGCTGCCATGACACCATCGTCAAAGGGCTTCACCAGTCCACAGCAGCAATACCGGTATAATGGTGGGATCAGCCCGTTATCCTCCCTTCTCCCCACCCTCCCCCAGGTCACTGGCAAGTTTCTGTTAGCGTGACCAACCGTCCTAGTCCGCCTGGGCTGAGGGGTTTCCTGGGATGGCAGCAGTCTGAAAAGCCTCCAGAACTGTAAGCAGCAAATGTCTGTTGTTTGATGCACTGATCTGTGTAACAGCCCTGGGCTGACGGACACATGTGCAGCCTCCAGACCAGCTCAGGCTCATCCTTCTCTGTGGAGAACAGGATGTCCAGCTGTCTTGCAGATACAGCAGAGACAGAACTGCAAGTGGTAAGCGGGGTATGGCCAGAGGAGGGAAGCTTCAAGTAACATTCAGAATCCACAGCTCATGCCCATGGAACCAGGAAAACTGGAGCATGACCCTGAGCCCTTTCAGAAACTAGGCTCTATTATCCAGGAGATCCAGGGCTGAAATCCACCATCCCATACCTCACTGGCCAAGTTTAAAGCCCTCCATTCAAAACTTGCCCCGCATTTCTTCATACCAGCCTCTCCTCCCTAACTCATAAATATGTGACTGAATTCCAGATCCAAAAGACAGATTTGAGCCCTGCCTCCTATCTCCTTGCCAGGTGACCTTGCAATAAAACTCCTTCTTTTCCTAAAAGTCAGTGCAATAGGGTTGGCATCTAAGTGATTTGAATGCAAGCCCTTGCTGGGTAACCCATACGGTATAACTTCTCTATCTACACTGGTAGTTGGTAAATGACGCTGACAATGTTAAAACTTTAGACTTCATAAAGCCCTTTCATGCATTATTAGGAGCCTCCATTTAATGGTAAAAAAAAACGGGGTTCTTAGAGCTGAATGACTTGATCATGGACACAGCTGATAAGGGGTACCACTAGGGTGGAACCCATGACTTTAGAAGCAAAGGTCACTGTTCCATCCACCATAAGAGTTGTTTCAGTTGCATATGGTATAAAATATATATTAGTGTCTATTATATATTAGTATTGATATGAACATGCAAAGTATTATGTCTATATATATGTGTGTAGCATTTATGTGAAGTATAATTATATATACATTCATATATATTTACAAATATGTATATTTACATATTACATATTTATTTCAAATTGATTTAATCAAAGTTAGCTACTACGGTATAGGGCCAGTTTTTGGCTCTGGTCAAAATGTACATTTGAATCCTGGCTTGCCAGAAAAGATGATGTTAGTTCTCATTATGTGTACATTGAAGAGGATGGTTAATTGTGGGTTTAAAGACAAGGTAAGGAAAGATATAAGCATCTGAATGCAGAGTTCCAAAGAATAGCAAGAAGAGATAAGAAAGCCTTCTTCAGCAATCAATGCCAAGAAATAGAGGAAAACAACAGAATGGGAAAGACTAGAGATCTCTTCAAGAAAACTAGAGATATCAAGGGAACATCTCATGCAAAGATGGGCTCAATAAAGGACAGAAATGGTATGGACCTAACAGAAGCAGAAGATATTAAGAAGTGGCAAGAATACACAGAAGAACTGTACAAAAAAGATTTTCACGACCCAGATAATCACGATGGTGTGATCACTCATCTAGAGCCAGACATCTTGGAATGTGAAGTCAAGTGGGCCTTAGAAAGCATCACTACGAACAAAGCTAGTGGAGGTGATGGAATTCCAGTGGAGCTGTTTCAAATCCTGAAAGATGATGCTGTGAAAGTGCTGCACTCAATATGCCAGCAAATTTGGAAAACTCAGCAGTGGCCACAGGACTGGAAAAGGTCAGTTTTCATTCCAATCTCAAAGAAAGGCAATGCCAAAGAATGCTCAAACTACCAAACAATTGCACTCATCTCACACGCTAGTAAAATAACGCTCAAAATTCTCCAAGCCAGGTTTCAACAATATGTGAACCGTGAAGTCCCTGATGTTCAAGCTGGTTTTAGAAAAGGCAGAGGAACCAGAGATCAAATTGCCAACATCTGCTGGATCATGGAAAAAGCAAGAGAATTCCAGAAAAACATCTACTTCTGCTTTATTGACTATGCCAAAGCTTTTGACTGTGTGGATCACAATAAACTGTGGAAAATTCTGAAAGAGATGTGAATACCAGACCGCCTGACCTGCCTCTTGAGATATCTGTATGCAGGTCAGGAAGCAATAGTTAGAACTGGACATGGAACAACAGACTGGTTCCAAATAGGAAAAGGAGTACGTCAAGGCTGTATATTGTCACCCTGCTTATTTAACTTCTATGCAGAGTACATCATGAGAAACACTGGGCTGGAAGAAACACAAGCTGGAATCAAGATTGCCAGGAGAAATATCAATAACCTCAGATATGCAGATGACACCACCCTTATGGCAGAAAGTGAAGAGAAACTAAAGAGCCTCTTGATGAAAGTGAAAGAGGAGAGTGAAAAAGTTGGCTTAAAGCTCAACATTCAGAAAACGAAGATCGTGGCATCTGGTCCCATCACTTCGTGGGAAATAGATGGGGAAACAGTGCAAACAGTGTCAGACTTTATTTTGGGGGGCTCCAAAATCACTGCAGATGGTGACTGCAGCCATGAAATTAAAAGACACTTACTCCTTGGAAGAAAAGTTATGACCAACCTAGATAGCATATTCAAAAGCAGAGACATTACTTTGCCGACTAAGGTCCATCTAGTCAAGGCTATGGTTTTCCAGTGGTCATGTATGGATGTGAGAGTTGGACTGTGAAGAAGGCTGAGCACCGAAGAATTGATGCTTTTGAACTGTGGTGTTGGAGAAGACTCTTGAGAGTCCCTTGGACTGCAAGGAGATCCAACCAGTCCATTCTGAAGGAGATCAACCCTGGGATTTCTTTGGAAGGAATGATGCTAAAGCTGAAACTCCAGTACTTTGGCCACCTGATGCGAAGAGGTGACTCATTGGAAAAGACTCTGATGCTGGGAGGGATTGGGGGCAGGAGGAGAAGGGGACGACAGAGGATGAGATGGCTGGATGGCATCACTGACTCGATGGACGTGAGTCTGAGTGAACTCCGGGAGATGGTGATGGACAGGGAGGCCTGGCGTGCTGCAATTCATGGGGTCACAAAGAGTGAGACACAACTGAGCGACTGAACTGAACTGAAGGAAAACAACTGAGAAGGAAAGCTTGTGTAAATTACAGTTTTATAAGGCTTCCCTGGTGGCTCAGAGGTTAAAGCATCTGCCTGCAATGTGGGAGACCTAGTTTCGTTCCCTGGGTCGGGAAGATCCCCTGGAGAAGGAAATGGCAACCCACTCCAGTATTCTTGCCTGGAGAATCCCATGGATGGAGGAGCCTGGTGGGCCACAGTCCACGGGGTTGCAAAGAGTTGGACAGACTGAGTGACTTAACTTTCACTTTCAAGCTGACTTAAAAAAACAAGGGCTTCCCTGTGGCTCAGATGGTAAAGCATCTGCCTGCAATGCAGGAGACCCAGATTTGATCCCTGGGTTGGGAAGATCCCCTGGAGAAGGAAATGGCAACCCACTCCAGTACTCTTGCCTGGAGAATTCCATGGACTGAGGAGCTTAGTGGGCTACAGTCCATGGAGTCTCAAGCAGTTGGACCGGACTGAGCGACTCACTTTCACTTTTAATAAAACAAAGAGGACAACTGTATGTATGTTCTTTGCATGCAGCACAGATCCCCTATACTCTTTCAATAGTCTTATTCCTTTCACAGCAAAATAGCTCATTTGTCTAGAACAGTGCAGCGATGGGAACTCACTGGGTAAAATGCCGGCTCAGCTTCTCTGCTTTTTCATTTCATCTCCATGTATACTTTATTACTAGTGGCTAAAATGCTTTTTTCAACTTGAGGTTTGTGCATCAGCTGCTCTAGGCTCAGGAAGACTGGGAGTTGGCCTTATTATCATTGTTTTCCTGTGTTGGTTTAACTGGAGCCATGAGCAGTCCAAATAAGGTCCCCACCAGCAGGTCACAAAGCATGCTGCCTTTCCTCTCCTGCACACGAGAGTTTGGTGACCATTTTTCAGCCTCTACATGAGGGACCCGTCTCTCAAGAAGTCAGAGCCACAACATTTACTCAATGGGCAGGTTCCTGAGGCTCAAGAAGTTCAATGTGAGACAGGCTGTGCCCACCAACTTTATTTTTAAACTCCTTGTGGCTGTTTAGTCACTCAGTAATGTCTGGCTCTGTGACCCCATGGACTACAGCACACTAGACTTCCCTGTCTTTCACCATCTCCCAGAGTTTGCTCAAATTCATGTTCATTGACTCGGTGATGCCATCCAACCATCTCATCCTCTGTCATCCCCTTCTCCTGCCTTCAATTTTTCCCAGCATCAGGGTCTTTTCCAATGAGTCAGCTCTTCGCATCAGGTGGCCAAAGTACTGGAGCTTCAGCATCAGTCCTTCCAATGAGTATTCAGGGTTAATTTCCTTTTGTTTTGATGAGTTTGATCTCCTTGCTGTCCAAGGGACTCTCAAGAGTCTTCTCCAGAACCACAATTTGAAAGCATCAATTCTTTGGCGCTCAGTCTTCTTTATGGTCCAACTCTCACATCTGTGCATGACTCCTGGAAAAACCATGGCTTTGACTTCACACGACCAAAAATGTTGATGTTTTGAAAATTCATTTCTAATAAGTTGAGGAGGTAGTTTTCAGTCACCAGCATGTCAAAAGTATGCGTCATGTTTGGGGAAGAGAGGCATGGCCCCCTGTGACGGGCTTCTGTGGATCACATGTGCAGGGTGACTCTTTTTGTGAGTGACCTGGAACTGTAAAAGTACTTTATAATGTTACCTTCCTTGTCCAACACAACTGGTATCGTTTATGTAATACACCAACATCTGATCTTGTGATTGTCAAGCAATCCTTATACCATAACCTTTCGAGAATGGTGCACTTAAGATACCATTCCTAACCAACAGTCAAGAATTTTTATAGAAAACTCAATGGTGCCTTAGTGATTGTTGATATCTCCTAGCTCTCAAAGCTGGATCTAATAATACCAGCAACTTTTAAGAGGGTCTGTCCAGAATTATCATCTGTTGTCCTCATGTACTAGACTCTGTGTTAATTAATAATGGTGAACACATTGGTTCTGGGCAAGGGTACAGAGAAATGGTTGATGGGGCACCATCCATAACCAAGAGGAGAGCTCAACAAGCATTCGTGGGATAAGCAGGCTACTTGGGTGATGCTTTAATTCAAAGCCCTGCTCCCTAAGAGTAAACTCTGCACCTTTGGTTCTTAAAGTATGTTTGTTGCTGCTGTAAACCCTAGACTGCTATTGTCTCACTGCCCCTGGACTTTTATGCCTACATAAAACCCACCATAGCATTGGATTTAGATACCATTTAGTAAAACACTACTACTGAATTTGTAAAGTATACTTGAAATATACGAGCCATGGCAATGCCTCACCAATATGTACCAAGCAGGAAGGAAAAGCTCTAAATCACTATATAAACAGTATGTGTGTGTGTATTCAATCGTGTCCGACTCTTTGGGACCCCATGGACTGTAGCCTGCCAGGCTCTTCTGTCCATGGGATCCTCCAGGCAAGAATCCTGGAGTGGGTTGCCATCTCTTTCTCCAATATCAACAGTGTAGATCCACCATATCTAATACATACATTGGCTGTAGATATTATTCACTAATGTAAAGCAGGCATGGGACAGCGTTTTAACGGTTATATCTCAAGTGCTATACATTTCCATAGGCAAAAAAGTAGGTGCAAGAGCCAAAAAAATAATAGCCAATAACTTGTGACAGTATTCTTGCCACCTCTTCTTCGTATCTTCTGCTTCTGTTAGGTCCAGACCATTTCCGTCCTTTATTGAGCCCATCTTTGCATGAAATGTTCCCTTGGTATCTCTCATTTTCTTAAACAGATCTCTAGTCTTTCCCATTCTATTTTTTTCCTCTATTTCTTTGCACTGATCGTCAAGGAAGGCTTTCTTATCTCTCCTTGCTATTCTTTGGAACTCTGCATTCAAATGGGTAGATCTTTCCTTTTTTCCTTTGCTTTTTGCTTCCCTTCTTTTCACAGCTATTTGTAAGGCCTCCTCAGACAGTCATTTTGCTTTTTTGCATTTTTTTCTTGGGGATGGTCTTGATTCCTGTCTCCTGTACAATGTCATGAACCTCCATCCATAGTTCATCAGGCATGCTGTCTATCAGATCTAGTCCCTTAAATCTACTTCTCACTTCCACTGTATAGTCATAAGGGATTTGATTTAGGTCATACCTGAATGGTCTAGTGGTTGTCTCCACTGTCTTCAATTTCAGTCTGAATTTGGCAATAAGGAGTTCATGATCTGAATAAGAATAAGAAGAGGTGGCAAGAATACACAGAAGAACTGTACAAAAAAGATCTTCATGACCCAGGTAATCATGGTGTAATCACTCACCTAGAGCCAGACATCTTGGAATGTGAAGTCAAGTGGGCCTTAGGAAGCATCACTATGAACAAAGCTAGTGGAGGTGATGGAATTCCAGTTGAGCTATTTCAAATCCTGAAAGATGATGCTGTGAAAGTGCTGCACTCAATATGCTAGCAAATTTGGAAAACACAGCAGAGGCCACAACTGACTGGAAAAGGTCAGTTTTCATTCCAATCTCAAAGAAAGGCAATGCCAAAGAATGCTCAGACTACCACACAATTGCACTCATCTCACACACTGGTAAAGTAATGCTCAAAATTCTCCAAGCCAGGCTTCAGCAAGACATGAACCGTGAACTTCCAGATGTTCAAGCTGGTTTTAGAAAAGGCAGAGGAACCAGAGATCTAATTGCCAACATCCGCTGGATCATGGAAAAAGCAAGAGAGTTCCAGAAAAACATCTATTTCTGCTTTATTGACTATGCCAAAGCCTTTGACTGTGTGGATCACAATAAACTGTGGAAAATTCTGAAAGAGATGGGAATACCAGACAATCTGACCTGCCTCTTGAGAAATCTGTATGCAGGTCAGGAAGCAACAGTTAGAACTGGACATGGAACAACAGACTGGTTCCAAATAGGAAAAAGAGTGCATCAAGGCTGTATATTGTCACCCTGCTTATTTAATTTATATGCAGAGTACATCATGAGAAACGCTGGACTGGAAGAAGCACAAGCTGGAATCAAGATTTCTGAGAGAAATATCAATAACCTCAGATATGCAGATGACACCACCCTTATGGCAGAAAGTGAAAAGGAACTAAAAAGCCTCTTGATGAAAGTGCAAGAGGAGAGTGAAAAAGTTGGCTTAAAGCTCAACATTCAGAAAACAAAGATCATGGCATCTGGTCCCATCACTTCATGGCAGATAGATGGGGAAACAGTGCAAACAGTGTCAGACTTTATTTTTGGGGACTCCAAAATCACTGCAGATGGTGGCTGCAGCCATGAAATTAAAAGACACTTACTCCTTGGAAGAAAATTTATGACCAACCTAGACAGCATATTCAAAAGCAGAGACATTACTTTGCCAACAAAGGTCCGTCTAGTCAAGGCTATGGAGAAGGCAATGGCACCCCACTCCAGTACTCTTGCCTGGAAAATCCCACGGATGGAGGAGCCTGGTGGGCTGCAGTCCATGGGGTCGCCAAGAGTCGGACACGACTGAGTGACTTCACTTTCACTTTTCACTTTCATGCATTGGAGAAGAAAATGGCAACCCACCCCAGTGTTCTTGTCTGGAGAATCCTAGGGACGGAGGAGCCTGGTGGGCTACTGTCTATGAGGTCGCACAGAGTTGGACAGGACTGAAGCGACTTAGCAGCAGCAGCAGCAGCAGTCAAGGCTATGGGTTTTCTAGGGGTCATGTATGGATGTGAGAATTGGACTATAAAGAGAGCTGAGTGCTGAAGAATTGATGCTTTTGAACTATGGTGTTGGAGAAGACTCTTGAGAGTCCTTTGGACTGCAAGGAGATCCAACCAGTCCATTCTAAAGGAGATGAGTCCATCCTAAAGGAGATCAGTCCTGGGTGTTCATTGGAAGGACTGATGTTGAAGCTGAAACTCCAATCCTTTGGCCACCTAATGCGAAGAGCTGACTCATTTGAAAAGTCCCTAATGCTGTGAAAGATTGAGGGCAGGAGGAGAAGGGGGAGACAGAGGATGAGATGGCTGGATGGCATCACCGACTCGATGGACATGGGTTTGGGTGGACTCTGGGAGTTGGTGATGGACAGGGAGGCCTGGCGTGCTACAGTTCATGGGGTCGCAAAGAGTCAGACACGACTGAGCGACTGAACTGAACTGAACTGTGAGAGTAGTGCCTAAAACCAGCGATTATTTTCCTCAGCTTTTCCTGTTTCTTGCCACATCCTATTAAGCCATTCTTGTAAAGGTGTTTGCAGTTAATAAAGTTCCTGCAGCATGGTTTTATCATTTCATGGGACATTGTACACTTTGTCTCTAACACCATGTGTTTTAGAGCAGCCACCCCAAAAAGTTGTCTGTGAAGCTGATTCGTTGTGTGATCTTGAATAAGTTATTTAAATTTTCTACACCTCGGTTCCCTCTTTTATAAAATTGGGAAAATAATATCTGCATTTTAACACAGAAGAAACTAGCAAACTACATAAAGACACTGAATAAAAGGATGCACGTTAGGACTTCCCTGTCAGTCCCGTGGTTAAGATGGTGCGCTCCAGTGCAAGGGGTATGCGTTTGATCCCTGGTCAGGGAACTATGATCCCACATACCTCACACTGTGACCGAAAACTTTTTTATAAAAGAATGCACGACAAGCACTTAGTTCATATCTTGATAGCTAGACTTGGATTTCCAAACCTAGCCACATACTTAAGAGGCAAACAGGGCTGTATTGTCATCATTATTATTGCTATGCTGATGGATAAGAAATTAGATGTCAGGTGCGATTATCCAATTCTCTAGGTAGTTACTGGTTTATGTGTAAATTAACACATAGTTTTTGTGATTTATGTACTTCAGCCTTCTCAGAGTACAAACAGCAGGTATTGGTTTCCCGGACTCTGATCAGAATAAGGACTGTGACCAGAGAGAATTTCTAAGCCTGTAATGATAACAGTGACATGCAGGCTGTTGGAGAATTTATCAGTATTATTGTTGCCTTCTAAGCCCCTTTAGAAACTCCTCCCAGGCTTCCCAAGCTCACTCTATGCCTCCCATGCCAACTGCTATAACCTCTATTATTTTAACTCTCATATTGCAGGGTAGTTGTGTATCTGCGTCTTCGCTCTACTGTGTATGTACTGAGAAGAGCCTGTATCTTTTCATCTTTGCCTGTCAAATGCCTAGCACAGGAGCTGGCATGGAAGAAGCACTCAATACTTGTCTGTTGAATGACTGAAATGACCTGACCAAGATTACAGAGAATAAATGATGAATTCAGGACTGAAACCTGTATCTTGCGACTACAAATCGCTTATATTGCTTCCATAGACTTTAGCTAAAGCAGCGTGATTGAGTCTCATGTCTCAAGAGTGGGAGATTCTACCTACTCCTCATAGAAATTAATCCCAGTAAAGGACAGAAAGATACAGCCTAGGCTTGAGAATATTAAAAACCCCAAACTACAAACTAATATTGTTAGCAGATTCAGTATGACGTTTTTTTATATCACCAGCTGAGTACTATTCTTGCCTAGGAAAATGCCAGTGTGACAGAGTGTGTGTGTGTGTGTGTGCACACGTGTGTATACATGCTTGCACACGTGCACATGTGCAACTACATTAATCTGGCTCTAAGTGCTTTAAGTGTAATTTATAGTTCTTTCTCTTATGATAACATTTGACCTAATTTTTGTCTAAGCAAAAACTTCCCAACTAACAGTGGCCCTATAGGCAGGAAATAGCTAACAGAGCAAAGAAGTACATTTTTTTAATAGAATCAGCATTTGGTCTTCCTCATACACAGAACTACCTACGAGAATAGGAGACGGTTGTCAGGTTCTGTGTTTCAGAAGCATACTTTTCTCAGTTGGCTCCTAGGTCTGTCTGAAAAACAATATTCCTCAAACAGACTAATTCTCAGTTTCAGCAGAGAATGAAAACGGCTCAATTTTAACAGGCTGAGAAGGACTGTGAGGCTTCATTATTCCCACCAGGCCCTTTCCTGAGGTCCCACTGCTTAGGAGAGCGAATTCTCTGGTTACTAGTGAAGATGAGACTGCTCAGGGCCCTCGGGGCTTATTTCTCATATAAACGCAGCATTCTGTTGAGAGTTTGTCCAATCGTGTGCCCTGCTCTTTCCTAGATGCTCCTATGAACTGGTCGAGGCAAACAGCCAAAGCAGGTGGAAGGTGGGGCCGATACAATAAAAATCCAGCAGGAGATGGGATTCGTGGTAATCACAGGAACATCTCTTGCATATCTGGTCAGTCAGAAAGGAAGACTTGCATTTGTGCAGGTTTCTTTTTAAGATAATTCAAGAATGAGTGAACTTTTGAATTAAACCTAAGTAGATGGCGACTTAATGAGTTGAAGATACAGAGCCGTTATACTCCCCTGGGGATCCGAGAAGATAGGGCAGTAGCTGAACTCAGATTAGCTGAGCTTTTCCACTAATAGCTTCGCATCAAACCCTCATCATTAAGAAGATATTTCACCTTTAGTCACACTCTTAATCCAGTTTAGCAGCTTTTGATTGTGACTATTCATTCCAGGCTTTACTAAGTGCTGGTCTGTAAGGCTCTGGAATTCGGAGAAATCAAGAATCTACCGTAAACCACTCTGCCAGGAAGCAGCCGAAGTGATAAATGTGTAACTCGTATCTTCATTATCATGTCACCATTGTTCTCGTGTCACTTTCAGATTCCGAGCCAACCTTTAAAAAATTAGGTTCACGAAGCCCTTGGACAGATGCCATCCATCAGAGTGATACTTCCGTGGGCACACAGCAAAGCGCTCTATCATGATTTGATAGAAACAAGGAAAATGATAACAAGGTACAAAGATCCTTTGAGATAAACAGGTCAAACCAAAATACATCCTACTAGCCTGACCTACTACCCTACATCTGCGGAAATGAAATTAAAAAAAAAAAAAGAAGCATACACTCTTCCATGGCAAAACTTTACGTAGATTTTGGAGGATCCTTGCATTTGGTTGCTCTTTGGAGAAATGGGTTATTCTGATATTTATGGTCCTATTTTAAACGAATTGATTAAAGTAATATGTTGTTATTTTCCCTCAAAACACTGCCATTATTTCAGAAAGAAAAAAGTTAAATCTCCTAAGACACTAAAGGTCTTCCATGGCATGACTCTAAGTTACTTTTGGGTTTCTACTATATCTTTATATTGGAGAAGGAAATAGCAACCCTCTACAGTATTCTTGCCTAGGAAATCCCATGGACAGAGGAGCTTGGCGGGCTACAGTCTCTGGGTTCACAACAAGCTGGACATGACTTAACATCTAAACAACAACAACATATGTTTATATACCCCCAGTCTTAAGGAAAACTCAGTGCACCTAGTTCCATACACAGGCCCTATAAGCTTTGGTTCCTGATGTCGTCCCAAGCTCGAATGTTCATGTACCAAGTATCTGTCCGCTGACATCATATTCATTCTAGAAAGTCTTCCTTAAACACTTTCTCTTATTTGAAATGAGTCTCAATTCAGCATTAAAAAAAAGCCATCATGGGGACTTCCCTAATGGTTCAGTGGCTAAGACCACCCTACCAATGCAAGGCGCCCAGGGTTTGATTCCGGGTCGGGGAACTGGACGCCACACGCTACAACTAAGAGTTCACACGCCTCATCTAAAGATCCCACATGCAGCAACAAAAATCAAAGATCCTGTATGCTGCAACTAAGACCCGAGAAAACTAGGTAAATATCAAAAAAGAATTCATCATGAGTCATTACTGGTGACACCCAATAGCAGTTAACAAGTAGATCTTATCTCCTACGGCAAACCTATTAACGTCTTTTGCCTGCCTAGATGTTGTGTTGGGGATTCGGAAACTGCCCACCAGTGGAAAAAAAACTAAGTTAGTAATTAATTAATAATTTCTGCAAGGGACACTGGAGCAGGGCAGCCATAGTCTAGCCATTTCTGCAACAGACTACACTTAGAGATGTTGGTGTTATTTCTTATCTGATCCTGTATGCTCTACAATGCCTTGCTTCTCTACATTTAGTAGGTGCTTAAGGTATGCTCTTTGGATAAACTACATTGCAAGGAGAAATGCTGTATTCAGGCTGGAAGCAAGGATAGATTGCTGGCTATTCAGGTTGTAATAAGATAGAAAGGTTTCTGATAGATGCCAAGGATTTTCTGCCTAGAGATTTCAGGACACAGGTTACAACCCTTTTATGCAGGATGCTTTACATCCAGTTCTGTTGAAGCAAGGTGATATAGTCATCTCTTGGATACTTTTCACATCAAAGAGTCAATGATTTCTAGAGTTTCGGAAAATCATTAAATATTGCGCAGACTATAATACTTATGAACACAATGTTGGTGTCAGAGCTGCTGAAATTTGACCTGTCCCAGGCCTCACTAGCTCCAGTACAGCCCTGGGAACATAGCAACAGCAGCAATTCAAAATTCCCCAGCTCTTATCCTTCCTTCTCACATGGAGTTTCTGGCCACTTGAGCTTTACCCTGTTATTTCTAGGAACCCACAGACTCTCCCTTGGACTGCAAGGAGATCAAACCAGCCAATCCTAAAGGAAATCAGTACTGAATATTCATTGGAAGGACTGATGTTGAAGCTGAAGCTCCAATACTTTGCCCACCTGATGCAAAGAACTGACTCCTTGGAAAAGACCCTGATGATGGGAAGGACTGAAGGCAGGAGGAGAAGGGGACAACAGAGGATGAGATGGCTGGATGGCATCACTGACTCGATGGACATGAGTTTGAGTAAACTCCAGGAGCTGGTGATGGACAGGGAGGCCTGGAGTGCTGCAGTCCATGGGGTCACAGAGTCAGACACGACTGAGCAACTGAACTGAACTGAACGGACTCTCCTATATTCTTTCTCTTCAGATCTTACCTATAATCCATATTTCCACTGGGTTTTGCCTGCAGCCCTTCTCCACAGGGGATCATAGACCATCTGTCATTATCTTCAACACCCCCCCCACCCCAATCTCAGGGAGCCTCCTCTTCCTGGCAGGTAGGGGTCTGTCTGTGCCCTTACAGAAACATGCCTGTCAGTCTGGCTGACTATGTCACCTACATGGGACCTCACTACAGCTAAATCTAAGTCCATAGGGGCTTGTTGTTGAGTCTTACAGAACCACCAACAATCGGGTGGGGCCCTCCTAACTGGTTCATCCTCTCACACACTCCCAAGAAGTGTCTGTTGTTGCCCACAAGCTGGAGGAACTGTAGCATGTAACTGAGTGGCCTCTTCTGCCACACCTGGGACTTCCTGCTGGAAGAAGCAGCATCCACCTCACTTTACAGAGGATTACATTGTAGGATAACTTATAAGCAGAGTACATCATGAGAAATGCTGGGCTGGAGGAAGCACAAGCTGGAATCAAGACTGCCGAGAGAAATATCAATAACCTCAGATACGCAGATGACACTACCCTTATGGCAGAAAGTGAAGAGGAAATAAAACGCCTCTTGATGAAAGTGAAAGAGGAGAGTGAAAAAGTTGGCTTAAAGCTCAACATTCAGAAAACTAAGATCATGGCATCCAGTCCCATCACTTCATGGCAAATAGATGGGAAACAGCGGAAACAGTGGCTGACTTTATTTTTCTGGGCTCCAGAATCACTGCAGATGGTGACTGTAGCCATGAAATTAAAAGATGCTTTCTCCTTGGAAGAAAAGTTATGACCAAACTAGACAGCATATTGAAAAGCAGAGACATTACTTTGCCATCAAATGTCTGTCTAGTCAAGGCTATGAGTTTTCCAGTAGTCATGTATGGATGTGAGAGTTGGAATATAAAGAAAGCTGAGTGTTGAAGAATTGATGTTTTTGAACTGTGGTGTTGGAGAAGACTCTTGAGAGTCCTTTGAACTGCAAGGAGATCCAACCAGACCCTCTTACAGGAGATCAGTCCTGAGTGTCCACTGGAAGGACTGATGTTGAAGCTGAAACTCCAATATTTTGGCCACCTGATACGAAGAGCTGACTCATTTGAAAAGACCCTAATGCTGGGAAAGATTGAAGATAGGAGGAGAAGGGGACAACAGAGGATGAGATGGTTGGATGGTATCAGCAACTCAATCGACATGAGTTTGGGTAAACTCCGAGAGTTGGTGATGGACAGGGAGGCCTGGCATGCTGCAGTCCATGGGGTCACAAAGAGTTGAACAGGACTGAGTGACTGAACTGAACTGAACACTGTAGGCACCATCTGCAAAGTGATGTGAGTTGTAGTAAAGAAGCATATTCCCTGTCTTGGAAATCCTAGCCAGAACAGTCACTGATAATTGGGGGGCAGTCAGATTAAATGTGCTTTGAGACATTACGAAAAAAACTCTCCATTTCCTTGGCATTTTAGTGGTTTTAGTGAATTTCCTTTAGCTATTAATCCAGAATCTTATTGCACTTTCTTTAAAAAACTTTTTTTTTTTTTTTGCTTCCTTTAAATTGAGGTGGATTTCTTTCTCAGGAGAGTTCATATAAGTGTTTTCTGATAGAAAGCCATTTGAAAATAAGTTTGGAAGCAGAAATCTAGCTAGTTTCCTCATTTCTACTGAACTTCACATGTCTGGTTTTCAGAGTGATCAGTTACACTGAAATGTTTATAAGGATGTGGAAAAGAAAGCTATTAAATGTCATTTAAAGTGAGATAATCCTCAGGCGTGTGGCAAACCAATTGTCTTAAGAGACCTTTTATTAAACTCCACCATCACTCTCCTTTCTGAATGAACTGCTATTAAATTTCCAAATCAATGTCTCTAACAGTTGCATTTTTAATGGAAATGAACTGACACCTTGATTCAGTCCAATGTAGCCTGAACCGGCTTGGGGAAAGGAGATGGCAGAAGACAAGAAAAATGAGACTACTGCTCTTATGTGTATTTGGAGAAGGAAATGGCAATCCACTCCAGTACTATCGCCTGGAAAATTGCATGGACAGAGGAGCCTGGTAGGCGACAGCCCATGGGGTCGCAAAGAGTCGGACACGACTGTGCGACTTCACCCACTCACTCACTCACTCACTCAGCTGGTAAAGAATCCACTGGCAATGCAGGAGACCTCGGTTCAATTTCTGGGTTGGGAAGATCCCCTGGAGCAGGAAACAGCTACCCACTCCAGTTTTCTGGCCTGAAGAATTCCATGGACTATATAGTCCATGGGGTCGCAAAGAGTCGGACATGACTGAGCGACTTTCACTTTCAAAATTTTATATGAGACAGTTAGATAGCATCACTGACTCAATGGACATGAATCTGAGCAAACTCTGGGAGATGGTGAAGGACAGGGAAGCCTGGTGTGCTGCAGCCCATGGGGTCACAACGAGTTGGACACGACTTAGTGACTGAACAACAGCAAAACCTTATGTATTTAAAACACATGTATGTACATCTATGTATAAGACCACACACAGAAAATGGACACAGCATTATCTTCATCAGTGAGTGATCATAGTTATAGATAAACACGTGAGCACACAAGCCTGATATCTGTGTGAGTGGGTAGCTCTACACTGTTTATAACCAGTATGTGCTATTGGTTTAGCTTAAAGTTGAAAGTGAAAGTCACCCAGTCACGTCTAGCTGTTTATGACCCCATGGACTATACAGTCCATGGAATTCTCCAGGCCAGAATACTGGAGTGGGTAACCTTTCCCTTCTCCAGGGGATCTTCCCAACCCAGGGATCGAACCCAGGTCTCCTGCATTGCAGGTGGATTCTCTACCAGCTGAGCCACAAGGGAAGCCCAGCTTAAAGTTATGAGTGGATTAATGAAAATACAGGTGTGCTGCTTTAAGGATAATAATTATTAAGGATAATTTATTGTACTTTTCTTCCTTTTGTATATAAGGCATGTATAATAGCATCACCCAATGATTAGCTGCTGTTCCCAGAACGTGTTCTCCTATCCCCATTAGGATGAAAAGATATATCAAAGTTCAAATGAAAGGTAATGTATAGAAAATAGTGAATACTATTTTCAAAACCTCAGATAAATGTTGTCATAGAGGAATATTGAAGAATATAACTTTGTTCCTTTAAAACCTCACTTCAATTATTTAAAATCAATTTTAGAAGGAAATATCTCCAAATACATTAGCTATTTCCCTGCCTTTGAAAACAGAATACACATCCTGAATATAAAGTAGTGCCTTAAAAACAGTTTCTTACCGTGATGATCTGCCACTGAAACATCTTGGGACAGACTTCGTAATTCTTCCTCTTGTACTACATGCTCTCAGACTGATGTTCTCATTGAGGTTTTATGCTTGTTTCCATCATTTTACTGTTTCTTTCTTGCCAGGCTAGTAAACCCTGGCCATTATCAATATCAATATTGATACTAACACTGATACCAATAACCAAGTATGTTCAGTTCAGTTCAGTCGCTCAGTCATGTCTGACTCTTTGCGACCCCATGAATCACAGCACGCCAGGCCTCCCTGTCCATCACCATCTCCTGGAGTTCACTCAGTCTCACGTCCATCAAGTCGGTGATGCCATCCAGCCATCTCATCCTCTGTCGTCCCCTTGTCCTCCTGCCCCCAATCCCTCCCAGCATCAGAGTCTTTTCCAATGAGTCAACCAAGTATGTTAAAACTGTACATAAAATAAGAGTAATAGATCATGATGGAGTACTGAGAAGTACTTAATATGACTAAGATACATGAGCTTTGTGTCATAGAGTTTAGCTATTAAAGCTCTTTATTCTTTTCTTGGTTTTTGACTCATCAATTTGTCATAGATGAGGTTGCTGAATGTTTGATTTCCAAACAGTTGAGGGGCTATTATTTTTTCATAGCTCTTTATTTGTATTTGTTAATATATACACATATATCTTTGTGACCCAGTGGACTGTAGCCCACCATGCTCCTCTGTCCATGGGATTTTCCAGGCAAGAGTACTGGAGTGAGTTGCCATTTCCTTTGCCAGAGGATCTTCTCGACCCAGGGATCGAACCCAGGTCTCCAGCATTGTAAGCAAGACGCTTTACTGTCTGAGCCATCAGGGAGGTCCTATACATGTATATAGCTGAAGTTAAAAATGACATCACTTAACGTGATTATACCAGAATTATCTACAACTGTGCAGATTACACAGCAACATAAAATGCTTATGATGGAACATTATCTTAAAAAAGAAAGCAAGATGCTGAGTGGTATATAAACTATAACAGGAATTATAAAAAATTCTCTAAGGCTGTGGAAAAAAGACCGAAGAGAAATAAGTGAAAAGAGCATCCATTACTAGGTTAAGGTGATGGCATTACACTGTTCTATATTTCCAACCCTGAGCAGGGTTGTATGCTCAGTCACTCAGTCATGTTTGCATCTTGTGACCCCATGGACTGTAGCCTGCCAGGCTCCTCTGTCCATGGGATTCTCCAGACAAGAATACTGGCATTAGCATTGCTAAATTAATTAAAGAAGGAGGTCATCAGCATGAGGTGGTTCTCATACCTTAGCAGCCTAACTTAAACAAATGAAACCTAAGCCCAAAGTGCATCACTGGGATGACCCAGAGGGATGGGAGGGGGGTTCAGGATGGGGAATGCATGTACACCCATGGCTGATTCATGTCAATGTATGGCAAAACCACTACAATACTGTAAAGCAATTAGCCTCCAATTAAAATAAATAAATTATAAAAAAAAGTTTTTTAAGAAAAAAGAAAAACTGGAAACCAAAGGATGACCAATCACAAACAGCTAACCAGGCTTTCTCAAATAATGCAACTGCTAAAGCTGTAGCCAATCAAATACTTCCTTGCTTTGCTTCCGCCTCTTTTTTATAAAAGTCTTGCCCCTACCTCCCACTTCCGGTTTGGCACTGCCCAATTAAAATCAAGTTTTGCTCAAAAAAAAAAAAAAACTCTTAAAATTTTTCAGAGGCTTCAGTTTATCTTTCAAGAATATCATTTCAAAAGTTAACAAGCAAAGGTATAACAGAAAAGTCCAGCACGGGGCCCACAGTTCCTGCCACACTCCCCTCACTAGACATTTGGCTTTCATCAGTAAGCGTCAGTGCATGCCTCGCAGCTCTGAATCTTGGACCCAAGGTCTACCCAAGGCTTTGTCAGAGAAAGCATCCTCCCATTAGGTTCATTTACCTAGCAACAGGGATCCTTACAATGTGAAAGGAAATTGGGCTTATTAGGGAACAGAGCCCTTAGCACTCTTTCTTTTTTAATTTTTTAAATTTTTGGCAGTTAGTGAGGGATCTCTTTAGTGAGAAACCTATATGCAGGTCAGGAAGCAACAGTTAAACCTGGACATGGAACAACAAACTGGTTCCAAATAGGAAAAGGAGTATGTCAAGGCTATATATTGTCACCCTGCTTATTTAACTTATATGCAGAGTACATCATGAGAAATGCTGGACTGGAAGAAGCACAAGCTGGAATCAAGATTGCTGGGAGAAATATCAATCACCTCAGATATGCAGATGACACCACCCTTATAGCAGAAAGTGAAGAGAAACTAAAGAGCCTCTTGATGAAAGTGAAAGAGGAGAGTGAAAAAGTTGGCTTAAAGCTCAACATTCAGAAAACGAAGATTGTGGCATCTGGTCCCATCACTTCATGGGAAATAGATGGGGAAACAGTGTCAGACTTTATTTTTGGGGCTCCAAAATCACTGCAGATGGTGACTGCAGCCATGAAATTAAAACCGCTTACTCCTTGGAAGGAAAGTTATGACCAACCTAGACAGCATATTAAAAAGCAGAGACATTACTTTGCCAACAAAGGTCTGTCTAGTCAAGGCTATGGTTTTTCCAGTGATCACGTATGGATGTGAGAGTTGGACTGTGAAGAAAGCTGAGAGCCAAAGAATTGATGCTTTGGAACTGTGGTGTTGGAGAAGACTCTTGAGAATCCCTTGGACTGCAAGGAGGTCCAACAAGCCCATCCTAAAGGAGATCAGTCCTGGGTGTTCATTAGAAGGACTGATGCTAAAGCTGAAACTCCAATACTTCGGCCACCTCATGCGAAGAGTTGACTCATTGGAAAAGACCCTGATGCTGGGAGGGATTGGGGGCAGGAGGATAAGGGGATGACAGGATGAGATGGCTAGATGGCATCACCAACCCAATGGATGTGAGTTTGAGTGAACTCTGGGAGTTGGTGATGGACAGGGAAGCCTGGCGTGCTGTGATTCATGGGGTCGCAAAGAGTCGGACACGACTGAGTGACTGAACTGAACTAAACTGAGAGATCTTAGTCCTCCCACCAGTGATGGAACCCAGGCCACAGCTGTGTAAGCACCAAGTCCTAACCACTAGACTGTCAGGGAACTAACAACTATCACTATTTTTGAAGAATATTTGCAATATAATCCCAAGAGGAGTATCTTCTGGCACCAAATTAAAATTTTCCATTTCCATAACATTTAAGAATACATTTTGCATTTAAGATCTTAACCATTTAAGATCTCCATGTCAGTTGTGAACATCAGTCCAGTCCCTTAGCATGTATTAATTAAGCTGTTACTGTGTGCCAGGCAGTACAGCACACACACTGAACAATACTCAAATAGCAACATGGGGCTAAATTCATCGTTCTGTATAAAAGTCTTCATTCCACAGTTTTGGCCTCAGTTTTGTTTTGTAAAAAATAGCTTCAACAAGGGCTTTGGTCCTCTCCCTTCCATAGTTCTCCCTTTCGCTATCAGCTAACAAGTTACGTTTAAACTCTTCTCCTTGCCGGCTTGATTTTGGAATACAGTAGAAAAGAGAGAGACAGACTTTCCACAGACAGATGAGGTCTGCTCACAATTAATTGCTTACTTTGTTGGATGAAATTTAAGGACAATACAGGTGCTGTCTTAAAGAAGTCAAAGTGACTCTTGCAGACTGAGAGAACTCTGCCTTCTGGTGAAACAAATGGCCTTTTAAAAGGAATAAGATAATGTTTATTGCAAGGATGCATGTGAACAATTCCATATCAGAGCCAAGAGAAAGAACTCAGTAAGTTGCAAAGAGCTAGTATTCAGGCATGTGGAGAGCATGCTAAACAGATGCATTAACCTCAGCAGTTATCTTCCTTTCAGAAGTACTTTTTTTTTTTTTTTTTTGGCAAACAGTACACAAAAGCCATATATATGATAATAATCTCAGCACATTAGACCTTCTCCATGCTGAATAGAAATACTAATTCCTGAGGTGAAATAGCTGCTGGGCTGTGGATGACAATACTGCCATCTGATGCTACAAAGCCGCAGAGGTGATGCTCAGCATTCAGGGGGATTTTTCACGGTGAAAAATGCACTCCACTCCATTGTCTCTGCAAAAGGATGAGCAAGCACCTGGCAGCAGAGACTCAACTGCAAAGGGGAGAGTGGGGAAGGACCTAGAAAAGATCTGAGGGCGTATGTGATGGGAAGAGCTATGCAGCACGCGGGCTGGTCAAGAAGAAAGGAGACCAAAATAACTCGGGGCATGTCTGTGCTTTCCCTCATGATGTATAAACACATCAAGCATATAATCAAACTGTAAATTAAAAAACCACAGTTTTGAGAAAGACTCCCAGATGCAGCTGTATGTAAATATGCACAAACACACACACACACACGTCACACATACAATATTATGGTTTTTTTTAAAATTTTTTTTTTTTCTCAAAAATCTTATCCCAGGAGAGAATTGAGACAAAACAGGTGTAACCTGTAACCATTTGTGGTTGCCTGGGAGAAGGGGGGGTGGCCTCAAGTCTTCAGTGTAGTTACTTGTTTGCACCAACAGAGGGCTAACCACTTCCCCTTCGATGCCTTAACTGCGGTCCAGTGCCCTGAGTGCACTGAGAACTGTTGCTTTTGTTGTTGTGTCAATCTCTTGACAACCTCATGGACTGTAGCCCGCCAGGGTTCCCTGTCCTTCATTATCTGCTCCAGAAATGAAGCAGCTGGGCCAAAGCAGAAACAACATTCAGCTGTGGCTGTGTCTGGTGGTGAAAGTAAGCCCAATGCTATAAAGAACAACATTCCTAACCTGGAATGTTAGGTCTTTGAATCAAGGTAAATTGGATGTGGTCAAGCAGGAGATGGTAAGATTGAACATCAACATTTTAGGAAGCAGTGAACAGAACAGAAACGGGCAAATTTAATTCAGGTGACCATTATATCTTCTAAGGAAGAAGAAGAAGAAATGGAGTAGCCCTCACAGTCAATGAAAGAATTTGAAATGCAGTACTTGAGTGCAACTTCAAAAAACAACAGAATGATCTTGGTTCATTTCCAAAGCAAACCATTGAACATCACAGTAATCAAAGCCTATGCCCCAAGCTCTGACGCCAAAGAAGCTAAAGTTGATCAGTTCTATGAAGACCTACAACATCTTTTGGAACTAACATACACACACACACACACAAATGACCTTTTCATCACAGGTGATTGGAATGCAAAAGTAGGATATCAAGAGATACCTGGAATAACAAGCAGGATTTGCCCTAGAGCACAGAATGAGCAGGGCAAAGGATAGCAGAGTTTTGTCAAGAGAACACACTGGTCATAGCAGACACCCTTTGCCAACAACCCAAGAGACAACTCTACACATGCGCATCACCAGATGGTCAACAGCAAAATCAGATTGAGTATGTTCTTTGCAGCCAAAGAAGGAGAAGCTCTATACAGTCAGTAAAAACAAGACCTGGAGCTGACTGTGGCTCAGTCATCAGCTCCTTACTGCAAAATTCAGGCTTAAATTGAAGAAAGCAGGGAAAACCAATAGGCCATTTGGGTATGATCTAAGTCAGGTCCCTGACGATTATACAGTGGAGGTGACGAATAGGTTCAAGAGATTAGATCTGGTAGACAGAGTGCCTGAAGAACTATGGATGGAGGTTCATGACGCTGTACAGAAGGCGGTGATCAAGACTATCCCCAAGAAAAAGAAATGGAAGAAGGCAAAGTGATTGAGAAGGCTTTACAAATAGCTGAGGGAAGAAGAGAAGTGGAAAGTTAAGGAAGAAAGGAAAAGATACACCCAACTGACTACAGAGTTCTAGAGTATAGCAAGGAGAGATAAAAAGGTCTTCTTAAATGAACAATGCAAAGAAATAAAGGAAAACAATAGAATGGGAAAGACTAAAGATCTCTTTAAGAAAATTGGAGATACTAAAGGAACATTTAATGCAAGGATGGGCACTATAAAGGACAGAAATGTTAAGGACCTAACAGAAGCAAAAGAGATTAAGAAGAGGTGGCAAGAATACACAGAAGAACTCTTTACAAAAGAGTTCTCAAGGACCCAGATAACCATGATGGTGTGGTCATTCACCAACAGCTAGATATCCTGGAGTGTGAAGTCAAGTGGGTCTTAGGAAGTGTTACTAGAAACAAAGCTAGTGGAGGTGATAGAATTCCAGCTGAGCTATTTAAAATCCTAAAAGATGATGCTGTTAAAGTGCTGCACTCAAAATGTCAGCAGATTTGGAAAATTCAGAGTGGCCACAGGACTGGAAAACATTCAATCTCAAAGAAGGGCAATGCCAAAGAGTGTTCATACTACCATACAATTGCATTCATTTCACATGCTAGAAAGGTTATGTTCAAAATCCTTCAAAATAGGCTTTAGCAGAATGTGAACCAAGACCTATGCATTTACCTATATGACTGTATGATCACTAATCCTCATAGATGCAGAGTTGATTTTTATAGTCAGATTTTTAATCTCATTTTACATACAAGGAATCTGGGATTCAGAGACACCAACAACTTTGCACAGGGTCACAGAGCTAGTGAGGACAGAACTGATTTTCAGACATTTTAAATTTCTACTACAATATACTTATTCAAAGAAAGAGAGGGCTTTTATGACCATAGAATATTTTATACAAATATAAATATCAAATTGCCCTCTTAATGAAGGACAAAGGGAACTTTGCCTATTGGATGTCTTACAGGTGTCATACCCAGTATGGAACCTGTTACCTATGATACCTCCTCCGCTCAATGTCAGCTCTTCATTAACCATCTTCTGAATGTCTGCAAAGCTCAGATGTTCAGGTAAGACTGAAATCCTTAATCTTATTCTCATTGGCATTGGAAAGCAGTTGTGAATTTATGATGC
The DNA here is from genome assembly GCF_016772045.2 of Ovis aries. Classification (NCBI taxonomy): domain Eukaryota; kingdom Metazoa; phylum Chordata; class Mammalia; order Artiodactyla; family Bovidae; genus Ovis; species Ovis aries. The sequence goes on from NC_056073.1 coordinate 42,878,929, forward strand.
ATGGTTTAAGACATCACTTATAAGGAATCAATGGTTTCCCAGCAACTCCTCAGGCTTCAGAAGATGTAGGTGTTTCTAAATAAATCCCGCTGAATGTGAGTCTATGTGTGTGTTGTAAGTAACTGCTCCTCCACTCTCCTTGCCCTGCTCTCCCCACCTGCTACCCCCACCTTCACCAAATTCTATGGCTTTGCATTTGTGCTCCCTCTTTCCTTCTAGGCATCCATAAAATTGTCATTGGAACAGGAGCAGTGAAAAGAAGATGAACCAAAAGACTAGCAAAATCAAACTTTGCTGTCCAAATTGTCAGAGCTAAAATTCCTGAGAAGAGCTACAGAACACTTTTATTTTAATGTCTTCAAAGATTGACTCAAACTAATTATTGCTCTTAGTAAGTAACAGGAACGTTTTGAATATTCTTTTTGCTATAGGGGATTTTTAACAAAAGAAAGGGTGCCACCAGCTAGAACTTCAAGATATGTGGACCATCAATACATCACCGTAAACTCTTTCTACATTTGAGTGACCAAAAGCCCCTGAAAACATTTATTTGAGATAGCATGTAAAGAGGAGAAGATACGTCAAACTGTAACCCAGAAAACATATATAACTCTGTGCGAGTTGTACACCTTACGGTACACTGTGAAACTGAAAGTTGTTTGGTCATCTCTGACTCTTTGCAACCCCATGAACTGTAGCCTGCCAGGCTCCTCTGACCATGGGATTCTCCAGGCCAGAATACTGGAGTGGGCAGCCATCCCCTTCTCCAGGGGATCTTCCTAACCCAGGGATTGAACCCAGGTCTACATTGCAGGCAGATTCTTTACGGTCTGAGCCACCAGGGAAGCCCTATGCTACACTGAAGTTCCTTAAATTGTCAATAAGTGCAGTATATTAATGTTGACTTTTGAAAAATTCAGAGAAATACCTTTACTGTTTAAATGCACTTATTGAAATGTGTTTTACTATTTAAAATTATCTCAAAGGTTTAAAAGTAGATCCCTTCCATTTAACAGATCATCATTAATTAATGACAATGAACCACTGTCAGCCTCAAATAGCCCCCTCCTTGCAACAGTGTCCTTACAAGAAAATGGGACACACTTCTTATACTCTACTTTCCTCAAAAACATGTGCAAAGCTGAAGCCTGATGGTGTAGCATATAATACTAAGAAATGTGATGTTCATATGTCACGACATTATGCTTTAAATAGTTAGCTAAACCTGAATAAAGAAAATTGATCATCAGCTTGTTTTCAGAAATGTTTCAATTACACAATTACATTTAAGGGTAGCACACTGAACAAACAGCATTTTTCCTAGTCAAATATAGTTTTTCTTGCTGTTATTTTACATATGTATTTTTATTTTTTATTTGTATATCTCTCTTGTTAAAGGGTAGAAAAAGAGTGATCAGACACGACTGAGTGACTGAGCACACAGCCTACACACATGCTTATCACAGAATAAAACTTATTTCTAGTAGCATAAAAATAACCACTCATGATTGCTTAGATGCCAGGAATATGAAGTAGACTGTCAAGATAATAATGGTGGTGGTGGTTTAGTCGCTAACTCGTGTCTGAGTCTTGTGACCTCATGGACTGTAGCCTGCTGGGCTCCTCTGTGCATGGCATTCCCAGGCAAGAATACTGGAGTGGGTTACCCTTTCCTTCTCCAGGGGATCTTCTGGACCCAGGGATCGAGTCTGTATCTCCTGCATTGCAGGCAGATTCTTTACCTACTGAGCCACCAGGAAATAATAAGAGATTCTAAAGAGAACTTTTTTATTTTTTAAAATAAAGGTTTAAGAAGCCTTCAGGCAACTGAAATAAGCTGCTTAATTAAGTGATAATATCAGGGAAAAGAACACTGTCAGAGTCTAATGACTCCCACAGGAGATTCACCAGGTACAGCCAGATAATTCCCAAAATGAATTTTGGTATAAAATTGAGATGTTTACAGGACTCCTTCTTGGCCTCTTTAAATAGAGTACTTATTTTTAAAACCATCATTTTGAGCCTCCCTTTTTGGGAGTTGGATGGCTACAGTCAACAACGAAATGCTAAATCATCCCACCTGGTTAACACGTCTTCCCAAGCATGATGGAAATTTTATTTTAATCTCATCAGCAGCAGATCAAAATTAATCTTATTAGCCTAGTCCTATAACAAAAAAGAGAATTTTGATATCTGATGCCTTCATATATATCACACTCTGCTCGTAAGGAAAGTGCACAGAGCTGTGAAACTGTGAAGTCAAGCCAGTTTTAATTTTACTGATCGTCTCCTAGAAGTTGGCAAGTTCAAAGCAAGTAGCCTCTCCTATCATTCTTGGAAAATATTGCAGGGGTGCGTTCTTGATCTTCAGTAGGATGACTCCGTGCAGCTAAGGAAAGCAACAGGGAAGTAACACACTGGCCTCGCAAAGTGGGGTCAGTGCCTCATCTGACAACATATGAGATGTCTGACCTTCACTGTGTCATGTAACTTCTCCAAATCTCAGTTTCCTTCTCTCACGCCTCAAAGACTTGTTGTAAGGATTAAGTGACACAACTACACGTAAGAGCTTAACACAGAGCCAGCCATGCAACAGACAGTGAAACAGCAAAGTTAGTTCTCATCACATTTCTCGGTATAATTCACTCTAGTGAAGCCAGGGTACCTGCGCCTACAGTGTCACCTGTTGAAGGTCTTGTCTGAGCATGGCTGAGAGAAGGACCATGCCATCCACTCAGTAAGTTCAGCTGCAGAGCCTGCAGCATTATTTCCTTGCCAACTCAATGCAGCAGCATTTATTAAATGCTTCCTGCACACACAGTCCTCTTTTCATAGCATAGATAACACCTCTGGAAAATATTTTTAAGGCAAAAAGAAATGGTCACTGCCTTTGAAGATATATAAACTTGTGAGTGCAGGGTACAGACTTCTGTATCTTATTTTTGGGCAGAAATAGTGATATAGAAAATATAAGCAAGGGTATAGAAAACCCATGCCTATATTACTCATTGTGTGTGTGTGTGTGTGTGTGTGTGCTAAGTTGCATTAGTCGTGTCCAACTCCTTGCGACCCTAGGGGCCATAGCCAGCCAGGCTCCTCTTTCCATGTGGTTCTCCAGGAAAGAATACTGAAGGGGGATGCCATGCCTTTCTCCAGGGGATCTTCTCGATGCAGTGACTGAACCTACATCGCTTACGTCTCCTGCATTGGCGGGCGGATTCTTTACCACTAGCGCCACCTGAGAAGCCCTTATGACTCGTTAATATAGAGGATTTCTCTCAACTCTGCATTTTAAGGGAGTCCAGAAAGCTCCCTTGCTGTTGATACGCTATTGCTTCTCTCTGTGGCTGAGGAAGCAAATCCAGGCAGCAATGCGGAGGTCTCTCTGCATGTTCAGCTGTCTGAAAGTCTGCTTCTGCAAGGCAGCCCCTGGACATAAGCTTTCCTGGCCCCTTTCTCATGCACAAAAGCTCCTTCTCTGTTAGGCTTAGACTGTGAGCACGATGGAGCAAGTGCATGGAATGAACAGCAAGTATTTAAAGAAAACAGATTAGACATGCCAAAATAACGCTTGACTAAAATCAGTTATTCTGCATTTTTAGATCAATTTCTATAAAGGTCTATACCATGCATTCATGAAGGAATTAACAACAAAAAGAACAGAACACAAGTGTTTAAAAATAATGTTTTAAGTTAGTGAGGCAGAACCGGATCTCCTTGAAGTCTCCTACGGGACACCCACACAGAAACTGTGTGTGTGATTTCTCATCAATACATATACATAACTCCTCTACTCTGGGGCTGGGAGTAAACTCTGGTAACAAAAGTCTCAGGTAATGATCCCTTGTTCTTGCTTGGTAGTTGAATTGCACCTACATTCTTGCCAAAGACCTTTAATGTTCCCTTTTGCACAGCCTACCCTCACCACGTCTGACTGAGGTGCGCCGCCCAGGATACTGCCAGCTGGTCTTACTTCCTTCATTTCGGTCTCATGAGCTGTGCATCGTGTGACGGGGTTGCTCAGTAGTAAGGAACCCACCTGCCAATGCAGCAGACACAAGAGGCGAGCATGTGATCCCCGGGTCGGGAAGATCCCCTGGAGAAGGAAATGGTAACCCACTCCAGTATTCTTGCCTGGGAAATCCCATGGACAGAGGGGCCTGGCAGGCTTTTGTCAACTGTACCCGACTTTGGTATCAGGTTGCGAGGCTGAGGCCAGGTCTAAGCGTAACCTGAGTACACACCCTTTGGGCCACCGGGACGAGGTAGAAGAGCCCATAGGACCCATGAAGTATTCAGGGAGTTCAGTTCAGTCGCTCAGTTGTGTCCGACTCTTTGCGACCCCATGGACTGCAGCACACCAGGCTTGCCTGTCTATTACCAACTCCTGGAGTTCACCAAACCCATGTCCATTGAGTCAGTGATGCCATCCAGCCATCTCATCTTCTGTCGTCCACCTCTCCTCCTGCCTTCAATCTTTCCTAGCATCAGGGTCTTTTCCAATGAGTCAGTTCTTCACATCAGGTGGCCAAAGTACTGGAGTTTCAGCTTCAGCATCAGTCCTTCCAATGAATATTCAGGACTGATTTCCTTTAGGATGGACTGGTTGGATCTCCTTGCAGTCCAAGGGACTGTCAAGAATCTTCTCCAAGACCACAGTTTAAAAGCATCAATTCTTCGGCTCTCAGTTTTCTTTATTCGTGAAGTATTGAGAGGGGCCAAAAAGGGCCCTGGCTACTCTGCTTGCTGACTCTTACTGAATCTTACTAAGGACTTCAGATGCAGTCCTGGCCCATTCCCTACTGGCCGACTCTGACAGAAGGGGTACCAGCTTGCTGATGCCAGGGTTCATATTCTCAGCAGCCAGGATGGGGTGAGAGTCAGAGCAAGGGCTGACATCATTCCTCAGCCACAGGCACAACTCTGATCCACTCTCAACAAGATAGTCCTGTAACATTTTGAAGAGAATATTTGGACCCACCTTCCACCTTCTTGATTGTATCTTAAAGCTCTTAGTTTTTCACAGCCAGTTCTGAGGTTCTGAGATTGGATTCTCTATGGTTAGAATCCAGGCCCTTGCACTTCCTCGCCACGTGATCTTAATCTCTCTAAGGCTCCGTTTCTGCATTTGTGAAATAGGGTTAATGATAGTTCCTTTCTCACAGGGTTGTATTAAGTTGCATATACAAAGCAATTCAGAATAACTGGCATGTGATAAATACACAGTAAATGTGAGCCATCACTATCAGCAGCAGCAGCAGCAGCAACAGCCTCATAATTATTAAAGTCCCTACCATCTTTGGATGACTCTAGTGCCCAGAGACTGCAAAGACCAGAGATGCAGGTAGGCTACACCAAACGTGGCCAAACCACCCAGGATTGCTAATCCCTGCACTGATGCCATTCTGCCTTATGCTGGGGTTTGTGGTTATTTTTAACCACATTTAGGAGAATTAAATCCACAGCCGTTTCTAGGCTAATTAGTAGAATTATTTTTTCTAGTGCCTGTGTTTCATGAGTACTTTTGTACTCATTGATTTAGACTTGCAATTATTTTCTGAACACACTCCAGCAAAATGGCATCAAAAGCATAAACAAACAGGAGAAAACAAAAAGCCTTTTGTTTTATGAGATTTTACTTAACAATTAATTTTACTGAATACAATTTCACGTGTTAGAAAACACTGATTTTTATCTTTTCCATTGCAGGTTGTCTATTTCTATCTCATTTCTCTGAAATTCTAAAGTACTGTCTAGTTACTTAGACAAAGAAGATGTTGATGAGCAGCCAGAAGTCATGGTCTCCTCACCTAAGAATCAAAAAAAGGAAGAAATGCTAAGATGGGTAAGGAGGAATTGGGTATTGCACACTGTGGTGGGCAAACCCAAGGTGGAGCCCTGATTCATGCCTTCTGGTTTTCACACCCTGTGTGATCACTTCCCCTTGAGTGTGGGCAGGAACTGTGACTTGTTTTTCCTCAATAGAACATAGCTGAGGTGACGGGATGTCATTTCTGTGATTGGGAAACACAGGGAGATTCTCACCCTTGCTGGTTCGATAAAGTATATAAACTTTGTTGGGGTGGCCCACATGGCAAAGAACTGGGGGCGCCCTCTGGGAACTAGGAACTTAAGATCTGTCCGTCAAGAGTTAGTAAAGATCCGAGCCTTTCAGTTGTACAACTACAAGGAACTAAGCTCTGCTAACAACCACATGAGCTTGGAAGTGGATCCTTCCACAGTCAAGCCTTCAGAGGAGACTGTGGCCTTGGCCAAAACATGATTACAGCTTTGTGAAACCGTGTAGCAGAGGACCCAGCTAAGCCAGGCCTGGACTCCTGACTATAGAAACTGTGAGATAGTAAGTGTGTGGAGTTTTTTAAATTCAATTTTATTTTTTATGGGCGTATCATTGATTTACAATGCTGTGTTCATTTCAGATGTACAGCAAAGTGATTTAGTCATGTCTGACTCTGTGCAACCCTATGAACTGCAGCCCTCCAGGCTCCTCATCCATAGCCATCTCCAGCCAAGAACACTGGAGTGGGTTGCCAAGCCACTCAGTTATACATATACTCTCAATTATACGTATACATATACACTCTTTTTCAGATTCTTTTCTCATACAGGTTATTTCAGAATATTGAGTAGAGTTCCCTGTGCTATACGGTAGGTCCTTGTTGATTTTTAATTCACACTGAAAGTTGTGTTACTTTGGCCACCTGAAGCAAAGAACTGACTCCTTAGAAAAGCCCCTGATGTTGGGAAAGATTGAAGGCAGGAGGAGAAGGGGACGACAGAAGATGAGATGGTTGGATGGCATCACCAACTCATGGACATGAGTTTGAGCAAGCTCTGGGAGTTGGTGATGGACAGGGAAGCCTGGCTTGCTGCAGTCCATGGGGTCACCAAGAGTCAGACACAACTGAGCAGCTGAACTGAAACGTTGCGTTCCAGCTTAACTTGAAATTTTTCTTTTTAAAATTCTGTTAATTTTTATATATTTCTCTTTTTTTTAATTGGAGTACAATCGCTTTACAATGTTGCATTGGTTTCCACTGTAGAATACCATGAATCAGCTTGATTGGATTGGGATTGATGGGAGCGATTGGATTGGATTGGACTGAATTTTTTATGTAAGTTGACTGATTTCATTTGGTTTGGTTTAGTTTGATTTGGTTTGATTTTATGTATTCAGTTTGATTTGACTGGATAGAAAATAGGCCTTTAGTGATGTGGTGGTGAGTTGTTGGGGAGAGAAGGCATTCTGCGGGCCTATGATGAAGACTCAGTCTTTAGTGAGGTCATGCCTTTGGACTGTGAATTTCACAAGTTTCTCCTTTTTTTCCCACCCCCTTCAGGTGAGACAGGATGGCTAGATTACACTGGCTTTGGGCACAGGCATACATACCTCAGAGGCATTACAGGTTCGGTTGCAGACCACTGCAATAGAGCAGATATTTTAATAAAATAGTCACATGAATTCTTTTGGCTTCTCAGTGCCTATGAAAGTTGTATTATACATATATCCCCTCCCTGTGTGTTGTTTTAAGCCACTAAGTTTGAGATAATATTGTTCTGCAGCCCCAGGTAACTAAGACTGACATCTGTTAGTGCCAGTCACTGGATTCTTACTTCCACATATAGGGCTTCACAGTGCTCCCAATAATTCTGGGAAGATGGCTTATTCATAATTTCAGAGAGAGAAAATTGACGTTTGGGGATGTTAAATGCCTTTCCTACAGCTACTCAGCTATACTGAGCTAGGGTTATAATTCATAGAAAGAGATTTGTGTGATTTGTCTTTCTCATTTTGATCAAAATGTGCTAAGTTAGGTAAGGGCTGTCTCTTACTTTTATTCTTCATAAGTAAAACGAAAAGGATTTAAAAATATCTGTTCCATTAGAACTAGTAGGACTGATGAGACAATGCCTTCAAGAAACTCCTTGCTCCTTGGAGTAAAACTTGTAAATGCAGATAATATTTGAAATAACTTAAAAAATGTTAAATTATAAGTGAACTACTGAGGAAGCACTTGCTTTCTGAGAACAATTATTTCTTCTTTGTAACTAAAAGATGGTGACTTAACAAGAATGTAATTTAGACTCTAGCAATATTACACAGAAAGTATTTCAACTATCATTTCTTGGAATGGACATGGAAGGTAAATGAGTCCTTTTCTGACACACACAGAACTTCTTTTTATCATTCTTTATGGCATTTGCTCTGCAAAATTTGCAAAAATGATTGCTTATTTAGTACTCGAGGATACTTCTTTACCTTTCTGTCCTCTAAACATTGTCGGAGACTTTCTACTCTTATATTTAGCCTAAAATCTTGCACATTGAGCTAACGGTATTGGGTTCCAATAAAGGGACAGAGAACTAAGAACCGGACAACTAGGACTCAAAAGAAAAAAAGGTTTTGATTTTGCTTTTTAAAATTCACCAAACTGTGCTGCCGGAAGTATCCAGATAAATCGTCTGGTCAATGGAGGAAAGTAAGATATGAATAGAATCATTCAGTAGAATGTAAATAATACTTATCCTATCTGCCTTACAGGATGTTGATATCATAACATGAAACTATGTTAAAGAATAAAAAAGCAAAGTGAAAGTGTTAGTCACCTAGTCATGAATGACTCTTTGCAACCCCATGGCCTACAGCCCACCATGTCCATGGGATTCTCCAGGCAAGAATACGGGAGTGGATATCCAGTCCCTCTTCCAGGGGATCTTCCCTGACAGCGGGATGAACCCAGGTCTCCTGCACTGCAGGCAGATTCTTTACTGTCTGAGCCACCAGGGAAGTCCATGGTAAAGAATAAACCACTATACAAAACATAGTGCGTTTTAAATATTCAATCTCTCCCCCATCATGTATCTTTAAAGTGGGGATCTCCCATCAGGCTCCTCTGTCCATGGAATTTTCCAGGCAAGAATATAGGAGTGGGTTTCCATTTCCTCCTCCAAGGGAGCTTCCTGACCCAGGGATCCAACTCAAGTCTCTTGCATCTCCTGCACTGGCAGGAGAATTCTTTACCACTGTGCAACCTGAATATTACTCAGCCATAAAATGGAACAAAACTGTGCCATTTGCAGAGACGTGGAGGGATTGGGGGCAGGAGGAGAAGGGGACGACCGAGGATGAGATGGCTGGATGGCATCACCGACTTGATGGACGTGAATCTGAGTGAACTCCGGGAGTTGGTGATGGACAGGGAGGCCTGGTGTGCTGCGATTCATGGGGTCGCAAAGCGTCGGACACGACTGAGCGACTGAACTGAACTGAGAGACTGTCACACAGAGTGAAGTAAGTCAAAAAGAGAGAAACAAATATTGTGTGTTGTTGTTGTTCAGTCGCTAAGTCTTGTTTGACTCTTTGCAACCCCATGAACTGCAGCACGCTAGGCTTCCCTGTCCTTGACCATCTCCTGGACTTTGCTCAAACTCATGTCCATTGAGTCAGTGATGTTATCTAACTATCTCATCTTCTGTGTATTGACACATATATGTGGAATCTAGAAAAATGGTACAGATGAACCTAACTGCAAAGCAGAAATAGGGACACAGACATAGAGAACAAATATATGGATACAAAGGAACCAAGGAGGGGAGATGGAGGTTAGATGAACTGAGAGATTGGGATTGATATGTATGCACTAATGGGCTTCCCTCGTGGCTCAGAGGTTAAAGCGTCTGCCTGCAACGCGGGAGACCCAGGTTCAATCCCTGGGTCGGGAAGATCCCCTGGAGAAGAAAATGGTAACCCACTCCAGTATTCTTGCCTGGAGAACCCCATGGACAGAGAAGCCTGGTAGGCTACAGTCCATAGGGTCACAAAGTGCTGGACATGACTGAGCGACTTTACTTTCACTTTCATGTATAAAATAGGTAACTAAGGAGAACCTACAGTACAGCAATGGGAACTCTATTCAATGCTCCATAGTGACAAAGAGGGCATATATGTATAGATAACTGATTCACTTTACTGTACAGCAGAAACTAGCCTAACATTATAAAGCAACTAAAGGCCAATGAAAAATAAGCAAAATGAAAGCCAATAAAAGTTTAAAAAGAATGTTTCCTCCAGTTCCTTCCGTGAGGCTTGGCAGGCTGAAATAGCCACCTCCTAGATAGAGGGTAAGATAACCTAGCAGTTCAAACCCCTTCTACCTTATACTCGCCTGTCCCCAGAGTCTCATGCCTCTTGCTCTGACACCAGCATCTCCAGAACTGTCTCATTTTCCTTTGGCCAGATTCCTTCGATGGGTTGAAAAGAAGAAACGTCTTCATCATTTGGCCTGACCTGCTCTACGCAGCCCGACTTCTCACTCCTCTAACAGGCGTACTCTTCCTTCCAGCACCCACTCCAATCAGGCTCTCCTCTGCCCACAGATTCGCTCCACTGAGTTTGCTCACCTACCCGCCCCACCCCCAACTCCCAGCTCCTCACATGTCCTCTAGACCCAAGCTTCATGTCATCTGCAGAGCTTTCCCCGCTAACTCACCACTCCCTGTTTCTGAATTCCTTTGATTGCTAGCTGGTAATGAGGCAACGGCAAATTATTTCACCTTTTTGAGGATCAAAATCTTTGGGAAGCAGGTATTTGAAGAAATGGAGATGTTTCCGCTGCCGATAGCCCATCACTCTGTACTAGGATGCTCTAAGTTGTCCTAGCAACTGATTAGAAACCAGTCACCATCAGGACTTGATTCAATCTAGTTGCCTGCAAGTGGAAAACTTTATGACTCAGACGATCTGACTCATTCTGTGGTCTTATCCATTGTGCCACTGGCCCCTTAATTGTTCTGACTCATTCTGAAAACAATATTAAGAGAACCATTTATTCTGACTTCCGATTTTATAATCTCATTTCCTCATGGCTCTGACCATCATACTCCTAAAGCAAGGATAAACTCTGAACTATGTTAGTATTATGTTTTGCTTGAATTTCTAATGTTTTTGTTTCCATCCATTATTCTAGTTATCTGGATTTAAGAGTGTACTGACAATATTTTTTCTACATCTGTGTGAATTCTGTCTTAATCAGATGCCGTTTGCGTCTGGTCTGTTACTGGGTGTCTAATTTGAGAGGTATGTGTACGTGCTGTCCCTCAGTCATGTCCAACTCTTGAGACCCCATGGACCGTAGCCTGCCAGGCCCCTCTGTCCAGGCCCCTCTGCCTGGGTTTTCCAGGCAAGAATACTGGAGTGTGTTGCCATTTCCTTCTCCAGAGGATCTTCCTGACCCAGGGATGGAACCTGCATCTTTTCTGTCTCCTGGATTGGCAAGCGGATTCTTTACCACTGAGTCCCCGGGGAAGCCCCTAATTTGCAGATAGCTATATGTGATCTAAAGGTGTAAGTTACATTGAGACCCCTTATGCCCTCTATTTTAACTTCTGGGTTAACACGATCCCATCTCTCCATGATTTTAAACCCATGTAACTGCCCAATCTGCAGAGGGTTCAATTTCTAGAACCAGCTGTCATTAGGTCAGGCCTCTTCAGGGAAGAAGGTTGAGATGTTTCTTCTAGTATCTATGGTTCTACTACACCAATCAGCTCCCAGAGTTGACTAAACTAAATTGATTCAGCCAAAGGGAGCATATTTTATTCTCTCCAGTGTTTAAAAAATACTAATAGAGCAACTGCTATGTGCTGGGCACCGTTCTAGTCATACATCAATGGAAAAAATAAGCAAATCCTTCATTTCTGGGTAGATGGGAATACAAGAGGCAAACAAGTGGATATGTAAAAAAATATGTTGCTAATGCTGAGGTGGAACTAAAGCCCGATGACCGAGTGGACAGTGACTAGGGAATACAGTCAGGATGTGTGGGTTAAGAAAGGCTCTTTGAGGACAGTGAGCAGAAGGCAGGCTGTGACTGAGACACAAGATGGACCCAGACATGTGATGTTCAGGGAAGACTATTCCCGATAGAGGAAGCCATTCCTGAAAAAGCCCTAAGCTGAGGATGAGCGCAGCGTGTTTGAGAAAAAAAAAAAAAAAAAAACACAAAAAACAACAACAGAAAAAAAGCCAGAACAACCAGGCCAGGTGAAAAAGGGCAGGAAAGCAGGAGGAGAGGGAGGCAGGGAGCTGGTCATGCAGGATCTTTTAGGCGGTCTAAGGGGTTGGGACCTTATCTCAAGTTAGCAAGAGGCCATTAGAGGATCTTTACATAAAAGTGCTGACTCTAGTTACCATATAGTGAATAGATTGTGAAGTTGTCTCTCTGGGTGTGTGTGTGCAAGAGTAGAGGCAGAAGATTAGTAAATAACTCAGAGGAGACAGAGGGCGTTTGCAAACACGATGATAATGGTGAAGACGGAGAGAAGAAGACACACTGAGATGTTGTTATTCAAGAGAGGTTCCTAGAATAGGGATTATCTGGCATATCAAAGGGCATCTTAGATGTGCCCGGCTTTAACACGCATAAAAGGAAGCAAAAAACCAAAGAGCATGTGGAGGGTTACTTTACAGCAGCATTTTCAAGGTAGAAGAGATCTCAGGTCACTTAACAGATGAAAATACATTGATCCTTTTACATAGACAACTTCCTCAAGGACATACAATTAAGTGACTCCAGAACAAAGACTACATCTCCTCATCATCTCTCTTTCTCACCATATACAGGCTCATTGCTAATTCGGAATTCTTCATTTGTATCACACTATACAGAGTTGATATTATAAAGCTGCAAGTTACTTAAAGAAAATCTCAGAAAAACCATTTATATACAAGCACCTCATATGTTCTAAGACCTTGATTGGTTGTGATTGAAAATAAGTCAAGAGAGAGAAAGTACTTTAGCATTTAGCATAGTCAGAGGTCTGCCTACCTTTCTACATCCCTGAGTCTATTTCTGGTACTTCTGTGTGCCTGCAAACAGAAGAACTTTATTGGTCTAATAAAATGAATTTTGTGTATTATCTTCAACTTTCTGGAAGCATTTGAAAAGGATTGATATTAATTCTTCTTTACATGTATGGTAGAATTCACTGACTCAGTGAACGAGTTTGAGCAAGCTCTGGGAGTTGGTGATGGACAGGGAAGCCTGGCGCGCTGCAGTCCATGGGTCACAAAGAGTCAGACACGACTGAGCGACTGAACTGAGAACTCACCGGTGAAACCATCTAGTTCTGGGCTTTTCTTTGTTCAAAAGTTTTAATTACTCATTCAATCTCCATCTCCTCATTCATTAATTTTGGATTTAATGAATCTGTTTAGATTTTTTATTTCTTCATGATTCAGACTTGGTAGGCTGCATATTTCTAGGCATGTACCCATTTCTTCTAGGTTTTCCAGTTTGCTAGGAGGATTACATGTAATACTGTGAGAGCATTAAATATTGATGGTTTTAAATCATACAGTGGTTGCCAATCTTATGTCAAAGGATACAATAGAACATAGAATAAATCTAGACCCTAAGAGATGAGAAACACTTCAAACCACATCTGGAGCATCCAATGTGAATTCAAACAAGGAGCAGACATCTGATCTATGTCTCTGTACCCAATTATGGACATAAAGTTAGTTTTGAGATGACAGACAAAAGCTTTCTCCGATTTTAAGGATCTCATCACCAAAGTGCAAGCCATGTGAATATATATGTGAACTTCTTTCTGGATGATTATCCTCATTTTGGTACCATGACACTCTCTATTCCCTAACAAACTTCATGTTTATAAATTGCAAAGATTGTATTCCTAAGTGTTCACATAGTTTTAAAAAATGCACCATAACTTTATTTGCTCATTTATCGAGTTATTCAGTGGATATTTGCTGAGCACCTACTATGTGATTTTTAATCAGAATATATGGAGAAACATTTCAACTTTATTTCCTTTCTCTGGAGGAAACTCATATTTAACAGTTCTTTTATACCTTCATAAGATTAGGTTTGAAAAATTTAAACTTTTCAAACTGCTGTTTATGCCTTAGAAGAAATGACTGATCAGTTAGTATATATTGCCATTAGGTGATAATATTCGGTGGCCTAAAATCCATGCTTTTTGTTTTTTAGTTTTTGTCCTTTCTCTGTGTGTCTCTATCTCTGTGTCTCCATCAATTCATTAGTTTTATTTTACATATTCAATACAGAAATGATCAATGTCAGCTTTAAATATGTTGATCCCCAAAAGCGGAAATTTAAAGAAGCAAATATCTTACTATCAATACGTTTTTCACAGATTCTTTTTTTCTAAGGCCAGTGAATTCTGTTTTGAGGGCAATCTACAAAGAGAATAGAGTAAGATTCTAGGAAAGCAGGTCAGCTAGGTACCAAACTTAGAGTTTTTAGTGTATTTCCAGTTTTTAGATTCAGTCAGTTCTGAAATAAATAAATGGTGTATCTTAGATTGAATGAATTAAGGACACCTTTAATTTTCTTTTATAATCTTTTATTCATCTCACCCACACCACTCATAAAACTAGAGCCCAAATCAAGATCTCTTCTGGGCCATCATAAAGAGTCTCTACACCTTAAACTCATTCTTCTATTACTTCATTCCCCAAGCCATTAACCCAGGCTTTCAGATTAATTTTTCTAAAGTATAGCACTAATATTATCACCCATCTACTCAAACACTTCCAAATTAATTCTCATTACTTCCTAAATCAAGCACAAAACTCCTTGGTCTTGTACTTAAAGATATAATGTAGTCTCAAATTCTTCTATTAAACCTGCTAAGAGTCTCTCAAAGCTATATTAGGCCGAGATTCAACTGCGTGTAAATAGTTCTCTCTACTCCAAGAAAGGCACCACCAGAAGAGCTTTTTCTCCAACCCCTAAACTTGTGTTTTTCCTTTTTTTTTTTTAGTTTTTTATTTTTTTAATTTTAAAATCTTTAATTCTTACATGTGTTTTTCCTTTTATTATTTTTTTTCCAGAAGCCCATCTCATACTCCTTTAAATCAGGCACTGTTTTGCCTGGCCTCTGTAATGACCCCCTAGCTCAGGGCTGCCATGTAGGTCTTGCCTCTATTCCAAATTGCTTTTTAAAAGGACTCACACCTTTTGCAATAGAGCATTATTTTATCCCCCAGATGAAGTTTCTTTTGTTGCTCTTTTGCTCATTACAAAAGCAATGCATTTCCATTACAGTAAAATTGGAAAACAAAGATAAAGGAACACTGGGAAATAGAAATCACCCATAATCCTACTTTTCCAGAGATAGCTGCAGTTGAATTCTCATGTATTTCCTTCTCCTTTTGTAAGAATATTACGCTTTACAAGGTTCTCAAATGTAGATTTAAGGTAATACTAAGACACCAATGGTTACAAATAAAAGAAACAAAAATGAACAGGAACTCCAGCATAGAGTACCCATGATTATCTACTTCTCCTGGCTGTTTTCTTATAAAAAGAACACATCCCCATAAAATTTACATCTTTTTATACAGTCTAAATTTACTTCCATCTCTAGGTTTTCTCAAGTGCAATGGTTTTGTGCTGAATACATACAAATATGCTACAGAAAATGTACAATCTCAGTTCTAATAACATGTAAGTAGGTAACTGCAAAAACTCAGTGGCAAATCCTAATTAGTAGGAGAATAGAGAAACATAATGTTCTACTTTAAGCTGAGAATTTCATGACGTTCTATAAATAAATCTTTGGGACTCACTGGCATCATATGTAGCAAAATTACAGAATGACAACTCTATTGCCTACCCACTCAGTCAACTGTGATTGGCTAAGAAGTAACTGAAGCCCACGGCTGGTTACTTCTTTGTATAGATAATTCTAGCTCTGATTAACCTGACAAGCACATTCCAAAATTAAGTTTTCTGCTGGAAAAAAGACATTAAACAATTGTTTGAAACCAAAATGACTAACGAGTACCAAAAATGTCTGATTATTACATCATAATGCTGCTGCTGCTAAGTTGCTTCAGTCGTGTCCGACTCTGTGTGACCCCACAGACAGCAGCTCCTCTGTCCCTGCCTAACTATTCTATTTATTGCAAGACCTGCTCCTTCACAGAAGACAGAAACTAGAGATCTTCTTACTTTGATATTGTCATGCAGTGTGGATGGGAGGTTATATTAGAATCCACTTCCGCCTCTCATATCATTGGTATGCTTGCTGAGGGCTAGTCTTCTCAGGAAGGGTGGACAGTTTTAAGCTGGCTTTTGCTTCCATGAAAATACTGTATTTTGGCAGCTTCAGGATTATTTCAGTCACAAAAGTCAGGTTCTGTTAATTCCAGTAAATCGGATCTTCATCTATGAAGGTATTTATGTTGCCTTTCATGTGAATGAAAGTACATTTACTGTCTATTGACATTGACATGCAGTCATTTCCAGTTAATTCCAAGAGCAAGATTTTCCATATGGATGCTCTCATTTCTGTGCACATATCTTAAATAATCAGAGCTAAGTTAGAACAAATGGAATCTTTGAGTTAGAGGGCCTTTGTGTAGGCTCTAGGATGATCTACAAAACCTCCAAAATCACAAATAAAATTTAATGTTAAGAATCTTGGTGTACTGTTCTTGGGAAGGGGTCTATAGCTTTCATCAATTTCTTGAGAGTTGTAACCCCCAAATATCTGAGAACCTCTGCACTACATTAAATACAAGTGACGGAGTTTGTTTTCATGTTTGTACAATAAAGTTACAGCAGCTATTTGGATAGTACTTTCTAAAGTGATTAATCAAAAGGTAGAAAAAGTTTTTCAAGAAAAAAGATAGGAATTTTACCCTATAACATTATTTCAAGATGTGGCAGTTTCCTACATAACTGATAGCTTAGTTGCCATCAGTTTTATGACCATAAAGAGTTAAGGCAGATGACAAGCGACGAAATGTAGGTGTCCCACAGAACTGCCTTTAAATAGGTGCTTATTAGAATATTATTGGGCTTCCCTGTTGGCTCAGTGGTAAAGAGGCTGCCTGCCAATGCAGGGGATGCGAGTTCCATCCCCGAGAGAGGGAGATGGCAATCCACTTCAGTATTCTTGCCTGGGAAATCCCATGCACAGAGGAGTCCATGGGGTTGCAAAGGAATCGGACAAGACTTAGTGACTCAGCACAGCACTTGCATATTTACATATATAGTGAAATGATCACCGCAGTAAGTCTAGTTAACCTCCATCACTATACATAGTTACACTATTTTTTCTTATAAGGAGAATTTTTAAGACTTACATTCTTAGCAACTTTCAAACATACAGTACAGTATTGTGAACTATAGTCACCATGATGGACATTATATTCCCAGGCCATATTTATTTATAACCGGAAGGCTATACCTTTTGACTACCTTCACCCACCTCCCATCCCGACCACTGGTAACCACCAATCTGTTCTCTGTATCTACGAGGTTGGTTTTGTTTTGTTATTTTAGATTCCACAGCATGCCATTTTTAAGGCTGTTAAAATAATTAGTCCAATGGAACTTCTTGATACTTATGTCAGGAGGTCATGGAGAAAGCTAGTCACTGCATCAGAGGGAGCTCATTTCAATGAAAAGCCCCAGGAGAAATTCCCACTTGACCTTGGTTTCAAGATTAATTTTCCTTAACTGAGTCATTATTTCCTTCTTATTGATTTATGAACACTGAGAATTGTGCAAACCTGGAAGTTCTCTAGCATAGTATGTTTAAGACGTATTGCAGGTGGTTTTGATTAGTAATATTAATTAATGAAGTTTATAAATTATGTACTTAATAAATAAATTAGAGAAGATCTAATGATATCCTATATCACAGTCATTTAAAATTCCTATATATTTTCTTCTTGAGTGACAGAGAGAATAAATAACAAATAGCAAACCGGCTACAGCTGGGTCCATCTCTCCTATAAGCAGGGCTTCCTGGGTGGCGCTAGTGGTAAAGAACACGGCTATCAATGCAGGAGACATAAGAGACGTGGGTTCGAAGCCCTGGGTCAGGAAGATCCCCTGGAAAAGGGTACGGCAATCCTCTCCTGTATTCTTCCCTGGGAAATCCCATGGACATGAAGCCTGGCGGGCTACAGTGTAAAGGGTTGCAAAGAGTTGACACAACTGAAGCGATTTAGCTTGCCCTGTAAGTTGATGCAGAGGATACATTGGGAATGTTACTAAATCTGATCAGTTTTCCATTTTTCTAGCCAAATACATACAAGTCACCAGCTGAGGTCACAGAGGTAGTAAGTGGGGATGGAGCCCAGATTCAAGCCCTGGTACCCTGGTTCCCGAACTTGTGGTTTCATAATCACTACGGTATGTGATTTATTGAAATACACATGGACACAGCATGCATGTTAATGCTAATACTCTGAAATATCAAAACTCAAGTATATTAATAGACTCCCTTACTACGACCAAGAAGGGATTCAGTGTGCAATGAAAACAAGGCCCTGAGACAGGACAGCCTCATCTATTTCCTGTCCAGCCTCCACGCCTGCCTTCACTACCCCTCCAAACCTTCTGAATTGCATCCATAAACCTTCTTCCAGAGAAGTAGACTGAGAATGAAAAGTATTTTACATGGTGTATTTCTTCTTTAATAGTATGCAAATATATAATCCCATTAGGGATACCAAGCAGGCAACAGAATTTTCCTTTCCCTGGAAGGAGAAATGAATAACTTTTGCTCAAGTTATGTTCCGAGGGTTAACTTTTCACTTCCTTTTCGTTGGAAAGAAAATCTGACAAAGGTATTTCAGGAATGCATCAAATGAATAGTCACGCCCCAACAAAGCAGCAAATGACCCCAGTAGGTAATGAATTTAGCTTGTATTTGTCGGCAAAATAAGGAAAGAAAACAGATATGATGAATGAACATTAAGAAAAAGCTTCTGAAGTGGTAATAAATGATTTTGATGTATTGTAATAGCAGTCAAAAGCCTTGCCAGAACCAAAATAGAGAATGAACCTTGAAGTTTCAGCTGAGAAAGAGATTTTATAAAACTCAATCACTGAAAGTCAATACAACACTGTGATCTGCAAATGAAAGTGGGTCAACCTGCTTCCAGGATGTCCACACACATCTCCAATCTTTCAAAAACCGGCAGGACAGATTCGTCCAAACCCAGAGGTGCACTCACCACGCTCATAGTAACTAACAAAATACAGTTAACTCAATTTCTTTTCCCCCAGGTTACTCAAAAACTTCCATGCTTCTTATTGGTATTTGAATTAATGGAACATTTCTTATATTTTATTATTTTTAAACTCATCGCTGACCTAAGGAATGGATGCTTTCAAAAGTAACTTCTTGGGTTCACTGTGCTGGTTTTGGGATTCCCAGGTGGCTCAGGGGTAAAAGTTCACCCGCCAATGCAGGAGACGTAGGAGACGAGAATTCCATCCCGGGGTTGGGAAGATCACCTGGAGAAGGACATGGCAACCCACTCCAGTATTCTTGCCTGGAGAATCCCCATGGACAGAGGAGCCTGGCGGGCTGCAGTCCATGGGGTCACAGAGGCAGACATGACTGAGCATGCACACAGCTTGCTAATTGTAATAAGTTCACTTAAAATACCAAGTTAAGCGCTTCACATGTGTCATCAACTCTTCTAAGCACTTTAAATGTTTGAATTGATTCCTCTCCCAAATCTTATGAAAAAGTGACATTATTCCTTCCATTTTGCAAAATGAACAATCTCTAAGCATAGAGAACATAAATAACTTGCCCAAGGTCATATCAAAGTCAGTAAGTGACAGAACCTGTAGAATTAGGTAGTGTCCTAATTGTGATCAGATACGAGGCGATCTGTATGCAGGTCAGAGAGAAACAGTTAGAAATGGACATGGAACAACAGACTGGTTCCAAACAGGAAAAGGGGTACATCAAAGCTGTATATTATCACCCTGCTTATTTAACTTATATGCAGAGTACATTATGAGAAATGCTGGGCTGGATGAAGCACAAGCTGAAATGAAGATGGCCGGGAGAAATATCGATCACCTCAGATATGCAGATGACACCACCCTTATGGCAGAAAGTGAAGAGGAACTAAAGAGCCTCTTGATGAAAGTGAAAGAGGAGAGTGAAAAAGTTGGCTTAAAGCTCAACATTCAGAAAACGAAGATCATGGCATACTGTCCCATCACTTCATGGCAAATAGATGGGAAAACAGCGGAAAGAGTGGCTATTTTGGGGGGCTCCAAAATCACTGCGGATGGTGATTGCAGCCATGAAATTAAAAGATGCTTACTCCATGGAAGGAAAATTATGACCAACCTAGACAGCATATTAAAAAGCAGAGACATTACTTTGCCAACAAAGGTCCATCTAGTCAAGGCTATGGTTTTCCAGTGGTCATGTATGGAGGTGAGAGTTGACTGAGAAGAAAGCTGAGTGCTGAAGAATTGATGCTTTGAACTGTGGTGTTGGAGAAGACTCTTCAGAGTCCCTTGGACTGCAAGGAGATCCAACCAGTCCATCCTAAAGGAGATGAGTCCTGAGTGTTCATTGGAAGGATTGATGCTGAAGCTGAAGCTCCAATACTTTGGCCACCTGATGTGAAG
Organism: Ovis aries; assembly: GCF_016772045.2. Taxonomy (NCBI): domain Eukaryota; kingdom Metazoa; phylum Chordata; class Mammalia; order Artiodactyla; family Bovidae; genus Ovis; species Ovis aries. Next base: position 42,899,400 of record NC_056073.1, read on the forward strand.
AGCTGACTCCTATGAAAAGACCCTGATGCTGGGAAAGATTGAGGGCAGGAGGAGAAGGGGACGACAGAGGATGAGATGTTTGGATGGCAACACCAACTCAATGGACATGGATTTGGGTGAACTCTGGGAGTTGGTGATGGGCAGGGAGGCCTGGTGTGAAGCAGTCCATGGGGTTGCAAAGAGTCAGACATGAGTGAGTGAGTGAACTGATAAGGCAATCAGATACAAGCCTATCTGATGGGACTCAGAGATGCTGATTATCATAATATTGTTCAGTAAATCCACTGCCAAGTCACCGTGAGGTTTTGTTGATGAGCCACTCCTATCCCCGATGGAAATGTTATCGTTAAAGAAGGACTTGAGGGAGGTCTTGAGGGTGGCATCAAAGGTACTCCCCTCCCCACCCCACATTCGCTCTTGGAAACGCTCTCTGTGGATTCATGCTCATCTACCTCCGCAGAGGTAACAAACAAAGCAAACATATCTTTTTCTCACTTAAACCTTGAAATAGTCTCTATTCTATAATTAGAATGTCTGGTCTGGTCTGTTATCCACATGCTGAACATTAGTTGAAGTCAAAGCTATGAGCCAGGGCTGTTGCAGACGAGAAGCCTGTCCTGGGGAACAGAGGCTTATTTATTTTTCTTTTCTGAGCTGAGCTTCTTGGTTTTTGGTGATGATATCTTTTTTTTTATAGACCATTTATACAGGTAGTTCTCATATTGTAGCATTTCATTTTCTATTTTTAATTGGAAGAAGTACATAAGAATATTTTTAAGAGTTTTAAAAAATAAAGAATTCAAATATTAAATGAGTGTTTAGATCTTTGAATGGGCTTCCCTCATAGCTCAGTTGGCAAAGAATCTACCTGCAATTCAGGAGACCCCAGTTCAATTACTGGGTAGGGAAGATCCCCCAGAGAAAGGATAGGCTACCCAGTCCAGTATTCTTAGGCTTCCCTTGTGGCTCAGCTGGTAAAGAATCCACCTGAAATGAAGGAGACCTGGGTTCGATCCCTGGGTTAGGAAGACCCCCAGGAGATTGGAAAGGCTACCCATTCCAGTATTCTGGCCTGGAGAATTCCATGGACTGTATAGTCAGTTGGACATGACTGAGTGACTTTCACTTTCACTTTGTAGACCTTTGATCTCAAATTAATTTCTATTTTCCCCTGCCAAAGTGGAAGCTGTTTCTTTGGAAATCTCTCTGGCAAGCAACCCTTCTGTAAGGGTATGGTACTCAAAGCTCGAAGTGGAGGTAGGGGAAGGAATGGAGGAAAGGGAAAGCATACGTGTGAGGATTACAGCAGTATTGTATAAAATGTCTCTGTTCTAAAAATATTTTTATCGTCTTTGGAAACATTAAGAATACTTGTTTGCTGATGACATCCTGACAGAGTGAACAGGTGATCCTGGGTGCCAAAACGGTAGGGAGATATAGGCAATTTACAGGCAATTTACCCTCACAGGAAACACTCATCCCTACCCCATCCCCTCAAATATTTAGGTTCTCATTGCTTGCTTGCTTTCCCATCTCTGAAACAAATACTGCCAATGTGTAGAGTGGCTACCCAAGAAATGAGCTGCTGCAAGTCTAGGCAGCAGCTGAAAGCAAGTAATCCATCATCTGGATAACTAGTCTCTAAATAAACAGAAAGTTCTGGCACTCTAAAAATCCCAAGAATACACTGAAAATACCAAAGGGCAGTAATGGTGTGTGAAAAATCATCATCTTTAGACCACTGCACAAGTATGACTAAACTTGTCCTTCTCTGTCGATAAGAGAAATCACATTACCACCATATTTTAGGCATACATACATACAAGGACACACACACTCACACACACACACACACACACATGTGCTTATCTCACTTCTTCTTTCTCTTCCTTCTTCAGTATAAATTATGAGCATCTCCTGAATCACTGTGGTTTTTGCTTTTGCATTTTCTCATGGCTAAACCCAGTGGGAACACCCGAAGCCCTTTGACACTTTGGTAACATACCCTTCTGACTACCCTCGTTTGTTAACAGCATTGGGATGATTTTTTAAAACAGCAACAACAACAAATCAAAGACTCTTTGGGGGCTGTGGCTATTGCGATCTATAAAGACAAAAACAGGTTTATTGCTTTTGGAAAAATTGTACAATAGAGTTGTGAGGCTAGGAAAAAAGCTGTCAGACATGATTTCCCTGGACAATGACACACAGAGAGATGTCTCTAAATCATGATGTAATATAACGCAAGGACCCAAGAACCTGTCTAAGAGTAATCACTCTCCCCTGGGGAGTGAGCTTAATCAGGCTTATCTCTCCTTGACAGGAAACCCAAGGCACATACCCACAGAGTTTAATTATATAAGTCTAGAAGACCAAAGAGAATGACTGAATTTACCTTAGAGAGAACTTCAGACTAAGAGAGGGATAAAATGTTTAAGAGATGACATCCATTCTTTGAAAGGAATGGTCTGATGAGACATCTCTCATAAGACAGTAAGTGTTTCATCTCTCTTTTGAATATAGCAAGTGCTATCAAGTATATTAAGAAGTTGACAGCTTCTTCATGTAAATGCCAATGTTCATGAATCTCTAAATTAGAAACCATTTAGTTGCAATTCTGCATTGATATGGAGCCATTTAAGGCAGCATGGATGGAAGGTTCTAGAATATAATAATATTTAGGTTGTTTACATTCCCAATAGGGCCCACCCTCAGGGGTGAAGAGATGTGCTCACTCAACTTTCTTTTGTCCTACCACACTGGAGAGATTCTTCCCCTTGGATATTGAGCACTGGCTCAGGACCACTGACATACACAAGGAGAAGGGAACTAACTTCCCTCATGGAAAGCTTAAATTTCTTGCGGAAGGCTCTGTATACTGTTAGGTAATAGAAGTAGGCTCGGCCAGAAAAGAGACAAAGGGACAAAAGAGACAAAAAGACAAATGAAGAAAAATAAATAAATGAAGGACAATTAAAGGACTTTCTCATTTATTACTTCCCCTAAAGGCTGGTATCCTGTTTGGGATGTGAGCTGAAGTTTCTGGAATTTGACTTAATTTGGGAGAAGGTGAAGTTGAGTAGATTGTTTCTGCATCCCTGCCTCCTCCTTCCCACACAATGCCAACCTACACTCAGCAAAAAGGAGAGAATTATTTTCTTTCTTTTCTAAACCACAAGTTAAGAGCAATTTCACTAAACCTGGAAACAGATTAATTTGTCACATTCGCTAGTTAGTAGCAGTGACCTGGCTTTAGAGCAAATGATCAGAACAGGTAAGTTCTCTTAAGGTGTAGGAAGATCCACGTGGAGAAAATTTGAAAATGTATATACAGTTTTCAGTGGGTTTCCCTGGTGTCTTAGTGGTAAGGAATCTGCCTGCCAATGCAGGAGACGCAGATTCAACCCATGGGTCAGGAAGATCCCCTGGAGAAGGAAATGGCAACCCACTCCAGTATTGTTGCCTGGGAAATCCCATGGACAGAGGAGCCTGGTGGGCTATAGTCCATGGGGTCGCAAAAGAGTCAGACACGACTGAGTGATTAAGCAACAACAACAAAAAAACAGTTCTCAGTTGAGAAGGGAATCTTGGATAGCGTGAGGGGAGAGGCAACCCTGGGACATAGGAACAGAGAAAAAAGAAATTCTGGTCACTAAGGAAAGCTACTCTTCAAATCTCCCTTGAGAGGCTCTGGAGAGAAAAAGCAGCGTCTGTAGGTTGTTAAAATTTTTCTGACATTGCAAACAAAGCGTGGTGGCCCTCCTATTGCATGGGTGATGTGTCTGTGTTGAATTATAATTCAAAGCCAGGCAATTAGAACAGATTCCTTGAGCATGATTTTTAATTGTCTGCATGGGAGACTGTATCATTACAATGACAGCTGGTACCATGATGGATAAACACAAAGTACTGAAGCTCAAAATTAATCTTTTCATTTTGTCACAGAGGAATTTGCAACTGTGCTCAATGCATGTTAAGTGCGTTGTGTTTTGAGACAAACTTAATGGAGGGTATCTCACAAAGGACCGAGGATTTGGGCTCTGGGTTACCTAGAGCAGCCATGGCAACTCAGAATCACTAATGGAGGGGGATTAGTATGCTCGGAAGTAGAACAATGAAAGTATATTTGTCTCAAGGGACACCCTTCAAGAGTTTGACTAATTCTGCCCAGGATGGCTTTTTTTTTTCCCACCATTTGTAGACCATCTGGTGGATGACAGCTGCCTCTGGGAGGCAATACATAAAATGACACAGTCAAAGAGGATCTTGAAGAACTCAGTTGTGTCCGTCTCTTTGAGACCCCATGGCCTGTGGCCTGTCCATGGGATTTCCCAGGCAAGAACACTGGATTGGATTGCCATTTTCTTCTCCAGGGGCTCTTCCTGAACCAGGGATCAAACCCAGGTCTCCTGCACCTCCTGCATGGGCAGCCAGATTCTTTACCACTGTGCCACCTGGGAAGTCCATGGTGGCCAAAGACTCATTGTATAGGTTGGGAAACTGAGGCGGAAGGGACTTAAATTCACACAAAACTAGGCAAAGCCTGAATTGAACCAAAAAAACAAATCCAACAGCTCCTAATTCAGCCCCCTTTCCAGAACTGAATAAGATGCAAAACCTCAGTTATACAAGATATATAAGATGCGTAAGTTCTAGAGATCTACTGTTCAGACTGGTACCCACAGCTATCCGCGCTGTAACTTTGAATAGTTATTAGTAGAGGAACTCTATAGTGGGAAGAAGAAAAACCAACATGAATCCGGTTTACGACCCCAAGGTTAAGAAGGCCACCCTTCAGCTCTCAGAACCGGTGTTTGGAACCCATATCCCAGAACAAATACAGACAGCACACATCTATAAAAAATAAAAACAAGTTTCACTGAAGTGCAATTTATAACTATTTAGCCATTTATTGAAAAACAAAATAATCAGGGCCTTCCTGTCTGTTTTCATCTTTCTCTGCGCTGTTAATACCCAAACTCCACCAAGTTTTACATTTTTAAAATACACGTAATTATTTTTACTATTTCCTAGTTGACAAAGCTTCGCAACCAATTAGAGAAATAAATCAGCCTAATGAATTAATGATTAAAATCCACCTCAGATACAGTGGCCTTTGTGAAGCTCGAACATATTTAAAGCACCCCCTTTCCAATAGTTTAAAGAGACCGTGAAGAGGCATTCTTCTCTGTTGATCGCCAGGTGATGACGGAAAATTGCTTCAGGCTTTAGCTGGATGAAACTCCAATTACACAGCACTGGAGTGCTATGAGAATTTCTGTAATCTCATCAGTATCTGTAGTGAGACCTAATGCATGTGATTTCAAACAAGCAAAACCACAAGCAAGGATCTGTTTAGCCCACTCTGTAATGCCAGGCTGTATCACTCATGTCAGCAGGCAATGGAGAGGCAGACGTGGATGGGAGGAAAGGATCCCACAGATGGCGGGGCTGGACGAGCTACAGACACACAGGAGCTGGCAAGAGAGACAGCTTGGGGCAATGAAGCGTTGCTGAGCTTGGGGCCAGGAACCGGGGTCCTCGACCTGGTTGACTGGTTTGCTCACTTTATAAACGTGGGCTGGACAAAAGACTTCTTTGAACTTTAGCTTCCAGGCTGTATAATAGGGATAATAATACCTATATTTCAGGGCTGTTACGGTGCTAGTTGCTCTCTTATGTCTGACTCTTGACTCATGGATGGTAGCCCACCAAGTTTCTCTGTCCATGGGACTCTCCAGGCAAGGATACTGGAGTGGGTAGCCATTCCCTTCTCCAAGGGATCTTCCTGACCTGGGGATCGAACCCTGGTCTCCCACACTGCAGGGCTGTTACAAGGACTCCATAAGGTTGCACATGGAAAGTGGCTGGCACACTAGTGCATTGTTAGCGCTCAAAAATGGTAGCACTTTAGCCATACAAAGGAATGAAGCACTGATACCTTGTGGATGAAGCTTGAAAACATACTAAATGAAAGAAGCCAGACACAAAGGGTCACAAATTGCATGATTCCATTGATATGAAATGTCCAGAACAGGCAAAGCCATAGAGACAGGAAGCAGAACAGTGGTTGTTGAGGGGCGGGGAGACTGCTTAAGGGACACAAGGTTTTCTCTTAGAGCCATGAAAATGTTCTGGAACTAGATAAAGGTGGTGGTTGCATAGCATTGTGAGTGGACTAAATGCTTCTGACTATATATTTTGAAATGGTTATTTTTATCTTGTGTGCATATGTGAAAAATAAAAATTAATCAATGTTCATTAATTAAAAAAATTAGTGATTGCTCATCTGTTCCCCCCACACACTGTAGGCCAGTTTTCTCTTTCAGATAAAAAGGAAGGGCCATGGATCTCTATGGTTCCTTACCGTTCTGGCATTTTTCTGACTCAGTGTGTCCTTAATGAATCCTTCTTATGAGTTAAGTCCTGAACCGGCTGCCATGGAGACATAAAGAAAAAATAAAAGATGGCACCTGCCTTCAGAAAGGGTACTGCTAAGTAGGCAGAAAGAGACAGGCTCATGAGTCATTTAAACAGGGGGACCCAATAAAGTTCCTTTACTTTGCCAGTAAAGGTTCATATAGCCAAAGCTATGGTTATTCCAGTCATATATGGATGTGAGAGTTAGACCATCAAGAAGGCTGAGCACTGAATAACTGATGCTTTTAAACTGTGGTGTTGGAGAAGACTCTTGAGAGTCCCTTGGACAGCAAGGAGATCAAACCAGTCAATCCTAAAGAAAATCAACCCTGAATATTCATTAGAAGGACTAGTGCTGAAGCTGAAGTTCCAGTACTTTGGCCACCTGATGCAAAGAGCCAATTTGTTGGAAAGGACACTGATGCTGGGAGAGACTGAGGGCAGGAGAGGGGGGCGAGGATGGGATAGTTGGATGGCATTACTGACTCAACAGACATGAATTTGAGCAAGCTCGGGGAGATAGCGAAGGACAGGGAAGCCTGGTGTGCTGCAGTCCACAGGGTTCGCAAAGAGTTGGACAGGACTGAGCGACTGAACACCACCACCCGATAAAGTCAGAACCAGACCAGGGCTTGTTAGAGGAAGTGACCGGTATAGGGCAGGATGACAGGGAGAGAATGGAGGGCAGTGTGGGGCGTATTTAGTCTAGAGCCCCAAACTGGAGATAATTTGGTCCAGACAGGCATGAGTAGTCAGAAATAAAGTATGTGGTATTCTTCCAATATTGGGGGCTTCCCTGGTGGTTGAGATGGTACAGAATTTGCTTGCAACACAGCAGACCCAGGTTCGATCCCTGGGTTGGGAAGATTCCCTGGAGAGGGAAATGGCAACCCACTCCAGCACTCTTGCCTAGGAAATCCCATGGACAGAGGAGCCTGGCAGGCTACTACAGTCCACGGACAAGAGAGTCAGACCTACTGACTGGCTGAGCACAAAGCCCATATCCCCAGGGTGTCAGGTCTTTGGGAAGAGCAATGTGAATTATTTTGGGGAAAGACTATGCAGTTGCAGGGACAAGATTAAATTGTTGTAAATTAGGCAGAAGTTTGGCCTTTTTTTAAAAAAAAAAATTAAATATCAATGAGGAAAAATGAGTTTAAAAATGCCCAGATTGTGAAATATGTGTACCTTATAAAGAGAGAAATAATCTGAGGAAACATTTCACTTTTAACCCAGATAGATTTCATTTGATTAGTCCTAGTCCGTACCCTTCAAAACTGAATCTATAAAGACTTCAAAGAATTCTTGAGAAGCAAATATGATTGGTCAGGCAATGGAAGCAGCTGTCTAGATACAGGTTTTAAGTAAATCCAGTGCATTTATTCCATGTTTCATCTATTGATATTAGGGTCCCAGACCACTCTCTTTCCACGGGTGAGGTCTTGGACTTGAATACCAAGAAGATAAGAATTATTTTAATATATTCTTACCATTAGTCAGAAGAATAATCATCACACTGTTGGCTAGCCATGAAAGACAATGTTTGATAAACTTCATTATTTTGTGAGGATGGAGGAAATGTTCTAATCCATAGGCCTTTCCATCTGTATCCGATCTTATAAGAACAATTGAGGTATAAAGCTTATTTAAAGCAGTTTTTTTTTCTTCCAGAAAAGACATCTGTCCTCATATCTACCGTCTGATTTGTCTATATTACTTCCCTGGAAGTAAAGAGAAGTTTTTACAAATGGAGAAATTAAAATGTTCCATTGTATAAAAAATCGAATGTAAAGAAGATAAATCTCAGTTTCTGGGAACAGTTTTGTTTTGTTTTGAGTAGGGTTGACACACGTTTTATGTCTCATGACAACTTGGATTAATGGACAATGGCTGCCAGGAGTATTGTGTGGAGGAAAATTGGGGTTTTATCAAGGTTACTCAGGGCAAACTGCTGAGAGTGGGGAGCGGTGCCTGCTTGGGTGTGGAATATATATTGTTCCTGCACAGGGAGGGGGTTTTCCTTCTTTTCATGTGAAAGAATCTAATTATCAATGAACGCTTTTATCTTCCTTATTACTAAAGCAATCCCTGTTCATTGTGGAAAGTTAGAAAATACCGACAACTAAGACAGCAGAAATTGCCATTCTATCACCTAGAGATATGACAACAACACAGACAGACATCCTCTCCCCTTTTTCTGTCTACATGTTATTTTCTAAAAGAGAGGTTGTGCTCATGCAGTTCTGCAGCCTCATGTTCTAGCCTTGATCATACCTCATGATAGCTCAGTTGGTAAAGAATCCACCTCCAACGCGGGAGACCATGGTTCAATTCTTGGGTTGGGAAGGACCACTGGAGAAGGGAAAGGCTACCCACTCCAGTATTCGTGGGCTTCCCTTGTGGCTCAGCTGGTAAAGAATCTGCCTATAATATGGGAGGCCTGGGTTCAATTCCTGGTTTGGGAAGATCTCCTGGAGAAGGGAAAGGCTATCCACTACAGTATTCTGGCCTGGAGAATTCCATGGACTGTATAGTCCATGGGGTCATAAAGTTGGACACGACAGAGTGCCTTTCACTTTCACTATACCTCATGAAAATCTTTCTATGTCACTTAAAATATCCTCCCTCTTTTCTATCGTATCCGTTCACCACTCTTATTGCATATTATGATGTTCTCTAATTTTAATAATCCCAATTCCATGAAACTTATGTAGCTACATCTTTATTACATCAGGATAAATTTTCATGAATGGAATTACTATATTAAAGAGAGTGTAAATTGGTTTTGATGTATATTGATGAATAGCCCTCCTGAAATGCTACAAAAACGTATTCTCTACCAACATTTCAAAAGCTGAAAGTATAGTTTAAACGTGCCCGAAGACTGAATAAGAATCCCAAGATTTAAGAGACTGACAAAGAATTGTGCCATGTAGCAATTAGCTGTCTAAAAACTGGTTTCTGCACACGCGGTTACAATGAATCACTTTAATGTCATGTTTGGAAATGTATGGGTAACAAAACACTTTTTTTAAAAACACAAAGATATAATGGAGGGGTTAGCTGCTTGTCATGAATCTTTGGACTCATTAGGTGGGTCAGGACTTGGTACTGAGCCCCACTTTGAGATGTCTCAGAGAAAGTAAGAAAAATTTCCTACAAATAGGAAAGGCAGACCCCTGTATTGAGACCCCTGCTTTCAGTATGACCTGGTATATAAATTAAAACCAAACTAAACCTACTAAAATTATGGAAACAATTCCGCAGCCTCAATGGAAAATTCAGTCACTGAAGATTATACTTGTAGACTATAAATCTCCTTAAAATAACTGAGGCTGAAGTGTAAATATCTACCATATTTACCCTTCTCAGAACAATTCAACAAACTCTACTGGGCATCCAAATTATGCCCAACACAGTGGATGTTCAAACATGTGGACTCTTCAAACATGGTCTCACCCATTAAAGCTTATCACAAGGCTTCTGGGAGAACATTCCCTGGTGGCTCAGACGGTAAAGATCTGCCTGCAAGGTGAGAGACCTGGATTCAGTCCCTGAGTTGGGAAGACCCTCTGTAGAAGGGCATGGCAAGCCATTCCAGTATTCTTTCCTGGAGAATTCCATGGACAGAGGAAACTGGTGGACTCCAGTCCGTGGGGTCTCAAAGAGTCAGACACAACCGAGCAACTAACACTTCACATAAATGTTTGGGGACTCAGAGTAACAAGTACAAGGACAGATGTAAAATACAAGATACAGGGATGAATGGAAACAACATGCTAAGACCTGCGGGTCATTAGTGAAGGCTTTATAAAGGACAGATAGTTTAAGACAGATTCCCGAGGAAGACAGTGTTGGTATGAGAGCTTTGATCAGAGTTTTTGCCTGTTCTTTGTAAGGATTTCACATGCCTCTATTCTAGCTAGTCTGCTGACAAAGTAAAATATCTGAAATCACACAGATCAGTGGCATCTGGCTACACAGTATCCATCTTTTCTCAGCTCCTTGTGTTTCCTTGGGTTGACACAAAAGTTAACATGGACAATCAAGCTCTCCAATGCACACCAGTGTCTTTCTTGGTTTGAAACTCTCCAGAGAAACACTATTCTACCTCTTTCATGTTATCAGCCTGGGAGAAGAAAAGAAACTGGCATCAATATTCTGATTTTTCTTGTCTAGTTGCTATCACACATACACAATCACTTTTAAAAGATACGGTTAAAAATCCAAATATTAAAATTCACTCATCCATTCACGAGCCACTCATTGGGTACCCACTCTGTGTGAAATTTTTTAAAAAACCCATCTCTACAGGATAATTAAGCTTTGGAAAATCTAAGGGAGACACATGTGGTACAACATCATCTTTCAGAATCAGACTTTTCATGTTTTGAGAAAAAAGAGATTTGTTTGCCAAAATACTGTAGCATAGGAAGAAAAAAAACAAGAATCTTTGTGGTTTTAACCACAACAGCTGCCTTGAAAAAAAAAAAAAGTCATCATAAAAATAGTTGAGCAGGGAATGGTAATTACTCAACTTGTCATCTGATTGCTAGATTAAAAAACTCCAGATTTGTAATTGCAGTTATCATGCAAACAAATTCACAGTTCTGAAAATATGTCCCACTGGCTATGTTTTTTAAGGACAGTCATGTTGCTCAGGGAACTTGATGTGTGGGAAGTATTTGAATCATCCTAAAGATATAGTTATTACTTGTTAAAATGTATAATGCAGACCTGACTTACAGGATTTGTTGACTAACACTATGAAAATAATTTCTAGTATTAAAATATGGTGTGTGTGTGTGTGTATGTACATATACACAACACACACTATTAAAAGAATCCTTTGGGCATGCTGCACAGCATGTGGGATCTTAGTTCTCCAACCAGGAAGCAAACCTGTGGTCCCTGCATTGGCAGCACAAAGTCCTACCACTGGACCATGAGGAAAGCCCCCACAGGTCATATTTTTAAAAGACTTGTAAAAATCCAACTAGCATCATTGAAAATATTCCATTAGCCACATTTCTGCTGTATAACAGACCATATGTCTATATTCCATTATACAAACATTCAGAAGATGTGAGGTGATGTCTTCCAGGGATCCTCAATGTTGAGGACCAGCTTTGAGCTTCGAGGATCCATAAAAAGTGGACAGGAGGAGAGTGCAGTCAACTTCAAGCTGCATCTCAGAAAACTGCTCTCACTGGGGTACTGAGATTAGTGTCTTGGATCTAAGAGTGCAGCTCTATTCAGTACCCACAGGCCCAGAGGGGAGTAACTCATGGATAAAAGGAGAGCCGAGGATGCTTGCATAAACACTCAGCCGCTGCCTACTGGGGACAAGTTCGCACTGTGGTGAGTGTTGACCTGAGCTGTTCTGAGTCTGTGCGTGTGTCCTAAGTCACTTCAGTTGTGTCCGACTCTGTCTGGCCCAACAGAATGTAGCCCACCAGGCTCCTCTGTCCATGGGATTCTTCAGGCAAGAATACTGGAGAGGGTTGTTATGCCTTCCTCCAGGGGGTCTTCCCCACCCAGGGATTGAACCCACGTCTCTTACATCTCCTGCACCGGCAGGTCGGTTCTTTACCACTCGTGCCACCTGGGAAGCCATTCTCAGTCTTTGAATTTCTTTAATTGAACTTCCAGCATGTCTAGAATTCAAAAGGGCTGCAAACACAAGAAGGCTGAGCACCACTGGAGCTGATCTTTTAAGGCGGTCACAGGAGGTTTACGTTGAAGGGTGGATGAGTTTCATCAGTGCAGCCTGCAGAACCTGAACGAGGGCCTTGGCCTCCCTTTGCTCAGGCATCTTCATCTGCTAGACAGTGATTAGTATCCCCTTTCTCAGAGCTTTTAAAAATTAAAGCACCACTTCTAAAGTGCTGGATGTGGAGTACATACTCTGTGACTTTTCTAATTTAGAACTCATTATCTTTAATTCTTTTTGATCAATCATTAGAAAAGCAAATTTGCCACTACTTTAACAGCCCAGTCAATGTCGAACAAAGAAACAAACCAAAGCAAAATTTTCAGCAACTTATGGCTTCATTTGAAATTATGAAGTGGTTATCATCACCTGTGTGATACCACCAGATCCTACTACCTTCTGCCTTTTATTTTTCTATCCCCCCAATTCTTCTCCCCAACTGAGAAAACTGGGCCTGTATTAGTTTATATTAAATGTGCAGGCACAGTCATAGTGACTCAGCCTTATGAGTGAACAGTACTTTAAGTGAATCAATAAATAGTAACTGTACAAAATGGAATAGTAAGAGTTTGAATCACAGATGTAGACAATTGGATTAATTTAGATGTATTAGTTTTAATATTTAAATTTCATGCCTGTCAGGGAAATTTTCTGTCTCCAGACACCCCTTTGGATAAAACAATTGTGAAAATAGCAACAGTAGCTGTGGACTTCATGTGGAACAAGGCACATTCTGAAAACACAACTTCCGGCCTCTGATCCAACTGTGCAGTGGAATTTTTTTTCACAGAGATCAAACAGTCCAAATGGTCTGAAGTCAATACCACAGTATCAGACAGGCCTCTCATAATTGAATAAGCATGTGAGATTAAAGAGTGGATTTATTTTATTAGAAAATTAAAGCTACCCTGCCAAATTTTCAGTGGTATTTCGTTTCTCCTGATAATCTTCCAGATTCTGATGAATTATATCATTCACTAATTAGAAAAGGTTTATTCATTGCTTTCAATTCTATTTTTAAAAAACAGAAAACAAATGACAAAATAACTAGGCAAGCAAAGTAGAAAACACACACACAGACGCACACAGGCACACACACAAGCACTCTCTATCCTTGAGCTTAGACTCTGCTAGAGGAGACCAAAAATGTGCACATGACGGAGAAACAGGGAAAGGCGTGGAAAATGGTACGACAGAGACACAAGAGGCGGTTATGAGAGCAGGGCAGAGACTCAGAGAACACTTCATAGAAGAGTTCATATTTCAGCAATTTTTCGAAAGACAGAACATTTTAGCCGGGAGAAGAGGAAAAGGTATTTCATGTTTTAAAAATGTTAGCAGGCATTAGAATCACCTGGAGTGCTTATTAAAGCACAGATGGCTGGACCTTACCCTCAGAGGTTCTGATCCAGCAAGTGTGAGGTCGGCCTGAGAAACTCCATCTGCAGCAGGTTCTCAGGGGCTGCTGGAGCTGCTGGTCCTGACACAACACTGTGGGGACCACAGTGTAAGCAGAAGCACAGCAATGGCTCAGATGGAAAATACTCAGGGAATGGTGAGTTGTCTGTGTTAGCCGGTGCAGGGCATAGTAGATGCAGGTAATTGAGGTAAGAAGGCTAAAGGCACTGGGACCTCCCTGGTGGTCCAGTGGCTAAGACTCCAAGCTCCAAAAGCAGGTGGCCAAGGTTCGATCCCTGTTAGGGAAATAAAGATTGCTGCTCCAACTAAAAATCCCCATATGCCCCAGCTAGAGATTCCACATGCTGCAACTAAAGATCTTGCATGCCACAGCTAAGACCCAGCACAGCCAAATAAATATTTTTAAAAACAAATCTTAAAAAAATAAAAGTAGAAGGCATTGAATGCTCTGAGGGCCCACTGAAGGTTTTTGAGCATGGGATAGGCATGACCATCTCCCATTTTTTATAAAGGAAGAGCCATTCTTTATATATGGTAGGTTCTAGAAAGAGAAGTGGAGAAGGAAATGGCAACCCACTCCAGTACTCTTGCCTGGAAAATTCCATGGACCGAGGAGCCTGATAGGCTACAGTCCATGGGGTCGAAAAGAGTCGGACATGACTGAGCGACTTCACTTCACTTAGAAAGAGCTTGTAGGAGAGATTAAAGGGAGAAAGAGGGGGACAGAGGCTTGAACTAGGAACTGGAGACGGAAGGAAAAAGGGAAGGGGTATCAGAGACATGATAGAGCATCTCCTACCTGATTGGCTACTGATACAATATGTGGCATGAAAGATAAAAGGAGGCATTGAGACTTCCTTCTATATGTAGCATCTGAATGATGGCAAGACAATGGCGCTCTCGTGAGACTAGAACAGGAGCGTCTACAATAGAGGGGATGGCAGACCTGGGTATACAGCTGGCGAAGACTGAGCCCCATGCAGCTTATAGAATGCAGACCAGGAACTCCAAAGATATATATTTGGGGGGCAGGTTCTAGAGCCTTGAGACTGGACAAAATTGCGAATAAAGAAAATATACATGGGGAATAGGGCCAAATAGATAACCTGGAGATGTATTTAGAATTCCACGAAGAATCTCATGGACAGCAGAGCCTGGCAGGCTACAGTCCATGGGGTCGCAAAGAGTCCGACATGACTGAGCGACTTCACTTTCACTTTCAGATGTATTTAGAAGGAGGTGGGGATGGGAGACTGGGAAACTGGGATTTGGGAAGCAGGAGATGGAGAGGAACACAGCATTACAAAGCCAAGAAGTGGAACTGTAGTCAATAAACGCTGCTAATCTTCAGTTCAGTTCAGTCGCTCAGTTGTGTCCGACTCTTTGCGACCCCATGGACTGCAGCATGCCAGGCTTCCCTGTCCATCACCAACTCCCGGGGCTCACTCAAACTCATGTCCATTGAGTCAGTGATTAGAGAGAAGCAAAGAAGAGGCCATTCATGCTGACAGTCAGTCACTGGTGTCTTTCAGAGAATGGCACCCAGGGTCAGAACCTGGGGACTGAGGTACAATGGGAGGTGACCACGGGGACTGCTGTGTGCTGCAGAGGGCTGTTTGAGAGAACATGAGCCAGAATTTCAAGCAACACAAGCGTTTCATGCTTTCATAAAAGTGAAATTTTGAGGCCTTCTGCTTTTGACCTCAAGCAGATCAAATCACCTAAGAAGAGACTGATTCAGCAAAGAAGTTGAAGAGTTCGACACCCCCAAAAGCACTGTTAAATAACTCCCCTATAATGTGTTAATTGATGAATTCCACGTGTCATAATTTCAAGAGCACAGATGAGTCATTTTCTTCTTCAAGATAAAATTTTCTGACTTAACAAGATAACTTAATAGATTTACCCTCAAATTTACCCTAAAATGTTAAAAAAAAAAAAAACCCAAACAATCCATGAGTAACCAAAAAGAAAGATTCTTTTGCCATACATCAGTTGAGGATAAGAGGGGTGATACTGTGAATAGCATATGATGTAGTGATTGTTGTTACTGTCCAATGCTTAAGCAGTAATCACATAAATTAGCGTAATATTTTTGGATAAATGTCCTGTGAAGGTGGTGGGCCTGGTCAGAGTTAGCTCAGGTGCAAGGGAGGAAGGGAAGACATGGAAAAAACAGGCCAACCCTGCAAATCTCACTGAACCCCTCCCAGCTCTGAGGTTCCGCTCCTGGCTCTAGGTACCAGAGTTCCATGATCAAATAATGGGACCCAACAAGCTCAAAGGAGCACAGATAAGACAGTGCAGCTTGTTAACAGTTCACAGTCTAATACAGAAGCTTTGAAAGGACAGCCTGATATTTAACATGTGTGCTCATCTTTAAACCATTATGGAATGTCTCTACCTCCCTAAAAAAAGCCACATATATTAGATATCTTCACATACTTTTTATTTTGTCGTTCTTATCATCCAAGAGCAGAGAATGGATTTAATTGATTTTCTTTTTGAGAAGGGCTTGGTGGGGGGCGGGGGGCGGGGGGCAGAAATTCATGATCACTTAAAAAATTTCTCTCAGAATAGAGAGATGAAAATCTCATGTGTGATCGGGCTTCTCACTGGGAAAGTCATCAAGTTTAGAGAAGTAGTCAGTTCCTCTGTGGTCAAACATAAGATCTCATATTTCATTGATTTTACTATATGCAGTTAAAAAAACAAACATTTTAACACTTGAGAAAGTAGGATGCATCTTATAATTGAGCTGATTAAGAAGTTTTGTGTCATGGTTTAACTGGTTTTCTCCCTTTCTTTTTTTGGTGCACATAAAATAATGGTACATCCTACAGCTGATGACATTGTAGATTGAATGAAACAAAATAAATGTTTTCCAAATTTCCTGGAATCATCTGGATCAGGCAGGTCATCTCTACTATTGCTCCTTTTTTGATGCTTGTGGGTACATTTCTTTTAAAATATTTTTTGCTTCTTGTTCAGCTTCTATTTTAGCCTAGTTATATATTCCATTTTCCAGCACATAAAAATGATTAATTCTGTGTGTGTTTTTTGTTCCTAAGACCGTTTTTTTTTCCATTTATATTATCATAAATTGCTAATGAGGACTACAAACTAATGAGCACTATAAACTAATGAGCACTGAAAATATTTATGTTTTTCAATAAATCAGTTGGCTGGAAATAGAGTAGGGGCAGAAGTTTGTGTCTACTCATTAATGTTGGCTTTGTATTTGTTTAGTCGTTCAGTCATGTCTGACTCTTTTGAGACCCCATAGGCTGTAGCCCACTGGGCTCCTTCTGTCCATGGGATTTTGCAGGCAAGAATATCAGAGTGGGTTGCCATTCCCTTCTCTGGAGGATCTTCCAGACTCAGGCAACGAACCCACATCTTCTTCATTGGCAGGTGGATTCTTTACCTCTGAGCCACCAGGGAATCCCATCAACTGGCTATATACATTTTACCATAATTACATAAAATAATGCATAACTCAATTTTCCCATGATTTTAAGGGTTGTATATATCCAAAGGATTGCATGAGGTTAAAGTCATACCAGAACCTAGAAATGCTATTGTCTCTACCCAGTTCCATCAAGTTGAATCCAGTGAGGCTACCAATATGGTGTAAGCAACACTAAGCTAGGATGTCAAAAGACTGGACTGACAGTTTATGAAGTCACTTCTTGGAAGGTAGTTCTTGATTTATGTAAGCACAGATACTGGCTTAAGTGTTGCAAAAGAATCTTCTAGTCTAGCATTCTAGAATATTTGGAAAGAACTGAGGCAGACTTTCTACTTTGCTCAGTAAGTCAAAGTCACTCAGTTGTGTCCAACTCTGCGACCCCATGGACTATACAGTCCGTGCAATTCTCCAGGCCAGAATACTGGAGTGGGTAGCTGTTCCCTTCTCTAGGGGATCTTCCCAACCCAGGGATCGAACCCAGATCTGACGCATTGCAGGTGGTTTCTTTACCAGCTGAGCCACAAGGGAAGCCCAAAAATACTAGAATGGGTAGCCTATCCCTTCTTCAGCGGATCTTCCCGACCCAGGGTCTCCTGCATTGTAGGCAGATTCTTTACCAACTGAGCTATCAAGGACAACAAAGTTTTATTAAATAGTCTCATTCACAGGAGGTTTTTCTTGCTTTTTTTTCTCGTTTCCCCAGCTTAATTTAGCCTCATTGATTCCAACTGAATCTCCAGATGATCTCTAAGATGCCTTACAGTTTTAAAACTCCAGGATTCTGCTAAGTGCTTCCTACCTAAGCTTCTACAGTCTTCTTAGCTCCTTTTTTGCTATTAATTCTTCCCTCTTCTGCCATCCATGTCCTGGCACAGCTGTCAGCCAAGCAGTGTGGATACCCTGTTCTCTTTTTTTTCTCTCATGTGTGAACCCCTGTAAGTACTTTTGCGGCCTCATGTTGAACTCATCCTCCTTTGCCTACATTCCCACACACACCTGGGATGGTGAAATCTGTCACCATTAGTCCAAGAGGGCATCGGCTCCCACCCTGCAGACTAGACCTTCAGTCCCTCGGCCCTGCTGACCTTCTCACTAATACGACATGCACAATTGAGTTTTATCACCAAATTAGACTGCGTTTTCCTGTATTTTACTTGTACCCATCTTTTTGGGTTTTTGTACATTCTCCCCCCTAGACTATTGTCAGACTATATCAATATACTCAAAATCCTTTTCCAAATTACTTTACTAATACAAAGTATTAAGTCAAACCTTTACACTTATTAAGTCACACCATCACACTTGTTGTTAGCTTCGGTATCTTAAATACAACATTTAAAGGCCCTAACGAATCCCAATACATAATTACTGTAGGTTATCTCTCCAGTAGCTTCACCTTATTTTTCAAAACGCATACACTCAAAACTGAATTGTGGTGGAAGGCACCCGAGGAAATGAACTACTCTAATTGGCTTTTAAGCTTTAACTCAGTATTTTCTAGATCAAAAAGCACCTTTTGTTATGACTGCCCTAATGAGTTACAATATTAACATTAGGATTCACTCTGTTGACGTTAAGAGGAAAAAAAAAATGGCACACAATGAGACATAAAATCAATTTGTTCATCTTGAACCTAAGAAATGTTTGCACAAAATACCAAAAGGGTCAAGTCAGTCTCCCTGCACGTATTACCCACTTGACAGGGAAGCCATGGAGTTGCAAAGAGTCAGAAACAACTTAGTGACTGAACAACAACATCCTTCTTAGGTTGTAGCTTTTTGCTGAGATGTCCAGACTATGAGGATTTTCTCTTGCACACATTGAATGATGATCTCTGGATTAAAAAAAAAATTGATGCCAGAAAATTATATCCCTTAAAACTCATTCCAAACAAAGAAAAGGATAACCAGCCTGGAGATGGTAAAGTTAAGGAGTTTACATTTTTTCTTTCTCTATGCTTCTTTCTTCCTTCTCGATGGAGTAATGGAAAGAATATAGGGTTGGAGAAGAAACAAAGGGTTGGGTCAGAAGACCCTGGGTTTTAGGGATGTGTCTATTTATTGATTTTGGCATCAAGGTTTTCATAGATTAAATAGAAATAAGAATATTTTAAAACTTGCATACAGTGTTGATGGAAACAGTAAACACAATATTATATGTGGAAAATTTTGGTCAACTGCAAAATAGTATACCATGCTCTATAGCATTAGAACATAATGAGCTCCAAAATATTATTACTGTTATTACTAGAATCATCTTCAGCCTTTGACTGTAAATGGCCACTTGGATAAAAGTCTGCCCACAAGCAATTCTATCAAAACCCCCTTTCCTTTATTATTTTCAAGATCATATTAACATCAGGTTGACCTGATGACAAAAACATTGACACCAGATGGTCATTATGTCTAACTACACAGCTGTACAGCCTGGCCAGGACCATCAAGGTAACTGACACTTCAGGAATTTGTAACTTGTTGATTTCTAGTAATGAATCTGAGTTACATGATGCAGGTGCTTCTTTATGGGTCTCTTTTCCACTCCCAGAAGAAAGACAGTTAGACTTTTTCCCTTCCTGTGGAATCCCACAGAAGTATTAGGGCACGTAGGATTATGAAACGCCTTTTTTATTATGGGCTTCCCTGGTGGCTTCAGACAGTAGGAAATCTGCCTGCAATGTGGGAGACCGGGGTTCAGTCCCTGGGTTGGGAAGATCCCCTGAAGAAGGGAATGCAACCCACTCCAGCATTCTTCCCTGGAGAACTCCACAGACAGAGGAGCCTGGTAGGCTAGTCCATGGGGTCGCAAAGAGTTGGATACAATTGAGGGACTAACACTTCCACTTTTTTTATATAGCAAGAAGACAACACAGTTATTTTTCACCCAGAAAAAAAATTATGAAAAAATCTAATGTTTTGTGTGTTCAGTAATTGGTTCTAGCTTTGAAAGCTGACAATTGTCCCCTTTACATCTGTATTTTGATTTTGGTGGTATTACACAAGACGTTACATGAAAAGATGTGAAGGTGAATTCTTTCCAGATGAGTGTCCTCTATAGTGTAACTTCAGCTTAACGCTTGGCCTCAGCTTTCATCATACTCCAACATTTGGAAAACATGCTTTCCATACATCATGATGAAATACTGCACTGGTGGAGATCCTTTTATAAATCTTTTATGCAATTGACTTAATGAAGTGAATCACACGTACCAAACATGTTCCCAAGAAAGGTCAAATTTAAAAATGGATATTGTTTTTCCCAAAGTAACTATGGTAGAATATGACATTTAGAAGGTGTCACTCAGCCTTTTCACACAATTTGACATAATCTTAAATCAGTGAAATGCTCCAAGTTGCTACCTGGAGACCTTCACAAAGGAAAGAAAAGAGAACAATTTTAGAGCAGAAAGAATTTGAATAATTTTCTGAGTGGGACTGGCGGAATTTATTTTTGGAACGAGGAACCAACCAGAATAAAAGAACAAAGAGATCAAAGACTGCCACTCCTCAGATTCAGGAAAGGGTCATAAACTGTTGACATTTTGAAACCACGTGAATTTGTTCTAAACACTGTGCATGATACATTTGCTAATCAGGTATCAAAAATTACAAGAGAAAGGTATCATTTGAAAATTAGCTCAGCATTAAAAACATCTTCCTTAGTGATACACTGATCTTTTAGGTGACCACCCAGAGTGTACAGGACAAGTCTCCACTCCATTAGTTAGATAGCAGGATATGTAATCTTTATGAAAACCTTTGAGATGTAAACAGCGTGGTCACCTCAGCACTGGCTTTAAGTTGGTCATTTGCGATATAATGCTTTATGTACTTTAGAGTTAAGGAGTGATATGCTTCCCCGGTGGCTCAGTGGTAAAGGATCCGCCTGCCAGTGCAAGGGATGAGGGTTCGATCCCTGGGTCAGGAAGATCCCCTGGAAAAGGAAATGGCCACCCACTCCAGTATTCTTGCCTGGGAAACCCCATGGACAGAGGAGCTTGGCAGTCTATCATCCATGGGGTCAGAGTCAGACATGTTCTTCAGTCTCTCAGTTGTGTCCGATTCTTTGCGACCTCATGGGCTGCGGCATGCCAGGCTTCCCTGTCCTTCACCATCTCCCGGAGTCAGATATGACTTAGCAACTAAACAACAACACCAACAATCTGGAGGGTGACCCAAGCCTAGAATGCCAATATTTCCAATTACTTTCCAACATTCAGTAACTTTGTTTGTTTTGACCACGCTGCTGGCATATGGGATCTTGGTTACCTGACCAGGATGGAACAATTTTAGAGTGAAAAGAATCTGGAAATTAGAATAGAAAGGTATGTTTCTCAAGTAGAATCTTCAACCTCATCTACTTCATTGTATCACTTGCATCCGTTATATATCGCAGCTCCCCCTGATCCGCTCACTTGCTTTATTCAAAAAACATCCACTGAAACCTCACAACGATTAAGTAAACTATGCATTTTAAAGCTTTAGATTCCCAAGGAACAGATGTATATATATTGGAATTCTTCTAATTTAAAATATTCTTTATTGAATTAAGTTTACAGAATGGCCAAGAAGCATTTGGAAATCTTTAATGAATTTTGAAAACAATAATTTATGTTTCTTCATAAATGTGAAGATTCATTTTTCTAAGTTCTGGCTAAGAGAAGATAAGCTTTCTATCAAGAATTTTCCCTGAAGAAAATTCTCACTCTTTTACTGAGAGAAAAAAGAAAAAGTCAACACAATGGGCTAATTTCGTTTGCCCTTTTGAAAATAGAGGAATAAAAATATATAAAATAAACTTCAGAAATCATGATGTAACTCTCCATACCAATCAACTGACCTCCCGTATTATTTAATTTATAGGGACACAGCAAAAAATTGACAAGCTATGTTGCTACCTCCCCCCATCACCCACACTCCCCACTTTTACATGGGTAATTTTGTTACAGTCCTGTGATTTCCAATTCATTTATGAATCAAATTGTCCTGCCCCAAGAGTACTAAATCACAGGCAGTTTGTGCTGAAAATGTCTTTATCCTTTTAACATGAGTTAATGTTTCCTGAAAAGGTTAAGAAAATTGAAATGCAAGATAACAGTTGTCATTAGCATCCTTAATTGACACAGATAGTTACCTGGGAATGGAGATCAGTGCTAAGTAGTATGTTCTGGGCTGTAAAGTAGTAGTGTCATTTGTTTACATTTTGATTATTTTTTAAAGATTTTTTTTTAATGTGGCCATTTTTAAAGTCTTTGTTGAGTTTGTCACAGCATTGCTTCTGTTTCATGTTTTGTTTTTTTGGCCAGGAGGCATATGGGACCCTAGCTCCCCAACCAGGGATTGAACCCACACCCCCACACTGGAAGGCAAAATCTTAACCACTGGACCACCAGCCATGTCCTTATTTCTTGACTACTAACTAGGGTTTCTCTGTTCTAAGTAAAATAATCCTTTACATTATTGTCTACTTTGTATTCTTGATCCTTGCTACACAAAAGAGGAGTTTCAATAGACAGTGGATTAATATCTCATAGCAGCTTGTTAGAAATGCAGAATCTCAAGCCCCACCTCAGACTGAGAAAGTTAGAATCTGCATTTAAACAAGATCTTCAGGTTATCTGTGTGCTTGCGAAAGTTTGAGAAGCAAAAGTCTACCTAGAGCTTTTGTGACAGGCTCCTAAGCAATAGCCCTTTCTTCACAAGCCTCCTGCACAGTGATCTTTGTTAATTACAGGTCTGGTTACATAATTCTCCTGCTTAAACATGCCAAGCCCATTTCCATAGCCTGGTTACACTTCTGGCTCCTGCCTTTCTCTCTTATCCTTCCTCTCTCTCTCCCCTACCATCTTTCTCCTTCACACCACACCCAATTACTCAAGGGTCCAGGGCAGTAGCCACCAGCCACATATGACTATTGAGCATGAGCGTAAAATGAGAGGTGATGTAAGTGGGGAATCTACATTGATTTCAAAAGCTTAGTATGGGGAAAACAATGTAAAATAGCATTTTAAACTTTTACACTGATGACATGTTGACATAATACTACTATAGATATATATCTACATAAAATAGAGCATCAAAATTAATTTCCACTGTTCCTTTTGCTTTTTTAAAATGTGGTTTCTAGAAAATTTAAAATATCACTCATTTCTACTGAACGGCACTGCTCTGTGCCCAACACACTCAGGCTTGTGACCTGCATGGACAGTTCTCCTGATTTGGAATTTCCTCCCTGACCCTGTCTGCCTGGAAAATGCCTTCCTGTTTAAATTCTCCTCAGAGTTCCCTGACACTTCATTCAGGATAAAGCAAGGACGCACTCAGCACTTCTGCAGTAACTCACTGTAGGGTTTTATCCAATTGTTTAATGTCACTGACATCTCTTCACAGTGTGGTCTCTCTTACCAGACTGGTTGATTTCTGAATTAAAGGAGAGGGGTGTCTCTTGCATGAAGGGAACTAGGCATTTTACAAAGTGTCATGTTCCATTTTGCCCTCACAAGTAGGCTAAGTGGAGTGAGGCTCAGAGAGGTTAAGTTATTTTTCTAAGGTCACACAGCTAGGATTCAAGCCCAAGGCTCTCAACTTTGAATTGCACCCTTTCCATCTTATATCTCTTTGTACCTCCAGGACTTAGGACAGTACCCAGCATTTTGTTGGTGCACAGAAAATACTTTTTGGATTAAGTTTATTTCTAGTTCACATGAATTCACACATTCAACTTCTATGAACCAGTCCATCCTAAGGGAGATCAGTCCTGGGTGTTCACTGATGATGACTGATGCTGAAGCTGAAACTCCAATACTTTGACCTCCTCATGTGAAGAGTTGACTCATTGGAAAAGACCCTAATGCTGGGAAGGATTGGAGGCAGGAGGAGAAGGGGACAACAGAGGATGAGATGGCTGGATGGTATCACCAACTGGATGGACATGGGTTTGGGTGAACTCCGGGAGTTGGTGATGGACAGGGAGGCCTGGCGTGCTGCAATTCATGCGGTCGCAAAGAGTCAGACATGACTGAGTGACTGAACTGAACTGAACTGGTCCTTACTCGAATTACTAACAGAAATAGGTTAGTTTGGGAGGAAGCTTTGGGAAAATGATATTGACTATATAGGAAATTTGATGATTCATTATAGAAAACAGAAATATATTTCTGAATATACCTTAGAAAAGCTAAGTATACCTTAGAAAAGCTGATTTACACTATTCATTTCTTTTTCCTTTGTCTTTGGAAAATAGAGTATTATGGTTGAAACACCACTAAGTTGGTAATCACAGATCCTGGACTCTGATGCGGCTTCTAATTTAACTTTTAAAGTTGGGGGGGTGGGTGTGTGTGTGTGTGTGTGTGTGTGTGTGTGTGTGTGTGTGTGTGTGTGTGTGTGTGTGTGTGTGTGTGTGTGTGTGTGTGTGTGTGTGTGTGTGTACGCTCGCACGTGCGCTCAGTCATGGTGTGTGTGTGTGTGTGTGTGTGTGTGTGTGTGTGCCGCACGTGCGCTCAGTCATGGTGTGTGTGTGTGTGTGTGTGTGTGTGTGTGTGTGTGTGTGTGTGTGTACGCTCGCACGTGCGCTCAGTCATGTCCGAATCTTTGCAACCCCATGGATTGCAGCCCACCAGGCTCCTCTGTTCTTGGGATTCTCCAGGCAAGAATACCGGAGTGGGTTGCCATTTCCTACTCCAGGCGATCTTCCTGACCCCAGGATCGAACCCATGTCTCTTGTGTCTCCTGCATTTGCAGTCGGATTCTTTACCACTAGCACCCTCTGGGAAGTCCCTTAAGTTGTATACCACTAACTTAACTTTGAAAAGCCATCCACCTAATGGGTTTGGGTTCTTACATGATACAATCAGAGTTTGGAGCACTAGGTATCTTCCAGCCCAAAAGTTCATAAAAATTTTATTTTCTCTGTGATTTTGTATTTTTTTGAATCTTGAAGCATACAAAGGACATTATATTGAATTTGCTTGTGTTAACCTGTTACACAAAAAGGATAAAGAAAAAGATACAAGAACCAAAATTTTGCAATATCTCATTGAGGTAAGCCTTGTCCCTTACCAAACAGCTTTCTTCAAAAAATACCAATGACAGAAAAAAGAAAAAAAAAAAACAAATCTGAATAATGGAAATATTACAGGCAAAACCTTGAAGTTACAAGATTTTTTAACTCAAGAAAACTCTAGAGTCAGTGTTGGTGGGAAAGGATGCCAACCCTCACATAAGAACTGCCAACTTGACATATGTTCAGTTTTGATTATAAAACACTCATAAAATACTGATTAATAATCTCTTATCAGAGAACTTAAGAAATAGCACAACAGAGAAGGAAGCACCCCATGTGAATGATACCTAATAATTGTCCTTTCATTTATTTTTTTCAATATGGGCAAGAGTTAGTTGATAATGACCTTGATCATGACCTCAGGGTAGAAACACAAATTTAAAGATAAAATGACAAATCTCACAAATTTGTCTAGCAGCAAGAAAAGTCTAAAATCTAAGCAACATCTTTGACTAGGAGGGAGCTTGCCAAAAATAGCAAGCATGTAGGTGTAAAGATAGAAAAGCTTCAGAATCCCTGTGATTACTCCTTGGGGGGAGAAAAAAAAACCAGCTTTTTGAGATACAAATAAAGTAGGAATATCAAACTTCGGGAATGCACAGCTCTGTTTAACATCCCTAATTCTTAAATTCCATCTTAATGAAGTCTAAAAAGCCTCAGAGTCCAAAAGAAACCTCGCTCAAGTTACACATTCAGGATAGTAAACAGAAATCGTAACAGTATGATTACAAGAGACTAATTTCAAAGACACAAAAACATTGCCATTTTCACAACCATAGATATATATATGGGCAAAAGTGCCTGCAGTGCTGTATTTACGCTTTCTTGGTAATAAAAACGATTCCATGGATTTAAATTTTTTCAGGATGATGGCAGAATTCTTCATTCTTCTATTTCTAACCATAACCTATGATGCAAATATATTCATACTTGTAGTTACATGTGTAAATATACACATTTTTATATATGTCTATCTCTACTTTCCTATGCACATATACATTTACACATGTATATTAATACCTCCTTTGGATCTCTGCTCAAATGTCACATTATCAGAGAGGCCCTCTTTGACTCCACCCCTTCATTAAATGTTACCCATTTTTACCCTATTACTTTCTTCTTTTTTATTTTTCAGCAGGAGAAATATTTACTTTAGTAGAAGAGTACGTTGTGTTTTTTTTTTTTTAATTTTCATTGGAGGATAACTGACTTACCGCGTCGTGGTGGTTTCTGTGGCACACAATAGTGAACCAGCTATATGTGCATCTATCCCACTCCTTTCTATGCCTCTTGCTTTATTTGTCCATTTATTTATTTATCTTTTCGTGACACCACCACCAGCACAACATGGAGCATATTATGCTTTTCCTATTGTGGTGTAACTTCCAGGAGAGGAGCAATTATTTTGCTCTTGGTCATCACTACACCCAGAACGGAAGGTGGACACAGAGGTCTTCAGCAAACATCCGCTGAAAGAATGAATAGGGACGCTGCTTATTTTGCGTGTGACGCTATTGCTAGCTGTTCTGCGCAACAACGTTTGGTTTTATTTAGTCTTCGGGAAAGATTATGACCTTCGCCTGTTATTATCTTCTTTTTAGGAGTGATAAAAAGAGGAGGGAACTTTCCCAAGCACATTCCACCGGCTAGTGCATTCAACCACTCAACTCTTCTGCATCCTTCCTCGGTCCCTTTGCTAAGGTCACTGCGCATGCACCTTCTACGTGAAAGGGTCCAGGACGGGACAAGGACTGTGAAAGGAGAATGGGGTTAAGTCATCGGTGACTTTGGAGGGAAACCAGAAGAGACAGTCCTGCAGGCCAGGCACTCGGGGAGAGTTTGCCAATGGGAGGTGGGGAGGCGGAGAATGGCGGGCTCCTAGTGTCTCAGACAGTGCGGACAGGTCTAGAAAGACTAGAGGTAGGAACTGACCTTTATTTAGATTTAATAAGATGGAAGGTCTTGGTGGTCTTGGCAAAGGCAAAATCTAGGAGATGTGAAGGCAAAAATGTTCACTCAGGAGGAAATGAGAACAGATCAACTGGGGACTGTAAATATTAATGAAGAAGAACCAAGGAAGGATTGTTCGTATCATCCTGAGAACGTTGACGGAACAGTAACACAGCCATTCAGTTCCCGACTTCTTCATTTCTACTCCAGATACTCACTTGTACACTTAAAATTGTGAACTTTACTGTATATAAATCATGACTCAGTAAGTCTGACCCTTCACAAAAACAAACCATGTAAAGTATGAGACTTAACTATCCACATGGCATTTAAAATCTGAACATCTGTTCTGTTCTTACTAACGAAAGCAGAGATGCTCTTGCTGGTGAAAAATACTTAGCTCTAAGGCAGGCCCAGCATTAGAGGATGTATAATTGAATGTGGAAAATAAAATGATTTGAAAATTACATTACTCATTTTGTGTGGATTAAGAATAAAGTTTGATTACAATATTTCTAAAAATCCAAAGAACTTTATAAAAATAATTGCCCTGTATGCATCAAAAATACTAAGATCAAGAAAGGCAAGGAAAAGCACAGAAAAAAAACCCTTCAGATTAAAGGAGGCTACAGAGACAAGAAAACTAGAAATATCTGATTCTGGATTGAATGCTAAACAACAACAAAAAATAGATAGCTATAAATAACAGTATTGGGATAACTGGCCACATTTGAATTTTCAGTATAGATTAGATAAAGAGTATAGTATCAATGTTATATATTCTGGATTTTGATAATTGCAATTGTGATCATTAGGTGAATTTTCTTGTTCTCAGGGAAAAAAAAGTGGAAAAAAGAAATATTTTGTAAAAAAAATACTCTCCAGTTTCTATCTTTTTTCAAAGGCCAACTCATGTTGCCCCTCTTGTCCCTGAAGATGTGTTTTTGCATTTTTTCCTATGCCCTCAGTGTAGCATTTAATCAAATTCTACTTCACCATTGTTACTTTACTCTTTTCTCATAGGTCTTATCTGTCTCCAAAATTATTAGCTCCTGAAAGACTGAAGGAAGGTTTAAATGTTTTTGGTGTTCTTATAAATGAGTACTAGAATATTATCAACACAATGGGCACCTGTCAAGGCCTTGGCTGCTGTTCTCTGCCACATTAATTTATATTCCGATAAGTTAACCAATTTCCTCACTTTACTAGTATTTTGATAGATAAGAATAATATGTACAGAATTAATATTGGTATCTCATTCCATGTCAAAATCAGAACAGTGTATCAACATGAAGTAAAATTTCATAAATAATCATATATCCTTAGTGTCATATAGCCTCATCTATCCTTAGTGTCATATAGCCTCATATATCCTTAGTGTCTTGATGGAATTCTCTCACTGGTTATATTTTCCTCCTCTCCTTTGACCATGAAGTTCTCACTAAAAATATGAAATTTCATCTCATCATTGCCAG
Source organism: Ovis aries (assembly GCF_016772045.2). Taxonomy (NCBI): domain Eukaryota; kingdom Metazoa; phylum Chordata; class Mammalia; order Artiodactyla; family Bovidae; genus Ovis; species Ovis aries. The sequence continues at coordinate 42,927,910 of NC_056073.1, forward strand.
GTCAATGAGGGGTCTCCCAGGTGGCTCAGTGGTAAAGAATTCACCTGCCAATTGCAGGAGACACAGGAGACGCTGGTTTGACCTCTGGGTTGGAAGGATCCCCTGGAGAAGGAAATGGCAACCCCCTCCAGTGTTCTTACTTGGAGAATCCCATGGATAGAGGAGCCTGGTGGGCTGCAGTCCATGGGGTCACAGAGTCGGACACAACTGAGCACGTGCACACGCATGCATGCACACCTGCACGTGCACACACACACACAATCCCTAACACATGCATGCATGCACACCTGTGCACGCACACACACAATCCCTAACGCATGCATGCATGCACACCTGTGCACGCACACACACACACAATCCCTAACACATGCATGCATGCACACCTGTGCACACACACACACAATCCCTAACACATGCATGCATGCACACGCACACACACAACCCCTAACACATGCATGCATGCACACCTGTACATGCACACACACACACATACACACACACACACAATCCCTAACAGTAGCTCTGATAAGATAATAGTCCTCTGTTGCCCATCCTTTCTAGATTTTTCTTCTGAAAACAAGCAGGAGCTTCATTCCTGCAAAGTCCACATCTTGCTAAATGGTGCAAATTTTCAAAAGAATCACCGGGACTTACACCAGTGGATGTAGCAGGGAAGGTGGGGAGGTAAGACTTGGCTGTAACTGTGTGGAGTTTCTCTCATTTGTTTTGTCTCATCTGCTGTTAATGGACCCAGATGCCCTCTTGAAACCCCAGGCCAGGCCAGGGCAGAGGTGGTAGTCGTGGGCTCTGAAGTTTGCTCCCTTACTCATCCTGAGGTTCCTGTCTAGAAAAGTCACTCTGGGTACAGAACTGCAGTTGATGAAAGCCCTGGGACCCTCAAAAGGGACAACAACCCAGCCTTGTTCCTGCTGTGATATAGCATCTGACCCCAGCCTGATAGGCCATTGAGTCTGGGCAGCATCTGCCGGCCTAGTGATAAATCACAAATAAACTGAGCTTTTGCTCACTGCCTTCTGAACCTTTGTGTAAAAGCAAGCTGGAATAAACTCCCCAAATACATCTCTGTTCTTTGCTTCGATATTCTGGGAAACTATTTTCTCAGGAAATAGTATATCTTTTCCATCTTTGTCTTAGATATTTAAGATTCGTTCCACCTAATACCTTTTGCTTTTCACATTCAAGCCATGGGAGAAGGCTGCTGCTGCTGCTGCTGCTAAGTCACTTCAGTCGTGTCCGACTCTGTGCGACCCATAGATGGCAGCCCACGAGGCTCCCCCGTCCCTGGGATTCTCCAGGCAAGAACCCTGGAGTGGGTTGCCATTTCCTTCTCCAATGCATGAAAGTCTAAAGTGAAAGTGAAGTTGCTCAGTCGTGTCCGACTCTTAGCAACCCCATGGATAGAGGCCCACCAGGCTCCTCCATCCATGGGATTTTCCAGGCAAAAGTGATGGAGTGGGGTGCTGTACTGGTGTCTTTTTCAAAGGAAGTCTTTTTTGGGACTTCCCTGGCAGTCCACTGGTTAAGACTCAGCACTTCACTGCACGGGGCATGGGTTTTAGGAAACTAAAGATCCCGCATGCTGCACTGTGCAACCAAAAAGTCTTTTTCTACAAAGTTTAACTGCACTGAATTGAAGTAAAAATTCAAAATTCTCACACTTTACAACTGCTTTTAATCTCATACCTGAATTCTAAACTATAATAATAGAAACAAATTCTAACTTAAAAAGTCAAGGTCATTAGTAGAGTGAAACTGACAAATTCTTCCACTCTTGCATCTAAAGTTGGCTGATCCCTTGATTCACGGCTTCCCAAGTGGCTCAGGGGTAAAGAATCTGCCTGCCAATGCAAGAGATGCAGGTTTGATTCCTGGGTTGGCAAGATCCCCCAGAGGAGGAAATGGCACCCCACTCCAGTATTCTTGCCTGGAAAATCCCATGGACAGAGGAGCCTGGTAGCCTCCAGTCCATGGGGGTCACAAAAAGTTGGACACAACTTAGCAACTAAGCACCCAGTCAAGCACAAACCCTTGATTCAACCTTATATTTTCTTGTATCACTGTCTCCTTGGCTGTAAAATGAAGGCGTGATCTCTAAGCTCCCTTCTATCCTAATGATTGATAAGAACTCTCCATCAAATTACCTCTTTTTCAGTAAATTGAAAAATCATCCTGATTTTCAATGGTTCCGTTCAATTCAGTTCAATCAGTCATGTCTGATTCCCCGAGACCCCATGAACTGCAGCACGCCAGGCTTCCCTGTCCATCACCAACTCCTGGAGTTTGCTCAAACTCATGTCCATTGAGACAGTGATGCCATCCAACCGTCTCATAATGGAAATATTTTCCTTGGTAGTGGTACTCCACTCATACCGTAACAGTTGATTTTCTAACTGTTCTGAATTTATATAAAACTTATAATTTTCCCGCAGTTGTAAAGTTAGTGCATAGAGTCTGTCCCACCCTCTGTTTCCCTAAACTCACTGCCATGGGTGATTTAACCTGACAGTTTCAAAACATGCAATTTCACAGATGGAATATTTTTATACATGGCCATCATTTCGAGTGTGCCTTTTTCTGTTACTGGGGCTTAGCTAAGTGCTTCTAAAGTAGGAGGAAAAAACAAACAAAATGACTACTTTTATCAAGACTGATGATGGTGGGCACCGACAGGCATGCTCTTCTGCTCAGGAACTGGCTGTCACTTTGAACTCAGCTTCAGAATAGCAATTTCCAGACCAGTGACTTCCAGGACACTTCAGTATTCCACATACTGTGGCAAGGGAGTCTGACAGCTAACACTAGTCCCAACAAACCTGAAGCACGCGTGCACAGCCACTAACAACTGACATTTTCCAGAAACAGGGAGTTCAGTTTTTCCCCCTCGTTTTACTCTTCTTTGTGCTTAGTTGCTAACTTGTGTCTGACTCTTTGTGACCCCATGGACTGCACCCCACCAGGCGCCTCTATCCACAGGATTTCCCAGCAAGAATACTGGAGTGGGGTGCCATTTCCTCCTCCAGGGGATCTTTCCGACCCAGGGATCGAACCGTGTTTCCTGCACTGTAGGGGGTTTCTTTACTGCTAAGCCACCAGTATTCTCCCTACTTGAATACTAATTTCTGAACCTTAGACTGGATCTTGTTGCAAACTCACACTCTGGACTGTTTCAAGCCTTATATTTGATGCTTTGAAATTAATTACTAACAAACACCAGAATTTATAAGAATTATTTTATTATTCAAGAGTCACTTTAACCTGTAACTTATATAACATTGTATATCTATACTTTGATTAAAGATATTAATAAAGTATATTTGTAGAACAAAAAGAGACACCTTAGAAAGCTATATTTATAATGCTGGCAAACACACACAAACACACACACAAACTAGAAGTTCTTGGTTTTGGATGACCATCAGCTTAAGGGTAGCATAAGAAGATCAGTCACATTCCTTTAAGATAGAAGCTTATGTTAAGACACTAAAGGCCATGTGCTCAGAACATTATGTCAAAGGTCCTATTTAGTGGAAGAATATGTAGTCTCTCTCATCACCATGTTGATATGCTAATATTTTGAGTTCCCACAGGTAAAGGGGAAAATTGCATTAAGAAGAAAAGGTTTTAATTGCCCTTCAACTAGTGGTTTTAAAATCTCAAAACTACTATGCTGTTACGAGCACAACACAACCCTTGACTCTTGAAGGGCTGTTTTGTTAAGTAAAAACTACTTTCAGGAATGTGAGAACAGACATCAGCAATAGAATGAGTACAATCAGTGAAATATACCCCCACTACATGCAGAGTACATCATGAGAAACACTGGACTGGAAGAAGCACAAGCTGGAATCAAGATTGCTGGGAGAAATACCAATAACCTAAGATATGCAGATAACACCACCCTTATGGCAGAAAGTGAAGAGGAACTAACAAGCCTCTTGATGAAAGTGAAAGAGGAGAGTGAAAAAGTTGGCTAAAAGCTCAACATTCAGAAAACGAAGATCATCGCATCTGGTCCCATCACTTCATGGCATAGATGGGGAAACAGTGGAAACAGTGTCAGATTTTATTTTGGGGGGCTCCAAAATCACTGCAGATGGTGACTGCAGCCATGAAATTAAAAGATACTTACTCCTTGGAAGGACAGTTATGACCAAGCTAGATAGCATATTAAAAAGCAGAGACATTACTTTGCTAACAAAGGTCCGTCTAGTCAAGGCTATGGTTTTTCCTGTGGTCATGTATGGATGTGAGAGTTGGACTGTGAAGAAAGCTGAGTACCAAAGAATTGATGCTTTTGAACTGTGGTGTTGGAGAAGACTTGAGAGTCCCTTGGACTGCAAGGAGATTCAACCAGTCTATCCTAAAGGAGATGAGTCCTGAGTGCTCATTGGAAGGATTGATGCTGAAGCTGAAGCTCCAATACTTTGGCCACCTCATGTGAAGAGTTGACTCATTGGAAAAGACCCTGATTCTGGGAGGGATTGGGGGCAGGAGGAGAAGGGGATGACAGAGGATGAGATGGCTGGATGGCATCACCGACTCAATCAATATGAGTTTGGGTAACTCCTGGAGTTGGTGATGGACAGGGAGGCCTGGCGTGCTGCGATTCATGGGGTCACAAAGAGTCGGACACGACTGAGCAACTGAACTGAACTGAACTGATCCTGCACAAAATAGAAACTCAATGGATATTCGCTGAATGAATGAGTCAATAAATAAAGCCATGAGGAATGATTAGTGGGTAAAAACATAAAGATATGTACTCAGTTGTGTCCAGCTCTTTGCATCCTCATGGATTGGAGCCCACCAGGCTCCTCTGTCCATGGAATTTTCCAGGCAAGAATGCTGGAGTGGGTTGCCATTTCCTTCTCCATGTATACCTATATGTATAAAACATAATATAAATGAATAAAACCATATTGGCAAATGTGAAAACAATTTACTCTGGGAGAAAAAAAAAAAAGTGTATTAAGACCGAGGAGATCAGGCCTGCTTTAAGGACTTCTTTTCTTGACATCCAGATCCTGAAAAACTTCCAAGTGAGTTCTGCAATGTCATAGAGTCTTGGCTAATAGTAAATGTACTGTTGCTTCAAACACAAGGGAAGAAACCTGAATCTCCCTCCCATTTTTCTGCTGCACACAGAGACCAGCCCAGCAGGTGTGCAGTGATCTGGTCAACCCTGTACTGCTACTGTATGTTGCTTCGAGAAAGCCAGGAATAAGACATAACTGTGATCAAAGGTTTTCTTCCTGAGCAAAACACAGAAAAAACTACCCATATATGTCAGTCTAATACACACACACATGTATTATGCTGCTTTACATCTCTCTTTGGACTAGCAGTTGAGACAAAGGGAGGGGGTGGATCCTGCAGCCTCTGCTATTTAATGGCAACATACTCAGTTATAGTTGGTGAGGTTCAGTACTTGTGTCTGTATCAGCTCTGGTTAAAACACATTTTTTTTTTCCATGGGTATGTACTATATTTCTTCTTTGAACATAAACTCTAGGAGGAATTTTTGTTTTCTCTTTTTCTTTATAAATCTATGTATGTGTGTATGTTTATACCATGATGACTTGTATTTGTGTCATTTATGTGTGTGTATATATGTGCATATATATATCATGTATATGTATATAAATATGTGTATATATAGCCTATGTATGTGTTTGTGTCCTAGAAAACATATCAAGCAAATACAAAACTAATTCATCTCTTGTGTTGATTTTTCCTTTCTCTGATTTTCTAGGGTAATTGCTCATATAACTGCTATTTATTATTAGATTATTTTATTTATTTAATATGATATAGTAGAAAAAGTTGGACTAAAAGTCAGATAACCTGAATTTGAGTCCTATGTCTGGCTTTTGGGCTTGTCATTTAATCCTGTTGACTCTTTAATTTCTTCCTGGTTAAAAATGAGATAGTAATTTACAATGTTTTTATACAGTTAGAAATACATGTAAAGCATTTAGCATGCAATAAATGTTCATTGTGATGACAACTGTGTTTTTATGATTGCCTTTGTCCACGATTTGATCAAAAGCTCCTTGACGATAAAAAACGCAATTTTGAAATCCACCATGGATTTGTTTACCAAAGCAGGAAGCACATGCTGGCACTCTATAAATACGTGTGTATTACACTGAACTACAAGGTAAGTATAAAGATAGAGCACTGTCCTAAGAGCATAATCAAAGCCCACTCCCACTCTCTATGACTTTGTTATCTCATCTTTTCACCTTCTGAGCACACCAAGAGCAAATAAGTATGTCTTTAACAATGGCAGCCATGAAATTAAAAGATGCTTGCTCCTTGGAAGAAAAGCTATGACCAACCAAGGCAGCATATTAAAAAGCAGAGGACACTATTTTGTCGACAAAGGTCCATCTAGTCAAGGCTATGGTTTTTCCGGTGGTCATGTATGGATGTGAGAGTTGGATTATAAAGAAAGCTGAGTGCGAAGAATTGGTGCTTTTGAACTGTGGTATTGGAGAAGACTCTTGAGAGTCCCTTGGACTGCAAGGAGATCCAACCAGTCTATCCTAAAGGAAATCAGTCCTGAATATTCATTGGAAGGACTGATACTGAAGCTGAAGCTCTAATACTTGGCCACTGGATGCGAACAGCCAACTTGTTGGAAAAGAACCAGATGCTGGGAAAGATTGAAGGCAAGAAGAGAAGGGGACAACAGAGGATAAGATGGTTGGATGACCTCCCTGACTCGATGGGAGTCGAGCAAGCTCTGGGAGTTGGTGATGAACAGGGAAGCCTGGCATGCTGCAGTCCATGGGGTCGCAAAGAGTTGGACATAACTGAGGGACTGAATTGAACTGAAGCACACTGAAAAATTATTGTTAATACATATAATTCTCATACTTTGAACCTACACTAATCAAAAGGTGGATTTGATCTCTGTAAAGGTGAGGCATTGATCCACACACACTCTGATCAGTGTCTTCCTAATTACCTTCCAGGATGCACAACATGAGAAAATCTGCATTTGGTGCAACCCACCGGAACAATGGATGCAAAAAGATAACAAGATAACACCGTGACCTGAAACCAGGTTTCCTGACATTAAAAAGTAATAATATACAAGCAAAACAGCAAGCTTTAACAGCCTTTGCTTTTCAGTCCACAGCTCAGACATTCTCATAAGTCATGTAAACTCTGTGTTTCATCTACTTCACCTAAAACACGGCTTCCCCTGGTGGCTCAGATAGTAAAGAATCTGTCTGTAATGCAGGATTCGATCCCTGGGTTGGGAAGATGGCCTGGAGAAGGGAATGGCAACGCACTCCAGTATTCTTGTTTGGAAAATTCCATGGACAGAGGAGCCTGGCTGGCTACAGTCAATGGGGTCACAAAGAGTTGGACACAGCTGAGAGATGAACACTTTAAAGCATGGCTACAGTAAGTATGGGGGAACCACAGTTCATATGAAATATTCAGAGCTGAGTTTTTGCAAATATTTACTATGACTTGACTCCAAAAATGAAACAAGTTGAGCACAAATATTTATTTATTTTTCCCTCTCTATCTCCCAGTTGAGTTTCCAGCTGGCTATACATCTCATAAAAGAATAGACACTAAGATAATTACAATGTCCATTGAATAATTTTTCTTTTGGATAGCTACATGGCCCCTCATTTCCTATCATCAGGGTGCCATCCAGAATCATTATTTTCTGTTTTCTGATACTCTGCCTGTCTAGTTAATAGTACTTCCCCTGGTAAATTCTACTGCTGGCCACTGTCCAGCCTTGTGGAACATTCCCTAAAGGCTACACACATCTCCTCTCAGTTCTAGTAAATTGTTATTACTGCTTTTCCTGTAATTATCCCACATGCATCACAGTTCAAGAAAAGCAAAATATGCTAGATTTACAGACTCAGGTGGAAAAAATTTGTGTCTGTCAATATTTTGAGGAAAAACCTTAGCCATATCCTCAAATAGATATCACAAATCCATATGCAAACACTAGAAGCAGTCTTAGAAACTGGATTAGACACATATGCTGATTGTATTTCGTCCTTATGAATACAGTCATCCTGTGGTTTAAACCACACTTTACTGGAAGGGTCAGTCATGGTACTTGCCGCATGTAATGTGCTTTCTGAGGACATCAGTTGCTTTCCTGCCTTGCTGGGGAAAGCATCCGTAGGCGGTACCCTGTGCAGGAGTTCACGTTTGGTGCCATGTTTCAAACCTCCAGATCTATTGAATTGGACCAAGAAGAGGCACGTGACTGCCAAATCCTAGGTTGACCAGAAACCTATGGGAGGGAGTCAGTTTGTACTCCAGTATCTCAGAACTTATCCATTTAAATTCATATATCTTTTTAGAGTTTTGGGGATCCCTTTCCAAAACTTTTGTTTAGATGTGTTTAGGTGACTTTAAGATAGCTTCAACGAATGCATGCAGACTCCAGGAAGGCAGCAATATAAACGTGCCTGCCTTGGGTGTGCAGAAGTGTGTGGTTATTTATTTGCTTGACCCAAGCAGGCACTATGTATGCAACTGAAAGTATTTCGGATACAGTCAAGGCTTTGACTCCAGGTAGAAGGCAGCTCAGAGAAGGCAATGGCACCCCAATCCAATACTCTTGCCTGGCAAATCCCATGGACGGAGGAGCCTGGTGGGCTGCAGTCCATGGGGTCGCTGGGGGTCGGACACGACTGAGCGACTTCACGTTCACTTTTCACCTTCATGCATTGGAGAGGGAAATGGCAACCCACTCCAGTGTTCTTGCCTGGAGAATCCCAGGGACGGGGGAGCCTGGTGGGCTGCCGTCTATGGGGTCGCACAGAGTCGGACACGACTGAAGTGACTTAGCAGCAGCAGCAGCAGAAGGCAGCTCCTAGTGCTCTGCGCTTTTGCAGGGATCTGAAAAATTTATCCTGTGATGAATGGCTATAATCCACTAAGTAAAATTGAGTCCACATAATTCAGCTGGGTCTGAAGCTCAGAGAAGAGAGGATTTACTACATAAACTCACAATCACATAACAGCAATTATCTGTTTCTGTATATCAGGCCCTGATGCTCATATAGAAAGCTGCCACTGCAGGATGTTTACGTACGTGCTCACACACACACAAAATGAAATGGTTTCTCTCTCTCTCTCCCCGTCACCCCTCCCCCATTCAAAATGGAATGCTTCCACTGCTCTATCTTCTAGACATTGGGCTCTTATTAGGAATACGCCTATTAAATATTTTAAATATTTAAATAACAACATTTTTTATTTTTAATATTTAAAAAATACTTTTACAGTCAGCTTCTTGAAATCCTTCATCTTCTTAAACTTCCTGAATTCTACTTCCTGGTGTCATTGGTGGGTTCTCTGCCATAGTTTTTTTATACATTTCTCTTTTCCCTGTTCTCTGGGCTGGAGCAGGGTCGGAACACAAGTGGGCTTGCACATTGAGAACTGAGCTGTAAATCTCTCTTTAAAGCTCAGTGAGTAACAGTCAAGATAACAGTATTACATAATTCTCCATGAAGTATTCCTGTTTGAAATGCAGCATCCCAGGTGGCTCAGTTGAAAAGAACTCACTTGCCAATGCAGGAGACATGGGTTCAATCCCTGGGCCAGGAAGAGCCCCTGGAGAAGGAAATGGCAACCCATTCCAGTATTCTTGCCTGGAGAATCCCATGGACAGAGGAGCCTAGTGGGCTATGCTCTATGGGGTTGCAAAGAGTTGGAGATGACTGAAGTGACTGAGCAGACACACACATGTGTACACACACACACACACACACATATACATATATATATAGAGAGAGAGCGCACGCAAATGAGAGAAAAAAATATATATCTGTATTGCTTCTGGGAAACACTGTCATAGAAGATAGTAAAAACATTTGTTTCTAGACCCTATTATATAGTAAATTCCAATGTGTGGAAGGGGGTTCCCCCACACCAATAAGCAATGCTTGGACACCAGCTGGGTGCTGGGTATCCTACAATTTACTCCAAGGGAGGAATATCAGATCCCATGAGCTAAGGGCTCGGACTTATAAGACTGTCCCTCCTCCCCTGTGTCCCACCAACTTCAGAGGGAGTTGCAAGGCCAGGTTGTCACCTGTGTGTTGGACTGACTGGCTACAGATCGGAGTTCAACAACCCCCTCTTTGGGTTCAATTAGTTTTCTAGAGAGGGTCACAGAACTTAGAAGTATTTTACTCACTGGATGACCAGTTTATTATAAAAGGTCATTATAGGGCTTCCCTGCTGGCTCAGGGGAAAAGAATCTGCCTGCCAACGCAGGAGACAGGTCCGATCCCTGATCCAGGATGATCGCACATGCTCGGAGTGACTAAGCTCATGCACCACAACTACTTAGCCTGTGCTCTAGAGCCAGGAACTGCAACTAACGGGGCCCGAGAGCCCTAGCGCTTGTGCTCTGCAACAAGGGAAGCTACTGGAATGAGAAGCCTGCACACTGCAACAGAGAGTAGCCCCCACTCACTGCAACTGGAGAACACAGCAACAAAGACCCCGTACAGCCAAAAAGAACCAAATAAAATTATAAAATTAAAAAGGGCGTGATAAAGGATGCAGATGAACATTCAGATGGAAGAGGCTAACAGGCAAGGCTATGCGGGAAAGGGTATGGAGCTCCCAAGCTCCATCTGAGTTTGCCAGTCTTCCCAAATCTCCATCCTCCCCAAGTCTCCTCCAACCTGGAAGCTCTCTGACCTCTCTCCTTTTGAAATTTTTTGTTTTTTGATAGGCAGAGTGAGTTTGTTAGCATAGGATGCTTGTGAGAGAAACAGGTGGGCTAGCATGGAGTATAGCAGCCACAAAAACCAAAGGGGTTGTCTTTTTGAGTTTTTATACAGGCTTCATTGCATAGGCTTGGTTGACTAAATGGTTGGCCACTGATGGACTCAACAGGTCTCCAACCCTTCTCCCCTTCCCAGAAATGGGACTGAAAGTTCCAACCCTCTAAATGCATGGCTCTCTTGGCAACCCCCACCCTTAGGTTAAATGAAAGACTTTCCAGAAGTCACCTAATTAACATAACAAAAAATATCTTTATTGCTTTTATCATAGGAAATTTCAGGGGTTTTAGCAGCTATGAACCAGAAATCCTGAACAAAGACTAAATATATATATGAGAAATATATTTTGGCCATCTGAATGGCTGAATATATATTTCTTATAAATCATAAGATAACAGACGTCAAGGAAATAGTCTCTTCAATAAATAAAAAGCAACCATGAAGGGACTTATAATTAGGGTGGACTTCTTAGTCAATTATATCAAAGGGGGAAAAAAATGGGAAGAATGCAATGAAATTAGGGAAATTCAGTTCAGTTCAGCTGCTCAGTTGCGTCCGACTCTTTGTGACCCCATGAATCGCAGCATGCCAGGCCTCCCTGTCCATCACCATCTCCCAGAATTCACTCAGACTCACGTCCATCAAGTCGGTGATGCCATCCAGCCACCTCACCCCTCTGTCGTCCCCTTCTCCTCCTGCCCCCAATCCCTCCCAGCATCAGAGTCTTTTCCAGTGAGTCAACTTTTCTCATGAGGTGGCCAAAGTACTAGAGTTTCAGCTTTAGCATCATTCCTTCCAAAGAAATCCCAGGGTTGATCTCCTTCAGAATGGACTGGTTGGATCTCCTTGCAGTCCAAGGGACTCTCAAGAGTCTTCTCCAACACCACAGTTCAAAAGCATCAATTCTTCGGTGCTCAGCCTTCTTCACAGTCCAACTCTCACATCCATACATGACTACTGGAAAAACCATAGCCTTGACTAGACGGACCCTAGTCGGCAAAGTAATGTCTCTGCTTTTGAATATGCTATCTAGGTTGGTCATAACTTTTCTTCCAAGGAGTAATGCAATGAAATTAGGGAAATTAGTGGAAATGAAAATCATAGTTAGAGGTGTCTTTTATTTAAGATGAGGCTGTGTGCTTGCTAAGTTGCTTCCATCACATCTGACTCTTCGCAACACCATGGACTGTAGCCCGCCAGGCTCCTCTGTCCATGGGATTTCCCAGGCAAGAATACTGGAGTGGGTTGCCATGCTCTTCTCCAGGGGATCTTCCAGACCCAGGGACTGAACCCATGTCTCTGGCATCTCTTGCATCAGCAGGTGTGTTCTTTACCACTAGCCCCACCTGGGAAGCTAGATGAGGTTACCAGGGATAATTTCCTGAGGGAAACTGCGTGGATTATCTCCCAGGGCATTTGCTTTAATTAACTGAAGTAAATACAACATTACAAAGAAGGTTTAGCTTAGCTGATGAGTCAATCTGAGAGTCAGGATTTCTTTCTTTGGAAAAGAAAAAGAGGAGGATTCTGGCTTCCTTAGGTTTTTAATACACTGGGTCTACCATGCACAGTTGTGTAGGTTACTGAAGCATGAAGGCAGGGAGCCAGAGGGCAGATCCTGGTGAAATCCTGCCTGGCCCCAGGGGCTAAGGCCCTGCTTGAGGGTGTGTCGGCTGGGAGGGGCATCTAGTTCTAATTTGCACAAAGGAACAATATGGGTTAGCAGTGAACCTACAGTATACTACATGGAAAAATCAAATTGCATTTAAATGCTTTATAATATGACACTGAATTTCAAATGTTTATGCTATTTTTACAGAGATTACCCTTTCACACAGTACAGGTTAAAAACAAACAAACAAACAAACAAAAACAGGCCCAAAGTGGAATCATTTCTGCTAAGCCCCACATCAGCAAAATACCTAATCTAACTGCAATTTCAACTTCTCCCAGAAATGGAAGCTTTAACCAGACAATCTTGAATTTTCTGGTCTGTACTAGTGAGGTAATCTTCGTGACAGACCCCTTTCTTGTTCCCCAAAGAAAGTTGAGGGAATCTACTCTTCCCTGCCCCTTTGTGCCAATAAAAGTCTCCATTTTAAACAGCTTTTTAGAGCTCCCTTTGTTTGCTAGATGAGATGTGCCTGACTCACAAATTGTTGAATAAAGCCAATTAGATCTTCAAACTTACTCAGTGGAATTTGTATTTTTAACACTATCTTCTAGGTTACTGGTTTCAGTCAGGTGTCTGTGCTCATGGGGAATGGGAATTAGGGAGCTCTTGGACATGTTTTTAAGATTCTGCAAATTTTCTGCAGGAACTGGTTTGATTTCATGGTAGCTCAGACAGTGAAGAATCTGCCTGCAATACAGGAGACGGGTTTGATCCCTGGGTTGGGAAGATCCCCTGGAGAAGGAAATGGCAAACTACTCTAGCATTCTTGCCTGGAAAATCCCATGGCCAGAGGAGCCTGGCGGGCTACAGTCCATGAGATCACAAAGAGTCAGACGTGACTGAGCAATAATACTTTCACTGTCACACTCTCACTTAGATGCAGTCTAAAAAATAACATATTACTCTCTTTCGCGATAGGAACAAGTAATACTAAAGAGGCCTTTGAGATGAACCCAATAAACCAATGGCTTGTGCGTAACACGTGAATCCAAAGAAGAAATGGAGGTTTTACTTTGCTATATCAAAACTATCACCTGGCCCTTGCAATAGCCGGGCATGCTGAAATCTAAATTCCCATTGCCATAGAGTTGATACCATATTCACATTTTGAATGGTAATTTAATTTCAGCCCAACAACATGTTTTGCCACATTAAATTAGTTTTGTTAATTTGCTTTTAATTGATTTTATAACCTCTACTTGATTATTAATTTGTTTTGATTTTATGGTTAGACAAGGGCTCTGAGTGTAAGGAGTTTATAACCAGGTTTGCATTATGTACAGATTTAACATGGTATTAGGTTGCATGTGTACATAACAAAAATAATTTAAGTCATTTTCAGGGGTCCAATAATATTTTTTTCTTTTAAAATGATCTATATATTACTGAACCCAGAGAAACCCCTTTACACCTTCAATACTCCTCCCAATGGGAACACAGAGTTATGACAGTCATCCCATCCATGTGTGTGTACCAGGCATTAACTGTAGTCTGAATAAATCTCAGAGATGTCCTTGTTATTATTCCTCAGATGTGTGCAAATACCACTGTTTTGAATGAAGTAAAAAATGTTTGACTCAATTCTTCATCATTTACACTGATCAATGGATACTTAATACAAATCTTATATACATCTTTACAGTGGTGTCAGGGGAAACTTTGAAAATTTCTAACTTTAAAAGTGAGTCTTTCTATTAAAATGAAAATTATTATTTTGGGAGCCCATTGGCTATTTTGTGGAAAGAGCGTGGGTCATAATTTTATTTTGCAATAAAGGTGAGATTTTCCAACAGGCTGTATCATGTAAATGACCCTTCCTGGTTTTTCTCCTTTTCTAAGGAATCTAGGAATCTTTGATATTATTCTACAGTCCAATATCTTATTGCCTTAATCTATGAATGAGTGGGAAGAAGGAGGTAAAGACCAATTTGATGATATAACTAGTGTTTAACATTTCTTATGCTCTTAAGTTAGTGAAGACTGTGGATGATTAATGAAAATAGAAACAAACTTTAGAATAATATGTCCACTTTGTTGAAATAACTCTGTTTAATGGTTGGGCAGGATTTTATTCACACTATGGGAAAATGGAGCAAGAGAACTGATTTTAACATACACAAAGCATCTCTGATTTTCCCTAGAACCGGAGCTGACACCTGCCCAGTGACAAACGCTGTCTGATGCTTTTCAAAGCTGAGCGCAGATCTTTTCGGGATGGGGCTGTGCACATGCCAGGACCACTGGGCGGGTCAGGTGGACAAGATCCGACACCTGCTTTACCAGAGGCTGCTGAAAGCAGTGGCTCAGGTTTCTCAGAGTAAGCATTTTCAGCTCAAGTAGAAAGACTGTTTTCTTATTTGGGACTAACTGAAATCTGTAAATGGTAATGAGGCATTTGTTAAGACAACAGAAGAAATTCTCACTTTTTCCTTCTATCTATAAGTAAACAGGAAAAGGAAAACAAGACAGTGTTGGCTATATAACCAATATTGTCTTCTGTTGATGGGGATATGTATAGCCGAAATAAGTAAACATTTATAGCCAAAATTGGAGAAAAATATTCTTTTTTGGTTAAAATACTGCATATGCATTTTAAAGAAAAAGATCTTTAGGCAACAGCCCTTTTAAAAAACAATTTGCATGCATCACTTGAGTGTTTTGACTAAGGTGACCTTTAAGATTTTAAGAGCCATTAGAACAGAGAATATGAATGTCTTTCTACCTTCTAGAATAATGCCTGGCATAGACTGAGCATGCAATAAATAACTGTTGAAGTAATTATTTTTAATTATTTATTTTTAACTGATTTAACATAAAAATTGATGAATGGCTCCTTGTCCCAAGAATCTATGAAAAGAGTTGAAAATCTCTTGTCTTCTATCAGATCTAGAGGTAGGTCAGCCTGGTGATACAGTATACTCTAGTCAAAACCATTGGCAGGAGAAAATCTGAGACTCTGAGATCTTAAAATACCAAGCTTCTAAAAAATTTGCTAGAGTAAGAGCAAAAGAAAACCACCTGCTCCTGAACTCCCATATGTACAAACTACATTCCATCCCGCTTTGCATCTCACACGAACCTGCATATTTTCTCCACCACAGAAGATTTTAAAAAAACCCACACATTGAGTTTTATTTTAATTTGGCATTTGGCAATCACAAAAAAGCAACATATCCCAGAACCAGCCTTTATTATCATAATGCAAATTTATGCTGTGAGTGGTACTATGAAGTCACATTAGGTCCCATGCAGGCACATTAATCACCCATGATTAATGAATTCACTGAACAGAAATAGATTTATGTCCTCATATTGTGTTTGCTACATTACTAGTTAGCTATGTGGCAACAGATGGCCAACACCAACTTCCTCTAAATAAATGGTGTTGTTTTTTTTTTTTAAATTTAAAACAAGACCACTAATTTGGAAAGATTTTGTGCAGTCCAATGTTCACAGCAGCATTATTTACAATTATAAGATAAGGAAACAAGCTAAATGTCCATCAAAGGATGAATAAAGAAGGTATGGTGTGTGTGTGTGTGTGTGTGTGTGTGTGTATACACATACATATAATGGAATATTACTCGGTTGTGAAAAAAAGAAAAAAATTCTGTCATAGCAAAATGGACAGTCCTGGAAGTAACATAAATCAGACAGAGAAAAAGCAATACTGTATGATATCACTTATTTGGGGCTTCCCTGGGGGCCCAGCTGGTAACAAATCCACCTGCAATGCAGGAGACCGGGCTTCGATCCCTGGGTCAGGAAGATCCCCTGGAGGAGGGCATGGCAACCCACTCCAGTATTCTTGCCTGGAGAATCCCCATGGACAAAGGAAGCTGGCGGGCTACAGTCCATAGTGTCGCAAAGAGCCAGACACGACTGAGCGACTAAGCACACATCACTTATATGCAGAATCGAAAAAACACAGCAAACTAGTGAGTATAATAAAAAAGTAGCATACCCACTGATACAGAGGAAAACCCGCGGTTACCAGCCAGGGGTGGGGAACAATACAGAGGTGAGAAGTAGGAGGGATAAACCACTGGATGTACAACAGGCTTAGGGATATACTGTACAACACAGGGATTAGCCAATATTTTGTGATGAAAAAATTTTAAGTTTTAAAAATTAAGGTATTTATTGTAACTTTTCAAAATAGGAAGCATCATTTCATTAGGGGAGTTTCTTGGGAGCAGAACATTGATTTACCCTAGGGTCACAAACATTAGGAAACTGGTTTTTGAAAAGTTGAATAAGATGTGATATATGATAGTATGGGGGTTCCTGAGTAAATAATGTATTAAAAAGTTTAAGAGACTGGGTTCATCCTGGAGAGGACACTGAATGAAATCCCTGAACACTTCTCTTGCTCACTGTTTGTTTTTTTTTTTTTTGCCACACCAGTGTGGAGTCCTAACTACTGGACCACCAGGAAATTCTCTCTTGTTCATCTTTCTAACAGGCTACCTGGGCTAGTGAGGACCTTAGAGGGTCTTGCCTGGTGCTCTCATCCCTTCAGCATGCCCTAAGGAGAAAGTCTCTTTGGAGACTTGGAGAAAGTCATGGGTCCCTCAGTTGCAGACAGACTCTAACAGTGACTCAGGAACTTAGCAACACTTCCCTCACTGGGAAAAGACTTTGATTTTGATGTCAAGGCCAGCACCTCTTTCTAAGACCCTCCACTAAAACTGACTATATGTCTGTGCTGCAGGTGAGATGTTGCATTTCAATATGCCACAGATACCTAACTGCTCAAAGAATTGTTGGTTTGATTATATTCAAATCTCTGTGAAGTGTCAGGGAACTACAGACATGCCCCGGGGTCTCCAGGAGTTTACATTGAAGTAGATAAGATGATAGAATAAAATAGGATAATATCTGACAGTGCTTTGTAAAGTGTAGGGGGTTATGCTGACATTCATCATGAATATTACATAAAAGGTAGCTAATAATATCAAATATATAGGTAAATATAAGACAGACTATTTCCAGTACAAAAATATGTATCCAACCTCATCTGGAAGAAATGATACTGTCTCAAATATTAAATTTTATTAATTCTCTCACCTTCCAGTTGAATCTTTTTCTTTTTACCCACTACTGCTTTCTCTTGTCCTTTACTTCTATCTATACTCTTTAATTTCCCAGAGTAATAAAAGTCTTGAGCAAAAATTCTGAGAGGAAAACGGTTTTTGTGTTTAGCATGCAATTATCCAATCAATGCAAAATGAATGACAAGTATGTTCTAGCCTAGAAATGGAAAGAAGAAAAATGAACTCCCCAAACAAAAAGATATCTGACTCTCAGAATGGGATAAAATTGGATGTTTTAGTTAAAGTTTGCTATTTTTAAGTATTGTATGAGAAGTAGATATTCTGGCAAAGTGAAAAGTCCATGTGGTCTAAAGATTTTTTAAAATGTCAAGTTGATGCCTGAAGCAAATATTCACAGCTCAGATATTATGAGATCTGTGAAATCTGAGGTTTTATATTAGAATTGAGACAGGAGTTTAACTGACAGCCTTCTGGGTCTACTGCACATGGTTCTTAGGGCTAGTTTGAAATGTGCTGTTTTTCAAGTATCTGATTTAAACTAGGTAATAGAATTAATCCCTGGGTCGGGAAGATCCACTGGAGAAGGAAATGGCCATTCACTCCAGTATTCTTGCTTGGGAAACCCCCTGTGCAGAGAAGCCTGGAGGCCTACAGTCCATGGGGTTGCGAAAGTGTCGGATACGATATACTGACTAAAGAGCAACACAGAATTAATAAAATTGTATTTTTCATTCGTCTAAAAAGGTGAAAAAATTGTGTAAGTCTGAACAATATACTAGTGATTGAAATGAGCCTAAATGGCACAAGTTACGTTAACCAGAAGTTAATTGGGGAAAGGAGAACCATTTTTCACAGCACTCAAGTATTAGCTGATGCAGAGTATACAAATACATATACAAGGGTCAACTCCTAGATACAAAACACCATTAAGAAATCTTAGCATAAAACAGAATGTGGCTGAGATAACCAGTCTTTTTATTTGCAGATTTAAGCACTGTTTATGGGGTCGCACAGAGTTGGACACAACTGAAGTGACTTAGCAGCAGCAGCAGCAGCAAGCACCTTTTAATACCTACCCCCAGCTTCATTTCAGGAAAATGTAAACAGAAACCACCACATACGAAAGACTATGTACTTTCAAAATCTACTAGCAAAAGGCTTCTGAGAGGCTTCCGCTCAATCAGCTCACCAGATTTTAAAGATCTTTTTATTACTTTGAAGTGAAGTGAAGTGAAGTGAAGTGAAAGTCGCTCAGTCACGTCCAACTCTTTGTGACCCTGTGGACTATACAGTCCATGGAATTCTCCAGGCCAGAATACTGGAGAGGGTAGCCTTTCCCTTCTCCAGGGCATCTTCCCAACCCAGGGATCAAGCCCAGTTCTCCCACATTGCAGGCGGATTCTTTACCAACTGAGCTATCAGAGAAGCCCAGGGCAGATTTTCTTACTCAAAGGTCTCTTTCTTATCACGTCCATATTGTATCTTTATATAAATGTCTGGAAATCCTGCTAGGTTTGGTACAAGTTTAAATTAAAAATGGGACTTGAAAATAGGGTCCATTTGCTGTGATCTGTAATCAGTTTTAACACTTTTCTGAGCTTAAACGATACATCCGAGTACACACAGAGCTTTAAATATGTTTGCGAGCAGAGGGGGCACCCTTTACCCAATATAAACCAATATATACCTTTTAATTTAAGAGTGAAGGTGGGATGTTATTTTTGATCAACAAATAGTTACCCGGGAAGAGTTGATTTCACGCTCAAGTCTAAGTAGTATATTTGCTTGGTATTCGAGAATGATGAGACCATCCCCAAGCACCATTTACTCCACTGAAAATAAGTCAAAACACTACAGAAGGAGAGCATATGGTCCAAGTACCATGGTAGAGAAAATGTTACTTAACAGATGAATGTAGGAGAAAGGCCAGTGAGTAGAGAAAGCTGGGCACAAAATACTTGTTACATGTTCAAGTAAATCCAGATAAAAGAAGAGAAAGAACATATCTATTGAATCACAATACTTTTAAATAGGTTCATTATTGTTAGGTTCGCTTCACAAAATCTGCTTTCTCCCCTAATGAAATGTGTCTATACGCCTATTTGCAAATGTATTCAGGAATTAGATCTGAAATCGAGGCACACATAATGAATGTTGTTTGAATAATTCTGTGACAAAAATCAGCATGTGAACCTGCGTACCCTGAATTAGCACCTGGACTATGCATGCTCTGCGCCTTGGGAACACAGTGGCTTCTTTGGGGAGCTTATAACCTAACCAGGTAAATCAGATTCGCTACACTTCTGTGCATAAATGGAAAATGAAACCAAACCTCTCTGACGTTCACCCCACTCTAGCTGGCTAGGGGACTTGTTCTCACCTTTCTTTATTGGCTGATACCCTTGAATGATGAAATCAGTGTCCAGTGCCTCCAGATTTCTGCCCTGTTCACTCTTAACAGTAACTGGGCTTCTACCTCTTGATCAACAACCTCTGAAAAAGGCAGCAAAGGAAAGAACCAGTCAGTTCTCCCTGGGACACTCTGCTGCTGCATGTGAACTTGTTGAACTGTATTTCCCTAGAAAACCCTCTCTCCCCAGGCTTCCTCTTGATGCCCCTCTGCCTCGGTCCTACGGTCCTCCTCGAATGCTAGTCTGGCTCCTATTCTCTCTGCACCCCTTTGAAAATGGATGTTCCTTGGGGGTGTGTTGCCAACCCTCTTCTGTCTCTAACTGCAATTTCCCTAGCATAAGGCTCCCTTATGTTCTGCCAGGTCATACAGAAAAGATATGTTCTGCCAGGTCAATACAGAAAAGGCTGGTAATGGATGTAACTGAGCTTATGGTGTTGATCAATTCACAATATATACATGTATCAGATCATTACGTTGTACACCTGAAACCAATACAATGGAGTTGTTGTTCAGTCGCTAAGTCATGTTCGACTCTTTGTGACCCCATGGACTACAGTACACCGGACTTCCCTGTCCACTATCTCCCGGCATCTGCTCAAATTCATGTGCACTGAGTCAGTGATACCATCCAACCACCTCGTCCTCTGTCATCCCCTTCTTCTCCTGCCCTCAATCTTTCCCAGCATCAGGGTCTTTTCTAGTGAGTCAGCTCTTTGCATCAGGTAGCCAAAGTATTGGAGCTTAAGCTTCAGCATCAGTCTTTCCAGTGAATAATCAGTCCAGAATGGTGAGGGTACCCGGATTTTGGCACAACGCAATCACTGAGGAGACACTGAATAAGAATCTTTGACCTGGGAGTTCTTTCCCACCTATGACTTTAGTAAATACGAACACTTCTCTCTAGCTCTGATCAGTGTATTCACTTCTTAAGGGGTCATCCACTAGGGTGTCACACAAACACCCTCTCCCCTCCCCCCATGTATGCAAAAGCCCCTTAACTTGTCCCATGAGTGTCTCCCAACATCTGTCCCCTGAACTGGTGAACAGAACTTAGTAGGTCAAGGGAGAAACTTAAAAGGGTCTCCATTCCTCATCCTATAGTTCTATAGTCAACTGGTTACCAAGTCCTGGCTATCCTATCTTTTAAAATATCTTGATTGTAAAATGAGTGTTCCATCCCTGCTATTACTGCCTCAGCTCAGGCCTCTATCATGTTCTGCGAAACTTTTAAGATAAACTAAGTACCTCCCAGCCTCCAGCATTCACCTTTGCCAGCCCACTGTCCTCACTGCGGTTGAGTATCACAGGAGCACAGCATTCTTTGACCCTCCCCAGGTTCCCCTCAGCAATTTCCTGCTCACACAACATGCTCCCGTCCCATCTGTTTTCTTGCTCTTTGTGGTGTGAGCACACAATGTGCCTTCATGTCTCCACACTCATTCTTTCCTCTGTCTTCCTGGGGGACACTGCTCTTGAGCTCTACTCAAGCACCGCCTTCTCCAGGAGCCCCGCTGGGTCCCAAGGCTCTGCCGGCTGAGACCCCTATTCCTGCTGACCGGTAGGGCACTTGTTACTTCACAGTCTCCTCCCCCAGCTGCCTTCTCTCTAGTCTGTTGTCTGCAATGGCAGAGATGCCCTGATCAATACTGCAAATCATGTATCATCATTTAAAGATGAAACCTAAAAAGCAAATGCAATTTGTAGCGATGGATTCCTCTGATTAGAAGCTCTTCAGTTCCTGAAACCTTTCCCCATATGCCTCCATGCAAGGTTTCATCCACGAAAAATCCTCCTCCTCCTCCAAGGATCAGCCCAAGCGATCTCAATAAGGGTTCCCGAACTGTCCCAGGCAGGGCTGGTCTTCACTGTCTGTGTCTAAACTATGACACTGCCCTTTGCATTGAAACCATCTGTTTACTACTCCTCTACCTAAGCAGACTTGAGCTCCTGAGAGCTAGGAGTTTGTTCCCACCTATCTTTTTGTTCCAAGTGTTCATCCCAGGGTCCAGGTGTGGGGGACGCTAAACAGAGGTAGGGTGGGAAATAGTTGTATTAACACCGGGAACACTGGCTCCACTATCACCCCTCTGGGATAATTGCGAAACCAAGTTTAAGAGTCTCCACAGTGGGAGGACACACCAAGGAGGCTTTCCAAATGAAAGGGCAAGAGGACGAAGTCGTCGCTGACTCATACCCTGCTTCCCACGTCTTGTGGCATTTCAAATTGCATAATCATCTCAAGCAGTTAGAATTATAAGTGACTAAACACTGGTATATCACATTTTTTACCTGCCTACCGAGTTAAATACTTAGCCCCATAAATTGCTTAAATTACCTAAAAGAGGCTTGAATCTTGAATCTCCTTAGTCACAGCCTGCGCAATGGCTTGGGGCAGGTGGCCTTAGCCAAGAGACTCAAACTAGGGGGTTAAAGAGGTTTTCCTCTGAGCCTCTAAGCAGATCTGTGCAGAAGAGGGAGCAAAGCAAAAGCAGCAACTCACAGAGGGATCTCACAGCTGAGCCAGCTGGCTCTGTGCGCATCTCCCAGCAGGTGCTGAGTCTCTCTCAGCAGGTGCAAAGCTTAATTTGCATCCTGGGCTGACTGGGCCTGCAGTCCCTACTAATAATACCAGTGAACATTTGCCAAGTGCTTACTAGGTATCAGAAACTCTTTCAGAACTTTACTCCTATTGCCTCATCTAATCCTCACAACTATAAAAATAGATGCTATTATTATTATCTCTGATTTACTGGAAAGCAAGAAAGGCATAGACGGGTTCAGCAACTAACTCAAGTGTTGTTCAGTCATGTCCAACTCTATATGACCCCAAGGACTGTAGCCCGCCAGGCTCCTCTCTGTCCATGGAATTTTCCAGGCAAGAATACTGGAGTGGGGTAGCCATTCCCTTCTGCAGGGGATCTTCTCAACCCAGGAATCGAACCTGGGTCTCCTGTATTGCAGGCAGATTCTTTACCATCTGAGCCACCAGGGAAGCCCCAACTAATTCAAGGTCCCATTCTTAGTAAGGGCTAGAACAGGAGGCACACTCAGGGAGTCCCTCTCCACAGCCTGTGATCTAAGCCAATGACGCCAACCAAGACCAAGATAGGGACTCACTGCTTTCTCAAAGAGAAGGTGAAAAGAAAGGTTTTGGCCATCCATACAAATTCATCCTACCAAGATCTTCAGTTCAGTCGCTCAGTCGTGTCCGACTCTTTGCGATCCCATGAATCGCAGCACGCCCAGGCCTCCCTGTCCATCACCAACTCCTGGAGTTGACTCAAACTCATGTCCATCAAGTCGGTGATGGCATCCAGCCATCTCATCCTCTGTTGTCCCCTTCTCCTCCTGCCCCCAATCCCTCCCAGCATCAGAGTCTTTTCCAATGAGTCAACTCTTTACATGAGGTGGCCAAAGTACTGGAGTTTCAGCTTTAGCATCATTCCCTCCAAAGAACACCCGGGGCTGATCTCCTTCAGAATGGACTGGTTGGATCTCCTTGCAGTCCAAGGGACTCCCAAGAGTCTGCTCTAACACCACAGTTCAAAGGAAATCAATTCTTCGGCGCTCAGCTTTCTTTACAGTCCAACTCTCACATCCATACATGACCATTAGGAAACAGTACGGAAAAATCCTATCTCTTCTCAGGATCTTTTGCCCAAAAGGGTTTGATGGTGTTAGTTGTTCTTCCCAGGATCTGTTCCCTAAAAGGGATCTGATAAGCATTCTAAGTAATTTGTTCCTATAGAAAGAAACTCTATTGTACCAAGTCACATAAAATTTGTCAAAATCAGGTAATTACAGTTCCCACTTGATGTAGGTATTGTTCAAACCCACCAGGTCTCCCTCTTTATATCAAAGAAAAATGCTAAGCCCATTAGGTGATAATTTTTGTCCACATAACATTTACATTTTCTGCTTGATTTATGTATTCGGCTAGAATATGTTTAAGTAATTCAAATAGGATTTCTTAATGCTTTTTAAGTTTGTCTTATCATTTTTCCTGGAATCTTCCATCCTTTGGCCACTTTCCTAATTAACAACCTCTCATTTCAAATCCCTTTATACATTTTCTTCTATATATCAGAATGGTCAGAAATGACCCAGAGAGCCTTAAAACACACCAAGAGAGCAAATGTTCTCATTTATTACCATATACTGCCCTGATGCATAGATTCCAAGGCTCTGCTTTGGTTTCTTAGTGTACATATGCATATTCCTTTATGATGGTCATTGAACCACATTGTGAAAAGAAGAGTGTAAAGGAGTTTCTCAAATCCCTACCACAAGACAGGTTCTCCTCTGGGAGGCTCATTTCATTTACAGCTCCATATACTATCGATTAACAACTATTCCAAAAACAATAAAAAATCTTTCTCTCCACTGCTTGAAAAATACATGTGAGCTGCAGAAACCAAAATACAATTTTAAAAGTGTCTCTTTGGAAAGCCTGCATGTGATGACTTAAAAACATTTTTTGTTGTTGGAGTTTAGAAATTGTGCTAAGGACAGTAAAGTGAAAGTGAAAAGTGAAAGTGGAAAGTGAAAGTGAAAAGTGAAAGTGAAAAGTGAAAGTGAAAAGTGAAAGTGAAAAGTGAAAGTGAAGTTGCTCAGTCGTGTCTGACTCTTTGTGACCCCATGGACTGTAGCCCGCCAGGCTCCTCCCTCCATGGGATTCTCCAGGCAAGAGTACTGGAGTGGGTTGCCATTTCCTTCTCCAGGGGATCTTCCTGACTCAGGGATCAAACCCAGGTCTCCTGCATTGCAGGCAGATGCTTTAACCTCTGAGCCACCAGAGAAGAAAACAGTAAGGCGGGGAGAATTCTAAATAGCTGCTGCCTCTTGCTTCAAGATGCACCTTTCCAGTTGGCAAGGCTAATATGAGGACATTATAACTGATTCACCACTAATTTAATTGAGATTAGATTCCAAATCTAGTTAGTGTATTATAGTAACTGTGAAAATGCTGCATTGCTAACTACTTGATCTTACTATTAAGCGGACTGCAAAAAGAAATCCACTTTCTTCTTCGTAAGTGTCCAAATGACAAAGTGATAAAATATTTTCTTTGAAAAACTGTTAAATTGTATCATAAATATATCTATTTTAAAGATGAAAGCATATTTTCAGCAGACATATCTGTAGCTCTCATCTTAGCCATATTGATTTTTCTATATTAAAATAACAGTGAAGCAATAATATAGTAATTTCACCTATCACCATGTTCCTAGAGCCCCTGAAGTAAATAAATATTTGAATGTTAACTTGTCAGATTAAACTGAGCAAGCAAAACCAGCCTGGTACTTTTCCTTTGATACTTTCAGCATTTAATAAAGCATGCCTCAACCACTTATATATTATACCTAGATGGTACTTAAAGTATGCCGATCAAATATTAGGCTCAACTCTGTGAACTGAACAGTGCTGTGCTTGTTCAGCAGCGGTGTAAACGTTTAACAACCGGCTCTCTCAAGAAAGTTCCTTAGAGAGAACTTTCTCTTAATTAATGTCCTTAGTAATTTGTAGTAATGCTTGCTGATTTCCAATACTCCCTCCAGGGTTGATTTCAAATTATAGATATGATGTCACTGACCACGAAGTTGAGAAGGGTGTCTCCCAGTTGGCTCTTACGACCCTATGTGAGCTGGAACTAAGCTACTACTTTTAAATGTCTAGATTTCAATGAATTTCCCTTTCTCTGTCTTTTTTTCTCTCTCTGGGGATCACAGAGTTCTCTGGGACATAATTTTCCCAACTTCAAGATAAATTAATTAAAACAAACAATCTCTAAACTGAGTCCAATGCTAAACAGCAAGGATTCAGGTGCAAATAAGGGAGAAACAGTTCCTCCTCTTAGGCAGCTTGGAGTCCAGTGGATGTCAATGTTCCTACAGATGGACTGAGCTGTTGATGAAACTGTTCAATCTATATTGAGCCTGTGATGAATGCTTGTCATATTGCTACTTAATGAAACAAGTTATAATAAACCATAACAAGCCATCCCTTCTTTTTCTAAAATTTTGTCCAGGTTTGAGAAGGGAGCTTTGTAAATCTAATAAAATATTTATCACTGTGATACAACATAGAGATTTTATGTTAATTAAACTGAGAGTGTTTCTTGCTTGAAATGTTTGAAAGGTGTTTACTGAGTACCTACTATGCCAGGCACTTTGCTTTATATCCCCCTTTCATGGAGTTTTCACATAATTTCTCAGTCATTCTGAGAAATCAGTATTCCTGTTGTATAGGTGGAAATGGCAAACCACTCCAGCATTCTTGCCTGGGAAGTCCCATGGACAGTAGCCTGCAAAGACTAAAGTTCATAAACATAATAAATTTGCCCTAAAATTGCCCAACAGAATCCGAATTCATACCCAGGTCTGTCTGACCCAAGCCCATGGTTATTCCTCTACACACAATGTTTCCAGAGCTGTCAGAAGGGTTGTGACCTCTTATCTGACCAGAGATTCCCACAAGAGCCAATACTCCTCAGACATTTTTCTCCGTCTACGTTTGATGATGTGTTACAAATCTGCAGGTCCTCAGGGAGATTTATCCCTGGGAAGATCAGAGCTCTGCCTTTTCCTTGCCACCGTACTTCCTCATCTGCTCCTAACTATATGACCTCTAGACCTTCATCCCAGGGACACATTTTATTCTAACACTAGACAGAGCGAGGAATGTAATGGGTGAAATTATGTGAACCTACAGGCTTGAAACTGTTTTTCTCAGGGGAAGAAGATAATGAACCCCAGCAACAGATTTATGGAAACTGGGGCTTCACGGGGAAAAAAGAGTATGTTTTTATGAACTCATATAAATAACACAATCATTTTTCCTTTTGAACGAAAGAGCAAGCACGAGAGATGAAAGGAATTATAATTTTAAAAAGACAGTAGCATGCACTCAAGATTCAGTGCTGTTATTGGACCGGAGTTGAGGTTTCTAGAGATTGACAGAGAACAAAGCCCACTAAGAACCAGCAACTGGAAAGAGAATCACACCACCTTTAATAAACAGTGGTGCTGAGTGTTTTTGCCCAGTTGCAGTGAATGCACTGCAAATCTGATTCAAATCCCAGGGACAGAGGAGCCTGGTGGGCTACAGACCATGGGCTCGCAGAGAGTCAGACACAGTGGAGCAACTAACACTTTCACCTTTCAATAGCAACCATAACATGCTTCTCATTTTCCCCCAGTTTTGAATGATGCATTGTGGCTGCAGGAAGCTTTTCATTTGAACATTACATCTGTTTCTCTACTTGATCCCTTTCTAGCCTTTATCATAACATATGTGATTTCTTCTCAAAACCAGTATCACCACTTGAACCTGTCTGAGATAATAAAGTTAATATGAATCCTTACTGGTCTGAGCCTTGGTATAAAGTTAAAGGGCTTCCCAGGTGGCTCAGTGGTAAAGAATACGCCTGCCAATGCAGGTGCTGCGGGAGACGAGGGTTTTAGCCCTGGGTCAGGAAGATACCCTGGAGAAGGAAATGGCAACCCAGTATTCTGGGTAACTCCAGTATTCCTGCGTGGAGAATCCCATGGACAGAGAAGCCTGGTAGGCTGCAGTCCATGGGGCCTCAAAGAGTTGGACATGACTGAGCGAATGAGCACGCACACGTGAAGCTAAAAGGAATCAGATCTTTCACAACTGGACTTTTTCCCCCCAACAATACATTTTTATCTATTATTAATTTATATATTTTTATGCATTGTATTCTTTTTTCCACTCTCTGGGCCTTGCCACCAAATATCCTAGCTATCAAAGTACTATGATGGTTGAATTTAAATGACATAGCCAACTAATGCTTTTGAACGAAGCATGCACAATTTTTGCAAATCAGTCAGTGATACACTGAAAATGCATTCATATTTGTGTACAAAGTGCCTGCTTACAGCTTCTCTTTAGACAAATCACCTATGATAAATGAAGTTGACGACACAGCACTAAGAGAGAATGAACCGTATGGTTGGTTGAGGGATTATACCAGCCTTTCCTGTGCTGGCTAAATTCTGTCATTGTTTCTTTCCACTTCAATATTTCCACTTCAGTGTCTTTAATAAGTGGAATCAAGGAGGAGAGAGAATGCAGATCCTAGCAGCTATAACTCTGCTGAATTGTTCCTGTAATTGGGTTTACGAAAGGACTCTGTAGATGATGTATTTCTTTACGAGGTAACTTTACAGCAGAAATTGTTCATACAGATCGTATTATATGAGCTGTAACCGAGAGGCCGATGAAGTGAGTTTAAGGCTGATTTGAGCTTACTTTGGCTTGACCTGGCATTATTTTTATGGATGGTTCTAGTTGGTCTGAGACTTAACACACACTTCCGTTTATGTGGTTTTGCCATTCATGAGACAAGTGGTGACATGATTTGACTCAGACGTGGGGACGAGAAAAATAAGAGCATCTTTTTTTATTTTGAAAAATGTAAGTGTTCTTAAGATACCCAAAAGGAATATGATCTGAACTATAGATTCAAGCATATGAATAAACTGAAAAACAAAGAAGAATTTTTGAATTAACTAAACAAACCAAGCATTAATTATGGTGACTGTTGACCATGCTCTCGTGTTTGCCTCATAAAAGAGGGAGGGTTTTGTGGTGAGAACTGAGTGGCACATGGGGTAATAAGGACCATCTTGGTTAAAACATCAGAATCCACACTCATGATTTATTCCTGCATATTTAGAATGAATTACTTACATGAAAGGATGAAAGAAAACTATTTTGCAACTTGAAGAAAAGATTTAGTCACTGGGAAGTTTTACAGAATTGTAATAATGTATCAAGCATTTAATTTGCTTAAATTCTATTAGCTAAATATCTTTCATGTTAAAATACAGTAAAATACACTCATGAAAGTCACATGGTATCATAAATTACATATAAAGGGAAATCTATGATTAACCAAACTTTGGTGTGCTCTGCATTACCATCATAGCTCCAGACCCAGATATGAGCTGAAAAACTTTGCTTCTATATGAATAAAATCCATAGCTTAGATGGAGCCTCCAAAGTGCAAAAGTTGAAGACAAAAATGAATTAAAAAAAGCCTTGTCACTCCTAATTTTGTTTCTGCCTGTTCTGTTTCCATCGAACAAAATGAACTTGGAGAAATTGTTTCCAGAACGGTTTGACAAGTTTCCTTATATGTAGGGCAGCTCTGAGGTGTATGCCAAAACTGCTGGCAGAAGTCACTTTTCCTATTGAAAATTTGCTTCTTAGCTGATTACCGTCAGCGTCATGACCAGATATAGCAAGGATGTTGCTGGAAAGCAGTGTGATGTGAAGTCTGTAGTGAACGCAGGGCAGCTGGCTCCACAGCTGTGCAAACTGTAATTGTATGGTTGGAGTGGGAGGTAATGAATTGCCCTAGACTTCCACAGATAAGCTGGGGACATTTAACCCTCTCTCTCTGAGATGAGGGTTCTGCCTTGAAACCTCTGGTTCTATTTTTTAAGGCTAAAACACATGAGTAGGACATTTAGTTGGGAGAAGAGTGAGAATGTGAAGAAGAGGGGAGAGGAGATTGTGAAAGAAGAGCTATTTGACTAAGAGCCTGCTGAAGGCTGGGGCTTGCTGAGCGGCAAAGACCCCCCCCCCCCCACCCCCATGCAGAAGACATGAGTTTGATCCCTGGGTCAGGAAGATCCCTTGGAGGAAGGCAACCCATTCCATTATTCTGGCCTGGAAAATCCCATGAACAGAGAAGACTGGTGGGCCACAGACCATGGGCTCACAAAGAGTCAGACATGACTTAGCAACTGAACAACTGCTGAAGGCTGAGTCTGCTGAATACTCCACCTGGCATTGGCTAGTACAGCTAGTGTGCAGTACAGTTACTTGTAGCTTGAATATGATAAGTACCTTCTCGAGGACTGTGGTCAAGTAGGAAGTTGGAGTTAGCCTTGAACTACACTAAGATGTACTCTTTTTCTACACTAATTTCGGGCTCTTGTTGACTATGATGGCTACTCCATTTCTTCTAAGGGATTCTTGCCCACAGTAGTAGATACAATGGTCACCTGAGTTAAATTCACCCATTCCAGTCCATTTGAGTTCACTGATACCTAAAGTGTCGACGTTCACTCTTGCCATCTCCCCTGTTTGATCACTTCCAATTTGCCTTGATTCATGGACCTAGCATTCCAGGTTCCTATGCAATATTGCTCTTTACAGCATCGGACCTTGCTTCTATCACCAGTCACATCCACACCTGGGTGTTGTTTTTGCTTTGGCTCTGTCTTTTCATTCTTTCTGGAGTTATTTATCCACTGATCTTCAGTAGCATATTGGGCACCTACCAACCTGGGGAGTTCATCCTTCAGTGTCCTATCTTTTTGCCTTTTCCTACTGTTCATGGGGTTCTCGAGGCAGTGATACTGAAGTGGTTTGCCATTCCCTTCTCCAGTGGGCCACATTCTGTCAGACCTCTCCACCAGGACCCGCCCATCTTGGGTGGCCCTGCACAGCATGGCTCACAGTGACATTGAGTTAGACAAGGCAGTTTTCTATGACTGTGGTTTTCAGTCTGTCTGCCTTCTGATGGAGAAGGATAAGGGGCTTCTGAAAGCTTCCTGATGTGATAGACTGACTGAGGGGGATACTGGGTCTTGTTCTGATGGGTGGGGCCATGCTCAGTAAATCTTTAATCCAATTTTCTGTTGATGGGTGGAGCTGTGTTCCCACCCTGCTATTTACCTGGGGCCAAACTATGGTTGAGGTAATGAAGAGAATGGTGACCTCCCTCAAAAGATCCCATGCATGTATTGCTACAGTCTGTGCCCTCAACCCTGCAGCAGGCCACCACCAACCCATGGCTTTGCCAGAGACTCCCAGAAACACACAGGCAAGTGCAGGACAGTCTCCTGTGGGGTCACAGTTCCTTTCTCCTGGGTCCTGGTGCACAAGGTTCTGTTGTGCCCTCCAAGAGTCTATTTCCCAGTCCTGTGTAAATTCTGGCAGCTCTATGCTGCTGCTGCTAAGTCACTTCAGTCATCCGACTCTGTGCGACCCCATAGACAGCAGCCCACCAAGCTCCCCCATCCCTGGGATTCTCCAGGCAAGAACACTGGAGTGGGTTGCATTTCCTTCTCCAATGCACGAAAGTGAAAAGTGAAAGTGAAGTCGCTCAGTCATGTCTGACCCTCAGCGACCCCATGGACTGCAGCCTTCCAGGCTCCTCCATCCACGGGATTTTCCAGGCAAGAGTATTGGAGTGGGGTGCCATTGGAAGCTCTGTGGTATGGGCTAATGGCAACCTCCTCCAAGACCCTGATGCTGGGAAAGATTGAAGGCGGGAGGAGGAGGGGACAACAGAGGATGAGATAATTGGATGGCATCACCGACTCAATGGACATGAGTTTGAGTAAACTCTGGGAGTTGGTGATGGACAGGGAGGCCTGGTATGCTGCAGTCCATGGGGTCGCAAAGAGTCGGACACGACTGAGCGACTGAACTGAACTGAACACTAAGAAGTGAAAAACTCCTGCAATTCACAAACGCTTGTATAAATTCAAGCACTTTGCTTCTTATGAATGGATAATGATATCCTAGGGGGACCACATGTCACACAACAATGAGATTGACAGTGGAGGCAGAAACACAATAGCCTCAGTTTATAAACAGCTAGATGCTGTACTCAGTCATTCTAGACCACTAGGCTGTAGTAGTTGAATATTTGGCCATGACAGAGGCAACATTTTAGATTAGAATTAGTCTATTTCTTGCATTTCTATTCCTGTGCTAGAGCTAGACATTTAAACTGTCCCATTCACCCAGACTTCATCTGTTTCTTGCCTTTTTATAGCATAGAGCTACGGGCAAGGCATTTTCACATTTGGTCCTCAAAGTGACAATGAACATTAGAGCGTGTTATCCCTGTCTTATAGGTCTTGATGATTGAGCTCATAAGTAGCAGACAGATACTGAAACGAGCAAATCTTCAAACCCATCACAACACTGTTGTGTTGATTACTCAGAGATGAGAAGGTATTCCTCTTGACTCTCAAACGTCAAGATTCTATGATTTTTGATGTAATCCACTGATCTACATGGGTGCCTTTTTCAAAATGAGTAGCTTTGTTTTCTCTCTCTCCCTCTCTGTCTCACTCCTTTTTTCCTCATGTATATCTTTCTCTGCTCTTCTTTTTTCTCTTTCCCTCACAACATCTCCTCCAAGTTCAGAGGATTCTTGGAAAGTCCAGTAGGTTTTTCCTAGGTAATAATTTCCATGTGGTCATTTGTAAAATACATTTCAAAGGTGATCCATTCCACTCGACTCAGAGGATAGACTATTTTCAATGTAAATTTCCTTAACTTTCAGAGTTTGAGAGTGACATTTTTTCTCATCTGGGGCAAGTCCCATTCATTCTGTAGTATAAAACTAAGAAGGAATGAGTGGACTAAAATTTAGTTAGGAAAATTTGTTCCTTATGTGAGACTTTCTGAATCTGTAGCTCATCTGGTCTTCTAAGATGTGGTACCTACCTAAAGGGGCATCTGGTCTTGTACAACGTGGTACCTAGAGAGGCATCTTTTTTTGGTGGTATTTTAGAAGAATAGAACACAGGTGAGGCAGAACAGAGAAACATATGGAATAAAGGAGCTCATTCTTCACTCTGTGCAGTGAATAATCACGATGCGGCAGGAATTATTCTGTTCTTCCACGTTTAATAAGTTAAATACTCTTTAAAACAAACGTCCAATGTGGTCAACATTGTTAGTCCCATTTTACAAGTGAGAAAATTGAGGCAAGGTGAGGTTAAATGTCTTGCCCAAGGCCACACAACTAGTAAGTGATAAAGTAGGGATTTGAATCCCCAAATCCTAGTTCCAGAATATATCCCAGAGCCACTACTCTGCATCAAAAAGTAATTTTTTCTCACTGCTTCTCTCTCTACCTTTGTAGAGCTCCATTGTGACTTTCGTAGTTCCTAGGCATGAGTTTGAGAAACTCCAGGAGATGGGGAAGAACAGGGAAGCCTGGTGCGCTGCAGTCCATGGGGTCACAAAGAGCTGGACACACTGAGTGACTGAACAACAAAAGCATGTTTGTCTCTGTAGGCTCCTCGTACCACAAAATTGTTTTAAACTATATTTTAATAAATATTACAAAATATTTATATGTATTGGTATAAAGAAAGTGAAAGTGAAGTGTCTTAGTCATGTCTGACTCTTTGCCACCCGATGGACTGTAAAAGCCTACCAGGCTCCTCCGTCCATGGAATTTTCCAGGCAAGAGTACTGGAGTGGGTTGCCATTTCCTTCTCCAGGGGATTTTCCTGACCCAGGGATTGAACCTGGGTCTCCGGCATTGCAGGCAGACACTTGACCATCTGAGCTACCTGGGAATAAAGACATATGTAAAATAGCCTAGATTAAATTTACTTTTTCTTCTGAGTTTAAAAGAAACTAAAACATTTTCAAGGGCCTCTAAATGTATCTGGAGTCTGAGCTCTGTGTCTACAGTGTCCAAGAGCTAAGTTGGTACTGACCTTGGGAGTTTTCTTGTTTACCTTGACTTACCTCCAGGTAAGAGAATGAACTGCCCATACTCTTAGCGGGATAGCAGAAGTACTAAAGAGGCATTTCCTTGCAAAAGCTTTTTCTGAGTTCAGAGATCACTTCTAGAA
Source organism: Ovis aries (assembly GCF_016772045.2). Taxonomy (NCBI): domain Eukaryota; kingdom Metazoa; phylum Chordata; class Mammalia; order Artiodactyla; family Bovidae; genus Ovis; species Ovis aries. The sequence goes on from NC_056073.1 coordinate 42,961,518, forward strand.
AAAGATCAATCAAGGAATTTTTTTAAACTGAAGGTTATATTATACAATCATTTAGATGGATTAAAAGGAGCATTTTCATAACAATAATAAGTTAGAATAAAAAGGCATGGGAAGGCATGAAACAGAAGACATCAGAGTATATATGGGACTTATATGGTACTTTGAGGAACATTTTGGGGCTTCCCTGGTGGCTCAGACGGTAAAGAATCCACCTGCAATGCAGGAGATCTGGGATGAATCCCTGGATTGGGAAGATCCCCTGGAAAAGGGAACAGCTACCCACTCCCGTATTCTGGCCTGGAGAATTCCATGGACAGAGGAGCTTGGCAGGCTACAGTCCATGGGGTCACAAAGAGTAGGACACGACTGAGTGACTTTCACTTTCTTTAAGGACCATTTTATTCCAATTTTTGATATGCATGTGAGGTGATATGAAGTGCACTTCTTATAGTGAATCCCAGCCAAACATTTTTTAAAATAGTGAGCTAGGATGCATGCCTAGTTCCACTTCTTTCTTTCCCTTAGCCATGTTCAGCTTTCAATGGAACCTCAAAGCAAAGCTGATAACATAAGCTTGCTCTCTTGTAATAAATCATGGCCATTAAAAATATAGATTTTGATGCCATATAAAACATGATCTGAATTCCAATTCTTCCTCTTATTCCCCTTATTAGCTTCATACCTTTGCTAAGTTATTTAAGCTCTTTGTGACTTAGTTCCCACATGGATAAAATAAGAAGAGCAATAATCATGCCGATCTCATAGGGTTATTATAAAAAGATAAGTGAGCAAATGCTGATAAAGTCCTCTACAAGGGCCCTATGTACGTTGACAACTCAATTATTTATTTCTGGACTAGATCTTATTTGAACCTTAGGCTTGTATAACTGCTTATTGGATACCTCCACTTGGATGTCTGGTTGACATCTCACACTTGTCAAGTCTGTCTCTGAATTCTCAATCACTCACCCACCCATCCCCTACCCGCCACAACCATATTCTTAAAAGGTCCTTCTCTCCTTCTGGTTGCTCAAGACAAACCTTGAGGTACTCTTTGCTCCTCTCCTCTCACAGCCTACATTCAATCCACCATGGAAGCCTATAGGCTACACCTTCAAATACATGCAGAATCTGACTATTTCTCACTGCTTCTGCTGTACCATGCTGCTGAGACGGCACCACCTCTGGGTTGCCGCAGAGCTGCCAAACCAGCTCCCTGCATCCTCCTTGCCCCACTGCAGCCTATCCTTACACAGCAGCCCCAGGGAACCTTCTAAAATCTATTTCAGATCATGTTACTCTTGTGCTCAAATCCCTGCCTTGTACCACATTTCAGCAAGAGAGGGCAGTGGCCCACAGGCCCCTCTGTAATCTGGTGCCCATTCATTCCCTCCGACCGCTTGATTCACTCCCCTGCAGCCACACTGGGCCCCTTGCCAGCCAGGTCCCAAAGACACTTGACTTAGGGCTGTAACGCTGGCTTTCCCTCCGCACTCTCTGCCTTGTCTTCTACGCCACATTCATATTGCTCATGTTCCTCTTCTTTGGAGAACTTTGTTCGCATTTCCTCTTCTCAGTGTTGCTTACCCTGCAATCCATCCCTTTCTTTGCTCCCATGTGCCTGACATTCTTATTTTGCTGAATTTATTTTTGCCTTATCAGTTAACCTATGAAATACTATACAATGTACTTACCTATTGTACTGTTTATTGTCCATAACTCACTTTGAGAAGTTAAAATTCATGAGGATAAGAAGTTTCTGTTTTAATCAATAATGTATCCCAAGGGTCTAAAATATTGTCTTAACTTCTAAATTAATATTTGTCAAATGAATGAATACTATATATTATTATTTCATCTCACCTTCCTCCATCCTCTCCCCCACCCCTCAACCTCTAAAACAAGGCCCAGATGGAATAAGGGATAAATTCAAACAGAGTAGAGTTTCTTTTATATTTTTAATTAAGCCATGATGGCATCTTAAACCAACTTGTTGTCCTCTGACTGATAAACATTCAGAAAAAATGAGCTCTCTCTTTCTCCAAGTGTGTGCTCAGTTGCTCAGTCATGTCCAACTCTCTTGTGACCCCAAGGACTGTAGCCCACCAGGCTCCTCTGTCCATAGGATTCTTCAGGCAACAATATTGGAATGTGTTGTCATTTTCCAGGAGATCTTATCAACCCAGGGATTGAACCTGCCTCTCCACATCTGCGGTTGGTAGAATCCACCAGATGCAGAACCATGATATAAAAGGTCAACTATATACTGAATCCTCACATCTACAATTACAGCCCAGGTATTTACTATTCAAAGATTATGTTACTGTGTTGTAAGTAGAAGGTATATACATGTGAAAAGATCAATAGGAAACCTACAGGCTTTTACACAAGACTTGCCATCATAAATGTTAAATAACCACTAGCACGAGATTATTCCTGGTGCCCTTTGATAACTTGAGTAGAAAATCATGTGAATGAATCCATCATCATTCAAAAGGCCACAAAATTGATTTTGTCTTTTATTTTAACCATCCTTCATTATATAAAAGACTTATAAATTAAAGCAATTAAAATGTCAAAATGGCCCACACCCCCTGCCAATCATATTCACTTTATCACTGATTAAAGTGGAGGGGGAGAGTTATGAAACAAAATATAAAAATTCTAGAATTTTTCTTGTATCATGCAATGATACAAGATATCTATTATTTGTTCCTTCAGGCCTTCTTCCACTGGCTATAATGTATGTCTCCTTTTTCGTCTTATTAAGTCAAAGAGGAAAAATAGCTCTATAACTTATCATCTCTCTCTACTTGAATTTTAGTTGTTTCACTTGTACAATAAATAATGATGATAAATTAAAGTTGCATATATTAAAGAATAACTTCATAAGTAACTTTAAAATATCTTTAATCAGTATGAAAAGGTATGCATAAAAATCTATCTGTGCACCTATTCTGACCAATAGTTTATCTGCCCCCATCAGCTTATATGCCTGTGAAGAAAAACAAAACAAGTTCTTCATAGTTCATGGTCAAGGTTTGTAACAATGCTGAGAAGTTAGGAATTCCAAAAGGGTACATTTCACCTTGACTGAATCCTGCCAATTAGCTAGTCTGCATATGTATTTCCCTTCCCTGGTAATTTAAAAGGATAAAGGGAAAATATAGATCTTATAGGTATACTCATTTCATTTTAATTACAAAACAACAGGATACAAGACTTAAAATGCCAACTGGGAACTGGGTTAATATTTAGTTTTCTGACTGTCCATTTATTGTTAAGATTTCTCTAATTCTGTATTTGATCATACAACAAATACTTATAGAGCATCAATTCTGTTAAGGATCCTAATCCCTGGATATTCAAATTTAAAATATTTTATTAATATGGTGCATGTAAATATGCCTTCTAGCAATTCTTAGTTATTACCGAAGTTATTTTAAATATTTATATTATTTTAGTTAAACTTATTTTAATAACTTAGCTTTGATCAAATGTTTTAATTCATATTGAAAATTGTGCTCTTCTATATGTTTTATACCCTGGAGAAGGAAATAGCAACCTGCTCCAATATTCTTGCTGGGAAAATACCATGGACAGAGGAGTCTGGTGGGCTACAGGCCATGGGGTTGCAAAGAGTCAGACATGACTTAGTGACTAAACCACTACCACCATACGTTTCATACCATAAATAAGACTGTACATAAAATCAGTGGCATAGTATGTATTCATTAGTGCAGACAGAAGTACTAGTTAGTACACACTATTTTTTTAGATAGGATGGGACTTCTGAGATTTAAGTCTCAGTTCAGTTCAGTTGCTCAGTCGTGTCCGACTCTTTGCGATACCATGGACTGCAGCAGGCCAGGCTTCCCTGTCCATCACCAACTCCAGGAGCTTAAATTCATGTCCATTGAGTCAGTGATGCCATCCAACCACCTCATCCTCTGCTATCCCCTTCTCCTCTGGCCTTCAATCTTTCCCAGCATCAGGGTCTTTTCCAATGAGTTAGTTCTTTGCATCAGGTGGCCAAAGTATTGGAATTTCAGCTTCAGTGTCAGTCCTTCCAATGAATATTTAGGACTGATTTCCTTTAAGATCGGCTGGTTTGATCTCCTTGCAGTCCAAGGAGTCTAGCTTTAAATCTAGTTTAGTCTAGATTTAAGTCTAGAGTGGAGTGAGTCAAACTCAGAAAGGTTAAATAACTTGCCTACAGTTTTAGAGGACGAGAGGCAGCAGAATCAAGTTCTTCTGACTCTTGATTCTAATTTTTCATACAAAACACAACTCCATCACCTTCCATGAAATTTAAAAAATGGGCATATACAGATAAACCAAACAAGAAACTTAGAATTCAGTGCTAACAGCAAATACAATATTAAGATGTTAAAAAAACACATTTTTTAAGAATGCCCAGATCAGATCCTAAGACAATTTAACCTGCAACTCATATTCTGTATTTGAGTTATCTCATAAATGTATGAATTGCTGTTGAAACAATTGCTTGGCAAGCAGCTAAGCTAAATATTTATGGCAAAGAGTTTCCCATTTCCTCTTGGCATTAATTACTCACTTTTCTGTGCTTTGTGTATTTTATTTATGTTACCTGGAGTGGTTTTCATTAGTACCACTTTAATGCATGACATAGTGAGATTACCAGGTTAGCTAGTTTTCCCAATGACACAGAAAGAGGGCAGGCACTCAGAAAGCCCCACAGTCGAGGCCACTGGTCAGTTATCTGGTTAGCCGCCTGGATTCTGGCTGTGAAGTGAAGTAAGTGTTAGTCGCCCCGTTATGTCCGACTCTTTGCAACTGCATGGACTGCAGACTGGGCTCCTCTGTCCATGGGATTCTCCAGGCAAAATACTGGAGTGGGTAGCCATTGCCTTCTCCAGGGGATCTCCCTGATCCAGGGATGAAACCCCGGTCTCCTTCATTGCACGTGGATTCTTTACCATCTGACCCACCAGGGAAGCCCCTAATGAATGCTAAAAGCAATACTTTAAAGGAGATTTTGGGCCTACCAAATAAAAGCAAGGCCCATATGATCTGCTTTCAATTTGGAATCAGTAAGAGAAATAACGTGTGGGATACATACATTGTCATTCTTCAGGGAAAGCTTGAAGGGGACGTCTACCAAGACCTTCACACTAGTGAAATAATCTTGGTTCAGCATGGCAGTGTTCACAGTTTTGCCTAGAGATAGTCCTCACGGCTAAAGGATAATAGCACATTCTGGGATGCCACTTCTCAATATCAGAGACATTTCTAATTCAGCTAAAGGATAAAGGTTCTTCCTCCTCAAGAAAGGTAGGAAAGGGATCTCAGCTTAAACTGTAACATACTGACCCATCCCTTCCTGTAGGTAGTCAGAGAAAGCTAAGTTTGATTGCAGTTTTCTTCTGGGCCTGAAATAGTGGAGGAGATCAATGGAAGTCAAAAACGACTGTCCCTGGCTTTAGTTCCTAACATCAGAAACTAGAACAGATCTCAGGCTTCCAAAGAGGATAAGCATTCTGAGGTTGCCCGTGTGATTAATTTAAAATCTCCTCCATACATACAAAGCAATTCTGCAATGTCAACAGAGGTTAAACGTACTCATGATTAGAGAAGTACTTATTTTCCTAAATAGTGCAAAATACTGGCTTTGTGTTTTAAATAATCCTAAATCATCAGGATGACTAGCTTTCCTTCTTTTGACATCCTTTATAGAAGTTTTAGATGTGGTTAAATCTTTTATTTATTATAATATTTTCATTCATTTGGTGTGTAATTATGGAGAACCTTTCCATTTCAGTATCTTCTATGTATCAAACATTCTTTTATATATTGTTAATACAGAGATAAATAAATACAATAGAATAAACTGGCCCAAAGAAAAATATTTGCCAGATGAGCTGCAACTCCACATTGCATTCATTTCATTGCAGTGAATCAGTGACCTCACAAGGCAGAGCAAGTTCTTACAAGCTAAATGTCAGTAATGTTCATTGCTGAGTGAGAACACAATTAGAAATACTTGCTACTAATAGTGTGAACATACTCTTCTGTTACACGATGTCCTTTTAACACATTTTAATTTCTCAGGAAAAAACTTCTTCCAGGGTTTTAAATGAGGTCTAATGTGTCTGGGTTACTTTCAGCAAATACATTGGCTTAATTCTCTCTAACACAGCAAACAAGCATCTATCAAGGTTTGCGTAATATACTAAATGGTAAATAGAAGTTAAAACCTACAAAAGGGGCTCTTTTAGAAAAATAAAGTCATGGTTCAGAAAAATTTTTGTTCTCTACACTCTCAATTTAGGCTGAATCTTGAAATTAGCATCTTCATAAAGTGCTGAAAGACCCACATTTTGGTGCTATTCTTTGACTGACTTGGGACTGTAGGTGAGGGATTATATCTTTCACTCATGCTGTGAAGTTATTTCTGAAATGATGTTATTAAGTACCATCAAGGACAAGGTGTAGTTGAAGAAATGCTTAAGAATTTAATCAGTATTTAAAATGCGCCAGTCTAGTTTATCTGGCAAGTGTACACATTAGTTTTAAGGGATTTGATCCCCAAATGATTTCATGATATCCAAATAAAATGAATATGTATATATTTATTTCCTTGAGTGATTACTAAGCCTCTCAAATATTAAATGTGGACTTACATAAAATGAGTAGGTGTAAGAAGGCGAATCCTAAAGACAAACAGTTTAAACCAATAAAGAATTTCTCTGGAAAGAATAAAGAGTAAGTGACTAGGGGTAGGAGAGGAGCAGGAATAAAGGGCGGATGAAAGCTTCCTCACTTAATCGTTTATAAATTGTTAAGAGACAAAATTCTCTCTATGCCCAGATTATGTAATTTATCCAAAGTGTGCAGGCTCTTCTGTTCAGCAGTGCTGATAACGACACTAATAGTTTAATTACAACTTGCTGCTCAAGGAGATAAACAAGGCTGTTTGCTTTTTAAGCCAGGGGTTATAATTACTTTTAAGGGAGGGGGAAAAGAGCATCTGAGAGTAGATCTTATTGTGTCAGGAAAGTAACTACAAACCAGCTGAAAAACAAAGCTCTGGGAGTAAGCAGCCACCACAAAATTAGAGCAAAACCTCCCGATCTGAGCAGTGGAGCAGTAGGCGGGAGGTGGAGTAAACACGCGGCGCACGTAGGTGGGCAGGGATAGAAAAGTTTTTGGAGGCCAGTCAGTGTGCACTTTCCCTGGGATTCCATCACCAAGGCACTAAGCACCGTTCCCCCACACCGCCCCCCCCCCGCCGCCCCACCCCCTCCTCAGCTGTCCAGCTCCTTGTCAGGTCTCTGTCACAACAGCCCCCAGCTTCAGCACCACCAAGAGGACAGCTCCCCAACGGAAGAACACAGCCCTCAGCAACCACCCTCCCTCATTGACAAACATCCTTCCCACCACATTTCTTCCTTACTGTTGTCTTTCTTGACACTGTGCTTTTAAGGGGATTTTCTAAAGGACATTTGGAAGGGACTGGGAGCTTGTTTGGCCTGTTTATTTCCAGATGAAAAGGAGACAGTCCTCTCTGAGAAGTCCAGTCTTTTCATTGGCCTCCAGAGCAATTTAACCAGAATAAAAGACTGCAAGTCACTGGCTTGAATCTGGTGGCAGAATGGTACCGCCTAACCCAGCACTAACAGAAACTTGAAACTCTTTTTTCATGCTTTATTTTGTTTTGTTGTAAAAGCACCAGTAGTAAGTGGACAACCTTTATTAAGTGTCTCCTTAGCCCCTTTCCTTCTCTGCTAAGCCAAAGATGTTAAGGGAATATACAGGAGTTTGTTAAAAAAAAAAAAAAAAAAAAAAAGGAGTGATCCTTAATATCTCTGGGTTGGAAACAACCTTTATCCTAAAAGGAACTCTTCTCAGTCCTTTCCAAGAACCCTCACAGTCATATTCTGAATCTAGAACACACAAGTGAAGGATTAATAGTTCCAAATGGAGACCACAGTCTACTACTGTATGTCACAAAAACTATCAAATCTTCCTCCAATGAAGTCTTCTTTTCCCCAGTTACAAATCCAGAGGCAAACATTCCAGAAGTGACAAGAAAACAAAGGGTTAAAAAAAAAACCCCACATCACCAAAATAGGAAAAATTACACTCCAAAGAAGTTGGCTACTTCGGTTACCATCCCACCAGTCAGAGGCTATGGTTCTTTAGCAAACACATCTTGTTTCTCTATGTAGAGCTTTCTCCTTCATTCATACTTCTCAGGAGTGAGGAAAATAGTCATTATTTGAAGTTTCTCTTTGCTCCAGCATGCACATACACGTATATACTTTGCTTGATTCAGTTCCATTTTCAAGGGTTTAGTTTCCTAAAGAAAAAGGTATCCTTTTCTTCTTAAACTTATTTTGAAGGAGGATTTTCAGGAAAATGCCCTCACTCTTTTTGCATTGGAGTTGCTAGAATAGTAAGGAATTCTAGAACGGAAGAGACACACACTTGGCGGGTGGGAGGCAGGGGGACTTAGCGTCTTTTAGAAAAGTTAGTGGCGAACAACTTCCTCCTGGTGACAGGGACCCTGTACTAGGATCAGGAGGGGGCAGGGGCGGTCTGCCCCTGAATCTGGAGCAACAGCAGCATCAGTGGAGACAGCGGACACTGGCGCGTCCTTTCAGGCAACCCTGACAGGTCTCAGCGGACACAGTTTGACTCCCTGAGTCCCTCAGTCCTTCCTGTGGCTCCTTTCTTCCTTCTTTCCTCCGTCCTCCCTTCCTTTTCCTTCCCATCCTTCCTGTATCCGCCTCTCCTCTCCCCCTTGCTTCTTTCCCTCCCTCCTCCGCCTCAGTTACCCTTTTCACTTAATCCCATCTGGGCCACCTTGGGTACCAGTACCACTGACAGCTTCCCGTCACCCCACGTGTATCCCACAGACCATCTTATCACTATCATCACGATGGTTGCTTGCCAACTGCTGGGTCCGGTTCCCAGCTGTTAAACCCCACCCCCTTGTCTCTCCTCACTCCAAAGCCGCAGCAGTGGTATCAACCCAGCAGAATCACCAGAGTCTGAATGTCACCAACAAGTTCCACCCGGAGGTAGCAGCCCCACCAGCAAACCACACCAGCGGAGCCTGGCCAGCCCCCTCCGCCCACAGCCGGCGGCTCGGGCAAGCTGACCCGCGCTCCAGGCTACGCCTACGATCTTTGTTATCGGTGACAGCACTCTCTTCTCTTCAAGGAAGGGGAAAGCCCGGCGTGTGATTCCCCAGCGGATGCAGGGATCCACGCGCTACCCTCCCCCACCTCCGCAACACACATACACACACACACACACCTCCTCACCCTGCACACAAAGAGAGCGAATGCACGCCCGGGACCAGCTGGGTAGGAAGTGGGGCGGGATGGGGGCGGGGGGCGGGGTGGGGTACCAAAGGAGGGGCTGGGGGCTGAGCCAGCCGGGGAGGAGGGAAGGGAGCCGGGTCGGGGAGAGAGCCGCGCTCCGTCCTCACCTGCCCCCAGGTTAAAGGAGATCCTGGCCTCGGCGAGGTACGGCGTGTCGCTCTTGGAGCGGACTCTTCTGATGGGCCGCCGGTCTATATCGTCCTCCGAAGATGCCGCCATTAAGGTGGGAGGCAGGAGCAGGGTCGCCCGGCGAGCTGAGAGGGAGAAGGAGATGGAGAGAGAGAGGGAGAGAGGCGGAAAAGGGGAGGAGGGGGGAGGAAGAGGCTCGCACACAGGGAAGGGGGGAGGGGAGAGGGGGATGGGAGAGGGAGGGAAAGGGAACGGGGGAGGGAGGGGGGAAGAGAGGGAAAAAGGAAAAAAGAAAAAAAAAGGAGAGAGAAAGAAAGAGAGCAAAGGAGAGAAAAGGGTGAAGGGAGAGAAAGAAAACCCGTTAAGGATTTGTGGACTGGAGCAGAGATCATGCTCTCCCTGGCTGGCGCTCGCCCCCACCCACCCCTCTCACCCCCAGCTCCTCTCCCATCCCCAGGGCCAGCGGGTCGGTGCTGCAGACGGACTGCCACCCCGCCTCCTTCCTGCAGCCCCAGGTTGCAGCTCTTGGCCCAGAGAGGCGGATGCGAAAGGGAGGACTCCAAAGATGCCCAGTCAGCACTGTGTCCTCTCCCGCCAAATGCACTTACCCACGCGTCTCAAGTGCACACGAGGGTCTCCTTAACCCCCAGGATTGTCTGGTCCAAGGATGCCCAACCAGACAGCCTAGCTTCAGCTTCCCTTGCATGCCATTATTAGTCCTGGGGTGCAAGCCTAGTCCCAGCTGGTCAGGGAAGAGAACAGGACAGGCGAGAGTACCCCCTGCGCACCCTCTTTCCCAGCTCTGGAGCTCAGATAGAGATGGAACCCGATGTGGAAGCATGTACAACTTTAGGGGCAGGCTGCCTGTAAAGTTTCTAGATTTGCTATTTTGAATGTAGACAAGCATGTGCTTAGGCGCTCAGTGGTGTCCAACTCTCTGCGACCCCATGGACTGCAGCCTGCCAGGCTCCTCTGTCAATGGGATTCTCCAGGCAAGAATACTGGCGTCGGTTGCCATGCCCTCCTCCAGGGGATCTTCCCAACCCAGGGATCCAACCCAGGTCACCCACATTGCAGTTGAATTCTTTACCATCTGAGCCACCAGGGAAGACTAGGTATATTCACCAAGAATTGAGTGGCTTTTCTTTTTTTTTGATGTGGACCATTTTTTAAGTCTTTATTGACTTTGTTATAATATTGCTTCTGTTTTATGTTTTGGCTTTTTGACTGCCAGGAATTTGAGATCTTAGCTCTCCCACCAGAGATCAAATCTACCCGTACCTTGGTAGGCAAAGTCTTAACCACCAGCTTGCCAGTGAAGTCCCCCAGTGGCTTTCTTAGCACTACTGATTTTTAGGATATGTTTATCTCTATGGAAGTACCCATTCATTTTCACCTTCAAGATTTGATTTGGTGATTTACAGCATGCACAGTGGTCTTTGGATTGGACCTGTGGTCTCTGTAACTCTGTATCATTGTTTCTGAAGGACAGGCTGAAGATCAAGGGCACCTCACATTTCTTTGAATGTCTGCACTGCAACCTTCCCATGTTATATAGTAGGAACAGCTAGAAAGGTTTCTGGAGTGTGAGTCAGAATGGTTTTGATGCTCCTACTGAACCTATTGATGGGCTCAACTCTTTGATGTTTGTCTTCTGGCAGCTTCAGTCACTCGGTCTTTTGTGGCCGGATGTTGCCACATTTCTTTCTAACAGGAGCCCACCTGGAGTACACAGATAAATGCTACCTTCATCCCCTTCCTGCTACAAAGGAAATCTCAGTGTCAAGTCATGCCCTTCAGTCTCAGAGGATGAAGTGCCGCTTCGGCTCTGCAAAACGTCCCTCTCCACTCCAGCTGTCAGTTCTAACTCTCGTCCTGTATCCTTGTGCCCACCCTAGACTCTTCGGCCTCTTCACATTGGTCTCTCACTTCACACATAGGTAGTAACTCTTCATCTGCCTTCTCCTTGATGCTTCTTCAGTCCCCACTGCACGATTTCTCTCCCAGTCTGTTTAACCTTCCCATGGAACTCTTGGCCCCAGAGGCTCCATTTTTTCACTCCTAATCCCCTCCTTGTATCCCTACCTCTACTTTTTAGTCCCACCACTCAGTCACAGTTACTTTAAAGGTCATCAGTAGCCTTACAACAATTAGGTCCATTTCTTTCTTGAGTAATGTATCCTTCTTGAAATAATCCTTTCCTTTGGCTTCCCTGTACTAGGCTACCTTCCTAATCACTGAATTTCTCATAGTTAGCCAATTCCCAGCATTTAATTTTAAATTACTTATCCTGGCTTTCAGGGCCCTTTACAACCTGATTCCCATCTGTCTTTCCTAACTCATCTCCCATTGTTTCCCTCCAGTCTGTTCAGAGTTGTCCCCACAAGTCTGACTCATTTCTTCATCTGGACCTTTCCTTGTGTTGTACACCACAAATTTCTTCCCAATAAGCTTTTCATGTTCTCCCTCAGGAATGCGAGATGACTGGCCCACTAGTCTTTGGCATGAATCCGGTACAGAGTAAATGCTCAATAGATATTTTTTAATAAAAGAAGAGAGGAGAGAGGGAAAGGGAGGGAGGGAGGGAGGAGAGAAGAGGGAAGCAAAGAGTAAAGGAGACTTATACAACTAATGGGTCAATGAGTAGCTGAAATGGGGACAAAACCCATTTCTACCTGGTTTCAAATCCTGTTCTTTAACCAGTATATTGATTTGCTAAGTGCACATATATATATAGGTTGACTATCCACATTTTAAATTCATTTTTCTATGATATTTGTCTCCTTATTATGTCCCATTTGTCTCTGTTAAACATAGACTAAAAGTGGATGCCTCCCATCCCAGGAGGCACAACAGGGGTGTTTGGCTCATGAAATAAACAACCTAAATGAAGGTTGATGCTTTTAGATGACTAATCAGGCTGCAAGCCAATATCATGATCATAACATGTAGGCTCAAGCTCTTGAGGAAGTGCAAAAGTAAGGAAATACACTATGTAAACTATACAGTGTATAGACTATGCACACAGGTACAGTTGCTTCAGTCGTGCCCTACTCTTTGCAACCCCGTGGACTGTAGCCCCAAGGCTCCTCAGCCCATGGCATTCTCCAGGCAAGAATACTGGAGTGGGCTGCCATTTCCTACTCCAGGGATCTTCCCAACCCATACCTCTCTTTGAATGAACGCAGTGCTATTTTTATTATTATTATTATTCTGCCTGCGCCACATGGCATGGGAGGGGCCTTAGTTCCTTAACCAGGGACAGAACCTGTGCCCCCTGCAGCAGAAGCCCCGAATCTTAACCACTGGACCGCCAGGGAAATCCCTACTGCAGTGCTGTTTGATTACTCATAAAGCTTGGGATCCCCCACCCTCTCGACTTTTCATTCATCAGCGTTGCCTTTATCTAAAAACAATAAAGTCATCTTTAGCTTTTCTAGTCTTAGCTTTCTCTGTTTCTTTGATATTACTTAATAATGGTTCTTGACATCGAGAAATACATCTTTGAATTTCTGCTTCTTATTCATTTGATGTTCCAGAGGATTAGGAATGTAATATTGCTACTATCTTAAGTTTACTTTTCTTCAAAAGAGCTTAAATATGCTTTTATATTATCTCTATCATGCGGGCCAGTATTACTGAAATAATTCTAGATAGATATACTTTTTACAAAAGGGACATTAAAATACTACCTCCATCCACATGCGCGTGTTCTTGAGTTATTTTATGACATTTTCATTTCTGACTACTACCTTCCATTGTTTGGCTTCCAAAATTTGCAGTCTTCTTTGTCTCGTCTATGTTTTCCCATTATCTCTTTTCACTTTGCCACTTTTATGTCCTCCCATCTTTTGAGGGAGGACATCCTTTTAAGAATTCCCTTACAAAGTCAGTCCCAGCTCAAGCATCTCTCTCTTATCCTGTATGAAGGATTCACTCCTCTATGAGAGCTCATTCCAGTGTTTCCACAGTTTTCATTCTCTGTGAATCCCTTCACAAACATGACTCTTGTCATAAAATATCTGACTGACTAACGTCAGGGGAAGAGCCCTGGGGTGTGCCTTAGGGGTGGTGGGTGTTGCTCCCAGTCCGACCACTTCTGCAATGAGTACCACTGGGCATTTCACTGTCACCTCAGCTATAGAAATGCAAGGGTCGTCCGGCACAAAAACAGAGACACGTAGGTCAATGGAACAGAATAGAGCGCCCAGAAATGGACCCACACTTACACAGTCAATTAATCTATGACAAAAGGGGCAAGAATATACAACAAGGGAAAGCCAGTCTTTTTAAGCAGTGTAGCTGGGAAAACTTGAGAGCTACCTGCAAAAGAATCAAACTGGTCTACTTTCTCATACTATCTAAAATAATAAACTCAAGATGGATTAAAGGCTTAAATCTAAGACCAGAAACCATAAAACTCCCAGAATAAAACATAGGAGGTATGGCCTTTGACATCAGTCTCAACAATATTTTTTTGGATATGTCTCCTCAGGCAAGGGAATGAAAGCAGAAATAAACAAATGGGATGGCACCAAACCAAAAAGCTTTTGCATAGTGAAGGAAACTATCAACAAAATGAAAAGGCAGGCTACTGAATGGGAAAAGACATTTGCAAATGATATGTCTGACAATGGTCCCAAATATACAAAAAGCTTATACATCTCAACATAAATAATCAACTCAATTAAAAATAAGCACAAGATGTAAACAACAGATACTTTTCCAAAGTCATACAAATAGCCAATAGGCCCATGGAAAGATGCTTAGTATTACCAATCATTATGGCAATGCAAGTCCAAATCACAGTGGGGTATCACTTCATGCCTGACAGAGTGGTTTTTACTGGGGAGACAACAAACAGCAAGTTTTAGGAGAGGATATGGAAAACAGAGTGAAGTTTCCTCAGAATCCCGTAAGCAGAGCCACCATACAGCACGGCAATTCCACTGCCAGGCATTGGTCTGAAGAAGGCAAAAGCGTGGCTTCGAGGAGACACGTCCAACCCTGCGTTCACTGCAGCGCTGTTTACAGTGTCAAGAATGCGGGGACAATCTGGGTGCTCATCAGTGGATGAATGGAGAGAGAAAATGTGCTGCATATATTTAGTGGAATACCACCCAGTCACGAAAAAGAACGAGCTCTTCCCATCTGTGACAACGTGGATGGACCCTGGCAGGAATGAAGAAAGATAGATACCAGGGGATCTCGCTTACGTGTGGAATCTAAAAAGCAGAGCAAATGGACGAACTTAAGGAAATGGAAGTGGAGGAGAGAGAGGTGTGGCTTGTGGAAAGGGATGCGGGATGAGAGAGGCGGGCGAGGAGATTAAGAGGTACAAACCTCCAGCCACCAAACAAATGAGTCAGAGTAAGAAATGTACCTTGTGGGGAATATAGCCAGTAACTGCGTAATACCTTTGTATGGTGACACACTGTGAATAGACTTATCAGCGTAACCATTTTGAAATGTCTAGAAATGTGGAATCACTATGCTATACACCAGGAACTAACAGTGTTGTGAGACTGAAGTCACTCAGTCATGTCCAACTCTTTGAGACCCCTTGGACTGTAGCCTACCAGGCTTCTCCGTCCAGGGGATTTTCCAGGCAAGAGTACTGGAGTGGGTTGCCATTTCCTTCTCCAACAGTCTTGTAGGTTAATTATATTTCACAAATAAACAAGTGAACTCATAGAAAAAGAGATCAGATTTGTGGTTACCAGTGGTGGGAGTGGGAGAGGGAATTGAATGGAGGTAGTCAGAAGGTACACATTTCAAGTCATAAGATAAAAAGTACTAGGGTCGTAATATACAACATGAGAGATATAATTGACATTGTTATAGCTCATATATGAAAGTTGTTAAGAAGTAAAATCTAAGAGTTCCCATCACAAGGAAAAAAATTCTTTTTAACATATATACTTTTGCACTCCTCTCTGGATAGAGCAATTGATCCATCTGTCAATAAACAGATAGGTTAGGGACTGTACAGACAGAAAGCAAATGATAATCAAACGAGGTCAACAGGTGAATCTGCATAAAAGCTATCTAAACGTTCTTTGTACTATTTTATTTTTACAAATTTTCCATAAGTTTTACATTATTTCCAATAAAAGTTTAAAAGTACTAGCAAAAATATGTTTCCTTCTATTTGCAAAAGTTTCCAAGGATTAGAGATGACATCCCATCATTACTTTAATCTTTCTGAAAAGTTATCATGTCAGCCATTCCCAGAGGCTGCAGATAAATACAGTAATGATCTTAAGGGTACTCAGTTCTACATTTATGCTGGAGGTGTTTGAATTTTTGTTAAAAAATTTATTCTAGAATAGTATTGTCAAACAGATTAAAGAATCAGGGCTGCATAGATTAAGTATACATGTTATACTATTTTGCATATCTAACACAAGTTAGATATATAAGAACCTTTACACCCTGCAATTAAACCAAGTTAAAATCAGTGTGATGTCACTAAGCAGAGTGATGGTACTGAAAATCGTTTATGTAGAAAATGCAAAATGCCAATAATGAAGATGAATGTTATTAACTGCAATATCAAGCCAAGATTGCAGCAGTAACTTGCATAGGCTTTAAATAGGCTTAACACAAATGTACCAAAAAGGCTTTTGTGCTTTTTATTGAAACTAAATTCAGTATGTAGCTGCTGAGATATTTTTTCTTTTCTATACATATGTATGCTTTGCTAGATAACCAAGAATCTGAGGAGCTATTATTGGCACATCTTAGAGCTCTCCACTTAAACTTGTAATTAAAGGAGCTGTCCATTCTGCACAGTTCTGCTATTTATTCCTATTTCTATGTGGCTAATTTTGTGAGGCCCACAAAGGAGAGGGTACAGGTGCCTAGTTTTTCCCACTGCTTCCCAGCATTCTATCTCCTTGGTATTCAGTGTCGTGCAACTTCGAGCAGGGATACACCATTCACATCACAGCCCATATACGTAGAATTATGGAACTGTGAAGGGCACAGCTTGTGCAGCCATACCCCAAAGGTGGTGGCTTCCCAAAGAGATGGTTCCATGTCTGGGCATTCTGACCAGCCCTGTTCCCTGTAGCCACATGGGTCTCACACTGACTTTGCTCTGACTCTTCCTTTAGGGGTTCAGTACCTAGGTCTGATGTCTGGATGAAGATGAATACAATCCTATTTAATACTATTGAATAGCTAACATTGCATACTGGTTTCTCCCCCAGAAGGACTAATATTTTGGTTTATATAAAATTGTGCCTTGTTTTCAAACTACTTAAAAGATATAAGATACACTAAATAAAAACTGTTTGCATATAGGAACCATGTTCTCTGTGTTTTGGAGAAGTTTTCTGCTTCCCTGAATACTTGTATGTTGTGATAGCCAGCCTCCAGATGGCTCCTAGGGATCCCCAACACTTGGCATTCACATCCATGCCCTCCCACACTCAATCAGTGCTGGTCTCTGTGACCATTAGAATATGGTGGAAGCGATGGTGTATCAGGAAATGCGTTGCAGCTTCGGTCCTGCTTTCTTTTGGAGTCTTGGGAGAAGCCAGGTGCAGTGTCACAGGGACACCCAAAAAGCCAGTGAAGAGGCTCCTGTGGCAAGAAACTGAGGCCTCCTGCCAAGTGCCATCTGCATGAGCCATCTTCAGAGCCCCAGAGAAGCCTTGGAACTGATGATGACTGCAGCTCTGACCAGCATCCTGACTCCGAGCCACCTCAGACTCCGAGCCACAGCAACCCAACTAAGACATTCCTGAGTTTCTGACCTTTGGAAACTATGAGATAATAAATGTTTGCTGTCTGAAGTCACTACATTTTAGGGTAACTCAATATGCGGCACTAGATAAGTAATACACATGGGTTCTCAGTGGACTGAGAGCGTCGTTCATGAATGCTTCGATACCATCTGTGGCTACCAGAAAACCCAAACCTTAACCAGTTTGATGGATTAATTGGCAAATTGTGAGAAGATTCAAACAAAAATTAGGGAAACAGTATCAAATGACAGTACAAATTTTCCCACTGGGAAGCCTTTCTTTTCCTCCTCTTCAATCATCGCCTGTCTAAACTCTGCCCATCTTTTATGGCTCAAATGTTTTTATTTCCATCCCAAACCTAGCATCAGTGTGAGAATGTGGCATTTTCCACTCTCTCTCTACCTGTGGCACTTTGTAATTTGTACGACTGTGTAAATAATGTGGAGGCTATTTTCCTTCCAGACAGTATGAAATAGAAGTTAACTAGCTACACAGGCTTTGAGGTTTATACCTCAATTCCATACTTAATAGTTGAATGATTTCATGTAAGTCACTTGTCCCCTCTACATCTGTTAAGATGGCCCTTACATAGTACCTACATCTTAGGGTTGCCATGAGGATTTAAACATGTAATCTATGCAAAGTCTTTAGCAAAAGAAATTCCCAATAAACATTCATTATATTAAAACTATTATTCCTAGCCAGCTCCAAGTAAAGCTTGTCACTGTGAAATTAAACCTTGGCATAATTCCCAAGCTTAATGCTTATTAGATCGTGGAAAAAAGTTAGTAAGCTCTCCAAGCTTTAGTTTCCTTATATGTAAACTAGAAGTAAAATAAACTCTCTCACTGGGCCTTGGGAGGATAAAACATTATATAACAAATGTAAAACACCGAACACAGAGCCTGAAAAATGGTAGGCGGGCAACAAATGTTCATTGCTTCCTTTCCTCTCAGTTTCTTAAAGTAGATACTGTGCAGGGTGGCTGGGGGCTGGCTGCTAAAACATGCTAGATGCAAAAAGGAAAATGTGTTTCAGGCCTGGTATGTTGGATTGAGTCGGACATAAACCTGAACAGCTTTCTGTTGTTGAACATGCCTGGTTAAGACATACAAGTCACTTTCCCCATCTTATCTAATAGCACAGGCAATGTTAAACCTTACTTACTTTTACTTTACTTTCATTTATTTATATTTCCTACATGGTCAGTTTTCAGTTGTTGCTGTAATTAATGACATCATTTGAGATCTAAAGATTCTAATATTTCTAATTCATGTTCATTGAAAGAAAGGGTGACATACACTTGGACATACCTTTGTGTGGCAAACTACTGGCCTTGGTCACTTACAAAGTGATCTTAGGGGCAAAGACAATGGGTCTGAGTTCCACTGGAGCCCCACGCACAGTAACAGGATGCAGATGTGCAGGCGTCAGACTAGACAGTGGGAGACCAGTTTCCAGCCCCAGATGCTGTTTTAGATAAATTACTTTTTTCCAGAAGGGCAGGCTGTTGCAGGGGACAGGGAGTCAGTGTTCAGTCAGTTTGAATCCTCACTCTGCCTCTTCAGAGTTAATAATTCCACTGAGCTTTAGTTTCTAATAAATTGGGGGCAGTCCTACCTAACTCATAGTTTTGTGATTTTGAATCAAATAAACACATGTAGCTTCTAGTACATGGTAGGTATTTAATGAACAAATGCTTGCTTTTCTTTTAGTCTCTGACCCTCAGTTTCATCATCTGTAAAATGGGCCAGTTGAATTAAGTTATTGCTGGTTCTAATGTTCTGTTACTATAGGAACTACACTATTAAATGGCACTTGCCATTCGAGTGCAATGAAGTGCTTTATCTGGCTATAATAAGAACAAAAGCATATTGTGGTGGTGTGGAGAAGGGAAAACACAAAAATTCCTACATGTATGTCTCTAAGAAGAAGGCCTGCCCAGTACAGATTCGGTAATTATTTAATTTGCATTCTGTTGTGTCTACAGATGGGCCGATGATAGCAATCAAATCATAGGGTATTAGTCAGAGACTCTGTATAGTAAATAGCAGCAGAACAGATCCAGTAACATCAAGCCAGCTGGCAAAGTCACCCTTTAGGCAAAAACAATGTGTGGTTGCTTGACCTTTTCCTCTTTTTTTCCCCCCAAATCATGTCCTGATTATTTCCTAAGTTAGTTAGAATCAACTACCCCAAGACATAAATTATTTACTTCTTTTAAACTAAGATAGAGAAAATGAAAGGTAATTAATTCAAGGAGCTTGATTTAGGTTGAAAAAATGTGTGTGCATGAGTGTGTGTGCCCGTGTATATAAAAAGAGTGTAAGAACATTCAGTCTTATACAGGTTATAAAGAAGCCTTATTTTTATTAATAGATGATGGGCTAATTGAGTTTTTTGTATGTGTTTTGATGTTCACCTAACTTTTCTGTAATTATTATATGCTACAGGCTACAGACCACAAGGTGGCAAAGAGTCAGACATGACTGAAGCGACTTAGCATGCACGCACCTTGGTAGTGAGAGGGAAAATGAGTTCTAAGTATAAGAAGCTCCCATGGGACGTTAGGCGGGCTCCCCAGGTGGCAGTACTGGTAAAGAACCCGTCTGCCAATGCGGGAGACCCAAGAGGTGTAGTTTCGATCCCTGGGTGGGGAAGATCCCATGGAAAAGTGAATGGCACCCCACTTTAGTATTCTTGCCTGGGAAATCCCACGGACAGAGGAGCCTGGAGGGCTACAATCCATGGGGTCAACTGAAGTGACTTAGCATATGGGGACTTAGGCAGATTCCCTCCCTCTCCTCCACCCACTCCTGCAATTCAACCTAAAGGTCAGAGGACCTCACCATCCCCTTGTGACAATTTCCCAAGTAAATAAGGCAAAAATTCACTTTAAGAAACTGAACCTAAGGGTCTAGGTACACAGAATGACTCTGTTGCCACATTTGTATCTTGTAACACTGATGCCTTCTAGCATTTGAAATCCATGAACATCTTTGCATCCTTGTACCACTGCTCCTGGAAGTCTTCCCTCTTGCTGCCATGGACACCAGTATCCTACAGTATGGAGTAGGAAGAGTCACAGGCTCAGGATGATAATTCTAGCTCCATTCCTAATAGCTGTGTGGGTTTGGGAAGTGACTTGATGATTGGAAACGTGGGTTACTTCACCGGTGACATGGGGATAATAACAAGTATGTCACAAATTTCCTATTCCAGGGGTAACTGAGACCATAAATACCAAGCCCCTGGCACTGAAAATGTGGGTCTTCTTTTCACTGTCATTTCCTCTTGTAACTTCTGGGTACACATGTGTCCAGATTACTGAGAAAGCATAGGATATGGGGCAAATGTAAAAAATCAGCTGTCCGGGATGATGTGTGAAGTGGGATCTTGCTTTCCAAAGACAAGGATTAAACTGGACTAAGCTAAGTAATATTTTCTCCACTTGTGACCTATCAAATTTAGTCACCAAATAATGCATAATCAACTACATGGAATAGAAGATCTTACTGTGTAGGTTCGAAAGAAAAGTAAGGTCTGTTTTTAACTAACTGTAGCTGAATCTCTTTTTTTTTCTTCCTTTGCAACATTCTGTGACAGTATATCTCTCTAAAATGATTGAGCTGCGTTGAGACTTTTTTTTTTTTAAACAAACTTGTTTTCTTTAGATGCTCTCGTTAAGTGTTAACTCGGAATTTTCTTCTTATAAAAACACAAGCCTGAATTTGAATAATATTGCTAACTTTAGACATTTGGTTCATGTAAATATTTCAGATGGACTATTAATTTTAAGTATAAGGGAGAAAATATTGTATTTACAGGGAAAACTTCTAATTTAGAAAATAAATGTTTCCTTTAAATAACCTCCCAATCCTTCAAATAATATGAAAGGAAAATTAAAGGCCCAAATGAACTACACTTTCCGAGGCAGTTGTAAAACATGTTAGTGAAATTATTTTAGGAATTACCTAGGTACATAAAATGTTTTAGATGGTTTTCCAAACTTTATAGAACCACCTGGGAATCCCTCCCTCTCCATCTTTACACTCTTCCCTTTTCTTCTTTTTTAGTGAACAGCTTCATTATCCATCCAATGAGGATGACAGTTAATCTGCCTTTGCAGGCTTAGGAATTCCAAACCTGATATTGAATCCCTTAGGATATCTAATGCAGAGGAGATCTGTTGTCAGATCTGTTTTTATCTTTTCTTGGACACTAACTTAGAATCACATCTTTCTCCCCACAGGAGCACGCACGCGCACACACACACACACAGCCCTCTCATTTGGATACCCTCATCTGTGCTAACACAACTCCCAGTGTGCAGATTCTCCTAGCATTTATCTTTCGGGACTGAAATCATTGCTTTATCTGCCTCTGTATTAGACAGCTAACTACATGAGGCCAGGGGATGTGTCTGTTGAGTTTGAATCCCCAGCCTATAGTTAGTGTTCCAAAAACAGTGAATTTTGGATAAATATAATCGAATTTTTATTGCATTTCATTCATTTACCTCTCTAGGCTCCATTTTCCTTATTTATGAAAGTAAAGAATTAGAGTAGTCAAATTCTACACCCCATACTGTTTGTATTAAAAGCATCTGAGAGCTGCCAAAATAAAACAAAACCACCCCTTAAAATAGGAAAACTCATATTATCTCACTTGACTCTCAAAGATTCTGATCTGTATACCTGGGCAAGGGCTGTAGAATTTGCTTCTGATATGTAACAAGGTTTGGAATCTGGAAGCTCTTTGAGCTCTAGAAATCATTCAAATGTCCTGTACTTCCTAAGGAAGAGATGCTAAATTTCTGAATCTGTTGCTTAAGGTCTCTTTCTTTGAACTCTACTTAGTTTTCCAATCTCAGGTATCACCTTCACCTTGCATCTTCAGATCCAGTCGCACTGAATTGCTTACAGAAAGACCTATCCCAGCTGGCTTTTTGTGCAATGAATGCACCGCTATTGTGCTGACTGAAGCATGAAGTTTAGGTACAAACTCTTCCAAAAACATTTCTCTGATACTTTCTCTTCCCTTTTAGACCCTTTATTTTGCTTCTATAAAGGTATTTTTTATTGTACTATATCATCTTTGAACTTCTTGAAGACACAGAACAATTATTCAACTAGTGCTCTTTCCTTACTGTGGCAAATTATTCCTTAAACAAGTATTCACTGAGAATCTGTTATCGAAATTTACATCATTTTATACTCATACTAATAATATTGCAAGCATTGTTAATATCTTGCAAATGGGGAAACAAAGGCTTATAGAGGTTCAGTCACTTGAATAAACAGCCACATGGCTTGTTTACTAGTTGGAACTGAATTAGCTTCCAGGATTTTCTGATGTCACTTTCTTCACATTACCATGTTTTCTTAAAGGAACAAAAGAATCAAGAGAAATATGATTTGAAGTAGATTCTCTCAAATCTATTTCCTTATTCCTAAGTAAATGTGGACTCATTTTTTAAATTGAGGTGACATTGGTTGATAAGTTTTGTGGTTGCAATATTATATTTCCACTTCTTTATACACTCTAGTGTGCTCACCATGAAAAGTTTGGTTTCCATTTATCACCATACAGTCAACACCCTTTATGCATTTCAGCCTCCCTAAAACTGATTCATTCAGATCACCTCTTGGAAGCCACATTTGGATAAACTAGAGTTTCCTGTAAACTCAGAGGAAATCAGTAAGTACAGTTTAGCCAATGTTGCTGTTGTTTTTTAAATTTATTTAAATTGGAGGCTAATTACTTTTTACAATACTGTGGTGGTTTTTGCCATACTTTGACATTAATTAGCCACGGGTGTACATGTGTCCCCCTTCCTGAAACCCCCTCCCACCTTCCTTCCCATCTCATCCCACTAGCCAATGTTTTAAGAGAGTTTGCAGGAAAAAAATTCTCAGTAGTAAAATCATAGAGAGGATTCCTTTGGGATTTGTTAGCAACTTAATTTAAAAATTGAAGTTTTGTTGCTTTTCTTGTTCTTGCGTTTTAAGGCTGTTCCACCCTGCCAAGGGGCTTCCCTGGTGGCTCATATAATAAAGAAACTGCCTGCAATGCAGGCGACCCTGGGTCAGGAATATCCCCTGGAGAAGGGAACAGCTACTCACTCCAGTCTTCTTGTCTGGAGAATTACATGGACTGAGGAGCCTGGTGGCTACAGTTCTCGGTGTTGCAAAGAGCCAGACACAACTGAGCGACTCATACTTTCCCTTCTTTCACTTCGCGTTCACCTTGCCAAGGGCTTGGAAATTTGAATTAGGAATAAATGGTGGTAGAGAAGATCAGAGATGGCATAAAGGTTTTTCTTGGGGAGCTTGAGGCCCTGCCACTTTCCTCTAAGGCTTGACAAGATGAAAAGATAATTAACATAAGAGCTAATATTTATTAAATGCATATTAGGTACTTGACATTTTGCTTACTGTTTTATATTTATTTGTTGAGGGTTTCCAAATGTTAATCATTTCGATATCACTTGTATGGATTTTGCAAGCTTTAATGTCATCTACACTATTATTTACTTAATGTTTTTCCTTCAGTGGATTTTACTCATTATTTTTCCCCTTTGTTCTAAGCCATGCCATGCTCAGTGACGTCAGTAATGTTTGACTCTTGCGACCCCGTGGACTGTAGCCCACCAGGCTCCTCTGTCCATGGAATCTTTCAGGCAAGAACACTGGCGTGGGTTGCCATGCCCTCCTCCAGGGGAATCTTCCCGACTCAGGGATTGAACATTCACCTCCTCTGTCTCTGGCATTGCAGACAGATTCTTTATTGCTGAGACACCTAGGAAGCCCTTTATTCTAAGCAGTAGACCATAAATATGAAGTCTGGTTACATATTTCTATATTTCAATTAAATAGTTTTCAATTTACATCTTTTCTAAAACACAATAAAATGAATTATTATTTTAAAAAGTTCAAGGGTTACCTGAAAAGCATATTGGACCATAGTTTGGGAAACACTGTTTCGTTTAAACCCTAAAAGAACCCTTTGCATTGAGAACTTATTATCATTTGCATTCAAAAGGGAAAAGTGAGGCAAAAGAGTAAATAACTTGCCTAATATTACAAGCTGAAAAGTGAAAATCACAGTCTGAACTCAGATCTGTGTTATTCCACAACCCAAGCCCTAAAATATTATGACATTCTTCTCCAGCCTTGGGAAAGATTTCAGTCATACCTCCAATTTTGCATATGCTATAACTGTAATTTTGTAAAAATATGAATGTGCTTGAAATTGAAAGTAAAATAAAAAATTAAAATAGATGTGTAGGGTTGATTTTCCTTTCCATTTCCCCCCAGACACCTTAATGTTTTACCCCTGCTTTGCTTTTGGGTTTCCCATGGGGTGCTGGTGGCAAGGAACACACCTGCCGGTTCAGGAGATGCAAGGGACGCGGGTTTGATCTTCCTGTGGGAAGACCCCCTGGAGGAGGAAATGGCAACCCCTTCTAGTATTCTTGCCTGGAGAATCCCAGGAACAGAGGAGCCTGACAGGCTACAGTCCACAGGGTCACAAAGAGTTGGACTTGACTGAGCGTCTGAGCACGTTTTGCTTTTATGATTGAAAAAATGTATAGAGATCTCTAAGAGAATCTCTCTGATCCGTCCTAACTTTTCAGAGGTCCGATTTAATACCAATATTCATCCAGTAATAGTAGTAGTCGCTCAGTCGTGTCGGACTATTTGTGACCCCATGGACTGTATGTGGCCCACCAGGCTCCTCGATCCATATATAAATGTGTGGGTCTAATTGCTTATTAAAATATTCTCAAAAATATTTAAAATGGTATTGTCCATGAGCTGATTTTGATGCATTAGGCTCTCTGTCCTTGCTTCTGCCGGCTCAGTTAAGAGAGGGTAGTACTGAAAGCTTTTAGATTTGTTTGAGTAATGAGGAGTGAGAATTTTTTCCAAGCACCTGTGAATTGTTTATGCTAATTGGGTCATAACTGACGCTGCCTGTGTGTGGGCTGCGTCTTTAGCCCACTCTCTATATGCTGTATGTGAAAGCAGGCATTATTAATCAAGCAGAGTTATTTTATTGTATTTTTGCATGATTTTCCTCCTCTCTGTGGCTCATCCTCTCATCTTTTCTCTCTTGCCTCTTGTTCTTATGCCCTACTTACGAGCCCTGAATCGCAGTATGTGACAAAGCAGGTGCTTGCTGGGGGCAAAGGCACAGAAAGCGATGGAAAGCCACGTGCATGTAAATGGACAGCACCAAGAAGGCTACTTTGTGTGCAGAGAAATGTTCTGTTCAAAGGCTCATCCAGAAACGGAAGCTTGGGCTTCACGGTCATCTATATATGCACAGAATTGGCAGGCTGGCTATCTCCACAATATCTTCCCTCTTGATCTGCCTTCACCCTCTCCTTCACAATGTTCCCTGCATTAAACACAGGTTTGGAGAGCCTGAATGCGAGCAATTAGAGGTCTAAAATGGAGTGTGTGGGAGGTTAAGAGGGAAGGCTTGGTAGTTAGCTTGTCACCCATGAGTGAAGCACAGCGGGCTGCTTCCTGGCTAGAGCTACAGAGAGAAAAAAAAAAAAAACCAACCAGAAAAATGCCCCAAAGTGAGTATTTGTTGAGGGCAATGACTTCAGCATAATAGAGACAAGACTGGGAACCACATAAGAAAAGTGTCACCCGAAGCACCTCTCAGAGACAAGGGTCTGAAAAGTAGTCTGATGACATGTTAACTACTTGGTTAAGGACATCATCACCACGAAGACACAGGAGAGATACAGCCTGTTTTGCTGTGCTGGTCCTAGTGGAGCCCTGAGGGGCAGATGGGTGAATGGAAACGGTTATAATCCAGCTGGCAACTGTGCCCTCCGCGAGGACACAGTTGCTTTAGAATCACTGTTTTTGCCTCAGTCCTGAAAGAGCGAATTATGAGCCACGTGTAAGAAAATTTCAGGGGACAGATGTGGAGAAGGAAGATAACCTGCTCAGGTGTGTGGCTCCCATGTAGGGCTTAGGTGGGTATCCACGGCCACCTTCCAGGAGTGTGAACGGTAGCCAGCTTGAGGATTAAGCAGTCCCAAAGTATAAAGACTTGCCTAGGTAGTAAAGGTCTGAAGAAGGAAGGAGAAAGGAATCTCAACTAAAGGACAGCCCAGAGCTAGTTTCTGGAACGTGTTCAGAGCAGCTTTTCACTTGATCTCAAGTAAGTGCATCAGAGTACATGTTGAGGAGCTCAAGCCTCCCAGAATTCTACTTTTTAGACAAAATAAAAACTCAGCCTTCACAGACTATTGTATATTAAAAAGTCCTTCTAAGAAGGGTATTATTCAGGAACCCCTGGAAATCAATTTTAAAAGGTTAATTCTTTTCAATAGTGCACCAGCTCCCTCCTGCTGTATTTTCTCTTTGCTTTTGCTTTTTTTCCCCTGCTTTATAGAGGGTACATCAGAGTTGATGACTTTCTTCCATTTCCTGCTTCTCTTTGTATTTGAAAATTAATTTTGCCTGTCCCTCCCCTCAGCCTTAAGCAGAGTCTCTATTTCCAACTAAAGATTTTAATTATTTAAAGGTCTTAGGGAGTTTTTATTTTCTCTATCATGAATTGTCAAAAGTCCTTTCCTTGAGTCCCAAGTTTCTCTTTGTAATGCAGATTTAAGCATTTTCATTCCTTTAGCTCCACCGAGACCTTTAGTAAATCTTAATATTTCCACTGGATATCAAGGATGGTGCTAGGCATCCAGAATATGGTATTTAAGATCACCACCATCTATGTAGGTAAATAACAAAACAAGAGCTTCAGTAACTAATCAATAATAACAATGTACCAAGCACTTCATAAGCACACCTCCTTCATTCTCAGAAACCCCTATGAATGTGGATCTAATATTATATGCATTTTGATTAGGACGCTGAGGCTTAGAGAATTAAAGCCATCTACATGAACGCGTGCATCTAGTAAGTGGTGGAGGCAGAATAATATAAAATGCTAGTGGCTAGAACAGCTGATCAGAATATGATGGGAGAAAGTCCTGGAAAAGTCAGGCAAGACATCACAGAGGGGGCGACATTGGAGCTGGGTCATAAACACCAGGAACGGAAATAGCAGGCACTGGGGAATTCCCTGGCTGTCCAGTGGTTAGGACTCTATGCTTTCTCTGCCAGGGGTGTGTGTTCAATCCCTGGTCAGGGAACTAAGATGCCACAAGAAAAAAAAAAAAGAAAGAAAGAAAGAAAAGAAAATAGCATGAACACTTTCTGTGCAGATGACTGTTGTTAACAATTTGCAAACAGCTGAGTGCAACCAAATGTCTTGTGTCTCTTGGGGCCACGTGAAGAAGTCCCAGGGGTTTAGACTTTAGGTTTACAGTACATTAAACTCAAAGCTAAAGACTGAAAAAGACTTCCCTCATAGCTCAGTTGGTAAAGAATCCACCCGCAATGCAGGAGACCTGGGTTTAATCCCTGGGTCGGAAGAGCCCCTGAAGAAGGGAATGGCAACCCACTCCAGTATCCTTGCCTGGAGAATCCCATGGACCGAGGAGCCTGGCAGGCTACAGTCCATGGGGTCGCAAAGAGTCAGACGCGACTGGAAAACCAGCTGTTCTGGCAGATTTCACAGGGTGGAGAAAAGAGGAGCTGGAAGCTAGTTGGGGTGGGGGACAGGGCGGGAAATGGTGGAGAGAGGAGGTTTTAGATGAGTTTCTGACTTAGCTGCTCACCAGGGCATTCATCAGTCGTCAAAACTGGCATTTTCCTTTGTCGAACAAGATAATGTAGACGACAGAAAAGGCGCATTAGGATGAAGTAACCACGACTACAGCACCTGGTTTCAGTGCCAAGAGTGATTTAAAATGATAAAAGAGGGGGAAATTGTGAGCAGGAGTCATAAATTTGATCGTTAGTAACATTAGACAAATGGCTGCCTTTTAATGTATTTTCCCTTTTGAATATCATTTAAACACCCAAAGATATTGATGGTTTTGGAGGGAAGAAACTGAACACAATAGAGAGGGCATGATTGGTGTGGTAAGAAGAGACCTACAGCTCCATCCAGGAGATCTTTAGTCTCCTCCACCTTCTCAGAATGAGCTCTGTGATCTGGGCATGGGGCTGAACCACTCTGAGCTTCACCATCTTCAGAAGTGTGATTTGGTCACAAACATTGTTTACTGCCTGTGGGGTTGATGGAGTCAGATATCCTCAAATTCAGCTTCTGACTATGCTATTATTTAAATGTATGAGTCAAAGTGTTAGTTGCTTAGTCGGGTCTGACTCTTTTCGACCCCATGGACTGTAGCCCCCCAGGCTCCTCTGTCCTTGGCATTCTCCAGGCAAGAATACTGGAGTGGGTAGCCATTCCTTTCTCCAGGGGATTTAAATGTACAGTCTTTTCTAATCTGTGAAATGAGCATTATAACTCCTCCTTTGCTAAATTTCTTTGAGGATTCACAGATACAATGAATATGCAGAGTGTAGCACTGATGTGTAGTCCAGTTTTTGTTTTTTTTTTAAAAAAAAAGCCCACATGCACCTTTCCAATGGTTTGGATTTCTTTAAAGGGAAGGACATAGATAAAGATACTCAGGCAAGAATAGCTGCATGATTGTGCTGAAACCTCCTTTCCTGTAAAATGGGAGGTCAGAAGTTCATAGCCCTGGTTGCACATTGAATCACCTGCATAGTTTGATAGATTCCCAAGTGTGGGACTCACACCAAGGATTCTGACATAATTGGTTTCGTCCCGGGACTCCAGCCTTGAGGCCACAGAAGCTTACCAGGTGTTTCTAATGTGCTCTAGGTTCAATCATTGCCGCTCAAATTTTAGCATAAATTGCCTCACTATCTTGTTAGCTTTAGATTCCGATTCTCTAGGTCTAGGATGTCTGAGATTCTGGCATTCTTAACAAGTTCCCTGATGACACAGAGGCTGCTAGTCTGGGGCTGAGCTGAGTGATTAATGCTTCATAACGCTAGTTCTCAACCTTCAGGGTCCACCAGAATAACCCAGCAGCTTGTGTAAAATGTGGCACCGGGACCTGGGTCGGGCCCTTACCAATTCTGGATTGCTTGGTTTAGGGCAAGGGTAGAGAAAAATCACTGAACTATAGTGTTCATTTCAACCTAAAATCCTGTGATGCCAATTTTGTGATTTTATGATTTCCCTCCCAGCTTATGTAAAAAAAATTATGACTCTGAAGCTGAGTGTGTGGGAGATCATTGTCAGAAGCATGAAAGATGGGTGATCGCAAGTTACGTGATGTCAAGACATGACTGGTCTTTATATCATGTGCATCTTCAGCCTCCACAATTCTCCCTTAGCATTACTGGGGACTTTTGCAGGACTCTCTGTGTGAGCAGTATTTACTGTTAAAGAAGCATCACAGGTGAACCAGGAGGGCATCCTTCATCCTTCACTGGTGGGAGATGAACAGGATGACTCTGGACTTTTTTCCTGCTCCTTGTTAACACATCACGCTTTCTACAGCAGAAATCCCTCAGGAGAAGCAGGCTCATCTTCCCTACCTCGAGATCAAACCAAGGGAAAATGGAGATGGGGGGAAATAACATGCCTGCTTTATTCAGCAGAGCAGAAGACTGGCTTTTTAAAAACTCTTTGGGAATTTCAGCAGAATCTGTCCCAGAACAGATTTTTTTTTTCTTATTTTTCTGGATTCCTCTTGCTTTTAGTAGCTCAAAATATCCTCTACCCAGGGACAGGCTTTTTGCCACTTTCCAAGAGAAAGTGAAAAACAGCCATGATGGGGTCACAAACATTGCAATTCTCACTGTTGCTTTGGATAACCATTCTTCATGTAATTAATATAGAAGGGCTGTTTCCCCAAAAGTTTATGAATTTGGACCCCAACTGATGCAAGGATAGTAATGTGTGGAAAATGAAATTATTTTCTTGGTTTCCCCTTTAAAATACTTATACCTGTCCTTGATCAGTCTATTGACAAGTGTGCATTGCCTCAAGAATGGACAACCCAGTAAAAGGCAAAAATCATACATCAGTTTAGCCAACCAAATCCTAGGTCATCCACATTCCGTGTACTTAATACGGTATTTCCATGTGGGCCTTCTTTATAGAAGAGGGTACCCACTGGGGGCTACTCGACCTCACTAACATCGCCCCGAGGCTGGGCTGGGCTGGCCGTGGAGGAAGCTGCTGTGTGTTGGAACGTAGCAGCAGCACAAGGCCCTGATTGCTTCACGTGCCTTTCTCAAGAGCCAGCCACCGTCCTGCCTTCCTTTCCCTGGTCCTGGGGGCCTTGCCATTGGCTTTAGACATCCACTCCACCACCTGTGCCTTTGGTTCAGAAAGGAAAGGGTGTGAGCCATGGTCCTCAGCCCTCTGCCCATTCACTGGAGTCCCTTTTTCGGGCTGAGGACCTTCTGATCCAGGGGAGGCAGTGTCTGTGCTGAGTGGAAGGAAGCTGCTGTGAGGGAGCTGGAAAAACGCAGTGACAAGTCCTAGCGGCAGCAAGTCACTCCCCAGCCAGGAGGCCCGGGGGTGACTAGTCCTAGGTGATGGGGCCCTGGGGAAGGTGTTGGTGGGAGAGGGGTTCTCAGTTTTAAAGTGAAAGGAAGGATAGAATTTTCTCTTGGTGCTCCCTGTTTTTCGGTTTTGCCCCCAGTTAGCTTCTGATGGGACAAGAAAATAATCACCGTGTTTTAAAATTTACTTAAAATTAACTTTGTGTGTGTGTGCTAAAAAAAACAGGAGGTTCACTCTTATCAGGTAGCACTTTTGTTTGTAAGGCAGTGGCTTCCTTTCAAATCTCAGAGAAGGGACAGCCTTTTGCAAAGATGTTTATTTTATTGCTTGGCTCATGTATGGTGTTTCCCATGTGGCGGTTGAAAGCATTTTCAAATCTTACCTCCTTAGTGCTCTTAACAACTCATGAACTGGGCCTATGCATGACTGAAGGGCTGAACAACAACACTGTTCCCATTTTTCAAGGGACATTGAAAGTCAAAGAGGTTAGTTTTCCCAGGTTGACTGTGGCAGACCCAGGGTTTGAACCTAGGCAGTCAGGGTCTGGTTGTAACCACTGTGTCATCCTGCCTCTAATGGTGAAGAAAGTGGCCCCGTCCTGGGGTGGAAGGAGAGAAATCACACAGGATGGACTGGTTCTTCAGTGTTGGTCCTCAGAATAGTGGGATATCTGGGTAATCATCATTGGACCTCTTACTTAAAATGCAAACTCCTAGGGCTTATACTTGGATTTCTGATTCAAGAAGTCGGGGGGTTTATGAAAAACCCACCTGGATGTTGTTTAGGGAGCCCCCACTCTTACTACAGATCCACGGCTCCTTCATTGGAACATCATTCTGACTATCCCCAAATGAACGTTCTATCAGGGAGCACAGGCAGCTTACGCTACCACCTCCCATGCACTTTCCAGCCTTTCCAGCTCTGGTGTCTAAACCACAGTCACCGATGGCGACATTTCTGACCACTCCACCCCCGGCTCCATCTGCTGACAGCCACCAGGCCGCCTTGAGTCCTCTGAGCCTCCCACACCCTGACTGCTTTTCTTCTGTCAATGCCTGGAGCCCACGCCTCTTAAAGGCTTAAACCGTGGCTCCTGCAAGGCAAGATGGGCATCTTTAGTATCTGTGATTCGCTCCCTTTCTCTGCTCTGCTAACGGAAGTGCAGCTCCGGTGCATGTCCCCCAAGCGCCAGCATTATTCTCCTGTTCAAATGGAGTGGACAAGACGCAGCAGTGTTCAACACAGAACCGGAGACGGGATGGAGCCCTGCCTCAGCTCCCCCGTTTCTTCTGGCCTCCGTCTCCTTCTGCTCCTAGCAGCTTCTTACTTCCAGACCCAGAAGGCGCTGGAGGATCTGGCCAGTGTCTCAGGCTTCTGCTAACTCAGTAACATTCTCATGTCTCTTTCAGTGGCTGAGAGGAGCGATGCTGACTGCACATACCCACAGGGATGAGAAGAATTAGCTGTTGCTGATGTGCATACTGACCCAAGCCAATCAACCAGATAATTACCAGTCTCTGGATCCTATCGAGGAAAATGGAAGCGGAGAAGGAGGAGGCTTGCAAGCCACTGAAGTTGCCGTGAGAATTTGGCGTGAGAGCCAGGTAAAACCAAATCAGAAGAGACAACTGGGAAACCCAAGGCAGAAGTCATCAGGGCCCTGTGTGAAGTGCCCATTACCACGTAACAGTGAAAGATGCCAGCTTTGTCCAAACAGCATCTATCCTTTTTAGTTCTCCTTCGTGACTTCCAAGAATTCAACTACTTCTCTATTTAAGAACATGGACATTGCCTTTCTGTGTTACTTGTACCATTTGGGATATGCCCACGCTCAGGTTTCCTGACTACCTTAAATATTCCATGGAAAAGGAAACATAGGCTTTAAAAAACTCTCCTGCCTGTCGAGAGAGTCCACGTAATATCCCAGCCTCATTCTGTACTTCAGAGTGCACGCACAACCTGCTAAGTGCACCCTGGAACAGAAGAACAAGCAACCTGGAGCCTAATTGACCATCTTAAAATCTATAATTTAAATGTATACATCAGCCACACTTCACAACAGGCATATTCCTTTGTGCTCCCCAAGGACACTGCTGATTCCTCGAGTCTGTAACTGAATTCATCTAAAATAGATAAGGCTGCTGTTTGTAGGAGTTCAAAGCCTCTCTCAGGAGCCTCTCATCCAGCTGGATTTCAGACAGAGAGGTCAGGGTGCCCTGGATCTTCTCCAGTTCAGAGGCTGAAAACTCCACCTTTTCCTGGGGCTAAAAGCATCCTTGAAGTCTTTCAATCTTACACTTTGGTTGCAACGAGGTGGGGGCATCATTTTCTAACATAGCTTTCCAAGGGGGCATTTGTACAAAAGCTGGGTAGGTTTCTTTTGAACCAAATCAAGAAGTTTAGGTTGATTCATTTTGCTGTATGCCTGCCTCCATGCCAGAAACAGCTCGGCAGGGGTTACCAACTGAGAAATCCCAGTAGTTGAACTCTCGCAGCAGAGCTTACACTGCTGCAGGTCACAGGGCATTGTTAATATAAAACCAACATGCAAATGAGAGGAGTTTCCTGTCTTTAATTACCTTGAGCTCCTTGGCTGTAGAAGAATCTCTGAGCTGACTCAACGTCCAAGAGTCTAGGAGTAGACTCCACATCCAGAAAATAATCCATTTTGGGATAATCCATGCTTGATGTTCCCGAAACAAGAGTTTTAAGGCAAAATAGTCACTTGTATTGCCTATGGGAGAGAAAAAGAAAACCCACAATATTTTAGATTGTCAAATATGATTTGGGGATAAGAAATATCCCATTAAATATGCCATTATTTGACTGACATTTCCAGTTTTAAGTCCATCTGTCAACAGAGCTTTCCTACTGTATGAGAAAATGAAGCATTTCACCAACATTTATTAAAAGTAATATATTCTGCTCAGAAAATACAGGTGATCCAGGCTAAAGAGAGATAACATACCAGTTTTTCTTTGTTGTGTATTAACTGGAAAATAAGCTTTTAAATTTTCATGCTGTTTTCAAAAGGTCTGA
Organism: Ovis aries; assembly: GCF_016772045.2. Classification (NCBI taxonomy): domain Eukaryota; kingdom Metazoa; phylum Chordata; class Mammalia; order Artiodactyla; family Bovidae; genus Ovis; species Ovis aries. The sequence continues at coordinate 42,995,296 of NC_056073.1, forward strand.
TAAATGACATCATTAAGTATCAGCTGTTCTGAACAGTGATCCTTAATTGATCCAGGGAGTTCCAGTCCCCCTTGAGCAGTGAGCACTAACCTGGGAATCAGAGCCTCCACTTACGGATGCCTTGCATTTATGACACATGCTGACATGTTTGCTGTAAAAATGCCTCGTGTTCCTTCCTTGTAGTGATTTCCTCCAGCACGTTTTATAAAGTGCTAAGGACCATCACCTGCTTGCCTCTGACACAGGCTGCTTGTGAGAAAGTAATCTGGTTTGCCGAGCACCAGCAATTATTTCCGAATTGCAATGATCCCCATAATATTATCATGCCTGTCAGGAAGCTAATATATATATTAAAAAAAAAAACTCAGCCTGTTAGGTTCTTTTTAGCATATGTAGCCTTTCTCAGATACTTGCACAAATGTAGCATCTATTTCTGCAGGATGTTTTTGGAAAGAAGTAACAAGACCAAGTCATTAAAATCAAACCCAGAAGGATAATCTAATTCGTTTTTCTTTCTAACAGTGCATATTTTAAGAAGCCAAGTCTGCTAGAAGGAAACTTTTAAAAATATCCAAAAGCTACCCCAACAGCAAATCATACTTACTGCAAAAAAAGAGAGGAAAAAAAAAAAAAAACCTCAAGGGTTAACTGCCGGCAGTAAGAGCAATTTCAGTCAGAGTGTCTTTGATCTCACTAAATATTCCCGGTGAAAGTAAACAATTTTGATTGTTTGATTAGATCGGCGATGAATAACATATACCCGTCTGCTGGACTTCTTTATCAGATAAAATGGCCAGAGCATGTTACCTTAGCAACGGAAGGTGACGCCAGCCCCAGCCTCTTTGTATCCTCCTCTGTGAAGGAAGAAAATGACCAGCTTCCCGTGTAAAACTTTGGCAGAAAACCATCACCATCAAAATCTACATGTCACCATCAAATGGGTCCAATACCCCATTTCTCCCTCCCCATCTCCACCCCGATCCCCACCCCCGGCCACCGCCACTCATCCTCAGGCAGAGAACTGTCATAGTCATTTTAAAAAATGGCTTTGGTTTAATTATTTTTAGAGCTTCAAGCTCCAGTTTTATCTGCAATTACAACAAGAATATACGATTAAACAGTTAATATGGTAGAAAAGTTGTCGGGGTTCCAGTCCTTACCCTAATGCTGGCTGAGGGTGGTGGGGACAGGACATCTTAGCTGGCATCTGTTAAACAGTCCCCTGTTATAATTAATACACGGATCAGTCACCAGCATCTAGGCTGAAAATAACTCTCTTTTCCTTCTGCGAATCAGTCACTGCAAGAAGCTTGAAAAGCTGTCTGAAATTTCCTAGGTTTTGCGAGCTGCATTGTAATGTAAATCTTTTGGGAGATTTCCCCCTTCCAAAAGGTAAATGAAACCCCCAAAAGATAAATGAAAGGAAGAGTCTTGAAGTTAGCAGGTACTCACCAGCACTTGTTGGCCCCTTTCGACAGGACACGGCTGAGCATAAAACGAAGCTGTGCAACGCTGCTGAGCCCAGAAGCCCAAATGAACAGCTTCTAATTTTCCCTTCAATCTCAATTCAAGAGCACTGAGCAGAGGCAAGTGACAGATCTGCCCGTTTTATATTGTGATGAAATGCAACCCCTAAGACGAGATCTGAGGGGAGCTGCTCTTTAGAACACATTAGACTGCTAATTTAAGACAACTGAAAGGTTTTGTTTTACTGTCTTTTATGTGTTCTCTCTGCTACCCCCTCAGTTTAATTTGCATTTAAAATTGCGCTCGCTCGTGTCTCCTCGGTTCTCCAAGGTGTGGAGTACTTTCTAATCAGGACAGGCTGCTTGGGTAGGGTTTGGTGCAACGTCACTTTTATTCTGAGCTGCAGAACAAGGTGGGTAATTATAATTGCGGGCTGTTTTCTGGGGTAAAATACAGAGTGAATGCTGGATTTCACCCCCTCCCTCTTTCCTGGCCTTTCTTCCTCTTCCACCTCTGATTGTTTGGTCAGATTTCCTGCTGGCATCATGTCAGTTTGCCTAAATGCAATCTTTTCTGTCTGAATGTAACAAACCTAACAGAAAAAGAAACTTTGTTTGGATACCTGAGCTTATTCTGGTGATACAGCCTCCCTACCAAACCTCAGGAAGGATTTTTAGGCACAACACTTTGAGATCTGCTCATCAAAGCCATAATGGTGGTCAAATACGAGATCTCTAGTGGGTTTTCCATGACCCTCTTGTACCCTTTGTTGACAAGCAGAATTAGCAAGAAGTGTGGTGTGGTGTGTGCATATTGGATTGAGAAAAGAGGAGCTGCATTTAAGAAGTTACTTCAGGTTTAATAAAATGGGTATTCCCACAAATATAAAACAAAACAAACCAGAAAAGAAGCCTTTGGAGGATGACCACCAGATTCCCTTCTCCCATACCCACAGCTCTGTGGGCTGCTCCTAAGGCAAACCTGAACATCTCCTTCGGTCTGTCTTATGGGTTTTCCCACCCAATGAGAGGAAGTCAGACGCCAATCTGGTGCTGCAGAGTTAAGCCTAATTGATGAGAAAGGAAGCTGAAGCTACCGATCATAAACCCTTACAGAGAAAGCAGACTTCAGACTCAGAATTCTCGGAGCTTTGCCCAGACCCAAAGACTGATTTCCCTAAGGTTATATTTCTGTTCAGCCCCCAGTGGAGGCATGCTGAACACTTGACATTTACGAGAGGAGAAAGCTGTCTTCTGGCTCCTTAGCTCCCAGGGAGATGTGGGCGACAGGTTCTGAACTCTATTGTGAGCCTACTGAAACTGTGATGACTCAGGGGTGAGCGCATGTGTGTGTGAGCACAATCCACTGCTGCTGAGCACAGATGAGTATGTGATTGAAAAGGAGATGATAAACTGGAAGCTTGAAAAACAGAGCTGAACCCCGGGGGTTGGAGGATGGGTTTGGAATCAGTTATTTCTAGAGAGTGGACCAAGAAAGGGAATTTGAGGTCTTACAAAATGGACAAATAGTGTGAAAGGACCATGCTTTAAGAAAACTCTGAAAATTTTGACTTAAATGTATCTGGGAAGGGATGATTGATTATTCACCTGCAAAAGGGACTTCATTTTACTAGGTTTACTAGAGAACGACTGAGTTCTCTAACATGCCGTGACCAGGTTCTGAAATAGGTTTTCAAAAAGTGATTTTACTCTCTGGGGAGCATAGCTGTAGCTCATGTGTAAGAATAGCTGTGCAAGGCATTATTTTTAAAGGTGGGGAAGTATTGTAATGTTCAAAAGTCAATGTCAAAACCTGATCAGCTCAGGTTTGTTTTATAACTTTCATCTACTCTAAAGAAGCACTCACAATGGCCCATTGTTCTGAGACATAGAACCAGACAGAGAAGAAGGCAAGGTTAGAGCAAGTATTCAGAATAACTCTTATGTAGCACTGAATGATTCAACCCAAAACATCCTTGAGATGTCAGCTCTAGAAGTTAACTCAGACAATACTAACAAATCTTGGTGAGCTAGAGATAAAAAATTATTAAAAAAAAAAAAAGAAAAAAAGCTAGAGTTGAGACTGCCCTGGTGGTCCAATGGTTAAGAAAACATGCTTCTAATGCTAGGAGCAGGGGTCAATCCCACTGGGGAACTAAGATCCCACATGCTGCTTGGTGAGGCCAAAAAAATTAAAAAATAAAAAGCCAGAGTTACATCTTTTACACTGATGACATTGCAATATGAAATTTTAGCACTGTAAGGCTGAAATAAATAATATAGTGTTATTTAAAATACTGATTTGGCAGAGATGTTTATACTTTTCTATTGAATAGGTGGTAAGAATAGGTGTGGGCATGTTCTATACACAAAAGAAGTGTTTGATTAAAAATGGAGGCATATTTCAAGATGGAGTCTGATCAGCAAAGGTATCAGCTGGTATCAATTTATCTCGGAGGCGTACTTATTTATATGATTGGATAGCATAAGACCCAAACAATCTAGGAGTTGCAGTTAGACAGTTTGCTCCTTTCATATCATCCAAATAATGTGCATCAGTGTCAGCCTGGGTTTACTCTGTTTGCTAAGAAATAAAGAAGTTTGTGTTATTGACAATTTTACAATTTTTCATTCTTGTTTAATTGCTTTACCATATTCCAGAGATCTCCAGAAAACTGTTTTTATTTATGTTGGACTGCATGAAATTCTGCCTGCTACCTGCATGAAATCTTGGGAAAGTTTCTCTTTTCCCAACAGACCCAACTAACTTTAAAAATACTAGAAGCTCTCAAAGTGTGTGGATATTTTGGATCCCTTGGGGGTGCTAGTCTGAAGATCTTTGGTTAAGTACTAGTTCACTAAACAAAGGAAGCCTGTTCAGTCACTTCAATCCTGGCTGACTTCTGCAACCTATGGACTGTTGTCCACCTGGCTCCTCTGTCCATGGGATTCTTCAGGCAAGAATCCTGGAATGGGTTGCCTACAGGAAGGAGACGGGGGGTCCAATTTCTGGGTCAGGAAGATCCCCTGGAGGAGGAAATGGCAGCACACTCCAGGATTCTTGCCTGGAGAATCCCATGGACAGAGGAGCCTGGTGGGCTACAGTCTATGAGGTCACAAAAGAGTTGGACACGACTAAAGTGACTGAAGTAATTTAGTACTGAAGTACTCATCACTAAATAAATATATGCAAGAAATAATATATTCACTTATCTTGCAGATAGTTGACCTGAGAACGATATATTCAGTAGCAGTGTTTTCCCTTTGCTTGGCAAGTCACTCTCATCCCCTCATTCAAAACTCAAAAGAAATTTTTCCTTCTCTCCTCAATAAAGCTTGTCATTAGATGGTAGGAGTACTGCACACACTTTATCTGGGGCTTTATTTTTATTCAGATCTCTCTGGGGAAGGAAACACTTTCAGCCATCACCAATTACTTTTATCAATACTTTAGTATAAATTAATTTCAAGTCTTTTCTTGTGAGAAGGTTTTGATGATAGCTGGAAAGCTAAAGAAAACTGAGAGGGTTGGAAAAGCAGATGGAGGTGGGGATAAATAGTCTTACAGGGAGGAGGAGCCTAATTTTATTCCCTATAGTCATGTAGTCATGTTTATTTCATGTAGTAATGTTTTGAGGGCTTACTTATGTATAAGATGCCAGGTATTTGGCTAGAAAAAAAGGAACGTTAAACCTGTAAACATTTCAATTTGGACCAGGGCTTGAAATTGCCTTAAAGGACCAGAGGCAGACTCTGAAATCCTATTTTAAGAACATTCGGTGAAAGGAGTTTCCCCTTTGGCCCATCCTTGGCTAGCAGGAAAATTCTTCAAAACAAAAGCCTGCAAGCTTCTGCTTCTGAAACTGCATTCAAGAGAGAGACCCTAGGAGAGAGCCCACACTGGCCAACGTGGTGAAGGCTGGAGTCAAGAGGAGGGAAGGGGCCTTTGGTTCCACTAACTGCCCCTTCTGAAAATGTCCTTTCCCCTCTTTTAATACTTTGCACAAGGGTCAATTCACAGAGTGAAGAACAAGAGTTCAAAATGTCATCCTTCCCTCTGCCAACTGGATTCTAGTAAGCTGACCTTGCTTATAATGTGGAAATTTCTTGGTTTGGCAGAAAGAATGTTCATAAATTATGTCTCTATCTCAGTGTTTATCTAATTGACCTGGAAATAGGAAAATGAAGAAATGCTGAGTTGGGGGATGAGGGGTTCTCAAGCAATGCTCTGCTGAGAAGAGAGCATCCCTAAATCCCTAAATATGAAGATGGGAAAGTGGCCAACTAATGATGGAGAATGTGTTGACAGTGGCAGCTCCTTTTTAAAAAAGCTCAACTGTGATGATATATAATAATGATATTCGACTTCATTCCCTCTGGTGAGAAAATCACATTGCCCTCAATTCTTTATGTGTGGGTATTTGTGCAGTTTGTTTCAGCTTTCCTGGAGGGAGCTGAAAAAATTAATCACAATTTCAATTGCATTTTCCTAGTCCTCCTAAAAATCCAGATTGCTGTTGTTGTTTAGTCGCTAAGTCATGTCTGATTCTTTCTGACCCCATGGACTGCAACCTACCAGGTTCACTGTCCATGGAATTTTCCAGGCAAGAATATTGGAGTGGGTTGCCATTTGCTTCTCCAGGGGATCTTCCTCACCGAGGGATTGAACCTGTGTCTTACCAAGTACCTATTATAAACTAAAGTAAATTTTATTTATTGACATGAAGTATCTCTTTGATAAATTACCCAATGAAACAGTAAGCTGGAAAGTCATTGGGTATAGTAGGGTACCATCAATACAAAACTGTGTATTTTTATATGTGATAAGATTGCCTGGAAAGACAGAGCTTCAGAGTCCTGGTAGCAGTATCTCTAAGTACTTTCCTCTTTATATATGTTTAAACTCTTTGAATTTTCTATAGGCGTCACATGGTATTATCTTAGAAGAAATAACAAACAAAAACAAAATAAATGAAAACAGGTCCAGCCACATTCTTCCCCTGGGTATGTCGCAAACTGAAAAATATCCCAAAAATGTTCAATAAAGAAAGAATGATTTCTGAGGGCCATAGGTCTTACAGACCTTACACAGAAGATATGACCCCTGAACTTCCAGAGCACATTTAGGAAAATAGGATTGGCTATAGCAGTGGGAACCCTCAGGCAGTGAATTGTATCAAAAGAGTATAAGTTATTTTTAGGCCTTTGTGAGATCATCTTTACAACCCCACATTACTATGCACAGTGAAGTCTGACAATAGATACATTAGAGAGATAAGCATAGAGGGAGATGTAGAGATTAGAAAGAGACAGAGATGGAGACAAGGATAGGGCCAGAGCTATATAGAAGAAAACGATCAAAATCGATTCAGGCTTAGTGGTGACTTTGAACTGCCTTTGTCCTGTTCCCAAATGCGAAGGTTGAAAAACCAGTTTTAGTCAGAGGAAATTTGGTAACGGCTTCATTCCTTTCAGGTCTTGAATATACTGATAAATTCTACAGCCAGGTCTATGTGCTTAAATATTAATACTAAATGTTTTCCTTAGGCATGGGGTATTTGATGTATATATTTGCATAAGAATATTATTATTCATGATATGGTCTCTGGGCTAATTTCAGAGTTAAATTTCTTTAGTCTCTGCATCACCTGAAGTCACTGAGTATCAAGTTTCCAAGTCAGCATTCACTGCTGCTCCTAGTGAACAGAGGACAGTAGAAACTCACCTGCTCTGTGATGCTCGTAAAAGAGGCGTGATGGTGGGTGGGGGCTTGCTTCTGAAACAAAGAGAATCTTATTGGTATTCACTGAGTTATAATTTCTCACAGGCATTAATAATATATGGGGCAAATGTCATATTCAGCCTCACAACACTCATTGCTGCATGATAAATACCAAAGAAATGTTATACAGGAGATGATGCAGTGAAAGAGCTAACAGGATTGGCTTGGAAATCCAGGTTTTGCTGCTTCCAAGTAGCAAGCTCACCTCTTTAGTCCTCAGGTTCCAGCTCTGTAGAACCTGGAATAAAAATAAGAATCAAAGGAGATAATCTATGTAGACAACACAGTACCTAACACACAAGAAGTATTTAGGTTAGGTATTATTTTTAAATGTGTTTAACAGCTTAAAAATGCAAGGAGTTGTGGGAGTAAGATACTCCACCCTGACTGCGTCTGTTGCACGTATCAGTTGAAATATTACCTCTGTCGTTCTGATTGCAAGTAAGCTCCTGATCCTATGAGATCCCATGGTATTTTGTCTAGATTTCCAACTTGTATTATCGTTAATTCTGTATATGTGATGATTGTTTTTTTTTAATCAATCATCAATACATAAATTTATTTAAAAGAATATGTTAACTGGGTGTTCATTGGAAGGACTGATGCTAAAGCTGAAACTCCAATACTTTGGCCACCTCATGCGAAGAGTTGACTCATTGGAAAAGACTCTGATGCTGGGAGGGATTGGGGCAGGAGGAGAAGGGGATGACAGAGGATGAGATGGCTGGATGGCATCGCCGACTCGATGGACATGAGTTTGGGTGAACTCTGGGAGTTAGTGATGGACAGGGAGGCCTGGCGTGCTGCGATTCATGGAGTCGCAAAGAGTCGGACACGACTGAGTGACTGAACTGTACTGAAGTGACATTACCAACAGTTTTAGAGTGGTTAGCTCTAGAACCAGGAATGAAACACTGTTAGCCATTCTGTGTATCTGTGTATTTTCTTTTCACATTTCTTAAATCACAAATAAAAATATACAAGATACTACAGTGAAAATACAATTAGAGTTTCTCTCAAATAAATTAAAAAAGTGCACAGTCTGGGGAAAACTGAAGCCCAGTCTACTGGCTTACAAAGGGGGCGTATTATAAAACTGGCGTTCAAGTTTAGCAGTTGGCCAGTGTCTCCACCCACCCCACTTCACTGCCTTTTTGGATTGTGTTCTTCCCCAGAGCCCTAAGCTTCTCACCCACCCTATTAGTTATTAGGATTAATGTCTAAAATGGTTTAGATTAGTGTCGAAAATAGTACGTACCCCCGCCCCCCACCTCCAGAGTATTACTTATAATTATTTTCGCTCACAGAGAGCTGATGGCTCTTAGTGAGCTCTTTAATGTGTGTTCTTTTTCTGGACAGTCATGCAAAGTAGGGAGCCTTGAAGACCCATGTCAAGACAGCATTTATTATTCTTTTTACCCCTCTACATTCCTTAGAGAAGTTGGCAGCAGGAATTACAAACTAGGATAGAACTTTTTCTACTCTTTTTCATAAGCTCATCTTCGCTTTCCTCAGCCAAATGAAGCGTGGATGCCAGGCACAGATCAGACCTTTGTACTCTGCAGTACCTTTGTCCACTAGGTATTGCAGAGCCCAACAAACGTTTCTGTTCTTCTAGGAATGGGTCACAGTTGTCTGATCCAAGCATTCCGTCGCTCTGTGTTTATTCACAACTGTTTATCAGCAGTTAATTATTAATCGTTCACTACATGCCAGGCATTGCATGAGTTGCTGGGGGTACAATAGTAGACTTGACCAACTCCTCAAGGAGATTACAAGTTAGCTGAACTTAAATTTTCCCAACTTTTTTCGTATTAAAGTGTGTACTGAAATGATCATGTTCGTAATTGAGCAGGCCTGTCCAGAGGCAGTATCAGGGGCCCAGCATGGTATGCCAGTTGGGAAGCTTTATGTAAGATGCTCAACTTAAATAAAAAATTATTGGGGTATAGTTTATTTACAATGTTGTGTTAATTTCTGCTGTACAGCAAAGTGAACCAGTTATACATATACATATATCCACCTTTTAAAAAAGATTATTTTCCCGTACAGGTCATTACGGAGTACTGAATAGAGTTCCCTGTATTATACAGTAGATTCCTATTAGTTAACTATTTTATATATAGTAGTATGTCTATTACCCCACTTCAGTACTCTTGCCTGGAAAATCCCATGGACGGAGGAGCCTGGTGGGCTGCTGTCTATGGGGTCGCACAGAGTCGGACACGACTGAAGCGACTTAGCAGCAGCAGCAGCAGCAGCAGCAGCAGCATGTATATTGGGCTTCCCTGGTGGCTCAGCAGTAAAGAATTTGGCTGCAATGCAGGAGACACAGAAGACATGAGCCTGATCCCTGGGTCAGGATGATTGCTTGGGGAGCAAATGGCAACCCACTCCTGTATTCTTCCCAGGAAATTCCCATGGACAGAGGAGCCTGGTGGGCTACAGTCCAAAGTGTCACAAGGAGTCGGACACAACTGACGACTGAGCGCCCAGTTTCAATCCCAATCTTGCAGTTTGTCTCCCCCACTGTATCCACGTAAGCACGTTTGTTTTCTATGTCTGTAAGTCTGTTTCTGTTTTGTAAATAAGTTCATTTGTAACCTTTTATGTTCCACATATGTGTAATATCATATGATATTTGTCTTTCTGTGTCTGATTTACTTCACTCACTGTGACAATCTGTAGTTCCATCCATGTTGCTGCAAATGGCATTATTCTGTTCTTTTTTAGGGTTGAGTAATCTTTCCTTGTATACATGTACAACATCTTTATCCATTCCGCTGTTGATGGACATGTAGGTTGCTTCCATGTCCTGGCTCTTGTAAACAGTGCCGCAATGAATGTTGGGGTGCATCTATCTTTTTCAATTATGATTTTCTCCAGGTCAACTTTTAATGTCTTTAATTTCTCCATAGTTTCTTGACTTAGATAAATAGTACAATACAGTGTCTCATTGGAGGTAGGGGGAAGGGAGTAGTAGATACTTTAAACTTGGTGCAGTGTTGAAAGCTGAATCTGCAGGTTGGTACTTGCTGTCAGAACTTTGAATTAGCAAAGAAAAGGATTAGAGGGCTAACTGGTGGAGGAAACATAAGTGGCAGGGATAGGGGGGCCCTTGTTGTAAACAATCTCTAAAATGGTTTCAAGACTCACTGGTTTTAAACCAATTCTTTGGTTTTTAAATATTCTCCTACCAAAGTTTAATGATAATTAACTTGGTTGAGTTACACCTGTTACAGTCATATATTTCACAAATCCCTTCTGGAGAAGAAAATATCAAAACTATATTGTATTTCCCTAGTTTGGAAGTTGTGGGGCCCAAGATAATGGAGAAGTCCATGTTCTTTAGTTGTTTGGGCCTTGAAAGTGACATTTTTTTTTTTTCAGGTTACTGTAACCTCCTTTGGCAGAGTAAACATATGCACTTTTAAAAGAGCCCTGATTTAAAAAGCTGGTAGCGGTGAACAGCAAGAATCCAGTCACATTTTTTAACATAGCTCCAGAGGAACTATGGTTTAAACTCGCAAGTCTTCTCATTCCTATGGCAACCACCAGCAGTGTTCAGCCGATGCTACGCGCTGTGTCCATTAAGCCATGCGTTGTGCACCTCCCCCACCTTCTGCTGCCTCCTCCCCCTACGAATTCATCCTCAACTTCACTAAACTGTCTACCTTGAAAAAGGCTCTTTTCCAGACTCAGAGCTGCTTTCCAACATGCAAGCAATCAAGCCCATGAATCTAAAGGGGGAAGACTCCTCCCAGAGGAAACCTTTACAAACCCAGAGGGGAAATGTACCCCAAAATAGAGACACCGTCTGCTTGCCTGATTTGACAGGTTTGAGAGCTCCTTGTTTGAAAGCCAGACGTGAATCTGTGAAGAGATTCCCTTGAGTTACAACCCTTTTTTGGGAGCAGCTTCCATGAAGATAACATATGTGGTGAGATGGAGCCAAAATGCACCCACTGGGCAGCAGCGCAGCTCTGGGAACGTCTCTAACACGTTCTCAGGAAGCTGGAGCGGTTAGTCACAGGGATGGAGGAAGAGCCCCTCTGTGGCGCCTGTCTCATGGAGCAGGGGGCTGCCTGTCACCGTTACTGCCTGCTCTTCAAGGAGGACTCCAGGGGTTCTGCTCTCCTGAAGGGCTTCTTCTTCTAAAGAGTGAGAACCCAAAGCCGGGGATTCAAAGATGCAAAGGTCAAGTAAAGGCAGGCTGGATCTTGGCTGAGTGTTTTTAAAATTTCAGAGAAAAAAAAAAAACATTTTTAGGTGGAAATGGCCTGGGATGTTTTGCATACAATCTTGCTTAGTGTCTAAGATATGGACCAAATATGGACGAGTCATTCACTTCTATTCCTTGAGGAAGGTTCAGAGGAACATTCTGGATCAGAACAAAGCATGAGGCCCCAATTGGCTTCTCTCTAAAGGCCATCGTTGTCCCTCTGCCCCCCATGTTTCCTCAGTTAGGATGCTTGCTTAGTGGGGAGTTGGGTTAAGGCTCTGTGGGACACTCAGATGTTGATACCGGATCGGCTGCTCTGTGATGTCAGATGTGGTGCTTATCAGCTCCAGGCTATTCTTCCGCTCACTTGAAGATAGAGATGCTAAACTATTTAGTCTCTAAGTCTCAAGTATCATATTGCTTAAAAAGTATAGTATTTCCAGAGCTAAAGACAATAGAACTGGGATCTGATTAAAGCTTTCTGACTTTTTTGTTTGGTAAAGTGGAACCAAAATATTTAGAAGTGGGGACATAACGGTGAGTCTTGCTCCTCAAAATATATCTTTACATGAGCAGCATCAGCAGTACGTGGGCCTCCAGGAAGTGTAGAATCTTGGTCTCCACTCTAGAGCAACTGTTTTGGAATCTCCGTTTTAACCAGATCTTCATCTGGGGCTGTTGAAAACCACTGCCATAGAGTACTGAAGAGGCTGTTTCTAGTGATAAATATGTTGACAGCAAGGTGAACTGTTTCCAGTTCCATGATCCACCCTCTTCTCACCCCTTGTTTCTTATTCCCACTTAACAGATGAGAAAACCAAGGTGCAAAGAGATTACATCGCTTGCCTTTTTTGTTACTGTTGCTTGGTCACTCAGTCGTGTCCGACTCTTTGCAACCCCATGGACTGCAGCAGCAAGGCTTCCCTGTCCTTCACCATCTCCTAGAGTTTGCTCAAACTCACGTCCATCAAGTCAGTGATGCCATCCTGCTATCTCATGCTCTGTGGTCCCCTTCTCCTGCCTTCAATCTTTCCTAGCATCAGGGTCTTTTCCAATTTGCCTACAGTCACACACTAAATAAACTATTAAGTGATGAAATCAAGACAAATTTAAGGTAGACTTGCATGTATAGCCAGTCAACTAAGAGGGGGATGGAGTGTCCACTAGACCTTCTTCAATGGTCTACCTTAAATTTCCCTTGTTTATTAACAGACTCTCCTGGTATAGAAACCCTTTGTCAGATCTTACTCATCTTCCAACTTGACAATTGCATTTTTCAGTTTAAAAATCATCACAAATGATTTTTATGACAGCAACACCCAGAAATCAGAGGTAAGATTATTACTTAATTTTACAGAAGGGGTCAGACTAAACTGACTTGTTTGAGCTAATAAGTCACAGAGCCTATGGACATTTGGGTGCCATGCCCAGCGTTACATTATTGACTTCAGATTGTGCTTGATTTAGAATATTTACTGTCTTCCTTACTTGCTTATCTGTGTTTGTGCTAACTTCAAAGATCAGAACAATAGATAGGTCTTCTTGGTGATGTTCTTTTAAAATTAAATATCAATTTGATATACATAAGATAGGGCTTCCCTGGTTGGCTCAGAACAGGTAAAGAATCTGCCTGCAATGCAGGAGAACTGGGTTTGATCCCTGGGTCAGGAAGATTCCCTGGAAAGGGGAATGGATACTGACTCCAGTATTCTTGCCTGGAGAATCCCATGGACAGAGGAGCCTGGCAGGCTACAGTCCATGTGTCACAAAGAGTTGGACGTGACTGAGCGACTAACACACACACACAGACATTGTAAAACATGAAATTCATGGAATAAATGCTGGCTTTCCTTTCAAAAATTCCAGCACTCTTAAATGGGATGTTGCCACTTCATGCGAAGAGTTGACTCATTGGAAAAGACTCTGATGCTGGGAGGGATTGGGGGCAGGAGGAGAAGGGGACGACAGAGGATGAGATGGCTGGATGGCATCACTGACTCGATGGATGTGAGTCTGCGTGAACTCCGGGAGTTGGTGATGGACAGGGAGGCCTGGTGTGCTGCGATTCATGGGGTCGCAAAGAGTCGGACACGACTGAGCGACTGAACTGAACTGAATGTGAAGTAATCTATTGAGTATTCATTCATTAAATATTGGACCATTATTAGGTTGAACAATATGAAATTGATGATATTGAACCTCTTTAGGTCTGTGAAAGCATCAAGCATTGGTGAGTTACCTTAAGAAATGATTAAAAATAAGATCATTGCATTCAACGAATTCATAGCCTATTGAAGTGAACTGACTCAAAAATGTGATTAATATGATTGTTCTATGGTACAGACAGGTACATGGTACCTTGGGGGCAAACAGAATGGAGGGATTAACTTTGCTTCAGGAGGAATTTGACTGACTGCTATTCATCAGTAGGGGTACATGTTTTGACCGAATAATCTACACATTCTTTTCTGGGCTCTCAAATTCATTTTGAAGGTGACACCTGATGCAAAGAGCTGACTCATTGGAAAAGACCTTGATGCTGGGAAACATTGAGGGCAAGAGGAGAAGGGGGCAACAGGGGATGAGATGGCTGGATGGTTATCACCGACTCAATGAATATGAGTTTGAGTAAACTCGGAGATAGTGAAGGACAGGGAAGCCTGGCGTGTTGCTGTCCATAGGGTCACAAAAAGTCAGACACGACTTACCGACTGAACAACAGAATTCATTTTGAAGATGATATCATCAACAACCTTATGCAGAATGACAGAGGAGAATTACCTAGGAATGTTTTCATCATTTTCTCATGAAAAATTTTATTCTTCTGTCCTTTTAAAAACATTCATTTGGAAGTCCTTTAGTTTTCAGCAAGAAGTCTGTCATCTAATGGTTCACGTAGAACCAAGCAATGATGTTGTGCTGTGGCAATCAGCTCTGTAGAGTCACACCCAGATCTAAGGTGCAGAGGCCTCTTCTAATTACCTGGGATTATTATAACAAATCCCGAATTGTGTTTCTTGGGAGATGACTATAACCTTTCTTTATGCCCCTATTTTAGCCATGCACATGGGTTTACATCTGTTGGTGCCAGCAGGTCTCTTAATCCTTGCAAAGAACTTCCCTCTTTAAAAAATTACATGAAGAAAAATAAGCTGAAGAGAATACATTCTAAACATTGAAAAGTTTTAAACACCTACTCACCTTTTAAAAAAAAGAAAGCAATTACACAGCAAACCTGCTGATGTCACTTTTCATGAATGTTGACGCATTTAGGTTGTCAATTCTATTTCTGTTCACTTAACCATAGCCTCCGATTTCCACTTATAGAATTTAGCTTGGAAATTGGGCTTTGTTCAAACTGTGATGGCTGAAAAGCCATGGAAAGCATGATACACTAAAAATATTCTTGAAACCACCTCACCTTTTTTGGACAGATCTTGAGCTGCTTTTATGATGATAAACATGGTACTTTTATCTGTGGCTAATTGCGGAATGAAGGGTACAGAGACAAGCAACTACATTACTTAATAGTAAAAAAAAAAACCTACCATTTGTGCATTAGAATTCATCCTAATGCACAAATATTTATTTTTTATATTTGCTAAATTGACATCTCTTAACTCTTTTGCTCTCTAGGGCAGCTAAGCAATCAGTTCAAGTTTAAACAAATGTTTATTGAATGAAGCAAACAAAATCTGAATTCTTTGAGTCAGAGAAGGCAACATTAATGACGATTTAATGTTACCCTTTCATTTCACAATTTCTATAGTTGATTCAAGGATTTGTGTTTAACTAACAAACTAGAGAGTTCTTTTCTTAGTGCAGAGGTGGGTAGGGGACTCTAGGTCCATTAAAAAAAAGCTTCCTAAAACAATAACGGCAATTCAAAATTTAAAGGGATTTAGCAGAGACATGGAAGAGGAAATCTGACTGACTAACCTTGACCTTTCTCTCTCAGAGTCACTCAGCTATGTCTGACTCTTTACAACCAGAGGGATTGTAGCCCAGCCAGGCTCCTCTGTTTATTGAGTTCTCCAGCGAGAATACTGGAATGGGTTGCCACTCTCTTCCCCAGGGGAATCTTCCTGACCCAGGAATCGAACCCAGGTCTCCTACAATGCAGGCAGATTCTTTACCATCTGAGCCACAAGGGAAGCTCACCTTGGGCTTTAGAGAATGTTTAAGAGCAGGTGATATTTAACCTAAGTTAACAACTGAGCAGGAGTTAAGTGGGGAGATAAAGAGAAAAGGGTTGTAAGGCAGAGGAGGAAGCTTGAGAAGGGCCTGGGAACAAAGACGAGCCTAGCGAATTTTAGGAAGAATAAGAGGGAGAGAGACTCCACCAGAGGACAGGTTCAGGTCCCAGTAGAGAAGGATGAAGAGAGGTAAGCAGAAGCTACACCCTCAAGGATGGTCTTCATTCTCCAGCCCAGAATCAGGGAATCCTGCTAAGGGGCAGTTGACAAAGTCCAGGCAAACCCTGATGAGGACTTGACTTAGGACAGTGGGATTCAGTTGGAATCACTTTGAAATTCAAATCTGAAATTCAAGAGTAGGCATTTAAAGCGGAAAGAAGAAACTTGGTTCTAAAGGGAGAGGTCACAGCTATAGAGACGGATTCTCACTCAGCATCTTTGGAAGATGAAGCAGTGAGAATGAGGGGTTCACTTAGGAGATGAAGTGTTCCACAGCCCAGGTCTCAAATCCCCCAGCACTGGTTGGAAATGTAGAATCAGGCCCCACCCCAGACCGACGGCATCAGAATCTGCATTTCCCTTTGAGTCACATATGAGATCCATGTACGTGAAGTTTAAAATCCTGTTTCGTAAGTTAGCTGACCAAGATCCTGCCATTGCACAGATCGTGGGTCATTTTTAGAAGATAATTGGGCAGATCTGGACAAACCTAACCCCAGTATTCCCTAAATTGCAAACAGTAGTTTAAACCCTGGCTGCACATTAAAGGAAACCTCATAACTTAAAACTATACTGAAGCTCAGCCTTCTCCCCTAGAAATTCTGATTTGTTCTGGGGTGAGGCCCAGGTATTAGAAGTTTAAAACTCCCCAGGTGGTTCTAATGTATAACTAGGGAAAAGCGTACGTGCTAAGAAGACTTAAAGGCAAGCAAAAATCTAAATTCAATCAATAGGATTTTTTAAAATAATGAGATACAATGCTAGGAATGTATTATTAATAGAAGCCTTAGTTGCTCCGCAGCAGGTGGTATGAAGGTAATTTCTGGAAGGTATGACTGATGACATAAAAGATGGCATACTCTTTAAGAAATCTTTGAGTTCTTATCAAGCTCTTGCAAGAGTTGACTTAGAAAACTTACACACTTTTTTAAAGTTACTGGAGACAGAATAAAAACTTGCGAATGTTACAGTAGTTTGGGAGACAGGGAGGGAGGAAGAAATCAGGAGGAGGGGTATTTTTCTCTTGCTGGTAAAGGGCTGCATGCCTCAATTTGCTAAACCTTGAAATGATGGCATTTTGTAAGACTGAAAGACTTTGTGTAGGTGTAAGTAGAATGTCAAGGATGAGTCAAAGATTAATACCTAAATTATAGAGTATGATGCGAATTTTATGCCTCTGCCTTGGAAATCAAGTTGGGGGAGAAGGAAGTATTGACTGATTTTGAAAGTACTACTTCTCTTGGGTTATAATTTAATCAGATGGATCATACTCAATTCTGAGAATGGAGAAAGACTCAAGCCATGTATTTTTAAATAGTTCTGTAAGTTCTGTCAAGCATATAGCTTATCCACTGGCAGGCTAGTTCCAACTGTGCAAAAAGATTGCAAAAGTTTGGGAGTTCTTTATCTCAGAATGCATTGCTCACTAATCAGGATAAGATTCTTCCAAATACCCAACTGCTTTGATTATAGTGGTAATCTCAAAAGTGACCTATCAGTATAATGATTCTTTATGAAACACGTCATAGAATGTCTGCAATTTTTTGTTAAGAACTGCTTGTTAAATCCTTCAAATTACCCTGGGTACCTTTGGATGGTATGAAAGAATTTCAAGAACACTCTGTCTGTCCTTAAGGAGCTTAAACATTCAATAAAAACTATCAAGAGTTGTGCATCTAGGGAAAATAGTTTATTTTCAAGGTACAATAAAATTGCACTTAAAAGCTGAGAGAATCTGTAAAGTCATAAAGTACAATGTTCTAAAAATTGAGTGACAGCAATAACACTGGGAATGCAAAATAGCTCCAGATGGTGCAATATTTTAAAGAAATCATTATATCAGCTTAAGGACACAGAATACTGGCTTGAGAAGTTATATTATCCTATAGTTCTCTTTAACTTAGAACATAGGCATAATTATCTGCTCACTCCAATTCTTGTAATAGGGTAGATACAAGCATTGCTGTATTTCTCACCTGAACAGTTTAATTTTGCAAAGATCTAAAGGGAGCCAATTCTGTAATATAAACCCTGCACCCTCTCTGTTTCCTGGTATTTTGTGAGGGTGAATGCTGCTGCTAAGTCACTTCAGTCGTGTCCAACTCTGTGCAACCCCATAGACTGCCGCCCACCAGGCTCCCTCATCCCTGGGATTCTTCAGGCAAGAACACTGGAGTGGGTTGCCATTTCCTTCTCCAATGCATGAAAGGAAAAGTGAAAGTGAAATCATTCAGTCATATCCGATTCTTAGGGACCCCATGGACTGCAGCCCACCAGGCTTCTCCATCCATGGGGTTTTCCAGGCAAGAGTGCTGGAGTGGGGTGCCGTTGCCTTCTCCATTGTGAGGGTGAATAGGAGTGAATTTATTTACTTTAGAAGTGAACAGGCTATTGCAAACGGAAGAGAGTTAAATGTATGATAGACATACATTCTGTCATATGATATGTATGATAGACTAAAATTGCATGATTACTCTGTGCTCCACTTTCAAATAAATCCATTTCATTTCATTCTCAGAAAAATCCTTTTGGGTGATTTACAGGTGAGACTTGGCAGGTTGAAAAAACATGAAGCTCAGAGAGATAAAGTTACTTGCCTAAAGCCACACAAGGGAGAGTTTTAAAACCAGTTTTTTAACCTGAATTCCATAAAGGAGATAACATTTGTTCCCTGGGTTGTAGAACATTGCTACATGATTGAAATGCAAAAAAGTGAATCAACTTTCAAAGGAACCCAAGTGTGGTTCAGGGTTCTCAGCTTAGCAACTCTCCTAGGGTCTTCCATCACAAGTTTTAAGAGTCATGATTATAGTCCCTGATTCAGATTTTGGCTTGGCCATTTATTAGTTCTGTGACTCTGGGCAAGTCAAATAATATTTCTTATTTAACCTCTTTTTACTTTCTTATGAAAAGAATGAATGATATTAATAGCTTCAATTTCAAATGTATGTTGTGAGAATTAAGTAGGCAATACACAGGAAATGCTTAGAACAGTACCAGGCATGTGGCAAATAATAAATATTAGCTGCTTTTATCTTCATGATTCTCAAAGTTTGATCTCCAAACTAGCTCTCCTAAGCTATACACTCATATGTCTTCCTGGTGCTGCTAGTGAGGGCGTTTTCCTGGATAGTCACAGACCTCTCAAACTCATCATGTCCAAAATAGAACTCACCTTTGACATAATACAAAGAAGTTGTCACAATGAGTGGTGAATAAGCACTGAATAAATTTTAGTGGTTATCATTATGTATTCCCAAGCTATTCTCTCTCCTGTATTCTTTTTGTAAAGGGCACATCATCATCCAGGGAATCTCATCCAGAAAGTTGAGAGGAATCCTAAATTCCTGAATTCTCTCTTTTATACTTTCCATTCCCAACGCCACATCTTTTTTGCTTCAGTTATTTGAACAGGTTTCTAATGGTCTCCAGGAACTAAAGCATCTCTCCCTCAACATAAATTCTTAAAATTCAAACAGCAGGCCATTCACTCGCTTGAAATCCATCACTAATACGTATCCAATCAGCAGGGTGTGTCTGTCACTCCTTTCTCCCCATGGTTAACAAAGCCACCTTCTGCTCCAGCCTCACTTCTCAAATGTACCAGATGTTGTAGCCACATGGTCTTCTGAAATTTTCTGTAGATTCTCATTCCTGAGGGCCATTGCAAATGTTTTTCAAACTTAGAATAGGCTATCCTCATCATGGTGAAGAAATATTTTCATCCAAAAGGTTGAGAAACAATGATTATTTGAATACATTTTTAAAAATTCAAGAATGTGAAATCAAATGCAATATAATGACTTTTGGAGGAGCTAAAGATTTGCCAAGAGTGGGTGTACATAATTCACATAGGAGATGCTTTGCAAAGAGAGTAGAAATTGTTATTACTAACAGCTTTCTAAGTAGAAACTAGTATAATCCTTTGGATGACAAGAAAACAATAATCAGACAAAATCTCTTTGTCAAAGAATTATGAACCCTGAAAGAAACCCAAACCTTAAGCATTAAACTGATGCCACTACCATGGAAAGGACAAAACATTCATGCATAACTGAAATATGTCAGTCTCTCCTTGTCGCCTAGGTGTCTTGCAAAACCTGCTGTTAGATTTTACACGGGTTTCACTGGCATTGATTCAAACTACATGAATGTCTATGACCACCCTCCTAGAAAATTACCCCTAGTCTCTAGAGAGGGACCACTTGGATTTGATCTTGAAAGAGACTATTAGGCAAAATGACAATTGATAAAAAAAAGAAAAATTGGTTTTAAAAAATCCAGAAAAGGGTGATTATACCACAAATTTTGAGGAAGAGAAGAGGCAAAGTTCTAAGCATCCCAGTAAGTGGTTGAGTAAAATATTTCCCATGCACAAATTCAGTAACAGGTCATCTGTGCTGGGTCAATCTGTCTTTTCATACACAGCTTGTGAGTGTAAACCTAGGTCATTCAAAATGTGCTTCCTTTCAGAGTCTTCTGTCTTAAACAGGCCCCTATTAAGAAGCCATCTGAAAGCTTCAAAACAAAGATTTGGGCCTGGCTTGGGCACGGTGATCTTTGGCGAGTCACTTGCTAGCATGGCACACATGACCTCTAGATCATTTCCTTTCAGGGTTTTCCCATGTCAGTGCGTCTCCACAAACATCACCCTTGTAGTCAGAGCAATATCTCTGCTTTCTAGAGCCATACTGTTTTTTTCCTGCCAACCTGCCTGCCTTTGTACATGCTTTTCTTCTGCCCAGAGTCCTCTTCTCTCCTCAAATAAATCTCTTTCATCCTTCCACACTCTTACGATTCTTAAAGATGGAGTTAACCTCCTGCTGTGTCTCCATCTCAGATCCTCCGCATAATAGGCCATGTTTCCATAGTACATAGACTCTACTATAATGATGAAGAAGAAGATGATGGTGATGTTAGCAAGTATTGCGTCCTAAACTGTGGTCTTTTTGCAATGAGGGCTGTTTCATTCTTTTCTTTATTCTCAATTTCTAATTCAAGATCTCAGCCATAAAACTGTCTATAGAATGAATGAGCAAAGAAAGCATCATGGTATTTGCTGCATATTTGCCTTTTAGATGGCCTATATTAAGAACTGCCTTTAAGATATATGGTAGGCTTTCAAGTATTATTCACTTACAATGGTCTTCAATCCAGATACATGTCTGATAGCATGGTTATAGCATGTCTGATGCATTATCTTGTCTGTCTTGTGTGCAATTTATGCTTGGTCCCAGTGTTTGGCTAAAGCTTCTGTCATCATGGTGCAAGTTTTCCTGTGCTTTGCACCTTTCTTTTCCATCTCTCCATCAGCACTGAACACAATGGTATAGAGATGTCTTCTCCTCCACAGCCAGGCTTTGCACAACCTCTGGGGAACCAAGGTTCAGCTGTGTGGGGTCACTTGTTAAACTTTTAGGGTAATTTCCTCAGAGGATTGGAAATAAAAGGGACTCATGGACTGCCACCCAAGACAGGATCCCAGATTCCTCTGACCTAATATAACTTATATAATCAGATAAACTAGAAAAATATTGATGATAAGTTTGTTATTAGAACTATATGGAAAAAATCTTATAGCAAGAAGAATACATACAAAAAGGAAAATAGCTTTGCTGCAGTAATGCAGTAGTTATTTACAAATGACTGTGAAACAGCTTATTTATTTCTTAAGCTGATTAACCTTTAACAGAAAGTAAGAAAGATGTTCACAGTTGTAGCATCACACTATAAACTAGAGCTTCCACGAGGGGAGATGTAGCCTTCTTCCCTCTGGGCCTTACGAAGCACTCTCCCCTTCTTACCTCCCCATCTGAAGCCTAAACAATCTTTGTAGCTATTTAAGCAAGCAAACACAAAAAAAGGAGTAAAAAGTTTCCCTGGAGGGCAAGGTAATGAGAGATGCAATCATTCTGATCTTTTTTTCAGACATTTTAAGTCTTCCTTGGTGGGTCAGATGGTAAAGAATTTGCCTGCAATGTAGGAGATCTGGGTTTGATCCTTGGGTTGGGAAGATCCCCTAGAGAAGGAAATGACAATCCATTACAGTATTCTTGCCTGGAGAATCCCATGGACAGAGGAGTCCAGCAGGCTACAGTCCATGGGATCGCAAGAGTTGGACGTGACTTAGCAACTAAACCACTGCTGCTTCTAAGTTGCTTCAGTCGTGTCCAAATCTGTGCGACCCCATAGACGGGCAGCCCACCAGGCTCCCTCGTCCCTGGGATTCTCCAGGCAAGAACACTGGAGTGGGTTGCCATTTCCTTCGCCAATGCGTGAAAGTGAAGTTGCTCTGTTGTGTCCCACTCTTTGCGACCCCATGGACTGCAGCCTACCAGGCTCTTCCACCCATGGGATTTTCCAGGCCAGAGCATTATAAAGATAAAAGATACCTCTGGAGGCCAAATTTATGTTTATTTTTAAGTTTTTATAGTGCATCTTGCTATGTTCAAATCTTTGCTCTAACAAGCTGAAGAGAAGTAATGGTGAAAATTTTGAGCCATAAGAAGGAAGAAAAACACACTTTTCAGTGCAAATGTATCACATCTATCCTGGCTACTGGTCTCCTTGGGGCATTTTAGTAGAATGTCACATAAGTAATGCTGTTCTATACTTACAGTGATGGGTTTATAACTTGAACGTTTCACTATCTGTTGTAAAATTTCATCTTTCTGCAAATAGGTTTTAGACTTGAGCAATGACTAAGGCAAATGGATACATGAACAATTCGCAGGTAGATCACACTTTATGGCTTAGTTTAAAAATCACCAAAAGGCTCTTTCTATGAAAACTGTCTTAAGTGGCAATCAGAAGCACAAACTGGACTGGCATCCTCGCTTGGGTGCTGATTGATGGTAAGTTACTGTCTTACTACCTTCTGAACCACTCTGTCTTCAGTTACAGGGAGAATGAGGTTCTCTGGCGTTATTTGTTCTCTCCTCCCCACCCGCCCCCCCGCACAACCTCTGTCCCGTGTACCCAAGAGTGGGCTTGTGCCTTGGGCTTACATAGACTCAAATCTTCCTTTGTACACACACAGATTCATTAAAACCCTCTGCTGAGTAGTGGTCCCTCTTCTCCAGGCATGCTTGCTCTTTCCTTCAATTTTTAAAAGTGGAAGAGAGTAATATAAACATTATTTCCTAGCTAATAAGATTATTAAAAACCAATCCTTTCTTTCTTCCACTCAACCAACACAGAAAAATGGATTTCAGGACCCATCTTTTCCCCATTCCCTCCTCTTGGAGTGGGTGAAGTGCCCCTCTTCTAATCTAGGCTTTTCCCTTTGCCTAGTCTCAGTCCTATCTGCTTTCATCTCCTCAGTGACTTCCATCTGTCAATCATCCCTCTCCTCTGCTCTAGCTTCTCTTCTGATACTTTCAAATTTATAGAAATGTGGTAGGAACAGTATGCAATTGTTTACATTTTGCCCCATCTGCTCCCCTCTCTCTTTTCATAAGGAATCTCAATTCATCAGGAATCATTTCAGATACACTGGAGCAGTACCATACTTCTTTTCTCCTAAATACTGCAGGGTATATTTTCTCAGACATTCTCTGACTTAACCACAGTTTGACGATCAAAATCATGAAGTCTAACACGGAGAACAACACCATTACTTAATCCATGACCCGTATTCACATTCCATCAGTTTCCCTAATAATATCCTTTATAGCTATATTCTTTTCCTGGTCTAGGATCCAGTCTCAGATGACTTTCACATTTAATTGTCATACCTCTTTAGTCTCCTTAACCTGGAAGAGTTCCTCACCCGTTTTTTTCTTTCTTGAGCTTCACAGTTTCGTAAAATAAGCATCAGTTCTTAGAATGTCCTTAAATTTGAATTTGTCAGTTATTT
Organism: Ovis aries; assembly: GCF_016772045.2. Taxonomy (NCBI): domain Eukaryota; kingdom Metazoa; phylum Chordata; class Mammalia; order Artiodactyla; family Bovidae; genus Ovis; species Ovis aries. The sequence goes on from NC_056073.1 coordinate 43,019,039, forward strand.
CCATATTATTTGAAATCAGTTTATCAGGAGGCCCATGATGTTGGTTGTCCCAATATTGGTAGTATTAACTTGGCTATAGTGCAATCTGCCATATTTCTCCACTGTAAAGGTATTACATGTCCCTTTGTAATGTATCAGTTATCTGTGGGGAGACAATTTGAGACCAGTATTTGACTCATGAATTTTAGCATCCTGTTATTTCTATTCCATAGAAAATTGCCTATTATCTCACTCTGTTTTCTATCCATGTGGACTTATGGATTTTACTTTAAAAAAATGGTTTACTATTTCTATCATGATTTATTTTAATGCTCAAATTTTCAACACTTGGTCACTGGTAGTCTCTTTCTTTTATCTTTAACCCTTTCAGCTTACCATTTTCCACCAGCATTTAAAGCTACTTAACTCTTGTCACGTATGGATGTGAGAGTTGGACCGTGAAGAAGGCTGAGTGCCGAAGAATTGATGCGTTTGAACTGTGGTGTTGGAGAAGACTCTTGAGAGTCCCTTGGACTGCAAGGAGATCCAACCAGTCCATTCTGAAGATCATCAGCCCTGGGATTTCTTTGGAAGGAATGATGCTAAAGCTGAAACTCCAGTACTTTGGCCACCTCATGCGAAGAGTTGACTCATTGGAAAAGACCCTGATGCTGGGAGGGATTGGGGGCAGGAGGAGAAGGGGACGACAGGGATGAGATGGCTGGATGGCATCACTGACTCGATGGACGTGAGTCTGCGTGAACTCCGGGAGTTGGTGATGGACAGGGAGGCCTGGCGTGCTGCGATTCACGGGGTCACAAAGAGCTGGACATGACTGAGCGGCTGGACTGAACTCTTCCTAGACATGCCTCTCTCTCTTTGGCCATGTCCGTGCTTGCTTTCCCCATTTCCATCTTTCTCATCCATTCTTCACCCTACTACAATCTATCGTTCCACTGAAACTATCTCATTAAGGCAAAAATGACTAAGTTGAGAAAATTTAGAAATACTCATTGTCAATAACACCTCCCCGCCTCTCTCTCTCTCCACCCCTTTCTGCTTTTCTGGCCATGCCGTGCAGCATGTGGGATCTTAGTTCCTTCACCAAGGATCAAACCTGTACCCCTTGCAGCAGAAGCTCTGAGTCTTAACCACTGGACTTGGCGACTCAACAACAGTAACAAATACAAACAGTAATTTAGACAGTGTTATGGATTATTGTGGACTTCCTGGTGGTTCAGATGGTAAAGAATCTGTCTGCAATGCAGGAGACCCACCAGGTTTGATCCCTGGGTCGGTAAGATCCCTGGGGAATGAAATGGCAACCCACTCCAGTATTCTTGCCTGGAAAAATCCATGGACAGAGGAGCCTGGTGGGCTACAGTCCATGGGGTTGCAAAGAGTTGGACACTACTGAGCAAATAACATTCTTACTATACCTTTTTAGGGAGAAGGCAACGGCACCCCACTCCAGTACTCTTGCCTGAAAAATCCCATGGACGGAGGAGCCTGGTAGGCTGCAGTCCATGGGGTCGCTAAGAGTCTGGCACGACTGAGCGACTTCACTTTCACTTTTCAGTTTCATGCATTGGAGAAGGAGATGGCAACCCACTCCAGTGTTCTTGCCTGGAGAATCCCAGGGATGGGGGAGCCTGGTGGGCTGCCGTCTATGGCGTCGCACAGAGTTGGACATGACTGAAGCAACTTAGCAGCAGCAGCACCTTGTTAGTGTTCTGAGCTCCTTTTTCTACCAGTCCCTTAAATGTTGGAGTTTCTCATAGCCCTTTGCTCTTCTAACTTTATGGATTCTCTAGGTCCCTGTAGAAGTTTGTATACAATTTTAGTGTACGTGCTGCTGAGGCAAGCACAGGAGCTTGTATACAGTCTCACATCCTTCATTACCACCTGCTGCTGCTGCTAAGTCGCTTCAGTCATGTCCAACTCTGTGAGACCCCATAGATGGCAGCCCACCAGGCTCCCCCATCCCTGGGATTCTCCAGGCAAGAACACTGGAGTGGGTTGCCATTGCCTTCTCCAATGCATGAAACTGAAAAGTGAAAGGGAAGCCGCTCAGTCGTGTCCAACTCCTATCGACCCCATGGACTGCAGCCTACCAGGCTCCTCCGTCCATGGGATTTTCCAGGCAAGAGTACTGGAGTGGGGTGCCATTGCCTTCTCCTCATTACCACCTAGATTCTGCTTACTCCAAATTCTGTATTTCCAACAATGACCTGCTTCTTGAGCCTCAGATGTATGTATATCCACTTGTCAACTGGATAGACCCATGGGGCATCTTCCAGGCCCTTCACATTCAAAATATTCAGAATGTAGCTGAATCTGGCCTCTTTACATTGACACCAAATTAAATCTCAGAGACAGAATTTTGTGTAAAGTAGAAAAGAACAGCTTTATTGCTTTGTCAGGCAGAGGGGGCCACAGCTGGCTGGTGGTGGTTTGGTTGTTAAGTTGTATCTGACTTTTGTTACTTTTGTTAGCCTGCTGGGCTCCTCAGTCCATGGAATTCTCCAGGCAAGAATACTGGAGTGGGTTTCCATTTCCTCCTCCAGAGGATCTTCCTGACCCAGGAATAAAGCCCAGATCTCCTGCATTGCAGGCAGATTCTTCTATGCCCTCAAAACTGTGTCCCAACCTGGAAGGAGTTGTGAGGAGCTCTATAGTAATGTTTCAGAGAGGACATGATCAGCTTGTGGACATTATTCTGACTGGCTGGTGGTGAGGTAAGTGGAAGTCAGGATCACCAACCATCCTACTGGTCTGGGGTCTACCTTCTTGTGGGCAGCATACAGTTAACTTCTCCCACCTGGAGGGGGTTTCAGTATCTACAAAACAACTGAGAGATTGTTATTGTATTCCTTGGGGCACTGCCCCAAGGCTGCTCTATTCTTTCTTTTGACTGCTCCTATCTATTCTCCACATCCCCTCCCTTTCCTAGTTAGCAGCTGTTTGAACCTTCTGGTTGGAACTCAGGAAAGACCCTGGAGGCTGAATGAAGCCTAGTTCCCATAATCAAGAAATGGGGGACACAGAAAGGTTTTTGTGTCCAGGAGCCCCACAGGGTCCTGCTTGTTATCAAGAATAAAGTTAATGATCCCACTGCATAAACAACTTCCTTCCCCTTGTACCCTGGTCAGTAACAAGTACCATACTCATCAGTTTGCTCAAGCCATAAGTCTGTTATTTCTTCTTTCTCATCTAAAGCAAACTAGTCCTTATCCCCTAAGTATTTCTCAAGTTTTCAATTTCTCTGTGCTCCATTCTCCACCCTAAAACAGACTGTCATCATCTATTTCCTTTTTTGCTCAGTTGCTTCAGTCATGTATGACTTTTTGCGATCCTATGGACTGTAGCCTACCAGCATCCACTGCCCATGGGAATTTCCTGGGAAGAATATAGGAGTGGGTTGCCATGATCTTCCTGACCCAGGGATTGAACCTGCATCTCCTGAATTGCAGGCAGATTCTTTATACACTGAGCCACCTGGGAAGGCCATCTGTTTCCTAGAATACTGCACTATCTTCCCCAAGCCATTCCCTGATCTCTAGAATTGCTCTCTACAGACATGTATTGGGATTGTGATAGGTAAGATAGAAGCATTTCTTCCTGTTTCTCCCTTTCCTTCCTTTTATTCTCTGAGACTGAGGACTAGATCCGGGTTGGAAAGAAGTTTAAAACACAGGTGGAGCTGCAGTTTTATGAAGTTATGTCACCAGAGGAGCACATCTTTAAGTTAAAGTAAGTCAGCTTAACTTAAAAAAAAATGTTTTCAGAAGCTGTGGAGAGAAAAAATTTACAAATCGGCTATATTATATATTGGCCTCATTTGCTTTTAGAACAACAATTAAATCTGTTTTAAGTACATTAACTGTTGACAACAGTGGTAGACTTGAACAGCTGGGTGACATTCAGGTCACTGTTACCAAGCCCAAGCTTGTTCTGCTTGCCACACAACAGACCAATAAATCTCAAGGTGTTGGAACAAGGAATAATGACTTTATAATCATCAGGCTAGCAGGTCGAAAAGATGACAGACTAGCTTCTCAAAAAACCTCTCCGTCAGAATTTGGGCTTTTATATACAAGTTGGGGGGGCGGGGTCCACTGTGGCACCAACCAATGGCTGAGCAGGACCGTTAACGGTCACTGGTGGACTGTTGCTCACTAACGGTTGCTTGCTTGGGGGAGGGGCCCCCTGTGGTACCAACCAATGGCGGAGTGGCAGCTCCTGCCTGCATTGCCCCTATTACACCCTGAGTAGAAAGGTGTGACAAGGCTTCCCAGGTGTGTGCAGTGGCAAAGAGTCTGCTGGCCAATGCCAGAGGCAGACAAGACTTGGGTTCGATCCCTGGGTTGGGAAGATCCCCTGGAGGAGGAAATGGCAACCCACTCCAGTATGCTTGTCTGGAGAAGCTCATGGACAGAGGAGCCTGGTGGGCTACAGTCCATGGGGTCGTGAAGAGTAGGAAGTGACTGCACACACACGTACACTCTCTCTCACTCTCTCTCTCTGAAAGGTGTGACACCAGAGAGCTGTGGAATCTGAAGAGGTACTGGGTGCTCTAGCAACTTTATCCTCTAGCTCTTCTTTTCTGCCAGTTTACTGCCGTATTTTAAGTTTTTTTTTTTTTTTTAAGGCAAAGTTACAATTAGCTAACTATTCTCCATCATTAATTCATTAACCATGTTCATGAGATTTGACTGTCATAAATCTGGGACTTTCTTCTCAGAGTTGTCCTCTGTATTTCTTTTGTCTACTTTAAAAAAAGTGCACAGCATGAGATTTAGGTTTTATTTGGGGCAAAAGTGAAGACCATATCCTGGGAGACAGCATTTCAGAATAGCTCTGAGAACATGCTCCAAGGAGGTAGTGGGGGGAGGTTAATAATATCTGGTTTTGGTGAAGGGGGAATACATGCAATCAAGCACATATTTTTGCAGAAGAATTCTGCTAGTCATGAGGAGCAGATGTCACCATGAAGGAATTTAGTGCTTTTCTAGAGATAAGGAGATGTAAGAATTGGACTCATAAAATCAGCTCCTGATAATGTCTAACTATATGAAGACCTCTCCAAGTTTTTCCAAAGCCCTCATTTCTGCTCTCCACCAACCCTGAACTCTCTTAAGGGGATGTTGAAGGTCAGCAACTGCAGCAGCTCATGGGTTAATCCTTGTAGAGGGAGATGGCAGGTGCCCTCGTGAAAGTGACAGTCTCTCAGTCATGTCCGATCCTTTGTGACCCCATGGTCTGTCCATGGAATTCTCCAGGCCAGAATATTGGAGCTGGTTGCCATTCCCTTCTCCAGGGGATTTTCCTGACTCGGGGATCGAACTGGGGTCTCCTGCATTGCAGGCAGATACTTTACCATCTGAGCTACCAAAGAAACCTGGCAAACACCCTTGGCAAGTACCAAGTTGCAGTTGACACGTTGCCACTCTTGCCCTTCTTCCAGGAATACCACCTTCTTTGCATTTCTGCCTCTTCCTCCCCTTGGTTTCAATTTCTCCTCTTCTGTCCTCTTACCTCAGCTCTCTTTCCCCTCACATTCTTCACTATGCATTGGATTGGCCACAAAATTCGTTTGGGTTTTTCTGTCAGCTCTTATGGAAAAACTCAAATGATCTTTTTGGGCAACCCAATATTTCTTGATTTTTTCCAATTTATCTCCAGACAGAGTACTAGGTTTTCTCACACTTAAAAAATGTTCAGGGCTTCCCTGGTGGCTCAGTGCTGAAGAGTCTGCCTGCCAATGCAAGAGACACAGGTTCGATCACTCATCTGGAAAGATCCCACATGCCACAGCGCAGCTATGCCCAAACACCACAACTATTGAGCCTACGCTCTAGAGCCTGGAAGCCACAACCACTGAAGTCTGGAAGCCTGGACCCTGTGCTCCACAACAAGAGAAACCGCCACAATGAGAAGATTGCACATCACCACTAGAGAGTAGCCCCTGCTCGCTGCAACTAGAGAAAGAAGTCCGCGCATCAGTGAAGACCCCACACAGCCAAAAATAAATTTTTAGAAATTATAAAAAATGTTCACCATTCACAGCCCTTTTTTTTCTTATTGACTATCATATCGCTTCCTAATCCCCGCTCCTATTCTTTCCCCTGCCTCATATTCCACTCAGGTCTTTCTCACTAAAATCCCCATAGAAGCGGAATTCACGGCTTGACTGCTTTATGGTCCGCTTTAACTCTTCCGCACTTCCACTCCATTTGGGGGTGTTTTCCTTGGGTTGCTGCTATGACTGTTTCTGTTTCCTGACGGGACGCTCAACAGGCGGGCCCATCACCTCCCAGCACTCGGCTGTCCTCTTACGCTTGTGTGCAGGAAGGAAAGAAGGCCGTCAAGACAGGGCTGCGCTTCCACGTTTTACAGCTGAAGGGAAAGTCACAGGCCTCTTAAACCTTGGTGGAGGACGATGGTCTACTTGCCTTGTTCATCCTTCCTCTGCACACTGTGTTTCCAGCCTCTTTTAAACCACCCCGTGGACCCAGTGCCTCAATTCACCGTTGAGCAGAGACCTCCCCCTCTTTCCTACACTGGACACTGGGGGGCCAAGGTCCTGTCATTGCTGGCACTGTGGGTTGGCATGGCCTCCTGGCACTTAGTCATCTGATCTGGGCTTTCCACAGTTGGAAGACAGCAGGGATTGGGGTGGAAGGTGGGGAGGTGTGTGTGTGTGGAGAGGGGGGAATGATGATTTAATTGCTGCCTGGAACACCCTCACTGGTAGTGGGATTGCTCTGAGTCTCTACATAGCTTGATCTTCTTGTGCCAGGAGACCCTACTGGGCACCATGCTGCTCTTTGCTGTACCAGCAAAGAAAACCAGAGGGGTTGATATTTCTTTTCCTTCTTAACCCACAGGACCTGAGCCAAGAAAGTGGGGGAAAAAAACAAATTTCGAAACTTTTTTTTTCCTCCCTGGGGACATTCATTTCACATATAAATTTTTCTGCATTTCTTAACCAAGTGGCAAGTGATGTCCATTAAGAGTTGCCCCTTGCTCAGTTTGAGATCTCATGCAATTCCTGACAAAGGAGAATAAGTGAACAAACCAGATGGAGAAATAGAAGAATGCTGTCCTGAAGCCAGGGGGTACGCTGAGCATCAGAAGTTTGGGACTTCCCTGGTGGTGCAGGGGTTAAGCTTCCATGCTTCCAATGCAGGGGGCATGAGCTTGATCCCTGATCAGGGAACTAAGATCCCTACATGCCGTACGTGGCCAGGAAAAATAAATAAATCCAAATAAAAGAAAATAAATTTCAACATAGGAGCAAAGCACTGAGAAGCTGTCTGTGCTTTGTAATTTTGTCACGACTCCCAGAAAGACAGCAAGAGGGGTCCTGGCTGGACTGTCCCACGCAGTCCTTAAGAGTTCACCCTACACTGTTCTGGCATCCGATAAGAGAGAACAATTTTTTAAATCACCAAATTCCTCAAATAGCGTCTTCGCCTTTGTTTCTGGATTTTAAAATCGTAGGCTTCAAAGTCAATAGATTAATAGTCCCAACTAATGTGCTGCAAGTCTGCAATTTAAAAATTATCGGTCTCCTGTGACTGGTGTTCACCAGCCTATCACTTAGTATCCTTCCCTGCCTTTTTCACTGGAGATCCAAATGTTTATTTTGGATGCTGCTCAGAAAAAGAGGGACAGAAGTGGAGAAAATGACTCTTACTGTCAAACATCAGTTGGTGTGAAAGCATCTGTAAATCTCTCTCAAAACAGAAAGTGAAGAAAAAGTACAGGAGTGTGAGGCACTTAAGTGTAATATTGATAGAAAAAGGGATGTTCGCTTCTGTTAATTTCTTGTCAAACACACTTCTCTCTCCTCCTTTTTACTCTAGTTTCTTAATTCATGTTTATACGGTATATCTGGAACCATAATCTGAGTTCTTTGCAAGTTCCAAAATATGTGTTGTCCTTATACAGGAAAGACAGCTTGGGTGGGTCTGTAATTCTTGGGTCATGCTCTTAGGTCGGCAGAGAGTATGCAAAGCCATTAAACACAGCAGGATATGCAGAGACCAGGATATAAACCTAAAAGCCTTTTTATATGGCCTGGGTTTTCTGTAACTGCCTCTTTGCCTGGGTTGCATGGAAGACTGTCTATGGGAGATGTCTTAGTAGAGAACCAAAGGCCACTGGCCCAGTGATCTGCTTTATAGCAATGCTGACTGCAGAAATCAGAGTGGACACATGGCTGGCTGCTGTATTTTAATCAACCTTGTGAGGCACTTGCTTAATCGTCCACATCGGTCGGCCAGCTTGATCCATCTTAAGAACACCTGCTACTGGCTGGGTCTCATTATCTGAGGGAAGGTGAAGGTCAGGGATCACGGGATGGCTCTGATGGGGCTGCAGATGGCTGGCAGACAGGACATTGCCAACTCTGCAAAGCTGGTTTTACATCAGCTCCCAAGACTTCTGGTCCTGTTCGATCACCCATGTGCTCTCCACCTCCACCAGTCCAACTCCTTGGAAGAACTGACTTTACGCTTGCAGGCACTGCTCAGTTTTCTGAAGCTTTGCTTCTAGCTTTCTTCCCCACACACTGACGGTCATATTCAGTGACTGTTTTCCAGTCTTCTGATTGGCTATATCATACACTCCCTCATTTTAAACCTTATACATTTCTGAACGTTTTACCTGGGGGTCCTGTATGTTTTTGTTGTTCAGTCTCTAAGTCATGTCTGACTCACTCTTTCGTGGCCCCATGGACTGTAGCCCGCCAGATTCCTCTGTTCGTGGAATTTTCCAGGCAAGAACACTGGAGTGGATTGCCATTTCCTTCTCCAGGCATGCCCTACATTGCAGGTGGATTCTTTACCATTGAGCCACTGGGGAAGCCCCAGCGGTCCTCTATACAGCCTTTGTTTGCCTCCCCACCCATTACAATTGGTGTACCCTTGTTCTAGTTTCGGCCCAGTGTTTTCTCATCATATCTTTAACATAATGCCCCAATTCCTATGAGCACAACCAACTTTGAGGTGCCGATGGGACCCAGACCTGCCCAGCACAGAATCTTCAGGCACTTAACTCTCGATGCACCTGAGCTCCACCCGGTATTGGCTCCATTATAGTTAAAATCCGCTGGGCCCACACTGACATCATCTTCTTTGGTACCCTGTATTTCCCCTAGGTTGACAGTATCTCCTAGGCAACAAAACGTGGGAGCCTCCTTAACTGCTCCATCCCTCTAAGTCTCCCACAGAAAATAAATCTCTAAACCCAATCAGTTTTTCACTTTCTAACTGTTTCTCACGCTATCACATTTTCTGTCACCTGACCAGCCCTATCCTAGGACAGATACACTTTGGCAGGGAATATCATACCAGTTCCAAGATCACTTTGCCAGTCTTGGGCATTTTTCCCTCGCAAATTCATCTTTTGCAAAGTCAGCGGGATGATCTTTCCAAAATATTAAGCCGACCATGTCATTCTACACCTCGGAGTCTTTTGCTGGGTTTCCAGGACCTGCAGATGAATCCAGAACTCCCTAAGGTGGGACAGGTGTCCCACTTCATCCGGCCCCATGCGCCCTCCAGCATCTGCTTCTGTATTTCATACTGAAATGACACTGGTGGTTTCTGAGCTCACAGACCACGCCTTGCTTTCCCGTGTTTGCTCACGCTATTCATTTGCCTGCAAGGTTTTCTTCCTTATTCTCCTCATCCTTTAAGAGAGGCTTCAAGTCCTACCTCCTTGGGAAGTCTACACAATTTCACCCTTGCTGCTGCTCACATCCACTCTGGTAGGTGACTGGATCTCTTGCATGCGTGCCTGCTAAGTCGCTTCAGTCATGTCTGATTCTGTGCAACCCTGTGGACGGTAGCCTGCCAGGCTCCTCTATCCATGGGATTCTCCAGGCAAGAATGCTGCAGTGGGTAGCTATGCCCTCCTCCAGAGGATCTTCCCAACCCAGAATCAGAGCCTCTTATGTCTCCTGCATTAGAAGGCAAGTTATTTACCACTAGCGCCACCTGGGAAGCCCCATGAGATTTCTGGGGTTCCCATAACTTGTTTTCTCCCCTCTACTTAAACTGACAATAAGGCCTTGGGCCTTTTATGCCTCTCCTCCACTAGGCTTTGAGTTCCCTGAGGTCAGATTCTGTTACTTTCATTTTTGCACGACCAAGCACAGTGCCTAAGGGAGCATGCTCTCCGTTACTGATTGTTGAAAGACCAGCTTACTCAGTATCTCTAGCTTTCAGTTTTCTTGGGTAAATCAAGATGTAGGAAAGAATAGAAGAGAAGAATTTCACTGGAACAGTCTCATTTTGCCTGATCCACAGCAAGCCAAAATGCTGAGACCTAGAGGCTTCCAACAAAGAGCTTGATTCCTAAGGCAGCTAAGCTAGAAGACTTAGCTTATTACTTACCTCATTCTCATTACTTAGGAGAACATTCTCCAATCCACTTCATGGAATGTAAGGGGCTGGAGGTATTTACAGATGAATAATAAAGGAGCAGGGCAGTCTCAGACGTGGACAGCTTGGGGAACGTGCGGAGCATGGGGAAGTGTGATGGCAAAAAGGTGTGGTCATCCTAGTTCTATGCAGGCATAATTGGGCCACGGGCCTCTCCACGTTCTTAGGGTGGAGTTTTCGGCCCTCTGATGGAGAAAACCTGACCTTCACGCGTGCCCGGTTGGAGAGTTGGTGATCCTATCCAGTCTGAACTGGCTCAGCCTGGACTTGATGCAGCTGACTCCAAGTTCTTAGAAAACACTTGGGGAAAACATGCCATTTGAAGGGCACGCGAGTCTTAAAAACGACCTTGATTACTCAGGTGAAATGGATTTGACTAATAATTACCCACAGTTTCAAGAATGCGCCATGTATATTTGCTACACCTGATGGTAAGTGTAATTGCTTAAGAGACACACAAGTGAGGGGGTAACACAAGATTGAAAGCAGGAGGAAAGGGGATGGCAGAGGATGAGATGGTTGGAAGGCATCACTGACTGGATGGACATGAGTTTGAGTAAGCTCTAGGAGTTGGTGATGGACAGGGAGGCCTGGCGTGCTGCAGTCCATGGGGTCTCAATGAGTCAGACACGACTGAGTGGCTGAACTGAACACAAGGAGGGGATTGAAGGTAGCAGGGATGGGAGATGGGTAGGAGAGAGGTCAGGAAAAGCACTAGGAGGACCTGACATTTAAGTGGGGGCTTGAGAAAAGGGAGCAAGAGGTCTGGCTAGTAAAAACCAACTCTGGAGCACCATCTAATGGGTTCTCTTTTGTTTATAATAAAACAAACAGCGTTACAAACATAGTGACAACAACAAAACCCACTGAGTCCTTTGCTTATTCCAGCAGTGGTCATGTATCAGCTAGTGAAGTACTGGCTTCTTATCTAGGGCAGGCAATTTAGAGAGGGAATTACCGTGAAAGGAGAAAGAAAAATGGTAGCCAAGTGCCCTAGGCAGAGATTCACACTCTTAGATGGAAGCCTGTCCCTACCGGTCATTACTAGGTGGGGAACAAGCTCACTCACTCCAGGCCATAAGCCAGTCCTGCTTGCTCTCTGGATGGTGTCAGTGACTCAGCACCTTGGAATAAGCAAAGAGCCACCACCCATCAAAAGTACAAAATGAGATTCTCTCCAGGTAACCTATGCAGTCCTCTCACAGCCCATGGACCCCGAGGCCATCAGCTCTCCTGGCTTAGTTCTGTTAAGGAGAAGTTTTCCAAAAGCAGAAGTCATTGGAAAGGAAGGGAAATCTTATTCCAAACAAGGAATATCAGGGGGCTTGAAACCGGAAGAAGGTAGGTAACAAGCCATTTAGTCTGTGGAGCGTGAGAAATATGGGAGATGCAGCTGAAACGTTAAGTGAACTGGTATGATATTTGAACTCTGGATTTTTCCTCCAATGCTCTGTGTGGGTAAAAGGTCAGAACTGGGTGCTGAAGTCTCACTGCATTTGAGTCAGATAAGGACACGGCTATCGCCACCAATAAAGCAATCTATGCCACAGGCTGGGTACCTGCTGGCCCAGCACTTCTACTGCGCCCCTCTGTGCATTCGCCACTGTGGGCCCTGAAAATGCAGAGCAACTGTGCCACCGCCAGAGGCGCCCTGTGTGGACATCTTTTCATCTTTAGCTCCTCCTTCCTGCTTGAGTGGGTGCCTCTGATGGTTCAAGCTTTCGGTGTGTGACAGGCTTTCTGCCAAGGGAGCCTGGCAAAACAAATGTTGCCCGTTTTCAGCTTTTACTTTGCCTCTCAGAGAGCTTATCTGGTGGGGGTTTCCCCAAACACAGACGGAAATAGGCAGGTTAAAAAAATTTTTTTAAAAGACAAATTCCAACATACTATTATTTGAATCAAACTTTTCAGTTGTTGTAATTATTCATTTCCTCACTAAAGTAAGATTAGAATTGAAAGTAATACATATCAATTACCCACTAACTCAATAATATCACAAGCTAATTTTAGTTTTACAGTCAAGGCAATTGCTAACCTCAGAATAGGTTTTTTTTTTTTTTTTCCCCTACAAATTTTCACTTAAAAATCAGTTTGGGGCTCTTATTTTCCCCAAAGAAATAATTTTTTTTTCACATATAATTTTCTGGGCCAGGAAACAGACTTCAGTCTAACTCCGCATGCATCAAGGGTAACAGAAAGAGGGAGGGATGTAACAATGAACTTACATGTCCACTGTTTTTTCAAATGCGCATCTCATTCTCTTTTTTGCAATAGCTTCTGAATGTGTTTCATGCAATATGATTGGGGCTAGAATCCTCAAGTTCATTGCATGTTACAAAATACTTGTCTTTGTACAGAAGAACAGCTTAGCAGGGTCTGTAATTCTTGGGTCATACTTTTTTCCTTTGAGGACTTTAGGGCAGAACTCCGTGTTCTAACCCTGTAGCAAAGATTGAGACCAGTCTAATTCTTTTTCTCGTAACATTTTTACTTGCATGTTAAAAGATTCTTTATCTTTGAGGTCCAGTAATATTACCAATTATTTATCCAGTGTTGGCTACATCAACTTCTGCACCCTCAAATTACCTTCCACGTTTTCCTCCTCCTCTTCAGAAGGAAAAGTGAAGCTAAGTTGTGGGTATCCAGCCCCATCCCCTTCACCTACCCTTGGACCTTGTTACGCTCACCTGACTTGTCCATATCCCCTTCTCTGTGGGGGTCCCTTTCTCCTGAGTCATCAGGCTATCTTCTCCACATCATTAAAAATGACATTTTCTCTGACCCCGATAAACCTGCAAGCTTCTGTCTTTTCCCTCCCTTCGCATCACCACCAAACTCATTAGAAGAAAAATGTACAATCGTTATCTAAATAATGAGACCTTGCAACTCATGTATCCAGTCCATAAATGACGAACATATGAAGAAGGGAAAAACCCAATATGTTGCAGAGGAAGGACTGTTTTGCCTCAGAAGCACCCTTCAGCATTTACATTTGTAAAATCTGTTGGAAGACACGGAAGGTAACTCAAAAAATAACCAGCTAAATTAAGGCCGCCAAACACCTTACGTTCCACTTTTACACCTTTCTCCCCTGCATGACTGAAAATTTCTTCATTAAACCAGAGCTTCCTTAAAGTTCAGGATTCCCCAAGCTCCTAACACACTGCTCGCTCTACTCGCGTAGGATTTTGTGTCTGAATCGTCACAGATATTTATTCAAAATTCAGACCTACCCCAGAATTCTCGGTGGCCAATCCACTTCCATTAGCTTGAAGTCAGCTGACCTCCTAGGTGAAGAATAAAGAATGAGCATATGACCACGGACAAAAGCAATATATTGCAGAGGAAAGCCCTGCTTTGCTACAAAAACATCCTCCAGTAATTACGTTTGTAAAATCTGTTGGGGAATATGGAAGATAAATGAAAAAATAGGCAGCTATTTATTTGGAGTTATCCAACTCCACTCCGCCCCATCCCCACTTGCTTTTCCGCTTTCCTCCTCCAGGGCAAGTCAGCCCCCGGGGCCTCTGTTGTCACCTTGTTCCAGGCAGGTGACGCCCAGAGTCCTATCTCTGACCTTTCACACAACATCTCTCTCTTTTTCAGCCTGATATCCTCATATGGGGGTCCTAAATTTCAATATGTCAAAATTTCCACCTCAAACTCATATAAAACCAGTTTCTACCTTCCTTTTTTTTTTTTAAATACTTTTAAGTGAAATATAGTTGAATTACCATGTTGTGTTAATTACTGCTGTAGAGGAAAGTGACTCAATCACACATACATATTTATCCCTATCTATATATGTATGTATTAGTTTTCTTTCTTTGGGGGCTTCCCAGTTGGCGCAGCGGTAAACAAACCCACCTGCCAATGCAGGAGATGAAGGAGATGCAGGTTTGACCCCTGGCTCAGGAAGATTCCCTGGAATAGGAAATGGCAACCCACTCCAATATTCTTGCCTGGAAAATACCATGGACAGAGGAGCATGGTGGGCTACAGTCCCTGAGGTTGCAAAGAGCATGACACGACTGAGTTTGCAGGCACTACATCTTTATCCATTCATCTGCTGTCTCCCTCCCTCTTAACTCCTCTATTTTCATGACCATTTTTACTAGCCTCATGATTACTCAAGCCCCTGCCTTCTTCCAATGTGTCTCTCAATACAATCACTTGCCAGGTTATTTTCTTCCACTTTTGTAATAGCCCTTAAATCACTTTCCTCCCTCCTATTCTCATAGACATTATGAGGCTTTAGGTCCGTATTTCTCCTTGGCGTAGATATTAAAGCAGCATCTCCTGCCAATCCATCTTCCCAACATTGCATATACATTGCTGTCAGAATAATCTTCTCAAAAACACTGTGGCTCTCTATTGCCACCAAATGAAAAAGAGAGAAAAAAAAAGCAGAAAACAGAAGCAATAACAAAATGAAAACTTTCTCTGGTTTCTAAGGGATTCTGCAATATATTATTTTATTGTTCTATCTATCATGTCCTCTAAACCAAACTATATTCAGTGTTCCTGCTCCTCCCCTGAGCAAGGGTCTGTGTCGGGAATGCGTTCTATAGAGTGTTTAGAGAGAAACTGCTCTTCAGTGCTCAAGACTAACATCACCTCCTTATCAAAACCTTTCTTGATTTCCTCAGCTGGATGTGTGAGCTTTTCCTCTGAGCTGTCTTAGAACATTACTAGGGCTCTTCTTGTGACATTTATCTGTTCAAAATATATTCTGGCAATGAAAGGAACTGTGATATCTCCCACAGGGGGCTGGTATCACTGAACCCAGGAGTCACATCTGATATATGCCTACATCGGCCATGATACTTCTCCTTGAATACACGTATGTGTCTGATAGAATGAAAGTGGGAAAACACACATCTCTCTCCAAATCATTGTTTTTAAAGAAGCAAAAATACTACATAATCAAGGTCATTTTTAAAAAGATTGTTACCTAGTGTTTTAAAGAGATTGTTCCAAACAGTTTCCTTTGAGAGTTACACTTGGATTATTTAAGGATATTTTTTGTTTGTTTCTGTCTTCTCTAAGTGAATTGTGAAATTAAAGACAGGTGGAATGGAGGAAGCCAAAGCGAGCTAACTCAGCCAACACTGGCAGCTATCTGTCACTGGAGCTTGTTGCCTTGAAAGAGGAAGTTGTTTTTCCATATTGCACGAGAAAAACAGCAATGCAAACACACGATGGGAGGGCTATCCCAGACATAGGAAATTACTAGAAGGAATATTTTTCCTTTGCATCCTTTTCTGATGGTCCTAAGAATAATGAGGTCATTTGAATAGAGAATGAAAGAGAAATTAAATTTATGTAATTATTTGAAAATATTTTATAAATGTCTATTTGGTGGTTGACAACAAGGATAGTAATGAAATTCATTAATATTCAGTTATCCCAAACACAAGACATACTTCTCAAATTTCCAGAGAACAAACCTCAGCTTTCATTTTAGTAAGGTTAGAGTACAATTTGGACAAACCAACATTTTCCCAGTAAATACAATAAAGCTCCAAATGCCTCTCTTTGTTGTTGAGTTGCTAGCTGTTCAGCTGTGACCCTGTGGACTGCAGCACACCAGGGTTCCCTGTCCTTCGTGATCTCCCAGAGTTTGCTCAAATGCCATGTCCATTGAGTCAATGATGCCATCCAACCATCTCGTCCTCTGTCAACCCCTTCTCCTCCTGCCTTCAGTCTTTCCCAGCATCAGGGTCTTTCCAATGAGTCAGCTCTTTGCATCAGGTGGACAAATTATTGGATCTTCAGCTTCAATATCAGTCCTTCCAATGAATATTCAGGGTTGATTTGCTTTAGGGTTGTCTCTCGAAAATATAATTTTGTAAACAATCTTTCAGATTGTATCTCAAGTAGATATAGGCTATTTGTACACTTAGACATGGGCTTCTAACATAAATTGGATTAAAACTCCATTGAAGAGAATTTACTTTTTTTTTGGCACAACACTTTAGTTTTATAACATGTAGGACATTTTTGAACATTTCAACTTTCTGAAAAAATTAAAAGAATTTTGCAACAAATGCTGATATGCATCAAGACTCTACCATTAACTGTTACTATATTCACTTTATCACCTATCCATTCTTCTGAAAATGGATCCTTGGAAGAAAAGCTGTGACAAACTTAGCATATTGAAAAGCAGAGACATTATTTTGCCAACAAAGGTCCATATAGTCAAAGCTATGATTTTTCTAGTATTCATGTATGGGTGTGAGAGTTGGACCATAAAGAAGGCTGAATGCCAAAGAACTGATGCTTTTGAAATGTGGTGTTGGAGAAGACTCTTGAGAGTCCCTTGGACTGCCAGGAGATCCAACCAGTCCATCCTAAAGGAAATCAGTCATGAATATTCATTGGAAGGACTGATGCTGAAGCTCCCATAGTTTGGTCACCTGATGTGAAAAGCTGATTCATTAGAAAAGACCCTGATGCTGGGAAAGATTGAAGGCAGAACAGACGAAAGAGGATGAGATGGTTGGATGGCATCACTGACTTGATGGACATGAGTTTGAGCAAGCTCCAGGAGATGGTGAAGGACAGGGAAGCCTGATGTGCTACAGTCCATGGGGTCGCAGAGTCGGACACAACTGAGCAACTGAACAACAATCCATTCTTCTAACCTTCTAGAGTACTCCCCCCACCCCAGAAAGCTCCTTCATGCCTCTTCTTGCGCATCCCACCCCCTCTCCACAAAGGCAGACTTTAGAGTTTCACCCACCTTAGACTTAAAATTCACATTTAAATGTCTCTTAAGTACTTCTTGACTGCTTACATCATTTTGAAGTAGTTAGAAATTCACATGAGCCCTTTAATTTTAAAGTTAATCTGTGTAATGAATATTCTGCTTTCTAGACAAAAAAAATTCAGAACCCACATTCCATGAAGAATCATGTCTTTAGATAGAACATGTCTGGGTGGCATTCAGCATCATCATTTTGGGTAAGTTCATCTCTTTAGGGGGTCAGGTCTTCATCTGTTAAATGGAGTTATAAATACCAACTCTACACTCACCTCAGAACTGTTGTGAAGGTGAGAAGCAGCAGCAGTTAACCTTTCCATAGAGATGTGCAGTGTTCATACCTGTGTAATCAGGCGAGTTGTACTTTGCAGGTGTAGCCTTGGAGATCCATCCATGCTTTTCTAAATAAACATTATAAGCCTTATTTCTGGGAGAATTTGGTAGAATCCCGTCATTGGCTCAGTGTGCTATTGTGCCATTTTTCTCGTTAAAGACATTCAAATTCTCACACAAAGCGTGTCACTATTTTCCGCAATGGCCTTTAATAATAATATGTTTATTTTTAGTGCACTCTACTAATTCAAATCAACTTTATTTTTTATTGTTAATTAGATGGGGATTTAAGCATAAAAGAACGTTAAGGCTTTTCCCCTCTATCCTAGTTACAGGTCATTTTTGAATTCTTGCTTCAATGCCAACAAAAAGAACTGACAGCTGATCTTTGTGATTCAAAGCAATTTCCACCCTGCTAAATTATTCTGGGTGTCAAGCACATGAAGCATCTCAGATAACAGTTGTTAGAAAATGAGTAATATAACCATTTTGTGTAAATATCTAAATAAGTAGCTTTGATTAATTTTTTATTTCTCAAGTGAATATTCCATTGGTGGTCCATATCTATGTATAATTATGAATTCTACAGCAGTGATTTCAATCTTGAGATCTTCAATATGAAAGTTAAATTAACTCAGATGAAAACTTAATGAATTTTACTGTTTGAAGATCATAGAGTTCATTAGGATGGAGAAAATTGAAAACAACCGAAATATCCAACCACAGAGAAGGATGAAGTAATTTATGGCATATCACACAATAGGATATGCTATCGCCAGCACATTCAGAGTTGCCAACCTATGCGTAATTCTCTTACAAGTTAGCGTAGGAAAAGATAGGGAATATGCATTGTAGTATTAACACTGGTTAGGGCAGGATCATGGTATTATAGTGTAGATATTTGATGATCAAATTTCTTTCTTAAATTGGAAACAGTGACAGACTTTATTTTTTGGGGCTCCAAAATCACTGCAGATGGTGACTGCAGCTATGAAATTAAAGGATGCTTGCTCTTTGGAAGAAAAGTTATGACCAACCTAGACAGCATGTTAAAAAGCAGAAACATTACTTTGCCAACAAAGGTCTGTCTAGTCAAAGCTATGCTTTTCTCCAGTAGTCATTGTATGGATATGAGAGTTGGATTATAAAGAAAGCTGAGTGCTGAAGAATTGATTCTTTTGAACTGTGGTGTTGGAGAAGACTCTTGAGAGTCCCTTAGACTGCGAGGAGATCCAACCAGTCCATCCTAAGGGAAATCAGTCCTGAATGTTCACAGGAAGGACTGATGCTGAAGCTCTAATTCTTTGGCCACCTGATACGAAGAACTGACTCCTTTGCAAAGTCCCTGATGCTGGGAAAGATTGAAGGCAGGAGGAGAAGGGGACGACAGAGGATGAGATGGTTGGATGGCATCACCAACTCAATGGAATGAATTTGAGTAAACTCCGGGAGTTGGTGATGGACAGGGAGGCCTGGCGTGCTGCAGTCCATGGGGTCGCAAAGAGTCAGACACAACTGAGCAACTGAACTGAAGATATTTGATGACCAAATTTCTTTCTTAAACTACTTTTATTTATTTCTCTCAAGTTAACTACAATGCTTGCAATAAACTACGCTTTGTACTGGAAATATTTCCATATTTTTTCCCTTAAACTATGAGCTCTTATTCAAAAATACAAACATTATAGACATGCATAACTTAGA
The DNA here is from genome assembly GCF_016772045.2 of Ovis aries. Taxonomy (NCBI): domain Eukaryota; kingdom Metazoa; phylum Chordata; class Mammalia; order Artiodactyla; family Bovidae; genus Ovis; species Ovis aries. Next base: position 43,038,278 of record NC_056073.1, read on the forward strand.
AAATAAAAAAATCTTATAAGCTGGTATTTCAGAGACAATGGCTATGTTTTTTATTATACACACACACACACACACACACACACACACACATCACATCACATCACATAAAGATTGCTGCTGCTGCTGCTGCTAAGTCGCTTCAGTCATGTCTGACTCTGTGTGACACTGTAGACGGCAGCCCGCCAGGCTCCCCCGTCCCTGGGATTCTCCAGGCAAGAACACTGGAGTGGGTTGCCACTTCCTTCTCCAATGCATGAAAGTGAAAAGCGAAACTGAAGTCGCTCAGTCGGGTCTGACCTTCAGCAACCCCATGGACCGCAGCCTTCCAGGCTCCTCCGTCCATAGGATTTTCCAGGCAAGAGTACTGGAGTGGGTTGCCATTGCCTTCTCTGCACATAAAGGTTAAGAGTATGGAATTAGTCATACCTGAGTTTGATTTCAACAATGTTGTGTGGTCTTAGGAAAATTATGTAATCACTTTAGGCCTTATTTTTTTCATGTGTGAAATAAAGATGATGATAGTAAGACATTTCATAAAGTGCCTAACATTATTTAACAAAATTAGTTTGCATATACATATATACATTTTTAAAATAGAGATGGAATATTTTACATGCTTTTTTTAAAAAATCTTCTTTTCCTATACAATATATCTTGGACAATCAGTTCAGTTCAGTTGCACAGTCGTGTCTGACTCTGCGACCCCATGGACTGCAGCACTCCAGGCCTCCCTGGTCACCACCAGCTCCCGGAGCTTGCTCAAACTCATGTCCACTGATTCCGTGATACCATCTAACCATCTTGTCCTCTGTCGTCCCCTTCTCCTCCTGACCTCAATCTTTCCCAGCCAGCATCAGGGTCTTTTTCAATGAGTCTGCTCTTCGAATCAGGTGGCCAAAGTATTGGAACTTCAGCTAGAGGTAAGGGTAGAGAAGATAAAAGAAAATCAAATAGATAAGCAAGATCAGGTCAGGGAGGAATAATGGTGAACAGGAATCAAAAGACTTAATGTAAATCCTGGATTTACCTTTAACTAGCATTGGCCTTGGGCTGATCTGTCACACTCTGTCTCAATTTTCTTTCAGGTTTAAGATCCTGTAATTTATTATTTATTAGGTTAAAAACCTAGGATTCATGTATTTATGAATACTTGTTGAGTTGTTATTTTCAAATGTGCCTGGCACTTCTTGGAAATCCCCACCCTGAAGTGGTAACACAGAACTTTCAAGTAAGGTGGTCTTTAGTTTCCGATTTCTCATGTAGATATTACAGTCTTTAGACATCTTAACTAGAGCTGGCTGTATGCATCTCTGAATTGGAACTTCGTATGTTCTGGAGGATGGATTTGTCCAGGGCATGGTTTGCAGCAAGGAGTTTGGGTTAGTTCTTGCTCTAAGTCAACTCCTTGTCAGCCCCTCATTTCTGCTCTGGAATGTGGATCTTTTCTGTTTCACTTTCTATCATTCTCTAACCTCCATTCAGTTTCACATTTGATCAATTGGCAGAGAAAATCAGGAACATAGCATTCTCCAGGTCAGTGATTCACAAGATTTAATGCATCAAAAATCACCTGAGATCTTAGTAACAGCAGTTCTGAAGTGGGACCCATACCTCTGCATTTCTAATAAGCCTCAGGGAAGAACTAGGCTGCTGTGTCACAAACCACAGTTTAAGTAACAAGGAGCTAAGTCAGTCTAGAAAGGAAGTGAGAACAAGGTGTTCCTTAAGCACAATAGCCTACCAGGGCATTCTTGCCACAACTGGTCAAATTCAACTAACTGAGCAGTAACAGGTCAAAAATATAATCATTTCTTTTCTTGCCCTTCACCTCGCCCTGGTGCATTTTTCCCTCTCCCAGGCAAAATGACTCAAATTCTCAAAGGCTCCTGCTGTCTTAAATCTCAAGGTGGGTAATCAAGAATGAGGTTTTAAGCAATCAGCAGTAGAGAGAAAAAATAGAGGAAAAAAATGAAACACCCACACACTGAGAACAGAGAAATCAAGAAATCACTTGGAAGGACCAAAAAAAAAAAAAAAAAAAGGATCCTTTGCTCCTACAATCCCCAAATTTTAATTTTTAAATTTCTCCCCAATTTTAGTTAAATTAATAACATGCTTATCATTAATAATTTGACCAGCAATGAAAATAATAACATAAAAATTACCTAAAATCCTTATTTTTACATATACTACTGCTAATATATTAGAAAGCATACTTCTATGTCAGCCTGACTGTACACACACACACACACCCTATTTAATTTTACATAATTAAATGCATTTTTCATGTTGTATTACAAATTGTCTATTTTTACAAAATAAATTTACCTATTAATGTCTTACTGCTAGTACTTTATTGAATAAATTTGAAGTATAACATTGGGTAAATTTAAGCTGAACACATATTACTTTGATATTTGTATATTATAATAATTACTGATGTAGCAATATTTATCACATTACACAATTGTAGTACGATATTATTATCCATATTGATTAGAGTGTGCACTAGGCCTCTACACTTATTCACCACACATTAAAAGTTTTTACCCCTAAATACCATCACTTTTACTACTGTCCCCCTCCACTTGCCATCCCCGAGAAGCCACCATGTTACTCTGTTTTTTATAGGTTTAACTTTTCGATATTCCACATGTAATTGATGTCATACAGCACTTGTCTTTCTCTGCCTGAATTATCTTGTTTAGCATAATGTGCACAAGCTTCATCTGTGAGGTGGCAAATGGGAGAATATCTTCCTTTCTCAAGGCTGAATGATATTCCATTGTATATCCATGCCCCATCTTTTTTATCCATTGACTCACTGATAGATTTGGGTTGTTTTGTATTTTGCCTATTGTGAATAATATTGTGATAAACATAGATGTGTATATATCTCATTGAAATCCTGTTTCCATTTGCTCTGGGTATATAGAAGTGGAATTGCTGAATAGTATAAAGTCAAGTCACTCAGTCATGTCCGACTCTTTGCAACCCCATGGACTGTAGCCTATCAGGCTCCTCCGTCCGTGGGATTGGGATTTTCCAGGCAAGAGTGGTGGAGTGGATTGCCATTTCCTTCTCCAGAGGATCTTCCCGACCCAGGAATCGAACCCGGGTCTCCCGCATTGCAGGCAGATGCTTTAGCATCTGAGCCACCAGGGAAGCCTAGATCTATTTTTATTTTTTGAGGAACATTCACATTGTTTTCCATAGCAATTAGGCCAACTTACAGCTCCAATGACAATGTATAAGGGTGTCTGTTTGATCACATCCTCGACAAGGACCTGTTGTCTCTTGTCTTCTTGATAATAGTCATCGTAATAGTCAGCAGTAGTGCTTTAAATCAGATCAGTTCAGTTCAGTTGCTCAGTCATGTACGACTCTTTGTGACCCCATGGACTGCAGCAAGCCAGGCTTCCCTGTCCATCACCAACTCCCAGAGCTTGCTCAAACTTATGTCCATTGAGTCGGTGATGCTATCCAAACATTTCACACTCTCTTGTCTCCTTCTTCTCCTGCCTTCAATCTCTCTTTAAATAGCTGTTTTAAATGGTTGTTTAGTACTTTAAATAGCTGTTTTAAAATTCCTAGTATTGATGCAAGCGGAGAAGACAATGGCAACCCACTCCAGTACTCTTGCCTGGAAATTCCCACGGATGGAGGAGCCTGGTAGGGTGCAGTCCATGGAGAGTGGGACATGACTGAGAGACTTCACTTTCACTTTTTACTTTCATGCGTTTGAGAAGGAAATGACAACCCACTGCAGTGTTCTTGCCTGGAGAATCCCAGGGACGGAGGAGCCTGGTGGGCTGCCGTCTATGGGGTTGCACAGAGTCGGACACGACTGAAGCGACTTAGCAGTAGCAGCAGCATTGATGTAAGAGAAGCATGTTTTTCTTTTTTTTAATTAGTAGATACTGTAAAAGAATATTTTATTAATGTTATAACCTTACTAATCACATATGTTCAAACAATATCTGTCATCACAGAGCAGAGAGCAAGCTATCACTCCAAATTTGACTGTCTGTAGTACCTTCTCTAATATTAGGTGAGTAGCATTCCTGAATATTTTCTATGTGTATAGGCACAGTTTAAAACATAGCCAAATAAAAAAATAATTTTTATAAAAATGAGATTATGATATGGATACTATTTTAATTAGAACATTCCAAGTTGAATTATAATAGGGGTGAGACAAACTGAAGTCAAAGTTTATGGAACCAATTCTATAAACTCTGATTTCACAACCCATTGCAATATTCTTGCCTGGGAAATCCCATGGACAGAGGAGCCTGGTGGGATACACTCCATGGGGTCAAAAAAGAGTTGGACATAACTCATTGACTAAACAACAGTCCAGTATCTACTACCTAAGTTTCTATAGGAACTTGGGCAAGTTATGTAATATTTCTGTGTCTCAGATTTCTGATCTGTAAAACAGGACTTATAGTCCCGAAATCACATGATGTTATCAGGATAAAAAGAGATAAATAAAACATTTTGAATGGTTCCTAGAATATAGTGATTAAGAAATACCATTATTTTTATATTAGCTCAACTATATAGATTTATTTTATGAAAAACTGGTTAATGAAAAGTATTGGAGATAGTAATCAGGTTTTTGGGTTAGGTCCATTGAAAAAAAATTCATAGCTTTTTCCTATGAAAGGTGGAGAAATGTATTATTTTTTTTCTCCCTCCTTCCAATCACATTCTGACTTCCATTTTATTATAGTTATTTAGCTAATAGTCTTAACATCTGGATTCTGTTCTACACCCATAACTCTAATAGTTGTCTCTGTTTCTGAGAACTTTATTTTGATTCATCTTCTGCTTGCATGAAGTCACTTTGGAGTAATTGCTTTTAGCAAAGTCCTGTAGGTCCACTGCCCCTTCTGAAAGTGGGAGTGTTAGCTGCTCAGTCATTTTCAACTCTTGCGACCCCATGGACTGCAGCCCACCAGGCTCCTCTGTCCATGGGATTCTCCAGGCAAGAATACTGGAGTGGGTAGCCACTCCCTTTTCCAGGGAATCTTGCCCACCCAGGGATCAAACCTGGGTCTCCTGCTTTGTAGCTGGATTCTATACTGTCTGAAAGAATGCCTATCTCTTAGTTTAATTCTTGAGCAAAAATGTAGGCTGAGTAGTATATTCTTCAGTAATACTTTTCCTCTGGTTTGGTTTTTAAATTTTTTTTATTTATTTAGGCTGTGCTGGGTCTTTGTTGCTTTGCTCGGGCTTTCTCTAGTTGGGGCAAGTGGGGGCTGCTGTTCCTTGTGGTGTTCAGGCTTCTCACTGTGGTGGCCTCCCTTGTTGTGGAGCACAGGTGTTAGGGTGCACGGGCTTCAGTAGCTGGGGCCTGTGTGGCCAGCAGTTGCGGCTCGTGGGCTCTAGAGCACACGTAGAGGGGTTGCGGTGCACAGGCTTAGTTGCCATGCGGCATGTGGGATCTTCCCGGATCAGGGACTGAACCCGTGTCCCCAGTACTAGCAGGCAGATTCTTATCTACTGTGCCACCAGGGACGTCCTCTGATTTTTATAAATGTTTCTATATCATCCTCTGGAATTTAATAGCAGTGAAGCCAACAGCTTCCATCTTCCTAGACAGTTTTTATGTTTTAAACATACACACCTTTTCTCGAATCCATTGTTACTGGGTGTTCCTATTACATGCAGACAAAACTGTCCTATACAAGGTTAAATCAGTTTTTCTATCCACCAGCATTTTATGAGCACCCATTTCCCCACACTATTGCTGACACCAAATATTGTCAGTCTTTTAAACATATTTTCAATCTAGAGGACAAAATTGGTATCTCATTGTTTTAAATTTTAGTTTTCATTGTTGATGAGGTTGACCCACTTTGCATACACTCATATCATTTTTTGTTTTTGACTTATGATTGATATCTATTCAAACTCTAGGAGATAGTGAAGGACAGGGAAGCCTTGCATGCTGCAGTCCTTGGGGTTGCAAAGAGTTGGCCAGGACTGAGCAACTAAACAGCAACAAGCATCAGTTACATATTTTCTATTGGGTTGTCTTTAGGGCCTAGCAAACACTAGGATTTTTAGGAGCAGGTTACGTTGCTTCTTTTTCTCTTTCTGTGTTTCTTAAGGCTGTAGCAAGCATATGGTAGTTTCGGTGTTCATTAACACCTTTACCAGGCGGTAGATTGAAGGAAGAAGAGAAGATGAACTCCGGTCCATCCATCTGTGGTCTTGCTGCACGAATCTCACCACCCTCGCATGCATTGCTAAAGAACTTTTTGAATTCATAGTGCAAAGTAGAGTTGCTTCTCAAATGGTTCTGAAAAATGGTTCTTATGCGATCCAAGTGTAATGCTCAAGTGAAAAGAGTAGAGACCAAAAGTAAAATAGCATATCCCTCTCACCAAATAAACACAGTGCATGCGTGCGCTTGTTACAGCTATAGGCGTGTTTGAAAACAGTACATACTTAAAAAATACGTGCTGGAAAGCACTGCTTTCTATTGCTATGTGCAGTGGATAATACGTTTGATGATAATGAATATATACAGGCTTTGTTATTCAGTTGCTAAGTCGTGTCTGACTCTTTGTGACCCCATGGACTGTAGCACGCCAGGCTCCTCGGTTCTCCACCATCTCCCCAGAGTTTGATTGAATTCATGACCATTGAGTCAGTGATGCTATCTAACCACCTCATCCTCTGCCGCCTCCTTCTGTTTTTGTCTTCAATCTTTCCCAGCATCAGGGTCTTTTCCAATGAGTTGGCTCTTGGCATCAGGTGGCCAAGATACTGGAGCTTCAGCTTCAGCATCAGTCCTTCCAATGAATATTCAGAATAGATTTCCTTTAAGATTGACTGGTTGGACCTCCTTGTAGTCCAAGGGACTCTCAAGAGTCTTCTCCAGCACCACAGTTTGAAAGCAATGATTCTTTGGCATGTAGCCTTCTTTATGGTCCAACTCTTACAAAGTAATAAATATGGTTCTTTGTATTCTAAAGTTCCTATTTATAGTCGAACTTCCTTATTCATGGCCTCTTTCCCCTCCAGCCTTAGCTAGACCTAGTTAATTCAATTTTCAGAGCAAAGAGATACACCTCTTTTCTTCAAGCTGTTACATCTTTTTATTTTTATTATGTTGAACCAGGGGAGGATGGGGAAGGCACTCAGTACTTCAGAGTCTGGGAGGCTGTCTTTTCATTTATAGAGAAAGCAAAAAAAGTAAAGTTTTATTCTTTTTTAATTTTGGTATTTAAATTTGTGATAAAGATGGCTATTCATAGGCTATTTTGGCTTTAGAAACTGTGAATTTTTCTATTATGTAAGTTTTCAAGTATCTACTGAGTTCTTGCAAGGTTTCTATAGAATCATAGCACTGCAGAGCTGGAAGGGATTTTTACAGTCCCTCTAGAAAAATTCATCACCCATTGTAAGAATCCTTTGTGTGCACAGACTTCAGTCGACTTTATGGACTGTAGCCCGCCAGGCTCCTCTGTCCATGGGAATCTCCAGGCATGAATACCGGAATGGGTTGCCATTTCTTTCTCCAGGGATCTTCCTGACCCAGAGACTGAACCCTTGTCTCTTGCATTTCCTGCATTGGCAGGTGGGTTCTTACCACTAGCACCACCTGGGAAACCCTACGAATCCTTTCTAGAACATCACTATTCGGTGATGATCTGACTTTGTCTTGAACACCTGCAGTGATGGGAGCTCACTTTAGCTAAAAGCAGATGGTTTCACCATCTCACGCTGGTCAGAATGGCTGCTATCAAAAAGTCTGCAAACAATAAATGCTGGAGAAGGTGTGGAGAAGAGGGAACCCTCTTACACTGTTGGGAATGCAAACTAGTATAGCCACTATGGAGAACAGTGTGGAGATTCCTTAAAAAACTGAAAATAGAACTGCCATATGACCCAGCAATCCCACTGCTGGGCATACACACTGAGGAAACCAGAATTGAAAGAGACTCATATACCCCAGTGTTCATCAGAGAACTTTTTACAATAGCTAGGATGTGGAAGCAACCTAGATGTTCGTCAGCAGATGAATGGATAAGAAAGTTGTGGCACATAAACACAATGAATATTACTCAGTTATTAAAAAGGACACATTTGAATCAGTTCTAATGAGGTGGATGAAACTGGAGCCTATTATACAACATGAATTAAATCAGAAAGAAAAACACCGATACAGTATATTAATGCATGTATACAGAATTTAGAAAGCTGGTAGTGATGACTGTACATGTGAGACACCAAAAGAGACATAGATATAAAGAACAGACTTTTGGACTCTATGGGAGAAGGAGAGGGTGGGATGATTTGAGAGAATAGCATTGAAACATGTATATTACCATCTGTGAAATAAATGACCAGTCCAAATTTGATGCATGAAACAGGGCACTCAAAGCCGGTACACTGGAACAACCCAGAAGGATGGGATGGGGAAGGAGTTGGGAGGGGGTTTAGAGATTGGGGACACATGTATACCTGTGGCTGATTCATGTCAATGTATGGCAAAAACCACCACAATATTGTAAAGTAATTACCCTGAGAAACGCGGGGCTGGAGGAAGCACAGGCTGGAGTCAAGATTGCCGGGAGAAATATCAATAACTTCAGATATGCAGATGACACCACCCTTATGGCAGAAAGTGAAGAAGAACTAAAGAGCTTCTTGATGAAGGTGAAAGAGGAGAGTGAAAAAATTGGCATAAAGCTCAACATTCAGAAAACTAAGATCACGGCATCTGGTCCCATCACTTCATGGCAAATAGATGGGGAAACAGTGGAAACAGTGTCAGATTTTATTTTGGGGGACTCCAAAATCTCTGCAGATGGTGATTGCAGCCATGAAATTAAAAGACGTTTACTCCTTGAAAGAAAAGTTATGACCAATCTAGATAGCATATTCAAAAGCAGAGACATTACTTTGCTGACTAAGGTCCATCTAGTCAAGTCTATGGTTTTTCCAGTGGTCATGTATGGATGTGAGAGTTGATGCTTTTGAACTGTGGTGTTGGAGAAGACTATTGAGAGTCCCTTGGACTGCAAGGAGATCCAACCAGTCCATTCTAAAGGAGATCAGTCCTGGGTGTTCATTGGAAGGACTGGTGCTGAGGCTGAAACTCCAGTACTTAGGCCACCTGATGCGAAGAACTGACTCATTTGAAAAGACCCTGATACTGGGAAAGATTGAGGGCAGGATGAGAAGGGGACAACAGAGGATGAGATGGTTGGATGGCATCACCAACTCCATGCACATGAGTTTGAGTGAACTCCGGGAATTGGTGATGGACAGGGAGACCTGGCATGCTGCGGTTCATGGGGTGGCAAAAAGTCGGACATGACTGAGCAACTGAACTAACTGAATAAAATAAATAATTTAAAAAATAAAAGCAGATTTCATGAAATGAACAAATGTACATTATAGCAATTTGTTTTTCCTTCCAGTAATATTCCTTGTTGGATCCTAATATTACCCTCTGGAGCAACTAATCTGTTCACTCTTTCAACATGTTGCTGTTGTTCAGTAGCTAAGATGTGTCCAACTCTTTGTGGCCTCATGGATTCTAGCCCGCCAAGCTCCTCTGTCCATAGGGTTTCTCAAGCACAGATACTGGAGTGGGTTGCTGTGCCATCCTCCAGGGGATCTTCCTGACCCTGGGATTGAACCCATGACTCCTACCTTGCAGTCATATTCTTTACTGCTGAGCCACCAGGGAAGCCCCCTGCTAACATGACAGATGGTCAAAGTTTTGAAGCTCATTATTGCGTATCCATTCAGTCTTCCATTTCCAAGCTTAATACTACAAGCTTGTTCTGTCAGTCCTCATGAGCTCTGGCTTCCAGATTGCGCTATTCTGGCAATGCTACTTCATATGCACTTCTGTTATTAATGTCATCTCACAGAGAACTATCCTATTCTGAGACCCATGCCCCCAGACACAACCTAAAGAGCACAAAATCTTGAAATACTGGGACCTTGTCTAGAATCCTGGTGGTTAGAGATGGAAGATGGAAGTAGCTGTAGAGAATGATTAATGACCTAATGTTTCAGAGGAAGACATTGAGATCCAGAGAAACTGTATGACTTGTCAAAGGGTCATCAAATAGTTAAGTGGCAGAATCAAAGCGACAATCAGATGACTGGAAGTGCAAAATTAAGCCTAGAGATCTCAATGGTAAGTGCATTCCCTTGTTTTTAAAATGAAATATGGTTGATTTGGGCTTCCCAGGTAAAGAGCCTGCCTGCCAATGCATGAGACTTTAGAAATGCAGGTTCGATAGCTGGGTCAGGAAGATTCCCTGGAGAAGAGAATGGCTACCCACTCCAGTGTTCTTGCCTGGAGAATCCCATGGACAGAGGAGCCTGGCGGGCTATAGTCCAAAGGGTTGCAAAGAATTGGACGTGACTGAGGCAACTTCGCACAGCACACAGTTGATTTACAATGTTTTGATAGTTTGAGGTGTACAGCAAAGTAATTCAAATATTTATGTACATACATATGTATATCAGAGAAGGCAATGGCACCCCACTCCAGTACTCTTGCCTGGAAAATCCTATGGATGGAGGAGCCTGGTAGGCTGCAGTCCATGGGGTCGCTAAGAGTCGGATATGACTGAGTGACTTCTCTTTCACTTTTCACTTTCCTGCATTGGGGAAGGAAATGGCAACCCACTCCAGTGTTCTTGCCTGGGGGAGAATCCCAGGGACGGGGGAACCTGGTGGGCTGCCGTCTATGGGGTCGCACAGGGTCGGACACAACTGAAGTGACTCAGCAGCAGCAGCATATGTATATTCTTTCTCTAATTTTTTTCTTTTATAGGTTGTGCTTCTGTAAATTCTGCTTAAGTTCCATGTCCTTTATTCTTTTAATATTTTTAATAGACACATAGCGGCTCTTTATCACTTAACATCACTTTGGGGAAATCATATTTGTTGTAAATATTTTTCTCAAAAATTTTTCTGATATTTTGGATATTCAAACATTTAAATTTTATATAGCCATACTTTTCAGTCTTTCCATTTGAATTCTGTTTTTCAGCAACCAAACCACAGAGGAGTCAGAAATGTACTTATATTAAACACAAGTAGAAAGGAGAAGCTTACACCAGCCTCAGGCTTGCAGTGACAAATATTTTAGTCACCTTTTGAATAAGATATGAGTGATAGTTTTTAAAAAGAGGAATGTGGAAGAGAAAAGATGTTAAATGGCATTTTAGCATAAGCCACTCCTTATAAACAAGAAATACAGATAAGGAGAGGGGAGGCTAAGGTTGGGGCATACCTGTTTAAGATCAGATGCTTGAAAACTCACCTGAATGGGTCCTAGGGAACTATTACCAGTGTATATGGACCTCATCATCAGAGTGATATTTGGATATTGCTAACATTACTCCTTCCAAGAAGCTAATATAAGAAGAAAACAGTGAACCCGAATTTCAGAGACTATTGAGCAAACCATGACCTAAGTTTGAGCAAGCAGCCCATGATGTGTTGTTCAGGAATTGAAGATGCTATGTTAATGGTGCCGAGTGCGTTAGCGTGAATGTGACCACAGAGATCTTTCTAATCTGTGTGTGAGCACCGCCTACTGGCCACGGTTGGACAGTTGGACCCTGGAAAAGGATGAAAGCATCAGTCCACACTCAAAATACCATAGTCTTTAAAGTAGTAGGGCTTTCTGCAGATTATAGTGATGATTCACTGATGTAAGAGATTTTTTTCTCTGAAAGTGTCTTGAAATACAAGGTTTTAGGAATCATTTTTGTAAAGTGGAGCAAGTGTAAAGAAAAGTTATTCTCATGAACTGTTTACAGGAGCATAGATTGGTTTTATCTTTAGGAAGTACACTTTAGTAATGTATATCAAAGATTGAACTCCCAAATTCTATTGTTAGGAATTTATCCTAAATAAGTAATTAGAAAATTTAATAGAGATATATTGCAAGGGTCTTCTTCAGAGCATTCAGAAGTAAAAAATGATGAGGGGAAAAACCAAACTAAACCCCATCTCTGTGAAGAGATCAGTTATAACATCTATGGAATACTATGCAGCCATAAAAAGGACGTATGCATTTTTACATGTGTTACTATGGAAAGTTACCTATGATTTTTCACTAGGGGACCAATGCTAATCTTTAACAGCCCTTAATGTGCTGCAGACTTGGAGTCAGGCTACCAAACTAAACCCCATCTCTGTGAAGAGATCAGTTATAACATCTATGGAATACTATGCAGCCATTAAAAGGAGGTATGCATTTTTACTTGTTTAATATGGAAAGATACCTATGATTTTTCACTAGGTGACCAACGCTAATCTTTAACAGCCCCTAATGTGCTGCAGACTTGGGGTCAGGCTACCTCACTTCACATGTTGACTTTGCCACCTCTTAGTATTTGGCTTTGGCTTTTTTTTTTGCTTGTTATTGTTGTTTTCAAAATTTCTTCATCTCTAAATTGGAAATAACAGTACTTACCTTTTGAATGGCTTTTAGAGTTAGAAAGAAATTCAAATAAAGTTCTGAAGCACACTGCACCTAAGGTACAGTCAGTTATTCTCCTTGTACTTTTGTGTTCATATATAAAGTTCATGTGTACATATCTAACTACAAACAGAAGCCCAGAAGGATATACCAACATAATGGTAAAATGTACTTCACAATGTTAGGATTAAATGTAACTTTTCTACATTTCCTTTATAGCTTCTAATTTTTACTTTGAATATGAATTACGTATAAAATAATCAAAGCTATTTCTACATCAAAAAAGAAAAGTAACCTTCTTATACTGCAAGAACAGTAAGAATATTGTTAACAGCATGCTTGTTTATCTGAAAGGGATCCAATTGGAAATTCCATATTGTATTTAGGATATCATATCATAATAGGCTTGGTCAATGGCCTTTGTATTTACTGAAAATCTTACTTTTCTACTGAAATTCTTATTTTTCTAGCATGAAGTAGCCATAATAATTGGGGAGACAAATTGAATTCTCCAAAGAAATACTTACCTTGTAATCTGTATGTTTTAAAACAAGGTTAAAACATGTATTGTTGATGTGCATGTGACTATTATAATAATGAGATCCAATTGAACGCTGTTTATACATAATGCTCTTCTGTCATCTGCCATTCACGGAGAGGAAGACATAAAGGAAGAGAAGGAAAGAGGTCATACATGCCTAAATAATTTCATTAAAAATTTTTTTTTTATTGTGGTAAAAGCTGCATAATATAAAACATGCTATTTTAACCATACTTAATTGTACAGTTTAGTGGTGCTAAGTACACTCACATTGCTGTGAGTATACTTAAAACTCTCATCCTCATCCATCTCCCCAATTTTTCACTTTCCTAAATGAAGCTCTGTTCCAATTAAACACTAAGTCCCCATTCCCTCTCCCCTCACCCCTGGCCCCTACTAGTGTATTTGTCTGACTCTGTGAATTTGACTATTCAGGGTACCTCATAGCAATGAAATCAAACAGTATTTGTCTGCACCTACTGTATATTGAAATTTAAATGACTGATTTTTATCCTCAGTGTTATCTCATTTGAATTTTGATGTCAGAGTGTTGACATAAGAAATTATTTTAACATGAAGTTCCCAAGGTTTCTTCTGTGTTTCTCTAAAGCATCCTATTTCACAATACTCACTTAGCAAATCTTACTGTCTGCACATTCCCTCACACTCAAACTTGGCAGCAAGAAGCAATTTCTTTCAAGATTACCCTTTGTAAAAACTCTGTGCTTTTACAACCCGAAGGACAATCCTTTCATAAAATTATTAACCATCTTATGGATCAGTATCACAGTTGGGTTTCTACGATTATTAATGTTCACGGTAGAACATGGACTTACCCATTTGACCGTATGCACGAATTCATTTTGTTTCCCATCAAGCAAATTATCCTGACTATCCAGTTTAGGTGGCAAAATGTCTCCTTCCCTGAGCCCCTTTAAATAATTAATAGGAGCTTGCATGGCCACTGGGAACTATGGATTTGGTATAAGATCTGAAGAATTTATGTGAGAGGTGGTGAAATAGACCCAGATTGATGAGAGCTATAAAGAGTGATCCACACCACTCCTCCCATTAAAGGGCAATGTTCCCAGGTGTGAGTAGAAGAGATCCTGACAAACACTGGCTAGCCTCCAAAAAACTCAGAGGAGCAAGGCTTGGAGACAAGCAAGATCTATTCGGCAGGATTTGCATCCCACCAGTTAAGCTCCATTGTAAGATGTCAAATGGACATCATCAACTCATGTGTCAGCTCCATTGATACTGACTGCCCCTTTGAGAAAAGCTTAGAGCTGTTATTGGGATGAGCAGTAGGTTTGGCAGATAAAATACAGGAGGCACAATTAAAACCGAATTTCAGATAAACAATGAATGGTTTTCTAGTGTAAGTTTTCTAGTGTAGTTCCAAATTTACTCAGGATGTAGTAATATTGCAAAATTATGTGTGCTTTGTTCAAATTTAACTGGGCATCTTCTATTATTTTATTTCCATATCTGGAAACCATATGGAGTAGCAAAGAACACACTAATCATTGGTTTTGTCTGCCATGATTATTGAAAACAAAAATGGTGATTAAGCACTCGTAAGGACATGCAGGGTTTTCTACTGTGTAGCATCTATCCATAACACATGGAGAAATAACATGGACAAGATTGATGGCTGGGGCTGTTGTGGTGTGCACATTTTGCACGCCCACCCCACCCCCACCCCCCCCAGCCAGTACTCAGGACAGCTCAACCAACAGTGTAAATTTATTCTAAAAACATTACTTACTGCCCTTGTTCACCGGAACCCAAAGAATTGTTAACAAGGACACATAACATATCTCTCACAAGCTCATCTTCATGTTGACCTGACTATAACTCATATGGGCAGCAATAAGTTGCTTCTGGACAATCTGTATATCACATATCCTGGCAAAGATAAAACATTTATTTTAGGTTAAGCCATATAAAACTGCCATGTTCACACATTTCAAAATGGTTAGAATCGGGGTCTTCAATGGTGGTCCAGTGGCTAAGACTCTGTGCTCCTGATGCAAGAGGCCTGGGTTAGGTCCCTGGTCAGAGAACTGGATTCCACACGTGTGCACATGTGCACAATCAAATAAATGTCAAATAATGAAGACCTGGCAGTGTCAAATAAATAAATTGGTTTTTTCAAATGGCTAGAATCCTAGCAATTTTAAATGTGAACAGCTCTGAAGAATCAAAGCGAATGCTTCCCTCTGAAACAGACTTGCCTCAGGAGACAGTAGGGGAAAAAAGTTCAGTGGTTCCTACTGTGCTTTGTGAGCCTCAAGATAATTTGCATTATGAATTCAAAATAAGTAGTCATGAAGTTCTAAAATCAGAGTGGTATATATAGAGATGTAAAACACAAGTGTTTAATAGAAACCATGATGTCTACAATGAATAGTAGATTGGATATGGAAAAAATAAGCTTTCTGAAATGGAAGAGAAACTCAAGAATTTTTCCTGAAATTAGATATTAAGACTATTCCTGGAAGTATAGAGATAAAAATGGAAGGGAGGAAGAAAAGGAAAAGGGGGGAGCAAGGCAAAGCATAATCAGGAGCTCACACTGATGCAGAACTGAATTTCCAAGGAGAGGCTGCTGCTGCTGAACCCGAAGCGGTGATCAAAGAAGAGAAAAGAACATTTTCCAGAATGCTGGAGCCTGCAGATGAGAAGAACACACCACGTACCAATGATAAACAATGCAGATGCCTACTGGTATTTTATGCACAAAGGTGATGAAGGACGCACTTGAGTCTCTGTCAGGCTAGCCAACTGAGCAAGAAATCAACATAGAAAATTGGAAAATGTGCAAGAAATAAGAAATGGCAATGTCCGGATGCACTGAAACTAACTAATCCTAGAGATGCCGCTAACTTACAAAAGCATGTGCATACGATGAAATAAGAAATGTCAAATTCCTAACAGGGGGACGATACACTATTGAAAGATTAATAATTAAACAACTTAGTGAATAACAACTGCATAAAAGTAAGGCTGGGTCTAAAATTCCAGATTATATCAAGGATAGGAGGAGGTAATTCTCATATTTTTTCATCTCAACCAGGAGTAATTGAAAGATTTTTTTCCTTTTCAATGTTGACTTTACAGTGTAGAGAAAAATAAATTTAAAAAAATGTGATCACTAAGAAAACACAGCAATATAAAGATAAAGTACAAGAGAAAGAGAGAGAGAGACAGAAACAGTACCTTTGGTAAAAGACTAAAACAGAAAGAAATAGCAATGAGGAAACATGCTAGAAGGGTACATGGTTTTAATGCCTTGTTAAGTCTCTCAAATTAGAGGGAAAATAAAATCCAGAATCAAATTATGTGGAGCATTGAAGCCATAGATTTAAAGTAGTAGGACATGGCTAAGTCAAAAATAAAAGTAATGGACAATAATTTGGGGGGTAAATGTAATTAAACTAAATAGCAATGGCACCCCACTCCAGTACTCTTGCCTGGAGGGTTCCATGGGAGGGGAGCCTGGTGGGCTGCAGTTCATGAGGTCGCTATGAGTCGGGCACGACTGAGCGACTTCACTTTCACTTTTCACTTTCATGCATTGGAGAAGGAAATGGCAACCCACTCCAGTGTTCTTGCCTGGAGAATCTCAGGGACGGGGGAGCCTGGTGGGCTGCCATCCATGGGGTCGCGCAGAGTCGGACACGACTGAAGCGACTTAGCAGCAGCAGCAGCGTGCACATATGGAGCTTCCCAGGTGACTCAGTGGTAAAGAATCAGCCTGCCAATGCAAGAGATACAGGTTTGATCCCTGGGTGGGAAAGATCACCTGAAGTGGAAAATGGCAACCCACTCCAGGATTCTTGCCTGAAGAATCCCATGGAGAGGAGCCTGGTGGGCTGTAGTTCGTAGAGTTGCAAAGAGTCGGGCATGACTGAGCGTGTGCACACACACACACACACACACACTCTTGCATATATAGATACATATATTAGGAAAGATACAAGCCAGGTATTATTAGTGGTTATCTCAGGGTGTAGATTAATGTGAGCTTTGCTTCTGCAACGTTTCTTCTTTATATTTATTGATATTTGCTGATTTTTTCCACAGTGACATGTTCTCTTTTATCATTCAAAACAGTTATGGTTACCTCTACCTAAAAATGAATTTAAAGAATAAGGATAAGCCAGTCTCAACATTGGCACATTTGTAAGGTGTTACTTTCTTTAATATATGTTAAGTTTTCAAATCAATCAGAGAGAAAAAAAAAGATGAATGGTTGTTTTAAATTTTGGGTAAATGGATAGTTTAAAGCAGAGATGCACATGTTCAATGATTTGGCGTATTACAATTTTAGTTTTTAAACACATGCATGTCATGGTGGTATAGTCACTAAGTCATGTACGACCTCTTGCGAACCCATGGACTGCAGCCCGCCAGGCTCCTCTGTCCATGGGGATTCTCCAGGCAAGAATACTGGAGCGGGTTGCCATTTCCTTCTCCAGCGGAACTTCCTATCCCA
The DNA here is from genome assembly GCF_016772045.2 of Ovis aries. Classification (NCBI taxonomy): domain Eukaryota; kingdom Metazoa; phylum Chordata; class Mammalia; order Artiodactyla; family Bovidae; genus Ovis; species Ovis aries. The sequence continues at coordinate 43,055,804 of NC_056073.1, forward strand.
GGAATTGAACCTGGGTCTCCTACATTACAGATGGATTCTTTACCGACTGAGCTATGAGGGAACATGCATATATATGCATTGCTAGAAGCCTTGAAAGGAATGTTTTAAGATGTTCACAATGGTTTTGTTAATTAGCTTCTGTATATCTATCTGTGTTCTCTAGAAATGAGCATGTATTATCTGTATAATCATAAAATACTGTGAAAGAAAATAATCTCTCAAAGGACAAGAAAAAAAAAAAAAGAGCAATGTGTCCTGCAACTGAAAGTAAGTTTGTGGAATTTGAACAAACTTGCTTAAAGCTAGAGAAAGATTAGATCTGGGATTGCTCCCATTCCTTTAGGATGTTCATCCGCCTTTCCCATCCCAGCCAAAGCCTCCATGAATGCCAGCTGGTCAGGAGCCTGGCTCTGTCTACCAGTTGAACAATTAGCAGTAGAAGTGAGATTAGAGGCCTGATGTGCTCTGAAACTTAAGCAGAATAGATCAGATCGTATTATTTGGAAGAATCTCTAGGAAGGCACATTCAATTGCTGGTGCCTTCCTGAGAGGTACTCTTCCTGGAGCTTTAAAATGATCATGCATTTTGCATCTCTTTTAAAAATCTTTTAATAATGTCTTTATTCAGAGACACCCTGAAGAAGAAAGTGGCAACCCACTCCAGTATTCTTGCCTGGAGAATTCCGCAGACAGAGGAGCCTGGCAGACTACAGTCCCTGGGGTCGCAAAGGGTTGGACATGACTAACCAGCTAACACATTCAGAGACAAGATTGTCATCGGCATCTCTCCCTAGGGCTGACTGAAGTTCTCAGGTGTCCACACACCAATGAGAATGCAGTAGCAATCGAAAGGAAAATCATTCCTATCAAACCATGGGACTGGGTCTATCTTTTAGGAGTGGCAGACCCTGCGTGACCCTTCTCTGTGTGTACATGCCTTTCACCATGGGAAGTGTCAGGCCCTATATCCAAACCCACTGCCAGGAATTCCAAGTTCAGATGAAGACATTTTTCTGTTTTTATAAATAGCTAATTGAGAGCCTCAAATCTAGAGCTGTATATTTGTCTCTTCCCCAAAAGATTCACCAGCACAGATGGCAAATAAGCCAAAGATAGATGTATGTGAGTCCTAAAGAAAGAAATGAGATTTCTCGAGCTACTTCCATTTTTGCAGCAGGCATTACTAGAACCAGTTCTGTATTCCCTGCAAGCTCCTACAGAGCCTGCAGGTAGAGGAGGACATGAGCAAAAGTCATGCACGGATTCTTTAAAATGGACACTGCTTTTTTCTAGGTCTCAGTAAAATCTTAATACGCAACACGGATAATTAGGTAATCAAATTCGGACACTCTATCCTAGGCAGTTCTCAGTTTAGAGCTCAGATGTCCAGATGTGCCTCCGACCAGAACAGGAGACCAGTCATCTGTTAGCAGCCAGACGGGACAGCCAGAAGGGATAGAAAGACAATATCCCAGGTTTCGGAGAAGGTCGGGAAACATTTCCACAAAAGCGATAGTTGAGTAAAAAAGAGAAGCAGGCGTAACTTAGCGTTTAAGGAGCATTTTGTAATTCATAATACTTCACAAATATATTTCAGCTCCACCAGGACTTGTGAAGAAGGCTGAACTGAAGTCCCCAATCCACAGATATGAAAATTTACTTGGAGAGGTTAAGTGACTTGCCCAAAGTCACACAGTCAGTAAATGTTGGAACTTCAAATTCTTTCTGTTACCTGAGAGTCATCATTCCCTTGCTAATTTTTTGTCTCTCTCCAGCTGGAAGATACTGAAATTGCTCATTAGGATTTCATCATTTTAGCTGGAGACTGCTGCTGCTGCTGCTGCTACTGCAGCTGCTACTGCTGCTTAAATACCTCTACAGACGCCTATATGATTGCAGAGGGACATGATATGAAATAACAGAAGAATAAGACCTTTTGGGGGCTTTAGCTTAGATATCCTACCACGATTATAAAGATTTCAGATTTGTGTTTTGTCTTTACAGTTCTTAGTTTCTTTGCAATCTCAATTTATAAAGCCATGCTTGTTTGAAATATGAATACAAATTCATAATTACATTCAAGAAGATGCACCATATTTTATCCCTAGACTGCATACTCTGGCAGACCAAATATACTCATAAGATTGAAGGTACCCACACATGAGAAGCTCAGACATTGTTTTCTCTTTAAAATTCAGCTATCACTTTATGGGGACATACACTCAGATAAAAGGAGGTTGGGATTAATACGCCAATTTCAGTAGTTATTTCTAAAGCAGACTTGGATGGGTTAAATCAGGTAGGTGTACAGACACAGTTTTCTTTGTAAGACTGGAGAGAAGATAGGAGGTGGGATGGGGGGGTGTGCTAAGAAACAGATTGGGTAACTGGACTCATGATTTTCTCTAAAGGCAACCCTGAGTACATGTCCCTGGTAAGCATGACTCAAGAGAAAAAGGTGTTCAAACACCTTGATCCATGTAAAAATAATTTTACCAACAGGTTATAGAAAAATGAAATCATATCCTCAAGCATTTAAAAGAAATTACAGTATTAAAATACATAAAACCTGAGCTGCCTTCTCTGTAGTAACAGGTGTAAGAGACAGGCATATATTAATTCATAATTTATACTATAACTGTTCCCTTGACTGAAGCTATTGTTGCTAACATATTTGAAATAATCATGACAACCAAAACAGATAAAAATCAGACTACTTAGACTTTTATCATATAAAGTATATATTTTTAAAAAATTACAGTCTCAGTGTCCCTTTGTTGTTATTTAGTTGCTCAGTTGTGTCCAACTCTCTGAGAACCCATGGACTGTAGCACTCCAGTGTTCCCTGTCTTTCACCATCTCCCAGAGCTTGCTCAAACTCATGTCCACTGAGCTGGTGATGCCATCCAACAATCTCATCCTCTGTCATCCCCTTCTTCTCTTGCCTTCAATCATCTTTCCCAGCATCAGGGTCTTGTCCAATGAGTTGGATCTTCACATCAGGTGGGCAAAGTATTGGAGCTTCAATCTCAGCATCAGTCCTTCCAATGAATATTCAGGATTGATTTCCTTTAGGATTGACTGGTTAGATCTCCTTGCAGTCCAAGGGACTCTCAAGAGTCTTCTCCAACACCACAGTTCAAAAGCATCAATTCTCAGCCTTCTTTATGGTCCAACTCTTACATCCATACATGACTACTGGAAAAACCAGAACTTTGACTAGACGGACCTTTGTTGGCAAAGTAACATGCCTGCTTTTTAATCCACTGTCTAGGTTTGTCATAGCTTTTCTTCCAAGGAGTAAGCATCTTTTAATTTCATGGCTGCAGTCACCATCTGCAGTGATTTTGGAGCCCAAGAAAATAAAGTCTATCACTGTTTCTACTGTTTCCCTATCTATTTGCCATGAAGTAATGGGACCAGATGCCATGATCTTAGTTTTTTGAATGTTGAATTTTAAGTCAGCTTTTCACTCTCCTCTTTCACTTTCATCAAGAGGCTCTTTAGCTCCTCTTCACTTTCTGCCGTAAGGGTGGTATCATCTGCGTATCTGAGGTTATTGATATTTCTCCTGGCAATCTTGATTCCAGCTTGTGCTTTATCCAGCCCAGCATTTCACATGATGTACTCTGCTTAGAAGTTAAATAAGCAGTATACAGTATCACTTAGAAGCTACTGTAGTTAGCCCTGGGGTTTTCTTTTTTTGTTGTTGATACCATAGGATTAGAACAATAAAACATTATTTTGTCATTATGCATGGATTTTATATTTGGGTTTTAAAAGTACTAAAAATCTCATCCTTTGGAAGGAGAACATATCCTTTTCTGACAACAGTGATCTGGGGCAAAAAATAGCGCCACCATATTGTAACAAAATACCGCCCCTTTTACTCTTCACAAGTTGTCTCCTCTCTCTGATAACTCCCACTGACGTGGGAATCTTCAGAGCGGTGATAACCCCTCAAACGCAGTGTTCTGATGACCCACCTAAGACTTGTCTGGTTTGTGAAGAGTGAGGCAGGACACAGACTCCACTGAGTCAGAACACAGCTGGCATCTCCCGTCCCCTCCTTTCTTACTCTCTTGCTGCCCACAACAAAAATGGCACCGGTGCCATAGATGCCAGCTCAAGATCCTATTGGGTTGTTGATTCCTGCCCAAGGTGTCCACCCTGAACCCTGAAACTGCCTTTTCTCAAGAACATTGATGCCTGATGGCAGAGGCCACTGATGGCCACCCTCAGCTACATGAATGAAGTAATAGCAGTAACAATAATAATAACAGAGATAACTAGTGTTTATAAAGCATGGGCTGTACTGGGCACTGTTATGCCCGCTTTATACTATCAACTGTTTAGTCTTTGTAATAACCCAATGTTGTGGTCCTCACGTTTCTTGTTTCTCTGCCATCGCTGGTTCCAATACTGCTGATAACGTTCTCCTTCATTTTGGGGGGAAATTTTGCAGCAATTGCTCACTTGGGTTTTGTTATTTTCATTTCAGTCCCTCTGTTCTAAGGGAAGAGTTGGAAGATAATTTTCTTCCTCTTGACTCAGAGTTTTCTCTCCATTTCCCATGAATCAAAGTTGTTTGCCTGGAATTTAAGAGTGGAATATCCCCTCTGGGGTTTTTCCCGGATCCTGAACCCCAGTACTCCTGCTACATAGTAATAAGGAAGGAAAACTGAGGTACTAAGGTGTTGGTGCTTATTCAAGAACAAGGAACCTCCTATAATTCCCCATCTTGAGACTCATCACACTTTTATAGTAATTACTTGCTTAGTATATATTTTACTGTTGGACTGTAAGTACTGCCACGTGAGTGAAAGAATAGTAATAACATAATAACAGAGATAACTAGCATTTATACAGCATGGGCTGTACTAGATACTGTTATGCCTACTTTATATTAACAATTTGTTTTGTCTTTGTAATAACCCAGTGTTGCTAATTGCAAATGAGGAAACTGAGGCACAGAGCGATTCAATTAGTAAGTACTACAGCCAGAGCCAGAGTCTCAGTTTAATCAAATGAAAATAAGTTCTTAGCTGAAACCTTAACCTTCCCAGGGTAAAAGTCACATTATTTCTTGATTTCTTATCATTCTAAAGAACAACATTGTAAAAATGTCCACACATAGAGGTCAGTTAATTTAAAAATTGCTTAAAAAAGTAGGAATTCTTTCATTCAAACCCTAGCTGATTGGGACTTTTTGTTCATTATTGTTTGATTGCATTAAATATGATATATTTAATTTTCATAAATGTATATATATGTAAATTTCTGAATCCTTCTTTGGGTAGATGCAATCCAAATCCATTGCAATTGACCTCATGCTGCTAACATCTTCCTATTATGGTCACGATGGCAACTGTTACAGATTGTCGTATACAGCATGCGTACAGAGAATGGTGTATATTTATGCTATAGAATCACTTCCACATTTTCCCAAATCAATTCAACATTCATTTGTTGAGAGTTCACTGGGCCCAAGAATTACTGTCAGGCACCTCCTTGTGGGAGGTGCATTTGTAATGCCAGGATCCATGCAGGCTGGCTGGCTGCAATTTAAGCTGAATCCTCCCAGAGTCTGCAGGCTGTGTTGCTATTGTCAGGATGCAAAAGGCAAGCTCATTCTCAAATTATTTCTTGGACCATTTGTCTCGAGTAGATAAAAGATCAAATGTTCTTACATCTCAGTTGGAAAGCCTCTTTTTCTTTGATTTTCTCCAATGTGGAACAGTTTACTACCAGCTCCCATCTCCTGTTCCCCTGCTGGGGTTCTGAACTCAGTCAGATAATATTTGCAAAGCACTTTGTGCTCAGAAGAAAGGCCACACTTAGAAGGGTAAGTATTATTCCCCTGACTGCACCCAGGGCAAATGTTGTCACCGGCCAAACTTTCTTCTGCCTTCATATGCCATGTACCAAAGGCGTACGTAATAATAAGAAACTCACTTTTCAAGCTCAAGCACAAATGAATAAAGCAACTGTTGTGCCCAATGGAGCCTTGGAAGGCATGTGAAATAAAGCAGAAAGCAGAGGTTAGTTTTGCAAATTGTTAGAAAAAATCATCAGAGCACAATATTCGTGACAGGCAGTAAATAGCATTGGCCTTATCCAGGCTTAGAGTATGCTTGTAACTCGCCACATGTCGCCTTTGCAAACAGTTTTCCTTTCTCTGCTCTGTTGAACTGGAGATTAAAAGAATCAATAAGATAACTGTTCAACCTCTCTTTGGATGTTAATGAATGGCAGTCACAAGACCATCATATCGCTACATCATTAACCACTTTTGAGAGTTCAACACATTTTTATCATGAACGATATTTTTATCATGAATGATATTTTTATTATCATTCATCGCATAGGTTCCTGAGATACAGACATGAATAAAACAAAGAGTGACTTCATTTATTAAATAAGCAGACATCAACTGAGCAATTTAATGACTTCAATTATTTTCACAGCCAAGCAATATTATCTGTAGCATGAGAAATGGATTTTCAATTGGCCATTAGCACAGCTTTAAAACTATGTGCAGTGCTTTCTGTGGTGTCTGGCACATAGAATGTGTTCAACAAATGCTAACTTCTTTGGTTTCTTCTAAAAAACTGGAATCTTTGTCATGAGCTCCCTGAGCAGAGTTTCTTCTTCTTCTTTTTTTTTTTTTAATCATTCTTTCTCCAGCATTCAGCACAGTTTCTGGCAAGAGGTAGATGATCCATAATATTTTCAGACTGAGTGAGCCCGTCACAGAGTGGTAAATGGACATTCAAATGATTTCTTAGCGCAGCTTACAGTGAGAGCCTAATCAATAAGGTAAAGCACAGGAAAACAAAATATAGGAATTTCTTTTAGTTCTGAGCCATCTTGTTATTATTTTTCAGTTATTATTTTATGGCTGTGGTTGCTAATGGACATTTCATCTCGTTTAATGTTGATGAAATAAATCTAAATTTTCTTTAAAATGAGTACCAACAAAGGCATATTGTAACAGCTTTATTGAAATATAGTTCATATTCCATACCATTCACACATTTATGGTGCACAATTCAATGTCTTTTAGTGTATTTAAAGCATTCTATAGTCATCACCACGGTCAATTGTGAAACAGTGTCATCACTCCCCAAAAGACGTCACAGGCCTCTCAGCCATCACTGCAGGCCCTCCTGCCCATCTCCCCTAGCTCTGTGCACCCATGATTCTGCTTTCTGTATCTGTAGATTTGACTCTTCTAGACATTTCACATACAGGGAATTATTCTGTGCCTGACTCCTGCTATTAATACTTAGCATAATATTTCCAAAGTTCATCCTTGTGGTAGCATGTGCCAGTACCTCATTTCTTTTTATTGCTGAATAATATTCCATTGCATGAATATCCCACATTAAAAAAAAAATCCATCATCAACTGATGGGCAGTTGGATTGTTTCCACTTTTTGGTTATTTGAATAGACCATGCTGCTGTGAACATTAGTGTATGAGTGTTGTGTGGACATACTTTATTTTCTCACCCAGGAGTGCAAGGGCATACTTATAAATACAAGGAAAAGGAAACAAGTAAAACAAATGCCACATCCATTCATTTACTAGAGGAAATGGGAGAATTTTAGGCAGAGGAGAAGGTGCATTGACTAGGAGTCTGTCAGGAGCCCAGGCACTAACTCTAGAGCTCTCAGTTCCGCAACTAATGCGGCGCGTGACCTGAAGGAGGGACGCCACCTCTGCTCTCTTGTGCATAAGTGGTGGGGCCCCTACCCTTATCTCAAAGGTCAGCTTGCATTGCAGGTACTCAAAAAATCTAATGTAACAGTGGCCCAGAGTCAGATTTAGTTGAAATTTAAGGAAAAATCCAAAAGTATTTGGTCAAAAAAAAAGAAAAAAAATAGTGTATATGAAGAACGTAACAGATAAAAATACTCCCTCCTCGCCTTTAGGGATAAATAAAAGTTTTATCAGAAAGAAGGAAAAAAGTATATTCTGATCATCTTAATAAGGGCTACCCAAGCGGTTTAGTGCTAAAGAATCACCTGCAGTGCAGGAGACACCGGTTCAGTCCCTGGGTCAGAAAGATCCTCCGGAATAGGAAATGGCAACCCATTCCAGTGTTCTTGCCTGGGAAATCCCACGGACGTGGGAACCTGGCAGGCTACAGTCCATGGGGTCACAGAGAGTTGAACATGACCGAGTGACAGCATGCACGCATGCATCTTTATAAAGCAGTGATAAGTGACTAAAGAGAATTGAGTAAACATTGATTCGTAAAAATAAAACAGTCTTGCTTGTTAAACAGCACTATAAGAAATGCAGATAAAAATTGTATTTGCAAACCTACCTTTTTTTAATCTAACAAAACTCTTTCTTTAATTACAAAGAAAAAAGAACATGTTATGAAAATAATTGAAGATATAATAACTATCTCAAGAAGGGGCTATTCAAGAAGTGTCTTACGATTTTATGAGAAAATGTCGAAAATTTAAAAACATCCATGCTTAATATTTCCTTTGTTCATATTACCTAGTGATAATATCCAAGATCCCAGCAAAAGATGGCAAACAAATGGACTATCTTACCTTTCCTCTTACTCTTTCTTACTTAGCCTTTCTTACTCTTTCCTCTTAATTAAAAGCTGTCTTCACCCAGGGGTTTCCCCTCACCCTTTCTATTCTTTAATTTCACTTCATATTTTTTAACTTATTAAAATGTGGATAAGCAGAAATATAATAGAACCTGTATTTATTAGATGAGAATGTGGAAAAGTGGTTAGACAGATTTCTGTTTAAAAAGATTATGCTTAGTCAGTGGCATAAATTAACATCCTCATGCCTACAGCATATGCCTTTTTCTTCCCATGTGCTCAGAAATAGGCCATCTTTGGAAGGTATGGGGGTGCTTTTCTTTCCCATATAGGTTCCAGGCGTCGCCTAAGTGACTTGCCTATCACTCTAGTAAGAAGAGAATGAGATGGTCTCACTGCCATATTTATCCAAGCCTTAATGCTTCCCCGTCTTTAACACTCATACACACACACACACACACACACACACACACACACACACACACACACCCTCTGGGTAAAGAGAAGTGGCAGACGGGGGCCGTGAAAGAAGAGGGTTGAAGAGGGTAAAGGTAATTCCACCCCACTGCCTGTGTGCTGTGCTCACCCCAGCTCGGCTCCGTCTTGATTTTCTCAGTTCGTGAGTCTCACCTTCTTTGCCTTCACTTTTCCCTCTCCCATCACCCAACGGCCTCCGTGGGTCATTGCCTCAAGCTGTCTGGTCACTTGAGACAGTAGAGTTAAGGTAGACGGGAAGTGGGGCTGGGAAAGCTGATCCAAATCTAGAGTGCTTTAAGCATCATTTTTGGGACTACTTTTTTTCATTTTTTAACACCAAAACATATGGCATTCGTTTTCTGAGAAACCAGGCATTTGGAAAGAATGATTTTGATATGAGGTTTTTAGCCTATCTAGAATAAATTTCAATCTTTTTCAAGCTTTCTTTCTATTCAAAACACATATTTTTTTAAAAACTGAAAAAAGTGAAAAATATATATGTTAATCAACAATGGGATGGATAGATAATGGTATATTTTTATAATTGACAGCTATCGCAATGAAAATGTGACATTGAGTCAAAGAATTCAGACACAAAATAACATATACTGATGATTGTACTTAAACAAAATTAAAAAAAAAAACAACAACTTGTAATGCATACTTAGATGGTGAAGCTATAATGAAAAACCAGGAAAGTGATTGCCATAAAACCCAGGATGATGGTTTCCTTTGCAGAGGAGAAAGTGGACAGTGATTGGAAAGTGGTATGAAGGTGCTTTCTAGGGTTTTAAAATATTCTCTATTTTGACTTAGGAGGTAGTATCATAGGTATTTGGTGTGATAATTCCTTAAAGGTATAAGGAAGTTATAATTCCTTGGGAGTATAAGATAAGAAAGAAAACAAAACATGCATTCACTACTATTTGGAATAAGGTGTGTGTGTGTGCAGCGTGTACTCACATGCTCTCACTCGGTTGTGTCCGACTCCTCGTGATGCCATGGACTGTAGCCTGCCAGGCTCCTCCGTCCATGGGATTTTCCAGATGAGAATACTGGAGTGGCTTGCCATTTCCTCCTCCAGGGGATTTTCACGACCCAAGAATCGAACTGCCTCTCCTGCATTGGCCAGGAAGATTCTTTACCACTGAGCCACTTGGGAAGTCCATTTGGAGTAGAGGAAATTCAATTAAATATTCAGTCAATCTAGGCTGTATCCCTCTGGCTCAATCCTCTGAGTTGCGGCCGATGATCTCACTGGTGGTTCAAAGGGTGGGAGGTCCACCAGTGTTCCAGCCTTGGGAGTTCATCTAGATCAGAGCTAGGAAGACGGTTTTCAGAGTGTCCAAAATAGATGTTATTCAGGCTATTAAGCTAGACTGGAGCACAAAGGGTTCTTTGGCTGTATGTATTTTTCTTATGAATGTCGTGTTTCCCAGTAAAAAATCTTAACGCTTTTTGTAAACAAGTACAGGCGTCATCATGCACAGGGATGCAAGCTCCTAGTTACTTTTGCCTACATAGCACTATTCTAAAATCACTATGATTTACTATGTGGAACCTTCTAAAGTGTGTTCCTTTTGACATTCACCCCACGGGTTTATCCAATAATCCTGAGAAAATATACTTAAAGGTTTTCTTTACTGCAGATCCTTGGGAAATGATAGAAGGCATATTTGTGAGTCTCTGTTTTGCTATATGAATTCATTTGTTCTATTTTTTAGATTCCACATTAAGTGTTATCATATAGTATTTCTCTTTCTAAGAGACTTTTAGCTAAGACTGCCCTAAAGTCTACCGTGTAAGGCAGTGTGATACCATAAGAAAGAGACTTAAAGAAGAGATGCTCTCTCACAATAAAGGACACATATCTCCTGATTTTATACATTAAAAAAAAAGGAAGTTCCAGGCCAGTTAAGGAGCTTGATTAACATAGAAAGCTAGTAAATGACAAAGCTGAACCTCTGCTGAAATTTATTTCTAGTGCCTGAACAGAAAGCTTAACCAAGAAATGGTTCTCAGTGTCTGTTGATGAGATGTTCTTCTCATTGCAGTTATGCTAATTTATTAAATTATAGATTTTAAAGAGCAGAATAGCTTTAAAAAAACATCTTGTCTAAAGATGTCAGTTTAAAACTAAGGAGATTAAAACCCAGATATGCAACTGAGGTAAAGTCTGGCTGGTCTAGAATTTCAATTTTTTTAACTTCTCAGCTATTAGTACTTTGCCTGTAAAATACAGATGTAGAAAAGACACCAAGCAGTGTTACCACCAATCAGAACCAGACCTTTGAAGCAAACTGCTATTCCTGAGTTTCCATTCAAGTGATAAACACATTAAGTGCCTGTTTGGTGCAATGCCTTATGCTTGATGCGAAGGAGAATATGGTTCTTGGCCTGAAGAAGTCTTCATTCTTTTATTTATCAAGAATTTACTGAATATATGTGCTGTGAAAAGCACTGTGAGGGACAGAATGATAAAACAAACACAACCTTCGACCTTGAGGGCCGAAAGCATTTAGAAGCCACCATAAGACATATATAGAAAGAATTAAAATTAGTGAGGATTCGGTAAAGCAAAGAGAGTGGGGGAAAGTATTGTAGGTATTTAGAATAAAGAGAAGTTAGATCACCATGTGGACACTGTGAGGTACTTTTTTTAAAAACTGAAGTATATTTGCTGAACAGGATTATATAAATTGTTGCTGTTATTTAGTCGCTAAGCCTTGTCTGATTCATCTGAGACCCCCATGGACTGTAACCCTCCAGGCTCCTCTGTCTATGGGATTTCCCAGGCAAGAATGCTGGAGTGGGTTGCCATTTCCTTCTCCAGGGGATCTTCCCGATCCAGGGATCTAACCTGTGTCTCCTGCATTACAGGCAGACTCTCTACCACTGAGCCACCCGCGTAGCCCATTTTATATGTTCAGTTCAGTTCAGTTGCTCAGTCGTGTCCGACTCTTTGCGACCCCGTGAATTGCAGCACACCAGGCCTCCCTGTCCATTACCAACTCCCAGAGTTCACTCAGACTCACGTCCATCAATTCGGTGATGCCATCTAGCCATCTCATCCTCTGTCATACCCTTCTCCTCCTGCCCCCAATCCCTCCCAGCATCAGAGTCTTTTCCAATGAGTCAACTCTTTGCATGAGATGGCCAAAGTATTGGAAATAGAAAGCTTTAGCATCAGTCCTTCCAAAGAACACCCAGGACTGATCTCCTTTAGAATGGACTGGTCCTGCAGTCCAAGGGACTCTCAAGGGTCTTCTCCAACACCATGATTCAAAAGCATCAGTTCTTCAGTGCTCAGCTTTCTTCACAGTCCAACTTTCACATCCATACATGAGCACTGGAAAAACCATAGCCTTGACTAGACAGACCTTTGTTGGCAAAGTAATGTCTCTGCTTTTGAATATGCTATCTAGGTTGGTCATAACTTTCCTTCCAAGGAGTAAGCGTCTTTTAATTTCATGGCTGCAATCACCATCTGCAGTGATTTTGGAGCCCAAAAAATAAAGTCAGCCATGGTTTCCACTGTTTCCTCATCTATTTGCCATGAAATAGATGGGACCAGATGCCATGATCTTAGTTTTCTGAATGTTGAGCTTTAAGCCAACTTTTTCACCCTCCTCTTTCACTTTCTGTTACAGGTATACAAATAATGATTCACAATTTTGAAAACGACGGAGGAGCCTGATAGGCTGCAGTCCATGGGGTCACGAAAAGTGGGACATGACTGAGCAACTTCGCTTTCACTTTTCACTTTCCTGCATTGGAGAAGGAAATGGCAACCCACTCCAGTGTTCTTGCCTGGAGAATCCCAGGGACGGTGGAGCTTGGTGGGATGCTGTCTATGGGGTCGCACAGAGTCGGACACAACTGAAGTGACTTAGCAGCAGTATACTCCATTTATTATTGTTAGAAAATGTTGGCTGTATTCCCTGTGTGTGGTACAATATATCCTTATTTTATACCTAATCCTTGTTTTATCCTAATCCTCATTTTTTTTTATTTTATTTTATTTTTTTTTAGTTTTTTATTATTTAAATTTTAAAATCTTTAATTCTTACATGCATTCCCAAACATGAACCCCCCTCCCACCTCCCTCCCCATAACATCTTTCTGGGTCATCCCCATGCACCAGCCCCAAGCATGCTGCATCCTGCGTCAGACATAGACTGGCGATTCAATTCACATGATAGTATACATGTTAGAATGTCATTCTCCCAAATCATCCCACCCTCTCCCTCTCCCTCTGAGTCCAAAAGTCCGTTATACACATCTGTGTCTCTTTCCCTGTCTTGCATACAGGGTCGTCATTGCCATCTTCCTAAATTCCATATATATGTGTTAGTATACTGTATTGGTGTTTTTCTTTCTGGCTTACTTCACTCTGTATAATCGGCTCCAGTTTCATCCATCTCATCAGAACTGATTCAAATGAATTCTTTTTAACGGCTGAGTAATACTCCATTGTGTATATGTACCACAGCTTTCTTATCCATTCATCTGCTGATGGACATCTAGGTTGTTTCCATGTCCTGGCTATTATAAACAGTGCTGCAATGAACATTGGGGTACATGTGTCTCTTTCCATTCTGGTTTCCTCGGTGTGTATGCCCAGCAGTGGGATTGCTGGGTCATAAGGTAGTTCTATTTGCAATTTTTTAAGGAATCTCCACACTGTTCTCCATAGTGGCTGTACTAGTTTGCATTCCCACCAACAGTGTAGGAGGGTTCCCTTTTCTCCACACCCTCTCCAGCATTTATTGCTTGCAGATTTTTGGATCGCAGCCATTCTGACTGGTGTGAAGTGGTACCTCATTGTGGTTTTGATTTGCATTTCTCTAATAATGAGTGATGTTGAGCATCTTTTCATGTGTTTGTTAGCCATCCGTATGTCTTCTTTGGAGAAATGTCTATTTAGTTCTTTGGCCCATTTTTTGATTGGGTCGTTTATTTTTCTGGAATTGAGCTGCATAAGTTGCTTGTATATTTTTGAGATTAGTTGTTTGTCAGTTGCTTCATTTGCTATTATTTTCTCCCATTCAGAAGGCTGTCTTTTCACCTTGCTTATATTTTCCTTTGTTGTGCAGAAGCTTTTAATTTTAATTAGATCCCATTTGTTTATTTTTGCTTTTATTTCCAGCATTCTGGGAGGTGGATCATAGAGGATCCTGCTGTGATTTATGTCTGAGAGTGTTTTGCCTATGTTCTCCTCTAGGAGTTTTATAATTTCTGATCTTACATTTAGATCTTTAATCCATTTTGAGTTTATTTTTGTGTGCGGTGTTAGAAAGTGATCTAGAAAGAAATCAAAGAGGACACTAATAGATGGAGAAATATACCATGTTCATGGATTGGAAGAATCAATATAGTGAAAATGAGTATACTACCCAAAGCAATTTACAAATTCAATGCAATCCCTATCAAGCTACCAGCCACATTTTTCACAGAACTAGAACAAATAATTTCAAGATTTGTATGGAAATACATAAAACCTCGAATAGCCAAAGCAATCTTGAGAAAGAAGAATGGAACTGGGGGAATCAACTTGCCTGACTTCAGGCTCTACTACAAAGCCACAGTCATCAAGACAGTATGGTACTGGCACAAAGACAGACATATAGATCAATGGAACAAAATAGAAGGCCCAGAGATAAATCCACACACATATGGACACCTTATCTTTGACAAAGGAGGCAAGAATATACAATGGAGTAAAGACAATCTCTTTAACAAGTGGTGCTGGGAAAACTGGTCAACCACTTGTAAAAGAATGAAACTAGATCACTTTCTAATCCTCATTTTATCCTTATTTTATACCTAATAGTTGGTACCCTTGAAAGAGAAGTTGAGATTGCCTTTGAAAATTGGTAGATTTTCAAAATAAGGTGATAGAGAACAAAAGAGATTTCTAGCTAATGGAATAGAATGAGGAAAAGCCTGAGATAGGAAAACTTCGGTTATATCATTGGGTCAAAGTGATGGTGCAGCTTATGTGGAACACAGGTGGAAGCAATAAGAGATAAGCGGGAAGGAAGGTTGGAAATGACTGAACAGCTGTACAAGGAGTTTGGAGTTTATTCTAAGACCGAGGTTCTCACATGGCAAGGTGCATCAGAATCCCCAGTAGGGCTGTTAAAACAGGTTCCTGGGCCCAAGCTCCTGAGTGTTGGTTCGGTAGGTCTGGGGTAGGGCCTAAGGACCTGCATCTCTAGCAAGGTCTCAGGTAGTGTTGAGCGACTGGTCCAGTGACTGAATCCCGGGAGGACAATGGGAAGCTGGAAGTAGACCCAGCGTGAGCAAATGAGGCTAAACAAGGGGATGGGAACAAACACTCAAAGGATGAAACCGACAGAAGACACTTCGTGGAGGTGTGGAGATGAACGCAAGCTAACTGAGAAAATTGATGTACATTGTGGGATACTGTTTACAGCTCACTTTCTCTCTGGCTAGTTCCTCCATCCCTTCCCAACTTCTCTCTGTGTTTCTATTTCTCTCATATTTATTGGTTAAATCATTGTCACCTTTCTAAGCCCTCTAGCTGAACTACCTTATGAAAGGTGATTGCGTGTCTTTGGGCTTCAATTTTCTTGACTTTAAAATGTGGGAGTTGGATTAAACCCATGCTTTCCATTCCTTTTATTTTTTTAAAAGAAACAGAATAAGTTGGACTGTTTGCTTAAATTGGCTTAGGCCCCCTCTGTATCTGTTTAAGATGTAAAGGGCTTCTAGGAGCAGAGTTTGGAAACCACTGTCTTTTTCAGGCCCCACATAAATATAATATCTGAATTATACTTATGAACTGATAGAATTCTTACCTAAAAAAAGACTATAAGTCAGAGACTCTGGGTGCTCAGACAAAAGCTTCAGAAGAAACTGGCCTAGTGTATTAATTATAAAATAAACAGATTTCAGCATTTCCTAAAATAGATATTGCTTTGGTGTTATTTATACCTATGGAGAGTTAGAAAGAAAGGGAGGAATATTTAGGTCAGAGCCACACTGATAGTTAATTTCCAAATGATTAAGTAACTGATCATCAGTTTATCTCTACTTGATCAGAAAATTAGTCTAAACTAGGTTTTATATTTTTAAAATGGAGATTTAGGTTAACTTTTAGATTTAATTTGAAAGCAACTTTTTGCACCTTGACTTTGGAATTGAGAGGCTTTTTAAAAGCCTTTTTTTTTTTAAACTGAAGGGTAATTGCTTCACAATATTGTGTTGAGAGCCTCTTAATACTTACTTGTATGTTTTACTTAGCGATTGAATATTTGACTCTTTTTAACCAGTGTCTTGATCTTTGCTTTTTTTTTCCTGTCATCATAGCTTGATATAATTTAGCTTGTTGTCTTCAGAAAGAAATACTGAAAAATTAGTGTCATATTTGTTACTTTATTTTTGATTACTAGAAAGCACTGCTGTCCTGGGCACACTGACGACAGTTATCATATTAAATGCCCAGGAAAGCAATTGCCAAACACAATTTAATTGCCTCTAACACCAAAGCTGAATTTGGGTGCCAATTGTCTCTTTTAGAACTGTAGCTCTTTTCATGATAGAAAAGTACTTTAGCAATAACAGGTTTCAACAGAAGCAGTGCATGCGTGGGAGGAAATTGACAACAGAGAGAGGCATAACATTTTATTGTGGGTGGTTTTTCCCTTTCCCCCTACATGATGTCAGTTCTGTATGAACTTAATGGCAGCACATTACCTTTCCTTTGCGGGTTTTCATGTCTTTTAAAACCCACCTGCTTGCTAATGTCAGTTCTCCTTTTTTTTAAAAAAGCACACTTGTGAAGACTTTGTGATGCTTACTTGAAAATGTTCAAGTCCGCTAAGTTCATATGGGGGCAACTGAAACTTGACCCTAGACTTTGGCCAAAGAGATCATCTCAAACTGGGTACATCTTGCATGATGAGAGAATTCTTAGAAATACAGGATTATTATCCTTTTCAAAAGAGCCCAGTGATGACAACCACTGTTAGACACAAAGGGGATTTGAAGGAGCAGTTCTTTACTTAAACTATTCATGTTGTAAAGAAGAAGCTGAGTGTTGAGTAACTTTCAGGGGTCACTTAGAGTCACACAACTACAGAAGTAGAACATTAACCTTCTAACCAGTATTCTCTGTCATCATATGCCAAAATGCAGCTGAAAGATGGGGCACACTGCTGTACCTTTTTAACATGCACTCATGCTGATAAAACACAGATCACCAAGAAAAGATGGGGAAGGACTCTGATGCATGTGGCGCAGTGTTTCATAAATATGACATTTACCCAGTTTTGTTTCTTTGTCTAAGTGTCACCCATCTTCCAGTATCTGTCCGACTTAATTGCTCTCTAATGCCTTCAGGTAGTTGCTTTTTACTTTTTGTTCAGAGTTGATAGTTACTGTCTGTGTGTGGACTGGGCTGGCAGGAGCCACGTGGCTGTTACCAGAAGCGGAAGCCTCTCGGGCCCTGAGGTTTTGCATTGTGTGCATTCTTGTTACCTTTCATCTGAAACAAGATATAGAGAACTTCCGACTCCACAGAGCTTTTCTTTCTGTCAATTCAGTTCAGTTCAGTTCATTTGCTCTGTCGTGTCCGACTCTTTGCGACCCCATGGACCACAGCACGCCAGGCCTCCCTGCCCATCACCAACTCCCGGAGTTGACTCAACTCGAGTCAGTGATGCTATCTAACCATCTCATCTTCTGTTGTCCCCTTTTCCTCCTGCCCTCAATCTTTCCCTGCATCAGGGTCTTTTCAAATGAGTCAGCTCTTCGCATCAGGTGGCCAAAGGATTGGAGTTTCAGCTTCTGCATCAGTCCTTCCAATGAACACCCAGGACTGATCTCCTTTAGGATGGATTGGTTGGATCTCCTTGCAGTCCGAGGGACTCTCAAGAGTCTTCTCCAACACCACAGTTCAAAAGCACTAATTCTTCGGCACTCAGCTTTCTTTATATGCCAACTCTCACATCCATACATGACCACTGGAAAAACCATAGCCTTGACTAGACAGACCTTTGTTGGCAAAGTAATGTCTCTGTTTTTAAATATGCTGTCTAGGCTGGTCATAACTTTCCTTCCAAGGAGTAAGCATCTTTTAATTTCATGGCTGCAATCACCATCCACAGTGATTTTGGAGCCCCCCAAAATAAAGTCAGCCATGGTTTCCACTGTTTCCCCATCTATTTGCCATGAAGTGATGGGACCAGATGCCATGATCTTAGTTTTCTGAATGTTGAGCTTTAAGCCAACTTTTTCACTTTCCTCTTTCACTTTCATCAAGAGGCTCTTTAGTTCTTCACTTTCTGCCATAAGGGTGGTGTCATCTGCATATCTGAGGTTATTGACATTTCTCCTGGCAATCTTGATTCCAGCTTGTGCTTCTTCCAGCCCAGCGTTCATGATGTACTCTGCATAGAAGTTAAATAAGCAGGGTGACAATATACAGCCTTGACGTACACCTTTTCCTATTTGGAACCAGTCTGTTGTTCCATGTCTAGTTCTAACTGTTGCTTCCTGACCTGCATACAGGTTTCTCAAGAGGCAGGTGAGGTGGTCTGGTATTCCCATCTCCTTCAGAATTTTCCACAGTTTATTGTGATCTACACAGTCAAAGGCTTTGGTGTAGTCAATAAAGCAGGAATAGATGTTTTTCTGGAACTCTCTTCCTTTTTTGATCCTTTCTGTGCAAGTTCACCTTTCCTCTCCAGCACTATCTCATTGCTAGAGCCGTTGAATAGTTATGTCTGAGTATGAATCTCTTATACGTGGAGACACAGCACCCGTAGTCATTTCTGCGCAGCTTCATTCAGTAAGACACTGAGATGCATCCAGGCTGCTGTGTGCGTTGGTAGCTCTTTCCTTTCTGTTCTGATTCCTGTTCTGTTAGACGGGTGTGCCACAATCTGTGTGTCCATTTCCTTGTTAAGGAGCACTTGGGTTGTTTTCAGTTTTTGGCTTTTATGACTAAAACTGCTATGATTATTCTTATACAAGTCAGTCTTTATCTAGGCATAGTTATCATTTCTCTTATGTAAGTACATAGGATAGGAGTTGCTGTTTTTCAAAGTACCATTTATTAAACACTCCATCAGCACTTGATGAGCAGTCCAGAGGCTCCACAATCTTGCCAGCACCTCGTGTTATCAGAGTTTAATTTTAGCTATTCTAATGAGTGTGACATGAGACCCTATTGATTCTAAACTACATCTTACTGATGGCTCATGATGATGGCGATTTTTTCACGTGCTTATTGTCGACTTGTATATCTTCTTGGAAAAGATATCTATTCAAAACTTTTACCAATATTCATTGCATTTTTAAAATTAGTTATTTGTAGTCATTTAAAAATATATTTTGTGTATGTGTCCTTGGTCAGTTGTGTTTTACAAGCACTTTTCCCTTAGTCTGTGGTGTGTCTATTTTCTTAATGGAGTTTTCAAGTAATAAAATATTTTCAATTTTAATTAAAAAATTCAGTTTATCAGTTTTTTTCTTTCATGGTAATGCTTTTTAAATTCTATTTAAAAATTTGCATATCTAAGATTCATTTCTAATCATACCATTGAAGATTGGTAGGCTTTAAAATATTTTTTCCTTCCTTGAAGCTTTGAAATTTTGCATGTTGTCTTTTTAACCAGTGAAAATGATTTTTTGAGTTAAAATAGAATAGGTTTTTTTGCAGATTTTTAGGGTTTTTGGTGAGACAACTGAAAAATTAAATGGTGTTTATGCAGTGACTTACATGAAAAGATATTTAATAGATGTTTGCAAAAGTAAATCAACTTACACTCCCAGTAGCAAACCTCATTCAGTGGATTTAAAATTTCTGATTTATCGCTGCACAACTATGTGTTGATGTACTTAGACTAATCCAGGAGCGCTGATGTGTGCAGCTCTTGTGCCAAGGCCTGCAGGGCTTAGCACTGAATCTTATAGACACACCAACTCTGCCAAAACATATCCAGAGGTACCTCACCTTTGCTCTTGCTTAAAAGATAACAACATTTTTGCATCAATGACAATAGTGTAAAAATAAAATAGCAGTCCCTAACTTTATGTTCTTGCTGAGTAACTAGCCTCTTACCTCAATAAAGTAGCCAAACAATGTCCAGTTAAAAGTACCTTATGAGATAAACAGTGGGAAAAAAAAGTACCTTATGGTATAGGGATTTGGGATGGACATGTACACACTGCTGTATTGAAAATAAATAACTAATAAGGACCTACTGTATAGTGCATGGAACTCTGCTCAATGTTATGTGGCAGCTTGGATGGGAGCGAGGTTTGGGAGAATGGATACATACATATCTATGGCTGGGTCCCTTTGCTGTTCCCCTGAACCTACCCCAACACTGTCAGTTGGCTGTATGCCAACACAAAATGAAAAGTTTAAAGTTTGAAAAAAAGGACCTTATGTAGATTGAATAATAGATGAAATTCTAGATGTGCCAAATTGGGATATGCCCAGTGGGTGATGCAAATTTGCATTTGCCAAGACGGCACTGTAGTTCACAAGGTTGATTTTAAGCATGATTCTTGCAGACCGACTTTGTGCCCATGAGCTCTGCTTTCTACAGTGCCTATACGACTCACACACACACACACACACACACACACACACACACTCTCTCTCTCTCTCTCTCTCTCTCTCTCTCTCTCTCTCTCTCTCTCCACCAGGGCCATTTGGAAATGTTCCTGAGCTGCGATGGGCCACAGCAGAGTCACTCTGGTTTAGGGCGATGTCTACCTCCGCAAAGTCTCAGTCACATAGTTTCCCAGCCTCGCTGTGCCAGCTGGATTTGAAAGAAGCATTTTGCTCTTGAAGTATTTGATTCATCGTAATTCCCAGTCTTTTTCTACTTGTGTTTTCAGCAAAATCTTCTCCTATTCTATCTTCCGTAGTGTTGTAACACTCTCAGTAATGGATAAAGATGTAGTCTCGATACTTCTTGCAAATTATCTCTAGATTCCCATGCAGTAATGCTAGGTATAGATTCTTATGCCCATTTTACAATTAAGAAGTTCAGATTCAATATTCTATAATAACCTAAATGGGAAAAGAATTTGAAAAAGGATGGATATGTGTATTTGTATAACTGAATCACCTCACTGTACACCTGAAACTATTAATAATACAATGTTGTTAATCAACTATGTGTATGTGTACTGTACTCATTTGCTAAATCATATCTGACTCTTTGCGACCCCATGGACTGTAGCCTGCCAGGCTCCTCTGTCCAGGGGATTTTCCAGGCAAGAATACTGGAGTGGGTTGCATTTCCTCCTCCAGAGTAAAATAAAATTTTAAAAAAGAAATTACCAAAGCTACCCAGCTGTTAAGTGGCTGTTTGGGAATACACACTTCAGTTTGTCTGTCTGCAAAGCATGCGTCTTTCCCACTGCACACCATGCTATTTCCCTGGTTCAAGGGCAACATAACATTTACTACAGTGGAAGGAAATTCCAGAGTTTCAACTATTGTCAAGATAAGTCACTTATGTAGTCTTATATTAGTCAACTTGACAAGTTGTAAACAGCTTCATAGTTACTTCCTGTTGTCTCTCTATGGTAAACTTTGACATACACATTTATAATTTGTCTTTCTGGACAATACCATGTTTCTTCTCCAAGGGGAGACTTAGATACGTCACTAAGTCCTTTCCAGTGGAACAATGAAGAAAGTCACTTTTAGTCTGATTTATGCAGGGTTGGATTGAAAATATTGGGCAAAGGGGTTGAGCACGTAGAGACAGAAATTTAAAAATACACACACACACACACACACACACACACACACACAAACCCAGAAATGGCTAGAAGAAACAAGAGTGTTATCTAGTTTGGTTTATTTTCTCAAGTTGATTATTTGTGACTAGCAGTCTACAGATGAAGAATTTTAATGATCAGAACCTAGAAGTATGCGTTGTGCTATTTTGAGCCCATTTCATTAAAATATAAGCTTGCTGGAGGTATAAAGAAAAAGTTTTTGTTGTTTAAAATAGCATACAATATTGATCATCTCTTCAAAGGTGCTCAAAATTGCCATTTAACTCGGGGAATTTTATATCCTGATACCAGAAGATATGGTGATGCTTTTCTCTTTTATTTCATTTTTTTAACAGATAAAACGCAACAATACACACTGTCCATGTGTCCTTTCATTCTGCGCCATGGCAGGAAATTAGCTAACATTCTTGGAATGTGCAGTCTTTCGCTGCTCAAGGTTTTTGTTTTCCATCCTTTTACAGAAAGGATTGTTCTTAACATCCTACCAGGGGCACATCAATAGAGTCACCAACACAACTGGTGGATATTTTCTGTTATGTTGATGGAACAGTGTGCCAAAAATAATTCTCTGGCTTCTTCGTGTAATACTGCAGGTGTCAATATCTGCATGTTTTAAACCTGAAATAGATATTTCATCATCATCGGGCTTGTTATGAATACCAGCAACTGGTAACTCAAGCTCTGTCCCAGAAAACTATATTTCGGGATGACTTTCTCGCACAAAGAGTTTTGCTTTGCTTAATATTTAAATCAAGATTCTTGTTCCTGGCTTTAGTACCTCTGTAATATATATTTGCATTATTTATCAAAGTATTTAAAGAATCCACCTGCAATGCAGGAGACCCTGGTTCTATCCCTAGGTTGGGAAGATCCCCTGGAGAAGGGATAGGCCACCCACACCAGTTTTCTTGGGCTTGCCTGGTGGTTCAGATAGTAAGGAATCTGCCTGCAATGCAGGAGACCTGGGTTCAATCCCTGGGTTGGGAAGATCCCCTGGAGATGGGAAAGGCTACCCACTCCAGCGTTCTTGCCTGGAGAATTCCATGGACAGAGGAGCTTGCCAGGTTACAGTCCATGGTGTCACAAAGAATTAGACATGACTGAGTGACTTTCACTTTTCACATCATAGGTTTAGCAAGCTATCCTTACTGAGAATGTCATCAGACACCTAGGGACACAAAAGAGCCAGTAGGTCAGAATAAATTCTTCATCCAAAATCCAGTCTTGCTTCACCTAGCCCAATACTTAATGACCCTTCCCTTTCCTAGAAGCAAAACTTGGTGAGGCAGTTAAATAAAAACATTAAAAATCATAAAAATAAACAGAAATTTTATGTTTGTTCTGTTCACAGGTCATCTGTGCTACACTCCAGCATTTTAAGTCTATATCCATGTAGGAAATGGGTGAGGAAGATGGGCAGTCAACTGGGAAATTTAATAAATAGAAATAAAACATATAACTGTAGGTTTAAAAATAATTCAGTGGTTGTTCTGCTACCAGGAGAATGATTCTGGGACATATATTTCTTTCTTTTTTTAAAAAAATAATAAAGCATTTCCTCGCTTTCCCCCTTCACTCTTCAGAGATAACCCCCATTACCAGATCAATCTGTATTTGAATTCTGTTTTTAGTGAAGAAGCATTCTGCTCTGCGTCTATCCTGTTGATGTGAGGATGATTAAAAGCTTGGCAACTGGACACACAAGGCAAGGACAAATTGATGAGGGCAGAAGGTGTGTTGAAATGCATTCTCTTCTTGGTGGAGTCACAAGATGCTGCTTCGTCCTTTGCCTAAACCAGTGGGGTATATATTTCTTGCGGAAAATAAAGAGGAGAAGTAAATAAGTGTATTTATTTCTGCATCTGTACATAAACAGATATGCGTAGGAACTGTGACAGAATCAGGAGAGAGGGGGCTTCCCTGGTGGCTCAGTGATAAAGAATCCGCCTGCCATGCAGAAGGCCAGGGTGTGACCCCTGGGTGGGGAAGATCCCCTGGAGAAGGAAATGGCACCCCACTCCAGTATTCTAGCCTGGAGAATCCCATGGACGGAGGAGCCTGGTGGGCTGCAGTCCATGCGGTTGCAAAGAGCCGGACACAACTGAAATGATTAAGCAGCAGCAGCAGCAGGAGAGACAAAAGGGCCAGATGAGAAGGGAGAGAGGTGTTAGTACGACCAAAGCAGTGAGGCTGAATCTTTTCCTTCTCTTTCTTGTTGCCTTAGCTCATTCTTGGCTGTGAGTTGCTGAGGCCCTTGTTTTGTGAGTTCTAATATTGTGATATTTCAGTAGAGTGGGGCATATGACAAACACGTCTTGGCTTATGACTAGACGGATTGCTGAAGAGGACTTCTGACAAGGGGCTTTCCCACATTCTGAGAAAGTCAGCACTGCCCATCAGCGTGGCCAAGGCTGGCCTCGGCTCTTGGGATCTACAGTAGAGGCTGATGCTTCCAACCCATCCTTAGTCAGAGCAGGCAATTCTGTCCTCCCACCGTTGTTTTTTTTTTTTTTTTTTTTTTTACTGATAATACATTCCTTCCCCTTCAAACACTTCATCTTCAGATTTTGAGAACTTCTGCCCAGTTTAACTCCCATCAATCAGATGTTACATAACAGCACCGTGTTCTCTTCCCAAAATGAAATCTATTCTTCAGAACAGCTATAAGTGGATCAGGCTCAGAAAGAAAGTGGATGTTAAACGCAATTTGTCATATCCTAGGAACAACTAGGCTTTCCGAAGAAATAATTGTAGCTAGATGTAAATGGGAGATTGAAGTGGAGGAAGTCTACAATTTCGTGGACAAAAGAAAGAGAAACTGCCTTTCTTCTGGGAACTCACATTCAAAAGGATTCTTAAAAATGGAAGACCTCATGAAGAAATGCAAATCCCTCTGAAATTCTACCCGATCTTTTGTGGTTCTGTTAATTAAACTCATGTGGTAGGGCTGAGGCTATGAGAATTCTCATAATTAACTTCAAGCTCTGAAATTCGGATGCTTGAAAATGTGTAAGATGGTTTTCTAAGTTAATCTGGAAATGGAACTGTCCCCTTCCTCCACCCCTCAATTCCTATTGTGAGATATGTATTAATGAGAGTTGAATCTTGAATGATGGCATTACTGCATCATCCCAGATGGCGCTAGTGGTAAAGAACCCGTCTGCCAATGCCAAAGATATAAGAGACGCAGGTTCAATCTGTGGGTTGGGAAGATTCCCTGGAGGAGGAAAATTGCAACACACTCCAGTATTCTTGCCTGGGAAATCCCACGGAAGAGCAGCCTGGCGGGAGACAGTCTATGGGGACAGTCTATGGGGTCACAAAGGGTCAGACACGACTGAAGCAACTCAGCACGCCTGTGGGAATCATTATCACGTGACCCAGGCACGCCGGTTTTTGCGAGGTGTGCCCTCTGGTAAGTAGTGTCCAGTTTGTTCTTTGGTCACCAAACCTGATTGAATAGGAGACAGTTCTTACTGGACACTAGGTGGCAGCAAACTGTTGAGCTGAACAATTAGCCAAAGGACAAAGACGCTCAAACCTCTTCATGGTTTTCAAAGGCAGGTGATGCAAATGGGTGTGGATGAAACCGAATGGTACGAAAGAACAAGCTTGCTTGCAAGTTTCAAAGGTATAACTATAACTGTCGTCTCTCCCAATATTTTCTGAGGCTTCTTGAAGCCGCGTTGACTTATCTTCACACTATACGTGTGTGTGCAAGAGTCAGTATGTTAAGTGTTAGTCACTGAGTCGTGTCCCACTCTTTGAGACCCCATGGACTGTAGTCAACAAGGCTCCTCTGTCCATGGGATTCTCCAGGCAAGAACACTGGAGTGGGCAGCCATTCCCTTCTCCAGGGGTCACACTATATAGGTCAGAATTTTACACCCAAAAGACTAACCCTAATGAAGGCCACATTCAGTTTCATTATTTCTCTGGAGTCAAAATAGATATCCATGAAATTAAAAGATGCTTGTTCCTTTGAAGAAAAGCTACGACCAACCTAGACAGCATATTATAAAGCAGAGACATTACTTTGCCAACAAAGGTCTGTCTAATCAAAGCTGTGGTTTTTCCAGTAGTCACGTGGATGTGAGAGTTGGACTATAAAGAAAGTTGAGTGCCGAAAAATTGTTGCTTTTGAACTGTAGTGTTGGAGAAGACTCTTGAGAGTCCCTTGGACTGCAAGGAGATCCAACCAGTCCATCCTAAAGGAAATCAGTCCTGAATATTCATTGGAAGGACTGATGCTGAAGCTGAAGCTCCAATACTTTGGCCACATGATGCAAAGATCTAACTCATTGGACAAGACCCCGATGCTGGGAAAGATTGAAGACAGGAGGAGAAGGAGATGACAGAGGATAAGATGGTTGGATTGCATCACTGACTCGATGGACATGAGTTTGAGCAAGCTTCAGGAGTTGGTGATGAACAGGGAAGCCTGGAATGCTACAGTCCATGGGGCTGCAAAGAGCTGGACATGACTGAGCAACTGAACTGAACTGAGCTGTAATATCTTAGCTGCTGTCTGTCACGAGGGGTTGTCTTTAAATCTGTGTCACCAGTTAATCTCTTTCAGTTGTTTTAAATGGTAATATTTAAATAATTACTAGCAATATAGAAAAAATATATTTCAGCCCAATGCTTAGTACAAATGGTTAAAAAAATAAATTTAACCTGTTCAACTGTGTACAAATCACCATTCAATGATGGCTAAGAATATTAATTGCCTGTGAAAGATGATTAGATCGTCAATAGTTTTAAATGTAAAACAAATAAAAATTGAATCAATAAAATTTGACAATGAGAAATCAGACTCTACAGAAGTAGATAACATTCTAATTTTCAACTTGTGTTTTTACCTATAGATCATTTTGTAATATTTCTTTGTAAATTATCCCATTCTATTTTATATGCTCATAACTGGCTTCTAGTGGTCCATTCTGCACTCCAGGAATGGACATAAATGATGCTAAATACAAACCCTAAAAAGAAACAAAATTCTCAGTGATGGAATCCAATGTTTCAGAAAATTCTAGTGACATTGTAATTATAGTGATTCCTCTACATACTATTACCAAAGCAAGTTGTTATAAAAAGAAAATTGAAGTTTTGTGAATTGATTTTGAGGCTTTTAGATTGAATTAGGCTTGAGGAATTTCTAAATTTCTGCCAAGTATCAATAGTTCTTTGTGGTAAGGTCATTAGCTTGTCAACTAGACACCATTAAAAGTCTTCACAAGAAGAGAAACAAGAGATAATTATACTTTGCATGGGAAGTTGGATGTATTCTTTAGTTTCATATAGTCATGAATAAAAATGATCAAAGGATGATGTTGTATCAGAGTGCTAACATTCTCTTTGGAAATTTTACTTCTTTAGACTAGACTTATATTGCCAATCTTCTACAAGATAAAAAGGGACCTGACAAAATATTTTTCTGACTTGTGAACTTAGTTATATGAAAATTTATGTAAAGGCACAAAAATTATCATTTGACTTGCTTATTTAATGTCTTGCTTTCTAGAAAGCAGTAAGTTTGAGAGTTGAATTACCCAGAAAATGAGTGAGATATGGCTGCTGAATTAAACAAAGCAAATCTTAAATGACTGCTTTAGATGATTTTGAAGTCTGAAATTTGCTTTAACATTGATTTTTTTTTTAATCATAGGAGATTACTTTTCTCTTTCAATACTGGGATCTACTCTTGGCTAATATCTTCCAGCCCATGAGAGAGAATTCTTTTGTATCTTAAGAGATACACATGCCTTATTCTGCTTTAGTGTAAGAGGGTCTGTTTCTTCTGCTATCAGAAAAGGAAAGGTTATCTATAAAGCCAGAAAGCACCAAAGGGTGGAAATTCTTTGTACTCACATCTACTTTAGTATTTTTTTAGTACGTTTGTCCCTCCTCAAATCCCCAACCGAATAAGAAGCTCCTTGAGGGTAGGGACCTTGCTGTCCTTCATCTCGCCATGCCGCTTTCTGTTTAGCACAGAGTCTGACACTCAGACCATAATGTGAGTGAATGACTCCCTTGGCTCAGTAGAAACAGACAGAAATCCAGTTGGAAGTGAGAGTGTGCTGGTATTCATAAGGGATTATTGAAATCATCAGGAGGGTAAGTTCCTATTGGGCTTCCCAGATGGCTCAGGGATAAAGGATTCACCTGAGGTGCAAGAGACACGGGTCCAATATCTGGGTTGGGAAGATCCCCAGGAATAGGGAACGGCAACCTGCTCCAATATGCTTGCCTGGAGAATTCCATGGACAGAGAAGCCTGGCAGGCTACAGTCCAGGGGTTGCAAGCAGAATCGGATATGACTTGGCGATTGAACAACAACAAAAACAACGAAGTTCCCAGTAATCAATCAGTCGATTCAAGTAAACTCTACATTTTTTTTTTCCATTTAGTCACCTTCTGAATTTTGAGTTTACAAGCAAAACAGTAAGATGGTGCTAGTAGTGGCCTTGAATGTTTTTTTTTTTCCCCCAGAATGGAAAATTTGATGCCACTAGAGGTCACTCCAGTCATTAGCAACAGAATGATTAGCCTGGTCTTTGTCTACGGGTAAGGCAGCTCTTGTAAAGCCCTTAACATTTACCGTCAGCAGGAGTAAAGTAAAAATTAAACACTCACAAATGGTCAGGGCAGACATAATGATTTGTTCTGTCTCTCCTCACCATCACGGTTTACCTTCCTCTGTATCATTTCTTTTGGCTCCAGCTGGAGACTGGCTAGCCAATAATAACCAGGTTGTTTACTGTGTGCTTATTACGTGTCAGGCAATGTTTTAAGCACACTGCAGCAGTTACTGTCACCAATTTACAGAAGGTAAGATTGGAACTGAGAGACGTCATTTATCTCATCAGAACTGGGATTCAAACCCAATGCCCGTACATTTAACACTAATCTGATACCATTGGCAGCAGCAGAGTATGTCTGCCTCTCCTTTCCTCTTAAGCAACAGGTTTCAATGTCAGAACAGGAGAAAAGCTTCGGAATACATATATGTGGCAGCAGAAATATATTGGCAGCATGGCAGCATATATTCTGACAATATATTCAGCATATATTCTGGCATCCCTCAAATTATTGTATAGGTCAGGCAAATAACCAGTGTGAGGAGGTAGTGTGTGTGTGTGTGTGTGTGTGTGTGTGTGTGTGTGTGTGTGTGTGTGCGCGTGTGCATATGTGCTTGGGAGGGAAGTTGATTTAGGGGAGAGTATGAGAAACAAATCTTTCAAGTTAATGGTAGGATTTGCTGTTCAACATAGTAGAAAAGGCCAGCCCAGCAGATCCATGAGTTTATCATTTCAGAGTGATTTATCAAAAAGAAAAATAGGGATTTCCCTGGTAGTCCAATGGCTAAGAGTCCACACTCCCAATGCAGGGGTTCAATTCCTGATTGGGGGAACTGAGATAGAGCATGTTGCAACTAAGATCCGATGCAGTTAAATAGGTAAATAAATAATGTTTTAAAAAGGAAAAAGAAAACAGATGTTTTTCAACCCTGCCGTTGAAGGAAATATCCCTGGTTCTGAGCTGCAGCTGGGACCTAGGACTCTGACTTCCGCCCTATCCTATGCAAAAGAGTGCCCTGTTGGCTAAACAAGGCATTTACTTGTCAAGAATGATGATATCTATGTGTTTATAGAATACCTGTCCCCATGGCATAGCCAACTCAATAGATGAAGACATGGAGACAGAGGGAGTTTAAAGATACTTTCCTCAGCTCCCCAAGCAAATGAACACAGAATAAGTGTAGAATCCCCAGCCTTTGAACTTTCACTCAATTCTTGGGTTAATGGGACCCTGTTTTGTGCTTGTTTGCACTGAGCTTGGAAATCTTCCTTGTTGAATTTTCTTACAGGATCCCTTTTTACCCAAGGTGACAAAGGCTTCCAGCTTACCCTAACCAGGCAGATATCTTCACCTCATAATGCAATCTTCAGGAAACCCCCCTCTGCTTTCACTCGGAGCCCCATAAAAATCAGTAATCAGGAATGCTCCTCATTTAGGCAGTCACTGCAGTTGGCACCTGTACTGGCGTGTGCCTTTGGAATGGAAAGTCAGGATGGTTTCAAAGTTCCATATACAATAACAGGAAAAAAATTAAACAAAGGAACATTTTAAGCAGCAGTCCCCACCTCTAAGCTGTTTCTTTCCTATCTCAGCCAAAGCACTGCATACTTAAATTCCCCTGAGAGTAGACAAGACTATAAAACCGACATTTGAGGTTTTCTTTGCCCCACAGCTGAGGAAATACAAATTGTTATAAACTTTCTCTTCTAGCATAACTTGCTGCCTTTCAAAACATTCTAGAATGGCAAGTAGAGACAGTTGAAAAGGAGGAAAAAACTGAGCTCCAATCTATTTATCTCACACCCTTTAGTATGAGAAGTGATGTTTTCTGGAAATATGTTAAAACAGCATTTGCATTTCTGGTCAGCCATCACATTTTAGCTTTAACACATAAGGGACAGTAAAAGCAGCAGGTTAAAAATGATTTCTAACTTCATGGATGGGGAAGTAGGATTTAAGGAGGAAGAAGCCTGGTAATACATTGTGTCATGAAGGGTTAGCCACTCAGTTGTGTGTGACTCTTTGTGATCCCATGCAGATTCCTCTGTCCATGGAATTTTCCAGACAAGAATACTGGAGTGGGTTGCCATTTCCTCCTCCAGGGAATCTTCCCGACCCTGGAGTCATCCCAAGTCTCTTGCATTGCAAGCTGATTATGGCAATCTATTAGATGAGTGGTTTATTTCTTGTTAAAACTCAAGAGCCTTTCTATAAAAAAAAATCACTACTCTTATTATGAAAGTACCATGACTGGAGCTTACTGTGGTCAAACAGGCACTGTTTATGATAGAAATTTCTCTGGAGAAGAAATTGTAAGAACTTAAACTTAGCTGCATGACAATTACTCCAGGCATTGGTTTCTTCATTTGTAAAACCTAGGTAATAATACCATATTAATTGTTCCTTTCTCATAAAACATTTCATATCATAGCAATTTTGTCAGGATGAAGTGAGCTTTTTAAAGTAATATAAGATGCAATTTTTAAAAATTATATCCTTCAATGAAAGCCTTTAAAAAATCTCTATTTGTATATACCATTTGCAAATACGTTTTCTAATGCAGAAGAGATCATGTTACATTACTTGCCTTAAGTTCCCCACAAGTATCATACCAGTCAAATTATAACTGCCAGTACATTCTTCGGTTTGCCACAGCAAAAGCCACACTCTTAACTTTGATTCCTTTCCTTCTCTCACCATCCGAGTTCATGCCAATAGGAAATCCTGTGGGTACTCCTTACAAAATGTACCCGGAGTCCAACCACCGCTCACTGCCTCCATTGCTACCTGCTTAAGGCACTACCTGCGTTATTGCACCTTTTAAACTGCAAGCCTATAGAGAAGTCACAAGTGCACTGCAAAGACTTTTGTTCCCTGGTGCTATTTGAGAATCTGTTGCTGACCTCATGCCCGACAACCCGAGAATAACTTAGTGTATCTTTTCTACACACAATACATTCTCCTATGTAACCACAACATAGCCATCCAACCCAGGAGATGACCCTTGGTACCTTACTGCCACCATTGGTTCTAAATGCTTCTGCATGGGCAGATTCTCTGCCAACTGATCTACGAGGGAAGCCCGTCTACGGGGCATGCCCTCAAAAATCTATCCTCGACGACAGCCAGAGGGATGCCTTTAAGATGGAAGTCTGAACGTGTTCCTTTTCTGCTTGAAGTTCTGCAGTCCCTCCCCATCACCCTCAAAGAAACAGATCTTTTCAATGGGTTGGTTACAAGGCTCTGTGCATCTGGCTCCCTGCTAACTCCATGACCTTCTTCTGCCCGCTGGCCTCCCTGGCCTTTTGCTGTTCCTTGAATGCAAGCTGGGCTCCCACCTCATGTCCTGCACAACCTAAGCCCTCTGCCTGGATATTGTTCCTCCAAGCATCCTCATGTTCACACCTCATCGCTTCCACCTTCTCAAGCGTTTTTCCAAATGCCACTCCCTCTGTGAGGTCTTCTCTGAGCATCATCTTCGAAACAGGAATCCACCTCTAACCTGACTCTCTCCCCTGTTTTATTTAAATTCACTGCTACCCTACTGCCTTCTCATCTTCTAATACACCCTTTACGTCTTTCTTTTGTTTGCTTGCTTTTCTCTCCCTGCATTCAAATGTCAGCTCTTAAAAGGAAGAAATTTTTTTCTTTGTGCTCTCTGCTCATCCTCATACTTGGAATAGGTCTCCCCTCATAGTAGGTATTCAATCACTGTTTGCCGAATGAATGAATAACACAGTAGCGGTGCAAATACCTTGACCTCATAGTGGTGTGGCTTCTCCTAAGAACTAAAGCAACTACTGTTTCACTTACCACACTTAATCCACAGTCTCTTTGTGAGGCAGATGTTTTTTACCCTGCGTTACTGGAGAATATGAAGCACCAGGTGGCTGTCTTCCTCTAAGTCACATAAGCAGTTAGAGAGGAACTCTGATGAGAGACCTAAGCTCCTTCCAACTTTTTCACATCCTTCAGTCCACCTTCTCCCCAAAAGGACAGGGTAATTTGTCAAGTTGAGCTGGTACCTTTCTTTGTGCATCACATTCTTTTCCCATGAAAGCTACAGCTTCCATACTATATTGTAAAACAAGTGCTTACAGGAATTTTATTCAGAATTTATCCAGGACATCTAAATTCTTTATAAACAGTGTTCTTTGCACAAGCACGTGTCTTACTATATTTTTCTTAACTGATACATAGTAACTGCTCAGTTGGGTTTTCCAATGCCTGCAATTCGAGCGAAATAGATCTCCCTGGGTTTGTAGCTATATCTTCATTTCAATTTCCATTTTAGGAAAGATAAAGTTCTTTAGATCTCAAAAGAACCTTCATATTTGGATTGATCTTCAGAAAGATCTTTTGATTGAACAAGTCCACGAAGCACAATAAATTCATTATTATTCTGTTGGCCACAATAAATCACCTCTCAGGAAGCCAAGCACTCAGGTAACTGTGGCCCTTTTTAAAATGTTTCAGTTTATGGGACAGCCCTAAAGATATTCTGTTTATCCAGCTTTGAGGATGATAGTAAGACTGAACAGTATGGAGATGTCTCCTTCAGGAATGGTGCCTAGTGTGCAGTAAAAGAGATGCTGTGTTTTTTTTTTTTTTTTTTTTTCCTGCTGCAATTCCCTGGGCAGCTTTTAGAAAACAAAGGCATCAGCTGTGTGGATTCTGTGGCGAAGCAACGGTGAAAGAATGTATTCGCAGAGTGGTGGTGGGACAGACAGAGGCTTTCAGAGTTTATCAGATTTCTTTCTTTCCCTTCCTGCAGGAGGATGACAGTTCTTACTACATGGTATGGAAGACGGCTCACTGGCTCTAAGTGGTCTAGGTCAAATGGTTTTTCCAGCTGTGACATGAACTATGCATGCCGTGCAGGGTTAGGACCTTAATTTCCCAGGAGGAACACAGCTATCATATGACCCTGGAACAATCTGCTAAGGGCTGTAGGTAGTGGAATGAGTTAAGTATTGCAGAGAAGGAACTGTAATTAACTTGTCTGGAGGTGAGTTTTTATAGGGTGAGAATCCGGAGGAATATCAGGAAATGTTTTAGAGAGGATGTATTTTTTTTTTTATTTTGCAGAGCAAGTATAATTTTTCCAGGTTGAGAAATTCAAGACAGATATTCTAGGTTCAAATTTAAGCAGAAGCAAAGGCATGAGGTGTGAAAATCATGGCGTGGTTGAAAAACTTCACCAAATTTTGGAAGATAAAGAAGGGGAAGAGACATTAGAAAAATAGATTGCGACAGATCTCAAAAGATTTTCTGTGTGACAAGGAGAACCTTCAAGGGGAACAAAATAAGATTTATCACTTAGAAAGATCACTCTGGCAAACTGTGGAAAAAGACTTAGAGGGTCGTCAGGATAGAGACAAAGAGATGCATTAAGAGATTTTCATTCTAACTCAGGTGAGAAATAAGGCTGGCTTACACTGAACAGTGACAATAAGTTGGATGTTGAGAGTTTAGAATTGATAAATACCATGAAGGAAGATCTAATAGGGACTTCGCTGGTGGTCCAGGGCATAAGATTCTCTTCCAAGGCAGGGGACAAGGATTTGATCCCTGGTCAGGGAGCTAAGATTCCACATGCCTCCAGGCCAAAAAATCAAAACATGAAACAGAAGCACTATTGTAACAAATTCAGTAAAAACTGAAAAAGAAAGATCTAACAACTTTCTGTTGCTTGAGCATGGGAATTCAGAGACAGTAAACCCTAAAAGTAAATAAAATTACTTGGAAAGCTAATGGAATTAGAAACAAGTCAAGAGCTGAACTCTGGAGTCTACAAACTTTTAAAGGGGCAAAGAATGATCATAAATCTAGAAGGAATATTTAGATGGAGAAGAGAACTGGTAAGAAATTAACATTTTAGAAGACAGAGCATTGCAAGAGGGAAGAGATGATTGCATTTTGAGAAGAGTTCATTGACTCAGCAGTGAGGAGATTAATAAAACAATTTAAGAACAAGTAGAGGCTGCTGTCCATGGGGTTGCAAAGAGTCGGACATGACTGAGCGGCTGAACTGAACTGAGAGGAACAACAGACTGGAATTGCTATTAAAATGTGTGTGTGTGTGTGTGTGTGTGTGTGTGTGTGTGTGTGTGTGTGTGTGTGTTTGCTTTCTAAGAGGGAGAAGAGCTGAACTTTTTTCATGCTAAACTAGGGTGGGGGGGAAGATGGAGATATAGGAGAAGGCTCCAGGAGACCAAAAGCAAGGAGCTACTCTGAGGAAGAGTGAAAGAACTACAAGCAGTACCTGAGCATCTATTGGACTGGACTGACCACAAATTACCATATCTGGCTACACACTAATGGCACCCCACTCCAGTACTCTTGCCTGGAAAATCCCATGGACAGTGGAGCTGGTAGGCTGCAGTCCACAGGGTCGCTAAGAATGGGAAACGACTGAGCGACTTCCCTTTCACTTTTCACTTTCATGCACTGGAGAAGGCAATAGCAACCCATTCCAGTGTTCTTGCCTGGAGAATCCCAGGGACGGGGAAGCCTGGTGGGCTTCCGTCTATGGGGTCGCACAGAGTCGGACACAAATGAAGCGACTTAGCAGCAGCAGCAACTGCTACTCTTGTGAATTCTTATTTATTCTTCAAGGCTCAATTTTGATGTAATTTCCTCTGGGATATATTTGTGTTAAAGGCCATCTATATGTCGTGTTCGATTTTCAGTTCAGTGCTTGGAACATAACAGGTGTTTAATACACATTTGTCAGGTGAATGGGCATTGTGTGGCCTTGCACGAGCTCATGCCTAGAATGGCCAGAGCCAGTTCAGATCAAAGTTATTTATATTTTTTAAAATTAGTCCTTACTGGTGCACAATTGCTTGACAGTGTTGTGTTGGTTTCTACCGTACAGCAAAGCGAATTGGTTGGGTGTATACCTATATCCTCTCTCTTTTGGATTCCCTTCCCATTTAGGTCACCACAGAATGCTGAACAGGGTTCCTTGAGCTATACAATAGGTTCTGATTAATTATCTATTTTATACATAGTATTAATAGATCAGATATCAGATCAAAGTTTTCGATCAGTGAAATTAATCTTCATGTTCTCCTCTTCCCGCTTCTCTACTATCATTTTCTGTCTCCTGACGTCCTTGCCGTCTCTCTTCCTCCTCTACCTCTCACACTCATTACTAGCTGTCTACTCTACTTCTGAAAAAGTCACCCTTGCTCTCAGATGGCTATATACTCATTTCTACCAAGATACCACTTCAAAATTAATCCAGATGTCAACAACACTTAAAATGAAGAGTCCTCCCAAGTGCATTTGCTTTAAAAAGGAGAAACAGTGACTGTTGTCTAAGAGAAGCAAATAAGCTGGAATATTAAAGAGAAAACCCAGTCCCAATGCGTAGAAGCCTTCTTTCTGGGTGACTCCCCTTTGGCCTCTCTGCTAATAGGCTCAGCTAGTTTCTTCAGAGGAAAGTCACCATCACCACCTTCTCCATTCTGGGAATGAGCCAACCTCACCCATCATTTGGAAAAGGAATGGAAAAGAGAGATGCTTGGCACACTGCCTTAATAAAGATTGAACAAGTATGTATATCCTTAATAAAGATTGAACAAGTATGTATATGGTGGACATCTATGCTGTAAAACACAGAGTGCACACCTCTCTTCCCTGATCCAAGTTAAACTCTGTCATTACCTTTTACATTACTGAAAAGCTTCTACTTCCCAAGTTATTAATAATTACTATGACATTTATTGGAGTCTGTGTGACAGGGAGAAATTCTTGTAGGTTACCCTGTTTTTCTCCTTGATGTTCATAAGTTTGAATACTGGTAAATATTCTTTTTGTCATGAAATAGCCAGGGGTAGCCTAATATGTGACTTCATGACTCCCATCTCTTTCTGAGCTGGGATTAAAAGGAAGAACTGAATTCCCTATGAAGGAAAATGACAGCCTTAAAACCAAGAAAAATGAAGACATAATTGATAATGTTTAGAGAGCCATTAGAGTTGGCAAGAATTTGCTTGAACTTGGGTGGTATGAGTCTTTTTGCTGCCAAAGATGTTTCTTGGATATAAAAGCAGAATTTTAGAATATTTGAGCGATCCTCCTATGCCCAGAGTCTGAAATACCTGGAGCCAGTAAATAAATTCTCCCTTTTATAGCCAAACCATAATTTCATTGCAGTTATTCATTTTGACACCCATGAATAAATTAGCAGATACCTTTTTTTTTTTTTTTTCTTGCCTAGGACTGGTCTGATTCCAAAGTGGGGAAACTGGGCATTTCTTCCTGTTTATTATCTTGAGTGCAGTTAGATTGCCCCTCTCCTAGTAACTCCCCCATTCATGCTTCTCCGAAGATGCTGAGATATACCCATGGTTGGGTTTGCCTGAGCAACACTGAAACCAGATCATTTGAATCCCATTTTTTCCCCAAGCGTTTCCTTCCTGGCCCCATTCCTTACCTCCTCATCCACAAACCCACAAAGACACTGCACCTGCAGATCCCAGTCAGATCTTACCCACACCAATTCAGGCACTGTTTGGAAAGAAAAAATCCAAGAAGAAAAATGAAACAACCACCTCGTAACTTGTAGTTTTCCAGTTTCTGTGTTAACCTTCTTCCTCTGTTTTATCTCTCTGTCCTTCCCCTATTTTTCTATAAGCTATTATTTACTACAGGGTTATATGCAAATTGAGATTTTTGAAAGAAAAAGATAAACAAAAGCTTTGTCACTTGGTCCTCTTAGGACAAGGTTTGCAAAACAATGACTTAAGAGCTGAGACCACGTAGGAAAAAGAGCCTCTAGGGACCACTTTGCAGAATTGCAACATGCTGGGGATGGTCTGGGTTTCACCTTCTGTGGTCATCACACCTAAAAATAGTTTTCTTTTGTTAATAAAATTGGAGAATGTTGATAAATTCAGTGGAAAGTGTCAAAAGAGGAAGGCTCATGAATTATAGCATTCCATTAACTACTAAAGCCACAAGAATGCGTGTTGGGAAATAGCAAGAACTAAGGTCTGTGATGAGAAATAGTAAGCCCTAAGGTCTGTGATGAGAAAGGAAGCTTCCAACCTCCTCTCCACAGATAAGACAGAGGGCTCAACATGGACCCCTCTTAATGTCCAAATCAACCCTGATAATCCAGTTCCCAGGTCTCTTTCTTTTACTCATATAGGATGAAAAGGGAACTGACATGAAAGAAATCCCAGGTACATGCTTTAGGAGCTCAGAACAGAAGAAAAATCGGTCAAGGAAATAATTGCTACCCACATTATATTTCTTTTTTGATCTAAACAAACACACAAATCATTCTCCTCCTCCTTTTTCAATTCTCCTCCTTCCCATTCTTCCTTCCTTCTTCTCCTCCTTTCTTCCTTCTCCCCCTCCTCCTCCATCTGTTTCTATCTGTCTCTCTCTGATGATTTAACTTTTCCCTCCATTCTAAGCCCCAGAGTTTTCCATTTCACAATGTCTTTCTGGATGAGCCCACCAACTCTCGCAGCACCATGAGATCTTTTCCTTTATGCATAGAGTGACCATATATTTTATTGTCAAATTGGGACACTTCTGGGAGCAAAAGGGGGTGCCACGACTAGTTATTCTGGAACAGAAGACATGGCTGAGGCTCTAGCAGGCCCAGCAGGGTGCAGCCACCCTACTTTCAGGGGTCTATCTAGGTGATGTGCTGTTTTACATTTGCTGACAGGCTGCTTTTGGAATCTTTCTCAAGTTGCTTCTTGTGGGCCAATTGGTAGCAAACTCGGTGGCTCCTCTTCTGCTAGGATTCCTGTCCCTTCTCCCCGAACTCATAGCATCACAGCCAAGGCATGTTATTTATCCAGGTCAGGGGAAAGCATTGAAAACGTCTCTCCTGAAAGATGAGTATGCAGAAAGGTTGAAATCTGAAAAACAAACAAACAAACAAACAAACAAACGGATAGGTGTACAGAAAAAGAAATCTCTCGCACACTGGCCTGCTTGATTCTGGAACCTGCTTTTTTTGGGGGGAGGGTCCTCTGAAATTGGAGGATTCTCTCTGCTTTTCTATGTATCTAGATAGAACTTCAGGTAACGTAAATCGATTGAAGCTGCATTGTGGTGGCGCTAGTGGTAAAGAATCCACCTGCTCGTGCTAATGCAGGAGACACAGGAGATGCAGCTACGATCCCAGGTGGGGAAGATCCCTGGGAGGAGGCAATGGCAGCCCACTCCAGCATTCTTGCCTGGAGAATTCCGTAGACAGTGGACTCAGTCCATGGGGTTGCAGTCAGTCAGACATGACTGAACACATGTACCAAAGGGTACAAAAGCTTTAGGTACAGTTTAAAGAATAACAAAAGGAGTAGCGATGTACCTATCAACTACAGCATGAAATAAAATACCACCAGTATTTGAAAACTACCCCCTTCACCCCGTATATCTCAGTGATCGTCTTCCCCCATCCCCTTGTCAGAGACAACTGTGCTCTTCGATTTCCTGTTAATTATTTCCAGCTTTGTTTTATAGTTGTACAAATATGTATGCATCCCTAAACAAAATCTCGCTTATTTGGTGTCAGAAGGTACTTTCATGTCATAAGGAAAGAAAACACTGTCATTCTTCCTAGTATGGGAACAAACTGTACTTTTTAGGGGGAAAAACTGAAATATGATGTGCTTTCCAAATACTTAACTGAGGGGAACGTCAACACATGTGGAAGGGAAGACGTTCAGGGAGAAACCCCAGCACTTGCCTTCCCCTTCCCAGGCTGCCTTTGTGTTCCATTTCCTTCTATTTTGTGATTAAAATCCAGCCTTCCATTATTCAGAATTTATATGAACAACTAATGTCACCAGGGAAGTGGTGACTGTTGTGGAATTTCCAACCCATGGCAATTTGGCAGGCAGGGACAGGACTTGGAGAAATCACCCACCAAGTGAAGCATGTCGACAATGGTGCCCACTATATTTCTGTCCTCTTGCCCCCAAGACCTCCCTGGGCAGCCAGTGGCCTCTGTCAGTCTGTATCATCTCATCATAACAAAACTTAAAACTCATTATTTGCATTAACTTTAAGACAGGGCTTTTAACCATTTCCTACCAAAATGGTCCAGTGGCTAAGAATAAGGTATCTGGGGAGTCTTTGGACATGAACAAGGTGAAGTAAACCATAGATTTACTTACTTTCATTGTGAAGAGTATCTCATATACACAGAAGTGTCTCAAATACATCTTTATGATAGAGGATATCAATAAAATGAATTTCTGCCTACATACCGCTCAGCTTTAAAAATAGAGCATAACCTATAGCTTAAATCTTTCTACAGAGACCTCAGCAATTGCTTCTGCAACATTTTATCCTAAATCTGCTGCTTCTTGTCACAGTTTTGCCTGTGTATGTGTGTAGCCACTAGTTGCATCTGACTCTCTGCAACCCCCTAGATTATAGCCCACCAGGCTCTTCTGTCCATGGGATTTCCCAGGCAAGAATACTAGAGTGGGTTGCCATTTCTTTTAACAGAGAATCTTCCCAACCAGGGATCAAACCTGTGTCTCCTGCATTGGCAGATGGATTCTTTACCCCTGCACCATTCGTAAGCACACTATAGCTTGATTTTACTTTGGGGGGAGTTTATATAAATTAGCTATTATATTTTCTTAGAATTTAATCCTTTTGCTCAAAATTATGTTGTAAGAATTCATCCACAAAAATGCTGTCTGTAGCTCATGATTTTTGCTCTTTGCAGTGTTTCATTACATAGATTTATTTACGCTGCTTTTGACAGACAATTGAATTTATCCATTCTGCTTTATTCATTCTAATTTTGATCAACACAGTTTTTTTTTTTCTAGTTTTTTCTAGAGCACTGATATGATTATGGGAACTTGTCTTCTGGTGTACGTGTGCATTAGTCTCTGAACTAGAATTCCACCTAGAAATGGAACTGCAGAGTCATAAACCATGAATATTCAAATTTCTAGGCAATTCCAAAATGTTTCCCAAAGTAGTGGTACACATTTAAATACCGACCGGATGTGGATGAGAGTTCTCATTGCTCAACATCCTGTTTTAACATGCTATTTCACCATTTCCCCCTCAATCTGATGCATTGCGATCTTATCTTCTTATTTCAGTAATTACTGAAGAAACTGAGCATCCTCTCATTTATTATTATAAGCTTTATGCGTTTCCTTTTCTTTGTAATTTCTTTTTGGGTCTTTTGTCTATTTTTCTATTGGGTTGTTTCTCTTTTTTTTTTTTAATTGATTGATTGAGTGAGTGAGTGAGTGAAGTCGCTTAGTCGTGTCCGACTCTTTGCGACTCCATGGACTGTAGCCTACCAGGTTCCTCTGTCCATGGGATTTTCCAGGCAATAGTACTGGAGTGGATTGCCATTTCCTTCTCCAGGGGATCTTCCCAACCCAGGGATTGAACCTGGGTCTCCCGAATTGTAGACAGATGCTGTACCATCTGAGCCACCAGAGAAGTCCTTTTTTTTTTTTTTTTTTAATTGATTGGAGCTCTTAAATATCAAAGTTGGTATAGTGATAAGCAATAATTTTAGCTATTAATATGTACAGTTTATTTTTATAAATTTATGAAAGGTAATTATCTCTCCTCACTCCATATCTAATTATTTCACTCTTTTTGGTGGGCTCATTTGACAAGGAACAGTTCTTAATTTTAAAGTCACTACATTCTTCAACCTTTTTCTTTAGAGTTTGTGCTTTTTGAGATTTGTTTCTAGGTAACTCCTACAGTCTCTTCTTGGAACTGCATAATTCTGACTCCCACATTCATTTATTTATTCCTTTTTCAATCTGCGTTTTGTATATAGTGTAAAGAGGGGGTGAATTTCAATTTATAAAATTTGAATGCAGCAGACATTGAACAGTTCATCTTTTCCTCATTTATTTCAAATACAATCTCTGTCATAAGTCAAGTGTCCAAATCCAAGTGACTGTATTTCTAAATTCTCTGTTCTATCCTTTTGTCTATTTATCAATTAATGTGCAGTATCACATTAATCACATGATTAGTATCATGTCAATTATTATAGTAAAACAAGTCTTGATATCTAATAAGACAAGTTCCTTCTTCTTACTTTGTTTCCTTCGGAGTATATTGGCTATCCATTACCTTTTTATTCTTTTGTATGAGTTTTGAAATCAGCTTGCCAAATTTCATGAATAACATTTTGAAATTGGTATTCTATTTACTGCTTAGATCTACGTGAGTAGAACTGACACCTTTATGATATGACTCTTCTTATTCAAGAACATAGTGTATTTTTCCATTAGTCGAGTTCTTTAATGAACTTAAAAACTTTCTAATTATGCATGCCTTGTATAACTTTTGTTAGATTTATTCCCATGTGTTTATGAGCTTTATACACTTTGTTGCTTTTGCAAGAGACGTTTTAAATTATATTTTGTATCTGAACTTTTTCAATATCTAGAAATGCAGTGGATTTTGTTTGCCAAATGATTTGTTGCTAATTTTTAGAATAAATGTACATAATGCCTCTTTTGATATTTTGGGTTTCTCTGTAGATAATTCATCTGTAAATAATGAGAGATTGGCTCCTGTCTTTGAAATTCTTGAAATATTTATTTGTTTTCATTTTACTCTGATGATTGGGACTTCCACCCCAATGTGGGAAAATGTGACA
Source organism: Ovis aries (assembly GCF_016772045.2). Classification (NCBI taxonomy): domain Eukaryota; kingdom Metazoa; phylum Chordata; class Mammalia; order Artiodactyla; family Bovidae; genus Ovis; species Ovis aries. The sequence continues at coordinate 43,097,878 of NC_056073.1, forward strand.
ACAGTGCTCATTTTTGTTCATGATTTTAAGAGAATTGTTTCAAGCTCATACTATTTTGAATGATGTTTGCTCTAGAGGTTGATAGGTCTTCTTTATCAAGTTGAAAACATTCTATTCTTACTTTGCCAAAAGTTTTATCATGAATGGTTATTGAATTTTACTGGATATCATTTTGCTATCATGGGTATAATTATGTGGTTTATCTCCTTTCACTTGGTAAGGTAGTGAATTACAACAGTTCTGACCTGTAATTTTCCTATTTTATTTTGCCCTTAGCTAAATTTTATATTGTGTCATCTTGTGAAATATTTTGGGAATTATTCCATCTTTTTCTATTCCCTAGAAAACTTTGTGTGAGAAATTTTTGGTAGAATTCACAAGTAAAATAATCTTGCATGTTATTTCTTTTGTACTACAGATTGAATTTCATTTTTTAAGTTGTAGGGAATTTCTATTTCATCTTGAGTCATTTTTATACTTATGTTTCTTAAAAATTTATATATTTCATCAATTCATAAACTTATTGGACTAAAGTTGTTTGTGGTATTTTCTTATTTCTTTTTACATGTCTGTGGGAAAAGTATTTATTTCCCCCTTTTAATGCTATCTGTTTGCATATTCTCTTCTTATGTTTCTTAGTAAATCTGTCTTTTTAAACAACTTTTATCTTTTTGAATATTTATATGAAATTTTACCTTCTGTTCTGTTTCTATACTTATTTTGTTTATCTGTTTTTCTCCTTTCTTTGGGTTTATTCTGTTTCTTTTCTAATGTCTAAGAATGGATGGCGAACATTTAATTTTAAGCCACCTTCTTTTTTAAAAAAAAAATCCTTTTCCTCTTTTCTAATGTAAGAAGTGTAGACTGTATTTTTCCTTGTAAAAACTTTTTTGCACTCCACATATTTTGTATTAGTTTATATAATGCACAGTGTTTTTGTTAACTGCATAAATACTGAATAAATAGAGCAATTACCTGACATTTTACTTACATGATCTGACAATGTGTTGAGAGCATTTAGGGCACAGAACATGGCTTTTATAATTTCTGATGTATGTGTTTGTCTTAACCAAGATAAATAAGATAACCAACCCCCAATAAATCGCTCCATAATTTCCTTCCTCTTTTAAGTATGCATATCTTAACAGGGTGAAAAATAAAATTACACAGTTAAAAGCAAAAAATGTGTCTACAAAGGGCCAGTGATCTTTTGCATTTCTGCCACCTAAAACAGAGAAAACTGAAGGTTTTGTTCCCCATTAGGCACCACTACCCTTGCCTTCATGTTCTTCAAGGAGCCATATTCTTAGAGCCCAAGAGCTTGGTTTGTTATTTTGTCCTTTTAAAATTTGTTCATGTTTGGGAACGCATGTAAGAATTAAAGATTTTAAAATTAAAAAAAAAGAAATAATTGCTGGATGAATGAAAATAAACTCAATTAAAACTGGAAAAAAAAAAGAACTTTACTCTTTTTAGTAATACATAATGATTCAAACAGCTGGAGTTCCTTCCTTTCAATAAAAGCCACATCCATTTTTGGTCTCTTCAAAAAAATAAAAAAATAAAAATAAAAAAATAAAATTTGTTTTAATACTGAAGCCTTCATTGCTCTGTACCTTTAGTAAGCCTCAGTTTCCTTATTTGTGAAATAAACATCATAATATCAGTCCCGGTATTTTTCTGAGGATTTAATGAATGTGGAAGCATGTTTTAAAAAGTGCTAAGCAAGTGTAAGTCACTATTTCTCTTCCTACGGCAGGATGAATCTTCAAATTTTTATCCCTCAGTCCTTTTCTCATCTGTGCCTTTTTCTGCTTCTCTAGGAAGCCTTCAAGCTCTCTCTTTATAGAATCTTCTGTTCTAGAAGCCACATGTTACAGAGCTTATCTTTAAAGATGTGAAATCCCTTAGAGGCCATATATTCAAAGCTCCTCCATTTGCAGATGAAAGAACAAAGGTTTTTTAGTCCAGGGAATGCTTATCCCAGTGTCTATAAACAGCAGAGGTGAAATTCCCTAGTCATTCGTGCCAGAACCAAAACCAGAGTGAAGATCTCAAGACTTCTGGTCTTGTGTTTGCTATCATATTCTTACCTGATGAGTGCCACTTCTCATTTTTATTTAGTATTGAGAGTTTCCACCAGTAATTACTACCACTTATGAGGCAGTTATGCTCTCCCCACTACATCCGATAATAGCCCTCTAGGATCTGCTTGAAAAAATCAGTTTTACCAAAAGACTTAAAGATAGCTGTGTGATTTTTGCCCAAAGCATACTCATTTATTTAAAGATGAATCTCAAGATGCCGATTTAAAAATAAAGTGAAATTTATTCAACAAAGTACAACTCTCCATTGGGAAACCAGATATCTAAAACAAGTATCGCCATCCATAACACGGGGCTGGATGAGAAGTGCCTCAGTGCGGTCCATTTATTTTCCTACCCTGGAGGAAACAAGCCCTGTGGCAAGTCACTTAACATACACACTTTGAGGCCTCATAAACTGGCCTCCCAGGTGGCTTAGGGGAAATGAACTCTCCTGCCAAAGCAGGAGATGCAGGACATGCAGGTTCGGATCCCTGGGTCTGGAAGATCCTTAGAGGAGGAAATGGCAGCCCACTCCAGTATTCTTGCCTGGAAAATCCCATAGACAGAGCAGCCTGGCGGGCTACAGTCCGTGCGGTTGCAGAGACGGACAAAACTTGGTGACTTAGCGAATACTCAGGCTTCATGGCGTCTGTACTGATTGATCTGACAGAGACGATCAGCCACCGAGGTTTACTCAGTCCTTGTGTGTAAGAACATCGGTGCTCTCACGTTTCCCCTTAAGGTGCCATGACATCGGTGCACAGCATGCGGCTCACTCCAGAAAGTTCATTGAGCCTGGAGAGCAGTGGGTGCTCCTAGCTGAAAGGATGCAGTCCAGACAATGTGACGGCTCCAGCGTCCTTAACAACAGGAGCTATGGATTATCACGTGTTCAAGGGCTTCAGCATCTTTCACCAAGAGGCAGCTAGAGGCGGTCTGGTCAGTCCTGTCTAGCTGGGCGGCTGCAGTGAGATGTGGCGGGGTTGCAGAGTGAGGGTCACCAGCCACACGGCTGCCTCTGCACTGGGCGTCCTGAGCAGCTTGGGCGTCCTCTGTCCCCTCCTGCAGCCCTGAGCCCAGCGGCACCAGGAATCTCTATTCGCTGCAGAGAAATCAAAGAATTCCAGAGCGAGGCCCTGGAATGCCTGGCTGCCTCCCAGCTCTCTCACGAAGAAGTAAATCCCATTGTTGTCTCCCTCTCCTTTCCGCACTCTGGGAATCGGCACTAGCGTAACCCAGCACCTTTCTCCCTCCAAGGAGACGGCTCGGCTGTATCAGGAAGCACAGCAAATCTTATAACATCAACTCAGAGCGCTGCCCACATTTATCTTCCACCCTCGCACCCGTCTCTCCCATCGGGGGGCCGGGGGCTTCGTGACTTTCTCCACGTGCTGGCCTGTCGCGTGGTGCCTGCTGTCGGGGACTCTTTGAACTGAGCCCACGCCCGTGTCGGAGAAGGGCTTGTGATGGATCCCCGGTGCCGTCCTGAGCAGACCGGGATATCGCACCTCTAACTGGAGGGCCTGGTAAACAATACAGCGTGTACTCAGCTTCATAAACACTCGGCGTTGTTACAAAGGGCCTTGCAAACGCTGTGTGATAGGACTTGACCTTAAAAGCTATAGACAATCTCGCGGAGCACAGACGGTTTCATAAAGTACAATCACTTCCTGGAATTCTTGGGCCAGTGCAGTCGGAGCCGTGCAAATCCTGTTTTGCTTGCGTTGTTTCCTGCATGTGAATATCATCAGTCTAGCAGGACCGTAACCATGGCACTTGTAAATAGCCGAGGGGCGACTTCTGATAACGGCGGTACAGGTTTTTTTTTTTTTTTTTTTTTAAGACAAGCCTGAATCGTACCTCACAAATGCCATATGGCAACAACAAAGTTGACAAATTGCCATTTCAAAAATGTATGTGTTCAGACCCAGATATGTGTTTAAATCACCGAAGGAAGCAAACTAGATTCCCATAGTATTGACAGTAGCATGGGTTGTTTTCACTTGTTATAATGTGTGCTAAATCACTTCAGTTGTGCCCGACTCTTTGTGACCCTGTGGACTGTAGCCAGCAGGCTCCTCTATCCATGGGATTCTCCAGGCAAAAATACCGGAGTGGGTTGCCATTTCCTCCTCCAGGGGATCTTCCCGACCCAGGGATTGAACCCGTGCCTTTTAACATTTCTTGCATTGGCGGGTGGGTTCTTTACTGCTAGTGCCAGCTGGGAAGCCCTTTGTTACAATGTAAACTTATATAAATCCTTACATGGTGAGCAGCGATGGACACTGACCAGAATCATAACTGATCCTTTCCACAGTACGGTTCCTTTTTCTAGTGAACAGGTTTGTAAATTTTAACTGTTTGGCTCTTCAGTTCAGTTCAGTTCAGTTCAGTCGCTCAGTCGTGTCCGACTCTTTGCGACCCCATGAATCGCAGCACGCCAGGCCTCCCTGTCCTTCACTATCTCCCGGAGTCCCTTGGACTGCAAGGAGATCCAACCAGTCCATTCTAAAGGAGATCAGCCCTGGGTGTTCTTTGGAAGGCATGATGCTAAAGCTGAAACTCCAGTACTTTGGCCATCTCATGCGAAGAGTTGACTCATTGGAAAAGACTCTGATGCTGGGAGGGATTGGGGGCAGGAGGACAAGGGGACAACAGAGGATGAGATGGCTGGATGGCATCACCGACTCGATGGACGTTAGTTTGAGTGAACTCTGGAAGATGGTGATGGACAGGGAGGCCTGGCTCTTAGTTTCTCAAATCAGTACTAAGAAGGAAAAACATTAATGCTACCCCTTGAAAAACTCATTTTGAAACTCTGACTCTTCAGAAATTTGACGCCACTGCTGGGCAGTTCTGCTCTGACTTTGTCTGGTATCGACGTGTGTCTGCGTGTGCACGTGCACACTCATGCTCAGCCGTGTCTGACTCTTTGTGACCCCACAGGCTGCAGCCTGCCAGGCTCCTCTGTCCGTGGGATTTTCCAGGGAAGAATACTGGAGTGGGGTGCCATTTCGTTTTCCAGGGGATCTTTCCCACCCAGGGATGGAACCCGCGTCTCTTGTGACTTCTGCTTTGGCAGGCGGATTCTCTGCCATTGCACCACTTGTGAAGCCCACTTTTACACCATCTCAGTCCACGGAGATGGTATAAAAGTAGAGAGAGACCAAAGCAGGCTACTTTAACCTGCACAGAAAATCCAAAGTTATGTCTTCCAGATTTGCTATAAATGCCTCAGTATTTAAAATGGGGACCTGCTGAACCAATCTTGATTGTTTAGCCTTTGTTACATGATTGAAATGTTTATTGAGCTAACATTGTAAGTTAAATTTTTAACAGATACAAAACATGATGGGTATTGGACAAATGTTGACAAAAGTGTTTAAGTTTCCAACAAAGATTTCCTTAGAGAGAAATAAAGAGGAGCTTGTAAGACGCTCAGTTATGTTTTCATAGATGCTTATGTTTGATTTTTTTAATACCTAAAATTCTAAATTATTTCTAAAATAAGTCATGGATGCAATGTACAACATAGGGACTATAGTTGAGAATATGGTGTTGTACAATACAGTTGAAAGTTGCGAAGAGAGCAGATCTTAAAAGGTTTCATCACAAGAAAATAAAGCTTTAGTAACGATGTGTAGTGATGGATGTTAATTAAATTTACCATGGGGATGATTTCATAACATATATAAATATCATTATGTTGTACACTTGAAACTAATATACTGCTGTATGCCAATTAACCTCATAGAGGAGCAACAAAAATTTTAATTATTTCTATTTCTAAATTTCAAATTAAAATCAGTAATATCTGACCAATATTTTCACATAAGTGTTAAGGATCGTTTGAAGTCTTTAGACAAAAATAAAATCTTTATTTTTCTTATGCATTATACATAGTAAGTGCTAAAAATCTTAGGATGGTAATTAACAAAATACTTCCATTTTAATCCTTCATCTTAAAAAAAAATTAGCACCAGTATTTTCAATGTGTTGATTTGCTCAAGATATATCTTAGAATAATGATCTGCTTTCATACCCTCAGGTTCTCTGAAGTGATTCTGGATTTCTGGTGCTCTCTTATAAAATCTTTCAAAAACTGCTTCTATAAAGTAAACAAGACTCAGAAAGCTCTTGTCTAAGGCCACACAGCTCACAAGCAGCAGAGTCAGGATTTGAGCCCAGGTGTTCATGGCTTCAAAACAATTTTATTTAACCCAACAATGCAACTGCACTGACGACAGTCATCAGACAAAAATATTCTGAGGAATTCTGGAGAAATAGGAGAGTCAGACAAAACTGATGCACGTGGGGGGAAGAGGCTGTGAGTTAGGGACAGGAAATACATGGGATGCTTTCGTCATGAAGCAATACAATTTCAGCTTGACTTTCCTTCTTCATTGTCCTTTCTCATTGTCTAGCTTATAATGTGGTCATGGTCATGTTTATGTCCAGTGGCTACATTCCTGAAGATGTATTTGGTTTCCTCATGGGAGAAAAGTCATTCCTGATTGATTTAGATGGAGAAATAAATGCCAAACATTCTCCAAATGTCAGTACCGTGGAGGCAAGAACCCATTTTTATTCATTTATTTCTTAAACTTTTTATTTTGGAGCATAGCCAATTAACAATGTTGTGATACTTAAGCGTGTTAGTTTTAGGTGATATATTGTGATATATTACAATAACTATATTGTAATAGTTTTAGGTAGACAGCAAAGGGACTCAGCTGTACATAAACATCTATCCATTCTCCCCCACACTCCCCTCCCATCCAGGCTGCCGCGTAATATGGAGCAGAGTTCCCTGTGCTATATAGTAGGACCTCATTGGTTATCCATTTTAAATATAGCAGGGTGTACATGTCAATCCCAAACTCCCCTAAACTATCCTTTGCCCTCTTCTCCCCACCCCCCAGGCAACCGTAAGTTCATTCTCTAAGCTTGTGAGTCTGTTTCAGAGCATTTTTAAATTGATGTATCTAATGGTGTCACCTACATGAGCTGGTGATCTGAGGCTAGTTCTCAAAGGATCTGACTTCTCTTTATGCTATTAGAAGCTCCCCCTGCCTTACAGGCCAGGTAAAGAACACCTTCCCAGCAGCCAGTAGGCTGGGACACCGTGTCTTGGTACATCCTGTTGGTAAAAGCCACTGAATGGAGTCTTGTTACCATATTGCCTGCCACCTAATAATGGCACACCAAATTTGGTTCTCTGATAAGCATGAGTAACTTCCTCTATGGCCAAAGGGAGGTACATCACATTACTTGGGAGCCAGGCTGGGCTTTATATATTGTATTTACTTTGCAGAATTCATTTACGGGCATAGGCAGGGAGACAAAACACCTCCTTTTCATGAGGGTCCCAGAGGGAGAGCAGGCGTACAATGTCTCTCATACCACGCAAACAATACGGCACAGAAGACTCCTTCTAGCATAATAAACAACCCACAGTCTACAGTCGCCGTGGTTTTGGTATTGACAATGCTTTTTAAAGTTAGATCAAAAAGGTACTTGGGCTTTTTTTTTTTTTTTTTTTTTTTTAAACTTGGTGTCTGTCTGAACAGGGCAAAAATTCTGCCCAATTGTTGGATGCAACAGACCTGAAAAATGTGATGATCAAAAGGAATTGTGCTTCCAGCATTTTTAGGGCAATTCTCCTTGAGAGCTATGAGGTAGAAAGAAATTTTAGGTTTTTATTGTATCCATTGGGTTATAGGACATCACTTTTCTTTTGGCAATTTCACTATGCTTGGTAAGAATAGAGGCCAATTCAACAAAGAAATGAAAGTTTTCAGAGTATCCCTGGAGAGATCTCAGATTTGTAGTCTCAGTTAACTATTAACTCATAATACTTTTAATAGGATTTTCAAGATTTTTTTGAAAGATGAGAAGTGATTGGCTCTTCTCTTTGAAAAGAAAACAAGCGTCAAGAGGAAATGAAAGCCAGATATGAGAGAAATATCAAAATGTTTTAAAAAGTCAGCCTATCTCACTTTTTTTGTCTGTCCCTCTTTATGAAATTTTTTGAAAGCCCTATGATGGAAAAATTTCCCTAAATTTAAATATCACTGAATTCAGAAATAGGAACAAAGGCATTCCCAGTCCTAAGGGTTCATCTACAATTGTCAATGTGTAGACATGTGTCTTTCTATTTAGAAAAAAAAAAAAGAAACATTCTTAAAACAGAATCTATTTATACTTATTAAAAATTCATTTACCGAAAGTATGTGCTATTACTCCTGAAGAGTAGTAATGAGTATGGGAAAGTAATTTAGGTCTGTGTACAGTCAACAAGGAGATCACTGCCTGGAAAAAAAAAGTTAGGGCATAAGTACATGCATGACCTGGACACAAATCCAAAGAGATAAATTCCAAATGACATACATGAAGTGCTAAGGGAGGCCCCATTTGAATATTAATAGACTTCAATGATGGAGAAGGCAATGGCACCCCACTCCAGTACTCTTGCCTGGAAAATCCCATGGGCAGAGGAGCCTGGTGGGCTGCAGTCCATGGGGTCACTAAGAGACAGACACGACTGAGTGACTTCACTTTCACTTTTCACTTTCATGCATTGGAGAAAGAAATGGCAACCCACTCCAGAACTCTTGCCCGTAGAATCCCAGGGAGAGGGGAGCCCGGTGGGCTGCCGTCTGTGGGGTCACACAGAGGCGGACACGACTGAAACGACTTAGCAGCAGCAGCAGCAGCAGACTAAAATGAGGCTACCAACACACAGTTTCCTCAGATGTCAAAGTGTTTCAATCCATCAGTATCTCTTGCACAGAATTCCCAAGATACTTGCTTTAGTAAGTTCAGTTCAGTTTAGTCACTCAGTCATGTCCGACTCTTTGCAACCCCATGGACTGCAGCACGCCAGGCTTCCCTGTCCATCACCAACTCCCGGAGTTTACTCAAACTCATGTCCATTGAGTCAGTGATGCCATCCAACCATCTCATCCTCTGTCATCCCTTTCTCCTCCTGCCTTCAATCTTTCCCTGCATCAGGGTCTTTTCAAATGAGTCAGATCTTTGCATCAGGTGACCACCAGTCCTTCCAGTGAATATTCAGGACTGATTTTCTTTAGGATGGACTGGTTGGATCTCCTTGCAGTCCGGACTCTCAAGAGTCTTCTCCAACACCACAGTTCAAAAGCATCAATTCTTTGGCACTCAGCTTTCCTTATAGTCCAACTCTCACATCCTGCTTGCAAAAACAACCAAGATTCATTTTAAGTATGGCTTCTTTCCTTTTTCATAATTGGCAATGTGGAGCTTTTTACATAGACTTCTTCTGAAAAATCCATTTTGCCCCAATTCAAGGAAGATGGAGTCCATGTTGTAGGCAAATTATGTCTGGATAAGCTTGATGTGTTTTCATGCAAATAAATACATTGCTCCAAAAAGGCTCATAATAGGAAATCTCTTATTTCAGCCATCAGAAATACTTCACTGATGTCATGGTTGTTAAAGAACCATTTGGACAGCTGTGATCCTGACACATAAAGGTCAATAATATCCGAGTACCTTGCAAGAGTTGTTCCCAACCACCCTTATGATCAGCCAGAGCATCATCACAGTTCCCTGAGATGGATGACTGAAGTTCAGAGGCAGACCCAGGCCTACTGAGAAAAGCTAACCTCAGCAGGGTGTTTCTCTTAAGGTAGGTGGAGAAGAAGCATCACCTGGTTTTCCCACAACATTGATCAACTCAACCCACACAAAAACAGAAACTTTCCACTGTTCACAAGCTGTGGCATATTTTATCCATGTGTCTGCCTTCAGTAATTCTTTCCAAGGGGTAGGGAAAAAACACAAAGAGAGTTTCTTTCTTCCTTCTTTCCTTCTTCCCTCTCTCCTTCCCCTCTCTCTTTCTTCCTTTAAAAATTTTTCTGAAGGCAAAGGCAAACGCTCTTTGAAAATCATAGGTGGGCCTTGTTTACATCATTTCACTGCAGAAATAGAGACTGTTACCTTCCAAGGTGAGGAGCAGTCAGCACTATGAAGAAGCTGGCCCACTACCTGTCTTCTAAGAGGTTTCATCCCCTTGGGGGCAAGATCTTTCTTGGAAAGTCAAAGCATGAGATGGCAATCTCTACAGATGTTAGAATCTGGGGAAAAAAAATAGTGGTTGGGCCTCAAAACATATGTGTAAATTTTAATTCTGAGATTTTGAAGAAGAAAGGGAATGTTTCCACATTTTCAACATTTATTGCTCCCCAAATGGTAATTATAGAATAAGTGATGATTTATCAGTGCTAAGATTAGAGTCACCCCAAGCAAGTGCAAAAAATTAGATGGAGATTCATAAGACAGATGTTCTTTGAGATAATTCCTGCCAATGACCACAGATTTGGGCTTAATCCAAAAGGCAGTCATAAACAGACTTGGAATTAGATAACTGAAACTGGGGACAATGGAAGGATTATGAATATTCTGGTGTATCATCTTTTATCTGAAAGGCTTTAGATCTTACTAATTTTTTCTTTAAGAACAGTAGATAATAATGGTGACTCACTTGATTCTCCACTTCAAATAAATGTAGCAGTCAAAAATAGCTCTTGTAATTTCATGGTGACCAGGTCTATTCTATATGGCTTCATTAATGCAATTGCTATTTGCAGGCTAACAAATTGTACCCAGCTCCCCTGGGTTTGTTTTTCTTTGAACAACATTCAGAACAAGAAAAAACAAATATCACTGTCGAGTGATGGACTGGATTTAGTCTTGGCTGATTCAGGCCTGGGCGATGGCTCTAAAATTCCTGCCTATGAGTCTGAACTTGTGAGTCACTGAAAATCAGCATTGCTAGGGTGCTATATGCTGGCATTGTGCAAACTCAAAGCCATTCTAGGACCCAGAGCAAGAAAATATTATGCTCTAGGTTGCCTGGGAAATGAGTACACTTCAAAATGCCTAGACGTGTACCTAAAAATGGGAGGGGTCTTCAAGCTTCTTAATACTGCCAACTCTTCTGCTGCTATTTTTAAACATTTAATGGAAGTTGTGTTTTATATTTTCAACTTTTTATTTTGCACTGGAGTATAGCCAAATAACATTGTTTGATAGTTTCAGGTGGACAGCGAAGGGACCTAGCCATATGAATACATGTATCCATTCTCTCCCAAACTCCCCTCCTATCCAGGCTGCCACACTGAGCAGAGTTCCCTGTGTTCTACAATAGGTCCAAATTGGTTATCCATTTAAAATATGGAAGTGTGTGCATTTGCTGCTGGTGAGAAATGAAAATAGATGGATGGATATTTCTGGTGTTTTTTTTTTTAAAATCAAACTGACAGCTGATTTGCTGGCTCTTAATTTAATACCAATAGAGTGAGAACTGCCAAGAAGATAAAATATTAGAGTCAAGGTATAGTTTAGGTAATTAAATTCTCTTGACTTCATTTTTTAAAATCTGGGGTAATTTTGTCGTTTTGACTTAATAGACATCTTAGAAGTTTGTGGTATATGGTATAAGTTACACTTGAATAACCTTACCTACACCATCAAAATCTTACATGTACATATTTCAGAAATATTCAAGAGTTTGGTGTCAACTCTGTGTTTTTTTTTTTCGTTTGTTTGTCTAGCAGCAGTTCTTACCAAGAAACATATCAAGCATGAAATTTACTTCTAAAAAATTCAATTCCTTGTTCAGTCAATGACTTATTAGATTAAGTCACCTATATGAGGCAAATATGCTCAGAAATGACTTACTCCACAGGGTCCTGGAGAAGGAAGCATAACATAGATTTGCCTTGAAAAAAGGATGCACCTCAATTTGTCAGCCTAGAATCCTGCACAAATTTTACACTGAATGAATATGCACATGGATATGGTTTCATTCTTTCTCTGTTGAATCGGCTTCTCCTGTACTGTGCTTAGTCGCTCAACTATGTCTGAGCCCGCCAGGCTCCTCTGTCCATGGGGATTCTCCAGGCAAGAATACTGGAGTGGATTGTCATGCCCTCCTCCAGGGGACCTTCCCAAGCCAGGGATTGAACCCAGATCTCCCACATTGCAGGCAGATTCTATACCATCTGAGCGCACCAGGGAAGCCCAGCAGTAAAAACCAACCCTGAATATCCAGGAGGACCTAACAGCCGATGTTACTCAGTGCCACCTCTCATTATAGAGTATGCAGTGTTTTGTGGCCTTAGGGAGATTACAGAGCCAAGTATTTTGTCCTCCTTCTCCTCTTCTTCCTTCCTTTATTTTTTAGGGAGACGGTGGGGGCAGTTAACCGAATGGTGATATAACGATGGGGCAATTTTAAGACCTTTTTCAGATCCTTTTTCTCTTAGCATCTGAGGCAAAGAAGCAGCCCTGTTTTTGTCTAAAGAGTGTGGGTTAGCATCTCCAACCTGCCCCCGGGCAAGGAGTGAAGGACGAGAGACTGGCAGCTGCAGAGAGCACTTGGACTCACCCAGGAGGGGCAAAATGCTCCTGTGAATTCCTTCAGATCACTGAAGCTGCCTGTCAGGTTGAATCTGAATGTTCTGGCTCATCAATCAGAGCCTCGGGGCAGCCCCTGTTGCCAGAGTCCTGCGCCACCCAGAGCCACAGCGTCAGGGAGGCCGGGCCCCCAACTGTGAAGAGTTTCAGTGGGTCTCAGGTCTCATGCCCTGCGGTGGACAGCCCCCTGGAAGGGGAGACTCTGGGAGGGAATGGGCATTAGATGAAGAGAAGGGAAAGAGGCAGCAGAGAAAGGAGGAAGAGAGGGGTGTGAGCAGAGGAGATTAAAAAAAATAGCTGGACATTTTGTCTTAGGAATGAAACCCATTCTCATGCCAGCCTTCTAAGACTTTTTTTTTTTTTTCCAAGCTTTAAACTTTTTATTTTGAATTGGGGTGGAGAAGGAAATGGCAACCCACTCCAGTATTCCTGCCTGGAGAATCCCATGGACAGAGGAACCTGGTGGGCTACAGTCCATGGGGTCACAGAGTCAGACATGGCTTAGCAACTAAACAGCTGCATAGCTGATCAACAATGGTGTGGTAGTTTCAGGTGAACAGTGAAAGGACTCAGCCACACGTATACATGCATCCATTCTCCTCCAAAGCCCGGCCCCAACCAGGCTGGCACATAACACTGAGCAAAGTTCCATGTGCTATGTGATAGGTCCTTGTTGATTATCTGTTTTACATACAGCAGGGTGTACATGACCTTCCCAAACTCTCTGACTGTCCCTTTCCCCCGGCAACCATCAGTTTGTTTTCTAAGTCTGTGCATCTCTTTCTGTTTTATAAGTAAGTTCATTTGTATCCTTTCTTTTTAGATTCCACGTATAAGGGATGTCATGTGACATTTCTCCTTCTCTGTCTGGCCAGTCTCCTAAGATTCACTCATCCAGGTATCACGGTACTTCTGCCACCAAAGCAGAGCTTCTGCAAACAGTGATATAATGTATGTCTTGATCTGGGGGTATGCATTGGAGGGCAGGGGGTGTATCACCCAGAGTAATTCTCCCCATGACTTGCCCGTGAAAGTGCTTATTCTGAAAAGTTGTATCTTGAACAAGTGCTCATAAGGATGAAAGAAATACTTTTATGTCTCCTGAGGACTGGGCCAACAAAGGTCAAGGCTATGGCTTTTCCAGTGGTCATGTACGGATGTGAGAGTTGGACTGTGAAGAAAGCTGAGCCCAGAAGAATTGATGCTTTGGAACTGTGGTGTTGGAGAAGACTCTTGAGAGTCCCTTGGACTGCAAGGAGATCCAATCAGTCCATTCTAAAGAAGATCAGTCCTGGGTGTTCACTGGAAGGACTGATGCTGAAGCTGAAACTCCAATACTTTGGCCACCTCATGCAAAGAGTTGACTCATTGGAAAAGACCCTGATGCTGGGAGTGATTGGGAGCAGGAGAAGAAGGGTACGACAGAGGATGAGATGGTTGGATGGCATCACCAACTTGATGGACATGAGTTTGGGTAAACTCCGGGAGTTGGTGATGGACAGGGAGGCCTGGCATGCTGCGGTTCATGGGGTTGCAAAGAGTCAGACACAACTGAACAACTGAACTGAACTGAGGACTGGGATGGCCATTTCCATGGGAAAGGAGAGCAGCACACACAAGCTTGGTTTTAAAAAGAACTTAATAATTTTAAGGGCTTCCCTGGAGGTCCAGTGGTTAAGAATCCGCCTTGCAATCCAGGGGATGCAGGTTCGATCCCTGGTTGGGGAACTAAGATCCCACATGTCGTAATGTAACAATTAGAGGAGCATCACGAAGAAGACCCAGCACAGCTAAATGAATAATTAAAGTTCATTTGTTTAAAGGAAAATACAGTATTTATAACAGAAAGTAATGAGTGATAGTTATTTTTAAAAACAGAATTTAATAATTTTAAAAAGGGTAAAGATCTCAGTCAAGGTTAGTCATCTAAATAGTGGGAGCCTGAAACCAACACCAACAACATGATGTTGATAATGATTTATCAGCATAATGTTGATAACAATCCAGACTTATATCTACACATTCATGTAGTATACATATGAACACATATACATATACACGTGTGTATACATATGCACATGTAGTGTACATGGATATACTACGTACATATATATTGTATCCACATCTACCTATACACATACAAGCATATATATACACACACATACATAATACACATAATCTACTTACTTAACCAAAATCATTACATTTTTCTTCTTATTAAAATCTTTGAGATAGATGAAAAATTGAGTAATATATTATTATTTTAAGAGTTCCAGGTCTAGTAACTTCTTGAAACTAGTGTGTAAAAATATGTAATCAGGCATGTTTTTTCAATCACACATGCCTTCTATCCCCATTTAATAGTAAAAATAGATCAGGACTAAATTCTATTAGCAAATCATGGTTATTTATTTTCATTTGTGTGTTACATGTACTAGTCAGAAGAATAATAAGATTTCAGGAGATTTGGTAGAGTATTCTTCAAACTTTTTGAAATCACCAGTTCTGTTAGAGAATTCCACAAGCATGAGTTCTTACACGAATTTGAAAGTACAAGGATTAATGACCTAAGCATTTCAGTTTTAGCTTTAAGTCTAAAAGTGGAAAGAGACCCACCCATAATTAATGAAGTCATGGTGACTTAGAGAAAAGAACTACATCAGTTTTAAAAACATAACTCAGGATTCACCTATTCAAGAAAACTTGGTATATGAAATCCAAATGTTAAAAAAACAAAAGAAAACATCAGAGCTTGATGTTTCACCAATCAGATTCCTTAACTTTATAAATAGTTTCAACATGGGATTAAAATAAATATTAACTGATCTCACTCATTTACTTAGAAAATGATTCAATTTTCAGAAGTGATCTACTCTCAGACCTGAGGAATATCACAACTCTATGGTACAAGTTCTATCCAGAAATGCTGAAAATTCAGTTTTCCAAAAGATGCAATATAATCAGTCTTTGAAGTTATCCTAGAATAGAAGATAGCAAAACTTTCAAAATTTAAAGATGGAAGCCAATTTCTAACCCCTTTTATATAACCAATATAGAATTAGGGCAGGGAAGAATTTTTTTATAGAAGAGGCAAGAGGGAATAATTTGAATCTTATTTTACTTCTGTGCCATCTATGTGCTGATGCCCCCCATTTAAATATTTTTGGCCATTTTTTTTCTGAGTTTGACCTTGCATATGCAAAGGCCAACTTTCATTTATCTCCACTTGGATGTCTCATAGGAATTTCACATGTAATATCTCCAAATTATTGAATTCTTACTTATCCAGAATGCTGCAAGAGCTTCCTAAAAATTATTCTGATTTTTCATTTGACTCTTTCATTTCTGTTTTCCATGTAGCAACCAGAGAGATCTCAAAAATCCTTGAATAACTTCCTATTTTACTTGACATAAAGCATTACCACCTTCCGTGCTCATTCCCTTCAGCCATGTCTGACTCTTTGTGACCCTCTGGACTATAGCCAGCTATGCTCCTCTGTCCATGGGATTCTCCAGACAAGAATAATAGAATGAGTTGCCATGCCCTCTTCCAGGGGATCTTCCTAACCCAGAGATTGAAACTGTGTTCCCTGTGTCTCCCCATTGCAGGCAGATTCTTTACCCACTGAGACACCTAGGTAACCCTTATCACCTTAAAATGACTTATATATAGGGTGACCATCTGTCTTGGTTTGCCAAACACAATTCTGTTCATATCAGTTGACTATGTTTTTGTAAAGACCATTCACTTTCATTGCAAAGTGTCCCTGTTTGGATGATAAGTTTTGATGACTTTAATTATCAGGTCCTGCATGATTTGGCATCTGCCCCCTCTTCAAGTCAGACCATCTGGCCCTTGCTCATGCTACTCCAGCCCCACAAATCATCATCTTTCCGCTCCTCAAATATGGCAAGGTCCTCACTAACTCAAAGGCTTCCCAGGTGGTGCTAGTGGTAAGAACTCACCTGCCAATGCAGGAGACATAGGAGATGTGAGTTCGATCTCTGAGTCGGGAAGATCCTCTGGAGAAGGAAATGGCAACCCACTCCAATATTCTTGCCTGGAGAGTCCCATGGACAGAGGAGTCTGTTGGGCTACAGTCCATGGGGTCTCAAGAGTCAGACAAGACTGAAGCGATTTAGCATGTTTTTACTAAGTCAAGGTCTACACACTTCACTTTTTCTTTTCATCTTTTCAGTTTCAGCTTAAATACCATACTTGGAGGGACTCCTTCCCTGATTATCCAACCTATCAAAAGAAGATTGTCCCCGCCTAAACACCTCTGACCTCTGTTCTTTTCCCGGAGTAACACACATGAATATTTACAAGTATACATTTATCTGCATATCTTTTCAGTCTTTTTCAGTACAATAGAGTTTTCTTTATAGAAAAGTTTCTCCAAATGGGAAGAGAACATGTCTGTTTCTTTCATCTTTGAAAACTGTATCTAGTCCAATGCCTGAGACACAGTGAGCTCTCGGTATTTGTTTTAATGGATGATTGGGTGAATAAGTATATGAAATGGATGATCTGTGATCATCACTTAGGAGAAGTTAAGACTGATTCAACTTTGGGGGCAATGGGAAGAAAACCAGACACATAGAATGAAAGCTTCTTAAAAATCAGTCATAGACTTACCTTTGATTTGTGAACAATTATCAATTATCTTGAAGCACTGAGATAGGGAAGGAGGTTACAAAAGTGAATAAAATACAGTATCTTCTTCAGGAGTTGACAAGCCTTTTGAAGAGATAAACATAACAGTTAGTTCAGCACCATTTGGAGCTCAGAAAAGAAATAACCTAATACTGACTAGAATTTGAGGAATCCTTCCTCAAGGAGGTGGCTCCAGAGTTGATTGGGTCAGATGTAGATCAAATGTAACACTATTATTTTTTAAATAAATCATGAATGAATAAATGCATTAAATAGGTGCGTGAACATCTGTGTGGTAAGGAGATGATAGCATTATAACCTTTAGATGGAAAGTTTACAAAGTTTCTAGTCTCAGGACCACTTTACATTGTTAAAACTGATTGTGGGTCCCAAAGAACTTTAGATTATACAGGGTACTTCAGTATAGAAGTCTGTATCTTCTATTAGAAATTACAGTTCAGGCATCTAAAATATTCACCCATTCACTTAAGAAAAACAATAAATGTATTATATGTCAACACAGATAACCTATTTTTATGAAAAACAGCTGTATGTTTCAAAACAAGAACCAAATTCGCTAAGAATGTGGCATTGCTTGACATTTTTGCAGGTCTTTTCTCTGGCTTAAGAGAAGACAGCTGGGTTCTCATAGATATTTCTGCATTCCATCTGCTGGATTATGTTGATTTTTTGAAGTGTATGAAGACATTCCAGCCTCACAGAGATAAATCTTTGCAAAAGTGAGGACTTCACAAACCACCTGAAAGAGAACTGGTTCTGAGACTATAGCCTCCCTTTGGATTTTGGCTGGTAAGCATGACGCAAAGAAATGACTTGACCTGATTTGTGTTTTAGATAAATTAGTTTAGAAGCTGTGTGGCCAATAAACTGGGATGAGTGAGGCCAGGTATTTGGAGACTAGTCCGTGGAGAAATGTAATGGAGATGAAAGGGTCAAGTCGCTCTCAGCTGTTGTAAGTGAGGGAAAGAAGAGGCTGAGTGCATGGTGGTGGAGCGCAGATTTCTTTGGGGAATGACAGAGATTGTAATGTTGCCACCAGCTGACTAAAGATGATGTTTGCAAGATTAAATCTTTGTGAGGTAGAGGAAGGAGGGAAAGGGGGATAGGAGGAATAGGGAGACAGGGATTGACACATATTCATTGACTGATCCTTTGGATAAAATAGGTAACTATGAAAACATATGGTATAGCACAGGAAAGTCTACTTGACACCCTGCGGAGCCCTGAATGGGAAGGTAGTCCAAAAGGGAGCGGGTGTAGGTGCAAGAAACCGATTCATTTCATTGTAAGCAGAGACGAACACAGCATTGCGAGAAAACTATGCTCCAATAAATACTAATTTACAAAAGTACTTTGTGAATGTGCAGGGTGTAAGGCCATGTGGAGCATCCAGATAAGGGTGTTGGGAAGATATTGTATCATGTGAGTCTGAGATACAGGCGAAATGCTCCTGGTGGAGACAGGCAACTGCAAATGGTCAGTTAATAAGTGGAGGCTAAGTATTAGAGAATGGAGTGATTTTTCTAGAAAAAAAAAAAAAAAAACAAACAGATTGGGAGGAGTGAGCAAGAACAGACCCCAGGAAATTAACAAGGTTAGGGTTGGTTGGGCATGCAGACTCTCACAGAGTGTCCAAGAATGAGAATCATCAAGCAGGTGTAGTGTAACTAAAACTGGGAGAGTGGAAAGTTCAGGAAAGCCCCGACAATAGGTCAACTACAGTGGAAAGACTGAGACAATAACGGAGACATAGCTATTGGTGTTCTGAGGACAGAGTTAGTGGCGTGGGTTGGAGAACAATGTCATTTTAGATCTCAGCTGTTTGAAGAGCAAATTGGGGTGCAAGCAGAATGAGCTTACATACGTAAGGACGTAACCTTTCTTAAGACTTTGGTTGAGAATAAAATGAAGACCAATGCTATCAAACAGAGCGAAGAGACTCCTTCTGATTAGTATAGATGAGATTGTATTTGCTTATGGGGTGAGGCAATGAAGCTAGTTGAGGCAAAATATTGCAGACATGTGCCATTAATCATTATAGAATATTCAGGAGGATAAAGGAAAATATATTATTAAGAGAGCAAGGAGAATATCTTTCCATTTCTCGCTTTCCCTAACACATCGCAGAATACGGATGTTTCAGAGAAAATACAAAGTCGTGAGGACTAAGAAATTCAGCAACAAGTTATCTATGTAGTTACCAATGGTTAAGAACTTTTCTACATTTACTAACGTGGGATGAGAAACAAGAAACATATACTCCACCCCAAAAAGGATAGACAAGCCTAGAGAATAGAATAGAGAAGAAAAGATAAAGATAGGATAGATTAGAAACTCTTTCCATGCCCCACTGGTTATAAGGCCCTTCTTAGAAAGGAGAGGTTAGCCATGATGCAAGGTGATGCTAGTGGTAAAGAATCTGCCTGCCAATTCAGAAGATGCAAGAAATGCAGGTTCGATCCCTGGGTTGGGAAGATCCCCTGGAGGAGGAAATGGTAACCCACTCCAATATTCTTGCCTGGGAAATTCCACTGACAGGAGCCTGGCAGCCTGCAGCCCATGGAGCCACAAAGAGGTGGACAGGACTGAACACAAAATGGCACAGCTGTAACACGACGCACCTATGTAGAGTCAGCTGCATGCAGTTCTCATGACACAAAGCAAGTATGACTTGTCTCAGTGAATCCTTTCAGTGTTCTCAAAAATAACTGAGTTAAAAAAAACTCTTTAGGGAATTTTTCTATATTGTGTTCCTTGGAACATTAGTATTGTTTGAAATGTTAATAAATCATTAAAAATAAAAGAGGGTGGTGGTCTTCAGGCAAATCCATTTGGAAAACTTCTAGTTAAAGCCAAGCAGATTTCTTAACAGAAAGACTTCTCAGAATCATTACTATAGTTACATGCATTGGCATTGGGAGTTATTCAAGTGAGTGATACAGTAGACACCATTTCCCAAATGTAATAATTGTTTTCATTGAACTATTGTTTTCATTGAACACTTACTGACTTCTTGCCAGAAACTGGTGCGTTTGGGAAACACTGCTCTAAGGTATTGTTAAACTCAGTAGTATCTACCTGATTAATTGGGGTCATGATTCTTGTGTCTAGAATAGTTAAATTGATAAGATACCCTTTTTAAACTTTTTATTTATATTCAAGCATAGCCAGTTAACAATGTTGTGATAATTTCAGATGGACAGCAGAGGGACTTAGCCATACAAAGATCTGGAGAAGGAAATGGCAACCCACTCCAGTATTCTTGCCTGGAGAATCCCATGGACAGAGGAGCCTGGCAGGCCATGGTCCATGGGGTCTCAGAGAGTCGGACACGACTGAAGGGAGCAAGCATGCATGCATACGTGTTCACACTGCTGTATTTAACACGGATCACTGACAAGGATCTACTGTATGGCACAGGGAACTCCGCTCAGTGTTACGTAGAATGGATACCCCCTTTTAAAAAGTCATTAACACACCCCTGGGATTTCTAGATTTGCTGTTATTGATGTTCTGGTTTTGATTTTATAACACCTACCCGCTTCTGAAAAATAGTCCATGGACAGAGTGGACTCCCAAAAACAATGTTTTGATTGATGGCTTTCTATTTTAGAGTTTTGAAGTAGTTTTGCTTTTGACATCCAATAGGAAGAGAAAACCAGAAGAAGGCATCATCAGTGTTTGTGCCCCAGGAGGAAATGTACATCCAGGAAGCCCCAAAGATAGACCAACAACTGCATTTCTCATCCAATAAATGTTTTGTCATTTGATTCCAATAAAAACCGGATGAACTTGTGGAAAATGCTGCATCTTGATTTTTCTTAAGTTCGTAATAGCCCTTTATAAGAAGAACATCACATGGGCTTTTGTTCATTCAGAATGGTTTTGAATTCCAGTTCAGTCTAGATGCTGTGGAAATTACCGAGTAAAAGGCATGGTCCCGGCTTGCATAAGGTTACAGCTGGCTTCAGTAGATGAGAGAAGAAATGAGAAAGGTAAAATAATATAAAAATTAAAATGTGTTGTACTTTAAATATAAAGACTCATAGGATAGCATATGATTAGTTGAAATCAAAAGATAGTAGACCAGGAGACAAGGTAGTATGTAAAGGCATATATGGGCATGAATTGAATTATCACCCACACATATATGTCTTCCTAGGCACATGTGATACCCAGTATGACAGTCAGCTTCTACTGTTCTAGGATGCTAAAGAGAGTGTTGAAACACATCTTCTCCTTCCACAAGTCGAGTAACAGCTGAGAGCACAGCAGTACATGTGCATCTCTGGAACACACCAACCTCCACCTCCATTGACTTTGATCTCAAAACGTTTAAGTTCAGGTCTGGACTACTAAAGGATAGGCTCCATCCTGCAACCTGGATCTCAAGAATCTGACCTGACACCCAACCAGACATCTGGTAAGAGCCAGGCATTCCTGACATGATTGCTTGATGAATCATTTTCAGAACTCTCAGATTTGTGAAGGGCATTGCTTTATTTTCATTCTCATTTTTTTTTCCAGCTAGAAAAGCTTCCTGGCATTGCTCTTCCTGTAAAAACATGATTAATATTCAGACCTAGATTAGATCCGAATTTCTATAGAGGGCGATGAACAGGTTGTTTTGTTCTTTCTCTCCAGCTGAGAACTCAGGGAATAAACGTCATTTAATGATTCTCAGTGGCTTTGTCCACTGTGTTACAGACTTCACAGGGATGTGCCCTATGCTTTCAACGCAAACTTGCACTCTAAATCCCTTATGAAATGAGCCAGAAAGAATACATATTAAAGAAATTTTGGGCTAGTGAGAGTTGAAAGATTGTAGTTTTCAACCAGCAGCTCAATTTGATAGCTCTTCCCGCTACACAAGCTGCTAGCCTTTGGTAAAATGTGTAAAAATTTGGGATGGAGAGTTGCTAAGTGGGCTAAAATTCCTAGATATATTAGAATTAGATATGCAGGGTATTGAGGCATATTCAGGACATGATGGGTCTAGACAAAAGTGAAAAACTAAGAGGAACTGATATACAAAAGAATACTGTTCACTGATGTATATTTCAGGCATCTACTTTCAATAAAATATTATCTATTGTGATTTTAGTAGCAAATATCATTCCCTCCTGAGAAATCTGTATACAAGTCAAGAAACAACAGTTAGAACTGGACATGGAACAACAGGCTGGCTCCAAGTCAGGAAAGAAGTACGTCAAGGCTGTATATTCTCACCCTGCTTATTTAATTTATACGCAGAGTACACCATGAGAAGTGCTGGATTGGATGAAGCACAAGCTGGAATCAAGATTGCCGGGAGAAATATCAATAACCTTAGATACGCAAATGACACCACCTGAATGGCAGAAAGTGAAGAACTAAAAAGCCTCTTGATGAAAGTGAAAGAGGAGAGTGAAAAAGGTGGCTTAAAACTCAACATTCAGAAAACTAAGATCATGGTATCCAGTCTCATCACTTCATGGCAAATAGATGGATAAAAAATGGAAAGAGTGAGAGATTTTATATTTGGGGGCTCCAAAATCACTGCAGATGGTGACTGCAGCCATGAAATTAAAAGAGGCTTGCTTCTTGGAAGAAAAGCTATGACCAATCTAGAGAGCATATTAAAAAGCAGAGACATTACTTAGCCAACAAAGGTCTGTCTACTCAAAGCTATGGTTTTTCCTGTGGTCATGTATGGATGTGAGAGTTGGACTATAAAGAAATCTGAGAGCTGAAGAATTGATGCTTTTGAACTGTGGTGTTGGAGAAGACCCTTGAGAGTCCCTTGGACTGCAAGGAGATCCAACCAGTCCATCCCAAAGGGATATTCACTGGAAGGACTGATGCTGAAGCTGAAACTCCAATACTTTGGTCACCTGATGAGAAGAACTGACTTCTTGGAAAAGACCCTGACGCTGGGAAAGATTGAAGGCAGGAGGAGAAGGGATGACAGAAGAGGAGATGGTTGGATGGTATCACTGACTCTATGGACATGAGTTTGAGTAATCTCTGGGAGTTGCTGATGGACAGGGAAGCCTGGCATGCTGCAGTCCATGGGATCGCAAAGGGTTGGACATGACTGAGCGACAGAACTGAACTGAACTGATCACTCCCTGACCACAGTGAAGCTATATCCTATAGATATATAGCACTTTATTGTGATTCCTATTTTATTTCCTGGGTTTATTTTCATGTACTCTTGCCTGGAAAATTCCGTGGACAGAGGGGGCTGGTGGGCTAGAGTCCATGAGGTGGCAAAGAGTCAGACATGACTGAGCCTATGGGCACACACAATCAGGATAGATTGCCCACCAGCTGCACAGCTGCCTTCTTAAATATCAGCTTGTCAAAAGCCAGATCCATTTTACCATTACTGGAAGGAAGATGATATGGGACTGGGGGTTAGGAAAATTCAATTGCAGAACATTCTTAGCTGCTTCTAATATTAAGTACCTTGCTTTAAACGATGTAATCAAACAA
The DNA here is from genome assembly GCF_016772045.2 of Ovis aries. Lineage (NCBI taxonomy): Eukaryota > Metazoa > Chordata > Mammalia > Artiodactyla > Bovidae > Ovis > Ovis aries. The sequence continues at coordinate 43,121,581 of NC_056073.1, forward strand.
TGATTTCTTGACTTTTAAGGTTGTCCATTAGTTATTGACAATTTTTTTCTCTGGAAATAAAGATATAACATTTTTACATGCTTCCCTACCTTTTTATTTTACTTTGCCAACAAAGTTCTGCACAATCAAAGCTATGGGTTTTCCGGTAGTCATGTATGGATGTTGGACCATAAAGAAGGCTGAGAGCTGAAGAACTGATGCTTTTGAACTGTGGTGTTGGAGAAGACTCCAACTGTGGTGTTGGAGAAGGAAATCAGTCCTGAATATTCATTGGAAGGACTGATGCTGAGGCTGAAGCTCCAATACTTTGGCCACCCAGTGCGAAGAGCCGACTCATTAGAAAGCAACCTGATGCTGAGAAAAATTGAAGGCAGGAGGAGAAGGGGATGATAGAGGACAAGATGGTTGGGTGGCATCACCAACTCAACGGACATGAGTTTGAGCAAGCTCAAAGATGGTGATGGACAGGTAGGCCTGGTGTGCTGCAGTCCATGGGGTCCCAAAGAGTTGGACACAACTGAGCAACTGAACAACAACCACCCTTTTAATATGCTGTCTAGGTTTGTCATAGCTTTTCTTCCACAGCGTATTAATTCCTGCCCTCTTCCTACTTATCAGTAACTGAACTATGTAGAGTATTATGATTGTACTTTTGTTTTTTGTATATCTGATCATTTTTCCTGGAGTTCATTATTGTTTTACTTTTTGGTTATCTACGCAGGTAATACAAATTCATCCCCAAACACACCCAATAAAAGAGTAAAACCCCTTTTCATGTACTCAGATATGTCAGTTGAGCCTCTCAGTTCCATCTTTTTCTGGGAGTCAGTTCTTTTGAAACTTTCTTGCTTCATTCTGGACAGATTGTCCTCCAGGCCTGCTGCAAAACCTTGTTCTTGGAATATTCTTCCTCTGTGATGGGAATATCTTTCATTTCTCTTATACATTGGAATCCCTGTTTCCTAGATCCCACATCTTCCTCCCTCCTTGGATACCTGCTTCTTCAGTAATTCCTCTAATGAGTTTCTGTGAATCACTGTAGAAAGTTCAGCCTAGAATAGAACCTGGCATACTACAGCCTGTAGACCAAATTCATGGCCTGTTTTGTATAATCCATGAGCTAAAAATGTTTTTTTCTTTATTTGCATATAAAAAATGTGGCTAAAAATTAAAACAAAAAACCAACAAAGAATAGTACATGGCAGAGATGACATATGAGCCATAGAGTCTAAAATATTTACTATCTTATCCTTTGTAAGTGGGTGGGCATCATTTGATTCACTGATGGCCCAAATGTATCAACAATGCACAGAAAGGGTGAATTTGCTCTCTCTGTTGGAGCAGATACCTCCATCTTCTTTTGCCCTTGGACACGAACATGCCTTAGTTTTCATGCCTTAAGACTCAAACTGAGACTTACACCATCAGCTCCTTTGGCTTCCAGGACTTTGGACTTGGACTGAATGATGTCACCAACTCTTCTGGTTCTCCAGTTTGCAGATAGCAGTTTGGAAACTTCTCATCTTTCATAATTGTGTAAGCAAATTCCCATAATAAATATCTTATTGGGTCTGTTTCTGAAGAACCCTGGCAGATATGTACAGTTACCCACTGCCTTTGCCCTGTTACCTAACATTATAGAACCTTGTCCTCTGTAATCCCAAACTACCCCTCCTTGCTTATATACCATTTACCCTCATTACATTTTTGTTCTTTCTTGTGTATTTTAACAAAGTTAGAAATTATTATTGTTATTTCATGCAAGATCACTTCTTGTGTAAATTGCTCATATAATTTATCAATTTCTTTACTCATCCTTTCTCTCTTCCATATATGATTGCTTACTCTTGCCTAGAACTTTCTCAATATTTTATTAAATATTATTAATGGAAAATGCTCTCGGTTTAGTCTCGCCTAAAAATATCATTACTAGATAGTTTTTCTGGGTATACAGTTTTAGATCAATAATTGTTTTTACATAGTACTTCGATACCATTCAAGCTGTTTAAGCTTCTATCATTGCCAATGAGATATCAATTAATCAAATTGTTTGTCAATATTGTGTTTTCTCTTAGACAAAATTTCAGATTATTACTTAGTCTTCAGTGTTTGTCAGTTTTACTATGGTGAGTATAATTGCAGATGTTTTTATTTATCTTACATAGCATTCTTTGGACAAAGCTGGAAGCACAAAATTGGGTAGCAAAGATATATGTGCCAGAATGTGGTTATGAATTCTTCAGGGAGATTTTTTTCCCTTTTGTCCAATGCCAAGTTCAGAACAGACACATTTCCTCCATGTCTCCTTTCATGTGGGAATGAATATGCCTTGATACGCCAGGTCCCAGTACTTGTTCGCTGACTATTGGCTACCTCACTTATGTATAAAAGTCATCTTTTTCTTAAATGTTGGTACATGCACTCCAGTACCAGAAATGGTTGTTTTGTTGTTAGTAGAAAGCTCCTTGAAAATTAGAGCACAAAAGCTTTGTAAGCTGATCTGAGGCACATTGTAGCTCAGGAAAGTATTAGCTTTGCCGGACGACATTCAGTCACATCCTTCCCCATGGAAATGACCTTCCTTTTTTTCGTTGGATGTTTCATGAAACATGAAACAACCGGGTCACAAGGACAGTTCTAGAGAGCGTTGTCATCAGTTTGAGCTATCGCTATTGAAACAGCTTCCAACCACCAACATCTTTGAGGTGAGACGTGTGAGGGACAGTGGGCCAGGCTTTCCTTTTTTCCTGCTGGTATTTGTTTTTGCCTCTGATGGTATTCCCTGCTCAGTAATATATGCTTTGACTTTATGACCTGTCTTCCTGCAATAATTCTTTGGTGGAAAAATCCAATAATACAGCCAAGAGTTAGTCCTTCCTCTGGCCCCACGTGCCTGGCCCAGAGATCAGTTTTTTGGGTTAACAGACGCAGACGTCTAGCTGGGTTACTGTGTTAGTCATTCAGGACGTTTTTCCCCAATGCTGGGTCGGTGGGGCATCATTCTGTTTCCGAGTTCAAGATTTTGGTTAATTTATGGATAGTGGAGGATGAATATAACCTGACATGAATAACAACCAAAGAGCTGGTATACCAACTTCTACCTTTTTGCAGTACAAGGCAAGGTAGTGGTGCCATGCAAAAGCAAAAGGAGAATTGAAGAACCCAAGAAGATTTATCCTTTCAAGGGGTAGAGAAATCTTTTGGCTAAAATTATCACAGAGACTCTAATGGAGATCATCAAACATTGCGAAGACAAAAAATCGCTCTTGCTTGTTTGCTTTTCTTGGGACTTTTGATGTAATATATAGAATGATATCAGGCATTCGACTGTGTCAAGAAGATCCATGGGCATGTTTTGTATTATCTCTGAGTCTTCAGCATATGTCTTGGTTCCTGCATATATAATATTATCAATTTTAGAGTATTTAAGAATTAAGTTTGACCTTCATGCACTGACACCTTTATGGGAATCTAAAATGTAAAGTGGTGCAACCATTATTAAAAACAACATAGGAGTTCTTTAAAAATGAAAAATAAAGCTGCCATATGATCCAATACTCTTCCTTCTGGTTGTACATCCAGAATAACTGAAAGCAAGGTCTTGAGGAGATAGATGTATACCCATGTTATAGTATCACTATTCGCAATAGCTCAGAATGGAAGTAACCCAGAGCTTACCAATGAATGAACAGAAAAACACCAGTGAGGGACTTCCCTGGTGGCCCAGCCTCAGTATTAGTCATGTGTCAGCCAAGCTTAGGCAGGACTAGGACATTCGACATTCCAGCAGAGATTAAAATGTTCTTTCTTGTTTCCAGTTCATCTTCCATCTTAGGATTTAACTAGATGTGGAGCAAGTTTTCAGTATGAAAGTTCTTAGGTTTTCCCTAACCTTCAGAGGCTGAAACAGAGCACATGCTTTAGAAGACTTTGGGAACTCTGGCTCCTAACTCACTGCTTTTAGTAACTCCTAAAACATCCTACAGCAGTTGGCTGCTACGCCTATCCCATGGTTGTCCCAGAAACGTTGACTCTTGCACAATAGACATGTTCCTGAAAAGTTGCATGGAATCTAAACCACATTTACATGCTAGACCAAAATCTAAAGGAATCTTATGGTGAATCTGTCATTACTGCAAAGAATTGGCCTCTCCTGCAATGTATTTATTTTGAAAACAGATTTTCTGATATCAGAGTTTACATATAGTGAGGTTTATCTGCCTATGGCTTATGGTACTCCAAGCTTCCTTTTACTAAATGGTAAGGTAAAAGAGTTACCTCAGTCTGGGGAATGACAATACTTTTTATAAATAGTAAAGGGAGGGCTTCCCAGGTGGTACTAGTGGTAAAGAATCTGCCTGCCAGTGTAGGGGATGCAGGAGACTGGTGTTCGATCTCTAAGTTGGGAAAATTCCCTGGAGGAAGAAAGGGCAGCCCATGCCAGTATTCTTGCCTAAAAAATTCCATGGACAGAGATCCTGGCCTTCCCAGTCCATAGAGTTGCAAAAAGTTGGACATGACTGAGCACTCGAAACCTAAGAATCAAAACACCAAAAATTTAGGAAGATAATGCTTTTTCATTAACAAAAGGCTGAATCTGGTTATCACAATAGAGCATCTGTGAAGGGCTCATTCAGCCATACTTTTTTTGTGTGTGAAAACAGAATTAAGTCAAACCACATCACTGCATACTAGAAATTTTTGAAAACACAATGGAACATTCCAAGATGAAATATTAGGTCATTTCAGGGCTTGAGGTGGGGTGCAGTGAGCTACATTGGTCCTCAGATTTTTTTTTTTTTTTTTTGAGAGCTAAAATATGTGTTTGAGTGGGAAGAACATGAGAAATTGTATCAGGAATCCATAGATCTATCATTCAGTAAGTACCATGTGCCTACTGTATGCTTGGCACTGTGTTAAATCTGGAGATAATGGTAGAAAGGAACAGACAAATATCCTGCCTGAATGGAGCCCACAATCTTGACTGTAAACCTTGCTCTGATCTACTAAGAGAAGTGAAGTGAAAGTCGCTCTGTGGTGTCCAACCATTTGCAACCCCATGAACTATATAGTCCATGGAATTCTCCAGGCCAGAGTACTGGAGTGGGTAGCCTTTCCCTTCTCCAGGGGATCTTCCCAACCCAGGGATCGAACCCAGGTCTCCCGCATTGCAGGCGGATTCTTTACCAGCTGAGCCGCAAGGGAACTGATCTAGACTAGGGGAGGGTGATTTTGGTCTAGTCATTTAACTGTCTGGTCCTTGGTTTGCTCGTTTCTAAAATGAAGTTGTTAGATTAGATGACCTTTCTCTGTCTTTTATAGCTCAAGATTCTTTGTCTTTGATTATTTAATCACAGACTCTTTCTCTGATAATGCAAAAGATCTAGAGGGTCCAGAGCTTCTAGTTTTAGGGTACCAAACTAATTGCAAGGGGGAGACTGAGAAACTGATGGTAGTACTATATTTCTACAGGCAAGACAGTGTTTAATTGCGATTGAGTGCCATTTAGATAATACACAAATGGAACACAAACCAAGGCTCTAGTCCCCAGCCTTCTTAGCACTGCTGTTTCTTTCTACCCTCCTTTTCTTAATTCCCATTTAGTATGTGAAACAACTAAATTTGAGAAGATTAAAACTAGCAAAGTCAGAGTTACTTTGGAGCAGGAGAAAAATGAACACGTTCAGCTCCATTTGGGGGGATAGAGTGGGAAGAAACGGGGGTGTGCTCCGACTTCAGAGTCCATTGACGAAGAAAGAGGGAAAGCCAACACACCCCCACTCTGTGTGATCTTGAGAGCTGTCCCGACCCAGGACAAGAGCAGGGGGTCCAGGAAATTTCAAACAGGGACAGCACTTTTCCTTCCTGATGTCCACAGTAACATCAGGCTAAAGAGACTGGAGAGAATCTTCTGAACCTAGACGCCCTTTATGTTGGTAGTCCTAATGCCGTCCAATTTTATCCTAGTTGGAGGAGAACATCTCTGGTTTTTTAAAGACTGCAGGAAGGTGATAATGAGGATGGTAATTACATCCTTAACCACTTATTTTTGGTGTTGGGAAAGGCTCCCTATTTCAAATCTCCTCCTCTTTTGTTGATTCCCATTCTGTGATTCCCTTCTATGTTCTCCTTCTGCTGTTTGCTTTACTGCCTGAAGAAAAAGGAACCCACCATACCCTTCCTCTCTAGTTAAGCATTGTACATGGTTCTTTGGAAAAAGAACCACAGCTGTGCATTGTTAATCTAGAGACAGCATGGAGTTCATTGTAAACTCCAACTGATTTTCTCCGATCCTGTGATTTTCTGTTTGTGTGCATTGCCTGGAACACGCCCGTAAATTCTTCACTAAATTCTTCTCCCACATTGAATAAAGTCATTCTGAATTTTAATTTTCTCTGGGTCAGCCTGGGGTCATCTATTAACTTAATGAACTCAAATATGTTCTTGGTGCCATCCCTGAGTTGTTGCTGAAAATATGAAACCCCTACAGACCTAGGACCTACCCAACAGATATCACTCCTTCACATTATCACATTTCCTTCCTGGACTCATTTGCACTTTATAGCTCTCTTGTTTAGGAATTGCATTGCTAGTCCCTAAGGCTCCGGACATCTGTTTTCTTAACATTAATTTCATGTTCCTTTCCATGTCCCCTAGGTTCTTCTTGCAAAGGATACGCCTTGACACCAGGGAACACAGTCCTTAGGATGGGCGTGATGGTTTAAAAACGCTTATTTTTAATTCTTTCAAAGGTTTTGTGCAAACTTCTTTAAATCTGTGCAAATATCACTGGTTTGCAGAGATTCCCTTGGGACTTGTTATGGAGCCTGCTAACAGTTTCTGCATAGAAAAAGAACATTGCGTTATGTTTGCGTCTCTTAAAATCCAAAAGGATGAATCAGCTCTACATAATATTTAATAAAAACAGCAACTCATTAAAGAGTGGTTACTTCTAGGCAAAACTGTCTGGAAAATCATTTTGCCTTTTGTCAATTGAAACAGAATGCTTTGTTTTAGACAGTGGCTCCATTCTGTCCCTTTGGTCAAAGTTTAGCAAGCTGACAAGTATCAGACAGGGTCAAAAGACGACAGTAAATTATCTGTGGTTCCCAGTTGGGCAGATGGTGCTTTGGATGACTTGAATGGGCTCCCTAACCTGTGAATACCTGCTGCCCATTTTGATAGCAATGGAGAGACTTCTGATGAATTCCTCTCAATTTCGCACCAGACTTAGAACTCAAATAGAAGTCCTACATTTACTTCAGCTGGTACTTCTTTAAAGGTTGTTCAAAACCAGCTAATAGGAAACTTTCAGACTTGAAGGTATGGGAACCAAGGCACAAAGAAACTAAACAATGATTTAATCCAATAAGGTTTCAGGTAACCTAGGAAATAAAGGGATTCCCTGTGGCTCAGATGGTAAAGAATCTGCCTGCAGTGTGAGAGACCCAGGTTCATTCCCTGGGTCTGGAAGATCCCCTGGAGAAGGGAACGGCTATCCGCTCCAGTATTCTTGCCTGGAGAATCCCATGGACGGAAGAGCTTGGCCAACTATAGTCCATGGTGTCGCAAAGAGTCAGGCACAACCGACTGACTACCGCTAGGAAAAAAATACAAGTTTCTTGCCTCATAATCCACAGTTTACCATCTCACTAGGGTATCAGTGAGAGAGGCATATCAGTGTTCAGATCCCAACTATCGCTTGAAGATAACGTGACCTTAGATAAGACATTTCTCTGAATTTCTGTTTCCTTATCAATTAAATTGTAATTAACCCTCTCTCAGAGAGTTGGCGTGGAGACCAACAAAGAAATGATGTACCTTGAGGACAGCGTCTGGAACATAGCTAGGTGTACGAAAAACGGTAGCAATTCCATCAACACTCCTTTTTACATATTTTTTCAGTGATTTCCTTTAAAAATGAAATAAATAAATAAAGAAACTTTAAGCATCACTAATTTCCAGGTGTCTAATGCTACATACACCAAAGAGACAGGGGCTATTGAGCTGGGGACCTTGCAGTGAGAACCGGAGACCTCAATCTTGGACCCAAATGCAAGCCTAATTCAGAGTAGATGGGAGAAAGCAAAGCTTCCGGTGTCTCCCTCTTTCTCTGCCTTTGTCTTTTTGTCTTTTCCCTCATATTCTCATATCCTAAGTTTCCAGTCACTACTCACTGCTGATATTATATTGTCATACTTAGTTTTCTCGATTTTTTTGCCCATCATATATATTCATTGTATATACTTTTCATGTCTGAACTCTTTTCCCGTTTTTGTCCATTCTCTGCAAATATATTAAGCCATAAATGGTGAGGTCATGATACTGGGATTCCATATCCCAGAGAAATATTTCACACTTTCTTGATATAAAGAATCATCTTATTAGCAATTTGTATTCCTGGACTCTAATCCGTATCGAATGAGTCAATCTGAAGTGAGGGGTAGGTGAGCAAATGTAAGAATTTATACTTTAAAAAAATGCCCCCCAGTAATCCTTCTGATCTAATACACTTGTGGCTAGGTGACTTTACACAGTTTCCTGGACCCAGGCAGCCATCACTAACATCATGAGCCAGAAAGAGCTGGGTGAGAAAGTGTGTTCTTTAATGCATATCCTATGGATTTTTGTTTGGAGGAATCATCTTATTTTTTGTACAGTATGTTATGAAAGCTTTACAATATACACCCAGTAATACTCAAAAGATTTTATTTTTTACACTTGAAATTTTTTTAGATTCTTATTAAAGAAGGTGCATTTAAACCATAAAAACCAACTATTTTTCTTACATTCTAGTTGGTCCTTTACTTGTTGCTGTAGTTGTTCAATTTCACTTGGTTTTTCCAATTGCTGGCTTCCATCTTGGCCTCCGTTTCCTCTAGGGAAGACAGAAGTTAAAATGCGGTGGGTCCCAGTACAATTTACAGCTTCATTATCCTTTAGCTTTGTGTCTAAAAATCCACTGGATAATGATGATTTTCACAAAGAGACACTATCTCCTTAGAGGTGTATTCAAAGATCTTTTGAGAAGTTGTCCATCACCTTTTTCTTCAGGCACATAAAAGATCCTGACTATCTTGTAAAGTTAGTTTCCTTGCTTCATGACAGATCCATAATTTTCACACCCAACTTTGAGGGGGGGGAAATTTTAACTCCAACTTAAATCAGTTAGAGTGAATTTTGAGAGACGGCCTGCACTATGTGAAACCTGTTTTCACCCTAAATAAGCTCACCTCAATGGTTGACTAAAGCTCATCTTGTCAGTGAGAGGTACTGAACCTCAAAAAGGAAGCCCCCACTCAGCTGCTTTTGACGACGGATTATTAAGAAGAGTGCGTTAAAGGCCACTGCCAGTAAACTGATCGGGGTCAGTGCAGAGAAGCAGCAGCACATGGAAGCAAGCCAGTCTGTTTAGCCAACATGAGCTATGTTAACCAAATACTGTTCTGCTGGGAGAGCCAGAACAATAGCGGCGCCCGCCCTGTGGGGCCGACCACACACACCTGGGATGCCCTGTCGGCAGCTCAAGGAGATTCCATTCACACGTGTCACCAAAGAAAGAGCTTTAATTTCTGAACATTTCTAGAAGTCAGCTCATGCCATTGACTCCAGCGGAATGGCAATCAGCCATACTGGAGAATATTAAACAGTTCTTTCCAGTCTCAACAGTGCCTTATTGTCTCAGCATAAAAACATTCGTTTAAATATTAAACAGTGAAATCTTGCCTGGTCATTAAAACCCGTAAGGAAAAAGAACACGACGGAAACTGGTTAATATAATAATCTTAGACTTTGGCCAAGCGAGTGGCATGGCTAGAATGTCATTTGTCTTGGTGGCATGTCACCCACCCAGAGGAAGCTCTGGACATCACAATCCCAGTTTCATTCTCAGACAGTGTTTACAGTGCTCTTGTGATACGTGCTTTTCTTCGCATAAAACGTGCAGATGCTGAGCACAATCATTTTCAGTTTTCCCAAAGGCTGCCTTAAGGAACAGTGAGACAGGATTCTTAATTTCCTTTTTTTTTTGAACAATATTCTGATCTCTAATGCAATTAATTATTTAGTAAATTGCTACCAACTTTATATTTTTTTAACTAATTTTTATTGGAGTACAGGGCTCCCCTGGTCCCTCAGATGGTAAAGAATCTGCCTACACTGCAGGAGACGAGGGTTCAATGCTTCAGTCAGGAAGATCCCCTGGAGAAGGAAATGGAAACCCACCCCAGGATTCTTGCCTGGAGAATTCTATGGACAGAGGAGCCTGGCACGCTACAGTCCATGGGGTGGCAAAGAGTCAGACACGACTGAACAGCCAACACACACAGTTGCTTAACAATGTCGTGTTAGTTTCTACTGTACAGCAAAATGGATCGGCTACACGTACATGTGTGTCCCCTCTTTTTTAGATTTTCTTCCCCTTTAGGTCATCACAGAGGATCGAGTAACCTCCAGTGTTACAGTAAGCTCTCATTAGTTGGGATTCTTGATTTCTATTGACCAGGCACAGTGTTTGATCTGGGAAAGAGAGAATAAAAGTGCTTCTTAAATCATACGTAACTCAGTCAAAAGTTATCAGGATGCTTTTAATGGAAAACTCAGTTCCATTCCAAAGTATTGGTGGATATCCACAACGAGCTTATCTTCTGCTTAACAGGGAGTAGGGAGGGGAAGGTACAGAAGAAGTCTTCTCTAACACACACGCCACATATTATCTGACCAGATGAGACGACACCTTGGGTAATGTGTCATCCTAATCCGAATGAGTTTTTCCTGAAATGGCTGTACTAACTGGAAAGACTAGAGATCTCCTCAAGAAAATTAGAGATACCAAGGGAACATTTCATGCAAAGATGGGCTCGATAAAGGACAGAAATGGTATGGACCTAACAGAAGCAGAAGATATTAAGAAGAGGTGGCAAGAATACACAGAAGAACTGTACAAAAAAGATCTTCATGACCCAGATAATCATGATGATGTGATCACTCATCTAGAGCCAGACATCTTGGAAAGTGAAGTCAAGTGGGCCTTAGAAAGCATCACTATGAACAAAGCTAGTGGAGGTGATGGAATTCCAGTGGAGCTGTCTCAAATCCTGAAAGATGATGCTGTGAAAGTGCTGCACTCAATATGCCAGCAAATTTGGAAAACTCAGCAGTGGCCACAGGACTGGAAAAGGTCAGTTTTCATTCCAATTCCAAAGAAAGGCAATGCCAAAGAATGCTCAAACTCCTGCACAATTGCACTCATCTCACATGCTAGTAAAGTAATGCTCAAAATTCTCCAAGCCAGGCTTCAGCAATACGTGAACCGTGAACTCCCTGATGTTCAAGCTGGTTTTAGAAAAGACAGAGGAACCAGAGATCAAATTGCCAACATCTGCTGGATCATGGAAAAAGCAAGAGAGTTCCAGAAAACATCTATTTCTGCTTTATTGACTATGCCAAAGCCTTTGACTGTGTGGATCACAATAAACTGTGGAAGATTCTTCAAGAGATGGGAATACAGACCACCTGACCTGCCTCTTGAGAAATCTGCATGCAGGTCAGGAAGCAACAGTTAGAACTGGACATGGAACAACAGACTGGTTCCAAATAGGAAAAGGAGTACGTCAAGTCTGTATATTGTCACCCTGCTTATTTAAATTATATGCAGAGTACATCATGAGAAATGCTGGACTGGAAGAAACACAAGCTGGAATCAAGATTGCCAGGAGAAATATCAATAACCTCAGATATGCAGATGACACCACCCTTATGGCAGAAAGTGAAGAGGAACTAAAAGACCTCTTGATGAAAGTGAAAGAGGAGAGTGAAAAAGTTGGCTTAAAGCTCAACATTCAGAAAACGAAGATCATGGCATCCGGTCCCATCACTTCATGGGCAATAGATGGGGAAACAGTGGAAACAGGGTCAGACTTTATTTTTGGGGGCTCCAAAATCACTGCAGATGGTGACTGCAGCCATGAAATTAAAAGATGCTTACTTCTTGGAAGAAAAGTTATGACCAACCTAGATAGCATATTCAAAAGCAGAGACATTACTTTGCCGACTAAAGTCCATCTAGTCAAGGCTATGGTTTTTCCAGTGGTCATGTATGGATGTGAGAGTTGGACTGTGAAGAAGGCTGAGCGCCGAAGAATTGATGCTTTTGAACTGTGGTGTTGGAGAAGACTCTTGAGAGTCCCTTGGACTACAAGAAGATCTAACCAGTCCATTCTGAAGGAGATCAACCCTGGGATTTCTTTGAAAGGAATGATGCTAAAGCTGAAGCTCTAGTACTTTGGCCACCTGATGCGAAGAGTTGACTCATTGGAAAAGACTCTGATGCTGGGAGGGATTGAGGGCAGGAGGAGAAGGGGACGACCGAGGATGAGATGGCTGGATGGCATCACGGACTCCATGGACGCGAGTCTGAGTGAACTCTGGGAGATGGTGATGAACAGGGAGGCCTGGCGTGCTGCAGTTCATGGGGTCGCAAAGAGTTGGACACGACTGAGCGACTGAACTGAACTGAACTGAACATGGCTTTCCACCCCTGTACTCATCCCTATACATTCCCGAGAGTCTTTCAACCGCTTCTGTCAAACACAGTGTTGGAAAGAAAGATGCCAGGCTGTGCTTTTCAATCAATGACCTACCCAGATTTCTGCCTCTTTCCCCCAGATTTGTGGTACTCTCTGTAGAATGAGATACTGTTACCAATTTCCTGGTAAAAACTTGCTGGTTTCTTTAAACACCTTAAAAGTAGTCATTCAATGGATAGTATATAGAGGAGATGGTTATTTTATTAAAAGCGCTTAATATTTTTGCATTGGAATGTGATTGTTTGGATTTAATATGAACATATTTTTCTAGTGAGCAGTCACATTACATTTGATAATAGCCTGTCCACAGTGGTGTGAATTTATTTTGTGTTGCAGATGAGGTTTGATGCCCCAGTCTCCTTCATTTAAGTGGTGATTTATGGAGCACCTACCAAGTGACAGGCACAGTCCCAGGAATGAACTCTGACAAAAACCAGAAGTCTCAGGGGAGTATGGCATCATGGAAACCAAAGGAAGAGGGAATGTCAAGAGGATAGAGCAAGTATCAGCAAACCAGATGCTGCTGCTGGTAAGTCATGGAGTGTGAGGATTAAGAGTTGAATATGGATTTAATGACAAGGTTATTGCTGTTCCTTTGAGAACAATTTTAGTAGAGCAAGCAGTTGGAGTGGCAGTTGGGAGGGTGAAGACCTGATGTGAAAAAAATTTTAAGGGAACAGAAAAGAGAAATTGAAGAAAGTTCTGAAGGCATTTTACTTTAAGGAGACATTAAGAAGCAGGGCCATAAAGAGAAAGTTTAGTCAAGAAAACAGATTTTGTGTGTGTGTGTGTTTGTTTTGTTTGTTTTAAGATGAGAGAAAATAAAAGCATATTTGTAAGCTGATGGAAATTAATCAGTAGAAAAAGAAAGATGGTGCAGGAGAGGAACAATTGACTTTTATTCCTTGTATGATTGCTTGTGGATTCAGATGGAGAACAATGCAAAGTGATCTAATAAACTAAGAAGGAGAGATACAGTGCGTATCATAAAACCATAGCAAGCAACTGAAGTTGTACGAACAGAGGACTGTAAAGCAAAATTAAAACATAAACCATGTTTTATTATGAATAAATCTGAGTCCACAACCAGTATGTAGCTTTTAACTAGGACAAATGGAGCTATGCTCTAGAGATTGTATTGAATACAATAGATTACAATAGAGTACAATATTCTCACAAGATTTTATTTATCCAAGATGTTTGGGGAATGGGATGTTTTGGCTGAGAGAATTGTACTAAGTTTACCCAAAGTGGATTTGAATGGTGTGAAAGATACTTAATTCTAACACTTCGCCAAATAGACTTAAACCTTTTATGATTTAGATGATACCTTAAGAGGTTGCAGAGGGTCTCAGGGTTAATGTTATGGACACTTTGATATATTGAGTGTGTATAATGCAAAGGCAGACAGATTCATTTACACTAACACTTTAATACTAATCTGTAAAAGGCCAGATAGTAGATAATTTCAGCTTTGCAGGACATGGGGTCTCCATCATTATAGCTTGAATGTAACCACAGACAATACACAAAGGAATGAGTGTATTCTGATAAAATTTTATTTACAAAGGCAGACAAAGACTGGATTTGGACCATGGGCTGTAGTTTTCCAACCCCTGCTCTGGAAGATGACAAAAAATCCCTTAATGTTCAGTTCAGTTCAGTTCAGTCAGTTCAGTCGCTCAGTTGTGTCCGACTCTTTCCGACCCCATGAATTGCAGCACGCCAGACCTCCCTGACCATCACCAACTCCCAGAGTTTACTAAAACTCATGTGCATCGAGTTGGTGATGCCATCCAGCCATCTCATCCTCTGTTGTCCCCTTCTCCTCCTGCCCACAATCCCTCCCAGCATCAGGGTCTTTTCCAGTGAGTTAACTCTTTGCATGAGGTGGCCAAAGTATTGGAGTTTCAACTTTAGCATCAGTCCTTCCAATGAACACCCAGGGGTGATCTCCTTTAAGATGGACTGGTTGGATCTCCTTGTAGTCCAAGGGATTCTCAAGAGTCTTCTCCAACACCACAGTTCAAAAGCATCAATTCTTTGGTGCTCAGCTTTCTTCACAGTCCAACTCTCACATCCATACATGACCACTGGAAAAACCATAGCCTTGACTAGATGGACCTTAGTTGGCAAAGTAATGTCTCTGCTTTTGAATATGCTATCTAGGTTGGTCATAACTTTCCTTCCAAGCAGTAAGCATCTTTTAATTTCATGGCTGCAGTCACCATCTGCAGTGATTTTGGAGCCCCCAAAAATAAAGTCTGACCCTGTTTCCACTGTTTCCCCATCTATTTCCCATGAAGTGATAGGACCAGATGCCATGATCTTCGTTTTCTGAATGTTGAGCTTTAAGCCAACTTTTTCACTCTCCTCTTTCATTTTCATCAAGAGGCTTTTTAGCTCCTCTTCACTTTCTGCCATAAGGGTGGTGTCATCTGCATATCTGAGGTGATTGATATTTCTCCCGGCAATCTTGATTCCAGCTTGTGTTTCTTCCAGTCCAGCGTTTCTCATGATATACTCTGCACAGAAGTTAAAGAAGCAGGGTGACAATATACAGCCTTGATTTACTCCTTTTTCTATTTGTAACCAGTCTGTTCCATGTCCAGTTCTAACTATTGCTTCCTGATCTGCATATAGGCAGGTCAGGTGGTCTGTATTCCCATCTCTTTCAGAATTTTCCACAGTTTATTGTGATAAAATGAAGAGGAACTAAAAAGCCTCTTGATGAAAGTGAAAGTGGAGAGTGAAAAAGTTGGCTTAAAGCTCAACATTCAGAAAACGAAGATCATGGCATCTGGTCCTATCACTTCATGGGAAATAGATGGGAAACAGTGGAAACAGTGTCAGACTTTATTTTTGGGGGCTTCAAAATCACTGCAGATGGTGACTGCAGCCATGAAATTAAAAGATGCTTACTTCTTGGAAGAAAAGTTATGATCAACCTAGATAGCATATTCAAAAGCAGAGACATTACTTTGCCAACTAAGGTCTATCTAGTCAAGGCTATGGTTTTCCAGTGGTCATGTATGGATGTGAGAGTTGGACTGTGAAGAAGGCTGAGCGCCGAAGAATTGATGCTTTTGAACTGTGGTGTTGGAGAAGACTCTTGAGAGTGCCTTGGACTGCAAGGAGATCCAACCAGTCCATTCTGAAGGAGATCAGCCCTGGGTGTTCTTTGAAAGGAATGATGCTAAAGCTGAAACTCCAGTACTTTGGCCACCTCATGAGGGGAGTTGACTCATTGGAAAAGACTCTGATGCTGGGAGGGATTGGGGGCAGGAGGAGAAGGGGACGACCGAGGATGAGATGGCTGGATGGCATCACTGACTCGATGGACGTGAGTCTGAGTGAACTCCGGGAGTTGGTGATGGAAAGGGAGGCCTGGCGTGCTGCGATTCATGAGGTCGCAAAGAGTTGGACACGACTGAGCGACTGAACTGAACTGAACACAGTCAAAGGTTTTGGCATAGTCAATAAAGCAGAAATAGATGTTTTTCTGGAACTCTCTTGCTTTCTTGATGATCCAATGGATGTTGGCTATTTGATCTCCGGTTCCTCTGCCTTTGCTAAAAGCAGCTTGAACATCTGGAAGTTCATGGTTCACGTATTGCTGAAGCCTATGTTATATTATGGTTAAAGCTTCGCATCCCTGGGGAGCCTTTGGCATCACACCTTTTTGGAAGTTGTGCATCTGACACAAGTGAATCCCTGACATGGAAGAGTGAGTGCGTGAAAGTGCTGGTCCCTCAGTAGTGTCCAGCTCTTTGCGGCTCCGTGAACTGTAGCCCACCAGGCTCTGTTCATGGAATTCTTAAGAATACTGGAGAGGGTAGCCATTCCTTTCTCCAGGAGCTCTTCCTGGCCCAGGGACTGAACCTGGGTCTCCCGCATTGTAGGCATATTTCTTTTACTGTCTGAGACACCAAGGAAGAGTATTACAGCATTAAGTTATCAGGTTTTAGGGCCAGTGAAAGGTGATCTGGGATGATCTCAAGCAGGTTGCTTAATCTCTTTAGGTCTTAGGTTTCTCATCTGTAAAATGGGGATTAAGATCTATTTCATGAGGTGTTGTGAAGAGTTATGAGGGTTTTTTGTTTGTTTGTTTTTTTGTCATTGTTGAATGTTTATTTTCCCTACATCACCTTGTTTTCCTGGATGCTGGCTCTTTGTCATTCATGTTGAACATGAAATTTTTCTCTTAGAATTTTTCTAATGTCTGTTACTTGGATGCCACATAGGTGGCGGTTTATTGCAGATCTCTTAGAAAAGATATCTCCCTCCCAACTCCACCTTCCATCTCCCCAGATCTCTTCATTTTATCTTGATCATCTAGATGTAATGAAAAAT
Organism: Ovis aries; assembly: GCF_016772045.2. NCBI lineage: Eukaryota > Metazoa > Chordata > Mammalia > Artiodactyla > Bovidae > Ovis > Ovis aries. Next base: position 43,138,521 of record NC_056073.1, read on the forward strand.
TTTAGTCTTAGTGTGGAAGTTTCTCACAGTTAGTGACAATGTCTCTGAAACCGTTTGGTCAGCTTGAGTTCTTGGGTTCACCTGCATGGCAAACTATTAAAGTCAAATCCACATTCAGGGTCTTCCTCTGTCTGAGCTGCTGTGTTGAGATGTGGCAACTTGAGATGTAGCCAAGGGGTAGGGGAGCCTGTTTGTAAAAGTGGCACTGGCAAATTGTGAGAATTACAGCTGCCTTCTTTGCACTTGGATCTGTCTGGACATAAAACACTAGACAAAGGAATGTTCACATTCTCATGGCTTCTAGAGTGTCTGGAGATTGAGTGAGCCACATGTTGCCCAGCTGGAGAGGACTTGAGACATTTTGGTCTAACTTAACCCGACCAAGTGCTGGAGGCCATGGGGAGAATCAGTCCCAATAAGTGGAGAAAACCCAACTCTCCTTTCATTTCTATGATAGGTACCCACCCCATTCAGCACCGGGAGTCCCTGCCACTCAGGGAACAAATGGGCAATCCCCCTGAACTCACTGGGCCCATAATGAGTCATGTCTAGAAAACAGTTACTTTAAGCCAGGATACAATTCATAAGATGCTGTAGAAAACGCTATTTTTGTCCCCATGTTACAGATAAGGGAACTGAAGTACAGAGATATTCATTATCTTACCATGTTAAGGAAGCCTTTGATTATCTCCTGTTTAAGATCATACCTTTGAGGTCATTACACATAGTGGGTCAGTTGCTTCCTCTTGAATTCTATTGTGCTTGCAGATTTCATTATAACTGACTGTTACCTTGGGTTTAGTAGAGTGTCTGATGCTTCTTAAGGGTTCTGTCAACTTTTGATGAGTACATGTAAGAATTGTTTAGTCGCTAAGTCATGTCTGACCCTTTTTTGACCCCATGGACTGTAGCCACCAGGCTCCTCTGTCCATGGGATTTCCCAGGCAAGACTACTAAAGTAGGTTGCCATTTCCTTCACCAGGGGAATCTTCCCAACTCAAGGACTGAACCAGCATCTTCTGCACTGGCAGGCAGATTCTCTACCACTGGGCCACCTGTGAAGCTCCACATATAAGAATCAGTGTCATTAGTAATATTAAGTAAAAGTACCCATGCAAGAAGAGGTGGCTGAGATCATACTTAAAGAAGAATACTTGTCTTAAACTCATCAAGATGACTACATTAAATGTGTACATATTTTTGGCATGCCCACCATACCTCAGTAAAAATAAAGGGGAGCCATTTCCCCAAGGAGACTCACTGATAAACAGTGCATTTTATTTCAGTTGTGTTCAGCACTTCCCAATCCCACCCATGGTAAAACTCTATTACAAAATAAACAAACTCAGAAAATGGCAAAAAAAGGCAAGAAGAGGGGCTAGTAGGGACAGAGGGAAGAAATTACCCCAAGCCTTTTTGTGTTGTCCTTTCCTCTTTAATTCACTCATTTTTTCCAAGTTATTTCTCCTTCTAAGCAAATGAACCAAGAGGCTCATCGCATTTCCCTCCTGTTGTTACTTATCTAGATGGGTGGTAAGTCCATTGGATAGAGGTCATGTCTACACTCTACAAACCTTTCAAAAAATATTTACATTATAAGTGGAGGCCAATCCCTGTTCACAAGCCTGACCCACCAGAGGGAAAAATGCAGAGTCTGTAAGAACCAACCAGCCTCCTCCACATGTGCTCAGGTTAAACTTTTCATCCTGACGCCAGACCACAAAGGACAGAGCGCCCAGAAGCTTCCTGGAAATTGGGCAGCACTGAGATGACCTTGAGGCAGTGTTGCCTTGGAGACCGTTGCAATGTGTTGGAATCAGCTGTGGGGCCGTGTCTCTGCTGGGGGTTGACCTTGCCAAAGGGAAGGGCAAGGTCAAAAGGCTCAGAAGAAACATTTCTGTGTGGCATATTAATTTGGGAAAATATGTTTACACATTAAGCCTCTTTTTTTTTTTTTTTTTTGGTGTTTCCATTTTCCAACTAAATGATCTCTTCTGAGTTACAGCACAGTTACTTCTGCTCTCAGAGAAGTCTTACATTATGTCAGATGGGAAGGGCAGCTGTGACTGAAAACAATATTTCCATATCTGTGAGTTAGGCATTAGAGATATGATCGGATGTCAAGGAGAGAACTTAGCTTGCCTTTCATGCCAAGCCAAGAGTGTTTTCTGTCCTCTCCTTCTACACCATGAAAAGAAGACTGGGGACTTCCTTGGTGGTCAGTGGTTAAGATGTGATCTTCCAATGCAGGGGATGCAGGTTCGATCCCTGGTCAGGGAGTTCTAAGATCCCACATGCCAAAAAAACAAAACATAACACCGAAACAATATTTTAACAAATTCAGTAAAGAACTTCAAAAATTGTCCACATAAAAAAAAAGAAAGAAAGAAAGAAAGAAAACCAAACTGAATCTCAGCACAGTCATACTGTTGTTGGATCTAAAATTCTACTTACTGTTCCCCTGCCTCAAATGAAACCTTGGAAATCACAGTCTCGCTGGTTGTAAGTGGACACTTGGATGCTTATTATTTATTCTTAAACATAATTTTTACTCTAAGGGGAACACTTTGCCTCCCAGCCATTTCAGATGGGATTCCTGAAGGGGACATTCTTTCATTCTTCTCTTCCTACAGGCGTAAACATTCAGCATTTTAAACTTGAAACATACAATGTTATCTACTTCTGGTGTCTTATGTAACTTTTCAGGAATGTTGCAAGACTTTCCGGGCTTCAGTGATGTTGGGATGGGGAAAGGAGAGAAAGCGGGCTGAAGGTATGGGGGGAGAAAAAAAAATCAAATGTTTCCATACATCATGGCACTGGCTGTTTGTGACAAGAAGTTATTGCAATTAAGATACAAGCCGGATGTGTGGGCTAAACACTCAGCTGATATCACAGGCATTTATTGATAATGAAGACTTGGAGGAAGGGAACTGGAAAATTGCTGTCTTTAGTGGTTTCCGAGGCAAGAGGACAAACCATATGGATTAATCAAAAAATTACTTCACCTTATCTAGGAGAAGAGAAAACTGTTTATTTTACTGCAAAAGGAATGTTTCTGTCAAGTTTGAAGTGTCAATCTTCTAGGTTTGGGCTTTACATTGTACAGTTCACTGCATAAGCACATTGTCTAGCTTTAAACAATTTGGAGTTGCTGAATGACCTGGCAAACAGTCCCGGCTATAAGCAACAGGAGAAAAACATTCCAGTGAGCTTACATCCAGAAAGACTTGGCTACCTGGGCCACTTTAATCCAACTAAATCTGAATTTACCTATCAGGAGAATAGGTAGATATCCCCCGAGACTTCACTCAAGCAAAATGGTTTCACTTGAAATCATGCTATTTTCAAGCAAGACATTATCAGGAAAAAGCCTAAAGAAAAATGTTCCAGAATGCCCTTTGGAAATGCAGTGCTAAGTTAATGGAATAATTAGTGAAAATCAGAACCCTTAGGAGACTAATTTAAAAGTGAAATATAAGAACAGAGTATCTTAGATAGATGCTCAGCAGAGAGTAAAAAAATATCTGGAAATATTAACATCATGTACAGAAAAACATAACGACAGAGTCGAGAAAGAGCATGAAACTCGCCAAACTTTGAGATCTTTTATAAAAAATACTAAATGGTGATGTGAAACGGGCTTTCATAATTAAACCATATCTTCTTTGCCTTCCTAAAGAAGGCACTTTGGAAATTTCCACATTTCAGATTTTTCTTGGCTGAGCATGTCGGTCTGTTCAGTATATCATCATTTATGGCATGAATAAGAAAATCAGGTTACTTATCACCAATGAAACAAAAATTGGATGAAGATGGTTCCTTCAAGGGTGCTGACGTTTATGAAAAATGTTGGCCTTCTGGGTTATTGAATTATCCCACACATGGTTTCATGATTAGAAAAATGGGGCAATATCTCATTGGGATTTTATCAAACTCTAAATAGCCCAAATCTAGTATGCATCAGCTCAAATACTCTTTAGAAATCACTCAAGTAACTTGTTTGGGTTAGAACAAATCCAAAGTTACAGACAGAATTTCAGAAAGACCTTCCAAACTAACTGAAGGTCAGGGAATTTAGATGAGTGGTCCCAGCTCTAAAGATTTATACAATTTTAATATTAATTCTGGGGCTTCTCTGGTAGTAAAGAATCTGCCTGCAATATAGGAGGCCTGGGTTCAATCCCTGGGTCAGGAAGATCCCCTGGAAAAGGAAATGGCAACCCACTCCTGTATTCTTGCCTAGAGATTTCCATGGACAGAGGAATGTCAATTCTACTTGCAGTAAAGCCTATGTTAAATTTACCTGAGTCAGAAAAGTATGATGCCCACTTAGAATATGAAATGCATACCTATCAGAAATAAATAGTTAAGCTCTCTAGGTGTCTGGAGAACTCATAGGAAGGCGTTCAGGAGACAGGACCTGTTAGTGCCACCTGCTCTTTGTGAAGGATGGATTGTTCTCCTCCAGCATTGCTTTCCCTCTTTCCATCAACAAGTTCTAATCAGGTAACCAGATATGGTATTCTATATCTGGCAAACAATCAGCTGACAAACAGGTTTGCACAATAGACGCATATGAAGGAAATGACTTTCTTGGATATAAAGAGATTCATGTGTGTTGTAGACCAATCAAAAGACCCAATAAGTGGGACATGGAATCTTAATGCAGCTGCATTCTGTGAGGCCCTCTGTTTCCCTGGCAACAGCAGCTCTGCAGATACCAACCTTAGGTTCCCTTTAACGTTACAGAGAAGAACACATAAGCAGCAGTAGAGGGGCTTTTATCTGTTTACAAAAATCTTCCTATAGTTGCCCTCTTTCAGGGGAAGAAAGAGAAGACGATTGATAACATTTCCTAGATATGGAACATTTAATGACACAGTTTAGAGGCAATTATCCCACTGTGTCTCTAATGGGCTAACCCACTAGTGAAACCCATGCCACTGGCCATTTACATGTGTGTACGTGGTAAAGAATCTGCCTGCAAGTGCAGGAGATGAAGGAGATGCGGGTTCAATCCCTGGATCAGGAAGATCCCCTGGAGGAGGAAATGGCAATCCACTCCAGTATTCTTGCCTGGAGATTCCCACAGACAAAGGAGCCTGGTGGGCTACAGTCCAGGGGGTCACAAAGAGTCGGACATGACTCAGCATCCATGGATGTATGCAGACTGGCCCAGAGATAGGAGCATACGGACTTCTTGGGTGGCGCTAGTGGAAAAGACTCCTCCTGCCAATACAGGAGACGTGAGACGTGGGTTCGATCTCTGAGTCAGAAAGATCCTCTGGAGGAGGGTATGGCAACCCACTCCAGTGTTCTTGCCTGGAGAATCCCATGGACAGAGAAGCCTGGTGGGCTACAGTTTGTGGGGTCAAAAAAGTGTCAGACATGGCAAAGACTGAATACAGGACATGCTCTTCAGGAAACAGAAGGCAGGGAAGATTCCACAGCTGTCCACTCAGTGTGTTACTTCCTCTTTTATACCTAACACAATTTCCAGAAAAGAAGTGAACGTCATTTATGTACTCCTCTTCAGTTCTTCCTGCTCAGCCTCACCTTACCGGGCAAATGCCACTACTCAGAATTACACAGTTTCATGTGCTTTGCTTGCCTTCTTAACCCCTAGTCTGGGGTAATCTGTCATCTTGCCTTTCACTTATTCTCTGCAGAATAAATTACACCTGTGGTTATTTATTTACTTTTTTTGTGGCTCGCAGAATAGCAGAATAGGAAGTAGCCTTAGATACTATCTGCTCCAATATTGTAACCTAACTATGCTACAACTCCTTTACCATCAACCACTCTGGGTAGACATAGAACTGTAGCGTGTTCCTACCAATGACAGGGAGACCATTTCCACATTTAGCAATTTTAATTTTAAGAGAGGTCTTCTGTGCATCTAAGCTTGATACTCTGAAACTAGTTTACTCTTTCTTTCAGATCAGGTTTTTAAAAATTAATTTTTATTGGAGTACAGTTGATTTACAATGTTGTATTATTTTCTGCTACACAGCGCAGTGAATCAGTTATACATACATCCATTCTTTTTTAGATTCTTTTCCCAGGCAGGCTATTATAAAGTACTGAGTAGAGTTCTCTGTGCTATGCAGTAGATTTTTATTAGTTATCTATCATAGTGTATATATGTCCGTCCCAGTCTCCCAATTTATCCCTCCCTCCTCACTTTCCTCCTTGGTAATCTTGTTTTCTATATCTGTGACTTTATTTCTGTTTTGTAGATGGGTTCATTTGTACAGTACTTTAAGTATTACATGTAAGTGATATCATATGATGTTTGTCTTTCTCTGTCTGACTTACTTCACTCCACATGACAATCTCTAGGTTCATCTGTGAAAAGTCAAAGTGTTAGTCACTCGGGAGTGGGACTAACTGCTGGACCCCATGGACTGTAGCCCGCCAGGCTCCTCTGTCCACGGGATTTCCCAGGCAAGAATACTGGAGTGGGTTGACTTTTCCTTCTGCAGGGGATCTTGCTGACCCAGGACCGAACCGGTGTCTCCTGCACTGGCAGTTGAATTCTTTACCACTGAGCCAGCTGGGAAGCCCTGTGTACAGTTAGTCGCATCCAAATGTTTACATTATTTAACATGCCTTGAAAGAGAGTGGAATGGATCAACATCTTGTTTTTTCTCCATATGAAACACATCAGGAGGAAAAACAAAGGTTGATGTCTACAAAGTGTGAAATCCTTAGTAACAAACATTTTATACTAAGAATATATGGACCTCTGATGTGGAGATACAGTTAAGAACTAAAAGGTCAAATGTATAAGAATGAGCTGACTCCCTAAAGTAGAGCAGAAAAACTAAAAACCTCAGCAGATATCCAAGATTGGAATCAGAGTGATTCTACTCCATTTCTGTGCAGTCTGGGCTTGAAGCCAAACTCAAAACAATTGTAATCTCAGAAAGTCCCACCCTGAAAGAAAGGTCGAATTTTCCTCTGGAGAATGACTAAGTCTGAAGACGTGGGAGGATTGACAGGCCATTTAAAAATAGATCTTGTTGGTTTGGTCACCCCATCTTTATAGGCATCAATGGTCTTTGTAATTCCAATGAAAATTCCACACAGTAGCCAAACTGGACAATGTATTGTCCAAAAAAAGCTTCCAGAAATGAACTGTGGGTATGCAATCTCTCCCACATCTTATGGGAAAGTTAAACAACGTTACCTTTGCATCTTTACCTGAGTCACTGACTCAGCAGAAAGGCCCCCCAGCGAGGACATGCATGCACAAGGGTCCACGCAGGAAGACACACGTTTCTATTCATGTCCAAAACAGAAGACAGCACAATGGAAAACAATGCCTGCTGTAAGAATCTATGTTTTGTTTCTGGAGATGCCTGTTTTTGATTTTGTATTTATTTTTACCTCCATTTATTATTATTTTCATTTCTGGTTACACTTTATGAGAATTTTTTTTTCATTTAAGCATTTGTTATGCAGAATTGCATAGGGGGCTTCCCAGGTGACGTGGTAGAGAACCTGCCTGCCTGCAGGTTAGATCCCTGGATTGGGAGGATCCCCTGGAGTAGGAAGTGGTAACCCACTCCAGTATTTTCGCCTGGGAAATTTCTTGGACAGAGGAGCCTGGTGGGCTATTGTTCTTGGGACTGCGAAGAGTCGGACATGGCTGAGCAAATGAGCCATGGAGAATTGCTATTTACCAAAGACAAAAGAAAAAAAATGGAAACATTCATTAAAAAAAAAATCTTTATGATGACCTTAGATTGGAGGCTTTATTTTTGATGATTTTAAGAATAGGCATTGCACCTATCTTAGTTTGGTTTCTAAGAAACCAAATCTATAAAATCATGAGAAAGAAGCCAGAAGAACAGTTAAGTGGGTATTCTTACTTTGTGAAATTGTGGTTATTTATTTAGTAGTTAACATCTGTCCTACAATTTTCCCAGGATGGTTGTTAATATGAAATCAGATGACATATGAAAAGCACCTTTGCAAATTAAAAGTGCTATAAAAATGTGCTATTATGGAAGCTTCCCTATAACAGACTATTTGACATGGTATAAAAGTGAAGTTTACTACAAAACAGAAATCTGAATAGCAATCTTTGAAACCCATTTCCAGAATGACTGTGATACCAGACTTTCAAAATCCTTTTAGCTGGAAATGTATTAAAGAAAAAATACATGTTTTATTATAAGATAAAAATACATGTTCTATTATGTTCTTCATTCCCATCTTTATTTCACTAGCAAAGTTAGAATATCTCTGAAGGTTTACCAGTACAAAAGTCACTAACGGCTAGCTGCTAAAATTGAATTTATAAAGACCAAACTCTCTTAGAGTGATAGGATTTGTGTGGATTTCCAATCTGTTCCCCTCTCCATTGTCATTCATTCATTCAGAAAAATTTTTATTTCATAGAATTGACTTCCTCGTAAGTCCTCAAGAAATCAACATTAAATATTATCTCCTTTCACTTAGGAAAGAGGAAATATAATGTCCTCTGCCAACAGATAGTTACACAATAAAAATTCAACTTAAAAAAAATCAACAAGGCATTGGCAACAGGGGGGAAAATGGATCTCTAGATGTTTTGAGAATGTAATGGGATACAATGAAAGAAATATTTTTTTCTTGTGTCATTTTTTACTTTTTAAAGCTATTTTAAAGAAAAATTGAACTTAAAGAACAGAGAATTTCAATAACCTCCCTCTCACTTGTACTCATTTCCCCCTATTATTCACATTTTTAATTATTGTGGTACATTTGTTATAACTGATGAACAATATTGACACATTCTTATTAAGTCCACTGTTTACATTTAGGGTCACTCTTTGTGTTTACTGTTGACAAATGTATAATGACATATACCCACCATTACAATATGACACAGAATAGATTCATTGACCCCCAAATTTTCTCCATGTTCCAACTTTTCTTCCTTCTTTCCCCCCCAACCACAGGCAACCATGCATCTCTATATCATCGCCATAGTTTTTATTTTCCATAATGTTATAGAGTTGGAATTGTGTAGTCTGTAGCCTTTTTAGACTGACTTTTTCACTTAGCAATATGCATTTAAATTTCCACAGTGTCTATCCAGGGTTTGATAACATTAATTTTCATCTCTGAATAATATTCCATTATATGGATATAACATGGTTTATTTTTCCATTTACCTACTGAATGACATCTTGGCTATTTCAAATTTTTAGCAATTATGAATAAAGTTACTATAGACATTTGTGTACAGGTTTATATGTGGACATAAGTTTTCAATTCATTGGAGTAAACACTTAGGTGTAAGATTGTTGAATCGTATGATAAGACTATGTTTACATTTGTGAGATACTGTCTAACTGTCTTCTAAAGTGGCTGTATGGGAGAAATATTTTTAAACTATTTTTGGAAGCAGCAAAATAATGTACATCACATGATAGGAATTCATTCATCATTAATATATTATACGATAGGAGAAATAAATCATATAATAGAAAAGAGCTTGATTTTTTCCTTATATTAAAGGAAAGCCTAATACTATTCACATATGAAAAAGAAACAAATATATATTATCTTAATTTGTTACATAATCTTTAATGTAACCAATAATTTCCACTGCATTTCTAGTCCTAGAATGGTGCCTGACACAAAGCTAGCAAATGATAAATGACTTTATTTGCAATACACATATATTATTAATATATATGTATATAAATATATTATCCTATATCCTTCCTGAATCTCAAAGTCCTTTGAAGTGAAGTCGCTCAGTCATGTCCAACTCTTTGCAACCCCATGGACTGTAGCCTATCAGGCTTCTCCATCCATGGGATTTTCCAGGCAAGAGTGCTGGAGTGGATTGCCATTTCCTTCTCCAGGGGATCTTCCCGACCCAGGGATTGAACCCCAGTCTCCCGCATTGCAGGCAGACGCTTTACCGTCTGAGCCACCAGGGAAGCTCCCAAAGAGCCCCCTTCCATTGTCATGACATCAGCACTATCTATGCCAAAAAGCCAGGAGAATGCTGAGTGTACAGGTGACGCAGGCTATGCTGTTCATCTATGGTTTGGCTGGATCCAGATGCTTGACCTAAGGTAAAATCACCCATGTGACTGATTCCATTGTTGCTGTAGGGATCAACCTTTCGATTTGTCACAGTAGGTAGCAGCCTCCGCTGCTTTCCAAACTCAACTACTATACTGTCCCCTCTATAACCCCCATCCCTTCCATACTTCTTGGGAGTAGAACTTCCTTTCTTTCTCCATTTCTTCCATCTTGCCTTCTTTCTTAGTCAGTCGAATGGAGCTTAGTAGGAGGCTGCTGCTGCTGCTAGACATAAATAAGACACTGCAGTGTCTAGAACATCCTGAGTTTCATAGAGAAGGACAAACGCGTAGCTAGAAAAGCGCAGGACCGTGTGTGAAGTGAGATATGCGGCCAAAATACATTCGGATCACATACGAAGGTGGGGCAAGACGGAGTTGGGCCTGGGGCTGTGGAAGGTAAGAGTGAGTAAAAAGTGAGTCCTCCTGATTAGCGTATCCTGCAGCGGAAGTTAAAAGTAGCCGAAAGATGTAGTGATATGGAGGAAGGGAGGAACATTTTAGAATGTTCTCACATGGCCTTCCCAAAGAACGAGAGACCCAGCACAGATGGAGCCCACTGAGGCTGGCAGGGGGTCTGCTGGTAACCCCCAATACCTTGAGATGTGTAACTGTCCACGTGTGAGGGTAACTTACTCTCTAACTTTCTAAATAGCTGTTCAGCTATTCTGAATAGCTCAGAATATGGGATTGCGGCAATCAATGGCTGGAAATCTAAACTAAAAAGAAATAGTCTTGGTTCTTCAAATGGAAGAATGAAATCAGTGCTGTAGATTCCTGGACCAGCACGAATAGTATCACGAGGACCTTGTTATAAATGCAGATAGCTGGGCTCCACCCCGGATTTTCTGGATCTGAGACTTGGAGGTAGGGCCCAGCAACCTATGTTTTAACAAGTTCCCCGGGGACTTCTGACACCTGCTAAAAGTTTTGGAATGGCTGCCTTAGACAACTGTAGTTGTCCATGTGGGGAAGACTGAAATATTAATCAAGGCTTTATTTCTAACTTTAATAAACCAGATTCTAGCTAAAGAAGAAACATATGTAAATCTATGCAGGCACAGTTTCAGGATTTTAACTCAACTGGTGCTAAGTAATATATTGATAGTTAAACTAAACCAATGCTAAGGCTTCACTTTGTTGATATAAAGCAAATCCTCTGGACTTATGCAAGAGTGTAAAAGCATAATAAAGGTGACTGTTCTGTAAAAATTTACAGTGCTTTATTTACCCATGCTGACACGTCAGTTGTAAATGTTTATAGCTCTTTAGAGACCGCATGAGAAAGCACACCGTTCTGCGTGACATAACAGTCATCAAGGCTCGAGAAATGCTGGCTGGCAGGGGCTGGGGGCTCATTGCAATAAAGGCGGTTGGGGTGGGGGGTGGTGGGGGGAGGCTCGGGGCCAGGCCGTATTGATAAATATTTACAAGCAAATCACTGAAGAATGAGAGGGGGTCTATTATAGTCGAAAGGCGACAGGTCACTTTTGAATAGTGGCATCTGAAACTGGAAACAAATTTGTTGCTGAAATACAAATTGGAGGAAATTGCTTTTGTGGGAAAACATTTCCTCTCCTCAGTGGGTTTCTCTTTTGTGTTCTGCCTGTTCTACTCGTGGAATTTCAGAGGCAACTGGAATCTCCTGATAGGGGACTGGCTACTGTTCAAGCTCCACACTGTGGCCTTAAGAGAGGTGCCTTGCCCCCTGGGTCTGCTTTTTCCTATTAGAGATGGTTACTTTACCACCCAACTCTCTCTCTCAAGATCTTCAGTAAGAGATCTGTAAGATTCAGTAAGAGATCTCTTTCTCTCTCAAGATCTGTTGTAAGATCTTCAGTTGATTGTTTTCAAACAGAGCATCAGAAAAAAGTTCAGCCTGATGAGTTCACGACAGTCCTCCCAATCTTCTTCTCCTTTCATGATGAGCTCCAAATTCTGAGGAGTTTAAATCCTGTCTCTGAACTTGGTGAGGTCAGGAATATTTTTCATCACATAAGAGAGTTTGTGTCTCTGAAAAATATGAACAACAGGAAACAAAGACAGCTGTCCTTTTCTCGAAATAATAATACTGAGCACAGGTCGGTATCTTGCATGGGGACTTTTGAAAAAACACCCACTGAGTTCACCTCCTTGGAAGTTATCCTTCCTGGTCACTGGAGCAGAGCCTGGAGTGACATCTCAGAGTGAGGAGGAATGGAAAGGTGGGAGACCATTGTCTTCACCCACGTATCCAGGGTGGTGACTGTCTGCAGGGGTACACCATGTTCCACCATGGCAGTCAACGCCCTGGGGGACCTCAGCACACACACATGGAAGGTTGGGGTCTTTGGGGAGGGACAAGACAACAGGGTTTACTGCCCAGGGCTGACAGTGACATGTCACATTGTTTGTTAGGAGATGGCAAGAGCCAGGGGCCCATCCTACACCAGCATGGAGGTTGTAACCCCTTGGAGACTGTCCATCAGCTGTGGGTTGGAGAAGTGGGAAGGAGAGATTGATTTCCCCACCCTAGTCCAGGCTCACATTTTCACTTTGTCCTGGTTTCCAAAATTATGCAACCCACATGTACAGGACTAGTAAGTGACAGATTACACTTTGGTCCAAGTCTGTCTTACTCCAAGTATTAGTCACTCAGCCGTGTCTGACTCTGTGACCCCATGAACTCTGGCCCACCAGGCTCCTCTGTCCGTGGGATTTCCCAGGCAAGAATACTGGAGTGGGTAGACATTTCCTTCTCCAGGGGACCTTCCCAACCCAGGGATTGAGCCCAGGTCTCCTGCATTGTAGGCAGACTTTTTTTACGATCTGAGCCACCAGGGAAGCCCTGCCTTACTCTAAAGCTCCCACTTTTAACAACAGTTATATTTAAGGCATTGTACTGGATTCTAGAAAGCATACAGGTAAGAACAAATAGCAGTTCCTTACATTAGAGAGCTTAGAATGATGAAAAAATTACAACCTCGGCCATCACATAAAATATAGGTGGAAGAGGTAAAAGTAAGTAAAAAGCAATACAGTGTGGCAAAGGCAAGTAAATTCCCATGCTGCGTGACAAAAGCCCAGAGACACATAAGCATAGGTACTGTGGAAGAATAGACGTGGGGGCATCTGAGCTTTTGGAAGTCAGGGAAGGCTTCTTGGAAGAGTTGACTTGGTAGCTCTAATCTAACTGATAAAATGGATAAAACTAACTAGTATAAGGGGCAACAGAAACAAGGACTGGTGACATACAGTGTGTTTGGGGAACATAAGTAGTTCAGCGTGTCTCTAGCTTGGAAATGAGATCTGGGTTTCGAGGAAAGGATGGTAAAAAAAAGCTGGACGCAGCATGAATGGCCCTAGAGAGTGTCATACTGCATGAAGTGAGTCACACAGAGAAGTGTTGTATGACACCCCTTACATGTGTAATCTAAAAAGAAATGATACAAATACACTTACAAAGCAGAAAGAGACTCACAGACTTAGAAAATGAATTTATGGTTACCTGAGTAGGGGGCAGGAAGGGATAGTTAGGGAGTTGGGGATGGACATGGACACACTGCTATATTTAAAATGGATAACCAAAAAGGACTTATTGTACAGCACATGGAACTCTGCTCACTGTTGTGGCAGCCTGGATAAGAGGGGAGTTGGGGGGAGAATGGGTACATGCATATATATGGCTGAATCCCATCATGTTCACTTGAAATTACTACACTGTTAATCGGCGATAGCTCAATGAAAATAGAAGTTTTAATGTTTGGAAACAAAAGAACAGCTGGACAAGGGGCAGTCACTGTTTGAAACAGAGGAAGGAGACTCACTGAGACGTTTTAAGGAGGAAAATGATACAATAAGATTTACACCTGGAGGAAATCATTCTGATGATCAGGAAAGCAAACTAAATTCAGCTTCTATTTATCTGCAAGTCTCCAAATCCATGAACCAGCCAGAAAGATGATAGAAGGGGAATAGATCAATAATAACATGAGGAAACAAAGAACAGTATCACTGGTAGACCTGAGAGTTTGAGGAATTCATAGAGAGTAGAAAGTGTCACGAAAACATACTTTCCTAGAGAAGTTGGAGCAGCTTTGGGGAACTCCTGAGTCAAAGGACCCAAGGAGACAGCCTCACAGAGCTCACCTAAGAGCTGTGATCAAGGCCTCTGAGACTTGGATCCCAACCTGGTCCTTCCTCATTTGGGCAGCTGGTGAACAGTCATGGCGTGTTGGCCATGTTGAACCAGTGGAGGTGGTCCCTGCAGCCAGGAAGATGGAGACCTTGACTCTCAAAGGGGCAGGATTCTTTTTCTTTCTGGCTTACATCACTTAGCAAAATGCTTCCAGATTCATCCATACTGTCACAAATGGCAGGATTTCTTTCTTTTTTATGGCTGCATAATGTTCCTCTGTGTGTGTGTGTGTGTGTGTGTGTGTGTGTGTGTGTGTGTGTGTATTTATGGCTAAACAATATTTCACTGTATACACACACACGTATACACAGATACATCCTACATTTTTCAATCTGCTCATTCATTAAAGACAGATTGTTTCCATATCTAGGTTTTATGAACAATCCCACAATGAACATAGGGGTGCAGATATTTCTTCAAGATTCTGACTTCAATTCTTTCAGATATATATTCAACAGTGGGATTGCTAGATCTTATGGTACTTTCATTTTTAATTTTTTTTTTTGAGGAACCACCATACTGCTTTTCATAATGACTGTAGTTAATTATATGATGTAGAGTACTTAAAAGTTGTTAAGATTGCATCTTAAGCATTCTCATCACACACAAAAAAGCGTTACAAAAAAGTAATAAAGTAAATAAATTTTTTAAAATTACGATGTTAACTATTGAGGTGATGGTTATCTTAATTATTTTGATCTTGGTAATCATTTTACAATGTACACGTATCAAATCATCACACCATACATTTTCAGTTCAGTTCAGTTGCTCAGTCGTGTCCGACTCTTTGCGACCCCGTGAATCGCAGCAGGCCAGGCCTCTCTGTTCAACACCAACTCCTGCAGTTTACACAAACTCATGTCCATTGAGTCAGTGATGCCATCGAGCCATCTCATCCTCTCTTGTCCCCTTCTCCACCTGCCCCCAATCCCTCCCAACATCAGGGTCTTTTCCAATGAGTCAACTCTTCACATGAGGTGGCTAAAGTATTGGAGTTTCAGCTTCAGCATCAGTCCTTCCAATGAACACCCAGGACTGATCTCTTATGGTGGACTGGTTGGATCTCCTTGTGGTCCAAGGCACTCTCATGAGTCTTCTCCAACACCACAGTTCAAAAGCATCAATTCTTTGGTGCTCAGTTTTCTTCACGGTCCAACTCTCACATCCATACATGACCACTGGAAAAACCATAGCCTTGACTAGATGGACCTTTGTTGGCAAAGTAATATCTCTGCTTTTCAATATGCTATCTAGGTTGGTCATAATTTTCCTTCCAAGAAGTAATTGTCTTTTAATTTCATGGCTGCAGTCACCACCTGCAGTGATTTTGGAGCCCCCCAAAATAAAGTCTGACACTGCTCCCCATCTATTTCCCATGAAGTAATGGGACCAGATGCCATGATCTTAGTTTTCTGAATGTTGAGCTTTAAGTCAACTTTTTCACTCTCCTCTTTCACTTTCATCAAGGGGCTCTTTAGTTCCTCTTCACTTTCTGCCATAAGGGTGGTGTCATCTGCATATCTGAGGTGATTGATATTTCTCCTGGCAATCTTTATTCCAGCTTGTGCTTCTTCCAGCTCAGTTCAGTTCAGTTCAGTCACTCAGTCGTGTCTGACTCTTTGCGACCCCGTGAATTGCAGCACACCAGGCCTCCCTATTCATCTCCATCTCCCGGAGTTTACTCAGACTCACGTCAACCTAGTCCGTGATGCCATTCAGCCATCTCATCCTCGGTCATCCCCTTCTCCTCCTGCCCCCAATCCCTCCCAGCATCAGAGTCTTTTCCAATGAGTCAACTCTTCACATCAGGTGGCCAAAGTACTGGAGTTTCAGCTTTAGCATCATTCCTTCCAAAGAAATCCCAGGGTAGATCTCCTTCAGAATGGACTGGTTGGACCTCCTTGCAGTCCAAGGGACTCTCAAGAGTCTTCTCCAACACCACAGTTCAAAAGCATCCATTCTTCAGCGCTCAGCCTTCTTCACAGTCCAACTCTCACATCCATATGTGACCACTGGAAAAACCATAGCCTTGACTAGACGGACCTTAGTCAGCTAAGTAATGTCTCTGCTTTTGAATATGCTATCTAGGTTGGTCATAACTTTCCTTCCAAGGAGAAAGTGCCTTTTAATTTCATGGCTGCAGTCACCATCCACAGTGATTCTGGAACCCCCCAAAATAAAGTCTGACACTGTTTCCACTGTTTCCCCATCTATTGCCCATGAAATGATGGGACCGGATGCCATGATCTTCGTTTTCTGAATGTTGAGCTTTAAGCCAACTTTTTCACTCTCCTCTTTCATTTTCATCAAGAGGCTTTTTAGCTCCTCTTCACTTTCTGCCATAAGGGTGGTGTCATCTGCATATCTGAGGTTATTGATATTTCTCCTGGCAATCTTGATTCCAGCTTGTGTTTCTTCCAGTCCAACGTTTCTCATGATGTACTCTGCATAGAAGTTAAAGAAGCAGGGTGACAATATACAGCCTTGACGCACTCCTTTTCCTATTTGGAACCAGTCTGTTGTTCCATGTCCAGTTCGAACTATTGCTTCCTGACTTGCATACAGGTTTCTCAAGAAGCAGGTCAGGTGGTCTGGTATTCCCATCTCTTTCAGAATTTTCCACAATTTATTATGATCCACACAGTCAAAGGCTTTGGCATAGTCAATAAAGCAGAAATAGATGTTTTTCTGGAACTCTCTTGCTTTTTCCATGATCCAGCGGATATTGGCAATTTGATCTCTGGCTCCTCTGCCTTTTCTAAAACCAGCTTGAACATCAGGGAGTTCACGGTTCATGTATTGCTGAAGCCTGGCTTGGAGAATTTTGAGCATGACTTTACTAGCATGTGAGATGAGTGCAATTGTGCGGTAGTTTGAGCATTTTTGGCATTGCCTTTCTTTGGGATTGGAATGAAAACTGACCTTTTCCAGTCCTGTGGCCACTGCTTAGTTTTCCAAATTTGCTGGCATATTGAGTGCAGCACTTTTACAGCATCATCTTTCAGGATTTGAAACAGCTCAATTGGAATTCCATCACCTCCTCTAGCTTTGTTCGTAGTGATGCTTTCTAAGGCCCGCTTGACTTCACATTCCAAGATGTCTGGTTCTAGATTGGTGATCACATCATCATGACTATCTGGGTTGTGATTATCCAGCGGATGCTGGCAATTTGATCTCTCGTTCTTCTGCCTTTTCTAAAACCAGCTTGAAAATCTGCAAGTTCATGGTTCATGTCTTGCTGAAGCGTGGCTTGGAGAATTTTGGGCATTACTTTAATTGCGTGTGAGATGAGTTCAACTGTGTGGTAGTTTGAGCATTCTTTGGCATTGCCTTTCTTACCATACATTTTAAATATATACAATTTTATTTGTGAATTATTCCTCAAGAAAAGATAGGGTTCTTTAACACGTTTTTATGGTTAACATTATTTTTCCCCCTTTTCCCTTTCTTAATTTATTTTTCCTTCATTTATTTTTTCAGCACACTTTAACCATGATGCACTTTTTGCCACCGTCCTGTCCTCACCAAAATCAGCTGCTGATAGCTCAAAAGGAGCCAAGCAGGGACTCTCAAACACAAAGCATAAAACATTAAGCTATTTGGAAAGAAACAATAAAGATCTAAGATTAAAAAATAGACTAAATATTAAAACATAAACTGAAAACTTTCCCAAAGAGCAAAAATGACTAATTAGAAAATGTTTTGGAAGAAAAAAATTCCATTTGTAATAGCAAAAACAAAACCAGAAGACTGAGTAATATATCCAAGAAATGTCCAAGAAACCATATAAAACAAAAACATAAAAGTGTAGGAGCGGGTATTTAAAAAGACCTGAATAAAGTCAAATCATGTTTGAAAAAGTGAACAATTTCAAACTAGAAGCCAATACATAATGATTGTCTCCCAGAGAAGCCCTGAATATAAGATAACTTTTAGTTACTTTGTCTTTTATTAGCAATGTTTGGGCACTTTCATTTTATCTTTTTTAATGCTATTTTTAAAGCAACAACAGAGATAAGAAAATATCCTTTACTCTTGCAAATATTTTTAGCATGGTCTTGTTTAGTTACTAAGTCTGACTCTTTGCCACCCCATGAACTGTAGCCCACAAGGCTCCTCTGCCCACGGGATTTTCCAGGCAAGAATACTAGAGTGGGTTGCCATTTCTTTCTCCAGGAGACCTTTCGAAACCAAGGCTCGAACCCACCTCTTCTGCGTTTGCAGGCAGATTCTGTACCACTGAACCACCTGGGAAGCCCCAAAGAATCTTAAAATGGACCCAAAAAAGTATGTATTGCCCAAATACAGAAACAGAGATACTGTCAATAATATATCATGCTTAATATCTCTGAAATTGCTAATTAAAACAATAACTGTCATATTTTACCATCATAATTAAAAGCATTTAAAAGACAAATGGGCTTCTCAGGTGGTGCTAGTGGTAAAGAACATGCCTGCCAATGCAGGAGACATGAGATGTGGGTTCCATCCCTGGGTCAGGAAGATCCCCTAAAGGGCCTAGCAACTCATTCCAGTATTCTTGTCTGGAGAACCCCATGGGCAAAGGAGCCTAGTGGGCTACAGTCCTTAGAGTTGCAAAAAGTCTCACATGACTGAAGCAACTTAACATGCACGCATGCAAAATATAAACAAAATTGGTTGCAGAAAAAAGCAGTTTTGGTGAAATTTCTAACAGGTAAAGAATTCTTATAATAATGTTCAGTCGCTCAGTCATGTCCAACTCTATACAACCCCATGGACTGCAGCACACCAGAATTCCCTGTCTTTCACTATCTCCAGGAGTTTGCTCAAACTCATGTCTGTTGAATCAATGATGTCATCTAACCATCTCATCCTCTGTTGCCCCCTTCTCCTTCTGCCCTTAATCTTTCCCAGCATTAGGGTCTATTCCAGTGAGTCGGCTCTTTGCATCAGGTGACCAAAGTATTGGAGCTTTAGCTTCAGCATCAGTCCTTCCAATGTATATTCAGGGTTGATTTCCTTTAGCATTGACTGGTTTGATCTCCTTGAGGTCCAAGGGACTCTCAAGAATCTCCTATCAAAAATGAGAGGATTCATACTCTTTTCTCAGCATTCTACTTTTAGGCAGTCTGCTTTATAGAAATAGGTACACAAATAAAGCATTTTTAAATTTAAATTTAAAATTTTATCTATTTATTTTTTTGGCTATGCCACACACTTGCGAGACCTTAGTTCCCCAACAAGAGATTGAACCTGGGCCTCTGCAGTGAAAGCATGGGGTCCTAAACACTGGACTACCAAGGAATTCCCACTGCAGCATTTTTTAAAATAGCAAAGAACTATGAAAAGCTTTAACGTCTATTGATAGGTGAATCACAGTATATTCCTTCTACGAAATATTTTAACAATAGTTAAACAAGATAAGGTAGAGTTTACATACCTAAACAGAAAATTCTCCAGAACAAATTTTTAGGGGGAAAACAAAGCTGCAGGATAATACATGTGGTATAATCACGTTTTTGCGAGCAATAACAAAGGAAGAGATGTATGGAGGCGTGTGTGTCTGTGTGCGTGAGGAGACTAGAAGGAAACTAGAAATTTAGTCTAGAGAAAATGTAGGGAAGTGATATTGGAAGGAGGGCAGGAAGGAGGTGTTTGGATAATTTGATACCTGAATTTTCTACATTAAAATATAAATTTATATATTTATACGTAATATTGGGTTGGCCAAAAGTTTCGTTTGAGTTTTTCCATAACATCTTAAAGAAAAACTCAAATGAACCTTTTGGCCAACTCAATATACAATACCTAATTGTAAAATTAAACAATTTTAATGAAGAATCATGGTCAAGGCATTTGTATGGATTGGGGGCTGCAGTGGGGTGATATGGGTAAGCAAAACCAGAAGAAAGGAGACCATTTAGAAGAGTAGCTCAAAGCTGAATTGAGAGAGTTTCCCCCGAGGCTGGGGAGGTTGGCTGGGGGAGGTTGGCTGGGAAAGGTCATTTCTCAAAACAGACAAATTCTGAAGTCAGGAGGAAGGCAATATTGAAAGGCAGAGGCGGCTGAGGATGAGACGTTTAGATAGCGTCACAGACTCTATGAACGTGAATTTGAGCAAACGCCAGGCGATATCCGAGGACAGAAGAGCCTGGCGTGCTGCAGTCCGTGGGGTCGCAGAGAGTCAGACGTGACTTAGCGACTGAAGAACAACAGCAATATTGAAAGGACTTGGTGATCATTATATCCAGGTGGACTTGGGGTCAAGTTTGATTCCAGCTTTCTTGAACCTCCCTCTGTGCCACTTGATGACCTCACACATTCCCCATCCTAGGTTCCCTCCCCAGAGGTAATACTATTAATGGTTTATTATGAATCTCTGCAGTCTTTCACTTTAATTTTCTCTGCATTTTAACACACTCACACACCATTTTATTCCCTTCTTTCTTCCCTCTTTAGTTTTTCCTTCCTCTCTTCCTCTATTTTCTCTATCTCTTTATTTTCTCTCTCTTTTTTCTTAATGAGGTTTATACTTTATGTGTTATCCTGAAAACTGATTTTTCACTTAACAAGATGTGTTGGAAAATGCTATCTATCCACCCATCCATCCATTTATGCTTTGAGTTCAGAGAAGAAGGCCAAAACAACCACCACCACCGCCACCTATGAATACTTGCTGCCCTGGTTCCAGCAAGGACCCTTGCCTTGGAATTTACTGTAAAGCGAAGAAGGGAGGAGCAGCTACACCTCGCAAATATGATTTAGTGGCCACACTGAGAAGCCTGTGTGAAACAGCTGTGGGAATTTTTGAATGAGGTTTATCATTTCTTGTCAGGGGATTATTTTCATTGTCAGAAAATGCAAGACACTCAACAACTGTGTCCCTGCACCACACAATCTTCTTAGCTGTCTGCAGAAGTACTTTCATTATTTCCCATTTACTCAATTAGAGAATTATTACACAGGATTTTTCAGTGTTAATTCAGCTTCCCTTGATAATGGTGGGAAGAAGACACATTTGATTCTCTCTGTGAGTGTTCATTTGCTCTAAGTCTATTTTAATTTTAAGGAAATCACAGTAGTTCATTGATCTCACACCATTTGTGGAGTAAGATATTTTTTCATCTCATTGCATCAAATACTTTTGAGCTCCAAAATGATAACAATCTTTATCTTTTATCTTTGAGCATAGTTTATCTTTCTTTGACTATCTCTGCATTTATAATTTGAATGTTATTGAGGGTAATATGATGTCATATACCCTTCTGATTTCTTTCCATTTGTGATGTTTCAATCTTCTAAATTTTTGTGCTTGCCTTTTTCAGTCTTTCCTACATATTTCTAGTTTCTGATCAAGTTAATGAGAAATTATAATTTCCAATTTGTTTGAATTTCATCTTAATGAGCTGTCAATACCCTGAGCAGTTAACCAAATGAGAGCACAAAAAATGAGATCTTATGAGAATTATTTGAGTGCTGTTCAAAGTCTCTTTTATCCCCAAATCTTGAAATGAGGAGCTATAAGCAGGACAGCTGATGATAAGAAGGAGTTGACCGTTGAATACTGGAGTTGGCTGTATTTAACAATATTGGTGTAATGTGTATAAATTTCATGCCTAATGTACACTGATAATGATAAGAAAGTGAAAGTCATTCAGTCACGTAGGACTCTTTATGATCTCTTTATGCAGTCCATGGAATTCTCCTGGCCAGAATACTGGAGTGAGTAGCCTTTCTCTTCTCTAGGGGATCTTCCCAACCCAGGGATCAAACCCAGGTCTCCTGCATTGCAGGTGGATTCTTTATCAGCTGAGCCACAAGGAAGCCCAAGAATCCTGGAGTGGGTAGCCTATCCCTTACTCCAGCAGATCTTCCTGACCCAGGAATCAAACTGGTGTTTGCTGCATTGCAGGCAGATTCTTTACCAACTGAGCTATTAGGGAAGCCCCAATAATGATAAAGTGAAGTTATATTTCCTAAGGAAGTCACTCCTAAATATTCTCTCATGAATTTGTTGGGGAAAAGGGCCTATGAATTATGCAAAGACTGAAGAATAAAATCATTATGTAGATTCTGAGTTGAGAAGCCCTACCATATCTTCCTTTTCTTTGTATGTCGTATCTTTTTATAAAATCTTCTTACCAATGAAGTTGATACGCACTAGAATCTAATGAAGTTTTAAGTATTATATGATTGAGAAAATAATACCATTAAAGCATATATAATCTAATACCTTTGATGATGGTTATAATAAATATATTTATATTTTTCATGAGTAACTTTAATCATCCCTTGATGATTAAATCCACTAATAATAGGTAAAATTGGTTACCAAGGTAAGAAAGAAGCTTAAAATCTAGTTGGGGTTGAATGGGTTTGGGGAAACTAATATTGAACATCTGCTCTAATCTAGGCACCACAAATTTATATAATTTATCCAGTTTAACCCTCATGGCTGCCTTGGATGGTTGGAACCACTAGCCTCATGTGTATTTATGAAGAAACTAAGGTTAGAGAATTGAAATACCATCCCCAAGATTACATAGCTATGAGAAGAGGCCAGCCCTAGGCTTGCACCACTTGAGAAATTAAAGTCATCCTTTTCTTAGCATCCTAGAAAATTATTAGGAATAAATTTTATATCAAAGATATTTTAGCATCTTAGCTATCAGGAGAGCATTTCTCAAAGTAAATTCTAATCTAGTTAAGTTAATTCTATTTCACACAAAAACAAGTATTTTTTGTAAATAATGTGAAAATAAAGTCTTGATGGGAGGGAAAGGAAGACAGTTATCTGCCTTGAAATGTTGATGAAGCCAGTATTTTGTAGCCCTAAAAAAATGTTTATCTAGCTACTTCAATTAATTTAATTGCTTCATATTATACAATCCCTCCATAAAGCTCTATCTTAGTACACTTAAGAGACTCAGTCTGAAAGTCACATAGTTGCTTTTAAAATTAGAGTGTAGAATTCCTCCACACAGGTTTAGGGAAGACTGGGTGTGTGACATTCTTTACTGAGGTGTCCTTCCCTTCTCCCTAATCTTTTCATCCCGCCCCTGTGGTAACATGTGAAATGACTAAATACTATCTGTGCTCTCAATACCATAAATCTTCAGATAAATAGCACTGAGCTTAGCAAAGACAAATAGCAGGGTTTTTGAGTAGTTTTTTAGTAATGGTGCTACTGTTGCTAAACCATTTGCTTTTCATTCTTTTTGCTCAAAGGGATAATTTAATTGAAATACAGAGTCAATGAGTGAACTTAGTGAATGCATCTTTAACTGGAAGAATTGTGGTCCTATAACTAGCTTCCTGCATCCCACTGGGCAAGAATTTTACGGTCTTTTGTAACTCACTCAATGTTCTTGATAGGGCCTTATTTCATTGCTGTAGGAATCAAGGGTTCTTAAGGAACAATGACGCACTGTTTGAAGGACATAAAAAGGCAACTTCGTGACATCTTTATGATGAAATGTGAATGTCTCTTGTAGACTGTAAGCTATATAATTAGATTTACTCCAAGGAAAGCAACTTTACACTGTGTTTCCAATTTATCACTTATGACCCCTAATAATATTCTTTCTTAAAAGGATGTGTCCTTGAATCCTTGACTAGTCACCATCTGTATTTCAAAAACACGTATAGGTGGAATCTAGAACAATGGTGCAGATAGAACCACCTGCAGGACAGGAATAGAGACAGACATAGACAACAGATGTGTGGATGCACTTGATGGGGGTCGGGGGGACTGGGATGAATTGGGAGACTGAGAGAGAGACACACACAGCTCAGTTCAGTCCAGTTGCTCAGTCGTGCCCAACTCTTTGCGACCCCAAGGACCACAGCACGCCAGGCCTCCCTGTCCATCACCAACTCCCGGAGTTTACTCAAACTCATGTCTATCGAGTCCGTGATGCCATCCAACCATCTCATCCTCTGTCATCCCCTTTTCCTCCTGCCTTCAATCTTTCCCAGCATCAGGGTTTTTTCCAATGAGTCAGCTCTTTGCATCCGGTGGCCAAAGTATTGGAATTTCAGCTTCAACATAAGTCCTTCCAATGAACACTCAGGACCGATCTCCTTTAGGATGGACTGGTTGAACCTCCTTGCAGTCCAAGGGACCCTTAAGAGTCTTCTACAACACCAGAGTTCAAAAGCATAAATTCTTCGGCACTAGGCTTTCTTTATAGTCCAACTCTCACATCCATCCATGACTACTGGAAAAGCCATAGCCTTGACTAGACAGACCTTTGTTGGCAAAGTAATGTCTCTGCTTTTTAATATGCTGTCTCGGTTGGTTATAACTTTCCTTCCAAAGAGTATGAGTCTTTTAGTTTCATGGCTGCAGTCACCATCTGCAGTGATTTCAGAGCCCCCAGAATAAAGTCAGCCACTGTTTCCACTGTTTCCCCATCTATTTGCCATGAAATGATGGGCCCGGATGCCACGATCTTGGTTTTCTGAATGTTGAGCTTTAAGCCAACTTTTTCACTCTCCTCTTTCACTTTCATCAAGAGGCTCTTTATATACATACTACCATGTGTAAAATAGATAGCTACTGGGAAGCTGCTGTTTGGTGCAGGGGGCTCAGTTCTGTGGTGACCTAGAGGGGTGAGGTGGGCTGGGTGGGTGGGAGGGAGGTACAAGAAAGAGGGGGTTTCTGTACACATGTAGCAGAATCATATTCTGCTGATTCACTTTGTTGTACAGCAGAAACTAACACAGTCTTGTAAAGCAACTCTACCACAGTCAAACATTTAAAAAATAAAAACAAATGAGTTTTAAAAAAAACTCTACTGTAAACAATTTGAGTTTAAAAATATAATAAAGCTCCATGGATGTTCATTACTGTGTGTAACTATAAATGTCCACTGAGGCCTCCTGAGCAAGAAGTTCATGGCAGAATACAGGGAAGAAGTTAGATTTTAGGAGCTTTTTTTTTTTCTCCTCCTAAGTGTGTGTGAATGTGCTTAAATAGTCCATCATCCTGGCGGGCAGAGCTTATAACGTTCATGACATCCCCAAGTGAACTCAGCTCACACAGATATTATACATTCCACAAGCAGCTAGGAAGTGGCAGTCCCATTGATAAGCTTCCCCAGTTCACAGAAATCAAGCCATAACATTCCCATTAACTTTGTTTGGAGCAATGATTAATGATAAAGGGTAGAGACAAATCCAAGTTAATATAGATAGGGAACTGTTATTTTCCTCATCCTCCGAAATTTGGCTATCATTGGATAAACATTCCTCTGTGGAAGCTTTTCTTTTTCCCTCACGCTGGCATGCCAGTAACGTGGTGGACACTCTACAGAAGGGTAAATCAGGAGTTGGGGATTAACATGCACACCAACATATATAAAATAATCAGCAAGGACCTAATGGAGAGCAGAGGGAACTGTACTCAATATTCTGTAATGACTTGTTTGGGAGAAGAATCTGAAAGAGAATAGATATATGTATTTGTACAACAGAATCACTTCACTGTATGCCTGAAATTAACGCAGCTTCATGGGCTTCCCAGGTGGCACTAGTGGTAAAGAACCTGCCTGCACAGGAGACGTAAGAGATGCAGGTTTGATCCCTGGGTCGGGAAGATCCTCTGGAGGAGGGCATGGCAACCCACTTCAGTTTTCATGCCTGGAGCATCCCATGGACAGAGTCCATGGGGTCACAAAGAGTCGAACATGATTGAAGCCACTTAGCACACAGATAGTGCAGTGTTATAAATCCACTATACTCCAATATGAAATAAAAATTTAATTAAACATTTTAAAAAGAATGATAAATAAAATAATAGTACGATGGGAGTTTTTAAGAGACGGATATAGAATCTATCTTCGCCTGACTCGATGCTCTCAACCCTCCAAAACAGTCTCCCCTCTGCAAAATGATCATCTCAATTTCCCCAATATCCACCTTCAATTTCAAATACTTTGAACTCACACAGTATCTTAGCTTCCCTAGAATAAAAATACAAAGAGGATGGTAGGAATTTATAACAGTTCCCACATGGTGATATCTGAAAATTGCCTCTAAGGGAGCAGACCAGCCCAGTGACTGGCCAGGAGTGCCCCAGAGAAATCACCTACCGGGGACCCCCAGCCTGACTTTCAGCCGTGAGCACTCTGACTTCAGGTTTTGTTCATGCAGTGACAGCAGGCAGATTTGGACGAACCAAGGCAGAATATCATCCATATGTTTTCAGTGTGTTAATTTGCAGTGAGAAATAGTCTGTCATAGACCTGAAATACTCATGCTGGCATCTTTAGCGAAATTTCTCCCTGAAGTCAGACCTACATGGGGAGACAAATCACAATCAGAATTCTCTTGGACTCAGACCATGAGGAGCTCAAAGAACTGTGGGTTAAAATATATCAAGCTCTCAATTAGGTGGTGGGGGAGAGTCTGAGCTTAGTAAGGATTTCAGTATTTAATGCTACACTTATTGAGAAGACTCCCTAGTTTTGCTGAGGCATGAAACTTGAATTATATTCAGCTGGGCAATTGCTTTCTGATTATAGCATGTAGAATGTTGTCAAGACTCAATTTCAACTAAAAGATAATTCCCAGGCAAATAAAAAGGTTTTCAAATTGTCCACAATTAGACAGGAAAAAATATATATATAAATCAAACCTATGAGGCTCTGACAAATCAGAAGTTAACCCCAAAAGGTAGGTCAACCCAGTTGACTGAGCGCTGCCCTCACAAAAGCAGAGCATCGAGTGTAATTCCCTACTTTGAAGCCTCCTGACTCTGCATAAAGGAGAGACAATATCATCAGATCTCCATTCCCCTGTTGACCGGAGAGACCAAGTCCTAGAAATGCCACATGCCAGTGCAAATAAATAGAATAATAAATAAAAATCATGGTTTTCATGCTCTATGGCTTTTTTTCCCCACATACCCTCACCATTATGGGGTTTGATGGGTACATGCCTGCTCAGTCGCTCAGTCGTCTCCAACTCTTGCGACCCCATGGACTGCAGCCCGCCAGACTCCTCTGTCCATGGGATCTTCCAGGCAAGGATCCTGGGTTGGGTTGCCACTTGCTTCTCTGGGGGATCTTCCTGACCCAGTAATGGAAATTGAGTCTCCCATGTTTCCTGTGTTGGCAGGTGGGTTCTTTACCACTGAGTCACCTGGGAAGCCCCACAGGGTCTGATAGATGGTCTCAATAGGTATATTCATCTTGCCAAATAATATAGAGAAATAACAGAAAATGTTTAGCCTAAAGGGCGCTTCCCCAGAAGGTAATGACCTAGAGGTAAACTTGAGCATTGCTCTTGCATTTTACATCATGTGTAATTCATGTTAAAAATAAAAAAGCTTCCTCGCTGAAGATGTTGTGTAGAACAAGTCACTGCAGGCAGCCCAATCATGGGTACTTCTTTCTAAGGTAAGATGGGGCACATGAAGCGTCAGAAGTTGGAAATGGATTTTATTCTCATTCTCTCCACATGCTTATCCACATATATGGAAAATTCTCCTTAGCCACTGCCAAAAGACTTTTCTAAAATGTTTAGTAATGCCCGGTTGCTTAGAGACATTTTATTTCAAAATAAATACTGCTGCCTTGTCCAAAATGTATACACACTGCACTCAACATAGATTTTTGGCATCCTACAAGCCTCCAAGGTTGACATTGCAAGGCCTGCTTCAAATGCACTTTTGGCAAAACCACATCTTAATTATTTTTGAAAGAGTGACATGTCAGTAATGCACATTCTGTCTAAAAAATACCCTAAGAATATAAAGACCTTTCTCCTGACATTATGCTAGGACTGCTAGTTTGAATTGGAGGAGCTGTGCAAGAACTCTGAACCATACACAGCAATGAACCACCCTTCAGGCAACTGGCTCTCACTCCCTCTGCGGCTTACAGGACTTGTGCAACGCATATACACACTGCACTCATGTGCTGAAGGAGGAAAGTTTCATGCTCTTTCTTGTAATCAGTGTTGCCACTGATAATAACCCGGGATTATTTTGCCCCTCTATCACTGTATGAAAATGAGCCTGAGGAGCCCTGGATAGAACTGACAAGTCTTTATGTCTTAACAACCAGAAACAGATTTTAAAGTGAACACAGAATGTCTGAAGAGAAGCCATAGAAGTCAGTCTGGGGATGGGACAGTGTCTGGGAACATTTATCCTGGTTTGGACACAAGAAAATACCAATTTGAATATTTCTACCAATTCCTCTTTTGGTTCAGCTATGGAAAGACACAGAGGCATTAAAACAGCACAGTTATGCAAAGCAAACTGAGCTGGATGGACTCACAGTTCAGTCTTTCAGTACCCCCTGCCACTCCTGTTTATCTCACATACTATGCTGGATGAAAAGCAGAGAGACTGGTTGCAACTTATCTCAGTTGGGATAATTTGTCTTGACACCAAATGCAATTTTACAATTGTGATGCTTCTCAGGCATCTCTTCTGGGTTGTTTTTTTTTTTTTTAATCACTTTTGCCCATCCCTTTTTGGAAATCTTTTTTGGGGATTGAGAATAAAGATCTCATTAGCTTCAAACATGATTTCTCTGTTTGCTGTGAACTTTTTTCTTCTTTTACTTCCAATGAAATATAAATTTCACTTCCAATGAAATATAAATATAAATAAATAAATATAAATATAAATTTCCAATATAGCAAAAATCTGAGTACTCTGTGTTCATCTCTGAGCCCTGTGGTCTCATGTTTTTAGACTTCAAAATAGCCTAAATAATTACATAATATGAAATCTCTGGCTGATTCAGAAACCAAGTAAGCTTACCTCCCAAACAGACAAGCACATCAATTTGTGAGCATGGATGGCTGCCTACCTCACTGGGATTTCTACCTTCAAGGCTCATGCCTGGTTAACTAACAGTGGAGACCTATAATTTGTCTGATGCTCAATTTTTCTTTTCTCATCTTCTGTTCTGAAAGTTTCCCAGTTTTCTTTTTTTGACAAAATGAGAATGGTTTTAGAGTTCATGCTTGTATCAATGTGTTTCTGATTTACTGATTTTAATTTGATTCTCTCTTTTTTAACCTTTGCAACTTAAGCAGGCCATTTCTATGTTTTAAACAATAGCCTTCCTTTCATGTGCCTGCTTACATCACCAATGTCAGTAAGAAAAAGTCACTGGCAACACCAAGCCATGGCTAAACAGAGTTCGTGTAACCAGTTTGTTTTCCATTCGCAAAATGCAAACTTATCTCAAATTGATTTTCCACTGGAGTCTGAGTGTTCAACAGATCTGGAAGTGTTTCTGTGTTATGGTCTTGTTGTCTTTGTATGAAATAATTATAATCAAATGAGGTGATGGGGGAATACTTGAAGTGAGGTGGTGATATGACTCGCCTCCTGAATCGGGTTGACCAGAATTAGGATATCTGCAAGTGTATTTACTCTCTACATGATCTTGTGTAAGTCACTGAACTGTGAGCCTCAGCTTCCTCCTCTGATCAAAGGATAAAACCATGTGTTCTGTATCTGTTAAAGAGCATTGGCAGGAATCATCATCTTCACCTAGTCACACTGTGTGTTAGTGTAAATGGATAAAGGCATCTTTGGGGTAATGCTTGATGAAACTCAAATACACAATTAAGGTCAAATTAAAGTTGAACAGCCTTCTTCATCGCAGAATTTCTTGCTATGTTGATACAATAACATCAATCTCCAGAGCAGTTGTGGAGAACACCGCATTATCCTGACTTTGGGCTTCCCTGGTGACTTAGATGGTAAAGAACCCGCCTGCAATGCAGGAGACACGGGTTTGATCCTTGGGTTGGGAAGATCCCGTGGAGAAGGAAATGGCAACCCACTCCAGTATTCTTACCTGGAGCATCCCACAGACAGAGGAGCCTGGTAGGCTACAGTCCATGGGGGTCATAAAGAGTCGGACACGACTGAGCAACAAACACTTTCACTTTTCATCCTGACTTATTTGGAGACCCACAGGGTATATATTCAGAAGAGTGTATCCCCCTTCCTAATGTGGCTGTGGCTGTGATAATGAACCATAATAATGTACATCAAATGTTTAGCTCAGTATCTCCTGCATAATAAGCGCTAACAATTAACTGACCACAGCTGTCTGTGTTGCTGTGTTGAATTGCCATGATAGCAATCCTTAGAGGTAGGAGGTATCTCACTCTTCTCTAGAACCTAGAGATATTGACCAACTGCCCAGGGTTATATGCCAAGGAATTGACAAACATGGGGTTTTTTGACACTGAAGATTCTGTCTGATCACACTTTAATACACGCCGCTTTCCCTGGCTCCTCTGTCTCTTTAGCTGGCCCTGTGACCAACACTGCACCATCATTTGAGCTTTTGTCAGGGTCGGCATCAAAGTCAAGGTCCCCTGGAAGAGCACTGTGTTTTTTTAGACCTTATCCAGAAACGTTGTTAGACAACTCCAGGCCCCACATTCACTCAGCCATCTTTTTCCCTTCAACAAATACATATTAAGTGTTTACTGGATATCAAGGGCTCTAGGTAACGTGGGAATAAAGACAAAACTGGATATCAAGGGCTCTAGGTAACGTGGGAATAAAGACAAAACCCCTGAGCTCACGGAGCTTATACTCTACTTTGAGCAGACCCAAACCAGCAATAAGTAAAACACACAAAGATCATGGTGATAGATACTATGTAGAAAAAGGAAGCGGGGGGGGGTGGGGGGGGGTGGGGAAGGTACAGAGTGCCTTTTTTTTTTTTTTTTTGGATGGTGGTGGTTGCCATTCTAAGTAGGATTGTAACAGGGAAGCCCAGGTGAAACTTGTGCAAAGACCTGCAGGGATAGAGCCGGGGCCATGATATCATTTAGGGGCGGAACTCAGGACTGAGGGAACCATCAGTCGAAAGATTCTGAGGTAGGAGCAAGTACAGTGTGTTCAGTTCAGTTCAGTTCAGTCACTCAGTCATGTCCGACTCTTTGCAACCCCATGGACCACAGCACGCCAGGCCTCCCTGTCCATCACCAACTCCCAAAGTTTACTCAAACTCATCTCCATGGAGTTGGTGATGCCATCCAATCATCTCATCGTCTGTTGCCCCATTCTCCTCCTGCCTTCAATCAATCTGTCCCAGCATTGGGCGGGTGGGGGGGGGGTGGGGGGAAGGGGGTCTTTTCAAATGAGTCAACTCTTTGCATCAGGTGGCCTGAGTATTGGAGTTTCAGCTTCAAAATCAGTCCTTGTCATTCCAATGAACACTCAAGGAGCTGCAAATTTCTCTCCCTAATTCGATTTCAAAGTGATGCAAAAACGTGTGGTCAGGCAGATACTGTTCAGGCCAGCTCATAAACCTACCTTCTGCTTGAAAATGAAAGAACCATGCCATCACATTTATTCTTTACCTGGAGGAGAGATCTGCTTAGAGACACAAATTTTACAACTAATGAAAAAAAGTCTACATGCAAAACAATTGTGATTTTTTTTTTTTAATGTGGCTGTATTTCAGGGTTTCTGGTATGCTCAAATACCACAAAATTCTCCAAAGTTCATGGTGATGAATATCATTTATGAAAGTATTTGCAAACTGTTATGTAAATGCTCAATATAAGGGATTATTTTTATTCTTAAAGAATGAACTCTAAAAAACTGCCTGAAATGTTACTGTGGCTATAAATTCGAATATTTTAAAAGTCTTAGCATTTATTAGTAAAGATGTCATTCTCCATTTTGTCTTACAAATACATCTCAATAGGTTGTCTTTAACACATGGTCTGTTTCAGTTCAGTTCAGCTCAGTTCAGTCGCTCAGTTGCGTCCGACTGTTGGCCACCCCATGGACTGCAGCACGCCAGGCCTCCCTGTCCATGACCAACTCCTGGAGTTTACTCAAACTCATGTCTATCGAGTCGGTGATGCCATCCAACCATCTCATCCTCTGTCGTCCCCTTCTCCTCCTGCCTTCAATCTTTCCCCAGAATCAGGGTCTTTTCAAATGAGTCAGCTTTTCATATCAGGTGGCCAAAGTATTTACCATAGTATAAATTTTCATAGGACAATGTTCCAATTAAAGAAAACTAAGTACATTCTCGTTTACTTTCATAAACTTCTGTTGGGGTATAAATTGGTACAACTTTCTATCAAACAGTTTGGCAATATGCATCAAGAATTCTCAAAAAACGTATTTTTTTGACCTTGTAATTTCACTACTAAGGATCTTGAGAATATCATAAGTCTAATAAGGAGAGACACATTTGCAAGGGCATTTTACCCAGAATTATTTATTTTAAAAAACCTGCAAACAACCTTGATGGGGCCAATTATGATAAGTTCATATAAAATGGATGCATTTGTGAAAATAATCTTTGCATAGTATTTTAATAGCATAGGAACTTGCTTATGACAAAGTTAAGAGGAATAAAAACAGGATGCAAAATTGTGGATAAATGTTGTCTGATGTAGGTAAAACATAAAATGCAAATAGAGCTAAATGTGAGCAGTGGCTGAACCTGAGTTTTGGGATTTGAGGGCATTACTTTGCATCTTTGCGGTTCCCTAATGTTTATAACAGTAATGCATTCAGCAATTTCACCCTCTGGTATTCAGTCTCAGTAACATTTCACAACTGTTGACATAACCTCATATTAAAAATTCTTTTCTCTGTGCCTGGTCAACAATGGATGACATCAGTGATGTCTTAGCAAACAAGGAAACTTCTAATCACTTGACATGATTAAAAAGATGAAAACCATCCCCAGAAAAGAACCTTCACATTACAACCTAAAGAATCCCTCAAGATACTTATTTCGATACCAATATGTGCTTCAAAGATGTGTTTTGAGACTTTTGTGTTTCAAATGACCTACTGGCTTTCTGACCTCACTCTCCTGTCTCTTTCAAAGCTACTAAAGATCAACTTTAAAATGAAACATATGCACTCTCTATGTTTGTTGTTACAACATAACTTGAGAAAATTTGGGGAAGTATATCGAAATAGGTCAGCTAGCTCTTGTAACTGAACTATAACATATGTGATAAGCAAATATGCCTTGGATTAAACTTAGGAAGGGATCTCCTTGCATGTTCAAAGGAAAGATCCCATAGAAGGCTACTGGCTACTCTTTTATCTTCTAGTCTTTGAGAGCATATGACCCGCAGTATCTCAGTGTCTGCTGGAAATCATTTCCAACTACTTGTAGCCTAGCCCTTGCCTTGTTTCAAATGCATTCTCTAGAATGTTCTTAGAGAGAAGTGTCTCCACATGACCAAGGCTGAATGGCTACACTCTTAGCAATAATGTCTCTTCTGTTAACTTGTCATTTTTTACCATTTTTTTTTCTGGAATAATGACAAATTATTGCCTCCCTTGCCAGAAATAGAAGCAACAATGTAAGTCACTCAGTCAAGACCATGCAATAGACAGTAATTTATATGTCTTTAACAGTATGTGTTACATGCCTTCAAAAAAAACCTACTATTCAGTTCTTATCTGGCAAACTACAGAAATAGGAGTTTCGTTTCCTGTTATTGCAGTACTTGCGGAGTTGGAGAAATGCTCTTGATTTCCTTTCATAAAGTTTTCTTTCTGAAACAATCAGGATTGTAGTAAACACTGACCCAGAAAAGAGGGTTCATTTCATGGATTTCCAGTAATGCCCATACTCTGAATATTGTTTTTTTCACACAAGATATGAAATTTTAATTATTAATGTCACAGGGATGTTTCATTTGTTCCTAATATTTTCATCCAACATTTCCCATATCCCGAGCACTGCTGTGTCCTTGGAGAAACAGGTGGGCAATGCCACACTTTCTGAGCCCACTGCCTCCACGATGAAGTTAATCAGTTTAGAAAAGACTCAACTAAATTGCCTTACACTGTGAAGTAATCCCCAGGTACAGCTTCCTACAATCTGAAGGTGCTGAAGAGTTTTAGGCTTTCCCTACTAAGCCCAAGCGTTGTGTTTATTCTCGATGGGGTTACGCCCACCTGATCATTGTTTGTTTTCCTTGGCACTCAGACTGAGTTTTCTCTTTTAGTCTCTTAAGTCTCTCAAAAAGTTATAGGAATCCTACTGGAAAGCTCAAGCCACCTCTTGGTTTTAGCCCTAACATCCTTGACGTCTCTTAGTAGACCCGGCAGGTTTCCACGGTTCCATGAGATTTCAGATCTGTTAACTAGCTGCAAAGGCTGAAACCCCTTCGTGATCTACCTGATCTGGTTTGAAGTTTTATCATCCCTGATTGCATTTCTCCCTCTTCTTGTGTGTGTTTTTTTTTTTAATTATTTATTTATGTTTTGGCTGTGCTGGGGTCTCCATCTCTTCTCGTGGGCTTTCTCTAGTTGCCGAGAGTGGGGGCAGCTCTCTAGTTGTGGTATGAGTGCTTCTCATTGCTGTGGCTTCTCTTGCTGCAGAGCCTGGGCCTCGGATGCACAGGCTTTCGTTGTTGCGGTTTGTGGACTCGGGAGCTGTGGGTCCCGGACTCCAGAGCACAGGTTCAATGGTGGTGGCACAAAGGCTTGGTTGCCTGTGGGACCTTCCAGGACCAGGGATCAAACTTGCGCCTCCTGCCTTGGCAGGCAGATTCTTCCCCACTGAACCACCAGAGAAACCCTCTGCTTGTACTTAATGTCGAGATTTTTATGAGTACTTTGTCAAAGCTTTGCCACTCTGCTTTCAGCTAATTTCTCTTTCCCTTTTTACATTCCTTACAATTTCACCATCTTATACCAATGTCTCCTCAGCCAAGGGCCCACACCTTTTCTAACATGATGTTCGGTGTGTGTTTTCTTTGATGGCAGTGGAGCTAAGGTAACAGGAAAATATTAAAGATAACACTCATCTTACTGGGGGGGAAAATCCATGAGCTTTCTTCCCTCCAAATCATACACTTACAATGTAAAACCTCCCTTTTGCTGCTAATGTTCCAATCATCATATCAGAATTAGTCCCATCCACTGGTTTGAAATTCAAACCGGTCACATCTGTCTTGCTACTGCTGCGGTTCCCCTAACCCTTGTCTTCTAGAGCTCCAGTCCTGACTTTCTTTCTGGGGCGCAGTGGGGGTGGGGGGTGGGGGGATAATCAAATCTCCATCTTGATAACCAGTCTGTTAATCCTAGGGTTTCTGAGAGTAGGGTCTTACTTAGACTTCATGGGTCCTGACAGGCAATAGCCAAGTCCGAAGTATCTGGGTCCTTTTCACGGCCTCAAACTCCAGACTCAACCACACAAATGGGTCCCAGGGAGCCAGGCTGGGATCCTTGCCTGAATGGCACCCTCTTTTGCTGCAGAGCTCCACCTGCTGGTCTGCACTGCTTCCTGTCACCGGTGGCCATCACTGCCCACTTTCCACTCAGGCCCAATGGACACATCCAGCCTTCAGGTTCAGATCCTCCTCTCGGAGTGCCAGCTGAGTCTGGATTTCTGAAAGCCCTGCCGTGGCTGTGGGAGTCACTCTCAGAGTGTGGGTGGTTCAGTCACTAAGTGGTATCCAACTCTTGTGACCCCATAGACTGTAGCCTGCCAGGCTCCTCCGTGCATGGGATTTTCCAGGCAAGAATACTGGAGTGGGTTGCCATTTCCTTCTCCAGGGGATCTTCTCCACCCAGGGATCAAAACTGGGTCTCCTGCACTGCAGGCAGATTCCAGAGCTACCAGGGAAGAAAGCACTACCAGGAAGAAAGAGCTACCAGGGAAGTCCAAAGTACATGATTTATCTTTGTGGTATGAAGGTGACTTGGCCCTAAAACTCTCCCACTGATGAACCACTGCCCCCAAATTCGCACCATTAAAGTCTTTGGGGGTAACACATGCGTGCTCAGTCACGCTGGACGTTTTGCAGGTCCATGGACTACAGCTTGCCAGGCTCCTCTGTCCATGGGATTTTTCAGGCAACAATACTGGAGTGGGTAGCCATTTTCTTCTCCAGAGGATCTTCCCGACCCGGGGATTGAACTGGTGTGCTCTGAGTCTCCTGCACTGGCAGGGCATGTTCTTTACCTCTGAGCCACCTGGGAAGCTGAGATCCTTAAACATTAATCTTTAGAAAAGGCTGCTTTGGGATGAAGTATTAAATGAGTTCTGATTAATTCAGGCCATTACAGTGAGTTTTCAAAAAAAAAAAAAAGTGTAGTTTTTAAAATTTAAAGAATTTTCTTTGAATATGAAACTAAAACCTTTCCAATATTTTATCTTAAAATATCCTTGTTGTAGAATTTTGGTGATACTAAATTAAATAGTAGTTGTGTTGTGGCTATTTTGAAGGGTTCTTAACCTATCAAAATAAAATGCTTAAAAACCCTAAACCAGCCTTTATTTTTCCTCTTCTCTTTTCTCTTCTTTCCCCTTCTCCCCTCCACTCCCTTCATCACTCACACCTTCCACTCCCCTCTCCTCTCTCAAGCATCTTCTCTTTCACTATGAAAACCTCAAAGTCTGAAAGCCACAAGATTAAGGGATATCTTTTTTGAAACATCATTAGTGTCTTGTCTGGTAACAAATAATGCTCAGGTTAGTTCATATTAGTCATCAGTTCTCCTGAAGGTCTTTAGAGTTTAAAGCATAGTGTAGACCATTTTGGAAAGGAGAGAGGGGAAGATGCTTCATGTCATTACTCAGGTGCAGGACATCAGGGCCGGACAGCTTGGGATGCATATGGGTTTTGGTGGACAGTGGGTAGAAAGGGAAAGAAAGCAGGACCACAGAAAAAAGAGAGGCCCCAAATGCAATGTATCTGAGTTCACAGTCTTATCCAGTACCAGACCAACTGGAAAAGTATGATGAAATTACTTGAAATTGAGGGTGTTCAAAAAGCATCTATAGCTTCTTTCTCCAATTCACATTATGACTCATGCCAGCCTCATTCAGGACTGTCGACTTCTTCTTTTTAGGGAAGATAATGTCTCCTTCAATGAAGTCCCCATGAGAGTCTTCCCATGTACAGTGAATGCCCATTTCTCTGTATCTCCAATACCCCCGTAGGGAATCACCACCCCCCACCCCCGATCTTTAATGGTACCTTTCAGTCCAAGGGATTTAGGGGGGCCCCAAGTCTCTGTCTTTGCCCAACTACCCACTAGCCTTAGAACTGGACACTTGACTCTGTTCTGGCCACACAGAAGCAATCAATCTTGCTGGCCACAAAGACGGACGGGCGTGTGATCCAATCCGAGCTCATCTGAGCCCTCCCTTGAGCCTTCCAGAGCTCTTGAAAGAGATGGTATCTCTTCAAAGATGGTATCTCTGAGATCCCGAGTCCAGAGGTCTGTGTAGACTCAAGCTTGCTGGGGACCGGTCTGTGACCGTACGTGCAGACCAGGGTGGTGCGCTGGTGAGGACCGCTTTCAAATCCAGAGTTCAGTCATGTCTAGACGTCTAGGAAATTCTTTTTCCCTTATTAAGCCAGATTGAGTTAGGCTTCTGCCCCTTGTTACCAAAGGCCACAGAGGAATGTCCAGTTTTGGTATGAGGCCCTTTCCTCTGAGAGAAAGGGAAGTGTGACTGAGATCTTTGGGATCTCGGGGAAGACAGTCAATTCAGATTCTTTCATCTGTATCTTCAGCACACTCACCTCCTTGGAGTCCCATGAGGAGGGAGACTAGGAAGCAGAGTGGAGAGAAACAGGTCTCTCCCAGGGACACCTTCCATTTTCACTGGTGTCTGGTTTAATCATAATGGAGAATCGTATCAGGGCCAGTAACTCGGAGGACCTGTTAGAAAGCTGGCCATGTACAAAGCTCATGACAGACTAGACAGGGACTGTTACTGTTTTCTTCTGCTCCTCTCTAGATTATTTATACTTCACTGAGGGCTGAGAGGCTATACTCTCCTTGCTAATTTCCAAATCCCGTACTGGAATGTGCCCAGCCTGCTCTTGGAGATTTCCCTGGGAAGGCCGAGGAGCCGTCGTCAGAGACAAGACCCGATTCTAATAGAATTCAGAGTTGGAACAGTTCTCTTCCCACTGACGGTTGTCTCTCAGTAAACAGGCAGGACAGCTCCAGACTGCAGACGCCTTGGTGGCTTGAAACTTGGAATGCATGTTGCTGCTGCCTGACTGAAACATTCCAGTGAATCTTTATGGGCTCTACCATCCCCAGAAAGAATAAGTCTTAACCACAATAAAATGTATCCTCATGGATCCTCACATCAAAAATTTCTCAAATGCTTTATCCAAGATCAAAAGTGAAAACAGGGCTTCCCTGGTGACTCAGTGGTAAAGAATCTGCCTGCCAATGCAGGAAACGTGGGTTCAGTCCCTGGTCCAGAAAGATCCCACATGCCACAGAGCATGTGAGCCTGAGAACCACAACAGCTGAGCCTGTGCAGTAGAGCCTGGGAGCCACAATGCTGACGGCTATACATGCCTAGAGCCTGTGCTCCTCAGCAAGAAAGGCCACTGCAATGAGAAGCCCGAGCATCACAACCAGTTTCTGCAACTAGAGGAAAGTCTGCACAGCAACGAAGACCCAGCACAGCCAAAAATAAATAATTAAAAAAAATTTTAAGTGAAAACAAAAAAACATCCCTGAAGGAAAAGGTGAATCGTATGGCCTAACATTAGGATATTGTTTCTTGGTGTCCACCTCCAACATATGGTAATTTTCAATGACTGACAGATGAAATGACTAAGAGGGAGACGGAAAATTGTTTACTCCTGGTAGCAGGGACAGAGCTCTGTTTACTAAAAGTCTTTAAAAAGGACATCAGGCTGTTTCGCAATAAGAAAAACTTCACTTGGAAAGGAAAGCAGCTATAATTCTGAAACCTAGAACATAAACACAAATGCACAATCAAAAAGGAACATTAGAATAAAATGCGTAAATGGCTTCCCAAAGAGAACCTAGTCTTCTACTCATTCACGCAAGAAATCTTTGCTTGTATCTGACATTATTTAGGGACCTGCTAACAAGGTGGTGATGGGAAGAGGAAGAAGATGGAGAGGAAGATAAAAATGAGGAAAAACTTCAGAACTCTTAGTATTATTGACTGTGGAGAGCATTTTTATTAATACAAGATAATATATTTATCTAGAAATTAAAAGCATGAAAGCGTAATCCTCAAAATATTATCTTGATTCACTCTGCTGTTAATAATGCCTAGAAAATATTTCAATGATAGCAATAAATTAGAAGTAATAATAACAGATCTGGACTGATTTGGACTCAGGTTTTTGTGTTCGTTTATTTGGCTATACAATATTTTTTCTATCTATAAGTTTCAGGTGTACAGCATTATAATTCAGCATCTGTATATATACAACAAAGTAACCGCTCCCACAAGTCTAGTTACCATCCACGCGATACAGGTGACTCCCTTCACCCATTTAGTTCACCCCTCACCCTCCTCTTGTGATAACTGCTAATCTGTTCTCTATATCTACGAATTTGCTTTTGTTTTATATTGTTTCCTCTTTATGTTTCACGCATGAGTGAAATCATAATGGTATTTGTCTTTCTCTGTCTGACTTATTTCACTAAACACTATACCTTCCAGTACTCTTGCCTGGAAAATCCCACGGACAGAGGAGCC
The DNA here is from genome assembly GCF_016772045.2 of Ovis aries. NCBI lineage: Eukaryota > Metazoa > Chordata > Mammalia > Artiodactyla > Bovidae > Ovis > Ovis aries. The sequence continues at coordinate 43,178,258 of NC_056073.1, forward strand.
TGGTAGGCTGCAGTCCATGGGGTCGCTGAGAGTTGGACACGACTCAGTAGCTTCCCTTTCACTTTTCACTTTCCTGCTTTGGAGAAGGAAATGGCAACCCACTCCAGTGTTCTTGCCTGGAGAATCCCAGGGACGGTGGAGCCTGGTGGGCTGCCATCTATGGGGTCGCACAGAATCGGACACGACTGAAGCGACTTAGCAGTCGCAACAGTATACCTTCAATATCCATTCATGTTGTTGCAAATGGCAGAATTTCATCATTTTTATGGTTGAATAATATTCCCTGGTATATAGACCACATCCTCTTTATCCACTGATGGATGTCTAGGTTGTTTCTCTATCTTGGCTCTTTTAAATTCTATTACAATGAACCTAGGCTTGCACATGTCTTTTCAAGTTAGTGTTTTCAAGTTCTTTGGACAAATACCTGAAAGAAAATTGCAGGGTCATATTGTATTTCTAAATTTTCTGACTCATCTCCATACTGTTTTCCATAATAGCTGTACCAGTTTAGTCTCACCAATAGCATCTGTGGGGTTCCTTTCCTCCACTTCCTCTCTAACACTTACTATTTCTTGTCTTTTCGATCATAGCCATTTTAACAAGTGTGAGGTGATATCTCATCGTAGTTTTGATCTACATTTCCCTAATAATTAGTGATGTTGAACATCTTTTCATGTGCCTGTTGGCCATTTGTATGTCTTCTTTGGAAAAAAAAAGCTGTTCAGATTCTGCCAATTTTTAATCCAGTTGCTTATTTTCTTGTTGCTATTGAGTTGTGTGCATTCTTTATTTATTCTTGATATTAACCCACATCAGGGATATATTCACAAATATCTTCTCCTATTCCATCGGTTACCTTTTTGTTTTGATGATGGTTTCTTTCACTGAAACCAGAAAGAAAAAGAAAAACAAACACTGGGTCTCCCCTGGCTCCCTCCAACTTGAGTTGCATCTTTGGTAAACAGGACCAGTGCTGAAATCTAACATCTGGGCCTTGAAAAGTCCAAATCTTCATACTGAACGTCTGACTTCAGTACCTATGTATTTTCATTTCACAGGCTTCAACTTTAACATTATAGACAGTGTCTCACATGTACGTCTTCTACCAATCTTCTTTCTCCAAACCAATTACTTTTTTCCAAGCCCTTTTTTATGAGCAGCTTATTTTCTGCTAAAGCTCCTAAAACAGGCAGGGTTGTGTATTATCATCGTGGAACCACCACCGTGACAGGAGAAAACAGAAAATTCAGTGATTGTGTTTCCCTTGTCAGATTTCTTCCTGTGTTACATTTGTTAAAACTCTGGGAGTCTGTAGCCATTCCCTTTCCCAACAAACGGCCCCTTTAAAATACAACAAAACAAAGCTATAATTCAAGCTAAGACAGTCACAGAGATGAAAATTAGAGAGCATGTTTGAGGATTGATATAAAGAATTACTCTATTTCTTAAGCTCTCAGAGGAGAGATGTATGTATGAGCCTCCTTGTTTATTTCTTTCTCCCTTTGCCACAGAATTTTCAATGTCTGTACAAAGTCTAGGAATATTTTTCTTCCATTCTCAATCATCTTGCGCTTCTGATTCTTCAAACTATGTTGCCCCTGACTGCTCTGTAGGCATCAGAACTGTGCCCCTGGCTATGAGAGTGTATCTACATAAACCAAACTCAAGATTGCAGTTAGAGGAAGAGGAAAGACTCTGAAGATTCCTCCAGCACTGTCGACAGATTTGGGGAAGGAGGTGGTTGGTGTGTGTAGGTAGATGTAGTTTTCTCTGTCTTTAATCAGGCATTTTCATAATTATCAGACTGTCGGGAAAGAGAATCTGTTGATGTTGCCTTTGACGGTAGGAGAAATGGAAACACAGGAAGATAAAGTTATTTGGCTCAGTGTCATGAAGCAAATTTACCATGGCATGCTTCTCAGCTAAAACTGTTTTCAAAGCCCTCACACTCTTTTTTTTTTTTTTTCTTTCACCTGCATCAATAGAAAACGATCATATGTTCCTTTTGGCTTAGGAAATGTAGTGGAATTTGATGAGGAAGAAAGCTGACATAATTATGCATGGTTATCAAGCTTCCAAAGTAAATGAAACCCTGCAAGTAAATAAAAATTTAACTCATACCAAACTTAAAAGGGTTTGGGTTTTATAACTTCACTGACCAGCTTGGACGGTCACCTGAGTGCCCAAAGAACTGCTTACTTTTCGGAATGTTTCATACTTGTAAAAATTGATAATGTATCACTGTCGGGTCTAATTTTCTTTCCTGTTCTAAGAGGAAAGGTCAGTCCCCTCCTTCTTATTAAATTTGAAAAATAAATTACCACAGCAGTATCTCAACAGACTTAATGTGTTTATTTGACTCGGAAGAATGTGAAATTATTGAGCAACAGCTCATGGGAGGGGGGGAAGACCAGTTTGTTTTGTTTGAGAAACTAACTTCTACTCTATCTGCTGAAAAGATGGTTATTGACAGTTGTGTATCTTGGTCATGAGCACAGACCTAAAACTTTATCAGGAGGAAATAAAACTAAAGTTGAAGTTACAGTTGATGAAATAACTTTTACCTGCATAGGGCGATTGCTTCAAAGAAAACGTCAAATGTTTGAACTCCCTATCCTTTTGTTATTGGACAGGGAAGAAGGAAATATTTCATAGAGAGAAACTACTCTGTTGAATATTGAAAGAATTTAAAACAAAAATATCAGTATTGACATAATTTTAGATACAGAATTATAGATTAGAAAATATTTACCCCCTTTTTTCATAGTTTAAGGGAAAAAATCATTTTTCCAATATCAGTGATTCAAATGCATTAAACATAAGATAGGAAAAGTTCTTTCTATTCTCTTCAAAAGTGAAGACTATTTTCTTTAAAATGTAACCTAGGATAGTGGCTGCCAGGGCCTGGAGCGTGCAGGAAATAGGGAGATTTGGGGCAAAAAATGCAATAAAAAGTTGTAGTTATGCAAAATCAGTAAGTTCTGGAGACCTAAGATATAGAATGGTGACTGTCATTAACAATACTCTATTGTATTCTTGAATGGGTTGCCATTTCCTTCTCTGGAGGATCTTCCTGACCCAGGGACTGAACCCATATCTCTTACATCTCCTGCATTGGCAGGTGGGATCTTTACCACTAGTGACACCTGGGGAGCCCCTGAAATTTGCTGAGCGATCCTAAATGTTCTCACCACACACACCACACACACACACACACACACACACACACACACACACACACACACACAAATGGCAACTATGTGAGGTGATGGATATGTTAGTTAGCTTGATTGCAATGTCTACATATCACAATGTCTGCATATAGCAAAACATGACACTGTCCATATTAAATATATATAAATTTGTTTGTCAGTTTGAAAAAGCTGAAAAAAATTAAAAATAATAAAAAATAAGATGCAACTTAACCTTTTATGATGAATGAGACTGAGTAAGGAAATGTTAAGGGAGAACTTTGGAACAAATTATCCCTGAATTTCTAATGTATAGATGACTCATCTGTGATGAAAGTTAATTACTATTATTAATTATAATTATGACTTTGAGGCAGTGTTTTGAGAATCTTCCAGGGCTTTCTGATTCTGACAGCACCTGTCAGAGGGAAGTACTGGGGAGGAACTTGTCTCCAAGGAAGAAAGAATTTCTGGGATTTGTCAGAGGTCACACAGTCCCAGAGGGAACTGGAAGGTCATCCATAATTTCCCTCCAAGCCACCCTCAACTCATCTGTGAACGTAGATTCAGTCGCGGAGGAGAGGTGAGGTCAGCGGACTAGAGCCGAATAGGATTCCTACAGATAACAGACCTATGACCCAGAATGCAGTTTTCTGCCAAAAATATCAGCTTGTAAACGCGTTATCTCAAAGGAGAGCTGGTGTCAGCAGGTGGCCTGTGGCTTGATGATGAAACTGGAAAGTTGAACTATTGCATTAAGAAAAAGAACCTAAGAACTCATGTGGGATTCCCTGACGAGGAAGCTCCCTGATTTCAGTCCCAATCTGTAAAACACAAGGGAAACCTGAATATGTTTTTTTTTTTTTTCCCAGTCTGACATGATTGATTATTATGAAGTTCAAGTTCTGTGAATTAAAGAACAACCAACTGTAGTGTTGATGGTGGTCTTGACCCACCACCAATCACTGTGCTCCCAATAAAATGCTCTTATCAAAAGACTGTTACACTTAAAGCATTTTCACCAAAATAAAACTGCGCCTTTCTCAGTCTCCCATAAAGACAAATTGACATGAAGTTACAACAGGCCAAACCAAAGACAAGCCTGAGACTCTACCTCTTTCTATCTCAGCCCAGGAAAAAAGGTAAGAAAAATCACATGCCCGTGCTCATGGCAGAGCAGTGATGTAATAATAAGAATAACAACAAAAGCAATAACAGCAATAATATCTATCATTTAGTATCAATACTGAGACCAGAATGGAAGCTTTCTTGTAAGCCCCACAAATAGTCTCATTTGTACAGAGGTGGAAGTTGTGTAGCTTTCCTAAGCTACAAAATTACAAAGCTCAGAACACGACACAGGAAGGGGATCAAATTAGATACTGTCTGATACTGGAACCAAACCCTTAGAGAGAAGAGGAATCTTTGTGATTCTCGTCTGGATATGAAAAGATGAGGAAACATACTGCTGATGCTTGGACAGCATGAGTTTGAACTGCATGGGTTCAAAACTCCACTTACGTGTGGATTGTTTCAATAAATATATTAGAACATTTTTTTGGAGATTTGCAACAATCTGAAAAAAAACACACAGATGAATGGAATAGCCTAGAAATATTAAAAAATTAAGATAAAGTTGGATATTACATGAATACATAAAATATCTGTACTAGACACTAGTATAGTCTGCCTTCTCATTTCTTTGAGACACATTCTGAAGATATCTGCTAAAATAACTTTCAGCAAATGTAATTCGTGTCTTATCAGATTCTTACTCCAAGGACACCCCTGGCCTCCTACTCCCCATAAGAATAAAGCCAAGGTCTAGGTCATGAAGCTGTCTCTTTCCCTGGCTTTTTCCCAGTTCTCACTTTCCTGTATGATCTGTATGCTTCTTCCAACAAAGCTTCCTTTACAAGCCACTCTCATGAAGCTCTAGTCCAACGACTAACATGGAGCAAAATGTTAATAATTAGACTTTAATTCTCACTATCCTTTCCTACCCTTAATCGGTTAACGATTAGCAGAGCTCCATGAAACACCATCCTCAATAAAACTATGACTTGCTCTCTTTTACCATCTTCAAAATTCAAACATTTCCATCAGCTCTTACTTCAATTAGAGTAAAATGTTTACCACCTGCCAGGGTTTCAGAGCCCTCCATGGTTTTAATGAGCTTCCCTGATGGCTCAGATGTTAAAGAATCTGCCCGCAATGTAGGAGATGCAGGTTCAACCCTTGAGCAGCGAAGATTCCCTAGAGAAGGGGATGGCAACCCACTTCAGTATTCTTGCCTGAAGAATTCCATGGACAGGGGCGCCTGGCAGGTAACAGTCCATGGACTCTCGAAAAATTGGACATGACTGAGCAACTAACACTTCCACTTTCACTCTTGATTTCCTACTTTTGTATTCTAATCCCCTATAACGAAAAGGACATCTTTCTGTTGGTGTTAGTTCTAGAAGGTCTTGTGGGTAGTCACAGAACCGTTTAACTTCAGCTTCTTCGGCATTAATGGTTGGGGAATAGACTTGTATTTCTGTGATGTTGAATGGTTTGCTTTGGAAACGAACCCAGATCATTCTGTCATAGAATGGATTACATAGGCCAAGGGCAATGCCAAATGGCAATCCATTGGAGGTTTATTTTGATGAAAAGATTAAAAGGATGTGGTATTAGAATACTACTTAGAATGGAATTGGTATTTTGAAACTCTGAAAGCATTCCTTTTGGAGCATTGTTTATTCTGTCCACGTTGGCAGATATTTTCTTCTAAGGGGAAGCAAAATTGCCTGCAGTGTAGTCCTTGTCCAATAATGCCAAGTGTCAGTGGGGGATGGAAGAGAACAGTGAGGTTTCTTTATCTAGGTCAGAAAGAGTAGAAAGAACTCCTTCTGTTGGGTAAAGCATTCACCCATTGTGATAGAATTCATAGTAACCCTGACTGATTTTCATAGTCAAGACAAATTCCTTCTGCCTCCAGCAGCTAGTCAAATTACCTTATTATTTTTTAAGTTCATGGCTCTAAAGAATTAACCTACAACAGAAACAACCAAAGGTGTTTTCTCCAGAGTGCAAAGGGCTCCAGTTTTGCAAACTGTTACTCTTCTTGTCCCTAATGCATATACTGCATTTTCTACCTCTTTGCTCTTATCTGAGATGTGGTGGTGGTGGTGGCGGTGGTGGTTTAGTCACTCAGTCGTGTCCGATTCTTGTGACCCCATGGACTGCAGCCCATTCAGCTCCTCTGTCCATGGGATTCTCCAGGCAAGAATACTAGAGCGGGTTGCCATTTCCTTCTCCAAGGGATCTTCCTGACCTGTATCTGTCTTTTATGCATTTCCAGTCTTCACTCAACTTTCAAAGAGTAAATTGATTTCACCTTCTTCCATGAGCACCCCAGGTTCAGGGGTCTTGCCTTCTGGAAGTTTTACAGCCCTCATTCTTTTGAATATTCACTATTTACTCACCCTCTGGTTGTATTTCTGTGTGTATTCCATGAACCTCCCTCCAAATATCTGTAAGCTCCTTCAGGAAGGAGAATGCCTTTGCTTTCTTTTTCTGGAATCACTAATTACTTGGAATTTTTTTCTGTGGGCTAGATTCGTATTTTTAAAAGATGGCAATGTCCCACTGGTGGGCCCAAGGACCTGGCAGTCTGTTTTAGAGATGAATAAATCGAGGCTCAGTACGTGGACTATGATCGTGCAAAATTCAATAGAAGAGTCTTGAGTGTGCAAACACTGCCCTTCTCATTTTTATCCTAACTTGCCACCCTCCGTATGACCCTCATGACAGTTTGAATCACAGTTTTTCTGCCTCTAAATGTCTTTAGTCTCTGGTCTCTGTATTAGTTTGCTAAATCCTCTGTAACTAATTACCGCAGATGGAATGGCTAAAACAACAGAAATGTATACTCTCCATTCTGGAGGCTAGAAGTCCAAGATCAAGGTGCTGGCAGGGTTGCCTTCTTCCGAGGCTTCTCTCCTCAGTTGGTAAATAACGGCCTTCTCTCTCTGTTTTCTCCTTCCCTGTCTTTAAGTGCCATGTGTCTGATTTTCCTCCTCTTATAAGGACACTTGGGCTTCCCTTGTAGCTTAGCAGGCAAAGAATCCACCTGCAATGTGGGAGACCTGACTTCGATCCCTGGGTTGGGAAGTTCCCCTGGAGAAGGGAAAGGCTACCCAGTCCAGTATTCTGGCCTGGAGAATTCCATGGACTGTATAGTCCATGGGGTCATAAAGAGTCAGACATGACTGAGCGTCTTTCACTATAAGAACACCAGTCGTATTGGATTAGATTAACTCCCCCTCCCCCTCCCCCCAATAGCCTCATTTTAACTTAATATCTTCTGGGAAGATACTGTCTCCTAATATGGTCACATTCTGGGATACTGAGCTTTCCTGGTGGCTCAGATGGTAAAGAATCTGCCTGCCATACAGGAGACCCAGGTTCAGTCCCAGGGTCAGGAAGATCACCTGGAGAAGGGAATGGCTTCCCACTCTAGTATTCTTGCCTGGAGAATCCCAGGGAAGGAGGAGCCTGGTGGGCTTCAGTCCATGGGGTCACAAAGAGTAGGACACGACTGAGTGATTAACACTTTCTGAGATATTAATCTAGGGCTGCAGTGCATGAATTGAGGGGTGGGACTGGGAACCACTGTGTTCGTAATAGTCCCCTTTCGTCTTTTTTCTTTCTTCCATTTACTCTGTGGTGGAGGCTTCCTACAGCTATTAAAATTAATCTGAACTACACATATTAGTTCCTCTCCTTTGAAGTCAGATCAGTATCAATACTCAATACTCTGTTATAACCTATATGTGACGAGAATCTAAAAAGGAGTAGATATATGTGTCTACATAACTGATTCACTTTGCTGTACAGCAGAAAATAACATTGGAAATCAACTATATGACAGTAAAAAGTAGTTAGGGAAAATCAGCCTGTGAAAGTTCTGCCCATGTGATTGTCCTATGTTTCTTCTGCCTTGCTAAAGCCCCTTTAGATATTTATATTGACTGAAAATATGTTTAAATCATTCGAGCCTAGAACCTAATGCTCTTTCACAGATAAACCAGTATTTTTGCAAGATTTGAATGAAACATTTTTAGCAAAAACAAAAAAAAAAGAGAGAGAGAGAGAGAAATAAACAGAAAAGAAGAGTTAACTTTCTCAACAAATTGAATTTTTAAAAAAAGAGAGAGAAAGAAAATGGGTCCTTCACAGTTTAATAGAAACAGCAGTGCCATGACAGCTTTAGAAAGTTCTCTGACATTTTTCATTTCTACTGAGGCTCCACCCACCCTCTTATTCACAGAGTTCTCAATGCCAAGGAGCTACGCCACTGCCATTCCCAATACTGGCTCTGCCCCCAAAGGAGATCAAGTTACATTTGGTTTTTCTTCATAGCTAAGTTTTTGGTGAGGTATCAGGCAATTGCCAAGACATGTCAGAAAATATCTGTCTGGTTACCTAAGTCTACACTCAATCAGGCAGTGAAATAGAACATCTAGAGTAGCTACGTGGAATTAAAAATAAGACATACCCTGGAGACAGCCCTTTCTACTCAAGAGCTTTCTGATGAAATGACGCAACAAATAGATTTCACCCAAAGGCGACGGAGGGTAAAATCTGCGGATCAAAATAGCTGGAACGCATGACTCTGAGTCTTAAATATAAGACCTCAGTGCAATTAAGTTGCATGTAGTTCTATTTTTCATCCCGTATAATCTCAAAGGACATTATTGTAACTGGGTGCATTTTACTTTCCATCTTAATTATCCATCCTTGCTTAGGGCATGGAGCTGTCTTGTTCTATCCAGAAGGCCACCACGACAGTTGGGCAGGCAGTTTTTGACATGTGGAACACATAAAATAATTTTACTTCGATGGGTACTCTTAGTAATGGGTCAAACAAAAAATATTTCCTCTGAAATCTTATCTGTAAGTGAGATCTATTTTTTTTTCAAATCGTATTTCCAAGAAGAATGAATTACACCAGTTTCACAGCTGACTTTTCATCCTAAAAGGTCACTCGTGAAATATTCTTGCAACTATGAATAGTTATTTTTAGAGGTAATAAAGGGAAGCAGGGAGATGACACACACTCTGAAAATCCCTTCTGCACATTGGCTTTCATCTTCTTATGATGAATGTTCCCTAAGCAAGTAACCTGCCAGCAGAAGAACACTCCAGGCATTCTCAAGCTTGAGAAAGTGATGCAAAACAGGAGAGGACTAGCTGTTGATCTTTTTTTCAGGTTTCTGATCATTGTATTAACACAAGGAGGCTTGGGATCCAACATCAGATAACAGAAAAGGGTGGAGATCACAAGCCTGCATATTAAGAAGGTGAAACCTTTCTTCCCTGAATGATATCCTGCTTGGGAGAAGTACACTTCATGGCAGTGTTCATAGTTACAAGCGAGGGACTTCACTGGGAGTCCAGTGGCTAAGACTTCACCTTCCAATGCAGAAGGTTCGGGTTTGATCTCTGGGAGGGGTCCTAAGATCCCATAGGCCACATGGCCAAAAAACCAAAACGTGAAAGAGAAGCAATTCTGTAACAAGTTCAATAAAGACTAAAAATGGTGCACATCAAAAAAAATAAAACAGTTAGGAGTGGCCAGTATTAACTGAGCCTCTCCTTTGTTACTTGTGTTGCTCATATAGCCATCAACCAGTTCCCCTTTGTCTTCCTGAGCCAGCAGGAGAGAGAGGCAGTAAACGGAGAGTGTGTGTGGTCATGGGGAGAGTCCCTTCCAGTTAAATCCAGGGCTTCATGTGGGAGCCACATTCCACTTAAGCAATGTCATTCAGTTCAGTTCAGTTCAGTCGCTCAGTCATGTCCAACTCTTTGAGACCCCATGAATCGCAGCACGCCAGGCCTCCCTGTCCATCACCAACTCCCGGAGTTCACTCAGATTCAGTCCATAGAGTCTGTGATGCCATCCGGCCATCTCATCCTCTGTCGTCCCCTTCTCCTTTTGCCCCCAATCCCTCCCAGCATCAGAGTCTTTTCCAATGAGTCAACTCTTCGCATGAGGTGGCCAAAGTACTGGAGTTTCAGCTTTAGCATCATTCCTTCCAAAGAAATCCCAGGGTTGGTCTCCTTGAGAATGGACTGATTGGATCTCCTTGCAGTCCAAGGGACTCTCAAGAGTCTTCTCCAACACCACAGTTCAAATGCATCAATTCTTCAGCACTCAGCCTTCTTCACAGTCCAACTCTCACATCCATACATGACCACAGGAAAAACCATAGCCTTGACTAGACGGACCTTAGTTGGCAAAGTAATGTCTCTGCTTTTGAATATGCTATCTAGGTTGGTCATAACTTCTTCCAAGGAGTAAGTGTCTTTTAATTTCATGGCGGCAGTCACCATCTGCAGTGATTTTGGAGCCCCCAAAAATAAAGTCTGACACTGTTTCCACTGTTTCCCCATCTATTTCCCATGAAGTGATGGGACCGGACGCCATGATCTTTGTTTCCTGAATGCTGAGCTTGAAGCAATGTCATTAGGGTTTCCCAAGTGGTGAAGTAGTAAAGGATCCGCTTGCCTATGCAGAAGACGTGGGTTCGATCCCTGGGTTGGGAAGATCCCCTGGAGGAGGAAATGGCAACCCACTCCGGTATGTTTGCCTGGAGAATCCCATGGACACAAGAGCCTGGCGGGCGACAGTCCATAGGGTCGCAAAGAGTCAGACATGACTGAGCACAGCGCAGCAGTGATGTTACCTAACCTCCATTAGAATGCTTCCTTCTCCTCCTATTTATCAGTGCTCCGAAGTCCTATTTACAACCCTCTGCAGTTGTTTCATGACCAAAATCTTCTAATGAGGAGGGAGAGGGGAAAAAATGGCGTTCACATAATTCACTGCACTTTTCAGGACTGAATGGGACTCTTTCTACCTAGCCTGCTTCTCTGAATTGCAGCCTGCTCCTCTTAAGAACTGTCTCATCAACACTCTCTTCATCCACCTGGGAGAGGCTCCAAACACCCAGATCAAGAAAATAACCTCCAACATGTGGCTACAAATAAGGTAACGCTGAGTCACAGGCCGTATTTACTGGCTCGTTGCGCCGAGTTACCTAAGGAGGCCCTCACCCGCCATGCCCCTAAGCCCCTCCCAGTTACCTCTGGGATTCCCCTGGTGCTTCTCGTCGGTGCTCAACCGCCGAGGGACCTCTGCTGTTTGTCCACATAGGCCTGGGCGATGTCTCCACCTACCTCTGCATTCGGATCCACCGCCAGGGTATAAATCCTGAGCTTCTCCCAGCTGTGGGCCTGTGGGCACCTGTACCGCGGTGTTTACCGCCTGTAAACAAGCAGAGGCCTCTCCTCACTCGGTGCTGTGTGCTCTGCTCAGTCGCTCCAATCATGTCCAACTCTTTTTGACCCTATGGACTATAGCCCACCCCATGGACTGCAGGCCATCAGGCTCCTCTGTCCATGAGATTCTTCAGGCAAGAATACTCAAGTGGGTTGCCCTGCCCTCCTCCAGGGAATCTTCCAGACCCAGGGATAGAACCTGCATCTCTTATGTCTCCTGCCTTGGCAGGTGTGTTCTTTACCACTGGGGCCACCTGGGAAGCCCCCTCCTCATTCTGTTTCTGCCCTAATATGTGCTGTCCTTTGTCACTGAGGGGCTTCCCTGTGGCTCAGCTGGTAAAGGATCCCCCTGCAGTGCGGGAGACCTGGGTTCAATCCCTGGGTTGGGAAGATCCCCTGGAGAAGCGAAAGGCTACCCACTCCAGTATTCTGGTCTGGAGAATCCCATAGACTACAGCCCACGGGGCCACAGAGTCGGCCGAAACGGAGAAACTTTTACTTTGTCACTGAGGCCTCGAAGCACTTCTGCAAGAGCATCCATTTCTCTCAATTCCCCTTTCAGTTTCTGTATTCAGTTCCTCTTTTTTAAAATAATAAATAAATAAATAAAATTCCGTTCCTTTTGTGAGAAAGGGCTTACCTACTCCTCAGGCCCCAGGGTCTGGCCACCAGCTTTCCCTCACCTCTAACTCCAGGCTTTTTTTGTGCAAATCTCCTCAAACGTCCTTCCTTTCCATGCAAATCAATATGCAAACAGGCCTGGAGGCTTCTTCTCTACCAGCAGTTCAACATTCCTGATGGTAATCATTTGAGTACAGCATCCCTGAAACCTGAAATGGTATTTGGTAATTAATTCTTGTGTCTTTCACAACCACCACCACAGAGCTGGGAATGGCAGTCAAACAGGAGACCCAGAAAATGCCTGTTGACTGATGCTGGGTCACAGTCACTCAGTCGTGTCCCCATGGACTATAGCCTGCCAGGCTCCTCTGTCCATGGATTTCTCCAGCAAGGATACTGGACTGGGTTGCCGTCCCCTTCTCCAGGGGAACTTCCTGACCCAAGGAGCAAACCCAGGTATCCTTCATTGCAGGTGGATTCTTTACCATCTGAGCCTCCAGGGAAGCTGTTGACTGATTATTTTTTTCAATTAATGCCTCTCTTGCTATGAATGACCACCTGTGGAAGCTGGAGGCCAGATCTCAGTTATAAAACTACACACCTAACAAAAAGGTCTGGAACTAAAAGGTCTCAGGTCATTTCACTGTTTCTGGAGAACAGAATGAACCTGCCTGAATCAATGTGACACAGAAGAGCTCTCAGTCACTGATATGACTACTGGGTTGTTGGCTGGTGTATAAAATCTTAGCTAGTGTTTGTCCCCCAGTCCAAGTCATCTGAGTCATTGCGGTTGTACCGGGTATGGCATCCCAATTTGGAGATGCCTGCTTGCCTCTTCGTGTACAGGCAAGCAGTCACTAGTTGTCTCATCTCCCTCAGGAAAAGCATCTCAGTTGGGCGTTGGGACTAAATATGAGCCAGAGGGAACATTCTGATAGCAGTTACATGGGCTTCAGCTGTCTAAGGACTTTGGGAGCAGCTAATTGTCAATGAGTCAGGAGGTTGCCAGGGCCCCCAGCAAACTGCTCTTTCTGGTAAGTTAGCTCTGCCTCAGGTCCAAGAGGGGTTATGAAAGAGTTGCAGGTTAGAGAAGGAAGGTTTCCCCTTTCCCTGATGTTTATAGAAAAGCTTTATGATGTTAAAGCTTTTCTACTCATCCAAGGAGAGAAATCTGAGCTAGCTAAAGAGTTCTACTCTGAATTATTTGGAAATAGGAGAAATGGAAGCAGAACATATGAAACAAGATGATACCGGATAGGAAAAAGTTAGGACAAAGACAAAAAGAAACATTCCCTTCCTGGGGAGCCTTTAGGAACACATGGCCATGAATTCATAGGAGTGAAAAGAATTTATTTGAAAGGTTTTTGTAGCTACTTCGTTCAATCCAGGAGATGACTACAATTCTGTTGAACAAGTGTAATACAGTAAAGAATATTAGAATAAAGTGTGAAGATATCTCTTGAGTCTCCATCTGATTGTGTAAACAGGAAATCTAACTTTCCCAGTAGTCAGTGAAGAACGTCATCCAGGGATAGGAATCAGTGCAACGTGTAGCTTTTGAACACTTTGTTTTGTTTGTCAGTGTATGGAAAGATGCGAAATATATGTCAGAATGAGGTTTCTTTTAAAAAATGTTTTAGAACTATGCTGCTTAAGATTGTTGACTATTAAGTTACAATCTTTTATGGCATCTAACAAGCCAGGAAGTCTGTCTTATTGCTAAGGTGTTAACTAAACATGTAGGGTGTTTATTTACTGTCATAGACAACACATACACTCAGAGATGATGCTCTGAGTTATTGATGGGCCATGACTTCTTTTGCTGCTCCTTCTTCATCCCACGTTTGACCATTTGGATCTCAGCAGTCCCCTTCCTGAGGCAGAGGCCACTGGGCAAGTCTGCACAGACAGGTATGAGAGGCAGGTGGCATCTTCTGCAGATGGAGCTTCCATTGAAAACTTCCCCTGAAGGAGGTTCTGGCTTTTCTGTCAATTGTGTGTCTTCCCTCACTTCTGTTCTCTGTTTTGATAGTTTCACCTCTGAGCGCCTTAGTCAGCTGAAGCAAGAGATACAACCTAAAAGAGTTCTACAGTATTTATAAAGCACATGCTATATACCAGACACTATTGCTGGTCCTGGGGATATACTAATGAACAACACAGCCTAGATATCACTTATTAAATTATCTTAATTTATTACCTATTTAGCCATACAATTAAAAGTATTCATGCATGCATGCATGCATGCTAAGTCGCTTCAGTCAGGTCCAGCTCTGTGCGACCCCATAGACAGCAGCCCACCAGGCTCCTCTGTCCATAGGATTCTCCAGGCAAGAACACTGGAGTGGGTTGCCATTGCCTTCTCCAATGCATGAAAGTGAAAAGTGAAAGTGAAGTCGCTCAGTTGTGTCTGACTCTTAGCGACCCCATGGACTGCAGCCCACCAGGCTCCTCCATCCATGGGATTTTCCAGGCATTAAAAGTATACACGTGTATAAAAATGAGTGTATATTCAGCAAATTGCAAGGCAGAAAAAAATCACAAAGGTTAGGATGATAGAAAAAAATTAGAAAGGCCAAGATTAATGGATCTGACTATATAAAAAATTTAAAGTTCTCTTCGTACAAAAATTAATCAAAATTTAGCCATATTTCAAACTCAGGTATTCAATAAATAAGTGGTGAATTTCATTATTTTATGAAGAGTTCACATAAATTTTATAAGAAATATCAATGAAAATTCAATGAAAACAAGCAAAGAATATGAACAACATTTTTAAAGGTAGAACTATAACCAGTTCACAAAAGTGGGAAACCGCTTTCACTATAAAGAGAGGAATTGAAAAAAGAAAGGAAATAAATATTTTTCACCTATAAAATTAAGTCTTTTATGGTAATGCTGACAAATACTAGCAAGGATACCTAAGAAAGAACAGTTTAACTTTTGTCATTGTTGTTAGTTATGCAGCTTATTATTGTCTATATTCCAGCTATAATTGCTCCTTGGCAAAGGCTTTTGCTTTTGCATTAGATGGAATTCAAAGTGGCTGTTTATGTACCCAAGAATTTTGGCCGTGCATAGCAAAATCAGCACAGTGTAATGAAGTACACCTGGAGCTCCTGGAAGGCCTTTTACTGCCTTTCGGTTAGTTTTGAATAGGCTTATTTCCTCTTCACAGAAATGTACACGCACATGGAAGAGATCCTAAAGATAATGCATTCCTGAAGATAATAGCAAACAATATACTCACAATCCACATTTTGTGTTTCTGAAGATTTCTATTTCATGTTCAGCTGGAGAGCAAAGGAAGGTCCTTTAACCTGTCACTGATGGTTAGCAGTTTCTAGGCAGGGGGATCCCAATCTCGATGTCTGTTAGAGCTCTGCTACCAGTGCCTGGGGGCTCCTCAGTCTGCACATGTGTGACTTTCCCACTCACCCAGCCTCCTCCTGGTCTGGAGAGTGGTGCCTTGGAAGATCATATGGCCTGTTCCAAGCAGGATGTGTCCTGAGAGTCCCATTGGAAATACCATCCCCCTTGCCCCCGCCAAAAGACTTTTGCCCTTATAAGATCTGCTATATGTTTCTCATTTGCACATAAGAAGGATTTTTTAAGAGTGGTTTTGAAATGTCATTTGAAATATCTGCTTTATTCTGATGAAAGTTGTTAAGAGCTTTGCTGGATACCATTTAGTGAGAGGCAAGTTGACTTTGGCAAAGAGTTAGGATTGGACTGGTTGGGAAGTGATATTTCCTGGAAACTTCTACAGTGATCCATTTGGTCTTCATAATAAACAAGAGAGACCAATTTACTTACCTAAGAAGATTTTACAGTGCTGTATAAAATATACATTCAGCATATGGAGAACAATTCTTTTACTAGAAAACAAAAATACCTACCAGATATAAAGTTCCATCATTTCCCTTTGGGATTTCTCTTTCCATCTGCCATCAAACTTGGATGGCCAATGACCTTTGCATTTTCAGCCAGGAAAACAATTTCTGTACATGATATAAATGTGTTGTCCCTTGAGAGAAATTTATATGTTGAGCAGTTATTCCTAGAGAGAAAAGACAAAGCTGCTTCTGGACGGTCAGCGTGAGCATCAGGTGTACCATTTCTAGCCATGGGACTTACGTTGAGTCATTTAACTGCTCTGAACCACGCACTTTCAGTTGTAAATTGGGAAGAATCATCTCTGCCTTGCAGAGTTATTATAAAGGTTAGAGAGAGCACATAAAAAGCACCATTGCGGGTATTTCAGAAATACTTATTGCTTTCCTTATCATTAAACGTGATTGAAACCAAAAGAATATCTCTGATGGGAAATGGCACAATATCATATTATGTATATGAGGGAGATTCTTTGAAGTAGGTAACATCTCAAGTTTCTTCCAATTCTACTGCACAAAGGGATTTGTTGGCAGGAATTTGAGATCTACAGTCCCTATTTTTTCAGGTGTAGGACCCTGGATAAGTCACTTACTCTCTTTGAGCCTCAATTTCCTTGCCTGCAACAATAGAAACCAGTGTTACAAAAGTGCTTTGTAAACCATGAAATAGAATCATGACCATGAGCGGGAGAAGATTATGACAAGTTTATTAAGAATTAACATCTAGTGTCAGGGATCACCTGTGTCCTTCTAGTTCCTGGAGCATCTTACCTAGTGAATTTGCACACACGAGATGAAATTATTACTGAAGATGTCCTCCAAATGAACCTATCTGATCATTCAGGGCAGCTTTGAATGAGCCTTATTTTTAGATCCTTGGATTTTATCTGTCAGTCAGTTGTCCCTGCCTGAAGGGAATGCTCCATCTTATTCTTTTGCTGACTGTGTATAACTTTTTTTAGATACAGAGAATACTGTACATATTTCAAATTCACATACTTTCACTCTTTTAGCTGTAAGGCATTTGGCTAATGTTTTGCAGCACTGCTTATGGTGTGTAAGCAACTTCACTTGCTCTTATCTTTTGAGTTTCCATGACTAACACTAGGTATGTGTTAAAACTTTGCATTTTTCATCAAAACTGGTGCTGCCAACGTTTAATACCAGGCCAGTTCTGTTCACAGAAGCGTCTGTATCTGCAGAGCGCAAAATTAATTCAGCTGGCGTGGACACTGGGCAAGCAAACATGATACCTTTCCACTAAGTTGAATTTTCTATTCCTAATCATCTTTATTTTACAGCAACCTGAGATTTCTGTCTACTCTAGTTGAATTGCTCCCAGAAAACACTCCTTTAAAAAGTGGCACTGAGCACTTAAGTTCTGGTTTCTCAGCACACCTTAAGTATAGTGTAAGCCTAAGGCGCTCACAGAGAATTGGGAAGTTAATTCAAGTGGAAAAAAGAATTTGAAGATGGAACAGATAAAGTGGGTGAAACAGTACCATGAAGAACTTGGCGTATCTAGTTAAGACAGTAAATTCTTGAAGATTATTTACTTCCCAGTAAGGAGCAGCCATATTCTTCTATTCTCTTTTCTTATTGACATAAATTTCCAAGAAACTCTAATGTGGTTTTTGCATGTTTTCCTCCAATATTGCATGTTTGTGAAATCTTTGGCTCTAATTTGAGAGAACAATATTAATCCTTTCAGTTTCTCAAAATCATCCCTATGAAGTTGTCCCTCATAGTGTTATACACTATAGGGAAAGCAACCTAAAAGAAAATACATAATGGTATTTTGGTGAGGCAGAATGTTGCCTCATCATTTAAGATATGTTTACAAATAATAAATGATTACATCAGAAGACATTTATGTTGAATAAAAATAGATGAATGGGAAAGGATTAGTATAAAATCATCTGAATTTTCTGTATATAAGTGTGTGTGTGTATACACAGAGAGAGTGTACATTCCATATACATGTATACATTTGTGTATATAGGTGCATGTATAATAGGAATACATATATAGAAAGAAGTTTAGAGGAAAATCAGTACAAATAACATTATAGTTGCTTTTGCTGAGCTGTATTAGATCTGTGTTTATCTACACATTTCTAGATGGTTAAGCCTATATAGAAATAGCAAATGTGTTATTTCAACTCATTTATATGTGTGTGCGTTTATTCTGCTTTACTGTGAAAAGGATTCACAGTGGCTAGTTTTAGGTCACTAAAAGAATCTAAAATTGAGCACCAAGAAACTAAAATGTTTCACAAACTTAAAAACAAAACAAAACAGAGTTTCAATGACCACCACCTAAATCCCCTCCGTCAACACAAACACACACACACAGAGCACACACACAGACGTGTGTGTAATGCACATATGCACACATGTGCACACACACGCACACATACACACACATGCACATATACACACAGCATACACAATTACGTGTATTTTCAAGGAACAAGCAATCCTCCATTCTAGCACTGATAGATGGAAATTAAACAATATAAGTTCAAATATGGATTAGAGAAACATTTTTGTGCTCTGCTGCTGCTGCTGCTAAGTCACTTCAGTCGTGTCCGACTCTGTGTGACCCCAGAGACGGCAGCCCACCGGGCTCCACCATCCCTGGGATTCTTCAGGCAAGAACACTGGAGTGGGGTGCCATTGCCTTCTCCAATGCATGAAAGTGAAAAGTGAAAGTGAAGTTGCTCAGTCGTGTCCGACTCTTCGCAACTCCATGGACTGCAGCCTACCAGGCTCCTCCGACCCTGGGATTTTCCAGGCAAGAGTACTGGAGTGGGTTGCCATTGCCTTCTCCGATTTTGTGCTCTATGGTGACCTAAATGGAAAGGAAATCCAAAAAAGAGGAGATACATATGTATGTATAGCTGGGTTTCCCTGGTGGCTCAGCAGAAAAGAATACACCGGCAAAACAGGAGATGTGGGTTCAATCCCTGGGTCGGGAAGATCCCCTGGAGAAAGAAATGGCAACCCATTCCAGTATTTTTGCCTGGGAAATCCCATGGACAGAGAGAGGAACCTGGGTGGGCTACCATCCATGGGGTTGCAAGTGTCGGACACGACTTGGCAACTAAACCACCAACCATAGCTGATTCACTCTGCTGTATAGTAGAAAGTAATACAACATTGTAAAGCAACTATACGCCAATAAAAAAGTAAAAAAAAATTGTTTTTTAATAAAAAGACAAGATAACAACAAAAACAAAACAAAGAAACTCTAAAATGTATTTTTTTATTTTCATGTACATAAAGAAATGCAGGCAAATTTAGCAAAATATTTCCAGGTAGAAGTTTTATTCTTGTTAAAAGAAAATCAGACCAGTTTAGCAGGATTTATTCGCTTTCAAACAATGGCTGTGTCTTCAAAATTCTTCCTTTAAGTAAATTCACTATTTCTTTATCTTACTCTTAAAGTCTATTTAGGAAACCTTCTATTCATGGAGTGAAAAGTTTAACTCCAGCGAGACCTGAAATTTTCATAATTGCCAAATAACTGAAATTCAATGCAGAGACCCACACAGACAATATTATACAAAGAAGCAGACAACGTAATCACAGCTATGACTGAGAAGAAAGCAAACGCGCATGGCATACAAAGTACTGGGCTGACAATTTGAATTACAAAATTGTACTACAGATTAAAAAAGCACATGGCAAAACAAACAAGCAGGCACCACTCTTTTCAGCATGAGGAACACTTGGCTCTGAGCTAGAAGCGGAAAACACACAGCGGAGAGAGAGTATCTGCAACGTATTAAAACTAAGATGTCTTCACTGACTCCTGCACTGAAATGACAGACGAGAACACAGCCTGTGTGCAAATGATGAAATGTCCTTAATCCCTGTCTCACAAAACCATCACCTCACTAGTACTGCCAGGTTGACAGACAAGGCCTCGGACTTCCCTAGTGAAAGAAAACTTTCCCAACCCACAGCTGAGGAAGAAGAAAACCAGAGATGCTACTCCTCTAAATAGTCACAGAAAACTATGGAAAAGTTAAACAAGAGCAGAGACTAATTAATTAATGAAATCCAAAGGTATCCAGGATTATGTCAGCATGATTCTTTGTGACCATGGTCTTTCCATGGGATTCTCCAGGCAAGAATACAGGAGTGGGTTGCCATTCCCTTCTCCAGGCGATCGTCCCATCCCAGGGATCGAACCTGGGTCTTCTGGATTTCAGGCAGATTCTTTACCCTTGGAACCACCAGGGAAGCCCATGATTAAGCAACAGTATTGGAAATATCAAAATCATATATTAGGAAACGCAACGGGTCCTCCTGACAGTACTCTACCATGGAGACCTTTGTGTGTGATGTCTGACTCTCTGTGACCCCGTGGGTTGCAGCCTGCCAGGCTCCTCTGTTCATGGGATTCTTCAGGCAAGAGTACTAGGGTGGGTTGCCATTCTCTTCTCCAGTGGATTCTTCATGACCCAGGGATCAGACTCAGTTCTCCTGCATTGCAAGCAAATTCTTTACAATCTGAGCCACCAGGCTAGGTCTGTGTATAATATACCAGCGTTTATCACTTTGGATTCTGACCCGTGCTCTTGTTTAACATATGAGTGCATGAGTGCAGTGGCAAATTGATTGAAGATTGCTCAATCATTCATCTCGCCGACCATTCAGTGGAAATGCATTTACTTATTTACTTATACATTTTTGACAATTCTAACTGCATACTTTTAATTGTACAAGGTGATGAGTTGATATACATTAGGGAAAGATTACCAAGATCAATATAATTAACACATCCACCATCTCACCTACCTAGTTTTTGTGTGTGTGTGTGTATTTGATGAGAGTGCTTAAGATCTATTCTCAGCAACTTCCCTTTTCTTTGTCGGCCTTGCAGCATGCAGAATCTTCCCCAACTAGGGGTCGAACCTGTGCCCCTGCACTGGGGGTGCATAGTCTTAACCCCTGGACCACTAGGGAAGTCCCAACTCTCAGAAACTTTCAGGGTTTCATTCCTGCTCAGGGAAGTAGATCCCATATGTTGAAACTAAGAACCTGGTACAGCCAAATAAATAAATAAACGTGCTGTGCTCTGCCTAGACACCCAGTTGTGTGGACTTGTTGTGTCTTCATGGACTGCGGCCTCCAGGCTCCTGTGTCCATGGGGATTCTCAGGGAAGAATACAGGAGCGGGTAGCCTATCCCTTCTCCAGGGGACCTTCCCCACCCAGGAATCAAAATGGGATCTCCTGCATTGCAGGCAGATTCTTTACTACCAGCTAAGCTGCCAGGGGAGCCCAAATAAATAAAATTTTAAATTTTGATTAAAAAAAGAACTTTCAGGTTTACAGTATCATGTTAACTATATTCACCATACTGTACATTAGATCCTCAGAACTTATTCTTATAGCTGGAAATGTGTGCCCTTTGACCTGTATCACTCCATGTCCCCATCCCCCAGTCTTTATCTTTCTGGCTTATTTCATTGAGCATGTGAGCGTAGTGTCCTCCATTTTATAGTAAGTGGCAAGATTCCTTTTCTTTTACTGAATAATATTCCACTGTGTGGGTGTGTGTTCGTGTTTTCTTTATCATTTAGGTTATTTCCATACCTTGGCTATTGTGAATAAGGTTGTAGTGAACATGTGTGTGCAGATATCTTGTCCGACTCTTTGTGACTCTGTACAGTCCGTGTAATTCTCCAGGCAAGAATGCTGGAGTGGGTTGCCATTCCCTTCTCCAGAGGCTCTTCCCTACCCAGGGATCGAACGCAGGTCAATTATCCATTCCCATTATAATGGCTTTCCAAACTAGACTGAATTAAAACTTATCAAAATAAGGATCTGTGCATGAGTGTTGTCCCACAGCAGGCAAGAAAGAGTGCAAGAGTTCTGCTGCAGACCCAACTAGCAGATGAGGTTCCATGGGAGGGTCTGTGTATCTGGCTTTGGAGAAGCATTTGAAAAATTGGGAGCAGGAAAAGACTCGAGTGAGAACCTATGCTTCCCTGGAGAGTAAGTCTTCATGCTGTCTGACCATCAAACAGTGATTTCTTTCTGCTCAGAACCACAGGACAAGACAAATAGCCCATCTGGCTCACTGAGAGCAGTCAAAGGAGCCACAGAGAAGACCACAGAGGTCTGAACATCAGTACGTGGCTGCAAGACCTGAGGTCAAGCTGCTTAGTACAGACTCTGCTCAGGCAGCCCGGGGAGCCAGGATCTGCTCAGTGGGGCTGGGGACTGAAAAAAAAAAAAAAAAAAAAAGACAGACTAAAAATAATGAGGATGGACCTGGAGAAAATTAGGAATTTGATGAGTGAAGTCATCAGCTGCGTCCCAGGGTGGAATTCCTCAGAGGCTGTTAAGTTAGGAACCTCCCTTTTCAGGGCCAAAAAAAAAAAAAAAAAGAAGAAGAGTAGCCTTCAGTGAGGACTGGGGTGCTGTCTGTGGCAGAATCAGGACTAACATGGAACAACACAGCGCTCACAGAATGGCACCATTCCATCCAGGTAACAGTATAGCACCGTTCTGGGGAGTAGAGTGCATGATGACGCTGAAAACATCACATTTCCAGCCTGTTCAGAGGGTGCAGAGAGCTTTGACATCAAGACGGTAAGAACTAGACAAGTACCCCAGAGGTTCAGTTCAGTTGTGTTTGACTCTTTGTGACCCCATGAACTGCATGCAGCACACCAGGCTTCCCTGTCCATCACCAACTCCTGGAGCTTGCTCAAACTCATGTCCATTGAGTCAGTGATGCCATCCAACCATCTCATCCTCTGTCGTCCCTGTCTCATCCTGCCTTCAATCTTTCCCAGCATCAGGGTCTTTTCCAATGAATCAGTTCTTTTCATCAGGTAGCCAAAGTATTGGAGCTTCAGCTTCAGCATCAGTCCTTCCAATGAATATTCAGGACTGATTTTCTTTAGGATTGACTGGTTTGATCTCCTTGCAGCCCAAGGGACTCTCAAGAGCCTTCTCCAACACCACAGTTCAAAGCATCAATTCTTCGCACCTCAGTTTTCTTTATGGTCCAACTCTCACATCTATCCACACATGACTACTGGAAAAACCATAGCTTTGATTAAACAGACCTTTGTTGGCGAAGTAATGTCTCTGTTTTTTGAATATGCTGTCTAGGTTTGTCATAGCATTTCTTCCAAGGAGTAAGCTTCTTTTAATTTCATGGCTGCTGTCATCATCTGCAGTGATTTTGGAGCCCAAGAAAATGAAGTGGAGGTATGGAGGCAAAATCAAAGCACTGTCATCAAAGAAACACATTAGCGACTCCAACATCTTGGTGTGTTTGTCAAAAGGACTCCCTTCCTTAGTGAGAAGAGATGGTATATGGGAAGGAGAAAAGGAAGGAACAGGGGAATATGAGATGAAAGTCACATGTAAGTAGCTGGCATTATTTACAATGACTATAACCCAGCACTGTAAGAGGAAATATTCCTGAGTTGAGAACACCTGTGCAGTCCAGCAGTTAGAGCACTGATGCTTCCTGGCAGATTGCCATGGAAACGACACCTGCTAGGATGATGGACCCGTGGAGCCTGAGCAGATGCTATCACCAACCTGGGATTTCCAGTTCCACATACCAGAAATCTTCAAATCCCATTCCAGAGCTGCTGTCCCCTAAAGTTACAACCAATGCTCACTTTCTCAGGATCTCACATTCTTCTTTATTAAAAATGCAAGTCCAGGGTAATAATGAGACTCACACAATCAATGGGGTTTCATTAAGAGGAAAATTAGAGCATACAACCTTAATAATCAGGTTAGTATTTAAAGAAAACCTCTTGAAATGGGTCAACATATACACTGATCTATTATAATCCAGGGAGGCCAAAGACATTTTATTTCCTACAAGTCCGATTTGGTCCAACGCTTCACGTGCAAAGACTCTAATGTAAGAATCTCCTTACTTTTAACTAATTTACTCGGAAGATAGAAATGCTATATTATTTTTCATTTCCAATGCACGATTCACATTGGCTCCTCATTACATCTAATCACGAAATGAATTAAGTCAGGAAAAGAGTCTCCAAGTACGGACGACAGCTGATGGGAGGGATAACTCAGTGAGAGACCAGAAAGGCAGCTTCGGTGAGGGCAGGAGTTTCAGTATTTTCCAAATCTGTCAGCCTCTCAGTAACAGTTGAGTCATGACTCCACTTCAATTACTTCACAAAAGAAAGAGAATCATACGTGACAGTCGACCATGAACACCCTAGAGCTGCTAAATCTGCAAAAAGAAAGGGCAGGGATTGTACACTTTATCCGTAATGTGGTGAAGAGCACCCCGTTGTTTGAAAGGCAGGTGTGAGGTGTGTTCTGTGTGTGTGTGTGTGTGTGTGTGAGAGAGAGAGAGAGAGAAACGAGAGAGACAGATAGAGACAGAGAGAGAGAAGACATGGAAAGAGAGAGAAGAGAGAAGAGAGAAAAGGGATAAACAGAGAACAGATGGAAACAAGAGAGGGACACAGAAGTAAAAACAGTCAGTTCTAGTGACATCGAAACACTCTGATGGTCAGTAATGGTTGCTACGCGTCCAGCTAATTCAGGGGAAATGTTGGTAACAGTAACAATGATAATTATTATTACATGAACAGACAAATGGCTGGACGTTGGATAAATAGAAGTCTGAGACAGTAGGTGTTTGCCTCTCTGACAAGGTGAATAAAGTGCTGAAGGGATTCGGGGATCCACAGTCTGCAAACCATGGAGCAGTTAGTTTTCCTTTTGGAAGAATGAATATCTAGTTCAGGCAAACTCAGTTACACAAGCAAGAGTTCCCATTTCTGTGACAATGCCTGCTACCAACTAGTGGCTTGATAAATACCTTCTATCATGAATCCCTAAACTAAAGGGAGGCTTCAGCCTGATTCTTCCCAACCTGGTGGGAGGGCTCTTAGCCCAGTGACATGCTTAATGCTTACTCACTTGCCCTGTTCTTTCCTTAGCATCCAGCTTAAAATCACCCAAGGGCAGACTTGCTCTTCCCAAGCTAGGAATGACAGAGCTCATGTTAGTCAGGTGATGTGAAATGTGTCAAGGGCATTCTTCAGGCTCCAGGAAAATCCCTGGAAAGCCTCTCAAAATTTAAGAGCAAAATATCCTTCCGGCTCAGGAATGTGCATTGGGACCAGCGGAGGGTCGGGGTGGGGGTGGGGGGACGGGGGAGGGGGGAGTTTTCCTCTTGATCTCTAAGTTCTCCCAAGGCTTTTGTCTCTCTGCTCCAGGCATCTGACAGCCAGCTCCTATGGTGACAATAGACAAATCTTCACTCATTCAATGGATGTACTTTGCTTTCATTTACTGCTTGACTGTTTGTTTTTGTTTTGCCAATTTCAGACCCCATTGACCCAACTGAAAAATAAAGGAATCCATATGAGAGAGCTGAATATTCAATTCAGGAAAAGTAATGAGCTTAAAATACTTGATTGCTGATCTGATGTTGGGCAATGCGTCTTTTCCCCACTCTTCAAGTGTACAGCCCCGTGTCACACAGATATAAACTGCCTCCTACTCACTTGTAGACATGGACGAAAGTTAGGACCATGAGGAACACCACAGTGGATAGGAGGATTCTAATTTACGGACATCTTAGAAATGATGATAAGCTGCTGCTGCTGCTGCTACTGCTGCTGCTGCTGCTGCTAAGTCACTTCAGTGGTGTCCGACTCTGTGTGACCCCATAAATGGCAGCCCACCAGGCTCCCCTGTCCCTGGGATTCTCCAGGCAGGAACACTGGAGTGGGTGATGACAAGCTAACCTGAAGGAAAGACAGCTATAATGCTCTTCTAAAGGAAGGAATTTCTTTGCCCTGAAATTATGGGAAAAGTCACAAAGAAGGATGAGATCTGACATGGTGAAAAATTTGAAAAAATGAAACGCATAACGAAATCAGTGAGCACACAGTAGACTGTAAAATGCGTTAACGGCAGGACAAGGAGCTAATATCAATATCCTTAATACATAAAACATGCTTAAAATAAGTTTTAATAAGTGAGAAAGCACAGAGGCATGTGTGTGTTTGTATCTATCATTGGTGGGTAACATGGAATTCAGAATGGAAGCTATTTTATATATTGACAGGCTTTTAGTATTTCATTTTCCCACTCTGCAAATTTCCTTTCACACCTTCACCCCTCTAGTCATGTCACCTACACCCCTGTTCTTGCCTCACTCTCATGAACGGCTTTGCCTCACACATTACATAGGAAATTCAAAATCTTCAATGAACCCTCATTAGCAAATTCTAACATATTTGTTTTCCAGAAAGGAATTTAAATATTGTCTCCTTTAGGTTTCAATGACTCCTAACCTCAGCTATGTTTTATTTTTTATTTTTAAATCAATTTTTATTGAAGTAGAGTTGCTTTATGAGGTTGTGTTAGTCTCTCCTATATAACAAAAATGAATCAACTATGCTTTAGACTCTTCCTTCATATTGCATTTTAAGAGCTGATAAAGAACCTAAAAAAGCACCATGTTGCCTTTTCCTAGTCTATTAGTTAGAAACATACTTTATTAATATGTATTGAATAATAATATGAGCTGCCAACTGTAGATGATATATGCACATTAATTTTTATACACAGGATCTCAATTCTCATGATAGTTCTCATTATGCACACAGGATGGTTTTCAAAAGCCAGCAAAAAATATAATTTATCTATGTAGAGACACCAGCAATTTACTTTTTCATATTAATGAAATTCATATAAGTATCGTTAGGGATGAGTAAATTATACCAGCATGCCTTCATGGTGCCATAGCTAAGACCCAATGTTCCACTGGGACTTTCTGTGCTTCATAGAGGGTCATTTATCTATTTTTTTTCGGGGACTATATATGTAAGCCAAGGGGTTCATCTTGTCTCTGAAAATAGAAAATGATGCGTTGTTGCATTTCAGTTTTATCCCCTTTAGAGATGGTAATCACCCACTGGAAAACAGTGTGTGTTTGGTTTGGAGCAATTAAAACTGATTTCTGAGTTCCAAGTTTAAGAGAATGAACAATTTTTTAAGCCAATAGTCATTTGAATTGGTGGAAGTAACTGACATTGTGTTAAAAGATATAATTTTTCAGGTATAACTGGCTAAAATAAATGAATACAGCCAAGTTAGAAATAAATGAATAAATTCTTTTGAGAAGATTGAATTACAAACCCATGAAGTAGATCAGAAGTAGGGATACATTTCTTTAAATGAACCTCCTTTTGTGAGGTTGCTTACTCACTTGTGCCTTGACTCTCCAGGAGACCACACAGGTGGAACCAATACAGGGTGGGTGGCAAGGTTACACAGATCAGCCAGGTCACCATACAGATCGTATCCTTCAGCCAGAAGGAATTCACTCCCCTGCTATCTTGTTCGGAGAAGGCAATGGCACCCCACTCCAGCACTCTTGCCTGGAAAATCCCATGGATGGAAGAGCCTGGTGGGCCGCAGTCCATGGGGTCGCTAAGAGTCGGACACGACTGAGCGACTTCACTTTTCACTTTTCACTTTCATGCATTGGAGAAGGAAATGGCAACCCACTCCAATGTTCTTGCCTGGAGAATCCCAGGGACGGGGGAGCCTGGTGGGCTTCCGTCTATGGGGTCGCACAGAGTCAGACACGACTGAAGCGACTTAGCAGCAGCAGCAGCAGCAGCTATCTTGTTAGGATGCTCTGATACAAGAAAGCCCTTCTTCATCGTGAGGCAAAGCTACCACCCAGGACCTTCCAGATATTCCTTCAAATTCTCTGAAATAATGGTACCTACTCTCTTAGTTCAAGCTGCTGTGAAAAAATACCATAGACTGGGTGGTTTAAACAACAGACTTTTATTTTCTCACAGTTCTGGAATTTAAGACATCCAAGGTCAAGGCACCAGCAGGTTGAGTTCTCAGTGAGGACTTTCTTCCTGGCTTACAGACGGCCGCCTTCTCACCATGTCCTCACGTGATCTTTCCTTGGCTTGCACTTGGGAAAGAGGGCTCACGTGTCTTCCTCTTTCTGTTTGTTGTTTAGTTGCTCGGCCATCTTCAGTTTTTTGTGACCCCATGGACGTACACCAGGCTGCTCTGTCCATGGGATTTCCCAGGCAAGAATACTGGAGTGGGTTGCCATTTCCTTCTCCAGGGGATCTTCCCGATCCAGGGATCAAACCCACATCTCCTGAATCTCCTGCATTGGCAGGCAGATTCCTACTGTTGTGCCACCAGGGAAGCCCTTCTTCCTCTTTTTATAAGCGCACTAATCCCATGACAAGAGTGCCACACTCACGGCCTCATCTAGCCCAATTACCAAAAAGGTGTACTTCCCCAGTGGTCCAGTGGTTGAGAATTCATCCCTGGTTGGGGAATTAAGATTCCACGGACAGCTAACTCTGCACATCACAACTATTGAGCCCTCGTGCTCACACTCTGCAATGTGACAAAGCCAGCAGATCACAGTAAAGAGTCCACGCACCGCAGTGAAGACCCAGCACAGCCAAAATAAAAACCCAATTACCTCCTGAAGGTCCCACCTCCCAACACCATCACATTAAGGGCTAGGGTTTCAACTTATGAATTTGAGGGGACATAAACATGTAGTCCCAGAGAAGGCAATGGCACCCCACTCCAGTACTCTTGCCTGGAAAATCCCATGGACAGAGGAGCCTGGTTGGCTGCAGTCCATGGGGTCGCTAAGAGTTGGGCACGACTGAGCGACTTCACTTTCACTTTTCACTTTCGTGCACTGGAAAAGGAAATGGCAACACACTCCAGTGTTCTTGCCTGGAGAATCCCAGGGACAGGGGAGCCTGGTGGGCTGCAGTCTGTGGGGTCTTACAGAGTCGGACACGACTGAAGCGACTTAGCAGCAGCAGCAGCAGCAGCAAACATTTAGTCCATAAACCTATCATCTGCCAGATAATTTTCATACCAGTCTGTTAATCCCCTTAGGGCATAGGATTATTCTCATTTTATATACATTGTAAATTATTATTCTCCCTCCATATATCATGAAATTAAAATTCTGATAAGGTAAAAGATTATCCAGCTCCACACAGCTAGAAAATGATGTGACAAGTCCAGTTCTGATTGCTAAATGAAATGTTCCAAATTAACTTAACACTTCACCATGTCAGTTTCTCTTCTCTAAATACACTTCATGTGGTCAATGTTCCCTTAAAACATCCTACCAGGAACTGGGCACACAACTCCAAGAAAGCTCTGACTAGGATCTGGATGGGACCAAAATGTACCTTGTTACAAATCTTATACCTCTTTTAATAGAGGATAAATGTGACTGGCTAAGAGGGCGTCGGAGGATAAGATGGCTGGATGGTATCACTGACATAATGGACATGAACTTGGGCAAACTCTGGGAGGTAGTGAGGGCCAGAGAGGTCTAGCGTGCTGCAGTCTTTGGGTTTTTGCAAAGAGTTGGATACAACTGGGCAACTGAAAAACACCAAGAAAATGTGAATGAGTTGTGCAGCAGGCAACATGCAGCTGTCCATAAGCATATTACATGATTTTGCCAAATGCCTTGCTAACGCTTGATATCCAAATTTTATAAGAATCTTCTAGGTATCTCAGTTCAGTTCAGTTCAGTTCAGTTGCTCAGTCGTGTCTGACTCTTTGCGACCCCATAAATCGAAGCACGCCAGGCCTCCCTGTCCACCACCAACTCTCGGAGTTCACTCAGACTCACGTCCATTGAATCAGTGATGCCATCCAGCCATCTCATCCTCTGTCATCCCCTTCTCCTCCTGCTCCCAATCCCTCCCAGCATCAGACTAAGCTTATTGGCTAACTCTATCATTATCAAGGCTTCCCTGCTGGTTCAGTGGTAAAGAATCTGTCTGCCAATGCAGGAGATTCAGGAGATGTGGGTTTGATCCCTGGGTCAGGGAGATCCCCTGGAGAAGGAAATGGCAACCTACTCCAATATTCTTGCCTAGGAAATCCCAGGGACAGAGGAGCCTAGTGGGCTGCAGCCTATGGGATCACAAGAGTTGGATATGACTTAGCGACTAAAACAACATTATCTATCAAAGTGAAGTTCATTTTTCACTTTTCTGGCAGTTAGGCGAGATTCATTTTATTATCTGTCTCATCTCAGAACTGAAACTGTGTCACTATACACAAATCGTTTTCACCCTGGAAGAGTCATCTGACACTAGAAATAGTATGCATCCTGCTGCTCGTCTTCTTACGAGTGATGAAACGGGGGAGATGTAGGTGACAAAAACATTTCAACAGCTGAGTCATCAACGCAAGGGTTTTTGAGCAGAAAAAAAATGTCATGGTGTTTTGTTTTAGAAAGATGACTGATAAAAACAAAAATTACTGCTTCTAAGCTGTCATGACCCTTTGGCTTAATCTAAAAGCTACAATCCTACGCCAAAAGAGTAACTTCATACTCAGAGAAGAACCATAAGGATCATTTTCTCAAATAAGCCATTTGTTCACTGGAAAACTATTTTGGCAAGAAAACAGAAATTATTGCACTTATTCACAGAGGCCTGGAGAAAAGTCCTAACTAGTGGACTAACATCTCACAAGTTAAAACCAGCATCTGCAAGATACTCCCTGTCTCAATTAGTGACAGTGAAATTAATCTTGAGATAAAAGTCATGGGTTCAATGTAGATATTTGCAAATTATCAAAACAAAATAAATGAATCCTATAGGAGTTCTCACTGTGTATCAGATTCTAATAAATCAGTGCCGTGACATGAGAGCCACTCCAGTGAAGTCAATTTGTCTATATAATGTAATTACATCAAAAAAAAAAGAAAAAGAAAGAAAAAATATATTGTACTTACATCCTGGTCCCAAAATTCACTGCAGAAAAGTCCATCTCACAAAGTTAACCCCAGGGACATCTTCTGCATTTACATGGCATAGACAATGTGCTTTGAAATCTACAAGGGGATGACAATGGGATAAAGATCAATCCCTTAAAAAGAGAATGAAAACAATCCAAGAATTGGACTTCATATTGCCAATCGTGCAGATGACTCCTTCGGAGTTAACGTGCCGCCTGTCAGCATCCTTGCCCCAGAGTGCATTGTCTGAAAACTCAGTCTGGCTGTTCTATTCTGAAGGAACAGGAAACTCTTCAACAGTTTGCCCTATAGGGTATCTTGATAACATCAGCGCTCAGAACATTGAGCACACGCCTCCCGGTCACATACACACACCCCAGATGAAAAAGTGACGAAGGCAGGCATTCTTCTGTGTTCTCATCAACAACAGAGAGACATGCGTAAGCAGCAGCAGCAGAAGGATAACTTTGGCCATGGGATTTTACAGGGCAGTGGGAGAGAGCAGCCTGTTTTCACTGCAGGCAGAAGAAACCAAGTCACGAGGAGCCTTGACAAGTTGCAAAGCCTGGTCTGTCCACCATGCCACCCTCTCTGCCTGGCTGCTTCTTCACAATTCTTTCCTCTAGTGAAAAAGGAAAGTCCAGAAAATAGACATTTTGAGGGTAATTCCCATTCTTTCTCTAATAAAATAGTAAGGAGACACTGCAAATGTTCAGAGAAATACATAAGAAGTGAAGATCTAAAAAAGAAAAGCAGAAAATAAAAACCTCTATAAATTACCTACAAATCACCACTAACCTTGAATAATATGGGGCTGTCTATTGTATTCCCTTAAGTGGAAGACACCCTTGCCCTGCTGCCTGAACTGAAGCAGAAACAGAGCAGTATCGTGGGAGGCAGACCCTTTGTGTTCCTTAAACTACAGATGCATTATACAACCTCTGATTCTGTTTTCACATGAAATTCCCCTTGCTTGTATTCAAATGTCCCTCTTGCTTCAATGATATCAGTTAATCCAGTATTAGCTTATCTTACAGAGAAGGCAATGGCACCCCACTCCAGTACTCTTGCCTGGAAAATCCCATAGACAGAGGAGCCTGGTAGGCTGCAGTCCATGGGGTCGCAAAGGGTCAGACACAACTGAACGACTTCACTTTCACTTTTCACTTTCGTGCATTGGAGAAGGAAATGGCAACCCACTCCAGTGTTCTTGCCTGGAGAATCTCAGGGATGGAAGAACCTGGTGAGCTGCTGTCTATGGGATCGCACAGAGTTGGACACGACTGAAGCGACTTAGCAGCAGCAGCAGCTTATCTTAACTTGATTACATCTGCAAATATCCTATTTCCAAATAAGGTCATGTTCACAGATTCTAGAGGTTAGGACTTCAATATGCTTTTTGGAGGGTGGACACAATTCAA
This sequence comes from Ovis aries, assembly GCF_016772045.2. Classification (NCBI taxonomy): domain Eukaryota; kingdom Metazoa; phylum Chordata; class Mammalia; order Artiodactyla; family Bovidae; genus Ovis; species Ovis aries. The sequence goes on from NC_056073.1 coordinate 43,210,531, forward strand.
CCCATATCAATTCATTTAAATCACTCAAAAGCCGGTTAGCAGTATTGATATAACTCTTCGCAAGCTTACCAGAGTACGTATTTTTGTATCAGGACCATGGACAGTAGCTCATGCTCCTTCCACCGCCTCCCCTGTCCCACCCCAATATTAGTTGTACCTATACCTATGGAGAGTAATGCCTTGCACTAAGCAAACTTTATTAAGGGACGATTATATTGTTCATTTAACTACTTCTCAACTTGTATTCTGTAAATCAACTTATCTCACTGTAACTTTGCCTGGTATGGTATAAAGATTATGGTCGTGGAGAACAGTTCTTTGGCTTATAAAGGCTGCTACTATCTTTCTTTAATCTTTACAGTTCTATTTTCACTGTAAAATGAACCTAAATGCTCAGCTTAGTGAATGATGACATGATAGGGAAAAATGGCACTTACAATGTAGACTTATTCAGAACATGTTTGTTCCAGAAAAATCATGAAATTATCATATGACACCTAAGCTATAAAACTTACATTTATGTTGCTTTTCTAGGATGAAGTGTGTTAAAGCAATGCATAAAGAAATATAAAGGGATCAGACTCAATATCATATTAAAGCAGAATGGGAGGATGGGAATAGGAAAGGAAAAGGAAGTGGGTAGACTGGCCGTATCAAAGGGGACTAGGCCTCTTCTGAGGAGCTTAGACTTTGGAGAAACCGAAGAGCTATGCAAATCCTTTAGGGAAGAGTGATCTGGTTAAATTTGCATTTTACTGAGATAATCTGTTGATTGTGTAAATGATGAATACGAGGTTGGTAAATGAGAGGCAGAGACATGTAACTAGGACAATGATTACAAAAACAGGAGAATGAGGTGGATTTTTAAAAAATGTTTAGAAGATGGAATCAGTGAGTCCTAGTTATTCAGGTACCAGAGCTTCCAATATGACTTGAATGACAAAATAGGAATTGGCTTTGCTGGGGGAGAGGTGGGCAGCAAACGCGCTTCTGATAAGTTAAATTTGAATTGCCTTTTGGAATTCGAAGTCTGTATCCCCGTAGGCTTGGCTCCAAAAGCATTGCCCTCTTTCCTAAATCCCTCATATCAGTGCTTCACACTGTTCTTTCACTGTTCCATTGTGAACTCTGTGAAGGTTATCTGCCCAGGTCCAACCTTGGATTACTTAGAGCCTGAGAAAGCGCTTGCTTGCAAACCGTTTCTGGTGCCATTCCCCATCCCTAACTGCTTTAGGTAGAAGGGTTGAAGAATTCATTTTTAACACTGGTGGATTCTTATTGTTTTCGTTAAGAGGAACTTGAGGATCTAGGACAAGGACTTTATTCTAAGGGCTGCAGACAAAGAGAAAGGCTGAGGGCACTGGGCTTCCTATACTTACTAAGTTACTGTTACTGACAGCATTTAAAGGCATGTTTCCTTGACACACTCTATATGCGTGTTGTGACTTCAGGTTGTTGGGTTTCTTCTGAATTTCGGAGATTAGCGTGCCCCTGATAGAGTAGGGCAGTGTCTGGTGCCTCTCTAAGGAGGACGTAACAGCTTAAAATGGCAACCTACCCATTATGAGATTTACATTTGACAGTCGCATGTTATCCTGGAAATGCCCACCCAGGCAGACACCTAACACTCAGATACAAACAATCAAGGTTGCCATGACGAGACAGATGGCTGTGTAGGTGGAGATCAGGCTTCCTGGTGATTCACATTCCCACTCTCTCATCTCCACGTATTGGTGGGGAGAATGGAAAACCATCTCTATTTTTAGATCTTCCCATTCTAAGAAGCAAAAGCAAAAACGGGTCTTTCATGTATTTTACTATTAGAAGATACGGCGGAAACCATCTGGTTTTATACCTTTATTTTAAATATGGAGAATCTGAACCAGAAAAACAGAATGAAGTTCAAGGTAGAAACAAAATTCTAATCAGAATCCAATTCCTTTTGTTTATAGAGCAAATTTCTTTCCACTTCACCCTATTATTGATATTTCTTATGGCTTCTATCCTCTTGTAGTTGGATACAGGGCAATATTAGTCAGGAGGACTTCATCTAGTTATTTTAATAAGCAATTACATGCTATATTAAGGAAGATCATTGCAATGAATGCTTAGTTTGGGGAATTCCTCAATGACTTAACTTTTTATTATTAAAATCCAGTTTTCCATATAACTAAGGCTATGCCTCATTTTAACATTTTCATTTTGGATCATTTTAATATGTAAATCTAGATTCAATTTAATTATAATACATATTTGCATGTCTTCTTATTGGATTTAAAACGTTATTCCCTGTAAAATATTTAGTTTATGAAGCACTTACCCATATATGGCTTTTTTTTTTACCACTGGTACTGCACAAATAATTTTACTCTCAAGATAACTAGAAAACAAATATTAAGAGTTTAAATGGCTTCTCCCAAGCGATATTGTTAGGACATAAACTCCCAACTGTCATTCTTTGAGAATATCCTGCTTCTATATGATGGACACTTTCGTTTTTTTCCCTGAGAAAATCAGTTATAATTGATAATTGATATGCATACATTTTAGGTAGCTTAGTTCAGTTCAGTTCAGTTGCTCAGTCGTGTCCGACTCTTTGCGACCCCATGAATTGCAGCCTGCCAGGCCTCCCTGTCCATCACCAACTCCCAGAGTTCACTCAGACTCACGTCCATCGAGTCCGTGATGCCATCCTGCCATCTCACGCTCTGTCGTCCCCTTCTCCTCCTGCCCCTAATCCCTCCCAGCATCAGAGTCTTTTCCAATGAGTCAACTCTTCGCATGAGGTGGCAGAAGTATTGTAGTTTCAGCTTCAGCATCAGCCCTTCCAATGAACACCCAGGACTGATCTCCTTTAGAATGGACTGGTTGGATCTCCTTGCGGTCCAAGGGACCTTCAAGAGTCTTCTCCAACACCACTGTTCAAAAGCATCAATTCTTTGGGGCTCAGCTTTCTTCATAGTCCAACTCTCACATCCATACATGACCACAGGAAAAACCATAGCCTTGACTAGATGGACCTTTGTTGGCAAAGTAATGTCTCTGTTTTTCAATATGCTATCTAGGTTGGTCATAACTTTCCTTCCAAGCAGTAAGCGTCTTTTAATTTCATGGCTGAAATCACCATCTGCAGTGATTTTGGAGCCCCGAAAAATAAAGTCTGACACTGTTCCCACTGTTTCCCCATCTATTTCCCATGAAGTGATGGGACCAGATGCCATGATCTTAGTTTTCTGAATGTTGAGCTTTAAGCCAACTTTTTCACTCTCCTCTTTCACTTTCATCAAGAGGCTTTTTAGTTCCTCTTCACTTTCTGCCATAAGAGTGGCGTCATCTGCATATCTGAGGTTATTGATATTTCTCCTGGCAAATCTTGATTCCAGCTTGTGCTTCTTCCAGCCCAGCATTTCTCATGATGTACTCTACATATAAGTTAATTAAGCAGGGTGACAATATACAGCCTTGATGTACTCCTTTTCCTATTTGGAACCAGTCTGTTGTTCCATGTCCAGTTCTAACTATTGCTTCCTGACCTGCATAGAGGTTTCTCAAGAGGCAGGTCAGGTGGTCTGGTATTCCCTTCTCTTTCAGAATTTTCCACAGTTTATTGTCAAAGGCTGTTCCACACAGTCAAAGGCTTTCCCATAGTCAATAAAGCAGAAAAACATGTTTTTCTGGAACTCTCTTGCTTTTTCCATGATCCAGCAGATGTTGGCAATTTGATCTCTGGTTCCTCTGCCTTTCCTAAAACCAGCCTGAACATCTGAAAGTTCACGGTTCACATATTGCTGAAGCCTAGCTTGGAGAATTTTGAGCATTACTCTACTAGCGTGTGAGATGAGTGCAATTGTGTGGTAGTTTGAGCACTCTTTGGCATTGCCTTTCTTTGGAATTGGAATGAAATCTGACCTTTTCCAGCCTTGTGGCCACTGTTGAGTTTTCCAAATTTGCTGGCATATTGAATGCAGCACTTTCACAGCATCATCTTTCAGGATTTGAAATAGCTCAACTGGAATTCCATCACCTCCTCTAGCATTGTTCGTAGTGATGCTTTCTAAGGCCCACTTGACTTCACATTCTAGGATGTCTGGCTCTAGGTGAGTGCTCACATCATCGTGATTATCTTGGTTGTGAAGCTCTTTTTTGTACAGTTCTTCTGTGTATTCTTGCCACCTCTTCTTAATATCTTCTGCTTCTGTTAGGTCCAGACCATTTCTGTCCTTTATCGAGCCCATCTTTGCATGAAATATTCCCTTGCTATCTCTATTTTTCTTGAAGAGATCTCTAGTCTTTCCCTTTCTCTTGTTTTCCTCTATTTCTTTGCATTGATCACTGAGGAAGGCTTTCTTATCTCTTCTTGCTATTCCCTGGACTCTGCATTCAGATGCTTATATCTTTCCTTTTCTCCTTTGCTTTTGGCCTCTCTTCTTTTCACAGCTATTTGTAAGCCCTCCCCAGACAGCCATTTTGCTTTTTTGCATTTCTTTTCCATGGGGATGGTCTTGATCCCTGTCTCCTGTACAATGTCACGAACCTCCATCCATAGTTCATCAGGCACTCTGTCTATCAGATCTAGTCCCTTAAATCTATTTCTCACGTCCACTGTATAATCATAAGGGATTTGATTTAGGCCATACCTGAATGGTCTAGTGGTTTCCCTTACTTTCTTCAATTTAAGTCTGAACTTGGCAATAAGGAGTTCATGATCTGAGGCACAGTCAGCTTCTGGTCTTGTTTCTGTTGACTGTATAAAGCTTCTCCTTCTTTGGCTGCAAAGAATATAATCAATCTGATTTCAGTGTCGACCGTCTGGTGATGTCCATGTGTAGAGTCTTCTCTTGTGTTGTTGGAAGAGGGTGTTTGCTATGACCAGTGCGTTCTCTTGGCAAACTCTATTAGCCTTTGCCCTGCTTCATTCCGCATTCCAAGGCCAAATTTGCCTGTTACTCCAGGTGTTTCTTGACTTCCTACTTTTGCATTCCAGTCCCCTATAATGAAAAGGACATATTTTTTGGGTGTTAATTCTAAAAGGTCTTGTAGGTCTTCATAGAACTGTTCAGCTTCTTCAGCATTACTGGTTGGGCCATAGGCTTGTATCACCATGATATTGAATGGTTTGCCTTGGAAATGAAGAGAGATCATTCTGTCGTTTTGAGATTGCATCCAAGTACTGCATTTCGGACTCTTCTGTTGACCATGATGGCTACTTCAATTCTTCTGAGGGATTCCTGCCCGCAGTAGTAGATATAATGGTCATCTGAGTTAAATCCACCCATTCTAGTCCACTTTAGTTTGCTGATTCCCTGAATGTCGACATTCACTCTTGTCATCTCTTGTTTGACCGCTTCCAATTTGCTTTGATTCATGGACCTGACGTTCCAGGTTCCTATGCAGTATTGCTCTTTACAGCATCAGACCTTGCTTCCATCACCAGTTACATCCACAACTGGGTATTGTTTTTGCTTTGGCTCCATCCCTTCATTCTTTCTGGAGTCATTTCTTCACTGATCTCCAGTAACATATTGGGCACTTAGCGACCTTGGGAGATTCCTCTTTCAGCAGCCTATCATTTTGCGTTTTCATACTGTTCATGGGGTTTTCAAGGCAAGAATACTGAAGTGGTTTTCCATTCCCTTCTCCAGTGGACCACATTCTGTCAGACCTCTCCACCATGACCCGTCCGTCTTGGGTGGCCCCACTCAAGACACCCCACAACTAAGTTGCTTCAGTTGTGTCCAATTCTGCAACCCCTTGGACTGTAGCCTGCCAGGCTTCTCTGTCCATGGGATTCTCCAAGCAACAATACTGGAGTGGGTTGCTCTGTCCCTCTCCAGGGAATTTTCCTGACCCAGCGATCAAACCCACATCTCTTCTGTCTCCTGCATTGGCAGGCGTATTCTTTACCACTAGCGCCACCTAGGACGCCATGATAATTGATATAACTTGATAAAATTCTGCAGTTATATCAAGATGATCCAGGACTTGCTCAGAGATATACGGATATTTACACCTAACTTTTGTGCTTTTTGATATACTTATATGCACTTTCAAAATAAATTTGCTATCTTCTTACCTTTGGGTATGGCTTATGCAATTAACTAAGCATTGATTGCTTATCCAAGCAATCAATTGTAAAGAATCTGCTTGCCAATGCAAGAGATGTGGGTTCAATCTCCCCACTTCACAGCTGCTGTGAATAATGTTATGGGCTGATTTATAGAACCTAAAATTTATATATTGAAGTCCTAACCCATAGTACCTCAGAACATGATTATATTTGAAAATAAGGTCTTTAAAGAGGTGATTAACTTAAATGAGGTCCTAAGGGTGAGCACTAATCCATTATGACTGGTGTTCTTATAAAAAGAGGAAATTTACCCAGACATGCACACACATACCCTGAGGAAAGACCATGTATGGACAAAGAAAAAAGACAGCCATCTGCAAGCGAAAGGAAAAATTCTCAGAATGAATGAAATCAGCTCTGATCTTGGACTTAACAGAATCAGGCAAATACATTTCTTTTGCTTAATTCATCTTTCATTTAATCAGTCTGTAGTACTTGTTATGGCATTAGCTCACTAACATGAACAAGAAACAGAAAATCGGTAATTTTTAGAATAAACTATAAACAACTAGATCTTGAAGGCGGGCTTGTCACTGAGTGGTGCTCTTGAGCTTAGTGCGTTAACATGGTGGTATCGATTTTTAGCTGGAGGTTACACGTTTGTCTTGGTTTGTGAATTCAAGCTATGTTCTTGAGTGGGAGGAGTTACAGGAGATATGACTATCAAATAGGTGCGTTCATAGCTCCCCAAACAAGGAGTTATAAAATGTATACCAAGTGGTTCTTTTTTTAAAAATGCTCCATTTAATTTTCAGAGACATATAGAACAAAATGCAATTATTGGAGGACAATTGCTCTATACCATTGTGTTGGCCTCTGCCTTACATCAGCGTGACTCAGCCACAGGTTTACATAAGCCCTGCTGCTCCTAAATACCCCTCCCATTTCCCATCCTTCGAGGTTGTCACAGAGCACTGGGTTGAGCTCCTTGCGTTGTACAGCAAATGCCCACTGCATATCTGTTTTACATATGGTCATATATATGTTTCCATGCTTCTCTCAATTCGTCCCATCCTCTCCTTCCCCCAGCGTGTCCGCAAGTCTGTTCCCTAAGTCTGCATCTCCACTGCTGCCCTGCAAATAGGTTAATTGGTGCCATCTTTCTAGATTCCATACACAGGCATTAATATACAAGATTTGTCTTTCTCTTTCTGACTTACTTCACTTTGTAGTATAGGCTCTAGGTTTATCCACCTCATCAGGACTGACTCAAATGCACTCTTTTTTTTTTTTAATAGCTGAGTAATATTCCATTGTCCAAATAGTTCTTTAAATAAAAAAATTTTTAGCTTAATTAGACTGTTGTTTTGATATGATCTCCTGGTCCCTTGAAAACACAGTTTAACATCCCAAACCTTAACCTTCTCACACTCTTTCAAGTACATAGCAGTGGTAGATAGAGCGCATGCGTAGATTTTATTTTTTCTTTCCTTCTCTCAGACTTCACAGGTAGTTGCAAGCATCATCCTCTCACGATTCCTAATGCCTGAGGTTCCAGTGATTGTAGAAACGAAATCTTCGGAAGTTCAGAAATGCTGACTAAAGTTCACTTGCCGCGGAGCTCGTGCTTCCTTTCCGCCCCAGGACCGCTTCAGCATTTTGGATGGAAATCAGAGCCGTTTATGCAGCAAGGGAAGAACAAATGCAGTAAGTGCATTTCTGTAGTAGTAACGTCGACCATTAAATAGACCGTAGCAGACAGGAAAGTCTATACGGGTTTCAAAAATAGCACCCATCTGTCGGTGAGCTGCTAAAAAAAAAAATGGATGTTAGACCTTGGAACATAGCCCTGGAAGCAAAATCTGACTTAAATTCTGGAAAAGTTATAGAGGAGCTCCACAGAGAATTACAAAAACATGTACCTTTTGCATTCCAAGAATAATAACCGGGACAGAGAGACACTCAGTGCCAAGTTTCACATTTAAAACAAGCAGCAAGCATAGAGTTGAGAGTTGAACTTTGGCCCTTCCCAGGTGGAATGCTGGTAAAACATCGTTCCTAGGTTCAAAGGGCAGCGCTTACAAAGGCCTCTTGACAAGCCAGGCATGCAACCATCTGTTTGGGACAAATAAATTAAGCATAAATGAATAAAGAAAATAGTTTAGATGTCTCTATCTATATATCTATCTACCTCAGCATATTGATATACATGCATATGCATTGTGGAATATGAAAATCGAGGGTAAAACCCTAAGAAAACATGTTGGCTGGGTTTGACTAAGTCAAAGGCATTCTTTGGGGGGAAATAGATAACCCCATGATGTTTTATCAGAAATGAATTGCCATCATATTCCTATTCCTGGCAATTTAGAAAAAAGATTTCATTTAATGTCTGTTTTGTAAAGGACATGTGGCAAAAAAAAAGTGTTCAAGATGTGGGTCCAAGTAATTTGCAAATCCAAATTTCCTTCAATTTTGTTATCTCTCACCTCCATATACAGCAAAAGGAAGCACCGTATCTATTTTATGAAGTGTAAAGATGGCTGAGGATAAAATATCAGAATTTGCATGTTTATGCCTAATTATTCAAAGCTTTTTGCTGTGGCAGACATCCAGGTAAAAATTATTTGGCTGTTTTACTATGCAATGAAAAACTAGGATGAAGTATTAATATCATTTTCTAATGGAATAACATGTCAGGTTGAAAGAATATCTTTAAAGGCAAATTCACAAAAGAAATTCTCATGTCTCCCATGTGGTCATAACATGTATGAGAAGTAACAGCAAAGTAGAGCATAATACATACAGTTCTTGCTTTTGAAAACTTCACAGACAGGTGTGAACATTCTGTACAGGAATACATAATAGAAAAGGGATAATGATCAGGCTTAAGATGTAAGACAATCAGGTATTATGATCTGAATATCTAAAATCTCTCATCACAGGCAGTCTGGACTATTGGGACTTTGTATGTCTTGGTAAAAATCCAATTATGATATTTATCAGCTGAGAGAAATACAGACCATATTTATTCTGTTCACGATAGTGTCTTCTGCTCTTGGCACATATCCTGGCACTGGAAAAATTCACAATAAATATCATTGAAATGAATGGAAATAGATCCTGGGACATAAAATATACAGCTGAATTACTGATACCATTGGTTAGAAAATGTGGACTGAAAAAGTAGAATAGCTCATGAGATGCTATCTCTGTTGGGAGACAATTTTCCATAGGTCTCTCACATGAGAAAAGAGGCCTTCATTCTAAACTCTCTCTTCAAGAATCTACACAACAAAAGAGAAAGAAATAGTATTTCCCTCCACAGAAAAGGCAAATAGACTTCCTGCTCATGATAAAAGTTTTGGCTTTCTTAAGCTCAGGGTTGGCCTAAAACACAGCCCACTGCTTGTGTAGGTATCACCAGGCCCTGTTTAGTGCCCAATAGAACTGATGTGTGGAGGACTTCTTTGGTGGTTTAGCGGTTAAGCATCTGCCTGCTGATGCAGGGAGCGCTGGTTCAATCCCTGGGGTGGGAAGATAACACATGCCGTGGAGCAACTAAAGCCATGCTATGGGGCTGAGCAACTAAGCGCCACAGCTATGGGGCCTGTGTGCTGCAACTGCTTAAGCAGCTATGGAAGCCTGTGCGCCCAGAAGCCACAGAAATGAGAAGCCCGCACACCACAGCTAGAGAGTAGCCCCCAGCTGCTGCAACCAGAGAAAGCCCAGGCGCGGCAACAAAGACCCAGTAAGCCAATCAAAACTTTCAAACTTTAAACAAGAATTGGTGTGTGGGGAATGAGCACTAAAAGGATGATACCTTCAGTTCAGATCAGTCAGTTCAGTTGCTCAGTCGTGTACGACTCTTTGCAACCCCATGAATTGCAGCATGCCAGGCCTCCCTGTCCATCACCAACTCCCGGAGTTCACTCAGACTCACGTCCATCGAGTCCGTGATGCCATCCTGCCATCTCATCCTCGGTCATCCCCTTCTCCTCCTGCCCCCAATCCCTCCCAGCATCAGAGACTTTTCCAATGAGTTAACTCTTCGCAGAAGTGCCCAAAGTACTGGAGTTTCAGCTTTAGTATCATTCCTTCCAAAGAAATCCCAGGGCCGATCTCCTTCAGAATGGACTGGTTGGATCTCCTTGCAGTCCAAGGGACTCTCGAGAGTCTTCTCCAACACCACAGTTCAAAAGCATCAATTCTTCGGCGCTCAGCCTTCTTCACAGTCCAACTCTCACATCCATACGTGACCACAGGAAAAACCATAGCCTTGACTAGGTGGACCTTAGTTGGCAAAGTAATGTCTCTGCTTTGAATATGCTAGCTACGTTGGTCATAACTTTTCTTCCAAGGAGTAAGCATCTTTTAATTTCATGGCTGCAGTCACCATCTGCAGTGATTTTGGAGCCCCCCCCCCCCAAAAAAAAAACTCTGACACTGTTTCCACTGTTTCCCCATCTATTTCCCATGAAGTGATGGGATCAAATGCCATGATCTTCGTTTTCTGAATGTTGAGCTTTAAGCCAACTTTTTCACTCTCCTCTTTCACTTTCATCAAGAGGCTTTTTAGTTCTTCTTGACTTTCTGCCATAAGGGTGGTGTCATCTGCATATCTGAGGTTATTGATAGTTCTCCCCGCAATCTTGATTCCAGCTTGTGTTTCTTCCAGTCCAGCGTTTCTCATGATGTACTCTGCATATAAGTTAAATAAGCAGGGTGACAATATACAGCCTTGACATACTCCTTTTCCTATTTGGAACCAGTCTATTGTTCCATATCCAGTTCTAACTGTTGCTTCCCGGCCTGCATACAGATTTCTCAAAAGACAGGTTAGGTGGTCTGGTATTCCCATCTCTTGAAGAATTTTCCACAGTTTATTGTGATCCACACTGTCAAAGGCTTTGGCATAGTCAATAAAGCAGAAATAGATGTTTTTCTGGAACTCTCTTGCTTTTTCCATGATCCAGCAGATGTTGGTAATTTGATTTCTGGTTCCTCTGCCTTTTCTAAAACCAGCTTGAACATCAGGGAGTTCACAGTTCATGTATTGCTGAAGCCTGGCTTGGAGAACTTTGAGCATTACTTTACTAGCATGTGAGATGAGTGCAATTGTTCGGTAGTTTGAGCATTCTTTTGCATTGCCTTTCTTTGGGATTGGAATGAAAACGGACCTTTTCCAGTCCTGTGGCCACTGCTGAGTTTTCCAAATTTGCTGGCATATTGAGTGCAGCACTTTCACAGCATCATCTTTCAGGATTTGAAACAGCTCCACTGGAATTCCATCATCTCCACTAGCTTTGTTCGTAGTGATGCTTTCTAAGGCCCACTTGACTTCACATTCCAAGATGTCTGGCTCTAGATTAGTGATCACATCATCATGATTATCTGGGTCGTGAAGATCTTTTTTGTACAGTTCTTCCATGTATTCTTGCCACCTCTTCTTAATATCTTCTGCTTCTGTTAGGTCCAGACCATTTCTGTCCTTTATCGAGCCCATCTTTGCATGAAATGTTCCCTTGGTAGCTCTAATTTTCTTGAAGAGATCTCTAGTCTTTCCCATTCTGTTGTTTTCCTCTATTTCTTTGCATTGATCACTGAGGAAGGCTTTCTTATCTCTCCTTGCTATTCTCTGGAACTCTGCATTCAGATGCTTATATCTTTCCTTTCCTACTTTGCTTTTCTCCTCTCTTCTTTTCACAGCTATTTGTAAGCCCTCCCCAGACAGCCATTTTGCTTTTTTGCATTTCTTTTCCATGGGGATGGTCTTGATCCCTGTCTCCTGTACAGTGTCACAAACCTCCATCCATAGTTCATCAGGCACTCTATCTATCAGATCTAGTCCCTTAAATCTATTTCTCACTTCCACTGTATAATCATAAGGGATTTGATTTAGGTCATTCCTGAATAGTCTAGCGGTTTTCCCTACTTTCTTCAATTTGAGTCTGAATTTGGTGATAAGGAGTTCATGATCTGAGCCAGTCAGCTCCTGTACTTGTTTTTGTTGACTGTATAGAGCTTCTCCATCTTTGGCTGCAAAGAATAAAATCAATCTGATTTCGGTGTTGACCATCTGGTGATGTCCACGTGTAGAGTCTTCTCTTGTGTTGTTGGAAGAGGGTGTTTCCTATGACCAGTGCATTTTTTTGGCAAAACTCTATTATATTTGCCCTGTTTCATTCCACATTCCAAGGCCAAATTTGCCTGTTACTCCAGGTGTTTCTTGACTTCCTACTTTTGCATTCCAGTGCCCTATAATGAAAAGGACATCTTTTTTGGTTGTTAGTTCTAAAAGGTCTTGTAGGTCTTCATAAAACCGTTCAACTTCAGCTTCTTCACCGTTATTGGTTGGGGTATAGACTTGGATAACTGTGATATTGAATGGTTTGCCTTGGAGACGAACAGAGATCATTCTGTCGTTTTTGAGATTGCATCCAAGTACTGCATTTCGGACTCTTTTGTTGACCATGATGGCTACTTCAATTCTTCTGAGGGATTCCTGCCCGCAGTAGTAGATATAATGGTCATCCGAGTTAAATTCACCCATTCCAGTCCATTTTAGTTCGCTGATTCCTAGAATGTCGACATTCACCCTTGCCATCTCTTGTTTGACCACTTCCAATTTGCCTTGATTCATGGACCTGACATTCCAGGTTCCTATGCAATATTGCTCTTTAGAGCATCGGATCTTGCTTCTATCAATAGTCACATCCACAACTAGGTATTTGTTTTTGCTTTGGCTCCATCCCTTCATTCTTTCTGGAGTTATGTCTCCACTGATCTCCAGTAGCATATTGGGCACCTAATGAGCTGGGGAGTTCCTCTTTTGATATCGTATCATTTTGCCTTTTCATACTGTTCATGGGGTTCTCAAGGCAAGAATGCTGAAGTGGTTTGCCATTCCCTTCTCCAGTGGACCACATTCTGTCAGACCTCACCATCATGACCCGCCCATCTTGGGTTGCCCCGCAGGCATGGCTTGGTTTCATTGAGTTAGACAAGGCTTTGGTCCTAGTGTGATTAGATTGACTAGTTTTCTGTGAGTATGGTTTCAGTGTATCTGCCCTCTGATGCCCTCTTGCAACATCTACCATCTTACTTGGCTTTCTCTTACCTTGGGCGTGGGGTATCTCTTCACGGCTGCTCCAGCAAAGCACAGCCGCTACTCCTTACCTTGGACGACGGGTATCTCCTTACCGCCACCGTTCCTGACCTTCAACGTGGGGATAGCTCCTCTACGTCCTCCTGCGCCTGAATAGCCACCGCTCCTCGGGTAGCTCCTCCCAGCCGCCACAGACCTCGGACACAGGGTAGCTCCTCTCGGCTGCCGTGCCTGACCTCGGACGCTGGGTAGCTCCTCTCAGCCTTTCCTGCGCGGTCGCATCCTGGCACTCTAGTCTGCTGCCCCTGACCTCGGACTTGGGGTAGCTCCTCTCGGCAGCACTCAGCGCGCCGGCTCGAAGCCGCCAATTAACCTTTGTCTGACTCAGAAGTCTCAGATCTCCGGTCAGCGTCCATAAAACAAAGGCAGACTACCTACTTAGTTAACCTGCAAGTAGGGTAAAATCTCAGACTCTTCAGTTTTGACAGTTTCCTATGCAAAGAACGTAATGAAGTTTCCTATTCACAGGAAGAGAATTTTGCTTCCTTCTAGGAAACAATGACAATAAGAAAAAACTCTGACAAGAAGAAAAAAACCTGGATAAACTATAATATCAGAAGTTTCCTTGTGGTCCCGAGGGAGCTAAAGTTTCAAGGCAACCTGACGTCTATGTAGAAACAGACCCTCCAAAGAGACAGAATATGGACACTGGTTAAGAAAATTATGGCTGAAAAAATTTCAAACATTCAAAAAGTTATCAAACCACAAATCCAGGAATCTCAAAGAACCTTAAGCAAAATAGCCACTAAGCATCCTGCACAAACACACATACCTAAATATATCAGCTGCAAACTTCTGGAGGCCAAGGCGAGTAGCAAGCCAGGGAAAAGATGCATTCCAAACAGGGGAACAAAGACGAGAAACACCAAATACTTCTTGTCAGAAACAGAGCAAACCCAAGATGTGGAGTAAAATCTCTGAATGCTTGAAAAAAAAACTGTCAATCTAGAATTCTTTACCAAGTGAAAATGTCCTTCAAAAATGAAGGCAAAGTAAAGATTCTTCAGGCAAGCAAAAACAAAGAATTCATTTTCAGCAAACCTGGATAATAAGACATGTTGCTGCTAAGTCACTTCAGTCGTGTCCGACTCTGTAAGACCCCATAGATGGCAGCCCACTAGGCTCCTCTGTCCCTGGGATTCTCCAGGCAAGAATACTGGAGTGGGTTGCCATTTCCTTCTGCAATGCATGAAAGTGAAAAGTGAAAGTGAAGTTGCTCAGTCGTGCCCAACTCTCAGCGACCTGGTGGACTGCAGCCTACCAGGCTCCTCTGTCCATGGGATTTTTCAGGCAAGATTACTGGAGTGGGTTGCCATTGCCTTCTCTGAAGACATGTTAAAAAATGCTATTCAATAACCTATATGGGAAAAGAATCTGAAAAACAGTGTATGTATGTATGTATGTATGTAGGCTTCCCAGGTGGTGCCAGTGGTAAAGAACCTGCCTGCCAATACAGGGGATATAAGGACACAGGTTTGATCCCTGGATCGAGACGATCCCCTGGAGGAGCGCATGGCAATCCACTCCAGTATTCTTACCTGGAGAATGCCATGGACAGAGGAGTCTGGTGGGCTACAGTCCATGGGGTCGCAAAGAGTCAGACATGACTGAAGCAACTTAGCATGTACATAGATACGTATATACGCTCACTTTGCTTACACCTAAAACTGACAAAATGTTGTAAATCAACTATACTTTGATAAAATTTTTAAAAAGAATGTTATTCAAGTAAAATAAATATGATAGCAGACAGAAATTTAGGTTAAAATAGAGACTTTAAGATTTCCGGGAACTATTAAAATGAAAGCTAATGTTAACCTATCTAATCTAATTGCCATCTATAGAACATCCTATCCAACAACAGAAGAATGTAAATTATTTTCAAGGACATAAATATAGGTCATATTATAAGCTATAAAACACATTTAAAGGACAAGAAGTCATACTGAATATGTTTTTTTTAATACAATGGAATTAAACTAGAAATTAAAAATAGAAAAAATCCCAATTATTTGAAAGTTAAACAACACCAGTAGGTAGCTAATGGGTCAATGAAGAATTTATAAGAGAAAATAGAAAATATTTTGAGTTGAATGAGCATAACAACACAATATATCAAAATATAGATATTACAACTAAAGCAGTGCTTAAGGGAAATTTGAGGTGCATTCTATCCCTACTGGAGAAGGCAATGGCAACCCACTCCAGTACTCTTGCCTGGAAAATCCCATGGATGGAGGAGCCTGGTGGGCTGCCGTCTATGAGGTCACACAGAGTCGGACACAACTGAAGCGACTTAGCAGCAGCCGCAGCAGCTATTCCTATTAGAAAACAAGGTTTTTAAATCAATAATCTAAGCTTTCATCAAATAACAATGAAGTCAGAGTATTTTAAGGCATTTTAACTTTTAATTGTTAAAAGTCTTTATAGAGGTACAACTTACAAACATAGCATACCAATCTTAAATATACATACAGCTCAACAACGCTTTTATGTAAGTACTCAGCCACGTGAATGCTGCCAGCATCAAGAGATAGCCTCCCCACCTAGATACTGACAGACACAGAAATGTAATCAATACAAAGTCAGAACATTTAAACATCGATTTGAAAAGATTTATACCGTCATTTTACCACGTGTCTAAATTCTTCAGTTTTAGTAGGTAGTACTGAACTATTTTTTTCAAAGTAAACAAACTCCTTGAAATTATATGGAGTCATTTGTTATCAGATTCAACTACCAAAACATTGACCATTTCAGGAAACACCCTCATTTAAGCAATACACAATTTGTCCTAAGAAACTTTGGAGACAGTGAAACCTGGGTTTAGATAACATCCCTGACTGAGTCATATTCCACTGTGTATGTGGACCACATCTTCTTTACCCATTTTTCTGTTGATGGACATTTAGGTTGCTTCCATGTCCTGGCTATTGTAAATGTGTTGCTATGAGCATTGGGGTACATGTGTCTTTTGGAACTATGCTTTTCTCTGTGTATATGCCCTGGAGTGGGATTGTTGGGTCAAATGGTAGCTCTGGGCTTCCCTGGTGGCTCAGATGGTAAAGAATCTGCCTGCCGATGCAGAAGAACTGGGTTGATCCCTGGGTCAGGAAGATCCCCTTGAGAAGGGAATGGCAAGCCACTTCAGTAGTCTTGCCCAGAGAATCCCATGGTAGTTCTTTAAGGAACCTCTATATTGGGAGGGATTGGGGGCAGGAGGAAAAGGGGATGACAGAGGATGAGATGGCTGGATGGCATCACCGACTCGATGGATGTGAGTTTGAGTGAACTCCGGGAGGTGGTGATGGACAGGGAGGCCTGGCGTGCTGCGATTCATGGGGTCCCAAAGAATTGGCATGACTAAGCGACTGAACTGAACTGACTGAACTGATATTGCTTTCCATAGTGGCTGGACAGTAGAAAGTAACACAATATTGTATTAGTGTTATACTAGACACTATACTGGAGGCACTATACTCCAAGAAAAAATAATTTAAAAAATAACATCCCTGACATTTAATTGCTAGGTCTCTTATCCAAGCCTCTGATGGTCCTCCACCTACCTAGTAGACTTGCTATGAAAATAGAATGAGACAGCAGATACAAAATGCTCGTGGAATGTTCCACACATACAGCTGTTAACTAACATTAATACAAACCCTATTTATGTGGAGTTATTGGTCCACCAGTGTTATTTTTGTTGCTTCTCCAACCAGCAGGTAATTACTGATCATATGCGTGCATGCTCAGTTGTGTCTGACTCTCCTGCCATCCCATGGACTATAGCCCACTAGACTCCTCTATCCATGGAATTCTCCAGATAAGAATGCTGGGATGGGTTGCCATTTCCTTCTCCAGGAGATCTTCCTGACCCAGAGATAGAGTTGGCATCACCTGTACCGGCAGGCGGATTCTTTACCACTGACCCACTGGAGAAGCCCAGTACTGATCATGAGTCTGCGCTAGAAAATCAAGGCGTGGGTGTCAGGAATCTAAGACTTGATCAGGCTGAATAACATGGCCTTGGAAGCAGGGACTGAAGCCTTTCTGTTCCAGTTCCTGAGTATATGCATCAAAATGTCCTCAGATGGCCTTGGGCTCTTTGAAATGACTGTAGAATCTCATTATGGAACAAATCTCCAAAGCACGTCAAGAACGGCCTCCTTTATCCCTGCTGGGCTATGCCGAGACCAGCCCAGGGTACCACTGTCAGCACTGAAGCATTGGTTGAGGAAGGGGTTTCTATAATGTGTTTGGACAGAAAGCCTGAGTTACTGCCGGCTACCTATGCCTTATAATAGGATTACTTATAATACATCAAAATGGAAATAAATAATGAGGTAAGTTAAGGCTCTTCTAGGAATGCATCTCTTTCTGTCTCATTTTTTTCAGCCAGGCCATGCAGCATGTGGGATCTTAGTTCCCCAACCAGGGATTGAACCCGCACCCCCTGCATTGGAAGCACAGAGTTTTAACCACTGGACTACCAAGGAAGTCTCTGAATGCATCTCATTTCAAACTAATAAAATCTATGTAAACTCAAACCAAATTTGCCAGTTGAGGGAAAAGCAGGCCACTTCTAGGGATTGTTTAAAATATATTTATGATTATTCCAAGTGAGACTTCCTCTCGCTAGATCTTGTTTTCTTCTCCACCCACTCTGAGTGCTTCCGCCAAAAAGAAAGCAGTTGCAAGTTGTGAACATAGCAACCAGATTTCACATCCTCTATGTTGATCAACATCAGACTTACTCAGAGGAACACGGTGATAACGGCTTGATGGGTGCATTTTCGACATGGCCTCAAGGGGCCCAGTTGGCTGGAGGGGGGCGTGATGTTTATACAGAGGAGGAGAGATACCCATGACTTCGTGGTGTTCGTCTAACACAACAGTCAGCATGGCAATGGTCCCTTTTACATACTGCAAGTTAAATAAAAAACATAAACCTGGTGGATTGTTTGCTAAATTCTGTTCTACATGCTCAAGGAATATGAAGATATATTTGTGCTCAAGAAGCCCAAACAGTTTAGCTGAGTAGACTGAACATGTAAACATAAAAAACTTAACTAACAAGGCAGAGCAGTTCATAGTAAACCCTAGAATCGCAATCAAGACAATCAGAAGTTGTAGATATCATCAAAAGGAAAGAGAACCTGAGTTGGAAAAAAATATCCCCCAAATACCAAGGCCAGAGTTGGACTTTATAGATGGGAGGACGGAGAGGGTTAAGATGAGAATTCAGAAGGAAGTAGCAGTTTTAATTAAGGCAAAGGTTAGGAATGAACTAGCCTGATTTATGTCCACTCTTCACATACATTCCATAAACTTGCATAGCTTCCAGGTGCTTTGCATATATTCCACTTGTTTGCACACATTCCAAGCTCATTTTTAACATTCCATTCACAAGACTTCATTTAATTGATGTATTTTATTTACATCCAGACTCATTCCAATAGGGACTTGAAGTAGCTAACATTCATTTTATACGAATAACAACACTAGACAGAACTGTTACTCTCTAGTCCCTACAGATGAAGAAAGGATAAGTTAGTTGTTCCAGGTCACACAGAGCTGGGATTGGAAACTAGGCCTTAAGGTGAACTGGGTCTGTGAAAGGAAGACCATCTTCTCTTTTTTTGCACTCCTCTCATCTCTGCATGCTAAGCTTCAAATGGAAGCTAAAGAACAGGTCAATTTTGCCCTCCCAAGGTGATACCAGGCTGTGGAAGATCTTGAAAGATAAGTAGAACACTTCTTCTTGTAAATGAAAGGCAATAGCAACCATCATAGACTAAGGTCCATCTAGTCAAGGCTATGGTTTTTCCTGTGGTCATGTATGGATGTGAGAGTTGGACTGTGAAGAAGGCTGAGCACCGGAGAATTGATGCTTTTGAACTGTGGTGTTGGAGAAGACTCTTGAGAGTCCCTTGGACTGCAAGGAGATCCAACCAGTCCATTCTGAAGGAGATCAACCCTGGAATTTTTTTGGAAGGACTGATGCTAAAGCTGAAACTCCAGTACTTTGGCCACCTCATGTGAAGAGTTGACTCATTGGAAAAGACTCTGATGCTGGGAGGGATTGGGGGCAGGAGGAGAAGGGGATGACTGAGGATGAGATGGCTGGATGGCATCATGGACTCGATGGACGTGAGTCTGAGTGAACTCCGGGAGTTGGTGGTGGACAGGGAGGCCTGGCGTGCTGCGATTCATGGGGTCACAAAGAGTCGGACACAACTGAGCGACTGAACTGAACTGATAGACCCTCAGCAGGAGGGACATGATTAAAGTGTTTAGGAAGATGGTGAGGATATATTGGAAAGCTGTAAAAAAGAATAATTGGCAGGCAGATGGAAGACTCAGAGGGCTATGAAACGGCTGATAAAAATAATAATGCCCAATGCTGATAACATTGTAAACGTGACAAGACTATTCTAAGTGTTTACTTCTCTAACAAGTCTATGAGACGGATACATCTCTATCTGCCTGATGAGGTAAAGGAGATGCAGAGAGATGGTGTGAGTTAGTCAGAGTCACATAGTAAAGAGCAGAGCTCGAATTGAAACATAGGTGGCCCACCTCCAGAGCCTGTACTCTCATCTCCTTTGTGTGCTAACACACAATATTGGCTATTAAAGGCCTGGCCAAAGTGACAGCAATGGGAAAAAAAAAAAAGGAGATAGACATGAGAGGCATTGCAAAAAGGACATATGCAGTTCATTGTATAATAATAGTAGTCGAGAGAAAGAATGAAAACTTAAAGATAGTGCTGTGATTCAGCACGTTTCCCAATGACAAAAACACTAAGTCCAGAAAAGGAGCCAGGATCGTGAGCAAAGACGGCGAGGTCCATTTCAGAATATGTCCAGAGTCCCCGTGGTGAAGTATGACATCCAAGCGGAGCTATTCAGAAGGCTGTTGGAAACAATTAAGCTCAGAATACCAGTGGGGAAAGGGGAGGGAGAAGCATGGTCAGACGTGGTCACAGATTTGGGGATTGTGAGGCTGTGGATGTTTGACTGAGATCCCAGAGAGAAAGCACAAAACAGAACAACTGAAGACCAAGGTTTAAAATATGGAAAGAGCCCCTAGGGAAAGATGCAGAACCAGGGAAAGAAAAAAAATGACCAAAATTAACTTCCTACAGACAGGAGAGAGCTTCATAACAGAGGACGTCACCAGCAGTCAAACGTCAGAAATGGCAACGCTCTCCAGGGTTGCATACACACCAAGTGTGCTATGTCTGTGTTACCAAAGGCTTCGGGAATAATAGCTCCTGAGAGTGGCAGAGTCTGACGTCACGTATTAGGGGGATTACAGAAGTGAAGGGGCCAAGAATGAAACAGAGAAATTGTCATAATAATAATGAGGGATCGAGACTTAGAGAATGGACTTGTGGTTACCGGGGGAAGGGTGGGGGGAAAGGATAGTTAGGGAGTTGGGGATGGACATGTCCACACTGCTATATTTAAAATGGATAACCAACAAGGACCTACTGCAGAGCACAGGGAACTCTGCTCAATATTGTGTGGCAGCCTGGATGGGAGGGGGTTTTGGGGGAGAATGGATGTATGTGTGTGTATGGCTGAGTCCCTTTACTGTTCGCCTGAAACTACCACAGCATTGTTAACCAGCTGTGTGTTTGTGTGTGTGTGTGTCAGTCACTTAGTCGTGTCCGACTCTATGTGACCCCATGGACTGTAGCCCACCAGTCTCCTCTGTCCATGAAATTCTCCAGGCAAGAATATTGGAGTGGGTGACCAGTTCCTGCTCCAAATCATCTATGAAAGTGAAAGTGAAATTGAAGTCGCTCAATCGTGTCCAACTCTTTGCGACCCCATGGACTGTAGCCTACCAGGCTCCTCCCTCCATGGGATTCTCCAGGCAAGAGTACTGGAGTGGGTTGCCATTTCCTTCTCCAGGGGATCTTCCTGACCCAGGGATGGAACCTGGGTCTCCCGCATTCCAGGCAGAAGCTTTAATCTCTGAGCTACCAGGGAAGCCCAAATCCAGCTATACCTCAATACAAAATAATAATAATAATAACTGTTAAAAAAATATTGAGTAATTGTTCCCTTGTGCATCACAATGTAAAATAGCAGAGTACTTGGCCATCATGTCAGGTGGAAAGAAGCGTAAATGTGAGGATTTTCTGAGAATACACAGGTTACGAGATAATTCTAAAGGTAACCCACTACCACCATCAATTAACTCAAACTGAATCTACATTCACACTCTTACCTTCAGCCGGGCATGAGATTGATGCCAACACTGAGCACTACCCAAAGCAGTGGGGATGGGTGACTTCAAGCCTCTGATGTAGCTATTGCATTTTCCCATCTCACTCCTGGACTGCCTACAGAATGAACCCACTTCCCTCTGTGACTCCAGCTACTACCTGTAATGATCCAGCTCTCAAATCCCCTCTCCTCCGGCCCAGGTACCTGTCCTCACGTGCTTATCATACATCTCAAACTGGAGGCACCATTGGCACTTCAAATTCGAAATATCCAGAACTGAACTAACCATTTTACCTCTAAGCCTGCGCCCCATGTTATTTCTCCCATCAAATGGAATGACAGTCAGCAGTGCCCCAGGCAGAAAGCTTCCTCTCCCCCATATCCAGTGATCACCACGTCCTGAGCCTCAGCATCCTGCTCCTGCCATTTGTCCCCACGGCCTCTGCTTTGGTCCCGGCATTGCTCATGCCCTGCCCACATCTATTCAGTCTCTAGGCATATCCTGATTGAGCATTTACTATGCCAAGCACTCTGCTATGACTTAAGAGATACAGGGAAGAAAAAAACCAAAGCTCCTGACTTCATGGAGTTTAACTTTCTAATAAGGAGACAGATACTAAACAAAATAATACAAAATATTAAGTAGGACTTCCCCCAACACAGGACACGTGGGTTCAATCCCTGGTCCGAGAAAGATTCCACAGGCTGTGGGGCAGCTAAGCCCGTGCGCCACACCTACTGAGCCTGTGGACTACAGCCCACGAGCTGCAGCTACTGGGCTCATGTGACGCCACTATTGAAGCCTGCTCACCCCTGAGCCCGTGCTCTGCACCAAGCGAAGCCACTGCAATGAGAAGCCCACTCGGCACAACCAGAGAAAGGCCCTGGGCAACAGTGAAGACCAGCGCAGCCACGAAGCGAAGGGAAGCGTAAATCGCTCAGTGGTGTCCGACTCTTTGCAACCCCATGGACCAGACAGCCCATGGAATTCTCCAGGCCAGAGTACTGGAGTGGGTAGCTGTTCCCTTCTCCAGGGGATTTTCCTAACCCAGGGATTGAACCCAGTTCTCCTGCATTGCAGGCGGATCCTTTACCAGCTGAGCCACAAGGGGAGCCCAAGAATACTAGAGTGGGGTAGCCTATCCCTTCTCCAGGGGATCTTCCTGACCCAGGAATTGAACCAGGGTCTCTTGCATTGCAGGCAGATTCTCTACCAGCTGAGCTATCAGGCAAGCCCAGTGCAGCCATAAATAAGATTAAAATACACACACACACACACACACACACACACACACACACATATATATATATATATATATGTATGTATGTATTAGTGCTTAAGAGACAAAACGGGGTGGTAAGAGGGAAAAAGAATGGCCAGGGGAAATTCTGGAGCCTGAATAAAATAAAGAGAGAGACATGTTACTGACTGGTGATAAAGCATTATAACCAGAAGGTAAGCAATGTGGATGCCCTGAGGCAGGGACCCATTGGGTGAGTTCAAGACCAACAGGAAGGTCAGTGCGGACAGAGGAGACGGTGAGGAGAGGAAGGTCAGAAAGAATCCAGAAGGCAGCCAGGGACTTCGCTGTGGATAGCCTTGGGCCATGATGGGGAATTAGAGCATGAAGGAAAGCCATCAGAATATCCTAAGAAAAATCAATCATAAATGTAGAGTTTTAAAGGGCTACTCCAGACGCTGAGTGTAAAACAGACTCCAGAAAGGCAGGGAGCACGGGGTAATCAGTTAGGAAGCTATTCTAATAGTCAAGGCGAAAGATATGGCGCTTTTGACTAACGGTAAAGGTTGTAAGAAGTGCTCCGATCTGGCTGTTTGGAAAGCAGATTAGTAGTATGCGCAGATGGACTGGATGGGAAGTGGGAGAGGAAGAAGGTTCTAGAATAATTCCAAGGTTCAGTCTGAGTGTCTAGGTGAAGTGGGTGCTCTTTACTGAGATGGGCGTTTAGGAGGATGAAGACAAAGAACCCATGGTTAGGTGTGGTGGCGGTGAAGACGCTGAGACCCCGGCAGGTGTCATTTCAGTGGAGCAGGAGGAAAGCCTGGTTGGGATTGAATAAACAGAGCCCAGGCGTCTCTTCCTCTGGAAAGTTCTTCCAACATCAGAAACGTCACTTCTCCCTGCACACAAGGAGTGCACACATCTAATGCACCCATACACATTTATATCATGCCCACTCATTCCATACCTATACACTTCACTCACACGCACAACTTATAACACAAACCCCAACCACACTCACATACATGGACAGCACATACATGCTTACATATATATCATATACAACCACACCATGCACACACACACACACACACACACACACACTCCCATTTCACTCCCTATGATTAGACCCCCTTCTTCCATGCTACCTGAGCTCTTGGGTTTGTTTGTTGTTGTTTTTTTTTTGCCTTGTGGTTGTTGTTCAGTTGCTAAGTCGTGTCTAACTTTGCAACCCCATAAACTGCAGCACACCAGGCTTCCCTGTCCTTCACCATCTCCTGGAGTTTGCTCAGACTCATGTCCATTGAGTCAGTGATGCCATCCAAGCATTTTTGCCTAAAGTCACTCAATTTAGTATTGGTCACCCACCCCCAAGGTGGCTGTGGTCTTTCGCTCTGGAAAGCTCCATTCACGCAAACTGGAGTGGTACCTTGGGGCCCAGTGGTGCAAGTCTCTGCCTCCGTGCGCCCATCTGCAAATCAAAGTGAGAGACTGCTTGTTATTCATTGATATGCTCACCTCCTGGCCAATGTGGGAACCTAGGAGACGTTTGTAAATGATTGTTAAAGAAAAGATTATTAGACAAACTTGCCACAGTCCATATTTCTCCCTTTACCCCCTCAACATTCTCTAAATGTGGATCCTAAAGTGCAAACAATAATATCATATTGATGAAAGTGAAAGTCGCTCAGTGGTGTCTGACTCTTTGTGACCCCATGGACTATACAGTCCCTGGAATTCTCCAGGCGAGAATAACTAGAGTGGGCAACCTTTCCCTTCTCCAGGGGATCTTCCCAACCCAGGGATCGAACATAGGTCTCCGACATTGCAGACAGATTCTTTACCAGCTGAGCCACGATGGAAGTCCAAAAACACTGGAGTGGGTAGCCTATCCCTTCTTTGGGGGATCTTCCCAAACCAGGGATTGAACCCAAGTCTCCCATATTGCAGGCAGATCATATTGATGTATACACTGCTATATTTAAAATAAAATGCCTTTCCATAAAAACCAATAATATAAAATTCAACAAGCAAAAATAGTCACAGCACCATTTTTTTTTGCATATTATAGGCACCAAAAGACATGCTTTCACATAGTTCATTCAATTGACTTTACAAGTTGGAGTAGTACTTGAGGATCAATAAGAGTTTAGAAATTCAGTCATAAATTTCAATCCAAATCTAACCAGAGAGGACAAATAATTCAGTGAAATATCCACCAGTGCTCAAAGTGGATGCCTTCAAATATATTCACTATATTCAGTATAATTAGTAGACCAACCTACACTTTAAAAAATGTATTTATCTATTTATCTATTTTTGGCTGTGTTGGGTCTTGGAGGCCCAGGGGCATGTGGGATCTTAGTTCCCTGACCAGGGACTGGACCAGCATTTTCTGCACTGGGAGAAACCAGTGCAGGGACCCCCAGGGAAGTCCTCAACCTACGCTTTTGAGTAATAAAAAAGTAGGGTTGGGGGAGTGCATTTTTGGTCACTGAAATTCTACAGGCATTTCATTCCTGGTATAAAAGAGATGGCAAGAACATATACTCTGGCAAAGAATGATTTAAGAGCACCCATACCAGATGTGACTATGTGATAGATGGCAGTCCCCAGTAGTCTTCTGAAGTCTCAACATACATACACATCTCCAGAGGCCCTTGTTAAAATTCAGATTTCTGTTCAGTAGGTCTGGAGTGGAGCCTGAGATTCTGTATTTTTAATAAATTCCATTAATGTTGATGGTGCTGGTCTACGGGCCACAAGACTTCACAGAAAAAGCTCTAATAGTAAAGTTCATTCTTACTCCCTATCTACACTGAATTGCCATGTTTATTACACACAGAATCTGCTTTAACAAACTGGGGTTAGTTTTTACACGTGACATCACTTTATAACCACCAACTTGAAGGGGGTTTGTGTGCAAGGGACAGATTTCATCAAGTTAGCACAAATGAGGCAAACAGATCTCCTCTAAGGAAGCACGTTTGTTAGGGAAAAGTGACTCCAATTCCTCCAGAGTCAGAGGCACTGTCTTTCTAAAAGCTGTCCCTGGCCAGGACCGATTCTAATCACATTTCATGCCTAACACTATAAGCATTTTTTCCTTAATGAGTGAACTTGGCAATGAAGGCAGCATCCTCGGTGTGATTTCCAGAGCTCCTTGGCTCAAGCCAAGCTAAAGCCAGCTCTGATGTGTTGTTACATTCCCTACTGAGTTAAAATAGAATTTTACAAGGGATGGGTAGAGATCGACTCCGGCAGAAACATGAAGCGAAGAAAGAACCTGAACCTATCAAAAAAGAACCGTAAGTAAGAACTATTAGTCCATGATGGCAGAATTGCAGAGCCAAGTAGCAGTAGTGGTTAAGAAAGAAGTGAAGGGAAATGACAATAACTCTGTACCACAGAGATATTAACAATACCGACCTTACTGAGCTGCTCTGAGAATCAAGCTGGATGAAGTTATTGAAAAATGCATCAACCGTTTTAAAGAACTAGACAGATGTTTACACGTTTTATAAGATCATCATCATTTTCAAATTGTTCTTTTATATTCAGGGTGCTTCAAGGCATAAAGCTTGATCATAGACATGCAACTGGGCTTCCCAGGTGGCTCAGTGGTAAAGACTCCACCTGCCAATGCAGGAGAAGAGGTTCGATTCCTAGGTTGGGAAGATATCTGGAGAAGGAAATGGCAACCTGCTCTGGTTTCTTGCCTGGGAAATCCCATGGACAGAGGAGGTTGGTGGGCTATAGTCCATGGGGTTGCAAAAAGTTGGATACACTTAACACATACAGGCATGGCTCCTATAAACGTCATTCTGGCTCCTCCTGGAATACCTACCTGCATAGCTGCCCGCAGCGGGGCTGGTGTTTGGGAAGTGGTAGCAGCTATTATACTAAGAGCTAAAATTGACTGAAATTAACCACAATTTACCATCCAAGTCTTCCTCTGGAAGTTCCAAGCCTTCAGTAGACTCCACAGTTCCAAAACAGTTACATCAGACTGATTCTGCCAGTACAGCTATTGTCTAGCTGGGGAGAGAATGTCCCCGCAGAACTCCAGGAATAATGATTCTTACAACCACAGAGTCCGAATCTCCTTTCCCAAGTTCCCACATGCATTTCCTGGCAAGTGAAAGCCTTGCTTTATGGAAAAGGGGACTGAGAAACAAACTGAATTAAGGCTAGCCACTGAAAGAAAATATTTAAATCTTCCCCTAAAATGTCTAATTTTTCTTCCTCATTAATAAAAAAAAAAAATTGCTATACATTCTTCAAGAGATAACTGTAGTTCACATTAATCACAGGCATTTTAAGAGCCTGGCCCAGAGATAAAATATCTGCACAGGTGAAATAAAAAGAAAATATGCTTGCATTTTTATCAAATAGTAAACCATTATGGGGAATGGTTTTCATAACATTAACTTTAAAACTTGATCACCATAATACAAGTGTTCTGATCCAACCGGGTATATTAAGTAGATAGAGTAGCTGTGAGCCTTGTTATAGTATGAGTTATTAAAGTATGTCTTTCTCCACTGTGAAGTTCAACTTGATCTCCTCTTTATATGTCAAATTAGGGAGTACTTGTACAAAATAGGATGATTTTGATTATGCCATTAAAAATAGAATCTTTATTGTGTGAAAAATTATACCTGTTTTCACTATGGCGTGGTGGCAGTCAGTGTGCTGAGTGCCTTAGATCTGGCTATTCAGCCTCTGCTGACATTCAGTCCTCGTCATCTCCCCAAGTACTGGGTGGCTTGAACATCTGTCATTGCTATGGGTTAATCTTTTGTTTTTGTGATTTATTGTTTGGTAGTAAAATTTTATAAACTCTCCTAATTGTAAGTTCTTCAAGGATAAGAATTATGACTTCCACTTCCTGTACAAAAGTCCCACAGTACCAAATAACAATCCACATAAAAGATGGTGTTGACCAAATTACTCATCTGGGGATGAAATTAGATACCAGTTTACGGCATCTATGAAAATAATATTTATTCCAGCGTCTTGACAATAGTTCATTACAACTTCCTTGTGCTTTATTTCTTCTTCTTTCTGATGACTTAAATCAAGCATCTATAATTAAAATGTTAGTAAAGAAAAAGAAAGCATTCCAAGTAACAGAGCATACAGCATTATGTAGATAAATATATTAGAATAACCGACTAGAATTTATTTAGCTTTTATTAGGTGATTTGCATCATTTTAATAGAGCTTTGGCTCAGTCTGATTAAGATGATCAGTTCCCGTTTCCCTTCATTCTAAGAAAGAGAGGTTATAAAACAGAGACACCTAACTAGTTTTCTTAAAGGACATATGAGAAAATAGTTACTGGAGTCCTAATGGCCCATTTGGCTTGCTGTCAAGTCCATACATTCTCCTTTTACGTTCTTAATTTTTTCTTATTTCCGCAAATCAGTTGCTGTATTCTTCATGGGTAATATGGAAGCTAATGTTGTCATAGTTTTGTGCTTATGTTTGCAAGTCAGTTCTGAGATCCTTGATAAAAGGTACTATCACAAGCTCAAAATATTTTTCTTTCATTACTAGGCAACACAAATAAAAATTGTTCCACAGAGTCACAAAGATTGTAACATAAAGGTATTAATAAGCTGCACAATAGGGGGAAAACAGAATCGATGAAAGGGCAAATCTGTTGCCTTCAGGTTTCATTGAGAGTCTCACATTCAATCTCAAAAGGGATTGGGGTATTAAAAACAAGCAGGAAGTCACATTTTTGGCAAATGTGAAGAAATTCAAATCCTGAACAGTGGTCAAAATTCTGCATTCACAAAAGCTGAGTGGGCTCTCAACTTGACAAACATGTGATTTCAGCCCCTTTCAAAGAGAGGGAAAAAATGCTTTAAGAGGCCAAAAAGCAAAAACATCTTGGACATTAAATAGTTTTTTCCCCCAAATAAAGACTCTGATGAGTTATGTGTAATGGAATCAGAAACACATGGATAAAGCTTTACTTAAAACAAACATAGGTTTAAGCATGGAGAGAAAGCCGTAAGCAAAGTCTGCTAAGAGCTTCTTTCAATCACAAATATTTGCAAACAGGGTTGACTTTTCCAGCACATCACAGATTTTCTATATCTAGTGTGATGGCATCATTCACTGGAAATTGCCATTTACCTCGTTTTTTTTCTGGCCCCAATATGGCTGCCATTCGCTCTCTATTGCTCATCTTCCCCAAACTGCAATTGTCTAGGCCACACATATAAAGACTCACACAGAGCAGGCAGGCAGCCCCATGCTTTTGAATTTGAGGAGTGTTCTGTGCCCAAACAATACCTAGAAACTTTACCAGGGGCATCTTAATAAGCACTGTTTCCAGAATGGCCATCTCACGATGCTTTCTGATCCTTCTCCAGCCACTTTGGCTAAATTGGTTTCATGTGCCATTCACTCGAGATTTGTGGCAGGCTGGTTTTTCTCTGGCCGTGGGTGACATTTTCCTGGCCCGGCAATCACATGCCTAGGAGGTTTCTACTCTTGCATGAAGGCAAATTCCGGCCAAAGGAGCCTGGCTGACATGCTGGAGGCTCAAATCCTCCAGACACACAGGGTGTAGATGGGGAACAACTGGCGCCATGCTGCGCGTTCCCACCCATCTGCAGCGTTTCCAGCACATGAGGGCGAGTCAAAGGTCTTCCCTCTGTTTTCAACAAGTGAAATTGGGTCTCCAGCATCTAAATGCTGTTGTTGGAGCTCAGCTCATGGAGAAAATGGGAAAAATTGGAATATAATAATCTAAGTTAAATAATTAAAGCAGTGGGTCTCTAACTTGACTGTGTATTAATATAGCCTAGGAAGCTTAAAAAAAAAATTCTCATGTCTGGGTCCCATGAAACACAGATTGGGATAGAATTGGCCCAGTATGTAACCTGAAGGTCCAGATTCTTTAAAGTTCTCCAGATGATTCTTAGATATGTAGCCAAGGTAGA
The DNA here is from genome assembly GCF_016772045.2 of Ovis aries. Taxonomy (NCBI): domain Eukaryota; kingdom Metazoa; phylum Chordata; class Mammalia; order Artiodactyla; family Bovidae; genus Ovis; species Ovis aries. The sequence goes on from NC_056073.1 coordinate 43,240,209, forward strand.
GAATCTCTCAACTAGGGCTTCAGGGTTGATTATCATGAGGAAGCTAAGTATTGCTGTAGAAGCATGGTACTCAAACCTGGCTGTATATTAGGATCACCTGTGGTGATTTTGGGGCTTCCCAGGTGGCACTGGGACAAAACCTAAGATCATGGCATCCTGTCCTATCACTTCATAGCAAATAGATGGGGAAACAATGGAAACAGTGACAGACTTTATTTTCCTGGGCTTCAAAATCACTGCAGATGGTGACTGGAGCCATGAAATTAAAAGACGCTTACTCATTGGAAGCAAAACTATGACCAACCTAGACAGCATATTAAAAAGCCAAGACATTACTTTGCCAACAAAGATCCATCTAGTCAAAGCTATGCATTTTCCAGTGGTCATTTATGGATGCGAGAGTTGGACTATAAAGAAAGGTGAGCGCCAAAGAATTGATGCTTTTAATCTGTGGTGTTGGAGAACACTCTTGAGAGTCCCTTGGACTACAAGGAGATCCAACCAGTCTATCCTAAAGGAAATCAGTCCTGGAAATTCATTGGAAGGACTGATGCTGAAGCTGAAACTCCAATACTTTGGCCACCTGATACGAAGAACTGACTCATTGGAAAAGACCCTGATGCTGGGAAAGATTGAAGGCAGGAGGAGAAGGGGACGACAGAGGATGAGATGGTTGGATGGCATCACTGACTCAATGGACATGAGTCTGAGTGAACTCCAGCAGTTGGTGATGGACAGGCAAGCCTGATGTGCTGCAGTGCATGGGGTCACAAAGAGTTGGACATGACTGAGCGACTGAGCTGACTGAACTGAGGTGGTGCTAATGGTAAAGAACCCGCCTGCCAATGCAGGAGACATAAGAGACTGGGTTCAATCCCTGGATTGGGAAGGTCCCCTGGAGGAGGGCATAGGAACCCACTCCAGTATTCTTGCCTGGAGAATCCCATGGACAGAGAAGCCTGGCAAGCTACAGGCCATAGGGTTGCAAAGAGTTGGACACAACTGAAACAACTTAGCAAGTGGTGATTTTTAAACTGTAATACTAATGGCCACTCCTGAAATTTCTGTTTATTTATATAACATTTACTATGGTCTAAGCTCTGTTGTGGACTTCCTAGGTGGTGTAGTGGTAAAGAATCTGCCTGCCAATGCAGGTGACGCAAGAGATGCAGGTTTGATCCCTGAGCTAGGAAGATTAGTTTTGAGAAGGAAATGGCAGTCCCCTCCAGTATTCTTGCCTGGAAATTCCCGTGGACAGAGGAGCCTGATGGGCTGTAGTCCGTGGGGTCAGGAAGAGCTGGATATGACTGAGCAACTGAGCACACAGGTGAGCGTGCACGCACGCACGCGCGCGCACACACACACACACACACACACACACACACACACAAGCTCTCTTCTAAATGTGAGGTATACACACACACAACGTATTATGCTCTACCTAAGTGTTTTCTTAGCTGTTGGTCTGAGCTCTGTTCTAAGTGGATACACATATATCTTTGCAAAAAGCCTATGAACTAGGTGCTTACAGTATCTACCTCCAAAATGGCCCCCACTTCCTGACAGAAGGGTGTAGTCTCCTTCCAAACTGAATCAAGGTTGGGCTGTGTGACCCACAGAATACTGTAGGAGGGGTGGTGTATGACCTTAAGGCTAGGTCATAAAATGCATGGCAAGTTCCACCTTGGTCTCTTGGGTCATTTTCTTTGGGGGAAGTCAAGTAGCAAGCCGTGTGGACTCTCAAGCAGTTCATAGAGTTCCCCACTTTGTGGAGAAAAGTTGGAGCTTCCTGCCGACAATAAGCACCATTTTGTGATTTCATGTGAGCAAACCACCTTGGAAGTAGATCTTCCAGCCCTAACCAAGCCATCACAAGGCTGTTGCCTAAATCCTGGCTTAGAGAAACCGTGAGCTAAAACTGCCCAACCAAGCTGCTTCTGCATTCCCACCCAGAAAAACTGTGAGAGATCTTACGGCATGAGTGCTTTGGGTGACTCAGGCAGCACTGATTTGATACCATTATTATTCCTATTTTATAGGTAAAGAAACTGAGTCATGGAGAAGTGAAATAACTTACTTAAGAGTACACAGCTAGAGAGAATATATTTGGAAACTGAATTAGGTAGTTTATCCCAAAAATCTATGCTCTTGAAAATGATGCAAGGAAGTCACCCAGGCATGTGTTAGGTAATACCTGTAGGAGAAGTGAAAATGGCAATGATAAGCCCAAAAAGTTGACTCATGTGAATACCTGACATATTTTATGTGCTTTATCCACTGTTTCAAAATTATTAGACCATCAAACTCCTATCCTTCTGATAGTCACCCTACACTTTCATTATTTCTTTCAGCACATGGCTTTGAAGGAGCTCTCAGAGCATCGTCCACTCCAGCCCTTTGAACTTATGACCAGTACTCCAACATACAGACTTTGGAGTCTATGTTCAGATGGATCAACAAATATTTCCTCATATCTAAATTCTTTTCCACTTTAAGCTAAATCTTCGTTTAAGTTTTTGCAGTCTTTGAGAACTAAGCTGTTGTTTATGTTTTAAAGAGGTCCTTTCCATGCGGGTGAGGGGAAGTCCAGATGTTTAGGAGGCAGAGAGCCTTTGGCTCAGCCTTTGCTGCGTGGCTTTGGGCAAGCTACTGGGTGCTCGGGTGTCACTCTTAGTGCTGCTGATTCAACTGTCCTGGGAAGAAGCCTAGGTGTGAGTCTTTTTCAAGCTCCCCACTCCAGTATTCTTGCCAGGGAAATCCCATGGACAGAAGAGCCTGGGGAGCTGCATTCCATGGGGTTGCAAAAATGTTGGACATGACTTGGAGACTAAACAACAACATACAATGTACAGGGCTTCCCAGGTGGCTCAGTGGTAAAAAAAAAATCTGCCTGCAATGCAGGAGATCCCTGGGTCGGGAGGACCCAGTGGAGAAGGAAATGCCGACCCTCTCTAGTGTTCTTGCCTGGGAAATCCCATGGACAGAGGACCCTGATGAGCTACAGTCCATGGGGTTGCAAAAAAGCTGGACATGACTTAGCAACTAAACAACAGCATAGAATGTACAGGGTTTCGAGGTGGTTCAGGTGGTAAGGAATCTGCCTGCAATGCAGGATACCTGGGTTTGATCCCTGGGTTGGGACGATGCCTGGAGAAGGGCATGGCAACCCACTCCAGTGTTCTTGCCTGGGAAATCCCATGGACAGAGGAGTCTGGTGGGTTACAGTCCACAGGGTTGCAAAGAGTTGGACACAACTTGGCAACTAAACAAAAACACAGACTGTACAACACCAAGTATATAAACTGTGGACTTTGGATGATAACTGCACATCAATGTAATGATGAACTATAACAGATGTACTGCTCTGGTGAGGATGGTTGATAATGGGGAAAGTTATTACAGTAGGTGATGAGGATGAGAGGCACATGGGAAGTCTTCACGCCCTCTGCTATTTGCCTGGGAACTTAAAACAGCTCTAAAAAAAATTAAGTTTACTTGAGGAAAAGAGTAGATTGATTAGAAAGTAGATTTAAAATTGCTTGAAGTTTAAAGATGAAACATTAGACTTAAATAGAACATCAGACATCTGATGAGCTTCTTGGGATTATACTCCCTGATCATGAATAAATAATTTACTTTTCTCTCCATTAGAAGTGCCTTCTTGGAGACATAAATTTTAGATTCCAGTTTATTTGCATTTGGGCATCAGGAGACGTGTATTCATGTCCTAGGGGATGTCATTAAAAACTACCATAAATTGGGAAATCTGTTCTCTCACAGTTCTTGGGGACTTTTTAAAGGTTTTTTTTTTTTTTATGTCAATCATTTTCAAAGTCTTTATTGAATTTGTGACAATATTTTTTCTGTTTTATGTTTTGAGTTTTTGGCCTTGAGGCATGTGGGATCCTACCTCCCTGATCAGGGATCAAACACACACCCTCTGCATTGCAAGGCTAAGTCTTAACCACTGACTGCCAGGGAAGTCCCTCTCTCAGTTCTTGAGGCTTGAAGTCGACAACCAGTGTGTCAACTGAGTCATGCTCTGCGGGGAGGATTTTCCTTGCCTCCTCCATCTTCCTTAGCCTCAGGCTTTCCTTGGCTGGCAGCTAGATAGTTCCCTCTTCACACGGCTGTCTTCTTACAATAATACCAGTCATATTGAATTAGGAGCATGTTATACTCCAATATGGGGAGAAGGTGATGGCACCCCACTCCAGTACTCTTGCCTGGAAAATCCATGGACAGAGGAGCCTGGTAGGCTGCAGTCCATGGGGTCGCACAGAGTCAGACAGGACTGAAGCAACTTAGCAGCAGCAGCAGCAGCAGCAGCAGCAGCATACTCCAATATGATTTTCACTTAATTACGGCTGCACCAATCCTAATTCCAAATAATGTCACATTCTGAGAACCTAGGGGTTAGGACTGCAGGGGTGTCAGGGGCGGGGGACAATTCAGGCCATCATGAGAAGAAAGATACAGGACACAAGATATGCTCATGGATCTTGGTTGACCGAAGAGACATGGGAATAGGTGTCTGTCCAGAGATGCCCTCAGTTGTTGTCAGTCTGGACAGTAGTTAGCCCAGCTATTAAAAGGCATCCAATTCCTTTCATAAGAGCATGATATCAGTAGTTGTAAGATAACATCACTAATATCTAGGCTAATATCACTCTGGATTTTTGGCATCTTTGAATCCTCACTTAATTAGATGAGAGAGTGGGACCACACACCCACTTTAACTGCAAATCAAACAAAGAAAATCCCTACCCTGATGCTATCTATTTAAAAACTCGAGGGACTGACACACATCACTAGTGTCTCTGTCACGTTGGAAACTTTCTTTCTGTACTACACAACCTCCTAGCAAGCCTGAAAGCTTTCATACAGATGAAGTCACTTTTGCAAATTAATATCTGATTTAAAAAGAAAGCTTTTAAATATACAAGTCCTACTCTAGTCCCCTTCCAGAGAATAGAGTCGCTTTGAACTTGTTCCTAATCTGAAGGACCCATCAGGCCAGCACAAAATGGGTATTATTTTTGGCTACTGTGGTGTGGATGTTTATCCATCACATACAAAGTTAAAATGACCTGCATATACTTTTGAGAATGCCAAGAATGATTGTCTGGCTGAATGAGAGTGAGGGCAATGTTTCAGAAAACACATTGAGACCCAATAAGTTTTAAAAGCTCCTTTCTTCAGATACGAGTAGAGGCTTCTAGATAAACAGTCTTAGTGAATCTTTCAAAGATACTATTGTGCCAAAATAATCAACAGATATTTAGGAACTAGGAAGAAAGGAGATGTAAAAAATGATTTTAGAAGAAGAAAAGAAGGAAGAGGAGAAGGAGGGAGAGATTGAGGAGACAAAATATAAACAGCATACAATAGATAAAGACTCACAGGGGTTCAGAAATAGTTATGAGACAAACTTTAAAATAGTCATGCTTACTATGCTCAAGTGATTAAAAGACAAGATCGAGAATTTCAGCAGAGAAGTGGAAAATACTGTTGATTATAAAATATTCTTTTGCAAAGTATTGTAAGATATTATTTACTATAAAGCCAACTAGTATGATTGGAGATAAAATACATTCTATGCCTTTAAGCTGTGTCACTCAAATAGAAAATATCACAAGAGCAAGAATAAATGAAACCTCTTTCTTTCACCATATGCGAATTTTTCACCACCTTGAATTCTTCCAAACCATGCCGAGTGTTTGCTTGCTTCATAATTAGATTATAAATAGGTTATAAAAATGTAGGTTTTTCTTGTAGTTTCTGTCAAACTTTTCGTTTTGTTTTTATTGGAAAAAGAAATGTAAACCACCTTTATTACTGATACATGAATGAGATGGCCCAATTTCTTAATCACACCATTCTGTTAAATGTATAATATTTTCATTTTGAAAACTGCTTTCTCTGAAGAACAGCTACTCATGTTCAGACTTGGACTTAGTGTTTTCTTTGCTGTGTGGTTACCACCTAGTAATTCTACCATGTACTGACTTAGCTCCTTTCTCTCTTCAACTCCATGTTCTTTTTTATATTCTTCTCTCGTTTTGCTACTTTATTCTCATTACAACAGCGGTGCCTGGGAGATAAACTTCCTAAGTCTGTGCATTTCTGAAAATGCAGAATGCGTACATCCATAATCGTCTTATTATTTATTCTTATTATATAGTATTCTGATTTTGGTTTTGCTTCCCACCCCCCCATTTATACACTTAGTGTGAAGACTGATAATATTACAACTTTTCCCTCTTAGATGATTTCTTTCCTTCATCTTCTCTTTTTTTCATTTTTGGAATTTGTATCAAACAGATGTTAGATATATTAAATTCATTTTTCAAATCTTCTAATTTACTTTATTTCACTTTTAATTGTTATTGAAGAACAATTGAGTTGCAATGTTATGTTAATTTCTGCTGTGCAGCAAAGTGATTTGGTTATACATATATAAATACATTCTTTTTTGTATTCCTTTTAATTATGGTTTATCACAGGATATTGATTATAGCTCCCTGCTATAGTTCCAACCATGTTGTTTGCCGTTCTATATATAACAGCTCACATCTGTTAATCCCAACCTCCTAATCATCCCTCTGTTTCAAACAGAAAAACATTTGGAAGTTGGCTTGCTAACAATGGCATCTTAAAGGATCAATAGTAAGAAAAACAGTGCCCCCAGACTGCCTTGATAATGTTCTTTGAGTTACAAATATGAAACTAATGTTTTAAAAGTCTAGTTTCACTTTATGATTTAATTTTCACACTGATTTTAATGTAAAATTATTTCCAGATACATTAAGATATATTTAGGACAGTTCTATGGGTGCAGTTTCCTTAATCATATAAGTAATCTCATCTACCCTCCTAGACAAACTTTAGAGGTCGAGGGTTTTTCTTAATGGACACAAATGGACACCATGATTCACAAAATCTAGGTAAATTAATTTTAGCCAGTAAGACCCATTTCTCATCCTTTTAAAAGACTTTTGATCCCAACTGTTTGATTATAATTTTCAAAAATTTGACTGAAAATACTGAAGCTTATTAAGAGTACTTAGTTAAAGGAGGGAGCTAATAGCAGTGGATTTCAAAGAACTAAAACTGGTCCACTCTTGCTTTAGCTATAAAACATCCCACCGTCCTGCCCCAGGTACTATTTCATTAGTTGCTAAGTAGGTGTCTCTAGAGTTAATCTTGTACCTTCCCATCCATTCCCTTCTTAAGTCACCAGAGTAATTCTTTCTACTTGAAAACCAGAATCCTATCTGTGAAGGAGGAGAAAGTCACTAATCAGATACTGAGCAAAGTGTAAACCTTTGTATTAGATCAGCAGTTCTCAGACTCTAGCACGTATCAGATTCATGCGCAGGGCTTTTTAAAACACATATAGCTATCCTCTCTCCCCCAGCCTCAAATTCCTGATTCATTGGTCTGGGATAGAGCCAAGAATTTGCATTTCTAATACGTCCTTGGGTGATGCTGGTGTTACTGATAGGGAATTGCATTCTAAGAACCAGGGCATTAGTGCTCCACCAATGTGCCAGATTGGAGAGTAGCTGAATTTGAAACATTGCCCCTGAGTTCCCAGTTGTTGTCATTGTTCAGTCACTAAGTCATGTCTGACTCTTTGTGACCCCATGGTCTGCAGCACACCAGGCCTCCTTGTCCCTTGCTGTTGCCCAGAGTTTGTCCAAGTTGCTTTCCCTTGAGTTGATGATGCTATCCAACCATCTCATCCTGAGTTCCCAGGAGGGGTAATAAAATCCTAGTAGGCTATTGTACAGACAGGTTAGGAGCTAGAGGAACAGGTCAGGTTTAGAGATAAATTTTGGATGTCAGCACATAAGACTTGCTATAAATTAAGCCATGGAGATAGGTAAACTTGTACAGGTAAAAATGTGTACAGTGAGAATAAACTAAAAAGAGAAGAAAGCTAACTAATCTTCCTGAAATTTTTTTATCAGGTAACTTTTTGAAAAACTATAATTGCTTCCTACTTTTGACCATGTGGTTCTCAAACTCTTTAATCTAATATCTTATAGTATTCTTTATTGATATAATACAACGTTAGTACATTTAGGGCTTCCCTGGTAGCTCAGTTGGTAAAGAATTTGCCTGCAATGCAGGAGACCCTGGTTTGATTCCTGGGTTGGTAAGATCCCTGGGTTGGTAAGATCCCCTGGAGAAGGGAATGGCTACCCACTTCAGTATTCTGGCCTGGAGAATTCCATGGCCTATGTAGTCCATGGGGTCACAAAGATTTGGACATCAGAATTGGTGACGGACAGGGAGGCCTGGCGTGCTGCGATTCATGGGGTTGCAAAGAGTCAGACACGACTGAGCGACTGAACTGAACTGAGTGACTTTCATTCGCTAGTACATTTAATTATGGTATAATATGAGGGACACTTTTGCTACAATAAAATAATCACAGTTAATACCTATTGATGGCTTCTGTGCCAAGGATCATCCAATAAACTATACACACATACATATATATATATATATATATATATATATATACACACACACATACACACACACACACACACACACAGGGCTTCCCTGGTGGTTCAGACAGTAAAGGGTCTGCCTGCAATGTTGGAGACCCAGGTTCAATCCCTGGGTCAGGAATATCCCCTGGAGAAGGAAATGGCAACCCACTCCAGTACTCTTGCCTGGAAAATCTCATGTAAGGAGGAGCCTGGTAGGCTACAGTCCATGGGGTTCCAGAGTCGGACACAATCGAGTGATTTCACTTTCACTTTTATATATATATACACACACAATATGCATTTTATACTATACATTTACATCTATGAGATAGGTGTTATTACCACCACCACCACCACCATCATCTTCTTTATTTTGTATAGAAGGCTGAAGTACAGGTAAATAAAATAACTTCTTGAAGGTCTATATTGTTAAGAGGTAGAGCTGGGATACAATGTCCTCTTACTCTGAGTCTGTTTTTTTTAGTTATTACACTGAACAGCTGCCCTATCTGACAGTAATAAATATTTTTGACTGAAAAATTAGAGCCCCAAGCACAGGTTTTTTCTTAAAAACAAAGCAAAATGCAAGCTGTCAGATTCCTAGTTATTGAATGGTTCTTTTACCCCTTAAAGCTTTTAGAATTAAGCTAGCAAACAATCCACAGCAGTCACCACAAGTTTCAGGAAATTTGGGGTTAAATATAAGACAGAGAATGAGATAATTTTATCTCCCTCCTTCCTTCTGTAATGGAATTGAAAGAAAACATCCTCTTTCACTAGGAGTGAAAGGCCTTATTCAGCTGGGGCTTCTCCAGCCTTCTTCAGGATTGTATGGGAAGCAGCCATCCATCTAATCTTTATAGATTCTTCTGTCTAAATGTCAAAGCCATCACCTGGCCACATCTTAGCTACTGATTCGCTCTTGATCTGCTTGTGTCTGCTGTTCTCCACTCTCCTCCAGTTAGGGAGGGTTTTCTGTTTGCTTGCTTCTTTTGAATGTTGTTTTCTGTTTCTTTGTTTGATTAAGTGATTGTTTCTCACTGGCCATGAACAGATTGGCCCCTTTTCCACTTCTGTTGCCGTCAAGCTTTTCCATAATGGGATCCACCTCAAAGAGCACATCTTTGGTACTTTCTCCCAAACATTCCCCCAGGGTTCTGATTCCCATTTGTGTATCTCCTACCCTAAGTGTTATGACTCTGAATCACTCAAGGTCCATCTTTTGCTTTATTAAGTCACTAGTAGGTGTCTTCTTTCCCTACCAAGATGGAAAGCTCTTTGAGGGTCTGGAAAAAACTTACTTCCTAATATACAAAAGAGTAATTTAATTAGCACTAGGCTGAGTACAATGTCAGACTTTATTTTGGGGGGCTCCAAAATCACTGCAGATGGTGACTGCAGCCATGAAATTAAAAGACGCTTACTCTTTGGAAGGAAAGTTATGACCAACCTAGATAGCATATTGAAAAGCAGAGATATTACTTTGCCAACAAAGGTCCATCTAGTCAAGGCTATGGTTTCTCCACTAGGCATGTATGGATGTGAGAGTTGGACTGTGAAGAAAGCTGAGCGCTGAAGAATTGATGCTTTTGAACTGTGGTGTTGGACAAGACTCTTGAGAGTCCCTTGGACTGCAAGGAGATCCAACCAGTCCATTCTAAAGGAGATCAGTCCTGGGTGTTCTTTGGAAGGAATGACGCTAAAGCTTAAACTCCAGTACTTTGGCCACCTCATGCGAAGAGTTGACTCATTGGAAAAGACTCTGATGCTGGGAGGGATTGGGGGCAGGAGGAAAAGGGGATGACAGAGGATGAGATGGCTGGATGGCATCACCAACTCGATGGACGTAAGTTTGAGTGCACTCCGGGAGATGGTGATGGACAGGGAGGCCTGGTGTGCTGCGATTCATGGGGTTGCAAAGAGTCGGACACGACTGAGTGACTGAGCTGAACTGAACTGAACTAAGTACATGCTCTACAGATAATTGTAAACTTTTAAAACTTTCCCCAGGTGGGTGAAGCTGGGTGCTTCTTGTGCATTAATTTTGCTTCCTTCTGCCTCCTTCAAAATGTAAAGACAAAAAAAAACAAAAAAAGTGATTGAAACTCGACTACCTAGAGAACAAATTAAGTGGGAAGCTTATCTTTTCAATTCTAATAAAATGTTTAAAATAGTTAATATGCCAAGCAAAAACTATTATTCTGTCATGAAACTAGGTTATAATATTTGATTTCTAAATAATACTTTTTATTATTAAAAATGTTTGCAAGAAAAAGAAATCTTGTACCAAAAATGTATATAAGTATCAGAAAAATTATTTTACTTTCAAAATAAGTGACTAAGTACAATTTTGCTCATTTATTTGATTCTAACAGAAGGTCAGTCATGTTCTGTCACTGAATCTGGATTATTTAATTGTCACTGGAATTTTATGCTAATAGGAAATATGCCACATATGGTGAACAGAAAATGGAGGAACTTTATGTTTACCAAATGTTACAAAATGCAGAAATGCAGTCCAATCCCTTAAACCCTGCTTTATTATCACATTGTATTAGAAGGAATCACATTAGCTATTCTCAACCATTTCAAAATGTCGCAATCTCCTCCCTTTGATGATACTGACCTAGAGTTTCTAAGGCATTCATTTGCCTCCAGCTGTTTCTTCTTATTTGGTGACTGTTAGGTTGCAAATACTTAAGCTTAAATTGAGTGAGTTATACCAAGATGTTGAAACATTACTATGATTCTTGAAGATATGTGTTGTCAATAAACAATTCTGTCCTTTCCCCACCAAGTTTACCTTTCTGAATTCTAGCTGTTCTGTAAATCTACTTCTGGGCTGTCTTCTATGTTTTTGTCCATTTTTGTGACCTTCTGAGAGACACAGGAAACAATAAAGAACTTACTATTCCAGGCTGATTTCTGATTAACCACAAATATATAATTAAATGGAAGCAGTGAAGACACATAGGTCAAAAATTTCTTCAATAGGACAGTTCAAACCCCACTTATGTAATGAAAGCGTTCTTTAACCTCACAGCCTGGGGTGTTCTCTGCTAGACCTTAAGCCCCACATTTCCAGCAAAGAGTTTTGAGCAGCATTTTGATATTTAAAAATTAATTTTCTATCTTCCTGTGACTTGCTTCTTTATATATATATATAAATTTATTTATTTTAATTGGAGGCTAATTACTTTACAATGTTTTATTGGTTTTGTTGTACATTGACATGAATCCGCCACGGGTGTACATGTGTTCCCCATCCCGAACACCCCTCCCAACTCTGTCCCCATCCCATCCCTCTGGGTCATCCCAGTGCACCAGCCCCGAGCATCCTGTGTCACGCATCGAACCTGGACTGGCGATTCGTTTCACATATGATAATATACATGTTTCAGTGCCATTCTCCCAAATCATCCCACCCTCGCCCTCTCCCAAAGAGTCCAAAAGACTGTTCTATACATCTGTGTCTCTTTAGCTGTCTCGCGTACAGGGTTACCATCTTTCTAAATTCTATGTCTATGTGTTAGTATACTGTATTGATGTTTTTCTTCCTGGCTTACTTCATTCTGTGTAATAGGTTCTAGTTTCATCTGCCTCATTAGAACTGATTCAAATGTATTCTTTTTCATGGCTGAGTAATACTCCATTGTGAATATGTACCACAGCTTTCTTACCCATTCATCTGCTGATGGACATCTAGGTTGCTTCCATGTCCTGGCTATTGTAAACAGTGCTGCGATGAACGTTGGGGTACAACGTGTCTTTCAGTTCTGGTTTCCTCGGTGTGTATGCCCAGCAGTGGGATTGCTGGGTCATATGGCCGTTCTATTTCATAATATTTAAATTCATTGATGGTATGTGAGATGCCTTTATTTCCCTGCTATAATAAAATGCTTAGTATAGTACTTGATACATTGTACACACATAATATAAAGTTGTGAGGGGTTTTTTTGTAAGTTTTTTTTTTTATGTGGACCATTTTAAAAGTTTTTATTGAATTTGTTACAACATTATTTCTGCTTCATGTTTTGGCTTTTTGGCCATGAGGCATGTGGGATCTTAGCTTCCTTACCAGGGATCAAACCTGCACTTTCTGCATCAGAAGATAGAGTCTTAACACTGGACTGCCAGGGAAGTCATTATACACACGTAATTAATACAGTTGAGTAGAGGGTCAAAAAGAAGAGTTTTGTTTCAGCCAACAGACATTCCTACAGATGGACATGTAACTTGAAATTTATTTAATTACATGTTAAATAAATAGGAGTTGCTCTTATTTAAAGAAGTAATAGAAAAATTGATCTTAGAGTTGGCATTTAAAAACCATAGAGTGTAGTTTCCAACCCACATAAACATACACCTCAAGAATGTTCTTATAAATGGGCATTGAGTCTCTTGAAACTCTCCAGTGAAAGAAAAAAAGCTATGGCACCAGAGTCTGAAACATTTCTAAGATTTCATAAAACAAAGTATCATTTTTAACCAACCCTTTAGAAAAGAATGAGGCTTCCCTTATGGCCCAGCTGGTAAAGAATCCGCCCTGGTTTGGGAAGATCCCCTGGTAAAGGGAAAGGCTACCCACTCCAGTGTTCTGGCTTGGAGAAGTCCATGAACTGTATAGTCCATGGGGTCACAAAGAGTCGGACACAACTGAGCAACTTTCACTTTCACTTAGAAAAGAATCTAATGGACTTCTCTGGAGGTCCAGTGATTTAAGACTTCACCTTCTAATGTAGGGTGTATAGGTTCGATCCCTGGTCTGGGAGCTAGAATGCCACATGCCTCGTGGCCAAGAAACTAAAGCATAAAACAGAAGCAATATTGTAGCAAATTCAATAAAGACTTTTAAAAAATGGTCCACATCAAAAAAATCATTAAAAAAATAGAAAAGAATTTGAATTTCTAACACCTTTATTTAAATCTACCCCTTCTTGAATCACAGACAACATTGTGCTTGCTCACGTGATTCTCAGTCAAATAGATTTCCCTGAAACACTGAGATAGTTCAAAAGTCTTTTTGAGCAACCAGAGATTTATAGCCGCCAGTCAGTCGTGTGAGAATCAGCCAGCTCTAAGACAATATCTACAACAGCCCACTAAGTGCTCGTGGCCTCCAGGAGTGAAGGAACAATGTCCTCTCTTGGCAAGGAGTCTGGAGGAGCTCCGTGGAGCCACAGGTAGAATGCAAATCTGGAAAATTGTGCTGCCAACATGCTTCAGCTGGAGAAAAATCTGTCGTTAGATGCTTATCAGACATCCTTTTATTGTCTCCGTAACAATGGAGAGCAGTTCCACAAGCAGTCATTTTGCATGCCCTTCTCAGCAGAACAGAGGTTGCCAAATAATAAAAAGAAGAATACAGTAATGCACAATGGGAGGGTCCCCAGCAGGAAGGCGATGGGGAGGTACCAGGGTCAGGATGAAACTGGGCGGGGTGGGCGGGATCAGTGATAAAGATGCTATCTAGTATGCACCCACCTTACTTCCTCTCTGCGTCTTAAATCACTTGAAATAAGACCCATTTTAAATGTGCTGCATTGAGCACAATGATTCAGCCCGAAAGGCTTTTTTTTTTTTTTTTCCATTGGTATTATTGTTCTGGCTAACAATTTGCTTACAGGAATCTTGCTCCAAACATAACTATTTTTTATGACAGCTTGTCAGGAAAGCTGAAAGAGGAAAAGTGGAGCCTGAGGAGGGTAAAAAGGAAAAATCTCTCAAACTGGGATGAGTTTTGGTTTTGATACCTGTGTGCTGCTAATGCTTCAAGAGCTCTCTTCCCATTTCATCCTGATTCTGTCAGTGACTGGATTCGCTCACAGCTCTGTTATAACAAGATGCTCTCAAGGCTTCTCGTGCGGTTCCCTGGGGGTCCTCAGGTCATTCTGACCGGCCAGCCAGCTTCATGTCTCATCCTACCAAGTGAAGGACAGGCTCAGGCACAGTAATAATGCGCTTCATACGGGACCTCATTGCCAGCATTGTCTACGTAGGCATTTCATGAATGTCCATCTTTCTTGTGCTACTGTCACCAAGAGAGTCACTTACTCCCAGTGGTCACAGGAATAGAAAGAACGCCACACCTGGCTACCAATTGAAGGATTTTTCTTTAATCAATTGGGCAAATAGAAAAATTATTTGTTTTTACTGTGTTTTATCAGAGGAAATTCTTCAGCTGTTTTCAAGTGATATTCCTTAAGCATGCTAAGGGCTGGGCCCCGAAATAAAAAGATTAATAAGTTGGTCTCATGCCCGAGTGGACTACTGTGTTTCCCTCAGGAAGAGCCAGCTTCACTGCCAGGGGGCAAGTGCTGAGATGCTGGATTCCCACCGGGGGTTGCAGAAGAGACAGGTAGGCAGCCAGGCTGTGCTGCACTCAGGGATGACTTCCTGTGGCTGACGGCCTCTCTCCATCCCCGTGGACACAGGATTAAGGACAAAGGGAACAGAAGTTCTAATAGGAGATACAGTAGTTTTATTTTTACTTAGTAGAACAGTATTTCATATCTTAGCCCTCATTTTTATTCATTTATTTTTCTAACATTAATTGTATATGGTATTTTTTGGTTTGTTTTGTTTTGCTTTACAATGTTGAGTTAGTTTCTGCCGTACAGCGAAGTGAAATAGCTCTATGTGTACACGTACCCCCTCTCTCCTGCACCTCCCTCCTACCCGGCACCCCACCCCTCTAGGTCATTCACAGAGCACCACACTGAGGTCCCTGCGCTATGTAGTAACTTTCTGCTAGCTATCTATTTTATGTATGGTACTGTATCAGCTGCTTATCATCCTGGTCATAACTTCTCTCCTTCCTCTTGGGTTTCTTTCCTTGTGGATGGCTTGTTGCTTTCTTCTCTCCTCATCTGACTCTAAATCACAAGGGCTGAGATGAAATAAGACAGCAAAAGTACCGTGTTCCATCCAGGTAACTTTGGGCAGCTCAGATTTATGCCTTAGGACGTTCCCTTTCCTTTGAGGTGTATGTTTCTGTCCTTTTCTCACAAAGGACAGTGTGCAGTGGCTTAGAGATATATTGTGGATGAGAAAGATGAGTGCAACCACAGCTAGAGTGGGACAGAGTCACAGAATTTGGAATATGGACTGGTTCTTCTTAGAAACGTGACTTTCCACATCCCAGGTATTGTCGCATCTACTGATGGTTTGTCCCAACGGTGAGAATCAAAACAGCCATGTTGCAAATTCTGCTTCTAATGCTACTTAACAAGCACATGGGACATGATCCCTTTGGGACCCTGTTGGTAAGTGGTTTATTGATTTACTTCCATCTTCTTCAGGTGCAAGTGAGAGCTGAAAGAGTGCCAGGGCTCTGGCGATGCTCAGGGGAGCTGCCAAGATGTCAGGAGTAGACATGAGAGTCATTCTCCCTGCACAGCCCTCCCCTGTCCTACTTGGCTAGGGTGAGCGGAGGAAGGGGGTGTGGAAGGGTGTTGGTAGCACTGGAAGATGATGTGTCAAAGAGATACTACAATGGATCGAATGTTTGTGTCCCTCCCAAAATGAATGTTCACTGGAAAAGACCCTGATCCTGGGAATGATTGAAGGCAGGAGGAGAAGAAGGTGACAGAGGATGAGATGATTGGATGACATCACTGACTCAATGGACAGGAGTTTGAGCAAACTCTGGGAAACAGTGAAGGACAGGGAAGCCTGGTGTGCTGTAGTCCATAGGATCACAAAGAGTTGGACATGACTCAGGAACTGAACAACAAAAAAATTAATATGTTGAAAGCCTAATCCCACTGTGATAGTATTAATATTTGGAGGTAGGACCTTTGGGGTAATTAGATCATGAGGATGGAGCCCCCATGAATGGGACTAATACCCTTATAAGAAGAGGCCACAAAAAAAAAAAAAAAAGAAGAGGCCACAGGGCTGGCTAGCAACAAGGAGTGGGCAGTCAGCAACCAGGAATCAGGCTCTTCTGAGACCAGGATCTGCCAACACCTTGATCTTGGACCTCCCAACCTCTAGGACTATGAGAAATAAATCCTGTTGCTTAAAAGTCACTCCGTCTATGGTAGCCTGTTAGAGCAGCCTGAATAAGACAGAGACAGACAGGGAAATGGGAGCATCGATGTCAGACATCAAGTGGAGATCCACAAAGCCTGAGGCCCATGCTGTCCTGAGCTGCAGAAGGCACCGCCATATCCGATTCTTTCTTGGATGCTGTGTGATCCTGCCTCTCCTAATATTGTATGCCTCCATAGAATTAAACCATCATCTCATCCCTGACGAGTCTCAGTGACCAAAGGTGAGGCAACGGGCTAAGAGGATGAAATATACTTAGATGGTCCCACGTTGACTTTGGGGCCACACAGAAGACTCTAGAAATGACCAGGAACTGAGTCTAGCAAGAAAGACAGACACATAAACACACAGTTGTAACATTAATGTGTGATCTGGACTAAGACATCCCTCAGCCGATGGAGCTGTGACTGAAATGTACGTTGCCTTCGTAGGATTTTATGGATTAGCTTTATATTAGTTCAGTCGCTCAGTTGTGTCCGATTCTTTGAGACCCCATGAATCGCAGCACACCAGGCCTCCCTGTCTATCACCAACTCCCGGAGTTCACTCAGACTCACGTCCATCAAGTTCGTGATGCCATCCAGCCATCTCATCCTCGGTCGTCCCCTTCTCCTCCTGCCCGCAATCCCTCCCAGCATCACAGTTTTTTCCAGTGAGTCAACTCTTCGCATGAGGTGGCCAAAGTACTGGAGTTTCAGCTTTAGCATCAGTCCTTCCAAAGAAATCCCAGGGCTGATCTCCTTCAGAATGGACTGGTTGGATCTCCTTGCAGTCCAAGGGACTCTCAAGAGTCTTGTCCAACACCACAGTTCAAAAGCATCAATTCTTCGGCGCTCAGCTTTCTTCACAGTCCAACTCTCACATCCATACATGACCATAGGAAAAACCATAGCCTTGACTAGACGGATCTTAGTCGACAAAGTAATGTCTCTGCTTTTGAATATACTATCTAGGTTGGTCATAACTTTTCTTCCAAGGAGTAAGTAAGTAAGTAAAGTTACTCAGTCGTGTCCGACTCTTTGTGACCCCGTGGACTGCATTCCATCAGGCTCCTCAGTCCGTTGGATTCTCCAGGCAAGAATACTGGAGTGGGTTGCCATTTCCTTCTCCAGGGGATCTTCCCGACCCAGAGATCAAACCCGGGTCTCCCACATTGGAGGCAGACACTTTAACCTCTGAGCCACCAGGGAAGCCAAGTAAGCGTCTTTTAATTTCATGGCTGCAGTCACCATCTGCAGTGATTTTGGAGCCAAAAAAAATAAAGTCTGACATTATTTCTACTGTTTCCCCATTTATTTCCCATGAAGTGATGGGACCAGATGACACGATCTTTGTTCTTTGAATGTTGAGCTTTAAGCCAACTTTTTCACTCTCCTCTTTCACTTTCATCAAGAGGCTTTTTAGCTCCTCTTCACTTTCTGCCATAAGGGTGGTGTCATCTGCATATCTGAGGTTATTGATATTTCTCCCGGCAATCTTGATTCCAGCTTGTGTTTCTTCCAGTCCAGCGTTTCTCATGATGTACTCCGCATAGAAGTTAAAGAAGCAAGGTGACAATATACAGCCTTGACGTACTCCTTTTCCTATTTGGAACCAGTCTGTTGTTCCATGTCCAGTTCTAACTGTTGCTTCCTGACCTGCATGCAGACTTCTCAAGAGGCAGGTCAGGTGGTCTGGTATTCCCATCTCTTTCAGAATTTTCCGCAGTTTATTGTAATCCACACTGTCAAAGGCTTTGGCATAGTCAATAAATCAGAAATAGATGTTTTTCTGGAACTCTCTTGCTTTTTCCATGATCCAGCGGATGTTGGCAATTTGATCTCTGGTTCCTCTGCCTTTTCTAAAACCAGCTTGAACATCGAAGAGTTCACTGTTCACATATTGCTGAAGCCTGGCTTGGAGAATTTTGAGCATTACTTTACTAGCGTGTGAGATGAGTGCAATTTGGTAGTTTGAGCATTCTTTTGCATTGCCTTCCTTTGGAATTGGAATGAAAACTGAACTGCGGCGAGCCGGCACACTAAGCATGGCCGAGAGGAGCTACCCCACGTCCAAGGTAAGGGGCAGCGGCTTAAAGTGCCAGGCTGCAACGGCGCAGGAACGGCCGAGAGGAGCTACCCTGCATTCGAGGTCAGGGGCGGCGGTCAAGAGGAACTTTGTATTAGCTGATTGATTATGTCCTCAAGGCTTTTCATTCCTGTTCTCTTTCTTTTTCTTTTTTTGTTTTTAGTATTGCATGCTGGGGGTTTCCTTCCCTGGTAACTCAGGGTAAAGAATCTGCCTGCCATCGCAGGAGACACAAGAGGCATGCGTTTGATCCTGGGGTTGGGAAGCTCCCCTGGAGGAGGTCATGACAATCCACTTCAGTACTCTTGCTGAGATAATCCTACAAACAGAGGAGCCTGGCGGGCTATCGTCCATGGGGTCGCAAAGAATCAGACACAACTGAGGGTGCGCACACACACACACATACACTTTGTGTTCTCAGAGAGAATTTGGTTCTTGCCTTGGGGCACTGGTTGACATAGGACACAAACCCAGATTAATAGGTATGGAACATGGTGAACCAAGCCAGACATTAACTGTGTTAGAAGAGCAGCCGCGGGAAGGAAATGCACTGGGCCCATGCTTCCTCTTCTGAACCAAGACAACCACGTAAGACCTAGGAGGGTTCCTACAGATAAGCCCCTGTCCTGGGGTCCCTAAATGGCTGAAGTGACAAAAGATGGCTTGCTATTACTTCATTGTGCTTCATTGCTATCACTTCAATTTGAAAATAAACAAACAAAACCAGAAGCCTCACCTATGGACAGTATTCAAAGTTCAGCCCTAATCCTTTGCTCCTCAGGCCTCAGAGAGGAGCAGTGTGGGGGCTCAAGAGTGATTTCCGTGTGTCAAGTACTCTTCTAAATGTCTTTGTACAGTACTTTTATCTGGAACTCTCCTGAAAGATGGTACCATTTTTATTACACCCATTTTATAAATGGGGAAAATTGAGGTGTGGCTCTTTTAGGCCACTTGCCCAAGGACTTCCTTATAGCCTGGAGAATATAAGACATGGCAGAGGCACTTCTGCATTGGCCTAACTTCTTCCCTGGGGAATAAAAAAGAATCAGAATTCTTTGTTGGAAGTCCTCTGGCAGACAGTTGGCAGTAGCCATGGAGGGTTTCCAGTTTGAATTCACACCTTTCAACCACAGCCCTGCAGTGGGTCTTATCCAAGGAAGGAGCAACCGCGTGATTTCAGAGAATCTGAAAAATCCCCCCAGTCCCCAAAGTGTTGCTCCCTCTCTGCCAGGGACACTACCTGCTCTGTATCAGCTGAGGGAAGCATGAGAATGATAATTCCATTCAGAAAGGTAGCGGTCAGCCTCAGTCTAGACTCAAATGTCAGGCAGCAATCGGCACACTTTCTAAAACAAGCTTGTGGGCTAAGTCGCTTCAGTCGTGTCCGACTCTGCGACCCCATGAACTGTAGTCCGCAAGGCTCCTCGGCCCATGGGATTCTCTCAGCAAGGATACTGGAGTGGGTAGCCATGCCATCCTCCAGGGGATCTCCCCAACCCTGGGACTGAACCCATATCTCTGTGTCTCCTGCCTTGGCAGGTGGGTTCTCTACCACTAGCTCTATCTGAAAAGCCCAAAGCTAGTTTGGGTAGAAAGAATTAAGATGACTTAAGAAGCTCAAAGGGCTTTCCTGGTGGCTCAGACAGTAAAGCGTCTGTCTACAATGCAGAAGACCCGGGTTTGATCCCTGGGTCGGAAAGATTCCTGGAGAAGGAAATGGCAACCCACTCCAGTACTCTTGCTTGGAAAATCCCATGGACTGAGGAGCCTGGTAGGCTACAGTCCATGGGGTCGCAAAGAGTTGGACACGACTAAGTGACTTCAATTTTCAAGAAGCTCAAAACGGTGTAGAAAAGACAGCCGGAGGGCAGGAGCCAGAAGACAAACCTCACCGACGTCCAAGGGTGCCAAGGCCTGACTCATGCTGACCAGATTGCTTCAGAAGTTGTGGGGCCCCTGCAGAGGCAGGAGTGACCAAGGGCATCCCTAAGTCTGGTAGTCCTATTTAGCCTCAGGGCCTGGCCCAGCCACACAGCTAGAGCCTCAGCCTATTGCAGTCTCAGCGCCTGTAAGATCCTGAGGTTGCCAGACCTCTGCTACCATTCCACTGTCCTCTGTCCCTGGAGGGAACCATCTGAATTGTCAGATGACATCTGACAAGCCAAACCATTTGCAAGGGGAAGGGGTCATGTAGAGCCCTTTCAGATGTTGGAATTAATACCCTCCACCCCACTGCATAAATCACAGCTAGTTCTCAAACACTCTGAAGGCCCAGGCATCACTGTGCCTGTTTACTGGTTAGGATTCCTAGGTTTTTCTTCTTGGGCCTAGTTAGGAATTTTCTCACAATCACTAATTCCCTGAAGATAGAGGCTATTAGAAAGATTCCAACATCTTCTCTTTGTTTTTAAAACTCTAAAGCTCCCCCTTTATTTCTTTGGCATACAGATGCAGAGCAACTGGAAAA
Source organism: Ovis aries (assembly GCF_016772045.2). Classification (NCBI taxonomy): domain Eukaryota; kingdom Metazoa; phylum Chordata; class Mammalia; order Artiodactyla; family Bovidae; genus Ovis; species Ovis aries. The sequence goes on from NC_056073.1 coordinate 43,261,305, forward strand.
GGAAATTAATTTCTCAGAGATGAGAGATGGCTGTTAAGAAACCAAGAAAATGAAAAATTACCAGGAAGAAAAAAAAAATAAATAAAACATTGGCATGGAATATTCTACACAACCAGCCTGCTATTTCTGTTACTACTCTTCCTTGAGCAGGAAGAGGGCGATAGTAACAGAGAAAAGAGTTGGGGGGCGGGGGGAGAAGAAGAAAAAGAAATATAAGGAGAAAAACTTTCTAGATTTTTGGATATTCCAGAAGAAGCTCTTGATCCACCCTCTGGTCCCGGCAGAGGCCCTGGGTAAACCAGTTAACCACATTCTTACTCATTTCTTCAGTTTATATTGGTTAAGGCTTCCCTAGAGATTTACCTGGTTGTTCAATGGTTAAGACTTTTGCCTTCCATTGCAGGTGGTGCCGGTTTGATCCCTGGTCAGGGAACTAAGATTCCACATCCCATGTTTTTTTGGCCAAAAAGCCGAAACATAAAACGGAAGTGATATTGTAACAAATTGAATGAAGACTTTCCAATGCATGAAAGTGAAAAGTGAAAGTGAAGTCGCTCAGTCGTGTTCAACCCTTAGTGACTCCATGGACTGCAGCCCACCAGGCTCCCCATCCATGGGACTTACCAGGCAAGAGCACTGGAGTGGGATGCCATTGCCTTCTCCATTAAAAAATATGGTCTACATTAAAAAAAAAATTTTTTTTTAAAGAATCCTCTAAACCCACAGTGATCAAAAGGGTTAACCTGGGAAATGGGTGGCCCTCAGACAGAATGCTGATTCTAAATGCTATTTGCTCTTGTTTAGTCACTAAGTTATGTCCGACTCTTCTGCAAGCTGATGGACTGTAGTCCACCAGGTTTCTCTGTCTGTGAGATTTCTCAGGCAAGAATATTGGAGTGGTTGCCATTTCCTCCTCCAGGAGATCTTTCTGACCCAGGGGTTGAATTTTCTTCTCCTGTGGTTTCTGGATTGTAAATGGAGTCTTTACCACTGAACCACCAGGGAAGCCCCGATTCTAAATGAGTCCTTCCCTGAATTCTTACAGGCAGGCGACAAACAGGCGGCAGTACAAGGCCATAGATTTCCATTTTGCATAGAGCCAGTCTGCTCAGTTAATGATCAAAAGTTATATAAACTTCACAATCATAATCCAAGAATAGCCTATTACTGGATTTTACTGAAAATTCTGACCTCACATCCACACACACACACAAAATAGAGCCTCACGGCAGCTTTGCCCAGGCCCTACGACACAGGCATGCATGCTGCTCTCTGAAATCCCACAGTTCCTGAGAAGGTGACTTTCACAACAGTGCCTCATCATTTTTGTTTTGGTTGGTTGGAGTTTCTAATGGCTATCAATCTTGCTCTTCAGTGATAAATTACTCATGGTCCAGCAATATTATTATCCTAGCTTGATGTAATTTATTTGATTAACCCTGTAATGTGGAGTGATGCATTTTTGCATGAAGTTTATTTTTGCCCTATGATTTCCTAGTTGCTAAACTAAGACACCTGTGTGTTCTGGTTCAAATATGACTCTCCCACACCCGTGTGCAAGAGCAAATGTAAGCCCCAAATTCGACTTGAATAGTATCACCTCCAGGTATTATGTGTCTTCTATGCGTTTGTTCTAAGTCATTGGCAACTTACTAACAAGATAAATGTAGTAACACTACTGGGTTAGTTTAGATTTACTTGACATGCTTCACAACTTTCAGTCATGCATACACGCTCATGTGATTTTCACATAAAGTACCTCTTCCATACTGCCAGCAATTATGTTACTGCAATGTGTTTCATTTTGCTTCTCTCTAAATTGATACAACCGGTGGAAAGTGGAGAGGGTAGGTCATGGAGACTTTCCCTGCTTAACTGGGCTTTCATCTTAAGAATGTTTGAGACTTATTGCCTTTAGGTAGTCTAGAAGAAAACATTAAAAAAAAAGAAAATCTTGTGCTTGATGAAATTTACAATAAACCCAAAGGACTGGAAACACTACATGTAACAAATCTTCAGAGTACGGTCCTCTCTGTTTTCACCATTGCACCCCCTTGTAAAGTCTAGAGTGCCACCCTATGTCTTCAGCTTTTGGGGACTACTTCAGAAGCACAGTGAGGAAAGAAATCAGACTTTAAAGAGTACTTCTGTCTCAGGACAAAAGCAATGAATGTCCTTTTTCAGATTTTTCAAAAGTACCGTCAAATCCAAAGACAAAAGTACCAACAGCCCAAGGACTTCCCCGGCAGTCCAGTGGTTAAGACTGTGCATCCCCTGAAGAGTGTGTGGGTTTGATGCCTGGTTGGAGAACTAAGATCCTGCATGCTTTGTAGTGTGGCCAAAAAAAAAAAAAAATATATATATATATATATATATATATATATATATATATATCAATGGCCCAGTCGTTTGATATACTGGAATATTTAATCTGTCTTCATTTTAAGCAAAAATAGGTATAAATGTAGATTCTTATTACAAACTTAGAATCATTCTGTATAGTTTTCCTGAGCAGTGTATCAAGAACATTTTCCAGGTTTTTCATTTTTTTTTCTCTTTTCCTAAAACACCATTTTAATCATTCTAAAATAAACATACTTATTTTAGAAAAATATATATATATATAAATATACTGCCATTTATTTAAACAGTTCCCCAGGTCCAGGATCGTGTGGTTTTAAAAACAATGTCGTGCTATCGTTGCAGCTAAATCTTTGCCCTTCTCCAGATTTTCTTCATGATTAATTTCTACAACCTGGGATCACTGAGTTAAAAGTCATGAATATTCACTAACTTTTGAAACCTGTAGTTAAATGCCTTCAGAAAAGGAACCAGTCCTTTTCTGTACTTTAGAGAGAAATATGGGATGTCGAGTGGCAGAAAGCCCAGTTTCCGGGCTCCCTTGGAAAGTTTGTCCTATGGCTGGGCTGTGGGAGAACTTGCCAGCCTGCTTTGTGAAGGCGACTCTAAATAGTCGTACCATGACCTTGAACTATGGAAGGACTGCCTTTGCTGCAGACCCATTGTTGGGAATCTAGAAGGCAGTGGGAAGGGTCCCCGGTCTGGAGACAGGATGTCTGAGTTCAGGTTCTGAGCCACACATTAAACAGGTGACCAAACGGAGCAAATAATCTAATATCCTTTACCTGTAAAATGAAGGATTTGTTCTAATTGATCTCTGTAATGTCTTATAACTCAAAAAGTACAAAATTCTGTTTTTTGTTTTAGACAAATCATTGATCTCTTCACTAGCACATGGAAACTGTGAACTGTGGACTTGGTCTCTGGGAAGTTTCAAGTCGGGGTCCCCTAAGAGTGTTGACCGTAAGAGGGGGTACACAGTGAACTTCAGGGGGATAAAAGATGTTTCATGTTTCATCACATGAATTTTATCACCTCCAATTGGTGATACTGAGAAATAACCAGATTTTGGAGCCTTATTAAAAAACAGCTGTGTAATCTGTATGGAATTCCTCTATTATGGGACATTCTGAAAGCTACTGCTTATAAACACTTTATGCTATAGGATAATGACCTGAAGCACAGGTGAGAAGAGAAATCCTGTTCAGGTCAGTGAGTTGTCCCAAGGGGGCAGCCAACTTACTCACCCTAAACAGAGGCACCACATTCTTCAGTTTTTCAACTGGAAAACAGCCCAGAAATAGTACAGCCTCTTAGCCAGATTGGCGTGGAAGTCAGAAGGAGGTGAATGTGAATTGAGATCAACTTTTATTCTTTGCTATCTGTGCTAACTTATTATTCTCACCAAATACATAAGCTCTAAGGACAAAGATGCAACCTGCCAAGAGGTGGAGATGCAGGTTGACTTGTCATCATCACTTGGCTTATTCTGGACTTCAGCTTCCCAGACTAAGAAGAAGGGAAAACTGTTTAATCATCTTTAATCATGAGAACTATCATTTATTGTGAGCTTACTACATCCTAGAGCCTGGACTAATTACTTTCCAACATTAGCTGACACGGTGAAAACAACTCTATGTGCAAAGCCCAACTGCCCTAATTTTAAAGACAAGGCAACTGGGCAGAAGGATGCTAAATAATTTTCCCAAAGTCCTCCATATAGGGAATGGTGGACTTTGGATCCAGATGCAGGTCTGACTTCAAAGTCAATAATCAGTTTACAATGGTTTTAAATAGAGAAGAAAAGGGACTTATAAGAGAGGAAAGTGCTACCAATTTCAAGGCAAAAGATATTGGAGTCTATAAATGAAACAGAATATTTTCTAATCAGTTCTGTAATACTTATTATTCTGGTTTATCTGCATGAGTCTTATTGTGCTTCAGCCAGACATTAAATTTATTTTATATTGAATAAAAATTTTCCCATTAAATATGAAAATAATTTTCATGTCAGTATATAATATTAAAAACATTTAACCCTTAAGGTGACGTGTGATCCCTTAGGTCAATATTTCTCAAAATGTTCAAGCTCTATGTACCGTTAGGAATAAATCTTATATTGTGATTTAGTACGTATCCCCACCCATACATTTACAAAGCAAAATTTCATGAATAGGTATGTCTTCTTACCTATTTACCAAAATACACCATGTTTTCTATTTTGTTTTATTTTATTTTTTACTGCTATTTGTGATGTAATAAACCCATTCATGATCTACCAGTGGGACCTGTAGTTTGACATACCTCCCTACACACTAAACATTCAATTAATAGTGAACATTTGCTCAAGGCTGAGTGGCTGATTCTTTCATTATCTCCTCTGCCCTCCATTCCCTCCTTTTCTGATGCTCACCCTCCAAGAGAATAACCCAACACTTCATATCAAATATTTTAATTTCTCAAGACTCTCCTTCGCTTTCTACTCCAAGGGAAGTCTGCCCTCTAATGATACAAAAGCACTATTGATCTCAAAGACTCATCTAGCAAGTGAACAAAAGAAGGAAATTCTGAATGTAAGATGGTTGAAAAGGACCTTAGTGTTCACTTAGTTGACACTTCTTGCTTGGAACTAAGAGAAACTAGGAGGCCCAGAGGCATCTGCCCCATAGACTCAGGTGCAGTGGCTGCAGGTGAGAAGAGGGTGCCATCTACATCCCAGTGTGGATGAGGAGGATGTTCTCTGGACCCCAGAACTGTCTGAGAGCCAGGTGCATCAAACAAGGAGAAGTAAGGACAGTTACACACCAAGGTCCATGCCTGATGGAAACCAAAATCTAATGCATACTTTAAGAAAGATCTCTTAATTTGGACTTATGAGAGCAAAATAGGAGGATGCATTTCAATTTAATACTGAATCTTTTGATCAAAACTTTTAATATATCTGATAATTCTCTTAAGGGACTCCAACAAATGGTTTGCTTTGTTGCTGTGGAAACAATAGCAAGAGAAGACTTCCTCTTCCCTTCACTGAGGAAGGGCCCAAGCGGAGGCAGCATGGAAGTAGGGGCCTAATTTTCCTCATCTTTCTACTTGCATTGTGTGCTGTGCTTAGTCGCTCAATTGGGTCTGATTCTTTGTGACCCTGTGGACTGTAGCCTGCCAGGCTCCTCTGTCCGTGGGATTTTCCAGGCAAGAATCCTGGAGTGTGTTGCTGCTTCCTCCTCCGGGAATCTTCCTGAAACAGAGATTGAACCTGCATCTCTTGTTTCTGCAGGTGGGTTCTTTATCCACTGAACCATCGAGGGAATGTGTTGCTAAAGTACACCGTCCCTATTCTTTTTGCTGGCTTCAGTCAGTCAGTTCAGTCTCTCAGTCATGTCTGACTCTTTATGACCCCATGGACTGCATGCAGTGTGCCAGGCTTCCCTGTCCATCACCAACTCCTGCAGCTTGCTCAAACTCATGTCCATCAAGTCAGTGATGCCATCTAACCATCTCATCCTCTGTCGTCCCTTTCTCCTTCTGCCCTCAATCTTTCCCAGCATCAGGGTCTTTTCCAATGAGTCAGATCTTAGCATCCAGTGGTCAAAGTATTGGAGTTTCAGCTTCAGCATCAGTCAGATTATAATTTTTTTACTTGTCTGTAGTTCTTAAACAACTATATCACCTTGTTCGATGAACACAACCAGGTCCATCTTATTAATCACTATATTCCCAGTGCTCAAGCAAGTTTTTCTGGGAATGAATGAATGAATATTTAAGCAGGCCCATACTGTGCCATATGTATTTGGAAATGGTAGTGGTGGCTTAGCCTCTGAGTCGTGTCTGCCTCTTGTGACACCATGAACTGTAGCCCGTCAGGCTCCTCTGTCCATGGGATTTCCCAGGCAAGAATACTGGAGTGGGTTGCCATTTCCTACTCCAGGGGATCTTCCTGACCCAGGGATTGAACTCTTATCTCCTTCTTGGCAGGCAGATTCTTTACCTCTGAACCATCAGGGAAGTCCTGTATTTGGAAATAAACACCTGCTTATTTCCTACTTGTCCTTCACAATCCAACTTAAATATCATCTTTTGTAGAAAAAGATCCTCAACTTGCTCAGAAAGAATCAGAAATTGCTCTTCTGGACTGCTTTTCCACTTTGTATTAATATAAGCCATGCTTATAGCCACTAGATTATTCAGGCATCTTTGTTCTACCATTTAACATCAAGAAGAATAGAATAAAAGTATAATTTGACCTGACAATAAAGAAATGATTCAATAATACAAGTTGAGTGCAGAAAGGCAGAAGAAATGGCTTGGAGCTGTCACAAGCAAAAAAACCCAATAAAACAAGAAAATACAGTGTGTAAAGACTTAAAAAAAAAGAATAATTGTTAAATATAAGCCATGCTAAGTCTGAATGCAGAATTCAGAAGTCATCCTATAAATCTAGAAAGCTAGCAGTTCAGATCCAGCCCCAGTTTCTAGACTATTCAATCTGTTTTTCTCTGGAGTCACTGGGTTGCATGGTGTCTGAGAATGACTCTGAAGAGAATCTCTTTCACATTTGTGTCTATGTGTGTGTGTGTGTACAGCGGGCAGTACCGTTTAGGTGGGACAGCCAGGAACTATCCCCTCAAAAACATTTTCAAAAAAATCATAAAAACTCTCCTGGGATCCACTCAGCTGTTCTTATTTGTGATTGGAACAATGGACCTTTTCAAAACAGATTTTATCAGCTGCCCTTCTCACAGCAGGTATGGGGACATGTCTAAATTATTTGGGGGGAAGCGGGAGCTACCCAGTCCAATCCCGGTAGGGCTGGCTAAACCGAGAAATAGTCCATTGTGAGCAGCTACAGTAAAGCTCACCTCCCTCAGCCCAGGCAGAGCAAGGACTTGCCCAGCCCCCTGCCAGACAGCGTCTTAGAAAGGCGAAAGGAATTCGGTATTATCAATGTGCTGGTTTATCAGATATGAATTCATTTGTTTTTCTCGAAATGACTTATCAGCCTGCGCAGAGCTGGCTGACCAACGTGTGAATTGTGCTCCAGCCTCGGGCTTCTGAGTTCCTCAGAGCCCAAGAATGTTTTATCTCTCGGTTTGGTTCCCCTGTTTGTTTGTGTTTTTTTTTAAGAAACTTCTTACCTATTGAGGTGCATTTCTGGGTCAGGATTCCTGTAAAGACACTAGGAAATAAGTGCTGCTGCAGGAAATGCCCAGCGTAGGCTGTCCGGGGGCCAGGGTGTCGGGTAGCAAGTCAGCTCTCGTGGGAAAAGAGCAGACAGTAGGAAGTAAGATGGATTGCCTGGAGTTGGCTCCTGGGCTGAGCCTCGGGGTCCTTCTTTCTGGGACCAATAGCCCCCTCTGCCTCTCTGTGCACAATGGAAAATGTCTAACAGAAAAGACGGCAGCCTGTATGCTACAGCAACACGCCAGGGGAGAAAGGGAGCTTCCTTCAGCCTAATCCCATTACCTGCCTCACCTCACCTCTGGGGGCCCTGCATGACACAGAGCAGTCTGACCAGGGCTTGTCCCTTCCAGACTCTTCGACGTCTGTCATCGGTTCACCTTGTTCTGTGTTTCCAAGACATGCTCTCACCTTACACCTTTCTGGGCCCCAAGGTCAATCTGTAGAAGTTGTCACCATGACCTGCACACAGAGGTGTGAGGGGAGGCTTCATTCAGCAAAGCCTGACTTGTTTCCAACCCCTTGAACAAGGGCTTCCCAGGTGGCGCCAGTGGTAAAGAACCCACCTGCCATGCAGGAGACATAAGGGACGCAGGTTCAATTCCTGAGTCGGGAAGGTCCCCTGGAGGAGGAAATGGCAACCCACTCCAGTATTCTTGCAGGGAGAATCCCATGGACAGAGAGGAGCCTAGCGGGCTACGGTCCATGGGGTCACAAAGAGTCAGGCACAACTGAAGCCACTTGGCATGTGAGCACAATTTAAAGCTCCAGAAATCTCTCCAAAGGTGAAATAAATGATAAGGGCTGCCAATGCAGATTGCTTACTAGAAACATTGAGCGGTTAGAGGAGAAATGGAAGTGCTTCATTTTTGTGGTTCTTGCTTTAGTCTGCATCGTTGTAATTCTACATTCCTTTTTGTATTTCCAAGACTTACATTCACACAAACATGACACATCTCCTGTGAGGGAGACCTGAGACTGAACCTGAGAGGAGATTGTCAGAGATGTTTGTTACCCACAGAAATTCTTTCTTTCCAGCGTGGCCCCTGTGGTTTGCAGCAACAATGTTGGTGAGGGTCATAGAATTACAGGGACGCCTCTGAGGCCAAGGCTAGACGCGCACTATCTAAGCAAGTTTATTCAGCCTTTCTTATGAAAACTTCCCAAGGAAGTGACTCCACAGACCTCCATAATGAGGTCTTACTGGAGTGTGGGGGTCTGAGAATGGGAGTGAAGCGAGGAATTCAGAGGCGAGGTCAGGACTAGCGAGTGGGACACCTGGGTAGGAGTGTCCTCCTGGTTTAATGCCAGCAGGAGCCAGGTGTGGGAACTCAGGTGGTCAAGGTCAAAGGCCTACAGCAGTTTTGAGAGGTCAGAACAGGAAAGAAAGGCAGGGATCCGAGGTGATCAGTCACAGGTCATTGGGAGGACAGGGAGCTGAGGTTCAGGCAGGGGAAATGCTGAAAAGCTAAAAAGAAAGTCAGGTGAGACCACCTGCCGGTGGATAATGCCGATATAACTGATGCTTAGACAAGGTCAAGCACAAACAGGGGTGGCCTGTTATGGGCCTGGGGGTGGGGTTCTGGTTAGCATGTTCAGGGGAGCTGTTTCCCTGGAACTACCTGGTGAGGACAAGGACCCTAACTTTAGGCTTCCTTACAAGCACCAAATCTCTCCAGAAATACAAAAACCACCTCACCTCCTTCAGCCTCTGTTTCCATTTCTCTAAACTACTGAAGTAATTAACACCAAATCCCATCCTGATTAGATTTTTCTAGAATGGCTGCTATCCAAGTTCACGACACCCTCTTACTCCATGAAGCTATGAGACTGAAAAACTTAACAGGGAAGATACCAAGTTTTCTTAGCTGCAGCCAAGCTCCTCACCACCACCCACCCCCTTAAAATTCTGAGTCAATTTGTTTTCTTGAAGTTCATTTTTAAAACAAGCTACATTTCTAGGAAGGGCAAGGTGCTTCCTCTGCAAACCCAGCCAAACTTAAGTAGTCTCTTCAGACTTGGAGGTTGAAAATCCATCATTGTAGATTTAGGAAAAAGCATGGGCCTTTATAAACCATATTTTAAAAATATATTTTAACATTGTGATAATTCTCTACACAGCCAAAAATTAAATTTGCTATTGGTTTTTGCTACTCCCTAAAAGGGGTAAAAATTAAAAAAAATTCTGCATGTGGCTTTCAGCCACTAAAATATAAAGAAATCTCAGTTATTTTGTATATGTTTTGATTGAAGGAGAGATATGTGTTGTGTTAAGCAATTCAATGACTTTTTCCTGTGAGTTTTTAAAGTCCTTGAAAATAATTTAGAGGCTTTCTACATGACTCAGGATAGATTTGAAGACCTTGGAAAACACTGGTAATTAGTGCTGCCGGAGGCTGTCCAGGGGCCAGTGTGTCGGGCAGGATTTCTGGTCTCATAGGAAGACACTGGACAATTAGGAGTGAGATGAATTGCCTGAAGATGGCTCCCGAGGCTGAGTGTCTGGGGCCCTTCCTCCTGAAGCCATTGTCTCATTGTTTTTTGGCTCTCTCTGGGCACCAGCTTGAAGACAGAGCCTGGGCCAGCTGTCTTGCGAGCTAAGCCAGCATAGAATCAATCACTATACCCTAATTCTCACGTTCATTGCAGCATTCGTCACTCTTAACGGCACTTCTTTCTACGTCTGTCCTTAACTTGTGGCTCTCACATCACTCCGTGATTCTGGAAGTCTCTGGTGAGTGGGTTAGTTCTATTACTGTAGAGTTCAATGTTGTCTACAGGATAAAACGAAACCGATTCCTTTGGCATTCTAGGCCTCCTTCCTCTGCTAAACTAATCTCACTGTGTGTGTACCACACAAACTAATTGCTATACCCAGAACACATCCAATAGCTCTCCATACCTGGGTCTTTACTCCTATCTCTACCCAGCTAGGGAGACCCTAACATCTTCTCCAGTTACTGAAATCCCACTCATTTCTCAATACATAGATCAAATCCAACTTCCACCAGGAAATCTATTTAGAAGTTCATGAGAACTTATCATCTATGTCCCACCTGCTGGGCATTTATTATCCCATGTTAATATTTCGACTAAATTGTATATTGTTTCCTCACCTACTTATTAAGGTTCTTAGGGACAGAGACTAGGTCTGAATTTTTAAATCAACCTTTCATTTATCAGCTGAGCTATTCACCTATCTAAGAAGCTTTTACTGAGCATCTAATATGGGCAAGTAGCACGTTGTAAGGAAAGAAAGATGCATTAGATACAGCCCTTAATTTCAAGGATCTTCAAATGAATAAGAGAGCTCTTTCCATATAACAAAGTTTAAAACCTAACAAAGATTATTGATTGATGACCATTAAAAGAAGTCATATTTCATGGTTAACAAAGAATGTAGAAGTATCTTGCATCAGAATCATAGAGACAAGATCCCATTTTTGAAATTTAATACATGCATGACATCATAAAAGATTAATTTTGGCCAATCCAACAAGACTATCAAAAGAGACTGTGTATCCCATAACAAGTGTCTCTACCTGGGAAAAGTCAGAAATAAGTGAGGCCTGATAGCAGGGCCTTGAGAACTTGACATACTTGTTCTATAAGAGCTGCTGAAAGATGAGGTGCTTGGGAGGAACCTCTTTAGGGCAGAAGGAAAGCAACTGCTTGGCTCCTGTTCGCAGTATCTCAGTTGTGTCCTGGAAATGTGTGACCTCAGGAATGTCCTGTGAGATGATAACTGGGGCACGACCTCTGTCCTGAAGGCCTTCCTTGCTGATAAAACAGTGGTAAGAACAGAGCAGAGGAAATAACTTAGAGGCACCATCGGCCCCATGGGTTCTGATTTCCTCCATTACCTTGAGGCCAGAATTAGCTTGATTCCTAAGAGAAGAGAATATCTGTGCTGTCAGTTCCCTTAAAAATGAACATTTTCTGTGAAGACTGGTAATAGTTCTGATTGTATTTCTGCAGATGGTCTTTACTTCTGATAAAACCCTGCTTTTTGATCATCCCCCCAGTCCTCTCCCCTTCCAAAAGATAGATTATTCCATAGGAATGAAATTGTTCCCAATGCTCATGGCTTACTGAAGTTGATGTTATCCTAACACCGCATCTCTTCTCTGCTGCTTTCCTTAACATGTCTTTTTCCCTCAGTGGGTTCACCCAGTCACATTGCTTCCTAGATTGTCCCACGGCATCTCTAAAATTTAATTTTTCCAAAAATCAGGTGTCCTGATGATGCTTCAGGTATTTTCCTTCTAGTTCCTTTACCTGGGCAATAGAAAATCAATAAAATCATTCCTTTGAGTTCCAATTCTGCATCCATGAACTTACCTTCAGTAAGGACTCTGAGCAGTAGAGACGATCTGAGCATTTTTTAAACAAATATTCTAAGTAACAAATATATTGAAAGAGAATTCTTCTAAATATATTTCTTGGAATTTTTTAAAGATACATATGTCTCCCAAGTTAAATATTGTATTTGCTGAAAGCCCAAATTATTTCTGGTGAAATCCTTTGTTCTCATCTCAAATATGATGCATCAAAACAATAGTATTGATCCCTTCCAAGGAGTCCTAGTCCTTGAGTGAACCGAACCCCCCTTTCCATATATTATAAAACTAAAAGAGTTACATTGTATCATAGTTAAAAAGTCCCCTGGAGGAGGGCATGCCAACACACTCCAGTATTCTTGCCTGGAGAATCCCATGGACAGAGGAGCCTGGCGGGCTACAGTCCATAGGGTCACAAAGAGTCTGACATGGCTGAAGCTATTTAGGGGGCACGCACAGTTAAATGATAGTTAAAATTCACTGAACTAACTTTAAGGGCAACAAACTATATATCAGTTCACTTCAGTTCAGTCGCTCAGTCGTGTCCGACTCTTTGCGACCCCATGAATCGCAGCACGCCAGGCCTCCCTGTCCATCACCATCTCCCGGAGTTCACTCAGACTCACATCCATCAAGTCCTTGATGACATCTAGCCATCTCATCCTCGGTCGTCGCCTTCTCCTCCTGCCCTCAATCTCTCCCGGCATCAAAGTCTTTTCCATTGAGTCAGCTCTTTGCATGAGGTGGCCAAAGTACTGGAGCTTCAGCTTTAGCATCATTCCTTCCAAAGAAATCCCAGGGCCGATCTCCTTCAGAATGGACTGGTTGGATCTCCTTGCAGTCCAAGGGACTCTCAAGAGTCTTCTCCAACACCACAGTTCAAAAGCATCAATTCTTCAGCGCCCTGCCTTCTTCACAGTCCAACTCTCACATCCATACATGACCACACGAAAATATATATAAACATATATATAGGTATATGTATTTATTTATTCAACAAACATTTATCAAGACTCAGTATGTGCCAGACAGTGTCTAGGCCTTTGAGATAAATGAAAAGTTCTGCCCTAATGGAGTTTACTTTGCCCTAGAGGAGGATAGACATAAAACAGATAAATAAGATAGTATATTGGATGGTGATAAGTGTCTAGGAGATAAATAAAGCAAGAGAAAAGGATGGGAGCAAATCTGGTTGGTCGATAAAGGACTCATTAAGAACGTCATAACTGAGAAAAGACCCAACTAGGTCAACGCATTAACGATGTGAAAATCCTGAAGCGATGAAAACCTGAGGGAGGAGCTGCCTGCCGTGAGTGGAGAGCAAGGGGCCAGGGAGGGCACAGCAGAGTCTGTGAAGGTGAGGAGAACTGTGGTTGATGAGGCAAGAAGGGAGAGTGGTGTGATGTAATCAGCACGGCTTTGGTGGCCTTTGAGGTGTCCAGCTGGGAAGGCAGCGGAGAGTGTGGAGTAGAGGTCTCATGTGCTCGGCCCTGGTTGTTGTTCAGTCTCCCAGTCGTGTCCGACTCTTAGTGTCCGACTCTTCGTTTCATGGTATTGCAAGGTTGAGATGAAGTTGGCCTGACTGGCATTTCCCACTTAGAGAGGAAAAACAAAATGGAGATGCCACTGAAATTAGAAGACATTCTAAAGAGAAAATCACGGGAAAGAAGACAAAGAAAATTCCTTTTTACTCTGTACCACAATTTTTAATTGTTCCTAATATAAGTTTCTGTGAGAGCATCCTGCTATTTCTTCTTCATCTCAAAGACCCCACTTCTAGCATCTATTTTGGCCATTTATTCCTATCTATACAAAAAGTACTAGACAAATCCATCTACATCTGCACAGTTCATTATTTTAAAATTATACATTTATATCTGCATCATTATGACTATAAAGTATAAATTTTAAAGGAATAGAATTAAAATAAAATATGTTCTTAAAGTAATTTTTATTTCTCATTGGTACTACTTTGTTATATTTTGTTCTCTATTTATTAATAGTGCCAAATAATTTTTTGTTGTTGTTTAGTCACTAAATCTTGTCTGACTCTTTTGTGACCCTATGGACTGTAGGCCTCCAGGTTCCTCTGTTCCCCAGCAAGAATATTGGATTGTGTTGCCATTTCCTTCACTGGGGTGGAGGGGTGGGTAGCCTTCTTGACCCAGGGATCCTCCCTGGATCTCCTGCATTGGCAGGTAGATTCTTTACCACTGAGCCACCAGGGAAGCCCCTACCAAATAATTTTTAGCTTCCACTTAAAATATTAATAATGTTTGAATTTTTAAAAAACATCTCTCTAATTGCAATGATTGATACAAACTGAGGTTGAGGGCTGAAGTCCAGAAGCAGAGCTGGCCTAGAATGCAGGCCAGTCCTTAACATCCAGGCCTGGCTCCCAGTGGGGTGAAAGGAATGGTGACTGAGGTTGGTGGGCCGGGTGAGGGGGGGTGCTGTTTAGGCAGTGTGAGGCGAGACACTCCAATTACCTTTCACACTGCTCTGTGCGAGAAGGAACTTGACTAGAGAACTCTTTTAGTTAAAAGAGTTTAAAAAAAAAGACAAAAACTGGGAACTACAGTGCCAACTGCTGAGAGAACAAGGAGAAACTAAGAACTCAGAACAGCTTGGTGTCCCAGGAACAACTATGAGCGTGTTACCCGTCCAGTTCAGTGAGCTGAACAGAAAATGAACAGAAAAGCAGAGAGGGTCATGGCGACATTGCTGAGAGAGAATGCCAGGAGTGAGGGAGCCCCGGGGGAAGATGAAGACCAGAGAGCAACAGGAAGGGGCGGGGGAAGGCGGCCATCTTTAAAGGCAGCCGGACACGGAAACCCCCTCCGAGGAAAGTTCTCTAAGGAACCTGGGCTTCCGGTGACCTGCTAGTGGGCACGAAACTGTAGATTTCTGTTCTGTGGCTGCTATTTATCAGCCTGAGGCTGTTGAGATGTAGGAAACTTCTTCAATAAGGGTTTTCTGTGAGAAAAGTTACTCTGGCTTTTCTGAAGAACTAGTAGAGAAGCTTAATGAGTATGTAAACTTCTCTCACTTTCCTTCTTAATTTAAATGTAGGATGGAAGCAGATACCCGGCTTTAGTCTAGCCTAGATTTCGGAACTCTGGAGACAGTCTAGCATAGGGGTTAGAAGCATGCGTGTATCTTGGGGCCAACAGACCCAAGTTCAAACTATTCACCAGACCTGAGATTGAGGCCAGGGTGATCTCTCTAATCTTCAGTTTTCTCAACAGCAGAATGGAAATTGTAATACATTGCATACAACTCTTAAAATAATTGGAAACTATAAATGATAAAATACCCTCAGTAAACCTAGGGTATTAATCATGTGGAGCATACAAAACACCAGTAAGTTGAAAGGAGGCAGCCCAGATAAGGAATAAATGTACAAATATGGCAAACCAGACTTTCAACAGTGCCAAGTAAGGACAGCCCCAGAAAGTTCACGACACAGACTGAGTAAGCTAGGAACCTGGGAAGTCTATGCTGCTGGTTCTCTATACACAACCAAAGATCTACTGTACTCATTAAGCTTCATCCATCTTAATTGTCTTCAGGGCAGACTCCTAAAATGCTCTTCCTCTTTTCAACACTTCAACTAAAGCAGTCACAAATAGGCTCTAGTATAAGGAGGAGGCGTAGAGCACAAAATATGTTTGGGGAAGAACAGAATTCGCCCACTGCCTAGCCCTTGAACTAGTGCACTCTGAGTGTGCCCACAGGTTTGTGCATATCTGTGTTCTTAAGTACATAACTTGTGTGTGTGTGTGTGTTGTGTGTGTGTGTGTGTGTGTATTGGTGGGAGGTAAAGAAGATCATGGCAGCCAGTCCCATCACTTCATGGGAAATAGATGGGGAAACAGTGGAAACAGTGTCAGACTTTATTTTTTTGGGCTCCAAAATCACTGCAGATGGTGATTGCAGCCATGAAATTAAAAGATGCTTACTCCCTGGAAGAAAAGTTATGAGCATCCTAGATAGCATATTAAAAAGCAGAGATGTTACTTTGCCAACTAAGGTCCATCTAGTCAAGGCTATGGTTTCTCCAGTAGGCATGTATGGATGTGAGAGTTAGACTGTGAAGAGGCCGAAGAATTGATGCTTTTGAACTGTGGTGTTGGAGAAGACTCTTGAGAGTCCCTTGGACTGTAAGGAGATCCAACCAGTCCATCCTGAAGGAGATCAGCCCTGGGATTTCTTTGGAAGTAATGATGCTGAAGCTGAAACTCCAGTACTGTGGCCACCTCATGCGAAGAGTTGACTCATTGGAAAAGACTTTAATGCTAGGAGGGATTTGGGGCAGGAGAAGGGGATGACAGAGGATGAGATGGCTGGATGGCATCACTGACTTGATGGACATGAGTCCGAGTGAACTCCGGGAGTTGGTGATGGACAGGGAGGCCTGGTGTGCTGTGATTCATGGGGTCGCAAAGAGTCAGACACGACTGAGCAACTGAACTGAGCTGAACTGAAGCATATTTCAGAGAGCATCTTTAATAGTATTGTTTTATAACCTGGAATAACCCAGGTAAACTTAATCCCTGGTGAAGGTAAAATAGGATTTTATAATCTCCACAGGACCACCTTAGACTCCCTCTGATAGGTTAAAAATGAGTAATTAGGGGACTTCCCTGGTGGTCCAGCGGTTAAGAATCTGCCTGCCAATACAGGAGACATATGCCAATGGAGGTTAGATGCCCAGCCCAGGAAGATTCCACATGCTGCCCATGGGCCACAACTACCAAAGCCCATGTGCCTAGAACCTGTGCTCCACAATGAGAAGCCCACACCCTGCAACTAGAGAGCAACCCCACTTGCTGCAGCTAGAGAAATCCTGCAAGCAGCAGTGGAGACCCAGGTAACCATAAATAAAAAAATTAATAACCAATAAACTTAAATGATGGATCTTAAAAAAAAGTAATAACTCTGTGGGTAAGAATAGCTGTAAACTTTCAGGGAATGGATGAAATACCAGCAAGTAGATGAATTCCCTATAATTTATGAATTCAAGACAGAAATCTGAGCTATTAATAGTTTCCATTAGAGTTCAATTTTCCACGGTTCTTTAAACTTTGAAGAATTTACATGCTGGTTTCACAATATTTCATTTCACTGTTATTACCATCAATTTACATTTGTGTTTTGTTGTGAGTATGTTTATTTTCTGAACCCCTACTTAGAGTGAAAATGGTGTTAATAATTTCCCAAAGACTTGTCCTCTCATGGAGCAGTGTGTGTGTGTGTGTGTGTGTGTGTGTGTGTGTGTGAAAGAAAGATGAGGTGCTGGCTGTTTTTTCAAGACTCCAGTCTAACTCAGTATGCATAGGTTATAATGAATATACAAAGCTATATGCACTTTGTTAAAATAAATTTGAAGGGGATCAAGGGAAAAACATTCCGAGTTTTATCAGAGTCTTAAAAATACATATTAGTTTCCATTGTACAGGGACCCCATGCTTCTTACTATCTGCTTTTCTTGTGAATGCTCAAACCTGATAAAAATTAGAAGCTTGTGATTCTCAAAGGGGCCCCCCAGGACAAATGGACAGGTCTTGAAAGAAACCAAGAGAGGATTTTTTATAAAAGTCAGAGCACACGTAAAATATAAAAATAGGCTTTTTGGAGAACTAGACGTGTAGAGAATAATTATTTTGCCCAATGGTAGAGACAGAGACCAAGACAAGACTTAAACATGTCACTGTGCTTGGTCCAGTACTACAGATCACAAATATCTGCTTCTTGCCGAAAACATGAGATGAACCCCTCATATGTTGCTACAGTTTACAATAGCTCCATTCTTATTTATCATTTCTGAAAAAGGATTATGTTGACCAAAGTGAGAAGTAGGCAGTGCCACAAAAGTTAAAGAGAGGATTAAGATGATTTGAAACTTAGATGCCTAGAATTTTTATATTCTATACAAATTTGAACAAAAATAAGAGTCACCACACTTGGAGCTCCACGAAAAACTGGTGCTGAGGATGAAGACGCAAGCAGCGTTGCGTTGTTTCCAGTTCTAGCATATGAACACCTGCAACACTATTGTCTCTACTGACGGTGGACACCATGAAAATTCTGACCTCAGCATCCAAGCCCCCAGGAGAAGGCATGGTTGAATAAAGGCTTTTTTTGTGAAAATACAGGAATTTCCTAATTATGTTGGTTATTTTATCTCAACACCTGGGAAATGACCCTAACCTAAACAAATTGGAGGCAGCAAGAAACTGCTGTTAGCAGGACAGTGACGCTGATTACCAGGAGGATGACAAAATTCAGACCTGGATTTTGGCCGGTGAATTTGGACATGCCCGCAAGGAAAAGTAGGGCTTCCCTTGTGGCTCAGCTGGTAAAGAATCTGCCTGCAATGCAGGAGACCTGGGTTTGATCCCCTGGGGAAGGCACAGGCTACCCACTCCAGTATCCTGGCTTGGAGAATGGACTGTATAGTCCATGGGGTCTCAAAGAGTCAGACACAGCTGAGTGACTTTCACTTTTCACAAGGAAACTGGGGAGGGAAAGGGAGAGAGACATTACCATTGGAGGTCTGGCTCCCGGAATGATTCAGATGTCCCATCCCCAGGCCAGACCAGCCTGGCGAGCCATACGAAGAGAAGGATGCCCCAGTCATGGACAAAACTCCTTCAGCTGGATGGCATGAAGCTACAGCCACTGCTGTGGCCAGCTCAGCACTTCCCCAGGAAAGGTTCTGCGACGTGCGGTGATGCTGAGAGCAGCAGAGCCAGGGTACATTGGTCTTCCTCCAGCTGCTTTGTTCAAACAGATTGGGGAAGCTTTCCAGATGTGCGGAAAGCTGGTTATGCTTCACACAGAGAACTCTTTATGTCTTCCTAACACATTCATGAAGACCCCCTCGGAGAGAGGAGGAAGGCCCGGATCCTTCAACACTCTTATAAGACATGTATCCATGTCTTATACGGACACTATGTGTCTGTATCTTGTAAGCAACCCGAATGGCCTCCTTTGATGTCTGTCTGGCATGACGACGAGTTTAAGAGAGACAGAAAGCTCTCCAAATATTGGATCTGAAAGGACACTTGTCCCAAAAGACAAGGGAAGGATGTAGACCAAGGTGTCGGCCCACCTCCTTCACAGGGTCCCTTCCTAGAGGCACAGGGGAAATGGTGGTGGACAAAATGCCCAGGAGCTTTAGGTGGAGGAGGAAGGGGGAATCCCTGAAAGAGAAAGAAGCTGGCTGGTGTGGAAAGAAGACAATGATGGCATCAGGTTTGCATTTTGGAACCTCTCCCTCAGCAAGCAGAAGTGTGTACATCCTTTTGCAGAATTTGCATGAAAAAATGGCAACTGAACATGTGAAGACAGAAACCACCCATCTCAGCCCCACAATGCCATCTCTATTTGGCAAGGGTCTGCATCAGGGTGCCTGCCCAGCTACGCTCAAGGCTCACAACCTGCTTTGCAAATCAGACTTTCCCAGCGTTTTGTTAGCCAAGTGGAGTTCTCTTTCCTAGGCAACAAATCACCTCCAAACTTTTGCTAACCTTAAAGAGCTTACAGTTTACTTAAGAGTACAAACATGCACGAAAATCCAGCAGACTATCACAGGTGCTATGACAGAGAACCATGGCTCTTTAACCCAAACTCTAATGTGAACTCCAGACGTCGATATTCAGCCTTCTACGTGAGAGCGTCACTGAGACACTGACTGTGCAGCTCAAGTTTACTACGCTCCTCATTCCCTCCCAGAGCTGCTCCTCCTGCTGGATTCCACATGGCAGGAAATAGCAACCCCAACCTCCCTAGTTGCTCAACCTAAAACTTTGAAATCATTTTTAATTTGCTCTCTCTCTCACCCTTTCCACCTCCCTCACAGCTAATCCTTTAATAGATCTGTGGACTCTATTTTCAGAATGCATCCTAAATTCCAGCCCTTCTCAGCACGTCCATTGCTGGAACCCAGGTAGACATCACCATGATATTTTCCTGCTTCCTACCACACCCTGTAATTGGCTTCTTTGTTTCTACCCTAGCTCTCAGCACAGATCCATGGTGATCCTCTTAAAACATGTCAGATCACGTTAGTGTTACACTTGAAACCCCGACAGTCTCACCATCAGATCCAGTTTTTCATATACCATCTCCATACAATGGAGATAGAACGCTAACATTCAGTGGATTAGGTAATACTCGGTTCATTAAAAGATCCGCATAACCGTTTCATCTCCCGTGATCAGGCATAAACTGGAATTGCTTTTTAAATGGAGATTTGTTGGCAGAAAAGGATACATGCATGTTCAGTCCCTTCAGTCGTGTCCGACTGTGTGGGACCCCATGAACTGTAGCCCACCAGGCTCCTCTGTCCATGGGATTCTCCAGGTGAGAATACTGGAGTGGGTTGCCATTTCCTCCTCCACAGGATTTGAAGTGAGGGAAAATCTCCAATGTACTTAAGGGAAAAAATTTACAAAATGTAACCTTGGCGCTTCCCTGGTGGTCCAGTGGTTAAGAATCCGCCTTGTAATGTAAGGGACACCTATTTGATCCCTGGTCATGGAAGATCCCCGGAGAAGGCAATGGCACCCCACTTCAGTACTCTTGTCTGGAAAATCCCATGGATGGAGGAGCCTAGTGGGCTACAGTCCATGGGGTCGCTAAAAGTCGGACATGACTGAGCGACTTCACTTTCACTTTTCACTTTCATGCATTGGAGAAGGAAATGGCAACCCACTCTAGTGTTCTTGCCTGGAGAATTCCAGGGACGGGGGAGCCTGGTGGGCTGCTGTCTATGGGGTTGCATAGAGTCGGACACGACTGAAGCGACTTAGCAGCAGCAGCAGCAGCATGAAGATCCCACGTACCGTGGAGGAACTAAGCCTGTGCACCACAAGTACTGAGCTCACCCTCTGCAACTGCTGAAGCCCATGAGCCTAGAGCCATGCTCTGCAATAAGTGAGGCCCCACAATGAGAAAGTCACACTCTTTGATTAAAGACTAGCTGCCACTCACCGAAACTAGAGAAAAACTGCGTGTTCAGCAACAAAGACCCACCACAGCCAATAAATACATAAATAAACCTTAAAAAAGTCACCCTAGATTTCCAGACTGCATTAAGCTATGATTTAGAAGCAAGTTAAAAATGAAGATATTTTCTTTTATAAGTAGATACAGTGACTAAGGGAGGATTGACCCTTGTTCATTAAACAAGGAAGGAAAAGAGTGAACACTGAAGGAAATAGTAAGCTCCAAAGGCAACAAAGTGGTATAAAGTCATGGCAAGTATAAGGAAATGCTCAATGGAAACATAAATAATGTTGGCAAAACTTTTTTCTTTTGTATTTAAAATGCACAGAGCCTAAGACATACATTGGGCCTCCCTGGTGGCTCAGATGGTAAAGAATCTGCCTGCAGGGCTGGAGACCCAGATTCAATGCCTGCAGTGTGGGAGACCCCAATTCAATTCAATTCCAGGGGTCAGGAAGATCCCCTGGAGAGGAGAATGGCTATCCACTCCAGTATTCTTGCCTGGAGAATTCCATGGACAGTGGAGCCCGGCAAGTCCATGTGGTCCAAAGAGCTGGGCATGACTGAGTGGCTAAACAATTGAGGGGAAAAAGTTAGAGCATGACTCAGAAACTTTACTTCTTTAGGGAGGAGTGTAAGGATACTGAGTAATGGTTTGTTTTGCCTTGTGCGGCCTTTTTTGCATACATGACGTTTATTTTATTCATGAAAATTGCATGTGACTAAGATGCACAATGTGATTCGATACTCATGCATAATCAAATAATTATCAAAGTAATTCACATTGGCATCTTTTTTGTATGTGATGAGAGCACCTGAGATCTACTTTCAGTAAATTTTCGGCATTCAATGCAATATTATTTACTATAGTCTCCAGGCTGTACATGATATCCCTAGACTCACTCCTCCTACATAAGTGCCACCTTCTACCCTTTGATCAACATCCCTCCATTTCCCCTACTTCCCAGTCTCTGGTAACCACCATTCTACTCTCTGCTTCTATGCGTTAAGTTTCTTTAGATTGCACATGCAGATGAGATAATGCAGCCTTTTGTCTTTCTGTGTCTGGTTAATTTCATTTAGCCTAATGTCTTCCAGATTCATCCATGTTGTTGCAAATGGCAGAATATCCATTTTGAAGGCTGACTAATATTCCATGGTGTAAATGCGGCACAATTTCTTTATCCATTTACCCGTCATTGGACACAGCCTATTTCCCAGTCTTGGCTATTGTGAATAATACTGCAATGCACACGAGGGCGTGAGAGTGGAGATGTCTCTTTAAGATGCTAACTTCATTTCCTTTTGGTATATATCCAGAAGAGGGACTGCTGGGCCATATCGTAGTTCTATATTTAGCTTTCTGAGGAATCTCCATTGTTTTCCATAGTTGCTACAACAATTTAAATTCCTACCAGCATACAAGGTTCCATTTTCCTTCACATACTCACCAATACTTTTTTTTTTTTACTTCATTAGAAGATTAAACTAAGCATGTAGGTAAAATTTAAGAATGACCATTGACAGGATTAGATTATAAAAATTAAAATATCTTTCCTTTATGTTGGTGAATAGTTATGGAGAGAAAAGCTACTTGGAGGTAGTTGGAATGGTTCTTGTTGTAACAACTAACAATAAAAGCATTAGTATAACAAAGATAAAGGTAACTTTAAAAATTAAAGGGAGAGAATTGAGTAGTAGAGGTGAAACTATAACGACAGTTTGTAAATAAGATGAAAACAAAACCAAAACTAAAAACAGATCAAACAGATAAAATGTCATAAGTAAGTAAAAATAATAATTAAAAGGGATACAGTACAGAGTTAGCTGAAAGACTCTAACTAGAGAGTTGTAAAAATTGCTAAATATCTAATATTTTTTGAGTGCCTGCTTTGTCTCAATCACCATATAACAACTTTACATGTGATTACAAAGACATTGTCATTTTATTCTTCATCTCAAGGGGAAAGGGTTTAATATTCCAATATTCAGTATAATGTCTGCTATAAGTTTTTTTTCCTGTAGACATATTTTATCAGATTAAGGAAATTCTTTTTTATTTTCTGTTTTTTAGAGTTTCCATTAGATGCTTTTTTTTCTTGTATGTGTTATGATAGTCATTGATTTTCTCAGTACTAATATGGTGAAAAATCCAACTTGGTATGGTATATTATCCTTTACAATATCACTGAGTTTGTTTCACTAAGTTTTTAAAGGAACATTACATATATGTTCCTGAGAGCGATTGGTCTATAATAATCCTTCCTTGTAAAGTCCTGGTCAGGTTTTAAAACCAATGCTATGCCACCTCTTGAAGAGTGTAAGTGTCCTTTCTCTTGCTTTCCTATCTTTTAAAATGGGATATAATTTCATAGAGTGATATGTATAGACATTGACTATTCTGTTTGATAAGTTTTATTACTTTGCCAACTAAGGTCCATCTAGTCAAGGCTATGGTTTTTCCAGTGGTCATGTATGGATGTGAGAGTTGGACTGTGAAGAAGGCTGAGCGCCGAAGAACTGATGCTTTTGAACTGTGGTGTTGGAGAAGACTCTTGAGAGTCCCTTGGACTGCAAGGAGATCCAACCAGTCCTCTCTGAAGGAGATCAACCCTGGGATTTCTTTGGAAGGAACGATGCTAAAGCTGAAACTCCAGTACTTTGGCCACCTCATGCGAAGAGTTGACTCACTGGAAAAAATTCTGATGCTGGAAGGGATTGGGGGCAGGAGGAGAAGGGGACGAGAGAGGATGAGATGGCTGGATGGCATCACAGACTCGATGGACGTGAGTCTGAGTGAACTCCGGGAGTTGGTGATGGACAGGGAGTCCTGGTGTGTTGCGATTCATGGGGTCACAAAGAGTCAGACACGACTGAGCGACTGAACTGACTGACTGACTGAACTGATGTACCCAAAACAAGATATAAACATTGCATCAGTCTAGTAATTCCTCTCCACTTACTCCCACCCAGATGAAGGTTATTTTGTACCCTCAGCATTTGTTATTCTTTATTTCCGTATAGGAAAAGGAGCACGTCAAGGCTGTATATTGTCACTGCTTATTTAACTTCTATGCAGAGTACATCATGAGAAATGCTGGGCTGGAAGAAGCACAAGCTGGAGTCAAGATTGCCGGGAGAAATATCAATAACCTCAGATATGCAGATGACACCACCCTTATGGCAGAAAGTGAAGAGGAACTAAAAGCCTCTTGATAAAAGTGAAAGAGGAGAGTGAAAAAGTTGGCTTAAAGCTCAACATTCAGAAAACTAAGATCATGGCATCTGGTCCCATCACTTCATGGCAAATAGATGGAGAAACAGTGGAAACAGTGTCAGACTTTATTTTTTTTTTGGCTCCAAAATCACTGCAGATGGTGACTGCAGCCATGAAATTAAAAGACGCTTACTCCTTGGAAGAAAAGTTATGACCAACCTAGATAGCACATTAAAAAGCAGAAACATTACTTTTCCAACAAAGGTCCATCTAGTCAAGGCTATGGTTTTTCCTGTGGTCATGTATGGCTGTGAGAGTTGGACTGTGAAGAAAGCTGAGCGCCGAAGAACTGATGCTTTTGAACTGTGCTGTTGGAGAAGACTCTTGAGAGTGCCATGGACTGCAAGGAGATCCAACCAGTCCATTCTGAAGGAGATCAGTCCTGGGATTTCTTTGGAGGGAATGATGCTGAAGCTGAAACTCCAGTACTTTGGCCACCTGATGCAGAGAGTTGACTCATTGGAAAAGACTCTGATGCTTGGAGGGATTGGGGGCAGGAGGAGAAGGGGATGACCGAGGGTGAGATGGCTGGATGGCATCACTGACTCGATGGACGTGAGTCTGAGTGTATGCTGGGAGTTGGTGATGGACCGGGAGGCCTGGCATGCTGCAATTCATGGGGTCGAAAAGAGTCGGACACAACTGAGCAACTGAACTGAACTGAACTGAACATTTCTGTGTTTCCATCTGGAATCCCTTTTTGTTTTTGAGTCTGAAGGATTGGGCTTAATGTCCTTTAGTTTTTCCTTTGGTGCAGCCTGTTTTTCACTAATTATCCAATTCTTTGTCTGAAAATGTATGTATTTCACCTTCATTGTTGAAGAAAGTTTTTTCTGCATGTTAATTTTTTTTCCCTGAATTTAAACTGGCTACTGTTTTCTTTCAACACTTGAAAAAATATTGCAGTTATTAAATCATGATGGAACTGTTGCAT
Source organism: Ovis aries (assembly GCF_016772045.2). Lineage (NCBI taxonomy): Eukaryota > Metazoa > Chordata > Mammalia > Artiodactyla > Bovidae > Ovis > Ovis aries. The sequence continues at coordinate 43,286,407 of NC_056073.1, forward strand.
CAGTAGACAAATCAATAGAATATAATAGGAAATCTAGATATAAATGCAAAGAGATAGCTACTGGTAGTATGTGATAAAATTAGCATTTTAAATTCATGAGAAAAAATAGAGGTCATTAAGTAATGATGTTGGAACAACTAGAGAAATTTGGAAAAAGAGTAACAGTTCATCCATGCCTTTTACCTTATATCAAAATTAATTCCAGGCTTATCACAGATTTAAACATAAAAATCGAAAGAAAATACTAAAAGAAAAGAAAACAGAAGATTTAAAATACATACTTCTTAGAGTAAAGAGGGCTAAGCCCAAGTCACTCAGTCATGTCTGACTCTTTGCAACCCCAGGGACTATACAGTCCATGGAATTTTCCAGGCCAGAATACTGGAATGGGCAGCCTTTCCCTTCTCCAGGGGATCTTCCCAACCCAGAGATTGAACCACATTGCAGGGAGATTCTTTACCAACTGAGCCACAGAGGAAGCCCAAAGAAGGCTAAATATACGTCAAAATCCATATTGAATTAGAAGCCATAAAAGAAAATATCGACAAATTTGAAAAGTTTCCCATGGTAAATGATGATAAGTTAAAAGTCTCAAAATGCACTAAATTAAGAAATTCAGGGACTTCCCTGGAAGTCCGGTAGTTAAGACTCCTTGTGTCCAATGCAGGGAGTGTGTGGGTTTGATCCCAAGTCGGGGAACTAAGATCCCACATGTTTTGCAGCGTAACCAAAATATAAAAATTAAAAAAAGAAAGAGTATTCATAACTTACATGAAGTAAAGAGCTAATTCTCCTGACATAGACTTCCCTGGTGGTCCAGTGGTTAAGACTATGCTTCCAATGCAGGGGTCAGGGGTTTGATTCCTGGTCAAGGAGCCAAAATCCTACATGCCACAGAGCCAAGAAAAAAAAGTCCTATAAATGAATATGACAAAAATCAATAGCTAAATGGAAAAAAATATACAAATAATCAGTTACTGCAGATTCTTAAACATATGTTGTTTAGAGACTAGGTCATGTCTGACTCTTTGTGACCACATGGACTGCAGCACACCAGGCCTCCCTGTCCATCACCAACTCCCAGAGTTTAATCAAACTCATGTCCATTGAGTCAGTGATGCCATCCAACCATCTCATCCTCTGTTGCCACCTTCTCCTCCTGCCTTCAATCTTTCCCAGCATCAGGGTCTTTTCCAATGAGTCAGCTGAAAAGATGTTTATCTTCACTTGCAATAAAAAGAATGCAAATATAACCTTCACTGACATACCATTTTCAACTTTCTTGTTTACTAGGACCAATTAGTTTACTTACATACAAGCTGGTGAAAATGTCAAGAAATAAGCACTTTTATTGTTTTGGGGAGTATGAACTGGTACAACTTCCGTGGAGGGAATGACCAAGATCATTTTCTCATTCCACAGATATTTATTATGAATATCATTATGCTATTGGGACCAGGGATGTTCTTAGAGATCTTATATTTAGCTAAGAAAATACTAATTGAGCACCTATAATACCAAGTAATACATTTAATGAGAGAGCCATAACTGGATGTCAGGAAGAGTATTCCAAGAGAAACAATGTTTAAGTTGAATCCTGAAAAGAGGATATTAGTTGAAAATACAGATTACTTCTCTACCCGTCTCTGCCTTGCTGTGTGTCAGACAGAGTCACATCTCTCACACCTCTTATCCTGTGGTTGCAATAAGAAGTCAGGTGGGAAGCCAAAGGCAGTTCAGTTCAGTCGCTCAGTTGTGGCTGACGCTTTATGACCCATGGACTGCGGCACACCAGGCTTCCCTGTCCATCACCAACTCCCAGGGCTTGCTTAAATTCATGTCTCTCTCATCCCTTTTTCCTCCCGCTTTCGATTTTTCCCAGCATCAGGGTCTTTTCCAAGGAGTCAGTTATTCGCATCAGGTGGCCAAATTATTAGAGTTTCAGCTTCAGTATCAATACTTCCAATGAATATTCAGGACTGATTTTCTTTAGGATTGACTAGTTTGATCTCCTTGCAGTCCAAGGGACTCTCAAGAGTCTTCTCCAACATCACAGTTCAAAAGCATCAATTCTTCGGCACTCAGCTTTCTTTATAGTCCAACTCTCACATCCATAGATGACTACTGGAAAAACCATAGCCTTGACTAGGTGGACCTTTGTCAGTAAAGTAATGTTTCTGCTTTTTAATATGCTGTCTAGGTTGGTCATAGCTTTTCTTCCGAGGAGCAAGCGTCTTTTAATTTCATGGCTACAGTCTCCATCTGCAGTGATTTTGGAGCCCCCCAAAATAAACTCTGACACTGTTTCCACTGTTTCCCCATCTATTTCCCATGAAGTGATGGGACCAGATGCCATGATCTTCATTTTCTGAATGTTGAGTTTTAAGCCAACTTTTTCACTCTCTTCTTCACTTTCATCAAGAGGCTCTTTAGTTCTTCACTTTCTTCCATAAGGGTGGTGTCATCTGCATATCTGAGATTATTGATATTTCTCCCAGCAAATCTTGATTCTTTATCCAGCCCAACATTTCTTATGATGTACTCTGCATATAAGTTAAATAAGCAGGGTGACAACATACAGCCTTGATGTACTCCTTTCCCAACTTGGAACCAGTCTGTTGTTCCATGTCCAGTTTTAACTGTTGCTTTCTGACCTGCATAGAGGTTTCTCAAAAGGCAGGTCAGGTGGTCTGGTATTCCGATCTTTTGAAAAATTTTCCACAATTTGTTGTGATTCACACAGTCAAAGGCTTTGGTGAAGTCAATAAAACAGAGGTAGATGTTTTCCCAGAACTCTCTAGCTTTTTTGATGATCCAGCGGATGTTGGCAATTTGATCTCTGGTTCCTCTGCCTTTTCTAAAACCAGCTTGAACATCTGGAAGTTCACAGTTTATGTACCACTGAAGCCTGGCTGGAGAATTTTGAGCATTACTTTGCTAGAGTGTGAGATAAGTGCAATTATATGGTAGTTTGAGCATTCTTTGGCATTGCCTTTCTTTGGAATTGGAATGAAAACTGACCTTTTCCAGTCCTGTGGCCACTGCTGAGTTTTCCAAATTTGCTGGCATATGGAGTGCAGCACTTTCACAGCATAAACTTTCAGGATTTGAAATAGCTCCACTGGAATTCCATCACCTCCACTAGCTTTGTTCGTAGTGACGCTTCCTAAGGCCCACTTGACACTGCATTCCAGGATGTCTGGCTCTAGGTGAGTGATCACACCATCATAGTTATCTAGGTCATGAAGATCTTTTTTTATGCAGTTCTGTATATTCTTGCCACCTCTTCTTAATATTTTCTGCTTCTGTTAGGTCCATAACATTTCTGTCCTTTATTGTGCCCATCTTTGCGTGAAATGTCCCTGTGGTATCTCTAATTTTTTTGAAGCGAACTCTAGTCTTTCCCCCTTCTATTATTTTCCTCTATTTCTTTGCACTGATCACTGAGGAAGTCTTTCTTATCTCTCCTTGTTATTCTTTGGAACTCTACATCCAAATGGATATATCTTTCCTTTTCTCCTTTGCCTGCAGCTTCTCTTCTTTTCTCAGCTATTTGTAAGGCCTCCTCAGACAACCATTTTGCCTTTTTTCATTTCTTTTTCTTGGGGATGGTCTTGATCACTGCCTCCTGTACAATGTCATGAACCTCCACCTACAGTTCTTCAGGAACTCTGCGTATCAGATCTAAGCCCGTGAATCTATTTGTCGCTTCCACTGTATAATTGTAAGGGACTTGATTAAGGTCACACCTGAATGGTCTAGCGGTTTTCCCTACTTTCTTCAAGTCTGAATTTTGCAATAAGAAGTTCATGATCTGAGCCCGTCAGCTCCCGGTCTTGTTTTTGCTGACTGTATAGAGCTCCTCCATCTTTGGCCACAAAGGACAGAATCTATCTGATTTGGGTATCGACCATCTGATGATGTCCATGTGTAGAGTCTTCTCTTGTGTTGTTGGAAGAGGGTGTCATGACCAGCACGTACTCTTGGCAAAACTCTGTTAGCCTTTGCCCTGCTTCATTTTTGTACTCCAAGGCCAAATTTGCCTGTTACTCTAGGTATCTCTTGAATTCCTATTCTTGCATTCCAGTCCCCAGATGGTGAGGAAAGGGGAAAAAAAGCTTGGTATTTGCCCCACCTTCTTTTTCTTTCAGTAAGTTCCCAAGCAAGAGCTGCCTCTCCTCCATAGCTCCAGGTCTCACAAGATGTCTCCTCTCTCAGCTTCGGCTCATATTTTAGCATCTGCTTCTGAGATCAAAGAATACCATCTCCTCCTTTGGTTGCCTCCAGGCATAATGCTGGTAACTATTTCTTCTTCGCGGCAGCCTCTGAGTTGTATCACCTCCTCTGCTTGCTTCCTCGGTTCTTCCATCATGTCTGTGACCAGTTCCTTATATTAAATTTCTTTCTGTCTGAAAATACAGTGGTTTTTCATTTCCATCATTGGACCTTGACTGGTATACAAAAGAAGGAGGGCTAATGCTGCAGAGAGAATACACCATGCCATAAAAGTAAGTCTAGCTAGAGGAATAGAGAAAAAAGAAAAAAGAAAAGAAAAATAGGATGGAGGGAGGGGTGGGGAAAGAGAAGTGATATGATTCAAAGTCAAGTTTTTCAGGTGGGATTTTTTTTTTTTTCAGGAGTATCACCCTAGGGGGTAGACGAGAAGACAGGGACTGCAGTGGTCGTTTAGGCAAATGATGATGGTAGCGTGAAAGGAGATGGTAGAGCAGCGGAGATCGGGCATGAATGGGTCTGGAGGTCACAGTAAGCCCCCTACATACGGACGTTCAGGTTTCAAACTATCAAAGGTACAAACGTGCATTCGCACGTCCAGTCCTGTAAGTTCATGTGTCTGGTGCACACCTCAAGCGTGTGCATCCTCTACAAGTGGTTGTGCTTTTGAGTACATTACTGTATAGAGTACAGTTGTGCAGAATCTTTATTTCAGGCCCAGGATGTCCAGAACAAGGGAAAAAGCAGCTGCGAGGTAGCTGATACTAGTGTACTTTTTCAAGATATAGTACTGTTAGATTTAAAATGTCTTTTTTAATTATTGTGTTTGTCTTCTATGTATTATTTGTGTGCAAAGTATTATACACCTATTACAGCACAGTAGTATGTAGCCAATTGTGTTAGTTGGGAACTATGTTGGATTTATAAACAAATTGATGCTGAAGCTCCAATACTTTAGCCACCTGATGAGAAAAGCCAACTCTTTGGAAAAGACCCTGATACTAGGAAAGACTGAGGGCAGGAGAAGGGGGCGATAGAGGAGGAGGTGGTTGGATGGCATCACTGACTCAATGGACATGAGTTTGAGCAAACTCCAGGAGATGGTGAAGGACAGGGAAGCCTGGCGTGCTGCCGTCCACGGGGTTGCTGAGAGTCGGACGTGACTGAGTGACTGAACAACAGTGTACAAGTTTGACTTCCCAACATGTTCTCAGAATGGAACTCATTTGTATGTAGACGACTTATTGTTTTTAGGAATAAGAATGAGTACGGTTTGGTGGTTAATTGAATAGATAGAGAGAGAGAAAGGAATGCAAAACCACTCCCTTTTCCCTCCATTATCTGATCTGATTACATAAAGAGTGTTACAGAACAAGCATTTTTTTCAGCACACTTATTTGGGGATTCCTCTTGAGTTATTCGAAACCTGCCCTAACAAATCAAGTGAAACATTAGGGTATTTCCACATGCATTTTCAAGTCTTTTATACCTGGGATCCTGCAAAAGATTATCAACTTAATACCTGTTGGACACCTGAGGTAGGTTGGTGCTACCTTGCCAGAGATAAATGAAGCCTCTGTTTTGGCCATTGGTTTATTGAGGTTAGTCATACAAAGGGATCCTTGTACAATCCAGACCTATCCATAATAAGGAAAATGCCAAAGTCACTACTACAAAGTTCAATTTAAAAAAATTTATTGCCGCCTGTCCCAACCAGCTTCTAATCATTTATTGAAATTATTCTGGGAAATTGGAGTAAGTAAAAAAAAATTTTTTTAATAAAAAAATAAACAAAAGTAGATAAGAGTGATTCACATTGCAGTTAAGAAAGGAAGGAAAGGGTCACTCTAAAGAGAATAGGCTATAAATCTTCATCAAGCTTCTAAAGTTTGAAAGCTGAAGGTTTGTTGTTTACAATTTGTCTCCCTTTCATAATGAACTGTTGGAAAGAAGTCGTTTGGAAAGGTGAAGGAAGGACAAGGAGGAGTGGTCAGAAACCACAGAAGTCCTGATTTTCCACTGGGAAGCAGCTAGAATTTTTCCCCCGCTTGAAGGCTCTTGAGGGTCCTGCAGTCCACTTCCTGCAGTGATAATGCAGTGGGATATTCAAGAACAACTCTGGAGTCATGCTGCCGGGAGTTCAAATCCCTACTCCACAGTCTGGGAGTAGCATCAAGCTACTGCTGCTGCTGCCGCTGCTAAGTCGCTTCAGTCGTCAAGCTACTACTAATGGGTCAATTTCCTTAACATCTCTCTTCCTCAGCATCCTCGTCTATAACATGAGGTATCAATAGCAAGATTAGTAAATGATTCCATATCCAATAGCATCAAAAAGAATAAAATAATAGGAATAAACTTAATCAAGGAGGCAAGGACTTATACGCTGAAAACTACAAAACATTGCTGAAAGGAATTAAAGACAAAAATAAATCAATGACATTCTGTGTTCAAAGCTTGGAAGACAATATTGTTGCTATGTCAGTACTACCCAAAGTGACCTACAAACTCAAGGCAATTCCTATCAAACTCCCTGTGACCTTTTTTTTTTTTTTTTTTTTGCAGACTTAGAAAAATTCATCCTGAACTTCATATGGACTCCCAAGGAACCCCTGAGTAACCAATCAAAACCATCTTGAAAAAAGAATGAAGTTGGGGATCTCATACTTCCCATATAGCGACAAATATTTGAAAGTGAAAATACCAGTTCAATTGTGTCTGACTCTTTGGGACCCCATGGAGTGTAGTCTGCCAGGCTCCTCTGTCCATGGGATTTTCCAGGCAAGAATACTGGAGTGGTACTAACAGCAGTGTGGTAGTAGCATAAAGACAAACATGTGAAGCAATGCAATTGAGAAAAAACCAACCTTGGAATACAAATGATTTTTGACAAGGATTCCAAGACCATTCAATGGAGAAAGGACTGTCTCTTCAACAACTGGTATTGGGAAAACTGGGTGTCTGCACGCAAAAGAATGAAGATGGACCCTTACCTTACATCCTAAACAAAAATTAACACAAAATGGATCAAAGACCTAAATGTACTAAAACTATTAGAAGAATAGCAAGATTAAATGCATCTGAAGCCTAGAACAGAGCAAATGGTGCAATCTCTGCAAAAATCAAGCATGCACAGCTCCATCAGGCACAGAGATCGGTTTGCCCTGTTGAGCCATGCAGTGCAGAGAAGGAATGTCGGAAACCAAACCGAAGAACTGAAAAAATAAAGTGGAAAAGGATAAAGACAAAGAGGCCACTAAGGTTACACACCCCAAGAATTGAATCAAATATTATAGTTCATGAAGAGGGGGAAGTCCCTCCAAACCCTGGAATAAATTCCCAGTGAAGGGACATTTGCTACCCCACAAGACAATCCAGGATCTCTTTTAAGCTCTAGTTCCTTCTCTGTGTTTCTTCATGGTTATCTGCCTCTCTAAAGCATCTACTATTTGGGAGAGTTCCACTCTCCCTCAAGACAACTTTAATATGTATTTGGAAATATTTATCACGAATCTCTGGACAGACATCTCCCTAGTCTTAGCCAGGAGGCGGACTCAGCTCAAAGCAGATGAGGACTGTGTGACAAAGGTGCTGAAAAGAAAGTTAACACACCATGAACCTATTTTATTGAAGGTACAAGGAAAACAAGAGTCGTCCTGCACTTATCCTGGATTGTCTTGGGGGGTAGCAAATGTCCCTTCACTGGAATTTATTCCAATATTCCAATATTTGGAGGGACTTCCAACTCTTCATGAACTATAATATTTGATTCAATTCTTAGGGTGTGTAACCTTAGTGGCCTCATTGTCTTTATCCTTCTCCACTTTATTTTTTCAGTTCTTCGGTTTGGTTTCCGACAAGCCCTTCTCTGCACTGCATGGCTCAACAGGGCAAACCGATCTCTGTGCCTGATGGAGCTGTGCATGCTTGATTTTTGCAGAGATTGCATCGTTTGTATATCCCAGAAAATAGAGCTTTGTGTGAATAATTGATTGTCTGATAAATCAAAGAATGCAAGAAGGGCAACAAGCGTAAGCAGTGTAGAACCATACAGAAAACAGTCATTTACATTCCAAGCAAAGAAAAAAAAAATCAAGTTAAACATGTCTTAATATCTTTGTTTTAAGTGTCCAAAGGATTGTTGTGGAGAAGGAGTCTTTCATTTTTAAACTTACAAATTGAACCATAAAGGATATGAAATGGCCAAAAGAAGGATCGATCATACATGTTGTTTTAGAGAAGACATCTAAGATACAATGTGCAGAAGTTAGAATAATATAGACCGAAGCTCAAATTAAGGAAATTCTATTCTAAAATTAGAACCAAGAAAGAAAAGTTTTCCCTGAAGATCAAGCTCTCCATTCTTTGCAAGGTCTGTAAAGAATGGAGCGCTTACCATTCCCAAGGTCTTACCAGCCTGCGTCAGGTAAGACCATCCATGTAGTATCCAGCACTGAGATGCTAGGACCATTACTGTCTCACAAGGCAGCTTCTTCAGGTTTCAGAGCAATGTGAGACATTGTACCCTTTTTTTAAACTAAAGTAGAGTTGATTTACAATGTACTAGTTTCAGGGGTACAACCAAGTGATTCAGACAGTTCAGACGGTAGAGATTCTGCCTGCAACGCGGGAGACCTGGGTTCAATCCCTGGGTCAGGAAGATCCCCTGGAGAAGAGAAAGGGTACCCACTCCAGCATTCTGGCTTGGAGAATCCCATGGACTGCATAGTCCTTGGGGTCGCAAAGAGTCGGACATGACTGAGAGATTTTCCGTGTGTGTAAGTTACTCCCAAGTTCCTAATTTATCCCCCCACCCCCACCACCTTTACTGTTCCATACCCATACGTTTGTTTTGGCCTGTGAGTCTACTTCTGTTTTGTAAATAAGGTCATTTGTATCATTGTATTCTGATGAAACTCTTGTTCATCAAAGATTATCTTGGATCATACACATTGATTATACAAAGATTATCCTGGATCCCACAGGGAATGATTTTCATCCCCTTATCCTAGGATTCAGAAACAAATGCCTGAAAGACAAATAAAGAAACTTCCTTTGGCACACTTCCACTCTTATCAATGTGTATTTTTGCTGTATAGATTTCTAGTCACTAATCACATAGAAGAACTCAGTTCCAGACATCACTTCATGGCAAATATATGGGGAAACAATGGAAACAGTAACAGACTTTATTCTCTTGGGCTTCAAAATCACTGCAGATGGTGACTGCAGCCATGAATTGCATAAAGGATGCTTGCTCCTTGGAAGAAAAGCTATGACCAACCTAGACAGCACATTAAAAAAGCAGAGACATTACTTTGCCAACAAAGGTCCATCTAGTCAAAGCTATTGGTTTTTCCAATAGTCACGTATGGATGTGAGAGGTGGGCTATAAAGAAAGCTGAGCACTGAAGAATTGGTTCTTTTGAACTGCGGTGTTGAAGAAGACTCTTGAGAGTCCCTTGGACTGCAAGGAGATCCAACCAGTCCATCCTAAAGGATATCAGTCCTGAATATTCATTGGAAGGACTGATGCTGAAGCTGAAACTCCAATACTTTGGCCACCTGATAGGAAGAACTGTCTCATTGGAAAAGACCTTGATTCTGGGAAAGACTAAAGGTGGGAGGAGAAGGGGACGACAGAGGATGAGATGGTTGGATGGCATCACTGACTTGATGGACGTGAGTTTGAGCAAGCTCCAGGAGTTGATGATGGACAGGGAAGCCTGGTGTGCTGCAGTCCATGGGATCCCAAACAGTCAGACATGACTGAGCAACTGAACTGCACTGACTGAGACATGAGACTTCCAGACCTTGGAAATGTGAGTGAGAGATGTACAGTCTTTTTTACCAAAAGTTTCCTTTGCCACACATGGATGAAATTAAATAATATTGTACTACTGATTCAAGCAATGTCACCAAATTCATAGATGGTCCATGTCCTGTCCCTAAATCACCCCAACACATTCTGGCCACATCCCTGTTTATTGTTCTGAAATGTGGAATGTGGAAAAGGTGGTGTCACTAACCCTCCTCAGCGCACACAGCCCATGGGCATTCTCGTCACCAAGAAGAAGGTCAAAGATAATCACCAATTTTTCAAAATGAAAAACTAAATAAGCACTTAGGACAAATGTAACAGTTCATTACCCTCAGAATATATATGCCTGAAACAGACTGCTGACTCTGTCATGTCCCATTTAGAAAAATTAAGGAGAACATAATACGTAAGTCCATTGCCCTGAGTCTAGGAAGAGGGAAACCATGTTGCTGGGTAGACTACAGTCTCAGGTGGAAACAGAGATGCTCTGGTCCTTTTCCCCTACCCGACCTTCCCAAGACAAGGCTGCTCAGTGACTGTAGGCAACTACTCCCCCTTTGCCTTAGTTTTTCTCAAGGATAACAGAGAAAATAATAGCCCTCTCCTCCTATAGATGTCCCCTTGCAGTATTTGCTAACCAGTCAAATCTTTAGGTGATGGGTTCTTTAATTCCTCTGGTTAAAGTTAACTTATAGAGCTGTAACATTTTCCCCCATTTGTGTGGTACAGGATTGGAATATTTACACCTTAACTCATCTGTGCTTTGTCCAGCCCTCTGTAACTCTGCAGGGCCTCAAGTTCAGGTTATAGGAAATATTACTAATGCTGAAAACACAGGCTTGAGCAGAGTTTATGCCAAATGGTGATCTACTGATTTATTTTGGAAGATCTCAACAGAAACAGGTTGGTTTTAAGAAAATAGTTGGAAGAAGTTAAATTGTACTCTTTGTAGATACTCTGGTTCGGTTACTGTAATATGCATTTTAGCCATATCCTTTCTATTGTAACCGTCAGTAATACATTAAAAAGACATATGTGTTAGACAATCAAAAAAAAAAAAAAAAAAGGAGAGAGAGACTGGATACATTTTGTATCTCTTCTCTTAATCCCACCAAATGGCTTTAGTTGGGCTCCCCGGAGTCCTTTACCTGGCGTACACACAGCCTTAGTATTACCTCTAACCTCTGCACCACCCATGAGAAATCAATACACCTTTCTGTGTTTCCATGAATTAAGCTGAAAACGAGGGTTTCAACAGGGTTCTTGGTGTGCTTGCTGTCTAAGTCTCAGATTTGGCAAAAGGCAACGTGCTGCTGCCCTTAGTGAGCTGAGGCCTCTGATACGGTATCAGGTTAGTAAAGAACTAGCTCCAAGGTCACCTCAATTTCTGAGACATTTATGGCATTTCTCTGTTGATTATTTACCCTGGGCGCTATCTTAAGAGCTGCAGTAACCTGCAGAGTAATATTGGCAAACTGATGATTCAACCTTTTGTCCAAATAAGGTGATCTAGGCAATGCAGGACATTTTCCTAGTGTTTTCACTCAAGCTCAGTTTTTAAGAAGGGATCTGAGTTTCTTAAGTGAGACCCTGCTTCTTCAGTCAAAGTAAAACATGCTCATAGATACACTCGACTCATTCATGGAAAACTCTGGGCAATTCTCACTTCTGCTTCTTGTCTCACTGGAAATAGAAAAAGGGATCTAACTGGGCAGGCTCCCCTGCTGTCATTCATTCAACAAGTATCCATCTGCTCCCTTCTCTGTGCTGAACACTGTGCTACAGGCTGAATATAACTTACATAGAACAGATAGACATGGTTCCTGGCTTCTTGACACTGACACCCCTCGGCGTGCATGTGTGCTAAGCTGTTCCAGTCATGTCCAACTCTTTGCGACCCTAGGGACTGTAGCCCGCCAGGCTCCTCTGTCCATGGGATTTCCCAGTCATGAATACTGGAATGGGTTGCAATGCCCTCCTCCAGGGGATCTTTCTAACCCAGGGATCAAACCCACAGGCGGGTTCTTTACCACTAGGGCTACCTGGGAAGCACCCCCATACACCACTGGGAGGGACCCTTCTGAAAACAGGGAAACAAGTAAGTATTAATTGTGATACTACTAAGAGGTAAGCAAGCAGAATATAGTGCTAGAGAATTAAGGTAGACTTTACTCTGTGTTAGGTTGTCAGTGAAAACCTGAAGGAACTTTAATGCTTGCTACTCAAAGTGTGATCTGCAGACAAGCACAGTGACATTCCCTGGGAACTTAAGGAAAATGTAAACTCCTAGCCCCCAACCTCAGACTCACTGAACCAAAATCTGCATTTTTAACAATCAGGGTACTTGTTTTCATATTAAAGTTGAGGAGCATTGCCAAAGCACTGGTTCCAACCTTGACAGCACACTGGAATCTGCTGGGGAACTTTGGAAAATTATGATGTCTGGGTCTCTCTTCCCCAGAGAAGAGTTTGGAATGAGCTGTAACATGGGCCTCAGGATTATTTTTAAGTTCCCCAGAAGATTCTGAAATGCCACAACATTTGAGAATCAAATGACTCAATCAAATGTGCTTTAGCATGGTGCCTGGCCCACAGTAGGTACTTGATAAATACTTGGGAATCAACGCCCAGATTCTTTAGTTTTCTCAGAGATTCCCTCCAGAGCCTGCAGGTGAGCACAAATGTTACCCTCCTCTGACTTTGTGCCTTAGAAGAGCCACTGTCCCCAGACACACGAAGCCAGACCCCTAAACCAGTTGTAAGAATGAATTCAAGGACAAGTATCCATCCCAGAGCCATCAAACTCTTCCCAATGCTGCCTAACTATTCATTTGGGGCATTTTTTTTGGTGAAATCATGAGTCATAAGGGATCATCTCTCTAGTGGGAGACCACAGGTGAGGAAATGCAACCCTGGGTAGCACTGAGCTTAACTTTTCCAATTCTCTGCACAAATCGGTGGGGAGAGCCCCACACCAGAGAAAAGCCTCTTCAGGCCAGTCTGGTAACATTCTTGGCTAATGATCTCGGGACAGAATGTCCCTTCCCTGGCATTATCAGGGAAGACTTGAGGGAAGGGAGGTGTGAAGAGGGTACAGACTGTGATCAAATCAAAGATGTACAAGATACAGAGCTGTGGGGAAGCCCCTGGGTACATTCTGCACCTGGGGGAGGTAAGACGTACCCAGCCAGCAATGCGTATGTTGGTGAGCACAACAGAACGCCCCAGGTCAAGGACGATTTGGTGACCAGGGACACAATCAGCTTTCCGTTCTCCTAGAATGGCCCAGACACCAAGGAGACTTGAAAGCACATAGAGCAACCCCTGAGCTTGCCACAGGAGGTTGCAAAAGGTTTTCTAGCAAATAAACTGAATTCATTTCCTCCCTGTGGGTGTCCTAGGCTTTCAAGATCTCTTTTGAATAATGCCCTTCCAGGCAAAGGACAGGCAGGCAAGTTGGGTAATAATATCAGCTGACAGCGTGGAGGAAAGGGACAAGAAGGAAATTTCGGTGACACACATCTGTCTCTAAGGACTTCCTCAACCTTATGGGGGAAACAAAAGGTTTTGATTGGAACATAAAATAAGCAAAATCCTGACATAGAGGAGATACCACAAGCCCCAGAAATAGTTGGTTTAACCCTTTCAGGCTTTTCAACAAACTTCTGAGTCAGCAGAATAAACACATTTCCAGTTGGGGGCTGCCCACTGTAGCGGTATGCACTAGATAAGGTCCCCATGCTTTCGGGAACATGAAAATGCTTAAACTCTGGGTCTAAGCAGAGTTGAAAATGACATAGGCAAAGAAATATGTGAATATGTTACTTCCTCAGAGATAAATGTCTTTGAAAACAGGAATGTAGAAATCTAATGTGGGCAGAGTAATACCAAGGAAACGGCATATTCTTTGAGAGTAAATCATTTCCTGTAATGTAAATAATTCAGATCCAGTGAACTTGGTTCATGAGTTTCCTAATGAACTGGCATATCTCGTCCTTCCAGTGGCTGTGTGTACATGGTACCAAACCGCAAGTTCAGCCTCACTGGCTACAGCTCTTGGCCCATCCCACACCTGCACCTGCACCTGCATAGCTAAGAGACCAAAAAAAAAAAAAAGAAAGAAAGAAAGAAAGAAACTCTAATACACTGCCTGGTCCCACACTGCGGTCCTGACCACCAACCCCCGGTTGGATCTCACCACTGCCCGGCTGGCACTCTACACGCTCACGCCCTGTTTCATCCATCATGCTTGCTGACTGTTCCCTGCCTTCTCTCCCCTGAATCCTTCCTCTCTCTGCCTTACTCATTGCCCTAAGCTGATACTTGCAAGGAGATCCAACCAGTCCATTCTTAAAGGAGATCAGCCCTGGGTGTTCTTTGGAAGGAATGATGCTAAAGCTGAAACTCCAATACTTTGGCCACCTCATGCAAAGAGTTGACTCATTGGGAAAGACTCTGATGCTGGGGAGGGATTGGGGGCAGGAGGGAAGGGGATGACAGAGGATGAGAAGGCTAGATGGCATCACTGACTTGATGGAAGTGAGTCTGAGTGAACTCCGGGAGTTGGTGATGGACAGGGAGGCCTGGCGTGCTGCGATTCATGGGGTCGCAAAGAGTCGGACACGACTGAATGACTGAACTGAACTGAACTGAACTGAAGCTGATACCTACTTTGCCTCTTTTTCAAAGTTAATTTTTGTTGGCGTATAGTTGCTTTAGAGTGTTGTGTTAGTGTCTACTGCACAGCAAGTGAATCAGCTCTGTGTAGCCATATATCCCCTCTGTTTTGAATTTCCTTCCCATTTAGGTCACCACAGAGCGCTGAGTAGAGTTCCCTGCACTATACAGCAGGTTCTCGCTGGTTATCTATTTTATACGTGGTCTCAATTATCTGCATATCAATCTCAGTCTCCCAGTCTGTCACACCTCCCACCCCTCCCCCCTCAATGTCCCTGTGTTTCTTCTCTACGTCTGGATCTATTTAATAAGATTGACTATACCGTTTTCCTATATTCCACACACATGCATTAATGATATGTACCTTTTTCTCTTTCTGGCTTCCTTCACTCTATGCGACAATCCCCAGGTCCATCCACATCTCGACAAATGACCCAGTTTTGTTGCTTTTTATGGCTGAGTCACATTCCATCATATCTAAGCACCGCATCTTCTTTATCCATTCCTTTGTGATGGACACGTAGGTGACGTTCGCGTCCCAGCTATTGTGAGTAGCTACTTTGCTCCTTGTTTGGGTTTTTTAAAAGCAGCGCTCGGAAGAGAAACTCCCGCTCTCCCACCATCCCCCCTGCTCGACTGCTGGCATCTGTGGCCCCTGCGTTCTGCTTTCTCTCCCTTCTGCCACTGGATAAACTGCCGTTGCTGCCAACCAAGGCCAACCACAGCACTTAAGCATGAGATTCCATCTTCTCATGTTGTTATCTCAAGGAGGGCCAACCCTTCCCCCTCCACTATCCCCTTGTCTGGATGCCCACGAGTATGCAAACATTCTGTAACAGCCTCCATCTTCTTAACCTTCTATTGACACTCCAACCCTGAGTCCCCCTCCATGACCACCGAATTTCTCTGCTTCTCTTTAGAATAAAAACCTCAAAGGATTTTCAAACAAGTTGTTCCTGTTGTATCTTCAGCACCTAGGACAGAATCTGGAACAGAGTAGGCGCAAAACTTTGTCAAATGAAGGAATGGACACTCGTATGGCTACAGCCACTTTATTCATTGCAGAACTGGGAACATAGTAAGCAAGTCAAGTCAAGCTTTCCTATCAAAATGGTTGTGCATATGGACATAGAGAATTCCACAAAACCAAGAATGCGCTGTATGCTAAGCATTGTGCTAGATAAATGACATTATGAGAAGACAGCAGTTGGTTTTTACTCTCCCTTCAGGAGAACTAAAGATCAGTAGAGAGGGTGGTACACAGATGCAAACCAAATAATATATTTAAGAAAAATATGGCAAATCTTACCTGGAGAGGGTTTAATAACAAAAGTATTTGTGGAGGCCCTGCTCTGTTGTGTTTTTAGCTAACATTTTTTAAAGATTTTTTTTTTTGATGCGAACCATTTTTAAACACTTTATTGAATTTGTTACAATCTTGCTTCTGTTTTACGTTTTGGTTTTTTGGCTACGAGGCATGTGAAATCTTAGCTCCCCAACCAGAGACCAAACCTGTACCCCCTGCTCCTCTAGGCAATGACTTCACTACTAGACCCCCAGGGAAATCCCCTAACATTTATTGAGTTCTTAAAATATGCCAGGAACAATGTGCCAAAATGAGTGTTTCACATTTATTACCTCATTTAAAGCTTACAGCCTTCCCTTGTTGCTCGGCTGGTAAAGAATCCGCCTACAGTGTGGGAGATCTGGGTTCCATCCCTGGGTTGGGAAGATCCTCTGGAGAAGGGAAAGGCTACCCACACCAGTATTCTGGCCTGGAGAATTCCATGGACTGTATAGTCCATGGGGTCACAAAGAGTCAGACACGACTGAGTGACCTTCACTTTCACACTGTCACTTTCTTTAAAGCTTACAAGAGTGTTATGAGAAAAATACTACTTAGAATCCCATTTTACAGAAGACAAAACTGAGTCACAGAGAGTCAAGTAACTGACCCATGATAGCACAGCATAGAATTAGTGTAATTAGATAAATAGTAAACTGGAAATGTTCAAACTAAAGAACAAGAAGAATTTAGACCTGTCGATCATCAAAACAGACCTATTTCTTCATCAGCTACTTAACACATGTACTACACAAAAACAGTCTCTAATAGAGTATCATACTTTTGTATATAGACTCTACCTTCCAGAAACACCACTAATGGGGTGGCAGGGGCTTAGACCACTGCTTCTCAGACCTTATTATGAATAGAGATCAATTGGGGGCCTTGTTAACATACAAACTCTAGGGTATTCCTAGTGGTCCAGTGGTTAAGAATCTGCCTGCAAGTGTAGAGGACACAGGTTCCATCCCTGGGCTGGGAAGATCCTGCAGGGTGCTGGGCAACTAAGCCCATGCCCCACAACTACTGAAACCCGCTTGTCCGTTCCCCACAACAAGAGAAGCCACTGCAACGAGAAGCCGGAGCGCTGAGACTGGAGAAAAGCCTTTGAGCGGCAACAAAACCCAGCACAGCCAAAATAAATAAATAAAATTTTTTAAAATTTTTAAAAAATTACAGATTCTAATTTGGCAGATCTTGGTGGGTCCTGAAGCCCTGGCTTTCTCACAAACTGAAAGGAGAGTTGGATCTGCTGGTCTATGCTTAGTACTTTCAGCAGCATGCACTTAGACAAATTAGTACCTACATGCAGTCTTTATTTAACCGGCCACCCTGTAGCTGACAAGTAGGGAAGTCACCTCCAATGAGGAAAGTATGAGCTATAGTGAAAGATAAGCTCCTTCTGCCTATTTTGACCGTATATCAGAGGGAAAAATCAAGACTTCTTGAAAAATCTCTTTTCAAGTGAACAGTTGTTGCCAATTTTTATGTCATTTATAGTTTCTTTAGAAAAAAATTACTCAGTGATGAAATTGGCTTAATCCCCAGACCTTTAACTTATCTATTGTTCCCACTAGACCAACAGCTAGCTCTTAAAATACCTTCTCAGTTTATCTTTAACCCAGAAGCATGGGGCTTTTCCTGGTCTTTGGCTGGCCCCTTGCTTCCCCAGCCTAAACAGAAGTCTACCCTGCTGTGGTCACCTTTCCTGCTGGCTGCTAAGGGAACTTTAGGGAAACAAAAGCACAGAGGCTCCGTCTCCTTGCATCCCCCATCCAGGAGGCCTTTATGCTTTGAGATTCCGCTGAGAGGCTCCTAAGGTGAAGTTGCCCCAGGAGCTGAGCACCTCCCCTCATACTTCACAGGCACAGGGAGGTTAGAAGGTTAAGACAGCCTGCCCTTCAAAGTGTTTCGCAAAATTTAATCCAGACAACACCCAGCCTCTGACAGAGCAGAGCAACAGGTGATCTATACTCACAAGTGGAAGCTAGCCCCAGGCAGTCAGGGGACTGGGATTTCTACAGACAGGAGCAAATTTCAAGCACAAATTGAACAGCATCCCAGAATCGTGTGTATATGTATAACCATACAAATAGAGTATATTACATATAATAATATAATTACAAGAGTATATTTTATTTTGCTGATTTATTCTATATGTATTTAATCCCATACAGGGGCTTCTCTGGTAGCTCAGTGGTAAAGAATCCACTTGCTAATGGAGGAAATGAAGGTTTGATCCCTTGTTTGGGAAGATCCCCTGGAGAAAGGAATGCCTACCTGCTCCAATATTCTTGCCTGGAAAATCCCATGGACAGAGGAGCCTGGTGGGCTACAGCCCATAGGGCTACAAATAGTCAGACATGACTTAGCAACTAAACAACAACAATCATATATACACTTGTGTGTGTATGTTTGCATGCAGGCTCAGTCGTGAATCATGCCTGACGTTGCTACACCGTGGACTATAGCCCACCAGGCTCCTCCGTCCCTGGGATTCCCCAGGCAAGAGTACTAAACTGGGTAGCCATTCCCTTCTCCAGTTGATCTTCCTGACCCAGGGATCGAAACCAGATCTCTCCATGGCAGGCAGATTCTTTACCATCTGAGCCACCGGGGAAGCCCATGTATGTATATATACATACAAACATGCATATTAGCACGGGCTGAATTGTGTCACCCCAAGACTCATCCTGAAGTCCTAAACTTCAGTACCTTAGAATATGACTGATTAAAATAAACTGAGGTCAATGGGATAGGCCCTAACTCAGTATGATTGGTGTTCTTACCAGATGTGGGAGCCAGGATACAGATGGTGCACAGAGGAAGCAGCGTGTGAGAACAAAGGGAGAAGAGCTCCATCTGCAAGCCAAACAGAGAGATTTCAGAAGAAGCCAACCATGCTGACAACTTGACCTTGAATGGTAGCCTTCATTGTTAAAAAAAAAAATACATTTTTGTCATCAGCTCAGTCATCAGTCGTGTCTGACTCTTTGCTACCCTATGGACTGCAGCATACCAGGCCTCCCTGTCCATCACCAACTCCCAGGGTTTACTCAAACTCATGTCCATTGAGTCAGTGATGCCATCCAACCATCTCATCCTCTGTCAGCCCCTTCTCCACCACCCTCAATCTTTCCCAACATCAGGGTCTTTTCAAATGAGTCATTTCTTCACAACAGGTGGCCAAAGTATTGGAGTTTCAGCATCAACATCAGTCCTTCCAAGGAACACTCAGAACTGATTTCCTTTAGGATTGACTGGTTGGATCTTCTTTCAGTCCAAGGGACTCTCAAGAGTCTTCTCCAACACCACAGTTCAAAAGCATCAATTCTTTGGCGCTCAGCTTTCTTTATAGTCCAACTTTCACATCCATACATGATTACTGGAAAAACCATAGCTTTGACTAGACAGAACTTTGTTGGCAAAGTAATGCCTCTGCTTTTGAATATGCTGTCTCAGTTCAGTTCAGTTCAGTCTCTCAGTCGTGTCCAACTCTTTGCAACTCCATGAATTGCAGCACGCCAGGCCTCCCTGTCCATCACCAACACCCAGAGTTCACTCAGACTCACGTCCATCGAGTCAGTGATGCCATCCAGCCATCTCATCCTCTGTCATCCCCTTCTCCTCCTGCCCCCAATCCCTCCCAGCATCAGAGTCTTTTCCAATGAGTCAACTCTTTGCACGAGTTTCAGCATCATTCCTTCCAAAGAACACCCAGGACTGATCTCCTTTAGAATGGACTGGTTGGATCTCCTTACAGTCCAAGGGACTCTCAAGAGTCTTCTCCAACACCACAGTTCAAAAGCATCAATTCTTTGGTGCTCAGCTTTCACATCCATACATGATTACTGGAAAAACCATAGCTTTGACTAGACAGAACTTTGTTGGCAAAGTAATGCCTCTGCTTTGAATATGCTGTCTCAGTTCAGTTCAGTTCAGTCTCTCAGTCGTGTCCAACTCTTTGCAACTCCATGAATTGCAGCACGCCAGGCCTCCCTGTCCATCACCAACACCCGGAGTTCACTCAGACTCACGTCCATCGAGTCAGTGATGCCATCCAGCCATCTCATCCTCTGCCCCCAATCCCTCCCAGCATCAGAGTCTTTTCCAATGAGTCAACTCTTTGCATGGGGTGGCTAAAGTACTGGAGTTTCAGCTTCAGCATCATTCCTTCCAAAGAACACCCAGGACTGATCTCCTTTAGAATGGACTGGTTGGATCTCCTTACAGTCCAAGGGACTCTCAAGAGTCTTCTCCAACACCACAGTTCAAAAGCATCAATTCTTCAGCACTCAGCTTTCTTCACAGTACAACTCTCACATCCATGCATGACCACTGGAAAAACTATAGCCTTGACTAGATGGACTTTTGTTGGCAAAGTAATGTCTCTGCTTTGAATATGCTATCTATGTTGGTTAACTTTCCTTCCAAGCAGTAAATATCTTTTAATTTCATGGCTACAATCACCATCTGCAGTGATTTTGGAGCCCCAAAAATATGAAGTCTGACACTGTTTCCACATCTATTTCCCATGAAGTGATGGGATCAGATGCCATGATCTTAGTTTTCTGAATGTTGAGCTTTAAGCCAACTTTTTCACTCTCCTCTTTCACTTTTATCAAGAGGCTTTTTAGCTCCTCTTCACATTCTGACATAAGGTGGTGTCATCTGTATATCTGAGGTTATTGATATTTCTCCAGGCAATCTTGATTCCAGCTTGTGCTTCTTCCAGCCCAGAGTTTCTTATGATGTACCCTGCATATAAGTTTAATAAGCAGGGTGACAATATACAGCCTTGACATACTCCTTTCCTATTTGGAACCAGTCTGTTGTTCCATGTCCAGTTCAAACTGTTGCTTCCTGACCTGCATACAGGTTTCTCAAGAGGCAGGTTAGGTGGTCTGGTATTCCCTTCTCTTTCAGAATTTTCCACAGTTTGTTGTGATCCACACAGTCAAAGTCTTTGGCATAGTCAATAAAGCAGAAATAGATGTTTTTCTGGAACTCTCTTGCTTTTTCCATGATCCAGGGGATGTTGGCAATTTGATTTCTGGTTCCTCTGCTTTTTCTGAAACCAGCTTGAACATCTGGAAGTTCACGGTTCACGTATTGCTGAAGCCTGGCTTGGAGAATTTTGAGCATTACTTTACTAGCATGTGAGATAAGTGCAATTGTGCAGTAGTTTGAGCATTCTTTGGCATTGCCTTTCTTTGGGATTGGAATGAAAACTGACCTTTTCCAGCCTTGTGGCCACTGTTGAGTTTTCCAAATTTGTTGGCATATTGAGTGCAGCACTTTCACAGCATCATCTTTCAGGATTTGAAATAGCTCAACTGGAATCCATCACCTCCACTAGCATTGTTTGTAGTGATGCTTTCTAAGGCCCACTTGACTTCACATTCCAGGATGTCTGGCTCTAGGTGAGTGATCACACCATCATGATTATCTTGGTCGTGAAGCTCTTTCTTGTACAGTTCTTCCATGTATTCTCGTCACCTCTTCTTAATAGCTTCTGCTTCTGTTAGGTCCATACCATTTCTTTCCTTTATCAAGCCTATGTTTGCATGAAGTGTTCCCTTGGTATCTCTAGTTTTCTTGAAGAGATCTCTAGTCTTTCCCATTCTGTTGTTTGCCTCTATTTCTTTGCATTGATTGCTGAGGAAGTCTTTCTTATCTCTCCTTGCTATTCTTTGGAACTCTGCATTCAGATGCTTATATCTTTCATTTCCTCCTTTGCTTTTTGCTTCTCTTCTTTACGCAGTTATTTGTAAGGCCTCCCCAAACAGCCATTTTGCTTTTTGGCATTTCTTTTCCATGGGGATGGTCTTGATCCCTGTCTCCTGTACAATGTCACGAACCTCCATCTATAGTTCATCAGGCACTCTATCTATCAGATCTAGTCCCTTAAATCTATTTCTCACTTCCACTGTATAATCATAAGGAATTTGATTTAGGTCATACCTGAATGGTCTAGTGGTTTTCCCTACTTTCTTCAATTTAAGTCTGAATTTGGCAATAAGGAGTTCATGATCTGAGCCACAATCAGCTCCCAGTCTTGTTTTTGCTGACTGTATAGAGCTTTTCCATCTTTGGCTGCAAAGAATATAATCAATCTGATTTCGGTGTTGACCATCTGGTGATGTCCCTGTGTAGAGTCTTCTCTTGTGTTGTTGGAAGAGAGTGTTTACTATGACCCGTGCATTCTCTTGGCAAAACTCTATTAGCCTTTGCCCTGCTTCATTCTGTACTCCAAGGCCAAATTTGCCTGTCTAGGTTGGTCATAACTTGTCTTCCAAGGAGCCAGCGTCTTTTAATTAAATGGCTACAGTCTCCATCTGCAGTGATTTTGGAGCCCCCCAAAATAACGTCTGTCACTATTTGCACTGATTCCCCATCTATTTGCTGTGAAGTGATGGGACCAGTTGCCATGATCTTAGTTTTCTGAATGCTGAGTTTTAAGCCAACTTTTCCATTCTCTTCTTTCACTTTCATCAAGAAACTCTTTAGTTTTTTGCCATAAGGGTGGTGTCATCAGCATATCTGAGGTTATTGATATTTCTCCTGGCAGTCTTGATTGCATTTTGTGCTTCATCCAGCCCAGCATTCTTCTGATGTACTCTGCATATAAGTTAAATAAGCAGGGTGACAATATACAGCCTTGACGTACTCCTTTTCCTATTTGTTTTTCCATGTCCAGTTCGAACTGTTGCTTCCTGACCTGCATATAGGTTTCTCACGAGGCAGGTCAGGTGGTCTGGTATTCCCTTCTATTTCAGAATTTTCCACGGTTTATTATGGTCCACACAGTCAAAAGCTTTGGCATAGTCAATAAAGCAGAAATAGATATTTTTCTGAAACTCTTTAGTTTTTTCAATGATCCAATGGATGTTGGCAATTTGATCTGTGGTTCCTCTGCCTTTTCTAAAACCATCGTGAACATCTGGAGATTCACAATTCACGTATTGCTGAAGCCTGGCTTGGAGAATTTTGAGCATTACTTTACTAGCATGTGAGATGAGTGCAATTGTGCAGTAGTTTGAGCATTCTTTGGCATTGCCTGTCTTTGAGATTGGAATGAAAACTGACGTTTTCCAGTCCTGTGGCCACTGCTGAGTTTTCCAAATTTGCTGGCATATTGAGTGCAGCACTTTCACAGCATCATCTTTCAGGATTTGAAATAGCTCCACTGGAATGCCATCACCACCACTAGCTTTGTTCGTAGTGATGCTTTCTAAGGCCCACTTGACTGCACATTCCAGGATGTCTGGTTCTAGGTTGGTGATCACACTATCATGATTATCTCATTCGTAAAGAGCTTTTCTGTATAGTTCTTCTGTGTATTCTTGCCACTTCTTAGTATCTTCTGCTTCTGTTAGGTCCATACCATTTCTGTCCTTTATCGAGCCCATCTTTGCATGAAATGTTCCCTTGTTATCTCTAATTTTCTTGAAGAGATCTCTAGACTTTCCCATTCTATTGTTTTCCTCTATTTCTTTGCACTGATTGCTAAGGAAGTCTTTCTTATCTCTCCTTGCTATTCTTTGGAACTCTGCATTCAAATGTGTGAACCTTTCCTTTTCTCCTTTGCCTTTCGCTTCTCTTCTATTCACAATTATTTGTAATGGAAGTCCCCTAGTCACTTGTATTTTTGTTACGGCAGCCCGAGCAAACTGTCACAGGAGCACACACACACCCTTGTCCTTTGTTGTTTAGTTGCTCAGTCGTGTCCAACTCCTTTGCCACCCCATGGACTGTGTTCTGCCAGGATCCTCTGGCCATGGGATTTCTCAGGCAAGAATCCTGGAGTGGGCTGCCATTCCTGCTCCAGGGGATCTTTCCCAAGGATCAAACCTGAGAGTCCTGCATTGGCAGGCAGTTCTTTACCACTGAGCCCCCTGGGAAGCACACACACACGGTGACCGCAAAGTCTGGAAAAAGAGACAAAGATATTTCAAAAGATTGATTGCCGTCACATTACCATAAATGATAAAATAATATTATCTAAGAGTCAAGACTTTATGGCCACCCTGTACAGGTATGAACTCTCACACATGTCTTGCCTTGTCCTTGGTCTAGGACACAGAATGGAGTTTTAAAATAAAAAGCCAACTAATGAGGTGAGAAAGGACTCTGGAATCCTACCACATTGCTTTCTGCCCAAATTGGGAGTGGGAAGGAGTGTTCTCAGTCCTGGACGACAACTTCTTTGGAGTTATCTTTCCTCTGTTGGCCCTTGAGTTCTCTTCGACGTTATTCCATTAAGTGGCCCAAACTCACACCTTCACTTTACCTAGATGGGCTCCTTGCCTTGGACTTCTTTGTTCTTTGCCAACATCCTTCCTAAACTCTCTCCAGTGAAGCCTTGGGTTGGGGGAGACTTACTCTGTTTGGGGATGGTTAATCATTTCCAAGAATTTGTGAATACTTTGATCATCATTACGTACAGAAACTGAAATGTAAAAATGAAAACAAAACCCCAGAAATGAGAAGAAAGATGACAGAAAGGAGAATAACTAGGCTTGACCAGTCCAGCTGTGGAAAATATATGACTTTAGAGGAAAAGAAAAAACTTCTTTTCTGTTATAGTAACGATTGTAAAAACAACACTGTCATCATTTTGCTAAATGAGGAAGTCTAAAAATAAGTATTTTAGACTGAGTTACCAACTTACCATGAGATCTCAGGTCACTGAAAGTGAAATGAAGGGAACTCAGATATTTAAAGAATATGTTATGTAAACCAGGGACTTTCTGTAGCTTACCTCATGTAATTGTCATCATAATCACATGAAGTAGATTTCGTTATCCTCCATTTGTACATAAAGAACTGCAGAGAAATTAAATATAGACATTACCAGTTGAATGACTCAACAGACGTTAGTGTTTTCTCTTGCTGCCCTTCATCGTGGAATATGGGAAAGGTAAACATTTGTTTTCTCTCTTATTGTCTCTAGGGATAGCCTGACTGTATGACAAAGTTCTAGTTAATGATATGTAAGCATATGCAGAAGATTACCAAATTGATATAGTCTAGACTTCTAGTCTAAATCCAGATTTTTGTATACAACTTCCTGCTCAATATCCTTGTGTCAGAACCTCGGCCTGACAGGTTCCATCTGTCCTGAGCTTCCTAGCCGGATCTGCCATCCGAGTAAATGCCAACTCTGTTTGCCCACATGCACACACCTACCAGTGTGGTCAACCTTGTGCCCCTTTCTTTCACCCTCCATCCATATCCAATCCGCCTTCAGATTCGGTAGCTCTCCTCACCCCCACTGCTGCTGCCTGCTCCAAGTCAACAGTATCTGTTGCTTAGAAACCTCCTTGCTGTTGTTCAGATGCTAAGTTGTGTCCGTCTCTTTGCGACCCCATGGACTGTAGCATGCCAGGCTCCTCTGTTCTCCACTGTCTCTCAGAGTTTGCTCAAATTCATTTCCATCGAGTCGGTGATGCTACCTACCCAACTCATCCTCTGCCACCCTTTTCTCCTTTTGTGTTCAGTCTTTCCCAGCATCAGGGTCTTTTCCAATGAGTCGGCTCTTCACATCAGGTGGCCAAAGCATTGGCACTTCAGCTTTAGCAAGAGTCCTTCCAATGAATATTCAGGGTTGATTTTCTTTAGGATTGACTGGTTTGATCTTCTTGTCCAAGGGACTCTCAAGAGTCTTCTCCAGCACCACTCTTCAAAATCATCAATTCGTTGGTGCTCAGACTTTTTTATGGTCCAACTACCACATCCTTACATGATTACTGAAAAACCATAGCTTTGATGATACTGACTGTGTCAATGTTTGCATCCTGTCTCCTTCTTGAGTGCTGTCTCAACACAGTACCCAGAGTGAGTCTGTTACATTGTAAATCTGACCACGTCCTTCCTCTGCTCACAACGGTTCCATAGCTTTTTGTCTCATTCACAGTAGAAGCCAAAGTCACCACAGAAGCTCAGAAGTCTCATATAACCTGGCTCCCTCACCTACTTGATCTCACATTGCACCCTCTCCCCATGGCTCGGATTCAGCCATATTGATCTTGCATGAGAACTTTGCACTTAATAAATTCCTTCTCTGGAAAATTTTTCCACAATCTAGTTGCATGTTTCACTCCTTAAATACCTTCTTGTCTTTATTCAAATGTCACCCTCTCAGTGGCTCCTTAGAGGAGCCAAATAGAACTCATTCTATTTAGGTTGCTTTTTTTTGGGGGGGGGCGGGGGGCGGTGGAGGGAGGGCACACCACCATTCGAGATCTTTAGTTCTCTGTCCAGGGATTGAACCTGTGCCCCTTCCAGGGAAAGCTCAGAGTCTTCACTGGACTTCCAGTGAAGTCCTTCACTCCATTTAAAGTGTAACTGCTCCCTGGTACCACCAACCAGAACATGCTACCCTCTTCCTGGTTTTATTTTGTCTATAGCATTTACCATCATCAAGTATTATATATTTAATTTATTTGTCTTATTTACTGTCTGTCTCTCCCCAGTAAAATGTCAGTTTCATTTGGACAAAGATTTGTTTTATTATCTATAGGATCACCTAGAATAATGCCTGACCTGAAACAGCTGCTCAATAAATATATGATTAATTGACTAATTAGTTAATTAATACTAGAGGACTAGGGGGAAGTAACTGTCCCCTTTATGTAAAGGATAGGTAATGGAAAAGCCACTGCTAGCTTTTAAAATGCTGAGAATAAATGAAAAAAGTGTTAGGTCATGTTGTGCCACACAAGCATCCCCTGCAATCTCTTATCTCTAAACATGTCATCATATGAGGAAATTATCATCTTATTCATGTAAACCAAGTGCCAGAAAACTAAGCCCCATGGGCAAACTTTGGTTTCCAGCCTGTTTCGTGTAGATAAAATTTTACTGGAATAGAGTCACACATATTTACATAATGTTTATGGCAGAGTTATATGGCTCACAAAGCCTGATAGATTTACTATCTGCCTCTTTACAGAAAAAGTTTTTCAACTCTTGATGTAAGCAAGAGTTAGCAGAGTTTTATTTTCAGTTAACTGCATTTTGGGTCCATGTGCTGTTCAGCTGTCCCACCATGGGGAGCAAAACTGGATGACAGCCCCAGCTGCTGCCCCTGGATTCATGACCACATGTTTGGGATCCGTGCTTCAGGCAAACTGCTTTTACCCAATGGCTAAGCACAGATGTCATTTTTGCAAGACTCAAGGATCTTCCAACAAGTGACATTGGCTCAAAGACACCCAACTGCATGGCCAAAACTTCCTTGCAAGAGTTCAGGAATTGAAGACTCTTCTGAATCAGACTTTCCTCCTCCTCTCCTTCCCAGGGGTCAGACTACCGCTCTCCCCACATACTCTTCTACCGTCTTTTTCATCCTACACAAGTGCTTTCTCCAATAAATCTCTGCCATGTCTGGTCTTAGTTTGCCTTCCGCTTCTCAGAGGACCTCTAATAGTGTTAGTATTCTTGACCCAATGCTTGTGTTAGTCCAAATCCTTGACTGCAGTCACAGAGCTGCTAAGAAGTGATTTTTAGACTTGAACCAACATGGACCTGACTCAAAAGCTCATCCTTCCTCAATATTGTTCTAATATTATTAGTCCTCTAACCACTAATTTCACTTCCCTCCTTATAGTCATTCATTCAATAAGGAATCCATAGCACCTTTATGGTCATGGACCATATTTTATTCAGTCTCTACTCCAACACCTAGCTGCTGCTGCTAAGTCACTTCAGTCGTGTCCGACTCTGTGCAACCCCATAGACAGCAGCCCACCAGGCTCCCCCACCCCTGGGATTCTCCAGGCAAGAACACTAGAGTGGGTTGCCATTTCCTTCTCCAATGCATGAAAGTGAAAAGTGAAAATGAAGTCGCTCAGTCGTGTCTGACTCTTGTCGACGCCATGGACTGCAGCCCACCAGGCTCCTCCATCCATGGGATTTTCCAGGCAAGAGTACTGGAGTGGGGTGCCATTGCCTTCTCCTACTCCAACACCTAGCAGAGCTTATCAAACAGTTGGCAACTTTGGATTGGATGAGTGAATAAATGGCTGAACAAATATTCATTGGATATCTAAAATGTATGCCTTTGGTTAAAGGTTTTACTATGCATACAATCTAGCTGAAGAAATGCTATACAAACGACCAGGTACAAGAATAACTCAGTTGTGTTGCCTAAAATGTACTAATAGATAAGAGTCTGGCAACAATAGGATCAGCAAGAGGTTATTATAATAGCACTGATAGGATATAATAAGGGGCTGAACTTGGTCACACAATGGGGATTGAATTAAAAGGGACATAAGAGCGAGATCTTACAAAAATGAATGTTCAGCAGGCCATTAACTGGTCACAGAAGTCAAGCAAGAATAAGGAGCAAGATGACTCAAAGGTTCTGAGCCTGGATGACTGGACACAAACCAGTGTCATTTGCCAATATAAGGATTTTTAAGAAGTGGAGCTAGTTTGTTAGGCAAGAATTGACCAATTCTGTTTGGAAATGGGAGGACCGTTCAATTGGAATCACTTAAAAGATGATTAGAAAAGTGAGATTAGCCTCAGGAAGGGCTGACAGGGCAAGAAACAGTCTTGAAAGCCACTCTACTCAGAGAAGACAGTAGTAATTATGACTGAATTAGTTAGGATTGTTATTGTTTAGTCCCTAAGTCATGTCCAACTCTTTGAGACACCATGGACTGTAGCCTGCAGGCTCCTCTGTCTATGGGAGTTCCCAGGCAAGAATGCTGGCATGGGTTGTCATTTCCATCTCCAGGGGATCTTCTCAACCCAGGAATTGAACCCAGGTCCCCTTACTGCTGTGCCGCCAGAGAAGCCCCAAATTCTACGATGGAGTGTATGAAAAAAAAAAATTAAAATCAAGTGTGATACCTACATGTAGGAGATGAGAAGTGGAGAAAAAAAAATAAAGAAAGTAGTAAAGGAATAAACAAGGAAAGAATGAGAACCAAAAATAACGAGGTGGTTCAGAGATCAAAGAAAAGCGAATTTCACAAAGAGAGTAGTCAACGATTGCAAAGAATACAGATAATATGGATTAGAGACTTGGGAGCACGTGAAAAAGCTTAATTAAATGGGAGCTTGAAGAATCAGCATGATCGAGCAAGTTTACTGGTTTGGTTTGGTCTGTTTGTCTTCGCTTTCTTTTTCTTTAAAGAAAAGTAGACTTCATGTTTTCTTGTAAAACCTCTATGGAGGCAAGAAGTTCAGCAGAATGAAAAGGAGATGACTGAGGTAGCAGGTTTCAGAGGAGGAAGGATGGGGTGGAGAATAATAACGAGGAGTCTAGTTTTGAAAAGGAAGATGAATCAACACTCCCTTCAAGTCAGAAAGGAAGGACGAGAGCATCTGTCCTCCACCTGAGTGCTATTCAGCATTGGGGACACACTGACATTTAACTCTGACATTTGACGACCCTGAAAGAAGGTGAGATCTAAACCAACTCCTCACATATGCAGATGACACTACTCTAATGGCAGAAAGTGAGGAGGCACTAAAGAGCCTCTTGATGAAGGTGAAAGAGGAGAGTGAAAAATCTGGCTTAAAACTCAACATTCTAAAAAAAAAGCAAAACAAACAAACAAAAAAAAAACAAAAAACTAAGATCATGGCATTTGGTCCCATCACTTCAATGCAAATAGATGGGGAAAAAGTGGAAATAGTGTCAGACTTTATTTTCTTGGGCTCCAAAATCACTGCAGATGGGGACTGCAGCCGTGAAATTAAAAGATGTTTGCTCCTGGGAAGAAAAGCTATGACCAACCTAGACAGCATTTCAAAAAGCAGAAACAGTGTGTTAAAGACCGTAGTCAAAGCTATGGTTTTTCTAGTAGTCATGTACGGATGTGACAGCTGGACCATAAAAAAGGCTGAACACTGAAGAATTGATGTTTTCAAACAGTGGTGCTGGAGAAGACTCTCGAGAGTCCCTTGGACTACAAGGAGATCCAACCAGTCCATCTTAAAAGAAATCAGTCCTGAATATTCATTGGAAGGACTGATGCTGAAGCTGAAACTCCAATACTTTGGCCAACTCATGCAAAGAGTTGACTCATTGGAAAAGGCCCTGATGTTGGGAAAGACTGAGGACAGGAGGAGAAGGAGAAGGACAGGGGATGAGATGGTTGGATGGCATCACTGACTTACTGAGCATGAGTTTGAGCAAGCTCTGGAATATAGTGAAGGGCGGGGAAGCCTGGAGTGCTGCAGTTCACGGGGTCACAAGGAGCTGGACATGACTTAGTGACTGAACAACAACAAGAACAATCCAACCGTATTGACGCTGAGCCTAACAGATAGATCTTTCTTTTGTATGTGAATATGCCGTGTACCCATGTTAAAAACTTAATGCTCGTCCAGCTAAAACTTCCGTGACTACCCAGATGGAAGTGATAAAGGAAAAAATCAAGTCATCACATATGAATGCAGAAATTGCCTTGATTTCATCAAAAGAAAAATGGTAAAAAGCAGTAGGAAATGGACTACTTTCTGTCTGGATGGTGGATGTCTGAGCAAGTCGCCTACATTTGCTTCTAAACGGTGATCTTACTGATGAACTTTCTGTGGGTTATTTAAAAACAGACATTTTATTCCAAGTCTAAATACCTTCACGTAGACTTCAGGTTGCCATTATAGACAGTCTCAAAGTTACTTTAGTTGGGCAGTTCATATGTTGCTGGAAGTCTTAAACTCTGTTGTGAATTATCATTAATGCCCTTTCTCAAACGTTTCAATATATGTCAGTTTCTCAATTAGTATTTTCCTAATTTTTTTCTTCACTTTTCTGATTTCTTGAACTATTACATTTTGATGTGGGGATGGCCTGGGACATTGGAATTTACATATATACAGTACGAAGTATAAAACAGATAACCAGTGAGGACCTATTGTATAGCACAAGGAATTCTACTCAATGCTCTGTGGTGACCTAAGCAGGAAGGAAATCCAAAAGAGAGGATACACGCATACCCATAGCTGAATCACTCTGCTGTGCAGCAGAAATTAACACAACATTATAAAGCAACGATACCTCAGTCCAAAAAAAGGTTTTTTTTAATAATTTAATGTGGAAGTGTGCCACAATGATGACACAAAGTTTAAGTCAAAACTATTAACCCAACAGACAGATTTTATCAGTGGGGGGATGGGGACAGGCTGGCGAGGAGGGAAATGAAGGAAAAAGACCTGGGAGGGCTTGCTAGTTTACTCATAACAAGAAAATTTTTCAAGAGTAAATACCACCCTCCCAGATTCTTTCTAGTGTTTCCAGTCAGCGGGGTTGTTTTAATGAGCCCGAATTGAGATTAAAGCAATTGCCGCAATTTTGATTTCAAAAGCCTTTGCCAATAACGATGTCTCCATCTGGGGGAGGTGAAGTGGAACAAACTGGAGGTTAGGAATCAAGACCCTTGGATTAGATTCCTGGCTCTGATCACTCACTCCGCTGTAACCTTGGGCCAGCGGTTCTTCCCAGGTACCGGTACACGGCACAGGGGCCCCCAGGAAGCGAGAAGTGCTCCCAGAAGCGCTGCCTTAGGCAAATCGCTTCAATTTTGTGGAATTCCACTTCCTTAAGGCTACCAAGAGGGCATAGGACTCACTGGGTAATTCTGAATTCTTGCCACAGATTTAAAAAACGCCTGAGGCACTTAAAAAAAAATGATGCAGGGTCCCATCCCAGACCGACTGTATCAGAATCTCTGAGGGTGGGGTCCACGCACTGGTGCTTCTTCAGGTACCTCAGGTGGTTCTAGAGTTCAGCCAGAGTCCAGAACCACTGCACTGATGTTCAGGCTTAAATTTCAATAGACTAACAACTTACAAGGGACAGAAAGTAAGAAGAAATCAAACTAGGGGCCTAATTTACGAGAGTGGTTTCCTACATGAGGAGTTTGGGTCTTGAGAGCCTCAGAGAGAGCAGAGAAGTAGAGAATCCAGTGAGTGGAAAGTTCTAGCAAGCCTTAAGGGCAGGCCTCCAGCTAGTCTTGTGAAGTACAGGACAAGCACATTACCTGAGTTGAAAACAGAAAGACGGTGCTGAGCAGAAATTAGCGAGGAAGGAGAGATGTAAAAATGGAACCAGTTGTTGGAGGTGTGAGGTGATAGCCCGCATTCTTTCTCATGTCACTGGACGCACTGCAGACAGCCTTTCCACAAGCTCGCTCCGGCGTCACTGGAGGGCGGAGAGAAGGCTGAATGCTAGTTAAGCGATGAGGAGCTGCTTCCGCCATTCAGACGGGAACCTTTGGGGTGGTTAGTAGTAACCATTATGAACTAGAGCTGACCCATGGCATTTTTTTAGAAGGTGACGGGGATCAAGTTCAAAATCCTACTGTGGATACTGGTATTAATCACACAAACGGGAAACCTGAGACTTGGTGACCAGCTGTAGGAAAAGCTGATGGTTTTACCTTGCTGTTCTTTTTGACGTTCAGCACATTTTCTGTCTGGCATTTGGACGAAAGCAGGTGGCTCAGGGGTAGAGATGTCACGTGCAAATGAAGGAGATGCAGGAGACGCAGATTTGTTCCCTGGGTTGGAAAGATGCCCTGGAGTAGGAAATGGCAGCCCACTCCAGTGTTTTGCCTGGGAAACTCCATGGACAGAGAGCCCTGGAGGGCCACAGTCCATGGGGTCATAAAGAGTCAGACACAGCTGAGCATTCATTCCGCGTGGACGCATTTGGACAACACCAAGTCACCTTCGAAACAAGCGGACCTCAGAGAGGGAGAAAGGAGAGCAAGCCCACTCCCTCATCTGCTCTGAGATATTTTGAATCAGCGAGGCTCACCACTGCCTAAAGCTGAGTTTCCCCACACTTCTTAGGCTCTAGACACATTTCAATGTATACCTAGGCCCTCCAGGAGAAATATGAAAGAGACAGTTAGCACAATCCTGGAGAAACTGGTGGGGCCACCCCTTTCCGATCAGGTAAAGGGGTGTCTGCAGTCTGCAGGTCTGACTGAGCCCTTGTCTGCAAACATTTGAACATCCCTGATTCAGACTCAATAAGCGAGAACCTGCTTGAGAACCTCCCACATCCGGGCATCAGCCCTTAATAGCAGCAAAAGCTAGACAGTGAGATGATTGTGTCTCTTTAAAAGGTGCCAGATGATTAATAACTAGGCTTACATCTTAGTGTTGATATGACAGCAAAGATAAACACAATCAGAACAGAATCTTCAGGAGGGGAAGTGATACACGGTCTAACTTACAAAATCCAGCCATGCCATGGACAGCTGTTATTTCATAATTGCCCAGGGTCATCACTGATGGTCTCTTTTCCCTACATTGTCAAATACTAGAGGCAAAATAGCAGTACTGAAGAGGAAATAACAAAGTCTAACATAATCCTTCTTAGACAGTAGGAGCATACCTTCTCCCTCTTGGGAGTCTCAGCACTTGACTGCAGCTGTGAAAACAACAACAACAACAACAATAATAATACCCTCCAGAATCTGGAGGCGCATAGGCCTCTTGTGGCAGCAAAGCAGGGAATGTTGGAGCTAGGTGACCTTTTTTTTGCCAGGAATTCCTCCAGGAAATTGTTCAGGTAATTTATGTCACTGAACTCTATAAGCTGTCATCTTCTAGACAGTAAAAAACAAACACACACATTTAAAAAAAGGAAAGGAAAGGAAATAATCAAAACAGCACAGAATAATATTCTTTGCCATACAGGATTTTAAATGCTGTTTGCCCCTGTTTTTTGTTTTCTGTTTTTTGGTTTTTTTTTTTTTTTTTTTTAACACAAAATTAAGGACTCCCAATTTATGTGTGTCCATTCTGGCACAATGTTTTTTAAACAGTCCTTTGTCACTAACATGGGACTAATGCATTTTAAATTTGGTCATAGCATTTCTTTCTTCCTTCCTTTCTCTTTCTCTCCTTCAGTTTTCCCTTCTTCTTTCTTCCCTCTTCCTTTTTGGCTATTCCATAATAAATGGCTCGTGCAATGAGATTGGGACTGTTGCTTGGCCATGATTGTATCATGGCCAGACACCCACATCTTTGCAAGCTCCTATGACCAGCTGCATTTGCTAAATGGCAGTGGTAGCCCAGGTTCATGATAAGTTAAGAATCCAGCATTGTAACTCAAGATATGCAACATAGAAATGTGGAAAAATATTCATCATTTCAGGCGTATTTTGCCTTGTACAAGTCAATCTCAGATTCCATTTGGTCAAAATTCTATTACAGCTGAAATAACATTTGTTGTAGGAATTGGCAAAACTATAGCGGACACCAGAGAATATTCCGTGAAGCCTCTTAAGTTATAACTGAAGTTGGGATTAGAGCCAAGAAACACTGTGAAAGAGGCAAAGTGGGTCTTCTGTGCCTCTCTCCTTTCAGCGGGCACCATTTCCAGGTCCCTTTCCATCTTCAGATTATGTCGGTCTTGACTGTGTGCAAGTCAATCAACTTCTAATGATCAGGGCATGAAATCAGGACATTTCTCCACAATGGTGCTCAAGGGATCACTACAGTCCTGCTGGTGAGCAAGAAACATGACCTTGATGCACATGAGTGGCTCACTGCTGATTTCTAGTAAGCTAGGCAGTGTTTTCACGGCTTGGGAAAGAAAGAGCTAAAAAGAAAGTTCGGGTTCATTTTCAGAGTTGATACTTTCAATGTTCTTACATAACACATATGCAGTGATGCCTAGAAAAGACCCTTGTGTAACCCTGTGTACGCCTAATGTTAACATTAGGTGGAGTTATAGGAAAACGGAGAGCTGAAATAAAGAAAAGAGATGGCTAGCGTGTGGATTAAGAGTTTAAAGAGTGAGAACTAAATTTCAGAGGTGTTTTTATGGAGGAGGGAGGACAAGGAAAAGTAATCAGTAGTCTATGTTCAGAGAATCATTCGTAGAGGAGAATTAAAAGATCAATCAAAAGGCTCACTTGCCAATCAGGATAAATTTTAGTCTCTATTTGCAACAACAGAGGATCACTGAGAACAAAAACAACGATAAAACACATGTGTCCATTCACGTGCCCCCAGACTCCATTATTCTTTGTCTCCAGGGAGCTGTCTTT
Organism: Ovis aries; assembly: GCF_016772045.2. Lineage (NCBI taxonomy): Eukaryota > Metazoa > Chordata > Mammalia > Artiodactyla > Bovidae > Ovis > Ovis aries. The sequence goes on from NC_056073.1 coordinate 43,321,514, forward strand.
GTTTCCTCCTTTTGTGAGAAGATTATTGAAGTTAAGGGGGGGAGAAATGTGTCCTCCAAGCTGAAGCTACAACAAAACTATTTTCTCACTTTGGTATTTGTGACATTCCTTTATTGTCGTGGAATTTGAGGGGAGTTAAACATTGCATCAGTTATGTCCAGGAATCCCTCAGTAAACAGAGGGGCAAAGTGGACTTCTGGGAAGGGCAAGTCTATTGTTCCTTGGGTGCCAAGTGTTCAAAAAGTAAAAGCCTAGTAAAAATACCTCTGCGACTATGAATAAAACATCCATAAATGTGAGGATAAGTGACCAAACCCACTTTACAGTCTGTGTTATTCAAGTTTCTTGCAAATAACTCTGTGCAGTACGGTTCAATGCTTGCCCGTAAAGTTAAGGTGGGGACATTAAACGTTAAACGTTCTTAGCTGACACTTGGTCAGAATGTCCCATTAGGGTATTAAGAGGAAATTCAGAGAACTCAAAGCCCGTTTAGAAGACAGAGTAGCTCCTGACCTGAGCATCCGTTCAGGGGTTCTGATCCCAAACTGCTGAACACACTGCTGTTTGACTTCCAGAACTCCTCCAACAGCCCAGACCAGCCACAGTCACACCTTCTTTCATTGACTCATTTAACAAATATTTATCGTGCCTCCGGTATGAGCAAGGCACTCTATTAATGCTGTGAGGGTGTAAAGATGAAAAGACACAGAACCAAGTGTGGGAGGGGCGTGCAAATCAACAATGAGAGTGTAGGGTGCTGGCGGGCTGGGGCAGAGGAAGAGACCACACAGGTGAGGGCACCTACCTCAGCCCGGAAGTGGCAGGGAAGCCGGGCATGGCATTCCAAGTATGAATGAACAGAGTCCCACGAGATCAAGAATTCCAGGGGCACACAGTACGTGTAAAGGGGCAACAGGAGATGATGTTGTCTAGTTTAAGGCATCTTAAGAGCCCTGTGCTTCCAAGTGTTTCCTCATTAACTTGATGCTTGAAATGGTCTCATCTCTGATGACTTAAGGTTCAGTTAATATGAAAATGTTTTTGGAAGGAGTAAAATATATGAGTATTATTTGCCACCAGCATTTTGGCTTAAATTAGCAAGCCCTGAGAGAATAAAACATTGGATAAGAAAGGGTCATGGAGGAGATAAAAGAAAGACAAGATTAGCCTAGGCCTGAAAGGTACAGTGAACCAGTTCAGTAGACACCCGGAGTCAGGGAAAACGGTTCTGGATTCCTGAAGAAATCTGTACCAACAGAGAAAAGGAGAGTGTAATAAGAAGCAAATGTTAGTTGTTCAGTTGTGTCCGACTCTTTGCAGTCCCATGGACTGTAGCCTGACTGTAGACTGTCCATGGAATTCTCCAGGCAAGAATACTGAAGAGGGTTGCCATTCCCTTCTCCAGGGGATCTTCCTGACCCAGGGATGGAAACCGGGTCTCCCGCCTTGCAGACAGGACCTTAAAAACAGACCATGTCATTATTGCCAGCTCATTTGAATAGATGTCATGGCATCAGGAAGCACTCACCATTAGCCACTGAGCCGTTGTGATGCCTGAACACAGGGTCAAAGTCATCATATAGCCATTTCTCATTGCACCCTGCCAGGCAGGCAGCCTTAACACAGTGCTTTTGAAATTCCACAGGGAGCACATGGATTACTTCGGGGTCATGTCAAAATGCAGAGTCTGATTCAGCAGAGCTAGGATGCTTGGCAGATTTACCTCTCTCACGATCCCCCAAGTGATGCTGAGGCCACGGGCCCCAAGACCCTGCTTGGAGTCACCAGGGTCGAGCAGACTGACCTCCCTGGCACCATCCACGGCTGTTCTCTTGTCTCCCTCTGCTCTGCTGTTACCTTAGTTCAAGCTCTCTCTGCGTCTTCCCTGCAGAAGTATTTCTGGACCAATCTATTCTCAACACAACCCATTTATATATATCTCACTCTCGGTTGCCCATGTGCAGAGTCCTCACTACTCAGAGGCCAAAGTGGGGCCAGGGGTTCCTATCTGCATCTCCCCTCTTTGACTCCCTAACCCCTCTCCTTGCCTCCCAGAGTCCACGTCGCGTCTGCCCCACCAGAACTCCAGTACACAGTCCCAGCAGACTCTGGATGCATCTTCAGAATTGCCCTTCCCTCAGCTCTCCGCAGTGAGCAGGTGGCAAAGCACATGGCAGGGTATCCTCGGGCAGCCTGGAGGAGGCGTCCCAACAGACGTGAACAGGCTGCTTCTTTTCACCCAACAGGACGTCTCTATGTGAAACCCCAACCTGATTGCCGCAAAGATTTTGGCTGTGTGAGGTTCCTGTTGTCAGATCAGGGTGCTCTCCCTGCGCCCCTACCAGGCCCATCAGCAGAACATTTCCTGCGCAGGCTCACTGTGGGGCCACGGTGCCATCTCAGCTCCTGGGAGCGCCTGGGAGAGCAGCCTCAGAAGGTCTTATCAAACCTCAGCATCTCAAAGCCCCCTGCAGCGCTGCTAACCTAAAGGCAGAGTTAATAATTAGTTACAAGCAGTGAAAAGCCAAACACATCCTCAGCTCCGGTCAACAACAGGGAGCCAACTGGGGGGCTGGCAAAGGAGATGAGAGAAAGACAAATAAGGACGGAGGGAAGATCCACCCAAATCCAGAGACTCAAGGGTGTGAACGCCAGGAAAGTGGAACTTCTATGTCAGACTCACGCAATCTCGTTGTCTCTCTTCCATCAAAATTATGTTAGCAACTGAAATTTTGCACAGACAAGAACCCTGACTATATCTTTCCACACCATGGGGCTGACTGCAACAATGCCCACGGAATCCCCAACTGGAAACAGCTGGGTGTCTCACAGTCCTTTTTCAATCACAACGAAATCAGAATAGGTACACCCAGAAAGCTTTCCAGGTGTCAAACAGCTATAGGTGGACTTTCCTGATTCTCTCCTTAAACCTGCTTCGGACAAACACCCAGGGTTGAATGTCTAAGGCAATACATCCAAGGACTCTACCATTGTACCTGTTTCACCAGGGAGCCAACTTTGCAGCAAATGGTAAGAAGAAGCATGGAGCTTGATATAGCATCCAAAAGAAGCACAGATAACCTCTGTGAGTTTTCTGGGTTGGTGGTTTAATTCTAGGTCCTCCAGGAAAGGAAGGGCAGGTTCTACTCCTGTGAGTTGCAATTCATTACAAGCCCAGATAATAAAGGCTCTGTGTGCTAGAGGGAGTCTTGCTTAAAAAAAAAAAAAAAAAAAAAAAAAAAAACCGTGTTTTCACATGTGGTCTCTCTCTAGCCACACACCACCCTGTGGGGAAGTCGTGTTGGAGTGAAGGAAGAGAAGCCTGAAGATGCCCAGTGGTCTGAGCGTGGCTCTCGATTCCTGGCCCTGGTGCTTCTCCTGTGAGGACTCAATTCAAAACGAAGCTCAAGAAACAGGGAGTGTCACTGGACAAAACAAATCCGAAACCCAGACTTGAGCCAACAGCGGAGTTTGGACCTCTGCAAGTCAATCATGTGTAAGAAGCAATACTGAAGGACTTAAACAATGCTGGTAAACACAGGAAAAGAAATAACATTTTAATTTTCCCCTTTTGATTTTGCTAATTTTTTTTATCATAAGGAGACTTCAGGAAAAAACACAAGTTATGCAGTGAAGAGAGTTCCCTTTCATGTCTTTGATTAACAGAAGCACAGTCTTGTCTTCCCTGGCTGGGTATTTTTTTTTTTAATTAGAATGCAAATAAGAAGGCAGAGGTTTTTAGCAACAGAGGTAAGATATTCGAAAGCATTTTGTATGTGATACAAATGAACTTATTTACAAAAAAGAAGGAGACTCATAAACATAGAAAACAACTTATAGTTGCCAAAGGAGAAAGGGGGAAGGGGAGGGCTACATTAGGACTTTGAGGTCAGCAGATACAAACTACTGTAAATAGAATAGATAAACAACAAGGTCCTACTGAATAGCACAGGGAACTATATTCAATATCCTATTTTGGTAATAAACCAGAATGGAAAAGACTATGAAAAAGAATACATATGTGTGTGTGTGTGTGTGTGTGTGTGTGTGTGTGTGTGTGTGTGTATAACTGGGTGTTCATTGGAAGGACTGATGCTGAGGCCAAAGCTCCAATACTTTGGCCACCTCATGCGAAGAGTTGACTCATTGGAAAAGACTCTGATGCTGGGAGGGATTGGGGGCAGAAGGAGAAGGGGACGACCGAGGATGAGATGGCTGGATGGCATCACCGACTCGATGGACATGAGTTAGGGTGAACTCCGGGAGTTGGTGATGGACAGGGAGGCCTGGCGTGCTGCAATTCATGGGGTTGCAAAGAGTCGGACACGACTGAGCGACTGAACTGAACTGATGTATAACTGAGTCACTTTGCTGTACACCAGAAACTAACACAACATTGTAAATCAACTAAACTTCAATTAAAAAAAAAAAAACTTTAAAGCATTTTATATATTGTATAGAATTTGCGAAGAGAGTAGAATTTGAGAGTTTGAGGGGAGCATAAAGTATTAACCAAGGACTAATAATAGCTCCTAGGGTTTCTGTTGGGTTTTTCTTTTAAGTAATATTTACCTGTTTATTTATTTGGCTGAGCCAGGTCTTAGTTGCAGAATGTGGGATCTAGCTCTCTGACCAGGGATCAAACCCAGGCCTTCTGCATTGGGAGTGCAGTCTTAGCCACTGGACCACCAGGGAAGCCCCTGTGTTTCTGGTTTTTAACAGCCCTGCTCCAGCCACACTTTTCAAGCTTAGAGGCTGTCAACCAAGAATCCCAGCTTCACTCAGCCTTGAGGGAGCCAGAATTTCACCTCCACCAATATCCCACCTACACAAAGCTTTACTGACTGTGGGGAGAGCAGTCTCTTGCTGGATGCTAACATCTATGGGATTCACTGGTCTCTTGATTTAAGAACCGGAGCTGCCAGGCAGGTAACCCAGAGATGCAGCCATTCCCAGGGGCTCTGAGGGGACAGGGAGGAAGTGATGTCTTCCCGATATTCTTGCAGCATCAGGAAAGACCCTTGAGTTAGCCCCAGTGATCTTCACTAGCCCTGACTGCAAAAAGGGGTAAAGGAATCCTTTCTAACCATTTGGTGGAAGCGTTTTCACAGAATTTTTTTCTGAAGTCTACTGTACCTGGCCCTCCCTTATGAAACAGAACACAGCAAACACAAGTAGTCTTTACATGATGACTATGAAAATGGTTGTTTCCATGATAATGTTTGCTCTGCTGGACAGAAGAGCCCCCAGGGCTCAGGTTGGGTAGGAGACCTTATGTCTCTGTCCTCTGTGGAGGCGACAGGTGGCCGTGCCTTTTGAACTCTCCTTCCTGCCCTGGGCTGAAAGTGGAAAAATGCCAGGCTTGTCGCAGTTGTGTTTACAGAAGTGATGGTTGTTGTTCCGTCGCTAAGTTGTGTTCAACTCTTTGTGACCTCATGGCCTTTAGCATGCCAGGCTTCCCTGTCCTTCACTATCTCCCGGAGTTCGCTCAAACTCATGTCCATTAAGTCGGCGATGCTATCCAGCCATGTCCTTCTCTGTAGCCCCCTTCTCCTCCTGTCCTCAATCTTTCCCGGCATCAGGGGCTTCTCTAATGAGTCAGCTTTTTGCACCAGGTAGCCAAAGTGTAGGAGGTTCAGCTTCATCTTCAATATCAATCCTTCCAGTGAATATTCAGAGTTGATTTCCTTTAGGATTTACTGTTTTGATCTCCTTGCTGTCAAATGGACTCTCAAGAGTCTTCTCCAACACCACAATTCGAAAGCATCAGTTCTTTATGGTCAACCTTCTTTATGGTCCAACTCTCACGTCCGTTCATGACCACTGGAAAAAATATAGCTTTGACTACATAGACCTTTGTCGGCAAAGTGATGTCTCTGCTTTTTAAAAATGCTGTCTAGGTTTGTCATAACTTTCTTTTCAAGGAGCAAGCATCTTTTAATTTCTATGGCTGCAGTCACTCTCCACAGTGATTTTGGGGACCAAGAAGATAAAGTACATCTCTGTGATCAGATTCCAAATAAAGGACTGAATAACTGGATACATCCTAGTGGTGTCTAGAGTAAGGATTTAACAGCAATGGCTGTTTAGAAATGTTCTTCTTCCAGCCCTCTGTGGTGTGGTGGAGGTCACTGGGCAAAGCCCCTCAGGATGGCTGAGACACAGCTGGACCTTCCTGCTCGTGCTCCATTGCTAAGTCACGACTGACTCTTTCTGACCCCATCAACTGTAGCTTGCCAGCTCTTCTGTCCAAGCAAGGATACTGGAGTGGGCTGCCATTCTCTACCCCAGGGATCTTCCTGACCCAGGGATCGAATCTGCATCTCCTGCCCCTCCTGCCTTGGCAGCAGATTCTTTACCGCTGAGCCACCAGGGAAGCCCCACTACAGCTGGTTACACTGGAGGAACGGTTACTGACCAGGCCAGCACAGAAGTCACTAGAAGTGGCGAGAAATTTGAGAGTCTCTGCCTGGTAGAACTGTGGACAACAGGGACTCAGATACTCAGCTGGAGTTCGAAGAACCTGCGTCTGGATTTCCTCATTACTGGAAGAGAAATAATGATGAAAGTGACACTCCAGAGCATCCAACCGTTCTCACTGTGGGGTGGGGACCAGGCTGGCAGAAATGCCTGTGTGCTTTCTTAGGTTAAAATGGGAGGGAAATAAAGTCCAAAGCTCATTTGTTCCTCCTATACATTAAAAAACAAACAACAGGACTTGCAGCTTCAGGATATAGTTCAAACTCCTTAGGCAATTCATGGTCTAGCTGTTTTCTGAGCTTCTCTTTTCACCACTCCCCCTCACAAAGAGGATGCTGTGACCTCTCTTCCCAGAACCCCCTCCCCTCCCACCTCACCAACAGCCCCTTCCTCAGCCTCAGGTGTCCATCCCCCACCCAGCTCATGAGGCTCATCCATTTCAGTGGCTGCCAACAAAGGTCTGTCCAGTCAAAGCTACGGTTTTTCCAGTGGTCATGTATGGATGTGAAAGTTGGACTATAAAGAAAGCTGAGCACCAAAGAATTGATGCTTTTGAATTGTGGTGTCGGAGAAGACTCTTGAGAGTCCCTTGGACTGTAAGGGCATCCAACCAGTCCATCTTAAAGGAAATCTGTTCTGAATATTCATTGGAAGGACTGATGCCGAAGCTGAAACTCCAATACTTTGGCTACCTGATTCGAAGAACTGACTCTTTTGAGAAGACCCGGATGCTGGGAAAGATTGAGGGCAGGAGAAGGGGACGACAAAGGATTAGATAGTTGGATGGCATCACCGACTCAATGGACATGAGTTTGAGAAAACTCCGGGAGTTGGTGATGAACAGAGAGGCCTGGCATGCTGCAGTCCGTGGGGTTGCAAAGAGTTGAATACGACTGAGAGACTGAACTGAACTGAACTGAAGCATCCAGCCCAGGGCCTGCCACCCAGATGCATAATTAATGTGGGATGAATGAGTGAGTGAACACACATTTTTCTTCTTGAGAGCAGCCCAAGGGAGCAAAATGCATTAAAATATCACCTTGGGCAGGGGCTGGTCCACATTTGAGATTCCTGGGCCCACCCCCAGCATCAGTACATCAAAGGGGATCTAGGAACAGATATTTTAAATGTGTTCCCAGGAATTCTGACCTGGAGCAAGGCAGAGGGTGGCACAAACCACATTTTGGAAAACATACGGTCTGTGACGGCCAGACAGAGACAATTACTGAGAGACAGGGAAGCTGAGGGCCAGAGAACTTATTTGAGATTATGCGGGAGACTCACAGCATGGCCTGTGTTTCTGGCAGAGGAGGGGGAAGGCTGGAGTCACAGTCATTCATGCTGGCCCATGGTGGGATGTCCAGGGTCAGACCCCCGCCGCAGAGCCTCCAGGATGACAGCCTGATTCACAGGATGGGCGCCTGGTGTCTAAGAGAAAGTGAGGAAGAAAAAGTCCCTGCCCTCCCAGTGCAGGGCCCAGGCGTTGGCAGACCCACAGTCCGAGGACTCACTGGGGAGGATGAAGTCACCCCCACCACCATCCGTCCTCTGACCCGATGGCCATTCTGCCCACTGAGCTGCCCCACAGTGGTGTCGGGCTCACCGCTGGGGCTGACCCAGAAAGATCAAGATCTCGGAGCAGGATCACCCCGGGGAAGGCGTCTTCTGACGGGTGAGTCAGCTGACAAATGGCCAGGCGAGGGCACATCCCCCGCCAGCCCCCCAGCTCCACCTGCGGCATTTTGGTGGCACCTCAAGCAGAACTTTCTTTCTCCACCTGGACAAACCCAAACAGCTGACACATCACCAGGGTGAATGGCCGCTCCGGATGAGCTCTGATCTTCCCAGATGTCTGTTCGTCACCAATGAGAGGATCTCCCATGGAGGAGGCTGGAGAGAGAGGCGGGAGGCCAGCATGCCCCAGAAAAGAGCAGGGTCTCTGTAGCCCTCTGCCCCTCTCCTCTCAACAAAAGACATCCCTCAGATGTCACTGAGGGACCAGAGTCCTCAGCCCTGCTTGGTGCCAGTGCTGGAATCTCAGGGGAGATAGGACTTGAGCCAGCCCTCCAGGTGAGGCTGTGTCCCGCATCACAGACCTTCACTATGGCAACACTCAAGGGTTCCAGCCACCAGTCCACTCAAAATCCCTGATAGCTCTTGTCTACTGAGCTGTCGCAGGCCCAGGATCGACCAGTGAGATGTGATGATGGTGATTCAGTGGTCCCCAGCTTCGCCCTGTTATGCCCGGGAGGCTTACTGTGAGAGGATGAAGATGGTGAAGTTTTTCTAACGCCTGTTGGGTCCTGTTGCACCAGGACCCTGTGCAAGCCACCTCCTCCTCTGAGCTTTTGTCTCCCTATTTGTAAAATAAAAGCTTTGAATTGTCTTTCAATTCACTTCCGGCCTTGCGGGTCTACCCCTCCCAGGTCAGAGACCTTGAAGGTATTTCGTTTTGTTTCTAACTGGGTGCAGACCCGCAGGGCGAAGAGCCAGGAAGGGCAAAGGTCACTCAATCATTCCTGGCAGGAGGGTAGACACCTGTTTATAAGAGTCTTATAAACAAAGGAAAGCTCTTACCTTGTTTATCTTTGCATCATTGGAACAAAATAGGTGTTCAGTAAATGCTTGTAAAATGGTTGTGCAACGCATCTCATAAACGGCTCCGCAGAACCTATTCCTGACCTGCTATCCTATTCAGAGAAGCCTTGCGTAGCCATCAATATATATATAAAAGTAATTACAATCGTTACAGTGTCCCTTGAGGCACATTTAGGGAGGGAAATCTAATTCATGACTCCCAGGAATCCTTAAAGCTCCTGTCTGCTTCCTTCCAGCTCCCTTCACACCTGCTGCTCAGGAACCTCTTGTGTTTTGAGTCCCCACTCACAAGTCACTCACCTGCCTTCCCCAGACATGGCGTCCTCTGACCCTAGCTTTTTTGGCTCCTCCTTTCCTTTCTTACCCCTTTGGGTTTCTCTCAATTTCTGGATCAATTTCTCCCTCTCTCTCTCTTCCCTATTTCCCATCACGAAAAGCAGATGCAAGCAGAGACCGAATTTCCTTTATATATGTGAAGGAGTAAGAACAGAGAGCAAAGGAAAAAGTGTTTCTAGGACACTAGGGCTGAAGGCAGAGTTGGAGAGAACTGTAAGAGGAAAAATTAGGATGCCCTGGTTATCGACTTTTTTCTCTATGATTGAGTCAACATCAGTGTCTGTAAATAGATATCGGGGTGCTTGGCGTCATCAGCCTTGCAAATCTGTTGCCCACACATCCATGATTCTGTAAGAATTCCCTAGATGCTCTGATTCCTGCAGGAGTCAGAAAGTTTCTCAGCCTCTGTTAACTGTAAGATCCATTATTCTGAACATACACCTTCACTGCTTTAAGTCTCCAAGGCTTATGGGCTTCAATTGGTCAGTTAACAAAGGAAGTGACTGGGTGAGGAGGGATGACCCTGATTCAAATGGGCTGCAAGAACGGTCTTGGGAACGTTTTTAACACCCTTAGTCTCAGCCCACTCCTGCATTAAATAGAGAGGCTGAGAGCTATTTGAGATTTCAACCAAATTATAAAATATAAACATTCAGCAAAAGTCTTGGCCCATAGAAAGCAATCAATAAATGTTAGCTGTTATTATTATTATTAATGTTGTGGTTCTGCAACGTTGCTTTGAGTTTGAATGGTCCATGAATCTTTAGCTGTTGTCTGACTCAAACTAGGAGCTACCTGGGTGAAGGTGGCTGGTATAGCAGGCATGGGTAGCTGGATTTACATACAACAGTGCATAGAATGAAAGAGGTCTCATTAAGGGGGTGCTTCACCAACTCATCAATTCTAATCGGAAAGAGAAAAATACATGAACCAGAACTACATAAGAGGAAATAAACATTCAACGTTATTACTGGAAGATTCCCCACTTCACCTGTCGAAAGGTCAATTTTCCTTCCAGGACAATGACAAGGAAAAGTCCTTATCAGCTGACAACTGATCCCACAACACTGCCAAGGTGACAGGCATGGGATAAAGGCCCAGAGACAAGCCCTTCCTTCTTCCCTGCTGTATTTAGAACCATCTCTGTGGCCTTGTGCTAAGCAGGTGAAATGCGGTTGCTTGTAAGAGCTTCAAGGACTGTTTCTAGATCCCCCGCCCCCCCCCCCCCAGGTTTAAGGCCAGCAGGGCTGCGTGAGTGCAGAAGCAGTTTTCAGTGATTTCTTAACTTCCAGCTACTTCTCTGTTCACTCTTGCCTTACGGATTGCTAGTAGAATCTTCTTTGTTTGTTTGTCAGCAGGTATGTGAGATCCAGTGAGTCCTCAGGCAGGCTCTGCCCTGAAGGACTCTTTCGGGAAGAGTGGAAGTGCTCTTTCCTCATTCCAGTCCAAAGAAGCAAAATGGGGAGAAACACACAAATAAGGAACTTTTGAAAGCAGTGAAGACTGAAAGATTGGCCTCTGAAATTGGGACAGCTGGGAAATCTGGACTGCTGAGAAAAAGCAAAATCCCTCAGCCCTCTGCACAAGAAGATAGATCGCCTTTGCTTCTGTGGGCAGGAAAGCTGGGGCGGGATTGGCATCGGCTTGTGGTTTCTCCTCTGATCTCTCTCCAGGCCTCGAGACGCTCGGTTAATCAGTCCACCTAAAGGAAACCCTGGAAGCCCAGAGGACCGGTGTTTTCATTGTGACTGCAGTATTTTAAGAAGCCTGGAGGGACTCTGATAAAAAACACACACACTGTTCACTTTGATAAGTGAACCCCTTGTTCTTATCAAATTTCTACCATCATGAGATAACAGGGTCTAGAGAACAAGGGCTTGGGAATCTATAGGGCCTTGACTACATCCTTCTCTATTTACTAGTTCTGTGAAAGTGAAGACTGAAAAGTGTTAGCTACTCAGTCTTGTCCGACTCTTTGCAACCATCCTCCCGGCTCCTCTGTCCATGGGTTTCTCCAGGCAAGAATACTGGAGTGTGGAGCCATTCCCTTTTCCAGGGGGATCTTCCTGACCCAGGGGTCAAACTCAGGTCTCCTGCATTGGCAGGCAGACTCTTTACCACTGAGGCACCAGGGTAGTTCTGTGAGCCATGGCAAATGACTGAACTTCCCTCTGGCTTCCTAATTATAATAATATATATATAATATAACAGGGATATTATGAACATTGAATCTGAGATAACAGATGACTTGTACTTGGCACAGTGTCTGACCCAGGACAACCCTCCATAAAAGTTACCTATTGATCTGACCTGTGCTTCAGGTTCCAGTGTGTAAGCTGGAAAATGAGACATAAAACAAATGTGTCTTAAGTGGGAATTCTTTCTCTCAGAGGCCAAGTGGCTAAGGAAAGGGGTGATACTATGCCTCACGGGATTAGAGACTATTTAATAGAGAAATGTAGCAACATTCACAGTGTCATTCACCCAACAGAAAATGAGCATCGACTCTACTTCAAGCACCATGCAAGATTTTGGGGATACAAAGCTGAATTGGAACTAAGCATGCTTTCTGGGCTTCCCTGGTGGCTCAGAGGGTAAAAGAATTTGCCTGAAATGCAAGAGACCCAAGTTTGATCCCTCGGTTGGGAAGATCCCCTGGAAAAGGAAATGGCAACCCACTCCAGTAATCTTGCCTGGAGAATTCCATGGACAGAGGAGCCTGGCAGACTACAGTCCATGAAGTCGCAAAGAACTGGACACGACTGACCGACTAACACACACACACACACACACCAAAGCATGGTTGCTGCCGTCAAGGAGCCTGTGATTGAGTCAGGGGCTTAAGCCCACACATAGTTAATGAGCAAGACAGTGGGTGTGAGGTCCACTGTTGTGAGAGCTGTGGGGAAGGGAGACGCCCTGGCACAGAGGCATTAGGAAAGGCTTGCTAATGTACGATAGCACATTTGCATTGGTTCTTGAAGAATAAGTGGGGTTTGTTAGGTAGAAAAGAGGAAAAATGAAAATCTAGGCCGACAGAACAATCTGAAGGAGTAAAGCACAATAGATGCTCCAGGCACAGCAAATGTAGGTGAAGCTTATTATGTGTATTTGTGCCAAACTGGACATGGGGCTGTGGATATGGGCAGCTGGAATGCACTGTGAGAAGTTGAGGATGTTACACTAAGTGAGAAAGAAGAAACAAGTGTAAAAAGGAAGAGAGGTGTTAGGTCCAGGGAACGGAGGAATTTCTTTCAAGACAAAAGTTCTCAGACATTGGTAGAAGTAGGAGAGGGGGCATCTCAGATTATAAATCATTCCTTCATGAACCCCAGGACCAGAGATGAATTGTGCTGTGGAATCTCTCAGCCTTCCCTGGTCCTCCATATACATGTTCATACAAGTTTTTGAATACAGGTTGGAAATTTAATAGCAAGCACAGAAAAATTTAACCTAATGGGGTGCAGGGGATTGTAGTTTTGTTTGGTGTGAGATATTGTGGGACAAGTGCGGGTTTCATTTGTTTTAATCATTAAACACATGTTTTTATAGTTTCTAAGTCGAGTCATATATGTTAGTGCTTAAAATATGAAAATGAAGGCTTGAAGAAGGAAATAAAACTTTCTCTGTGGATTCAGATAGAATATATATACGATGCTCTTTTAAAAATAGTTTCCCTTGAGACTTCCCTGGCAGTCCAGTGGTTGAGACTCCATGCTTCCAATACAGGGGGCTCAGGTCCTTGTTGGAGAACTAAGATCCCACATGCAGGCATGCTAAATCTATGTCCAGATCTTTGTGACTCTATGGGTTGTAGTCCACCAGGCTCCTTTATCCATGGAGTTTTCCAAGCAAAAATACTGGAATGGATTGTCATTTCCTACTCCAGGGGATCTTTCCAAAACAGGGATCGAACCCATGTCTCTTACATCTCCTGCATGGGCAGGCAGGTTCTTTATCACTCGTGCCACCTGGGAAGCCCCATGTGTCAAATATATACATAGGGTTCCCCTTTCAATAGCTCAGATAAAGGTATTCCTCTTCTATTTTCTTATAATCCTTTTATGTTTTTAGTTTTCATGTTTAACTCTGAAATCCATGTTGAATTTATTTTTACAAATGATCGTAGGCAAGGTAACGTCATGGTACAGTTAGGAGCCTTGGACCGCTTCTCCCCCATTAAACTGTTTCTTCATCTTGTCCTTAGTTTCGTCCATTTCCCATTCTGCAGTTGTCAACAGTAGGACATGAGTCTCCTGGTAGTTTTCTTACATTCGCACTAAGGTGCCATTGGTAAAGCCATCCCTTCTGCTATATTACTTCTGTCCTCAAACTTGGTCTTGTGCCCCACAGGCCACCTCCTCGACTCACTGAGCTGTTGCTAGCAGCTTAGAAGTGGCTTCCCTGGGGGCTCCCAGTGGTAAAGAGTCTGCCTGCCAATGCTGGAGATGTGAGTTCAGTCCCTGGGTCAGGCAGATGCCCTGGAGAAGGAAACGGTATGCTACTCCAGTATTCTTGCCTGCAAAATCCCATGGACAGAGGAGCCAGCTACAGTCCATGGAGTCACAAAAGAGGTGGGTACGACTTACCAACTATACAACAACAACAGCAGCTCAAAAACCGAGCCTATTGAAGGGGCCCCCATTTGTTTTCATTGGGAAGATTTCTAGCAACTGCCAGGCACCAGCCATCGCTGTGCTGATCTGTGGGACCTTCCAACCTGAGGATGCAGTGGGACTATCCCAAAAGTTTATCTGACATCCACCCCTAGAGCAATACAGCCCTCCACTCATTCCCAAAGCAAACACTGTGCACCAGATACACGGGTGAATGAGCGTCTGTCCCCGCCCCCAAGGTACTCACCTGCCTTCTAGAATATTCTAGAGGAGCTGCCGAGCTGAGTTACCTCATGGCTGACATCATGGGAATCTACCCAATCTCATTTAATTGACTCAACAAATATTTGCTATGCTCCTACTGTTTGCCAAGAACTGTGCTGGGTGCTGGGTTACAAGATCTCAAGGAGCTGACTGCTGAGTGAGAAACAGACAAATAAATAGGCGTTTCCACACCACGTGATAGAGCTAAAGTAGGTGAAAGCAGAGGCCTCCGATGTTATGGGTTCCTGGGTTATTCATTCTCACCTGCCAAGGATTTCCCAGCCACGTACATCAAAGCATTTCTTTTATATTCAAAGAAGAGCAACTACATTGTACTCTAGTTCACTTTCTTCAGACCCAACTCTTAGAGTGACACAGAAAGTCAGCTCACTGTGAGTGAATAAATGGTTCAAAAAGTTAAAAGAAGTGGGGGATCAGTGAATGATTTACTCCTCTCAGCCGGGAATTTCATTGGCTACTTGGCTGCAGAGCGTCAACCCCGTGGGCAGCAGACTAAGAAGAGATAAAGTAATCCAGGCACCTTGTAAATGTCTTTTCCTTTTATCTCTGGGACCCAAATCCATGGGCCCCTGCTGATGTTTGTTTTGGGTTCTTTGCTCTGAAACCTAGGGCAGCTCATGTGTGGTGAGCTGTTTAGTTGACGAATCTTTTCATGGACGAATGAGCAAGCTTCTTGTGTGGGTCCCTTGATAGGTTAGCAGCCTTCAGCCACACACACAGAACTGGTAAAGAAGCCTTTGTTTTTAAACCCCCAAACTTCGAGCAACTAAATCTTGATCGCTTTATGAGAAAACCTTGGGATAATCTGAGCTCCCTCTCTCCATTTTCCTATTAGGAAAGGGAGAGAAAAGACACAGAAGGAAAGTAAAATAAGAGTTACAAATTTAGCCAACTTTAGCAGTCTTTTCAAACAGAATGGTTGGAGGAAATGAAAACGAAGCTTTTTATATCGTTTTGTTTTTCATTGATACGTCCCCTCATTTCTGGGAACCTTAATGACAGCTAATCAATAGTGGGTTTTAGGGACTTCCTTGATGGTCCAGTGGTCAAGACACCAAAATTCCACTGCAGGGGGTGCTGGTTGGATCCCTGGTTGAGGAACTAAGATCTCACATGTCCTGTGTCATGGCCAAAAAACAAACAAACAAACAAACAAATTAATTAATTAAACTAGTCTGCATAAGTTAAAAAATAATAACTTGTAATCCATTGTCTGTGAGTACAAACCAGACATGATTACTGCAGACAAAAGTTTAAAAGAAAAAGTGGATTTTAGAACCAATCTTTACTTCCTTAGGGTTCCCTTGACATGTTCTCTAATATCGCTTTTTTCTCTTTTTTTAACCCAGCAGCTACTTCAAAGCTTTTTGTAGTCCCCTTTGCAGTTCTAACACCAGAACCTCCTTCCCCCTAAAAATAAATCTGCTTGTGTTTAATAATTCACACTGTATTGACCCAGTATTGTCATTCTAACATAGGGGTTTGGGTAAAGAGGGGTGGAGTGAACAAATGAGCCCCTCCTGCAGCTACCTTGTCTGCTCTCATTAATCTTGGATATTTTCATTCATTCCCTGAACTCCAATCTGCCAGGTGTTTATTAAAGCACACTGTCACACACTACTGCATTGTCAAAGATAATTAGAATCCAATTCTTGGAGCTTTTCTACTTATCTTCAGTTTACTACTGCTTAGAGTAACTATCAACTCGACTCAAGGCTACATTCTTCCCTCTCATCTGCGAGAAAGAAAATAGCAAAGAGAAAGGTTTCCAAGAAACAAAACTTCTAGATTCATTTAGTGCTTCCCAAGCCTTGATTTTTTTCGTATATAAAATGGAGAGAATCCTCATCTTACAATGCTGTTGTGAAAAGTGGGGATAAAATACGGAAATGGTCTTCTACTGAGATTAGTGAGTGGAGGCACTCAGCAATCAGTAGACATTACAGCTGACCCTTGGACAACACAGGTTTGAACTTCATGAGTCCACTTATACGTGACTTTGTTTTCAATATTTTTTAAATTTTATCTTCAACTTTATTTATTTTTAACAAATATAGTGAACAACTTTTTTGGAAATTTGCAGCAATTTGAAAAAAACTTGTAGACAAATTATATGGACTAGAAATATTTTTTTAAATTAAAAAAAATTAGACATGTCATAAATGCATAAAATGTATGTAGATACTAGCATATTTCATATTTACTACTATAAAATAATGTACAAATCAAATCTATTATTAAGAATTTTAAATGTATCAAAATATATGCACACACTTACAGGCTGTACCTGGCACCCTCTATTAGACTAGACTATCACAGAGCAATACAGATTATCAGCGTACGAATGTATGTACCATTTAAGGCAGGACTAATGTATTAATAGGTTGTTGTTCAGTTGCTGAGTTGTGAGCCAACTCTTTGTGACTCCATGGGCTGCCGCACCCCAGGCTCCTCCATCCTCCACTGTCTCCCAGAGTTTACTCAAATTCATGTCCATTGAGTCAGTGATGCCATCCAACCATCTCATCCTCTGCCACCACCTTCTACTCCTGCCCTCAATCTTTCCCAGCATCAGGGTATTTTCCAATAAGTCAGCAGCAGGTGGCCAAAGTACTGGAGCTTCAACTTCGGCATTACCTTCTAATGAATGTTCAGGGTTGGTTTCCTTTAGGATTGACACATTTGATCTCCTTGTAGTTCAAGGGACTCTCAGCAGTCTTCTCCAGCACCATAATTCGAAAGCATCAGTTCTTTGGCGTTGAGACTTCTTAACGGTCCAACTCTCACATCCATACATGACTACCGGAAAAATCATCTGTGTGACTGTCATGCTAGACTCTTTGTGACCCCATGGACTGCAACCCAACAGACTCCTCTGTCCATGGGATTTTCCAGGCAAGGATACTGGAGTGGTTTGCCATTTACTTTTCCAGGGGATCTTCCCGACCCAGGGATCAAACCTGGGTCTCCTTCACTGCAGGCAGATTCTTTACCGACTAAGCTCCCAGGGAAGCCCAGAAAAATCATAGCATTGACCAAATGTATTTTCTCTTCCTTGTAATTTTCTCAATAACATTTTCTTTTCACTCTTATCGTAGGAATGCAGTACATAATGCATTTGTTGTTCAGTCACTCAGTCGTGCCTGACCCTTTGCCACCCCATGGCCTGCAGCAGGCAAGACTTCCCTGTCCTTCACTATCTCCCAGAGTTTGTTCAAATTCACGTCCACTAAGTCGATGATGCCATCCAACCATCTCATCCTCTGTTGCCCTCTTCTCCTCTTGCCCTCAGTCTTTCCCAATATACAAAATATGTGTTAATTGACTGTTTAGGTTATCGGTAAGGCTTTTGATCAGCAGAAAAGTAGACTGTTAGTAGTTAAGTTTTGGGGGAGTCAAAAGTTATACTTTTGACTTTATATGTGATCAACTCCCAACTTCTGCGTTGTTCAAGGGCCAACTGGATTAGCATTATCATATATAGCATCTGTTAGAGAAGGCAGTGGCACCCCACTCCAGTACTCTTGCCTGGAAAATCCCATGGACAGAGGAGCCTGGTGGGCTGCGGTCCATGGGGTAGTGAAGAGTCAGACACAACTGAGCGACCTCCCTTTCAATTTTCACTTTTATGCATTGGAGAAGGAAATGGCAACCCACTCCAGAGTTCTTGCCTGCAGAATCCCAGGGACGGGGCAGCCTGGTGGGCTGTCGTCAACGGGGTCACACAGAGTTGGACATGACTGAAGTGACTCAGCAGCATATAGCCTTTGCAGTGCCTTATTTTCTGAGATTTAAGTTCTAACCCAAATATCTTTGATCCATCAAGAAAACAACCCAAGCAACTTCTGCGTTTCTTCTCCTAGCTGGTGACACATGATAGAAGGGACAGAAGAGAAACGACCCTTAATGGGATTAAACTCTACATCCTCATTCCTATCCCACCTGGCTGGTTGTTTACATGGTACTTATTCCAAATCTGTTCTTGGCTCCATGACTTTCTTTTTTTCCTTTCCTCTAGCTCTTCTTCATTCTCTGCTTTGTTCCCTCAGTTATCACAGTTATTCTTTATGCTCCCAGCCTGAAGGGACCTCTGTCATCTGAAACAGGAAGTGACCTGTGTCTCAAGACTTGGAAGGATAGGCAGGCTGAATGATGGATAACAGCGCACACTTGCCTAACTTCCTCCTCACCCCACCCACCCACCCAGGATTCTCTAGCTTGGAATTCCTTGTCCAGAGGCCAGCTTTGCATCCCAACCCAGGGAGGCGGCCAGACCCACTGTCTCCCTTCTGCCTCCCTCAGCAAAGCTCATTAGATAAAACAAAGCACATCACTGATGTGACCTGCTCCAAGCCAAGAAGAGAGTGAATAAGATTATTTGAAAACAAGTCTCTGGTGTCTCAGTGGTAAAGAATCTGCCTACCAATGCAAGAGACACAGGAGACGAGGGATCCCTGGGTCAGGAAGATCCCCTGGAGAAGGAAATGACAACCCACCCCAGTATTCTTGCAGGGGTAATTCCTTGAACAGAGGAGCCTGGCAGGCTGCAGTCCATGGGGTCGCAAAGAGTAAGACACGACCTAGCGACTAAACAACAATTTTGGATTCTCGAGGAAAACCTGAGTGGCTGGCTAGGTTTTCACTTTGTTTCAAATCTCGCTTCATACTCCATGGCCTCTCCCTGTACAACCTCATTCATTCACTCATTCATTCATTCATTCATTTAGTATTTACTTTTTAGTTACCTACCTTACATCAAGGGACTACTGTAGGATTTGGAGATATAACAACTTCAACAAAACCTATGCTCCTATGAATTTACACTCTACCAGTGTCGGGGTGGCAGACAAGAAACAAGCATATAAACTCTGCAAATTAGAGGGAGCCCGGCCAGGAGTGGGGAGGGGAGTGGAGGCAAGCTCAGCAAGAAAGGGGTATGGCAGCAATAAGGTGACATTTGAGGGGAAAGAGAGGAAAGATGACTTAGGTGGACTCTGAAGGAAGAGCATCCCTGGGAACAAAAAATGAATGCAAGTGGGTGACATGAAAACATGGTTCAAAGCGATTGAGCCACAAGGAGAAGAAAGTCAGATGGATCAGAGTAAGAATCAGGGAGTGGCAGGAGCGGGGCTCAGAGAAGAAGCCAGGGACCCATCCAGGAGGGCTTTGTGGGGGGTGGTTGAGAAAAGGGATTTCATTTTAAATGAAGTAGATACTAGTGGAGAGTTTTGAATGGAATGCAGTCTAACTTAGGTTTTAGATCACTTGAGCTACGGGGTGGGGAAAAAAAATGGGAGAGCAAGGGTGAAAAAGAGGAGATGGGGTCAGGGGCCGGCTTCCCCCGTCCAGGTGGTTGATGCTATTTGTTGTTAGCAGTGATGGAATCCATGCCTGTTGTCTGAACTGATGTTCCTCTCTGGATAGCTCTCTTCTCCTCCCTTCTGAACCCCTACTCCCTATAGACTTAGGGTTTCCTTCCTCCTCTATGTGAGGATACCCATCTCTGCCCCAGATTCCGCTCTCAAAAAGCATGTTATAAAACCCCCACAGTGTTTGGAAAATAAATGACCCCACCAGTTAACAAAATCTACCCTCCCCTCAAGGCAAAGCAGAAGCCATCCATTGGTATGTCAGTGTATGTTTGCAATCTAACTCCCTGCCCCAAATAGTTCATCCAAGCAAAGTGTTTCCTCTAAAAACGAATTTGGCCAGTTGAAATATTCTACACCTCGCCACAGCTATATTTCGCATACGTTTCTTTTAGTCTTTCAGTGAATTTGTTTGTTCATGACAACACCCTTCAATGGACATAAACTTCCTAAGAATAGGCAACCCTGTCTAGCTCTGCACTCCCATCATTACGAGCACATGCCTATCACTTAGCAAACAGCAGTGGAATAGAACCAAATGGCCTGAAGTCTTTATCTTGCTATCATTTTACGAACCACACTGTATGGATCTGGAGCCGACGGATTGGTGCTTTTCTGAGTTTTGCACACTGCCTGTGAACTAACAACGCGGGATTTCAAAGTGGAGTGCAAAAGTTTACTGTCAATTGTTCTTGTCTGAGACAGTAACAAAATCTTCACCTTTCTTCTTTTCTTCCTTCTTCCCTTCATTCCTGCATCGTGCGCAGAGGTTTCCGAGCCTTCCTCTTGCTTTGCCATTTCAAACTCCTGCAGCATTTCCAGGGTGAGACAGGGAATATCAGTGTCCCATGGACGATGGAAACTTCCAGGGATGGGGGCCTACTGCCTTCATGTTCTGCTGTTCAGCACCTGAAACGTGTTTCTCTTACCAACACACCAGGATGGATACTTTCCTGGAAATTTGTCTAATTGCACTGAGCAGAATGTGGATGAATTGATTCGCTAAGTCCCCATGACCTCTCTACACCTGGTTTCAGAGCTTTGCATGGAGGGTGTCTAATAACTACTGTGGATCAGCTGCCACGTGTCCACTTTCACCACCTCCCCATCAGCAACTCAGTGAGTGTAGAGTTGAGGATGGAAGGCAGCCACAAGGTTGGCATAAGAAACCAAAGCGCTGAGCTGTGACCAACCCACAAGCTCATCTATGAGGCCAATCTTTAAAAAAGCAAACTGTGAAGTATAGAGGATCTCTAGCATCTAGCCTGATCTATATAGAATGGCAGGCTTTGAAATTTAGTGTGTTGACATTACTAGATATTTTTATACTAAATAAAAACATCTGGGAATCTCAATTGTTTAGTTGCTCAGTACATGTCCAACCCCATGGACTGTAGCCCACCAGGCTCCTCTGTCCATGCGATTTCCCAGGCAATGAATACTGGAGTGGGTTGCCATTTCCTTCTCCAGAGCATCTTCCTGACCCAGGAATTGAACCTGTGTCTCCTGCACTGGCAGGTGGATTCTTTACCCCTGAACCACCTGGGCAGTCGTTGGAACCTCAGTAAATCATTGAATTCTATGGTCAGCAGATTATGAGCTACATGAGGGTTAAAGGCTGGCTCCAACTAACATTATTCCTCAAAATAACTTTGCATGCTGTCTGTCTCTTGGCAGGTGCTGAATTAACTTTTCTGGAGTGAATGAATAAATAATCCCCTGTGTGCTTCCTCCAAGCTGGCTTTATCTTGCTAATTACAGAGAAATTATGCTTAATCATGTTCTTGAAGATAGCTGGGAAAGACGATCTCACCGTATTTCTTAGTCTTAACAGTGACTGCCTAGGAATTCTTCCTGCCATGAGTCTTTATGATTCTCTGGCACATCTCAGAAGCTACTATATGTTTAAAGATTGTCATATCATCACCCCATTCCCGTTCCTTTCTCTTAAAACACTTTTACAAAAAAAAAAGAAAAAGAAAAAAGAAAGAAACACCTCCAATTCCACTAGAAAAAGCCTAATTAGATGCTGAAACAAAAGTTTAATGAATGAGCTCTTGTTAATACCCTTGGGATGTTGACAAAGTCCCTCCTCAGCTGAATCTCCCACCAGGAGCTGGCAGGGCTCCGACCACCCAGGAAAGTGATAGACAAACTAAATTTAATGCCTTGCCCCGAGGGCTTACCGCAAACTGGGAACACGAGGCAGGGCCGCCTCCAGAGCAATGAGTGGGATAACCTGCCAGGCCTGTGTGTAGGCGGTGTGGGGGGGGGGTCCCTGTGTTTGTGTTTCCTAACCGCATCCTTGCTGAAGGAGCAGAGGAGGAGGTGAAGTCTCAATTAGTCACCGGCAGCTTCAGCCTGTATCTACTGACCTTATCTTCATGACGATCACACAGTCAGAGCTGCAAGGGCACACACCTCTGTTTCCTTTCCCAGCGTAAAGATGAAAAGAGACCCACAGAGAGGGAAATGGGAGACACAGTGATCTGAACCCTGTCCTCCAGCATTCCTGAGTCCAGACCTCGTGAGAAATAAAGAAGACATGATTGCCCCATGATCTCAGGGCGGGTGCATGAAGATCAACAGAGATCCAGGCTTTCGGATTACTGAGTCCCTCTTTCTAAGTCATCACGCAGCCCTGCTTGGCTGAATAAAGAGCGCTATGAGGATAGCAAACACTGTCTCTGACTTCCTTCAGTTCAGTTCAGTTCAGTCGCTCAGTCGTGTCTGACTCTTTGCGACCCCATGAATTGCAGCACACCAGGTCTCCCTGTCCATCACTTTAGGCTGAGTTAACAAATTTTATGCTGGTGAATTACACCTGGGACACACCTTGTCCCCTGAGCCCTCGAGAAATGAGTCATTAGGCACTGAATACCTTTTACTTTCTTGTACTTCTTCCATAGACTGACCTCTTTATTTGAGATGGCCTTTCCCCTCTCTGACTTACATGGTGGTTTGATGATTTAGTCGCTCAGTTGTGTCTAACTCTTGCAACCCTAGGGACTGCAGCCTGCCAAGCTCCTTTGTCCATGGGACTTTCCAAGGAAGGCTACTGGAGTGGCTTGCCATTTTCTTCTCCAGGGGCTCTTCCTGACCCAGGAATGGAACCCAAGTCTCCTGCATTGGCAAGTGGATCTTTTACCAATGAGCCCTCTGGGAAATCCTTCCCCTCTTTGACTTATAGGGTCATTTAAGAGGACTCCATTCATGCAACATATCTGAGGGTGAATACTTTGAGTGGGACCGTGGGCAAATGGACCTGGCTGGGGTCCTATGTCAGGGTGGTTTTCAGGGGAACAGGTATGTGTTCCAAATACTCACCCATGCTGGCCACCTGGCAATGTCACATCCCTACCCTTCCACCAGAACTCTTAATACTACAGCAATTTTAAGAAGGCACCCAGGATATCTACTTTAAAAATCAAATGGGTAATTAGGGGGACAAGAATGAAAAGCCTTCATGAAAAGATGAAGAAATTGTATACCATCTATTCATGAGATTCTCATTATTGATGAGTTTGAGCAGCTTTTTAAAGAAGAAAACCGCTGGAGATTTCTGTGAGAAAGTTGTACGACAACACGCAGAACACAAATTTACATGCCCACACATACACACGTGACTTACTTAAACTGTTTGAGTTGGAATATATTTGACAAACATTTCCCCACTAACTATTCAAGCCTCAGTGAAAAAGCCTCAGGACTCAAGCATTATAATAAATCATCCATTCAAATATTTACATCAGATAACTAGAGCAAAAATAACAAAAATAAAAGCCAGTAACCCACATAAGTCTAACTCATAATACTTCTCTGTCTGGGTACATTGGTGGTAAGACTTGCATTTTATCTCCAGAATGATTTTGGAAAATATATATTTCTTCTGGTAATTGGTTTTAAAAATGCTGTGTTTCAGCAAGTGAGCTAAATTTATCACTCTAGACTATGGCCTAGTCAGTTGTTTATCTTTTCAGGATTTAAACAGTATTTGAGGCGATGCTTTCAGAATAGCCAAGATCAGGAACACGGCTTCACTGACTCGCTTTTCTGTTGAGCAGATACTGAGAAGGATCCCCTAAAGACAAAAATCTGAGTGTGTGCGTGCTCAGTCGCTCAATCGTGTCTGACTCTTTGAGACCCCATGGGACTGTATCCCTCCAAGCTCCTCTGTCCATGGGGATTCTCCAGGCAAGAATACAGGAGTGAGTTGCCATGCCCTCCTCCAGGGGATTTTCCCAACCCAGGAATCAAACTTGAGTCTCCAGCATTAGCAGGCAGATTCTTTACCACTGAGCCAGCCGGGAAGCCCTAATGTTCTTGTAGTTGCCAATATATTATCTCAGGGCCCAACACAGTGGCCAGTCACGAATGTGGAAATGGTTTTGCAAGAACACCCAAACAAAGTAAGGAGATACTTGACCTAGTTAACTTCAAAATTCAGGCCATAACTGTATTAACTCTTGGGACATGTATTTCAAATGCCCTAGTCCTTTAACAAGCACGGGAATGCAGGCACTGGAATGCTTGGGGAAAGGCTTCATAGAGGGGACCTATCAGACGGCAGGTGGCTTCTAAATTTTATCCCCTGAGTCATTCACTCATTCATGCGTTCATTCCGTCAACATTTATGACCAACCTGATGATGGCAAGTCACTGTAGCCAAGAATGTGTTGTGTGTAAATCCACTCAGTTTTCCCGGGATCAGGGAGATAATACAGCTATTTTTCCTTTCTTTCCCATTTCTTTTTTGATTTGCTTGGTTCGGTTCAGTTCAGTTCAGTCGCTCAGTCATGTCCGACTCTTTGCAACCCCATGAATCGCAGCATGCCAGGCCTCCCTGTCCATCACCAACTCTTGGAGTTCACTTGGTAGCCACCCCCAATTGAGAACCACTGATTTCAAAGAGGTGGGCAACAGAAGGTGGTTTGGATGGCAGAGTAGGGAAACATTTCAGAGAAATTAGGAAATAGGGAGTTGCTTTATTTTTTTAATGATTGGTATAGAATTTCAGTTGCCAAATACTTTTTAAATATTATTTTTAGACATTTGCTTCCTGCTGGGATAGAAAATGTAGAAGATTATTGCTTCTACCTTTACAGCAAAACACATCCAGAGAATCTACAAAATTGTAGTTGTCAGAAAACTATGAAAGAACCATGGAGCAAGAAAACCTAAACAAAATGAATTTCAGGACAGGGAAGCCCGTGGCCTTGACTGAAACCCTGGCCTAAAGAGGAGTCTTCTGCGGAGGGAGTGCGGAGAAGTCGGCTGAGCTTTTGAGGGACTTCTGATCCCAGAGGTTAGCTGGGATGGTGGACTGGAGTCTCAAGGAGCCCTAGTCACACACCAAGTGACTCCCTGTCTCACTCTTCCCTCCAGGCCTTCCCCAGGGCCGTGAGGCGGTGCACAGAAGTCTGGGGGCAGGCCAGTGTCCTGAGGGACTCATATGAGACAAAAGGGGGCTTAACTAGTTCAAGGCAGAGGCTGCCAAGGGCTGGAGGCCGGGCAGGAGAGCTGATATGAGCCCAATAACTAGGCCCTCTGGGTTGGAAGCTGGAAGCAGGGTAGGACCCATACAGGATGGACCCCTGAGACACCCCTTGCTAAGAACAGCTCAGTGGCCTGCTGAAGTCTGGAGTCAGGGCTCAAGGACAGAGCCTTTCACGCTACCTTTGCCCGCAGTCACCACCTGTTCAGGTGGAGGACACAAGGCAGAGAAAAGCCTCTTAAAGACCAGAGGAGAGAACCAGAGAGGAAAACCTGAGAGAGAAATCCAGCCTCCAGACTAAAAGGCAGAGAGAGCGATCTCAAGAGTCAGAAAGCTGAGCCTCCAAGCCCAGATGAATAAAAAGTCCCGAGGGTGTCTTCAAAGATTCAAGCCAACGGTGAAGGGAAGCTACGGCGCTCGCCCACTGCTTGAGCCTGAAGGGAGAGTGGGAGAATCGAAGACACTGCCCCCTCCTTCAGGCCTCGTGCCAAGCCTCCGCTGGGAGAGGGTTGGAATCCTGAGGAAGGGAAGGGAAGGTCATGTGCCTGTGTGAAGGCAAAGCCAGAGGGTGAAGAAATTGGTTGAATCCATCTAGATTCCAGAACCCACATGGAGAATCAGGAGGAGCAGCCCACCACCAGAAGGGTCAGAGCATGGAGAGGAACCTCCCTGAAGCTCAGCTACACAGGGCCTGTGGAAGGCTGAGGGAAGAGCCTGGAACCAAGCCTGGACACTAAGGAAGAGGCGCCATTGTCTGCCTGTGGGGTCGGGGCAGGGAAGCTGAGAACGCACAGGTGCAGGAGACCCGTGAGAGCCTACAGGTGGGTCAGAAGAGCTCAGAGAAGCCCACTCACCTGGCTTTACACCAAGTGCCACCCATCACTGGACTAAAGGGGAAATGCTGAGAGAGACGCCTGCTGTGGAGGGACCAGGGACTCCTGAAGTCTGCAGGCCGAACAGGGGCCTGAGGGACACTGTCTGGGTCCCTGGGGTTCATATGAAATAGGAGGCTGCCGAAGGGCCTGGCTGGGAAGGGTGTGGGTTATGGACATAACAACAGCGACTCAGAGCTTAGTCCACCCCGAAGGTAATGGTTACTGACCAAACCGCTCTCCTAGAAGTCTGACAGAAGATGAGACACGCCCTTTCCTGAGCGCAAATAAGTTTGTCTTGGTCTCTTTTTTCTGGCCGCCTGATGTGAAGAGCTGACTCACTGGAAAAGACCTTGAAGCTGGGAAAGATTGAGGGCAGGAGGAGAAGCGGGTGACAGAGGATGAGACCATTGGATGGCATTACCGACTCAATGGACATGAGTTTGAGCAGACTCTGAGAGACAGTGAAGGACAGGGAAGCCTGGCGTGCTGCAGTCTATGGGATTGCAAAGAGTCAGACGTGACCTAGCAACTGAACAACAGCTTGTTCTTTTAAAAAGCACAACATCTGGCATTAAATCTAAGGTTGAACAACATGAAAAAGCAAGAAAACAAACAAGCAAAAAAGAAATCATTGTCAAAAGAAAAGAAAGTCAATATAACTGCTGCTGCTGCTGCTAAGTCACTTCAGTCGTGTCCGACTCTGTGCGACCCCATAGACGGCAGCCCAACAGGCTCCCCCGTCCCTGCGATTCTCCAGGCAAGAACACTGGGGTGGGTTGCCATTTCCTTCTCCAATGCGTGAAAGTGAAAAGTGAAAATGAAGTCACTGAGTCGTGTCCTACTCCCAGCGACCCCATAGATGGCAGCCCAACAGGCTCCCCCATCCGAAGAACATCGGGGTGGGTTGCCATTTCCTTCTCCAATGCATGAAAGTGAAAAGTGAAAATGAAGTCACTCAGTCTTGTCCGACTCCCAGCGACCCCATGGACTGCAGCCCACCAGGCTGCTCCGTCCATGGGATTTTCCAGGCAAGAGTACTGGAGTGGGGTGCCATTGCCTTCTCCGCAATATAACTAGACCTCAAGAAATATTGGTATTTTCAAAAGGAACTGTATATGTATTACAACATACACATAAATAATATATTCAATCCTTAATAAAATATTAGTATAGAATATCTGACAACATGCAAACAGTCATAATTAACAAATAAAAGTCACAGCAAGTAGGTCTTATCCAGAAATGCAAGATAGATGGTTTGACATGGCAAAGTTAAAAATCAATGTAATCTGCCAAATCAGAAGAATAAAGAAAAAGATTATCTCAATAGATGCAGAAAATGCCCTTGGGAAAATAAATCCTCCACTCATGATAAAAACCTACCAGAAACTAGAAATAGGAGAAAACTTGCTCGATCTAATTATAAGCTGTTGTTCAAACTTGTAACTTTGAATGCTTTTCCTTTAAGATTGGGAGAAAGGTAAAAAAATGTCTACTCATAACGCTTCTAACGTGGACAATTCAAAAAAACATTATGCTGAGCAAAATTTAGCCAGACCCAAAAGAATACAAATTGTATGACTCCAGAGCTGTTGAGGAGCCTGGTGGGCTACACTCCATGGGGTCATAAAAGAGATTGATATGACTTAGCTACTAAACACTAGCAACATTAATAATTTGTGACAAGAGAAATCAGAATATGATAAGAGAAATCAATTTGCCTCTAAGTTTCATTGGACATAGGGTGAGGAAAGAAGGGGTGTGTGTGTGTGTGTGTGTGTGTGTGTGTGTGTGTGTGTGTGTGTGTGTGTCACGCATGCGCGCAATTGCATCTAGCCTAGTAGAGACACAAAGTTTCTCTGGCCCTGGGTCAGATAGTCGTGGAATTGACCAAATGGAACGACCAGTGGAATTGACCAAAAGAAAGCAAATGCTTGGTTTGATCTTGAAGTTGAGACCAAACACATATTGCCAAGGGATGCTCATCCTCAGCCCTGGTTTCAGGTCACAGGTGGAGAGAAAGACACTCTTTGGGAGCCTACTTCTGTCAGTGAGTTTTTGGAGTCACATTCTCCAAGCTGCTCAAGGCAGCCAGTGATAGATAACCAAAGAATTGCACTCACACAGGCCAGTTTTCCCTGGTGCTCTTTTCCTGGATATGCGTGTTGATGGGAGTGAGCAACAAAGAGAGCTTAGAGTGAAAACCAAGCATTAGTAAGAAATTAGAGTTGATACATCAGTGTGGAGTGGGTGGGGAAGGAGGGAGTGGGGACTGCATCTCCCATGTCAAGCATATTTCCCATTAGTTACAATGCTCCGTATTCTCTGATATGGCCTTTCCCAGGCAGGAAGTTCTTTGTGAGAGAGGGGGACGTGAGCTAGCTCATGGGAAAAAAATGTCCCAGGCTGTGAGCAGTAAACTGGCTCATTCCCAAGCAGTGTCCTCCAGGTGTGCCACGAGAAATGAAATCACCTGGCTCATCTTACCATCTTCAGGATGGTGTCAAGACCGGACAAACCCAGGCAACACGTACAAGGAAACTAATCTGAGACACAGCAATGGTGCTAGGCAGCCAAGATGGGGACCTTACTCGGAGGAAAAATTGTTAAGGAGACCTTTACTCCAGAAAGGAGAGTGAGGTCATGGACCAACGAAATGAGTTGCATCAAGTGAAACGCACATCTGATGGCCAGACAGAACCAAAACATCTATGCCCCTGCAGCACGCTATAATTCTGGCACCACTTCAAACTATCATTCTGCATATATTTGTTCAGCACTTATTTACTGAAGTAAGGGGGGAAAAAAACTTTTTGCGGGGAGAGAGAAGTTTTCTTCAAGTATAAGACACAGAAAAGAGCATATGTCATAATGGACAGCTCGAATTCCCCCAAAGTCAACACAAACATGTTTTCAGCACTTGAAACAAGAACATCACAAGCCCCTCAGGCTCTCTACCAGTCTTAGCATGCAGTCTTAGCAAGCATGCTAAGCTGCTTCAGTCGTGTCTAACTCTTTGTGACCCTATGGACCGTAGCCTGTCAAGCTCCTCTGTCCGTGGGATTCTCCAGGCATGTATACTAGAGTGGGTTGTTATGCCCTCTGCCAGCGGATCTTCCCAACCCAGGGATCAAATGCACATCTCTTATGTCTCTTGCATTTGCATTGGGTTCTTTACCGCTAGCGCCAACCTGGGAAGCCCCTACTAGGCATGACCACCCTCAAAGCGAGCAATTGTCTTCACTTCTAGCATTGAAACAGCTTTCTTCTTCACGAGGTTGTAAAACCCTTTATGTTCACACATTGCAAAGTTTATCATTTGAACTTATTGGGAATTATCTTCCATTCTGTGGCTTCTTTGGTTGTCCATAGCTAGAGAGTAATGTTTACTCACACTCTTAAGTGAAGGTTAGCAAATAATTACAAAACTTTGTTCCCTAGAAAGACCGTCTCATCATGCTTTGTTTAGGTTCAGAATGGCGGCGGCCTGTTACTGCTGACTCTGGAGCTGGACTCAAGAGACAGCAGTGCCTCGTCCTGGCCCTAGTAATGTATCCATGCATGAAAGTGCTGGAATAGGATGATGTTATTACTTTGTTTTGCATACCACTGAACAACCAAAATTTCTTTGTCAGTTGCGTTATTTTTATGATGAACCATCGTTAGATGTTTCACTATTTTAAAAAAAGTAATAACATGGTATATTAATAAAATATTACTCAGTCATTAAAAAGAATGAAGTGATGCCATTTGCAGCAACATGGATGGTCCTGGAAATTTTTATACTAAGTGAAGTAAGTCAGAGAAAGACATATATCATATGATATCAGTTAAATGCGGAATCTAAAATATGGAATGATTTACAAAGCAGAGACAGACTTAGAGAAGGAACTTATGGTTACCATGGGGAAGGATGGGGGTGATAGACTGGGAGGTTGCAACTGACATGCACAAGACTGCTGTATTTAAAACAGATAATCAGCAACAACGTACATCTAGCACAGGGGACTCCGCTCTGTAATAATCTCCATGGGGAAAGAATTTGACAAAGAACAGATACATGTACATGTATAACTGAATCACTTTGCTGAATATCTGAAACTAACACAGCACTGTTAATCAATTGTACTCTAAAGTTTTTTTTTTTAATTTTATTTTTATTTATTTATTTATTTATTTTTTCTCGAATGACGTTTTTATTTTATTTTTTTTTATTTTTTTTTATTTTTTAGTTTTTTATTTTTTAAATTTTAAAATCTTTAATTCTTACATGCATTCCCAAACATGAACCCCCCTCCCCCCTCCTTCCCCATAACATCTTTCTGGGTCATCCCCATGCACCAGCCCCAAGCATGCTGCATCCTGCGTCAGACATAGACTGGCGATTCAATTCACATGATAGTATACATGTTAGAATGTCATTCTCCCAAATCATCCCACCCTCTCCCTCTCCCTCTGAGTCCAAAAGTCCGTTATACACATCTGTGTCTCTTTCCCTGTCTTGCATACAGGGTCGTCATTGCCATCTTCCTAAATTCCATATATATGTGTTAGTATACTGTATTGGTGTTTTTCTTTCTGGCTTACTTCACTCTGTATAATCGGCTCCAGTTTCATCCATCTCATCAGAACTGATTCAAATGAATTCTTTTTAACGGCTGAGTAATACTCCATTGTGTATATGTACCACAGCTTTCTTATCCATTCATCTGCTGATGGACATCTAGGTTGTTTCCATGTCCTGGCTATTATAAACAGTGCTGCGATGAACATTGGGGTACATGTGTCTCTTTCCATTCTGGTTTCCTCGGTGTGTATGCCCAGCAGTGGGATTGCTGGGTCATAAGGTAGTTCTATTTGCAATTTTTAAGGAATCTCCACACTGTTCTCCATAGTGGCTGTACTAGTTTGCATTCCCACCAACAGTGTAGGAGGGTTCCCTTTCTCCACACCCTCTCCAGCATTTATTGCTTGCCGATTTTTGGATCGCAGCCATTCTGACTGGTGTGAAGTGGTACCTCATTGTGGTTTTGATTTGCATTTCTCTAATAATGAGTGATGTTGAGCATCTTTTCATGTGTTTGTTAGCCATCCGTATGTCTTCTTTGGAGAAATGTCTATTTAGTTCTTTGGCCCATTTTTTGATTGGGTCGTTTATTTTTCTGGAGTTGAGCTGCAGAAGTTGCTTGTATATTTTTGAGATTAGTTGTTTGTCAGTTGCTTCATTTGCTATTATTTTCTCCCATTCAGAAGGCTGTCTTTTCACCTTGCTTATATTTTCCTTTGTTGTGCAGAAGCTTTTAATTTTAATTAGATCCCATTTGTTTATTTTTGCTTTTATTTCCAGCATTCTGGGAGGTGGATCATAGAGGATCCTGCTGTGATTTATGTCTGAGAGTGTTTTGCCTATGTTCTCCTCTAGGAGTTTTATAGTTTCTGATCTTACATTTAGATCTTTAATCCATTTTGAGTTTATTTTTGTGTGCGGTGTTAGAAAGTGATCTAGTTTTATTCTTTTACAAGTGGTTGACCAGTTTTCCCAGCACCACTTGTTAAAGAGATTGTCTTTACTCCATTGTATATTCTTGCCTCCTTTGTCAAAGATAAGGTGTCCATATGTGTGTGGATTTATCTCTGGGCTTTCTATTTTGTTCCATTGATCTATATGTCTGTCTTTGTGCCAGTACCATACTGTCTTGATGACTGTGGCTTTGTAGTAGAGCCTGAAGTCAGGCAAGTTGATTCCTCCAGTTCCATTCTTCTTTCTCAAGATTGCTTTGGCTATTCAAGGTTTTTTGTATTTCCATACAAATTGTGAAATTATTTGTTCTAGTTCTGTGAAAAATGTGCCTGGTAGCTTGATAGGGATTGCATTGAATTTGTAAATTGCTTTGGGTAGTATACTCATTTTCACTATATTGATTCTTCCAATCCATGAACATGGTATATTTCTCCATCTATTAGTGTCCTCTTTGATTTCTTTCATCAGTGTTTTATAGTTTTCTATATATAGGTCTTTAGTTTCTTTAGGTAGATATATTCCTAAGTATTTTATTCTTTTCGTTGCAATGGTGAATGGAATTGTTTCCTTAATTTCTTTTTCTACTTTCTCATTATTCGTGTATAGGAATGCAAGGGATTTCTGTGTGTTGATTTTATATCCTGCAACTTTACTATATTCATTGATGAGCTCTAGTAATTTTCTGGTGGAGTCTTTAGGGTTTTCCATGTAGAGGATCATGTCATCTGCAAACAGTGAGAGTTTTACTTCTTCTTTTCCAATTTGGATTCCTTTTATTTCTTTTTCTGCTCTGATTGCTGTGGCCAAAACTTCCAGAACTATGTTGAATAGTAGCGGTGAAAGTGGACACCCTTGTCTTGTTCCTGACTTTAGGGGAAATGCTTTCAATTTTTCACCATTGAGGATAATGTTTGCTGTGGGTTTGTCATAGATAGCTTTAATATTTAATTAATCAGTGGTAAGTTAACCACAGAGATATTATCTATTGTCATATGCTGGTAATTTTTTGGTTTGTTTTAAACTCTGTAATCCCATAGTAATTCCACTTTGTCAACAAAGGTCCATAAAGTCAGAGATATGGTTTTTCCTATAGTCCTATACGGATGTGAGAGTTAGACCATAAAGAAGGCTGAGCACCGAAGAACTGATGCTTTCGAATTGTGATGCCGGAGAAGACTCTTGAGAGTCCCTTGGATTGCAAGGAGATCAAAACAATCGATTCTAAAGGAAATCAGTCTTGAATATTCATTGGAGGACTGATGCTGAAGCTCCAATATTTTAGCCACATGATGTGAAGAGCCAATGCTTTGGAAAAGACCCTGATGCTGGGAAAGATGGAAGGCAAAAGGAGAAGCGAGCGGCAGAGAAGGAAGTGGTTAGATAGCATCACTGACTCAAGGACCATGAGTCTGAGCAAACTCTGGAAGATCGTGGAGGCCAGAGGAGCCTGGTGTGCTGCAGTCACTGGGGTTGCAAAGAGTTGGACACAATTTAGCCACTGAACAACAACAACCCATGAAAAGGACTATGTCAAGTGCTTTTGGGTCCAGAGTTCCAATGGTGTTGCTTAACAACTTGGAGATCATACCAGTGGGATGAATCAGGATTTCTAGACTCTAGTTGAGAAACAGTTGGATTATGACACTGCTAACTCCAGAGTGAGCAGAATAAGACTGAATTACATAACACTGAATGAACTGATGAGGAAAGACTGTGGTTTTGTTGGAATATAGTTCTAATAACTCTATTTTTTTTAATATTAGTGAAGGCCTTTCTTTTTCCTCTTAAGCTTTCTATAACTCATGGTAATTGAGTAGACTTTCATAAACTGAAATGAAACATTTATACATGATATATTTTCCCTACTGGATTCTTCCAGAATTCAGAAAAATCCTGCTAAGTATTTTTATTCCTATAACAATGTATGTGCATATGTTCAACATGAATGTCTCCTTCTTGTTACTGTGACATAATTTCAATCTTAAAGTATGCAACCAAGGTCTTACCTGGAGTGTCCTATTTGACTCATATAATCAGATATGACCAGATACTTTCAAGGAATGAAGGGAGGCTTTATGAAACCATTATTCACAAGGCCCTCATGGGCAAATAGGTCTGATACTGGCTTACAGATTCCCAGCCTCATAGGTAAGTAAGAAGGTCTCTTCATGGCCGACCAGGAATCTTAGGATATTGAGGAGACTTGAAGAAGACAAGAATTTACCCAAATTTATAGCTACTCCAGGTAAAACCTGGTAGCAAGTTCTTGACTTGACCCTCTAGCTTCAAAAGACTTTCATAAAAGCCCATTCTGAAATTCCTATGAAACAGTCCAGAAAGCAACTTAAAATGGCCTACGTGATACATCACCATTCTTGCCATGCCTATCTAAATATGTATGCTAAATTTAATGAGATTAGGCTGATTTTGCCCTCAAGAATAATCTTTCTTTGAGTTTCTCTTTCATCAAAAGTATGGTGACTGTAGAGGGAAATTTTCTGTTTTAATGGAAAACAGTCTGCTATCTAGCATAAACTTCCAGGATATCAGATTCTAGCTCTGTTCATGGCTTTTGAGGTCTTTTAGATCTCTTTTCAAATTGTGGACAGCTGATGCAGCTGCAAATCCTGTCTTGTCTGGTGGAAAGTTAGTTGACTTTCTCCCCAACTCTGGAAAAATCAGGTTGGGTTCCTGACTGTAAAATGGACTGACTCCTGTTACCATCCCAAATAGTCAACCTTTATCAGATTTTTGATCCTTCAAATTTCCTTCAAGGTCTGACTATAATCTTTCAAACGAATGTTCTCAGTTTTTCTCTCTGATGCCTAATGCAAGTGTCGCTAGAACCAAGATCACATTACCCGAACTCCCTCTGGCATGGTTCCCTAGGACTCGCAGAAGCACTGTGACTGAAAGCCCAATGGCCTGGTGTGAACTTTGAAGGACTGACCATCATATAAGACCATTCACAGGTCTGACTACCCCCCTAGAAAAGGCACTGTCTGGACCACTCAGCAAACTTAGTGGAATTTAAAGGTCCAGGCATGCCCTATAAATGCCAGGACCAAAACCATCAACATCCCAGTTCAAGAGTGCTAAGAAACTCACTTAGCGGTACTGCATACCTGGAAGATATTCCTCCACTGACCTCCTGGAATCCACTGGGCTGATTAATACAATTTGTTACATTAACATTCCCTTTTTTTGTGTGTCTGGCATGCATTGTTTTAAGGAGTCTGATCTTCAGGACTCTAAAACCACAGACTTTTGTCATCACTTTTGTGCAGTTCAGCTGCTTTTACAGTAGCAGCATGAAGTCACCTTGAGAAACTCTGAGATCTTGCTTCACTTCACTCAGAAGGTTTAGGATTATTATCTGGATGCTCAATGATGATGCTTGTTCTTCTTGAACAAAAAGGGGAACAATGTTGAACTTGATCTGAGCCCTGTGTTTCCAAAGCGCAAGAAGTCCCCCTCCAGGATTCTGAGAAATAGCTAACCTCAAATGGCCCTGCCTCTCTCATATTCCCCTCCACCCCTTCTCTGCAATTCAGAGAAGACCATCTCCATCTCTCTCGTGATTCCCATAAGACTCAAGGACAGCTTCCTTGCTTACCTGCTTTGGTAAAATCCCAAGCCTCCTTCCTTTCCTTGAAACACTCTCTCTTAATGAACATTTTCCTTATTGCAGTAGCCTGCATAGAATTGTCTCCTTAACTGCCTCATGCACCGTATCTTTCAACAAACTGAGGGGCATCATCAAGGGCCATTTGATCAGAGCAAAATGAGCCGATTATTGTTGTTGTTGTTTAGTCACTAATTTGTGTCCGACTCTTTGTGACCCCCATGGACTGCAACATACAAGGCTCTTCTGTCCTCCAGTATCTCTCAGAGTTTTGCTCAAATTCATATTCATTGAGTCAGTGATGCGATCTAGCATCTTATCCTCCGCTGTTCCCTTCTCCTTTTGCCTTCAATCTTTCCCAGCATCAGGATCTTTTCCAATGCATTGGCTCTTTGCATCAAGTGGCAAGAGTATTGGAGCTTCAGGTTTAGCAACAGCTTTTCCAGTGAATATCCAGGGTTGATTTTCTTTAGCATTGACTGGTTTGAACCAGTTATGGGGGGGGGGGGGAACAAACCAGTAAGCAACATCCTCGACAAGGTGATTGCTAATGGCATCATAACAAATTCTGCAAGCCTGAAGAAGACATTTAAGTTGACAGGGAGTTAAGCGATCCCTCCCCATAGATCAAGCGGGAATTCTTAACTCGTTGAAAGGACATTTTTGACCATGTGACAAACAGTAGGGAATTAGCAGAAGACTTGAGCTATACAATAAATTCCACATTTGGTTAAGTACAGAGACTTCTAGTGGAATCATTTCATCGTATTAGCCACAAATCTAGTTACATTTTCCAAATTTAGTTGAAATGTATTCAAGTGGGTCTATTTTTATTTTTAAAAGCATGTCCCCAAATTTCACTTGATGCCACTTGAAATTAAGTATATTGCAGTTCTGTTTATTGTTGTTATATTCTTTAAAGATTTTCAGTATCACTGAATTACTTATCCCTTATGGATTTTGTCAGGATAATTTAGTAGAATAATCAACATCACTTAGGAAGATAGAATTTTTATTCTCTTAATGTGGTCATGATGCTGGAAGATTTTTAGTATCATTGAATTAAATATCCTTTCTGAATTTTAGTAGGATAAATTACCTCTTGATGAGATAAATACCTGCTTACTTGCCTTTGTGATGAATCAACCACATGAGCACATTTAGGCTGCCTTCTTCTTATCAAGTCCTCTGTAGATGAAGTATTTTATTGAGACTCTTCCATACTTTTGATTGAGTTATAAAACTCTTGAGTGCTTTCTTGCTTAGGCAAGGGCTCAAGGCCCATCCTCCTAGTCTTTTCCCAGAAACCTACACACTTCCTGTCTTCTCCCTAGGATGTCACTTTTCCATCAACCTAGGACTTGTTCATCCCACAGTGTAGCCTTTATAGCCGAATTCTTCTTAGTCACAAAGCATAGTGAACTAGTTTATCATACCAAGCTCTGCCTCTTAATTTGCTGTCTGACCTTGGACAGCTTACTACTTAATCTGTCCCTGAGTTTCCTCATCCATAAAGAGGAGCAAATGAAAGTGCCTACCTCATTCTGTGATAGTAGGAAGGAAATGAATTGATGCCTACACACCTCTCAGAAGAGTATTTGGCATGCTGTGTAAACATTAGCTATTCCACACATTTGCTGCCTTTGTCTTCATGGGTCCCCTGAGGTCTGGGATCATGTATTTCTCATTCCCTCTCAGTTCCAGACCCACATACCCATTTGGCTATTTCACATTTGACTTGGTTGAACAAAGCCTATCTATACCCTCAACTCACCATTTCCTCACTGAAATATTTATAGATGAGATGGCAGTGATACTTGGGGTTGTTTCGAAGTAATCCAGGAAGGCAGGGCAGAGTCTTAGTAGAGGTTCAACAGTATCAGTCAAATTTTGACAACTGGGACTTCCCTGGTGGTCCAGCAGGTAAGAATTTGCCTGCTAATGGAGGGGACATGGGTTTGATCTCTGATCCAGGAAGATACCACATGCTGCAGAGCAACCAAGCCACAACTACCGAACCTCAGTGCTTCAACCGCTGAAGCCCTGGAGCCCGTGCTCTGCAACCAGAGAACCCACCACAAAAAGAAACGCAAACACTGCAGGAAGGTTAGCCCCTGCTCACTGCAACTAGAGAAAGCTGCAGGAAATTAGCCCCTGCTCACCACAACTAGAGAAAGCTGCAAGAAGATTAGCCCCTGCTCACCGCAGCTAGAGAAAGCCTGAGCACAGCGTCAAAGACTCTTTTTGGCACGGCCAAAAAATAAAGTGGCTCTTTAAAAAAAGGAAAAATGTTTGACGGCTGTTAAACTGTATGATGCGTATGATGGCTTTATTACACTCTTCTCTCACACGTGGGCTATGTTTGAAAATATTTATAAAAAAGAATGAAGAACTCGGAAATTATAATACGGCTTTGCCTTTCTATCTGGTCCTTCTCACTGTCAGTAGACAACATTTTGTACTCTAGGAAGCAGAGAGTGAGCGGCGATGGGAGAGTGTTTGAGGTGGGGAGGTGACAT
The DNA here is from genome assembly GCF_016772045.2 of Ovis aries. Lineage (NCBI taxonomy): Eukaryota > Metazoa > Chordata > Mammalia > Artiodactyla > Bovidae > Ovis > Ovis aries. The sequence continues at coordinate 43,359,232 of NC_056073.1, forward strand.
CGATTATTCTTTAAGTTCCTTCTAGCGGTGCATCCACGGCTGTGGTGACTGAAGCGGCTGTGGCTAGAGTGCTAATATCGGGCTGAACCGGAGCACAAAGAAATAGAAAGACCCACCCCAAACTGGGGCAATTGTCACTAAAGTGGAGCCTGAATAAAAGAATATTTAAGCCACACACGCTCCAGAGATCCCTATAAGTGGGTCTTATAAACCTTCTGAAGTCTCATTATTACCTTTGCTTTTCTCTTACTGAACCCTGTCACCCATCTGTACATTTATTAATTCACTGATGTACTGTGCCTGAAAACCTATGCTCAAGGTTGGAGGCACCAGAGAAGGTGAAAGTTCTCTGCCCCTGCCTGGTCTGAAGATAAAGAGATACAGACATCAAGTCTACTTAAACAGGGCCAAGGTCCAGGTTGTCTCTAAGAGATCAAGGTGGATCTGAAATTCTAATCTCCTTCAAGGCTTCTCCTGTTTTAGGGTGATCATACTTCCCAGTTTGCCCATGACAGGCTGTGATCATTGCTAAGAGCATCACCAAGCTCCATTTGACGTGTCTCAGATTTAATGAGAAATTATCTGGCTACCTTTCTGGGTCCAAACTTAATCCAAGAGGCCAAGACCCAATCTTACAAGCAGCTCCTCTTGACAATCCTGTGCCAAGTCAGACAAAGACAAATATCATATACTATCACTTAGGTGCAGAATCTGAAATAATGATACAAAGGAACTTGTTTACCAAACAGAAACAGATCCACAGACTTCGAGAATGACCAAGGGGGAAAGGTGGAAGGGGGAAAGGATAGACTGGGAATCTGGGATGAACATGTACACATGGCTATACTTAAAAGAGATAACCAGGGAACTTCCCTAGTGGTGAAGTAATTAGAACTCCATGCTTCCAGTACAAGAGGCTGGACATTCTGGTAGATCGAGGACCCTACCAAGTTCTGGTGTGAGGCAAACCTCAGTTTTGGCCACCATCAAACTGTCCTGCTAAAAACCTCCAAGGAGACCAAGAACACCTTCAATTATTTCCATTTATACCGGAGAAGATCAGTGTATGAGTGAGGTGGGCATGGGGAGTGAAAGGATGACCCAGAGGGATGATGATGTAGCAAGTTCCCGACCAGGTATCGAATCTGTGCCCCTTGTACTGGAAGCATGGAATTCCAATCGCTTCGCCACTAGGAGACTTCCCTGGTTATCTATTTTAAATATAGCAGTGTGTCCATGTTCACTGCGGACTCCCAGTCTATCCTTCTCCACCCCCTCCCCCCACGTTTCCCCTTTGGTCATTCCCTAAGTCTGTAATTCTGTTTCTGTTTGGTAAACAAATTCATTTGTATCCTTATGTCAGATTCCACATCTAAGTGATAGTATATGATATTTGTCTTTGTCTGACTTACTTCACTTAATATGACAATCTCCAGGTCCATCCATATTGCTATAGACCCCATTATTTCATTCTTCTTAATGGCTGAGTAATATTCCATTGTATATACATACCACAACATCCTTATCCATTCATCTGCTGATGGACATTTAGGTTGCTTCCATTTAGGTAGCTTCTGGGCTATGGCTGAGATATTTACTTTCATAATAGCTGGTAAATAGCCATACAGCGAGGAGTCTAGAAATTCCATCCTGGCTCCCTTCGGCTTCCCCAGACTTCTGGACTTTCCCACACTTGGAGGTTTAACACCTGGCCTAACTGGAGACCACCAGGAGCCTGCTGGAGCCTCGGAGCCGCCCCGTGACTCTGCTCTGGTCTGTTCCAATTGGTCAGTGCCTTTGCCACGCCAATGATTGTTCATTTCATCCCTGGACACTTCCACAGCAGTTTCGGGTGGAGGCTTGGAATGACTCAGAATATAAAAGAGAAAAATGAGCTGCAGAAAGAAGACTTGGCATGTCAGAGTCCGGATGGGCTGCCTCCCAGGGCACGCTGCCTGCCAGGCTGGGAATGCATCACTTCCCTCAGTTGGTGACCCCCACAGCTGAGGCCCTTCTGTTCTCATTATCCAATGGCATCAGCCCTAGATCTTCCTCTGACCATCATCCAGGGCTTGAGGCAACACCACCACCTCTGCCATCACGTTCATCACCATTGCCCTCTCTTCCTGTGTGTTGGATCTTCTAGAAGTTGTCAGGGAAGCCCTCATGGCACCAGATTTGAAGACGGACATTGTAAATTACAGTGAGTTTCTGCCTTCTGTGCATGGGTGTCATGAAGATGAATCAGTGAGCAAATAGCATATAACTGAAATGTTCGGAGCGGGGCTCTGGGGCCCAGCGATGCTCCTGAGAGAGTACTAAGAATGGGTCTGGCAGGCCTCTCCAGGGAGGCTAGAAGGCACAGCTTCTACGAAGAGTGATTTTGCTTCACCACCTAGAACCCTCTCATAAGGTGTGCTTGAGCCTCTGTCTCCACAGACCTCTAATCATCTCTGAGTGATACAGCCCTGCTCAAGGTCTCAGGCTCCACAGGTGCTTGCTGTGTGACCTTGGGTAAGCCACTTCCCTCTCTGAGCCTCGGCTTTTTCATCCGGTAAAACCGAAGATTGCTCTTTCTTTCCTGAGAGAACTCCTGCTTAGTATGATACCAGTGGTTGTAAAAACTCTAGTTAGTTAGTCTAATACCCTGAGCATTTCAGGGAAGCGCGGGCAGGAGAAAGGGCAACGGTTTCCATCACGCAAGAAGCCCATCCCTGGAGTGAGAATGAAGTGTAGTAACAGATGCCTCTCACTCCACCAAAGGCCGCTTCTCCCCACCCAGGATCCCCTGGCCCTTGGAGCCCTGAGATCAAAGCTCTGCCCGCTCCTGATCATGAAGAGAGACATAAACGTGAAGAGAGAAATCTTAAGTGGGCTTCTAGAACTCATGCATTTACTGGAAAAACAGCAAGAAGTATGGCCGACCATCCTGTGAGTTCACCTTTGAGCTGGCATGGCCCTTGAGTAATATTCAACCTTTCCTCTAAATACTCCAAAAATATTGACTTCCTAAAAACCTTCCAGTTTATTTTACTACTGACTCTCATGCCCTAAGAGCGCTGCTTCATGCTTTTTTTTTTTTTTTTTTTAACTTCTCTTGCAGGTTACTGAGGCAGGAAGCATGGAGAAAGAGGATTTAAGAGTCTGAATAATAATTTTTTTTAAGAAAGAAGGAAAAAAAATCTTATCTCTGCTGCTTCCTGTGTTTTACTTTTGCTCAGTGGCTTCTTCCCACGGCAACTCCCTCTTAAATATCTTAGATCCACGTTCTCCGAGCTTGGATCTTCACTATTGCCCATCACCTCCACTTCGTGTGATCTCCGGCTTGCTCTTATGGCTATTAGAGGAGTTCCTCGTTTTCTTCAGTGCACAGATGAGAAAATTCACAATGCCAGGGGATGGAAGGGCTGTTCAGGATTAAGCAGGGGCTAAGTTCAGGCCAAGGCCCTTGTCATTGTGGGCAAAACTTCACTATCCTCTTGAGAACCACAGGCCGAGACACTGTGCGAGATAAAGTGAACTCTATAAGCAATCCCCCCAAAGACAGCAGTGCCTGAGTGCAAGCTCAGTCATGTCCTGCTCTTAGTGACCTCATGGACTGTCGCCCGCTAGGCTCTTCTGTCCTTCTCCAGGGTATGTTCCCTGGAGAACATTTTGTTCTCCGGGGTACGTTCCCAACCCAGGGATCAGACCCATGTCTCCTGCATCACAGGCAGATTCTTTACCACTGAGCCATCTGGGGAGACCCAAAGCCACCGGACTGTCTCCTAAAAACAAAACAGTGAAAGATGAAAAGCGATGCCTGCAAAGATGGAAACCCTGCCCAGGGCACTGGCTCTGCCTACCTGAAGACTGTTACTGAACATCCTTCAGACGTGCCACTGTTGAAGAATAGTAACTCCCGTGAGCTGTTATTTGAGGAAAAACCAGGCATTCCTTCAGGCTTCCCAGGTGACTCAGTGGTAAAGAATCTGCTTTCCAAGCAGGAGACTCGAGTTTGATCTCTGGGTCAGAAAGATCCCCTGGAGGAGGAAATTGCAACCCACTTCAACATCCTTGCCTGGGAAATCCCATGGACAGAGGAGCCTGATGGGCTACAGGCCATGGGGTTGCAAAAGCGTCGGATACGACTGAGCAACTAAAACAGCAAACACCAACACGGGCATTCTTTCAGACCCTGCTAGAGAAAAGCGGTGAAGATTCTCAGAAGCGGATCAAGCTCACATGGGCTTCTGTGGGCAACTAGCATCTGCAAAGCTATTCTCCCCACTGGGTTGGCAGGTCAGCCAAGGCAAAGTGGAGAGAAGGGAGGGAATGAGAAGCAGGAGGGGCCCAGAATCAGCATTTGGCATCTCTGCCTCCATGGGCGTGTGTCCAGCGCTGGGCTACCGGGAAAGAGCAAAAGTACTTGGTGTTCCTCAATAAACAAGCTTCTTAATCTGAGCAAATAAAAAAGCCACTGGGAGCCCTGACTCGCTCTGAGCAGGCCATTTTCCCAAAGCAACTCTGGTGTGGAATGTGTGTAATTAGGTACCTTCAGGGAGGTGGCCTTGCTATCACTTCCTTTAGTTTATTAACATGGAGAAAGCACCTCTCACCACACCATCAGCTTAAACTGCTGGATCCTAGCAGGCCAAGCCAAGTTAATGGATGAAGTCCCTGGAGAGCCTGCAGGTGCGAGGAAGCAGAGAGCGGCTATGTAGGAAAAGACAGAGGTGTGAAAGCCGAATTTTTGTTTTGTGTTTAGCTAAATGCAATGGCAACCCAGTACTCTTGCCTGGAAAATTCCATGGACAGAAGAGCCTAGTAGGCTACAGTCCATGGGGTCACAAAGAGTCGGACACAACTGAACAGCTTCACAAATGCAATCTAAAAGCAACTTTTAAGATATAAATCAAATTCTTGTTGTCGTTAGCGAAGATCCTTTTTTCTTCTGATTGTCACCTTTCCAAGAAACCATCTTTAATCATTCCCCTTTTTGAATCTTACCACTGTGGCTCACCTCTCAGAAATTTCAGAGATGATTCAGAATTAGTACAGTAGGGAAACAAAATATTTATTTTCTAAGGTCATTACCTTGACAGGCAAAACAAAGCATTTTTTCAATTTCATTCAGAAATACATTTAAAAAAATACATAGACCAATATGGCCTGCCCAAACATATATTTAACATGGTAAATATAAGGAATAAACTGTTTGAATATAAATATCTATAAAAATATAAGTACATCAAAATGTAATCCAACCTCTTCCATGAGCCAATAAAGGAAAATAATTTTACTGCTTTAAAGCATCACCAATGTTTACCCTTCAATATCTCTCCACAACAACCCTATACCATTGTGTTTCCAAAAATCAAGGTAAGTAAGGGAAACTCCTGATTCAATTGATCTTTTCATTTTTCCTTAGGGAACAGAGCTAGTAGATGACCATGAAAACGTTATATCTACTATTGATGCATTAGACAGACTTCCACGAGGCTAGGAATTAGGATGGGGTGCTTTTGCAGGGGAAGAGTTTGGGGAGGCAATAATTAAAGGTGGGAAATGCTTTGTCAGAGTGCAATACGGATGAGGTAGTCTCCTATGCATGAAACTCATTCTGATTTTCAGTAGTAACAGTTTCTCTCAGTTTTGCATTTTACAAATTAGAAAAACAAGTCTTTTTTTTCATTTTTACTCGAGTGTTTGTCCTTCGAGTGTTTTCAATTTGTGCATTCCTTAGAAAAATCTTCACGGGGCTTTGGAGTTTCTCCCTGAAATGTGCCAGGCGCCTGAGTGAGACACAAACACTCCCTTCGGACCCTCTTGGGAACTCCGCCCACAAGTGGAATCTCCTCGCCTCCTCCAGTTTGCAGGCCACTGGGTCTCTTTGCCTTCTTTTCGAGGCCCATTGCCACCCCCATGGAGGAGAGACGGATGAAAACAGTCAGCTCGGATGGAGACAAGACTGGCTGGGGGCACTCCTTAACCTTTCCTGGAATGCTTGCACCCAGGGCGCTGGTTCCCTGCCAGTCTGGAACAAGAAACCGTCTGACCAGGCAGGATGCATTTGCCTCGATCCCAGCCGCGTGGGCAGCGCACAGAGTCAGGCCCAGGGCTCTCCGTGGATGAAGAGCTTCAGACAGGCCCCAAAAACCTGCCCTCAGTGAGCACGGTTGTAGATCACTTTCTTATCTCTATAGAGCTGGGCTTTCAGCTTGGCAACACGAAAAGATGTTTTGATGCTGTTGCTGATGGCCTCCAACCTATTAAAACCAGACAAGAGAAAACAAATTTTTTTTTAGAAAAAATTATTCTTGGGCAAAAGAAACATCTAAAATTAGAATCTGGCCCAAACAAATCTAAATCTGGATCCTCAACTTTCACCCTCAACCATGACCGCGTGCTCCTCTACTAACCTCAAATGAAAATAAACTGCCTCTGCTGCCTAGGGTAAGGCAGGGTTCGGTGAGCAAGGAGAGGGGTGATGCGGTCATATCTACAGGGGCTGGGAGTTAAAGAAATTTTAAAGCACAATTTTAAGGTGGACTAGAGATACTTTCTTCTCTTTTTTAGCCCTATTCCAAGCACTGTTCCAACTCTGGTGGGATTGTACGGAGACAGTTACTCAGCAAAGGTTTCAAATTCTCAATCACATAAGGAATTGAAGTGGGCTTCGAGGGGAAAAGGAATTCGAAACAAGAAGGCCTACAGGCAGGACCCAAAGCAAATGTCTTATGGCAATTAAAAACTATCGTTTTTGCAGGCTTAATGTTTTCTTTGGGTGGGAAGAACAGTAACATTGATTTAATAGTTGATGTAATGGAAACTAATAGAAAAAAATAATAATTTCCAAGTCAGTTCAGAAATGGTGGTTTACATAAAATTGCCGTCTGGAGAAGCACTGTGCTGTGCTCAGTCATGTCCGACTCTTTGCGACCCTGTGGACTGTAGCCCTCCAGGCTCCTCTGTCCATGGGGATTCTCCAGGCAAGAACAGTGGAGTGGGTAGCCATGCCCTTCTCCAGGGGATCTTCCCGACCCAGGAGTTGAACCCAGATCTCTCACATTGCAGGTGGATTCTTTACCAGCTGAACCACCAGGGAAGCCCAAGAATACAGAGTGGGTAGCCTATCCCTTCTCCAGGGGATCTTCCCAACCCAGGAATCGAACCCGGGTCTCCTGCATGGCAGGCAGATTCTTTACCAGCTGAGCTACCAGGGAAGCCTGGAGGAGCACTAGTGGCCTGAGTTCATAAACACGGAGACTTCAAGGTCACATGGGAAGCGCTGAGCTTGGCCCCAGACAGTAGTAAACAACTCAGAAGTCGTCCATGACCTCCTGGCCTGTGCTCAGAACACTTGGATCCTAGAACTTCTTGCCACTGGATTTCTAGGAAAAAGTGCCTCTGACCATGACAGGGAATCATAGACCACAGGACAGATCTGAAAGCAGGACTCCTCCCCGCAGCTTGTAAATTTCAAGATGCTTAGGTTGTGGAAGGTTTATCACTACAGAGCCCCTCAGAGCAACCCTGGGGTGTTACTGATCCAGATCCCAGCTCATGACTGATCAAAAAATAAGAAAGCTGTTGAGAATGAAATTGAGTCTCCATTGAATGCATTTCCCTATTAAAAAAGTAAATAAATAAACCTGAGAAATGACATGTTCTAACTCTCACCAACCCTACTTAATGACTTTAGTTTCCCTTTGGCCATTTGAATAACTGCTATGTTTTTGAAGAAGTTGATTATACATGATTTAAAAAAAAAATAAAATTTCCCTGAAATGATGTTTAATTTCTCAGGGAAAGCTGTAAATATATTGACTCAGAGATGCAAAAACTAGATGTGACCAAATGACAGAGGTGTCCCTAAACAGATTTTTGTTTGGATGAGTGGTGTGTGTGCCAAAGGGCAGCACACTGAATTATGTAAACCACTGTTTCTGAACCAACTTGGGAATTATTATTATTTGGTGTTAGTTTCCATTACATCAAAAAACTTTTGAGAAGGATTCTTTGGCTCTTTTAAGTTTAGAGAACACAGAGATTTCTCTTTCCTCCCTTCCCTTCATATTGTCTTGTAAGCCTTTTTCCCACGGAGGTAAGAAGGACTGGAGACTGTTTATAGGTGAAGGGGACCAGCTGTTTATAAGAGTCTTACCTTCTTGTTTTCCTTCCGACCACGAGCTGCTGCTGAAGACACTTCTCTCCTAGCTTAGGACAGTCTTTTCCTCTCTTTCGGTTGTCCCAGGCTTTCTCCATGGAGTCTTGGTCCCTGCCAAAATACAGGGAGGACATTTCAGCAACAGGAACCCTGGTTGTTCTCAGTGTCTCTGTTGCTTTCTTCAAAACAAGAAGAGAGCATCACGAGAGGAAGAAGGTCAGGAGGCCAAAAAGCTGATCAAAAACAAAGGTGTTTCTACTCACTTGAGCTCTTTTCCTGCTTGGCAAAAATTCTGACATTTCTTGTCTGTCTGGCTAGCACACTGGCATCTCTTCCTGTGGACTGTCGCCTTTGTAGGAAAGAAGTCCTTTAAGGAGCGCTTGGACCTAGAAGGGCTTCCGAGTCCATATGGAACAACGTGCCTATTATGGAAAGAGAGAAACAGAAGATATGAGCATAATTAATCCTCTCCAAAGGCTGCATTCTCTGGGGGCAACCGCCTTCCATTAAGACAGAAGGAGAGCCTGCCACAGCATTTGGTAGTGAAATTTAGAGTCAAAAGTGGTAACAGTCAGGACCACGTGCCCATCAATGGCCCTGAGGGTGTGGACCCACCCGGGAGAAAATCACTTTCTGTAAGTCAATGACATTCCGTGTCAACTCTGGACACAGTTCAGTTTCTTCTTGACACAGCAGCCTTGCTTTTTGGCCAAAACTATGACATTTCTGCTTTGGTATCTGTTTCATATTTTCTTCCTTTTCTCTCTACTTAGTTAACAGCTCTTGGGAGGTGGGGGACTTCCATGCAAAACCATGACTCACATGATTTTGAAAACTGATTTTTCAACTCAAGTGATACATGGATATGCTAAAAGGGGCCCCCAGGGAGGCTGGAGGAAACACACTACCTGGAGCGTGGTTCATGCCATATCTGCACACCTCCGGGGATTTTGGTGATTATCATGTGGCTATAGAGGACTCTTTGCCAGAAGGCTCTCCAGTAATTTCCAATGTGTTCATTATGATTCTCACCCAAGGAGTAAAGTCCTCCCCTTAGAAGTATCACCTTACTAAATATTAGGCCTGCCATGGTTTTTGTTTGGTTTGATTTGATTTTGTTTGGATTTTGGTCATCCTCGCTATAACGGGACTCTGCAGGTACAATCAGTGTGTTTTTGTTTACAGTTCTTTCTGGTGAATGAATTATTTTGCAGGGAGTAAGGGGAGAAACTGCTCTCTTCACTCTGGAGGCAGAAGAGAAATCTGATCAAGGTGTTCCTCCTGCCGTCATGAAACTGGCTTTTCCAAAGGGCAAGGACAAAGGAGTCGAGACACTCAAGTTCCAGGTCTCGCTCCACACAAACTCAACCTTGCAAATGACTTCAACAATCTGGGTCTTAGTTTTTTCCAAAAGTAAAATGGGGAGACAGCCTGTAAGTCTCTGTCATCACTTCTGCCTCTCAAGTCTCTACGCTCCCATGAGAAGCACAGGTTAGACTAACCCACAGATGACCTCAGCAGTGGCTTCTTCAAACCCAGGGAATTCGAGAACATTCACCTCTAGGCCTAATACAAAGATGTTCCCCCCAACCCCCGAGATGCATGACACCCTCTGGAGGGGTGTTTTGCCCACAGAGGCACTTTCCTGTGGTCAGCTGTGCTACCTTCAGAGACCACGCCAGACAATAACCAGAGAAACTGGGGCTCCTGTCTCCCGTGGAGCCAGAGGGGAGAAAGCCTAGCGTAAGGATGCCCTCTAGAGACTCACTCTGGAGTGTTGACCCAGATGATGTCCAGGTGGCAGAAGTAGACACACTCTTTATCCATCAGGGACGAGCAGGAGCAGCGCTTGGACCTGCGGGGTCTCCAGGGCGTGGTGGGAACCGGCCTCTCCCCGCCACTCTCCGCTCCCGTGCTGAGCTCGGTGCCCAGGACTGCTGGGGAGAGAGAGACAGCAGGTCAGAGGGAGGTGTCTGCTCCGAGGTCCCGAGGCACACAGGCCACGGCCTGGGTGCCAGAGCCAGCAGAGCAGGGAAAAGCAGATGAAGCACACCGCCAGCCTCCAGCAAGAAACACAGAGGAAAAAGGATGATTTTTTTTTCCCCTCCCTCCTTAACATGACTTCACCTGTGTCGCCACTGGCTTCTCTGCCTTCAGAGAGATTAAACACGTGCAGGGGAAACAACCGCCTGAAAAGGGACTTACCAGCGCCACGAAGGACGTGGCCTTCAAGGAAATACTTAGAAACACTGCTTATGGGACATTTAGCTTGGCTTCTACACGGAACCGCGCGTAGCCTACCGTGGCTTAAAATGGGCTGATGGCCAAAAGAGCCTCAAACTAAGTCAGTCATACTGTCTTTCCCTAGACTCCAAGCCACTTCCCCAGGCGGGATGACCTTCCATTCAGTACCCACTGCTTCCCACCTTGTGTTAAGGCAGGGAGTAGCTCAGAAGAGCGGCACCTCTAGAACTTGGGTGGAAATCCAGAGCTTTGGGGAGGTGATTGGAAAGAGAGAAGTCAGCTGAACAGGCGAACCCCGGATTGAAAAAGCAGCCGCTCTCGGAACCCAGACAAGGTTCTGTGGGCTTTGGATTCTGAATCCTGGGATCAGGAGGGCGTGCGTGGGATCTACCAGCTCCCCCTTCCTCACAGCAGCCTTGCCTCCTCTTACTGACAAGTTAGCCCTGCAGCTTATCTGCCCAATTTTGTACATTTCAAATGATCAGACACATTCCAGGATTTTCATTCCCTTGACATCCTTTTCTCTTCAGTCGGGGTCACAAAAAGACAAAAAAAGTGCATTGACCCTAGAAAGAGAGAAACGGGCAGATGCTCACACACTATCTAAATCCCTTGGTAGCCGAGATTTATTCTAGCTCCCCTCCCAGGACAGGTGAATAACGCTGGAAATGGAGCTCACACTGTTGTGAGTGCCAAAAAGCTGCCAAAAGAAACCCAAAGTCAATAATGACAAATTTTAAAGAAAACATCTGCTTCGCCCTGAAACCGCCTGGAGGGTTTTTTTCCCCAGACTGTTCTGCAGGTGATTTCAGTGTGCATAAACTGCTTGAATGACTTGAATAAAATTCCTTGGCTCTGAGTTGAAAAGTATGAATATTTTACACATTAACACACTATTAAAACAGTATTTGAATAAGATATAAATACCTATATGTCCTTTTACCTGTCTGAACAGAAAGATTGCAGACACACATTTAAATTACATCTTGTCTTTAAGTCATATTTTTAAAAGCCAAGAAACACACTAGGCAATAATAATCATCTCACTTTAATGCTAGAGGAGCAATGGTCTGCCACAGAGGATTCCCCCCCGCCCCCACCTCTAGAAAACTTCAGCAGCTCTGAGCACTAACTCCCCTGCACTTGATTTCTGAGCGGCAGTTGTAAAACGCAGCGGGAGAAACAGAAGCAAGAAAAGCATTAAGGTGGGAAAAAAGACCAGCATTCAAGGATTTTACAAGTCACCGTGCCTACCTGCTTCTGGAGCTCCTTGGAAAGCCACAAACAGCAGAGCAAAAATCATGGGGAAATAATCCATTCTGGGGTGGGGGCAGATTAAAGGAAGGGTTCAAAATCCTTCCCCCTGCAAACCAAACTCGAAGGGAATAAAAAAAAGAAAAAGTGCAGGAAAAAGAAAAAATCAGCTTCAGTTCTTTCCAAGCGCTTCGGGTTCTCCGGATCTCAAAATGGTACTTCGACCTGATTGCGGTTTAACGGGGAGAAAAAAAAAGAAGTCTCTGCCCTGCAGAGAGGCAGAGCGAGCGGTTCCAGGACGCACGCGGCGGCGGCGGCGACGGCGGCGGCGCGCGGACCCTGGAGGCGCCGGTCCCAGCGCGGAGGCAGGAGCGCGTCTGGCCTGGACAGCTCTCGGCCGGCTTTTTATATTGAACCCCTATAGAGTGGGGGTAAACAGCTCCGATTTTATTCCAGCCCCCAGACAATGTTATTGTGTCATTAGTCACCACCAGGCAACGTGCAGCCGGAGATAAGGCCGGGCTCTAGAGGAAATCACTGCTAACTTCAGAGGCAGACGCCGTCTGACAATTCAGGGGCAGGGCTAAGAAAAAGAAAATACCCATTAGAGAGGGACCTTTGGTAAACCTGCCCGTGCGGCGCGCAGCCGTCTGCTTCCCCTTTGCAAGCTGCCAGCCCCGGAGTTCAGGAATCAGAAGAGGGACTCCAGAAAAGTCATACCATTGGTATGAAAAGTATGAGCTCCAGTTTAAATAGATTGTATTGTTGTGTGCGGGGGGAATTTTTTTTTTTTAATTGTTGTTCGCTTCACTTGCCTTTTATGTCTCTCTGATTCCTTAGTGCTGATCAGACCGGGGGACTCTCTCCCTCCGTCCCCTCTCCCCACCTACTCGGGGTCAGTTTATCTTGGCAGATAGATCCACACACTTTTCTCTGACTTCTGATCCCCCTCCCCTCGAGTCTGTTGGGCTCGAGTTCTTTGCTTCCACAGTGGGAAAGATCGGAGAAGGATTGTCAAGGAAAGGAAGTTGTGTGTGTGTGTGTGTTTTAAAGAAAGAATCCTTTTAGGCACATACCCAATTCTTTCAGGATTGCTGATTAGAACCCCGCCATGAACTTTTTATTTTTGTATCCCCCATCTTCGCTTCCCCGGGTCCCCTCCACCTTGGAGGGGGTGGGGCACCAATCTTAAGAAGTAGGCAGAGAGGAACGCCAGGGGGAGACGGAGAGCTACAGGGGCGGATGTTCAGGACAAAAAGGCCCAGCCTCGGCTTCCAAATAAGTAACAGAAGGCAAGGCAGCCACCTGAGGAGGGAGCTTAGGAAGGGAAGGGCTGACGCCTGACGCAGAAAGCAGGCTGCCCCTCGGAAGAGTCTATGCACTCCCTACCTCGGGACATCTTTTCTGGATCTTTGTTTTCCTTTGGCTTTTGCTTGTAAGTCCAAGGGGTGTCCTTGTGCAGGCTTAGGTGAACATGCCATGCGGGTCGTGTTGGGAAGGAGGAAATGCCCTCATTGAATAGGGGATCAGATAATACCTCACATTTAATAATAATGTGTTTATGTTTTCAAAGCGATTTCCTGTCTCCGTAACTATGACATAGCCCCTGAGGCTCCCACAGGGCAGTTATTCGAGGAGGAGACAGCCTGTTGTCATGTGCAAAGGAAAACATGAAGACAAGACACTTGGCCTTTTCAATTAGCCTCATTTTTCAAGTGAGACAGCCGAGGTGCCCAGAATTTCCTGGCTTCCTCCAAGTCTTCAGGGGCTGCGGCTGAGTTAGGCCCCTAGGATAAATTTACAGCATCTTCCCTGCCCCAGAGAAAGACCTGTCTGTCTCACTCCTGAGGACACCATCAAATAGATGCTTCTTCCATTTCCTCATCTCGTGTCACTCTAAATCCACCTCCACACACCCGCCCTTGGGGAGATTCAAACGAGGATTCATTTCTGATACTTAGGAGAATGCCACAGAGCCACCTCCTCCGCCTGCTCTCTGCTTCCTCTGCTCCAGAATCACAAGGACAGATTTTTGTCCCCACACCCAAGCTGTGGACCTGGGCACACCAGTCTCCCTGGACCTCCTTGGGGGGACAGTGGCAGTACAGTATCAGATCCATATAAGGAGGTCTGTCCCCTAAACCAGCCGTTGAAGAGCTGGAGACGGGGCGGGGTGGGGGCAGTCAGGAACCCTCCCTCCCCGCCCCCCTGGAGAGGCCTCCACCCAGGGCTGTCTGCCTGGGCCCTCTGCCTCCTCTCTGTGTGCTGACCTCTGCCCCGCCCTGGGGGCCAAGGAGGGCACAGCTCCCCTCAGACTGGCTGACACCTGGTAGGGAGCCAGCTCTGGCCAGCATCTTCCCACTTCCTCCCACCAGCAGGACCCAGAAGCACAGAGAAGACCTGAGTGGCATTCGCAGGATCCAAGCTTCCCCCAAGGAGGCAGAGGTGCCCTGGGCAATGTGTCGCGGCAGAAATGTATCCCATTCCCTTTTTTTTTTTAACCTCCTGCAAAATTTAACAAAACATTGGCCACAGTTAGTACCTGCCTGTTCTCCCCCAGAAACGCCCGCCCAGCCCCTCCCAGTCTCTCTGGGTCCAGCCCGGGATACCCTCTGGCAAGGAAGCCCCTCTCTTAACCTCCCCCACTTTGGTGAGGCTGCCCATGTGGGTGCCAGAAGTGCCCAGCAATCAGGTGGAAAAGTGAAGCAAAATGCACCTGCCCACACACCTTCCCACAGCCAGCCCTCCGCTCCTTGGCTGTGTCAGCGGTGACTTATTTACATTATAAATACAAAACGTAGGCAACAGCCTCTGCCCCCTCCCAGCACCCCAGACCTTCTGTTCAAGTCAATACATGGGGTCTCAGATCCAGGAGGGTCCCATGGTTCCAAAACCCATTCAGGCCCCATCTCTTTGAATCTGAAGTTTCCAGGATGCACACGGCCGTGAATGTGTGTGTGTGTTTCCATTTTTCTTTGTGCATCTTGGGGAATGGCTGTGTCTGTCCTCCCGCCTTGCTTACTGGAGGAGGAAGTGGGAGCCCCTTCCAAGTGCAGAGAAGGCAGCTATCTGCAGGGCAGCTGCCCAACAAAACATTTTGCCAAGAAGCAAGAGTGGGAGGGAGGAAGAACCCCAACAAACCAGTTTTACAAGCTAGATGCTGCCACTGCTTCTCCCCCTGAAGGCTGCTGGGGAGGGAGAAGGAGAGGAGAAGGTTAAAGTCGCTGGACAAAGTAAGAAAAGGGGAGATCCCACCGCCCTCCCTAGGCCCCAGGCTCCAGCCCAGCCCTCCAGAACCTAGCAGGTCAAAGGCTCTTTGCAGCCACAGTCCAGCTCAGAGAGGAAAGGGAAGAGAAGGGAGAGAGAGGTCAAGAAGATGGCTTTTCTCCCCCAATAGAATAGTTTTCTGTTGCTGTTCTTGTTTTTGATGTTACACTTGAACACTGGAAACTATTTGATAAAGCTATTTTTTGTGTATGTGTTTCTTTGTGTATCTTTTGCTAATGTATTAATAGATAGCTATAAATAAAACACCCTGCTCCCCAAATACAGATGCTACACAGTAGCAAAGGGTACTGTTTTTAGCACTCCTCAGCTTTGCTCTTTCTCAACTTTTGCGTAATAAAATTTGCAACTTTGCCAAGCCAGTAAATTGGGGGTGAGAAGTGGCATTGAGCTCAGCGAAAAAAGAACGGCCGTTAGGTGGCTGGGCGAGCGAACGAGGAGCAGGGAGCTGATTTTGTGTGGGCTCGGTGAAGCTGTCCAGGCCACCAGTTCAGTCATGTATTGTTGACTGTTTTAAGTTCCTACTTTGCATAGCACTGTTATGAAAGACTGCACTGCAGGCGTTACCCTGTGACATATTACAACCTCCGGGAGTCATGAACAAACAGCTTCTCCTTCTGTCAAGATCTAGTGGTATTTAGCACAGGAAATAGGATGGTGCTCCAGAGAGCTTCATCCTATGCATCTGAAAACATAGAACATGAGAGTCGATTGATATGATAGATGAATGCATAATGGTGTGGTGTATAGATATACATGTACTAACTCCACGTGTATATAATGGAATACTACTCAGCCATAAATGAAAACATGGCTAGAATGAGAGGGTATTATGCTACGTGAAGTAAGTCAGACAGAGAAGGAAAATGCCACGTGACTTTATTTACACATAAAATCTTAAAAACAACAAAACAAAAACAGGCTGATGGATGCAGACAGCAAGCTGGTGGTTGCCAGAAGGGAGGGAGGAGAAGGCTGAGTCTAATAGGTGAGGGAGATTGAGAAGTACAGACTTCCACTTGTGGAATAAATAGACCATGCGGATTTAACGTACACCACAGGGAATATGGATAACAGTCACTTTGGTAATAACTTTGTATGCTGACAGATAGTAATTGGACTCATCATGGTGATCATTTTGTAATGCATAAAACTATCAAATCACTATGCTGTTCACCTGAAGCTAATATAAGACTGTAATACAGGTATTTGAAATGTAATATCTACAAAAGAGAAACAGATCCACAGACTCAGAGGATGAACTTCTGGTTACCAGGTGGGAAGGATTGGGGAAAGGGATAGTTAGGGAATTTGGGAGTGACATGTACACACTGCTATATTTAAAATGGATAACCAACAAGGACCTACTGTATAGCACAGGGAATTCTGCTCCATGTTAAAAAAAGAAAAAAAGATTTCTTGTAGAATGGTGGTTTCAGGAGATGGAGGTGAAGCGGATGAGGGAAATGGGAGTGATATTGGTCAAAGGATATAAACCTAGAAAATGAGTAAGATCTGAGGGTGTAGTGTGTAACCTGGTGAATATAGTCAACAATATTGCATTCTATGGCTGAAAGTTTCTAACAGAGTAGATCTCACATGTTTTCACGGCAAAAATAGAATGGTAATTATGTGATGTAATGAAGGTGCTAGCTAACTCTACCTTGGTAACAATTTGCAACATATAAATGTATCAAATCAACACACCATCCCCCTTAAACTTACACAGCTTTATGTGTCAACCATGTCTCTATTTGAAAAAAAGTTTCTTTTGCACCTCATATAGAATGGCAAAAAAAAATAAGCCAAAGTTCCATCCTCATTATCAACTTCTGTGTAATAAAAATCCTTTGGTATCCTGCTGAAATTGATAAAGCTACCCTAAGAAAGTATCAAGAAAAGGATTCATTTGAAACTCATTTTCATATTAGAAATCAGGAAGCTGCCTAGTATTCAATTTCATGTGCACATGTGATAACAGGTCCACATGGCTGCCAAAATGTTATTCTAAGCATTTTGTGCGTTCCAGGTTCAGTTCAGTCCAGCCACTCAGTCGTGTCCAACTCTTTGCAACCCTATGGACTGAAGCATGCCAGGCTTCCCTGTCCTTCACTAGCTCCCGGAGTTTGCTCAAACTCATGTCCATCGAGTTGGTGATGCCATCCAACCTTCTTACCGTCTATTGTTCACTTCTCTTCCTGCCTTCAGTCTTTCCCAGCATCGGGATCTTTTCCAATGAGTCAGTTCTTCGCATCAGTATCGGCCATCAGTTATGGCCAAAGTATTGGAGTTTCAGCTTTTGCATCAGTCCTTCTAATGAATATTCAGGATTGATTTCCTTTAGGATTAACATGTTGGATCTCCTTGCAGTCCAAGGGACTCTCAAGAGTCTTCTCCAACACCACAGTTTAAAAGCATCAATTCGCTTTCTTTATAGTCCAACTCTCACATCCATACATGACCACTGGAAAAACCATAGCTTTGACTAGATGGACCTTTGTTGGCAAAGTAATGTCTCTGCTTTTTAATATGCTGTCTAGGTTGGTCATAACTTTTCTTCCAAGGAGCAAGTATCATTTAATTTCATGGCTGCAGTCACCATTTGCAGTGATTTTGAAGCCTCCAAAATTAAAGTCTCACTGTTTCCATTGTTTCCCCTTCTATTTGCCATGAAGTGATGGGACCAGATGCGATGATCTTAGTTTTCTGAATATTGAGTTTTAAGCCAGCTTTTCCATTCTTTTCTTTCACTTTCATCAAGAGGCTCTTTAGTTCTTCTTTGCTTTCTGCTATACGGGTAGTGTCATCTGCCATCTGCGTATCTGAGGTTATTGATATTTCTCCTGGCGATCTTGATTCCAACTTGTGCTTCATCCAGTCTGGGATTTTGCATGATGTACTCTGCATATAAGTTAAATAAGCAGGGTGACCATATACAGCCTTGATGTACTCCTTTCCCGATTTGGAACCAGTCTGTTGTTCCATGTCCAGTTCTAACTGTTGCTTCCTGACCTGCATACGGATTTCTCAGGAGGCAGGTCAGGTGGTCTGGTATTCCCATCTTTTTAAGAATTTCCCAAAGTTTGTTGTGATCCACACAGTCAATAAAGCAGAAGTAAATGTTTTTCTGGAACACTCTTGCTTTTTCGATGATCCAACGAATGTTGGCAATGTTCCAAGTTCAATGACTTCCTATTCACAGGTCAACAGATAGACATAAGATTAATAAACTCCACTAGGGACACAGCAGCACCAGGGACAGTCATTGACGATAATCAAAAAGACAGTCACTGAGGTGGGAAAGATAAATTTAAAGTGAAAGTTTCTCAGTCATGTCCGACTCTTTGCGACCCCATGGACTATAAAGTCCATGTTTATAGACTGTATAGTCCATGGAATTCTCCAGGCCAGAATATTGGAGTGGGTAGCCTTTTCCTTCTCCAAGGGATCTTCTCGACGACCCAGGAATCAAACCGGGGTCTCCTACACTGCAGGTGGATTCTTTACCAATTGAGCTATCAGGGAAGCAGGGATATGGTGATCCTAGAATAATTCAAGAGCTAATCATGGAAAGAAAGAGGCTAAATGAATATTTTAAAGAATAGCAAAGAGGTCTTCAGAGATGAGAGGGGTTAGGAGCTGTGGCAAAGGGGCTAAGAATGGGCAGAGAATGTTAGCAAGATGGGTTGGTTACCGAATTTACAGTTTCATTGGCTCTAACGATTGATGATGATGTTAAGAGAGCAAGATTGTCCAGGTGACCTATGAAGGTAATGCTAACGTCTCGGCGACGTGCCAGCTTAAAGTTCAACGTCTGCAGGGCTCACACTGCGACATCCTCAGGATGCATACGGGGCACACACACACAAAAAAAGCCACAGAAGCCGTGAGGAGCTCCTTCCTAGTGAACCCACTGATTCTGACAGTCTGTGTATGGACTATGTCAGCACTCAGTTCAGTTCAGTTCAGTCGCTCAGTCGTGTCCGATTCTTTGCGACCCCATGAATCACAGCACTAGTTCTGGATTTTATTTGTATTAGAAAAATATTAAATGAGTTAAAATTATTCCCACATTTTGCAAATCTCCTTTTTTTGGACTCGGTCATTTGCAGGAAGGGAAAGTCTTCACTATAGAGTTAGTTTATTAGCCATTCAGTCGTGTCCAACTCTTTGTGAACCCATGAATGACAGCCCTCCAGGCTCCTCTGTCCAGGAGATTTCCTAGGGCAAGAATACTGAAGTGGGTTGCCATTTCCTTCTCCAGGGGATCTTCCCAACCCAGGATGGATCCTGGGTCTCCTTTACCATCAGAGCCACCAAGAGTTTTAGGAACGTTCTCTGACCACCTGCATTTCTTCTCATCCCTTCCTTTCATGAGAAAAGATTTGGTACAAGGATTATTTTTATTATTTTCATCAGATGCCCACCTACAAGTAATTCAGCTTTCCCTCTTTAAACTAGGATTTTGATGGAAGAACATTTCTCTTCCAATAACATGTTTTCTTAAATATGAGTAGGCATGGATACTGGCTGTCATCATAGGGGGAAAAATTGGGGAAAAGAGGGTTACTTATTTACAGGGGCATTTGGATTCATCTTAAAATGCTAATTCAATTTCACAAGTTCCAGAATGTATCTAATGCTAAGGGTTTGTTTGATTTGGCATTTCCACTTCTTTAGTTTGTTCTATTGATGGGGAAAAAAAGAAAAAGCTTTTTGGACGGGTTACAAGAATAATTTTCCTGGAAATTGATGTCTTTAAATTCTTTTTTTCTGTGAAGCTTAAAAAACATCCATATACTTTTTGTTCATATTCAGTTCAGTTCAGTCACTCAGTCATGTCCAACTCTATGCGACCCCCATGGACTGCAGCGTGCCAGGCTTCCCTGTCCATCACCAACTCCCAGAGCTTGCTCAAACTCATGTCCATTGAGTTGGATGCCATTCAACCATCTTAACCTCTGTCGTCCCCTTCGCCTCCTGCCTTCAGTCTTTCCCAGCATCAGGGTCTTTTCCAATGAGTCAGTTCTTTGCATCAAGTGGCCAAAGTATTGGAACTTCAGCTTCAGCATCAGTCCTTCCAATGAAGATTCAGGACTGATTTCCTTTAGGATTGACTGGTTTGATCTCCTTGCAATCCAAGGGACTCTCAAGAGTCTTCTCCAACACCACAGTTCAAAAGCATCAGTTTTTCTGTGCTCAGCTTTCTTTATAGTCCAACCCTCACATCCATACATGACCACTGGAAAAATCATAGTTTGACTAGACAGACCTTTGTTGGCAAAGATAATGTCTCTGCTTTTTAATATGTTATCTAGGTTGGTCATAGTTTTTCTTCCAAGAAGCAAGTGCCTTTTAATTTCATGGCTGCAGTCATCATCTGCAGTGATTTTAGAGCCCAAGAAAATAAAGTCTCTCACTGTTTCCATGGTTTCCCCATCTATTTGCCATGAGGTGATGGGACCTCAGATGCCATGATCTTTGTTTTCTGCATGTTGAATTTTATGCCAGCTTTTTCATTCTCCTCTTTCATTTGCATCAAGAGGTTCTTTAGTTCCTTTAGCTTGTTCATTTTATTTAATATTTATTGATTATTGTCTTTCTCTGACAGTAGTTTTTACTAAGGACAGTGAAATAAGTCAAAAGGCTTTGAAGGACATTTCTTTCCTACACACAATTCACAAGAGCAGAGAATGTGAAGTGATGCCATTGTGTCTGCTGCTACCTTCTTATGTTGATTTATTGTGGAGAAATACAGGGAAGAGATAAATGGAACAAAATGAAAGCTTTTAGGAGATGTCTGCTTTTGGCTGAATTTCAGGCTATAGCAAGACTCCAGGGAAAGCAGTGTGGAAGACTATTTTTCTGTTGTTGACTTACAATATTATATTAGTGTCAGGCATACAACATGGTATTTGGGCTTCCTTGGTGGCTCAGACCATAAAGAAACCGCCGCAATGCAGGAGACCAGGATTTGGTCTCTGTGTCAGGAAGATCCTGTGGAAAAAGGAATCCCACTCCAGTATTCTTGCCTGGAGAATCCCATGGACAGAGGAGCCTGGTGGGCTATAGTCCATGGGGTCACAAAGAGTCGGACACGACTGAGTGACTTATACTTTCACTACAACATAATGCTTCCGTATTTTTATAGACTACACTCCGTTTAAAATTATAAAGTATTGGCTATATTTCCTGTGCGGCACGATATACCCTTATAGCTTATTTAATTTGCTGAAGTATAGTTCTTTCCAATATCGTACTGATTTCTGCTGTGCAGCTCGGTGATGAAGTTATACGAATATACGTATTAATTTTCATATTCTTTCCCACTGGGGCTTAATTACAGGACATTGGATATAGCTCCCTGTGCTGTAGAGTAGGACATTGTTGTTTATCTGTTCTCCGTGTAACACTTTGCATCTGCTCATCCCAAACTCTCAATCCATCCACCCTCCAGATCCTCTCTGCCGTGGCAACCACAATCCTGTTCCCCTGATCCTTGTGAAGACTCACTTTAAGAGGAGGAAGAAGAGGAGGAAGACGAAAGGCCTCAATCCTGTGGCCCAGTTCTCAGCCCTCCTCCTTCCTGGGATGTGAGGGAAGCAGGGAGCATTAGTTAGAGAATCTTGAAACTGATAATGTTCATGTAAAGCACGTTATCTTGCTACAAAGTGGAAAAGATTTGGGGAACTGCAAAGTAGCTTGTTTAAAGACTTTCTTCCAAAGTTGTTTCAAGACTAGTCAGGGAGGGCTAACATTTGCTAGATTAAAGCCTTTTACAGCATTGTTTCTTTCTGGCTGTTCTTTCTCCCCCAACATCCATTCTATTTTTGTACATTATCTGGAAGAAACTATCTTTTTGGACTAATGACCAGGTCTCTGCACGAGCCGCCTCCTTTTTCTCAATTCTCTCCCATCACCTCCCCGTTCCAAGGAGCATTATGCCACTTGATTGTGACTTGAATTCCACAAAACGGGCCACAGAGTATAACTCCCACAGCACACGTTTCCCACCAAGCACCCACTGCTCCTGTTTGATTAGTTAATATCTGTCTATTTATCTAGGTTAAAACATGGATTCCCCCCCACCACCACCACCACTTTCAAAGGAGGACTGGAAAACACCTAGGACAGTTTAATCCTAATATACTTGTTAGTTTCTTTCCATCAAATCTATACTTACTTTATTCCTTTTGCTAAGGTGATAAGAGTTCAAAACCCTAGTGACATGATCTAGAAAGGATAAATAATTAATAAATTCTTGGTAATTTTTCACAGACTTCCTTCCCTTCCAAAGAACCCTAAATCTGAAAAGTACAGCTGCCCTTGAAATAGCCACCACCCTCCACAGTAAGAGCAGAAGAATAAATAACACACTGGAAAAAGAAAGAATTTAAGGATGGAAAATGACCCAATCTAGAATTTAGCTGGAATGCCAAAACACAAGGATACCCAATTCTTTGGAAAGTGAAACTCAATGATATCGTGGTCCAAATGTAATTTATACAACTTATCAGGAACTAGTATCAACTGAACAACCCCTCACTCAGATAAAGTATTTAGTCTCTGTCTGCCTTTTCCCAATGTAAAATGACAAAATATTACCTGCTGCTTATCTCAAGATGCTGACATGAAAGTTTGACTGAGGCTGCTTAGTTGAGACAAGATGTCAATTGGACAGGTTTAATTAGTGAGGTATACAGAGATCCACGTCAATTATTCTGAAGTCAAGGATTCAGATAGGAAAAAAAAAAGAGCAAGACATGATCAAGATTCAATGTAAATAAGAAGGAAAGAAAAACAGAAGAATAGTTTTATGTAAGCTCTGTTCCTAACAAATAATGGCAAATATTTTCATTTGAAAAGTCAAGAAGGGAAAAAACACTCTGAAACACAGAAGACCATGTACACGGATGTTTGAAAAAGAAGAAGGAAGGATGAAGCAATCATCATAAAGGCATGGTTTCTAGACTGAGTGTATGCAATCTCGGTTCTCGCTGAAAATTTAGGATTCAAGCTATGCCAAGGGCAGTGGAGAAAACATGGCTTGTAGATATCTAAAGTAGAAAAAAAATGATCAGAGGATAAAACCTCTTTCACTTGAAAGGACTGTAATTGTTTCTTTATGCAGGATGGAATTTGTTATAGATGTTTTATATCAGCTTGCAAAGATGCTCAACTATTATATATAAGCAAAACACAAGATGCCTTAAGTGAAATGATAGTGAATGCAAAGTTTCAATTTTCTCATATATGAAAATGTGTTTAAAAACATCAAATACTATTTAAAATAGTAGCATATGTAAGCTGTTCTAAAGTATGAAATTATTAATAATGAAAATATGCTATTAATAAGACCAAGTTATTATAGATGATAAAGAAATGTTCTCTATTGGTCTTTTATATTATTAAAAGTCACAAAAGCAGAGCGGTACTACTCATCCTTACTGAGAACACAGGTATTAACAGAACTTTTTACTACTCTGCTTGAGTGTTTTTGCAAGTTTCAACTCATTGCAGAAGCTAGCTTTTCTTTTATTTTATTGCAAAGTTTTTTGTTCACAGACAGACTAAAGCCATCTGTCCTTGGTTAGATTCCTCTTCTTCCATTTTTACGTAGATTTTTTTTTGCTAGCAACTCCAATAAGACTTCTTCCTGGTTTATTATACAAATGCCTTTTTCCTTTTTTATCAGGATGGCTTCAGATTGGACTTCTCATAGTTAATTAAGCCATATTTTTTAGCCTGCCATTCTTCTTAAACAATTTCCCTTTTAACAATCTTGGAAGTTAACACCTAATTTTTACTGTAAGTTTGGAGTCGACTTTCTGGAAACTAGTGGTTTGTATGGGCTCATTCACGATTTCCCTGCTTACACTTTTGATAGGAGTAGTAGGTTGCAGTTTCATTTAAGGCTCTTCAGCATTTTTATTTCACCAGTCATATTTCTTATCCAGTTCAGATTTTCCTACTGGCATCTTGCTGAGAAATGAGAGCAAGACGATGTAAAACGAAAGACAAGAGGAAATCGGGACTCATACTCCCTGACTTAGCAAAATTTATCCCAAACCAACCCAACTTTGCTCTCTCTGAGCCCTCCTCCCATCCTTCCAGCTTCCCAGGAGTGAGAGCACTCATTTCAGCTCATATCTTGGTTTACAAGCTCCTTCACCCTCCATCCCGACACTTCATCTTCTAGTTCTCAGCTTTAACTGACCTCTAGCTTTAAACTCAAACTGACCCATCCCTCAGGCAGACACTGCACTGCTCCAGGGAGCTTCAGGAGTGGATAGATAAATCTGCCCTTCCCAGTCCATTTCTAGGGACCACAGGACCATGGTTCTAGAATGTTCCTCTTCCTCTTCTCTTTGCCTCTGGTACCCTATATTGCAATTTTTAAAAGAACTTTTTATTTTATATTGCAATATAGCCCATTAACAAGGTTGTGACAGATTCAGGTGAACAGCGAAGGGACTCAGCCATACATAAGCATGTCTCCCTTCTCCCCCAAACTCCCCTCCCATCCAGGCTGCCACACAGCATGGAGCAGAGTTCCTTGCGCTCTGCAGTAGGTCCTTGTTGGTTATCCATTTTAAATATAGCAGTGCGGACATGTCCATCCCCAACTCCCTAACTTTAAAAAGCAGTGAGCTTGAATTGCAAATAGAATTTGCACTGGTGAGTTAAAAAAAAAGAGTACACACACAATTCCTGTCTCTTTAGATCTTTAAGCCAAACAAGTAAACAGATAAAATAAAAATTGACAAATATGGCCAAAAGCTATACAGGCAGAGACTCTGATGGTTTTGTGACACTAAATTGGGAGTTTAGCTGCAAGCACTGCAAGAGAAAGAAGGAGAATATAAAAACAGAAACATTCAGGTGGAAACGCAGTATTCTTTCAGAAAGCAAGCCAAGTGTTTAACTTTATAAAGGATGCAAGGAATCAAGCTGATATTTGCAAAAGGTTTTTTAATATAGAATTTGAAGGAAAAGTAAATATGTGGTGTGAGTGACTAGCCTCCTAAGGGAGAGTGGCCAGGGGTTAAAGACCTTTCGGGACCCAAAGGAGTTGCCCCAGCAGTGCTGTGCAAGGACAAAGACCAGCAGACCACCGCGCCTTCTGGACCTCACAGAGTTCAGGAAAAGGAGAGGGACTGACCAGCTACCCAGTGGCCTGAGAAGGCAGAGATCCCCCAGAATTGATGTGCTGTGCTGAATTTTAATTCAGAGCAAATATTCCACGCAGTTACCTTGGTAATTGTTGCAAATAATAAGGATTGCCAAGAAACTTTGTGAGCTGTGAGCTGTCAAGCCTAACTACACCAACAGAGTGTGTCGGGGAGAAGCTGGGGTCGGTTTCTCCTCCTAGGTACTTTGTAGCCAGTTTTGGAGACAAAATGCAAACCAGTTAATTTTTAAAGTCATTAAGTGTTCCAGTAAAAAAATTCATGCAGGGGAAAGTAAATAAACAGCCAGGATTATAATAAAGGGATGATCTGAATTTTAATGCATAACTAAGTTCCAGTCCCTCTTTCCTTATCACTCCAGATAACCAAGCATCCAAAAATAAGAACCACGTGTCAGTCTTCCAAATGCTGCCGGAATGGCAGAGCGGCAGGAAGCACAGGATGTCTAGAATTCCAGTAAATCCCATCTCCACTTCCTCCCGAATTCCATTTCTGCCTCTGGAAAAAGCAGATGGGAACCCCAAGCTCGGGACCCTTGGCGTCTATCACCCTATTGTCTTCCGAGATCTTCAACCTCTTGGGCTGATCCAACTCTTTCTCTTTCACAAGCATCTCTTCCTCCACCATCTCCTGAAATATTGGAATTTCCCTGAGGTCCTGCCCTTGGCTTTTTGCTTTTCTCACCAACAGATACTTTCTGGGCAATTCCATCCTTTTTTTTTTTTTTTTCCTTTGTCGTCAGTACCTCTATAAACTGACCACTCCTAAATTTGTTTCTTGCTAATTATACGACCTTGGGCAAGCCATTTATCCTTTTCATTTTCCATTTCCTCCTCTCACAAGAGTGGTACTTAATCACTAGTTGTTATAAGAACTGAGCTCCTGTCTGTCGAGCACATAGAATGGTACCTGGCACACAGTTAATGCTCAATAAATGTTAGCTACTGTTTTATCAGCATCCTCCTAGGGGCCTGAGCCAGCGAGGCGCAAGTCATCTTTGCCGCCTCTGTCTCTCCCACCCACTCCTCCCCAGTTGCATCCCTTCTGTGTCCTGGAATCACTGCCACTCCATCCTTGCTCAACAACCTCATGACCAGTCGCCTGTCTCCAGTCTCTTTCTTCATAATCCATTCACCACACTGCAAGACAATGAGCCGAGATCAGCTTTTTTTATAACTTACTAGAAGTTCCAATAAAAAGTGTCATGGGGAGAAAATTAGGCTGAGAGCCAGCATCATATTCGGGGGATCATAGGAACCAACCTGTGTTGCAAGGTCCCCGTCCTTCATCCTTTATCATTCCAGACAATCAAACTCAAACAAAACTCATCACATGCCTTTATTCAGCATGCTGAGATTTACTTTCATGAAATGCAAAATGAATCTTGTACTTTTCTTCTATTTCAAGCCTTTGCTGCTTTCCCACAGCCATCAAGATAAATGGGAAGTCTTTAAGATGGCCTTGCCTCCTATCCTTACATATTTGAGCAGTGTCCTTGAACTTGTCAAGCCCTCTCTTGCTTCTAGCAGCTTTCCTGTGTTTCTCTCCTCTCCCTGCAGTAAAGCTGTCTCTACAGTTCTGCACCAGTGTTTCAAAACTTATTGTGAATGACACCTCCTTAGGGAAGTCTTGGTAAAGTCCACTCCCCCCACATACGTATTTACCCAGCTTGCTCTGACTGCCTGGTTGAAGGCTTGGCACCCTTCAGCTGAGATTAAGCAGAGGTGCCCCTCCTAAGAGCTTCTGCATAACAACTCTGTACAGAGTTCTTGCATAATAGTTATTACACCCAGTCATAATCACCAGTTGTTCTCCTGCCTCACCTTCTAGACTGTAAATTCCTTGGCGTAAAGGAATGTGCTTTATTCATCTTTGTTTCCCAGCCTTTGCCTAGTAACTCACTTTTAGAAGGTACTTGGGAAAATCAGATTTTTAAGCACAAGGTGAGTTCATGATGCACATAAAGTTCTTAACACAATGTCTGCACAGTCTCAGGGTTCCCTTCTCTTTCCCCTATTGGAGCATGCCAGCTGGCAAAAAAAATTTCCCTCCTAGAAATTGTTGTGAAACTATCAACATCTTTGTGTAAATAACAAAACTCTCTGTGTACTAGGATTCTTCTTGTATGCATATACAGGCTCGATCACACGCACACATACACACACCCCCCAACACACAAGCCAAACCCCTTGCACTCCAAGTCCTCACTTTATACCCTAACCAGCTAATTAGGAAGAGTGCTAATTAACAAGGGAACCAACACATGTTGGTTCCTTGGGTGGGAGGCCTCTGCCTTTCAAGTGCCTCCTACAACTTTCCCAAAATAGCATTTGTTTATCCTTCCTGAAGGCATTTACCCTGGACCTTGCTATGAAGGAACTGGGGGAAATTTTCTGTTTTTATGAGTTATCATATTCATGGTCAAGTCCAAAGGTGGGGTGAAAAGTGAATTTTGGTTACAGCAGAGGAGAAAAATACTAACTGTAGATCTCCTGTGTCAAGTGAACGATGTCTATTTTAATTAGGATTTTATAACAAAAGAAATATATGTAACCAAGCCAAGTCTCTCTCTTCAAGGATTCATGCCAAGACTCTGTCCCATCCCTCTCCTGCCTCCTGAGTGAGAGGTGGCTTCAGGGCCAGTGATGACTCACTGGGACAATACTGTCTGTCTGCTCGTGTGACTCTTAAGGAAGCCTAAGTGCAAAGAGGGGAGCGGGGTGCCAGCAGCAGGCAGTTAGGCTCAGGGCTCTGAGCCCAGTGGTCCACCTATAAGCAAGAGCTCTTGGGGGAACTCCATGGATACCACTGCAGGGGCTCTTGGGTTAGAAGTTTTTTTAATTTTTTTGGTTGTGCTGGGTCTTCATTCTTATGCACAGGCTTTCTTTTGTGGCTTTTCTCTTATAAGCTTCCCTTGTAGTTCAGTTGGTAAAGCATCTGCCTGCAGTGCAGGAGACCTGGGTTCAATCCCTAGGTTGGGAAGATCCCCTGGAGAAGGAAATGGCAACCCACTCCAGTATGCTTGCCTGGAGAATCCCATGGACAGAGGAGCCTGGAGGGCTGCACTCCATGGGGTCGCAAAGAGTGGGGCACGACTGAGCGACCAGCACTTACTTACTTCTCTTGCGATGAGCAGGGGCTTCTCTTTGTTATGAATCACGGGCTTCTCACTGCATTGATTTATCTTGTGGAACACAGGCTCCAGGCTTCCAGGCTTCAGGAGTTGCAGCACGCAGGCTTGGTAGTCCTAACGCACGGGCTTAGTTTCTCCAAGGCATGTGGAATCTTCCCAGACCAAGGATCGAACCCATGTCCCCTGCTTTGCCAGGTGGATTCTTACCCACTGTACCACCAGGGAAGTCCAGGATGGAAGTTTCTGAAGGTTGCCTGGCATCTTGGCATATCACTAAACGTTTCGATCTGGAAGGAAATTGACTAGTAACTTATACAGTTTACATCGTGGGTCTTTAAGGCTATACATACCAGCACCAGAAGAAAAACTTCAAAAGTTTTGAGTAGTCAGAATCCAGCCCTCCCACCAAAGAACCAGAAATTATTCCCTAATCCCAAGGTAAAGAGACAATACGGAGAGTGAAAATACAAAGCCTGGGTGGAGGCTATGGCCATCCCACCCTGAACACGCCCAGTCTTGTCTGATCTTGGAAGCTGAGCAGGGTCAGGCCTGGTTAGTACTTGGATGGGAGAAAGCCTGAGTGAAATCCTAGATCTGACATGCACGGGCTGTTTTCTTCGACAGTTAGCCTCTCTGAGGCTCAGTTGCCACAAGGACCTGGGAGAGACCTCCCTAGCTAGGATGGAAGTCAGTGAGACAAAGATTGCAAAGCTCCCCACACAGCGCCTGGCCAAGAGTAGGTGGGGTGATGATTTTAGTACATCCTGGAAATACTTATACAATGTCTCTTATGGACCAGGCTGTGTTCTAGATGCTGGCAATACATTCAATAACCACACAGCCCCTGAACACATATCCTTAAATTCCAACTGAGGGAGAAACACAATTAGAATTTGGGCTGAAATGAAATCAACACTTCGGACTGTCTCATTACTTCCCAGGAACACCCCTTTCTGTGGCTTTGCCCTGCAGGTCAGCAGAGCCGCTACCGCAGCAATGGGACGGTCTGCCTTTTACCTTACAAGGAAGTCATCACAGTTTTCCAGCGTCTCAGTGGGTATCTTTCATGCCGGGATCCCCATTAAATAAACAAGAGCAATTTAGGGACCTATGATAATAACTGGACCAACACCGTCCCAGGACTTTACTCCCAACAACTCTCCTCTGCCTCTTCTTCCATCTCGCCAAGCTCCCTGTCTCTTCACTTGTTTTTGTCTCAAATCTATCTTTCGTGCCCAGGCCCCTAAGAGCACAGCTCAACAATTACGAGCTCGCTTTTCAGCCTTGACGTTTGTTCTGAATTATTTTCCGTGTATCAGTATGAAAATGCAGGAGGCGGTCACATGAATTGTCCCTGACTCTAGATTGCTTGCTCCCCTAACCGAGGTCCAGATTCCATCTCCTCCTCCTCCTCACCGCCCCCTGCCATCCCAAATGTGAAAGTGTGAGCTCAGATGATGTCTCTGATATCTGCCTCCCTTTTGGTACTAGTCAGTTTTCTAGGAAAATCTTCTGTCAAGCAGTGACCGGTTTCTGAGTCACTGGGAAGGGATGGAAAGGGTTCCCTCAAGCTTATACCCATCTCAGTTTGTTTCTGTTCCCCATTCCCCTATGACATATTTATTGAACTTAATTTCTTCATTTCTTAATTTCTTCAACTCTCACCTAGCTTAGTCATTTAGAGTGTTTAAACACAATTAGTTGCTACCATGGGGACAGACAGCAAATATAACCAGGGCATAACTGTCACCTGGAGGGATATTAAATGAGGAGGGTGGTATATTATTTTACCAAGACTGCCATTACCAAGTGCTGCAGAGGGGTGGGTTAAAGATGGTGATGGGTGGGCTGGCAGTTCTAGAGTCGAGACCTCGAGGCTGAGACGTCTGCAGGGTGGTGGGGGAGAGGCCTCTCTCCTTGGCTTGTGGCTGGCTACCTTCTCACTGTCCTCGCGTGACCATCCCTCTGAGTGCACATGCCTGATGTCTCTGAGCGCCCGGTCCCTCTTCTTATAAGGACACGAGTCACTGGGTTAGGACTTTGCTGTTGTTTGGTCGCTCAGTCGTGTTCGACTCTTTGCAACCTCATGGGCTGCAGCACCCCAGGTTTCCCTGTCCTTTTCTGTCTCCCTGAGTTTGCTCGAGCTCACATCCATTGAGTCAGGGATGCCGTCCAACCATTTCCTCCTCTGCTGCCCTCTCCTCCTCCTGACCTCAATCCTTCCCAGCATCAGGGTCTCTTCCAGTGAGTCGTCTCTTTGCATCAGGTGGGTTAGGACCCTAACAATCCTGTCTTACCTTAATTACCTCTTTAAAGCCTTATCTCTAATTACAGTTTCAATCTCAGAGAAGGAGAAATACTGTGTGACTTCTGTTTTGTGTGGAATCTAAAAAGAAATGATACAAATGAAGTTACTTACAAAACACAAAGACACTTAGAGAAAAAACTTACGGTTGCCAGGGGGAAGGGATAGTTAGGGAGTTTGGGAAGTGTGTTCATATACACACTGCTATATTCAAAATGGATAATCAACAAGGACCTACTGTATAGCCCATGGACGTCTACTCAGTGTTACGTGGCAGCCTGGATTAAGGAGGGTTTTAGGGGAGAATGGATACATGTATGCGTGTGGCTGAGACCCTTCGCTGTTCACCCGAAACTGCCACAACATTGTTAACTGGCTATATACCTCAGTATAAAATAAAAAGCTTAAAGTTGAGGGAAAAAAGCATAATAAATAAATACCATCACATTCTGACTAATGAGGAGGGGTAGGGCTTCAGCATATGAATTTGGAGGGGGCACAATTCAGCCTTTAACAGGTAGATTCTTACTTTCATTCAGATAACACATTTAGAAATTAATACACATCAGCCAGGCACCTTGGATGGCATTGGACAAAGTCTGGTCCAAAGCTTCCTACAGCCTGGACAGACCTCCCATCAAGACCTCCCATCACTGTGGGTATCTAGGAGGCTTCCTCCAAAGCTCTGTCCGCCTTGGAGCTGCTGTGGTACTCCAGTCCATGCTCATCACTGACTCTACATCCCCATCACCTTTGTGACAAGGCCAAGAGGTACAGCCCTGTCTTCTCTCCTTGTTCCCTGGGTGCCAGACTTGTCTCTTTAGATAAACGAGATTGCGATGGAGCTAAGTTGAGAGCATGGTTCACAAAGGAAATCCCCAGTTAGGAAATCAAGGGCCCTATGATATCAGACTATCCCTAAAGAGGCCATTATTCAGACTATGAAACACGTGGGCAGAGAAGGCTGCCTTAGTCACCTCTTGCTGTCTTCATCTCCTCCTACTCCCGACTCATCTTCCCTCACCCCTCTCCTCATCCGCGTCTGAGGACATCGCCAAGCCACGCCCGATATCTGAAACATCCTCTCTTTACTGACCCCCACTTCCAACCTGCTCACTGAAGTGAAACAAGACCCTCGAATAATATCCCCTCTTATATACTCTTCCCTCATCTTTAGAAAAGTAGTTATCCTGCCCTTCGACACCATTACTTGGCTTCCAACTTGTCCGCGTCTCATCTCTGCCTACACACACTGACACTCAGGGAGGCTAAGAAACTTTTCAAGTTTATACAGCTCTTGGGGTGATGGATTAAAGCTCAAGTTGGTCTCTCACTCCTTATCATGATACTCTGCTTCTAATCACACTGCTTCAGGTACCTGGGTTTTCTCACTAGACTCATTGGACCTTTGATGAGCAGAAACTGAACCATGAGAAAGATGAGAATATTCATACCATTATCAGAGCTTGCATACAGCTCAATGTTGCTTTAGAAATTGCTCTTTAAATTTTTTTTTTTTTTTAGTTTGGCTGTGATGGTCTTAGTTGCCTCATGTGATCAAGCTCCTTGCCCAGGAATTGAACCTGGGTGACTCCTGCCTTAGGAGCTCAGAGTCTTAGCCACTGGACCACCAGGCAAATCCCTCTTTATCCTTTACTCAATAGAAATTCTTGGATGCTGCAGGTAAAATAGTTACATAAGAACTGTTGTTAAATGGTATTTTGTCTCTTAAAAGAAAATAATACTAAATGTTTCAGTGAGTTCCAAAGAAAAAGTTCAGTCTCATTAAGTCTAAGATTAAGGAGACTTAGACTGTCACGATCACTTCTCCTTTCACTCATTTTAGAAATCAAGGCAACAGAGTTTCATATGCAAAGTTCAGTTTACAAAGACAATTTCAAAGAAACATTCTTTTTTTAACAAACACCTGGAAAGGACAGAGAAGATGATTGCACTGAAACTAAGAAATGGCTCGGAAATGGAATACACAGTAGAGAAATGTGAGGAGCATAAAGATGTCCAGCGTAATCCATTTAACCCCTCTTCCAGGATCTCCTGGTGTTTGCGTAACTTCAGCCCAAGCATCAGTAACAATCAAGTTGATTTATGGCGGTGAAAGATTGTTTTTTTCCATGAGAATGCTGATGATGGAAGTCCAGTATTAGGAAGACAGAAGCCTCTGTACAAACCCAGAGTGGTGGGCTGGACAATGTCCAACGGGTGAATGCCCACAGCCTGGGTGAGGGCAGAGGTAACCAGGAGAACTTGGGTGTATTTTTGTTCTCCTTCAGTAATTTGCAAATGTGCATCCTTTGTAACAGATTTCTTTTGTGTTACTCCCACAAGGAAATTGCTTCCACTGGTTTTGATGGATGTGTTTGTAGACAAATGATGCAGAATATGATTTATTTGGAACACTGGACAAACTCAGTGCTGTAGATTGACCAAAGCATATATTTGGCAAGTCAAATTCAGAAAGTCAAGTGCAGTTGCTGGGGATTCTGGAATGATGTTACAGCTGGTCCAAGAGGGTGTGAGCTGCTCTGAATCTTGGTTGTCAGAAGACTCAGTGCATTCGCTAATATCTACAGGAACCATTTCTTGAAAGGTGAGCCAACAGAACATGAAAAGTGCTAATGATTCCAAGGTTGTAGGACTGTCTCCTGCACAGGTATATGGTTACTCTAAAGATACTTGTGCACACTGACTCTTTACAATTACCCAGACAGAAATAAGAAAACATCTGTAAGCAGGCTCACCTCCCACAACCCCACCCACTTTGAACTATGCCCAGGCTAAACATAAACACTTGGGGAAGTGGGGAACCAAAACTTTCTCAGGTGGGTAGTTGGAACTTTCGTGTGTCTGCTTCTAAAGGGTGAATCCTTTTTGTTCCCTTTTTTCTCTTCCTTCACTATTTAACTCTTGCCCCCTCAGTTTAGTCCAAAATGATAGCCATGTCTTCCAGATGTTTCCCTCAACAGTGGGGTAAGATTCCTTCTGCTAGGAAGCCAGATCCATACCTTGCTCCACCCTGACCCAGAACTCAGCCCAGATTTCACATCATCCTGGAACATTCCCATGCCAGCACCCAGCCTGTCCCAGCTCTCTTGAGCCAATGTTGGATCTTCCATCTTTACCTGGTGCACCTTGAACACTCTCTCGTCTGTGCTTTTTGCTTTAAAAAACACATAATCCTAAATCCATCCTCCTTACAGCTTCATTTTCTTGCAAAGCATTCTTTCAAATGACTAAATCATAGGGCTTTCCCCCAAATATTTGTGCATGAAGTCATGCTTAAAATCCTAATAAGCAAACAGGTGGACCTGAGCGAGTTGAAACAAAAGCCTGTGGAGGCATTTCCACAATTCATTCCAAAATTTCCTTTGTAATCCTGGGGCTGTCAGTTACACCCGCTTAGTTCTGTGGCTGCCCTGCGTCTTTCCCCCTCAACTCTCAGAATGTCTCATCTTCAGCATTGTTAAGGAACAAATTTCTGGTGTCTCTGCCCTTCATTCCGTGCGAAGGAACCTGACTGTCCTGTAGGACATCCTCCCTTCTGATCCTCCCTCTACCTTGTTCTGAGAGCCAAGAAACTTTCAGAAATTTGGAAATGTTGCCTCAACTACACACTCCTCTCCCTCATCCCAGCCGAAACCTCTGGATTTCCCCTGATGACATAATTTCCCTCGTCATTCTCAAGGTGCCTCATTCCCCACACACCCTTTCCCCAGAACCTTAGATCTGGGCCCATTGTTTGCAGCTCCCTGTGAACTTTCAGCCTTTCTCCGATAATACCTTTTCCCTTCCTTGTAAGTTTCACATACCTACCAAGCTCCTCATACCCGTTCATTCTCAGCTGTCTTCCTCATTGCTTGGAAGCCTCACCACCATCATTACATTATATATATACATATATATATATATATATATATATATATATATATATATATATATATATACACACACACATACACACACACACACACATATATATAAAGCCCCTGAAACTCATGTAGGGCATGCATGTTACAGAGGGTTACCCATGTGAGTAGCCATGCTGTATTAATTCAACACTTGGGACTTTGCAGTGTGTATGCTTGTATCTTTTGATTTGCAAACCGTTTTGAGAGCAGACTTTGCATCTAGGTCTTATGAAGATGATGTGTGAAATATGGGCAAGCTGGTTGACAATCATGTGGTTTTCTTTCTCCATTTCCATTTATTACATCCTCGGTTTTAGATGTGTGAAAATAGCTACTTCTCTCTTTGAGGTGTTTCCCAAGCATAGATTTCAAAAACTGTTCTACCAATAAATTTCAAGAAATACAGAATACTCCACAATCTGATAACAAGTCATGAGTAAATGGACATTTAAATCACTCCCACTATTTCACATAAATATCACTGAGTAGATATCCTAGAGCATAACTCTGTATTATGTCTCGGGTTGCTGCATTAGGAGAAATTTCTAGAAGTAAAACATGGGGTCAAAGTCTTTGTTTATAGCTCTTGACACATATTGACAACTTGCTCTCAAGAGCGGTTGTAGCCATTTACCCTCCACCAGCACTATTTGAGTGTCTCACCACACCCTTTTTTTCTACACAATCTTTTAAAACAAATCTTTGCAGAGGAACCAGCACAGACTGGAGGAGAAAATTCCAGGATACTAGGAGGGTAGTTTAAGTTCAGGCGAGGATTTGCTAGCATGCTTTGAAAGGACAAAAAGTTAAAAAAAAACAAAAAAACAAAAAAAAAAAACCTTGGCTATGTGATAAAGGCAATTAGTGCTATAAAAAAATAAAAGCAATCAGAAATTCCAGGGGATCAGGGGGCAAACGACTGTAAAAGACATATAATCATAAAACATTCCCTGGTTTTGCAGGGAATGATACTTACACGGTCATAACGATGTAATGATTTAACTTTAAAAGTGATATAATTGCGTGGGTAAGAGAGGAGAAGAAAGTGTATCGTAAGAGGGCTGAAATTATATTTGTCACAACAGAGATCAATAACTGAGGTATAAAAATAAAAACAGGGAAAGCAATTTAAGCTCATTGCTCAGAGATTTGAACATAAATATGAGAAGAAAGAAAGAGTTAAGTGCTTGCCTTCAAAGAGTGGGACCTGGAGGAGGGATGGAAAAACAAGAAGCATATAGGTTTTAATTGCTGTATTGCGTGTTCAGTCGTGTCCAAATCTTTGCGGCCCTCTGGATTGTAGCCCACCTGTCTCCTGTCTCCATGGAATTTTTCAGGCAAGAATACCGGAGTGATTTGCCATTTCCTCCTCTAAGGGATCCTCCCGACCCAGGGATCAAACCTGCATCTCCTGTGTCTCCTGCACTGCAGGCAGGTTCTTTACCGTTGGAGAAGCCCTTGATTTTAATTATGAGGCCTTTTGAACCAGGAGCATTTTCACTTTCATAAAATAGGTTTTAACAGTATTCTAACATGTTGAGATTATTGGAAATCCTTATCGGTTTTTAAATTTTTTATTACTTTGAATTAATGTTTTTATAAGTGTCAAAATTTCATATTTCTTTTGTAACTTGTCTGCTCATTCATTTAGCAAGAGATGTTACTGGTTTTCTTATTGACTTTTAAGAACTTTTAATATATTTGTTTACATAGTTTCTAGGAAATATTTTACCCAGCTTATTGCTTCTTTTGTCTTTTGTTTCTCCTGTTGAACAACATATCACCAAATTTATTAATGTTTACACTTTTAGACCACCTGACCTGCCTCTTGAGAAAGCTGTATGCAGGTCAGGAAGCAACAGTTAGAACTGGACATGGAACAACAGACTGGCTCCAAATAGGAAAAGGAGTACATCAAGGCTGTATATTGTCACCCTGCTTATTTAACTTATATGCAGAGTACATCATGAGAAAAGCTGGGCTGGAAGAAGCACAAGCTGGAATCAAGATTGCCAGGAGAAATATCAATAACCTCAGATATGCAGATGACACCACCCTTATGGCAGAAAGTGAAGAGGAGCTAAAAGCCTCTTGATGAAAGTGAAAGTGGAGAGTGAAAAAGTTGGCTTAAAGCTCAACATCCAGAAAACAAAGATCATGGCATCCGGTCCCATCACTTCATGGGAAATAGATGGGGAAACAGTGGAAACAGTGTCAGACTTTATTTTTCGGGGCTCCAAAATCACTGCAGATGGGGACTGTAGCCACGAAATTAAAAGACGCTTACTCCTTGGAAGAAAAATTATGACCAACTTAGATAGCGTGTTCAAAAGCGGAGACATTACTTTGCCGACTAAGGTCCATCTAGTCAAGGCTATGGTTTTTCCTGTGGTCATGTATGGATGTGAGAGTTGGACTGTGAAGAAGGCTGAGTGCCGAAGAACTGATGCTTTTGAACTGTGGTGTTGGAGAAGACTCTTGAGAGTTCCCTGGACTGCAAGGAGATCCAACCAGTCCATTCTGAAGGAGATCAGTCCTGGGTGTTCTTTGGAAGGAATGATGCTAAAGCTTAAACTCCAATACTTTGGCCACCTCATGCGAAGAGATGACTCATTGGAAAAGACTCTGATGCTGGAGGGATTGGGGGCAGGAGGAGAAGGGGACGACAGAGGATGAGATGGCTGGACAGCATCACTGACTCGATGGACGCGAGTCCGAGTGAACTCCGGGAGTTGGTGATGGACAGGGAAGCCTGACATGCTGCGATTCATGGGGTCGCAAAGAGTCAGAAACGACTGAGCCACTGAACTGAACTAATAGAAATTTCCAACTCAATTTATATTTTCCTTATTTCTAAGTGTTTGATGCTTTATCTCAGGTGGTATAGTAGTAAAGAATCCACCTGCCAATGCAGGAGATTTAAGAGATGTGGGTTCAGTCTCTAGGTTAGGAAGACCCCCTGGAGCAACCCGATCCAGTATTCTTGCCTGGGAAATTCCATGGGCAGAGTAGCCTGGGGGGCTACAGTCCATGGGGTCACAAAGAGTTGGACACAACAGAGCATCCACGAGTTGCTGTTCCTGTTCTTATCTTGACAGCTTATGCTTTGGTTTTTATTTTTTTTAATAAATACTTATGAAACTTACTATGTGCCAGACATTATTGTAAGATCTTCTTAAACATTGATTCAATCAATGGTATATAAGAGAGAGGAGGCTCTTAATTACTTCTCCCCAAACAGCTAATCTTTCTATGGTGTTTACCACAAATATCATCCCTTCTCCTTAGATTTGAAATATATTTCCAACAGTTTATTTTGTTTCAGATTTATTTTTTCATTAAAATCATACTATTCTACTTAATGTTACTTTGTAATATAGTTTATATGTGAGAGTAATTTCTTCCCATCACTTTAATTTTTAAAAAAATTCTTAACAATTTACCCACTTAATCTCTAGCTAGTCTTTTGACATTTTAAATGTAAAAATAAGTTCCATTGGAATTGTGACCAGAACTTTGTTAAGCCAACAAATTTAATCAAGAAACATTTACTCAGGACTGCCCTAGTGGTCCAGTGGTTAAGAATCTGTCTTGCAAAGCAAAGGATGTGGGTTCAATCCCTGGCTGGGGAACTAAGATCCCACATACAGCAGAGCAACTGAGCGTGCGCTCTGAGAGCCACAACTAGAGAATCCATGCACCCTCAATGAAATATTCTGCATGATGCAATTAAGACCTATGTTGCCAAATAAATACATTTTTTTAAAAAAAGAACATTTACTCTTTATAATGCTAGTTGGTCTCAGAAGTTAAAGTTATATCTTTCTAATTATTGTAATCTTATTTTAAAACTCTAAGCTGCTAAAATTTTGAGTTGCTAATGAACTCAAACTCTCGAGTTTGAGCAAACTCCAAGAGATAGTGAAGAACAGGGAAACCTGGCCTGCTGCAGACCGTGGGATTGCAAAGAGTCAGACATGAATTAGCTACTGAACAACAGCAATGAACTCACACGAGTCTGAGAATATTTCAGTTGGTGCATAGATTTTCTGCCATTATATTTATGCCATCTGTAAATAATGGTGGGCTTCCCTAGTGGCTTAGATGGTAAAGAATCTGCTTGCAATGCAGGAGACCTGGGTTCAGTTCTTGTCAGTAAGATCCTCTGGAGAAGGCAATGACTTCTTGCTGCAGTATTCTTGCCTGGAGAATTCCAAGGACAAAGGAGCCTGGGTCGCAGAGTCAGACATGACTGAGCGATAACACAAATAATATTACCTCCACTACTTCAGGAATTATATTTCATTTCTATTTAATGATCTAAGGCATTAGCTAGTATTTTCTGAACCATATTAAATAGAGGGATACTGAATACACAATTTGGATGACTGTAGAAAACCAAATGTTAAAAATTGTTGTTTGCCCAAACCATGGCAAAGTCATATATCATCAACATCAAACAAATTGCAGGAAAACAAAGTTAATCTGAGATTTTATTTAAAGCTATCATAATGTTATCACTAACATTTTTAGTAGTCAATTACAAATTTGATATTATGATTTAAGACTGGTGATTCCGCAGCCTGGCTAGACACTAAATTACTCCTGTGGGTATCACACTGCACATTGATGATAATAAATAAATGCTCTGTTTCAGCAAAATTGGCAGAGGAGAGAAATTTTCTGGCTAGTTATACAAGAATAGTCACTGCTTATAGGCACCACCAAACTTTCCTTCGTCTCTGACAGTAGCAAAGTTGGTTTCCTTTTCTCTAACTCCTAGCCTTGCAGATTTGATTGATGGTGAAGTAGTTTCACCTAATCAATGGCCCCAACTTAAGTTGTGTACACTGCTGGAGTAACAGCTTTTGAAATACTTTCAGAATCACACTCGAAAATTTTACTTTCGCTTATACTGTCTTTCTAGTAGGCTTTACATTCAAATAAGTCATCTGATAAAAATTTGTTTGAACCTAAAAATGGGAAAATGGAATGTAATCAACTTTCAAGATAATAGAATCATCAGTCTCTGATTTTCCCTCTGCATCTCAGCTTCTATTGCCTATAAAGAAATTGTTGTAATCTTTTCTGGAGTGTAGTGATAGGAGTGTTTTTATAATAGGAATCATGTGAGAAGCCTTTGCCCTCAAGTTTCACCGGTTTGATTATTTCGTGAATAGGCTCCAACGAACAAACTACTTTCCCTGAAAAAGAACACAAAACAAACAACGCTGGGTGGCTGGTACATCCTGCTAGGCTGGTGCGGTTATTTGTCTCCTGTAGCACTGACGCTTTATTTGGTTCAAACAGCCTTTTTACACATAATAGTTACATTCCTACTTTTTTTAAATATAGAAAGTCCATTCCAAAATCTCTTATCACCATGAAGTTTGTCTTTGATTAAAGAATAAGAGGAGTCTTGTCATCTTTCTTCTTGGGTAGGTAATTCTGTTAAAATACACTGTGCTCGAATTAGTTTTCCAAACACAGCTGAGGGGTATGAATAAGAGAGTGTATGCCCATGATTTCAAACTCAATTATAGCCTTTATCGTGTTTGCCCATCATGGATAATAATTACCTTTACTGATTTTCCATTCATCAGATTCATTATCTGTGTCCTCAAATCTCTTATTCAGCACATAAAAGAGAAACATAACTAATTCATTAGGAACCCACCACACTGTCAAATTTAAAAGGACTTCCGGTGGGTTCTACATGTCTCAGTGATTGAGACACAAGGTATAGAAATAGCATATTTTAAAATGTCAATCAATGTACTTTTGCCCACAGTAAATGGAAGTTAGGAAAATATTTCTTAGTGATATACATACCAAGAGTGGATTTTGTACCTAGGATTCATAGATTGTACGAACCTGAATCATCCTTCGTTTTCAACTCCTGAAAAGGATAACCAGTCTGCAGCAAACATTTTGACAAGTTTTAGAGTAAAATTTTTACCTTTGAAGACTCAGAGATATGAAGGACTATCTTCTTAGAGTATTCTTGTGAATACATTTTCGGAAGGTAGATTAGCAACGTCAACTGTGGCTTAGCTCCTCATTTTTCTCTTACCCCCTTCTCTCATAGTCTTCACTGTATCATTCTAAACCATCAGCATTATTGTTGGCCACAAGTTTGGAGACTTACCTCCCTGTGAAAATTTAAGGCAGTAATGTTGACATTCTGCTGTTAACTCATCTTCACAAGAAGATGAAGAATTCCCAAGCAGCATTACTTTCCTGAAATACCCACAGCTGACGCAAAGTTAAATAACTGAAAATTCAATACAGTAAAGATGATTTTATTCCATGAGGTGAGTACTGGCATGCAAACAATCCTATGAAGATTACTAGCACTGTGTAGTCTAATTCCATTGTTCTCATGCTCTTATCTCTTGTGTAGATAATACAGTATCTTCTGCTGTTATCTATTGTATTGTGTAGACCTTCATTGGTTCAGAATGGATATTACCATGTCACAGACTCAGGTAGACCACGGCCAGCATCACTGGGTGAAGGATGGAGCTCATGCAGAGAAAATCTGCAGTTTCCTCTCCACCCTTGTGGCATCTTGGGGATGGTGGATGCTCTCCCTGGTCACAGCCTCACGCACCCCGGAACTGTGTCCCAGGAGAGGGACTCCGTGCCTTGCTACTCTCTCTTTGAAGTAGGGACGCATATTTTGAGTTCCGATGACAAGCAGTTTCATTTCATACCAACCTTTTAGGGGAGTGTAGGAAAACACTGGTTTCTAAGCACCCAGGTGAGAGAAATTTAGGCACAGATCCCCTCCTTAGCACATGCACGTGTGTGCTAAGTCACAGTCGTGTCTGACTCTTTGCGACCCGGTTAACTGTAGCCCACCAGGCCCCTCTGTCCACAGGCTTCTCGAGGCCAGGAGCCTGGAGTGGATTGCCATTTCCTCCTCCAGGGAATCTTCTGACCCCAGTGACT
This sequence comes from Ovis aries, assembly GCF_016772045.2. Taxonomy (NCBI): domain Eukaryota; kingdom Metazoa; phylum Chordata; class Mammalia; order Artiodactyla; family Bovidae; genus Ovis; species Ovis aries. Next base: position 43,400,672 of record NC_056073.1, read on the forward strand.
GCACTTGTGTCGCTTATCTCTCCTGTGTCGGCAGGCAGATACTTTACTACTAGGGCCGCCTTAGCACACCCCTGCCAGCAACGTCTGGTTCACGCGTGAATTTCTGCTCATCTCCGCAGATACGATGTCTTCCCTGAAGTTATTTAACAAACCATTTCCTCTCAATTCTTATATTAGACTAAACCATAAAAAAGGGTGACGTTTGCTCATTTTGTCATACCAAATGAAACTCTCATAGGAGTTAGCCCAGTGTTAACTGTGAATCCCATCTTTGACTAGATGTGATGATCATTTACATAATCAAATAATTTTCTGATTGGGCCAGATCTCAGGATGCCAGAAATCCAGCTGACGCAGGTATTTATCTATTCAGGCTTCAGAATCCAAAATCAAAGAAAAACATACTAGCAGATCTTGGTCAATTATAAGGCAAAAGTGATGCTCAGAGCATTTCGATAAATGTCAGTGCTGATACTGGGCCTCATAGTACTAATGCTGATTTTAATGGGAAAAACCTCTGCTGTTTAGCTATCAAATATTCATTAGCAATTTGAATAACTCATGTTTGTGCTTTTGTTTTATGAGAATATTTGTCCAGAATGATTTTGAAGTGCTTTTCTGAGCTTTACTATTTTTTTCCCTCATTAGATACATTTATGTAATATGCTAACCTATTTCTCGCATTAAGTCACTCTTGAATTCAGAATAAATTTGGCTTGGGTGCAGTAGGTGGGCAACTAAGGTGTTGTTTTATTTGGATTGTAATTTTTAACATTTTTAAAGATTTCTGTAGTTGTGTTCAAAGATGAAGCTGCTATTCAATGCAGGAGTTTTGAGCTATTTATTCAGCTTTTTGGCGCAGTCATTTCATCGTCATAAGATGAATGTGATAGCTTTTTAATTTAAGCACAGAAATGATCTGCACGGTGAAAATCTGTAAAGCTGTCCAGCTTAGTATCCTTCTTATAAACATGATTTTTTGAGAACTTTTCCCATTTTTTCCATAGTATTAGAGTTATCAGATTTCCCACTTGTTAAGACTATTTTGGTCACCATGCTTATCTAGGAAATCTGTCATTTTGAAAGACGTGCTAACTCTTGGCCATTTTTGCTGTCTGTTGTCTTCTCTCATGTCAAATGCTTCGGTCGCACGCGTGCTTTTCCCCTCGGTTGTGTTTTCCACAGATGTGCGCATTTCATGTAGCTCATGCTCCTTTCCAAAGAAATATCACCTTTCTGATATTTCTTTATCATGGCTGAGTCCTTCTGTTAACTTACTTTTGCACATTTTATTATTCTCTTTTCAGGATTCTTAAATTCTTGCTGCTTCTTCTTTTTTTTTTTTAGCATTTATTTATGTATTTGGCTGTGCTAGGTCTCAGTTGTGACATGTGGATTCTTTCAGGTGTAGTATGTGGGATCCAGTTACCCCAGTCGAAGATCGAACCTGGGCCTCCTGCATTGAGAGCTCAAAGTCAGCCCCTGGGCCATCAGGGAAGTCCCTCTTACTTCCTTTTCCTTCTTATTTAATAATAAAAGCCCTTCATGGCTGAGCTTTAGCCTTGGGGAAGGTCCACCGTTTCTTGGGGTTTATTAATATAATCTAGTTTGGCTTGCAGATAAACCAACGGGCTATTCTAATGAGAAAGGTGCTCTGACAGGGCAAGTTCCAGGTTCTATCGGAAGACTCAGAATGGGAGCTCACCCAGATCTGCTAGAGGGTGAGTGACGTCAGCTTGGAGAGGTGATCAAGAAGCAAACCATAAAGGGTGATGTCCTGGAGTCTGGACAATGGAATGTCCATGGAATTTTATGTTTAAGCATGACATCGTCACTTTTTGAAATGACTTTTTTACTTTAAAAACTTTTGAATGATTACTTTGATCTCCTTGTTGAGGAAGCCAACTTTGGAAGATGACTTTGATCTCCCCAGGAAGAACAGATTTGATGGAAACAAGACAAGAATCAGTTTGGAGACTGCTTGTGGTAGAAAGTCAGATGAGAAATGGTGGTGCCCTAAGTGAGCAAAGCAGTGGTGAGCATGGAAGGAAGAGACAGTTAAGGTGTATGCAAAAGACGGAAAAACAGAACTTGGAAAGGGATGAATTGGGAGTGTGGAGTGAGGGGCGGGAGGAGAGGGAAGAATGATGCCAGGTTTTAGCCTTTGGCTTTGGGGCTGTAGGGCCCTTCTCTGAGTCAAGGATGCAAGAGCAGAAACCAAGTCAGATGAAGAGAAAGGTTGACTTGGGATACTCTGACTTGTATTATTCTTTATTAACATAAATTGTTCTTTTGTCCCACTTGGTGCTGTTTACTTTGACTTCTACTTTATCAAAGAAATAATTTTTCTGTCCTTTGTTTGGTGTGTCCACATGTGTGTAAGTACCTGAAAGTAATCAAAATTTTTTCTTGTCTCGTAAAAATGAAGAACTTATCCCCCTTTTGCTCACTTCTTTTTTCTCTCTCTCTACCTATCTATCCTTTTCCATCTATATTCCAATTTGGGTTAATAAAATCTCGGGTATTGAGCCTAAATTGTTGCTATGGTGCTATTTTGTGTGATGCTGTTCACTTATTTTATCTTGCTCATTTCCTCATTCTTCTGCTAAAATATAAACTCCAAGAAGAAAGAGCTCACCTTCTATTTGATTTTTGTCCCTTTAAGTTACTGCTCTAATCTGTGTAGAACAATGTCTGCATTACTTGAGTGATCTGCCAAGAACTTTATTTTTCCATTATGTATCTTTTATTTCTCTTTTATGACCGTTGCATTCAGGTTTTAAATCACTAAATTCCCCATTCATTGGTAATCTGCTTCTCACCCAATTCAAGCTCCAATCTTATTCAATTCTTGGTTGCCTATAGTATGAGCTGAAGCATGTTTTTTCCTCTCAAAGAGAGGGGGAAAATATTTTCTGATCTCCACCAGAATGACAACATGTAGAGTGTGGTTTGGTCACAATCCTATAAGTTGCTCCATTGTCTTCGGCATTTAGAGTTTTGAAGAAATGTTCTGAGGTTGCCTGGATGTCATTTCTCTTTTGTAAATTTATTTTCTTGAAGTAGAGTTGATTTACAACGTTCTGTTAGCTTCTGTGTGTGCTCTCAGTCACTTCAGTCATGTCCAGCTCTTTTTGACCCCGTGGACAGCAGCCCACCAGGCTCCTCTGCCCATGGGATTCTGCAGGCAAGAATACTGGAGTGGGTTGCCATGCCCTCCCAGGAAATCTTCCTGACCCAGGGATTGAACCCATGTCTCCTGCATTGCAGATTGATTCTTACCTCTGAGCCACCTGGGAAGCCCGGTGTTAGCTTCTACTGTACAGCAAAGTGATTCAGTTATATATATATATATTCTTTTTCATACTCTTTTCCACTGTGGTTTACTACAGGATATTGACTATAGTCAATACTATAAGTATTGATCACACCTTTTTGTTTATCCACTCCATATATAGTAGTTTGCTGGATTTCATTTCTTTTTCTTTTTCTTCATAGATACAATTTGGGTATTTGGGTATTTTTCTTTATCTCTTAAATTTAAAATTATTGGTTCCTGGAGGACAAGTTCATTCGTGTTTGTATATCTGGCATAGCGTGTGGCTTCTGATATGGGTGGAGAGAATATTGGCTAAACACACACATGAATAAAGACATAAATTATGTTTGGGAAAACTTGAAGCCACACCACCATTTCTCTTCCTGACTATCAATCTCAAGTTCAACTGACATCGATACAACTTAAGAGAAGTCAGGCCTGCTACCTTATCTTCATGCAGAATTACCAAGACCAGAAAGTTCTGGAAAGTTCACCACTATTGGAATTCAAGTCAAATTAGCCCCTCTTTCAATACTTTTATTAGCTAATAAACTTCAAAGGCCTGCTCAAAATGCTTAAGATTTTACCTTAGAGTGTTGACATGATAAGAGACAGAAATGGAACCTAATTTCTACTTTATTTTATGATTTGGGTGAAACAAAAGTATTGCCAATGATGCAAATTATGTGTGAAATGACAATATCTTTCTCCTGTTTCTTTTTTTGATCCTTCCCTTGGCTGCCCCAAAGCTCGTTTCTGTAGTAGGTCCAGGATCCCATTGGAATCGGCAGCAATCATTCATATTTACACACTATATCAGGAACACTTATGTTAGCGCCAAGTCTTAGGAGCAAGTCAGATGGAGAACAAAGCAAAAGGAATCCAAATCAACTAGCACCTAACAGGTATACTGATCTAGCCTAACATAAATGCAGAAAGTAAAAGGATATTTTAGTTGCATAGTTATACCTACACAATTAAACACATGCAAATTAATTTTTTTAAAGATTTTTTTGGTTTGGACCATTTTTAACGTCTTTGTTGAATATGTTCCAGTATTGCTTCTGTTTTATGTTTAGATCTTTGGGCAGCAAGGCATGAGAGATCTTAGCTCCCGAAACAGGGATCGAACCTGCACCCACTGCAATGGAAGGTGAAGTCTGAACCACGGAACTATCAGGGAAGTCCTTAAACACGTGCAAATTTAAGATGCATTTCTGTCAGTCACCTAAGAGTGCACTTGTTTTAGACAACGTGATAATCTCTTTGGAAATTCAGAAGACAGAAATTGCAAGTATGTCTTCATCAGTAACACCTTGAGTTTGGAGAGATATCCATCAAAGGAATGTGATCCACGTAAATAGTGTGATTCTTGATTTTACTTGATTTATTGACTGCAGAAAAGCCTATGTCATTTATTGCTTTCATCATGTAAGACTAAAATGCTCCTACCAAAGGTATTTATCACCGGTCTATTCATTTTATCAAATGGTGAAAAGACTGTTAATAGCCAACTGACTAGGTTTTATTGAGGATGACTCAACAAAGAAACACCTTTTGCTTTGTTTCATTTTAATATCCTTCGAGTTACATGTGAGTATTGTGATGTCTGCTTTTTCAGTATCCCTCTAATTAACTTTAGAGGCATAGCAGCAAGGGTTGATCTCCCCTAATTCTGGTTTTTTTGCTGGTATGTGCCTTTCATCAGTCCAACATCCCTTTATTTTGCATTTGCAGTAATTTTAGAGACATCTGCCCTCATTAAATTCATGCTAACCTTTCAGTCTCAGAAAACATGACTTGTCCTATGTTACATCAGTTAGACAGAAAATACTTGCTGGATTTCATTCTGCATTTGAATCATATTATAGGCAATGATGGTATGGTATAACCTGTTGGTATGTACAAATATGCCAGAAGACACTGGAAATTCGTGCTTAGGGACCATTGGACTTATAGAACCACAGCAGTAATTGGCCTCATTCTTTCATTCCACCTCTTAGAGCAGGAATCTTCTGAAAGAAGCCCTTTAAAGGGGTATTATCTTTTAAAGAAGATTTTTATGATGAGTCAAAAGGAGTATTTTTATGGTAAAATGTAATCTGGACATAGAGAAGATTAAATGAATTCTTGATAAACCATTGAAAAGGTTGCTTAGATGTAGGCAGGAACAGGCATTCCCTACATTATGCAACATGAAACTGCTTCAAAACTCAATCTTATCCAAAATGTTTTCCATGGAACATAACAATTTTTAGGAATGCTGAAAGTTTCTATTCATTGATAATGGCAAGAAACCCAGAAATTTGGGATTATTTGAGCTAAGAGTTGAAATAAGCTGAGCCTGAAAATACTTCTCCAAGTCAACTATCTGCCAAATTTTTAGCTGTTTTCCCTGCTGGCAGGTGCCATAAACACCTGTATCTTTTATATCAATACACAAAAAGAATACTGTATATCTCTTATGATTTGGATGAAGCAAAAGTATTGTCAATGACACAAATTATGTGTGAAATAAAAATATCTATCTCCTGTTTTCCTTTTTCATTCTTGCCTTGGCTGCCTCGAAGTTAGTTTCGGTCATTAAGTATAGAATTCCATCAGAATCAGCAGCAATCATTTATGTTTACACAGTATAACTAAAAGTTACATTGACAAAATTCCAGGGTCGTCTAATTTACAAAAGAAAACAAAAGCAGAGAATACTAAGCAAAACACACAAAAGAACTGGCACCACCTTTATCCAACTTAAGCCACTGACAGCAAATGTGGCATGATGGTATTTCCAACACTCAACATCTGTGAAGCTGATTTATCTTGTATACTTCTGACAAATCTTGTTCAGTAGGAGTGGGAAGGTAAAGCACATTTTTAATGTCAAAAATGCTCTTGAATTGTAACTTTACTTTATGAATTATAACCTCTTACCTGCTACACATGCATACATGTGTATGCGTATGTACAGGCATGAATATTCCGAAAAGGTAAGGAAGATTGCTTCATGGAAGAGTTTTAGCCTTCCCTTGACCTCTGGTAATTTCCTTGCTTTGCCCACAGGCAAACCTGGTTCTGGCAGTCCCTAGTGTCTGATGGAGGAAGGTCCCGAGAAGGTCCTGAGAAGGTCCCTGATCAGCCATAGTCTAATCAGCAGTAAGAATTTGCTTGTCCTAAGTCACAGGGAAATAAACAATAGCACACCCACGTGCTTACCAAATCTTGCAAATAAGGACTCCGGCTTTACTAGCTCTTGCTAAACTTCTCAGTGCCTCTCCTTCACTCCAGGAGGCACCCAGTCATAAAATTATGAAACAAACTTCCTGACCATTTCTGAAACCAATTTCTCACCTCCGATGAAGGACAATTTGCAAAAGAGCTGTATTGCTAGCCTTGGATGAGCCATGCTTTCTCAGTGGCTCTAATACCATTAACTCTGTCTTGTCTCTAAATGTCCAGAGTTCGAGAGCCCCTAATAGGAATGCATCATTATATATCACTGGGGAGACATTCATTACATATCTCTGAAAATCTGCTTTCTGGAAATTAACCAATCAGTCAGCATTAAGCTCATGTTTATGTCAAGCATTTGAAGCTCAAATCACTTTACAATCCCTATAATGTAGCTCTTCCAAGAAGAAGGTTTGGACCATTCTTAGAGGGGACGTATGATATACTGCCAAAGAGAAGACCAACTCAAGCTCACGTGATATTTTATTCATGGAAAAATAACATGCACCTCAACATTGGGTCTAATACACAGTAAATGGAACCTTTACTAGATCGGCAGCAGCAGCAGAAATAGAAACTCAGAAAGGCAGGATCTGGGGCTCCATCCAAGACCCACCAGGTCAGAAACTGTCTTTTAACTAACCTTTCAGGCGATATGTAAGAACACTAAGGTTTGAGAAAGAGGTCATAGGCTAACTTTGACTCGTTCACGTCTAACCTTTTTAATATTTGTGCTAAATAATAAAATGACTGTGGTTTTCCCCGATGGTTCAGCAGTAAAGAATCCTTCTGGAATGCAGGAGACTTGGGTTTGATCCCTGGGTCTGGAAGCTCTCCTGGAGAAGGAAATGGCAACCCACTCCAGTATTCTTGCCTGGAGAATCCCATGGACGGAGGAGCCTGGCCGGCAATTGTCCATGAGGTCTCAAAGAGTCAGACACGACTTAGAGACTAAACAACTACAACAAGAAGAAGACTGTGGCACCACTCTTTCAAAAAAAGATTAAAGTTAGAGAATTAAACTTGAGCTCCAAAAGTTCATCCTTCACACTTATTCTCTCACCATGTTATAAAAGAAGCGCCTTTATCACTCTCCTGTGCAGATACGCTAGCCATACCACCTCGCTGTGACTTCAAATAGTAACAGCAATGGTGTGAATATAGTTGGTTTGTCACAGCCAACTTTGGTTTAAAAAACCTGGTGCAACAGAAAGTCATAAACCTTATGCACGTGGTTTTCAGAAAATTCCACAGGGTGACTGAAATAACCCACACCCGGTAACTCTCCTGAGATTTAGTGACATATACCAAAATTAAAATTGTCTCCGGACAGGCAGGTAACAGAACCGCTCTCGACAATCTACTGTCATTCAGTGAACTGTAACTCTTCTCCTGGCTTCCATTCTGCTTGGATCACGAGGATATTCAAACATATATTCAATTCATGCCTGGACTGCTATGTGGCTTTGCACGAGGGGTGGAGGCTGAGCTATGGATTGCAGGCCAAGAAGTGAGCCAGAGAGACTGAAAGGAGGGGAGGAGAGTCTGAGCCCAGGCTGCCGTGACAAATTCCACAGACTAGGTGGCTTAGACAACAGACACTTATGCTCTCACAGATTTGCAGGCCTGCGTTCCCAGATCAGGGTATCAGCCAGTTAAGTTCCTTGTGAGAGCTCTCCTTCCTCACTTGCCAACAGCTTCTTGAGTGAAGCCCACATGGCCTTCCCTCTGTGGCCCCCAAATAGGGCATTTGCAGGAAAAAGGGTTTGGGAAAGAGAGAGACAGTTGGTGTTTCCTTCTCTGCTTATCAGGACGCCGGTCCCGTCAGATTGAGATCCCATCCTTATGAACTCATTTAACCTTTATTACCTCCTTATATTTTCTGTCTCCAAATCCATTCACCCTGGGAGTGAGGGCTTCAACATATTAATTTGGTATTGGAGGGGATACAGTTCGGTCTGCTTCACCCTCTGGCCTCCCACCACTTGTAACTTTCTCACAGGCAAAATACACTCACCCCATCCCAACAGCCCCAAAGTCTTAATTCCTGCCAGCCTCAACTTTACAGTTGAAAACCCAAAGGCTCATCTAAATATTATCTAAATCAGTTACGAGTGAAACGAGATGTGATTCATCCTGAGACAAATTTCTCTCCAGTTATGAATGGTGTGCGTGTGTGTGTGTATGTGTGTGCGTGTATGTGTGTGTGTGTGTACGTGCGTGTGCAGCTGTGCTCAGTCATGTCAGACTGTTTGTGACCCCTTGGAATATAGCCCGCCAGGCTCCTCTGTCCTGTGAAACCAAACTGTTTGCCCCCTTCCCAAATACAATAGTGAGATAGGCATAGGATGAACATTCCCATTTCAGAAGGAGAAAATCAGGAAGAAGAAAGGGATGCTGGGTCCCAAGCAAGACGAAAACCTAACAAGGCTAAACTCCATTAGATAGTAGATGTCAAGAGTAATCTCTGGCTCCATGCTCATCCTTCTGGGCTTACTGGGGCAACAGTGTCATCCCCATGGCCTTTGTTGGTGGCCCTGTCCCTGAGACTCTGGCCTGCTCATACCAAGACGCAGCTCCACCCTTTGAAAACAAGAAGGAATGAGCCATGCTCCCTGGGCCTCTGGTGCTAATCCTGATGATCTCTGAGTCATCTTTGGCACCATTCTTCCCTTTTCTTGAAGGATAATTTATGTTTACAACTGGATAGCTCTATTGTCTGGTCCTGTGTATATATAAATATATATATATATATATATTTTTTTTTTTTGCAACATCGTGTGGCATGTGGAATCTTAATTCCTTAACCAGGGATCAAACCCACACCCCCTGCATTGGAAGAACCAAGTCTTAACCACTGGACTGCCAGGGAAGTCCCTGTCCTGTCCTGAAGAATCCCAGAAGTCTGACAGTCTTCCATCACTCCTGTTTCCTCTGTTTCATGTAGTCCCAGCTGGTTGTATTTCTGATGGTATAATCCCATCTTTATTCCGGGTTTCTGCTGGAATGGCTCATTAAATTTGTGGTTTACACCCGCACTAATCTTATCAAATGAACAAGAACACCTTTGGTATTCTCTTCAGAATGCCTTCCTCATTTTTTTTGCAAAATGAATGAGCTGAGAATTGTCCAAGTTTTTAAGCTCCGGTTCCTTTTTGGTTAACAATTCCTTCAACTCATCTCTCTTTTCTTGCATTTTACTCTAAGCAGTAAGAGAAAGAAAGATACTTCTTCATCTTTGCTTAGAAAGTTCTTCAGCTAAATATCCAATTTCATCACTCACAATTTCTACCTTACACAAAACTCTAGAACATAAATCAGTCAAGTTCTTTGTTACTTTATAACAAGGATTGCCTTTCCTCCGGTTTCTAAGTTCCTCGTCATTAGATCAGCCTTTAATGTCCATATTTCTACCGGCATTGTATTCATGATAAAGCATGTCTTCCCTAAGAGAATATTGGGTTGGCCAAAAAGTGCCTTCAGTTTCTAAGTAAAACTAAAAGATACTTTTCGTTTTCACCAAGAACTTTGTTGAACAATATATTCACTGTTTTGTTCACCTACCTTCTGCCAAGTTCCAGGCAACTTTATAATTTCATCTTCCCAAAACGTTTTATCTTTGTAAGCAATGAATTACTCTAGGTGCATTTGCAGTCATACAGGGAATTGAAATTTCTTCCATTAAAATGGTTTTGTAAAGACCAAAATAAATAGAAATCCAAAGGTGCAATGTCTGGTGAACAGGGCTGATGAATCAGAACTTCCCAGCTAAGCCCTAACAGTTTTTGCCTGCTCATGAAAGAAGCATGTGGTCTTGCGTTATCCTGATGAAATATTATGCATTTTTTGTTGACTAATTCTGGAGGCTTTTCATTGAGTGCTGCTCTCAGCTGGTCTAATTGGGAGCAGTCCTTGTTGAAATTGATCATTTGGCTTTCCAGAAGGAGCTCATAGTAGAGGACTTCTTTCAATCTCACCATATACACAGCATCACCTTCTTTGGATGAAGACCAGCCTTTGGTGCGGTTGTTGGTTGTTCATTTTACTTGCCCCATGATCTGCTTCATTCCTCTATATTGTACAATATCCACTTTTCATCACCCATCACATTTTGTTTTTAAAATGAAAAGTTTTCATTACATTTGAGCAGAAAATCACAGGTGGAAATACTGTCAAGAAAGTTTTCTTTGCTTAATTTATATGGAACCCAAACATCAGTGATTAACATAACCAAGCTAGTGCAAATGATTTTCAGCACTTGATTGGAATATTTTGAGCATGTTGGCTATCTCTCACATGGTATAACATTGATTGTTCTCAGTGTCTCAGTTTGATCTCTACTGACTTCAACTGGTCTGCCCAACTGTGGAGAATTATCTAGAGAGAAATCTCCAGTACAAAACCTTGCAAAGCATTTTTGACGTGTTCGATCAGTCAAAGCACCTTCTCCATACAATGCACACATGTTTTTTTGAGTTGCAGTTGCTTTTTTACCTTTCTTGAAATAATAAAGCATAATATACTGAAAATGTTGGCTTTTTCTTCCGTCTTCAATATTAAAATGGTTACACAAAAGTTCTCCAATTTTGACAAGTTTTTGTTTTTTTAGTGCACCGTGGTCCAGAGCCCTTTCCTCTCTTCTGTAAGATGCTTCTATCCTTCCTAGATTTTATATCACCCTTCATCCCAAAGGGCTCACACTTTTAAACTGAGGATAGTAAAGCGATGAAACAACAGAATTGAGATGGGTGGGGAGGAAGTCAAGAGATTATATAAAAGGAGTGAGGGTGGGGGAGATAGGAAAACCAAATAATGGCAGAATGATCCCAGTATTCCTCCTTGACATTTACACTAGCACCAAACACAGGGATTACAAATGCGTGGATGGGCACGCCCAGGATCTCACCTACCTTTCATGGGAGAGGGACTTTTGGACTGATTGATATTCTTGGCACAAAAGAGCAATGTCATTGCAACTCCTAGGCAAATCACTGCCTGAGAAAATGGTTTTCCACCCAGGCAAGCTGTTTTTCATCAGTAAGAAGTGATTGCATCCGAGTAACGTGTATTCTTGTGATCTCTCTCTGACCCCTGAGACACGAGGTAAGAGAAGAGGACGCTCAGCTGGCTTGGGTCGAGCGGGCTCCACTCAAAAACACTTCCTTGTGCCTTCCTTTCCAGGGCTAGGACATAAAGAGTGTAGAGCACGATGGAAATAAGATGGGGAAAAAATGAATATTTTCAAGAGAAAATGACTGCATGAAGAAGAGGAGGGAAAACAGTCCCTTGTCCCTACATACCACTGGAGGTCTACATGTTTCTTTGAGGATCTTCCTCTGCCTTTGGGAGGTAAAATATGGGTCATATGAATACAGCATTGTTATGGCAACTACTCAGTGGTGACAGGTAGGGAAGATTCTGTTACCTGTACCAGGCTGGGAAATACAAAGGCGAGGTTTTAAGACTGCTTCTGCTCATGGCACGGCCGGCTCACATTTCATTCTCTTCTACTCATCACTGGTCCCCACCCACATCCTCTTCCCCTTCATCACTTTCTGCCTAAATCTCCAAATAGTATCCCCCATCACTCACAAGAGGCAAAGGGCAGCAGACGCCTTAGCCAAGTTTCCCCTCCGGTTCCAAAGAGGAAGGAAACACACATGAGTAGTTTCAGAATGAGCCCCTCCAGGACACCAGGGATGGAAGGCCCTGTCATCCGAGGGTGTTTCTCTAATCTGGAACTCCAAATTTAGCCGGTGATCCAACCCAGGCTGAGAGAGTTTCTTCCTTTCTATACACTTCAGCCTATCAGCAGAAATAGAAACTGGAAAAGCTCAGGGGAGTCACACTGTCCCTTCAGGTTTTCAGTTATTTGGCAAACTCTGCCTTAGGGATTTCTGCAGTCTCTGAGTTTATTGGAATCATCTCTCTTTATTGAAGTGAAACATGCCTGCAGAGGCCAGATGGACCAAGTGGTTCAGAGTGGTAAAAAAATGAAAAGGCTTTCAAATGTTAACCAGGGAGAACCCCTGGTGGCTGGGCTTTCCAGGAGGCAGTAGTGGTAAATAACCCACTTGACGAGGTAGGAAATGTAAGAGAAGCGAGTTCGATCCCTGGGCAAGGAAGATCCCCTGGAGGAGGGCATGGAAATCTATTCCAATATTCTTGCTTGGAGAACCCCATGGACGGAGGAGCCTGGCAGGCTGCTGTCCATAGAGTCGCAGAGTCAGACATGACTGAAGCGACTTAACACACACACAGAAGGAAACTCTGGTTCCACCACCCTTTTCCTTTGTGACTGTAAGTGAATCTCATTTTCTTAGACTCTTGACCTGCAAAATGAAGGGGATATGAAGTCCTGCACAACTGCATCACAGAGCTTTTTTCAAGTTACAATAAGCAATGTAGGGGAATTCCCTGGTGGTCCAACGGTTAAGAGTCTGCCTTCCACTGCAGGGGGCACACGTTCAGTCCTTGGTCGGGGATCTAATCTCACGTGCTGCTGGGCAACTAAGACCCAAAACAGCCATAATTAAGAATAAATACATAAATAAAAATTTTTGATAATATAAATCTTTAGGAAAAGAGCTGCTGAAAATGTACCCAAAGGAGATTTTGTACTTCTTCATTATTATTATTATATCATTATAGGACTATTACTGTCACCTCTAAGATTCTGAAATGTGTTCAGGGATAGAAATTTTTTAAAAGGTATTCTGAGACTTTTTTACATTAATAATTATTGGTAACATATTTCTTGTATATTGACCAGTTTTAGATTATAGCAGTCATCATAAATGTTTATAACATTTTTCTCCTGGTTTATTTGTTCCTGATGGGAAAGACAGTGCAGAAAAGACAGTTAAAAGACCCTATTACTGTAAACTTCGTCCAGTGATGCTGATGGGTCTTAATTTAATACTAGAAACTTCTATCATAGCCATTCTTAAAGTGTAATCTGATTCCCCCAGGTATTCTCTGAGATCCTTGTTCTGGTCCAGAAAAGGAAAATGATTTTCATAATAATACTAAGAAGTCATTTGCCTTTTTCATTGTGTTAACATTTGCACTAATTGTGCAAAAGCAAAATTAGGTATAATAGCTGCTGCCTTAGTATTAATAACAATCGAGGCAGGGGCTCGAGCCTATGTCAGTAGTCACTCTATTTTTTTTTTTTTTGGTCATAATGAACTCACAAGGAAAGTGGCGGGCGGGGGAGAGGGGAGACTATCTCATGTCCTCGATAAAACAGGAAAATGATTAACTTAGTTAACCTTGACCCTTGACCAGATGTCTTTTTCAATATTCTATGTGATAAAATAGGGCGCGTGCATAAAGCACTTTAACAACTATACCCCAGCACATATGCAGTTCTGAGTTGCAAGCTAAAATAGCCTGCTCTTTCATGGAACACCATTTTTCTCTGAAAGACATGTGTGCCCAATCACTCAGTAATGTCCAACTCTTGCAACCCCAGACTGTAACCCACCAGCCTCCTCTGTCCATGGGATTTCCCAGGCAAGAATACTGGAGTGGGTTGCCATTTCCTTCCCCAGGAGAAGCTTCCCAACCCAGAGATCAAACCTGTGTCTCTTGCATGTCCTTCATTGGCAGATGGCTTCTTTACCACAGCGCCATCAAGACAGTTGACAATAAACTGTTGTTATTTGAACTATCTTTTTGACAGAATTTTTCTTGAGAGTAAATAAAAAGAGCTTGTCACTTCAAGGAAAATGACAGACATTATTTCTGCCAAAGATAAAAATTTGAGCTTGATAACCTCCTGATGCATAAAGATTTTTCTAATGAGCTCAGTGATATTAATAAATGTGATTTTTTAAAAATATTGTATATTCAATATTTGGAAGCTCAAATATTCACCCAATGAAGCAAAATTTTCCAATGATCGAGTCATTATATGGCAAAATCACACTTGGGCAAAAGATCCATTCAGAAAACATAATTAGTTTCATTAAAATCAGTTATTTTTTGCTAAAAGTTGCACAGTTTATCAGTTATTTTTAAACAAATATCTTAAATTTCTTTCAGTTTTGACTTCACTAAAATTATTTTATTTTAATGTATTGAGTTTCTCATTGCTATTTAACAAAAATTAGTATTTTAAATATTTTCAGTATTAGTTCTAATATTTTAAATATAACCTACATAAACAAAAGCTTTTGAGGAGCGGTTCCTCAAAAAATTTTAAGAGTATGAGGGATTCTGGGCTAAGTCAAAGCCCCTCACCACTATTTGTTATGTCCACTTCTGCTCCTGAGTTGGAAATCAGCCTGGTGAGCACAGGCTGTCAAATTGCACCATCTATTGAAAAACATTTTCCAAATTCCGAAAGATTGCTTGCCTTGGGAAGGTGCTTGGTATAAGATGAAGAGTTGCAGTTTTCCTCCTGTGTCTCACCTGATGTCTCAGGGACAGCTTTGTAGCAAGGGGAATATACCATTGAGGAAAACCTTTCAAAGCTGAGTCTTTCCCTTCCTCATTCCAGATAAATGATATCAATGCACAGCCTATTACCTAATGGGATTGCGGTTTAACTTCCTTTTCTCAGGCCTTTTATGGGAAAGCACTAGAGACAGGGGCAGCCCACAGTGTACAGTGGACTGTTCGAAGAGCGATTCCCACCACCGCACCCTGGCTTTCTCTGCTTTATGAGTTTAAATTTGTACCAGGCATATGTGTTGAAGCAATTTGCAAATGTGGCTTAAGATAAACCTTTGCTGGGGAATGTAAGAGAGTAGAAATGAGGATTGAATCTTCAAAGAGGTGTTACTCATGTGATTGTCTCCTATGGAATGATTAAGAAAAGAAAGACCTGGTTTCCATTGTGAACTGCATTTCATTTCTGAAGAAAGAAAACAGATGAGCAATTATATTGATATTCCACCAACCGTAGAGCATTGGGCAGTCTCATCAGGGAAAAATGTAGAACTATGACTCTTGCAAATAATTTCTATTATGTAAGAACCGAGCCTGCACCCCTTCCTTTTGCTGAGCCATCTCTCCTCCCACCATGACTTTCTAAGACATCTACTCAATGTGTATATCCACAGTTTTTCAGAGTGGAAATGTTTTCCTGAAGAAACTGGGATCAGGTTCAACTGAGAGTGATTGAAAAGTTAGAATAAAATTGGCTTAAATGAGAGGAACATTTGTATAATCTCTTATGCGAATGTGGCTGATCCAGGAATGATGAGACCATCGTAATCAGGGCCCCCAATACTTTCTACCTTCATGTTCCATTATTCTCATCAGGACTCAGCACCCGCCATCATATCTGTATTCCAGGCAGCAGGAGATACAGAAAACAGGAGGCAGAACAAGGCTACAGCCTTGCCTTTAGTGACACTTCCTAGATATACACACTACTATTTATAGCCCTTGATTCTTTCCTTGAGGATGATGGGGAAAATGGATATTGGAAGGCAGGAAGACTATTTTTCTTCTAGGTGGTCGCGGCTGCTAGCATTCAGAGGTTTTATGATGGAGGGAGAAGAGGAACATAAACTTTCCGCAATGATCAGCAGGTCCATGTACATTTTAAAATGAGTTTAGGGGAGTGAACAGTGATTATAGAGCCTGTCATGTGTATCACAGCAAGAAAAGAGCAAGCATTGAGGTGTCATTCTGAACAAGGTATGTCTTATTTAACTGGCCCCATTCTGTGCCCAGAATTTAACAGCAAATGTTGATTGGGGTTCTTCAGCCAATGTGGGTCCTGCCGTGCATCAGCCTAACTGATTCTGAAAAAGTTTCTAAAAGTTGAAGTTTTATACCAACTACTAGAAGATCAATTGAGGATGACTCAGCAGACCCAAGTGAGACATACGCTTCTTCAAACAATTGGCCTCTGCACTGTATACATAAATCAAGAAATGAAACAGAGTATTGTTCTCGTGTAAGTTCTAATTCATCTTCACTGAGGAACTGGGAAACCTTTAGTCAGGCGGATCTGAAGGTGATGCCTTGTTGCAACCCTTGCTGGCACTGTTTCATTTTCGATACCACTTCGGTGTTCACACTAGCAATTGCCTCAGCTCAAGGCTGACTGTAATCAAAGAATCTCAGTATCTCTTCCTAGGAAAGCTACATGTCCCTGCTTTCCCCACAGTTGGCATCAACCAGGTTCTCAGAGGAGGGGCCCTCTCCTACGACAACACTCAGCCGCCTGAGGATGATATTAGCCAACCCTGGAAAAGGTTTGCTCTTCGTGTGTGTTTTTTGGTAACTCTGACAAATGCTGTCCACCAGCTTCTTCATGCCTCTGATGGTCTCCAAGTCGCGGGCAGCTCTTGTCCAATGATGCGAAATATTCCCTCCTCCACTGCAGCCGCTTGAGTGGGCGGGGTGTGGGCTGGAAGGGGCCTCGGCTTCCTCTAGGGAACCAATGACTCAGGGCTTGGGAAGTGACCCTGCTGGGATCTGAGCTGTTTCCATCATGGTGCAACTGTGGCTTCAGACCCCAGTGAAACCTCTCCATCCTCTCCTACACGCAGTCCCCTATAAAGACAAAATGCCAGGAAATTGACATGGACAGACTGCTATATGTAAAACAGATAACCAACAAGTCCTGCTGGGCAGCGCAGGGGACTCTGCTCAATGTTATGTGGCAGCCTGGATGGGAGGGGAGTTTGGGGGAGGATGGATGCTTATATACGTATGGCTGAGTCCCTTTGCCATCTACCTGAAACTATCAGAGCACGGTTAGTTTAGGACTTTCCTCATGGTCCAGCAGTTAAGAGTCCACCTGGCAGTGCAAGGGACAGGGGTTGGATCCTTGGCGGGAAGACTCCACATGCCAGTGGGGACAGCTAAGCCTGTATGTCACAACTACAGAAGCCCTCATACCCTAGAGCCTGTACTCTGCACGAAAAGAGAGGCCAAGGAGGTGAGAAGCCAGAGCACCAAAACCAGAGGGTCGCCCCCACTGGCCACAGCCAGAGAAAGTCCGTGCGCAGCAATGAAGACCTGCCCAGCCGAAAATAAATGAACAGATGTATTTTAAAACTTCGAAATAAATAAATGTGAGAATAAAAAAAGAAGCATGGGCTGCCTTTGTTTGTTTTCTGCAGCACCTTGGTTCTAAAATTGATTTCCATTCATTTGTATTTGAGTACAGCTGCTTGATCTCAGGTAATGTAGTTTGGGGGTCTTAAGTCACTTTCTGGAGTGGAAATGATTTTATGCACCAAGGTTAAAAGTGTAGGAAGCGTCCTTCAAATAGAGCTCTGGTCCCTAGGGTAACAGTGTCTGCATGTTGTCATCATAAAGCCAGGACCGGCCCAGAGCAGCAGGCCATCATGTGGTCCCCTCTTGAAAACTTTGTCATGGCCAGGATAAGCAAAGACACTGAGGCACCGCTCCTTCACACAGGTGACAGTCAAATCTCTTGCTTGCTCGCTGTCACCGCGGATTTTGAAATACCTCAACGTGCCTTCTCGTAAGAGCTTCCATGCATTTCTCAAAATTGTTTACAGGATGCTTTTAGTCTTTTCTTCCAACACAGGAGTCACTTTCTCAGGACTGTTACCTATCTGTCAGCCTCTTTATATTGGTGGAGGATAAAGGCTTTATTTTGAGATTAATGGATATGATGTTGCCCAATGCTTGTTCCAGTTGAGAAATCCTGGGCTAATTAATTAGAAACATACTTGGAATGTAAAGTGAGCTTATTTAGGATAGGAGTTATATAATAAAGCATTGAGAATTTCACCAGTTTTTTTGTTTGTTTGTTTGTTTGTTTTTAGTTTTTTCTACAGTCAAATATTTTAGGGGAAAATACACCTATGTATAATTCCTACTTCAAAGGATAGGATCTTTTTTTAAAATTTTATTTCACTGTAGTCTCTTTTTTTGACATGTACACACTGCTTATATTTATTTATTTACTTGCTTATTTGGCTGTGCTAGGTCTTTGCTGCTGCACACGGGCTTTCCCTGGTTTCAGAGAGCAGGGGTACCCTCTAGTAGCGGTGCACAGGCTTCTCATTACAGTGGCTTCTCTCGCTGTGCCGCACAGACTCTAGCGTGTGGCTGTCAGTAACTGTGGCTCAAGAGCCCCGGAGCATGCAGGCTCCAGCAGCTGTGGTGCGCAGTCTTAGTCGCGTCGTGGTATGTGGCATCTTCTGGATTGGGAATCCAACCTGTGTTCTCTGCACTGGCAGGCAGACTTTTATCCCCCACACCACCAGGGAAGTCCTAGGATCTATCTTTATCATTAAATGTTTGACACAAAAAATATTCACTAGCTGAAAGACATTCTAAGATCACATTTAAATTTGATTACTGACTGGAAAAAAAAATCTACAGCCTAAGAAAATACTTCTCTTTCTTCTTAAAATGAAAGAATAAGTTCTATTTCTATGGACTCAAGCCAGGATTTATTTTCTATCATTTAGTGTAAAATTAAGAAAAAACTCAGTTATCTCAAAGATTGTGGTTTTTCAGTAGCTCAAGTGTCTGACTCTTTACGACTCCATGGACTGCAGCACACCAGGCTTCCCTGTCCTTCACCATCTCCTGGAGCTCACTTAAACTCATGTCCATTGAGTCAGTGACACCATCCAACTATCTCAAAGATAGACTGCATTTTACAAAGACTGATCCCCCATTATATTTTTAACATCTTGTTTTCAAGAACACAGAAAAGCATATATGACCCCCCCCCCAAATCATCATCTTTTAAAGGTCTGCTTAAAAAGCCAGGATTAAGGATAACTCCCTTATAATATATCCTTGACAACCTAGAAAAACCACGAAGTCTTCCAACGAAGATCTGTGTTATAACATATTATAACTCTGTACTCATTAATATGATAACAACAAGGCATATGTGAAGTTGCTCATTCGTGTCCGACTCTTTGCAACCCCATGGACTGTAGCCTGCAAGGCTCCTCCATCCGTGGGATTCTCCAGGCAAGAGCACTGGAGTGGGTCACCATTTCTTTCTCCAGGAGATCTTCCCAACCCAGGGATCAAACCCAGGTCTCCTGCATTGCAGGCAGACACTTTACCATGTGAGCTACCAGGGAAGCTCAAAATGAAAGTGAAGTTGCTCAGTCGAGCAACTTGAAGACCTACAAGACCTTTTAGAACTAACACCCAAAAAGATGTCCTTTTCAAGGCAATCTCTTTAACAAGTGGTGCTTGGAAAACTGGTCAACCACTTGTAAAAGAATGAAACTAGAACACTTTCTAACACCATACACAAAAATAAACTCAAAATAGATTAAAGATCTAAACGTATTTAAAAAAAGAAAAATTAGAAAAAATAAATGTCTTGAAAAAAAAGATGTCCTTTTCATTATAGGGAACTGGAATGCAAAAGTAGGAAGTCAAGAAACACCTGGAGTAACAGGCAAATTTGGCCTTGGAATATGAAATGAAGCAGGGCAAAGGCTAATAGAGCATTGCCAAGAGAATACGCTGGTCATAGCAAACACCCTCTTCCAAAAACACAAGAGAAGACTCTACACATGGACATCACCAGATGGTCAACACTGAAATCAGATTGATTATATTTTTTGCAGCCAAAAATGGAGAAGCTCTATATAGTCAGCAAAAACAAAACTGGGAGCTGACTGTGGCTCAGATCATGAATTCCTTACTGCCAAATTCAGACTTAAATTGAAGAAAGTAGGGAAAACCACTAGACCATTCAGGTATGACCTAAATCAAATCCCTTATGATTATACAGTGGAAGTGAGAAATAGATTTAAGGGACTAGATTTGATAGATAGAGTACCTAATGAACTATGGAATGAGGTTCGTGACATTGTACAGGAGACAGGGATCAAGACCATCCCCATGGAAAAGAAATGCAAAAAAGCAAAATGCCTGTCTGAGGAGGCCTTACAGATAGCTGTGAAAAGAGAAGCAAAAAGCAAAGGAGAAAAGGAAAGATATGAGCATCTGAATGCTGAGTTCCAAAGAATAGCAAGAAGAGATAAGAAAGCCTTTCTCAGTAATCAATGCAAAGAAATAGAGGCAAACAATAGAATGGGAAAGACTAGAGATGTCTTCAAGAAAATCAAAGATACCAAGGGAACATTTCATGCAAAGATGGGCTCAATAAAGGACAGAAATGGTGTGGACCTAACAGAAGCAGAAGATATTAAGAAGAGGTGGCAAGAATACATGGAAGAACTGTACAACCAAGATAATCACGATGGTGTGATCACTCACCTAGAGCCAGAGATCCTGGAATGTGAAGTCAAGTGGGCCTTAAAAACATCATTACAAACAAAGCTAGTGGAGGTGATGGAATTCCAGTGGAGCTATTTCAAATCCTGAAAGATGATACTGTGAAAGTGTTGCACTCAATATGCTAGCAAATTTGCAAAACTCAGCAGTGGCCACAGGAACGGAAAAGGTCAGTTTTCATTCCAATGCCAAAGAATGCTCAAACTACTGCACAATTGCACTCATCTCACATGCTAGTAAAGTAATGCTCAAAATTCTCCAAGCCAAGCTTCAGCAATACGTGAACTGTGAACTTCTAATGTTCAAGCTGGTTTTAGAAAAGGCAGAGGAACCAGAGATCAAATGGCCAACATATGCTGGATCATGGAAAAAGCAAGAGAGTTCCAGAAAAACATCTATTTCTGCTTTATTGACTGTGCCAAAGCCTTTGACTGTGTGGATCAAAATAAACTGTGGAAAATTCTGAAAGAGATGGGAATACCAGACCACCTGACTTGCCTCTTGAGAAACCTGTATGCAGGTCAGGAAGCAACAGTTCGAACTGGACATGGAACAACAGACTAGCTCCAAATAGGAAAAGGGGTACATCAAGGCTGTATATTGTCACCCTGCTTATTTAACTTCTATGCAGAGTACATCATGAGAAACGCTGGACTGGAAGAAACACAAGCTGGAATCAAGATTGCCGGGAGAAGTATCAATCACCTCAGATATGCAGATGACACCACCCTTATGGCAGAAAGTAAAGAGGAGCTAAAAGCCTCTTGATGAAAGTGAAAGTGGAGAGTGAAAGAGTTGGCTTAAAGCTCAACATTCAGAAAACGAAGATCATGGCATCTGGTCCCATCACTTCATAGGAAATAGATGGGGAAACAGTGGAAACAGTGTCAGACTTTATTTTTTGGGGCTCCAAAATCACTGCAGATGGTGATTGTAGCCATGAAATTAAAAGACTCTTACTGCTTGGATGGAAAGTTACGACCAACCTAGATAGCATATTCAAAAGCAGATACGTTACTTTCCCAACCAAGGTCCATCTGGTCAAGGCTATGGTTTTTCCAGTAGTTGTGTATGGGTGTGAGAGTTGGACAGTGAAGAAAGCTGGGCGCCAAAGAATTGATGCTTTTGAACTGTGGTATTGGAGAAGACTCTTGAGAGTCCCTTGGACTGCAAGGAGATCCAACCAGTCCATCCTAAAGGAGATCAGTCCTGGGTGTTCATTGGAAGGACTGATGATGAGGCTGAAACCCCAATACTTTGGCCACCTCATGCGAAGAGTTGACTCATTGGAAAACACCCTGATGCTGGGAAGGATTGGGGGCAGGAGGAGAAGGGGACGACAGAGGATTAGATGGCTGGATGACATCTCCGACTCAATGCACATTAGTTTGAGTAGACTCCAGAGTTGGTGATGGACAGGGAGGCCTGGCCTGCTCCAATTCATGGAGTCGCAAAGAGTTGGACATTACTGAGTGACTGAACTGAACTGAGGCATAATGGCAACTTAAATTAAGATTTAAATAAACTAAAATTAAATAAAATGAAACATCAATCCATGGGCTTACGAGCCTCATTTCAAATGCTCAGCAGTCACCTACAACTGGTGGTTGTTGACGGACTACCACATTGCAAAGCACAAATTCCATTTTCAGCATTACACCAAAGTCATTGGACAGTCCTGGTCTGGGGTCTACTCTAGTACAGACGATCTGTTTTTTTAAAAGGGCTCAACAAAGAGACCTCCAGAGTGAGAGCACAGGAAGGAAAAGAGAAGGGGAGAGGCTATGAAACAAACAGGCTCTGCCTTGATGTCACATAGTAACCTTCCAAGGAAAGCCATCTAAAGCAGCGCTTCCTCTTTTTACAGAACTTCTGAAATCACTGCTTGGATTTCCACTGTATGCAAAGGGACTAGGAAGTCATTAATTGTGGGGATTTACCGCCTCTGGAAAAAGAGAGACTCGTGTATGCCCCCAAATCGTCATCACTAGAGGATGCTATCAGACTTCTCTGTGTGCAACTCACTGTGAGACCAAAATTAGCAGCAGATTTAGTTGAGAACAGGAAGAAAACAAGGGCAGGACAGGCTTTCTAAGGAAATGGAGAAGCTGAGGTTCTCCACTCAGAGTTTCCACGGTGGTGGTGTGCTCTATTTTAGAATAGCTACCTTTCCGTCAAGTCCATCCCCCTGTTCTACAGATGAGATCACTGAGGCCCCGAGGTGAGGAAACGACTTGCACGAGGATGCTCACACTGTCCCAGGAACAAGACAGGGTCAGGTCTCGTTTCTATAAATATTTTATCCTTCTTACTACTACCTGCTTACCTTATACACCAGTCAGACAGACACTCCAACCCTCCCTTTAAAACAAACACTATGACAAAATAATTGCTTCTTAAAGAAGCTAAAATATGGTTCAGGAAAGTACTGAAATGGTAAGCACTCTAATGGTACAAGCAAGTGTTAGTTAAATATCACTTCCTGGTTTTATTTCTTCATAAAATGATATAAGGTCTGGTTGCTGGCTCAGTTGCTCTCTTACGTGAAGTGAAGATGTTAGTTGCTCAGTTGTGTCTGACTCTTTGTGACTCCAGGGACTGTAGCTCACCAGGCTCCTCCTCCAGGCAAAAATACTGGAGTGAGTACCCATTCCCTTCTCTAGGGGATCTTCCCAACCCAGGGATCGAACTGGGGTCTCCTGCATTGCAGGCAGATTCTTTACCAGCTGAGCCACCAGGGAAGCCCCAGGTGCTCTCTGCCCATCCTCAAAATCCCTCCCCTCTGGACATCTCAGACAGTGGATGGGCACCTGTGGATTCTCTGAGTGCAGAATTTCCTTACCAAAGAAACTTGAGGAATAGGTTACTTCCAGCCCTCTGAGTGAACTTAAACTAAGACTTCAGCTGTTTTAGGGACTGCCCTGGTAGCTCAGCTGGTAAAGAATCCACCTGCAATGCAGGAGAACCTGGTTCAATTCCTGGGTCTGGAAGATCTGCTGGAGAAGGTATAGACTACCCACTCCAGTATTCTTGGGCTTCCCTGGTGGCTCAGCTGGTAAAGAATCTGCCTGCAAGGTGGGAGACTTGGGTTCGATCCCTGGGTTGGCAAGATCCCCTGGAGAAGGGAAAGGCTTCCCACTCCAGTATTCTGGCCTGGAGAATTCCATGGACTGTATGGTGCATGGGGTCACAAAGAGTCGGGCACAACTGAATGACTTCCACCTTTCAGCCGTTCTTGCTTTGATTTAGAGCCCAGAGCCACAGCCCCCTATGAGAGTGAGCTTGAAGTAGACCTTGCCCTTGGTCCTGGTTTGGGGATCAGCAGAACAGTGTTTAAGAGCAGAGACTTTGTGTCCAAAGGGCTTGACCTCAAACCCAAGCTCAGCGCTAAGGGCAGTTTGATCATGTAGTGACCTCAGCCTCAACCTACAAAGTTCAAATATCAAGACCTATTTCCCTGTGGTTTTGAAGGGATTAAATTGGTTCCACTATGTAAATAACACAGTATTTTAGTGTCAGAAACATGAAACTCACACCCTGGAAGGTGATGCTGCTGTTACCTGATCCAAGAATTCGCAGACACTCGGGGCTCCAGCTTCCCATCAGCCACCTTTGAGTCAGTGTTCAGACCTCGGCTTCTCTGCCACCAGCTGGGGGAGCATTTCCAGTCTCAGCTCTCAGATTTTGCCACTTTAATAAATGCATCAGACCACAAGGTGGTGCTTTATTCTAATGTTTGATATTAGGAGGATTTTTCCAACCACAAGAAGTGAATAGCAAGGAGCACTCAGCATCATTACTCAGTGTCAACTCTGTAACTCTAAATGCAAACGTCTGGGTGACTGATCCTGTGACTGATCACTGAGGAGCAGAGAGCTCCATGGAGCAACAGGTCCTCCTTGTTCTGCCCCCAACTAGGAGGGAGAAGAGAGCCCCAGCAAAGCTGATGCCTTTCCTGGGTTTCTCTTTCTATAGTGTTATGTAGATTCCTGTCAAACCTACGCACCCACTGTGTGGCTTCCTCAATTTTTATCTTACTCCCTCTCCTGGTGAGCAATGGTTCACAGAGTGCAGTGAGGAGGAGGAGAAGAGGGCGTCTTGGTGACGTCTGCTCTTAGATGGTGAGATGTCCACTTGCTCCTTGTAGAGTATTGACCAAAGCCTCTGGCCACAAGTAGAGATCACTGGGCTCTGTGTGCAAAGCAGCCACCCACCCCTCTTAAGGTATAGCTTGCCAACACATGTGCCACCCCAGTCTCATTCCACAGCAGCAGTTTTGCCCACTGGGTTAACTATATTCAATTGGCAGAGCAGCTTAATGATCTAAAGGACTTTATAACCAATACCCAGTCATTATTAGAGGCCATAGAGAATTAGCAATTCTGAGTCCTAGTCTAGGCTCAGCCACTACCTGGCTGCATGAATTCAGGCAATTTCATGGATTTTGTTCACCTTTAAAATTTTTGTTCACCTAAAATCCAATTTCATGGATTTTGTTCACCAAGAAGGTAGGAAGACCACATGTACATGCTCAGATGCTCAGTTGTGTCCGACTCTTTGCTACCCCAGGAACTGTATCCCTCCAGGCTCCTCTGTCCATGGGATTCTCCAGGCAAGAATACTGGAGTGGGTTGCCTTTTCCTCCCCTAGGGGATCTTCCCAACCCAGGGATCAAACTTGTGTCTCTTACATCTCCTGCACTGGCAGATGGATCCTTTACCACTGAGCCACTTGGGAAGCAGGCAGGTAGACCAGATGGTCTTTATGCCCATCCTGAGGTCAGTGTCCTTTCTCCCTTAGAAGAGGTCGTGCATCTGCTGAAGGTGTGAGTTGCTGTGGAGGCTGGGAAGGCTTTACGGGGAATCCCAGAGAACACCCAGCAAAGACAGTAAAAGGTGAGAGAAAGGCAGGAAATGGGCAGAGTGAGGAAGGGCTAGGCTTGGAGACTGGAGGATACTGAGAAAAGGGGAGAGAGCTGGGGAAAGAGATCTTGGATCCTGTAAACTTGGGTTAAGCCATCAGGGCAAAGTGAGAGGCTTTTGTGGAAAATGGCTGCTGTAAAGGAAAAAGGTGGTGGTGTGGGGGGAGAGGGGAAAAA
This sequence comes from Ovis aries, assembly GCF_016772045.2. NCBI lineage: Eukaryota > Metazoa > Chordata > Mammalia > Artiodactyla > Bovidae > Ovis > Ovis aries. The sequence goes on from NC_056073.1 coordinate 43,426,534, forward strand.
AGGTAAAGCGCTTTCTTTGGATCCAGGCAGAGGATTAGCCTGAGGATGGTTTTCTATTATCCCTGATCCTCTGATAACAGCTTTCTAAAGGCTTGTGTAGGCGTCCCTTCACCAAGACCTTTGACCCTTTAATCCTTCTGAAAGCGACCTGCCCTCTCTTTCCCCTAATGAGAACAGAGACAAATAAAAGAAAGTTTGCCAGCAGTCATTCCAAGAACATTCTGTTGATTTTCTCATTCTGCTTTAAGGCTGCACCCAACAACCTTCCATTATAAGATAATGAAAAAAAAAAAAAAAAACCTATCCATGAGTCACAACGGCTATGGTCAATAAGCTGCCTCGCCAAGTCACATCTTCGGCCTGTTCATAGTCTGAGTGAGAGAATCAGGATCTGTTAGGCTCAACTTCATTTTCATAGACTCACTTTCCTTTTAATTAAGAAAGTCATGCATTTTGCTTCGAAAGATATAGCACTTGGTAGAAGGCGCAGGAGATGAAAGACAGCACCAGGCAAGATCATTACGTTCCACCACTTACTGAATCTGGAGGAGCGCTGCGTTTGTCCTCGTGAAAAGATCTGACTCAGCTCCTTTGAATTTTATAAGTACTCTGGTCATGTTATTTGAGACTCATCCGACCCTTATTTATTTGTATTAGACATTTTATTGTTTGGGAAAAAAATGAACTCAATTACTACAAGTATGAACAGACATCTGGAAGAGTGATCTAGTCGAGTATTAATGGAGACACTTATTGTGTTACTAAAAGTTATACACATTGTATATATTAAGATATACAATGTATTAAATATATACTGTATATATTAAAAATACATAAAATTTTAAATATATTTGATGTTATATTCTGAAAGATTATATAAAAACGGTGAAGAACTGCTCTCTCTTGGAGAAAATGTTGGGATTTTAACCTTTCTCTCTTTAGTTCAAATGCTAATGCATTCTTTGTGGTTGTAAGTCTATGAATTTTTTGGAAAAACTTGTTTCGATCCAAATTCATCACTGAATACATCAGAATTTTGTGAGAGATAAAAACTTACCAAAAAGAAGGGTTTACCATTGGTGTGTATGTGATGTCTCTAAGCAAAAATTAAATGAATAAATCAGATGAGAATATTAGTCCACAAAGCCAGGGTCAGGGTTACAGTGTCTTTAAATTTCACCCATTCCCTTTCTGTTTAATAAAGTAAATTTATAGCTTTAACCTATGACTCCACAGATAGCCAGTGTTTTCTTTTGCAATGGTTGTCGAATAAGCCCCTGAAATATTTTCATTTTGCTTCTGTTCAGAGCACAACCCTGGAAGGATCTAGAAATCAAATTATAGGCTAGTTTGAGTGGAGAAAAAAAAATCATTTTTAATAGTCAGGCTGGAGCAACAAGAGCCTATGGGAACCACAGCAGCACATGTTTTGGGGGGATTTCAGGATATGACTTTTCCATTAGTTTTTAGATTTTTAAATCAGTGATTTTTGTCATGTTCTGTTAAATATGGATTTCACTTTTGATTTATCAAAATTGGAGTTTTGATGCATCACTGGTCCTTGAAGTGAAAGTGCCAGTCAGAGAAGGTGGCTCCCTGAAGCCCTTGCACCCCGCTGTGGGCAAGTGTGTTCCCATCAACCCCTCCCTCAGGAACCCAGTACAAGCAGGAGGGCCAGGGTTTGATGGCTTCGAGTTCAAAGCAGCTTCTGGGCCACATAATCTCATGGCTTACTGTTGAGTTATAGATCTATTTTTTATTAAAATATAATTGTGTGTGCAGGGTGACAGTGCTCACATTTTATGTGCAAGCCATTTTTCACACAAGGAGGTCTGCAGATAGACTGCTGGAGGTGCAAGGAATTCTGTTTCTCCACCTTAGGCTATGAGCTACTGTCCAGGTACCATATCTCTCATAAATTATTTTCAACAGTCTCGGGTCTCCAAAAGATGCTCCGTTCCCTCCTTACACCCTTTTCCCTGCCATCTGGAAAAGGCCCCCAACACTTAATAGGAACAGACACAGGCAAATCCACCTACTTGCTGAAATGTATTTGTAGCCCCCAGATCAATACTCACAGCACTTTCACGATGATTTATGAACATGTGCCGGATGAGGAAGCATATGAATTACCAACAGGCATGTTCCCAGCTTCTTATTTCAGCTCTCATGCTAATAAAGTCTCCTCTCTGCTGTCTCCTTGGGGCCACATTTTTTGCATTTCTGTGCTCTTTGGAGTGATTGTTTAAAATGGCCCCCAACTCCACCTTGCAATGCAGGAGACACAGTTTGGATCCCTGGCCCAGGAAGATCCCACATGCTGCAAAGCAGCTGAGCCCGCAACTACTGCGCCTATGCGTTAGAGCCCAAGAGCCGCGACTATTGAGCCCGTGTGCTACAGCTGCCGAGGCTCCTGTGCCTAGAGCCTGCGCTCTGCAACAAGAGCAGCCACTGCAAAGAGACGCCCACGCACCCCAACTAGAAAGTAGCTCCGGCTGCCACCACTAGAGAAGGCTCACGTGCAATAACAAAGACCCCCCACCTGCCAAAAAATAATAATAATAATAATAATACTAAAATGGCCCCCAAACATAGTGCCCAAACTTAGTGTCTCAAGCACAGCGGCTGTGTGAAATGCCTTGCGGAGAAAATCTGCATGTTCCATAAGCTCCATTCAGGTGTGAAGTCTAGCATCATTGGCTGTGAATTCAACGCTAATGCATCAGTGTGATACATAACATTAAGTGCATTTCAGCAAAAACACACAGACTGTAAAATAGGCGAGGTGGATCAGAAGATTCCCATCCCTCCTATCACCCTTCTTTAAACAACAGCGCTTTGACATGTACACATGCTTCAGTGAAAATGGATAACCAACAAAGAGCAACTACCTAGCCCAGGCTCTGCTCAGTACTACGTAACGACCTAAATGGGGAAAGAATTTGAAAAAGAGTAGCTACATGAGATACGTGTGTAACCGAATCACTTTGTTGTACACTGAAACGAATACAACTTTCTAATCACCTATCAGTTCAGTTCGGTTCAGTTCAGTCGCTCAGTCGTGTCCGACTCTTTGTGACCTCATGAATCACAGCACGCCAGGCCTCCCTGTCTATCACCAACTCCCGGAGTTCACTCAGACTCACGTCCATCGAGTCGGTGATTCCATCCAGCCATCTCATCCTCGGTTGTCCCCTTCTCCTCCTGCCCCCAATCCCTCCCAGCATCAGAGTCTTTTCCAATGAGCCAACTCTTCACATGAGGTGGCCAAAGTACGCTCAGCCTTCTTCACAGTCCAACTCTCACATCCATACACTCCAGTATAAAATAAAGAGGTAAAAAGTTAAAGTAGAAAAGAAAACAACAGCAAAACCTCCAAAACACACATAAAACGAGGCTAGATGTTGGTCGACTGATGCAAATGTCACCAGCGGCTCATAGGAACCCAACCTTTATTTCCGCTGGGAGCACTGGTTCTGTCTTCATCAATTCTATGTGCAAACAGCAACTCTGTAGTTGCTCTGTACCTCCAATAACAAGAATCAGTTGTAACTGCTATTGCTGTCTTTTCTGTTTCCCAAAATGCATATGCCTACTTTTTTTTTCAGAAAGGAAATTGGAAACAAAACAATTCAGAGAAGAGAAATGAACACTTTATAAAGAGAAAAAATGAATCCTAGGGTAAACTTTCAAAGGAACTGGGGTTCGCTGAGGTCACAGAAGAAATGCGCTTAAGATCCTTTCCAATCTCCCTTCCAACAGAGGGCCAAAGAAGGGAGAGATGGACCCACACTCACGCAGATAAGACGGAGCTGGAACCCGGGGGAACATTTTACCGGTCGGGGTCATGAAACTTCAGAACACAGAGTTCCTCCCCTAGACAACCTCCAGAGAAGAAGAGAAAACTGATATTCACAAAACTGCTCAACTGCATTCGAAAGTTCCAAATCAGGCACTCAGACTGGCTTTTTACAGCTCTGGGATCCTATGAATAGCATTCACTTGTGAGGGGCCCCTGCTAAGCTGAGAGGCGAGGTCTGTGATTATGGAATGTTTTTACCCAGAACAGAATTCACTCGAATGAATAAGCCTGTATAGGGTTTAAAGCTAGGCCACTGGCCATACTCTGACCAATATTTTCCAGGCTGCATTTTCTGGAAAGTGAGGCTGTATTTCACGTGTGTGTGTGTGTGTGTGTGTGTGTGTGTGTGTGGTGTGTGGTGTGTGTGTGTGCAATTAGTGGTTTGTCTTTCTTATATTCACATTTTAAATTTATGTAAGGACACATTAGTCAGCATTTTGCCTTTTCTCTATGGGATTTATGATCACATAGATAACAGTTTAAAACTATCTGATCTTGGGTAAGTTATTTGACCTCCCTTCCTTCTGTTTTCTCATCGGTGAAACAGACATCCCCATGTCTGCCTCACCAGGTCCGTTAGAAGATTTTCTAGTTTAAGTGGCTCTTTCTCCCTCCAGCTGGCCCCAAAGCCCATTTTCTCACCAGTAAACTGTAGGTTCCACCAGGATGGATACCTTATCAGTGTGAACCTCCCCCTTAAGCAGGAGCTCAAGAAGGGCCTGCTGAATAAAGTTCTGTTGGAGCATCATTCTCAAGTTTAATTCCTTCAAAAAGTCATCACTGCTCACAGAATGAAGCTCAAATTCTCACAGGGTCAGAAAAGCTGCTTGTGAATCCGCTTGCGCTTATTAAAGACAGGTGATCAGTTCCGATCATCCTCCTCCCCACTCCCAAGGCTACTGGACCAGCTGGGCAAGTGGCCTGGACACGGGGAAGACGGAGTGCACGGTGGAGAGACTCGATCATGCTGGAGGAAAACTCCCTTTTTTCTAGTTGGTTGGCCTTATGCACCTTGTGATGACATTGTTTTCTGTTTCGTCCTGAAGCCACAGTGGACAGAGCAGCCGCTCTGAATGCCAGGCGCGAGGTCCGCGAAGTCCGCGGTTTCACCGGATGCTCTGAGCAGCCTTGCCTCCAAGTCTTTAAACCAACTGCTGTTTCTTTCTTGGGCTCCACATCATTTCCCTGGAGGATTCAGCGTAAATACCACTTCTTCCGCAAAGCCTCCCTGACCCCAGGAATAGAGTTCATGGTCCCTAACTCTCCACGCTTGCCTCTCGCCTAGGGCCCAGTCATTTCCTTGCTCAGATATTTAGCAATTATTTATTAAGTGCCTGCTGGCAAGAGGCCAGTTCAGTGAGTCCGCAGGAGGGACTCGAGTCCTGCCTCTTGGACTGACGGTAGATCCGGGGAGGTAGGCATTAAATACAAAGAGTTTGGTTTTAATTTTGAGGAGACCCCACCCTGCTGTACCCACTCCAGTGTTCTTGCCTGGAGAATCCCAGGGACGGGGGAGCCTGGTGGGCTGCTGTCTATGGGGTTGCACAGAGTCGGACACGACTGAAGTGACTTAGCAGCAGCAGCAGCAGCACCCTGCTGTGAAAGTGTCTATTAAACTGGAATAACATCACACTTCTCAGACTGCGTGGTAACTGCCTGATTTCTTGTGTATCCCTTTAGGAGATGACAGGGTCTGTGAGCTCTAAATTTCAGTTTTTCTCAGAGCTGTAGCCCCAGACCTGAGCGCAATACACTATATGCATTTAAGACACTATAAATGCTGTCACGGATGCTGTTCAGTTCCTAAGTCGGGTCTGACTCTTTGTGACCCCATGGGCTGCAACACCAGGCTTCCCTTTTCTTCACCATCTCCCTAAGTTTGCTCAAACTCACATCAGCTGAGTCAATGAGGCCATTCAACCATCTTGTCTTCTGCCACCCCCTTCTCTTCCTGCCCTCAATCTTCCCCAGCATCAGGGTCTTTTCCATCGAGTTGACTCTTCGCATCAGGTGGCCAAAGTATTGGAGCTTCAGCTTCAGCGTCAGTCCTTCCAATGAAGATTCAGGATTGATTTCCTTTAGGATGGACTGGCTTGATCTCCTTGCATACCAGTAGCCATGTTGCTGTCTGGAAACTGCTTCTAGAAGGCTCTGCGATTGCTCACTTGTCCAACACAGGATTTGGAGTATGCCTGTCCACAATCTTCATGTGTCCCTGAATAGATAGACATAAGGGGCACAGATGTCAAAAAGGTTCCGTGAAGCTCAGCTCAGGGCATTTGCTTTTAGCGTGTCTCCCTGGCCCCTCCCCGGGCCCCCTGGCACCCACAGAGCTGGCACCACATGTGCTTTGCCTGAAGCCCATTCATACCAGTGTGCCACCTCTCTCCGGCAGCTGCAGTTTTAGCTTTCCTTTCAGTGTCTAGCATGAAAACTTGTGTGCTCTGTAAAAGGAATTTCAGATTAATTGGGGAGTTAGTGGAAACTGAAATACAAGGTCCCCCACGGACATGTGAACCTCAAGCCTACTAGCGTTTAGGTTGTAATTTGGTGACAAAACTGACTTGGGTTGCCTACATTCCTTTGCGTGACTTGAATACCACAAAAAATACCACTTTGACATGAAAAGAATGCGAGAGCCTGGAGGCAATATTGGTTTAGCCATTTCCAAGGTAATGGAGATGTGATGGCTTGGGAATCATGAGCCGCAGGTGCTGGAGAACAGCTGGCTTAGCGCCTCCCCATCAGCCTTCACAGCCCCCTCCCCTCCTGCTCCCCTAGTTCCCAAACACCCCAGGCTCCAGGGCCCAGGATCCCTGCGCCATCTGTTCCGTGTCCCCATCTTTGTGTCTGAGTCTCACCTTCCCTCCTGCGCTCAGCCTGTGTGCGTCATGGCCCCAGCCAGGCTGCTGAGAACTCTCTCTGGATTCCCAGGTCCCTGGGCAGCATGGACTCTTAGGGATGGGTGGAGTCAGTGTGTTGTCTGGAGTCATGTGCAAGAACGTGGGTGCAGAGGGAGGACAAGAGTGGACGCAAGTTCCTTGGCTCTGGGTCACAAGGAAGAGCATCAGAACATCTCAGGACTGGGAAATCTCAACTCTTGGTGGCATCAAATGAGGATGTGATCACCTGTGTATATTGGAAACTCCTAGAGTCAGTAGGGGGCTTCCCTGGTGGCTCAGATGGTAAAGAATCTGCCTGCCAGTGGAGGAGACTAAGGTTTGATCCCTGGGTCAGGAAGATCCCCTGGAGAAGGGAATGGCAACCCACTCCAGTACTCTTGCCTGGGAAATCCCATGGACAGAGGAGTCTGGTGGGTTACAGTCCATGGGGCCACGTAGAGTTGGACGTGACTGAGCAACTAACACTTTCTTTCAGAGTCAGTACAGATTTGGGACATCAGTGCCAATTACAGATATCAAAGAAGTGATAAAAAGAGAAGAGAAAATACATTACTGATATGCATAAATGAGCTCTACATCATATATGCCTACTGTATGTAGGATGAAATGTACTGTGAATTATATCAGACTGAAACAGTAAAATCGATATATATTAATGTAACTTACAGGTAAATAAACAGAACAGAATTAAACACGAGCAGACTTGGTAGAAGTATGGTTTCTTCCAGCTAACACCAGTCTTTGAGCAGGGACATTTGGCCACAGTGAAGAAACACAAACCTCTGTTTTGCCTTGTCTCCTGGGGAGATGATTTTTCTGGAAGGCTTTCCTGAGGTCTGTGGTTTTCCCCCTTTCTCCTCTGTCCCCTTGGTTCCACTCTCTCCTCTCTAATGATTTTCATGGTGGGAGTAAGTCACCCAGGAACAGTTCCAAACAATGGACAACTTCACAGAGTATGAACTTTCCATTGAAATACCAGATAGAAGCTGGAAGAACAAGCTCAGCTACAAGGAGGGAGGACAAAGAGAAAAATAGATACAGTCATTTGCTACTTTCAGGAGTTGATGGAAAAATCCACATTGGAAGAGAGAGCCTACTACAATTAAAGAAGATTGTGTAGCTGTTAGAAGATACATTTTTACATGTGTGAGACAGGGATCATGCCTGAGCGACTGAACTGAACTGAACACCAATGAGACAAAAGGGGTATCTGATTCATTAATGTGACTAAACACTAATTTTAGTCCTTTATGAAACTCCTCAAAATTGATGCTTAAAGAGCATGCAGCACCTGCTGTTTGCAATAGCATACTAAAAACAAATATCATGCATAAGAAAGCTAAAACAATGGTACTGATTAACTTATTTGCAGGGCAGGAATAGAGACACAGACAGAGAGAACAGACTTTGGACACAATGAGGAAAGAGAGGGTAGGACGGAATTGAGAGAGTAGCATTGAAACATATATGTTACCATATGTAAAATAGGTACCTAGAGGAAAGTTGCTGTATCTATCGAATTCATTTGGTTACTGAGTGCTGATTGTATTCTAGGAAGCATCGAGAACAGGGATTACGTGAGCCAGACATGGGTTCATGCCCTCATGGATCTGACTGTCGATGGCATGCCTATGTCTCATCAGGGAATCGCCCAGGAGAGAATGTGAGGTTGTATCTTCAATGATGAGTTCCATGGTACTAAGCCAGCATCTCAGATCAGAGTGCAACTTGTCCTCCTGTTGTTGTTCAGTTGCTAAGTCATGTCCAACTCTTTGTGACCCCATGGTCTGTAGCCTGCCAGGCTCCTCTGTCCATGGGATTTCCCAGGCAAGAATGCTGGAGTGGGTTGCCGTTTTCTTCTCCAGGGAATTTTCCCTACCCAGGGACTGAACCTGTGTCTTCTGCACCGGCTGGCAGATTCTTCACCACTGAGCCACCTGGGAAACCCAACTTGCCCTCTTGCGAGGTATCAAAAAGGGTCATGGAAATCTCTCTGAGTGAGATTACATTTCTTGAGACACAAAACCATTATGGTCAGGATTATTCTTTCGTAACAGGGTTTATGTCCGCTTTGTTTCAGTTTTTTTTAAAAAATTTGCCTGTTATGCCATAAGGCTGCCAGGTGAAACCTGCAAGTTGGAAATTCATTGTAAATGTTAGCTCCCTTCCAAGACAGTATGGTACTGGCACAAAAACAGAAATACAGACCAATGGAACAAGATAGAAAGCCCAGAAATATACCCATGCACCTATGGGTACCTTATTTTTGACAAAGGAGGCAAGAATATACAATGGGGCAAAGACAGCCTCTTCAGTAAATGGTGCTGGGGAAACGGGACAGCTACATGTAAAAGAATGAAGTTAGAACACTTCCTAACACCACGTATGCATGTATGCTAAGTCGCTTCAGTCGTGTCAGACTCTGTGCGACCCCATAGGCGGCAGCCCACCAGGCTTCCCCCGTCCCTGAGATTCTCCAGGCAAGAACACTGGAGTGGGTTGCCATTTCCTTCTCCAATGCATGAAAGTGAAAAGTGAAAGTGAAGACGCTCAGTCCTATCAGACTCTTAGCGACCCCATGGACTGCAGCCTACCAGGCTCCCTCGGCCCTGGGATTCTTCAGACAACACTGGAGTAACTCACCTCCTAGAGTAATGTAAATAAAAACAAAAGTAAACAAGTGGAACCTGATTAAATTTAAAAGCTTTTGTACAGCAAAGGAAACTATAAGCAAGGTGAAAAGACAACCCTCAGAAAGGGAGAAAGTAATAGTAAATGAAACAACTGACAAAGGATTAATTTCCAAAATATACAAGCAGCTCATACAACTCATACCAGAAAAACAAACAACCCAATCAAGAAGTGGGAAAAAGACCTAAACAGACATTTCTCCAAAGAGACATACAGATGGCTAACAAACACATGAAAAGATGCTCAACATCGCTCATTATTAGAGAAATGCAAATCAAAAGTACAATGAGATATCACCACGCACCGGTCAGAATAGCCCTCATCAAAAAGTCTACAAACAATAAATGCTGGAGAGGGTGTGGAGCAAAGGGAATACTCTTACACTGTTGGTGGGAATATAATTTGATACAGCCACTATGGAAGATGATATGGAGACTCCTTAAAAAAAAAAAAAAAAAAAAAACTAGGAATAAAACCACCATATGACCCAGCAATCCCACTTCTAGGCATATACCCTGAGGAAACCAAAATTGAAAGAGACACATGTATCCCATTGTTCACTGCAGCACTATTTACAAGAGCTAGAACATGGAAGCAACCTAGATGTCCATCCACAGATAAATGGACAAAGAAGCTGTGGTACATCTACACAGTGGACTATTACTCAGCCATAAAAAGGAACACATTTGAGTCAGTTTTAATGAGGTGGATGAACCTAGAACCTAATATATAGAATGAAATGAGTCAGAAAGAGAAAGATAAATACGATATTCTAACGCATATGCAGAATCTAGAAAAATGGTACTGAAGAATTTATTTACAGGGCAACAATGGAGACACAGACACAGAGAATCGACTTATGGACATAGGGAGAGGGGAGGGGAGGATGAGACCTTTGAAAAGAGTAAAAAAAAAAAAAAATGTTAGCTTCCTGGCTTTTTAAACATGGCTAGATTTTGAAATTGGAGAAGGAAATGGCAACCCACTCCAGTATTCTTGCCTGGAGAATCCTGTGGACGGAGGGTCCTGGTAGGCTGCTGTCCATGGGATCGCATACCATCGGACATGATTGAAGCAACTTAGCATGCATGCATGCATTGGAGAAGGAAATGGAAACCCACTCCAGTATTCTTGCCTGGAGAACCCCAGGGACAGAGGAGCCTGGTGGGCTGCTGTCTATGGGGTTGCACAGAGTCGGATGCGACTGAAGCAACCTAGCAGCAGCAGCAGAATTTGAAATATCAAACATACGACTTCAGGGCTTCATATTTTCTTATGACTTTACAGGCAATTTCTGGGTTTTTTGTTTAAGGTTTTTTTACTTTTTTTGATGCGGATCATTTTTAAAGTCTTTATTGAATTTGTTGCAATATTTTTTCTGTTTTCTCTTTTGGTGTTTGGCCACAAGGAATGTGGGATTTTAGCTCCTTGACCAGGAATTGAATCCCCAACCCCTGTACTAGAAGATGAAGCCCTGCACTGGGCCTCCAAGGAAGTCCCGTGCAAGGTCCACTGTTTTCAGTCACTAATTCACCTGCTCAACCAGTAACTCTGACCCTAGACATGTGCTGCACCTGGTGCTGAGTATTCAGGGCACAGAAGTGAGCAGGAGATGCCAGCTAACAAGGCCATGTACAAATAGATACAGAATTAAAATCACAGTGAGGGGACATATGTATACTTATGGCTGATTCACTTTGTTATATGGCAGAAGCCAACACAATATTATAAAGCAATTATCCTCCAGTTAAAAATAAAATTTAAAAAATGTTATAGCTGGCTCACATTTTAAAGAGACCTAAAGAAATCCTATGGACAGAGGAGCCTGGTAGGCTACAGTCCGCAGGGTTGCAAAGAGTGGGACATGACTTAGGGACTAAACAATAACAAAGAAACAACCTCTAGCAAAAAATGATAATATCAGCGCCCCAAAGTGCATTGCAAAATGAGTCGCTTCAGGGAGCTGCTGCCTTTGTCAAGGTGAGAGTCACATCTCCTCCTCCAGGTCCCCTGCCAGCAGATAACTCCTCCACCCACCTGTCTCTGCTCATGCAACAGTGTGGGAAAACCACCTCTGTACATCTGATAGGCAGAATCTCAACTCCATGTAGAACCCAGTTCCCAGGAGCCTGGGAAAGGCAGTCTCAGCCTCAGTCCTTGCCCTTCCAGGAGGAAGTTGGAACACTCATCGAGTGGCCCTCCCCACAGTCAGCCGCAGTCACCGAGGGCAGAGCAGGGAGGTGTCACCAGCCATAGTGTGCGAGATCTGCTTTAGATTGGGTGATAAAGCAAAGCTGTTATGAAGAAGCCGCCTTAAAGCTTAAAGTTGTATGTAGAAGAAGGAAGAGGACACAGTCAGTGTGTGCAAAGGCCCTGTGGCAGATATTTGACCAGGACAGAAAACAAGGAAGGAAAGGAGAATGTGAGGCAGGAACACAGAACAAAGCCTGAGAATCCTTGGAAAGGTGGAGGGGTGATGTGCAGAGCCTGGTGGGTCCAGGCAAGGACTCTGGACGTTACTCCACCTGCAGTGGAAGCCCTCCAAGGGGTCTATAAAGGAGAATTGGGATTGTACATTTCATTACTACACGGCCTAATATGTTGTGACTTATTGTCTATACTCTCTGCTGCAAGAAATAAAATATCTGACCAAAAGAGGCTTAGACAAGTTCCTTTCTTACCTAACAAGAAGCCTAGAGACAGGCATTTCTAAGATTGGTTTAGTTGCTTGGCAATGTCCAGGCTTTGGGTCAGCATCTTCGAGATCTTGGGGCTGTTCCCACATGGTCACAAGACAGCGGCTGCAGATCCAGGAATCATATGCCTTCCCCATGGAAAAGAAAAAAAAAGACAAGCAGAAATCTCTCTTCGGAAATCAAGAGAAGAAAGGTATCTTCCTGAAACATTCAAGTTCCTTTGGGCACAATCAGGTGCCATTGATCGGCTGAGCTGCAAAAGACACCGGGAAAATGGCTCTCTGCCACGGTCAGATTCTACGGTGGGAGGAAACCTCTGCCAAGAAAGGGGAAGGATGGAGTGGTTTTGATGGGGAGCTGGAGCGAGTGCCAGAGCTGGATTTCTATTACAATAATACTCTCCATACATGCCCATGTCACCCACAGGGGATGAGCATCTCAAGGTTAGGGATGACCAAGAAAAAAGTGGTGGTAGCCTAGACTCACCTAGGGGTGTGTGTGTGTGTCTGTGTGTGTCTGTGTGCTCAATTGGGTCTGACTCTTTGACCCCATGGGCTGTAGCCCACCAGGCTCCTCTGTTCATAGGATTTTCCAGGCAAAACCACTGGAGTGAGTTGACATTTCCTTCCCCAGGGTCATCTTCCAACCCATGGATTAAACCTGTGTCTCTCACATCTCCTGCATTGCAGGAGGATGCATTGCCACTGCGCCACCAAGGAAGCTCCTCACCTAGCTGGAGAAGGGCATGAAATGGAATGGTTCAAATAAATCCACACTTGTATAAATCAGTCATTTTAGTTTCTTGCATAATTGTGCTACTTGGAAACTTTGTTCATAAATGTATCCATAGGACTTCCCAGGTGGCCCAGTGGATGAAAATCTGCCTGGCAATGCAGGGGACATGGGTTCAATCTTTCAGTCCGGAAAGATTCCACATGCCGCAGAGCAATTCATTAAGCCTGAGTGCCACAACTACTGAGCCTGCAAGCCACAACTACCGAAGCCCGCTTGCCCCAGATAGAGCCCATGCTCCACCACAAGAGAAACCACCACGAGAAGCCTGAACCCACAACTAGAGAGTCGCCCCCACCTACTGCAACTAGAGAAAGCCCTCACGCAGCAAAGAAGACCCAGTACAACCAAAAATATAGAAATAAATAATTTTTAAAGAACAGTGGCATTAAAAGTAAATAAATGTATCCATAAACATAGTGGTAGGTGATGCAAATCAGTGATGCGGTATTTGCAATACACTCTTCTGGGCAGGAGCCTTAGGGTGGGGCAAGGCCAGCCTGACTAGCACTCTGTGTCTGCCTGGGGGTGTGCAGATGACGCCCCTCAGTCTACTGCGCGGCCGTCTGACCACTTGGGTGCTGGACGTCCTTCCCCGTCTACCTGCCAGGACGCCACGGTGGGAGGATCCTACCCGGACGATTGTACGTTTTGCAGTTGGTCTTATGAAAAATGGATATTCCCTTTCTCAATCCAGGAACAGCATTTTAACCTCCTCATCTAGCCCCATTCTTTCATCATCTCAGAACCCCCATTCTTTCCAACATCTCAGTTCCCTATTTCTCCCTCCCCCATAGGGGAGGGAGCAAAGTCATAGTTTCCTGTGGTCGTTTGCATGACAGAAAGGCAGACAGGCACACCCTCTGATAGACACTCTGTTCTGTTTCTTTCTCCTGCTTATTGGAAATATGTTAATGACTGTCAGACTCCAAGGCAATGACAAATCTGGAAGGCTACACTCTTGCCCACTGAGATGGAGCGGGGACTAGTCATCTGCCTCTTTTGTTCTCATTACAGACTTCGCCTATTGTATTCCCAACGCCCTTGACCAAATCCCTGTTTGGGCTGCTCTCCATCTGGGAAAGCAAGGTTTACAGACATCTCCGCGCTCTGACTGCGGTTTTGTGACCCCAATTGCAAGAGGGGTTTATTGTTAAGTAGAATAGACTCCATGCCCAAGATTTGTTTGCGAAATGTCCAGTGGAACATGTAGAGAAAAGGCAAGAGGCAGAGGGACTGATGAGCAGAGAGGAGAATTTCTACAAAGCCCTTCAGCTAAATAAGAGATCAGGTGACCAACCAGAGCGGGCGGCTCCGTGGAGCCGGCCTGAACGTTGGGGACCTCGGCCTTCCTAGGAAAATCCAGATCCCAGCCCCACCAATGGCCTCCAAGCCTGAGAAGAGGGTCGCCTGGTCTTTATCACCCTGGTGCCCCCACATCGAGATGAGGCTGTGGTTGAGGAGGTGAGGCGAGCAGCTTGGGAGGCCCGGCCTGGCCGCCCCTGGGAATCTCCTGGGCCCACCCAGGGCGGGCTTGGTGGGAAAGCTCCGTTCCTGGATGCCCCCTGGCAGGTCTGCAGCCCCAGGGCCAGCTGTTCCACCTCAGCTCTCCAATGGAGGGTGTTCGCTTCCTCCTCGCCCCTGGATGCTGACGATGCACTTCCAGACCTGGACATCCTCCCACCTCCGCCTCCGCCCCCTCCATCGGACCTGCCCCCTCCTGACGAAGAGCCCCCCTCTGCGATGGGGGCATCACTCATTTCAGACTAGAGCAGTTGCACCTGCCCCCCCCCCCCCCCCCCCCCCCACAGGCCCTGGTGGAGGGGCCTCCACTGCAGCCTCGGCCCAGTCATGTCAAGCCTGCAGAGGAGGAGCTGCCCCCCCCCGCCCCGAAGAGCCTGTCGGCTTCCCTGGGAGAGAGGCCTCCGCAGACATCTGTGCCTTCTGCCACGGGACTGTGTCCCCCCGAGAGCTGGCCGTAGAGGCCGTGAAGAGGCAGTACCCGCCCAGTGCTTCATAGACGTGTCTGCTGCCACCAGCTGGCCGGGCAGAGCTTCTACCAGAAGGATGGGCGGCCCCTCTGTGAACCCTGCTACCAGGACACCCTGGAGAAGTGTGGCAAGGGTGGCGAGGTTGTCCAGGAACACATCATCCGGGCCCTAGGCCAGACCTTCCACCCCTCCTGTGTGTGCCCTGCGCCCAGTGCACTGGGGAAGAGAGCTTTGCCCTGGACAGCCAGAATGAGGTGTACCGCCTGGACGACTTCTAGAGGAAGTTCGCCCCGCTGTGCAGCATCTGTGAGAATCCCAGCATCCCCCGAGACGGGAAGGATGCCTTCAAAATTGAGTACGTGGGAGGAAACTTCCATAGAGTTGCTCCCGGTGTGAGGACTGCAGGGTCCTTCTGTCTGTGGAGCCCACAGGCCAGGGGTGCTACCCGCTGAACACCGGTCTCTTCTGCAAGCTGTGCCACATGAAGCGGGGTGCTGCTGAGCGCACCGCTGAGCCAGGGGGTGCGGCTGCACACTAGCCTTGCTTGTCGGGGCCCCTTCCCTAGCTTGTGTCCCTTCCCGACCTGTTCTGGCATGCTTTCCTTCCAAGCCACACGCAGGGACCAGCTTGCAGCTCCACCCATCACTTCGGCCGCTGAGCCCTGGCCTCCTCCCAGCTCAGAGCACCCTTCAGACTCTCAGAGGTTCCTTCTCTCCTCTGGGCACCAGAAGGCTTTCGTACTGTGAACGTCATGCCTGGGGGTCCCACCTCCACCACTCTGGTTCCTCTTGAGCACTGGCCTTGACCTCCATTTCCAAGGGTCAGTTGGGTGGGTCTCCAGCGGGCACCCTGTGTCCATAGCAATGATCCATGAGCTCTGAGGGGCTCAGCTATTAGAGTACAACCCCAGAGTCCTTTCAAAAGCACTACTTTTAACATTTGAAGGTTAAATGATGAGAAACATACTTTGGATTTTGGGGAAAGGTGGGGAAATACCTTCCATTGTGCATAAATGTACAAGACAGTGACCCTCCTGGTGGCACGGACTTCCCACCTTGGGGCCATGTTGACATGGGGCTCAGGGCACAGCAGCGGCAGGAGCAAAGGATGACATGCTGACACCCAAGGACGACGTCAGCAACTCCTCCACCTGCCTTCTGGTGGCGCCTCCCGTGTGCAACGGTGATTCTGCAGACACAGATTAAGTGCCTGCTGTTTGCCGGGGAGCGGAGCACAGGAGCCCTTGGGTGTTCCTCCTGCAGCCTTGATGGGGACTGTGCTCACACACACACACACACACACACATACTCCTCCAGGACAGTAACAGGGGTGTTACTTCAGCCCAGGCTGCCCTGTGACCACTGCCCACTCAAGGCCACACCTCTAAGATTCTTTTCCCTTTTAAGAAAACATCACTTGTTGCTTTGTAACTTCTAAGACATCGTAGGGCATGAACACAGGAACTAAAAGGTGCTTTCCTCCCTGGGGTCCTCTCAATGTACCACGTGCTCTTAGGAGGATTCTCGGAGCTCCAAGTGCCTGGAGGGTTTCTGTGTAGGGCCCCTTAAGGGCTTCAGACCAGAGCAGAGCTTCTTGCCCAAAGCTTAGGGCATGGAGTCCCAAACTCCAGGCTTTCCCATAACCTCCACAATTTTTATCATATGAGGACCTCCTGTTCTCTCACTTCCTTAATATTTTAACTGAACATCCTTTTTCTTTTTACTCACTTACCGATCTAGTCTTATGCTAACTAAGCAATATATCCACACAGGCGTATGTTGATGTGCTAGTTATACATGAAAATGCATAACTATATCCAAAAAATAAAATAAATAAATAAGGGATCAATTTATGAGAATATCATGCTGTGTTTTTAATGTTGTAAAGTAAGTGATAGCTCTCCTGCTTGCTTTCTGGTTGCTGCACTGAGATTTGGAGCTTTAATGCTCAAAACTTAAACCTATGCCCCCCTCTTCTGCCTGCCCCCGCCCCCCATACGCCCCAGCCCCACCACCATCCTGCCTCTGTAATTCTGGAGGCTGATGTGAATGGTGAAACAGGGGTAGGAAAAAGCGAAAGAGAAACTGGAAGAGAGATGAATACAGAAGGGAAAATCAAAGGACTTTAATTAAAGAATATAGTCAGTGAGCACCCCACTCCAGTACTCTTGCCTGGAAAATCCCATGGACGGAGGAGCCTGGTGGGCTGCAATCCATGGGGTCTCAAAGGGTCGGACACGACTGAGCGACTTCACTTTCACTTTTTACTTTCATGCATTGGAGAAGGAAATGGCAGCCCACTCCAGAGTGCAAACTTTTGGACACGACTGAGCGACTGAGCTCAGATGCACATTTCCTTCATGTCATATACATATATGCATGGTATTTATAAATGTTCAATATTATCATATAATAGATAATGCATATGTATTTGTATACATACAGAAAGCTTATAAATATAATATATGTAGAGTTTGTTTTTGACATCCAAATCCTGATACATTGTTGCATTACAGAAATATAGTCTCTCAAGCAGAAATGAGGATGGTGAAGGTACAAAGGGGATAAGGGGATGATGGAGGCACGGTACCCATAAACCGTGATTGTTCCATCACGTGACTATGTCACAGCTTATTTAGCTCAACTATTACTCCAAGAATTTAAGCTATTTCCTTATTTTTTGGTTATAAATATCAGTGCAACGAAAATTGTATTTCCTCCGATAGTTTACCTAGGAGTAATTCCTAGAGGCAACTTAAGAAAGCAAGAATATAAACATTTTCATGAAACAATTCAAAATGCCCTTTGACTTTCAAATACAATGTACACGCTTAGGTTTCGCTGTTTGGTCGCTAAGCCATGTCTGACCCCTTCACTTCCCCATGGACTGCAGCCTGCCAGGCTCCTCTGTCCATGGGATTTCCCAGGTAGGAATCCTGAAGTGGGTAGCCACTTCCTACTCCAGGGGACCTTCTCGACCCAGGGATTGAACCTGCATCTCTTGCGTCTCCTACATTGGCAGGTGTGTTCCTTACCACTGAGCCTCCTGGGAAGCCTGTGCTCCCTGGTAGGTGATTCTTTCCTATGTCCCTTTCTGCTCTGCTTTATGTCCTGGCAAGTTCACCGGTGAGAACTTGATGATGTTGCTGAGCCTTTTTGTATAAACGAGAAGTTTCCATGGTCTATTTTAAAAGAATAATGAAAATGATGACAGAAAATGGAGGCCAATGGGTTCACAATATCTCCTCTCCTGGGTTCTGGGGTTTTGCTGCTTATTAGCTGTGTGTGCGGAGAAGGCAATGGCACCCAACTCCAGTACTCTTGCCTGGAAAATCCCATGGACAGAGGAGCCTGGAAGGCTGCAGTCCATGGGGTCTCTAGGAGTCAGACACTACTGAGCGACTTCACTTTCACTTTTCACTTTCATGCATGGGAGAAGGAAATGGCAACCCACTCCAGTGTTCTTGCCTGGAGAATCCCAGGGACAGGGGAGCCTGGTGGGCTGCCATCTATGGGGTCGCACAGATTTGGACATGACTGAAGCCACTTAGCAGCAGCAGCAGCAGCAGCAGCTGTATGTGACCTTGAGTGAGTTACTTAACTTCTCCATGCCTCAGTTTACTCATCTGAAGAAAGGAGATAGGCCTACTTCTTATGATGATTTAGGAGGATTAAGAGAGAAAATATATATGTATAAGTGCTTAGATAAATAGCTAGCCCCTGGCAAGCATGATATAAATGTTAGTTGTCATTATTATCATTATCATCTTTTTCTGGAAAATTGCTCAAAAGATTGGGAGACATTAGATGATTCAAAGCACTCAACTGAGTTAATGGAATGAGTAAATCAAGAACTAGAAAAAATTAATTGCTACTGTCTTGTTTCTTCTATTGAAATATTAATATTAATGAAGCATTGATTTAATCATTATGGACTTTCCTTCTTATAGGGAATCGACAGCTTCTTCAGAAGCCAAAAGAAACTATACTCTTTATTATTATTATTATTATTATTGGGGGGAAGTAATGGCTTCAGGGTCTTCCCTGGTGACTCAGCAGTAAAGAATCTGCCCGCAATGCAGGAGACTCTGGTTGGATCCCTGGGTCAGGAATATCCCCTTGGAGGAGGGCACAGCAACCCACTCCAGTATTCTCACCTAGAGAATCCCATGGACAAAGGAGTCTGGCGGGCTGCAGTCCATAGGGTCGTATAGAGTCGGACACAACTTAGTGACTGACACTCTGGTGTGGTGAAATCCGTCTTCAGCAGGCGCACTATGTCCCAGTGTGCATGCTACGGAAATCGTTAGTGGGAATTAAGACCTCAGGCTAAAATGAAACCACACAACCGGCAATTAAAATGAGGCAGCACACAGGCGATCCATCCAGGTGCTTGGCAATCTCTACTCATCAAGGATGATTTGTTGTACTTAAAAAGTCAGCTGAATCAGAACAGACTTTTTTAAATGCTTCTGAAAATTTGATGTGACATTTTTTTCACAGACTCCAATTTCCTCAGGTTTTATTTGATCACTGATGGCAACCCCCTAGGTTTATTAACAGGCGGTGTTGCTGGGTTAATTACGGGAAGAAATGAGTGCAAATCAGAGACCCAGGTGAGCACGTCAACATGCAGTCACCTTAAATCGCCAGTGATTTGCTACAGCTTCTCAGTCAGCTGCTGGGCAAAGGGTTTGGACAGCAGTGGAGCTGGATGCAGGGGCTTCCCAGGCGGTGCAGTGGTAAAGAATCCGCCTGCCAACGCAGGAGACACAGGAGACACGGTTTCGATCCCTGGGTGGGAAAGATTCCCTGGAGAAGGAAGTGGCAACCCACTCCAGTACTCTTGCCTGGAAAATTCTATGGACAAAGGAGCATGGAGGGCTACAGTACCTGGGGTCACAAAAGAGCTGGACATGACTTCACAAGAAACTAGGCAACAGCAACAATGAAATGCAACATATTAGCTTCCTGTACACGCTGTGTTGCTTCAGCCAAGTCTGACGCTTTGCGAGCCCCTGACCTAACTGACCAAGGCAGTAGCTCAAAACTGCCGTGCAAAATATTTTAAAGAGTTCTTTTAAATTATATTATTTAATATATATTATATTTATTATTTAATATTATATTTAATAAATATATTTAATAAATTGGTAGTTTACAAATACTGATTTATAGAATCCTCGTAACAACCCTGAGGGGTCAGTAAATTTATCACTCAGAAGGCACACAAAAGTAACTCACCCTCTATCACACAACTAGCAAGAGGGACGACTCAACATGGGCAGCCTGGCCTCAGACGTAAGGACTTCACCACTGTATGATGCAGAAGGTCACATCCTACTTGCCTTTGCTAAAAAACTTTTTCTGGCTTTCCATTTGAGTCAGAGGGAAAGTCTAGGTCCTCATCAAGAACTCCCGGACTTCAGGAGGGCTCACTCCTGTCTTCCTTGTGACCTCATTTCCCATCACCCTCTCAACCTCCCTGCTCAGGCTAAACTGCCATTCTCAACCCCCAACCACTTTGACTCATCTTTGCCTTTGCCCTTCCCTTGACTTTTATGCATGTGAATGCATGCAAATTATCCCTCAATGAAGACTCAGTAGCGTACAAAGGTCCTGGCCACAACCCGTGAATAGACTTCTGGCCCCACTAGTGGGTTACAACCTTCAGTGTGATAAGCATTAGCTCCAGGGACTTGCAGCGTTGCGAATATGAGCACAAGGGTCTAATTTAATCCTCCAAGTCTTGGAGAATTTCTCTTTCTACAATTTTATAGAACTTTTAGAGAGGAACTGAACCATAATTTCAAAGGCGACTCTTCTCTCTTTTACTTATTTAGCATCACTGGACACCTGTAGTCTATGTGGTCAGCACTGAAGAGGCAGAATTGACCTGGCTGTCAACAAAGTTCCTAGAACACCTTTCCCCTTGGCTTCCGCAAGACTTGCTCCGGTCTGTTCCAAAGGCAACCATGTCTCCACCGGCCACTCTCTATGTACCTTATACTGCGTTTTCTTCCTGCCATTCATTACATGATATGTGATAGATGTTTACTGACCCATCGTTTGTATATCGCTTCTCTTTCCCACCCCCAGAGCTTCATGAGGACAGTCTTTGGTGTTTATCTATTGCTGTAATCCCAGAGTTTAGTGGGTAACAGGGGCACGGTAAATATTTGTGAATGGAGAAATGAAGCAATGAATTAGCTGGCTACGACTGGGCCTGATCATGCTGAATAAACAATCACTGCCAGGTTTAAAGTGCAGAAACTAAATGTATTCAAAGTAGCATAGAAGGGGGCTCAAAATAAATTTCTTTGGCCAGGGGGCTTTTTTTTCTCCTTAAAATTAGGAGGATGTCTGTGCTGAAGGGCTTTCCATGTGGTGCTAGAGGTAGAAAACCCAGACATAAGAGACGCAAGTTGAATCCTTGGCTCGGGAAGATCCCCTGGAGAAGGGCATGGCCACCCATTCCAGTATTCTTGCCTAGAGAATCCCATGGACAGAAACCTGGAGGGTTATAGGCCATGAAGCTGCAGAGAATCGGACACACTGTTGCTGAAATCCACCCAGCATGAGGCTCTGCAAACTTTTCTTGGTCACAGTACCTGGGAGAGAAGGAAAGGAGCGGGGAGGTGGGAGAAAGGACAGAATAGGGTGGGGAGGGAGGCAAGGACTGCAGAGGAGGAAGAAAGGGAAGGGAGCAAGTGTGAACACCCACCCTGAGCAGAGCAGTGCAGTGAGCAGTGGCGACAAAGACGGAAACCGGGGGCGCCTGTGAGAAACCCGATGTCTAACAGCCGGGGATGCAGCCTTGTCCCCGACGGTACAAAATGGCAAGGCCACCCTACTTTCTGGTGGGATGAGCTCTCTCGGTACCTCTGTTCTTCGTTCTCATTTACGAAGAGAGAGGATTTTCTCTGAACCCCTGAACATCACTTGCCCAGTGATGCGCAAGTGAAGCTTCTAGACGAGAGGTCACCTTCAGACGCGTGTTCTGTCCTCAGGACACATCGCTCAGCCCCACGTCAGTTCATTTGCTCATTGGCTTGCAGATGTCCAAATAAATTATTTTCCAAAGGGCTTTTTTTGCCTCCTCCTGCTGTTCTCAGCAAAGGAAGCAATAGCTCGCTAGTGACTCTGTGTGCCTGTGTCAGCCCTATGATAATAAATGGCCACACTGAAAGGCTAGCAGAGGCTCGCTCAACTCCATGGGGTACATATTGGCTGTAATTCCAAAGGTCTCAAAGAACAATAAGCGCAGCCCAGGTCCTAGTCCATGATGAGTGAAAACTCAGCCTGCTGCTACTCTTCACTGGCCTGAAATAAGGACCACGTCTGATGGGTGATGGTGCTGCAGCCTCCTTCCTCAAGCTGACCCCAGCATCCCTCCTTCGGTGGAATGTCCTTATCAGCCTTCAAAGTCACCACATTCCAAACCGATCTTTCCAACGCAGGGCGTGTGAAGCGATGCTACTATATAAGGTCCTTTCCAGCTGCCGAAGTGGTGCCTTCAGTGCCAAAGCTTCATGTGTCACCATCCTCCCCAAAAATCAAGGGCAAGAGGGGGAGACTTCTTGGATGAGATTTTTTGGGAGCTGGACAGCAAAATGCAGAAATGTGCTGCAATCAGAGATGTCTGACATCAATGTAAATTTGACATGCAAACACATATGCCCTGTTTTGGAATCTACAAAGTCAAATCTTTAGGAGAACCATACTTCACAACTGTGTGGTCTGTACTTACATTCATTATAGATTAGAAGGGGTGCACCTGTGATTACTTCATTTTCAGAAAATTGAAGGAGGAGAGAGCTCTGATTTTCAGGTACTTTCCTAGGAACTATAACTTGTTTGACATTTAACTCAAGGTTCACAGTGTAGATGATGGATCGTGGGAGACAGAGAGATTGGCATCTGCTATATTTGATAAAAGTGGTGGTGGAACACACTCACCTTCTTTGGAATGTGTTTTTAAACTTAATAATTCAATGAATCTGCATATTCCAGATAGGCACCAACTCTTTTATATTCAACCAGCATTTATCTGCCACATACTCTGCTGACATAAAATGTTTGGAAAGAAACAGAAAATTCAGGAAGGGGAAAAATGATCCAGAAATATCCTAAATCAATTATGAGAGGGGGTAGAATTAAAAATGGACAATACCTAGAACTGTCAATAAGTTTGCATCTTCAAACTTTCTCCTTTGGTCCTTTCCTCTCAGTATTAAAAAGACATCTTCCAGAGGGTCCATTTTAATAAAACTAAACAAGACGATAGAAAGTGAAAGTGCTAGTTACTCCGTCGTTTCTGACTCTTTGCAACCCGGTGGACTGTAGCTGGCCAAGCTCCTCTGTGCATGGGATTTTTCCAGGCAAGAACACTGGAGTGGGGAGTCACTTCCTTCTCCAGGGGATCTTCCTGACCAAGGATCGAACCCAAGTATCCTGCATTGCAGGCAGATTCTTTACTATCTGCTGCTGCTAAGTCGCTTCAGTCCTGTCCGACTCTGTAAGACCCCACAGACGGCAGCCCACCAGGCTCTCCCATCCCTGGGATTCTCCAGGCAAGAACACTGGAGTGGGTTGCCATTTCCTTCTCCCATGCATGAAAGTGAAAAGTGAAAGTGAAGTCCCTCAGTAGTGTCTGACTCCTAGCGACCCCATGGACTGCAGCCCCCCAGGCTCCTCCGCCCATGGGATTTGCCAGGCAAGAGTACTGGAGGGGAATCCCTACACAATACAATACACAATAGAGACCACCCACAAATCTCTCCGTCGGGTCCATCCTCAGAGAGCGTCTTACCTGACCACTCCCTACCTGGGTGATGTCATCAACCCAGGGTTCCAGCCATGATGTACACACAGGCCGTGTCGGTTTACAGCACGCTCTCCAGCCTAGGCCAGTCTTCTGGAGCAGCAGATCCTTTAAGACAACTGTCCAATATGCTTCCCAGCACCACTCCCCATGTTTCACAAATGTCTCAAACCCAATGTTTCCAACACCAAAGCCACTGTTGCTGTTTAGTCACCCAGTCACGTCTGACTGTTTGTGACCCCATGGACTGCAGCACACCGGGCCTCCCTGTCCCTCACCCTCTCCCAAAGTTTGCCCAAGCTCATGCCCATTGCTTTGGTGATGCCATCCAGCCATGTCATCCTCTGATGCCTTCTTCTCCTCCTGCCCTCAATCTTTCCCAGAGTCAGGGACTTTTCAAATGAGCTTCAGTTTCAGCATCAGCCCTCTCAATACGTATTCAGGCTTGATTTCTCTTAAGATTGATTGGTTTGATCTCCTTGCTGTCCAAGGGACTTTCAGGAGTCTTCTCCAGCACCACAGTTCAAAGGCGTCAATTCCTTGGCATTCTGCCTTCTTTACGGTCCAGCTCTCACTACCGTACGTCACCACTGGGAAGACCATAGCCTTGACTATATGCACCTTTGTTGGCGGAGTAATGTCTCTGCTTTTTCGACACACCATCTAGGTTTGCCATCGCTTTCCTGTCAAGTAGCAATTGTCTTCTGATTTCATGACTGCAGTCACCATCCGCAGTGATTTCAGAGCCCAAGAACAGGAAATCTGTCACTGCTTCCACCTTTCCCCCTTTGATTTCTCATGAAGTAATGCGGCTGGATGCCATGAGTTTAGTTTCTTTAATATGTAGTTTTATGCTGGCTCTTTCATTTTCTTCCTTTACCAAAGCTATTATCGTTCCCCAGAACCTACCCTTCTCGTGTATTCTCTGTATATGATAAACTTGTCCAAACAACTTGGCCCAGCCAGAAATTAAGATTCACTTATGCCTCTTCCCTCTTCTTCATCCCTGCAGACATATTTCGTGTTCTTTCACCTCCTACATCACTCTCCAATCCACCCTCTCTTGCAGCGTCCCATTCAGAGCCCACCCCTTTTGTTGACGTTACTTCCCACCCCATAACAGTCCTTCTTTCCTTTTGCCTTTTCCCTGCTGTCTTAACCCCCCATGGCTGCCAGGAGTGGTCCCTTCAATACGCAAATCAGATCCTGTAGTACCCTAGCCTAAAACTCTCCCTTGACTCCCCACAGCTTTATGAAGTAGAGGTTAAAGCCTTCTAGGACCTCAAGTCAACCTACCTTTCTCACCTGCTTTTCTACACGTCCCTTCTGCTCTGTACCCTCTAGGCACCAAACAGAAAGCGGTTCCCGAAGCTTCACCTCCTCAGACCTTCTTGCCTTCATGCACACGGACACTTCTGCCTGGAACACCCATCTCCCTTTTACTCACACAGCCCACTGGTGCTTATTCTAAGCACTTACTGTGTGTAACTCTCGTGTCTAGATGGTTTAGCTCTTCTTTCTGTGAGCACTCACTGCATCACCTATGTGCTTCTACTAGCATCTAGCATCTCTGACCCTGAATTGAAATTGATTTACTCACTAGCTCCATCTCCCCAAACTTAGCGTTTTTTGAGGACAAAGAATGTGTCTTTATATATTTTTATCCCTCGTCCTTAGCTCTATTCCTGGCATAAAATAAGAGCTTAATAAATCTTATTGAAATGAAATAATTGCTTTTCTTGTCAATTCCCAGCACAGCATTAAGTTAAATAAATCTTAATTAAATGAAATAAGTGGATTGTGACACTCAGAGCAGTTTGAAGTTAAGTAAAAGACGGAGATACTTTCACCAGAAGCCTGGGAAGCAGTTTCCACCACTGGTTCCCTATCTCCACCAGGGTAATGCTTCAGAAACTGAAAGAGCCATTCAGAACTGTGATGGGGATAGCGAGTTAGTGAAGGAGAAGGAGGAGATGAAGGAATGATTTGGAGCAGGGAGTTGTGTTGATGTGAAAGCAACTCACCCCAAGGTCAGTCTCATGTCAGTTCCCATCAGCAGGAAGAATAACAGAGCAGCAAAGACGGGGCTTCTCTGTAGTTCAGACGGTAAAGAATCTGCCTGCAGTGCAGGAGACCTGGGTTCCATCCCTGGGTCAGGAAGATTCCCTGAAGAAGGGAATGGCTACCCGTCCCAGTATTCTTGCCTGGAGAATCCTCTGGACAGAGGAGCCTGGTGGGCTATAGTCCAAGGGGTCGCAAAGAGTCAAGCATGACGGATCGACTAAGCACACACAATGTTCCAACGCGCTGTGATACCGAGAACAGGGCCAGTGGCTGTAGAGAGCGGGAGTGCTTCCCACGCAGAACCTGATTGACGCCGGAGAGTCCTTTTTGCGGTCATGATGCAAATGCGGAGATTGCGATTGTCCTGATTCTTTCTTGACGGCAAAAGAGTGAAAGTTTTCATTTAATGTGGGCATAAACATACATGGATTAAATGCCAAAATATAGCACATTGAGATCACTTGTTCTACGGGAGGAAGAAGAAGTAGAAAAAGCAGAAGTGTAAATGTGAGGATATAGGCTACTAGTTCAAGTGTAGGAATTAATATAGAATCATGTGACCGCATGGGAATGGTATTATTTCCTCAAAGACGTTGACATTTTTTAACACAAAAAGATCAAGAACAGAGCTCTATTCCACATGACTTTCTGTTCATTTCACATCATCTCATTAATTCACACCACTGGGATCTGTGGTTTCACACACTACTGATTGGTCTGAATGTCATAATCCAGCCTTAGTTGCAAGACTATTATAAGTGACCTTATCAAATGCCCAGCTGAAGTCTGATTGCTTGTTTTTTATGGCAGTGAAGTATACTATTGTGTAACGGCAAATGCGCATGGCTATTTAGATAGTGCTCTGAAACTCTGGGTCACCCAGAATTCCACTGGTGGTGGTGGTTTAGTCACTAAGTCGTGTCTGATCCTTGCGACCCCATGGACTGTAGCCTGCCAGGCTCCTCTGTCCATGGGATTCTCTAGGCAAGAATACTGGAGTGGGATGTCATTTCCTTTTCTAGGGGATCTTCCGACCCAGGAATTGAACCCGGGTCTCCTGCCTTTTAGGCAGATTCTTTACCCACGGAGCTATGAGGGAAGATCCTAGGGGATTCCACTAGGAACTTCTTTATATATTCAGATTTGGGATAAGGTTTCACTGCTTAAAAAGAATAGCATACAAACCAGTTACCTATGGCATCAGTGAATTTAGCAATTTGATAAAAAAGTTAGAAGTCAAATGCATGCCTGCTCAGTCACTTCAGACTCTTTGCGATGCTATGGACTGCAGCCCACCATGCTCTTCTGCCCATGGGATTTCCCAGGCAAGAATACTGGAATGGGTTGCCATTTCCTCCTCCAGGGGATCTTCTCGACCCAAGAATTGAACATACATCTCCTGTGCCTCCTGAATTTCAGGCAGATTCTTCACTGCTGAGCCATCGGGGAAGCCCAGAAGCCAAGTAGGAGCTGCATAATTCTATCTTCTCCCTCTCCCATGTGGTATTTTCCTAGCTTACCTAGGCAGTGCAAGCTAGCCCTTTGCCTTCTTCTAGCTCATTCTATGTAACAGTCCTGACAATAGTGATTATCCTCCTGTTTGTCTCTTGTAGTGGGTCCTTTAAAAGCTGAATATATGAATAAATACCTAAGCTCCTTAGAGCCCTCCTGGATGGCCATACTGGTGTCTGCAATGCCACTGTCTTTACTGCTTTTAATTATATGATGCAGCCTGTCTCTCTCTCTCTGTCTCTGTCTCTGTACGTGTGTCTGTCTCTCTCTCATCATATATCCTATTAGATCTCTGGCCAAGGCACTGCAACTTAATAATGGTTGTCCTAAAATCTAAGATCATAATGATTCTTTAGACCTGTACTGGTCAATGTTAGCCATAAAAGCAATTATAAATTTTCTGGAGGTCACATTTAAAACAGCAAAATGAAACAGGTAAAATTAATGCTAATATCATGTTTTATTAATATAATATATTTATATTTTTTATATAATATATTTAAAATATATAAAAACTTAATATATTCTCAATAGTAGCATTCAACATGTAATCCATAAAAACTGTTGCAATATTTTCCATTCCTTTTTGGTGGTACAAAGCCATAAAAATATATGTTATAGCATATTTTGATTCAGACCAGCCTTGTTTTAAATGTTCAATAACCACATGACCTACTGGCTACCATGGGCTTCCCTTGTGGCTCAGCTGGTAAAGAATCTGCCTGCAATGTGGGAGACCTGGGTCTGATCCCTGGGTTGGGAAGATCCCCTGGAGAAGGGAAAGGCTACCCACTCCAGTATTCGGACCTGGAGAATTCCATGGACTATATAGTCCATGGGGTCACAAAGAGTCAGACACCACTGAGCGACTTTCACTTTCACTGGCTACCATATTGCCCAGCTCAGCTATAGACCCATCATACAGACTGTTAGGCTATTCATGCTGTTCTACTACGTATGCTATTTATTATCTCCTTTTAATATTAGATTAATTTCCTTAAACTAATGCATTCGGACTATGAAGAAAGCTGAGTGCCGAAGAATTGATGCTTTTGAACTGTGGTGTTGGAGAAGACTCTTGAGAGTCCCTTGGACTGCAAGGAGATCCAACCAGTCCATTCTAAAGGAGATCAGTCCTGGGTGTTCTTTGGAAGGAATGATGCTAAAGCTGAAACTCCAGTACTTTGGCCACCTCATGCGAAGAGTTGACTCATTGGAAAAGACTCTGATGCTGGGAGGGACTGGGGACAGGAGGAGAAGGGGACGACCGAGGATGAGATGGCTGGATGGCATCACGGACTCGATGGACGTGAGTCTGAGTGAACTCCAGGTGTTGGTGATGGACAGGGAGGCCCGGCGTGCTGCAATTCGTAGGGTCGCAAAGAGCTGGACACAACTGAGCGACTGAACTGAACTGAACTGAATGCATTTAGTTTGTACAAACTTTAACAAAGGATTAAAGTCCCTTAAGACCTAAAACTGAGCCAGTGTAAAGTAGTTCTTCTGTTGTGAACTCGTTTTCTGACTACTGCTTCCACGTTTTCTCATAACCTATTGATGTACCTGACAACGTCCTCTGAGATAACCCTCACCTTAGTAGGGGGTCGCTTATCATTCCTGCCTCTGTTCTCCTCATCTCGGCCCTTTATTCCTTTTCATCTTCAGTGCCATAGCTTGTCATTTAAAAAAAATTAGATTAATCTAGCCTTACAAGTTATCAGGTAAAGAAATGGGAAAATGTTTATCTCAATAACAAGCAAATAAATGAAAAATAAAAGAACAGTTGTAAGATATTTGCCTATTAAATTAGAAATTCATTTTTCAATGACAACACCCAGTGAGAATAAAACTGAGTGAAATGTTTCTCACGCAGGATTGGTGTTATTGTCACACCCTTTGAAAGAAAACCATTTGACAGTGTGAGGCAACGACTTTAAAAAAATTTCATTTTATTTGATCCTGTAATCATCCTTCAGAAATCTGTCCTGTAGAAATTGTCAGAGATAATTGACGATGGTATTCACATGGAATGTTTACTTCAGAGTTATTTATAAAAGCAAAATGTGAAAACAATCTCGGTCTACAAAATAGGATGAGTAAATTACACTATGTTCATTAGGCGGCCTATGATGATGAAGCTGTCAGCAATAAAAATGAAAGTATAAAATGTCAAGCAAAAAACACAAAATGAAATTTTATATGCCTTTTAATATATATTTTACAATATGTATTTTAACATACTATATCTAACATTATTATATAATATGATTGATATTAATACCTTTCTGTAAAGGACAGATACTAGAAAATAATATCCCCAAATGAAACCAATGGTTCTATTTGGGTAATAGGATAGAGATGATATGTTTTATTGTACTGTGTTCTGGGTTTTAAAAGAAAAGGGTGCAATTTATTTAAATAGATAGATTTGTCTATTCTAAGTGTCATTTGCAGAATGTTCAAGTGTTGCAGGAGCATATTCAGTCAGTTTTCAGTTGCCCAAGGACCTGGATCCTGATCTTAACGAGCTATGAGACTGGAACATGCCTCTCTAAGGCTTTCTTATCTGTAAGATAAGAACACACCTGGCCTCAGCTTTCTTATCTATAAAACAGGGAGCATGACATTGACATTGTAAATTTTCTTGGTCTAAAACTGTATGATTTTATAAAAGTAAGGGCCAAAATGATCTCTATTTTGTTTTTATAATGAGATACTATTTATCAGTTCAGTTCAGTCGCTCAGTCGTGTCCGACACTTTGCAACCCCATGGGCTGCAGCACCCCAGGCTTCCCTGTCCATCACCAACTCCCAGAGCTTGATCAAACTCATGTCCATTGAGTCGGTGATGCCATCCAACCACTTCATCCTCTGTCATCCCCTTCTCCCACCTTCAATCTTTCCCAACATCACAGTCTTTTCAAACGAGTCAGTTCTTCGCATCAGGTGGCCAAAGTATTGGAGTTTCAGCTTCAGCATCAGTCCTTCCAATTAATATTCAGGACTGGTTTCCTTTAGGATTGACTGGTTTGATCTCTTTGCTGTCCAAGGGACTCTCAAGAGTTTTCTCCAACACCACAATTCAAAAGCATCAATTCTTCAGTGCTCAGCTTTCTTTATAGTCCAACTCTCATATCCATACATGACTACTGGAAAAACCATAGCTTTGACTACACAGAACTTTGTTGGCAAAGTAATGTCTCTGCTTTTTAATATGCTATTTAGGCTGGTCATAGCTTTTCTTCCAAGGAGCATCTTTTAATTTCATGGCTGCATGAAATTATATTTGAAAATTTACATTTCAAGATCAAAAATTAAATCTTTTAATTTTAAATTTATTAAAGCAGTTTAAGATATGAGAATCATCATATCCCAGTACCATCGATATTGGTACTACTAAAATTCCAGCTCTGTAGATACACTGTGTGTGAACTTTGGCAAAAATAATCAAACGGTATTAAATGTCAACTTGCCTACAAAATTTATTATTTCCTTTATGGATTGTGCTACAGTGGAAGATATTTCAACACACTGATGTAGATAAAATAGCAGGCCCCCTTCACAAGTGTGCTTCCTCTATATTTTACCTCTTATCTGGGGCTTCCCAGGTAGCTCAGTGATAAAGAATTTGCCTGCCAATACAGGAGATGCTGGTTTCGATCTCTGAATTGGGAAGATCCCCTGGAGAAGGGAATGGCAACCCACTCCAGTATTTTTGCCTGGAAAATCCCATGGACAAAGGAGCCTGGCGAACTACAGTCCATGGTCATAGAAGAGTCGGACATGACTTAGTGATTAAATGACCACAATATAACCGCTTACTTAGTTTACTGTTATAAGAAAACTTAGTTGAGAATTATGCTTCCTGAGAGTTTTTAAGACTTGCTACTAGAGTTTTTAGTACATTTAGTAGCTACTAAAATTGCACTGTTCCAGGATTCCACCGCTGCACCTTTTAGTTTTTTCAGTGGCTGTTTTCTGATGGTAATCACGGAACATTGCTCTGAGCATGCCCAACTTAGTGTCCGGCAAGAGACATAAATCTCACAAATCTCTCAGAAATCTCCATGCAGATTTCTAAAGCCACTTTTCCGAGCAGCGCTTTCCCCTCTGGATATCCTTTCTGCATGAGTTACAAATGACTCAGCAGCCCTCAACTCTGGTATCTGTTTCCTCCACCCAAGACCTCTGCTCTCAACCTGGGTTAACTCCAGCGTACTACAGTTTGGAAAGTGCACCAGGCAGAAAGATAAGGCGAATATAAGATATATGTTCTTCTCCTAGAAGAGCAAAGATAGTCCCTTGGACTGCAAGGAGGTCAAATCAGTCGATCCTAAAGGAAATCAACACTGAATATTCACTGGAAGGACCGATGCTGAAGCTGAAGCTCCAATACTTTGGCCACCGGATGCAAAGAGCTGTCTCATTGGAAAAGACCCTGATGCTGGGAAAGACTGAAGGGAGAGGAGAGCGGGGCAGCAGAGGATGAAGAGATGATCGGATGGCATCACCAACTCGATGGACGTGAATTTCAGCAAACTCTGGGAGACAGTGGAGCACAGAGGAGCCTGGCGTTCTGAAGTCCATGGGGCACAGAAAGTTCGACATGACTTAGTGGCTGAACAGTGATGACAAGAAGAAGAAGAGCAGACCTGGGTGCTAAATTGCCCAACGTCTGTGAGCAACCGTTTCCTATATTCTGTCCAGGTTGATAGTTGATTACTGCAGGTAGCTAAATCCAATAGCTGTTACTTAGTCATATCCAGAGACAGAACTTCCTTCTTTTTAAACACTAAAAGGTGTAGGTTTACCCCATACTTTAAAAGTACGTATTCATAGAGCATATTTATGTATATATCTCTATCTCCACATACATTAACCTTTAGACTGAAATTTTGCAAATGTATTTTAAAGACCTCCCCTGCTTTTCATTTTTTAATAAATAATACTTTCTTTTTCTAGAAAGATTTTTATTTATTTATTTTTTTAGCCATACCCGATGGCATGCAGGATCTTAGTTCCTCAACCAGAGATTGAACTCTCAGCCCCTGCAGTGAAAGCTCAGAGTCTTAACTACCAGACCACCAGGGAAGTCCTTAGATTTTTAACTTTTAATTAGTTCAATGCAATAAACTAATAATACATATCTGCTTTCAGCTGAATCATTTACTATGTGGAACAATTAAATAATCTTTTATAAAAGTTTTGGTTTTTATTGGTGGAATGTAATGAGCATGAAGAGATTTTTTTCCCCCTATTCTAACTGCCTCATAGAAACAGAAAATGTATGTTAAAATATTCCATCTATGACAATAGTCTGATGCACCAAAGGGCCACAGTTCAAATTGAAGAGGCCGTTCAAAGAGAAAATGGGAACATGAATAGCCTCATTATTCTGGTCATAATGAAATTAAAATGTAAATATGGTCTACCAAAACGGCACTGTTGGTGGACACCACATTAGCAGAGGGCCACGAATACGGATCAAAGTAGATTTCATGGGCACCTCTGCAGGAGTGGAATGAAGAGATGTTCCTCTGAGTCTGTGTTTGCTGTGATGATACTGTGATTGAAGGAGGTGATAAAGAAAAGATAACTTGTATATTTATACCAATGTTGTTACAAGGGTGCATATCTCTATCACTTTGTGTAGTTAAGATTTTTTTTTTAATGTTTATTAGCATGTATCCGCTTGACAATGTTGCATCAGTTTCTGCTGCACAGCAAAGTGAATCCGCTGCACTTTTGTATTTTCTTCCCATTCAGGCCACCACAAAGCATGTGTGTTAACAATGTAGCTAACATTCTAGAAAATTCCAGATCGGCCCACAAATGGATTAGCGGCCTTATCAACACAAAGGTTTTGAGAAACCCTAAAGTAGGATCTTTGCTGAAAAGACTCTGCCTGTAGTCTCTCACAGGCAAAAAAGAAAGGCAATCACATTAAATATGTAACTGCTTCTCAAGTGCGTGTATCTGACAGAAGGATTCCAACAGTCCCCTTCTAAATTATGAGAGATAGCTCACACATCCCCAAAAGATTATCTATCAATGAATTCACATCAATAATGTGAGTCTCCTAAAACCATATTGAGCTGTCATCTGAAATTCTTTAAAATTTGTTTTTGCTAGCAATTTGTATCTCAAACCTTATTCACTTCACATGAAAAAATATGAGCATAGATTCTACCCCAAGTGTTTATATTTCTAATTTCAAGGGATATAACAAAATTATTAAGATTATACTTCAATTGTATTCATATCTGTATATAAGCTGTGTGTGCCATAATATAATTTTGAGTGGCGGTGGTCACACAGGGTCCAGAAATGAGCTGAAGTCACTGTCCAATAAATAAAGATCATATCTTGTAACTGTGAAAAATGATCAAAGTTGGCCCAAAGATTAGGAATCAGGAAGTCTGAATTCCAGCCCAAGAAGGACAAGATTAAATTAGGTGATTAAAATTTAGTTATCTCAGTATTCTTCTCATCTAAAAAGATCTTTGCAGAGCACATATCTCTAAGAACTCCATTACGTAGCTTTGCAAGCAAGACATTTGCACAGAGTATTGAATCAATGCCAGAGGGGCTGGAGCTAGAGTCTGCCCCATGGCAGAGTCATACCCTTTAAATGTGCCCTTCCTTCTCTCTCTCTTAGCTTGCCTGCTGAGTATACCATATCTGTGATTAACACTGCAGAGGACATTAAGACAAGTAGCAACAGCAGCTCTGTTGTTCCATGTTTATGAATTAATCGGCTCTCAAGTATTTTTGCTTCTCAAATGATTCAAACTAGAGTTGGTATGCTCCCAGCATTTCATTTTCCTTTGGCTTCACACTTTCTTAAAATTAAAAAAAAAAAAAAAAAAGAATTATCTCACAGGTTCTACTGGAAAGTACATCATCTTTTTAAATATGTCAATTTCCTCTTTTAAAATATCCTGCAACACAGTCTCCCCCATAGATAATATTGTACTGCAGTTTGACCTCTGGTGTTTCTCTTGCTTCCTGACTTTAAAAAATTTGCCATCCTTCCGCACTGACCTGTCCACGCTTCTCTGAGTCACTCGAGAGGGCAGCTCTCTGAACTGACACCTCACCCCTGCAGTGAGGACAGGGCCCTACTGTCATTAGTTATCACAAGTAAATTCTGATATTAGTGATGGTATCTTCCACTTGTACTGTTTATTAGGTGATTCTAATATAGCACTTCATTGACTCTTCCTCACAAGGTTCTTTGGAGGCAGGAATGGCCAAGTGTTTTCTTTAAGAAGGAAGAAATGGGGACTTCCCTGGTGGTCCAGTGGCTAAGACTCAGTGCTTCCAATGCAGGGGTCCCAGGTTCAATCCCCGGGCAGGGTCCTAGATCTCTCTTGCCATAACTAAAGATCCTGTATGCCACACCTAAGACCTGGTGCAGCCAAATGAACAAATATATTTTTTAAAAAAGAAGGAAGAAGTGAAAGATTAAAGATAGCCCCAGAGCTGGCGGGGGGGGAAACCCGTGTTCTCCAGCCCCTAGTCGAAGGCCCAGTCCACTAAGCCAAACTTCCTCTCTGAAGAAATACAGGAATTAAAAAATTAAATTAAAAATTAATTTCCTTTAATTTTCCTGAATTAAAGTGAAAAATCTTGACATTTCTATGAAAATTCTAATCTTTCCCATTCTATTGTTTGCTTCTGTTTCTTTGCAGTGATCACTAAGGAAGGCTTTCTTACCTCCCCTTGCTATTCTTTGGAACTCTGCATTCAGATGGGTGTATCTTTCCTTTTCTCCTTTGCCTTTAGCTTTTCTTCTTTTCTCCAGCTGTATTTCAGGCCTACTCAGACAACCATTTTGCCTTTTTGCATTTCTTTTTCTTGGGGATGGTCTTGATCACTGCCTCCAGTACAATGTCACGAACCTCCATCCATAGTTCTTCAGGCACTCTATCAGCCCTAATCCCTTGAATCTGTTTGTCACTTCCACTGTATCATCATAAGGGATTTGATTTAGGTCATACCTGAATGGTCTAGTGGTTTTCCCTACTTTCTTCAGTTTAAGTCTGAATTTGGCAATAAGCAGTTCATGATCTGAGCCACAGTCAGCTCCCAGTCTTGTTTTTGCTGACTGTATAGAGCTTCTCCATCTCTGGCTGCAAAGAATACAATCAATCTGATTTCAGTATTGACTATCTGGTGACGTCCATGTATAGAGCTGTCTCTTGTGTTGGAAGAGGGACGTCATGTGAGATCTTGTGTTGTTGGAAGAGGAACATTTCATGCAAAGATGGGCTCAATAAAGGACAGAAATGGTATGGACCTAACAGAAGCAGAAGATATTAAGAAGAGGTGGCAAGAATACACAGAAGAACTATACAAAACAAGATCTTAATGACCCAGATAACCACCATTGTGTGATCACTCACCTAGAGCCAGACATCCTGGAATGCGAAGTCAAGTGGGCCTTAGAAAGCATCACTACAAACAAGGTGATAGAGGTGATGGAATTCCTGTTGAGCTCATTCAAATCCTAAAAGATGATGCTGTGAAAGTGCTGCACTCAATATGCCAGCAAATTTGGAATACTCAGCAGTGACCACAGGACTGGAAAAGGTCAGTTTTCATGCCAATCCCAAAGAAAGGCAATGCCAAAGAATATTCAAACTACTGCACAATTGCACTCATCTCACACGCTAGTAAAGTAATGCTCAAAATTCTCCAAGCCAAGCTTCAACAACACGTGAACTGAGAACTTCCAGATGTTCAAGCTGCATTTAGAAAAGGCAGAGGAACCAGAGATCAAATTGCCAACATCCGCTGAATCATCGGGAAAGCAAGAGAGTTCCAGTAAAACATCTATTTCTGCTTTATCGACTATACCAAAGTCTTTGACTGTGTAGATCACAACAAACTGTGGAAAATTCTTAAAGAGATGGGAATACCAAACCACCCGACCTGCCTCCTGAGACATCTGTATGCAAGTCAAAAAGCAACAGTTAGAACAAGACATGGAACAATGGATTGGTTCCAAATTGGGAAAGAAGTACATCAAGGCTGTATATTGTCACCCTGCTTATTTAACTTATACGCGAAGTACACCAAGCGAAGTGCTGGGCTGGATGAAGCACAAGCTGGAATCAAGATTGCCAGGAGAAATATTTAATAACCTCAGATATGCAGGTGATACCACTCTTATGGCAGAAAGCAAAGAGAAACTAAAGAGCCTCTTGATGAAAGTGAAAGAAGAGAGTGAAAAAGCTGGCTTAAAACCCAACACGCAAAA
This sequence comes from Ovis aries, assembly GCF_016772045.2. Classification (NCBI taxonomy): domain Eukaryota; kingdom Metazoa; phylum Chordata; class Mammalia; order Artiodactyla; family Bovidae; genus Ovis; species Ovis aries. Next base: position 43,463,133 of record NC_056073.1, read on the forward strand.
TACTAGGATCATGGCATCTGGTCCCATCACTTCATGGCAAATAGATGGGCAAACAATGGAAACAGTGACAGACTTTATTTTCCTGGGCTCCAAAATCACAACAGATGGTGACTGCAGCCATGAAATTAAGGGATACTTGCTCCTTGGAAGAAAAGCTATGACCAACCTAGACAGCATATTTAAAAGCAGAGACATTACTTTGCTGACAAAGGTCTGTCTAGTCAAAGCTATGGTTTTTCCAGTAGTCATACATGGATGTGAGAGTTGGACCATAAAGAAAGCCGAGTGCTGAAGAACTGATGCTTTTGAACTGTGGTGTTGGAGAAGACTCTTGAGTGTCCCTTGGACTGCAAGGAGATCAAACCAGTTAATCCTAAAGGAAATCAGTCCTGAATATTCATTGGAAGGAGTAATGCTGAGGTTCAAACTCCAATACTTTGGGCACCTGATGTGAAGAACTAATTCATTGGAAAAGCCCCCAATGCTGGGAAAAAACGAAGGCAGGAGGAGAAGACAACAACAGAGGATGAGATGGTTGAATGGCATCACCAACTTGATGGACATGAGTTTGAGCAGTCTCTGGGAGTTGGGGAAGGACAGGGAAGCCTGGCATACTGCAGCCCATGGGGTCCGAAAGAGTTGGACATGACTGATCAACTGAACTGATACTGACGAAAATTCTTGGTTTTGTATTAAATTCACACCTATTCAGAACTTTTGCTCTAGGTCCTGGTGGTTCACTGACGGAGAGTCCACCAGCCAATGCAGGAGACTCAGGTTCGATCCCTAGTCCAGGAAGATCTCACATGCTGCGGAGCAACTAAGTCGAGTTCCACGACTGCTGAGCTCTAGAGCCTGGGAGCTGCAACTACGGAAGCCCGTGCTCCACAAGAGGACCACTGCAAAGGGAAGCACGCACACACTGCTACTAGAGAGTAGCCCTCGCTCGCTGCAGCTAGAGAAAAAGCTCACTCAGCAATGAAGGCCCAGCATGGGCAAAAATAAAGACATAAATAAAATTATTCTTTAAAAAAGAACTTTCACCCTTCATAGAAAAGAAGAACAATAGATCTCTTAGACATGCCAGTAATTGGCCAGTTTCATGATCGATGCATTGAGGACTCTGATATTTTTGTCTCACAGTCTGCAGCTTGGGATAAGGAAGTAATTTCTTAGTGTGATTCTTCATATACCTTTTCTTTGGGTATTATTTTCTCCATATACCTTTTCTTTGGTCTTTTTTTCCCTTTTCTTTAAATAAAAGGGGAAATATAAGTACAAAACGGAAAAAAAAAAAAAGAGAGAAGTACTTATATTACCTGTAAATTGTTTTCCCTCTGGCTTCTCTGCATGACAGGTTCCTACAACAAATTACTAAATACATACTTTAACCAGCATCTTAAATTGCTTTAGAGTGATACTTTGCTCCCTATTGTTAACACAGAAAGTGCTTGAGCTTTGGTCCCAGTGTCGGGGCTGTTTAATCCCTCAAATCTTAGGCGCTGTGAATAAACTGCAGAATTATTGGATTCAGATATCTAGAGAATCAAGGGTTGGGAGAAGAAATGTGAGGTTTCTGTATCTTGGCTTGTCATAATCTCAGTCTGTTTATGCAAATTAAAAAAGTAGCTTTTCTTATCTGGACCGCAAAATACATTATTATTATCAAAAGAGAGGGAAAAGAGGATGTTAAGGTGAGTCATCAAGATGTTAGCTTGCTCGTTTTATGATACAGAAAGGATCAAATCTGCACTGACAAGTGTAGGCTCTCACCTTTGTACACTTGCATTAGCACATTGGCATTCCAGATAGTGCTCACATTTTCATGTGTTGACTTTAGCGAGGAAGTCAGGGCTTCGGCATCTGCGTGTATTTCTGTTGGCTCAAGAAGCTACTGGAAGTCCCCAAATACTTTTCCTTTGCATTACCTCAGTGCTCTGCAATAACAGCTTGGATCAAGCATGCAAGCCAAGCTAAACATACATACAGTTATAAGTAACTGTCCACACCTTCAGAGTATCAGTTCTGACCTTGAGTCTGACCCAGATGCTCTCATTGCTATAAAGCAATGTATTGATATATTTTAAGGAAATCGTATGTTGTTTATACCTGTACTTGATTCCCTGGAAAAGGAAATGGCTACCCACTCCAGTAATCTTGTCTGGGAAATCCCATGGACAAAAGAGATACAGTTAATGGGGACCCAAGTGGGACGGACTGAGCAATAAACATTTTGGGTTTTCCAGGTGGGTCAGTGGTAAAGAATTCATCTGTCAATGTGGGAGATGCCAGAGACCCGGGTTAGATCCCTGGGTCAAGAAGGTCCCCTGGAGAGGGAAATGGCAACCCACTCCAGTATTCTTGGCTAGAGAATCCCATGGACAGAGGAGCCTGGCGGGCTACAGTCCATGGTATCACAGAGTCGGACATGACTAAGGGACTAACACACACCTGTACTTGATATAGCCTTTCAAGCCTGTTCAATATTAAATAGCATTTATGTGGATGTGAGAGTTGGACTGTGAAGAAAGCTGAGCACTGAAGAATTGATGCTTTTGAACTGTGGTGTTGGAGAAGACTCTTGAGAGTCCCTTGGACTGCGAGGAGATCCAACCAGTCCATTCTAAAGGAAATCAGTCCTGGGTGTTCTTTGGAAGGAATGATGCTAAAGCTGAAACTCCAGTACTTTGGACACCTCATGTGAAGAGTTGACTCATTGGAAAAGACCCTGATGCTGGGAGGGGTTGGGGGCAGGAGAAGGGGACGACCGAGGATGATATGGCTGGATGGCATCACTGACTCGATGGACATGAGTCTGAGTGAACTCCGGGGGATGGTGATGGACAAGGAGGCCTGGCGTGCTGCAATTCATGGGGTCGCAAAAGAGTCAGACACGACTGAGCAACTGAACTGAACTGAACCAAAAAAAAAAAAGAAAAATCCTTTCCTACAAATGGAAATGAAGATATGTTCATGTATTTGAATATAGATTTGAGTACATTTCTGACACTGTAGAGAAGATGAAATAATCCAGAAGAAAAATAATCTGCCGGGGCTTCCCGGTTGCACTGGAGACACCCCAGTGTGGCCAAACCCTGTGCTGTGCTTAGTCAGCTGCGTCCGACTCTTTGCAACCCCATGGTCTGTAGCCCTCCAGGCTCCTCTGTCCATGGGATTCTCCAGGCAAGAATACTGGAGTAGGTTGCCATGCCCTCCTCCAGGGGATCTTCCTGACCCAGGGATCGAACCCAGGTCTCCCACATTGTAGGCAGATTCTTTACCATCTGAGCCACCAGGGAAGTCCTGTGGCCCAGCACTGCTGCTGCTGCTAAGTTCAGTTGTGTCTGACTCTGTGTGACCCCATGGACTGCAGCCCACCAGGCTCCGCTGTCCATGGGAATTTTCCAGGCAAGAGTACTGGAGTGGGGTGCCATTGCCTTCTCCGGGCCCAACACTAGACCATACCAAAATATGGAAATTGTGATGAATGCAAATTATGTGGTATTGATGAAATACAGGAAATACTGAATATCTCTCTCACTTTTCATACCAAAACACCTGTTTATAATTACTTGTTAAGAAATTTAGAAAACAATAGTCATTTGGGAGAAGCTGACAATTAGACCAATCTGTAGGTGATTATTAAATACCTAGTGAAAACAGACACATTTTTCCCTCTTAAAATATTGAATGCTCATAATTATCATTTATAAGAATTAATGACTCTTTTTTCCCTCAGTAGATGAAGATGCAAGTTTGTGAATCATTGCAAAAGTATACAAGAAAACAAATGAATTTATTTAAATTTAATATGCATATTTTCAGCTTACTCGATGATGGCCTGGGAGCTGAAAGAAAATGTGGGTGAAGAACAGGTAACATAAATACACGGTTGAACAGGCTTACCTTTTCTGGGGCCTTAAGCAAATACTTATCCATTCCAAGCCTCAGTTTCCTTAATTGGAGAGGAGTGTTGACCTCATGGTGCTAATTAAAGTATTAAATAAACAAACAATGTAAAGTGCATAACAGAATACCTGGCACATAGTCAGTGTTCATATATTTTAATAATTATTGTTTTTTTATTACTTCACAAATGTTCAATATTTTGAATGTAGATTGATGTTGATGTAAAGTTGACCAAATTTCTACATGTTAAATTTAATGGAAATAATTTCTAGTCTTCTCAAAGAAAATTCATGTCATAGTTGGTTAGCCTCCCATCCTGTTTTCTATCTTGATTTTCCTTTTATTGCATGAATGCATTTTCCATTTTGAAAGCATTAAAGCATTACTCGTAAGTGACTACTGTTAGGAGTAAAGCCTAAAATCCATTGTGCTGGATTGGCCAACATATTCTTTCCATTTTTAAGTAAAAATAAATGACACATTTTTCATTTTCACTAGGAATTTTTTAAACAATATTCACCATTTTGTTCCTCTACCTTCTGCCATTTGTCAGGCAACTTCATAATTTCATCTTACCCAAACTTTTTATCTTTTTGAGCAAAGAACAGTTTCGGGTGCTTTTTACAATCTTCCAGGGAACTGGAATTTTTTCCATTAAAAGAATTTTGTAAAGGCCAAACTAAATGGAAATCTGAAGATACGATGTGGTGGCTCAGATGATAAAGAATCAGCCTGCAACGCAGGAGACCCAGGTTCAATCCCTGGGTTGGAAAGATCCCCTGAAGAAGGGAATTGCTACCCAAGCCAATATTCTTGCCTGGAGCATTCCATTGACAGAAGGCCCTGGCAGGCTATAGTCCATGGGGTTGCACAGAGTCAGACATGACTGAATGACTGACACTTTAACTTTTCACTTTCAATGTCTGGTGAGTATGGCAGATGAATCAGAACTTCTCAGCAAAGCTCTAACAGTTTTTGCCTGGTCATCAAAGAAACATGAGGTCTTGCCTTAGCCTTGTGGAAAATTCTGTGTTTTCTGTTAACTAATTCCAGATGCTTTTCATCAAGCGCTACTTTCAGTTGGTCTAATTGGGAGCAGTGCTTGTTGGAACTGATCATTTGACTTTCCAGAAGGAGCTCATACTAGAGGACTCCCTTCCAATCTCACCATACACACATCACCTTCTTTGGATGAAGACCAGCCTTTAGTAAGTTTGGTGGTGGCTCATTTTGCTTGCCCCATGATCTGTTCCATCCCACATTATTGTACAGTATCCACTTTTCATCACCTGTCACAATTTGTTTTAAAAGTGGAATGTCTTCATTATGTTTCAGTAGAGAATCGCATGCAGAAATACGGTCAAGGAGGTTTTTTTTCACTTATGTGGAATCCAAACATCAAAATGATTAATCAAAGATGGTGTGAATGAGCTCCAATGCTTGATGTGAATATTTTGAGTATGTCGGCTCTCTCCTGCATGATATAAAATTGATTGTTCTCAATTGATATCTCTATATGTTCGCTATCAACTTCAACTAGTCTACCCAACCAGGGAGCATCACTCATTGAGACATCTCCAGCATGAAACTTTGCAAACCACTTTTGACACATTCAATCAATCACAGACAAACTTCTCCATGTACTGCACAAATCTTTTTTTGCCTTTCAGTAGCTTTTTTTTCCCCTTTACCTCTCTTGAAATAATAAAGCACAATATGATGAAAATTTGCTTTTTCCTTCTATCTTCAATATTAAAAGAGCTACACAAAAATTCATCAATTTTGATAAAATTTTTTAATGCATGCTGATATGACAGCTGTCACAATACAATCTAACAAAATTGTTTTGAATGAAGTTACAGACAACAGACAATAGAACAGCAACTTAGCAGCAGCAGCAGCAGCACAGCCATCCAATGGAGAAAGATGAAGGAGCCTTTTCACCAACCCAATGTTAGTCTTTTATAGTCGAAAACACGTGTATTCTTTGCCGGCCCCATAAAACCCAGCTACTCCCTGAATATCCCCCCACCCCGCCTGAAGTTCTCAGTTCCTCTTCAGTTATAACCAGTCTCATTCCAGCCTTGTTCTGTGCTTTTACTTAAAGAGATATGACTTCAAAAATCTATACTTCCCTTATTTATGTCTCTCTATGTGCATTTTAACATAAATCATATCTGTTAATGAATTTTTCCGCAACTAGTTATTTTATTTCAAGATATGTCTTGGAGAGCTATCCATGTATCTTATGCTTTTCTTTGTATTCAAGCTTAGTATTCCAGAAAAGGAATATGATTTATTTAGACATTACCTTACTGAAGGACTTTGGGTTGTTTACAGTTTTTCAACATCACCAAAAACAAAATAAAAACACACACAAATTTTTAGTTCATGCCCCCTTGGCAAGCGTTCCTCCAGGTTGATATGGAGAAGTAGGAGTTGCTAGGATGTAGGTTGCATTTTTAGTTGCTAAACTGTCCTTCCACAGTTTTTAAAAAAAAATCTCATTTTAATTTTCATTTTCCTCATTTCTATCGACAGTGTATGTTTTTTTAGTATATTTTTTGGCCATTTGTGTTTTTTCGACTTGGCAATTCTTATTCTTATCTTTTGAACATTTTTCTACTGAATCATTTGAATCTCTCTTACTGATTTCTAAAATAGTTTAAATATAGTTTTGGATGAGAATCTTTGCTTTGTTCAGTTCAGTTCAGTCTCTCAGTCATGTCCGACTCTTTGCGACCCTATGAATCGCAGCACACATTATATAATGTAAATTCCTTTTTCCAATCGGATATCTTTTAAGCATTTTCATATTCTTATGTGTAGCCAAAGTTTTGCATTTTGATGAGTCTGAATTTATGAAACTTCACGATTTTTTGCTTTTTGGTTTTTGTTACCTAAAAGCCTTGTACTACCTCAATGTCATAAACATAGTGTCCTATATTTTTTCCTGTAAATTTATAACTTTCCTTTTTATATTACACTTTGAAATGTTACCTTGAGCTTTTCAAGTTAAAATCACAAAACCCAACACATTAAATTCTTTCAAACATTGATTCTAAATAATCAAATTATTTTAAATATTTAATGTTACAAACATCACTTTTATGTATCGAATTTTCTCAAGAACTTTGAATACTGACTTGGGAGATATACAAATTAGTAACAAAGCCAAATAACCCTAAGCATAAAGATTCTTCTCATTATGTAGCTAACGCATTAGAGGTTTAGGGTAAAAATTTCAAAGCATGAAGGAATGTTTGATTGTCAGTCACTGTCTTCTGGTTTCTTTCTAATCCCCACCCCCTAATAATACAAATAGGTGTAATAGTAATAATAAAAAGAGGTAACTTTGATTGAATGCTTGTTCAGGCTAGGTAGGGTCTTTACCAAACATCTTACATGGGATCTCATTTAATCCCCACACTGACTTTTGAGGTTGGTGTTATTATACCCATTTTACAGATTAGAATACTGAGATACAAGAAGATTCAGTGACCTTCTCAAGTTTAGAAAGCTGGAAGGTGAAGGAGCAAGAATATAATCTCAGGCATTGCCTCCAGAGCCCATGCTGACAGCCAGTTTGTATTTTTCTTAAAGGATGTATTTCCCCTCTTTGGACATTATTTTCCTCATTTACTAAATGAGGAGCCTGAGGAAGTTAGCTTGAGTTTGCTTTTTACATCTGTGAACAAAGAACCCTGGTGGGCTTTGGTCCATAGGGTCTCAAAGAGTCGGTTACAACTGAAGCAACTAAGCACTTAGCCCACACTTCCTGCTAGAACCAACCAAGAATAAAGGCAACCACAGGGAAGCCCAGGGAAATGCGTACCTTCCCTTGGGACTGTGCTCCAGCACCTGCAAATATCACACACACTTTCTTTTTGGCCAGCTGACAGCCCCCTCTTCTCCTTGAAAATGAACAGGAATAACTTCACCGTTTTTAACTTTTTAGCCAGAAGAGTTCATGTTAGCTGTTAGAAATCACCTATTGGGTTTATTCATTAGACTTCAGCGTTGTCTGGTTTTCCTGCAAAGCAAAATGTTAGAAAACATTTTAAGCATAACACAGCATTTTAAAAAGGGTGTCAGTGGTTTTTAACAGTCACAGATAAGAACTTACGGGTCTTGCATATGGTGAGTGCTTCTTAAGTGTTGCGTGACTGTCAGTGTCTGTCCTAACGTAAATCATTCAAAATTACTGTAAAACTCCAAAATTCAGTTAACATTTATTCAGATATTGTTATAAGGAATTAACTGCTTTACATACTATCTGCTTTAATCTTCCCCCAAACCCTGTGAGGTGGCTATTTGCTTTTGCCCTAGATGGCAGATGAGAACCTTGAGGCACGGAAAATAAATGATTTGACAATTAGCTGGTAAGTCAATGACCTGGAATTTCAATTTAGGCAATCTGTTCTTAAGATTGTTCCCATATGCAATATGTTACTTGTTTGCATATCTAATATTTAAAAATAAGAACTGAAAATTAAGCTTATGTTTTGATTTGACTAACAGATAAACTATGGAGCTTCAGTATGGTCTGTGCTAATAACATTGTTGCAATGTGTAGAATATGAACATTTTTTTTTTCTTTTTTTGCAAATCCCTTCCCTCTTGTCCATACCGTACATAATCACAAATTTATGAGATGATTTACAATAGTAGGGATACAATCTTATGGCCACTGAAATACACCTTGAAAAGAAACTGAACCAAAATTTAATCACGCTTCAGTCAACATATCCAAGTGTTCCTGAACCCTGGACTGAATTAATGAGATGTGCATGTATTACAAATAATTTATTTTCAACTCATTCACAAATATTTTCAGCATGCATTTTAGCTGCTGCAGAGACAGTTCAATAACATAAAAAGCAAAAGCAGGGAAAGACCACGGATTTGCCTCTGAGAAACAATAATGAAAATCTGTTATGAAATAGTTAATCTGTTTCAGCTGAAATCCTAAAGAATCCATGTCTCTGTCTACCTATAGCAGAAACTTTAAATGTTTTGACACCTGAATCTGTTTTGTCTTCCAAATCCCTCTTTTTTTCTTTTTTTCTGAAGGATTTAGAAAAATGACAACAAAGAGTTCATAGGAATTTGTTTAGGGACAAAACAAAACAAACAAAACATTTTCCAGGATAGGCCCCTGGGGTCCCTGTGTCAGTTCTGATCTTTATCTCCATTTAAAGGCCCTTCTGAGCATTGACCTGGAGGTATTCAGGACTGCTTAAGCATCAAAGAGGATTGATGTACCATGTACTGAACATCTTACAACTATTTCCAGCAGAGCCCAAGACAAAGAAGAATATATTCTAATTAGCATTTAACTTCAAGGCCGTTAACAACAACAACAAAAATCATTAATTATTTGGATCTGATATTTACCTCTAAAAAAGTAAGTTTAAAAATTATTATATTTTTCTCCTCATGGATTTGTTTTTAAAATTCAGTCACCAAAATGATGAATTCAAAAGGTCAGAGACCCTTTCAGATTATGAAGTGATAGCAGATATTTCATCAGAATAGTTCATGTACTCTTAGTGAAGACTGGATCTTTCAGTCAGTGAGGATCACAACTGTACAAGGTTGGTTATAAAACAAGACTCTTTGCATGAAATCTTAAGCTACTTCAAGGGAACTACTTTTAGGGAATCTGAGTGTCAAAGTACCCGAAAATGTCTCACTGTAAGAGGCATAAAGCTGTTCCTAAGTTTAAAAAATCAAATGAATCAATGGATACAACTGTTGAATCAAACCCAGTCTTAACATTTGACCCTAAGGGGCAAAAATAAACCTTGTTATTAGCAAAGAAAACTAGGCATGCCTGGCTAATTGACTGATCCCAAAGCTGGCTTTTCTTTCCATGACTGACCTTCAGGAATGTGAAGGCTCCTTGTCTTTCACCTACGTGATCTCCTTAGGTCACATTCGGCAACCCATAGGTAAATAACTAAACACACTTTCTTTCATTTAACTGAAAACAATGAATGAAAGATGTCTCGAAATCAACTTCCAACAAGTGTCTATTGGTTTTTATATCTTTATAAAATCCAGGAATAGCTGAACATCGTAAAAGGTATCTAATTATTCACTTCTCTATCACAGACACCAAAATTAAGAATTAGGAGGAAAAAATGTTAAATTTTCTAAACCATCTATTGGTTTATCCTGAGGTATGGAACCATTTGCTAAATAGATCAATTATTTCTTTTCCTCTCTTACTGCTTTTGCAAAAAAGAATTTATTAATGTTTTCATTGCCTTCTAAATTCCTAGCTTTGCTTTCTTTACATTATTTTTAAATCTATCCCTTGGAAAAAATAGTACAATTGGATGCCTCCTTTTTGGGGAGAAGTATGTTTAAATAATTTTCTTCTCTATCAGAAGTAATGGGAAATTGTTCTATTTCTTTCTGGAAATATTTCTGAAAAGGTCAAATTCAGAGACTTGATAATGTTACGCTATGCTGTGCTCAGACCTTGTCTATACCCTGAACAGTGTGAATCCGCACTTGACCCTCCTCCTTCCACTCTAACTTTTATCATCATGTGATATGCGATGAAGACATTTTTCGCAATAACGACTGATAACTGAAACCTAATACACTTTGGAGCTTTACACGTCTTGGGCTTTATTATAATTTTCATTTTAGATTGCCATTTTGTCTCCCTCTATTTAAATTAAATATTGCCTCACTAAGTGTTCTTCTAGCTCCTATTATATCAATTATGAAAAAGGGTATGGAGAAAGTTTATAAACTACATTATCTAAACAAATATACCTGGCACTGGACATATTCATTTCTGTAAGAAATTTAAATGAAATGACTTATGAATACTAAAGGTGACTTTCACCTAGAAATGAATACCATTCCACCCAGTTACTGTAAAGCATTACTGAAAGAAGCATGGTATAGTGGAAAAGAACAGACCTAGTTTTCAATTACAGCGTCACTACTTAACTAGGTTTGTAACCCCGAGACATTTTCTAGAACATAACGTGGAGATAACATCAGATGGTATTTGTAAGAACTGTTAAAATTAGAAATACTGTGTTATACATAATGTGGCTTACTCATGAAAGTGAAAGTCACTCAGTCATATCCGACTCTTTGCCACCCCATGGACTGTATAGTCCATGGGATTCTCCAGGCCAGAATACTGGAGTGGGTAGCCGTTTCCTTCTCCAGGGGATCTTCCCAACTCAGGGATCAAACCCAGGTCTCCCACCTTGCAGGCAGATTCTTTGCCATCTGAGCCACAAGGGAAGCCTGCAACTTACTCATAAAATACTATCATTGTGTCAATGGGGCATGACTGTGTATAGCTTCAAAACTGAGAGCTATATGAATACCTAAAAACACTTATTAGATTTTGAAAACTAATTTACCATATCCTGTTAAGCCAGGAGATTTTTACATTTCCTTTGAGGTTTCATTGTACTTACCCGAATTACTTACGTCTTTTCAGAATTAGGTGAATGATCTGAGCGTGTGGGAGCAAATAAAATCTAGAACTTCCTAGATCTTTAACTTCCATTCTTACGTCGTTTCCCCAACACGCAGTCCCCACTTCTACTGCAACTGAGTGCCTCAAAAGAGAAATTCTTCAGTGTCCTGAAACAAATCCTTAATTTCTAATGTAACCCTCAGACATTATGGAATAAGAGAGGCCTAACTTCTCAGACAACAAAAGCAAAGCAATAAGAAAACTTCTATGTAAGAAAAATACAACATTTCAGGTGGACTTTTTAATTTAGAAAAGACCCCCAAACTGCACTATAAGCCAAACTCAATCCATGACTTAGAGAGAAATATCGGCTTGGTCCTTCTCGCTGATGTTCGAATGTGGGTGGATCACTGATCAGAGTCTTGGGCTCTGTTCAGCTGCCCCTTTGCTTTGCCAGAGTAGGTCTGGGACCCAGCATCCGGGCCCTTGGAAGTCATGCTCTCTCAGAACTTGCTTTAGAATAAAATGGAGCTACATATTTCCTCCTCGGCTGATCTATCTTCAAATACTGGCGTGAGTAATACTGGAATTTTTAATTTTGCAGTCTTTCTTCAAGATAAATATGTTCCTAGTATTTCTGCCTGATTTTTATGCACTTGAGTTTTAGTTTGTGAGCCCTGGCTGTTTTACACAAAATTTTGTTTCACACACAAAAAATCCTGGTTTTACACAAAAATTAATGGAGACATAGGATTTCCTTAAGAGTTGGACTATTAGGGAAAAACTCTCTCCTTTACTGAACCAAAAGACAACTTTTCTATTTACTACAATTATTCTTTATATTTCCACTGCTGGAACTCTCTCAACGTGACTTCTTGGCTGTGATGTTGAACCATCTGGGTTTCTCTGCCTCCAGGGCCTGGTGGTCTGGAAATACGCTCATTTGTCTCTATTTTGTTCAAGCTTGGAGTCCAGAAATCCCAGTGAGGAAGGATCCTCCCATGATGTCCTGTTCATGAGCGTTTAGAGTGTGGATATCTTTTAGCTGGGTCTGAATACTGTATTTCTAATATCTCCAAAATGATGCTTTGGGGAGGTGGGGTGCAGATGGTACAAATAGACTTTTTGTATAAATGGCTACATTTTAAGATAGTTTTTCAACACAAGTGCCAGAGCATCTGTTCACATCACTTCTCCAGTTAGTCCAATCTTCTTGGATGTTGATCCTCATTTATTTGGATTGAACTAAACTTTTATACAAGTATGTATATATAATACACACAATAACCTTTACTGAATATTAAATATATAATTCTCCAAAGTCATAGGGAGTCAGTTTGGGAAAAGATTATTGCTTTAGGGACATTTAATATTCCATGTTTTGAATTAATAGATGGTTTTGAAACAAAATTACTCTAATGAGAGTCACCTTTCTGGTGTTACTTGATCTCTAGTTGATCTCAAACTTCATCCTAAAATGTAACATTAAAAAACAGAGAAGTTAAGAAGAGCACTTATTTTGCCCTGAGCATGCATCATGAAAGAAACATTACCCTTCTCAACAGTCTTCCAATGAAAAGAATGACCCCTAGTCCTTGTTAATCCCCACCATTTAAAATTCAGGTCAGAGATGAATAAGAAAAGTGTTATTTATACCATTTCTGTGAAAGGAAAATCATGACTATATTTTGAAAAAAATGAGAAACAAAGTCTCTATATTAAATGTTATCAGTTGATCGTCTCATTCTGAAATAATTACTCTTGTAGCCTAAAGTTTGGGGAATAAGGAGCTACTTTAAGGCAATTGATTTCTGTTAACTCATAACAGATATTCATAAAACAGATGGATTAATCTTTGAAAACTAGACAAATGAATTTTGATGCTTTTGCTATTTCTGACACTTCTGATGGTGTCAGTGGATTCATACAATATGCTAAAGTTGCTTCACATTATGTTTTCCACCTGTTTTGCTAATAATTTAAAGAAATTTGTTATATCCTTGCATTCTATTTGTTTGCTAGCCTGGATCTTTCATGAAGCGTACTCTCTGGATTACCTGTAAATAATTTATTCAAGTCATTATTTGCAAGTCATTGATAATCTGAGAATGACTTGCTTCTTAGGACAAGACAACTTTGGAGAAACAGTTCAAAATTACTCCCTTATACTTTAGTCATGGGACTATTTCAAAAAATAATGACACAAACTTTGATATGTTTCTGATTTAGCTACATATTTCAAACGCTAGCAAAATATTTGAAAGCTACATGAAAGCATTATAGTCAGTAATATTAAAGGTATATGTACAATATAATGAATTTTGAAAATTCAAAAGTACAAAATAAGCCTAAGGTATGTTATGGCATTATGAAATTTTCAAGGGAAGGTCCAAGCATACCATAACATTTAGTTTTTGGTTAAAGGTGGGAATTGAGTGCAGCACGTTCACAGCATCATCTTTTAGGATTTGAAAGAGCTCAGCTGGAATTCCATCACCTCCACTAGCTTTACTTGTGCACTCAATATGCCAGCAAATTTGGAAAACTCAGCAGTGGCCGCAGGACTGGAAAAGGTCAGTTTTCATTCCAATCCCCAAGAAAGGCAATGCCAAAGAATGCTCAAATTGCTGCACAATTGCATTCATCTCACACGCGAATAAAATAATGCTCAAAATTCTCCAAGCCAGGCTTCAGCAGTACATGAACCGTGAACTTCCAGATGTTCAAGCTGGATTTAGAAAAGGCAGAGGAACCAGAGATCAAATTGCTAACATCTGCTGGATCACCAAAAAAGCAAGATTGAGTTCCAGAAAAATATCTACTTCTGCTTTATTGACTATGCCAAAGTTTTTGGTGGTGTGGACCACAACAAACTGTGGAAAGTTCTTCAAGAGATAAGGATAACAGACCACCTGACCTGCCTCTTGAGAAATCTGTATGCACGTCAGGAGCAACAGTTAGAACTGGACATGGAACAACAGACTGGTTCCAAAGAGGGAAAGGAATACGTCAAGGCTGTATATTGTCACCCTGCTTATTTAACTTATGTGCAGAGTACATCATGAGAAACATTGGGCTGGAAGAAACACAAGCTGGAATCAAGATTGCCAGGAGAAGTATCAATCACCTCAGATATGCAGATGACACCACCCTTATGGCAGAAAGTGAAGAGCTAAAGAGCCTCTTGATGAAAGCGAAAGAGGAACATGAAAAAGTTGGCTTGAGGCTCGACATTCAGAAAATGAAGATAATGGCATCTGGTCCCATCACTTCATGGGAAATAGATGGGGAAACAGTGGAAACAGTGTCAGACTTTATTTTTTGGGGCTCCAAAATCACTGCAGATGGTGACTGCAGCCATGAAATTAAAAGACACTTACTCCTTGGAAGTGAAGTTTGACTAACCTAGACAGCATATTAAAAAGCAGAGACATTACTTTGCCAAGTCAAGGCTATGGTTTTTCCGGTAGTCATACATGGATGTGAGAGTTGGACTATAAAGCAAGCTGAGCACCAAAGAATTGATGCTTTTGAACTGTGGTGATGGAGAAGACTCTTGAGAGTCCGTTGGACTGCAAGGAGATCCAACCAGTCCATCCTAAAGGAAATCAGTCCTGAATATTCATTGGAAAGACTTATGTTGAAGCTGAAACTCCAATACTTTGGCCACCTGATGGGAACAACTGACTCATTTGAAAACACCCTGATGCTAGCAAAAATTGAAGGTGGGAGGAGATGGTTGGATGGCTTCACCAATTTAATGGACATGAGTTTGAGTAAACTCTGGGAGTTGGTGATGGACAGGGAGGCCTGGCATGCCGCAGTCCATGGGGTTGCCAAGAGCCAGACATGACTGAGCAACTGAACTGAAAATGTAGGAATTCTTCAAATTAAGAAAATTCTAAACTATAAAAACAAACAAACCCACCTCAATGCCAAAATTCTTAGCATCGCTTTTGAATTTAGCTTCGTCATATGTATTTAAAATGTGCCTAGGAAGCAAGAATGTTTATTATACTGCTTTAAAATTTTAGGCAACGTAATTGTAAGAGGTGTGAAACAAAGTTAAAACTTATTTTGAGAAATCTGACAGACAATGGCCCTCATTTTCAACAACCATTTTGTTAGACCAATACAATTCCTGTGATAAGTTTCCAGAACTCTTTTCAAATACATCTTGGGGTATAAAACATAGTTTTATTGTTGTTGCGATATCTGTTACTTAATCTGCAGGCAAGAATAAATGTACACTGAAGCAGAGCCTGCTGGGACAGAGGCATATTCTAAAGGTCATAATTTAGATTGGGGCTCACAGGCCCAGATGACAGGCTCTTTTCGCCAAGCCCCAGGTTTGGAGCCGGGGCTGGGTAACAGCAGGCTCCCGAACTCCTTAGACTATTTTCCTCACCCACCGCTGTCCTACCGACCTCATGGCTCCCAGATCGTCACCGAGCAGGCCTTGAAAAACATGAACGCAGTGCTTTAAATTCCAACATTAAGACCTTTTTTCACAAATGAAGCATCGGTAGCCTCAGGTAACACTGCACATCATCACAGGTGCAACCGTGGGTCCCCTCCCCATTTTTCCAAATAAAGCAAGCCTCTCAGGACAGGAAGCAATCATTTCCAAAGAGTCAACTTAAGTAAGTTCAAGTCTGAATTTGGTTCTCCTGTGAAGCCCAGACCTCCCGAGGTTTGGTCCGGGGCGGAGGTCTCTGTAAGGAGCAGGGCCCAGGGGACACAGAGGCCGGTTCACACACAAACCTGGGCTGAGGCCTCTGGGGCTCATGGGCTTCGCCCAAGCCAAGCTCTCAGGACTGACTTGTAACATGATATGCTTCTCAGAAGCTGTCATACCCACCTTTACGAACTTTGCCCTTTTCTGTCCTTATGCTAAATACACTTACCTATAGTGTTCTTAAGTACTGAATCTTCTCAAAATAGCTACAAAATTATTCCTTCTAAGTTGGAAAAATTGGTCTCTTGGCTATTTCCCTTGGCAGTAACTATAAAGCCCTGATTTCTCAAAAATACAGGGGGTGGGGGTGAGTGTGGAAGGAATGTTAACCTCAGGCTCTTTTTCGAATGCAGTTGCTGGTCACTGCATGACACAAAGAAACCACCACTAAAGCAATGGTAAAGTCAGTAAACAACTTTACTGAAACATTTCATAACACAGAAAATCTGTCTGAAGTGTAATTTTACTGTCTTACACAAGGAGGACAGACCCATTTTCAAAGACTAATATGAATACAATAAATATGGAGTTTACATACTAATTTATACACAGAAACTCTGCCCCACAGCCATAAAAATTTAATATTTAACAGTGCAACATATAATTTAATCATTGGATTTGACAGGTTTTTCTTGCTAAACACAAATAACTACCTGGCTTTCATGTACATATATAATATATACTTTATGTATATAGATATTCAACAATCTGTACAGTTTCTAAACATAAAACTCCTAAAAGGCACAATTGTCTATACAACATGTACAAAAATGGCTGGAGCTGACACAAAATAATTATTGGTCAAAAGTTCATGATTGCACAAAGATTAGTCATGAGTTTACGTCAGAAAAATGTGCTTTAAGGAAAGGAGGGTTTTCAAAGAAACCTGTAAGTGTTTATATAAAAAAACCAAAAAAACAAAAAACAAAAAAAAACCCCAAACCAAACCACCCCCCCTGAATAAACAGCCCCTAGGTGGCGATCACGAGCCTGTCCTCATCCTCGTCGCTACTCACGTCGCTGAACTGAGTGACCGGCCTCCGGGGCGGGGGCCGGGGTCCCTCCGGGTCCAGGAGGAGCCTCGGCCGGCCCGGCGGGGGCGGCGGCGCCGGCGCCGAGGCTGGTTTGCAGGGCGCGCCAGGGGTGTCGTGCCGGCGCTTCGGGTGATTCGCCGAGGCCCCCTTCCCCGTGTCCTTAGGACTGGAGCTGTCCCGCCTTGCCTGGTCTCTGGCCGGGGCAGGCGGATCTAGACCCTTCTGTGCGCTTTCCCGCTGGACTCTGGGTGAGCCCTGCGGGGATGGGGTCCCACCGCCGGGATGCGCCCCGGCAGAAGGCTGCGTGGGAGGCGCCTCCCGGGGAGCCCTGTTTTGGGGAGCGGGCATCTCGGGGGCGCCCTGGGCGTCCACAGGGACCTGGCTCACGGAGGGGATGAGCGTGGGCAGGGCGATGTTTAGAATCTGGAGGCCCGGGATGGGCGCGGGGGGCGCGGGGCTGCTCTGGGAGGCGGGGTTGGCGGCCACCACCTGCAGCCCCACGGCATTGAGGGCCAGCCCCGGCGGGCGCACGGGCGGGCCGAGGCTGGCGCTGGCCAGGCCCACGATGTTGACGGTCTCCATGCTCAGGGCCGGCAGGGGCTGCAGCGTTGGGACGCGGATCTGGCCGATGGGGATACAGGGCACCATGCTGCTCAGTTCGGTCACGCCCGCGGGGCTGGCAGCGCCTGGCACGTCCGCGCTCAAGTCCCCTGGGGTGCCCAGTGGTCTGTGGATGACGTTGACAGCTGGGATGGTGAGCTGCACTGGCCCGGCCTGGATGGGGACGAAGGTGGAGTAGGTGAGGCCAGCGGGGACCACCTGGATGCCCCCGACCGGAACCATGTTATAGGGTGTCCTTGACTGCTGCTGGGAATGCAGAGGCAGGTGGCTGAACAGGTGCGTCTGCGGAGAAGGCAGGCCTGCGGGTGGAGGCAGGGAGGCTTTCGGCTTCTGCTCTTGGGGGCCGGGCCGAGGCGAGGTGGACGGAGGAGCCCCTCCTGGCTGAGGGCTGCGCTCAGATGCCGGGGGAGAAGGAAGGCTCAGGCATGGAGGGCCCTGAAAGACAAGATGGAATCACCTCTTGATGGCTCAGCTTCCTTATTAGTCACCGTGAAAAAGTTTTAGCTCTTGTAAAAAGTCTCTTCTGTCCTGAGGTAAAAGTGTGTAACAAGGATTTCATAAAAATAAGCTTGCTAAATGTTGGTATGTTGATTTTAAAAGCAAAATTCCTATTACACCATTTAAGCTCTTTATTTTCTAGAATAAGTAACCACCACAGATTCTGTATAGTACTTAATTTTCAAACAGATTTCCTGGATATCATCTCATTTATACCAAAATTAACCCTGAGAGGCGGCCATAATTATCTTCTTCTTCCACTGCTATTATTATTGCTGGCACCTCTAGCTCCACCCTAGTTTAGAGATTAGGGATTACTGAGAAATTCTGAGATCTTAGTTGGCCATGAGTATCGACTCAAGGGGGAAAAAGTAACTGGAGGACTACTCATTTATGAAATAAAGAGCTTCCATTAACGAAGAGGTCTGCAGTTTTCATTTGTTCATATATTTTAAGGGGATGAAATGTCTACTGAAAACTGGATCTCCAGACACCCGTAGGTGTGCGAGAGATTTAGGGACAGAAGCTTAGAGCCCAGGTCACTAACAGGAAAGGAATGAAATGTTAGTAGAGGAGTAAATCCTGCCAATTTTCCCACCCAGGATTATCATCTAAATATTCACTTGTCCTCATTACAGAACTCCATTAATGTATATACTAATTTAAATATTAATGCTACTTAAATATGCATATAATTTAATTAAACAATATTAACGTAGGATAGGCTCTAGTGAATTCAAGCTTAGTCTTCCGAGTTTTCTCTAGTGTTACCCAGCAAACTAAAATCTGCCACATTTAGAAATAAATCCTATGGTGATCCTCCGTTCATCCCAGAGGTGAGAGAACTGTCCATGAGAGAAAACAGGTTTCTCAGCAGCCTGCCAGGGGTGTAAAAGCAGGAAGTCATTCACTGCTCACATGGAGGGTGACTTTCCTGAGTCCTGAGTCTGGTTCTGAGCTAGTTCTTGGGCAGGAAGCTATCCTAAGTGGTGACAGCAAGTTGACGATTCAAGCAAAGTCAACTTTTTAGTATTTTTTTTTCTTTTGGGTGGGAGGGGTGGGGGTGTCAAACTGGTAGCTGCCTTGTCAATAAGGGTAGCATACAAACTGTTTGGATAATAAGTGCAAATCCATCATATCAATGCCAGTGGAAGATCATCTCAGAGGAAGCCATGGAAAATGGAGGTCCCTAGACTCATATTCTCCACTGGCACACAAATATTTTTTATTCCAAGGTATTTATAAAAAACCAAATAGTAGTAAATGAGCATACTGCAAAGATTACTTGGTTCTTTTACAGATTCATCAATAGATGAACTTTGACTAAGATACATAACACGAATCCAAAGGGCATAAATGTCCCTTAGCCTTAAATCCAACAAAAGAAAATAAGGTTAAACAAAACAAAACTGATGTACCTACAAATGAGCAATTTCATACAATAACTCTTGAAGTCAAAAGGAAAACGGCTACGGATCCATTACCTGCGTTAAAGCCACAGCCTGTCCTGCCGCAGAGCCGCTCAGCACCTCCTCCGGGTCGGGGTAGTCCACAGACATCTGGAGACACGGGGACCTGGGCGCCCGCTCGGGTGGGCGGGCGGCCGCCTCCGCATTGCCCGCGGGCTGCGGCCCGGCGCTGCTGGGGGACCCCGGACTCCCGCCGCGGTCCGACTGCAGCGTGCTCAGCACCGTCATCTTGGTGGGCAGAGCCCTTGGCAGCACATCCATCGCGTCTGCGGGGCCCCCGGGAGAGCCCTCGGGGGCGCCGGCGTCCTCGTCCGCACCCGTGGGGTCTCCAGGGCCGCCCCTGGCCGGCAGGTGCTGCGGGCTGGCTGCGGCCGAGGGCGCGGCCGACAGCACCGACTCGGCCTGGCTGTCTTCGTCCTCCTCCTCGTTCTCGATGTCGTCGTCCTCGGCGCCATCGGATTCCTCCGGGTCGTATCCAGACCTCTCGAAACTGAACCTCTGTTTCTCGTCTGAGGAAAAACAACCGAGAGGGGATGTTATAGATGCTTGTGCAAGTTTAATGGAGGGCATCTTCTTTTTTTATAAGTTTGGCAATGCTGCGAGGAATATTCAAGGCCAGGACGCTGCCTACACAGAGCCCCCAGTTTAGTCGGGGAGGATGACACGGGGAGGAAGACAGTCAGGACAGCGGGGATCAGAGGGATGCGCCGGCAGAGAGGGGAGTGGCCAGGAGGGCTTCCTGGAGGACGCGGACGGTGGACGAACCTCGCCAGAGCAGACGGGCAGAGGATGATACATAGTGCAGACCAGAAACAGAAGCCTCAAATTTTATACCTCCAAAACAAGCCTGAACTCTACAGAGAAAGTGAACCGAGAGTTCACTGCAACGCATTCTCTGAGCGCTTCTCTACTTGCTTGTACCGCCCTTTTGTTGAACAAATTAAAATGAAACCAAAATACTGGTGGCATTTCGTATTTGCAAACAATAATTTTCCATGATATTTACACAGCATTTTAGGCATGTTTCTGCTGTTCTCTGAGTAGTAATATTCTGTAATTTTTTTTTTCATGATGACTTAGCCCATTTCTCATAGGAGATGGAATATTAGTTAAAAGTCATTAATATCAGCCATATAATGTCACATGAGACCATGTTTAACAAGGAATAGTCAAGATAGCCCAAAGAATAGTTTAAAAATTCTTATAAGCACATGCAAGACTGGATTTAAAACCTTATCTATTCAAAACTTGCAAAATCAGAGGCACCTTCCCTTAGAAAGCTAATAGAGTTTAAACAGTTAAACGGAAGAGCAATGTAAAATCTCCACCCCATTCACTGTCGCTGAGCTATACGACATTCAGCTTTGCTGCAATGCAGTCTGCATTTACATGTACTTTTTGAAGAGAAAAAATGTGAACAGAGAAATAACTAACAGGTATCTTTCCTGGGTTTCCCAAATGGTCTGCTTATTAATTTACCTTATTACTCTTTTCTACATTACAAAGATAAGTTCTTAGAAAAGAATCTTGAAGTATCAACACCAACACATTTATGGATGATTATTTCTAGGAGACAGAACAGATTAGAACTTAAAAAAAAAAATCTCAAGCACATGTTACTTTTGTGCTTAAAACATTCAAACACAAAACATACATGTAGGCTCCTAATATGTGATTTCATGCCTTCTGTTTTATGGGTTCTACCATTTTGTTATAAAATAACAGATAAAATAGCACCATCTATTGAATTCTACCAGGTGCCCACACTGGACGTGGGGTGGGCACGGTCTGGGTAGGTACTCTGCCCCCTCTATGATACCCTGTCTGATGTTTGAAATTCTAAACTTAGACCATCACCCCTCATATGTTTTGAATTTGCCACATGAATGCCAAATCAGATATATTTTTAGAGATTTTAATAATAGAAAAAAATTCTTTCATAAAAGAAAGTAGAAAAGAAAAGAAACTGAGGCGAGGGATCAGAGGCCAGTCCTGCCGCCAAGACCAACTACGGTGAGACTTGCTCAAAACCTACTACTGTTTTCTTTTTTTTTAAGAACAGGCCTAACTTTAAATTTATAACTCTTCCCAAATCCATTTGTAAGGCTGAAGTCCCATCAAACAGCTCAAGCTCCAGGGAGCGTCTGTATAAGAGAAGGGAGACGAGCTTGAGTCATCCGGGGCAGATGCAGCAGGACATGGTCAGAGGCCGGCTAAACGGTGGACAGACTGGTTAGGGCCGAGCGCGGGCGGGGGGGCTGGGTGGACCCTCTGAGGCTGCCTCTTCTTTCAGGCTGTAGATGATGATCACTGTTCAACCCCACAGAAAAGTGGACTAAGCATCCACGGTGGTCGGGATCCAGGGGAGAGAAGCAGCATTGAGGAGGGGCAGGGAACCCCCCCTGCACCCCCTCCCTTCTCTCCATAGGGAACAAACACTCCGTCCTGTGAAGAGGGGCGCTAAAGCATCGCTGCCCTGGGACGCTGGAGAGAATTTACTGCGGTGAGGAAATGGAGTGAGTACGAGGAAAAACACAACTCTACTCCCTAAGGAGGGACAGGGTTGCCAGCTGAGTCCACCACAACGGCTGAGCTGGGGCAGGAGAACAAGAGGGCCAGAGCCCAGGGACCCGAGACAGGGTGCCCGCAGGAGGCTGGGGCAGGGCCAGAACAGTGCCACCCCATCCTCCTCACCCCCTAATGCCAGGCTAAGGCGCCTCAAGTGAGAGCTAACGGCAAAATACTGCAGGAAGGGCACCAGGAGAAGAACAGAAGGTGTCCAGCACCCTCTCTGATGCACAGCGCCAAGGGAAGACCTAAAACGGGAATCGAACAAGCATTTCTCTTACAATCCAACCCGCACCCCAAACAAGAAACGCCTCTTTAGGAATCGGAAGCCTTTTGTGCTCTGATGGTAGTAATCTTAACAGCAACAGAGCTCTCGAACCCAGTCCAGCTCCTGACCGGAAATAGCAAGGCTTCAACTCTCACTTGAAGGGACTTGCCAGGCATAAACGCTATTTACATTGGTCTTGATTGTCTTATGCAAGATGTCTAGCTCTCAATAAAAATTACAAGCCATACAAAAAGGCAAGAAAAAAATACTCAGAAGAGGAAAAGCAATCAGAACCAGTCAGATATGGTGCAGATGTTAGAGCTTTCAGAGAATTTAAAATAATTGATCAATATAGTATATTAAAAGCTCTGATGAGAATGGTGAGCAACATAGAATACCAAGTGGGAATTTCAGCTGTGAGAAGAAACTATGAGAAAACAAAAAAATGAAATGCTACTGATGAAAGACACAGTAATAATCATAGGAAAACAAAACAGAATTCTGTGCCCATTGAAAGGAATTTTCAAAGATGAAAACTTTCTTAAAAAACAAAAACTCACAAATGACACTAAAAGCATAATTAGTTTATAAAAATGGACAAACTAGGCTTCATCAATATTAAGAAAACTTTGCTCTGAGATAGACACTGTAAAAGAGAGTAAGATAAGCCACAGACTGGAAGAAACCATCTGAAAAATCACATTTCTGACAAACGGATTATATTCAGAATATATTGAAAACTACCCAATTCAACAATAAGAAAGCAAACAACCCACTTAAAAAAATGGGCAAAACCTTTGAAGACACTTCACCAAAGACAACTGGAAAGCAAGCAGCACACAGAAGCATGCTCAATGTCATCAATCTCCAGGGAAATGCAAATTAAACCCACAATGAAATGCCACTATACACCTGTTAGAATAGATGGTCTAGACACTTTGAAAACCAGTTTGATAGTTTCTGCCAAAGCTAAATATACACCAAGCTAACGACCCAGCAATGCTACTTCTAGTATCAAACCCTGCAAAAATGGAAACTTCATTCACATAAAAACCTGTATATGAATGTTTTATAGCAACTGTATTTATGACTGCCAAATACTGGAAGAAACTCAGATTATCATTCAAGTAGTCAGTGGATAAGAAGCTATGACACATTAGGACAATAGAATACTACTCAGCGATATAAAGGAATTGACTCCCACAAAAACATGGATAAATCTCACATGTATTTTGCTAAGTGAAAGAAGCCAGACCCCAAAAGCTACTTATTCTGACTCCTTTCATATGAGACTCAGGAAAACAGAGAAATTCAGGGAGGAAAAGAGATCAGTAGTTGCTAGGGGCTCTTATGGGGGTGGGGGAGGAGCAGTTATCTGTATATAAGTGGCACAGGAGACTTTCAGGGTGACAGGACTATTCTACATGGAATTGTGGGGTGGATATACAATCCTAAAGGAAATCAACCCTGAACATCATTGAAAGGACTGATGCTGAAGCTGAAGCTCCAATACTTTGGCCACCTGATGCGAAGAGCTGACTCACTTGGAAAAGACCCTGATGCTGGAAGATTAAATGTGGGAGGAAAAGGGGGCCACAGAGGATGAGACGGTTGGATGGCATCACTGACTCGATGGAAATGAGTTTGAGCAAGCTCTGGGAGTTGGTGATGGACAGGGAAGCCTGGTGTGCTGCAGTCCATGGGTTGCAAAGAGTTGGACACGCTTAGTACTTGAACAACAACATATACAATTCTACACATTTGTCAGAAACCGTAGAACTGTACAGCATAAAGTGAATTTTATGGTATGTAAATAAAAGCATAATTAACCAGGACATGGGAAAAATTCAAGATGAAATGCAAGGTCAGACTGATGACTTGAGCACAAATAAATCCCACAACCATGACCTAGGGAACCTTGGCAGAAGGGGTTCTGACCAGATAATATGAAAAAGTGAAAGTCACTCAGTTGTGTCCAACTCTTTGAGACCCCATGGACTGTAGCCTGCCAGGCTCCTCTGTCCAAGGAATTCTTCAGGCCAGAATACCGGAGTGTGTTGCCATTCCCTTCTCCAGGGGATCTTTCTAACCCTGGGATTGAACCCAGGTCTCCCACGTTGCAGGCAGATTCTTTACCAGCTTAGCCACAAGGGAAGCCCAAGAATACTGGAGTGGGCCGCCTATCCCTCCTCCGGTGGATCTTCCCGACTCAGGAATCGAAGTGAGATCTCCTGCATTGCAGGCGGATTCTTTACCAGCTGAGCTACAAGGGAGATAATATGGCAAAAGACAAAAAGAGCTGCCCAGAGACACTGTGCTGTGATTATAAATCCGTTTTCACAGGCGGGCCAGCATTTCTGGAACTAGTTTATTGGTATACTAGAGTGGGACAAATGGGTGGACATCCTGTAGATGAGAACCAGGTTTCCCACTGTAGGAGACAGGAAAAAAGGAAATGGAATAGGCTAGACAGAATAAACTCTGCAGGGCTGGACTGGAACTAGAATTTATCAGTATGGACTCCTGTTCTCATTTGTGTATGTGTGTGTGTGTTTATGTGTGTACACAGAAATAAATACAGATGTGTGTACATATGATTTAGTATATATACAGTTATTTCCCAGCTCTATCCAACAAGAGGGGTTAGAAGCAGTGACAGGTTAGCAGCCAGAAATGCATCACCTAGTGGCTAGATCTTAGTTCCTAAATACCATTCTCCAATAAAAGGAACCAGGGGTCCCTGGAGAAATGGTCAGTTCCAGGCCTGGAACATCTTGAGGTGTCAAAGAGTAAAGAATAGCTTAAAGAAAAATAATAGTAATAAAAGAGCAGCAGCATATTGAAAGGGCATAGGAAAGACCTCAAAGAGCTCTCAATGGCCACTGAGAACTTGAGCTACACGGTAAATAACAGTACTGGGCCTGCAACCCAAAGAATTAAGTCCACAGCCTTAAGTCCATATGGAAGTCATGAATAAATGGATGGATGGATGAACAAAGGGAGAAATGGTAACTTTTCGGTGCAGAAAAACTCTGATTAATAAATTAGAACACCACAGTAATACCACAGGCAAGGTCCGTCAATGCATAAACAGAATATCTGCATAGTTTGAAGGTGTCTCCACCCATATTTAATATGTATAAAGGGAACAAGAGTTAAGTTTACAGTAGCGAGTCCTGGCAGACATCACCTTGGCCAAGGAATGGAGGCTCACGTGACCCATGAAACGTAGTGACATAAGGCACCTGAGGTGATGCCCCAAGAAAGTCACAGTCTCCCTATGGCGCCTCCCCAAGAATGTATAACCTCAGTCCAGCCAGGAGCATGTATCAGAAAACCTCAAGCTGAGAAAATTCTAGAAATAACTGACATGGACTCTTTATCAATGTTGAGGTCATGACAGACAGGGAAGGCTGGGGGGGGGGGCGGGCTATGATAGCTGGATGCGATGTGGGCTCCTGAAGGACAGCCTGGGACAGGAAAGGCCATCAGAGGGAAAACCAGCAAGTCCTGCTCTCCAGCTGGCAGTCCTGAGCTGGGATTGGGTTCTTAGTATCGACGAGTGTTGTATGGTCATGTAAGATGCTCGAATAGGGGAGGCCAGATAGAGTATACGCTCCACTAGCTTTTCAACTTTTCTATGAGACCAAAATAATCTTAAACAAACAAACAAAATGATATCAATCTATTTGCCAATGCTCCGGGATCTTCATTTTACTCTACTGACACCAAGATTCTGTCTCATTCAGAAAAGCGTACACACCCCCCATCTCCCTGTTGTCCTTATTATGCTCATTCAGATTTCTCTTTCTGACATGCATTTTTTTTTCTCTCCTTCTATTGTTTCATAGGAAACTATTAATTGAGATAAATTCCAACATGGCTCTCGTTTAATTTAAAAGCTCAGGAAATTTCTCCAAAATACACCCTAACACCCCTGTCCCTCCCCCACCCAAACATACACACACTCTTAAATCTTGTACCCATCTTGCAGTTCTCTCTACCCTGGTTCTAGCCAGCGAGACTTCGGGAGAACCCGGGTAGACTCTATACACAGAGCAGTGCTATCTGATTGCAGATAAAACAAAAACTAATTAAGGACCTGATTTTTTTTCTCAGACAATGATTTTTAAAAAATTTAAAAAGCACTAAATTATTTTACAGGGTGGAGCCCACAGCTCAGAAGTGTCAGAACCAAGATTCAAACCCAGGCTGGTCTGGCTCCTGAGTCTGTGCTAAACACTCCATGTTCCAATGTCATATTATAAAAACCCAACCAAAGAGTGATCTGAAAGAAGGTCATCAATGAATTATAGTCAATAACCTAGCTTCTAAATATGCATGAGGGAGTTGAATGTTTACACAGACATTAAAAGCTTCAAGTAATTATTTTATTACAAAGAGTAGAATGTGTAAAATACAAGCCCGAAGGAGAAAGCAAACTGATAGCCTTTGAAATATCACAACAAATACACTGTATTTTACAGTGAGTATGGAAGTTTAAGAATCAGTTATACTACAAATCTTTAAAATTTTTAATTGTACATATAGATATTAAATTTCAGTGTATGCAATTTACATGAAAGGGTATATAAAGAAAACCATATGCTTTTGAATGGGGAAGGAGGTAAAACTACTTGGCTCCATTTTAATCTGTCTTTGCCCGGATGACACACCTCAGGATCAAGGTTCGCAGTATTAGGGGTGGGAAAACTCCGGTGTCTCTAGACCTGGCCTTCTCCCTGCACACAGCCACGTGCCTGCAGCCCACAGAGAACTTCAGAAGAGCTGAGGTTCCTTCCTGCAGTTTTCTATCCCAAGATAAGGACTGAACAGTGTTTATATCCCCGTGTGCACTGGGTCGTGAAGCTTCTGAAGGGGGAAGACCACTGTCAAAATTTGGAAACTTGAAAATGAGTTTCCGGTCATTCCATACTTGTTAAACAGGGTAGATATTCCAGAGTGGCAGAAAGAAGATACAACGAATACCTTAAAGAAGCCTGAGACAAAGGCATCCTTCTAAATACCCAGAGCACCAAAACAAAGCCCAGACCTCTGCCCTCTGCATTTGTGGTTAAAAAAAAAAAAAAAAAAGCCCTTTCATATTACTGTGTTGTCCCCTTAACCTCCAGAGAAGACTATTCCTATCTACTCAGAACCTGTGCTGATAGAAGACTGGGAGAGTGACCTGCCCACGACCACAAGTCAGCAAGGTCAAGGACACAGATGTGCTAACTACCCCAGAAACTACCATTTCTGACTTTGTGACACTGTGCATTTTGCTACAGGCTGTTGCTGAGCTCAGTAACAACGATGGCACACGACACTGACTTCCTAGTATATATCAGGGGCTGCCAAACCCCACGTGGCTCCCCCTGTTCTTTTACATGAAGTTTTATGGGAACACAGCCAGGCCCCATTGTTGACATACTGTCTATGGCAACTTCTGCGCCACACTCACTGAGTTTCATCGTCATGACAGAGACTGTGTAGCCCATAAAGCCTAAAATATTTATTATCAGGTCTTTTACAGAAGCAGCTTGCCAATATCTTAATGGACTGTCATGTTTAAACCTGACAGCCACTTGTGGCAGACCAGACACCAAATTCATCTTACACAAGCAAGTTAAGCGACTTAAATACAGCGGGAAGCCAGAACTTAGAAACAGGGTTTTTCTTTTTTTTTTTTAAGAGCCACATCATTATCCCAATCAGATATACTTTGACAACTCTTCCTTCCTTGGTATGTACAATGTAGTAGCAGTGTTAGTTCCTCAGGCATGTCTGACTCTTTGCAACTCCATGGGCCGTGGCCTGCCAGGCTCCTCTGTCCATGGAATTCTGCAGGCAAGAAAACGGGAGTGGGTAGCCATTCCCTTCTCCAGGGGATCTTTTTGACCCCAGGGTTCGAACCTGGGTCTCCTGCATTATAGGCAGATTCTTTACCATCTGAGTTACAGGGAATGCTCAGTTAAGTTCAGTGCAGTAGCTCAGTTGTGTCCGACTCTTTGGGACCCCATGAATCGCAGCACGCCAGGTCTCCCTGTCCATCACCAACTCCCAGAGTTCACTCAGACTCACGTCCATCCAGCCATCTCATCCTCTGTCATCCCCTTCTCCTCCTGCCCCCAATCCCTCCCAGCATCAGAGTCTTTTCCAATGAGTCAACTCTTCGCTTGAGGTGGCCAAAGTACTGGAGTTTCAGCTTTAGCATCATTCCTTCCAAAGAACACCCAGGACTGATCTCCTTTAGAATGGACTGGTTGGATCTCCTTGCAGTCCAAGGTACTCTCAAGAGTCTTCTCCAACATCACAGTTCAAAAGCATCAATTCTTTGGCGCTCAGCTTTCTTCACAGTCCAACTCTCGCATCCATACAGGACCACTGGAAAAACCATAGCCTTGACTAGATGGACCTTTGTTGGGAAAGTAATGTCTCTGCTTTTCAATATGCTATCTAGGTTGGTCATAACTTTCCTTCCAAGGAGTAAGCATCTTTTAATTTCATAAATGCAGTCACCATCTGCAGTGATTTGGGAGCCCCCAAAAATAGTCTGACCCTGTTTCCACTGTTTCCCCATCTATTTCCCATGAAGTGATGGGACCAGATGCCATGATCTTTGTTTTCTGAATGTTGAGCTTTAAGCCAACTTTTTCACTCTCCTCTTTCACTTTCATCAAGAGGTTTTTTAGTTCCTCTTCCCTTTCTGCCATAAGGGTGGTGTCATCTGCATATCTGAGGTTATTGATACTTTTCCCAGCAATCTTGATTCCAGCTTGTGCTTCTTCCAGCCCAGCGTTTCTCATGATGTACTCTGCGTATAAGCTGAATAAGCAGGGAGACAGTGCACAGCCCTGACGCGCTCCTCTCCCTATTTGGAGCCCCAGCGGGGTGAAAGCTGTAGGCCACCCCTCTGCAACTCCCAGGGACCCAAGAACAGAAGGAAGGAGCCCATACTTACTTAATAAATTCATAGATAAATGGCTTCTAAAAGTTCTATTTAATTTCCCTCCTCCTGGACACACTCTCAACTCATTATAAAGGAAAATTTCCAGTACTCAGTACGAGTCTACATATTTGTAATGTGAATTCTATTTTCTGTAAATTTAAATTTATGAGGGATGAAGAAGGTAAGCAGTGCAGCCATAGCGCTTTTCAAAATTAACTCATCAAACCACTTCCCTGAAGATGGATTATTTCCAAATCCCATTTCATTCAGTTGGATGCGCTGCAGGCTTGCCCTCTCACTGCTGCACAATAGCGACCCCTGCTGGCTGAGTCAGGGGCCTCCCTCAGACTGGCTCCCCTGGGAGGTCAGTGGGGCCTCCATCAATGCTCTGCTGCTGCAATTTCTCTCTCTCCCTTTTCCCCTCATAATTTCTCTGAAATCCAAACAAGGGCAACATGGGGGAAAGTCTTCTAAAGCATGCGACTACAGCAATAATGGGGTTTTGTTAAACTATGTTTTCACCTTAACTATATAATGGGCCAGAGTTTAACATTTGCTAACTTGAGGAAGTAAACCAAAAGGCAGTCCTATCTGTGTTGCTCACTAGTGACATGAACACTTCTTTATTTTAACTACAGACTCCAAGACCCATCATGGTTTCATATTGTGTGTGGAGGTTTTTCTTAAAAGGAGTAAAAATATCTTCTGCAGACATCCCAGTGACAAAAACATATCCTACAGGTCATTTCGTTTTGAAAGAATTTCATTTAGTTCTTCACTAATTTTAAGGGTAAATGTGATACAGGTTTTAAGTCCTGGGATCTAACCGCTTCTTCTTACATACACCATCCTAAGAATTTCATCACCAACAGTGTTTCCAGTTGCACTCTGCCACTCTGAATGGTTCTCCCAGCCTGGCAGTGAAGGGCACACATTAACATTTGTAGCATTGAAGCCCAGCAGTCTGTTGACGAAAACATTCTTTGGATCAGAGCATAAAAAGCAAATAGCCAGTGGTGTGATTTTTTTTGACACAAAAGGTGAATACAAAAGAAGTATTTACTAAGATCCCAAGAACACTGGGACAAAATTCCTGAGACCATATAATTTTGCAAGATTACAGGCAGGCGTGCAGCTGGCTGGAGGGTAAGACTTTTCATAAGCACCTACTATGATTACAGCTTGAGGTGCTAGGTTTAAACTAAATGGAAACTTGAGACGGCAGATGTCCAATGTTTAATGGCTGCCTTAGATAAGATTACAGTCCCCTCTGCTTAATTCAGAATAAATGCTTCCCAACATCTCTAAATTCACTCCATTTGAAAAGTGAGAACAAGAATTTTATCTGCTGAAGGATAAGATGGGCAGCCATACAGCCCACGTTGCTAAGGGGAGTAAAGAGTCAACAGCTCAGGAGTATTTGGTCCTTCATCACAACACCTCCACAGTGACCTATAGTAAGTGCTCCATCAGCCAGGAAACACACACATTAGGCTGGTGTATGACATTTGGGGTAAAGAGCTGGTAGACGAGAAAACAGGTTTAGGACATTCCAAAAAAAAAGAAAGAAAGAAAAAGGTTGGAGATGACAGCAGGAGAAGAAATACTGTAGATAAGTAGAAATAAATCTAGAGTAAATCTCTGATGAAAATAAGGTAAATATAAAGGAATAATTAAATATGAGCATGGAATAAAAAAGCCTGGACTCTTCCCAGAAAAGCCAGAAGCTGACCAAGACATTACCAAACAGTTATGATTTTTCAAATAAATATTATGGTGGGATACTCTGTAGCAACACTGGCCTTTAGAGAGCCTTTAATTTTGTTGAATAAGTGAAAGCTCAGAGGTGATATTTCTTGATGATTATGTGTGCTACAGAAAAGATCAATTAAATGTAAGACCAAGTGCCCCCTGCTCCTCCCCCAATTTTTCCAATAAACCTAAAAACACAATCCTTAGGTTTCTGGTTGCTATTCAGCAAACTCTGGCATTCAGAATCAGGTTCTCCCAACATCCTTGTGGGTTTTTCCCTTTAAAAAGTTTATGCCCATTTCCCAGATGTCTGAGATTAATCAAGGCTTAAATATCTGGAGCAAGGTCTCACGTCTCCTGTTAGCACTGGCTGTTAAGGCTTACAGCTTTCATCAAGTGTGCTGACTCTAACAGTCCTTCCTAAAGTGCTCTAGGACCCCACTTCTGACAGCACGTCCCTGCTGTCCATGGGAAATTTTATTCAGCATCTAGAGAAGAGTTAACATCACAAATCTTTGCATTGATCAAGATGAGGTGTTAGGGCACCAGTTGCTCCTGAACCTGCCTACTTGTCTTTAATCACTGCGCTATCTGGTGGCATCTGTAATCTAGCTGCATAACTGAGAAATCTCCACTTGTTTAGGAAAACCTAGGTGACAAAGGAGATTCCACTGATAGGACTTTACTCAGTAATTTTAAATGTGTACTTTTCATCCAGTTGATCAGTAACGTCCCTGGATAAATGCACCTCCGAGGGCCAAATGGAAGGCATCGGAAGAGCCCCTGGAATCACTACCTTTAGGGACACAGGTAAGAAACTTCTAACTGGTAGCCAAACCTTGGCATTTTCCTGAATGTTTCTGTAGGCACGCAGCAGATGGAAGTCTTAGTGTAGTTTCTAGAAGTGCACTGGGCTCAATACCAGAGTTAGATTAAAAGGATGAAAAATGATATCAGGACACCACAAAAGTGCTTAGTAAGACTGTTCATGGTTAAAGGGAAAGAGACAGCAAGCTAATATGTGGAAAGACCCTACCTACATTACACAGGGCAGTTTCACCACTTGTTTTCCAGAAAACAAGGAATACACGGTCAGGCAGGAATATGGGGATGGCAGCTAAAGTCTCAGAAGGAACAGCGGCCGTGAGCCTGCTCCTGAGAAGGGGGGTTTCCCGGCGTGATGAGGGGCCTGGGACACTCCTACGGGAGGCAAGGAAGCAGTGGGGAAGAGAAGCCAGCACTTGAGACCACTCTGCCCGGAGCAGCTTCTGGACCTGAGCTTTCCACCAGCAGATGTACATTTCAATTAGATTAAAACTGGGAGAGCTGAAAATGCTATTCTCCCTCTTATTTTAAGTCAGCCACTACTTCTGCTACATTAGTATGGCTGATAACTTATATTTTTCCTTGGAAAATAAAATTGATCCTGAAATGAAATACTTCATAACATACACCACTCTTCCTTACAACATCCTTATGGAATTGATAAAGGCAAGGTTTTAAACACACGCAGAAATGTGAAGGCAGGAACAAATCAAGTCCTCGGCTTTCAGATGGTCTATTCTGCAGGGAAATCTACCTTGTGGTGCTGCTGAGTCAGAGCAGAAATGAACCCCAAGAGAAATAAGCTCCCTGATTTAATAAATGAATAGCAAGACTTCTGAGTGAGTCATCATACATTTATACATATAAAACTGGATGGATGAGGACAAAGTCTTACTAACTATCCACCCAAACCTGTAAACTCCACCTGGTGGAGAAGGAGGGATGCTGACACCTTCAGGTGCTCTGTGTATAAAAACACCCTTCCAGAAAAAGATTTTTGCTCCATGGTATTATTACTGTGGTTGCCAAATGGGACTATCCACCTAAAGAAATCATGTGTCCTTCAGCCATTACTGTCTAAATTCCCACCACAAAACGAAACAACAGGGGCAGAAAGAAAACAAAAGCTCGGCAATGAAAATTCCAAGGGGGCATGGAATAAAAACTCTACTGCTTGTGCTTCCTTGTTTCAAGAATATTTGAGAAAATAATCCAGATTAAAAGTCAGATGTGTATGGGCGTGTGCTTAGTTGCTCAGCTGTGTCTGACGCTTTGTGATCCCCTGGACTGTAGCCCGCCAGGCTCCTCTGTCCATGGGATTTTCCAGGCATGAATACTGGATAATTTTCTCCTCCAGATCTTCCCAACCCAGGGACTGAATCCGTGTCTCCTGCACTGGCAGGCGGATTCTTTACCTCTGAGCCACCTGGGAAGCAAAAGTCAGATATATAGTTGTTCAGTCGCTCAGTCATGTCCGACTCTTTACAACCCTATGGAATGCAGCACACCAGGCCTCCCTGTCCTTCACCAACTTCTGGAGCTTGCTCAAACTCACATGCATTGAGTCAGCGATGCCATCCAACCATCTCATCCTCTGTTGTCCCCTTCTTCTCCTGCCTTCAATCTTTCCCAGCATCAGGGTCTTTTCTAATGAGTCAGCTCTTCACATCAGGCGGCCAAAGTACTGGAGCTTCAGTTTCAGCATCAGTCCTTCCAGTGAATACTCAGGGTTGATCTCCTTTAAGATGGACTGGTTCGATCTCCTTGCAGTCCAAGGGACTCTCAAGAGTCTTCTCCAGCACGGTTCAAAAGCATCAATTCTTTGACGCTCAGCCTTCTTTATGGTTCAACTCTCACATCCATATATGACTACTGGAAAAACCATAGCTTTGATTACATGGACCTTTGTCAGCAAAGCAATGTCTCTGCTTTTTAATATGTTGTTTAGGTTGGTCATAGCTTTTCTTCCAAGGAGCAAGTGTCTTTTAATTTCATGGCTGCAGTCACCATCTACAGTGATTTGGGAGCCCAAGAAAATAAAGTCTGTCACTGTTTCCATTGTTTAACCATCTATTTGCCATGAAGTGATGGGACTAGATGCCATGATCTTCGTTTTTTGAATGTTGGGGTTTAAGCTAGCTTTTTCATATATATATGGGACTAAAATGGCAGTGACTAAATTATTTTAGATGATTTTAAAAAAAACACCCCCAATCCCTCCGACTTTCTTAAAGGGCCATGCTGAAACTCTCCTGTACAGCAGGACCCCGACCCCCGCAGCTTACCCAGTGTTCTCCTCTCATCTGCCTCATTTACACTCTTAACACGCTCCACCCCTCTCCCAACCTCCGGAGTTTTGCCTAACAACTCCCTGGGTCCAGAATCCTTTACCCCACCCCCTCTCATCAATATTTTTTCGAACAAAGTGACATATGGATAAATACATTTTTTTCTATATTCCCTTCCTTTCCTTTCTCCTGGGATACCCCCAGTCATCCCTCTGTTCCCAACCAGGTATCTCTGTCCTCCCCAGATCCCAGCCTTGGGGAGTGGACCCTGGCCAGGCTGGGCTCACTCAACATTCCAGCATCACAGCCTCAGGCGAGGAGCTCCTGAGGGCAGTGACTTTGCACATAACTGGACAGTGGCTGCGGCACTAAATCCAGAAAAGGAATCCAGCAGAAAGAGAACAAACTTCTCTGGAACCTGAAAAACGGCCACAGATACTTATCAGTCTGGGCAGATCGTTACTGGGGATGAAGAAATAGAATGGTCAGGGTAGCTTAAAATATCCGCTAGTCTTCTGCTCTGATAACCCATAACAAACGAATGGGCATCACATCTTTGATAATACCTGTGTCAAACACCTATAATACCGTGGCCACATCATGTAAAGGCTACTCAGAAGTAAAGGCGTTAAGTATTGTATTATTGCTACCATTTCATCACAGTGAAGGAATTTAATGGAAGATGAATAAATATTTGAAAAACAACAATATTGAGTTATTTCCTAACAGAAAAAGGTCATATTTCCCAGTCCTTCATTCAGTCTACAACTATTTACCGCCTATGACTTGCTAGTTAACAGTCCCAGCAAGTCATAGAGCGGCGAGCACGAGGAGATGCCTGTCCTTAAGTTCTATTTTCTAGTTGAAAGGAACAGATAATACACACATACCTCGTGGTGATTAAGTGCCATACAGAAAAATAAGCAGGTCGGGGGTGTGAGTAAGGCTGGCGGTGAGAGGGGCAGGGGTTTCCTTTCTTCTCAGGCGGTTCAGGAAGGCCTCCCTGATGAGGTGTCATCTGAGCAGAGCGCTGAGAGATGATGGCATGCCTTCCAGCCCCCGGAGAGGAAGTGGGCTGGGGGGGGGGTGCGGGCAGAGAGCTCTCGGCGGGGGGTATGGGGGGGTGGTACAGACCACAGCTCTGAACAAGCCAGGAGGCTGATGGAGGGTTTTAAGCAGAGTAACATCGTTTTAAAAAGCCACTTTGGCTGCTGTGTCAGAAGCAGCCTGTGAAGAGACAGGGGTTGAACTCCAGAGATCATCAGAGGCTACTGCAAGCAACTCAGAAGACAGGACGGTGGCTTTGACCAGAGCTGGGTGCCACAGGTGGCCCAAAGTGCTTTTCTGAATGCATTTGAAGGAGGAGGCGACAGTTTTACTGATGGACTGGAGGCAAAGGACATCAGACAAGACTTCAAGATTTCAGTGCAACAGCTGAAAGGATGGGGGGGATAAACCACAGGGAAACATGCGTCTTAAGAGGAAAGGGGTCAACCAGGAGTTTGGGGCACATCAGGTTCTAGGCGTCCATTAGAACATCCAAGAGGAGACCGTGAGAAGGCAGATGGACGTGCAGGTCTGGAGTAAACATGGAATCATCAGCATACAGATGGTATTTAAAAAGTCAAGAGGACTGGATGAGACTGCTGGAGGAGGGACACAGACAGAAAAGATGAGAGCTTAGAAATCATGGCCCTGGGCACCACGTATAGAGACTGGGAAGATGAGGAGGAATGAGCAAAGCAGAGTGAAAAAGAACACCTACTATGTTCTAGGCTGCTGTTGGACTAGAAAACAAGTCTACCCTGCAGACATGCGGCATCCACTGCCGGCTTCCGGGCTTCCCTCTCTAAAAACACAGACATCTGAAGAGCTGCTCAGCAAGATCCCACCTCTCACTGTCATCAGTTTAACGGCATGAAACTACATCCCAAAGATCCAACCTTAGGATAGTAATCAAGAACACATAAATAAAGCAGCAAGCCATCATCCATCAAACTGGTCCCAAATTAAAATTCATACAGTTATCCGGTATAGATAAGGATGTGCAGAAAAACAAACTGTTCTACAGAACAATTTAAACTTATAAAGCAAAATTAATTTTCTAGGTATCTACATATAAGGTGATAGTGTCTATGCAAATTTGGAATACAAACTTAAAAACCCATGTGTTATGCGCGGATATGCACATGTATGGTGAATGAACTGAAAGAAAATCCCTGAGTGTGGTTACTGTTTGCCTCTGGGGAGAGTGACATGCAAGGGTACGTAAGGGACACTGCACCTAATGTGTGATCTTTATTTAGCTTGCTTCCCCCCTCTACCCCAAATACACTGAATTTAAGAGAAAGGCTTAAAGCAAATGAAAGAAAATATAATCACCGACTCTGGTGTGAATACGTGAGTGCATATAATAAAACTCTTTGTAATCTCAACTGTATTAAAAAAAAACTCAAAATATTTTTTAGAAGAACAGAAGACAAGAATAAAGGCAAAGCAAGACCATTTGTTTCAAACAATAAACACTGACCATTTATTGCCTTCACTGCAAGCCTATAATAGAGCAAAACTGGAGGTATATGTTTTGTTGGCATTTTATAAAGAAACATGAGGTCTCTGGTATAAGATAGCAGTTGGCAAAATCCACCGAAGTGCTGTTATTTACTACTGAATAAAAACCATGAAAAAAACCTGAGAGTATTACCAATAAATACAGTAATTAAAAAAAAAAAAAAAACCACACACACACACAGAAAAACAGGTAAAGCTACCTAGAGTTTTATCAGAGGATCTCAACTGAATTGGGAATTAGGGCCATTAAGTTTGAGTTGTAACGTAAAACCTGCTTCCAGCACTTCTGGAATGGGGTGAGAAATGACAAAAATGAATGGGAGATAATGTAAGATCATCGTCAGTCAGCCAATCGGAATGATGCTGATAATTCATGAATACTGCGCTTAATTCGCCTAAGGAAATCTGGGATATAAACACAAGCTTCCCTTGACAATTCAGTAGATTTCTACAGATATTTACTTACTTTTGTAAGACTCATCTTCTTGAAAAAGTAAAACACTTAAGAGTATATATTGTAATAATAATGCTTTTAACATTTATACCTTTTTCAGAAATTAGTGTTACATGTTACAGCCCTTACTTTGAGCTTTTCCTAGTCTGCGGGTGATAAATATACTCACTGAAACCCTTACTCATTTTTCCTAGCCTTTTAATTCTGAATTGCTCAGTGTAACAGCAATAAAGCAAATAAATAATGAGAGATTTTTTTCACTTAAATACTTATGGTAGTTAATTTACTGCAGGATTACAAAGAGCAGAAAATAAATCAGACTATTTATATAAGAAGTAAATTATAGGTATATTAATTTTATTAAATGTGTGTCTTTAAACAAAGACACCAACACAGAATTCAATTCCTAGCCATTCGAAAATCAGTTTTAATACTTTTGTTCCTAGGACAAAAAAGTTACACGTATGTTAATTTGACATATTACTTTTAAATCCTGATATTGCCATTCCCAATATGTATCAGAGTATCAAAGTGTCTATAAAACACTAAGAACATCCTTTTTGTCCTAAGTTTGTTATAATTATCTTTTCCTTAAGAACACATCCATTTATTGCCAGTAATTAACATTTAAGGCAATCCTTTCCTTATGCTTAAAATACTAAATCATATCAACTGTAGCACTTACGATATGAGTCACTTCTCTTCAATATTTAGAAACAAATTCAGGCTGGTTCATCTAGTGCGCTAATTGTTGTCAGGTGTAATGAAAAGCATTTGCTTTTTTTACCTATGTTTTCAAAGATGTCTTCACCATTTTCTCTTTGGAAATTTTTTCTACATCAAACTAGTACATACTAACTAAAACGTAGCAAGCAGGTAAATGTTTAATTTAGGGTATTTTTCAAAAAAGCAATCGGACAACTTAAAAAAAAACAATGTATCTCTTTTGTTGCTAAATTCTTGGGTTAAAACAAAATGCCTTACAAGAATAAAATTCTACTGTCTGATTAGTCAGAACAGATGAACAGGTTTATTTCTCCTCAAAATCGGTTAGAGATAAATACTTCTAGTTGTTGAGCTAACGTTGTTAAGAAAACAACCAGTTAACCTTTTCAAGATAATAAACAATTCCGGGGAGCAAATGAATACTTTATGCCACAAATATTTCCAGAGCAGCTGCCCTGAGCAAGGCGCCGCGCTGAGGACTGTGGGTGGCCGTGAGTTATACTCAGGCATGAATTCTACTCATGACATGCTTGAGAATCTCAGTGAGGAGGTGAGCGAGGAAGCATGTAAATCATAATAAAAACATAGCACGGAGCAAACTCTAGAATATTACAGGTGTCCAGAAAAGAGAACAATTGCTTTCCACAAGTGCTGTGGCAAGGGGAAAAATCAGAGAAGGCTTCGTGACAGCGGTGGATTTGAGCTGGATCTTGGAGGAAAATAAGATTTAGACCGGGTGCAGATGGGGAGCCGCGTTTCTGCAGGGACTGAGGGCAGGGCCTTCAGGGAGAGGGGTACAGGCAGAGAGCCAGATCAGCATTACGGAAGCAGGAGACTCAAGCAGTGGGGCAGGTGAAAAGAGAGAAAGATGAGGGATACAGGTGGAGAAGCGGGTGGGCGTCAGACTAGAAAGGATTTTGAGGAATTACTTGGTGGTCAAGTGGCCCATACTGTTCTTGGTAGGCAAATGGAAACCAGTGGAAGACTCGGAGCGGAGGGATAGTATGGTCAGACACATGCTGCAGAAGATTAACTTAACGTCAGTAGGGATAGATGTTAAAGGAAGGAAGACAGAGTAAAGATGGGAAACTGATCAGGAGTCTATCACATAGGATAAATAAGAGGCAATGAAAATAGGAACTGAGCAAAGTCAGTGGGAATGGAAAGAAGATTATGGATGCAAAAAAAAAAAAAAGAGTACACTGTAAATAGCATTTATGAAAAATATGGAATAAAGCCTTACCTGATTCTTCTGTATCTTGTTCATCTATTAAACCTACTGAGACGCCTAAATCCACACATTTCTTGCTATGTGTCTTGGACTTCATGTGTTTTGTCAGATTTCCTTAAGGGAAAAGAATGTTTACTAAGCTTACATAGTATTATTTTGCTATTGCATTTGTCAATACTGGCAAATTCCATTCCTATTTCAAGTGAAAGTACAGACTGTGGTTACACAATTCCAATGACTGAAATTCGTTCAAAAGAAAATATTGGCATCTGTATGTTGCAATAACCCTGTTATTAAGTAATAATAAAGAGATTTGTTATTCAGGTTATTACTTAATTACTATTAAGTAATAATCTCCTCTACTTTGATCATGTCTACCATTTCCTTATGGTTCCTATTCTCTAGTCCTTATTTATTTCATAGAACATTTTATACACACTTAAAGTCCCTTTCAGATTGCCCTGTGACCTGTGGCTTCTGAATTCTCCCCAGGCTGTGTTTGCTGGCTTTCCCTCATAGTATTTTATTTCCTTGTACACTTCTTAGTTTTTATTGTAAACTTATCTTGAGCAAGATGGTTCTGCATGAAGCTGTAAGTACCCTGGGCTGTAGACATTGCTATATGTTGGTTTTCCAGGTGCTTCTGCCTGAGACTTGAAAAGCTTCATTCCACTGATTCTGGATGAATCTGGGGATCTTTTTGGCATGGCATAGGTACAGGGATTTGTTTTCAGCAGGGGGCTTTTCCCTACATGATCCAAAGACACTGGACAGGTGAGCCAGGGTTCTTTCAGAGGCCTTAGACTCCATTCTAGGACCAGTATGAGTCCCCAAGTCCGCAGGCATATATCTGGCTTGATGCCCTTATGGACATTTGTTTTTCCGTATCTGTTCACCAGGCTAGTTTGGAGTTTCTTTTTTATTTCTGTTATCTGAGAATCTGTCTTTCTAAATTTCAAGCCTGGCTATCGATTCAAAACTATAGTTAGTTGTTATATTACAAATAGTATTTCTGTGTGTTTGGAACAAGAGAAACAATTTTCTGCATTAATTTCACTTCACCCTTCTGACTAAAAGTCTCCTAACAATAACCCTAAAGGGGTGTTTTCTCTGGCAGCTGGTATATTGACCCCTGTAAGCATCACCGGGTTACACTGGGAACCACCGGGCACGCTGGCCCAAAGTGATCATTAATACAGGGAGAGAACTCAGATTCTCTAGAGGATAACAAGCAGCTTGAGTGGATAATGCCACACACACCCAAAATTGCCAAGAAGGGAAAATCACCTCTTTTGAAAAGAAACAAAATCTAAATGCTGGGTTTGGTGAGCAGGGGCATATTAGTATTTGAGAATAGACCTTTAGAAGAGCTAAACATGTCTGAATCACTGGTCCAGACTTGGAGCCAAATCTTGCGGTAGCTAGAAGACCAGTGAAACTGCAATTATTTATAGAACTTCAATTCCACTAAAAATTCACTAAGCCGGTGGATCTGGTCACACCTGCTTAGGCCACTTCTTGCACTAGTTAGTATGCACAACATTGCAGAGCTTGGGGCTTAACAGGTTCAAGTGAAAGAGGGGGCCCGGACTAGATACTAGGATCCAGCAAACCCTGACCTCTGTGATTCTAGAGATAATGTCCAGCTTAAATGACTTGGCCATGTCTGACATTTATTTTAAAATAAAGCATGAAGCAAATTTGGCAACATGTTAACAACTATTAACAGATGATGGGTATACTGGTGCTCATTATACAAATATCTACTTTTCTGTATGCTTCAAAATTTTCATATTAAAAGTTATGACTAGTTTTCCCTTCTTATTGTGGCTGAAATTTCCATTTACAAGTCAAAACACTTTCTAGTATGATAACAATATTACAAACCAAATTACAAGGTCCACTAATAGTTCTTTCAAAATGCTTTTGTTCCTTACATAGATAGTCATAGAGGTCATTTATTTTCTAAGAGATAGATGTAGAATTGTGAGGAGGCAAATTTGGGAATGTAAGTTTTTAATAAGCATATTTTCTCATAGCTTGAGCTATTACTTATTATTAACCAACTTTGTAAATAATTGAAAATACAGCAATTTGCATTTCATATGCAGAACATGCATATTAAAATGCAAATATCCCCTAGCAATGCTGTAAACTTGGTGCATTAATTTAACACAATACATTTTTCAACAGATTTAATAAACATTAATCTAAATCCTCTGGAAAGCAGGAAGCTTTTGTTTCTGGGTTCCTATAGCTATATATAGAGACAGCCCAACTTTCTGTGATATAAATGGGCCTAAATCCTAAAGAGATGCAAGCTCAATGTATATTTTCTGCTGACTGACCTTTAAAGTAGAATAATGAAGACAAATCAATTAAAACTGGTTTGAAAACGCATTCATAAAATAAACTGAGAGGACAAATGATGAAGCATAGATTTACAAGCATGACCACCAGAAGCATCAAAGTCTAGGAGGACAGAGCAATGCTATCTTTGCATACTCCTATTTATAGGGCATGCCGTCACATCACTGTTACTTTCTGTTAATAATCAGACACATCCAATAAGAAGTAGAGGTGAGCTGCTTGGGAAAACCAAATCAATCAGGGTAGGGCAAAATCTACAGTCTCATCAAAAAACAAGACTTTTATTAGTTAGCTGCCTTTAAAAGGTTCTATGGAATCTGTGCCACATGCATCCACAAAAGGTAGCCTTCTACAAGGAAGCTGACCACAGAAAAGAGAATTGCCCTGAGGAGAACAGGGAAACGGTGAATTTCGGACATTTTCTTCACCAGTCTCCTGAGC
The DNA here is from genome assembly GCF_016772045.2 of Ovis aries. Classification (NCBI taxonomy): domain Eukaryota; kingdom Metazoa; phylum Chordata; class Mammalia; order Artiodactyla; family Bovidae; genus Ovis; species Ovis aries. The sequence continues at coordinate 43,505,304 of NC_056073.1, forward strand.
TTGGGTAGCTTTCTTTAAATAAGTATTTATTTATCACATAATTCCAATGAACAATCTGACAAACAGAAAGTTTAACGTGAACTCACATGCGTGGCATGTTTGAGAGATGACAGACAGGAAGACTGCTAATATGCACTGCTCGCTCTTCACGGACCACAATGCCCCGTCCACCATCTAACAGACATTTATCTAAAATTCTACCTGATGCTGGTTTGAGTTATCTCACTAGGATTCATACTTGATGATTCATGAAAGTTTTCTTTGCCAAGAAATCTCTGTGGTTCCATTTGGTTTTCCACATCTACGTTTTCCTTCCTTTCTTGCCCTTATAAATATACCTTTAAAATATCCTGACTCCTTTCCCTCCTACTGAGAAACGCCCATTTCACATTATACCTTGATCCTCTTTTATCTGGTAACATCACTTTGTACCTGGTCATCTTTCATTTGTAAATACTGGGCTACTGCTGATCTCCTGGTCTCACATTGGAAATTATTTAACAGACAGGTGTTTCATAATCATTAGGATCAAAACCAGTGTAAAAGCCATGAACTGGGTTAAAAGATCAAACCACTTAATCCTATCAAAAGCCTTCCCACAAGATCAGGAAAATCAACCTGAAATGCACCCTCCCACCAAGAAAGACAGAATCACGGTTGCTCCCAACTCATGATTTCTTGAAACTTTAGAAATATTCAAGGCTATCTGGATCACAGTTTTGCTTTCCCCCATCACTCCTGTTTCAGGTATTACTGGCATTTAAGGAGAGCTAAGCAGAAGCTACTTAGTTGCTATACACTATAACTCTCCTTAAATGCCAGTAAACAGTAGCCAAAAGCGGTAATAAACTTTGCTGAAGAATTTATCAATCTTTAAAGCAGAAACCTCAAAGTCAACCAGTACAGTAAGAAAAAAGCAAATGTTAACTAAAAGGGATAAAAATAAAGTAGTTCTGTGAAAAAGTTACTGATTAAATATTTTTCATAGATTTTGTCCTTTCAGACAAATAATTTTATGATCACATTGCCCTGTATTTGGGAGAGTCTTATTTTGTAAAGGGTGGTATATGAAATTGAAGCCTCAAGCAACTAATTTTTATACAATAATCCATAAACAAGGAACCTAATGGAGAAAGCAAACATTTTACAATAGCGCATCCATTATATGCAACAGGAAATTTGCAGAAGGTAAAATTACCTTAACTATAACAAAGGCTTACAATTTAAATAAAAACATATAAAGAATACAGAAATGGTACTAAATCTAACCTTAACTACTAGTTCTGAGTTCTATAATAATTAAAGAGTATAAAACTTTGAAACTAAAATTCAACAGAATTTGGGTAAAATAAATGTTTCATGGAAAACAAAAGAAATGGCTATGCATGACTAAAATTAGATAATAAAACATGAATGTAATCAGTATAGTTTTACTGTACTTATTAATTTTTGTCTTTAATCTTTTAGCACTGAAATGTATTTAATTGTGATCACAAAAATTTCTTTTTCTTCTTTGGCCCCAAAATAAGTAATTTTGAAAATGTATTAGTCATCATGTTATACAACTGTAATTTGGGGAGTAAAAGAAAAAAGGGCACTTGCTCCTTTTAGAATGTCATATTTATTACACATATTCTAAAAGTATGTAATTAAAATCTGAGGTCTAGAAATATATAAATAAATAAAAACATGATGCTAACAAGGTATAATTTAGTCTATTTAAACTACTACATTGTTGGTCAAATAATCTGTAAAGCTGGGTCTTGGCTCTACTGACTTAATGCATATAATAAAGGACTATGAAGCAATGTCATCTCATACCTTTAGTCTTAAAGGAGAAGTTACAGAAAGTGCAGTGGTAGGGGCGGACATCTGTATGGGTTCGTATGTGTTTCTTTAACATACTAGGTTTCTTACAACGGATTCCGCATTCTTCACAAATGTACTTTCCTCTTCCCCTGCCTCGGACATATACATACTCTTCATTTGATTTATATCTAATTTAAAGAAAAAACAATGAATAAAGCAACTGGATACTATGTCTTGGAGAAAATATTGATGATTAAAATTCAACCTAAAAAATAAAACAAGGCATAATATTTACACTCAATCAATAAAAATGTTATGCACGTACAAGTAACAGAATATTCCAGCTTTTCAAAGCAACACAATATTGTAATAGCTGATTCAATTCAAGCAACTTTATTCAATACCAGGTTTAATTTTAAAATAGTTCCTCTAAGTCACTTGTCTAAAAGTTTCGTTATTGTTAAATTCAGTTACAACTATCAGTACTGAAATATTTCTGAACTTCATTTTAACTACAATTGGCTGTTATGATTTTTCTCACAACCAAATTCACAAAAGATATCAAATAGGCAATTAATTCATCTCTCTTAGCAGATTTTTTCCAGGCCATTCCTTATTATGAATCAATGTGAAACCCAGGGTTCACTCTGAAAATTTAGTGCTCAGCTGCCTCCTAGAACCTACAATGTTTCCTAAATAGTTATCATTTTCTTGATCAAAATGGAGTTATTTAACATAATACCTAACATATATTTTGCCATGAAGATTCTGTTAATAAGCCGAGAAACTCTGCAACATTTATATAAAATTGGCACTAGTAAGTCTTCATTCACATGAAAGCAAATGTACATTTAAAAAGTAAGTTTAAATGTACATTTAAGAAGTAAAATTTGTACTTGCCCTCCATCAAATATTTTAATTCTTCTTGGTTCACTTTTGATTAAGGAATTTTCTTTATCTTGCTCACTGTTAATTTCAGAGGCATCTTTACTGCTGAATTCAACTACTGTGGACTTTTGATTACCTAATGCTCTCTGAAAGGGAAAAAAAAAAAAGAGAGAGACACTAATTTAATATAGCTGAAAACACAAACACGCTGATGTTTCACTTGGAAATTAAAACACGGCAGAGTACAGTGCATAAGGTTAGCTTAATGGAAGTCATTACAAGGATATAAGCTTTAAAGGTCATTGCTTTCTCTCTTCCTTTATCTGTCGGAATCACAGTGAACTGATAAATCTTACTGGATTTTAAAATTCCACCACATTCCAGTGACACCCCCAAATAAAGACTCTACAACCCCCCACCCTGGTATTCAGTGAACTTAATACGAATTTTAAAAATAAACTAAATACTGTTCTTAGAGCTAACTAACCACTCATATTAAAGCCTAAGCATGCTTGTTAAAGAGTTTACTCTTTAAAGATGGAAAAGAGCTAGCTACCCCTCTGGCAGAATGTCTCACACCCTGAAAAAGACGAGTAACTCCCCACCAGTATCAATGTGCTGTGAAGTTAAAGCAGTAGCCCTGTTTCCCAATATTTTAGCCTCCTCTTCCCCATCATTTTAAACCATAATTAGATTTCTTCTCTATATCCTCTGCAAAGTTCCTGAATAGTGATGACTGTGAATTATACATCACAGGTCAAAAGTTAGGTCTTGGCCTCATACTACTTAAATCTCTAGAAAAAAAGCACTGAACACGAGAATAATGAACAGTGTGTACTTTCCCAGCCGAAACGCTGTAGTGACACCAACTCATGATTTTATACAGCTGCACTATTCCCAACCACTTATCTCACTCCCCAGTCCACTCTGCCCTGGGAGCTGGGCAGCACTAGTGGATCACGTCCCAGTGAGGAAGGACCCTTGTCCAAGGTCAAGTGTTAACGGCAAGGGCACCAACCCCAGTCCTCTGGCCAAATCCAAAGTAAAGCCCAACTTTTCTGATCAAGGGCCTCTTGATTCCAGCCTCCCCGACATGCCAAGTAGACAGCTACTGTACTGTGATGGCATAGTAACAGGTAAGTGATGAGAGGGTGTGTGTACCACGAACAGAGGGCCAGTGCGGCCTCATCAAGAACGCCTTTGGGAAGGCCTTACAAAGCCAGGGGCAAAGAAGAGCAGCTGGCCTGTCTCAAAAAGGGGGTGTGAAGAGGTAATGGACCCTGACAAGTACAAAGGCAACTGTCTCCTTTTCTGCCAAACACATCCGGTTTCCCTGCAATCTGGAATCTATATACTCACACCTTTCCTTGACTTTGTACCTTTAACAGCAGCAATCCTATTGCTTATCTTCTTCTCAATACCAAATTCTCACTTATCTTTTGCTCACATTCTTGCTATCAAATCTCATTTCTGTTCACCACTGAGCGACATGCCAAAGCTTTACTGTTTTCTCAGTCTATATGCTTAACTACTCTATCCCTTATCTGTTGTTGACACCTCGTTTCTTTTGGCATCTGTCTATTCTTTTCCATTTTGAATTATAAATACATCCACATTTGGGTGTGAGTCAACCTTCAAGCCAGTAGCCAGTCCCCCATGGTCACCAGTCCATATAGCTCAAGTCTCAGAGGTATCAGACCGTTCAGTCCTGACACCATGCTAGACTTCTTTGTCTGACCTCTTGGCCCGAAAAATTCTTAAAATATCTTCTTCCTCGCCTTGTATGATACCACTTTCTCCTAGTTGCCCTCCTTTTGAAATTCTCTTTCAGTTCCAACGGGGACTTTCTTCATTCATTCAACCCTTTAAATAGTAGGGATCTTGGGATCCATCCCAGGCCCCTCTCTCTTCTTCACACTCTTCCTGGGGGACCTCATTAATTGCATCTATGCACTGAAGGATCTCTACACCTTCCACCTGGGAACTCTCTTCCCAGCTCCAAATCCGGGTGTGCACTTCCCAAGGCATTTCTACCAAGCACTCGGCACTGAAGGAGAGCTAGTTTTCATACGTGCTTCAGGAACATAGATACATGAAGCTGTGTTTAAATTCTCATGCTCAAGTCTCATTTTCCATCTGATTTAGTAGACGTAGAGGCTGAGCATCTGAAAATTAAATTCTGAGTGGTCTAGATGCATCCTCCTCCACTGGGAAAGTAACAAAGGCTCTCTACCACCATTTGCATTCGTTTGGTCTTTATTTACATTTCCAACTTCAAACTAGGTCAGTGTCTGAAGCTTCCAACACCTGCTAGCCATGCTGGACTCCTTGGGGTTCTATAAATGAACCTCGCTCTTTTTCACTTCCACATCATTTGGCAGACTATTAAAATTTCTCATTTCTGTTTGCTTGGGAAAAAAAAAATCGCTACTTTTTTTCCTTCCTTAAAGATTCAGCTAAAGTATCACCACTCTTGGAATATCTTCCTTATATTCCTTGAGTTACCTGGTAGTGTTAGACTTCCTTCTTTTAAAGTTGTATACACTGCTATTATAATACTGGTACTGTGATTATTATCTTATTGATAAATAAACATTTATGAACCTGTATAACCTGTACAGATCAAGAACTTACTCTAAAATTCTGAATGTCTAGAGTCCAACCTAATACCCTTATTTATGTATTTATTCTTAATCATTTAAACAATTTCCTCATTTTATAAAGCCAATAACTCTAATAAGATTTATTTCACAAATAAGTCAAACTTAATACTTTTATGACTTTTCTGTATAAATCTTGACCAAATCAACTTAATTATCAAATGTATAGTTATTTTGTGAATCTTTTCTCTAGTAGTAAGATGATTCTTATAGCTACACAGGACAAGATATGGGATCAGTATGGTCAGCGGAAGGTGGTCAGATTTGCATAAAGCAAGGATGAATGGCTCTCTGCTTCTATTTCAAAATGAAACAGAACAATCTCCAATATTCACAGCTCTGTTCCCCTTCATTAGCAGGGACAAGGCATAAATGTAGTCTTCTGTGACCTAACAAGAAAAACAAATCCTTAGTATAAGAGAAAGATGAAAGTAAAAATATGATTATATGTACCATTAAGACTTAAATTTCTGCCAGTAGAAAAAAAGTGCTCAAGGCAGGTTATCATTTTCAAAATGCTTGAAGACAGAATCACCGAAGGGACTCTGGGCAATCTTGATCAATATAGCTCCCTGGGTAAACTTATCACTTTCTTTCAAATAACTCTACGCTTAGCACAGTTTGTCATTCAAAATTAAAATACAACCTCCAACTGAAATGTTTGCAGGCATCCAGACAGGTGGAAACTAACTTGCACAGACTCTTTCTGAAGATAAGGGATATTTTAAGTACCTTGCTTAAGTTGCTTTTCCACTTGCTTGAATAGACCAGTAAGTCTGACTTGAAATGGGTGGTTATTGCTTGACAGTACAGAGATTTTCCGGTCTTCTGCTTGGAGTTCAAGAGAGAAAGAGCCACTTTGGTTGGCAGGCCGAGTGGGTTTGGATCACTGGCACTCACGGTCCAGTCGGTGTAGGCTGAAGTTTTCTGGTCCTTCTGCGGCAGGTGCAGGGCCTTCTGTCTCATCAGGTAGCACCATGTGAAGCTGGTGGCCGTCTTCAGGCTGGGGAAGGACGTGGACGGCTGTGTGTCGCCAGCCTCACACGTGGAAGGAGTCGTGGCCGCATGCTGACTCTGTTCCTGGACATTTGCTTTGTCACCTGGATTTTTAATCCCTGGAGACTTCCTTTCTTGGTGGTTGTCTATGGATTCCAAAGGAGAAATATGAGTTTTCTCTGCAGGTGCAGCTGGGTTTCGAACTGTCGGCGTTAGCAATGCAGCTGATGGGATACTTTCAAATTCCTGCAGTTCTTTCATGGGCTCTCTATCGGCTGGTGGCACATCAGTCAAGTGAAGGGCCTCGGTACTGACTTTGGGGTGAGGAACAACATCCTGCTCCAACGTCACAGCCTCAAGGGGCTCTGTGGTACACACCTGCCTCACTAGCACAGGCTTCTTCTGTTTGCTACCGTCAGGAGCTCTTGAACCCGCTGCTTCCAGCGGTCTCGTGTCTGTCGCACAGACAGCTCCGTTTTCATCCTTGGCTCGCTTCTGGTGCTTTTCCATGGCAATGTCTAAACTATTTGCTGGGGAGAGCATCCTTTTACTGGAAGCTGAAGATTCTTGCTGTGGGGAAAGTCTCCCGACAGACATCTTCGGTGTTGTGGGCAAGGATTCTGACGGAGATGGGTTTTGGCCCATCTCTGAAAAGACAGGTTGGTGGACGAGCTCTCCCTCTGGGTTTGGCAAAGCATTCCGGGGATCGTTTTGCGGTTTTGGTACGGAATTTTGTTCCTCGCTGATTGGCACCATACTACGATTAGCCTGGCAAATCGGCTGATTGGAGAGATCCTGGGTCACTAGGATTTGTGGCAGAGCTGTGACTGTGGCGAAACAGTACGTGGGGACCTGAGTCTGCAGGTGCGTGGACAGCGTCAAGGACGTGGGCACCTTTGGCACCTGACCGCCGAGCGCCCCGACCTTCAGGGGTGGCGGAGGACATGAGTTAGACGTGGCTTCTGCTAATTTGGCTGGTAAGGTCAGTGAGGTCACACCAGGGGTGGCCCCGGCTGCATCTGAAAGAACTTGCTTTGGCAGAGGTTGCACAGGATTAGAAGTGCAAGGTTGGCTGGAGGGGACCGCCGGACACTGGAGCTGGTACTTGGGAGCAAAGCAATCTTCACTTTTGGAAGGTAGACGGCCACCGGGGCTTGCATCTGGTTTGACACTCTGCGTAGAAGACACCTGCAGGGACATCTGTGTGTCTGGGTGGCTAAGTGGCACGGGGATTTGATTCAACGAGTGTATGCCTAGAAGCTGTTGAACGGAAAAGAGGTTTGGAGAGTGGGAACTTGCCGTTTCTGCTAGCACATCCTTCCCTGGAGTCTGGGAGTACAAAGTACTTGCAGGGAACTCGGCTGAAACTGTGTGAGTGAGCTGAGGCCCCTGCCATGGCACTGTGTTCACAGCGGGACGGGCGATGGTCTGGAAAGATAATGGGTTCCCGGAAGCCAGCTGATTCTCCGGATGGATGTTTAAAGAGATCTGCCGTATCAGTGGGCCCCTCCGTCTTTCCAAGAGGGGCACGTGCCCCGCGACCCCCACGCCGGAAGCGGATGTTGGAGGATGCGATTCGGCCGGTGGCACCTTCTTAGATGGGGCTATGCTTCCACAGTCGAATGACTTGCTTCTGAAATCGGACACCTCCATGGATGTCTGCAGGCAGTGAATCTGTTCCGACGCGGCCCGCCGCATCTCACGGTGACCTGCCGGAACACTCAGCGTGTTAGAGCCAGCCGGAATCAGGAGGAAGTCCGCTTTGTGCAGAAAGTCAATTTTGGGGGAGGCCTCGGTCTTAGAAACGTCCTCCACGTCTAAAGACGCGGAGAAACTCGAAGTGTGCGATAAACTACTGTCCCTGCTGAGACTCCGGGAGAGTGTGGAGTCGAAACTCGACTCTGCGGAAGAATGCTCCATCTCGGCCAAGCGCAGCCTCTTCTTCTTGGGCGGCAGTTTCTCCGTCGGCAGCTTGGACAAGGTTTCGCTCCGCTGAGGCCAACTGAACTTCTCCGATTTCTCTGCATCGTGGCCTTGGCCTTCCAGGTCCTGATCTGGCTCTTCGGTGACCAGGATTTCCGGGACTTGGATGCTGTGCTGCCGAACGAGTCTGGAGGGCTGTCCGAGCACGTGCCGCTCACCTGAGATCTTTCTGGAACCGTCCTGAAGTTCCCCTCTCAGAGCATCGGACAGTGTGGGCTGAGAGGTGTGCCGGGAAGGGCGTCCTTCCTCTTGGGAAACTCCTCTGACCCTCAGAGACCCCGGCTTGCCCGTTCTCAGCTCCTGGAAAGGAACGGGGGACGCGCTTTCGCCAGTATCCAGCTTGTCAAAGGCCCCAGGCCTGCTGAGCGAGTTTGTATGCTGGATGACCGAGATGCCGGCCCCGTGTCTCTTGGGCTCCGCCCTGTCCTGGGCAGCCGAGCTCATCAGCTCTTCCAGGACGGACGACGGCTTTGGGTCCCGGGGCTGGTCGGGACCTCTGGCCCCAAGCTGAATCTGCGTGGTCTGCCGCTGGTTTCGAGGCTGCAGCTCGCTGGGTATGGCAAGGTTCTGCTGAGACAAGGGAGCCAGGCCCAGCGCGCTCTGAGAATGGGAGCCCTCGGAGCTTTTCGGAGGTGCTCCACTCTCGTTCTGCTGAAGTTCGTCATCATCTCCGACGCTTTTCATTTTCCTCCTTTTCCGGATCTGGGTCGTCTGTTCCCAGACCCTGGTGGCTCCGGCGACCCTGTAGTGCAGGATGGGAGGCTGTGCCCCACCGGGCACCGGGCTGTGCTCTGGGTCCCGCACAGCAACCTTGGTTTTTGGTCCATGCAACTCTGAACAGTAAAATTTCTTATGGTTTTCAAAATTTTCCAGTTTCCGATACCTGTTTCTACAGGTCTCGCACTCAAACATGGTCCCTCGCCCTTGGTGAGACTTCTTCTTTTCCAAGTGTGAGCCTGGGGCCGGGGGCTTGCTCCTCAAGGCTGCAGTCTCCCCGGCGGGGCTGCCTCCAGGATGGCTCTCGTCCCAGGGCAGTCCGGCCCCAAGAATGTGGTTTTCGCTCGCTGAGGAGTCTTCCACCGCTGCCTGTCTCACCAGGGTGCGGGGATGTCCACTCTGGGTCACAGAAGGGTTAGGTCCTGGTACGAAGACATCATCGTAGAAAGCGCCAATTTTGTCATCAAAAGACTGACTTCCTCTCAGTGGATGTGGGGCAGGGATGATGCTGGCAGGTACTGCGGAGTACCCAGTGGTGGGCATGGAATTACTCCTGGTGATGGGCAGGCAGTCGAGGGAAGGTACAGACAGAAGAAACACTTGCTTTGATTTCTCTGTCGGGGTGAAAGGGGACTTTGGTATATCAGAGCTTGAACTTGTTCTCCGTCCCATTGGTTTCAAGTCAAACTGGAAAGAGTCCTTAAAGATGTACGACTTGGGGGAATCGATGCTTCCCCGGCGGGAGAGAGAGGTCCTCCGGGGCTTCACGCTGTCCAGCTGCTTGTCATCCACCAGGGCTTCGTTGTCGGAGATGAGCTTTGAGATCCGCTCCTCCAGTGTTTTCGGTTCCAGTGGAAGTCTCATCTGACCTGGGAGGAGGGGCGCTTTTTCACCTGCTGGAACAGCAGAGGCTGCTGGTGTGCTGACCCGAGGGGTCGATGGCCCGCTGTTCTTCACAGAGTCCTGCTCTGGGGCAGGTAGCGTCCTGGCAAAGGGGGTGGGTGGACTCACGGTTTGGTCAGCGCTCTCAGATCGGGAAAAGTAGCCCGAATCCGTGCTTCCCAGGCTGCGAGGACTCAGCAGTTTTCCTTGCTGCTCTTGGCAGTAATCAGTGGCCTGCTGCCTCTGCAGCTGGGCATGCGCTGTGCCCACAGGGGACTCTGGCTTTCCATCGGGCTGACTTGGGTCGCCTTTCTGATGGGCCTTCTCATCTGCCTCCCTGGAGGACGCCCAAGCCGGGTGGGACAGGACCCGGGTTCCCTGAAGGTCTTTCTGTGCACCAGGGAGCTCAGGCTTGGACTCCGTAACCTTCGGGCTATCAACTCTTAAAGGGGACATGCTGATGGGGTGGACCACAACCTTTGGTAACTCTGCCGCAGCCTGTGATTCTGAAGACCTGTCCTGCGGTGCAAAGTCACCGACCACGTGCTTGGGGTTGCTTGGAATGGAACCTGATTTTGGTAAAGTTTCCGAGCTGGACAGCATTCTTATCATCTGCGCTGGCTGCAGGTCCATGGAGCCCGGGTCGTTTGGCCTTTCATCGCCAGCGCCATCCTCGTCACTGTCTCCACTGTCTTCCACATCCGAATGGATGCTAAGTGCTTTGGGGGACTCGTGTGACATGAACAAGCCACTGGCATCTGGCTGCAGGACAAGGCCCAGTTTGATAGTGTGTGCGTGGGACTTTTTGTGCTTGTACAGGTTGCTTTTAGTCTTAAATGAAAACCCACAGGTCACGCAGGGGTAGGGGCGCTCCCCAGTGTGGGAGCGGATGTGCTTTAGAAGCACGCTGGGCTTTGCACAGGCTCGGTTGCAATACTCACAGATGTATTTTCCTTGCTTTTTTGGCTTCTGATCTTTCAGGAGAAGACTGCACATTTGCTCCACGCTGTGGTTAACCACAGCAGCGACAGGGCTGGAGTTGTAGATGGGGCATTGGGGTGACTGTGTGGAAGGCGCGGGGCTCACCGGCACCGGGGCGGCAGCGTCCACTTGCTGGTTGGGAGGGGTGACCTGAGTGTGGCCGGGGGGTGACGTGGCTGCGGCGGTGTAGACATGTTCAAGCTGGGCATTCTCCTGGCTCTGCAGGCTCTTGAGAGATGGGGCGAAACCCGAACATGCGGGAAGCTGCTGACTTTGTGGGCCGGGTTTAGGCACGGGGAGTTCCTGTATGTGATACGCCGGAGAGGCGGCCCGGGCTGCTGCTGGGTCCTTCCTCTGAGCAGCGGACACTGGCCCGGAGGGGTACGAGGTCCGAGGCGGCGGCAGCGGCTGCGAGGGGGCGGCCACATCTGGCAGGCGCGGGTCGGGGGCCTCCCGCGGGCCTCCGTGGAGGTGAGCAGGGGCGCGTGCGGTTTTATTTGGTCTCAGGTTTTCGATCTTTGCGGCACAGGGTGAGCCCTTCTGCGACAGGGTGCTCAGCTCTGGCTCCATGGCCTTCAGCAAGACGTCAAAGGCGGTGTTTGCAAAGGAGGCGGGTGGGGAGCTGTGGCCGGGGGAGGCTGGACCCTCGCAGCGCTCAGCTTTGCCCTTGCTGGGCGGGGACCCGGGGTCACGCTTTCCCTCTGGGACGCCGGCCTTGGCGGGGTCGGGGCCCTCCGACCGCCATCGGCGCGGCTCCGACAGCTGCGGCAGAAATGGGGGCTTCCGGGGGCAGACGGGGGCTTCGGACTTGGGGGTCCCGGCGGTCAGCCCTGGGGTCTCCCCGTTGTGTTTGGTCAGTGGCCTCCCCCCGGCCTTCACCGGACTGTGGCTCTGCTTCTTGTGGGGCTCTGCCGTGCCCGCGAGCACGGGGAAAGGGGACTCTTCGGTATTTTGTCTGTGTTTGGCCTGAAGAGGATTTCTCAGAGGGGATTTTGGTATTTTTTTCAGGTGATTCTCTGCTACAATCTTTTTCCGTTTCACACCTTTAAGCGATTCGGAAGTTCCTTTGATGCCAGCCTCTAAGAGTTCTGTTCAAAAAAAGGAAAAAAAGAGAACCAACTGGTAAAGTGGTACGAACACCAATTATGAATTTTTTTTTAAAATTAACATTACAATCATGAGGGTGTTATGACAACTGAAGAAGGCAGCTTAAGGAAAGCCCATTTTGGATAAAACTGCATTCTAGCATTCCGGTGATATGCTGGCCATCAAAAATCTGTTGACCTTACTATATACATTTCTAGAACACTGTGTTCCTCTCTTGACCTCCATCTCACCAAGGTCCTGGGTGTTTTGTTTCAAAACAAAGTTATCTTCCACCTTCACCCTTGCAGCTGAGGACCCTAGAATGACAGTCTGAGAGAGCTGGCCCACAAAGAAGAAAATCCAGCTTTTTCATGCTGGGTATTTGTCTTTTCACATTTAGTATCTTTTAAAGCAAACTTCTCAGCAAATTTCTAAAATAATAGCATTGCTCCAAAATAGGCAATACTAATATCCTTATGGGCTTCCCTGGTAGCTCAGCTGGTAAAGAATATGCCTGCAATGTAAGAGACCCCAGTTTGATTCCATATAATGATTTTTAGAGCAAACGTAACTCAGATGATCATGGGATATTCACTAGTAGAATTGTGATGAATTGCAAATATAGCAATTATATCCATAAACAAAAACATGAAAGTAAAATAATACACTTATTAGTGACTCCTCAACAACAAAATTTTAAAGTCAGAATGATGTAATGGCCTTTAGTAAAAAAAAAAAAAAAAAATCGCCATTTTAATTGCACAAAATATTCAATGGCTACATTTCTTTGCTGTTAATGATAGCCAAGTAGGTAGCTGCTGCTGCTGCTGCTGCTACTAAGTCGCTTCAGTCGTGTCCGACTCTGTGCGACCCCATAGACGGCAGCCCACCAGGCTCCCCTGTCCCTGGGATTCTCCAGGCAAGAACACTGGAGTGGGTTGCCATTTCCTTCTCCAATGCATGAAAGTGAAAAGTGAAAGTGAAGTCGCTCAGTGTGTCCGACTTTGCAACCCCATGGACTGCAGCCTACCAGGCTCCTCCATCAATGGGATTTTCCAGGCAAGAGTACTAGAGTGCGTTGCCATTGCCTTCTCTGGAGCAGGTCGCTAGATAGAGCTTATTACAGGAGAGAAGAGATGAAACCACCTCCATTTCTCCCTGTGTTGAAATAAATCACCATTCAAATGGCATCAACCACCCATAATCACTGTCAACTATTGTATTTTTGAGCAATAATTGCTTGCCATAATTTAGTTTCTTTCGATTTGTTGGATCTTCAGGCACATCAACAAAAATTATTCAAGCTTCTATTACCTACTTATAGGGAAGCCAAATACTGTAATTTCTCATTATTTTCAAATAGCTGTTACAATGCACCTATTTGAAATTCATATTAGACCCAAATGTCTACACCAAAATAACTACTTTGCATTAACTGAAGAATTTACATAAAATAAAAATTTCTAGTCATCTTGTGACATCAGTTTATGTGTGCTCATGTTTTAATTTAATGGAAAAAAAATACCATACTAATCCACTAAAGATACATTTAAACACTACAATCAGAGAGGCAAATAAGAGGAGGGAAGGTCTCATGATGAAAATACTTGCGCTAAAGAAAGCTAGAAAAAAAAAAAGTATCAGTATTGTTGATAGAAGTGAAGTTACTCAGTCGTGTCCGACTCTTTGCAACCCCGTGGATTGTAGCCTACCAGGTTCCTCCCTCCATGGAATTTTCCAGGCAAGAGTGCTGAAGTAGGTTGCCATTTCCTTGTCCGGGGGATCTTCCCAACCCAGAGATCAAACCAATGTCTCCCACATTGCAGGCAGATGCTTTACCACCTGAACCACCAGGGAAGCAGTATTGCTGATAACCTCTACAAAATGATGTTGAGCACATCTTTTTGATTCTTCAACCCACTCAGTTATAAAATGGTATTTCCCCACTGGTTTTCCCTCTTCAGGACAAATGCAGTAAAGTCAGTGATATACTTGATGCCTCTCATTAACTACACAAGCAAAAGGGTGAAATGAAAAATGATCAGCATCTTGGGTGAGACGTTTCCCCACTCACTTCCCAAGAATCTGGAGGTGGGCTGAAACAAGACAGCCACTAGGCTGTTAAAACAGACACAAAAGCAGAGCAGAGCAGCCACTTGGAGGAGCGGCAGTTCCCAACTCAGGCGACTGTCAGCAAAAAAACGAGATTTGAAAAAAAAACCTGCCCACGCCAAGCCCACCTACAGCCCAGTGTGACCTGAGCTTTGACTGGGGTGAACATGTTTACTTTATATTTTGCATACTTTCTGGAATAAAATTTTATTTTTACGTAAAGCTGTTTGTCCACAAAAAAAAAAAAAAAAAAAGTTAAACGATGGCTTACACTCTAAAGGAAAAAAAAAAAAAAGCAAAAATTCAACTCACAGGCAAATTACCAAGAAATACCATAGGAAGTTTTAAAGGGGACATTCTATGTATATATTTTAAAAAAGACAATTCAACAATTCAACTTTGTATTTTAAGAAAATGAAGTTGAGATGAAGGGGAAGGAATGACTTAAAATCCCTATTTCTTTATAGAGATCATTCTTCTAAATGTGAAAAAAAAAAAACACATTTTAAACAGATTTTATGAACCACGTTTCAGTTTTAAATGAAGACCCACTCATCTCTCTCTGATGAAAGTTTAGAACATTTACACTCTATTTGCATAGTGGTTTACTCTTTGTTCTCTGAATTTTAATACCTGGTGCTAGTACACCGTTTCTTTTCTTTAAAAGCCGGTACAGCTCTCTGCTTTCTGGAGGTAAAGCTTATGAAGAGAAACCTGCTGACCACGTAACAAGTAGTTTCTCCTCCTCGAGGTGACTGACTTTCCTTTTTTCTGCCTTCCTGTCTGCAAGAACATTTCTTTTCAAAGTCTAATAGCAAAACTAGTAGTCAGCTCAGAACTGACCACTGTACAACTTTCCATTGTTTTGTTTTTTTTTCCTCCTGGAACACAATGAACCTCTAAGAGGAGATACGTTTAGTTTATTTCAGAAAAGTTTTATTATTTATTCAAATACATTTTCTGGCCAAGTTTTTTTCTTTGGGGTGGGCTCTTTTACATTACTGACACCAATTATCTTTGAACAGGAGGACCACCCTTACGATGATTTAAACTGCGCCCATCTTTGTGTTTCTCTCCTTTGCTTTTTCTAGAATCATCTAAAGCTTTCCCCCTTACATCAATAATTTGATTTTTAGGCCATTAAGTTCCTTGCTGTTTCAATTTTATTAGTTTTGGACCAACATTGTTTTGTCCCCTAAGTTGCATATTTCCCATGTAATCTCATTTTATTGCCTCATATTATGTATGACAGTGTGTGTGCACACACATGAGCTAATCACTCAGTTGCTCCAACTCTTTGTGACCCCATGGACTGCAGCCTGCCAGGCTCCTCTGTCCATGGGATTTCCCAGGCAAGAATACTGGAGTGGGTTGCTATTTCCTCCTTGAAGGGGTCTTCCTGACCCAGGAATCGAACCCCAAGTTTCCTGCATTGCAGGCGGATTCCTTACTGTCTGAGCCACCAGGGAAGCCCACAGTGGCTTTAAATAAATTAATTATCTTACTAAGTTTAAAGATGCTTAAAAAACGCTTCTGTTTCTGAGGTAATAATTTCTTTAAGGCTGAACTTTTGGTCCTTCTTTTCACACTCTCTCTGCTTTTCTATTACCTGAGATCATGGGGAATCACCGTGGGTAGTGTTCAATGGAGAATATGGTCCCAACAGTGTTTTTCTGAGCTGTGTTCACGCTTCTAAGATTTTGTTGGATCTCCTTTACCATTCTCCTTGTTCAAGGAATAAGGTTAAGGAAATAGGAGCTAAAGTATGACAAAGGATATTGGATAGGGTCACGTATGGTGAATTACAACCTAACAGTGTGTTCAAAACCCTGCCTTGATTGAAGGTGAGTCTCTTTTACTGACTGACTAAAAAAAACACGAAAGTGTGAACAACTTCAGATCTCTCCTGGTTCTGGGAACCTGGGGACCACCTATTTTCTAACAACTGAGGTTACACTGGTGTCAGACAGTCAAAGAGATCAGAGGGAGGGGGCACCGTTTAGAAGGCCTTTCAGCAGTTCAGGAAAGGGTTAAAATGCTACCCTGAACTCAGGCAGTGACAGTGGACCCCTGAGCTAATTCAAAGCAAGAAAACCTGAGAAAGGTTTGCCCAAGGCTCTGCTGAGGCTCACTGTCTCTCTGGAAGGACCAAGACTAAGCTTGTTTGTGGGGCAGGGGGTGGGGGAGGGATGTGGCTGGGGTGGAAATCAACTCACTTTCCATCCCACCAAATCTCAAGCTCAATATCCACATGTAGAATTATAAATTACAGCTGTAGACCCAGGACGAGACATGTTCAGCAGGGAAATGGTAAGGCTAATAATGGCAGAGCCACTTAACGTAATATTAGACATCCATTTCAAGTCATTACGAAGCTTACACAGCAGTATGAAAATGATGATGTATTAAACAGATGTGTACATATTCTTTTCTTTCCCTAGAGAGAGTAAGGGCTAGAGACACAGACCTGGGAGTATGCAGTGACTGCTGTTTTTCATCAAAGTACAGAAATGAGAAGCCAGAGAGAATATACGGTAGAGAGGTCTCCCATCAGAAGTTTGGGTAATCCCTGCATTTAAGGGTGAGCTAGAAACGACAAGAATGACAATGACGACAAAAATGACAGCAAATGAGAAAAAAAAAAAGATAAGACAAAATAACAAAACATGGGACAGTGGAGGGCTCAGGAAGCCACAATAACTTATATGCAGAGTACATCATGAGAAATGCTGGGCTGGAAGAAGCACAAGCTGGAATCAAGATTGCCAGGAGAAATATCAATCACCTCAGATATGCAGATGACACCACCCTTATGGCAGAAAGTGAAGAGGAACTAAAAAGCCTCTTGATGAAAGTGAAAGAGGAGAGTGAAAAAATTGGCTTAAAGCTCAACATTCAGAAAACAAAGATCACAGCATCCGATCTCATCACTTCATGGCAAATAGATGGAGAAACAGTGGAAACAGTGTCAGACTTTATTATTTAGGCTCCAAAATCACTGCAGATGGTGATTGCAGCCATGAAATTAAAAGACGCTTACTCCTTGGAAGAAAAGTGATAACCAATCTAGATAGCATATTGAAAAGCAGAGACATTACTTTGCCAACAAAGGTCCATCTAGTCAAGGCTATGGTTTTTCCAGTGGTCATGTATGGATGCGAGAGTTGGACAGTGAAGAAAGCTGAGCGCAGAAGAATTGATGCTCTTGAACTGTGGTGTTGGAGAAGACTCCTGAGAGTCCCTTGGACTGCAAGGAGATCCAACCAGTCCATTCTGAAGGAGATCAGCCCTGGGTGTTCTTTTGGAAGGACTGATGCTGAAGCTGAAACTCCAGTCCTTTGGCCACCTCATGTGAAGAATTGACTCATTGGAAAAGACTCTGATGATGGTAGGGATTGGGGCCAGGAGGAGAAAGGGACGACAGAGGATGAGATGGTTGGATGGCATCACCGACTCAATGGACGTGAGTTTGAGTGAACTCGGGAGTTGGTGATGGACGGGGAGGCCTGGTGTGCTGTGATTCACGGGGTAGCAGAGTCAGAGATGACTGAGTGACTGAACTGAACTGAACTGAAGGAGAAAGATGTGAGCAACAGTGCTAAGCATCACATTCAGATAAACAGGATGAGACATGAATCTGCTAGGTGTAGGGGTCACTGGGATTTCATTTTGTCAATAACCTGAGTGGGCAAGGAAACAGATTCTCTCTTAGAGACTTCAGAAAGAAACAGGGCTTTGCTGACACCTTGACTGAAGCCGGTGAGACCATGCGGGGCTTCTGACCTAAAGTATTTCTTGAACTGTAATTTATTAGACAGCAATAAAAAACGAACACAGGTAGCGACTGGGCACATATGACTATTTAAACTTAAAATAGTCTGTTGCTCAGAAAAGGAGTTTGTATGTTCTCTGACCACAACAAAATTAAATGAGAAATAAACAGCAGAAAGATATCTGGAAAATCCCCAAATATTTGGAAATTGAATAACATATTTCTAAATAGCCTAGGGGTTAAAGAGGAAGTCATAGGGGAATTAGAAAATCCAAACAAACCCCATGCCCGAGGCCAGGGGCGGTGGCTGGGAGGAGCTACCCCACGTGAAGGAGAGGTGGCTGCGCCTGCGCAGGAGGCTCTAGAGGAGCTACTCCATGTTCAAGATCAGGAGGGGCAGCAGTGAGATACCCTCCATCCAAGATAAGGAGCAGCAGCTGTGCTTAGTTGGAGCAGCCGTGAAGACATACCCCGCATCCAAGGTAAGAGAAACCCAAGTAAGACGGTAGGTGTTGCGAGAGGGCATCAGAGGGCAGACACACTGAAACCATACTCACAGAAAACTAGTCAATCTGATCACACGGACCACAGCCTTGTCTAACTCAATGAAACGAAGCCATGCCCGTGGGGCAACCCAAGACAGGCGGGTCATGGTGGAGAGGTCTGACAGAATGTGGTCCACTGGAGAAGGGAATGGTAAACCACTTCAGTATTCTTGCCTTGAGAACCCCATGAACAGTAGGAAAAGGCAAAATGATAGGATATTGAAAGAGAAACTCCCTAGGTCGGTAGGTGCCCAATAGGCTACTGGAGATCAGTGGAGAAAAAACTCCAGAAAGAATGAAGGGATAGAGCCAAAGCAAAAACAATACCCAGTTGTGGATGTGACTGGTGATAGAAGCAAGGTCCAATGCTATAAAGAGCAATATTGCATAGGAACCTGAATGTTAGGTCCATGAATCAAGGCAAATTGGAAGTGGTCAAACAGATGGCAAGAGTGAACGTGACATTCTAGGAATCAGTGAACTAAAATGGACTGGAATGGGTGAATTTAACTCAGATGACCATTGTATCTACTACTGTGGGCAGGAATCCCTTAGAAGAAATGGAGTAGCCATCATGGTCAACAAAAGAGTCCGAAATGCAGTACTTGGATGCAATCTCAAAATGACAGAATGATCTCTGTTTGTCTCCAAGGCAAAACATTCAATATCACAGTAATCCAAGTCTATGCCCCAACCAGTAACGCTGAAGAAGCTGAAGTTGAATGGTTCTATGAAGACCTACAAGACCTTTTAGAACTAACACCCAAAAAAGATGTCCTTTTCATTTTGGGGACTGGAATGCAAAAGTAGGAAGTATAGAAACACCTGAAGTAACAGGCAAATTTGGCCTTGGAATATGGAATGAAGCAGGGCAAAGGCTAATAGAGTTTTGCCAAGAGAACACACTGGTCATAGCAAACACCCTCTTCCAACAACACAAGAGAAGACTCTACACATAGACATCACCAGATGGTCAACACCGAAATCAGATTGATTATATTCCTTGCAGCCAAAGATGGAGAAGCTCTATACAGCCAGCAAAAACAAGACTGGGAGCTGACTATGGCTCAGATCATGAGCTCCTTATTGCCAGATTAAGACTTAAATTGAAGAAAGTAGGGAAAACCACTAGACCATTCAGGTATGACCTAAATCAAATCCCTTATGATTATACAGTGGAAGTGAGAAATAGATTTAACAGACTAGATCTGATAGATAGACTGCCTGATTATGGACTGAGGTTTGTGACACTGTACAGGAGACAAGGATCAAGACCATCCCCATGGAAAAGAAATGCAAAAAAGCAAAATGGCTGTCTGGGGAGCCTTACAAATAGCTGTGAGAAGAAGAGAAGCAAAAAGCAAAGTACAAGAGGAAAGATATAAACATCTAATGCAGAGTTCCAAAGAATAGCAAGAAGAGATAAGAAAGTCTTCCTCAGTGATAAACGCAAAGAAATAGAGGAAAACATTCCCAAACAAGAATGGGAAAGACTAGAGATCTCCTCAAGAAAATTAGATACCAAGGGAACATTTCATGCAAAGATGGGCTCGATAAAGGACAGAAATGGTATGGACCTTACAGAAGCAGAAGATATTAAGAAGAGGTGGCAAGAATACACAGAAGAACTGTACAAAAAAGACCTTCATGACCAAGATAATCACGATGGTGTGATCCCTCACCTAGACCCAGACATCCTGGAATGTGAAGTCAAGTGTGCCTTAGAAAGCATCACTAGGAACAAAGCGAGTGGAGGTGATGGAATTCCAGTTGAGCTTTTTCAAATCCGAAAGTTGATGCTGTGAAAGTGCTGCACTCAATATGTCAGCAAATTTGGAAAACTCAGCAGCAGTCACAGTACTGGAAAAGGTCAGTGTTCATTCCAATCCCAAAGAAAGGCAATGCCAAAGAATGCTCAACTACCGCACAATTGCATTCATCTCACACACTATGCTCAAAATTCTCCAAGCCAGGCTTCAGCAATATGTGAACCATGAACTAACAGATGTTCAAGCTGGCTTTAGAAAAGGCAGAGGAACCAGAGATCAAATTGCCAACATCCACTGGATCATCGGAAAAGCAAGAGAGTTCCAGAAAAACATCTCTTTCTGCTTTATTGACTATGCCAAAGCCTTTGACTGTGTGGATCACAAAAAACTGTGGAAAATTCTGAAAGAGATGGGAATACCAGACCACCTGACCTGACTCTTGAGAAACCTGTATGTAGGTCAGGAAGCAACAGTTAGAACTGGACATGAAACAGACTGGTTCCAAATAGGAAAAGGAGTACGTCAAGGCTGTGTACTGTCACCCTGCTTTTTTAACTTACATGCAGAGTACATCATGAGAAATGCTGGGCTGGAAGAAACACAAGCTGGAATCAAGATTGCCGGGAGAAATATCAATCACCTCAGATATGCAGATGACACCACCCTTATGGCAGAAAGGGAAGAGGAACTAAAAAGCCTCTTGATGAAAGTGAAAGAGGAGAGTGAAAAAGTTGGCTTAAAGCTCAACATTCAGAAAACAAAGATCATGGCATCTGGTCCCATCACTTCATGGGAAATAGATGGGGAAACAGTGGAAACAGTGTCAGACTTTATTTTTGGGGGCTCCAGAATCACTGCAAATGGTGACTGCAGCCATGAAATTAAAAGATGCTTACTCCTTGGAAGGAAAGTTATGACCAACCTAGATAGCATATTGAAAAGCAGAGACATTACTTTCCCAACAAAGGTCCATCTAGTCAAGGCTATGGTTTTTCCAGTGGTCCTGTATGGATGCGAGAGTTGGACTGTGAAGAAAGCTCAGCACCAAGGAATTGATGCTTTTTACTGTGGTGTTGGAGAAGACTCTTGAGAGTCCCTTGGACTGCAAGGAGATCCAACCAGTCCATTCTGAAGGAGATCAGCCCTGGGATTTCTTTGGAAGGACTGATGCTAAAGCTGAAACTCCAGTACTTTGGCCACCTCATGCAAAGAGCTGACTCACTGGAAAAGACCCTGATGCTGGGAGGGATTGGGGGCAGGAGGAAGAGGGGAGGACAGAGGATGAGATGGCTGGATGGCATCACCGACTCGATGGACGTGAGTTTGAGTGAACTACGGGAGATGGTGATGGACAGGGAGGCCTGGCGTGCTGCCATTCATGGGGTAGCAGAGTTGGACATGACTGAGCGGCTGAATTGTACTGAACTGAACTGAAACAGACCTTCAGAGCACTAAGAAAAGATGATAAGGAATATTTACCACACCAGTGATAGACAACACTCAAATCAAACACTAGAGAAACCTCTAAAGGTGGGGTCAACAAAAAGATTCTTGTAATAATCACTATGATTTTTAATCATTTCTCCAGATCTAGCCAATACAATAACAGAATTTTTAAAAATGAGATACAAATGATGGTAAGGAAGAAAACAGTATTATTTGCAGATAACAGTGGTTTCCTAGGAGTACCTAGGAGAAATAATAAACTCTACTGCATCTAATAAGAGTTTCAGTAGGTCAGCTGTCTACCTAAAACAAACATGTATTTTCACCCATACCAAAAACAGTTAGAAAATATAATGAAAAAAATATTCTATGTATCTCAGCAATAAAAATAGAAAAATGCCTAGAAATACATTTTGCACAAAATATTCAAAACCTACAGAAAATTTAAAAGTTTTCTGATATGAAGGTGCTTACAAAATGAAGACACACACATGTTCCTGGAAATAATCAATATTTTGAAGATATCAATTCTTTTCAAATTTATAAACTTTATACAATTTCAAACTGTTTAAAACTTGCTTTTTAAAAATACGATATGACTCTATTCCTCACTTAGGAAAATAATATTCTAAATTAGACAATAAAATTCTGAAAAAGAATTATGTAAAGATACCTACATGGACAGAGATTAAATAGTATTTTCTCAAAATCAGATTAATGGTTAAACTTGTGAATCTGTAGAAGGGCTATAAATGCATTTAGTATATGAAAATGTGGCATATTTCAAAATAATTGGACAGAAGTAATAAATTTGAGAAAATAAGGTCCAAAAGTTTCCACAAACTAATGAAACACATGAATCTACAGATTCTAGAATGCTATAAATCCAAGCAAGATAAATACACAGAAACCACACCTACGCACATCACTGTGAAACTGCAGGATTCCGAGACAAGGCCCCAGAGGACTGCCTTCAAACGAATAATAATCAGACTCACAAGCAGACATCTCGACAGTAACAATGTACTCAAGGAAATAAATGGCCAAACTCGAATGTTATGCTTCTGTACTTGGATTAAACATGTTTTTTCAAGAATGCAAAAGAAATAGACATTTTCTAATAAATGACACTTGAAATAATTTGTCACAACAGACCTGCATTAATGAAAAATGATGATTCTTCATGTAAAATAAAATCATTCCTCATGGGAAGCTAGAGATGTAAGCCAAAATAAGTCCCAAGTTGATTAATACGTGTAAAAAGAAGGATGAGTAGCAGCTGTATACAAATAGTAAAGAATATATGTGGACCCAAATACATGGTAATAATAGCATGTAAGTCAAAAGCAGGGTAAATGGACACACTCAAAAGAGAGGAAGGTACAAATGCTAGGAATGCAGAGCTACGAAAGCTTAGAGTCGGTATCTAACACAGCCGCTGCCTCTGGGCACCACCCTGCCTCATTAAAGGCACGTTGAGGAAGAGCAGAGTGGTTTGTGTGGTATCAGCGAAGAATAAGTTTCGTTTCCTAACAAAAAGTGGATTCAGAGGCCTTGACAATGTTCCTAAAGGGGGATATACACTGCAAATCAATCAGAACAGAGCAGCAATTCTCAACAGGCCCTGAGCCCTGAAAAGAAAAGCAGGAATGGGATGTAAGTGGAATCTGAAGTCAGTTCCTCCAAATAAGACCAAGAATCATTTAGTTAAGGGTTTAAACAGTGCAGGACACAGCATTAACTTTTATCGTATAACCAATAGGCATTGGAATACATTTTTAGAAAACTGTTCAAGAGAAATAGAAAAATAATTATAGGGTAAGGAAGGGAATCTGAATTCACCATTAACAGGCTATGATACAGAAAAAAAGGCAGGAAATAGAAAAAGAATACAGATTTTAACAGAAAAGGAAAATGTAATACAATAAACACATACTAAATTTTATATATTACAAAATCTTGGATAAAATTTAAAAATTCTTAAAGTTTAAAAAAATTAAAACATGATGGGATTGGAGTACAGAGCTGGCAAATTTTTACCCGTCACTGGAGTTCCATATTTTAAAATTCATCACGCACATGTATTACTCACATACAACTAACATGTAATTCAACCCCAAAGCAGGAAGTTAGCAAATTAAGAACCTAACAAATACCTGCTTATTTAGCAATAACTTAAAATATAGATCAAAATCTAGCAGGTAGAGATGAAATAAATACTCAAAATATTTATGTCAATAATCATACAAAGGCAAATAAATACTGTGGAACTTTTTTATGTATAAAAGGAAAATTTTTAAGCAGTCAGTATAATTTCAGAGAAATAATTTTGATTGTGGAAATAGTAAAACCAGAGATATATCAAACTGAAAATTTTTAAAGCAAAATAAGTGACAATTCTGTTTGAAATTTTTAATTAAATAAAAAAATCAACCTAATCAATAATAAATATTCTCAGAAATGAGAAAGGGAAGGATACGGCAACAGTAAAAATTATTTAAACTTATGAGAGAAGGTTATACTCTATCTTAAAATATCTGGATACTTGTGTAACATACAGAGTATAACAAGTTATAAATACAATCAACCCAAGAGGGCACAAACTTGAACAGGTCTCTAATTAGCAAAGAAAATAACAGTACATCTGCTGAAGGCATAGGCATGCTCTTCTTCCCTCACTAACACTCAACTTTCATATAACGTTTCATATTAAATATAAGGAAACAGTACCAATTAAGTCACAAAACAGATTTAATATTACAGGCCAGTCTGGGTGCTCAGGACAGCCGAATAAATATTTGCCCAATGCCTACTGTATGCACCAGGAACAGCAGGAGGTGCCAGTATATGATCTCAGGCAAAAGGGAACCAGGGCACTCATCCCCACGCGTGGCAGGGGTAAGGCAAAGAGCCTAATGGGCTGAGATCTCGTCGGCTGTTAGGAGCTCTGTCTTCACGCTGAAGAGACACAGGTAGCCATGGAAGGGTTCTGTTACCAGTTACCAATGGGTCACTCGGTGCTGTGTGGTGGGCTTCCGGAAAGGAGCCCGCAGAGCGGCCTCGGCGTTCTGGTGCAGCGCCTCACTTCCAATGCCATCTGCCAAGGCATGCCCTCACTCACTAAACATCCAACTAGGCGCATACGTTACTCTATACGTTTGCTCTCATTTAAATTTTGTTCAGTCCTCTTCCTGCCTTTTCTCACTCACCCACAGAGTCTCATTTTCTTGTTCCAAATCTCTTCTTGAATGAAATAGCTACTACAGTATCCCAAGCTTGGTGGTTGGTGCAGAATTCTAAATCATCATCCTTAAAAATTGATATTCTTCGTACATATAGCACAGCCCAACAAAACACATCTGAATAGTGAAACAGGAGTAAAAGAAGGCTCTGTTTCAGTGAAATGGTCCTCTACTGTTTGCTTTCAATTTTTCAAAAAATTTTTTTCTAGAATTCCTCGCAGCTGTTCACCTATTTCCAATTGATTCTGCCTGCCCCTTGCATTTATTTTCTCCTCCTTCTTCCCCAGAATTGTATCCTTCACTTTCATGTGACACAGGTGCTGCCTTCCTGCCTCTTTTTTTTCTTTTGCCTCACACGTAGGTCACAGAAGCAAGGCTGGGGAAAAGCTTAAGTAAATCAACCAATGGCAGCACACGTTATCCTTTTAAGTCACCCTACCACACAACTCATATAAAAAAAGTAATATCGAAGAGGCATATTCGTGAGGTCAATTATCCCAAAAGCGAAGATGGTAAATTAAACATAATCTGGGTTCCTCCCCCCTTATCATTCTTAAATGAATCCCCAAGTGAACCAACAGAATGAGACCCATTCCTTTGTTTGGCACCATCCTCGGGGATGCTGTCTTCAAAGCAGCTACATCCACATCTCATAATCTGAGCTGTTTTATATCTCTCTTGTCAAAAAACGAAGCAGTGAATCTAAACACACACTTCACAGAATCTTAAACAATGTGTTTTGAACATTTTAATCTCTCTGAAATCCTGGTGCATCTTCTAATCACTTATAAAAGCACCCTGTCCTCCTTTATCTGTCAGTCAATTTTTCCCTTCCTAAATGGTACATGAGATCACTGTCTACCTTATAATCCATAACATTTTGAAGTCAATGGAAAGGCTATAAAAGTGTGGAAGAATGCAAGCCTTTCAATGAATCTATAAAAGTAACATCTTGTTAGCTATTTTAGCTTCCAATTTAATAAATGATTACTCAATAGAGAGTAATCGACAACACTGTTAAGAAATATATTGAGAAATATATGAGAGTTGTGCCTCTCATAATTTGCAGGAAACAAGTTTCTTGCATTTCAACACCATGAACAGAATATTTACTTATTTTACTAAAAGATGGTTTGTTTATCAGTATGCAAATCGTCTTTTATAAAACTGGCGTAGTCTAGTTGCGAAGCAATGATCTCTTGGGATTTAGTATTTTTAAATCTCAAGATATTGGCAGGATTGACACATGATATTTTTAACTCATATACATGGCACAAATAATTAAAATAATACTAATTTTCTGGGAATCTGAGCCATTAGCATTGTCTATGACACTAAAAGAACACTTTAGGAGACCTGCATATTTAAATCTGAAATTCCAAGTAAGATAATATTAAAAGGAAAAAGAGATGACTTTCTTTTCTAAAAAATAGAAAAACTGTAGCTGTTTTCCCAAGGGAAATTTGCTAGGCGCTGCTGCCAGTCTACATAAAACCTCATGAATTTTGATTCCACCAATTCAGATTTTATGATAATTTGCACAAGAGCTGGGTTAAAGCTCACAGGTTCCTTTAAGGTATACACTTTTTCTTTTTTTTTTCTCGCTTTCTAGGGCAAAAAAGAATGGGTGATGCATTAATAAAAAATTGCTGAAGAAAAAAATGAATTAATAACAACTTTATAAGAAAAATAGGATAAACTTTTTCGAGCATTTAATATTAAGAAAGTAGAATTTATAAACATTTCAATTAAAAATAAACATCCACTAATGCTCATTTAATTACATTATTTCCTGGTAATTAATTTATAAACTAGCTAGCATTACTATAATACTGAAATAATTAAACTGCATTCCTTTAAAAAAGTTCTCTAGTTCAGACATCTCACTAACGTATTATACTAGCCTGCCCATTGGCTGTATCAGTGTGAGCTTTCATTCTGTAAAGTGCTAATACCTTTCCAAGTTTATAACATTGTAAGCAACCCAACCAAGTTTTGTTTTATTGCACAAATTTTCTCCCAGACTGTTTTAAAACATTTTAATCTTATCTTGCAGTAGCATTATTCATTTCAATTTAAGAAAAATCAGTCCAACTTTTCCATTATGCCACCTAAAGTTTAGTCTTAACTTAGGAAGGACTTCATCACGCCTAATTATGGGAACATGCTCTCATATTTCCTTAAGTATACTTAGCAAAATTCTTAAGGAAGAGAATTATCACTGGCGTAAAGGTATAACCTTATTAACATAAAATACTATTCCAAATGAACCTTCATTTCTTTTTTTTTTGTCAATATCACATTCAGTATTTTAAAAAGCAAAAAATAATGGGAGTTATTTTTCAGTCCTTGAAAACTTATTCATGTTATAAGGAGTTTCAATTAGGAAAGTAGGTGAGCAAATGCTAGCTTTCATACTGACCCGCTAATCAGAATTCACAATCTAGGTGTCTGCTCACTAGAGTGTCACGTTCACTTCTGAATTACCCAGTCTAGTTTTACATAGGAACCTAACTTCCCTCAAGCTTCCCCAGATAACAAGAGGGTAATTCCAGGCAGTACATTATGCCTATGTTAACAGAAATCCTGCTTGTCATGTGACTCCTTGGAGCAAGTCTGAATATCACAGGGTTATTTCAGCAGGATAAGTTGCTTACTGTACTTCTTAAGCCATATGCTTAGGACTCATTATTCTCATATACATGGTAAAATAAAAAACTTTCTGGTGACTAGAGTATATAATTTCAGAGTGATAGCTAATAAAAGGAAACTACAGATATTATGGTGGTGATTTTAGGATTTTGTTGTTTGAGACATAATAATACGAAAAATCTCACTGCAAGCTGACCTAAAATCTCCACCCTTTTCTATACCCATTGTTGGACTCCTCCTTTTTCCTAAATCATTAAAATATTTTTTTTGAAAAGGTGATCTCTTCACTCAAACGATTAATTTAGAGCAGGAGTAACTAATATAGATTCAACTATCATTAGAACACAGCTCTCGTCCAGTTACAATGCAGAATAACAGTAGAATAGCACAGACGTGCTTGCTCCTTAGAAGAAAAGCTATGACAAACCTAGACAGCATATTAAAAAGCAGCGAAATTACTTTGCCTACAAAAGTCCGCATAGTCAAAGCTATGGAATTTCCAGTAGTCATGCTTGGATGTGACAGTTGGACCACAAAGAAGGCTGAGTGCCGAAGAATTGATGCTTTTGAACTGTGCTGTTGGAGAAGACTCTCCAGAGTCCCTTGGACTGCAAGGAGATCCAACTAGTCCGTGCTAAAGGAGATCGGTCCTGGGTTTCTTTGGAAAAGATGATGCTAAAGCTGAAACTCCAGTACTTTGGCCACCTCATGTGAAGAGCTGACTCATTGGAAAAGACTCTGATGCTGGGAGGGATTGGGGGCAGGAGGAGAAGGGGACGACAGAGAATGAGATGGCTGGATGGCATCACTGACTTGATGGACATGAGTCTGAATGAACTCCGGGAGTTGGTGATGGACAGGGAGGCCTGGTGTGCTGCGATTCATGGGGTCGCAAAGAGTCGGACACAACTGAGAGACTGAACTGGAACTGGAACTGGAGGGTAGGACAAATAGAGAGAGCTGCTGCTGTCAGTCTTAAACAGAGTTACTCATTCTTTCTGTCTTTCTTGGAGACCTAAAATGCTATAACATATTCCCACCCATTGACTAACACAGTTATGTTTCTTGCGTGAGTTATTCTACCCTGTTAAGCAGAATAATAGTGAATTGTGGCACTAGAGATGACCTGAGAGGCCCTTGGACAGCAAGATCAAACTACTTCAGTCCTAAAGGAAATCCACCCTGAATATTCACTGGAAGGACTGATGCTGAAACTGAAGCTCCAATACTTTGGCCACCTGATGCAAAGAGCCAATGCATTAGAAAAGACCCTGATGCTGGGAAAGATAGAAAGCAGAAGAAGAAAGGGGCAACAGAGGATGAGATGATTGGATGGCATCACCAGCTCAATAGACATTAGTTTGAGCAAGCTCTGGAAGATGGTGAAGGACAGGGAAGCCTGGCTTGCTGCAGTCCATGGGGGTCACAAACAGTCGGACAAAACTGAGTGACCGAACAAGTATTATAGATTAAACTATCACAAAAGCACAGCTCTCATCTAGTTACAGTGCAGAATAACACAAACTTGGAAATTCCTCATCCTATGTTACAGTCCCTGGGATACAGTTATTGAACAGCTTTCAACTTCAGCTTTCCCATCTTTGTAAAATGATGAATTTTTCTGTAAAATGCTGAATTTTTAAATTTCTAATATAAAATGTAGGAGCATTTTTATACACCATTCCCTGAACCTTTTGATTACACTGTATTCAGAAACAGAGAGAAAATTATTTTAGAAATACAAACTGATTTCAAAAAGCAATTAATGTAACAGTGCAATTAAGTCACAAATCACTAACAAAAAATTAAATAAAATCCCCAACCATCCCTAAGGGAAAAAAATTCTATTGAGGGAGTCAAAGAAGAAAGCAGCACAAAAATTAATGAAGTAGCAAATATGAAACTACGTTTAATACAGCCAAAGCAATGCTTATAAGGAAATTAATAGCTTCAAGTGATTTTAATAGAAAAGAATAAAGACTTAAAAATAAGCCCGGTTACCAACTTAAGAAACTGGATAACAGAATAAGCCTAAAGAAGAAGAAAAGATAACGCAGAGCAAAATGTAATTAAACAGGAAAGAATTATACAAGATGATATCAAGAAACTCAGAAGTTACAGTAAAAGGGGAGTGGAACAGACCAACCTTTGGCAAGACTAATCAGTGTAGAGAGAAAAGGTGTTAAGTGAACAGTGAGAAAATGGAGACGCAACTACGGATCCAGCAGCAATGGGAGAAAGAATACTATGAATGACTTTTTGCCAATAAACGTAAATGTTTAAAAAAATGGATAAATTATACGAAAAATATTGGACTGAAGAGAAAAAACGAAAGTTGGCATAATTTTATTAAATACATTGACAATTAATCTCTGACAAAGGAGGCAAGAACATACACCAGGGGAAAAATGAAAAGGCAACCTATTGTATGGGAAAAAATATATGCAAATGATGGGACCTATGAGGGACTAACCAACATCCATGAACAGCTCATATAACTGGACATCATATGAGCTATATATGAGCTCATATAACTCAACATCAAATAAAAACCCCCAAACAACCTAATTAAAAAATGGGGCAAAAGAAGACATTTTTTCAAAGAGGAAACGCAGATGACGACACAAACTTAAGACTTTCTACCAAGCAAATATTGGGGTGAAATGGAGTCTAGTATATAGGTTGATACAATAGTACATATTAGCAACTGGCTATTAGAATAAAAGATTACCATGCTACTGTCATGATGTTATAATAATATGTATTACATATACTAATAGAAGTACTATGTATTAAACATATGTGATAATACACAATATTACACACATATATAAAATATACACACAATAATATATGACACTGCATATATATATAATAATACATATTACATATACTTACATGGATTATTTTATGGGTCAAATATTGTGTGATAAAAATTTAAAACAAAGTATTAAAATCAAACTTTATTCATGAAACAGCACATAAAAGCTCTCCTAATTAACTGATAAATTTACTTCTTCCTAGTTCCCTTTATGCATATTCATCACTACATCTGTGACATTCACTATTTATTTTATTTAAATCTCCTGCAATTATTTTAGAAATAGTGTCAAGCACAATGGATATTAAAACCAAGTATATAGGACTATTAGGAAGAAAATAAGGACATTACAGAGAATTGATGAATGCTGTCTTCTATATTTATCCCCAAATTGGTTAAAACCAAAATAAATAAAATTCAAGCCATCTGATTTTCATTCATAAGCAGAGAGAAAGAATAAAAGGACTAAGCTACCATAATTTAGTGCACTTCTTTATTCTATTGGTATATAATGAACAAAGCCAGTTTCTCTGTCATCATATTGTACTATACAGATTAATCTTTCCTTAAAATGTTAGAAAACAGGAAAGATGTCTTTTTAAAATATACCAATAAGCAAGGTTTGTTTTCTTTAAGAGCCTACCAGTATGCTAAATGCTTCTGAGATAAATTAGTTACTTGTCCTACGGGTAAGAAAAAGAAGAGGGAGAAAGAACCTCCAAAGGGTTAAGGACTATAGCACCTTCAACTGACACAAAGCCTCAGAACAAAGTAGCAATTAAAGGAAAAAAGGCAGATGTAGAAAAAGTTAAACTTTCGGGGGAAATCACCAAAAGTTGGAAAAAGTAGTGAAAAAACGATCTATTCTAGATGACCCATAAATCAATAAAAACAATAAATAACTCCAAATTTCTAAAGTATATTCTACAAAAGAACAAACGGATTTCCTTTCATCAAACAAGACAAAGATCTGAGAAATCTCAAAGACCTTTGTTACTCAAAAAGTTTATCTCGTGTTGTTAAAGACAAACTGATATTATTCCTCAATTATATTTTGGAGCAAAACTACTTGATTTTTCATTTGTCCAGAATGCATATGTAAAAATGAAGCTGAGGAGGAACACTGGGCAGTGAACTGCACAAAACAATGCTTGCTTGGTATTCATCCTGGGTCTTAAATAAACGTAGCCTGCCAAATGCAGCCCACTGGATTACTTCAACCTCATTATCCCGTTTCTTTTTCTAGAACCTCTGTTCCATTTCCTCCTTCCTATCAGACACTTCGTTCACTGTTTTTAAAGCTCTTTGCCACAGGGGTAGGAAAGAAGGAAAAGTAAGACAAGAACACATTTATATCGCTAACTGAAGCAGCTCTAAACCGTTACTAGACATGGAAAAGATTGAACAAGACAGAGTTTAAACTCTTAGGTTCTTACAGCCTGAGTGTCTCAAGTGCTTTAGGATTTCAGCAGTGTGCGGAAGGGATGTTCAGCCAACCTTTCAAAGGGATGGCCTAGCTGTGGTGACTTCACAATCTTCTTAGATTGTGTTTTGGCAAGAGTACCACTGAAGGGTCGTGTTTGATATGGGCTTTCCAGAAATCCCATGGAAAGTGGTGAGGGGGGCAGACAAAGAGGGGAGATACTTTTAAGATGTCTGCACATCACAGCAGAGCTACTCAGACCAGCCCCAAGCAGCCCTGGAGGCTGCACTGGCTGGGCCAAGGGACGGAGAACGTGGACAACCTGAAATTATTTCCACCAGAGTCAACTACTCAGGAACCTGCTGCTGCTGCTGAGTCGCCTCAGTCATGCTCGACTCTTTGTGACCCCATGGACTGTCAGGGGTACTGTCCATGGGATTCTCCAAGCAACAATACCGGAGTGGGTTGCCATGCCCTTCTCCAGGGGATCTTCCTGACCCAGGGATCAAACCCATGTCTCCTGCGTCTCCTGCATCGAAGACAGATTCTTTACCACTGAGCCACAGGGAAAGCCCAGTTAGGAATCTACTTAGATTAAAAAAAAAAAAAGAAAAAGACTTTCCATTGGAATCCTACGTGGCTAAATTTTTCTGCCGAAATATCCTGTGGTAATAAGAAGATATAACAAGGACAAAGCAAAAATAAATCATGAAATCCTAAATGCCATAAAGAGAGTCTTACATCCTTTTAATCAATTTTACCCATTAACATTAGCGTGTGTTGGAACTCTATCCACCTTCCTGTCTTCGTCCCATTCCACAGACTGTTCAACATCAAATGTCTTTTTTCAGATTAGCTGAGAAAATAATCAGTACGCTTTCTGTGATGAAAACCGCTTTTTGCTTGTGAGCTTTTTATTCCTTATACAAAATTTACCCATGAAAACTAAGTAAAGAACACAGATCCAGATAAAGAAAAGTTAATCAACTTCCTCTGCCCCTTCTCTCACCACTGCAACGAATCATCACAGTCAACTGAAATAATTAACGTTTTTTAAAAAGCTGCATAACATCC
The DNA here is from genome assembly GCF_016772045.2 of Ovis aries. Classification (NCBI taxonomy): domain Eukaryota; kingdom Metazoa; phylum Chordata; class Mammalia; order Artiodactyla; family Bovidae; genus Ovis; species Ovis aries. Next base: position 43,538,162 of record NC_056073.1, read on the forward strand.
CCAAATTAGAAGGTACTACAACTGAGGCAACTATTCCTGCACTGACTGGCATTTGGGTTATTTTGGTTGTCTTAGGCTTCTGTCACATTAAAAAAAAAAAAATTATCCGCCACTTGAGCACACATAATCACACATATAGGTGAACACAGCCATCAGTACGCATTATCCTGGCCCTGTTTATAGCTATGTGATAGTCTCTCAAATAGGACTTTCAGAAGATCTGCAACAAGCTGTCATACTCCCCAAAGCAAAACACTTAACACCTGGGAAACAGTCACAGGACATGCTATGCGCTTAAAACATTCCATAAAGCAAAGCCTATCAACTTTTAGTTATCAATTTTACATTGATTCATTTACAAAGCTTACAATAATAAGGTATTTATACAGGAATCTCTGCAAGAATAAAGCCTATACTGGGGTTGATTTTAACTTACCTTTTTTTGACACTTCTGCCCCATTTAGTTCTTTTTGTGCTTCTTCAATTTTGTCTAAGGAAAACAAAAAAAAGTATAAATTAATTCATCATACACAAAGAAGAAGACAGCAAAACAAATACATTACTTATAAATGGTACCTGACACATAGTAATAAATATTTGTTGAATGAATTATTGATGAAACAAATATGTATAAGCTGTTAAATAATAGAGTCCTTTTAAAATTATAATTTTAATTAAGTCTTAGTCACAAGGGCTACTTCCAATTGTTTCCACAATGCAAATAATTAGTACGTTTTAAATACTGAATCATAATTTTTAACATGTTTAGCTGCCTATTCAAAGTACATAAAAATAATTCTTTTTTTTTTTTTAACGATGACATACAAATTTCACTGGTGAGTTTCAACAGATGCCTACTGGCTTAGAAATAAGTCTAAGCTGAGTTCATAGATGGCCTAAGACCTAAGTCAAACATGGAAGAAATAAAAGGATGAACAATAAATGATGGGCTGAAAGCAACAACATGATACTTTTGCCAACAGTTGGTTACAGAATAACCACCCATGAAGTGTGAGGGTGGAATCCTGAATTGAAGAGGTACTAAATAAAAACTAAGGGCCTCCCCTGTGGCTCCGCAGGAAAGAATCCACCTGCAATGCAGGAGACCGGGTTCGATCTCTGGGTTGAGAAGATCCCCTGGAGCAGGGCAGGGCAACCCACTCTAGTCATCTTGCCTAGAGAATCGCATGGACAGAGAAGCCTGGCAGGTTACAGTCCATGGGGGTCACAAAAGGGTCAGACATGACTGAGCAACTGAAAAACAGCAGCAAATATTCTGCAATCGTCAGGTTCAGATGAGCACAGTTCTGAAGGAAACAATAACTTAACAAAGAGTTGCGGCGGCTGCAGAGCTGCAGCTCTCCCATCCGAGCTTTGCGCACAACTGGATTTGGTAAGTAAGCGCATGTTCTACGTTGGTGACAATTAATTTATATTTTTATAAGGATATACATATTTGATGATTGACAGAAACCAATTCTAAGTTTAATACAGTGGTCTCAATACTGACTGTAATGGCAAAAGTCAACAAAATTCCTAGGTACTATTCTGTACTGAAATGAATACTGTAACCATAACGATGTGACATTTCAGCTAGTCCACTGGAGTACAGTTTAAATGCTTCCAAAATATTGGTATGTCAGCCATTCATCCCTCCCAGTATCCACTGTCAGCTCCCCAAACGGTCACTGATCCTGAACATCATCACAGGCCACGGAAGACGGCATCCTCCGCACCACAGGCCCTTCAATCTCCAGTGCTACCTGCCTCTTCCCCCAGTCTTGCCGGAAAAGCCAGAAACTCGAAGAACCTTCCATTCACTGAGCAAACTTCTTTCAGCTGCATAGTGATCCATCCAGCCTGCCTTATCAAGGCAGACGGGGAGCATGAGAATGAAGGAAACACGCCACGGTTTATCATAACTACATCTTCATCCCCACAGCAACGTCCTATTTGCTCCCTGCTAATTATCAGATCCAGAATAAGATTTGAGGGGAGAAGAGACAGTCTTCGGAAATAATACATTTTTTTTCTCATTTGCAAGCTTTTAGTTATTTCTCATGAAATGATGAGTAAAATGAAACAGTAATGGAAAAAAAAAAAAAGCCCTTAATAAGTGCAGAAAGTAGATTCTGTGTTTAGCAGTACTTTTACTTCAAAAGAATTCCAAATGTATGACTGAAATTTCTATTAATATATATGACAAAAGCACAAGGCCCACTTTTTCAAAAATAAATAATACTGAGTATATTGGAGAGTACATTGGAGATATTAAAATGTAAATAAGTATTAAATACACAGTCTTTGAGAAACATAAAAATGAAAAGCACTATTATTTCTATGCCAGCAGTTTGCCTAAGCTTAGGAACCATGAATAATATATATGTATATATTGTATTGATATATATTCATAGCAATAATGACTATGTGTAAGAGTTTGTGCATACATAATTTGGTATTATATAATAAAATAACTTTTTATTAATAGGATTAACTGGGGCTCCAGGCAGCAAAAGCTCATGACTCAACATGTATTTAAAGAACAGTTTCTGTTTAGTATATTGAAGTTTGGCCACCTTCTATTTGTACTTTAACATGACAAATTCTTGCAAAAATGACTTCAATTTACATCAGTAGATTTGGGGTATCTACTGTGTTAAGTATAGGCATTTACTTAAATGCCTTTACCTGGAACTCTAATTCAATAGGTAATTATAGTCTTCAATGACAGAGTTTATAACAGTCATTATAAGCTCTTGCCTCACTTTTTAGAAAAAGTCATATTTATATTTAACCTCTGTTTTATGATTCTCCTGGTAAAATATGATGTTTTAAAGACACTCTCCAAAGCTACAGAGAAAGTACTCATGTATTATATGCTCTTAATTGGTCCAGATAAGGCAATTTACTAGTATTTAAAAGCAACATGTATCACTTTTTTCACTATGACCCAGAGTAAGGAATGTATTTTTACATTCCAACCAATTACACGTGTGTGTATATATATTACATGTATACATAATTCAGAAACCAACTTACCTATACACTAATTTCTGTCCTTTCGTATTAAAAATGAAAAATGCTGCCTTGCCCAGATGCATTAGTTCACAGCCCCATGCTGGACAGCAAACCCATGGCTTGAACCCACAGACAGAAAATAGTTCTCAGCCAAGGGCTGCGCCTCCCAGCCAGGACACCTCGCGTCATAAGCCTTGATGCACAGGGGGGTACGTGTTGTTTAGAACAGTATCTCAAGTTCTTAGACATCTTCCATCATGCCCTCCCCAAGGTCACTGTTATCCGAGCTCATATAATTTCACAAAAACTACACATTCAGAAATAAATAGTAGTTTCTCAGCTGCTTCAAAATAAAAACAGATATATGTGCAAAATGGACATTCACACCATGTTGTTAAATCTAAAATAAGTAATACATTCTTACTGTAATGAGTTCTTACTGTATCTAAATTAAGATGTAATTGTAATTAATTCAACTTTTACTAAATATGCTTGGAGTTGTCACCTGGAAAAGGTCCTGGCCACACACGAATGGATCCATAATTGTCCCTAAGATCCAGAAGGACCCATGGCTGAAAGAGTGACAGGCCTGGGGAAAGACTACTAACAGTGTAGGTTAAAGTCTGGTTCTGCAACTTTGAAAAATGTGCTCCTTTTGACAGTTTTTCTTCTCTGGTAAAGCAGAGAAACTATTTGTTAATGGTACAGGCTATAAACAAGTTTGTTTAATGCCTTGTATATTTTAAAGCCTTTGTTTGTATAAGAAAACAATGCAAAACTATTTTATTTTCACCACAGGTAAGTAATTGTAAATAAAGGAAAAAAAAAAAAAAAAAGACCGATTTGTGAAACAATCTGAAACCAATGAGCCAAAAAAAAAAAAAAAAGAAAAGAAAAGAAAATTCCTGGAGCCCTTAGGAAACCACCGTTCTTTTGGGATTCTGGGAAGAAGATGGGATCATTAAAAACAAATCACTTATAAAAATAAAACAATCCTCAAATAAAGATTTGAAGTAAGTGCCCACTCTCTGACCATTTTCACCCTCCGATGAAAGGGAGGGGGTCCCCTACACCGTCTCAGAGTCGCAGCACCCCTCCTTAAGAGCACGAGGATCCAGGATGTCAGTTTTGGGGACCAACCCACCAAACTGCTAGGATTTGGTTCAACAACAGTTGTCTGTTTTTATTGCACTGACTGTCTACCTGGTGGCAGGTACACAAGGAAGAACTAGAAATATAAAGTGTAAAAAAAAAACGGCTCTGCATTACAATACTCTTTCAACAATCATTTTAATACCAACTTGATGGTAAATATAAAGCTTGATTCCCCGGTGCAGCAAAGTTCTCCGTGGACCCACCCCCTCATCTGCAGCCGCAGCCACACCTCTGTGTAGGTGCCCTTGGGTCCCCAAGACTCTTCCACCTGCCGGCCCCCACCCCATCGCCTCAGGATGTCGGCTCCTGGAGGAAAACCTGCTTTAACACCTCCTGCAGAGCCACCGCTGCTGCAGGGAGGACCCATTTCTCCACCGCTCTGTTGTCTCATGAGCGTTAGCAGCTACGACAGTGAGGGGGACTGAGTGATTCGCCCACAGTAGAAATGCTGACAGCAACCTTCCCAGTGACGTGGGGAAGTACGGGTGCATTCCGGAAACGGGAAAAAGGAACAGGCGCCCACAAACTGAGCACTGGCCTTTGGTGGTTCCATGTAAGAACCTGGCGCTTTATCTTCCTTAGGGTTAAAGATGATTTCTGCATTGGAGGAACTGCATCAGTGCCCTGAAAGGGCACGAGAACCAGCTGTTCCTCACGCCTTCTGACCTAGCGAGGAGTTAAATGATCACCCCAATTCCAGCAGCACCTCCTCCTCGCCTGCTGTTCTGACAGGCATCCGTAACCTCTGCTCTGACGCTCAGGGGGTCTCCTCCTTCACGCAGCCAAGTGGAAACACTAATAGTAGATTTTTATGAGGCAGATCCTAAGGAACTGTAAAAGGCACCTCTGTTTACGGAGAGGGAGACCATCTGATTGAAAAAAGATCACCATATGTGATTGCACTATTTTTACTACTGAATAAGCCTAACTCCCACGTCCCGTCATCACACGTCAGCACCAGCTCCCTATTCTCACTGGTAACTCTGCTCGAGCTATTTCAGTAAGACTAAATATATGACCATGACGTAATATGAAAAGTGCACCCAACATCCATAACCACATACACGTTCTCTTCTAAATGATGGTCCTAGTGTTCACTACTAAGTCAGCTAAATAAGCCTACCTTTGTAGGTAACACATTTTAACCTGTAAATTACATCTTTCATATTTCCAGATCTACGTCTTTCAAGAAGTTAAGCTCCGCAATATATGCCAAAAAATGATAGTCTAGACTAGTAATATTTCAACCTGAACAATACGGTCTGAAATAAGTGGAGGGAAAAAAAAAAAAAAAAAAGAGCGAGACAGTCAACTCTCTCCTAATGAATTTGAAGACTGTGATTAACAAGTTCTAGAAAAATGTAAAATTACTCAGCTTGTCCAGAAAGAGAAACTCAACTAGACTAACTTGAGAAGACTGAGAAAGTAACCAGGGAATAACACAGAATTACTTTTTTAAGGTTAAAGGCCAAGACGGTCTTATCATCAGATTCTTACCAATTCTGAAGAATAAACATTTCTCCTAAACTGTCCCAGAGCACAAGCTAACACAAAAGGTGTTCTAAATAATTTTTAAAAGCTGCTACAACCCTGCTATCAAAATGTGACCAAACGGGCAGAAAAATCAACACTACTTAAAAATCTCCCAAAGGAATATAGATTTAACAATCCACACCCAGAGGTACATTCCAAGACTAGAAAACCATACCCAATGAGGGTGTAAAGTCAGTCTGCAAAGATATTTCAGGATTGGTGGTGGTGGTTTAGTCCCTAAGTTATGTCTGACTCTTGAGACCCCTTGGACTAAAGCCCGGCAGGCTCCTCTATCCATGGGATTTCCCAGACAAGAATATTAGAGTGGTTTGCCATTTCCCTCTCCCAGGGATCTTCCCTACCTAGAAATCAAACCCATGTCTCCTGCATTGCAGGTAGATTCTTTACTGCTGAGCCACCAGGGAAGCCCATTTTCCAATATTAGAAAACATGTTATTATCATCTGTAATAGGATACAGGATGGGTGTGAGGGGGAAGGTAATTTAAATAATGTTCAAAATGTACTTGATTAAAATATCTATCTTTAGTGTAAACAAAAAAGCAAAACAAAAACACATCAATGATAAATAAAACAGGTTACACGTCATCATATTAACCAAGTGGTATTCTGATACACATCCCAAAACAGAGAAACTAGCCAATAACCTGTGATCACTTCCTTTCAGAAGCCTTCCCTGACCTGCTGCCTCAGGTCCCGGTCTGTGCCCCCAGCACAGAGTTCTCAGCCCCTAGGCATCGTTCACCATGGGATATTGAGACCTTGTGTACGCACTTGCTTTTTCATTAAAGCGATTTCTTGTTCAACAGAGTACATAGGTGCTTAGACCAGTAGACCCTCAACACATATTTGTTCAATAAATGAATCACTATTGCAGTATTTACTATAGCATTTATGTTAACAATTACTTGGGGACAGTTTTACATGTAAAACCATAAGGGACTAGTTAAAGAACTATGATATTTCCATACAACGGAATGTTGGGCAGCCATTTAAAATACTTTTTGAAATACTTATTGAAAGAAAAAAACGCGCAAAGTATATTATGTAAAAACACACTGTGTCACGCGGATGTATGTGTATATACACACATACACAATTTCTGTAAATAGGCTCAAATATAATGATTATCTGAGGGTAGTACATTAATAGTTTTAATGTTATTTCTATTTTCTTCAATTAATAAATTACCTATATAAACATTTTAATATAAAATATTATCTAAATTTAGTAAAAACTAAAAATCCTAATACACGTATGCATGCTACTAAGTTGCTTCAGTCATGTCTGACTCTTCATGACCCTACCCTATGGACCATTACTTCCGTGGTGGCTCAGACAGTAAAGCGTCCGCCTGCAATGCAGGAGACATGGGTTCAATCCTTAGGTCTGGAAGATCCCCTGGAGCCAGAAATGACAACCCACTCTAGTATTCTTGCTTGGAAAATCCCATGGATGGAGGAGCCTGGTAGGCTACAGTCCATGGGGTAGCAAAGAGTTGGATACGGCTAAGTGACTTCACTTTCACGGACCATAGCCTGCCAGGCTCTTCTGTCCATGGGATTCTCCAAGCAAGAATACTGGAATAGGTTGCCATGCCCTCCTCCAGGAGATCTTCCCGACCCAGGGATCGAACCCAGGTCGCTTATGTCTCCTGTGTTGGCAGGCGGGTTCTTTACCACTAGTGCCACCTGGGAAGCCCCTAAAACTGTGATTTAAATTATTTAAAGAAAAAAAAAAAGTCCTCTGTCTATAGGTCCTAAATTCCAAATTTCCAGATCATATGAAAGACTCTGGGATAATTTCTAAAACATAAAAACATTAATAGGCTGAATGGTTCGTTTGGTTCAGAATATATTTATTAGCTCCTGTGGGCTAGCACTAAGGACACACAAAGATGAACAGCCCTGCATGAAGGAACTTGGAGAAGTAAACAAGCAACCCCTCTCCATGCGGTGACTGTGTGACCAAGTCCATGGGGAGCTCGGGAGCATGTGAATGCAACCGTCTTGCAAACAGGAAGAATGGTCCTGAAGCACCTTCGTGGAAGAAGCAATACGGATGCTGTTACAAGCAGAGAAGAAAATGAGAATTCCTGTCTGGAGGAGGAGGGAGCTCAGAGAGGGGAGGACGAGGAGGCTGCAGAGGCAAAGACGCAGGAAACGAAGTCAGGAACTCATCGCAGTTTGTAACATAAACCTGGAGACAGCAAGTCTAAAGACGGGATTTGAGAGCCACCTTCTTATGTAACTGGTTGCTAAAACCATACCACGGAGTAGGTGGAAGCAAAAATGTAACTATCCTATGAAGTAATTTGGCCATAAGCATCCAGATCTTTGAGACCAATCTCTGCATTTTAAGATGCTGATTCAAGTACTGATTCTAGACTAAGACAATGAAAGGAGTGGAACAAAGTATCACCGTCGTTTCCACAAAGGAAAAAACATAAATCATCAGTGACACCTAGAATATAGTGGATACTCAATAAATACCTGTGGGTTACTTGAGAAATGGTTTGGTAAACTGTGGCACCTTCGTACAACAGTCTATTATCATAGAACTACTGTATTACAGGCTTCTAGGAAGACCTACTGAATCAGAAACCATAGGAATGGTGTCCCAGGCTGTGTAAATTTTTAAAGCTTTGCCAAATGTTTTAATGGGCCACCTACCCTCCAGTCAAAAATCACTAGTGGGATGAGAGGTAGAGGAAGACAAACCCAAGAAAAAGACCCCCCCAAAAAAGCTGGAAAAATTAGGAGAATCAGAAACAATTTGGCCTCAGAAGTCAAGAGAACAGTATTTCATTGACAAATGAGAAGATGATGCAACTGAGAAAGATGGAAAAAGCTTCCACTGGATTGAGCAGTTAAGAGGTCCCAGTAACGCTTCCTGAAGCCTGGAAGTGGAAAGAGAGGCTGGCTGGCAGAGGGGTGAGAAAGTGATGGGACGGGAGGTGGACAAAATAGGGCAGAACTGTCTTTCAAAGCACTCGGCAAAGAAGACGACAGTGAACTTGAGGTCCAGAGAGAAACACAGTGTAAAGGAAAGTTGTTTGGTTTGACGTGTTTTTCAAGGGTGTTTATAGACTCGAGCTATTGTTGTTTGCACTCTAAGTGATATCTGACTCTTTGCAACCCCATGGACAGTAGCCCTCCAGGCGCCTCTGTCCCTGGGATCTCCGAGCAAAAATACTGGAGTGGGTTGCCACAGACCCAAGGGACGGAACCAATAAAAAGAGAGGAGAGATACAGGCAAGAGTTGTGATGTGGAGGGCAAGGCTCTGAGGAAAGTGGAGGCCAGCCTGGAGTCTAGGTGGAGGGCTGATTTGGAATAGGGAAACACCCAGGGCGATGCTCTGAGGTCAGAGGGAAGACAGGAGAAGGGTGGGTCAGGTGAAAAGTCTGCTGATGAGAAGGAAGTTGGAGGGAGTTCACATCCAAACTTCACAACTGTATTGAGATAACATCTGGCTGCCTAGAAAGAAAACGGAGTTTAGTGATTATGTTACAGCCTCTGGAAAGTGAAACTAAAAGTGAGTCCTGTCCTACCAGGCTCCTCCGTCCATGGGATTTTCCAGGCAAGAGTACTGGAGTGGGCTGCCATTTTCCTTCTGCAGGGGATCTTCCCAACCCGGGGACTGAACCTCGGTCTCTGGCATTGCAGGCAGATGCTTTACCATCTGAGCCACCAGGGAAGCTTAGAGGTCTCAAGGGGTCTTAGAGACTGGTAACAGTTAGACAAAGTTATTGATGGGAGTGGAAGAACTGATCAATTTTAAGGACACATAAAGCATTGGTGAACGCAACTAGGGATCCAAGGATGTAGAAATCCACATTATCCCTCGAGCCCCACTGCAAATGGAGCAGACACAGTGCATTTGTTGTCTAATGCACAGTTATGGGCACCACTCATAGCTGTCTTTAAAGTAATTTTATCTATTCTGTCTTATTTTTTCTTGTGACTTTTTATTTCAAAGGACATTCTGTATTTCAAATGTACAAATATAGATTTGAAAGCCATAAAGAAAGCTATAAATGGAGTAATGCTGGCCAACAAATGCATGTTCAAATATAATCTGATGATACGTAAAAATATCTGGAAACTTAAGAGGCACCAGTTAAGACAATTTTTAAAGAAATCTACTTATCCCTTGGACTGCAAGGAGATCCAACCAGTCCATTCTAAAGGAGATCAGCCCTGGGATTTCTTTTGAAGGAATGATGCTAAAGCTGAAAGTCCAGTACTTTGGCCACCTCATGCAAAGAGCTGACTCATTGGAAAAGACTCTGATGCTGGGAGGGATTGGGGGCAGGAGGAGAAGGGGACGACAGGGGATGAGATGGCTGGATGGCATCACTGACTCAATGGACATGAGTCTGAGTGAACCCCGGGAGTTGGTGATGGACAGGGAGGCCTGGCGTGCTGCGATTCATGGGGTCACAAAGAGTCGGACACGACTGAGCCACTGAACTAACTGACTGACTGATTGACTAACTTATATATTTGAACCTTTAAAAACAAACCAATAATGAAAAATTTTACAGGACAAAAAGCCTAGTTTCTTTGGTAAACGATTTGCAAAGAGAGAGAAACAGAATTGGGAACGGTGCCTATAGATGAAAAAAAAGAAAGATGTATCAAACTACAGAATACGTGGATCTTATTTTCCCTGATTCTAACACAATGTTTAAAAAATTATGACACTGCAGAGAACTGGTAATTTAAACACTGATAGGATAATTGATCTATTAAGGAATTATTTTTCTTTGGCTTCATAAATGTACTATGATTATGTTAAAAAAAAATTCTTTGTTTTTAAGAGCTTATATAACAAAAACGTATCAACAAAATGATGTATCTGAGGTCCTAAAACACACATAGGAGGGGAAGAGCCCAGAGGAGGTAAGGAAACCAGACTGGCTGTCCAGGGGTAAACTCTAAAGCTGGGTGGTAGCTAAACAGAGGTTTATTACACTACTCTATCTGTAATCATTTTTAAACTCACATCATCAAAAGTATAAAAAAGAAACAAAAGAAGGAACTCAGTCTGAAAATAAAATTTAAAAAAAACGAATTACCAAAGTATTTCTCACATATCATTGGTTCAAATAATAATCATAGGCAAGAAATGATATGGAAGTGGGAAATAAATGAAGCTAGGTATCCAAAGGCTGAGCACACAGTAAGCCCTCAATGGAGGTCACGGACTCAGAAATAAACTGCAGCCAACAGGAAATTCAGTAACTTCTGAGTTACCACTAGGAGTCAGGTTTGTACACACCAACGCCGGAAAGGATAATAAAAAAAAAATAAATCATCATTTCTAGAAATGTGATCACCAGTGTTCTTAATTCCTTTCAGTTGGGCAAAGGGAGGGTAAGAACTTGAAGACTGTAAAAGTTTCTAAAACACAACGTTTAAAAAAATAAAAAGAAAAATATAAAACCCGAGGAGCAGAACAACCTATATAGTATACATCTACTTGTATCAAAATATAAAAATGGATGTGTGTATTTTTTAAAAAACGCAGAATTGAAATAGATGATTTTCCTCCCAGTCTATTTTCTAGTACACGTTACAAATAGCAAGCAAATTATCAGCTCTGAATATCTTTTGAAAAACTGAAAGCACTTTTTCTTCTCTAAGTTCTTTTAAAATAAATTACTAATTAGTTCAGTCTATTAAATACTGTCAAAATGTGAGAGTTGATGTAAATTCCAGGGGAAGTGAAAAGGCTTCTCTGGGAAGAGAGCATGAGGAGAGCTACTGTAAAGTAGGACGAAGTATACAGGGAGGCCAGGAGCAGGAGTTACACGTGTTAGTCGCTCAGTCTGACTCTTTGTGACCCCACGGACTGTGGCCCGCCAGGCTCCTCTGTCCATGGGATTCTCCAGGCAAGAATACTGGAGTGAGTAGCCATGCCCTTCTTCGGGGATCTTCCCCATCCAGGGATCAAACCTGGGTCCCTTGCACTGCAGGCAGATTTTTATGGTCTGAGCCGCCCAGGTGTTACATGGCAGAAGGCAATTACGCAGAGTGAGAGGAGAAGGTGGTAAAATATCAAGTAAGGAATCAAGAGTCTAAACTAACATGGGAAGTTACGGTTTTGATGGCTGGACCAAAGATGGTAGCAGTCTATGTGACCCAGAAGCAAATGGCCTGTTGTCACAACTGTCTAGTCACACCTAGCACAATACACACATACGACGGAGTGAGCATTCTATGAACATTCAGGGATCATTCAATCACTTACTACATGAACAAATGAACAGAGAACCTTGAACTGGTCTATGAGGGATGAGCAGTCCTTCTGCGAACATGATAATGAATTTGTAACATGAGACCGAAGGGACGGGGCCTGATTCCAGGAAAGCAGCTTCAAGAGAAGCCAAATAGAACACGACTGACAGGTCAAGGCTGGACACACAGATTCAGAATTAAGAGTCTAGACTTCTTGTTTACTTTAATAGATTCTGGTTTGTGTTTTATCATGTTTGGTTACAAGAGATCACTGGAAGCATTTTGTTCTCATACTATTTCAAATGCATTCCGTAAATAATTCTATAAATAAAACTATTATCAGTGAAAAACGAAAAAACAGTAATATGATGGGTGGGAATAAATGGGAACCAGAAATCAAACAAGAGGTTTGAGTGGAGCCAAACTTCATCAGTTCATGAGTAGATGGTTTTCAACTGGGATGGATTTTGCTTTCGATTCATACTTATAACCCTGGGGATTTGAGCAATGACTTTATGGAGTTAGTATGAGAATCCTAAGTTTAAGATTAGTGGTTCAGATCAGTAGGTATTATGGAATTCGAGATTTTTGTGGACATGTGTGCATATTTTTTAAATGATGCTGCAATTTCTGCATAAATTTTTGTGAAAAAAGTGATGGGAAATTAATATAGGTGGTTACCTCGGAGTAAGAGATAAAAAGCAAGGGCAGGAAAATGGGGAAATGCTCATTTTTTAAGTTGTATATGTTTCTGTGCTACTTAACTTTTTAAATTAAGTTTGTTACTTATATTGAAGATGTATTATTCATTGAAATATAAATGTGTATAAAAATATATGTATATATGCATAAATATGGGTAGTCAAATCAAAAATAAAGCTTGAATGCCTCAATTCTCTAAAAGTATATGTGCTTATTTACTTATATGTTTAAAAACTACATATACTACTTATGTGTGTACGTATATACACACGTATCTGAACGTACACATACGAATATATAGGCATACTTGTGGATTCTTTTTTTCAATATTCTCACTTCAACTCAGTATTACTCCATTCTTTCAAACTATTTGATACCTGTTTCCTCCCAAATTGGGGTTATTTGAACATTTACTAATCACTCCAGGTGGTGCAGCAGTAAAGAATCCGCCTGCCAATGCAGGAGATTCAAAAGATGCAGGTTAGACCCCTGAGTCGAGAAGATCCCCTGAAGAAGCAAATGGCAACCCACTGTAGTATTCCTGCCTGAGAATTCCATGGACAGAGGAGCCTGGTGGGCTACAGTCCATGGGCTTGTAAAGAGTCAGACACAACTGAACAACTGAACATCAGCAGCAGCAATAATATCTTATAAATATTACAATCCACTATTCTTTTGGCTTTTTTATTTTTGGGGGCCATACTGCAAAGCTTACAGGACCCTAGTGCCCTGACCAGGGATGGAACCCAGGTCCCACGCAGCGGAAGCATGGCATCTTAGCCACCAGACTACCAGGGAAGTCCCAGATCCACCATTCTTCACCTTTTAATTTATCTAATTCAACGGGTTGGTCAAAAATATGCAGGTCAGTTAAGAAGTCTGTTTTTTCAACCTAAAACAGTCCTATTTGCATCTCTCCCAAAGGGTAATTCCCCAACCAGCAAGAATCAGAGATAAAAAGCTATGAAAAATTCTAAGTAGGTGGTGGAGGGGAATGAAGTAAGGTGAAAACAAAGTCTAACAGGTTTAGTCACCAAGCACAGATGTGATCTTCATGGTGGGAATCACAGTCAAAATAAACTAAAACACCCTCTCGTTCTGTTGTTCATCAAGACCCAGGGGCCACTGCGAAGTACTAATGGCACGTGACCCTGTCCCTGTCACAGCAGGCACCTCATTCTACTGCGAGCAATTCTTGCGTAAGGTCTGGTTCCTTACCACCCGGTGGGGCCCACCAGGACAGGGGCCAGGCAGGTGCTAATCACTGAGTCCCCACACCCTGCTGGACACCCAGCAAATAGTCTTGACACTTTTATCAGGTAAATGCTGTTAAGTCCTACCATTCTATACGGTATCAGGAAAGAATTAAAATTTGGTAACAAGAAAAACAGACCTAAAAAAAAAAAAACCCAAAGCTTAAATTAACTACATCTGTAAACAATCCTTATCCTGCATTCTGTTCTGCTGCTGCTGCTGCTAAGTCGCTTCAGTTGTGTCCGACTCTGTGCGACCCCAGAGACGGCAGCCCACCAGGCTCCCCCGTCCCTGGCATTCTCCAGGCAAGAACACTGGAGTGGGTTACCATTTCCTTCTCCAATGCATGAAAGTGAAAAGTGAAAGTGAAGTCGCTCAGTCGTGTCCAACTCTTAGCGACCCCATGGACTGCAGCCTACCAGGCTCCTCTGTCCATGGGATTTTCCAGGCAAGGGTACTGGAGTAGGGTGCCATTGCCTTCTCGGGCATTCTGTTCTATAAGTTAATAAATGGCCTAGAATAAAAGTTCCCAAACTTTTCATAGTTTCGCAGAGGAAAATAGCAGTAGAAAAAATATATAGCGTATAACCATTTCCACTTATTAATATTCTATGCTAAGATTAGTGATTTGGCTCATTACAAATACAAAATGAAAAGAAGTGCAGAAATGTATAGCTGGTCACAGGTGTGGACCAGAGTACTAATGGTCAACCATAGCTTCTTATTACTGGCCAAGACATGCAAAAGTGTAGTGAAAGTATTAAGCCACTCAGTCATGTACTACTCTTTGCAACCCCATGGACTCTAGCCCACCAGGCTCCTCTGTCCATGGAATTTCCCAGGCAAGAATACTTGAGTGGGTTTCCATTCTTCTCCAGGGGATCTTCCTGACTGAGAGATCGAACGTAGGTCTCCTTCATTGCAGGTGGGTTTTCTACCATCTAAGCCACCAGGGAAGTGGAGTGAGTAGCTATTCTCTTCTCCAGGGGATCTTCCTGACCCAGAGACTGAACTGGGGTCTCCTGCATTGCAGGCAGATTCTTTACCTTTTGAGCCACAAAGGAAGCGCCAAAGTCCCTAAAAGGACTTCCAGAAACGACTAACACTTAGAAAAGGCATCATTAAATCTTCTGATTACATTATGTTAAATTATATTTTAGGAAAATAAATTCTTTGGGAACCATTCACATTACTGTTTGAGTCTATTAGCCTAAATAATCAAATAACAGTTCGTTTAATTTTGTATACATGTGCAAGAGCATGTGTATGATGAATGTCTGTTTGTACCATATAGAGTGTACATGCATCTATTTGTTTGAAATGTAACCACCACACCATTAGACGTAAACATGAATATGTCCTCTATTTATTTGTCTTCACCATTATCTAGTAATAACAGTTCATGAGCAATAATGATATAGCATTGGACCCTTAGAACAGTTAAGTGGTTATGAACAAACTTTTATGTATGATAAATTTTACAACATATAAAATTCCTCATCTGCATCTTTAAAAACAATCATTAAAAAAAAAAAAAGACCCCATATACTTTAAACAGTCATCACAATTGAAACAATGAACTAATATCATTTTTTTCCGCAAAGGAAGTACTTGGCCACCTCCCACACTGTCAAGGACTCTGGCCAAAAATAACAGTAATTAGGCTTGTAACCTCATATGTATGGATCTGATCTAGTCCAGCCAAAAATAGCTGTGGTTGTGTATCAACTGTAGGCATTTGTTTCAGAGGCTGTGTCATACAGGCCAAGTCAGGCAAATTACAGTGAAAGCACACTGGAATATAATTGAACTTGAGAAAAATTCACGCTCTTTCAGTGTGATTGAAAGTTCTTTTCAATAATATTGTAGCACATGAGGGTACCCAGGATACCATTAACTGTTTCTTAAAGTCCCTAAAATATATGTTAAACAAACCAGCAAAATAGAATAAACACACGCATGCATTTTTAAAAAACTGAGTGGAGGAACCACAAGTTACCTGTCTGGAGCCATCATTAGAATCCCTCCTCCTGGAAACCTTCCTCCAAGAGGAGGGGTGGCACTGCCTTTGGGGGTGCCCACCTGCCGCTCACCCACCCCCAGCGTGGCTTCAAACTCTTGGGGTTACTTCTGAGAACCGCTTCCCTCACACCTGGCTGGGATGCCCTCACCCTCCTTCTGACCCTACTGGGGAGAAATCTACCAGTAACAGCTAAAACATAAATGCTTGTCCTGTGCAGACACCGTCCTGAAGACTCGATGTGGACCCACTCACTCAACCCTCCCCCAAAACCCACCCAGGAGGGAGGAGCCGCCCATGACCTCCACTCAGCAGAGAAGCAAACCACGGCTCCTGGAAGCAAATGCAGTGCTAACATGGAGAAACCTGTCTGCCGGGTTTCAACCCAGGCATGTGGCCTCCCGAATGTGAACTTAATGCTACGCTATATTACTATTCCACATCATTTAAAAGGCTGTTCCGCCCAAGCCGGCAACTCCTCCTCTCTCGTGTTTGAGCTTAAGTGTCATGTGCTCTCAAAGCCTTTCCTGATCCCCACTGGGGCCGCCACGGTGTGTGCCCACGCACGCTGGCTCCTCTGGCATTGAGAGCATGCACACACGTGTGTGGAAGGTTACTGCTTTCAGGCCTGGGTCACGTGCTAAAATCATAAACGCCACATGAACATCTATCCTGGCCACCGACGTCCTGGCCCACAGTACTCATCTGTGTTGTCATTGCTGTTCAGTCGCTAAGTCAGTCGTGTCTGACTCTTTGCAGCCCCATGGACCACAGCGCTCCAGGCTCCTCTGTCCCTGGGATTCTCCAGGCTAGAATACTGGAGTGGGTTGCCATGCCCTCCTCCAGGGGATCTTCCCGACCCCAGGGATTGAACTTGCCTCTCCTGCACTGGCAGGTGGATTCTTTACTACTGAGCCACCAGGGAAGCCCCTATTTATCCATTCCTCCCCAATTTTTCGTGACCAAGCTTAAATCCCAACTCTCGGAAAACTTCTATACATAAATCCAGAAAAGCTGTTTTTCTTACCTTTCTGGGCATCCCACAGAACTTCACCTATCCAAACCACTGGATGGAATGCAGTATCTATTTAAGGGTATTTAACTTCATCCCCTTTGCCCACTGTTGCTTGTCGCCTCACTTATTTCTCCAGTTCTCCACTTTGCATGAGCTTCTTTACCATCTCTGAGAATTTTAAGCTACCTGATGGGTGAATCTCCCATCTTCCTTAGTGGTAGGAAAATAAACTCTGCAGCACAAGTGCAACCCTTGAAACACAGCACGTGTCCTCCAAACGTGGCTGAACTCACACCTGTCAGAGCTAGTGACCAGACAAAACATCTCGATGACCTTACTCAGGCCCACTTGGCACGGCGACTCAGGGTGGAAAATGGAGCTGAAAATGTCTTTTCCCAAGAGAAAAGGAAACAGTCAAGAACTGATCTAACCGATCAGCAGAACTGGAGTGGGGATATCGAGGAGGGGAGGGGGCGCAGACACAAAGCCCCACAAAGCTCTCAGGAGAGCAGCCTCTCACCCCTTTGTCTCCTTTTGGGCACCAGGCTTCACAACAACGACAGGCCGTGGCTCTGGCTCAAAGATGAATTTCCATTCTCCACACTTAGATACACCCAATTTCAGCAACATCGTTTCATGGGGGTTAAAGGGTTCATCATCACAGCTGAGGTCATGGGCATTAGAATCGTGTAATATCACATGTACATTGCAACTACAAGCCAGCAATTCCACTCACTACTATTAACAGAAGATCAGTAAATTACACTCATGGTGATCTTAGTAGAATAGCATCATTAAACAGCCTGCTGGAGTTACTTGCTGTGGAAAGAGAGAAATTCCATCGGGTGTGCCTCAATGCTCTGCTACAGAGAGGGCCTGGAATGCTCCATCCCTACTGCTTGTTCAATTTAGGGTGTATACCAATACCACTCTTGGGGTGCACTGCTTGGAAGAATCTGTAAACTTCCCACTTGGGACTGAAAAGCAAGATCCTCGCTTGCTGTCCCAAGAATTGACTTTGCAAGCGGCTGCGCTTGGACACAGACCTGGGCGGGAACAGGCGCCCAGGAAAAAGCAGGGGCGCACCCTGTCCGTGAAGCACAGCAAATCATTCTGGGTCCCAGATTCATGGTTCCCAATGTTCACGAAGGTCGAGGACAGCCCGTCAGTCCTAACTTTGCTGAGAAACATGCCAGAGTCCCAGGCACGGCCAGGCAGGCCCTGAGGTTCACTGGGCTGGTGGGCAGCCTGCCCTGCGTCCACTCCTCAGACCTTCACTGTCCTTTCACTCTTCTAAGTCAAGAGTGCAAGATTCCAGTAAACCCTAAGCCCCCGGCTCTCCCTCTGAAAACCTGCCCAGACCGCCAATCTCCGCTCCTGGTCCTGGCCCGCCTCTCCCACCCAGACCTCCCACCCAGGCCTGCGCCTCCGCGGCTCTCAGCCCCTCCCTGCTGGACCCCACGCACAGCCACACCTGCCATGGGAGCCAGCCCGCTCCCTCGCCTCATTCTCACCTACGGCATCTACTTGCATCCTTAACACACTGCAGCGACCTGACGTCCACTTGTTTGATGCATGTCTGTATGTCTCTAGCTGTGATTTTTGGCCAGGGGTGATTCTGCTCTTCAAAGGGTATCTGACAATATCTGGAGACACTTCTGGTTGTCACAGGGGAAGGGAGGGCTTGGCATCCACTGGGTGTAGGCCAGGGATGCTGCTAAACATCCCACAACACACAGGACAGCCCTGCCAACAAGGAGTTACCTGCCCAAAACGTCAATAGTGCCAAGACTGAGAAACTCTGCTTTGTGGGGTTTGTGCTGTTTTAGGCATTAAGTCATGTCTGACTCTTGTGACCTCCAGGTTCACAGACTGCAGCCCTGCAGGTTCCTCCGTCCATGGGATTCTCCAGGCAAGAATACTAGAGTAGGCTACCATTTCCTCCTCCAGGGGGTCTTCCTGACCCAGGGATCGAACCCACGTCTCCCGCACTGCAGGCGGATTCTTTTGCACTGAGCCACCTGGGAAGCCCCAAACTCTGCTTTAAAATGATCCATATTTGAATGGACATCTGAAAAAGGTTCAATATTACTTTAACCATATTCTCTATTCCTCTTTTATCCTAGTAATTATTTCCAAATGGAGCAATAAAACATAATTTGGATCACAACCTTATATTTTAACATAATGAATGGCAGTACATGACAGCAAGAACTATTGCCATGGGTGTGAAGGGAACCAGCCTTCACATCTGCACTAGAACTAAAGGACTCACATGTATTCTGTTGTCAAATGTGGGAAAAAAAAATTGAGGCAAGAAGAGGTGCAACTTCTGCCATCACTTGGCTAAGATGTAAAAAAGCTGGGATTCCATCTCAGGAAACCCGGAAGGAAAGCTTTTCACACTATGCCCGGCTAGAGTTTAACATGCAAAACAGAGTGGTGGCCAAAACCTGTCATGGGTTCAAATCCTGGTCTATCTCTTATCTCTGTGACATTAAATTACCCTCTAGACCTCAGTTTCCTCATCCATAAAATGGGGGTGTAGGGAGGGAGGGAAAAAAAAACACAGCACCTCCCTTACAAAAGTGTGTGAGATTCAGAAAAGACATGAGGGTAAATGTTTAGAATACTATTTTAGCTTATAGTTAACATTCCCATGGAATTCTCCAGGCCAGAATACTGGAGTGGGTAGCCTTTCCCTTCTCTAAGGGATCTTCCCAACCCAGGGATCGAACCCAGGTCTCCTGTACTGCAGGCAGATTCTTGGGTCACATGGGACGCCCAAGAATTACCTGTTTTTATCTAACCATATGCAAATATTTCACACCTCATCACCCTTTCACTTGCATGAGTAATCAAGAAAACTGATTTTGGTCTCCTGTTGAATGGGTATACCTGGGAATTAATTTAAAAACTAAGAAAAATAATGAAAAATATCAACTCCATCAACATCTATACCTAGTAATTTATAAACTTTTATGCCTTTAAATATTTTATTTAAGAAGTAAGGAAATTATTCTTAATATATAATATTTCAAACACAAAAGAAGTAGGTTTTAGTAAGCCAAATAAATTTTCTTATCACTTAAGAAAGTTTTAAATATATATACAATCTCTTCTTTTATTGAAAAATTTCCAAAATGCCTTAATGTGAAACGATAGTTTCCAAGGAAATTCAGTAATAAATTTGTACATTTTACAAATCTTTACAGTAGTACTATGTACCACTATGTATGATACCATGTCTAGATTTTACTTAACATTACCTTTATTTAAAAAAAAAAAAAGACTTGGTTTAGCATTTCTTTCATGGGTTAAATTAGGCAATTAGTTATCCTTAAAAATAAGCTGTAATAAGCAGTTAATGACTGTAACAGCCATACAACCCACCTAAACCATTTCTGACTCAACTACTATAAAACAATCATTCAGATTTCATCAGAAGACTGAGATGTCAAATAAGTTTCTTTATATTTGGTAAGTTTAACATCTTATATGACTTCCTCAAGAGAAACATATTTCGATGTAGAAATATTTTAAACAGCAGCTCAGAGTTTCAGCTAAAATTACCAATCACATTTGTTGTTAAACAAAGGCGTTATCCACAATGATAGCCACAAGAAAACAAAAGACCAAAATAGTCATCATATTTAATCTACCACTGACGTCAAGAGAACAAACCAACAAGACCCCCCCAAATGATGCTACTACAAACTCGTTAACAAGAATTTTCTGTTTGACATAAAACTATTTCCAATAAAACCTATTAACAGCCATGACAAAATTCCTAACATTCACCTAAGACACAAGCAGGTTTATCTATAAAGCACACAGCTGATCTTCCTCTACCTATTACGTAGGAAAATCCTTACAACTTTCATTGTTCCGTGTTCTCGTATGCTCCGGCTACACGGCTCTGTAACACCCGTATGCTCATGACCCCAGGTTAGTGACACAGTCATTTCTGGCTCCAGTCTCACCTACCCTGTTAGATCTTTCTGAGTGTATTATTCCCAGCTTCGTTTATTCGACTTGCTGTTTTGTCATGCATCTATACGCAAACATGCCGACTGAAGTGAGTCGGTTTCTTGTAACAAGAGCGTACATTTGGTTTAATCTGTTTCAACTCTTTTCATCGAATCTCGAGTGGAAGAAATCAGGAAGGGTAGGAATACATACAACATTACAATCCATTCACTTCACATAGAGAATCCACAGGCGCTTCCACGAACATGTCTGTCACCCCCAGGGGTCTCTGCACAGTCACGTTACCAGGCATGACAGGTCAGCCGGCCCCCCGTGATCTGAGCCACCTGGGCCCCCCGCCCCGCACGTCACATGCAGGAGCAGCTCTGAGAAGGAACTGCTCGCTCAGGCTGCGGTCCTAGGAGTCCTCCCCCACTACCTCTCCATGGCAACGCAGCTACAGAAAAGCCAGTCCACCTCTTACGCAAATGAAAAAGAGGCCACAAATGTCAGCAGTCACAACATCCACCTCTTCCCTCCCTGCTTAATTTCCTTCTTAAAGTAACAGCGGAGCATTCTTGTCATTCCGTAGTTTCAGAACACCTTCCACCATTCCATAGATGGGAGAGTAGTTTAGGAAAATCAGAGTTAAAAAAAAAAATCCATCTGTATGACCACTTACATAACGTAACTGAGAATCCAAAGAGGGGTGTGATGGGCTGAGGTTCATTTACCGAGGCAGGATCTCACTGTGTCCCCTTTGTATTTGGGCACCCTAGTGTTTGAGAGAAGAATCCTTTATGATACTAACCATCCTGCAATTTGGCTTTCTTAGAGAGAGCCAGAGAAAGAGGAGCAGGGAGGCCACCCATCACGGTTACCAGGAAACACTCAGCATCAACACACACCCTTTCCTCTGCAAGTTGGCTTCTTTAGAAAAAAGCAAGGCTCGCTTTTACTTTTTAGACCAGTCAATTATCTATTAATAATGCTACAGAATGGAGAAGTTGAACAGATTATCCTTCAGCTGTCATCAGGTTCAGCTTATATTGCAATTGAACAAGTTTCCTTTTATAAATATATTTTTTAAAAATATATAATGGCTAATTTACACTTCATATGGCTACAGATTGGAGAACAGAAGCAATTTTTGTCCACAGAACCTTGACTAACAGCATCGGATAAATTTAAAAATGCCTTTATCTTTAAACATATGTTTTAATCCATGAGATGCAACAAAGCATCAAATTCTGTAAACTGTCATTTGACACGTGACCATCTATTAATGAGAATTCTGACTGAATTCGCAGGGAGCAAGCTCCCACGGG
Source organism: Ovis aries (assembly GCF_016772045.2). Classification (NCBI taxonomy): domain Eukaryota; kingdom Metazoa; phylum Chordata; class Mammalia; order Artiodactyla; family Bovidae; genus Ovis; species Ovis aries. Next base: position 43,560,418 of record NC_056073.1, read on the forward strand.
TGGTTGATGAACAACATAACTGTGGATGTGGTTGTCTTAATATCCTCTAAAAGACATATTTTCCAAGGGAAAGCAAATTAGAATCCAGAACACTTACATTACCTAAAAGACAATAGCAAAAAATGGTAAATATACCCAGGTGTGTGGACACACTTCCTGTCTCATGAAAAATGCAGCTTTAAAAGTTTCATTAATTACTCAGCATTTATCAAACACCTACCAGTGTGCTGGGCAACCTAAGTTTGGGAACAAATGTGAAGAAAAGAGACGCTGATATTTAAGACAAAACCTAAATGATGTGGAAAGAACTGCATCTGGTACAGCCAGGGGAACGCACAACTCGAACAAAGGCCCGGAGGCAGAGGAGCCGCTGCAGGCCAGCACGTGGGTAAGGCCTGACACACGGTGCTCGTACAAGGTAGCTACTAGATTGATAAATGAAAAATTACACGTGATCTGTGTGCACATGAAGGGCAACAAGGACGAAGGTCCAACAGCTGAGCATCAGCTATGGTTACGGAGCGATGAGATGAGGCACTGTCACAAAACACCATTCTGGGCTGGTAGTTGCTCTCCCTCAACTGGCCCAGCCCAGGGATGTGAGAATTGGACCATAATGAAAGCTGAGCACCAAAGGATTGATGCTTTTAAACTGTGGTGTTGGAGAAGACTCTTAAGAGTCCGTTGAACTGGAAGGAGATCCAACCAGTCCATCCTAAAGGAAATCAATCCTGAATATTCTTTGGAAGGACTGATGCTGAAGCTGAAACTCCAATACTTTGGCCACCTGATGTGAAGAGCTGACTCACTGGAAAAGACCCTGATGTTGGGCAAGACTGAAGGCAGGAGAAGGAGATGACAGAGGATGAGAAGGTTGGATGGCATCACCAGCTCGATGGACATGAGTTTGAGCAGGCTCCAGGAGCTGGTGATGTTCAGGGAAGCCTGGCGTGCTGCAGTCCATGGGGTTGCAAAGAGCTGGACGTGACTGACCTGAACTGAGGTTTCTGGAGGATTCCCCAGGGCGAAGCTATCAGAAAGATGGATGAGTCCACAGCAGAAGTGGAGTCAAGAGGTTCTGGGAAAAGCATGAAGCTGGAAACAGTACATCAAGTCAGTTGAACCACAGGCAGGTAGGCATCCAGCCTTTCTGAAGTTCACGTGTAAAAGAGGAGGATGTGGCTGCAGAAGTAGGCAAGGTCAGGAAGGAATAAAAGCCACAAAAAGGATCTGAGCCTTTATCCTGAGGTACATGGTAACAGTACAGGATTTCAGAGATCGTGTGATACCAGATTAAAAATTACTCAAGTGATCCCTCAAATTGCTTTTGGATCTATAGTGAGAATTCCTCCCCCAGGAAAAAGAAAATTTAAAAAACCTATGAGATAAGCACATTAGGAATGACTAAGAATCTCAATGAAATAGCTGTTAAGCACACAGAGAATAAGCTACCTTAAAGAGAGGTGCTGAATGAAACTATCTTTCTCAAAGCCTTGAACAGGTCAACCCAGTGTGAACCAGATCATCAGACTTACGTCAAGAGACCAGCAATCTGTCAGCAAGGCCACCACCTCTAAGCAGCTGTATGAACCTGGGATGCCTGCCCAAGTGGGGGAGTCACCCCACAAAACTGGGGGATCCACCTCCAATCTCTAGGTTCCATTCCATAATACAGTATCCCCACAGAAGCTCTTTATTCGCTAGATTTTATAGGCTAGAGCCACATTTTGTTCATTTTTATAACCTTAACATCTAACAAAATATTTGCTCCGTCAGAAATGCCCCAAAATATTTTGAACAAAGAATCTTCAGGTTCTTTTCAGCTATTAAGAGCAATGACTAGAATTTTATTTGGGAATCAACTTCAAAAGAGCCAGCCAACTCAAAAGTTGGCCTAAAATGCAATTTACGTCACCAATTGTTTCCTTCCACCTTTTTTTCTTTTTTTTGACTATCTGCATGCCACTAAACACAGGACTGGGAGAATGCTATTTTCAAAAACTAAAGTTTTCAGACTTACTTGTAAGAACTTTATAAACACAGGGAACATAAATTTTATATGTTTTCCAAATCACCAGCAATACTGACAACTAGCAAATGCTCCCAGACCAAAACCCTCTACTTTATAGCAGCATTTTGGTTTTAAATGATCTTCTTTCTCAAACCTACACATTCAGCTTCTAGATTGTATAAAAAATGGGTAAAAGAACATACCCAGAAATCTCAGAGATGTGGAGGCATTTTAAAAACAGATGTAACAGCAGTGAGAATACATCTGAACATCTGGATTTCTGCCTTCTCACACTACAGAGGGGCTTTCTTGGTAGCTCAGCTGGTAAAGCATCTGCCTGAAATACAGGACACCCCACTTCAATTCCTGGGTCAGGAAGCTCTCCTGGAAAGATGTGATGACCCAACATTTAGGCCTCAGGGGTTTATTAACTCATGCCCTAATATTCTTCACGTTTTACAACCATTGTGTGATGATTATTGACTGTTAGGAGGGATTTTGAAGAAATATCAACTCCCCTCCCATCCTACAAAAATACATTTCATACTAACCATTCTAATCCACTAAGAAAAGGTAACTGAGATGATGTTTTAAAATCAGTTATGTCTGAGATTGTAGGGTATGCACATTAACCTCAAGACCATCTTCTAGACAATACTCACAAGCGAAACTCCCAGAATGGGGACAAAGGTAAGCATGAACTTGCTTTTAAGTTCCGAGGCTAGTGACTCCTCACCATTTTGAGGGTGAGGACCTCTGTTTAAAAAAAATTCTGAAGCCCTCCCAGGGATCATGGATATAGGTTTACTCCCTGATTGATTTAGGAATCTTATTGATGATAAAAGTATATAAAAGCAACTTTCAAGCGGATCTGTATTTCGCTAGTCACGATACTATCTATACCACTGATCTAAGTAAAATAAAGGAGCTCCAAAACATATTAAATGACTGAAAGATCACCACACCAAGTCAGTTTTATCTCAGTAATAAAATGACAGTGTGACATCAGAAAAATCTATTCCTACAACTCACTACAATTCCATATGGAAAAATATCACTATAGAAGTCAAAACAAAGTAATAAAAATTGTATACCAATTCCCATCAAAATGCCCAGAAAGTTATAATTAGAAGATAATTTCTGAAACTATGTAAATAAGATCCACAAGAAGCTAACTGCAACTACTCTATTTAACTGCAGACTACCGAAACCATTACTATCAATGTCAGAATTTAATCAGTGGTACTATTTAATACTTTAACTAGAGATCCTGGACAACTCGATAAAATAAGAAAGGAAATTTTAAAGAGGCATGAAAATTGTAAAGGAAGAAACAAGATCATTTATTTGTAGCTGATATGACAATCTAATAAGGAAAACTAAGAAAATCAACTGAACCGTAAGAATGAGTAAAAATTCAGTAAAGTGTGTGTGCGGTCAGTCGGGTCTGACTCTCTGCGGCCCGGTGGAGTATACAGCTCGCCAGGCTCCTCTGTCCATGGGACTCTCCAGGCAAGAACGCTGGATTGGGTTACCATTTCCTACTCCAGGGGATCTTCCCGACCCAGAGATCGAACCTGCATCTCTTGTGAATCCTGCACTGGCAGGTGGATTCTTTACCACCGCACTACCTGGGAAGCCCTAAAGTAGCCATATATAGAGCCAACTCACAAAAGCAGATAGTTTTACTGTACTTTTAAATGTACCGCAAGCAAAACCAAAACCAGAACACATGGACAGATAAGGTAAATGCGGCAAGATGTTAACTATGTGAGTTTAAGGTCAGGAAACACGAGTATCAGTTAAGACTATCACATTCCTTTAGCCTAAGGCTCCATATAACATGGGAAGTAAAGTCAAGATATGTCCTTCCTCCTCAAACCTTCTCCTGTTGCCCAGTTACCCTCCTGGCAGTTTATTTATCCTGTTTCACCACCAAATAAATCTGAGGGCGTTTAAGCTTATTTTCTGCTCTGTATTCTGTACTGTGGCTCTTCATTAACTCATCACTCTAGATCTCAGCTTTTGTTCCAACTTTTGTACCCGATGGAGGTTAAATCTACTCTGGACCCTAAAACGGCCCAGAGGCTTTCTAGCGCAATACACATCTCTGTTTATTAAACTGCTGAGCAATGAAATGTAAAACAAAAGAACCAACTGTTACGTCATCCTTGCCTTGAGTAGTCCATGAAGCTCGGTCCCCTTAAATGATGTACTGAGACCTCCACGTCTCACTGCATTGACATTATAAATAGCACTTGCGGCTTCACTGGATCCCTGTCTTGGGTACCTGTTTATCTATATCATTGTGCTCGCTTTGGGCTTAACTTACTTTGTGAGCAGGTTGGTGCTTTTTGACCATGATGATGAAATCTCATGCGTCAAAACCACAATGCTGGCTGGAAGAATTCAACTCATACCTTGCAATTTGCTAACTCAGAAAATATTCTAGCTCAGAAGCCAAACACTCAACCAGAAGAATGAATGATTTCTTCTCTCCTAGACTGGGTATTTGGTGAGAGGAAGACATAAAATGCCTGCATTGTATCATCTGGTTTGTGGCAACTCCTTGGATCAAGCACAGAGGTTTTCTAGTTTAAATATAAGCTATGAAAGATAACAAAATCAGTCAGATAATAAATTAGTTTAAAAAATTAGTAAGAATAATTTTAATTGAAGAATTGTTTTCTTTCCATAGATTCCCCAATGAGGAATAGCCCCTTGTGACTTTTGGTTTGCAACATAAATTACAATTTTAATTCTATAATAATTTAGGTAATTGTTTCATATTATACTTTTCCACCAAGCAAAAAACGCTACAAGAAGAGGAACCTTGCCCATCTAGTTTTGCACTGAAGTCTGACTCCTCGGCATGAAGACATTCAATCTTCATGGAAGAGTGGGTGACATGAGATCAAACTGAAGCAAACAACAGTTAAGTTTCTAAAACAGGTATTTAAAATACAAAGTACTTTTATTAAAAGTATTACAGGATAAATATAAAAATGAATATTACAATCCTGAATCAGCTTCTCAAATGCTCAGAGTTTTCAATGAACAAGAAGCAAGACATTTTTGATCAAATAATATGCTATGCCATCAAATCGCATCAAGTTGAAAAGTGAAAAAAAGGTTCCACGATAATGATTAGATTAAATGGAAATAAACCAAGCATACAGCAGCAAGAGCATGTGAATTATGACAGAGTAGTATCATGCAATGTCATACAGTCATTCGAAACACAGTCTAAGAGGAACGCGAATGACACTGAGAAATACTAGTGACAGATACTATTAAAGGGGAGCACCAGAAGATAAGCACCGCATGATCCCAACTGTGCTTTATAATGTGTACATATGTAATTATATGTGCATATGCAGATACATGCAAAGGTACACATGTATAGTCTACACACATGTATACACATACATATATGAAATATGTCAGGTTGTCACTCGTTATTTCTGGATGACACAGTGATGAGTGACTATAATTTGCGTGGATTTTTCAAATTTTCTGCAATAAACATATCAACAAAAAAAAAATTTTTTTTTTTTTTTTTTGGTAAATCTGCTACAGAAGGAAAGAGAAAGATGGACCTGAATTTCCACAGCATAAACATAGGTTTCAATCTAATTACTGACCCAGTCATCAGGCAAATGTGTGAACCGAACATAATACTCTAACATGCCCCACACTGCATCACAGCTGACTGAAGGAGCTCAGATCAAAGTTACCTGAATGCAGAGCAGACACTTTATATACCTGCTGCTGAGAGCCGAGCGCTAGCGTTTCAAAGCTACTAGCTCACGAATGAAGCGACTTAGCAGCAGCAGCTTTCAGGTAGGGGCTTCCCTGGTAGCTCAGCTGGTAAAAAATCTGCCTGCAATGCAGGAGAGCTGGGTTCGATCCCTGGGTTGGGAAGATTCCCTGGAGAAGGGAATGGCTACCCACTCCAGTATTCTGGCCTGGAGAATCCCCATGAACAGAGGAGCCTGGTGGGCTACACTCCATGGGGTCACCAAGAGTCAGATTAAGCACAGCACAGCTTTCAAGTATAGTAGACTCTTCCTGCAATGCCGGGAAAAGATATATCTTTTTTTTTCTCTGATTTTAACAAGATATATCTCTTATTTTTAATGGCAAATGATGAAAATGTATACATTTTCTCTCCTTCTGTTATCCTACTTGTAAGCCTCTTTATTTAAAAAAATTACCCTAAATAATCACGACCCATGCAAATATCTGTCACAGTAGTTCTTATTTTAGAGAAGAATGAGACACCACCACATAATAGAGTTGTGCATGTTTATTCTTTGGGTCTTAGGTCATCTCTTGTTTTGTTTGGGGTTTGACAAAACTGGGAAAGGAAGAGAGGCGTTTTATTTTCTCTCCCACCACACCCTGACGCCAGCAGCATGTAACCCACATACCTGTCCTCCTGGTACCAACAGGCTCGTTTCAGTTCAGATGTGGAGTCAATTCTGCTCTTGCCAGGTTTTGTTACAGGTCAACAATTTCCCCCAAGGGCCTGAGAACCTTTCTATTGCTCTTCTGCAACAAGACTCGCAGGATCTATTTATATTTTCCTGATTTATCCAAACACTTGGGTTAGTTTATAATTAAGAACAAGACCTGCTAGAACTAACACCCAAAAGAGATGTCCTTTTCATTATAGGGGACTGGAATGCAAAAGTAGGAAGTCAAGAAATACCTGGAGTAACAGGGAAATTTGGCCTTGGAGTACAGAATGAAGCAGGGCAAAGGCTAACAGAGTTTTGCCAAGTGAACAAACACACTCTTCCAACACCACAAGAGAAGATTCTACACATGGACATCACCAGATGGTCAACATCAAAATCAGACTGATTATATTCTTTGCAGCCAAAGATGGAAAAGTACTATATAGTCAGCAAAAACAAGACCAGGAGCTGACTGTGGCTCAGATCATGAACTCCTTATTGCCAAATTCAGACTTAAATTGAAGAAAGTAGGGAAAACCACTAGACCATTCAGGTATGACCTAAATCAAATCCCTTATGATTATACAGTGGAGTCTGGCAAACAGACTCAGGGATTAGATCTAACAGACAGAGTGCCTGAAGAACTATGGACTGAAGTTCGTGACATTGAATAGGAGGCAGGGATCAAGACCGTCCCCAAGGAAAAGAAATACAAAAAGGCAAAACGGTTGTCTGAGGGGGCCTTACAAATAGCTGCAAATAGAAGAAAAGCGAAAGGAAAAGGAAAAAGGAAAGATATACCAATTTGAATGCAGAGTTCCAAAGAAAAGCAAGGCGAGATAAGAAACCCTTCCTCGGCGATCAATGCAAAGAAATACAGGAAAACAATAGAATGGGAAAGTCTAGAGATCTCTTCAAGAAAATTAGACATACCAAGGGAACATTTCATGCAAAGATGGGCTCAATAAAGGACAGAAATGGTATGGACCTAACAGAAGCAGAAGATATTAAGAAGAGGTGGCAAGAATACACAGAAGAACTGTACAAAAAGATCTTCACGACCCAGATAATCACGATGGTGTGATCACCAACCTAGAGACAGATATCCTGGAAAGTGAAGTCAAATGGGCCTTAGGAAGCATCACTAAGAACAAAGTTAGGGGAGGCAATGGAATTCCAGTTGAGCTATTGCAAATCCTAAAAGATGAGGCCGTGAAAGTGTTGCACTCAATAGGCCAGCAAATTTGGAAAAGCCAACAGTGGCCACGGGACTGGAAAAGGTGAGTTTTCATTCCAATCCCAAAGTTAGGCAATGCCAAAGAATGCTCAAACTACCGCACAATTGCACTCATCTCAGTTCAGTTTTCAGTTGCTCAGTCATGTCCGACTCTTTGCGACCCCATGAATCGCAGCACGCCAGGCCTCCCTGTCCATCACCAACTCCTGGGGTTCACTCAGACTCATGTCTGTCGAGTCAGTGATGCCATCCAGCCATCTCATCCTCGGTCATCCCCTTCTCTTCCTGCCTCCAATCCCTCCCAGCATCAGAGTCTTTTCCAATGAGTCAACTCTTCGCATGAGGTGGCCAAAGTATTGGAGTTTCAGCTTTAGCATCATTCCTTCCAAAGAAATCCCAGGGCTAATCTCCTTCAGAATGGACTGGTTGGATCTCCTTGCAGTCCAAGGGACTCTCAAGAGTCTTCTCCAACACCACAGTTCAAAAGCATCAGTTCTTCGGTGTTCAGCCTTCACAGTCCAACTCTCACATCCATACATGACCACTGGAAAACCATAGCCTTGACTAGATGGACCTTTGTTGGCAAAGTAATGTCTCTGCTTTTGAATATGCTATCTAGGTTGGTCATAACTTTCCTTCCAAGGAGTAAGAGTCTTTTAATTTCATGGCTGCAGTCACCATCTGCAGTGATTCTGGAGCCCCCAAAAATAAAGTCTGACACTGTTTCCACTGTTTCCCCATCTATTTGCCATGAAGTGATGGGACCAGATGCCATGATCTTAGTTTACTCAATGTTGAGCTCTAAGTCAACTTTTTCACTCTCCTCTTTCACTTTCATCAAGAGGCTTTTTAGTTCCCCTTCACTTTCTGCCATAAGGGTGGTGTCATCTGCATATCTGAGGTGATTGATATTTCTCTGCCAATCTTGATTCCAGCTTGTGCTTCTTCCACTCCAGCATTTCTCATGATGTACTGTGCGTATAAGTTAAATAAGCAGGGTGACAATATACAGCCTTTAAGTACTCCTTTTCCTATTTGGAACCAGTCTGTTGTTCCATGTCCAGTTCTAACTGTTGCTTCCTGACCTGCATATAGGTTTCTCAAGAGGCAGGTCAGGTGGTCTGGTATTCCCATCTCTTTCAGAATTTTCCACAGTTTGATTGTGATCCACACAGTCAAAGGCTTTGGCATAGTCAATAAAGCAGAAATAGATGTTTTTCTGGAAATTTCTTGCTTTTCCAGTGATCCAGCAGATGTTGGCAATTTGATCTCTGATTCCTCTGCCTTTTGTAAAACCAGTTTGAACATCTGTAAGTTCATGGTTCACATATTGCTGAAGCCTGGCTTGGAGAATTTTGATCACCAAAAAAGCAAGAGAGTTCCAGAAAAACATCTATTTCTGCTTTATTGACTATGCCAAAGCCTTTGACTGTGTGGATCAATATAAACTGTCGGAAATTCTGAAAGAGACAGGAACACCAGACCATCTGACCTGCCTCTTGAGAAATCTATATGCAGGCCAGGAAGCAGCAGTTAGAACTGGACATGGAACAACAGACCGGTTCCAAATAGGAAAAGGAGTACATCAAGGCTGTATATGGTCACCCTGCTTATTAAACTTATATGCACAGTACATCATGAGAAACGCTGGGCTGGAAGAAACACAAGCTGGAATCAAGACTGGCGGAGAAATATCAATCACCTCAGATATGCAGATGACACCACCCTTATGGCAGAAAGTGAAGAAGAACTAAAAAGCCTCTTGATGAAAGTGAAAGAGGAGAGTGAAAAAGTTGGCTTGAGGCTCAACATTCAGAAAATGAAGATCGTGGCATCTGGTCCCATCACTTCATGGGAAATAGATGGGGAAACAGTGACAGACTTTATTTTTGGGGACTCCAAAATCACTGCAGATGGTGACTGCAGCCATGAAATTCAAAGATGCTTGCTCCTTGGAAGAAAAGTTATGACCAACCTAGAGAGCATATTCAAAAGCAGAGACATTACTTTGCCAACAAAGGTCCATCTAGTCAAGGCTATGGTTTTCCAGTGGTAATGTATGGATGTGAGATTTGGACTGTGAAGAAAGCTGAGCGCCAAAGAATTGATGCTTTTGAACTGTGGTATTGGAGAAGACTCTTGAGAGTCCCTTGGACTGCAAGGAGATCCAACCAGTCCATCCTAAAGGAGATCAGCCCTGGGTGTTCATTGGAAGGACTGATGTTGAAGCTGAAACTTCAATCCTTCGGCCACCTGATGCAAAGAACTAACTCCTTGGAAAAGACCCTGATGCTGGGAAAGATTGAAGGCAGGAGGAAAAGGGGATGACAGAGGATGAGATGGCTGGGTGGCATCACCGACTCAATGGACATGAGTTTGAATAAACTCCAGAAGTTGGTGATGGACAGGGAGGCCTGGCATGCTGCAGTCCATGGGGTTGCAAAGGGTCGGACTCGAATGAACAAGTGAGCTGAACTGACGATAATTAAGAATGTTTTCCCGTAATAATCTTCTTTTTTTCCAGAGCTTATAACACATTTCTATGCTATTTTTCTTATTTTTACCCTCAGTAAACTTTATCTTCTAATTCGACCAGGAGAAAAATCCCACTTCTCTTCTTTTTAAACAAACCATAAAATGATCTCAGGACCTCTCAATGTTTAAAGGGTAGCAAGTAAAATTTGACTAGGCCTGCCAGAGAAAAGTCCAACACACACACAGAAAACCTGGCACATCAGAAAGTATAAAATTATAAGAATTTTATATTTCTTCTTAGGCAAATCAATACTCTGAAACACTACATACTTGAGAAAAATATCCTTTTAGGTTTTCCCCAAAATGGGTATGTGAATTAAAGCAGTTGCACAGAAAGTCTTGTAATCTAGGGGAAAATCACAGCTTTAAAGTATTACAGGCACGTGGCCCAGGTTACAGGAAGGGTATATCTCTTCCAACAGTGAAAATCAGATTATTTTAAATAGCACTTTTTTGTTTAATTTTTTTTAATTATGAAAGTACGGTTAACATATTTACAGGAGACTTGGAAAACACAGAACAAAGTTATATACGGTTCCACTATGTATTACAATTATTTTTAAGTAGATAAATTAAGATTTTTTTTAGTTGGAGTTTCAATATCAAACTCTCAAAAATTACTGGAATGAAAAGAGAGAAAAGTAGGATACAGTAGGCCTGAAAAGTACTATAAACCAAGTCAACATAATTAAGATTTATACAATGTTCACACAACAGCAGGATACAAATTGTATTCAAGTTCCCTTGTCTAGAAACCAGGAGACAGTGGACATATCCAGGGGCATAGAGCAAGGTGCAAAGATTTCAGGGTCTTTTCTCTCATCACTGTGAAATTACGTTAGAAATCGATACCGAAAGATATTAATTTCTCATTTTGATACTAACTTCTTATTCTGCTGTAATCATCCTCTGTGTTTTTCAGTCTTTTAACTTTATTGAGGCTCTCAACAGCTAAGTCAAAGGTCTCTCTTGGATGACACACTACACTTGAAAATACGTTATTTTTAAATATTGCATTTAACGTGAAAATCTCCATCTCTTAGTCCAAGGAATGACTGTTCAAGGATTTGTTCCAAGTCTTCATGTAACATTTCCTCATCATTTTGCATGGTTTTTAACAACTGTTGGGTCAACTAAATTTCTAGCTAACAAGTAGTTACCTAATCTTAATCTGGTGAAAGAAGATCCCTAGGTTTCATTTTAGGACAAGAAAAGGAAGTTGAGGCATCAGCGCGCCCTGGGAACAGTAAGGGTTTTGTTTATAGACAAACCGAGGCTCCGTTTGGGCTGGGCTGCCCACCAGCTGCCTGAGACCAGGCAAGCAACGCCACTCTAAGCCCCACACCCAGCTTTTCCACCAAAGACAAAACGAAACAAAAAGCCCAAAATTAAACAGCAGCATCTGCCTCAAGAGAGGAGTTTTAATTCCCAAAAGAGATAACAGATGTAACATACCAGATACCAGGGGGAAGAGTCAATGGATGTCAGGTCCTGTTCCTTTCTTCATAAATACACATTTTTTAAACTATCAAATAACCTTACATGCATAAGGGTCAGACAAACTTGAAACTAACTGATGTACCACGGCAGCACATTTAGAACATTACTTTTTTTACTGGGGTATAATGAGACCCCAGTGCGATTCCTGGGTCAGGAAGATCTGATGGAGAAGGGATAGGCTACCCACTCCAGTATTCTTGGGCTTCCCTTGTGGCTCAGCTGGTAAAGAATCCGCCTGCAATGTGGGAGATCTGGGTTTGGTCCCTGGGTTGGGAAGATCCCCTGGAGAAGGGAAAAGGCTACCCACTCCAGTATTCTGGCCTGGAGAATTCCATAGACTGTAGAGTCCATGGGATTGCAAAGAGCTGGACACAACTAAGCAACTTTCACTTTCACTTTTTCATAATTGCTTTATAATTTTGTACAACGGAATGTATACATATATTCCCTCGACCTTAGCCCTATTTTCCACCCCCTACACCATCCCAGCCATCTAGGTCACCGAAGAACACAGAGCTGAGCTCCCTACGTGGAACATTAACTATTTTAAAGGACGTATAAGGAAGTTAAAATGTATTCATAAAAGACCTTATAGACTACATCATGCTATACACAGCCATCCCTTTAATTAACGTGTGCTCCTGATCACACATTTCATTACTCACACCAGTGTCCTCATCGTGAAATAAAACCTAAAGGCAAAGAATAACTCAACACATTCACAGTCTGGACAGACACGCTGTGGTTCTGTTACCATCAGAAGACAGCTCTTTACGCATCTAAGGCCTGCACAGTTGGAAGGGAGAGCTTTCAAACATGCTCGAGGCCCAGAGGCCAGAGTGGCTGGACAGCCTCCAGGGCTGGGCAGGCTGACCACACGGCCTCCCGCAGCGGAAAGTCCCCACTGGGCGTCTAAACTCATTCTGAAACCAGGGGGCAGTTCCTCCTACGACTCATCTGGGCGAGTTTCTAGAAAAGGACAGTTTGCAGAGAGCCACAGAGGTTCTCTCCTGAGCAGCTAGAGTATAATTATGGGCGAGGGTAGTGATGGAGAGAGCGCATGCGCTCAGGAAGGGTGAGGAGGGCTGAAAACAGCCACCGCAAATCCCGACCCTCTGAGGAGCTGACTGCAGAAACACCGGCTCACACCTGCCCCACCACCTCCCTTCCTGCCGGGAAAGCAAACAAACAAAAATGGTAACAGTTTGTGTGTTCATGTGTAAAGTGTAACTAGATTCGTTTCCTTTCCTCTGGAGATACAGAGCATGGCTCAGTGTGAATGTGCATATATTTACACTTTTATATTTTACCTAAAGATTATATCATACGCACACCGTAAAGACAAAAATGGAAGAACCATAATATTTTTGAATGGCCGCTCACTGCAGGGGAAGGAAGGACACACATGAGAGCTGGAATTCTCTGACAGTCGCTTACTTTCTAGATTATGCTGATGAACCACTTAAATATTTTACATAATTACAAAAGAAAAAGTTGAAACAAAACCATCTCTAAAATTCAAAAACAAAGTGACAGATGAATTTCAGGATGTACTGAGTCGTGGCCTAACCATCCAAAGGGGAACAAGGGACACTAAAACACAACACTTTGATGACATAACCCTAGTGATCTGCACGCTAAGGAAAAATGAAAATGCAGAAAAAACACAAGGCACTGATAGTGCTGTTGGCGTTAATCTGAAACCTATGTCAAGGCTGTATATTCTCACCCTGCTTACTTAATTTATATGCAGAGTACATCATGAGAAACGCCGGGTTGGAAGAAGCACAAGCTGGAATCAAGATTGCCGGAATATGCGGATGAGACCACCCTTATGGCAGAAAGCATCTCGATGAAAGTGAAAGAGGAGAGTGGAAAAGCTGGCTTAAAGCTCAACATTCAGAAAACTAAGATCATGGCATCTGGTCCCATAACTTCATGGCAAATAGATGAGAAAACAGTGGAAAGAGTGGCTGACTTTATTTTGGGAAGCTCCCAAATCACTGCAGATGGTGACTGCAGTCATGAAATTAAAAGACTCTTGCTCCTTCGAAGAAAAGTTATGACCAACCTGCTGCTGCTGCTAAGTTGCTTCAGTTATGTCCAACTCTGTGCGACCCCATAGACGATAGCCCACCAGGCTCCATCATCCTGGGATTCTCAAGGCAAGAACAGTGGAGGGGGTTGCCATTTCCTTCTCCAATGCATGAAAGTGAAAACCAAAGTGGCTCAGTCATGTCCAGCTCTTCACGACCCCATAGACCACAGCCTACCAGGCTCCTCTGTCCATGGGATTTTTCCAGGCAAGAGTACTGGAGTGGGTCGCCATTGCCTTCTCCCATGACCAACCCTGGAGAAGGAAACGGTAACCCACTCACTACTCTTGCCTGGAGAATCCCACGGGTGGAGGACAGCATATTAAAAAGCAGAGACATTCCTTTGCCAACAAAGGTCTGTCTAGTCAAAGCTATGGTTTTTCTGGTAGTCATGTATGGATGTGAGAGTTGGACTGTGAAGAAGGCTGAACACCGAAGAATTGATGCTTTTGAACTGTGGTATTGGAGAAGACTCTTGAGAGTCCCTTGGACTGCAAGGAGATCCAACCAGTCCATCCTAAAAGAAATCAGTCCTGAATACTCATTGGAAGAACTGATGCTGAAGCAGAAACTCCAATACCCTGGCCACCTAATGTGAAGAACCGACTCATTTGAAAAGACCCTGATGCTGGGAAAGACTGAAGGCAGGAGGAGAAGGGGACAACAGAGGATGAGCTGGCTGGATGGCATCACCGACTCAATGGACATGAGTTTGAGTGAACTCTAGGAGTTGGTGATGGACTGGGAGGCCTGGCGTGCTGCATTCCATGGGGTCACAAAGAGTCGGGCAAAACAGAGCGACTAAACTGAACTGAACTGATCTTGGTATATCGTGGGACAAAGCAAGTTCGTGATTCCTCCACTGCAGGAGTCACTGAAAATCAGGTTTGTGCCTGTGAGAGGAAGCAGACACGTAAGATCAAAGAGGACAAAACCCTGCAGTCCTGAAGTGTGTCTTGAGCAATATTCATGTATTTGTCGTGTACACACACAGAGAATCTACCAAGGACAAATACAGTCCCTCTGTATTTGGGATGGACGGCCAAGCCAGCAGTGAGAACGCGCCCGGCACCCAGACTGCGGCCCCCAGAGACGCCACCTCCTGCCGCATCTGGGCGTCATCAGCAGAGCATCTCCACAGTCCGGGTGCCAGGCATGTTCACGCTGCAGCTGTGACCATGGGTCCCAAAGACTGCTGCAGCCCAAGAGCACACAGCCTGTTGGACGAAGCACGTGGCCCAGCCTGGCCAGAGGATGTGAGGGGCAGGCACTCGGCAAGGCTGAGCGAGCGGGAGGGACAGACGGGCACACCCTGATGGCCAGGACCAGCAGCTCCTCCAGAAGGGAAAAGTGGAAGAAGGGAGGAGGTGATTCAGATTCAACCAGTACCTTCCCCGCTCGCTGTGCCAGCTCCTTGGGTGAGTTACAGCACTTCATCTGAGGATGCTAAGGCTTATCTACCTCACGGAGATGAAGCGAGGAAAACGAGATTCTAAGCCTGACAGTGTTTCCTGAAGACAGGGCTGCTCCCCGGGCTGGGGGACCAGCTGCCCTGCGTTCAGGGCAGACGCTGGGGTCACTGCTGGGATAGGTTAGGGGCAAGAGACCCTGGCGGAGCTGGGAGACGGGAGGCATCAGGTTTCCCAGGAGCCCCCAGGCCTGACCTACACCCGACACCAGGGAGCCCACCACACCCAGCAACACTGTTCATGAGCACACCCCTGAGAAGGACTGAGTTCACATCCTCATTTAAGGGCACAAACCAGGTCATCCAATTCCAGCCTTCTCATTAGAATAGTTACACATTAAAAGTCTCACGGAAGAAATGTTCCCTCATTACATAATAAAAATTGTTCAAATCCCAAATAGGGCATGCTAGAAAAAGGCAGTTTATTCAATAAAACTACTTTGCGCTATACTTTGCCAGGCAAGTATACACGTTTTAATTATATAACCCCAAATTTAATTTGTTTTTAAATAACCTTTGAACCATCTGTAAATCATATATATATATTTTTTCTTTCCTACATACAAATAGTATTTCTTACCAGAGGGAGCAGACAGAAAATTATCTTCTTTGACTACGTGTGTTGATTTTTTAACAGAGAACTGGGTGAAGTTTATATACTCGGATTTTTATTAATCTACAGTCAGGGAAAGAGAAGCAATTCAGGCCGAACAACCAGCACACTGGTCTGTGAGAAGCCTTACACCCTGCCCCCAACACAGAAAGTGAGCATGGTCACCCCACAGCTGCCCTAGGACCTTAAATACCACTGGCTCCTCTTCCCCAGGGTGATGACCACCCCCACCCCTCAACCAGGAGAATCTGAGGGGGCAGGGCTGCTCACGGCGAAGGGTGTGTCAAAATCACCTTCAACCTGAAATACACATGGATTCCATCATAATGAATAGCATTAACCCCCAACTTCCATACACCGAAAAGATGCCTGTTCCAAGGGTGCTCCTATTACGTGCTAATCTAAACCCCACAATGAATGTTATGGTTATAGATGGCTTTGAGAGACCACTCTCCCCTTCGCCTACACACACCTTTTCTTAATAATCTCACCTCTCCCACCCTCCTTTGGACAACCGGGAGTTTAGCTGTACGCTCAAATTCAGTCTTACCACACTCAGCGGATGGCTATCATCCTTTTCACTGACATTCCTGTTACCATGCAGTTAGCAGAAAGGAGGCATCATACAAAGACTTCAAGGCTTGATTCTGGTTTAGAGTGACTAGGGCTGAGAAAAGAATACAGAAATGTCCCCAAGCAGGGAGCTATGCTCAACAATTTGCAATAACCTGTAAGGGAAAAGAATTGCTGTTCAAATAATCGTAGCAAGGAGAAAAATCTGTTTCTGACTTCCAGAGTTCTTCAACTCAACTAGAAAGACATTTTGAACAATAATCATTCTGCTTTGCACCCTGCACATTGATTTTCTGAGCGAAGAGTGTCTCCAGGTTCTATTAACAACAGATTCATATGCATGTTTTGAAATATGCTGTAAATCACAGAGAACATCTTGATGACTAAGGGAAAAAAAGGTAGGAACTTTTGGAGGGGTGGCAGACATTTCCGGTTGGAAGGAGGCCAAGAGCTGTTTGTAGAAAAAGGAAGTACTGGAAATATAAGCCACTTCTTCCAAGTACTAAATGGTCATTCAATGTCTGGGTGACAAAGTTCAGAAAAATACGATCATAATTCTGTCTTCAAGCACATTTTCATTCCCACATGGAAAGGAGTGGGAAGACGTGGACTCTTGGGCCTCTGCAGCATGCTGTTCTCAAGAACGGTGTTGACATGCCTTCCACGGCCAGTCACAGGCTCTGCAGCCCACCTGGCTCACTTCTGGATGTTGAGCCACTCAGGATTCACGACTTTTGAAAGGGAACAAATAACTGCCCCCAAAAGGAGTGACTGCTTAACAGAGAGCCTGGGAAAGGCTTAGAACATCCATGGGTACAACAGCTGGTTAGAAAACGAAGGCTATACTGTTGTTGCTCAATCATTCAATGTCCAACCGTGTGTGACCCCATGGACTGAAGCCCACCAGGCTCCCCTGTCCATGGGATTTCCCAGGCAAGAGTACTGGAGTGGGGCTGCCATTTCTGCTAAATGGGAAGGTAAGTGGGTGCAGGGATAAATTCACAGCATCTCTGCGAATCCTCCCGCCTCGCCCCGCTACATGAACCTCAAGTCCCCAGATGCTAAAAAGCAATAAGAGTACAACGAACCCAAACAAGGGTCTGAAACTCTTTCCCGGCTGGCTCACCAAGACAACTCGGTTTACCCTGGCTGCAGGTAACAGGGCAGCGAGTTAAAATGCTGCCTCCTTGGTGCATCTGCAGGAGTGAGGCGGCAGCCAGTGTGGACCTAAAGCGCCATGAACTTAGAGATGGAGACAGCCGCAAACACGGCCCTCAGACCTGCCCCCTAAGGCAGAGTGAGGGGAGCGCGGCCTCTGCGACAGATGGAGAAGAGGTCAGCGGAGACGGCCTGGGTCTCTGACAATTCCAGCCACAGCCGGAGTGACCGGGGCAGGTTACACCACCGCCCGGGGCTGTAGGAGCCAACCCCCGCCCAGCCAAGTGCCCACATGGAGAGGGTACCCTCCTGACTCTCCAGGGGGGTCTCCCCAAACAAGGCTTGTTTACCCAACGGCAACTCTCTGAATGGCAACTCTCTGACGCCTCTGACAACCATCTTGGCAAAGTGCCTCCGATCATTTAAAACTGCACAGGCATCCGGGTCCATCCCCGGGCGAGGGGCATACTGTACACAGCACATCCCCAAACTTGAATTATATCAGACATACACAGATTTCACAGGCACTCAGAATTATGTTACTGTTATACTACAATGGCATTTACCCGTCACTGCAAAAAGTACAGTGTCTTACGCACTTAGACGCGTGGCAGCAGTTAGATGGGGGTGAGCCTCGGGGAAGACAGACTGCGACGCTACCTCCAGTCTCTGCTCGGCCACTCCATTTCCGCGAGCCTCTGGTTTCTCCCTCCTTTGCGCCTTGGTTTTCCTCTTTCTCAGATGGGGACAAGCAAGTACAATTAGCTACACGAATTTTTCGGAGGACTGAACGAGGTAATGAGATTAGGACAGGCTGAGAAATACAGTAAGAACTCAATAAATGTTGGCCACCATCCATAATAATGTATGCAAAATATCATTACCATACAGCTAATTTTCTAACTACTACTCAAGTTAAGAATATCAAAGAGTTTGAAAGCACATTTTAAAAAATTTAACACAATCTACCAGTTTACAAAAATCTACAAAAGTAGTTCAGATATTCAGAACAAACAAGGTAAAATTTCTCTAGTTTCTATATGGCTAAAATTACTATTTTTTAAATCTTTTCCCAGTGAATTCTGGGTAATTTAAATTACATCTAATTTCATCTCTTGGGTCAGTGTTTCACAAAAGATGCTTAACATTCTTTTGCAAATCATATTCATTTATGAACAGAAACATCAAGCATTAGTGGGTTGCCATTCCCTTCTCCAGGGGATCTTCCCAACGCAGGGATCAAAACTGAGGTCTCCTGCCTTGCAGGCAGATTCTTCACCATCTGAGCCACCAGGGAAGATCCCAAGAATACAATTAATTACTGGATTTCAAACTGGTAGAATGTAAAGCATGGCTTCCTGATATCTGTAAATGTTACAATCAAATTTTATTAGGGATGCTTCCTGCGCCACTACACTATGGAAAGCATTTAATAGGCATGTACCTTAAAAATCATAACGAATGTTTAATTGTTGTTTGAGAGGTTATGAAAAGGTTGCTTACATGCTATGAACACACCCTCTGAGGCTCTTAGTGGGTCAGCCTCCACTGACCATGGGGCACACTTCCTTTCCAAGTGTTAACTCAGCATGAATTTACTGAAGAAGCCAAGGAGCTAGCCCCACGCCCTGCCCGGTGTACAACCCCAGGGGGTGCCATCCCCGCTGACTTTTGTAGTTGGTAGCACAGTATCCCCAGGCCACCTTTTCACTCTGACGGCACCCTGAAAAATGCACCCAACTCATAACACGTTAAAGGAAGTATACAAGCCACACATACATCCCCCTTGACATGTCAACCGATTCAAACATGCCCCACCTTCCTTCCAGATCAACAGAACCTGTCAGGAGCCAATTCTAATGTGGAGTAAATCTGCTCCTTCTACCGGGCAATTCAGGGGACCTCGAGGGGCCAAGCTGCATGTCTGAGATGGATGACGGATCTATTTGGGTCCACATAAACATATTCACACAATCTAACTTCTAACCAAGAGTGTACACACACACACACACACACACACACACACACACGCCCAGGGGACGACCAGGGTGAGGCCTGAGATGCATGCGCCCAGTGCCACACTATGTCTCGTCACCTTGGTGACCTCTCTAGTCTAGCTCCTGACAACTCGACTGAATCGCTGCAGAAGCCCTATGACCAGAGAACAAATGCTCTGCAGACGCTGACCGGCAAGCATCAGAGCCGAGACTCCAGAAGGGCTGCAGAACAGGTACATGGCGGGCCCGGTCTGCTTGGGGGCGGTCGTGGGTGTGCACAGGAAAACTGCCATCTCCACTGGCTGCAGTCAAAGGTGTGTGGTCTGAGGGGTGCTAGCTCGCGGGGGGCTCAAGTTTCTAGAGATACACTTTGGCGCCGCAACCGAGGCCCTCATTCAAATGCCACAGTTTCAAAGTTCAACTGAGAATCTTTTTGTTCGGAAGTTCAAATATATTTTCCCTTGGAGAAACATTATGCATCTTGGTTGGTGTGTTGACCAGCTCATAAAAAAGAGTCCATAAACTTAGGGTGATAATAAGAAGGAAAAAAAACTGAGAAACACTGATCGTGCCTAAAGAGCAGCTGCTGCTAAGTCACTTCAGTCGTGTCCGACTCTGTGCAACCCCATAGACGGCAGGCCACCAGGCTCCCCCGTCCCCGGGATTCTCCAGGCAAGAGTAGAGTTACAAGGAAAACCAAAAAAATCTTACTTAACAAGTTCTCATCTAAACTCGAGAGGAACAAGTTCTCATCTAAACTCGAGAGGCACGTCTAGTTGGTCTGGTCTCTCTTCCCTGTTGGGAGGTATCAATAAAACTGTTACTAGCTAGCCATTGGTATAAACACCTAAACTACTAAATAAAAACTATCAAAATCAAACCTTAAACTATCTTTGAACTATTCAACATTAATCTCAAGGCGTATTTTCAGCTACTCTGTTAATAGTATGCCTATGTAACACTTAAATTTAGTAGGTATATTCAAACACTTTCCCCAAAAATATTCAAAACATGTCTAAACTGAACATTTTTCAGGTTTCTAAGACAACCTTAAACATATTCAAACTGCAGATTCAGTCTTACTTGTCTACCCTGACACTGAAATATTTACACTTTGCATACAGCAACCCTGCTTGCTGCCTTCTTTCTACCCATAGATGAGACATCAAATGCAGGGGTCTCAGTGCACCTCCTTCTTGTCCCGATTACGACCCTACTTGTCACTTGAGTCATATTACAAGACAGTTAAAGTGTGACGTGTCTGCTAAGATATCCTTTAATCTTCAAAGATTTAAATCACATAAGCTTTCTGCCAAGCAAACAGTTATAAAATTGAGTGTTTCTAGCTACATAAAGAGCATTAAACAATGAGGATACTGAATGTATTACTACTACCTTTTCCCAGTTTTCCTAGTTCCCCCACCCCCTGCCTTGGGAAAAACAAAATCGCGTGTTACAGTCCCCAAAATCTATGGGTAGTTTAAGCCATGGCCAGCATTTGGTAAGCTATATAAATACATTTCTTTCTTCATGAAAGAAGGCAAGAATCAGATCAACGAGCCTTCGTTACATGGTAGGGCTAGACTCTTAAGAGAAAATGATTTAAATTTTTTCTTGTAAGAGAATTTAACTTCTGTGAACATCATAAAAGATTTGCACCACCTGGTGGAAAAGCAAAGATTCAAACATGTTATATCTCTTTATTACAGAGCGTTTCTTAGGTGCTCTTGGATCAAAGGCCCCAATTTCAGGACTCCGATGAAAGCCATGGGGGTCCTCTCCCCTCTGAAAGCAGGCAGGTGCACGCCTGCTCACAGCAGGGGCAGATTCAAACACACGACCAAGAAGCACGTGCAACATCCCCCGCTTCCGGCAGGAGGAAACGTCCACCTTTCTTTTTGCTTGTACTTCCTCTTAGCTGCTGGGCATCTAGAGCCTCACCCCAGGCCGGGGAATCCACCATTCCACAAGGGCCAGGCACTGCCCTCCCCGACCCTGGATGCAGGGTGAGTGCCCTGCATGGCCACCTCATCACGCTGCCCCTCGCTGTGACCTGCACACACAGCTTCCAACCTGTGTTTTAACCACAGGCATCCACTTGTACGAAGGGATTACATGAGCTATTCGATGTCCTTCCAGTGAATTCCTTCACTGACTGAGAGCCTGCTTCTCTTCTTTGCAGTCAGGAACCTTGACTGTAAGTCTGCTCCTACTTTATTATAAGCCTCAGCCAGCGCCGTCCCCACCCCTACAATCAACCAGTCCCATGGCCTTCTTATCAACTTGGAGCCAATGGGAAAAACAAGGCCCGAAGAGCTACTGGAAGTGAAGATAAGAGAGTGACCAGTCACAAAACGCAAGAGTATGCTGGCTGGAACTGAAGCGAGATTCCTAAAACCCATCCCAAAACAGGTTCGTTCACCGGGGCAGACGCCATATCCTTCTAGCTGGCATTTGAGGCAACAGGCATAATTTCAATCAAAGGTGACTGGCAAGGATCTAATTAAAGAAAACTGGTTTAAAAAATAAAGCTAGGTGGTAGAGAAACAAAAATCAATGCCCACCTGTCTTTAATCAACAACGCAAAGATTTGTGCCCTCTTCCCATTACAGGTGTCACATGACAACGTACACATGACTCCAATCTGAAAAAGGCAACCCTGAATTTCAAAATAATCTCAGAACGTTTTCAGTTGAAGTAGAAATATACAAGTTTAAATCCATTTAGTTTAGATAAACGCACAACAAAGACCCGGAAATGATAAGTAATCTATCCAAAGACACAACTCTTGTTTCCAGGAAGAGTTAGGACCAAAGGTAAAAATGTTTATTCCAGGTGCCAGTTACCTTGCCAACTGTATTACACAGGTATGGGTGCTAAGTCGCTTCAGTGATGTCCGACTCTTTGCAACCCTATGGACTGTAGCTCACCCGGTTCCTCTGTCCATGGAATTCTCCAGGCAATAATGCTGGAGTGGGTTGCCATGCCCTTCTCCAGGGGATCCTCCCTACCCAGGGGTTGAACCTGCATCTCTTTATGTGTCCTGTGTCGGCAAGCACGTTCTTTACCGCTAGTGCCACTTGAGAAGCCCGTGTTACATATGGCATCTATTTTAATCCTCATCAATACCTGTGATGGATATATCATACTCATTTTGTAATGCAAAGAATGAAGCTCAAAAGTTAAAGGCCTCATCCGCATAACAGAAGGATCCTAAGAGGCAGAGAACAGATTCAAAACTCTTATTTGCCAGTTTCTAAGTTCATCCTGGTCCCTTCCTTTCCTGACTTTGAGGTGTGAGGGGTTAGGGAGCTGGGAGTTCTTAACTTTATGTGTGTGCTATGTACGCCTCTGCAGTCTATCAAAATCTATAGACTTCTTCTCAGAATGTTTTTTAAATGCATAAAACATATAGGCTAATAACAAAATCATTTATGCCAAATATTAAAAATTCTATTTAAGAAATATTATCTACTCTTCTTTAAGAAGACATTATATAAGATCTAACAAAACACTTAATAACTACTGCTTTTTGCCTTTGGTAGAAAGGACATCAAAAGCTCAAATCATTACAATATAATGATGTGCACGACATTAAATGTCTAAGAGATATATCACGTTCCTTAATTTTTTCCATATAGGATACTTAAAAAAAGAAAAAGAATCATAAATGGCAGAGCTGATTATTTAGATTCTATAATGTTGAAGAGTATGTTTTAAAAAAGGAAAATACTTACAGCTACTATTTATTTCACAGACAAAATTCTTTCCTATAATAGCCAATAAAAGTTGTTTGCCAACCACATAAAACCACATTATCCACAAATATGTTTTTATTTAGCTGTAACCTATTACTCAGCAATAAACTGCTAATGGGAATACCGTCTCATGTATCAAGAGTCAGAAAATCTAATTTTTGCCACTGATTCATGTACAGTCTCGAGAAAATCATCAACGCTCAACGCAGGAATGACCACAATAGGAAATACACAAAGCGACTTACATGGACAAGTATGTGTTGATTCTGAGTGACTCGTGTGCGTGCGTGCTAAGTCACTTCCGTCGTGGTGGACTCTCTGCGACCCTAAGGACCGTAGCCTGCCAGACTCCTCTGTCCATTTGGAAGCATGGACAAAGGGCAGAATACTGGAGTGGGTCACCGTTTCCTCTCCCAGGGGATCTTCCCAACTCAGGGATCGAAGCTGAAGCTCTTTTGTCTCCTGCACTCGCAGGCAGGTTCTTTACCACTAGCGCAAAGGTATTTAGCTAACAGCCTGACCAGCAGAAGTTCAACAACCAGGAAAATGGGGCACCACTAACAAGGCAGACCGCTCCCACTGTGCTCAGAAAGAAGCAGGAGCTGTGAGGTAACCACAAGGCAGTCCTTCCCACGCCTTGTGACCTCACACCCTCCTCGGTCTGATCCTCAGCACCATCTCCCTGCCCTCCACCCCGCTCCTCAAAGTGAAATGCAGTCTGAAGAAAAGACGGCTTTTGCAAATGTACCATCCTTCCCGGTTTGCACATCACACCTTTATCTGTACCGTTGCCTCTGCTCAGATTACCTCCTCCCTGATGATCATCTGGTCAACTCCTCCGTTCTCCAAGACTGGTTCTTGCATCGACTTCTCTGGAAGGTCACTCTCCTCAACTGTATTCTGAGCTGTGTCAGGTACCCACAGGCATGACCAGATAGGACAACCTGGGGAGCTTTGTACCCCTGGGGTCTAGAGCGGTACCCTGAACACAGACCGAGGAATTAAACTGAAGAGTCTCATGGCAAATGCTTAACTGATGTCTGAAAAAATTCTAAAATTTTCATACTGCTGTTATCCTAACAAAAGCATTTCCACGAAGACCATGTAATTATACATGTAACTGTACATTATATTTTTGCATGTAACAACAAGCATTTTTCGTATTTCCATGGGATCTCAAAAACTATCGCTTTTAGAGCCTGCTAGTACAGAGAATCACTTCACTATACTACATTAAACAGCATACAAGTCACGTCCACTATTTTGCTATTAATGATAACACTAAATGAACACAGCTCAGAAGCAAGAATGTCTCTCTGAAAGAATCATTTCTTTGGGATAAATTTCAAGAAACAGAAAACCTGGGTAAGAGGGTTTGTTTCAATGTGTTTATACTCAGGTTTACACTCCTTAAAGGCCCGCCCTTGTCACCAACAGCAAATGATTACACAACCTCCTCCACACAACCTCAGGAAACCTGGGTGGTTTTTTTTTTTGTTTGTTTTTTTTTTTAAGTAACAAATGTATTGGTAAACAAAAATTATCTCTATCCCATTTTCACTTTTTATTACTGAGAGTAACTTTTCCACGTTACTTTATCATTTCTAGTTTCCTTTGTCCGTTTACCTGTCATATTTTCTTACATATTAGAATGCATGCTCAGTCGGTAAGTCATGCCTACCTTTGCAACCTCATCAACTGTAGCTTGCCAGGCTCCTTTGTCCACCGGATTTCCCAGGCAAGAATACTGGAGTGGGTTGCCATTTTCTTCTCCAGGGGATCTTTCCAAACCAGGGATCAAACCCACGTCTCCTGCGTTGGCAGGCAGATTCTTTACCAGGGAATTCTTTCCCAGTGAGTCACCAGGGAAGCCCGTATTTAGAACAAGTTACCTTTAACAGACTCTGTCTAACGACTCTGGGATAAATACTTTATACGTTTCTACGTGTCACGCTTTTTATTTGAATTCTAACTCTCCAAACAATCTCTCCAGAGGTCTGACATGTTCTTCCACATTCCCTACTTTTAAAAACATATGATTTTCTATATGTCCACTCTTTAAAATTTATGTTCACTTATGGGGTGAAGTTTCAGTATCTTCCCTCCCAAGTACCTACTCAACTAAACCCAACATCATTTTTAAATGATCTTTCCCTGCCAGTGTATATGCATTTGTGTGTGTATAAGAGTAATTCCAAAATTGTAAATGCTAAAAAACAAGATGCACTTTAGAAACAGACTTTAACATCAGCTTTGTTGACACACACACAAGTTCACAGAGCAAGGGGTACATGAAAAGTAAAATGTACCATACATAAAATGTACAAAGGTCCATATAGTCAAAGCTATGGTTTTTCCAGTAGTCAGGTACGGATGTGAGAGTTGGACTATAAAGAAGACTGAGAACTGAAGAACTGATGCTTTCAAACTGCGGTGCTGGAGAAGATTCTTGAGAGCCCCTTAAATAGAAAGAAGATCAAACCAGTCAATTCTAAAGGAAATCAACTCTGAATATTCTTTGGAAGGATTGATGCTGAAGCTGAAGTTCTGATACTTTGGCCACCTGATGTGAAGAGACCCTGGAAAAGACCCTGATGCTGGGAAAGATCGAGGGCAAGAGGAGAAGGGGGCGAAAGAGGATCTGACAGTTGCATGACATCGCAGACTCAATGGACCTGAGTTTGAGCAAATTCCGGGAGATAGTGAAGAACAGGGAAGCCTGGTGTGCTGCAGTTCATGGGGTCGCAGAGTTCACGCCTTAGCAACTGAGCAACAACAGAAATGCGCCATATGTAATTTTTCACTGAAATTATGTTCACCGAGATTTACTTGTAAACAGGTCCTGACACTCTACTTCTCTGAACTATTCTTATTTCAATTAAAAAAGAAAAAAGCATGATTACAATTCTTTCCTAAAACAATCATCCACATACATTTCAAAAGGATAAGGCATTATTTAAATATACTTCGTCTCCACTTTTAGTAAATCCTATAGGCAGAATTCTAGACAATAAATCTGGTATTTTTGGAAAGATTAAGCTGTGACTCCAAACTAACAGATATACGACAATCTATTTTTAAAATAATTTGGGAAGATACTGAAGAGTTTTCACTGTCACTGATGAAACTCATGGATCAATCCAAGCAGGGCTGTAAAGGTGTCTGGACTCACACACACACAGACTCAGCCACACACGCACACCCTTTATGGAACAGAAAAAAATAATACCCACATCCATGAGGTGTCAGTAGTTCTTCATACATTTGGTACCAAGTGCTTAATTCACACAAATGGTATTTTTCCCGAATCTAACATGTGTCCAAGCCCCTGTGCTTACTCGAGCTGTTTTTCCCAGATATTTCTGTTGAGACCCTGCACTTACTGGGCTTTTCCAGTGACGTGTCAGGTAGATGCCACACGCAGCCTGGCCCATCAAGTGGAGAAACCACACCAAGAGTCCAAGCTACTCTTTTCTCTCTTTCTCTTCTTTTAAATATATATATATATATATATAATTTTATTCCTTTACTTGTGGCGCACTGGCTCTTCACTGCTGCTCGGGCATTTCTCTAGTTGCAGCGAGCGTGGCTTCTCACTGCGGTGGCTTCTCTTGTTGCGAAGCACAGGCTCTAGGGCGCGCGGGGGCTTCAGCACTTGCAGCAATGTGGGCTCAGTAATTGTGGCTCCCGAGCTCTAGAGCAAAGGCTCAGTAACTGTGGTGCACAGACTTAGCTGCTCCGAGGCATGTGCGATCTTCTCAGACCAGCGTTCGAACCCGTGTCTCCTGCATTGGCAGGCAGCTTCTTTACCACTGGGCCACCAGAGAAGCTCCTAAGCTACTCTTCTTAACCAAGTCTCTCACCACTGAATTCCTCTTTCCTCTCTTTCAGGCTCCCACAATGAAAGAAAATTAAAAATATACAGAGAGAGACAGATAGATAAATCGATAGATAGGTAGGTTGATCAGTTTTATCACTAGAAGAGATTTGAAGAATCAGTTCAATATGGACACAGGAAATAGAATTCTTAGGGTTTGGAGGCAGCTTCCCCACTGAGCCAGAAAGCACTGCCTCCCTCCTCAGGCTCCAGCAGCCCACGGCACTGACCCCTTTGCACTTGTTTGCACGGCTCGGGGCTTGTCCTGTTACTCCCCTTGAACCTGGGGCCCTGGGGTCTGGGTCCTGCCGGCCAGGGTTCCTGTGGAATCTTCCATGGTGCTCAGTGGGCCAGCACCTTGCAGGCTTAATCATCCAATGTTCACTGAGCACATGGGACAGAATATCCAATCTACACAGACTAGAAAGTCTCATCTTTTAGTTCATTTAATAAAACTCTTGTAAGATTTTTATCATAGAAAAAATGTTGCCAAAAATATGGTTTTTAAAGCCCAAAGGGAAAAAAGAAGTAATCATCTTTACAGACTTGTCTCAAGAGACAGGTTGGTATGCATGTTTAATAGGAACAACATGAATGTTAACTCTGTCCTTTAGTCCTAAAGCAAATGCAGGTGCTGGAGGACCATCTGATGTTTACAAAATCTGTGGTTTAACTCTGGAACTTGGGCTGCGCCAAGCACGTCACAGGCATGTATGGGTTGTGAAATCAGGCCTCATTCTAGACAGCACACAGCTGCAGCTGTCAGTGGGAGGGCCCTACCTATACGGTGTCCGCTGGGCCCTGTCCACCTGAGACCATTGACTTCCTGACCTCATTTTAGAGCGAAGGAGCTCTGAACCCTGATTTTCCCTGCTTCTAAATTTTTCAATGTCAATGTTGCAAGAGTTACAGGTATCCAAGGATTTCAACGTCAAGCATTACTCTTTTTTTTAATGTATGTATTTTAGTGAAATCTGGTTGACGTACACTGTTTCAGGTGTACACCAGGTGATTCAGTTAAACAAATACACATATATTATTTTTGAAATTATTTTCCGTCACAGGTTATTACAAGATACTGACTATAGTTCCCTAGGCTATACAGTAGACCTTTTGTTGTCAAGCACTACCCTTAATAACACATATTCTGTGACAAACACATTCTCTAGAAGAAAAAGAAGAATTTTAAGAGGGAACATCTAGAAACTTAATTTAAAAAAATAAAATTTAACAAAAAGCATTATAACATATTCTAGCATAAGGGTCTCTGCCAGAGTTAAGTAAAATGCTAAGTAAGAGGAATCATTAACTTTTCCATCCCATGGATCATGTGAAAGGATGGCCACTATTATGAGGATCTGAATACACCAGAGTCTAATCAACCCTCTCGAAAACCAAAGGTGACACTGAAACGTGATGTCACAAAAGTCACCACTTCCTTTGTATTAACAGGAACAGCATAGGGCAGGGCCTCTGGGGTTAAACTGAGTGAGTGCTGGGCCTACAAGATCTGATAGCAGTCTTCTATACTCTTTACTAGAGACCTGGTTTCTCCCCTTCCCATCACAGCCTGAGAGTGTCTAGATAGTGATCTACTTTCTTTCATTTTATGGAGCTCCCCACAAGGCAAGCTTTTATATATATAAGGAGTACGTCAAGGCTGTATATTGTCACCCTGCTTATTTAACTTCTATGCAGAGTAGCTGGACTGGAAGAAACACAAGCTGGAATCAAGATTGCTGGGAGAAATATCAATCACCTCAGATATGCAGATGACACCACTTTTATGGCAGAAAGTGAAGAAGAACTAAAAAGCCTCTTGATGAAAGTAAAAGAGGAGAGTGAAAAAGTTGGCTTAAGGCTCAACATTCAGAAAACAAAGAACATGGCATCCGGTCCCATCACTTCATGGGAAATAGATGGGGAAACAGGGGAAACAGTGTCAGACTTTATTTTTCTGGGCTCCAAAGTCACTGCAGATGGTGACTGCAGCCATGAAATTAAAAGATGCTTACTCCTTGGAAGGAAAGTTATGACCAACCTAGACAGCATATTCAAAAGCAGAGAGATTACTTTGCCGACTAAGGTCCGTCTAGTCAAGGCTATGGTTTTTCCTGTGGTCATGTATGGATGTAAGAGTTGGACTATGAAGAAAGCTGAGCGCCAAAGAATTGATGCTTTTGAACTGTGGTGTTGGAGAAGACTCTTGAGAGTCCCTTGGACTTCAAGGAGATCCAACCAGTCCATTCTGAAGGAGATCAACCCTGGGATTTCTTTGGAGGGAAGGATGCTGAAGCTGAAACTCCAGTACTTTGGCCACCTCATACGAAGAGTTGACTCACTGGAAAAGACTTTGATGCTGGGAGGGATTGGGGGCAGGAGAAGAAGGGGATGACAAAGGATGAGATGGCTGGATGGCATCACTGACTCAATGGACATGAGTCTGAGTGAACTCCGGGAGTTGGTGATGGACAGGGAGGCCTGGCGTGCTGCGATTCATGGGGTCGCAAAGAGTCAGACACGACTGAGCAACTGAACTGAACTGAACTGATATATATATATATATAACTTCCCTGGTGGCTCAGATGGTAAAGCATCTGCCTACAATGCAGGAGAGCCAGGTTCAATCCCTGGGTCAGGAAGATCCCCTGGAGAAGGAAATGGCAACTCACTCCAGTACTCTTGCCTGGAAAATCCCAGTCCACATGGTCGCAAAGAGTCAGACACGACTGAGCAACTTCATTTTCACTTTCATATGTATATATATTTTATATATGAACTCATTTATTACAAAGTGACTGTAAAAAGTTTCACAGCCACTTATAAACACATAAAATTTAGATTTTAGAAAGAAATCACTATGAAACACCTGGGAACATGTGGATATCTGGAAAGAGCATGCAACCAAGCGCACTCTGAGAAAAAAAAATGTTAGACACTTCAATTACCATATAAATACCAAAAACTATTCAATAAAAAGAAAACTTAAGCGGCAAAAGCCAAGTAAAACAAGAAGCAGATGAACTGATAAAGAAAAGCTTAACCCAAACTACATTCCCAACCACTAACATATACTGGATGCCTGTTAATGCACCACACCACTTGAGGCTACACGTGTGTATCCTGCTGTTGCTGTCTAGTTGCTAAGTCGTGTCTAACTCTTGGGTATATCAATGTGTATATACCCAGGTGGCTCAGTGATGAAGAATCTGCCTGCCAGGGCAAGAGACACAAGAGACTGGAGTTTGATCCCTGGGTCAGGAAGATCCCCTGGAGGAGGAAATGGCAACCCACTCCACTATTCTTGCCTAGAGAATCACATGGGCAGAGGAGCCTAGTGGTCAACAATCCACGGGGCCACAAGAGTTGGATGCAGCTGAGGGACTAAGCACACACACGTGCTGCGTACCAGATCTTCTATCTGCGTTATATTTAATCTTCACAATAACTCATCAGGTAGGTACTACTGGCCACAATTTAGGGTGAGGAAACACAGGCTCAGAGAGAGTAAATAACATTCTGTAAGTCATGGACCTTGTAAGCTGCAGACTCAGGATTCAATCCAATTTCACAGTCCCAAACTCGAAAGCCCTTGCTTTTCTTCCCCAGCTAAACCACATCTTCAGTGATAGAAGCTTCGATATAAAGTTATCAGTGGGCTAATATTTATATGAGTAGTACAGATTTAAAGTATGAATAATGGCTGCAATAGCATCCTAAAAACATGATCATCTCCCTTTTTTCTATTTTTTAATGTATGGCAAAAACCATCATAACATGGTAAAGTAATTATCTTCCAATTAAAATAAATAAATAATTTTTTTAAAAAGAGAGAGTAGCCAGACTGTCAGCCAACCAGATGGGTCTTGACGAGCAGTCAAGTGGAAGCCGGTTAAAACACACTGTGGGACTTGACAGTCACGTGGCAGAGCCTGATGCGGGGTGGGGGAGTGGGTGGGTACATAGAGCACAGTCCACGAAAACGCAGCAAGGGCAAAAGTAGGAGGTCGATACATCCTCTCCCTACACACACCTTTTAAATGAGACAGAACAACCAGCTCGGCCCTCCGCAAGTCAGTGAAAGCAGGACAGAACCAGAAATGCGTCTCTGTGAAAAGCACTGAACTTCAGGTAGGACGGGCATGGCGCAAGCCCACGGCTGCTTCGCTCCGGGGCTGTCTCCATGCCCTTGTCCTCAGCTCCGCTCAGTGCAACAGGTCAGGGGACGGGGGTCGGCGGAGAAGACCACGAGCTTTACTGCCAGGCCAGGCCAGGCCAGGCTCACTAGATTCGGGGCACCGTCAGCGAAGGGGATCCATGCCATCGGCAAGAGAACACAAGGGCCTGAGGCTCTGCCAGCCTGCGGCTGAGGTCAAGGTGGATCAAGCAAGAGACCCTCAGATTAGCCAGGATTTCACAGGGAGCTCTGGGAAGTGAGATGGCTCTCCACCGGCATCTCTGGCCGACTAGTGACCCTGCGCACACATCACAGATGCCAGAATGGACACATCTCGCCCCGCCCCACGTCCCCTCCTGGCACTGACACCCACAGAGATGCTGGGGAGTCCAGCTGGAAGTAGAAGCCAGGGAACACGGGACAGCTGCCTGGAATCTGAAGGGGCTCCCCAGCCCACATGTGGGCCCATCAGCAGAGAGCAAAAGCTTTCCCAACTCCCCATCAACGTTTGAGGAGTCTTTGGCTGAACACAGAACTATGCTGCCCCGAGGGTGACCTCTGGGAAAAGCTAGGCTTAAAAGTAACAACAAGAAAAGAAACAAAAGAACAAGCTGAACAAGAGACACCAGCCGCTGCGCAATATGGGAGAGACAGCCTTCACAGATTGATTTCAGGCAAGTTACTAAACAAACAACTACAGAAATAACGGTTGAGCAGACAAGAGTCAGAGTCGAGTGTTGCTAGAACCCATTGTTTGAAGTGTAAGATATTCAACAAAAAGCTTGGAGACATGAAAAGAAACAAGAGAGCGAGACCCATACTTGGGGGGCGGGAATCAAGCAGTCATTATAAACTATCTCCAGTGTCCCCAAATGTTGGATTTCAATGGTCAAGGCTTCAGAGTAGCTAGCTATCATATGAACACGTTTCCCTGGTGGCTCAGATGACAAAGATCTGTCTGCAGTGCAGGAGACCTGGGTTCAGTGCCTGGGTCGGGAAGATCCCCTGGAAAAGGGCATGGCAACTCACTCCAGTATTCTTGCCTGCAGAGTCCCATGGACACAGAAGCCTGGCGGGCCACAGTCCATGGGGCTGCAAAGAGTTGGACACGACTGAGCAACTAATACACACACACATACACTCAAAGAACTGAAGGAAATCCTGCTTAAAGAATTAAAATATGGTAAGTCAACAGAGAACCTCAAAAAAGAGAGAAAAAGGGTTTAAGAAAGAGTCAACTGGAAACTCTGACTTTGAAAAGTACAATAAATGAAATGCAAAGTTTACTAGAGGGGTTCAGCCACAAATTTGAGCTGACACAAGAAAATAGCAGTACAGTTGATGGCAGCTCAAAGGATATTATTAACTAGTCTGAAGAAGACAGAAAAAATGATCAAAGAGAAATACACAGAGCTTCAGAGGCCTGTGAAACAACATTAAGCTTACCAACATATTTGTAATGGGAGAAGAGAAAAGGATGGAAAAACATTTGAAGAAATAATGTCCTACAACTTCCCAAATTTGATTAAATATTGTTTTAAAAAGCACTAATCTTCACATCCAAGAAGTTTAACAAAACTTCAAATAGGGTAAAGACAAAGAAACCCACACCTAAACACACAGTACTCAAGCTGCTGAAAGCCAAAAACGAAGAGCTAAACTCGAAATCAGCAAGCAAAAAGTAATCTATCATGCAGAGAAAACCAACACGATCAACACCTGATTTCTCATCATGAACAAGGGAGGATCAAAGGCCATGGGATATCTAGAGTGCTGGGGGAGGGGAGCTTACCAGCCAAGAATTCTATAGCCAGAAAACCACCCTTCAAAACTGCAGGAGAAAAAAAAAGGCATCCCGTGACTTTTTGAAAAGACAGTTATTGCTGGAAGATTTGCCTTACAAAAATGCTGTATGAAGTCCTTCAGGCTGAACAGAAATGACATGGACAATAACTCAAATCCACAAGAAGAAATGGAGATGGCCAGAAGGGGTAAATGTAAGACTCCATTAATATTTTTCTTATTTCTTAAACTCTATCTTTTCTAGTTTCTTCCCTCAAATTCGTAAAAATACAGAAGACTGTACAAAGCCATAATTTAACACTGTAAAGCTGTGTTTGTAACATACAAGGATCACACATTTATGACAGTGAGAGCACAAAGGGAAAGAGAGAAAAGCCAAAACAAGGTCACCAGTGTTCAGTTAGCTTGATTCTCAAGTAGATGATGATACATTAGGATGCATACTGTAATCTCTAAAATAACCAAATGACTAAAAGAAATGACTCAAAATGACAGTAACAACAAGAAAAGCAGCAGAGAAATAAAAACTGTACACTAAAAAATATTTAACACAAAAGACTGTGACATAGAGAAAAGCAAGATTATGAGACAAACAGGAAAACAAGTAACAAAATGGAAGATGTAAGTCCATCAATAACAATAATTACATTGATGTAAACGGAACAAACACCACACTCAGAAGACAAACTGTCAAGACTGGATAAAAACACGGTTCCAACAAGGTACTGTCCACAAGAGACATATCTTAGGTTCAAAAAACCCAAAGTTTCAAAGGAAAACGACGGAGAAAGATAATACTTTGCAAACAGCAACCCTAGGAGAGCTGGAATCGGAGATAATTGTATCAGGTAAGACATGTTAACAACCAACTTGACCTCAGTGACATTTAGAGAAACTCCAGCTAACTGTAGGTGTGGGCATGACTGCTCACAGCAACATTATCCACAACAGCCAAAAAATTAAAACCATCTAAACGTGTCTACTAACTGGTGAATGGGTAAACGAAATGGGATCTAGGCACACAACAGAATATTACTTGGCAATAAGAGGTAACAAAAAAACTGATACATGGTACATGAAGATGAATTTCAAATATATGCTAATTGAAAGAAGCTAGATATAAAAGTCTATAAATTGTGTGATCCTCATACTATTAATAAAGGTCCAGAAAATGCAAACATAAAGAGCCAGAAAGCAGACCAGGGCCTGGCTGCCTGGGGCCAGGAATGGGAGTGAGGGTTGACAAACAATTCAGGGAAGTGTGGAGGATGCGATGGACATGTCCTGAAACTGGACTGTGGTCAAGGCTGCAGAACCCTACGGAAGCACTGAACGCCACTGGACTAGACAGTGCACAGGGGGTGAGTTTTTCTGCACGTAAATTGTATCTTTGCAAATCTGTAAACTTATGTATTGTACTGTGGTTTGACAGAGCAATATAAACTACTGTCTGGAGACTGACAAGGGCACTCTTTCCATGAAAGGGCATCACATACAAACTCAGTGCAAACTCCGGCTGGTCCAAGATGTTAGTTGAATGCTAGGTGTGTAACTCATCACTCATGTGGCATTAATTTCATCAAAACACAGAAAGCAACTTAAACTCTCAACATATAAGAGGCCAAATGATGCCTTTAACCCTTGTCACATAGTCACACATCTGCTTATGCGTGTTAATTGACTATCACTTACATGTTCACTCATCAGATGTTTGCACAAGCTGGCTGAACTTGCATGTGTAAGCCATTATGGTCTTTCAATGTCTTCAACTATAAATTTCCTGGAAGACAGGGGCAACGCTGTTGAACTCCTCAGTGTGTCCCACACATCATAGCAGGGCCTACAGAACTCCAAACAGAGGCTTCTGGGTCAGTTCATGACCTACAGGCTCCTCCCATTACCATGAGAGGCAGCAAGTTAACAGTTCCTGATTCTCAGACCATTTGTGGGTCACGTGCTAACATCAACCTGTACAGAAGTAGCGGCTAAGATTCCAGTGCGTCCGTGGAGAATTGATGGTGCTTTCAAAAGCATTCTTAAATCACTCAGATATTATGAACTCAATTGAGCCTCTCCTTAGGACAGAATATTTCATCTTAAGCAAAATAATATTTAAAATGGATAAGCAACAAGGACTTACTGTGTAGCAAAGGGAACTCTGCTCAATGTGGCAGCTTGGATGCGAGGGGAGTCTGGCGGAGAATGGATACACATATATGTAGGACTGAGTCCCTTCCCTGTTCTCCTGAAACTATCACAACATTGTTAATCGGCTATGGCAACCCCCTCCAGTATTTTTGCCTGGAAAATCCCACAGACAGAGAAGATTGGCGGGCTATAGTCCACGGGGTCGCAAACAGCTGGACATGACTGAGCGCCTAAGCATAGCACCCCAATACAAAATAAAAAGTTTAAAAGTAAAACAAACTTAAGGAAAATAAAGCAAAATAAAAACGGATCACAGAAATATCATTTCCTCTACTCTTATCCCACTATCCCAAACCACCAGAAGTAAAGAACTGCTCAGAGATGAAAGGAAGTGTTGCAGAGAATACTGCGAATTCAGGCACACCAGGTACTGATTCACATTCTCAGACACCTAAGCACAAAGTGTTAATACCTCACGCGTGAGTACCATCCTCACTCAGACAACCTGCCCATCCCCAGGCCCACTCATGGGCAGCAGGACTGCCTTTTGGAGCCCATTTTTCAGAAGGCCCTCTGCTCAGAGATGGCTCTGCTTCCCTGCAGAACAATCCTGCAAAGAAAATGCACACCGCTGGAAATCACCGCCTCCAGCATCTTCTCCTACTGTGAGTTAAATACAGAGGCAACTAATGGGAACAATCCAACCCGGAAAACAACAGGGCTCTACGTGATGAGCAGCTGACTCCTCTCTGACCACCCGGGCCTTCTGGGTGGGACCCAAGATCCTGGCATCAGAACATCAAAGACAACTGAATTTTCCCAGCAAGACCAACTCAACCTCTAAGGCCTTCCCTTCGGCTCAGAACCACAAGCAGAGGGGCCCTTCCCAAGAAAACCTTAAGGGGAGCCCCTGACAGGTTCAGGCAGCAGCTCTGAGTCCCCGTGACCCACGCCTATGGCCATCCTCCACAGAAAGAGGGGCACTCCGACTTACTCCCAAACAGAAGTGAGCTGATAAATCACCTACTTCTCTACTTCCTGCATGGGGTCGGCAAACGTTTCCTCTAAGTGTTAGACACTGCCCAGATGGCTCAGCAGTCAAGAATCCTCCTGCCATGTAGAACACGGGTTCCATCCCTGGACAGGGAAGACCCCGTGGAGAAGGAAATGGCAACCCACTCCAGTATTCTTGCCTAGAGAATCCCATGGACAGAGGAGACTGGTGGGCTACAATCCATGGGGACACAGAGTCAGACGCGACGGAGGGACTAGACAAAAACAAAGCGTTAGATGGCAAATGTTCCAGACCTTGTGACTCCTCGCTTCGGCTGCGGTGGCAAGTAAAGCAGTCAGATGACGAGTGAATGAATGGACGTGGCTTGTTTCCAGCGACAGGACGTTCACAAAAACAGGTGGAAGGCTGGATCGGACCACTGGACTGCAGCCTGCTGACCCCTGCCTAGAATTGCAGCTATTTAAAGCTAAAAAGGAAATTACAGGTTGACAGTGCCCTGTCCCCAACCCCTGCCTACTCCTATGTGGAGTTCTCAACCAAGACACGAAATTTAAGTTATTTGCTCGAGGTCACATACTAGCTTATGCTGGCTTGTCCATATGCATGAAGAGAATTTTCTAAAGTAAAAGAGAGAGAGAATGAGAGATGAAGAGGAAGGGAGAGTGGGAGACAGACACTCCTTTTAACCCATTGTCCTATTTCCTGGATATCAACAAATCGTATGGGACTCAGGTGGTATTTTGGGTTTTAATATACTTTTTGGAGCAGGTTTAGGTTCACAGCAAAATGAAGCAGAATGTGCATGGATCTCCCCTCCCTCCACACAAGCCCAGCCTCCCCCACCATCGCCCCAGTCCACCGGAGTGGTGCATCTGTTACAAACAATGAAATACACATCATTAGCATCCAGAGCACACAGTTTACTTGAAGGCTCTCTCGTGGCACACGTGCCATGGGTCTGGACATGTATCCATCACTACAGCATCATGCACAAGAGTTTCACTGCTCTCAAGAGCCTCTGTGGGGAGGCTGTTATTTCATGTCAAAATGTTATAAGACAGTCCAAAGCCTCTGACATCTCTTCTGTAAATACTCAACTTAGTATAAGAGGACGCAACTTGGTTAATTTTATAACTATCATGAATAGGCACTATATATATCAAATCACCAGGGTTTCCCTGGTGGCTCAGATGGTAAAGAATCCACCTGCAACAAGGGAGACCTGGGTTCGATCCCTGGGTTGGGAAGATCCCCTCGCAAGGGCATAGCAACCAACTCTAGTATTCTTGCCTGGAGAATCCCCATGGACAGAGGACCCTGGCGGGCTGAGCGACTAAACACACACGTATCATATCTAAACAGGTTCCTTTCTTCTTCTTCAGTAAAGTTTCAAGTTCACTGAGAAACCCACTCTAACCACCAAACTAGATTAACAACCACGTCTGTAATGATTTCCCCCATCCCTTCTTCTGCAGAAGTCTCAAAACAACTTATTTTCTGTAAATCTATCCTTCTTTTCTTTAAAATGCATCTCAAAACTCTACCTCCTTCAGGTTTTAAAGGAGAACAAAGTTAAACTTCTCCAATAAGTATTTTCTGATTTTTATCCCACTCTGAGGACTCCACACTGCATGTACCATATTCACCCGAAATGATATACATGTTGCTTTGCATTGCCCTGAGAGCTTTCTCATGTGTTCTGGGTCATATGAAAAACTCTTAGGAGATTTGTTGTTCACTGCTAAAATGAAAGACTAATAAAATCTCCTAACTCTGATCTCTTATCACTAAAAGTAGTTCTTCACTTGACCTTTACCTACATCTGCAATCTGGATATAGGCCCACATATATCTAGAATAGTATATTTTTTTCTATATGCTTCTGTACCTACTGCATAAGGAAAAATCATAAACTGTTTTATTTTACTTAGAATTTTAATATTTTCATTACTTTCCCCCAAAAGAGCTTCTAAGCCTTTGTGCCCAAAATTTCAACCTTTATGTGGAGACGCCCACTTAAATACTGCTACTCTCCATCTTAACCAAGACATCTTTACTTTCAACTACATCTTACTAAGCAAATCACGTAAGCAAACATCTCTGATGGAACAACTGTTCCTTCTCTCTTGAAGAGCTTGGAAATTCCCCTGACTGTTTGCAATAGCAAATCCAACTTGGACTGTGATCTACATACACAACTCTGAAATGGATTTCCAACAATTAAAGACTTGGAGCGGGGAGAGGTCTTTCTCACCTTGTGAGTCACCTCAGTTTTATGTGCTATGCTTGACAAGTTTTATTTTGTAACCGGCCATTGTGCCGTTGCACTCAGTCATGTCCGGCTCTTTGAGGCTCCACAGACAGAAGTCCGCAGGCTCTCCAGGCAAGTATAGTGGAGGGGGTTGCCATTTCCTCCTCCAGGGATTGAACCCACCTCTCTTGTGTCTCCTGCATTGGCAGATGGATTCTTTACCACCGAGCCACCTGGGAAGCCCCTCATTTTGTAACCGGGGTGAACAGCATTTTCCAACTCTTGCTCTAATCTGGGGAGTCCTTTCTACTATCAACATGAACAAGCAGAAGCGTGACATGCATACCTCGGTGCTTACTCGCTAACTCGCATCCAACTCTTTTGCAACCCCATGGGCTGCAGCCCGCCAGGCTCCTCTGTCCGTGGGATTCTCCAGGCAAGAATACTGGAGTGGGTTGCCACGCCCTCCTCTGGGGTATCTTCCTGACCCAGGGATCAAACCCACATCCCCTTCATTTCCTGCACTGACAAGCAGGTTCCTTACCCACCAAGCCACCTAGGAAGCCCTATATGGATGACAGTTACGAGCACATTAAACTCCTGGCTATGGGACCCTGGGCCACCCACAACTTCTCTGTACCTCATTCCCACATCCATAAAATGGGGGTAGTAACAGCAGCCATCTCCCAAGATAATAAGGATTAAATGAGCAAACATGTAAAAATCACTTTGGCTAGAGCCAAGTACACAGACCTGTGGGCAGGCTAGCTCTTCTCATCATAAAAGTGATACACAACCTCCTTCTTGCTACTGGCCCACAATGAACTGTAACTAAGGCAATCAGTATAATTAAGAAAAAAAACTTAAAGACCACTTCACAAATATCATCTCAAACAAGACATTAAATAGCTACTGGAGATCAATTCACTTAAACTTCTCTGCTCAACTTTCTCATCTGTAAAATGAGGAAGATGAACTAAGTATCTAAGGTTCGTCCTCTCCAAGCTGTAAAATTTAGGAATTCTCTTGGAAAGGCATATGAGAAACGAGGGATGGGAAACAGAGCTCCCTGACACTGTTTAACCACCTTCCAAGTCCCTGTGTAGCAGCTCAGATCATTTTTGTTGATTTTTAAACTAAACTATCGAACACTACCCCGTATGTTTGATCATCTCCTATGTGGATATGGGAATATTAAATGGCTATATGCTGATTATATCTTTTTCTTCACTGGAGAATCTGAAAGAATTGGAAGACAAGCACATATAACTAAGCACACATATAAATATGCACATTTCAAAATATAAAACAATAAATACACTTGAGCAAACTCATACTCTAATCACATAGGCACCTGAGTACCATAAAAATCAACTTTTGTATCAATTAAGTAGGTATAACTCTTGGACTACTATAGTTCCATCTTGTATTCTGTGACTGCTATTCCAGTTAATTACACAGCAGCCAACTATTTTGTGATCACTACATACTTTCTAAATGCTTTTACAAGGCAGCACAGCCTTAAGAATATTCTAGAACAAAAGTTGTTCTAGAAAATATCTAAGAACCTTCTGAAAAGTCTTCCTTCTAAAGTTTTTTTTTTTAAAGGTCAAAGTTAATATAATATTGCACCAAGTATAAACTTTAAGCTTAATGGTCAGAAAGAACTTCCTTCTTAAATAATGATTTGAGTACTGGGAAGAAAGGACTCCATTTGCCGATAAGCTGTAGTGCTATGGTGAACAACGGCTAACAGTATTACAAACACCCAGTGCTTCATAAGAAGAGCTTCATATCATTTGTCATTGGAACATTATTAATATTCTATGGTTTTTCCAGTAGTCATGTATGGATGTGAGAGCTGGACTATAAAGAAAAGTGAGTGCCGAAGAATTGATGCTTTTGAACTGTGGTGTTGGAGAAGACTCTTGAGAGTCCCTTGGACTGCAAGGAGATCCAACCAGTCCATCTTAAAGGAAACTAGTCCTGAATATTCACTGGAAGGATGCTGAAGCTGAAACTCCAATATTTTGGCCACCTGATGAGAAGAACTGACTCACTGGAAAAAGACCCTGATGCTGCAAAAGACTTAAGGCAGGAGGAGAAGGGGACGACAGAGGATGAGATCGTTGGATGGCATCACCAACTCGATGGACACGAGTTTGAGCAAGCTCCAGGAGTTGGTGATGAACAGGGAAGCCTGGCGTGCTACAGTCCATGGGGTCGGAAAGAGTCGGACACAACTAAGCAACTGAATTGAACTGAATATTCAAAAAATACCGCTTGAATGTTTTAAAAAACTAAATATATAAATGAAAAATTAAGGTACTTAATTTATTTATAAAATATTTTTTTCAGATAACCTAAGAATCAACTTTAGCCCAGACTCACTTAAATTACACTGCATTCTAAAATGTGTGGCTTTAACATCTATGTATATGACCAAGGGTTTTAAGCATATTATGTATTTTTCTGTTCTATGGTAAGATAAAATTATTCCTCATCAGAACATATTTTCCGCAACGATGTTCTAAAATAAAGTCATTACTCTGATTAATCACATTATTACATTTTGTATTTGCTTTTAAAAAGAGAAAAGCATTTGCTTAATGTTAATAAGCATTCAAAAAGCATCAGATAAGCTCTCAACATGAGCTGAAAAATAATTATCTGAAATAAAGAAAACTAAGTGGCTTGCTATATTCAGTCTACTCTTCTATTTTTATCCTCATCAAACTAAATAATATCAGCTGCTTACATGAAAGTTCCTAATAAGTGCACCTGCTTTTTCACCTTTCTCATCAAAACTATATTTTGTTATATATTTCCTTTCTAGCTACAGTCACATACAGAATTTATTTTTACAAGCCAAGGGACGGTTTGCCCTACAAAATTTCTAACTTCTCAAATCTTGAGGCTGTCGGCACAGAAGTGCTGACCTAACATTCAAATGTAAAAAAAAAACACACAAGCAGCTGGAATTACATCTGAAAAATGATCAAAATTCAGCCTATTCTATAGATAAAGCTCAATCAAATAATCCCTACATAACAAGAAAACGTAAGATTTTATTCACAGATTTTAGAAAACAATCACTAGAGTGGGCTCCTATCAACACACTGATAGGAATGCAAACAGTCACTTGATGAGCTTACACCTGGGGTCCCAGCTGGCTTCTGTGCTCTCCCACAAGAGGAGCCAGGGAGCACAGAGATGGGACCACGTCTACCAGATGTACTCAGTAGATGGATCTGGTCATGAAGAACCAGAGCATGTCACTGCTCTCCCACGTGACGGCGATGTCATTTTTAACAACAGTGCGATGATAATAAAACAGAAGACCTCACAATCAGTGGCCTGAGAACTACATGCAGACAGAACAATAACCAGAACAAAAACCAGTTTCAGCGGCAGCACAGCGGCTGAGAATTTTCCTCCCCGAACGACTGTCTGCACGGACCTCTCTCTTCCAGATCGCAAGCCCTGAGGAGTCAGGACGAGAAGGAGGCATACCGGTGATCCAAGGTGAGCACAGATGCAGCCTCCTTTATGCAGTTTTCAAAACGCAGGTAGAGCCTTCACACAGGTATCCCCTGGTGTTCTGTGTGTAACTCAAGAGTCGGACATAAACCAGGTTTTCACCGAAAGTAACACACAGGTCTCTGGACCGGGTGTCTATCCAGTGTCAGGCATTGTCCCAAATGCTTACACATCATCGAATCTTCACATGCATTATCTCTGTTTTACAGACAGAGGAAACCAACACTCCCAGCTTGCCCAAGGCCACCCGGCTGGTCCGTGATAGCATAAAGCCAAATTCTTCACCATTATATTAACTAAAAGTACTAAGGTGATGAACGCTAGAAATCCTATGGCAAAATTTCACATGAAACAGAAGTTAGTAATAACTACCTGCTTCATCTGTTTGGAGCACTTCAAAATTTATATTAGAGCAGGTTTCTTAATCAGAGGCTACCAAATATAAGAAGCATTTGCTACTTAAGGTCAAAAACATAAATTTCATGAGTACAAACCCGCTGTTTGTTAAAAAGCTAACATGAATGCGATTTTGCTGAG
The DNA here is from genome assembly GCF_016772045.2 of Ovis aries. Classification (NCBI taxonomy): domain Eukaryota; kingdom Metazoa; phylum Chordata; class Mammalia; order Artiodactyla; family Bovidae; genus Ovis; species Ovis aries. The sequence continues at coordinate 43,603,174 of NC_056073.1, forward strand.
CACAGAAGACTAAACCAGTCTCTTCTGACACATGATTCACCCAGCTAAGACGGCAGGTCTACAGAATTACTAGTAATAAATCTTTACTGAGTTTGGTACGATATTGCTTCTGCGGTTTATGTTTTGATTTTGCCGGGAAGCATGCTCAATCTTAGCTCCCTGACCAGGGATCAAACCCACATCCCCTGCGTTGGAAGGCAAAGTCTTCACCACTGGACTGCCAGTGAAGTCCCTGCAGAGTAATTAGGATGGAATAACAAAGTCCAACAAGGCACCTGTAGACACAAGCAATGGAAACCCACTGTATCCTGGGGATATGGGTGGCGGGAGGAGAGGAGGAAAAGCGGAGGAAACTTGAAGAAGTGAACTCTTCAGCGGACACACCTCCCACAGAGTAAGGAAACAGTGGAAGCAGAAGGAGATGGACACTGTCCAGAGAGATGGGCCACATGGAAATGCTGGGAAATGCTCCCTTTGCGTGCTGAGCTCCGGAGATGGCGAATGGCCGGCCGTCAGACACACAGGAGAACAAGGCCAGGGCGAGGCGGGTGTGTCCCAGCTAAGTTTGGGGCTTTGGACCTCATCTTCCAAGGCGATGGGCATCCACAGACCCCACGTGTGGGTCTCGGCCATGCTCTGATCACCCTCCTAAGTGTTCCTTCTCACCTTATGATACAGCTGGAGCTCAGAGCAGGAAAAAAAAAAAAAGCCCTCGTCTTCTGCAGTGGGTTCAGAGCCAAATGCAGTCAACCAATAAAAATGAAAAACAGCCCCACCAAACTCTCAAAATATGTTTTGCAAAGGTTAATACTTAGTATTTTCCACACTGATTTCCAATCTTCAAGCCGATGAGCCTTTGAAACCCTGGGCCCAAATACAGCTAAAAAGGTTAACACCTATTTTCTTTTTCTTTTTTTTTCCCCCCAAAGCTTTGAAACTTTCACAGTGGTGATTGGCAGAGCACAAAAACAGCTCTTTATCTAAACAGGACAGATGGAACCCCTGCAAGTCCCTAGTTCCTCCATTCCACGTTACCCAGGAGTCCCAGTAAAGACCCAGGAAGGCGTTGATTGGTAGGGAAGGAGTGCGGGGGAGGGAGGCACGGTACGGTCACGTTCATCAGGGCCCGATGGGAGCTGGCCTTGGAGTCTCCCACTTGGCAGCCAGGAGCCCTTCGCCTGGGACAACACATAAAGCCTCTCTTCCAAACACCAAGCCCACCTTTAAGGCTCTATGTTCCCCCCTCCCCCCGACACACACACCATGCAGGCAGGCATTAAAGACAAAGGTCCTGCCTGGTTTACATGGCCCGAGAAGAGACCAGAACTCAGCCACCCCCACTCTCACACTCGACAGGTCACCATCAGATAGAGAACTCTGACTTCGTTACGCCCCAAACTCACCTCCCACCCTTAACATACCAGCTCTTCTCCTGCTCTTTACACTGAAGAACCTCCAGCATCAGAGAAATGCAAACGCCATCTCCTTAGGGGAGCACAGCCTGGCCTGACTTGTGTGTCCACCAAGTCGCTCAGTTGTGTCTGACTCTGGGCGACCCCATGAACTGCAGACCACCAGGCTCCTCTGTCCATGGGATTCTCCAAGAACACTGGAGTGGGCTGCCATGCTCTCCTCCAGGGGATCTTCCCCACCCAGGGACGGAACCCTTGTCTCTTGTGTCTCCTGCACTGGCAGGAGGGTTCTTTACCACTACCACCACCAGGAAAGCCTGTGCATAATTCAAATCCAGGCAAATCGTTTATGCTTCTCCATGACAGAGCCCTGTACACATTTCTTTATACATGGGTGACACCTCAATACACAAATACACTCTTCCCCACACACACATACATGCTTGTTCCAAGGAAACTTCATATTCTAGAAAGTTGCATACATTTATCCTGTGACTCTGCACATCTGTGGGACTATACCAACCCCAGCTGAAGGACCAATGATAAACCAAAGGAAAATTATATTTGAAAACTGCCATGGAAGCACAATTAATATATGATTTCAGATTTAAGTATAAAGTTTTAATCACTGACTTAATGACCAGGCACAAGAAAAGTACTTCCCAGGCTATTTTCTGAAGAAGCCTCAAAAGAGGCGACGTGTTTCATGGAAACCCCTGAGAGGACACCACCCAGAGGGTGAGTGATGAGCTGGTCTCTCCCCACGGCAAAGCTAACTTCACGAGACAGGGCTGCTGGAAGCTGAAGCAGTGGGTACAGGTAGTGACGCAAGCGTGGCACTTCAGATGTACCCCACAACTGAGATACGAAACACAGTCATCCCTCGGTATTTGCAGGGTCCTGGGTCTGGGCCCCTAGAAATACCACCCTCTGAAGATGCCCAAGTCCCATAAATAAAACGGCCTAGTAGAGTCAGCCCTCTGTACCCAGAGATTCCACATCTGAGGATTCACCCAACCCACGGCGGAGAAACATCCACACACACATGGACCCATGCAGTTCAAAACCTTGTTGTTCAAGGGTCAGCAAGAAATGCTGAAAAATTCATTTCAGTAGCTACTATTCACTTGCTCACTTTAACCCCCAAAGTGTGCCTGGGGACAGAGTCCTCACACACATTTTTAGAAGGAAAACGGAAATTGTAAAGGCGGTCCTGCCTTTGTGCTATGCTTACTTGGGCTTCCCCAATGGGAACAGCCTGGCCCTCCTCCTCCTCAGGTAAATGAGCTGGCTGGCTCAAGCATCATGCCTTCCACGAAGCCCCCCTCCCCTGGGCCTGGCCAAGCTGCCAGTCCACCCACATGGCTTTAGCAAAGTCACTTTCATCATCTGTGCTAATCCACTCTGATCTTTTCTTCAGTGGCTGAGAGATCGTAACGTTTTAGACTCTCACCCATGGGCCCGATCACAATTTATCACAAGCTCTTGTTGAGAACTTTAAAAATATCTTAGTTCCAGAAAACAAGCAAGTTTTCCTATTAAAACTTTTCATTTTCCCTCCCCTATGAACTGAGACACATTTCATGGATCTTCATAATCTGACTCCTCCCAGTTCTACTCCAGCCTCCCCGCTCCCACTTTTTCTGACGCTCATGGACGTAACTTAGAGGAGCCTGGATCCCAGGTGGCTTCGCCAGCTCTTACCCCAGGAAGAAACGCACCCCCGCTGTCCTGACAGCTTCTTGGGTCACCTCTCAGCCTTAAGAACTCAGTTCAGAGGTTACCTTTCCTTCCCACCCTGCCCCTCTCCAAACCAGCCCCCAAGACTGGGCTGTAACATGACGTCCACGCTCTGAGGGAATCTCCGAAAGGCTGCTCTCTCCCCCCACGTCCCCTCGCATGGCCTGCCTCCGATGATCAGTTCATCCCTGTGGCCTGGGACACAGGAGGACATTCAACAAACACCTACTGAGCTGTACGTTCATTTGATACAAAAAGGAAAAGACTATGGCCTAAAAATCTGCATTTCTCCAGACGGCCAAGTTATCTAGGATATAATAAAGGAGGTATTTTATGGCACGAATAGAGACACAGACGTAGAGAACTGACTTGTGGACCCAGCAGGGGAAGGAGAGTGCGGGATGAACTGAGAGAGTAACACTGGCATATATACGCTACGTATATACAACAGCCAGTGAGAAGCTGCTATGAAACACGGGGAGCTCAGCTTGGTGCTCTGCGAGACCGAGATGGGTGGGATGTGGGCGGGGCGGGAGGAAGGCTCAAGATGGGGCGATCTAAGCCTACTTATGGCTGACGCAAAGATGTGGTGGGGCAGAAACTAACACAATATTGTAAAGCAATTATCCTCCAATTTTTAAAAACAAGGATATATTTTAAATATGAAAAACAAGCATTTAGTGCTGATGACCTAATGAATGATACTTTCAAACCAATCATGCATTCATTCTTTCAACAAATGTGTGGCCTCCTTTTAGCTGCAAAGAGCTGTGCTGGGCTGGGGCCCCTGCCAGCCCCAAGGTTGCCTTCGAGCACACGGATCAATAGGAACAGGGCACCCTCTCTGGACAGATGAGTTATAAAAGCTAGGCTCAGGACTCCAAATGCCTGCCCCAGCTGGCTGTGAGCATGGAGGCTCTGCCTATAGAAGTAAATGAGACCAAGTCCTGACTTTGGGGGCGCTCAGATTCTAGTGCAAGAGACAGACAAATACACAGTCAGTCTGCAACATTTTCTATGTGACCCTAACATCCGACTCTGGCATACAACACTCACTGTACTCCCCCTAAATCCTCACCTCATTGAACACTGGTGCTAGAATCACCAATTTGAACTCAGGCCAAGGCGTTCACCTGAGCCAGCAGGGACTTCTAGCCCACTTAGGCAAGCACTGCTTGCAGACTCAAGGAGGCCACATGACTGGCCACATTTTCAACTACCACCTTACAGGTACCAGCCGAATTACTTCACTAAGGAACATTCTTGATTAATTTGTCCAATTTAAGTCATTTCTTACCTTGCATGTGCTTGAGAATATTTTTTTCTGTAACAGTAAATATTTCAGAAGATACTTTACTCAGGTTGGAATTATTTGCTTTAACAGTTCTTTGCTTAAAACATTGCTATACTTTTATCTCCCAAGTTAAATATAAAAGATAATTACTGCTCCCAGTGGATAAAACACATTAGAACAATACAAATCTTTTAAAACAATAAGCTAAAATAGGCTGGCTTTCTTAATACTTAAGTACCTCTTCACAGTTAAAAGGAAATGCTCATTTTTAAATGAAATGTATATATAATAAACATACACATATATATATATGTTTTTTGACTGCTTCCCTATGGAAATACATTGGTGTGCCTATTTTCTGAGTTCTGCACGTAATGGTCTGCATTAATGTCAACTACGCCTCTCCACTTCTCAAGCTAATATAACACTGATACAAAAATAAATCTCAACACAAGTGTGTGGGCGGGGTGAAGAAAAGTAATTCAAGGTGATCCAGTGGGCAAAGAAGAGCTGACCATTTATTTCCGATTCCTCAATCCAAAAAGGTGCCTCTTGAGAGACAGTAAATCTCGGACTTTAATACCACCCTAATGGTTGGGAAGGCATTGTAATTCTGTCGAATCCAATTAATTCATTTAACAAATATTTCTGAAGCATCTCCTGAGAGACAGAAATTGTGCAGCACAAGAGGAAGGGAACGAGAGAAAGAGAACAGGTGGAGATGACCCGCCATCGGGCACGATCACCATCTCACAAGCTGCCTTTGCTGCCAGCAAAGAGATACTTGATTAAAGACTTATTACAAACCCTCCTTCCCACTAATGCAGAGCCCTACCTCTTAGATTTCTGGGATGAATCTGTTTAGTTCGAGGCATCTTCTTTGATTCAGAGGCCCCCTTTTCTTCTTAGAAACTGTAGGAAGAGCAGGTCATGAAAAGGTAGCTCCATAAACCCAAGGTCCATCAATTAATCCATGTGCTAAAAAAGAAAAAAGACATGTTTTACTATTTTTCACTACTTTCAAAGGAAAAAGACACTTTAGAAGTTATGGCATAATACAGCACTACTCTAAACTCAACAAAAGGTAACCGACCTGAAAGCCCCTGCAAAAGATGACTTACTTTTAATTAAACACAGTACATGTCATTTTGTCATTATCTGGGCTTCCCATTAAGAACACAGGGAGAAAAAAAAAAAAAAAAAGATCACTGTACCTTTAACAAAAAAAAGAGTGAAAAAATTCAGTGAACTGTGTTTTAAAGCAACATCACCAGGTTATAAAAGGGTTTTGCTGTATACAGTACATGCCTGCCCATTTATAAATTTCTTAGGGACAAGGACCATGTTTCATTCATTTTGTGTTACTGGGTTAATTCAGTAAATAAGTCCAGTTGCCACTGGGGCTGTTCCCCCACTATTGTGGTTTTCCATTCGAGGCTCCTGTTAGGACTGTTCTTTCTGCTTCCCCGTGTTGAGCCAGAATGTGTGACCAGCTCTGGCCAATAACCTGTGAGTGGAGAGACAGGCGTCATTTTCAGGCTCTGCGTTTAGTTATCAAAGTAAGATCCCCCAGTGCTCTCTTCCTCCTCTGCCATAAGACAGGCACTGTTCTAGACAGCACGTCTGACAACACAGAGATGAGCTCCTGCCAATGCAACACGATCATGGTGCATAAACATAAAAGAGATCTTTGCTCATTTAAGCACTGAGGTTTGGGAGTTATTTGTTACTGCAGCATAACCATGACCTGACTTACACATCTTAAAAAGTACAATTTCAAATACAATATGCCAAAACACTAATCCAAAACTAAATCATCTCTTTCCCAGAAAGATTCCCAGGAGACACTTGAGGATCCTTGAGCTAAAATCTTAGTTTTAACTTTCTGCAATACAACTGATAAGCAAAGCCTGTGATGACAATGCTGAATATGAAACTGTTTAATCGCTAAGCAATGACACAAGAATGGAACAGAAACGCTCTAAGACTTTTATAACATCCAATACTGTAGGGGAAAAAAAAGCAAATACTTACTGAGAATCTACTGTGTGCCTATGTACTTCCTACACATTACCTAAATTAACCCTAATGGTAACTGCTTAGGTAACTATCATTTATCCATTTTATAGATAAGAAAATTAAAAGAGAAAGAGGTAAAGGAACTGAGCCCATAGTCAGTAACTAAGAAACACGGCACCCCCTGACTCAGGGACCCTTAGTGCTTACTTCCTGGCTGGAGGTAAGACCTATTCCAGGGGGTTTACTCAAGAGGCTCTATCGCACAAGTCATAACTGTTAATAAATATTTCGTTGTCAAATCGGACTGGGCTCAAAGCTTGCTGTGCGGCCTCGTTTAAGGTACTTAACCTCTCTGAGGATCAGATTTCCCAACTGTAAAACAAGGAAATAGTATTCCCCCTCAACGGGTTGTTGAAGGAAACATGTGGATGCTTTGCTTACTGCTGGCACACAAAAATATCAAATATTAATTCTTCTTAAGAATGCCTGTGTGGGAAAGACTGTATTAATAACCAGTATAAGGTTTTAGAAATTTATGGTTTCAATACAGCAGAGAATAGAAGGAAAGAAGGCTATAATTAACTTCAGTATTTTATCCTTGATAAGACTGTATGTGGGCACTGTACAAAAACATTATTTGCAATTTTTGAACTGCATGGGAAAGGATATAAAATATGACGGTCCAATATTGTGGACTTCATCTAGCAGCGCTGTGCTACACGACCTATAAAAGATATGGCTCCACAACGCCCTGCATTAAAAGCATCCACCGTTCAGCTGAAGAAGCTGCTGATTCAAGAGAGAATTTAGAGACGTCAAGGCCGAATAAATAGTAGGAATGCTCAACTCCCAACTTAAAGCTTTTAAATGGTCACGATATTTAGAAGTTTTTAAAGCGTGAACTACGACTGTAATTCAATCACGTGACACTAAAAGATGAGGAACCTGCACAGAAAATATTCCAATTTGCACATACACATTTCCAATCAGTAACAGCTTTCTGCTACCTTATTCATTGCCTCCCCACTGAGCCCAGCTATCCAACCCAGTGTAAATCCTTGGGGTGGGGGGAAGTGGGGGAGGAGGACTGAGTATTTCCAAAGACAGCAGCATTGTAGCAACGAAGATGAGAGCTGAACTGGTTGCCTTACAGCAAAAGAGATAAATACTACATGGAGCAAAAACATGACACGATCAAAAAGCGTAAAGACAGTTGCAAGGAGAAAAAACATGAATGAATGTGGAGGGCGGAGCCTGGGAAAACCCCTCTGCAACGCTGCACTGAACAAAGCGCTTCGCATGCCAGGAGCGGGGGGGGGGGGGGGGGGGGGGGGGGGGGGGAGAGATGGAAGTGCCAGCTCAGGAAGGAGCCCAGAGCGAATGCGGAGAGCGGCAGGACGAGGAACAGGACGAGAGGAGGCGAGCGCGGCAGCCCGGAGACTCCTCCTCGCCGCCGCCGCCGCCGCCGCCCCCTCCTCTCCCGTCCCCTCCCGTCCCCTCCCCTCTCCAGCAGCAACTCCTCCGCCAGCCCGACCCCCCGGCGATCGGGAGCCGACCCGCGCCCCCAACCCACCCGACTGTGCTGCGGGCGCGTACTCCCAACCCGGAAAGAAAACTACCCAGGTGGCTGGGAGTAAACAGGCACTTCGAGCAAAGAACGAAAGGGAAAAAAAAAAAGCAAGCCACAAAGCCGGGAGGTTGGGAAGCCGAGGCCTGGTCTCCCTCACCCCCCACCCCACCATCACCACCACCCCCACCCCCACCGCCAGCCTCTTGGAAAATGCGCCCGAGGCTGGAACGCGGCTAGGGAGGCTGAGTCCCTCCGTACCTGCTCTGCTCGCAGGACCGCAGCACGGGCCGCGAGGGCGCCCAGAAGTGGCAAGTGTCTCCCGCACGCGCAGCCATCCCCTCTGCAAGGTCGGCGGTTGCACACACACGCACACACACACACACACACACACTCGCGCGCCCGCGGAGAGGGACGTGGTCCTGCCCCCACCCCCTCCCCAAGCCGCCGCCCCCCCTCCCAGCGGCAGCGCCCCCCGCCCGCGGAGCCCGCGCGCCGAACCTGCTGCCAGGACGCCCGGCGGGGCCGCCGCCGCTGCAGCCAGCCCCGGAGCTGCGCTGCTGATGGCGGCGGCCGCAGCTCGGAATCTCCGCGACCACCGCGCGCGGCGGCGGCGGCGGCTGGGCGCCCTCCTTCACTTGACAACCCCAAACACAAACAGAACCTCCTCCCGCGGCGGCTCCTGGGGCCCCCCCACCCCCCGGCTCCGGCCCCCTCCCCGCCGCCGCCGCCGCCCCAGCAGCAGCAGCAGCAGCAGCAGCAGCCGCTGCCACCACTAAAGGCCGGCGACTGGCACTCTCACCGCCCAGCTCTGAAATATTAAACAGGGGAGCCGGCCGGGGGGCGGCGGGGGGAGCGCGGGGCGCGCGGGCGGGGGCCGCAGGCGCCGGGCGGGAGAGGCGGCCGCGCTCGCCGGCGCCCGGGGCCACGGCATGACCGCCGCCAGGGAGCGGGTGTCCGGGATTGGCGGGGGGAGCGCACCGCGGCGAGGCGGGGCGGGCGGACCCCCGGGGCGGCCGGGTGGGCGCCCCCGGAGCCAGGGAGTGGGGCGAGGAGGGCGGGCGCGGGCTTTTTACCTCTCCCCGGGGGCAGAGTAGGGCACGTTTAGCGTCTTTAGGGGCGACGCGAGGAGCGCGGGCCGGGGCGGCGCGGGGGAGGGAGGGCGAAGGTCGGAGGCTTTCCCGCGGCTGGGCGGGGCGGCAGGGGATCCCCGGGGGCGGGAGGCGGGGAGACCGCGGGCTGCGACGCGCGGGCGGGGCTAGGGGGTGGGGGTCCCCCGGCGGGGTCACCCTCGGGCGCGGCGGCCAGGCCGGACTGGCTCCGCCGCGGGGCCCGGCCCTGGTTTAGGGGCGGGCTGGGCACCCCGGATCGGGGCCCGATCGGAGTCCCGGGTCTCCCCGGCCGGGCGAGCCCGGGGCCGCGGCTCCGCCCCGCCCGGCCTCCGCAGCGACGGGAGGCGGGGGCCCCGGGGCGGAGTTAGGGACGCGAGGGGCGGGAGCCCGGGGTCGCGCCGGCTCGGGGACTGGCGCCCGGCTGGGGCGCAGGGGCGGGCCCGCCGGTCACGCGGCTCCGGGCAGGCCCGGCCGGGCCGCGCGGCCGGGGGAGCGGTTGGGCCGGGGAGAGAGGCGGGGACGGGCGGGGCGGCGGCAGCTCGGTACCGGCTCTTTACTTTCCTAAAGCAGGATGTGGGCCGGCCCGCTGACGTCATGGGGTCCCCCAGCCCCGCCCCCAGCCCCTGCCGGGAGGGGGAGGGGAGGAGAGAGGGCGGGCCTGGGGGCGGGGGGGGACCCCAAGGGGGTTTCCTCAGCAACGCGTGGAGGGAAGGAGAAAGTCATTGTGAAACTTGAAACTCATTAACTTTGAAAAACAACTTTATAAAAAAAAAAAAACCGGGAGGGGGGGCGGGGTGTTGGGTTGAAGGGTGGAAGGGGACACATTACTAACCCTGAACTGAAACTACGCTTTGGTGGCGGATGTTCTATTAAAAGATTGAGGAAAGCCAAGGTTATTCCAGAGGCCACGGCCATGCCCGCCGGTGGTTCCCAGAGCCCAAGCTGCGAGCGCAGTTTAACCCTTAGGGCTCCGCTTTGACAGTTTAGGGGCCGAGAGGAAAGGGCTCTTTGGGGTATGGAGAGGGGGTTTCGGGGCTGAGCAGGCGATCTGGCCCCAGGGTCGCAGGAGAGAAAGAAGGAGTAATTACCATAAACCAGAGTTTGACCTCGGGTGCTAGAAAGCAATAGAGGAGGGGGGAAAAGCAATAGAAGAAGCAAGGATTGGAACTGGAGAAGTGATCAGGAGAGGATGGACCAGGGTAATGACGAAGGCTTTCAGGGTTAGACCTAAAGAACGTTAGGTCTTTATCGTTTAAAGTCTGAGGCTCAGAAATTCCACATATATCCCTAAAGAAGCAGGCACAAATGACTGGTTAACGGAGCCACGCTCAACTTGGGAGGGATAAGGTAAAACAAAAAAAAATTGATGCAGAAAAAAATTCTCATATAAAAACCAAAGTGCTTTCCCCTTTTAAGGAATAAAAATGCTGAACGACCGTACACCCACTCTGCTGGCCATCTGTGCAAACTTGAATTGTTCCCTGGGGCTTCCATAAAGATATCTAGGTTTTCCTTGCTAGGGTTGACCCCTAAAATTCCCGGGAGGAAATCCTACCTCTAGCTCAGCTGAGCTTAGAAAAGCTTAATGCACCAGAATGTGAATGACTAAAAATGGAATACTCAATAATAGCGAGCTTGTAACCAAAAGTAATGTCACGTAAAGGGAGGAATATGCCCATTAAAAACTAGCTTTGGTCACAAAAGCAAAGATCAGCCAATAGCTACCTAAATTTGAAATAATGTTTAGCACACTACGCCTCCAACCTTGCAATGAAATAATACAATCTTTTTCATTTTCGATGTGATAAAATCATCTGTCATGAAATTTAATTGACATCTAATGGACTGCAATCACAAAACGTATGTAAATGTAACTTTGAAATTTGAATGAAAAAAAACAAACATCCACTTAAATGTGAAAGTATACTTAATCTGTCAGAGGATAAAAATCAAGATAGCTTGTTGATTATCGACTCTACTTTGTGTCACTGGCTAAGTCAAAATTACTAACAATACATTTTTAACCCAATGGCCCTGACCATAACAAATACATAGTGTGCACACAAGGTTTATATGGGATTTGGCATTGCAGTGAACTCTTAACAAATTAAATATGCGATTTGGAGTTGTAATAGATTAATTTTGTCATTTCAGTTTGTTAAGTTTTATCTGCAATGGACTATTCACAATTTGCCTTTCTTGAGATCAAATCAATAGTAATCTCTTTTCTGAAACAGACACATTTCCCCATTTTCTATTTCCGAATTTTCTAGGTGCAGTTTCTTTTCCTAATTCTCTACAATTCTAACTTCCTAGTCATCAGACTGCAGGGGACTCCAACTAAACTATAAGTTAACTAGAGTCGCCTTTAATCATTTTGTGACAAATTAAATACAGTGTCTCAAATTATATCTTATAAACGGAATGTGAGGGGGTGGGGGACTTTTTTTTCCCCCCTGAACCAGAAGATGAAATGGGAATGGTAAAAAGCACTTTGAACTGTCAAAAATTCTGGAACATTGGGGTAGGACACCGTACTCAAAAGAAAAGGGCGGTGGGGCGGGGGGAGGTCTCCTAGGGTCCCGATTCTGTCTGCCTGCACCCTCCACCCTCGGGCCGTGCGAGCGCTTAGGGAGCCCCCTCGGGGACTGGGGTTCAAGTGAGGGCAGTGGCCTTGGCAGGCTCGGAACACAGTTTCCCTTCACAGACTTTGGGGAGAACACCAGTCCCCACCCCCCGGCCTCCGGGGCTCCGTCCGGGGACCCCACGGTCCTCCTGCGCCTAGCGCCTCCGCCCGCGGGCCCCTGCCCCGGGTTCCCACGCGGCCGCGCGGCCCGGCCCGGCTCGGGCGCCCCCCTGGCGCGGCCCCGCGGCCCCGGCCCTCCGCCCAACGCGCGGCCCGGCAGCGCCAGCGCCACGCGGAGATCCCGGGGGTTCCTCCCCGCCGGCCGCCGGGTCACGCCGCCGCCCGGCCCTCCCCTCCGCCCTCCGCCCTCGGCGCGCGCCGGGCTCTTCCCGTCCACCGGCCGAATCCCCTCCTCCACCTCCTCCTTGGGGCGACCCAGCGACGAGACCTGCCCCGCGCGCTCTGCCAACCGTGCCCACCTCCCGCCCCCCGGAGCCCAGGCTCTCCTTCCCCAGCCGGACAAAAGGACCGAGAGAAAACTTACCCGGACTGCCACGCAAAAAACAAAACAAAACAAAACAACCAAACAAAACTCTGATCCACAGCTTCCTGGGTTTAACTTTTAATTTTTAAAAACAACAAAAGCAGAAACCAAAAGCCTCCTAGGTTGGAAGTGGGCGTGAGAGGAAATGCTAGAGGGAGGCGCTTCGTTCCCTCGTCTGCTTTTGCACCCCCCCTTTTCTGGCCTCTGCCTGGGGCTTTGATGTTATCTGGTGCACCGCCTCCGCTGGGTTCAGACCGTGGGCTCCGCGCCCAGAGTGATACACAGATATTTGGCACTTTTATATGCCGGTTTGAAGGGAGGAAAGCAGGTGGTCACGGTGAAGGATTCTCACTTCTCAGCCCCGGCCCTGAGAAAGGAGCTTCTGTCCGTCCCAAGCTTCCCTTTTGTTACCTGGACTAAAATGAACAAACCGCCAATCTAGTTAATCCCAGGGAGAAGGGCCATGTGGCATTTTTTTCTGTTAGACTTCACACCAAAAAAAAAAAAAAAAAAAAAATGAGGCCTTCTGAATTAGATTCATTTTCCCTCCACTCAGCACAAACTTACAACAAGGTGGTGGTGTACGTTTTCTCAGGCTTTGTTTGGTTTTCTGATCTCAGTTTTGAAAGTAAATATGATTTCCCTTCTAAGATAGACCTGCAGCCTGGAAGAGACAAGCTACCTCTGAAGAACATTTGTTGTTGAGTCGTTCAGTCGTGTCTGACTTCTTTGCGACCTCATGGACTATAGCCCTCCAGGCTCCTAGGTCCATGGGATTCTCCAGTCCAAGAATACCGGAGTGGTTTGCCCTCTCCTTCGCCAGGGGATCTTCCTGACCCAGGAATCGAACTCGTGTCTCCTGCAAGTCTCCTGCATTGCAGGCAGATTGTTCACCCCTGAGCCTTCTGAAGAATATAAACTGGGTAATAACATGCTGTTTGTATACCATTCTTAAAGGTTGAGTCTCCCAGCACCCTCCCCCTCCCATTATGGAAAGCTTATAACGGTTGATTTTATCTTTGCTGGACACTAGCAGAAACTGAATGCATTTTTACATTAGGTTAGCAGTCTCAGGACCATCACAAACAGAGCACTAACAAAGGATGCTTTTTTTCTTTTTTAAACAGATTAGCAATCAAATATTGCACAGTCTGCCATTCAGCTGACTGACTATTCATCCACTTTATGCCAACACCGACCTTGTTCAGGCCTTGCCCTCTGGGAGTTTACAAATTAATGGAGACAGAATAAACACATGGAAAAAATACCTAGAGGGGAAAAAAGATACAAGAAGAAGCTTATAAACAGAGCCAATTAAAGCTATACAGTTACCTACATGATGGCTGAGAGCTTTCTGAACTGGGTGGAGGGCAGGATTATCAGAGAAAGTTTCATCTTGAGGGTGAGTTCTGAGTAGGATTTTGAAGGAGAGAAGGTTCATGCTTTGGCAATAGGATGAGAATAGCATTCCAGACAAGGGAAGTAGCTTGCAGGTGAGAGCAAGTGAACATGTGTGATGGATTTTCTGGCTAGAGCCGCAGGTCAAAGTAAATGTGGAAAAAAGAAGGGTGGCCATATAAATGCAGCCTCCCAACTAGGGTGCTTTTGAGAGGGAGCAAGAGGCCATGAATGCCCCCAGTGAGAGGCATTCGCCTGTCACTCCCAGCCAGATGGGAAGAATGTGTTCTCTCATACTGAGATGTGAACTTGGAAGACTGAATGCCCTGGGGAAAGCCTTCTTGGGCATCCTTAGGAAGGAATTAAGTCATGATGCTGCATGTTCTTTGGAGACATTTTGGACTGAGAATGATCTTTTAAAGGAAAATTATTGTTACTGCTGGATTTAGAATCTGTCATGGTAGTATTTTTAATGGCAGTAGTGGTAATAGTAGTAGCAACATTGGAGAGGGAAATGGCAACCCACTCCAGTGTTCTTGCCTGCAGAGTCCCAGGGACGGGGGAGCCTGGTGGGCTACCGTCTATGGGGTCACACAGAGCAGGACATGACTGAAGCAACTTAGCAGCAGCAGCAGCAACAGAGATAGTAGTAGCACAGATCTTCCTTGATTTACAGTAGTGTTGTACCCAGTAAACCCATGTAAATTAAAAATATCATAAGTCAAAAATGCATTCAATACACCTAATCTACTGAACATCAGAGGTTAGCTTTGTGTGGGTGCTCAGTCGTGTCCAACTCTTTGCAACCCCATGGACTGTAGCCCACCAGGCTCCTCTGTCCATGGGATTTTCCCAGGCAAGAATACTGGAGTGGATAGCCATTCCCTTCTTCAGAGGATCTTCCCAACCCAGGGATCGAAGCCAGGTCTCCCGCATTGCAGGCAGATTCTTTACAATCTGAGCCACCAGGCAAGCCCAAGAAAACTGGAGTGGGTAGCCTATCCCTCCTCCAGAGGATCTTCCCAACCCAGGGATCAAATCTGAACCCACATCTCCTGCATTACAGGTGAGTCTTTACTACTGAGCCTCCAGAAAGCCTAGAGTGTAGCCTAGCCTAATTTATACGTGCTCAGAACACTTACATCACCCTACAATTGGGCAAAATCATCTAATACAAAGCCTATTTTATAATAAAGTTTTGGATATCTCACATAACTTATTGAATACTGTACTGAAAGTGAAAACCTGACTGGCTGTATGTATTTGCTTTTGTACCCGCTTGATGATGTCGCTGACTGAGAGCTGTGCCACTGCCCAGCACTATAGTAGTGTGAATTGCTAACCTGGGAAAAGATCAAACTGAAAAAGTATGATTCTGATTGAATCTTGCTTTTGCACTATTTTATAGTTTTAAAAAAAAAAGTAAGTCAAACCATTCTAAGTCCAGGACAGTCTGTATCTGTATCACCAAAAAACAGTGTTAGTAGCATTTGTATCAGAGAAGGCAATGGCGCCCCACTCCAGTACTCTTGCCTGGAAAATTCCATGGACGAAGGAGCCTGGTAGGCTGCAGTCCGTGGGGTCTCGAAGAGTTGGACACGACTGAGCGACTTCACTTTCACTTTTCACTTTCATGCATTGGAGAAGGAAATGTGTTCCCACTCCAGTGGAAAACAGAAGGGAAAACAGAAGGAAATGCGCCCCACTCCAGTGTTCTTGCCTGGAGAATCCCAGGGATGGGGGAGCCTGGTGAGTTGCTGTCTCTGGGGTCGCACAGAGTCGGACATGACTGAAGCGACTTAGCATCAGCAACAGCAGCATTTGTGTGGGCAGTAATAGTTAGAGTAGTATTTGTGTGGGCCATTACAGCAGATAGTGGGGTCTCCCAGATGGTGCTAGTGGTAAAGAACCTGCCAATGCAGGAGACATAAGAGATGCAGGTTCAGTCCCTGGGTTGAGAAGATCCCTGGAGGAGGGCACGGCCACCCACTCCAGTACTCTTGCCTGGAGATTCCCCACGGACTAAGGAGCCTGGCAGGCTACGTGCTATAGGGTCGCGCAGAGTCAGAGAGGCCTGAAACGACTGAACACAGATGCATGTAGATAGTGTTCGTGTCCCAGAAGTTGTCATCTGGTTGTTATCTAGTTCTGTTTGTATCAGCAGCAGTAGAAATAATAGCTGCAGTGGTGGTGCAGGTAATTGACAATTACTGAGACTGTAGAACTCACCAGGCTTTCCTGTATAAACTCACTTACTCTCCACCATAAACCCATACCACAAATGAAGAAACAGAGGCTTAGAAATGTTAAATAATACCCCTGCAGCATCAGAACTAGTAAGGGGGGTAGATCTGTGATTGGAACCCAGAGGAAAACAAGATGCTGAAGTTCACAGATTATAGTTTCTGAAAAAAGATCACATTAATTCTATAACATTGTACCTCCGTGAAACAAGCAGAAAAAGGAGTGTCAAAAAGGTCCATCGTTTCAAGTTTTGAGAACTTGGTAGATTGTGTGATGAAAATGGCAAAGTTGGGATGGTGCAATGCTTAAGGAATAGAAGAAAAAACGATTTTAAATGTAACCGTATTGAGGTTTTGGGGCTTCCTAGGTTGCATTCGGAGAAGGCAATGGCAACCCACTCCAGTATTCTTGCCTGGAAAATCCCATGGACAGAGGAGCCTGGTGGACTGCGGTCCCTGGGGCTGCTAAGAGTCAGGCACCACTGAGCGACTTCACTTTCCCTTTTCACTTTCATGCATTGGAGAAGGAAATGGCAACCCACTCCAGTGTTCTTGCCTGGAGAATCCCAGGGACGGGAGAGCCTGGTGGGCTGCCGTCTCTGGGGTTGCACAGAGTTGGACACGACTGAAGCGACTTAGCAGCAGCAGCAGCAGGTTGCACTGGTGGTAAAGAATCTACCTGCCAATGCAGGAGACACAAAGGATGTGAGCCCAATCCCTGGGTGAAGAAGATACCCTGAAGCAGGAAATGCAACCCCACTGCAATATTCTTGCCTGGAAAATTCCATGGGCAGAGGAGCCTGGCAAGGCCATGGGCTACAAAGAGTTGGACACAATTGAGCGACTGTGGAGATAACATGCCCAGGTTTACGTTTTTTCCAGGTGGCACAGTGGTGAAGAATCCACCTGCCGATGCAAGAGACCCAAGAGATGTGGGTTCAATCCCAGAGTCAGAGGGAAATCCCTTGGAGTAAGAACTGGCAACCCACTCCAGTATTCTTGCCTGGAAAATTCCATGGACAGAGAAACTTGACAGGCTACAGTCCATAGGGTTGTGCACAGTCGGACATGACTGAGTGCACACACACACACGTCCAGGTTTAAGAACGATGATGTAATTCACACTTGTGCCAATACCGATACCACTAACCTTGTATGTGTTAAGGCACAACAGTTGTGTCCAACTCTTTGCAGTCCGGTGGACAGAGGAGCCTGGCGGGCTACAATTCATGGGATTCTCCAGGCAAGAATACTGGAGAGGGTTGCCATGCCCTCCTCCAGGGGGTCTTCCCAACCCAGGGATCAAACCCACGTCTCTTATGTCTCCTGCATTGACAGGCAGATTCTTTACCACCTAGGAAGCCACGAATCTCAGTTTACTCATGTGTAAAGTGGATATAACTGAAGTCTTCATAGATATATTATGTGGATTGGATCAGTTGGTATTTCTAAAGTGTTTAAAATATCCTCTAAACTTATAGTTATAAATATATACTTCGGTTCGGTTCAGTTGCTCAGTCTTGTCCGACTCTTTGCGACCCCATGAATCGCACGCCAGGCCTCCCTGTCCATCACCAACTCCTGGAGTTCACTCAGACTCACATCCATCGAGTCGGTGATGCCATCCAACCATCTCATCCTCTGTCGTCCCCTTCTCTTCCTGCCTCCAATCCCTCCCAGCATCAGAGTCTTTTCCAATGAGTCAACTCTTTGCATGAGGTGGCCAAAGTACTGGAGTTTCAGCTTTAGCATCATTCCTTCCAAAGAAATCCCAGGGCTAATCTCCTTCAGAATGGACTGGTTGGATCTCCTTGCAGTCCAAGGGACTCTCAAGAGTCTTCTCCAACACCACAGTTCAAAAGCATTAATTCTTTGGTGCTCAGTTTTCTTCACAGTCCAACTGTCGCATCCATACATGACCACTGGAAAAAGCATAGCCTTGACTAGATGGACCTTTGTTGACAAAGTATGTCTCTGCTTTTCAATATGCTATCTAGGTTGGTCATAACTTTCCTTCCAAGGAGTAAGCGTCTTTTAATTTCATGGCTGCAGTCACCATCTGCAGTGATTTGGGAGCCCAAAAAGATAAAGTCTGACACTGTTTCCACTGTTTCCCCATCTATTTCCCATGAAGTGATGGGACCAGATGCCATGTTCTTCGTTTTCTGAATGTTGAGCTTTAGGCCAACTTTTTCACTCTCCACTTTCACTTTCATCAAGAGGCTTTTTAGTTCCTCTTCACTTTCTGCCATAAGGGTGGTGTCATCTGCATATCTGAGGTGATTGATATTTCTCCTGGCAATCTTGATTCCAGCTTGTGCTTCTTCCAGCCCAGCATTTCTCATGATGTACTCTGTATATAAGTTAAATGAGCAGGGTGACAATATACAGCCTTGACGTACTCCTTTTCCTATTTGGAACCAGTCTGTTGTTCCATGCCCAGTTCTAACTGTTGCTTCCTGACCTGTATATAGGTTTCTCAAGAGGCTGGTCAGGTGGTCTGGTATTCCCATATCTGTCAGAATTTTCCACAGTTTATACTTATATATATGTATATGTCATATATATATGACAATTCCTTATTGCTTGTCCAGCTCTCCACTAAGTGTACTTTAACCTTAATTACCTTTTAAATTAAGAGGAGAGTCTCTGGAGACTGAGGAGGCCTGATAACTAAATGGAACATGGTGCTCTGGACAGGATCCTGAAATAGAGAGGACATTAATGGAAAAACTTGGTCATACCCAAATAAAGGCTGGAGTTTAGTCAATAGTAATGTACTCACGGCATCTTCTTGTTTTTGATCAAATGTGATATAAAAATGTCAACGGTGGGGGAACTGGATGAGGGTATACAGGAGTTCTCTGTGCGATCTTGATAAGTTTTCTGTAAATATAAAGCTGACTTTAAAAATAATGACTCATAGCTACAGATAGTGCTGTTATCCAGGCCTTTCTGATGAGGGAACTCAGGCTTAGAGGTTAAGTAACATGTCCAGTTCAATCACATCTGGCCTTACAGAGACCCTCACCGTCGCAGTGGAGCCCAGCCACTGAACCCCTGGTCCTGCAGTCTCCTAGGGGGTCTGAGTTCTCCTTTTCACTCCCCCCATCCCTGCAGCCTTCCAGGCTAGGAGAGCAGGTGCGGCCTGCACAGAGTTCTGCAGCAGATAATGGTTTTTTCCCTCAAGTTCCCTTTCTCCTTTTTGAGACTGAATTCCCACCATGATGTCCTCTCTAGTAGAACCAGATTTCAGGTTTATTATATATATATATATTTTAGGTTTAAAAATATTTTATATATACTAAGTTCAAAATACACCAGGTTATTAGGTTATCCCTGGCATATTTTCATTTTAGCGGGGGATTACATCTATAATTGGACTTCCCAGGTGGGGCAGAGGTAAGGAACTCACCCGCCAATGTGGGAGACTTAAGAGGCGCAGGTTTGATCCCTGGGTCCGGAAGATCTCCTAGAATGGGAAATGGCAACCCTCTCCCGTATTCTTGCCTGAAAAGTCCCATGGACAGAAGGGCCTGGTAGGTACAGTCCATGGGGTCTCAAAGAGTCGGACATGACTGAGTGACTGAGCATGCTTGCCTGTCTATAATTACGGGATTTCAGCCTCAGTCTAGGGGCCCACTAGGTGTATGGCGCAGGCTATGGGATTCAACACAACATTAAAGCGTTTCAAGTTTCCTGTTGATAACATGGGTTATAAGTAAACTTTTCTTCCTGTAAATAAAATACCAGCCCCACGACTCCACCCCCACCAGCTCTAAGGTACCCTCTTTCTCCAAGCACACCCCATGTATGCCTACTTCCAACACTACGGTCTCTGCCACCCTAAACCTTACCAGCTCCCAACCTCACCAGCCTCTGCCTTTCTACATGTTTGGGGGCTCTAAAAAGTTGTCTCCAGATGCCTGCTCACTGGATGAAATTTTGCAACTTAAACGCTTCTAGTAAATAACTCAAACTTATCCTTTTTCCCCCCTTCCCCAAACTCGATGCTGTCCTACTCTGTATTATTTCATTTCATTTTGTTTGTATACGACTATGGTTTAGTCTATGATCTTGAGTTTATTGATATTTTCTTTTCATAGTAGTTCCTATTGTAACAAAATATCTATGGGTATCAATAAACAGCAGAACCCAGGCATGGAGAGTCAAAGTCCAAAATGGGAAAAGTTAGAGAAAGGGTGATAGACAGCATGGACTGTATAAAAGCAAAAATCATATCAATACACAAGTAAGTGCTCAGCAAGGAAATAAAAGACAAGACTTAGCCACTAAGAAGAGGACAATAACACCTCATAGTAAACTTTAACAGGCTTTGAGTACTTTTTAAATTTCAGCTATTTTAATTCTGCAAGAGGAGTTGGCACTAAATCTATAGTAGAAGGTAGGAAATGGAACAAGGATTATAGTAAGTCATCTATATAAGGGTGTGTGTGAGTGTGTGTGTACAGAATGAAGGGCTTGCCAGTCAGGCGTCTACCTAAGGAAGGTGGGGTTATCGTTTCCAAGACTTTTGGCTCCCGATGGATTATGCACACATGAGGTTCAGTAATTATAAAAAATACCGATGCAAGCAGAAAATCTTGGCACAGTCATGGCATGTAGTCTCCGGGCAGGAGTGACAGGACACACACTTGTCTTCTGCTTGCAACTATTACAACTGTCACTCCCAACTGTTGTGGAACCTTCTGGTTGCAAAATTCCACCCATCACATAGTAACAAGGGAGTCAAAACAGTTCCGCCCCTCTGAGCGCTGCTCACCCAGCAGTTTCCTAAGCCTGTTCTCTCAGAAAGTTCCATAGTTCACCCCTGTGGGACAAAATAAAACTATTTACGGAAAGGTAAATCAGATACTTCCCTATCAGCAGCTCTTCTAAAAGTACCCCTAAAGTGTGTTTGGGAGAAAGAAGGTGGTAGCTTCTGAATTTTTTTCTAAAAATTTTTTTTTAACTGCTCCAATAATCATTCCTTACAAGTACCTGTCCTGAGTGCCTGACGATCTTATATCTGTTTTGGTTCCATTAAAGCCAATTCACACATGTTTTTCCACTCAAATGTCTAATGAGATTGAGAAAGTTTTCATTTCGTTATTTAGAAAGAAGTCTTGTCCCAAGCAATTATTACTCAGAAAAGTTTCCAAACACAAGTTACTTTATGACAGTGGTCTGTGATTCATAGTCTCAAAAGACCAAGCTGCCACCCTGCAACAAGTCACAAGGAAATATTTTATTGTGTTCATTTATACAAATTCAAAGAGAGCCAGAATAAATTTGGGCAGTATTTATGAAAGAAATTTGGAGATGCTGCAGAAATATTAGCAGATAATCATAAGAGTATGGATTTCTTGCTGCTAAGATAACCTTGAAGCTTGCTTGATTTTTCTGCTAGTCTAAAATATATGGCCATGCTGCTGCTAAGTCACTTTAGTCGTGTCCGACTCTGTGCAACCCCAGAGACGGCAGCCCACCAGGCTCCCCCATCCCTGGGATTCTCCAGGCAAGAACACTGAAGTGGGTTGTCATTCCCTTCTCCAATGCATGAAAGTGAAAAGTGAAAGTGAAGTCACTCAGTCGTGTCTGACCCTCAGCGACCCCATGGACTGCAGCCTTCCAGGCTCCTCCATCCATGGGATTTTCCGGGCAAGAGTACTGGAGTGGGGTGCCATTGCCTTCTCTGAATATATGGCCATACTGAGAGGTAATCATGAGACTCTGACCAGTTGTGTAGCAGATAAATCAAAAGAACCATTCTTCTAAGTTAAAAAGATCCCAGAAAAGAAAGAAATATTAATGTTTCTTATCATGGCCAAATTACAACTTAGACACATCAGTAACTAGCAACCAAAGATTAATGCACTACAGTTCAGTTCAGTCACTGAGTTGTGTCCAATCCTTGGCAACCCCATGGACTGCAGCACTCCAGGCTTCCCTGTCCTGCACCAAATCCCAAAGCTTGCTCACACTCATGTCCATTGAGTCAGTGATGCCATCCAATCATTTCATTCTCTGTCATCCCCTTCTCCTCCTGCCTTCAATCTTTCCTAGCATCAGGGTCTTTTCTAATGAGTCAGCCTTTCACATCAGGTGATCAAAGGATTGGAACTTTAGCTTCAGCATCAGTCCTTCCAATGGAGATTCAGGATTGATTTCCTTTAGGATTGCAAGCTCTTAAGAGGCATTTTATAGTGTCCTCATCTTCCCTGGTGACTCAGATGGTAAAGAGTCTGCCCAAAGTGCAGAAGACCTGGGCTCAATCTATGGGTTAGGAAGATCCCCTCGAAAAGGAAATGGCAACCCACTCCAACATTCTTGCCTGGAAAATCCCATGGATGGAGGAGCCTGGCAGGCTACAGTCCATGGGGTCGCAAAGAGTCGGACACGACTGAGCGACTTCACTTTTTTTTCTTTCTTTCATCTGTAAAATGGGATGATAATCATAACTTATATCCCAGGGATGCTTTACGAAAGACCAGTGAGTGCTTATTAAGTCATCTGGAAGTATCCACTTCTAGAAAAGTCTATGACTAAACATTATAGTTCCTCCTCTTTATCCTTCACTGTGTGTGATGTCTTTTATGTTCTCCCTGTATCTATGATATTCTCCTTTCTTTCTCCACTTACATAGTATTGATACATGATTGGATTCCTTTTTAAGCCAGTGTTTATCTCCATATCTTATAAGTATTTGCCATTTTGTTGCTCTGTTTTGTTTCTTGTCTGTGCTTCTGAATTTGAAGTGAATGGCTTATTCTTAAACCTAGGACAATATTATTTTTTGGTTCTATAAAGTCTGTGAGTTGGACATTTGCCCTCTTAAATTAAATTAGAATCACTACTTCTAATAATATTTACAAGTTGATTGAATTCTTTAGATGGAGATTGTACACAATCTCTGTTTTCCTTCTAATTTGTATTGGCCTGACATCTGGCTTCTGGAATATAGATTCTCTGACTAGTTAAAATCAGAATTACCTCTTTACAACCACTCGTAACCCACAATTTCTGAGATTTCTAACCGAATTTTCTAATTCCCTCAATTTTCTATTAACCAACACCCTCCCGCCTGTTTTCCTGACACCAGCTCCCTGCTTTTTTCCCCCATATTTAGAAGATTCGGGATTTAATTATTATCATCCTAAGATGTAGAAGCCCACTGTGATACATTAAAATTTGTTTTTTCCTCTTTTCTTGAAAAGATTGCTAAAGATGTAAAGCAAGTACAGCATACACTACATTTAATAAAGAGCTTCTCAATAGTAGATTTAATTCAGCAGTACTCCGAGTTGCCAATATTAACATTGGAGAGTGTCTGGAGAGAGAACACAGTTGTCCATCGTGAAAACAACTTGGGAAAGATAGGGCTAGAGTCCAAACATTCCGAGCTTCCCTTAATCAGCCACTAATTATCTCCTAAAAATAACACTCTGATCATGTAACTGAAGAAACCCAGTGGCTCCCAACTACGAGACGAAGCCCATATTCCCAGGCCGGCTTTCAAACTGCTGTGTGACCCGAGTGTGTATTTCCAGTGTCATCATCAGCCGCCTCCCTAAATACAGTCTTCATTTCAGCTACATGGTTCCACTTGCTGTTTCTGCAGTAAGTTTGAAGCCTCCTTTCCTCCGTGTTTCTAATCACCGTCACCACAAGGTATGCCTGCCTTCCTCCTCTTTGGATCATCAAAACCCTACCCATTCTCTAACATCCGGATGAACTGTCCCCTTCCTGTGACCACTCTGTGAGACGGTGCAACGGACTCATGTAAAATTGACGTACTCTCGATTAGGCAGGCAATCGTGTCTGCAACACTAAGTGCCATTGTGTGACTTTTTCTGTCTTCTGGTCTCAATTGCTTGGAATAGACAGCTCTTATTATTTCATATAACCCCCCCTTTAGTCTTCGTTATAATTAATTAATAACTAACTCTGATTGGTTATTAAGGATGTAACCAAAGCATCCTTGCAGGGAAATAAGACCCATAAGCTATTACTTTTTGCCTCTAATACTGTGTGTGTCTGTTTGTGTGTGTCTGTGTGTGTGTGTGTGTGTGTGTAAAACATAGATAAACGGTAACTGTCATCGTTGAAACCACATAGTAGTTCAATACAGACAAGCCTTCAGCAATCTTCAGTTATAGCATTTAGACTTCACATTCTAGACTCTTTTCAATCTGAGATAACATGCTAGGCCTAATTTGCATTCACGGTAAAATATAGATTTAAAAACAAAATTCATCTGCACATTTCGCCCCTTTCTTCAGTACTTGCAAATCTTCCTAAATTCAGGGTGTTAAACACACCTTTGTTTCCTCCAGTTTAACTATGATTCAATTATGAGTAACTTAACACTCACCACCACAGTTTTCAACATCTCCTGTCCTCAAGATGTGATTAACCATGGGAACACTGCAATATAGGAAAGATGACAGTAAGATTTCTGTGCAAACTCGACATCCTAAGTCTATTTAGTACCCGATGGGTTTTAGTATGGTCTCTTTCAAAACAATTGTTTTTTCTATCCAATTGTTAGAAGTTTGTGTTCATTCATTGCAAACACATACATTGTATAATAACAACCCCTCAAACATTTGGGGAAATCTTGACTTTATCTCAGCTTTGTGAAGCTTTCAACTTATGTGCTGACCAAAAAACTATCCAAGTAAGAACACCTATTCAATAACTTAAATAGAATGATTTTTTCTCACTAATGACCAAATATGATTGTTAAAATGCTTTGAATGTGATACAAAACCTACTTTCGCATGTCATCTTGGGCAAGTTATGTTTTTTTCTCAGCTTCAGTTTTCTTACTTTGTATATAGTGATAGCATATGGAGGAGCCTAGTGAGATAATACAATTAAAAAAATAAAGCAACTGTTCAAAAAGCATATGATGTTATATAAACTATAACTGTAATGGATTCATACTTCAGAGCTGAGAGCTGAGGTGCAGACCACAGCAATTTGAATTTTTGGTTTCCCTGTACATCAAAAAGCTATGTTTACTCTGCCATGTGCAGTAATAGCATTATCTAAAGAGAAGTACATACCTTCATTTTAAAATATTTTATTGCTAAAAAGTGCCAAAGCAATTATAACAGTAACATCAAAGATCACTGGTTACAGATCACCATAACAAATAATGAAAATGAAAAAGGTTGAAATAAGGCGAGAATTAAGAAAATGTGACGCAGAGACACAAGTGAGAGAATACCGTTGGGAAAACAGCGCTGATGGACGTGATCCACGCAGGGCCTCCACAAACCTTCCATTTGTGAGAAACTCAGTGTCTTCGAAACACAGTGAAATGAGGGATGTGCCTGTGTGCTAAGTTGCTCAGTCACGTCCCGCTCTTTGAGACCCTATGGACCAGAGCCCACCAGGTTCTTCTGTCCATGGGATTCTCTGGGCAAGAACACTGGAGTGGGTTGTCATGCCCTTCTTCAGGGGGTTTTCCCCACCCAGGGATCAAACCTGCGTCTGTTACGTTTCCTGCATCGGTAGGTGGATTCTTTACACTAACGCCACCTGGGAAGCCCCCACAACGAGGTATGCCTGAATATTAATGTGCTGCTTTGGTCTCAGCCAGCCTGGTTAAATCATACTTGACAGGGCTTCCCACAGCTGGCTCTACACCCTGCCTCTAAGGACTGGAAACTTGCCTATTCTCTCCAACTCCTAAATCCTAATCTAACCCACCCATTTATCTTGCTTTCTTGCAGAAGGCCTTGACTAGCTCGGTGGAGAAAGTTAAGACCATTACAGTGGGAAGTCGCTGAGCCCCGGCTACCCCACAATTGTTTAGTGACTCCACCTTTATCTCTGCCATCACCCTCCCTCCGTTACAATGCCCACCCGCCCTGGGCCCCACAGAGATGACCATTTTGCTTGGCCTGGCAGAGGCCAGATACATCAGATACATCTGTTTACAGATACATCATCGCTGTAATCTTGTGTGTTATTATGAACACTGTTGACGGCTAAACCACGCCACGGACTACAGTGCTTTTTCTTTATTTCCCTGGTGAAAATAAGTGCCTAACCTGTGTATATGCTGTGTCATCCAATCTAAGATGGGCAAATGCCATCTTAATACATTCAAACTCAGTCAATATAGTATTAATTTGGTGTTAGTGGCTAGTTCAGTCCTGGGGCTTCTTGACCTGGGAAGAGTAACCCTAGGCCGTCCATGCCACTGTTTTCATGGGCCATGCCCTCCAACCATCCTAGAGACTGTCTTCCCTGGTTTCTCAAGGATGGCACCATCTCCTGGATCCTGTGCCTTCCTCGTAGTTTGCTCCCTTATTTGGGTGGTGCCCATTCTCCAGGGCCTTCCTAAGAAAGGATTTATAGAAAGCAAAACTGAAAACAAAACTTTTTGAGACTTGGAGCATCTGAAAATGAGATGAATAAGTCTGAATACAAATTCATTTGTCTGAATAAAAATTCTAGGATGGAAATGATTTTTCCTCAGAATTTTGAAGGCATTAATTCCTTGTCTTCTAGCTTCGAGCATTACTGTTGAGAAATATCCTGCCATTCTGAATCTTGATTCTTCTTAAGACATCACTTCCTTCTAGAAGCTCTCGGTATAGCTGTTATCACCAGGGCTTTTGAAATTTCACCATGATGTATCTTAGTGCAGGTTTAATGTTATCTCTGGTGCCGGGTTTATTTTGATCTAAAATCACATATCCTTGTGTTTGGGGACCTGCTGAGTTATTTCACTGGGGATCATCTCATCTCTATTTGCTCATTTGTCTCTGTGGAGCTCCTATCAGATAGGTGCTCAGCTACCTGGATACGCCCTCTAGTTTTAAACTTCTATCCTCTATTTCCCATGTTGGTTTAACTTCTGGAAGATCTCCTCTAATTTATCTTCCACGTCTTCTATTGAATTTTTTATTTCCACCATTCAGACAATTTCTACTGCCTCTTTACCACCACTCACCCCTCCCCCAAGTATTCTTTTTCTAAAATAGAATCCTTGTCTTATACATGGCACAGCTTATTTCTGAATGTATTAATGATCATTTTTCAGTTTTATTTCTCCCCCCAGTCTCTGTCGACTCCCATGGCTGACTATTCGTTTCAGTCTTTCTCATAGGAGAGGCAGATCGTGCTGATCCTTGCCTGGATGTTCTCCAGGAACGGAAACGAAAAGCTCATTGGATGAGTGGGTGACTAGTGGCTATTCACCAGGGACTTCACTGGCGACCTGGCTTTGCTCTTCCTGGTAGAGCCCTCGGTGTATTTCTGTATTGTCTCTCTTAGGCTGCTTAGGCGCTCTGGAGAAGACTTTAATCACCTGCCTGGATGTGTGTGCGTGTGTGTACACATGTGTCTTCACCGGTGTTTCAGACCAGAAAAGGGCACGAGATACTGGAGGGCTTCTCTTGGCTCAGCAGCAAAGAATCTGCCTGCCAAGGCAGGAGATGGGGATTCGATCCCTGAGATGGGAAGATCTCACATGCCCTGGAGCAAGCAACTAAGCCCGAGTGTCTCAACTACTGAGTCTGTGCTCTGGAGTCCAGGAACCCACAGCTACTGAAACCTGAGCGCCACAGCAAGAGGAGCCCCGGCAAGAAGTCCTCGCACCGCAGCTAGAGAGTAGCCTCCACTCGCCACAACTAGAGAGAAACCCTTGCAGCAAAGAAGACCCAGCACAGCCAAAAAAAATTAATAATTCTTTTAAAAAAGAACCTGTAAAAAGAAAAGAAAAGCTGGGCATCCTAGCACTCAGTATGTAAGCTCAATCCTCTTGTATTTTAAGACTGTCCCCTCTGCCTGTCTCCATGACATCATTTGCTCCAGTCATCTGCTGGGGTTGACAGCTGACCTGTGGCATGGAACAGGTGAGGGGGTCTGGTGGTCTAGGTCCCTCTTAACCTCACTTCCAAGAGAACTTCCGGAGTCCTAATGATAGATCCATTCCTGGATCTTTTTTTTTTTTTTTTTAATTTCCCTGCGAATCAGGCTACTTAACTTTTCTTGAAGCTGACTTAGAATTTAGCTTTCTCAGATCTGCTCCCAGCTTCTGAATTTTTGTTGCTGTTGTCTTCGTTCTTGTTTATTTTGCCTTCATAGGTTTGTATCTTTCAGAAAAAACACAAAAGTCATTGTCATTTGAGTGAAGCAAATGAGCTAAGTGCTAATGATTAATCAGGGAGAGGGGTGAGCGAAAGGTATAGGATTATCTACAAGGCTTAAAATATATAAACAATAAGGATATACTGCATAGCATGGAGAAATATAGCAATTATTTTGTAATAACTTTAGATGGAGTATAATTTGTAAAAATATTGAATCTCTACATTGTACACCTAAAACTAAAGTAATATTATAAATCACCTATCCTGCAATAAAAATAGATGAATTAAAATAAAATGCCACAGGGTATCTATTCACAATGGAAAAAAATCCAGGTTATATTTTAATAATGAATTATTTTTAACATGAGCTTTCATACCAACAGAACTTAAAGAAACATTGTGTCATTTTTGCTCAGTCGTTAAGTAATGTCAGACTCTTTGGGACCCCATAGACTGCAGCATGCGAGGCTCCTCTGTGCTCTCCTATCTCCCAGAGTTTGCTAAAACTCAAATCCATTGAGTCGGTGATGCTAACCCTCCCATCCTCTGTCTCCTCCTGCCCTCAATCTTTCCCATCATCAGGGCCTTTTCCAATGAGTGGGCTCTTCCAATCAGGTGGCCAAAGTATTGAAGCTTCAGTTTCAGCAACAGTTTCATTCATTCTTCTGATGCATATCTGTGTTCTTGTAATTCCCTTTGGTGACGCGGAGAGGGGAACTGCTATGCAGTTAGCATAAAGGAGTAAAACTTTAGGAAAAATAAACACGTTTAAAACCTTTTTTAAAACCAATAACGTATTTTTTTTAAATCTTTGATTTTTGATAATGGGTTAAAACTACCTCCTGATTCTTGTTTTAGTTAATTTGTTCCTCGTTAAACTGGGCCTTCTGGGTCTGCGGCCTTTCAGCTGACTGACGTTCCTATTCTAAAATATACCTGTGCCTCCGAGCTTCCTGCAGGTTAGTTTCCGGTGCTGAGGAAACTGGCATTACCCGTACTGCATTTCAATGGCTTCCTGCAGGCGAACACCTGGAGGCAATCACCTGTGCTTGTCTGCCAGCAGGCACAAATATGCTTTAGAACAGAAAAACTATACGTCTGATTTTTTTTTTTAAAGACCAACTCCTTGTGTAATGTTTTACTTCTGCCTGAATGAAATGCTAGGTTATTCGGTCTAGAAATTTGATCCTCTAACCTAGTACTTGTTGATCCATTTGTTTTTTTCAGCATGGAATTGCCAAACAGAGGTTTTTCTATTATCTTTACCCTCTGCCTGATGGAACAGTTCTGCTCTTACAGGATATGGGTCAGAGACAATGAGAAAAGAAGGATGAAAAATCAAGAACCTACTTTTTAATGGGAAATGGCAAGAATTTTAACTTGAGATGCTTTAAGTCACAGATTTACAAGTCTATTGAAAGCAGGTCAGGGTTCAAGAAGGAGTTCAGGAACACGTAAACTTGCATTCTGCTTTATTTTAATACACATGTGGACTCAGTAACATTTTATAGACCTGAGGATGGTCCCTAGAGACAATCTGGATGATGACGGCTACTTTAGCTAAGTCATTAAAGTTTTGCGCTTGAAGGTAAATGGAGATTTAAATGACACCTTTAGAGGTATCAAAACACCATCAAAATACTTTTTAAAAGATTTAAAATTATACGTACTGAAAATAAGGTTTGAATCTATTTTTAAAGTTTTATAGACTACTACTTAATGGTTTTATAGACCATTAAATGATTATGCATGCAAATGTATTTTAGTTCTTAATCAGTGTAACTAAAGAGTTTCGCTTCTTTTTCCTTTTCTTCTCATTCAGACAAAACTACAGATGATTAACAAGCTCTGAAGCTTCCTTTATAGCACAATCAAATTTCAACAAAAATTTCATTTCCTTCTCTAATTCCTCTTTCTATAATCAGCCTCATTTTTAGACTTAAAGTATCATTTTATTTATTTTTAATCTTTTTTTTTCTTCCTAGAGCCTTTAATCCTTATTTTATAGATATGTGCTCTGCTGTTCAATTGTGTCTGACTCTTTGCGACCCCATGGACTGTAGCCCATCAGGCTCCTCTGTCCATGAGATTTTTCAGGCAGGAATACTGGAGTGGGTTGCCATTTCCTCCTTCAGGGGATCTTCTTGGCCTAGGAATCAAACCTGCATCTCCTGCATTGCAGGCAGATCCTTTTACTGCTGAGCCATCAGGGAAACCCCGTTTTATAGATATATTTAACAATTCAGTTCCCCCTAGCACATTTTCCAATTTCTATTGTACATGTTGCTGCTGCTGCTACTGCTAAGTCGCTCAGTCGTGTCTGACTCTGTGTGACCCCAGAGACGGCAGCCCACCAGGCTTCCCCGTCCCTGGGATTCTCCAGGCAAAAGCACTGGAGTGGGTTGCCATTTCCTTCTGCAATGCATGAAAGTGAAAAGTGAAAGTGAAGCACTCAGTCGTGTCCGACTCTAGCAACCCCATGGACCGCAGCCTACCAGGATCCTCCATCAATGGGATTTTCCAGGCAAGAATACTGGAGTGGGGTGCCATTGCCTACTCATGATACCAATGCACGAAGTTTGTGTTTTACCATAAGGCCTCACGTGTAAGGCCCACCATGAGTTTTTGATCACCAGGCACCACACAGTCTTATCAAAACACCCATCTGCACAACTACCTCCCTACCGGACAGATTGCTAGACTTCTAAGCCTCCGAAGTAAAACATGAGAAAATCCAAACTTTTTTCCCTCTCCTTTCTTCTGAGTCTAAAATCTTTGAATAAGGATTTGTATCAGTTAGCTTTTGTTGCATAACAAACCACCCCCAAACTTAGTAACTTAAGATATTCATTTAGCCCATAGTTCTGCAGGCTGGAGTCTGGTGGGTATTTCTGCATGGCTATTCTGCTCTTGGCTGAGTGTGGACAGCTGCTGGGCTGGTGGAGGCTGGCTTATGTAGGAAGGTCTCAGTTGTGATGACTCATGGTCCTCTCATGGTCTCTCCTCTTCCAGCAGACTATCTGGATCTTTACTTAGTGGTTCTGCCACATTCAAGAGAAAAAAACAAAAGGCACAAAGCCTTTTGAAGCTTTGGCTTGGAGTTGGAATTGGTTCATGACCCTGCCATATTCTGTTTATCAAAGCAAGTCAAAGGCTAGCCCAAACTAAGAAGTAGGGGAACAGACTCCAAATCTCAATAGGAGAAGTTGAAATGTCATACAGCAAAAGGGTGTGCATTCAGTGAAAGAAATGCTTCATTGCATTAGTAAATGCTTCATTAGTGTTTGACTCTTTGTAACCCAGTGGACGGTAGCCTGCCAGGCTCCTCTGTTCATGGGACTTTTTTAGGCAAGAATACTGGAGTGGGTTGCCATTTCTTCCTCCAGGAGATCTTCCCACCCCAGGGATCGAACCCAGGTCTCTTGTGTCTCTAGCATTGTAGACAGATTCTTTATCCGCTGAGCCAGTGGGGAAATCCCCAGTGAAAACAATAGTTGCTTTCAGTTATTATACAATCTACCAACGCAGTCCTCAGGGCTGCCAATAAAACCCATAGAGACTACCAATACTGGACAAATACTTCCTCCATAAGGAAAAGCTAAACAGAAACAGCAACAAATCACCAGATATATGAAAAGAAAAGATTTGGAGGCTAAGAAAAGGGGAGGAATTTGAGAGAAGTAAAATCTCTTTTCCTCCTTACCAACTTTTAAATTTCACTGCAAGAAACAAAAGGCTATTTTGTAAATCTCTGATCTATATTCTCCACATGATCTGAGAGTACATCACGTCTATCAAAATAAGATCAAGTGTAATAAAAAGAGAAGAATCTGGGAACAGGACAAATAATTTTAAAGTCTTATTTTCTTGCATTTTCCTAAAAAAGAATAAAAGTTATAAATTAGTATTAGACTTTGATAAGTCAAAAAAATGATTGCTGTAACCTCTAGGCCAATCCCTAAAAGAATAATCAATGAGTGTGTTGCTTCCAAACTAATAGCAGGAAACCCTGAACCCTGTGAGCCCTGTTAGCAGCAGCCCAGAGGGTGGGTATCCAGGGCTGGTGGTGCGCAGTCACTCAGTCATGTCCAACTCTTTGTGACCCCATGGACTATAGCCTGCCAGGCTCCTCTGTCCATGGGATTCTCCAGGCAAGGATACTGGAGTGGGCTGCCATGTCCTTCTCCAGGGGATTTTTCCAACCCAGGGATTGAACCCACATTGCCTGTGTCTCCTGCATTGTAGGCAGATTCTTTATCCTCTGAGTCACTGGGGAAGCCCAGTAGTGGGAAAACCAAAAGATGAGTATAATTAGCCCAAAAGATGCTAAAAATGGAGGATGAAAAAGGAACGTAAAGTAGATGGGACAACTAATAAAGCATTCAATAAGATGCCCTCCCCAAGCCTCTTGGAATGGAGACGCACTCAAGAAATGAGCTCACACCAAAGAGGCCCGATGCCGGGTGGGCCTGGGGGAAGAAAGTGGAGGACACTCGGCAAGCAGCCTGCCGCATGATCCCGGCTCCATGGGCCACGCAGTTCCCTCGAAGACGTTCTTGACCCTCCCTGTCCTTCCCTTGTCAACACCACTCTTTCACTCAATCCCCAGAGCCTCTCCCCAGAATTTCTAGGATAACTGAATTTTTAAAATGTACTACTTATTCTTTAAAACACATACTAGAAAGAAGCTCAAGAAATCCAAAAGTTAGTTCTTTGAACAAGAATAATAGAAAGAAGACAGAAATAACGTCAAGAGTTAAAACAAACAGATAAAAAATTTTTTAACCCTGAATAGTGATACTGATTCTGAAAATATTACAAAAAACATTATTCAGATACTTTTAAAGACATAGATGAAGTGGACAAATCCCTAAAGAAAATATAAAGTAACAAGAAGAAATAGAACATTTTTGTAGTCCTTTTTCTATTAAGGATACTGAAGCCATAATTAAAAGCCTTCCCCAAAAGAAACCTATCAGTTATTTAGGGGGAAAATGACATTCATTTTACCAAACTTTTAAAAAGAGTAGACAAAGAATATTCTTCATTTCATAAGACTCAAACAACCTTGATCCAAAAAATCTCCCCCAGATATAAACAAAACATTATAGGCCAATCTCACTCATGAGCATAGAAAAATATAAATTAATCTTTAAGGAAACTACACATAAAGCAAGTTATATATTTTCCAAATATTTGGCAGGGGAAAAAAAGCAAAAACTTTTAAAAAGAAAAAGTTTATTAAGAATATTCAGGAAAAAGAAATATGGAAGGTATCAAATGTAAAGCAGAAAACATAAAACAAGATGACAAAAGCAAGTGAAATTCTATTAGTTTCAAAATTAAAATGTGAATGGATTCAACTATTTTGTTAAAAAGAAAAAAAATGAAGATTCTCAAATTTGATAAAAAGACAAAAATCTAATCTCTTGCTATTTACAAGACACCTAAAACAGAAGGATTTTATTGGAGGTGATTTTACTGGGGGTAAAAATAAAATGGGAAATGTATGCTAGGCAAAGATCAGTATAAGTACTACTATCTGACAATGAAAAAGGCATGAAGTACTGATAAAAACTACAATATGGATAAACATTAAAAACATCACATTCAGTCAAAGAAGCCAGACCAATGGTATGATACTGTTCATATAAAATGTCCAAAAAAAGGCAAACAATTTGAGACAGAAACTACGTTAGTTGTTGCTCAAGGCTGGGGATAGGAAGGGGAAATGATGGCATGAGGTTACTTTTTAGGATGATGGCAATGCTTTAAGTCAAATTTTAGTGATGGTTGTGCAACTTGGTAAATATGCTAAAATTCATTAAATCACATATTAAAATTGTATGAATTTTATGATATATAATTATGTCAACAAAATTATTCAAAAACATCAATTTAAGATAAGATAAGTGAGATCCAAATAAACTACTTTATACTTACATGACAAAACTTTTCAAGTCATAAACTTTGTTTTAAACTTCTTATTTTGTATTGGGGTATAGCAGATTAACAATGTTGTGATAGTTTCAGGAGAACAGTGAAGGGACTCAGCCATACACATACATGAATCCATTCTCCTCCAAACTCCCCTCTCACCCACGCTGCCACATAACATTGAGCAGAGTTCCATGTACAGTATGTCCTTGTTGGTTATCCATTTTAAATATAGCCATGTGTACGGCAACTATAAGTTTGTTCTCTAAGTCTGTGAATCTCTTTCTGTTTTGTAAATTCTTTCGTATTACTTCTTTTTAGATTCCACATATAAGGGGTGCCATACAGTATTTCTCCTTCTCTGTCTGACTTACTTCTAAAGTCATAAGCTTTTATATACTAAATAGCATTGCATATTACATGCACAAAGAATATTAGGAAAATTTAAAGAAAATTGTGGAAATCAGATCTACAGCATGATTTCACTTCAGAAACCTGAACATTTGTATGAGTTTGTTAGAAGAGAGATGTAGAAAAGCTCACCCCCAAATTTCTAACACAGAATTAATACTTAAAAAGGATAGGATTGGAGGGGGCTGGAGTAAAGTCGTCACATTTTCTAAGATCGCTTCTTTAGCTTTTGCAATGAGCTTTCTAACTATGGTAATTAAAATTTTCAACCCAGGCTTTGAGCTGAGGAAAGCAATGCTATCAAGTCGGCGATAATGTAAGAATTAATATGAAGAACCTAGGAACACGATTAGTGTGTACCAAGTCACTTCAGTCGTGTCTGACTCTTTGCGACCCCAGGGATTGTAGCCCGCCAGGCTCCTCTGTCCGTGGGATTCTCCAGGCAAGAACACTGGGGCAGGTTGCCATGCCCTCCTCCAGGGGATCTTCCCGACCCAGGGACGGAAGCTGTGTCTCTTGGGTCTCTTGCAATGGCAAGCGGATTCTTTACCACTAGTGCTACCATTGGTAATGAAGGTTCAATGGATATAAATAAAACCCATCCCTCAGAAAGAGAGTGTCCCTGTTTCTGGTGCCTGCAGGATGGCAGGACTGTCCCATCAGTTATGGAGAATCAGGTCCCCATAGTGATCTGATTGGAGAGAAACCTTGGATTTGCTAAGTCAGTGCTCTTTCCTTCAGGTTGCTGCTGCTGCTGCTGCTGCTGCTAAGTCGCTTCAGTCGTGTCCAACTCTGTGCGACCCCATAGATGGCAGCCCACCAGGCTCCCCCTTCAGGTTGGATGTTAGTTAAACAAGGATGGCTCCTCTGTCCATGGATTTTCCAGGCAAGAGTACTAGAGTGGGGTGCCATTGCCTTCTCCGAAAAATAATAATAACAATAATAAATAAATAAAGGTTTCATTACCTTCTTATTACTAGTACAAAACACTATTTAAAAAATAAAGGCTTCTTTTATAGTAAGTTCATAAAATTGTTGAGCAGGTGTTTTGGGAGAGTTTGCAATTTTGTTTCCTTTAGCGAAGCTGATTTTGAGAATATTCATGTCCTTTGCAGGCTGTACTACCTCCCAGGCCAGGCCAGTCTGATGCTGGTCACAGCTAGGAAGGTGCTGTCCACAGGTGGCTGAGAAGGCTGAACTCGTGTAGTCAGTTCTGTGGTAGTAGTCATCAATTCTGCACCCCATCCCTCCCGCCATGGGCTCCAAGGTAAAACCAAACAGCCTGGCCGGCACGGGGAGGATGTCCACGCGGCTGCTTTTCTTGGCCAATTGCCAGAGTGACGATTCCAAGGAAATCAGAGGTTGTTCTGTCCTGTTCCAAGAAGCAGAAGAGACCATTCACCATTGCTGATCATGTTTCCTTTAGGAATGGAAGTTTTCTTTGAGGGTGATCGCAAGAAATTATAGTGAGGCTCATTGGTATTGGTCAGGAAATTGTTTTTGGTTAAGAATTATGCCCTTGCTAGACCTGGTGAGAAAGGACTAGAGATTAAATTAAAAAATTCAGGACCTTTCTCATCAAACCTACCACAACCTAGTCCCCAAGTTAATAACTGAAAA
This sequence comes from Ovis aries, assembly GCF_016772045.2. Classification (NCBI taxonomy): domain Eukaryota; kingdom Metazoa; phylum Chordata; class Mammalia; order Artiodactyla; family Bovidae; genus Ovis; species Ovis aries. The sequence goes on from NC_056073.1 coordinate 43,639,210, forward strand.
TAGTAAAACTTCCCAAAGCAGAAGTGGTACAATGTATTTTTTTTTTATCATAGTGCTATAAATGCAACCAAAGATTTAAAATGAAAAAAAAAAAGCCAAAATCCTCCTTCCTCCTCTAAGTCCAACTAACTGAAAATATTAAAACACCTATGAAAATAACATTTGAGTCAACAAAGAAATTAAATGTGATTACAGATTTAAATATTATGAATATACATAGACATTGACCTTAAGGAAAACATTTATTACACCAATACATTGAAAGCTGCACTCTGAGGGAAAATATACTCATCTTAAATATTTCCTCCTTGGATTTATTGGGGTATAATTGACCAATAAAATTTTTATTTATTTAAGGGTTCCAATGTGGTGATGTGATATGTGTTTACATTGTGAAATGATTACCCAGTCATGCTTATTAACACTGCCATCACCCAGCATAGTGCCCATGTTTTTTCATGTGGGTGGTGAGAACATGTAAGGTCTTCTCTCTCGGGAAATTTCAAGTGTAGAGAACAGTTAGAGTCTCAGAACTCATTCATCTTATTACTGAAGTCCCAAATACATTTTTATCACTAAACTAGAAAAAAAAAAAAAACCTAAAAAAAGTGTTTAACTCAAGAAGCTAATATCACAGCAAAATAAACTTAGGAAAAAGATAAGACATAATTATTAAATAAATGCCAAAGTATAAAAAAATAAATCAAAAAAGAAAACTGATCAATACAAAAGACCACTTCCAAAATGCTCCAGTAGAATTGATAAAAACCTGAGCAAGTCAGGAGATACACATATGCATACAGACATATATTTTAACTGATGACAAAATCATCATATTGAATCTATACAATTTTAACAGTGATCACTTTTAGTAAACTCTATTACAAAATGTGCTCTAAAATGTAAATAACATTCCTTGAAATAAATTTTAATATATTGCTTTGAACTGAAAAATGCAGTGTTTTCCTGATGCAAGGTAACTCTGGTTTAGTTGATAGATTTGAAAATGAGAAATGGCTTAACCTAATTAGATTTCATAGCAGGCATTTTCCATAAGTTGAATGTCCTAAATCCACAGCTCTACAGACATTAATAAAATACATATTTAAAGCTTGTGGTAAATTCTAAAAGAATCATAAAATAAATGATTCTTTAAAAAAAATAAATTTTCAGTGCAATAAAAATCTTGCACTGAAAAAGATTTCAAAATGAAAAAGACTGTGTTTTTCTTAACACTCTATTTAAAAATGAGCTTTTATCTGAAGCACAACATACTTACAGAAAATGTCCACAGATCAGGAATGTACAGTTCAATGAATTATCATTAAGCAAAGTCACCTGTGTATCTACAACCTTATTTAAAAAATAGAGCATTACCAACATCTCACACCTATCTTATTAATCTACCAGTGCTTTTTAATGTAGTATTTCGAACAAGTTACCACAAATCAAAAATTAAACCTGAAATAAAAACAAACAGCAATAAAGAAATCGCTAAGAGAGGTGGGAGGTTGGATTATTGGTTAGCAAGCAGTCACTCCTCAGCCCCTCGCATCCATGATAATAATACTCTTGGGCACCTGACTTTCTTTAGCCAATGGAATGTGGGCAAAAGCAGTGGTGCACCAGATCTGAGCCTAGGGTTTAAGATGCCCCACATGCTTTTCACCGTGACCTGAGGAGAGACATGAGAAATGCTGGGCTGGATGAAGCACCAGCTGGAATCAAGATTGCTGGGAGAAATTTCAATAACCTTAGATATGCAGATGACACCACCCTTAGGGCAGAAAGTGAAGAACTAAAGAGCCTCTTGATGAAAGTGTAAAAGTTGGCTTAAAACTCAACATTCAGAAAACTAAGGTCATGGCATCCGGCCCCATCACTTCATGGCAAAATAGATGTGGAAACAGTGGCAGACTTTTATTTTGGGGGACTCCAAAATCATTGCAGATGGTGACTGCAGCCGTGAATATAAAAGACGCCTACTCCTTGGAAGAAAAGTTATGACCAACCTAGAGAGCATATTCAAAAGCAGAGACATTACTTTGCCAAGAAAGGTCCATCTAGTCAAGGCTATGGTTTTTCCAGTAGTTGTGTATGGATGTGAGAGTTGGACTATCAAGAAAGCTGAACACTGAAGCATTGATGCTTTTGAACTGTGGTATTGGAGAAGACTCTTGAGAGTCCCCTGGACTGCAAGGAGATACAACCAGTCCATCCTAAAGGAAATCAGTTCTAAATATTCATTGGAAGGACTGATGTTGAAGCTGAAACTCCAATCCTTTGGCCACCTGATGCGAAGAACTGACTCAGTTGAAAAGACCCTGATGCTGAGAAAGATTGAAGGCAGGAGGAGAAGGGGATGACAGAGGATGAGATGGTTGGATGGCATCACCGACTCAATGGACATGAGTTTGAGTAAACTCTGGGAGTTGGTGATGGACAGGGAGGCCTGGCGTGCTGCAGTCCATGGTGTTGCAAAGAGTCAGACACTACTGAGTGACTAAACGAACTGAGGAGAACACGCCCACTATGCCTTTATACTGGATTCCAGAAGGAGACACAGAAAATGGACCAGAATTGACCCACTGCTTAAACCTGAGTTGTCCCTACTGAACTATGTACTTGCCAGGGAGAGAAATAACTGCTTTTCGGTGTATATGCCTCTGAGTCTTTGTTGGTTACACAGCAAAGGCCCACTACTATAATCATCATTTGGTAGATCTCAGAAAAGTTTAAGTGAATGAATTCTAATGACTGGGTAGCATATCCATTCTTTGCTTTCAACAAAATTGAAGAATAAATTAGTTTCGTCAAAAGATAATTAAAAATAATTTCATCGGTAGGTGATTTTTTGGCATATGATCCAGATGTGGTTAAATACACTGAGCAGCACTGCTGCTAATAAAACCTCTGTTCCTGTCCATTTATATGAACAAGGTCTTTCAGGGATCACATCCAGATACATGAAATATGTGAATAGAATTGATGTGAGCCCTGTCATTCAAGCCATGACCAATATTTATCCATGGATACACAAAAATAACCCAATCTTATTCATGTCATTAAGAGTGTTTTCCCAATAATTTAAAAAAATTGTCTAATGATTATTTATGGAAATTTGTAATATAGGTAAGTTGTTTTGACCAATTATGTACTACTAACAATTGGAATGATAGCTCCATCCAAGAGGCAATTAACACTCAGAACCTTATGTTCACAGGTAATTGCAAAATTAAGCATTCAATTTATATGTATATTCTTTGTTGTAGAAAATAATGGTGATTAACATAGTTTCAAAAATAAACATATATTAAAACAAATGCTCTGGGGGAGGAGGCAGTGGAAGGAAGATGGAAATACAGGGAGAAAAAGATGAAGAACAATTTTTCATTGTTAAGATCTGATTCATATTTTTTTAAATTGAAGTATAGTTGATTTATGATACTGCATTAGTTTCTAGGTGTACAGCAAAGTGATTCAGGTGTCTGTATGTGTATATATTTTCCATGATACATATTTGCTGCTGCTGCTGCTAAGTTGCTTCAGTCGTGTCCGACTCTGTGCGACCACATAGACAGCAGCCCACCAGGCTTCACCGTCCTTGAGATTCTCCAGGCAAGAACACTGGAGTGGGTTGCCATTTCCTTCTCCAATGCATGAAAGTGAAAAGTGAAAGTGAAGTCGCTCAGTCGTGTCCGACTCTTAGTGACCCCATGGACTGTAGCCCACCAGGCTCCTCCATCCATGGGATTTTCCAGGCAAGAGTACTGGAGTGGGGTGCCGTTGCCTTCTCCGATTATACTTTGTTAGAAGATATTGAATATAGTTCCCTACTGCTGTACAGTAAACCCTTGTTGCTCATCTATTTCCTGTATAGTAGTTTGTATCTGTAAACCCTGTGCTCCTAATTTATCCCTCCCCCTTCCCTTTCCCCTTTGGTGACCTTTGTTTTCTCCGTCTATGAGTCATTTCTGTTTTGTGTATAGATTCATTTGTATTGTTTTCTAGATTCCACATATAAGTGGTATCATGTGTCCATTTTTCTTTGTCTGACTCCCTTCACTTAGCACGACGATCTCTGGGTCCATCCACGTTGCTGTTGTGTGGTGCTATTTCTTTCTCTTTTATGGCTGGGAATATTCCTGTAAACCAATCTGCCGATGTGCCCCTGGGCTGTTTCCATGTTTCGGCTGTTGTAAATACTGCTGCTATGAACGCTGGGATGCATGCAACTTTTCAAATTAGGTATTCCTTTTTTATGATTATATGTCCTGAATGGGATCGGGGTCAGATGGTAGCTCTATTTTCAGTTTTTTTAGGAACCTCCATACTGTTTTCCATGGTGGCTGCACCAATTTCCATTGCCATCAACCCTGTAGGAGGGTTCCCTTCTCTCTGCACCCTCTCCACCTTTTGTTATTTGTAGTTTTTGATGACGCCTGTCCTGATCAGTGTGAGGTGATACTTCATTGTTGGTGTGATTTGCATTTCTCCAGTAATTAGTGATGTGGAGTACATTATGTAATTCTGTTGCTAAAAAGAGAATTTGTCACTTTTAATATTTCTTACATCTGCATAGTCTCATAACCTGGACACAAAAAATGACCTAATCTGCTTTAAAAATATTCAAAATATATAGTTCCAGTGCTTTGTAAATTCATTTGTTAAAAATATAAAAATTTAACAACTTTTCACTATTTTTAAAAAACAACTGATTAGCTTCTAGAGAGGTGAACATTTCCTAATATTTTAGCTGTTATCTATATAATTGAGTATAATGAATTCAATGACTTAGTAAGCTTGGCAATGATGCACTTCTATTTTCCAGTTTAGACCTATGTGTTTCTGAGCTGTATCTCAAGGGTTTCTGCTCGGGCAACTTTAAAAAAAATAAATATCAAAATAAATTGAATTCAGAATAAAGAAATTTGATCTCACAAAGTGTTAAACCAAAAAAAATTTTAAAAGGCTAATTTCATGACATAACTTGTACTAAAATATTAAGCCTATTTTTTGCTGGGGGCGGGGGGTGGGAGAGGAAATGGGGAGATGCTGGTATAAGAATACAGACTTCCAGTCATAAGATGAGGAAGTCCTAGGGATCTAATGTATAGCATTGTGGGTACAGCATCCCATACTTGAAAGTTGTTAAGTGAGAAAATCTTAAATATTCTCACCACCAATAAGAAATGGGTGTCTGTGATGGGATGGAGACGTCACCTAATCATTTTGCAGTGTATGTGCGTCAAATCAACACATTGTACACATTAAACTTACACAATATTACTTGTCAATCATATCTCAGCAAACCAGGGGGAGAAAACTACTTCAGAGGAGCAATTTTTTTTTCTTTTTAAATTCTATTACAGAGCTAATTTTCACCAAAAAGTGAAAATTAAAATAATTTATTTCACCTTTATCTTATCCTTAAAATTTTCTGTTATCAACTTTGTTTTATAATGAATGCAATCCATGCTTTCATTATAAAGTAAAGTAGCCAATATATCAGATTTTTAAACAAGTGAGTTGTGGTGCTTACTCAAGCATTTTTAGAGCCTCCTTGGGGGTGTAGTGGATAAGAATCCCCCTGCCAACTCAGGAGACTTAGGTTTGATCCCTGATCCAGGAAGATCGCACACGCAGCTCCCTCTGCCGCCAAGCGACTACGCCCACGTGCCACAAATACTGAGGCCCACGCACCCTCAGGCCTGCGCTCCGCAGCTAGAGAAGCCACGCGAAGGGGGGTCTGCACTCTGCAACCACGAGTAGCCCCCCTCTGCTTGCCACGACTGAAGGCTTCCCGAGCAAAGCAGCGAAGATCCAGCACAGCCGAAAAATAAACACATAAAATTAGTAAAAATTGTTCTAATTGATCGCAGGCGTGGACAAAACACTTCTCCATGAAACTATGCAAGTGCGTTAGAATAGCATGATGAAATAGATTGTCAGCGTGGAATGTAAAAATAACCAAAATTGGCTCAATGTGTAGGAGATCCACCATGAATAAAATTGAAAAAGATGATAATTATCCCCCAAATTTGCCAAAACCAGATGATTTTATAGATGTTATTTTAGACTCTGAAATTATAGAGTTCTTTTGCAATTTAAAATATCCCAGAGAATAAAGAAAGATGGAAATCTTCCCAGTTTATTTTAACCTTATATCCAAACCTGATAAAATTATCACAATGAAAGAAAAGTACAGCTAAATTTCACTTATGATTATAGAGGGGAAAAAATTCTAAATAAAATATCATCAATCCAGATGTATTAAAAGAACAACAAATTACTACCATAGTAGGGTTTATTTTTGGAATTAAGATGGTTTAGCAAGAAATCTATTAATGTAATAGGTATAAATAATAAAAATAATATTATTATATCAAAAGATAGCAAGTGTTCAATCTAGTTCAACATCCATGTTTGATAAAGTATTTAAGGAAACTAGAAAAAACGTTCCTTGAACATATCATATATTTGTATATTCATATACAAACATACACACACAGATTCTCAGATTATTTCTCTGTCTCAATCTCTATATTTCTTTGTTTCAGACGCATTCCTATAGATGTCATAAATACTTGATGAAAACAGTGAATTACTACTCTGTGATATTGGAATATTAGCCAGTATAATAGAAAAGCTAAGCAAACTGTAAAGTATTCAGATGAAACATAGCATCATTGATACCAACGTTTGTAGCTAGAAAATTCTTTAAATAAAAGAATTTTCAGTAAAATGGCCACTTGCAACACACAGACACACAGACACATTAATTACAAAACAGTTTTCCAATTATAACCAGCAATGACCAAGCAGAGAGCCCTTCCCTTCAGCAACAAATGAGAGTAAGCTATCTAGACATATACTCAATTAGAAATACATATGACCCATAGGAAAACACTTACCACATTTTTCAAGGGACATGGGCAACTACAAAAAATACCACTCCCAGATAAGAAGACTCAATATTAAGATTTTTTTGCCAAATTAACTGCAAATTTATCAGAATCCTAATGAATTTCTTTTACAACACATGACTGATTTCAAAACTCAACTAGAAAAATAAACTGTAACAACCAAGAAAGTTTTGAAAACTAAGAAAGAGATGAGGTTTTCTCTTATATTTTCAAAACAAATTATCAAAATATAATAATTCAAACAGTGGTACTGGAATGAAACGACAATGAACAGAATAAGAATCCTAGTATCTCAAGCATACTTAAGAATTTAATACATACTAAAGTGACATTTGTTAGCAATAGGAAAGAAATACACACTATTTTAAAATGATGTAGAAACAATTGGCTAATCATTTCAGAAAAAGACAAATATCCCATACCATATTAAAAATAAATTCCTGACAGATTAAAGATTTTGAATATGTAAAACCATGTTTATAGTCAAGAGAAATTCTCCAAGCATGATACAGGGTACAAAGGCTGTATCCAAGTTTCATGAGGCTTCAAGTTTAATCAATTTCAGAGTTTTCATTAAACAAAATAATGTAAAAATGTGAATGCAAAATTCATTTTTGAAACAAAACTGAATATCTGTTATGAACAAGAAAACAAAGTTGATAAATATCATAAACACGACAAAATCTGGGAAAAATAATTAATTTTATTAACTGCTTGACTCACTATGTAACACTTTTCTTTCTACATTTTTTTTGGGGGGCCTATATTCCCTCTTCATATGCCAGTAAATTTTTAAATATCATTTTCTAAAGAAGAAAAAGATAATCTAGTCTTTTCTATCATGATCAATTTAAATGGATAGATTAGACACATTTCTTAAGGTTCACAACTCATAATGGATAATAGCACGTAAATTTTAACTGTTGTTGAGTTTGGAAAAAACTTTCACAAGTTTCTTTCATAAATAAATGGAAAGACATTGGCATATCTCAAGTTATTTCTGTAGGGTATAAAACAATTTTGAAATGGTTGTGCTCATTTAAGCAGTTGTACTTAATGACATTGTGGTGTTGTGCTATTTTCTTAATGTTAGTATTTCTTAACAGCGAAACAAAACAAAACGCCCCAAACCATCCTTTTTCCAATTTGTTAATATTATTCACTTCTCTTCCTTAGCTGGAAAATCAGATAATCCTTGGGGTTGTTCACTACTTCTATTTCTTTTGGTGAATTATGTTTATAATATTAACTGAGCTTTCAAATTTTCAATTTGCTTCTTAATGTCAGAATAATTTCTGTTGATATCATATAGAAATACCACATAATTTTATTTTCTGGACACTTGTTCAGGCACTCAGTCATGTCCAACTCTTTGCGACCCCATGGACGGCGGCACGCCAGGCTTCCCTGTCCTTCACTATCTCCAGGAGTTTGCTCAAACTCATCTCCATTGAGCTGATGATGTCATCCAACTATTTCATCTTCTTAATTATTTATACACATTGTCAGGAGAAACAGGCCTTGCAGAAGACCAAACTCGGTGCTTATCATTTTACACGGAAGGATTTTCCATAGACTTGTTCCTGGCTCTGTACATTTCAAACATATTGTACCTATTCCTGGAAGCCATTCCTACGGAGACACAGCAGCAATAACGAAACTATATTCAGAAATGAGAGCAAACTACATAAACACATCCAGCTGAACTCACTGTATCCTGAACTCAGCTGTCCTTGGTTGGATTCCTAAATGCACCTCTTCTCTCTGACTGCCTTTGACAAGAAGTTTTGTGTATGTATGGTGAGGAAAGGAGAGTGAAAAGAGACAGAATATGATTAAAGCATTTGATTTTTGAAAAAGTGTATGATCATGTCAACACATTATTAGGCACCTTTCCAGAACTCTGAAAGGGACCCATATACAAGAGGGAGCCGAAGCTTAAAGCTTCACAGCAAAGCTTTCTCTATGACATAAAGGCAAGCCAGTAAAGAATACTTTCGTCAGTTAAATAGCACAAGCATTATAAATAAGTAAGCATGCCTCTCACACCCACTCCAGTATTTTTGGGCTTCCCTGGTGGCTCAGACAGTAAAGAATCTGCCTGCAATGCAGGAGACTTGGGTTTGATACCTGGGTTGGGAAGATCCCCTGGAGGAGGACATGGCAACCGACTCCAGTATTCTTGCCTGGAGAATCCTATGGACAGAGGAGCTTAACAGGCTACAGTTCATGGGGTTACAAAGAATTGGACATGACTGAGTGACTAAGCACAGCACAGGTTGCCTCTCATAGTGATAAGGTAAGTTTCAGATGGGGAACATTTTTGCCACCTATATGACAAGTTATAATTCATAACATAATATTGACTATATAGATATATAGCATAATATTAGGAGAAGGCAATGGCACCCCACTCCAGTACTCCTGCCTGGAAAATCCCATGGACGGAGGAGCCTGGTGGGCTGCAGTCCATGGGGTCGCTGAGGGTTGGACACGACTGAGAGACTTCACTTTCACTTTTCACTTTCATGCATTGGAGAAGGAAATGGCAACCCACTCCAGTGTTCTTGCCTGGAGAATCCCAGGACGGGGGAGCCTGATGGGCTGCCATCTATGGGGTCGCACAGAGTCGGACATGACTGAAGTGAGTTAGCAGCAGCAGCAGCATAATATTGACTATATAAATCATTTAATTCAGAAAAAACACATCAATAAAAAAATGGACTATTTCATAGAGATTTCTCAAAGTATCATACTTGCCCTCTAGTTTGGTCATTTGATCATATCTATATTCATCTATCTGTGTAACTATCTAATGACAAACATAAAAAACTTTAAAGATCTTAATAGTGTGTTCGATCCATTTGCTGTATCGTAATAGATTATGATTATTTCTTAAGAAAATAAAGAAGTGCTAAGGTATGAGTTCATTACAATTTTGAATTACTTGAGAAATTAATTTACTAACTTAGGTTATTTTTCCCCAGCTGATGAGCAAAATTGGGTACAGAAAATGCTGAGTTGTCCAATTAGTCAATAAAGAAAGCCCATTATCATATGGAAAACAACACATCAAAATTAAAGAGGAAATGGGCAAAGTCAGGGAGAGTGGATGACAGAAAGTGCAATTCAGGAACATGCAGAGAACGATGATCACAGACAGGGAACTGAAGCAGAAAGAACAGGTGTACACCAACCAGGCTCGTCCTGTGCTGTCCAGGCTCGGCCAAGTGGGGTGGGTCTGATGAAGGGAGGGCCTGGCTTGACCAGGAGTTGCCCTGTGATGTGCATCAGGAAGGTCCTCATACAAAAGCTAAAGGGTAAGTTTTGGAAAAAGATAGGACTGGAGTTGGGATAATGGTGTGTGTGTGTGTGTGTGTGTGTGTGTGTGTGTGTGTGTGTGTGTGTGCACGTTTAGTTGCTCAGTCGTATCTGACTCTTTGCTACCCTTTGGACTGTAACCCACCAGTCTCCTGTCCATGGGATTCTCCAGGCAAGAATACTGGGGCGGGTTGCCGTTTCCTCCTCCAGAGGATCTTCCCAACCCAGGGATCGAACCCTAGTCTCCTGTGTCTTTAGCATTGCAGGCAGATGCTTTCCCTGCTGAGCCATCAGGGAAGCCCCGCAGGGTAATGGTAGCAGGCAGTAATTAGTTTATTTTTCCTTTCATCTATGCTTATTTCTTTTCCTGATATATGCTTTGGGTAAATCACTGATTCCTATCTTTCATTTTCCCTTACTGTATGTCCTTCGGTGTATTGTAGGGAGTGCAACTAAAGAAATGTAGGGAGCTGGAGTATGCCTCTCTGATTTCATTGTCCACCATCACTGGTCTGATCATGCTGGTGTTAGCACTTTTCCCCACAGGGGGCTGATATATTTGAAGAAAGAAAAATGCCAGCCAAGTTATCCTTATTTGATTCAATTAGTCCCATCCCTTTCCAAAATGGTATTGAGTCTATGAAGTGTCAGAGCTAGTTTTGGGGTATACACAGAACAGGTCTCCCTGTCCGTGTGATGGACAATAACCACAATTACCACAAATAATACAATAACCACAATTCTGTATAGTAAGAACTATAATGGAGACATTTTGCTAATGATTTGACAGTTCCGATGAGGGAAGGGAGAATGCTTTCTAAAGGGCCATAGTTGAGCTGAGTGGCTAAAGAACAAGGTATCACAAGCCTACTAGGAGGGAGAAAGGCACACAGAAAGTGGAAAAGTGTAAGTGGGTGATCACAGTGCTCCCAGGGAATGTTGGATGAAATGAGAAACGACGTGAGCTAGTCTTGCAGTTATCTGGGGTGGTTGTCCTCTTGACTCCTACAGAAACCAAAGGCACACTGAAGCTACTTTCAGAGAATCAGTGGAGACCAGAGAACAGCATTTCCTTTTCAGGGTGAAATTGTTTAAATCTGCTTCTTGAATATTTGGGGGTTTCCAGGTGGTTCAGTGGTAGAGAGTCTGCCTACAATGCAAGAGCCACAGAAGACACAGGTTTGATCTTCTGGAAAAGGAATGGCAATCCACTCCAGTATTTTTGCCTGGAGAATCCCATGGACAGGGGAGCCTGGCGGGCTATAGTCCATGAGGTCGCGAAGAGTCAGACACGACTGAGCAACGGAGCGAGCACACATGTATCTTGGGGCCAGAGGAACAAGGGAAAGAGGAGGACTTTGTCATTTTCTATCCAAAACCTCCCAGGCTTTTGCTTTCAGAGTACAATTCAGCCTCCTGAACACCGCTTGCAAGTCCTTTTGTGATGTGAAGCTAGGATAGTATCTATTTGCTATTTTTTCCAGATTTATTATGGCATGAAAATCATCATTTCAAAGAACTGCTTGGCAGAAACGAAGGTAAAAAATAACTTTTATATCTGAACATGCTTGCCTTTAGTAAAAAAAAAAAAATCACATTCAGAAATAACATGTAACAAAAGTACAGTTTTCAGAAGTTGAGGCACTTGAAAACTTCAAACTTTGGAAGTGACTGAAATTGGGAGCTGTCAGGACAGAATCCCTGTCCCATTGTCCCTGGAGGCAAAAGCCAGTAATGGAGTACTCATAGTTACAACTCACTGTGCAGAGGAGAGCCCCATTGCTGCGGGGGTCACCTGCAGCACTGTGGTTGATGGCGATGTTGAGGAAAACCCATTTGTGTTGGCTCATGCATTAGCTTGGAGGCCAAGAAACATTAAAGGTTTGGCAAGAAACAGGCCAAGAAAAAAATGACTCAATAGAGAGCTGAAGAGATAAGTGGTTACTGCAGCGCTGGCAGCAACTTAAATGTGGTCGGAGGAGCAGATAGACTCTGACCATAGAGGAGATGACAACCTCTGATGAAGACAGAAGCTAGAAGGGCTGCTTCATACTCAGGGGCCAAACAGTAACCTGCCCTGAACTACAGATACAATGTCTTTTGGACGTGTGTGTGTGTGTGTGTGTGTGTGTGTGTGTGTGTGTGGTGTTTGAATGATTTCATCTTATAACAATAAAGCCAAATGCCAAAAATGCATGCCAACATCCGTGACTTTTTCAATTTTAGGGCCACTCTTGGGGCCGTATGTCCCTCACTATCTTTATTTTCATCAACCGCAATTCACAGATAAGCCCGTTATCATCCCCTAAGTCCTTGTTCCTGGTGGGGTGTTTCCAGTCCCATCTCAGCAAATGGCTCCACAATCTACACAAAAATAGACTAGAAACCCAGGAGTCATTCTGCATCTTTCTCTCCTTTGTACTGCTAACGTCCAGACTATTTTTAACTTGTTTTCTATATACAGTTATCTACTATCTTCCATAAAAGAAACAGATAGTGCATCTTCTCCATTGGCTTGTAGGATCACTGAAATAAAAAAGTCTAATACTCATTTTGGTAGGTCCAATGCTCATGCATTGCCTTAATCACAAAACAAAATATTTTGTGAGCTGAAATAATATTTGTAGACCTTTAAAAGAGTTCATTATGTACTACATAACATATTTAAGCATGCAAACACTTTCACATTATGTTTTTTATAAAGGTCAAGGATTTAAAATGTAAACACTCAAAGATCAACAAAACTGGTCTCTGTGTACAGATCGTTCCCTAATGGCCGTGCAGAGTGAAGTTCTGCAGGAGTTTTGGGGGCTCTGTGAGCCCTCCTCTGCTACACCACAGGTTAGATATCCATATTCACTGGCAGGTAACACCCTCTAATGTTATCCAAGCCTGCAGATGGTGTCCCCACAAGTTGAGATCTGCTCAGACCATCAACATTCTCAAACACATTTATTCCAATAACTACTCAGAGCTATGTATAAGGGCAAAAGTTAATCAATAACTCTAGTTTAGTGCAAAGAGAATTGCTTCTAGATTTACACAACAAATTTCTCTGATAACAGAAGTACATTATAATCCTTGTGCTCAAGAATCTTCTAAAAGTAGATGAGACAGACACGTCTAGAGACAGGTAAGAGTGTAGACAAACAAAATGAATATTTCTGACTTTATTCCAATGGAAACATTCCAAACTAAATTAAGAAACTCCTAACTCTCTTCTTTCTCAAAGCTTTGTTTTTGTTGTTTATTTCCATGGAAGGAAAGAGAATCATTTGTTTTTCTTTTTTCTTTCATATCATTCTTCCTGTCATTCTTTTTCTTTCATAATTGTCATGGCAGGAAGAGATGAAATGAAATTTCTCAGTGCAAATGAGGCTGTGGTAATTTTCCATCTAATTTTGACTCTTTTTTTTTTCTTTGTAACTTTCATTGTCACTTGGAACCATCCTCTACTTTAACTTTTATTGTCTGTTCCATTGCTCATATTTCCCCCTTGAAACAAACTTAATTGAGAAAATGAAAGCACTAAATATCATTCTAGGATCACTTTATTGTAGTTGGTTTGAGTAGCTGAGTTGCTTGTGAGTTTCTTGAGCCAAACTTCATGTGTTTAGCATGGATTATATACAGGATTCATGAAACAGGAAAGCACTGTCCCTCTCATCCTGTGTTAAGTTTTGGATACCACATTTCTGTCGGGTGGATTCCATATGACTGGTTGTTAAAGATAAATGTGCAACAGGGTATTTGCTTGATTGTTTATGATTAACTTCTAATTAATCATTTGGACTAGAACCAGCTTTTTAGTGCTGCGACAAAATAACGTCTTCACGATTTTCTGATGGGTTCATTGTGGTTTGATGAACTGAATGTTCCTTTAATAAAATCATTTAAAATATACATTTACTGTTTGATTTCCCCTCAAGGGCTTGGTCTAGCTCAGTTGTAGTACACGTGGGAAACGCACTGTGGAACCACTTATGGTGCTCTTAGTATCAGTGAACAGAAACCCACGGTGGCTTCCTCGGAAAGGGAAGAAATGAGTTGCCCTTTAGATTTGCTCACCTTGCATTTCATTTATTCTGTAAAGAGCCAACAATGACACATTCGCTTTGGTTCCAATTTAATTATGCTGTCTGTGGTTTTAAATTTCATAGTGTCTGTTCTGTTTAGCAGGGCTTATGGTAGGAGGCTGGCCAGTTCCTTTTCGATTCCCGGACGTCCATACTCTGGTGAATTATTCCGGAGTCGCATTTGCCCAATGACCCATTGTCAAGGCTGTTCATCCCTCGGTACTTCAACAAACATCTGGTAGGAGGAAATGCTCCGGTTAAAAACAACAACAGCAGAAACCATTAACTAGGTAGCAGCTGGCTTGCAACCCCACTTTCATGTTTGTTAAGTGTCTCGGTTTCCCCAGCACAGATGAGATAAAGACATTGGGGGTTATTTACTGAGTCATCCCAGAAGGTACAAATGAGGGCAAGGTGAGAGGGAGGGACGGTAGTAAGGAAGGGAGAGGAGTGATTTACCCCCTTACTCCCAGCCCTGACTGTCTGGGCTTCCCCTGGGGGTGTTAGATCCCCAATACTCCCAGCTGCCTTGCATGCTGGCTGGACAAGCTGGCATGGTTCAGGCAACGAGAAAGTCTCAGGCAGAGCTGCTGAGAGAAGCTGTCAGGAGCCCATGAGCTCAGATACATGGAGGATTACCTTCCTTGTAAAAGTCTTGGTGCTAACGATGACTGCTTAGAAGTCATTGCAAAATTGGACGTTAGTTTAACAAGAAATGTCCACCCTGTCTGGAAAGAAAAAGACAGAGATTCGGCAGAGAAGACCACTATAACCTTGCAAGTTACAGACTTTGGGGAGAAGTGTGGTCCAGGGATGAAGCTCAGAGCTCTGATTGCCTGGCTGTGAATGCTGACTTGAACACTTGCTCCCTGTGTGACACTGGGCCAGTTGCCTTACCTCTCCAGTTCTGTGTCTTCATCTATATAGTGTATAATGTTGGTCACTCAATCATGTCCAACTCTTTGTGACTCCATGGATTGTAGCCCACCAGGCTCCTCTGCCCATGGAATTCTCCAGGCAAGAATACTGGAGTGAATTGTCATTTCCTTTTACAGAAGATCTTCCCAACCAGGGATTGAACTCTGGTCTTCTGCATTGCAGGCAGATTCTTTACCATCTGAGCCCCCAGGGAAGCCCTTATCTAGAAACCATGTCCCTCAAAATGCCACTTCATTTTGGACACCCAAGGAGAGACCCCAGCCAGTAAGAGAGCTTCACTCCCTGACGAAGACCTAAGTGCAGTTGTTTCTAATATAAACACTGCCTCTAAACAGCAGGCTTCCAGTATGCACAGGAAGACAGGAGAAAAACATAATTCAGAGGCTTTGCCAATCAACACAGATAACTGATTTTGGTTCCATGGGGATAGATTCAATTTTCTGATTGCAAATTCAGGAATGGGGAAATCCAATTCTCCAAGAAAAAAGACCACTGTAAAAAAGAAGATATCAGATAAAATCAACCTGCATAAAGGCCAAGAGTTGTGTTCTTTGTAGTTTCCAAGCCGATACTAGAGTTTCCTCATGATACTCTAGAACGCTAGAGTGGCTAAGAGAGAAGTTAATTTCAGTCATGGCCTATTTACTAGCATGCCCACTCTCAAAGAATGTTCTCTTAGGGCTTTTTGCAATTGGCAAAGTTATAGTGATATTGGAGAGAGGGGCTGGACAATCTCTCAAAAGATGATAACACTGGACATTGTCCCCTTTCCCCAGCTTCTGGTTCTTAGCTTCAAAATCTAATTTACCATTTCAGATCGAACCCTGAGATATGACTATGCCTAGATTTTACCAACTTGTAGGATTTTTCCCAAGTTGGTCTTTCAGCTTCCTTGAAACTGACTTTTGTGTTACTCCAATTTATAAATGATAAAGATATAAAGGAGACTTCCAATGTAATCAATTGTCTGGAATCCAGACCCCAATTTCTGATACCAAAGTCAAAATATTAATCAAACGTTGCTGATGTGTATGGAATTAGAAATTTATAAAGTAGAATCATTTCAAGAGAGACTTCATATGGACCAGGAAAAAAATCATCTTTATCTCTCAGTGGTTGATATCTCTGCAAATGACTTGCGTCTCTGCTTCAGTTGGCTGTATTGGATTAGCATGAACAAATTGATCTCTATTATAACGTCCTGTTGTTAAGCTCTAGGCAGACCATCTTCTTTTTTAATGCCTTTGCCCAAACAGGATATATTGATACATTTCCAGCTTTCAGTTACAATCATTTTCTTTCCCTGATTTCTTTACATGACTCTCACAGAGGTGTTTTTTTTTTTTTTTTAACTTGGATACTACCCAAGGGCTTCCCTAGTGGTCCAGATGGTAAAGAATCTGCCTGCAATGCAGGAGACCCAGGTTCAATCCCTGGGTTAGGAAGATCCCCTGGAGAAGGGAATGGCAACCCACTCCAGTATTCTTGCCTGGAGGATTCCATGGACAGAGGAGCCTGGTATGCTACATTTCTTGAGGTCACAAAGTTACACGTGTCTAACACTTTCATCATCTTTTATTGCCCAAACTCTCTAGTCGTATTCACTGGAAACCGTTTGGTTTATTTTCACTGATCCCATTCAGGCCAGTTGGACTACTTTCACTTTTAGAGGGGAACAAGTCCTTAGGATACCTCCCTTAAAGATTTTGAGACCATTTAAGACCATGCTCAAGTTTGTAAAGGCTGGCTCTCAGAGCAAGACAGTTGAAACTTCAGCAAAGTCATAAGCCAAGAGGACTGTTCTGCTGCCTTTAGTATTTCTGGTAGTTAGCACAGCGCCTGAAACACAGTGGGCTTTCAGCACGCTGGATGTATCTTTATCACTGCTACCATCTTCACAGAACCCAGAAAATTCCTTGCTCACCATTAGTCGCTCCTCTATAGTGAGTGCCCACTAGACCCCAGAAGCTCTGGGAAGCGATCAGCTTCCAGGTTCATTCTCGGTGCTGACAGAATTCATTTTTTGTGGTTGTACCATCAAGGTCTCCATTTCCTTGCTGGCTGTCAGCTGTGGGGTCACACACAGCTCCTAGTAGCCACCTGCAGTTCTGAGACATGGACCCCTCCACCTTTGAGTCAGCAACAGCTTGTCCAAAGACTTTTCTTTGTGTTTTGATTCTCTGACTCTTCGAGACCAACTGGGAAAAACCATCTGCTTTTAAAGGGTCAGTACTACCTTGATAGTCACACTTTGTGAAGTCAACTGTGCCACAGAGCATGACCTCATCATGAGAGTCAATTCCATCATTGTCACCATTCCAGGGGGTACGAGGGGACACCTACACTAGGAGGGAAGGAGCATCTTGGAATTCCACCTACCACAGCATCCTGTGTGGTTTATTTCAGAAATAAGATGCTTTCAGCTATTATTGATTAATGAGCTGGGCTAAAACGAAGATCATGGCATCCGGTCCCATCACTTCATGGGAAATAGATGGGGAAACAGGGGAAACAGTGTCAGACTTTATATTTTTGGGCTCCAAAATCACTGCAGATGGTGACTGCAGCCATGAAATTTAAAAGACGCTTACTCCTTGGAAGAAAAGTTATGACCAACCTAGATAGCATATTCAAAAGGAGAGACATTACTTTGCCAACTAAGGTCCATCTAGTCAAGGCTATGCTTTTTCCAGTGGTCATGTATGGATGTGAGAGTTGGACTGTGAAGAAGGCTGAGCGCCAAAGAATTGATGCGTTTGAACTGTGGTGTTGGAGAAGACTCTTGAGAGTCCCTTGGACTGCAAGGAGATCCAACCAGCCCATTCTGAAGGAGATCAACCCTGGGATTTCTTTGGAAGGAATGATGCTAAAGCTGAAACTCCAGTACTTTGGTCACCTCATGAGAAGAGTTGACTCATTGGAAAAAACTCTGATGCTGGGAGGGATTGGGGGCAGGAGGAGAGGGGGACGACAGAGGATGAGATGGTTGGATGGCATCACCGACTCGATGGACGTGAGTCTGAGTGAACTCTGGGAGATGGTGATGGACAGGGAGGCCTGGCATGCTGCGATTCATGGGGTCACACGACTGAGTGACTGAACTGAATTGAACTGATATTATGCTATATTTCTGGATTTATCAGTGGTGCTAATGTACTTGGCTATCCTGAATTTGTATTTTACCACCAAATCCCAGCTATCACTGAATGTATCTGTTTCCTTCTGAGGGTGATGGAGGAGATCCAGGCCAGTACATTAGCCAATAAAGCCAGAGTCCAGGGCTGGGCCTGCAACTCTCGGCAGCTAGTTGCCATGGAGAAGAGACCATGCAAAGTGAAAGGGGGGTACCAACATCCAACCAGGAAACTGGGACCCAAGTGCCAATTCTGCAGGGTCAAAAAAAGACCAAAATTTGAGATGAAGACCACAGACGGAAATGAATGGAATGATGAAATGGATGAAATGGAATAGAAATAGAATAGAAACCAAACCCAGAGATGGTACTAGATGATTGCTTCAAATAACCCCATGATGTCTGTCCATCTGGGAGACTCAAGGTGAAAACACATGTGCCCTTTGCCTTCTCATGAGGGAAAAGGTCACCTATAGACCAGACCTCTGAACACATCAATAGAGGAGGACAAATTCCATGAAGACATTGACTTCTGCCCACTCTGGTCCTGTAAAGGCAGCCAGCTTTCTACAGCATCGCATCGTGTCACAGACAGCATGTTTCTGCATTACGTTACTGCCCTTCGCCATAGAGGATCTGGCCAAACTCCTCTGCAGAGACTCTTCTGGTCTTCTGCGCTAAGCCCCATCCCCTTTGATTTTACTCCAGCAAGCCTCTGTTCTCACCGCCGTCATCATTCCCACCTTCTGCTGGGTTACTCTGCTGTAATGCCTCCTGCTTGACAAAAGTCCCCTCTTCACCTCCTCCCTTATCTACTGTCCTATCTGCTCCCTTTTGCAGCCAAACCCTGAGTTACTGCTGCTTGCCATCTTCCATTCCTCTCCTCCAGTTCCCTTCTTATCCATCCACTCAGGCTTTTACACCACAACCCCACTGGAACTCCCCCTGTGAAGGTCAGCTGGGGCCTCCACATTGCTAAATATGATGGTCAGTTCCCAGGCGTCTTTCGACTTGATGTCTCAGCGGCATTTGACAGTGCAGATCACTCCATCCTGGCAGGCGCTCCTCACTTGCTTTCCAGGACTTCACACTGTCTTGTTTATTCCTTCCATGCTCCTAATCGGTCTGTCTGTCTGTCTTCTCCTTTGCCGGTTTCTCCTGTTCTCCAGACCTCTTCCTGTTCGGGTGACCCGGGGCTTAGGCTTTGCCTCTGTTTCCTAGTCACACTTTTGTTGATCTCATCGAGTGTTGTGGCTTCACTTTCCACATGCTGATGGCTCCCACAAGCATATTTCCAGAGATGTGATGCAACAATGGTTATTTGATGTCACTATTTGGATGTCTAATAAAGATTTAAAATCAGCATACGCAAACATGAACTCCTGATTTTAACCACAAAACCTGTTCCCTTGAAGTCTTCCCATCCCATCAGATAATAGACTCCATTCTTCTTTCATTTCCTACAGCTGATTGCTTTTGAAAGTGAAAGTGAAAGTCACTCAGTCGTGTCTGACTCTTTGTGACCCCATAAACTATCCAGTCCATGGAATTCTCCAGGCCAGAATATTGGAGTGGGTAGCCTTTCCCTTCTGCAGGGGACCTTCCCAACCCAGGGATCAGACCCAGCTCTCTCACACTGTGGGCAGATTCTTTACCAGCTGAGTCACAAGGGAAGCCCAAGAATCCTGGAGCGGGTAGTCGATCCCTTCTCCAGGGGATTTTCCTGACCCAGGGATCTGGGATCTCCTGCATTGCAGGCAGATTCTTTACCAATTGAGCTATGCTGCTGCTGCTGCTGCTAAGTCGCTTCAGTTGTGTCTGACTCTGCACGACCCCATAGACGGCAGCCCACCAGGCTCCACCGTCCCTGAGATTCTCCAGACAAGAACACTGGAGTGGGTTGCCATTTCCTTCTCCAATGCATGGAAGTGAAAAGTGAAAGTGAAGTCACTCAGTCGTGTCAGACTCTTGGCGACTCCATGGACTGTAACCCACCAGGCTCCTCCATCCATGGGATTTTCCAGGTAAGAGTACTGGAGTGGGGTACCATCGCCTTCTCCAACTGAGCTATGAGGGAAGCCCAAATGATATGTAGGGTGGTCAAAGAAGGTTTCATTGAGAAGAGACCTGAATTCTAGAGTGAATGAGCCGCAGAGGGGCAGGTAAAGGAAGAATAGGACTCTGAGACAGGAGAAAGGCTGGTGTGACGGAGGTGCTGAAAGAACAGAGTGACTGTAGAATATTGACAGATAGGGCTGCAGGAGACCAGGCCAGAGAGACAGGCCTGAATCATACTCAGCTGGGCCTGTCCATCACGGCAGAGGACTGGGAATTTAAGCTGAGGGTGGGAGCAAGCCTAGGGCAATTTTAAGTTGAGGAAAGATATTCTCTTATTTTAAAAATGAGGAGTTGAAGTTGAAACCTTGGTGTGCAGATCAATTTGTGTCTCTGTGGCTAGGCTGTGGTGCCCAGTGGTCAGGCCAGTCACTGGTATGGGATGTTGCTCTGAAGATATTCTGTAGATGTGATTAACATGTACAAGGAGCCTGGTGGGCTACAGTCCGTGGGGTCAGACATGACTGAGCAGAGCACAGCAGCAGGCCTTCCTGCAGATTTATGACTGGCCAGTCCCCACATCTGCTGAAGTTAAACCGCTTTACATACACGTCTTTGAATCTCTACGTCTCTGTCTCTACTCTTTCTGTCTCTGTCATCTCTACCTCTCTCCTCATCCCCACTCTAATCCTTGTCCCTATCCCCACCCTTATCTCCCCTGTTGATTACTGTTTATCTGATGGTGGTGGTTTAGTCACTAAGTCGCGTCTGACTCTTGCAACCCCATGGACTGTAGCCCGCCAGGCTCCTCTGTCCATAGAGTTCTCCAGGCAAGAATACTGGAGTGGTATGCCATTTCCTTCTCCAGGGGATCTTTCCAACCAGGGATCGAACCTTGGTCTCCTGAACTGCTGGCCGATTCTTTACTGACTAAGCTACCAGGGAAGCCAGTTTTCTGATAAATCCTCAATAGGCAGGACTACAGTGAAGTTGTGGCTGATTATTCAATCTGATGACGCCTTTGAGGACAAGGCTGGTGGTTTGTTAAGTCACCAAATTCCCCTTGTCCCAGCAACTTGACAAGAAGCAGCTGACTCTGTGGGTTGGATTCTGGGAAGGCCTGGGGGACTGAATATTTGACGGCTAGAGGCAAGTAACTCAGATGTTCAGGGTTCATAGACTTTGTGAGACAGCCATGCCCCCTTGGGCCATGGCCCTCCTTCAGCCACTGTGCTGAAGTGGGATATTCCATATCAAGGCAGGTCTAACAGAGGCCAACTTCCAGCCCCCCAAATGGTCCATGAGACAGATTGGCAAACTTGCAGCATCACAGACTCATGTGACGTCTGGTTATTTTAGAGGGTGGTCGGACATGACTGAAGCGACTTAGCAGCAGCAGCAGCAGCAGCAGCAGCAGCAGCAGCAGCAGCAGGCATAGTTTTGGGCTTCCCCCATCTGACCCCAGCTTAGTGGTAAAGAATCTGCATGCTAAGCAGGAAATTCGGGTTCGATTCCTGGGTCAGGAAGACCCTCTGGAGGAGGAAATGACAACCCACTCCAGTGTTCTTGTCTAGGAAATCCCATGGACGGAGGAGCCTGGTGGGCTAAACGGCAGCAGCGGCAGCAGCAGCACACTGTTGTTCCTTACCATGGGCCTGTGTTCACTTTAGGTGTGCAATCAGTTATTCACCCATGCAACATCTTCTTTAGTATCTGGGGTTTCGGGGATTTTATCCTAGGTCCTCAAGGAGCAGAGAAAACAGGAGAAAAAGAGTCTCTGTGTTCATAGAGCTTCATCCTCTTGAAGGTGACAGGTAGAAATGAAACTGAAAAGACAGGCAAAATGATAGCAAGTTACGGCGAGTGCTGTAAGGGAATCAAAAGAGAGTCTGGGACAGGGGTGTGTATAAAGAGTGATTTGGGAGGGTGTCTTCAATACATAAGTGGAGATCTAGAAAATAGGAAGGGACTGTCCACGTGAAGGATTGAGGAAGCATTCCAGGCAGAGGAAGGAGGTATTAGAAAGTATCCGAGGGAGGAAGCAGCTTGTCACAGTGAAGGGTCTTGTGGAAATAAACAAAGACCAATCAAAAGACAACAAGCAAAGACCATTTATTCAGAGCTGGCCCTGGCAAGGAAGTCAGCCATGCTCACTTACATTTTGGCAGAGGCTCAAAGGCTATCAGTTATCCACGTGCCTTGGTTGCCTGGGTCTGACTACTGCAGGATTACTGTTTATTTTCCTGGATCAGTTGTTAGAGAGAGTGGTTTGACTTCCCACCAGTCTGACTTAGATAGCAGGCTGGCTTCCGGGGCTGGTTATTGCAGGCTGTGGGTCAGAGCTCTATTTTTATACACGGTCTGGCTGTTGACCATTTGCAGACCATTAGGTCTCTCGGTCTGCAAGCATGAGTGCACTGGGGCATCCAGAATGTAAGAGAGGGGCTGTTGATGAGACTGGAGAGGTGGCAGGATCCAGATCACACAGAGCCTTGTAAACCCCCAGTAGGGGCTGGATTTCCTTCTAATGTGATGGAGAACCTCTGAAGGGTTTTGAATAGAGCAGTGAGGTGACCAGATGGCTGTTTTTAATGACACATTTATGTGCTTAATAGATTTGAGAGGCGGGTATACAGAGAATGGTTAGGAGGCTATTGTAGGAATTCAGGCCTAAGACTATGGTGATGGTACCTCTGCAGCACAAGTAATTTGTGGCCAGGAATCTTTTCTGAGCTTCAGTTATCATTTGGATATAATTTAGCCACCTGGCTCTCTCCTATGGGGAGTGATGGATGGAATTAAACAAAGATGGAGACTCAGGTTAGCTTGATGGCTATACTTTTTATTGTAAATGAATGAGTTGGCTTTGTAATGTACACAGAAATCTGACACAAGTTTATTCAGTATGAGTCACTTGTTAATCACCGTGGATGCAATGACAAAATTATTTCTCAACCCAATGAGTGAGAAACAGACATGGTGGCCACACTGAATCCCTAACGCACTTGTCTGGGCAGCCATTTGAATTCTCTAGAGGGCGCTGAGTCTATTCCTGTGTCATTTCTAACTTTAAATCACAGGAATAATAGTTATTTCTACCAAGCTTCCCTAAGGCAATGGCACCCCACTCCAGTACTCTTGCCTGGAAAATCCCGTGGATGGAGGAGCCTGGTAGGCTGTAGTCCATGGGGTCGCTAAGAGTTGCACGAGACTGAGCGACTTCACTTTTCACTTTCCCTCTGGAGGAGGGCACAGCAACCCACTCCACTATTCTTGCCTGGAGAGGCCCATGGACAGGGGAGCCTGGAGGGCTGCAGTCCAGGGGGTCGCACAGAGTCAGACTCGGCGAAAGTGACTGACCATGTACACACACTATCAATCTTCATCTTGCATGGCACTGCCGTCCCTTCAACATATTTCTAGACCTGATTATGCTAACTTGTTTACGTATTCACTTATTGAACACCTACTGCATGCCAGGTGCTAGATGAGGCACTGGGAATACAGAAGTGAATGAGGTAGACATGGCTCCTGCCCTCTTTGGATCTATACGGTGGGGGAGATATACACTAAAGAGGCATATGTTTGTGTGAACATATAATTACACACTTCTGTAAGCACCGTGGAGAAAAAGATCAGAGGCCAAGATGGTGGAGGTGAAGGTTATTTTAGATTGTGTGGTCAGGGAAACATCCGTTGGTAAATATCATCTAGGTTGAGGCTTGACTGATGAGAAGGAATCAATCAGGCAAAACTCGGGGGAAGAAGAGCATGATGGTCCTGCAGAGGGACACAGGGAGAGAAAGGAAGCAAGGCTGGCTTGAAGAATGAGGAGGGAGGCTTACAGTGAAGATGGACAGGTAGGGGAGGGGAGCTTGGCAAGTATCTGCTGTCTTGAAGGTCATAGCAGGGCAGCCCTGGTAGGTAAGCAGTTTTAAGCAGAAGGGACAGGACTATTTAAGTTTTTAAAGGATTAGCCTAGTTGCTATGGGTTGGGAGGATAGGAGGGCAGGCTAAGAGGAGGGCAGGCTAAGAGAGGGGCTAAAAGGTCATTGAGGTTGTCCTGGTAAGACTGAGCAGTGGTAACACCAGGGTGGTGGTCCTGAAGTAGGACACAGTGGGGAGATTTGAAAGCTATTTTGGTTGTTGAATTGATGGAATTATTTTCCTTGTAGCAATGAATTAGATTTGGCAGTGAGAGAAGGGAAATATCAAAAATGACCTCTAGGTTCTGCTTTGAACAACTGGCTGATGGCTGGGCAGTTTTGTTTCTATGTTTCCTCCAGCGGTTTACTTACACCATCAGAACTGAAACAATGCTTTTAAAATGGAGTGACTCAATTCATCATTCGCCTATGGCTTCTTATCTCCCCTAACTTTGTTTTGGTTTTATAGTCTTACTCTCTAATTTTCATATTACCCAACAGTTTCTTTTTAATACCTGGCTTTGTATAATATGTGGCTTTGCAGATCTTATATCTTTTTTTTCTTGTTTTGTTCATCCTAACTTTTCTTTTCATTAGTACAAGAAATGTATTTAAATGAGTAAGCTTGTTTTGCTGTTACCATTTTAATTTAGTGAACTTTACAAGTGAGACTGTATAGGTCGCCAGAACACATAGTGTGAACAGCCAGGCTATTAACTAGAGCTGGGGTAATTCCTGACGTCTCCCTCCTTAGCTCATCCTCTGAAATAATATTGCAAAAATATTCCCTCCAACAATCTACCTGACCTATAGCCCAATGAGTTGTGTGGAGGAGGAAATCATTCATGTTCCCAACCTTTATGCAGAAAATCTATTGCTTAAGTTAATCTCAGGAATACACATTTTTGGTTGAATATTTTACTTTTGGCCCATTTTTTATCTTTTAAACCTGACCTTAAAAGTTGGACAAAATAACTATATTTACATAGAGCTGCTCTAAATCATATGGGAGCTTATTTTTTTACTGTATATTTTTAGCTACATATGTCATAAATGAATATATTCCCAATGTAGAAATTCAAATCGAGAATTATGTGAGACAGTTACCGGTAAAATATGTAAATTCTCTTTAATCTATCTACCTATCCATTCTCTATTATACTCATCAACTGCTATGCAACCTGCTTGTTACCCATAAAATGTTTTGAAGATCTTTTCACGTTTGTACATCAATGCTACCTCATTCCTTTTTAATAAGTGGAAAACATTTTGATGTCTGCATGTGCTATAATTTTTAACCCTTCTCTCTTTTAAAGGATATTAAGATCATTTCCAATATTTTGCTGTTATGAATAATTCAAATGTTCTTTTCTATACATGTTTCTTGTGTACGCATGTATTTTTGATAAGATTCATAAAAATTAAATTGTTGAGTCGAAAGATAGGAGGATTTCATTCCACTAACGGTCTATTTGAGTTTTCAACTTCACATTTATGTACCCATCAACACTGGATATTAATAGTCTTCAAAAATATTTGCCTATTTTGTGAAGGTAAATATCTTGGGAGATACTTGAAGGCTGTGTAAATATTCATCTTAGTGTCTCATCATGCTTTTGTCCACTCATTTCAGCATTCTTCCATGGCTCTTAAACTTGCCTAAGTTGGTTGTTTTCTGTCTACCTCATTTATTTCATACTGATTAATTGGAATTGATGGTGCCAGTGGTAAAGAATCTGCCTGCCAATGCAGGAGATGCAGGTTCCATCCCTGCGTTGGGAAGATCCTCTGGAGTAGGAAACGGCAACCTACTCCAGTATTCTTGCCTGCAAAATTCCATGGACAGAAGAGCTTGGTGGGCTACAGTCCATGGGGTCGCAAGAGTCAGACATGACTGAGTATATGTGTGCCCCATGACTATAAAGAAGAGTAGACTCTTCTCCTTCACTGATTGATTGGTTGATAGAAGTACGGACTTGCAGATATTTCTTTGCAACTTCCTCTTATGGTACTTGTTGACTCTCGGTATCATGCTGGTATTCAGCCTTAGATGGAGTTTATCACCTGCTTTGGGCTGCGTTCCCAAGCAACCTGACTCCGGAAGACCCAGGCCTGGCATGCCAGGGAGCCACTACCAGCCTCGCACCATCCACAGGCTGGGCCTCGATCAGAAGGACTGGGCCCCCTGAGGAGGCTGGATATGGGCCTGACCCTCCAGCGCTACCCATTTTCACCACTCGCTGATTTGACAGGTGAGTTGTTATACACTCTTTAGTGGATTGCAGCACCCATGGCCACCGTCCTGCTGTGAATATCAGCCATCCACCTGTGGAAATTTTAGTCTATGGGTTAAAATTTGATACTATCATTATTTATTTTGTCACTCAAATCATTCCAGCTTTGGCCATTGGGAGCTCCTCCAGGTTGACTGCTGAGTTCCTTTGACATGGCCCCATCATTTCTTAAATGCATCTTTACTATCCTGGCACCACAAGATATTCTGGGCGTGTCTTCTACCTTCCCTGCCACAGGCCTGGAATCAATACTTTCTCCAAAGCAACATGGTTCCTTTTAGAAAACAGAATTTGGAACCAATATCTGGGCTCTAGGTATGCTAATCGCTGCTGGGTTCTCATTGCTCCTAGGCCCTCTCAGCAGACAGAGCTGGGAAATATGTCTGGACACCAGCCTGTCCATATGAACATACCTGTATTTCTTTGTCTAACCAGGAATCCACAATGAAACCTTCAGTTCAATCCAACACTACCGAGTTTATTCTATTCTTTGCTTTCCTTATTTGAAACTTTTTCTCCAAAAGTGAAAAACCTGGCTCTCATTATCCACAATGTATTTATGTATTTTTTCAATCTTAGTGTAAACACAAGTAGTACTATGGACTTACTCGGTTAGAAAAACTCTTGGATATTATTTGGTATAATTCCTTCATTCTACAGATGAGAAAACCCAGGCCTCTGGTGATTAAGTTGCCAAAGGAAAGAAGCAAATTACTAGAAGGAAAGAATTATAAATGTTAGGATTTATAATTTTAATATTGTGTATATTTCACAGGAGAGTTTAGAAAGAACAGGAAATGTAATGTCAGGTAACAGCTAAGAAGAAGCATTAATTCACTTTTTCTCCCACTATTGATATACAAGTAAATCCATTCTGGCTAAAAAAGTGAGACATTTGGTCAGCGTAGCTTGTGTATATAGAATGGCCAAAGGCCAGAAGAATAAGACACAATACTCACGTGGTGTTAGGACAGCCTCCAGAAAATGGAAGAATGGAGTGATCCATCACCATATCTAGTTTCTATAATTACAGATGCACTGATGTCCTCAGAGCTTATTGAAATTTATAGATCTTATCACATGAAGTTGATGTAAAGGAAGACTTTTGCTTCTCTCTGTCACAAATATCATCAACATCTTGTCTTTTGTGACTATATTTCAATCACAGAGGCTGAAATTTCTAAAGTTGAGTTGAGCAGACTTGTAAGCCTCCTGGAAAACCACTTATTTGTAAGCCTGAAAATTGGCTGCTACACGCCACATGTTGGAACCCAATCATCAAACCCCTTCAGTGTTCTGTCTCCTCTCTGTTATAGAGATTTGGGATCTCTGTGTTAACAATGCCTCAGGATCTTCATTTTTCTTTGAGCAGCTCAGTGCTAGACTGGAGAAGAGGAGCTGGCCCTCGTTGTCAAGGTGGCAGTGGGAAAGACGTGCCACCTTGGGAACTGAAGCATGGGGCTTCTTTTTCCATTAAACAATGTCACGTGTAACAGTCAGGGTCTCAGATTTGTTAGTAGTACAACATATGTACTAAACTTAAATCCACATGTTATTTCTGTAGGCAAATATTTCCAAGAAATTAACTTGGAACTCAACTCACAGGTAGGTGACACTCTGTTGAGTTCTTGTGTCCTTAGTAGGATATAATTGCTAAGAATTGTATTTGATAGTTCCTAAATCTTTATTCAGACTCTGAACACATTTTATCCTTGCTTTGACAAGAGCAAACCTTGTCGTCGTTGTTGTTGTTGCTGTTGTTGTTGTTCAGTCGCTAAGTCATGTCCAACTGTTTGCGATCCCACGGACTATACTCTGCCAGGCTTCTCTGTCCATGGGGTTTACAGGCAAGAATATTGGAGTGGGTTGTCATTTCCTTCTCCAGGGAGTCTTCCCAACTCAGGGATCGAACCCGTAACTCCTGCATTGCAGGTGAATTCACCACTGAGCCATCTGAGAAACAGAACAAACTCTAGGAAATGGCAGATTGAGTCACTGCCTTGGGCTTTGAGGACCAAAGTGAAGCTGGTAAGTAGGGTTCTTCACGGATGGGAAGAACATAGGAACCCAAGTGAAGTTAAAAAAATCTTCCTGCGTCTACAGTAAATCTCACAAATTATCTTCAAAGCAACCACTCCTATTTCAGATGTCTCTATTTGCCCTTCTAAATTTTTTTCTCTTTCCATTTGTACTTGCTATATATTTTATCTTCATTTATAATCAACTATTTAAATGGAGGTTAGTATACAGAATGGTTGTAAGTAACACACTCTGGGGACATGAGTTAATCACGTTCTTTTACCTTGACTCAAGGTATTTATAGATATTAAATTAAGAGACTTGG
Organism: Ovis aries; assembly: GCF_016772045.2. Classification (NCBI taxonomy): domain Eukaryota; kingdom Metazoa; phylum Chordata; class Mammalia; order Artiodactyla; family Bovidae; genus Ovis; species Ovis aries. The sequence continues at coordinate 43,668,224 of NC_056073.1, forward strand.
GAAGTATGTGCTTGAGTGATTTAAGGGACTAGAAATTATTTCTGAATTGCTTGATTGAAAAAGAGATCTATAAAAATTGTCATCTCATAAAACATTGACAGGGTTATTGCTTAAATAGTCATGAGACAAAATTTCTTACACAGAAGAAGTAGTGGCCTTCTCAAAGAGAATCTTCACATTGCAGAAGACATTACCATAAAATCTTTTAAGAAAATGTATGAATTTTTCATGTTTGAAATTTTGCTGAACCCTTTTTCTTAGTTATCAAGGGCAAAAATATTTCTCAGAAGACATCTTTACTTTCAATCCAACAAAGTCCAAATACTTATAAGAAAATAAATAAGTTTAAGGCAAAATACAGATACTTTATTTGTAGGAATTCACCAAGAAGAATTGTAGGGGGTGAGGAAGAGCTGCAATAATAATGGAATGAACTGAAAATGGTCCTGCAGATATAATTTCTCTTTTCATATCTATGAAAATGAGAATGTTTCTTTTTAAACTTACAAGAATTCTGACTACTTAAATTGTTTCCATAACTAACATCAAATGGCCTCATGGTAAAAAGAGTCCCCAGAGTATGTCTAAATGACATTCTGAAATGACCCTATACATTTTGCTGCATTACTAATCTTCTCATTTTTGATACTTCACATTTGAAATGAGAAATTAAGTTAAATAAAAACATTTGTAAAAACAGTTTATCTGTGAATGGAGTATAGATCCTTAGAAGAGTCAGAGCTGATAGGCCAAAATTAATTGAAAATATTCAGGAAGAGAATTTTTTAAGACCTGAAGGGAAAGAAAACAAAACTTGACCTAAGAATTAAAATCCTGGGGATGAGAAATCACATGACCATCCAATTGTTTTTCTTAATCATATGAACTAGTTTAGAACGTTTCTTAGAAATTTCCTTTTCAATAGACCTAAGTGAGTGAACCTTAATTTATATGAAAATGGGTTTGCCAAGATTTTAGGATTTTAAAATAAAATCTAATTCACTATCATAATTTTTCCATATTTTAAAATAGTACTCTCTGTGAATATGAATAAACATGCAGTATTAACATGATGTACAAGAAGTCACTCCCAAATCTGGACAATATTTTCGGTGGCTCCAGAGATTCTTTATGAATATTACATTTTTATATGTGTTTATTTTAATGAGAGTCTAAAAAAGTGAGTATTCAATAACACTTGGATGACTTTTTAATAACCGAACATCCTATGTTAACCTCATATTTCTATTTATATTTAAGACCACATTAACGCCAAGTAGTTCAGCTTTGATCGTTAGGAGCAACTGAACAGAGGTCATAGACGAGGCATTCAGGGCAAGGGAAGTCCAAGTTGTACACAGAAAGGTTTCTTGAGAAGTGGGTTGAGTCAGAGTCGTCAAAAACCTACGCTGTAAAACTCAAAAGGAATCTAGCACCTTCTGGTTCAAGATGGTGATTAGAGCACACTTGAGAACCTATTAAAATAGCAAGTATTGGAGTTTGGATAAACCACCGTTCTCAACATTCAAAAATGGAGAGAATAAAGGGGCAACACTGAAGCTACGTTATTTCAACAAAATTTGAAAAATTGTATGAAGAGTGTTGACTGATGATGGAAGGCAAGAGAAGCTACAATTTAAAACACAGGCAGATTGAGGTATGAAAAATGTAAGGAACAGGGAAGGTATAAGGCTGAAAGTAGACAGAACAACTGTCCCATGTGCTTGGGACTCTCTTGATTCTAGAGCTGAAAGTCCTATATCCCAGGAAACCTCTCAGTTCCAGGCAAACTGGGACAGATCACTCTAACTGAAAGCATAGGGTGTTACGTAAAATTCCCATATAGACTGACCTGCTTTCCCACTTCCTCCCTCCAGAACTGTGCATTGAAAGAGAAAAAAGAAATACACTAAACAGGGTTGGTCTCTGAGTTTTAGATGTTTGGATAATTTTAACTAGCTTTATATCCTGTGGTAATTTATAATTTTTTAAAAAACTAGTTGTAAGATATAGATCTTATGATATAAATTGTACTTTCGTTTTTATAATACTATATAAATATTTATGTATAATTTTATTATCTAGAAAATACATATATTTATTATATAAATTCAGTAAAAAACTTATAAATATGCAATTATAAAATATAAAGCCATTAAAACCTTTAAAATCAGGGAAAAAACCAATTTTACGTTATAGCTGTTAGTAATCATGTTAAAGCAGTGATTTAACAACGGCATGTGCAGCTTAGCAGAAGTATTTCAATTTTAATTTCATTTATGTATTTTTCATTTGTGCTTAATTACTACAGTTTTCTAATTTTATAGATAGATTCAAAATATATCTTAGGGACTTACATGTACTTTTATGTACATTTTTGGTTAGTTGTTTAGCCGCTCAGTTGTGTCTGACTCTTTTTGTAACCTCATGGCCTGTAGCCTACCAGGCTCCTCTGTCCATGGGATTCTCCAGGCAAGAATCCTGGAGTTCCTTCTCCAGGGGATCTTCTCAACCCAGGGATTGAAACTTCGTCTCCTGCACTGAAGGCAGATTCTTTACCATCTAAGCCACCACATATTTATACTTAAATATATACTGTAAACATTTAAATAATGTTAGAAAAGGACTTAAGTGTATACTGAAATATGTGAGTTTCTTTTTTAAGGGAGCTTGTATACTGCTGACTTTTTTCCTCTCTTTGTTTAGGCAGCCTGACAGCTTGACTCCACTGAATCTGATCTCATTTAGTTTTCTAGCATTTTTGTCTCACGTTAGGCTGAACTTCAGCACCCACCTGTGTAATAGAATAGCAGTTTGTTTCTTGCAATGGGACTGTACTGCAGGTCACATCACAAGTCCTTATTAAATAAGCCAGATTTGAAGTTTCTTACCCAGATCACCAAATGTACCCAAGAGATAACACAGGAGTGAGACAAACAGCGTCTTCTTTTATCACCTAATGTGGATGGACATCCCATAGTTTATGTTGGTTCAAAAAACTATTCAACCCTGGACCACAGGACACAAGTGTGCACACGTCCTCAAATATGAGTTTTCCTAGAGAGTCTCAACAGACGCTCCAGTCCAGGAAACCAATCAGTCTGTGTGCTACATTTTATCCCACGTATTCAGGGCAAGGCTGATGGAATGAGGGCAGGAAAATCGCTCTCATCCCCCCTGTGAGTTTGTTGTGTCCCCATAGCGATACAAGAGTGTAAAGCAAACAAAAAAAGCAGTGCGATGCTTTCGAATCCATCAATCGTGGCAACGGAAACTTCATCAAAGAACATTTTTGAAGTTAAAAAAAAAAAACCAATAAAATCTATTGATATACTGCCTGTGATCTTCAGGATACAAGGCACATTTTTAGGTTCAGGATTTCAATGAATTAGGGTAAGTGGGTGGCTGCTCAGTAAAATCTGTGTGGCTGGGAGCTTATACCACTTGGTGTTATTTTGACTGCTAGGTACTATTTAAGTAGTCACACATTCGTTCTCCTGCAAAACAGAAGCTATTTTTAAAAAATTAAGAGTAATGTAGTTACAGAAACAAAATTATGGAAAAGAATTATACAACCTGCTATGGACTGAATTTCTCTTAAAATTCTTATGTTGAAGATCTACCCTCCCGTGTGACAGGATTTGGAGAGAGGGCTTTAAAGAGGTGGTTAATGCTAAATGAGAACAGAACGCAGGGTCCTAATTTGATGGCGCTGGTGGTCTCAAGGAAAAGGAACATATCTCTTCTCTCTCCCTCAGCCATGTGAGGACTCACGGGGCAGGTGACCATTTCCAAGCCAGGAAGGGAGTTCTCACCAGAAACCACGTTGGTCTTGATCTTGGACTCCTAGCCTATAGTGCTGTGAGGCATACATCTCTGCTGTTTAAGCCAGCTATTCTATGGAGTTTTGGTATTGTAGGCTGAGCAGAGTAACACACCTTCTTCAAACACATTTGCAATAAGCGTCTAGTACTAGATTTAAAATACTTCAGCCTCAGCTTCTACACATCCATGTGCAATTCACAGATGCTTCCACTTCCGTTGTGTCTCATTCCCATGTCCCATGAAAACAAGCAGGGCTCTGCTACTAACAATTTCCTCTTGAGTACAAGCAGCTTCCTAACACTGAGCTTTCTTTAAGTCTCTTAATTCCAAATTTATAATGAAAGGCTTGTCCAATATATAATAATATTAGGATAACGAAATGGTGGGTGGAAAAGATTTTTTTTCCCACAAGCTGGGTCGCCTTACTATTTGTTATCCTTGAAATATCACTCTTATTTTACAGGGAGGACTTAGGATTAATCCATGGGCTGGATTTACAGTGATACTGGGGCGTTGGAAGAAACGGTGCTTATTTTCATAAGCAGCTCTGCCTTTGCTACCCCAAGAAGAGTAATCTTGGGTCTGGTCCACCTGGATTTACTGAAAACCTGTTAACAGGGATGAGCGGAGTGTCGAGGAGTTACTTGCTGTTTGATCTATTTTCTAGTCCCAGCCTCAGGTTTCAGAGACTATACTGATGGCAGTCACTTCAGTTCACTTCAGTTCAGTTCAGCTGCTCAGTCATGTCCAGCTCTTTGCGACCCCATGAATCACAGCACGCCAGGCCTCCCTGTCCATCACCAACTGCCAGAGTTCACTCAGACTCCCATCCATCGAGTCAGTGATGCCATCCAGCCATCTCATCCTCTGTCGTCCCCTTCTCCTCCTGCCCCCAATCCCTCCCAGCATCAGAGTCTTTTCCAATGAGTCAGCTCTTCTCATGAGGCAGTCACTTACACATCTACTAATCTTGAAGCGCAATATCATTAATGTAAGTTAGCAATTTTCTTTTAATTGATAGAACACTAAGTTAAATTCAGGGATATGAGATTTTTACTATGGATCACATAAGTAACATAGTTTTGTGCCATAAATTTAAAAATCTATAGGAATAAAACTGTTGATAAATTTCACTTATCACAATGCCTGACACATAATCAGTCTGATTGCTTATTGTTAAAGTTGTAGGTAATCGTGCAGAAATCTTCAACAGAGGAATTTTAGTATCAATGAACTAATTACATGTTCTTTTACATCCCTAACAAAATCACTTTGGAAACATTTATATTAGAATAGATACACTTTGCAGTAAGATTTGTATTTTTGTGTTCTTCCTGTTGATAATAAATCCATATGAGTATTTGTACGTATACATTTTCAAAAGACAAAGCTTGATGATCAGCCTAAAGCAGAAGTTTATTTTGACTATTGTCAACAGTGGTCTAAAAAGGGTGGAGATTTTAGAAATACTCAACTGCCTATTTTTGCAGTGTGTGTGATATTTGTTGGTCTTTTCAATTTAAATCAGAAAATAAATATTATCAAAAGCCTGTTAAATGAAAGGTGCATATATTCAGATAATTCCTGTGCTTATCTGGGTAAAGAGACTTAAATACATAAAAATAATAATATGTGAAGGGCTGGAGGTTCAGATTGGAGAGCTGGACCTAGGTCGAATCTGAATCACAGCAGTGAAAGGTTCACACTAAGCTTAGAAGAATAGAGAACAGCCAGCATGGATGGCCTGACCAGCACTGAGAGCAGGAAGGGAGCCTTACAGGCACAACACTGAATCACAGGACTCAATATCCTCACCATCTACCTCCTTTCTCTGAGCAGATGACCTTCCTTGTACTCTATGCCACAAAGAACAACTATTACACGGAAGTACCTTCACCCTTTTGGTGGCTCTGATAGTAAAGAATCTGCCTGCAATGTGGGAGACCTAGTTTCAATCCCTGGGTTGGGAAGATCCCCTGGAGAAGGGAACAGCTACCCACTCCACTCTTCTTGCCTGGAGAATTTCATGGACAGAGGAACCTGGTGGACACCACTAAGCAACTTTCATGTTCACCATCTTGTCTATTAGGATCACTTCGTGTTCCAAACAATGACTGAAGAAGACTCACACTGAGCTGTATAATGATAACATTTTTCAAATTTCACAGGAAAAAAAAAATCAGACGGATGTTATCAGTATGGAAATACAAGAAAAAATTCCAGGTAACATATGTTAATTAGCAATCTTCAGAGAAGCCGAACCAATAGGATGCATATATATATATATATATATATATATATATATATATATATACATAGGTAGAGAGAGAGAGACTTACTCTAAGGAAGTGGCTCACATGATTAGGGTGGTGGGGAGTCTCTGCGATGGCTGATGTTTCACTTTTAAGGCAGTCAGGCAGAAGAATCCTCTTTTACTCAGGAAAAAGTCTGCCTTTTTGTTCTATTCAGAACTGCACGAGGATGGGGTCACATACATGAGGGTGCTTTACCCAGTCTACTGATTTAAATGTTAGTCTAACCTAAGTGTATCCTCATGAAAACACCCAGAATGATGTTTGACCAGATATCTGGGTGCTCCACCACCCAATTTAGTTGACATAGAAAATTAACCATCATATACGCAAAGGCCAACCTCATGCTTTCTCTCCACTATACTACACATGAGAATACAGTAACTAGATTTGTGAGGGAAAAAGTTGTGACCCAAGAATTCTATATCCTGACAAGATATCACTCACATGTGATAGAAACAGAAAGGATATTTTAGCTATGCAAAGGCTCAGAAAGTAACCCTGTAAATGTCCTGATAAATCTACTCAAATCTACTCATTCTGGCCAAGAAAGTTACAAATAAAATCCCAGACTCATCAATATGAAATACAGGGCAAAAAAAGAGAACTATATGAAAAGACACTGCAGATAAATGATTAATGTTCTTAAAAGTACAGGAAAAGACTTTGAACATCCATAAAAATGGCATCAAATCCTCAAAATAAGAAAAAAACATTTCCCATGAAGACTAAAATGATATTTAATGCTGTAAATAATCAAAGAAAGCCAAATTAAAATAAAAAACATCTTTACTTGTCAAATAGGGACAATTAAAATGTTGATAACCCTCAAATATTGTGAAGCAAGACCTCTCATTCATTATGATGGGAATATCTTTTTTTGAAAGAAACTGCCAAATGAATTAAAAATCATTAAAAATGTTCCAATCATTTTACTCAACATTTCCATTTTTAGCGATTGGTCTCAATAAAATAATTCAAGGTATGCACAGAGATGTACATATAAGGATACTATAGGGGGAGGAAAGATTAGAACCGACCTAACTTCCAATACAAGCACGATGGTTTATAAGGGCCAGATGATGCTGTGAAAGTGCTGCACTCAATATGCCAGCAAATTTGGAAAACTCAGCAGCGGCCACAGGACTGGAATAGGCCAGTTTTCATTCCAATCCCAAAGAAAGGCAATGCCGAAGAATGCTCAAACTACAGCACAATTGCACTCATCTCACACGCTAGCAAAGCGATGCTCAAAATTCTCCCAGACAAGCTTCAGCAATATGTGAACTGTGAACTTCCAGATGTTCAAGCTGGTTTTAGAAAAGGCAGAGGAACCAGAGATCAAGTTGCCAACATCCGCTGGATCACGAAAAAAGCAAGAGAGTTCCAGAAAAACATTTCTGCTTTATTGACTATGCCGAAGCCTTTGACTGTGTGGATCACAATAAACTGTGGAAAATTCTGAAAGAGATGGGAATACAGACCACCTGACCTGCCTCTTGAGAAACCTATATGCAGGTCAGGAAGCAATAGTTAGAACTGGACATGGAACAACAGACTGGTTCCAAATAGGAAAAGGAGTACGTCAAGGCTGTATATTGTCACCCTGCTTATTTAACTTCTATGCAAAGTACATCATGAGAAATGCTGGGCTAGAAGAAGCACAAGCTGGAATCAAGATTGCCAGGAGAAATATCAATCACCTCAGATATGCAGATAATACCACCCTTATGGCAGAAAGTGAAGAAGAACTAAAAGCCTCTTGATGAAAGTAAAAGAGGAGAGTGAAAAAGTTGGCTTAAAGCTCAACATTCAAAAAAAAAAAAAAAGCTCAACATTCAGAAAACAAAGATCATGGCATGTGGTCCCATCACTTCATGAGAAATAGATGGGGAAACAGGGGAAACAGTGTCAGACTTTATCTTTTTGGGCTCCAAAATCACTGCAGATGGTGACTGCAGCCATGAAATTAAAAGACGCTTACTCCTTGGAAGAAAAGTTATGACCAACCTAGATAGCATATTCAAAAGCAGAGACATTACTTTGCCAACTAAGGTCCATCTAGTCAAGGCTATGCTTTTTCCAGTGGTCCTGTATGGATGTGAGAGTTGGACTGTGAAGAAGGCTGAGCGCCAAAGAATTGATGCGTTTGAACTGTGGTGTTGGAGAAGACTCTTGAGAGTCCCTTGGACTGCAAGGAGATCCAACCAGTCCATTCTGAAGGAGATCAGTCCTGGGTATTCTTTGGAGGGAATGATGCTAAAGCTGAAACTCCAGTACTTTGGCCACCTCATGCGAAGAGTTGACTCATTGGAAAAGACTCTGATGCTGGGAGGGATTGGGGGCAGGATGAGAAGGGGACGACAGAGGATGAGATGGCTGGATGGCATCACTGACTCAATGGACGTGAGTCTGAGTGAACTCTGGGAGCTGGTGATGGACAGGGAGGCCTGGCGTGCTGCAATTCATGGGAGTCGGACACGACTGAGCGACTGAACTGAACTAAACTGATTCATATAAGGGAGTATTATGCAGGTCTTGCAAGTCAAGCCTAATTAATGATCTTCTATACCACTTGCTCTACAGTATACAGTGAAAGAGACAAAATATAAGTCCAAATAATGAAGATCTCAATTTTATTAAATATACTTAGAGGGAGACAAAATTTAAGGAACTGAAAGGCTATATACCAAGATGTTACTGTCTTCAATTATAAGAAATAGAATTTAAATTATATAACCTTTCTTCTTTGCATTTTTCTATACTTTCCAACATTTCTTCAGTGAGATGTCCATCAGCAGATGAATGGATAAGAAAGCTGTGGTACATATACACAATGGAGTATTACTCAGCCGTAAAAAAGAATTCATTTGAATCAGTTCTGATGAGATGGATGAAACTGGAGCCGATTATACAGAGTGAAGTAAGCCAGAAAGAAAAACACCAATACAGTATACTAACACATATATATGGAATTTAGGAAGATGGCAATGACGACCCTGTATGCAGGACAGGGAAAGAGACACAGATGTGTATAACGGACTTTTGGACTAAGAGGGAGAGGGAGAGGGTGGGATGATTTGGGAGAATGACATTCTAACATGTATACTATCTTGTGAAATGAATCGCCAGTCTATGTCTGACGCAGGATGCAGCATGCTTGGGGCTGGTGCATGGGGATGACCCAGAAAGATGTTATGGGGAGGGAGGTGGGAGGGGGGTTCATGTTTGGGAAAGCATGTAAGAATTAAAGATTTTAAAATTTAAAAAATAAAAAACTAAAAAATAAAATAAAATAAAATAAAAAATAAAAAAATCAAACAAAGTTTAGTTACCAAAAATCATTTATAAACAGTCTATTAAAATTTTATTTTATTAAAAATCTAGCAAATATTGTTTAGAAAAGCAAATAACTTGTCCCACGACAAACCTATAAAGAAGCAGAAATTATTTTACACCACTACTGAATAAGGCATGAGAGTATAAATTAGCAAAAATATTGTGGAAATTAATCTAGAAATGTGTAAAAAAAACAGCTTCAAAAGATTTTATCTTTTTTGATCTAGCAATTCAATGTACTGGAAAGCATAAAAAATGCACTGAAATATTTATATGCCTGGATGTTAATTGCAAATTATTTGAGACAACCCAACAGGTAACAGTAAAGGAATGGTGAGATAAATAGCAATGGATTCATTTCTCGTAATATTGGTCACTCATTAGAGATCATGTTGTCGAAAATTATTCAATGATCCTGGAAGATAATCACGGTGTAATAGTAAATAAAAACTATAGGCTATGAAATTAAAATAGGATTAAAATATTTAAATATGTATTAATAAATAAAAGTAGAAAACACTCCATAATATAGTTAGTAGTCCTTTCTGGATAATGAAATTATAGATAATTTTAAAAAGTCTTATATAACACTGCCTATTTTTAAAAGCCACCTAATTCAAAGAGTTGAATCATGGGAAAAGACCCTGATGCTGGGAAAGATTTAGAGCAAGAGGAGAAGGGGGGGACAGAGGATGAAATGGTTGGACGGCATCACCGACTCAATGGATATAACTTTGAGCAAACTCCAGGCGATAGTGAAGGACAGGGAAGCCTGGCGCGCTGCAGTCCGTGGGATAGCAAAGGGTTGGACATGACTTAGTGACTGAACAACAACAAATATAAATATAAGAGCAAGACCAAAATCTTTTAAGAAATTTTCAATGGTTTAAATAATATCTCTAAATTCGTTAACACATCACACAGGTTCTGAATAACCTCCACATGAGGTACCCACCACTATTCAATGGTACTTAGTTCTATAACTTTGCTGATAAATCTCCAGTTCTCTGAGCAAGTCAGATTCTCCTGATTCATGCCTTTGTGTTAGGCTCTTTTGCCTCCAAGAATAACTTCCACTCTTTCAATCTTCTGGTTAATGGTTAAATAAACACATTAAACATTCGATTAAGTATCACCTTCTCAGAAAGCTTTCTAGATTCTTTCAGATAGATAAATGCCCTTAGTCTTGGCTGTAATATTACAGTCTTTCCTCTTATTTTACAGCACTAATCACATTGTCTGAAGATTACTTCTTTCTCTGCTCTTTTCACTAGTATGTAAAAGATTTGAAAAAGTACAATGAAGGTCTTCCAAACGTCTACAGCAGCTTGAAGGTTCTGAAGGTGTTGTTATAGAAACTTAATTAAGCAGTTCTGAATTAATGGATTACTGATCACACATGCTTTAAATTTCTAAAAACATAATCCCCCGTCAAACGCATCATCAACAGAAACAATTCACAAAGATGAATTGTTTGACTAGGATTGCCTACAATATGCCGTGTAAATGTGTTGCCAGGTTCTTCTCATTTTCTTTTGGCCTCTGTCTCCTGGCAGCTCTTTGGGGTCCCGCCGAGGTCAGCACCAGGAGAGATGGGGCATAAAAGTCGTACTGGCTTAGGTTAGCACTCTGGTCATCTTCGTTAGTGACTTCTAGGTCGAACAGACCCTGAACGCTGACTTTTTCACTTACATGTTGTTCTCTGGGGTTTGCTGGAGACCTCTCCTTCCCTCCCTGCCAATCCCCACCTGTCTGAAGATCCCTCATCATGCTTTTAAAAAGAGACAGCATGATCCCTCACCAGGTTGCCAGCCTGGAGATGGCTTTTCTAACCGCTCGCACCCCCAAATCTGATGATTTTTCTGTGGCAAGACATGCTCTTAGACAGAGTCCTTTTAAAGATAACCAGTGGCTTGACCCTCTGTAGGTCCACTTCTGTCTATGGAAGGCACACAGACAGCTTTCTCTCAATAGCAGCCGCTCCTGTGGCCATCCTCTGTACCCTGACAGCCCGGTGCTCTCCTCTTTAGCCACAGCCTCTTTTCTAGGGAATGAGCCAAGTCAGTCTCTGAAGAGTCAGATGTTGGTCTCTGACCCTACCAAACTCTGGGCTTACCTGTGACTCAGATGGTAAAGATCCACCTGCCAATGAGGGAGACCCAGGCTGGATCCCTGGGTCGGGAAGATCCCCTGGAGAAGGAAATGGCAACCCACCCCAGTATACTTGCCTGGGAAATCAGATGGACAGAGAAACCTGACAGGCTACAGTCCATGGGGTCGCAAAATCAGACACAACTGAGCAAAATGTGTCCTTTTTTGTGTGTCAAAACACACACATACACAGACACACACACACAAACTACCGAACTCCAGGGTAACTGAGCTCTTCACGTGCTTCTCTTTCAAGAGTCGGGGGAAACAGCTTGCAGATCTTAACATTCTGCTTTTGTCCATAAATCTATAGCTCCGAATGATTGTGAGGGGAAGACCTTTGCTATGGTTTTGGTTGAGAACACATGAGATATCCTGGTGGTTAGCTAGTGGAAACGTGGAAAGAAATAGATTCACTTCAGGCAAATCACCAAAAGCAAAATCAGAACAGAAACTCATAGACAACAATTCATTTTTGAAATAGAAGGAAAAATGATAATATAGTAGAGATAGTGAAGTGAAGTTGGTCAGTCTTGTCTGACTGTTTGCAACCCCATGGACTGTAGCCTACCAGGCTCCTTGGTTCATGGGATTTTCCAGACAAGAGTACTGGAGTGGGTTGCTATTCCCTTCTCCAGGGGATCTTCCTGACCCAGGGATTGAACCCGGGTCTCCCACATTGTAGGCAGATGCTTTACCATCTGAGCCACCAGGGAAGCACAGGGATAGTAGTACTTCTCATACATTGGGCTTCCCTGGGCTTCTCCGCTGTTTCACTGTCTCTTGCGATTGTGCTGGGGCTGTGTGACTGGTTCCAGCAAATGGACTGAAGATAGTTAAATGTGGTGGAAACTGTCCTGGTTCTTTCTCACTCATGCAGCTCCATGGTGAGACAGCAGCATCTCATTATTCTTCATCTGAATGAATCTGTGAGACAGGGTTCCCTTTCAGTTAGCCCTGGATGTGTAATATGAACAGGAAATGTGCCTATTGCGCTAAGGAAACTACTGAAGTATGAGGGTTTATTGTAACTGTGGATATCCTAATCTATCTTGACTTATTTGAGTAGAACTAGTGAGTTGGCCTTCATTCCAATAGCACTTAGCTAGAATTTGACCTGTTTTCCTTCCTTGTGTTTACATCAGCTGCCTCCTGGTTTTTTCTCTTCCTTCCTTCCTCTTGGGATTGCATTGACTCATCTTTCCTTCCTTTGTGGTTTTCTCTCAGAACTCTAGTCTTCAAGGTCCATCAAAACTTTTACATGCCACTCTTGATGACCCTGCCACAGTATTTGCCATCTTTTCCATAATGCCTGGACGCTCCTGGATAATGCCGAGCTAATTCCTCATTGACCCATGGCCTTATCTTGTGGACCACACCACACTGCTTTGACTGTTGGCTCAGAAACCTATTGTTCTCAGAGACCTGTTACGCATGAATGTACTCTGAACTCTCCTTAGGCTGACATTCAGGGTCTGTTACATCAGTATTGATGATATAACATCATGATATAACATCTTTGCAGTTACAACTATATGTTATTTAGTTGTTATTTCCCCTATGTGTCCCTGCTGCCTCATGTCAGGCTGAACCTCCCTCATAAGCCATGTAATTTTATGCCTTTGCGCATAGTAGGTGTCCCCACCCAGTCGATGCAAACCCGCATTCTCCAGGGGGTATCCCCTTACTAGGCCTTGAGGGTCCCTCCTTCTTCTGAACCCATCCTGTGGACTTCTAAAGCACTTATACCTGATTATTACCTGTGTGCTGCTTTTTTTGCATTTTAGGGTTCCAAAACTTGCCAAGGAAATAGTGGTTTTTGTCTTTAATAATTCCCTGTAGATGTCTGTATTCAGATTCTAAAGAATAATCATTTCATCAATCCTCTGCTTTAATAACAGTCTCAAGAAATAAAGTATGTAAATCGAATCTAATTTTCTCATCTTAAGCATCAATCAGTGTTTTGGAAAAGGTACGTGCCTATAAAAAAGTACTGAATTATAAATGTTAATTGCAACATTCTATTTATTATTTTAATTAGGAGCATGGTTTTTCTTTTAGTTGTTCTGTTCGGTACCTGAAATTTCAAACTTATCAAAACAGTTCATGAATTGGTATCTCTGAGCAAAGTCAAGACGTATAAACTTATTTCAAACTCACTTGCATCACTGTCAAGGGATGCACTATCAACTATGCACCAAATTCTGTCCCTTTTCTGTTTTTATAAATAAAGAATTATTGAAACACACAGTAATGCACATCACACTTGGTCACGGCTGCTTGTGTGCTCCAAAGGCAGAGCTGAGTAGCTGCGGAGAGACTTTCTCTCAAAGCTTAAAATATTTACTGCCTGGTCCTTTACAGAAAACGTTTGCCAGTTCTTGCTTTTTCCTACTAAATCTTCAATGAAAAGACTGCACGTGTGTAACAGTCTAGCTCTAGATTTTTATTTAACGCTCAAGACTGAAACCCATTCTTATTCTCTATATTAGTCAGGGCATGCTGTGTGCAGTAACAAGCATCTCCCAAATCTCATCATTTTAACATGGTAAGGGTTTATTTTTCATTCAGATAATTTCCACTTGGGTCTTGGAGATGGCTCACTGCAGCAGTTCAGAGTGTGTGTGCTTTAGCTGCTGAGTTGTGTCTGACTCTTTGTACTATAAGCCCACCAGGCTCCTCTGTCCATGGGATTCTCCAGGCAAGAATACTGGAGTGGGTTGCTATTCCCTTCTCCAGGGGGTCTTCCTGACCCAGGGATCAAGCCCAGGTCTCCTGCATTGCAGGCGGTCTCCTTACCAACTGAGCCACCAGGGAAGCCCCAATTCACAGTGTGGGCCACTTCTGTGTCAAGTTTTCACCACCTGATACTCTTGCGCCAACCCTGCAGATTTAGAGAGGCTGGAGAATTGCTCAAGATCTTTTCATGCCTCTGGCTAGAAGCAACACATTCATTACCGGGCCCTGTCTAACTAGAAATGTAGAACAAATAGAATATTTATACACACTCCTGTCTCCATCATGCTAATACTTTGATAGTGTATTAATTGCATAATATCAGCGCTTCAGTGACTCCCAGAACCAAAAATGTATTCTCTCCTTAAATATATTCTCTCCTTAACAGATGGGTTCTACTTATAATAAGGTAATTCCTTAGGAATCACTAGGTACCATTCATAAACTTGTGATGTTTCAAAATGGTAGGACTGAGAGTTTATGAAACATCATAAATAATGTGTATTTTTTTCTTTTGCCCTTGTCAGAGAAATACCTTGTGCAATTTCCAGTGCATTAAAATTAACAACTCAGTGAAGAAACATAGACATCTGAGTATATGCAGCCTGGACACCTGGGCTACACTGTTATGTAGCTTTTTTCCATATGGGTGTGTAGGGTTTTTGTTGGACACCAGCAAGTTGATTAAAGAAAATAAAACATCACAAAAAGATAAATCTGTCTAATCCCAGCTGTTCCCCCCTCACTGGAGCAGCATCAGGGTGTGACATGAGGGGTCAGGAGAGTGCTGATCCTTCTACCCCTTGCCCCGTAGAAAGTCGTCAAGGAAAGACGGCAGCAGGTGCTTGGAAGGGAAGGGTCTTGAACAGAGTTGATGCCCTTGGTGTCCCGATACTGTGCATGCTGAGCTTGTTGCCTTGTGGTGGCGGGGTCTGTCCAGGGGTTCCGGGGACTAGATGAATCCTTTGGCCCTCCCAGGCTGGTACCCCAGCCCTTCGTGCCCTGTCCCAGGCTGTGCCTCTACCAGGCTGGGACTGTGCTCTCGTTCTCCTCGAGGGCCAGCCTGCACGGCAGATCTGGAAAAGACACCAAGGTACCTCCTGCCGTATTTCTCCCACCCTCACCAACATCCCTTTGCTGTGTAGCCCAGGGGGACAGATGGACTGCCTTGTGATCTCTGCCTTCGAGTAACAGGTTTGTTTTTTACCCACTGGGGCCTGGTTATTTTCTTCCAGTCACCTTGATGACATCTTAGCCCTGAGGTTTATCTGAAATGTGATTGTTGCTGATTGATTACTTCTAGACAAGTCAATGGGGCTATTTAAAACGTTAGTGAGAGTCAGGGTTTTTGTTTCATCTTGTTTTGAAGATAGTCAAATCAATTCACTTAAAACTTAAGTTGGTACTTCAATTTTTTCCATAAAGGCCTCAAAAACATGGTAGCATCACTTGAATTATTAAATGATTTAAATGTGCTTATCATGGCAAAATGTAAATAAAGCCAAGAAAAAAATGTTCTAGAAAAAAGAAGCAGAACTTCATCACATGTAGGACGATCCTGTGTGATGATACCACATAAGTAAGTATTAAGTCTATAGCTACAGAGGGCTTTTAAAATATAAAATCAAATCCTATAATCAGTACTGCAATATAGATTTGAACCACTGAACTCAACAGCTTT
Organism: Ovis aries; assembly: GCF_016772045.2. NCBI lineage: Eukaryota > Metazoa > Chordata > Mammalia > Artiodactyla > Bovidae > Ovis > Ovis aries. The sequence continues at coordinate 43,684,268 of NC_056073.1, forward strand.
TTAAAAAAAGTTGCATACATTTATGGAGCTAATAATAATAATAACTATTTTCAGCAGTGGATAAAATTAGTTACACTTACAGGAATCTGACTAATCACATTTGCACCATTATAAGAAATCAACCATTTCCCAACTCACAAATTAACTCACGTCAGTCTTGGAATCTATAGGACCAAAATTTCATTTCTACAGTTTGTAGCTTCCCTGGTGGCTCAGCGGTAAAGAATCTGCCTGATAATGCAAGAGATGTGGGTTCGAACCCTAGATTGGGAAGATCCCCTGGAGAAGGCAATGGCAACCCACTCCAGTATTCTTGCCTGGGAAATCCCATGCACAGAGGAGCCTGGTGGGCTGCTGTCCTTGGGGTCGCAAAAGAGTTGGACACAGCAGCGACTAAACAACAGCAACACAGTTTGCAGTCTGTTCACATAATCTCATCTGTTTGCACTGATCCTACAATAGTCTCAGGAGGGAGGTATTATGATCCCCGTTTTGCAGAATAAGAAACTGAGGCTTCGAAGAGTTAGTGGTCCCCTGGGAGCACAGGAAGTGGGTGGTCCTGGAGCTTGTCTCTGACTCTAAGAGCTCAAGAGGCTCAAAGAATAAGAAAAGCAACAGGACTGTCTGTTCTTAATTAGCAATCAGCGTTCTCAGTTCATCGAAATGTTCAGGTTATTTTCCCCATCAGAGTCTTCATAAATGGCTCTCTCTACTGAGGAATTACTCTACAGCACTGCTTGCTGACGCTGCCGCCTGCCTGACACCCATTTTACTCTAGGCACTCGTCCACCTGACTGCTCCAAGTATCCTGATCTTGACTTAGGTTGGTTTCACTGGAACAGAATAGGGTAGGCTTTTGATGTACTTTGGGCACATTTTATGTATAAACTTTATCGTCTCAAAAATAGTGAAGCAACTCATCTGCTCACTTCTAATAAAAAAAGCTATGGAAGTTTCATTTTGGAAAAGATTAACGTTTATTATGTCATAAGATTATTTGATGTTTTCCATTTTTTCAAGTATCTTGTATGCTGCTGCGGCTGCTGCTAAGTCGCTTCAGTCATGTCTGACCCTGTGCGACTCCATAGACGGTAGCCCACCAGGCTCTGCCATACCTGGGATTCTCCAGGCAAGAACACTGGAGTGGGTTGCCATTTCCTTCTCTAATGCATGAAAGTGAAAAGTGAAAGTGAAGTCGCTCAGTCATGTCCGGCTCTTGGCAACCCCATGGACTGCAGCCTACAAGGCTCCTCCATCCATGGGATTTTCCAGACAAGAGTACTGGAGTGGGGTGCCATTGCCTTCTCCGAGTACCTTGTATACGTAAAAACAAAAAAGTAATTTTTCTATGGAATCAATATTATCTCAAGATAAATGTGTAATTATAATTGAAAATTTTTAGAAATGTAATAAAATAATAATAAAATGTTTATTAGCATCTAAAATATATAAAAATCTAGAACTCAACATCTTTGAATCTATAATCCTTATTTTTGATGTATCTTGGGAAATTTTTAACCTTGGCTGTCAAGAAGCTTGCTGTCCTGGTGGCTCAGCAGTCAAGAATCTGCCTGGCAATGCAGGAGCCATGGGTTCAATTCCTGGTCTGGGAAGATCCCCTAGAGGAGGAAATGGCAACCCACTCCAGTATTCTTGCCTGGAAAATCCCATGGACAGAGGAGCCTGGAGGCCTACAGTCTGTGGGGTTGCAAAGAGTCAGACATGACTTAGCAACTGAACAACAACAAACAACACATCGGAAAGCTTAGAGTCTAATTTATAGCGTAATTTGCATCAGCTATAGGTTAATGCTCTTCTCCATTTCTTCGACAAGATTTTACTGATATTTTGAGCTTTGTATTGATGAGATACATGCTTTAATTATAATTTGCCTCAATCCCATTATGGAAGGTGATATGATTTAACATTATTTCAATGTTTATTGAGCACTTACTGTGTGTTGAGATCTGTGGGTACAAAGATAAGTAAAACATAGCTTTTTCCCTCAAGAAAATTATGCATGTAGTATGCAACTCACAATCAGACAAATAAGTAAATATACACACAAATAGCACATGCATAAATACAAACACAAGGTTCAGAATCCTACATGTGTCAGATACATACTAGTTGTAAAAAACAACAGATTCCCTATCTCTTAACAGGGTATGTACTCAATAGATATTTATTTGCTGAGCGAGTGAATAAGTTAATGCTTGGCTAGAAAAATGATAAAATATACAGAAACAAAAATAAAATTTCAGAGAAAAGCTGTTAGACGTTTGAAATCTGGGAGAAGATGTAGCTAATTGGAAGGGTGATCTCAAGAGACAGAACATAGAGTTCTCACATGCTCCTTGCCCCACTGTGTCTGTGTGAATGAACCCTTGGGGTGCAGATCAGTTCATGGTGTCCCAGGATCCCTCCGTACCTCCCTGCAGTAGACATGGCCCAGGGTCCCTGTGGACCTCACTCACCTTGAGCATGCAATGTGAAATCTGGAGAGAACTCTCTAAATAACCCCAAAGATCTCATTCTCAGGTCACATTCAACTAGGACACGACATAGGGCATTGGTACACTGCCGGGGTCCAGCCCCGGTGCATCCAGGGAATTCGAAGCGGGGACGGCGTTGGCGAGGAAAGTCTTATTTATTTATTAATATAAGATTAGATTAGGAAGAAATAATGTAGTAGGAAAATTAAGTGGAGAGAAGAGGCTGATTAACTTGGGTTATGTGGAAAACCAATAAAGTTCCAGACAAGGAGCTTGCACCATCTACGTTAGGCCGCCGGCGCCCATTTGAATATCGGAGAGTGCCCCGCCTTGGGCTCTCTCTCTTATGGATCTTAAAAGCCGGGTCAAGTAAGTAGACATAGTGAGCCTCCACGCCCCAGATGGGAATTCAGCCTGAAATTACAGTAAAGAGGAGACACGGGGGAAACCAGTCCAGTGACTGGCTCTGCTTCTATGGTCCTTCAAGGCCTTTTATACTTTTGATTATACATAGAGCTCAGTGGGTAATACAAAATTGTGTAGCATTCGCAGCCCAGACTCTTTCTGTATCTCTTTTTGTATACAAAAGGTCTCAGGTGATTTACATTACCTTCTGGCCAAGAGGCTTGTTAACACTTTTTGGCTCTCTTCTTTAATGAATGTTAATTTCGTTTCCCCTGAAGTGTTTTTCTTTAATCTGCATCTCCTTAAAGCATTAAAGTCACATCTCTATAGAACAAAGGTGCAGCGGGTTATAACAAAGAAGGTACTTAACTCAAAGATCTAATGTTGCTAATACCAGGTCTACTACTTGTTTTTCTATATACCAGCTATATCTAAAAATAAAGGATATGAAAATTTGGCAGCAAGTATTGGCTCAACAAATGAAACTTTTAATCAGTCCTATTCTAATGATTTTGACTCCTCGGAAGCCCCTACATTCCTAGGATGTTTTAAGCTTCCTGTGCCTCCTGCGGTCAGGAGGCCTCAAACAATCACACGCACAGCTGTAGGAGTCCTGCAGGTAGGCTAGAAAGCCATCAGAGGGGTTTTTGGATTGAAACACTCTTTCAAATGCAGAAGACTAAAGCCCTGAATTGACTTTTTCCAGAGAATGTCAGAAGAGTGGAAAAGCAGGCAGATTCTTATTTTTGGGGGGGTGGATGCTCAGGAAATTCCAGGGGGGAAACCTGAGGTCTGATTAGCCTTGCCATCAGAGCTCTGCCGCATGACCCTGTCATGGGTGGAATTCCTCATGCTGCCTCCCAGCAGTACACAATCCTTTATCTGCTATTCTATGAGGACCTACCCTAAGAAAGATCCTTTGAGGTGGGGTTGGGGGGGGGGGGGAGACAAGAACAGATAAAAAGCAATTCAGCCTCAAGTGGGCATTGATGGTTCTGACCACCTGGATCAGTAGTGTGGCATACTTTTACAAAAGTGGTGATGTCTTCCAGATATGTGAAGCCATGCTAAGAATTGATTTGGAAAGAGTGTTCATGGATGCTCTGAACACTTTCAGAGCATTGACTGCTGAAAGCACAGAGGAGGCTTTTTATTAAACAGAACTGATATCATTGAAAGCATCTCCTATATCCTGGAAAGGGAGTTCTTTCTCAGCAGCAAGCCAATGAAGATGGAATTGTGCCTTTCATTAGGCATTCTATAAGCCTGCAGTCTGTCTTCTGAAAGACCTGTATGAGGTAAAGTTTTTTCTTTCTTTGGCTATCTTATCTTGAGAATGGGGAAAGTTGAGGCAAATAAAGCAAAGAGGTTTTCAAAGGCACTGCAGAGTGGGCTAAACTGAGCTCCTCCTACCCCTGTTAGTTATCAATGCTGCCAGTGGTAAGAGTGCTCTTTGCCACACTGATTTCAACTTGCGAATGTGTTGTAAAACTTGGGTAAGACTTGGTAGAACAATCTAATCTTGTTTGCACAATAAAAATAAGTGAAGGTTGAAAATATCTGGGCAACCAAAAATCATCCCAATAAACCCAACTTTACCCTGTTCACCATCTCTCCCAAATTCTTTAGGCCTTTTGTTGTTGCTGTTCAATCATTAAGTCATGTCCAACTCTTTGCTACCCCATAGACAGTAGCACACCAGGCTTCTCTGTCCTTCACTATTGCCTGGAGTTTGCTCAAATTCATATCCATTAAGTTGGTGATGCTATCTAACCATCTCATCCTCTGTGGCCCCCTTCTCCTTTTGTCTTCCATCTTTCCCGGCATCAGGGTCTTTTCCAATGAGTTAGCTCTTCACATCAGGTGATCAAAGTATTGGAGCTTCAGCATCAGTCTTTCTAATGAATATTCAGGGTTGATTTCCTTCAGGACTAACTGGTTTGATCTCCTTGCAGTCCAAGGGACTCTCAACAGTCTTCTCTAGCTGTACTGCAGGCAGATTCTTTACCTTCTGAGCCACCAGGGAAGCCCCAGTAGGCCTTTGCTGAAATGCAATAGTTTCTTTTAAAAACCATCAATATGTGAATGGCCTAATGTGTTCATAAGGCATGGAGGTGGAAAGAACCAAGGAAAGAGATGCCATGTTGAACGCTTCTTTGAAAGGAACTCGAACTGGGAACAATAGAAAAGATCACAGAGGGTTAGGATTTAGCCCCTAGCTATACCTCAGACTACTGTGCACTGAAGCTTCACTGACTCTAATGTGAGGCACTAAAGAACAGCCCAGAAAAGATAAATAAAGGCCATAAATTCTCTTGGGTTGTTTCTGAATGGGTTTTTTTACAATGTGCCCAGCAAAAGGGAATGGTAAACAGCCAGGCCGAGCCTCTTCTTCCTCTGCCTCCTGCTTCCTAAGCCCCAGGGCTGGAGGAAGATGCAGACACAGGCTTTCTGCCCTCAAACACCCTATGTAGGTGAAAAAGCTGTCTCTTAGATCTGATTGTTTTTCCATGCCCACTGTAGTGCATATTGGTCTGATTTTTTTAGGTTTTATTTATGTGATCATTCCTTCTGGCTTTTTGAAATTCTCTCTGTTTATATTTTCCAAGTCTTCATCAGAGCCAGACATTGGGGAACTTATCAACCCTGTGTTGGCTCTTGACTACACCAAAGCTCTAAGCAAAATTTTAGGTGGAAAAGGATAATTTGGCACTCTTGGGTTCTCATTTCTGGAACCTCTCTTTTCTTGCCATGGTATTTCCCCTTCTTGATTTCCCTTTCTTTCTCTCCTCCATCAGTCACCATTCAGAACCCAAATACCCCCCACAAGGCCCTGTGATACCCAGCTTTCCTCTCCTTGATGCCTCCCCTGGTTCCTGGGTACCCTACCCTGCCCTGACTTCATGGCAGAAGTTAGGATCTGCTCCCATTAGAGACTTCTTTGTATTTCAGTCCATCCTAAAGGAAATCAGTCCCCTGAATATTCAGAAGGACTGATGCTGAAGCTGAAACTCCAATACTTTGGCCATCTGATGGGTAGAGCTAACTAATTAGAAAAGATCCTGATGCTGGGAAAGACTGAGGGCAGGAGGAGAAGGGGACGACAGAGGAAAGAGATGGTTGGATGGCATCACTGACTCAATGGACATGAGTCTGAGCAAACTCAGGAAGATGGTGATGCACAGGGAAGCCTGGCATGCTGCAGTTCAAGGGGCTGTAAAGAGTTGGACATGACTGAGCAATTGAGCAGTAACAACAAGGCCCATGATGCTTGCTTTGTGCCCCTGTGTGGAGGGACATGCCCTTATCGAGGATTCTCCTTTCTCTCCTGGGTGACTGCACCTCGACAGTGGCCTCCTGGAGACTGTAGACCAAGGGTCATGGAGAGAGCTTATCAAAGAGAATGACACGCTCCTCTCAGCCCTGAGCTTTTGATTTCTTAGGTTCTGGATGGGGGGCTGGAACCTTTACATTGAAAATGCGTCCTAGTCATTCTTATGCGATCAGAAATCAAATACGTATTTTATATGGCTGCTTGTACTCCCAGGAGAGCTCAAGCGGGATGGGGTTTAGCTAGACAAGCCGAGAAGGTGAAACCCCTCTGGTGGTATTTGCTTAAATAGCTAAAGCTTTCAGGAGGCCCAGGACCTGGGGGCAAACAAATCTCTTCCAGGAATAACTTGTTGTGGGGCCTGAAGGCCCCCATTCCCCTTCTGCTTTGTTTACCTAAAGGGAGCTCTAGAGGGTGGTAGAGATAAGGTCCGGTGGAAACTAGCCCAGGTGCAGCCTGCTGATAGCCAATCAAGAGGCCTCTACATGGAAAACTCCTCTCTGAGTCACTGAACACATCTTTTTGAAACATTGTTTTGAAAAATGTTTTTTATTTTAGGGGAAAAAATGTTTCCAAGCTGACAATAATGTACCCACCTATTTGTGTAGCTCAGCCCTTCTCAAACGTTTTGGTCTCAGAAACTCTATGCTCAGTGGCCTGAAAAAGACCGGTGACCTCAAAGAGCTTTATCCAGGGCAGGTTGTATCTACCAATATTTCCTGTAGTAAAAATTAAAATGGAGAAAATTTTTCAATATTTGTAAATTCATTTAAGACAGTAATAAACCGTTTCATCAATATAAATAATATATTTATGGAAAATAACTGTATTTTCCAAAACAAAACAACATGGGAGAAGAATAGCAATGTTTTATGTTTTCACAAATCTCTTTCATGTCTGGCCTAAGAGCAGAGAGCTGGATGCTCATATCTGCTTCTGCATTCAGTCAAATGAGATGACTGGGATATTGCAGGTCACATAGGCTTTGGGAAATATCACCACACACACGCACACACGGGACAGTGAAATTTACAAAAGTAAATAACATCTGTGGGCCCCTTGAAAGCTTGCAAGGATGTTTGGCACACACTTTGAGAACCACTGGATAGTCTGTCCTTCTCTTTCCATCTTGATTCTTGGGTCTCACACAGACAGGGTTTCTACGTAGAGATACACTGGGATTTGGCCACCTGATGCAAAGTGCTGACTCACTGGAAAAGAACCAGATGCTGGGAAAGATGCAAGGCAAAAGAATGGGCAGCAGAGGATGAGATGGTTATATAGCATCACTGACTCAATGGACTTGAATCTGAGCAAACTCCGGGGGACAGTGAAGGACAGAGGAGCCTGGCATGCTGCAGTCCGTGGGCTCACAAAGGGTCTGACCTGACTTAGTGACTGAAAAACATCCATGCTGGAATATTATTCTTTGTGAACAAAATGTACCAGAGTGGTTCTTAATACAGCTTTTGAGGATGTTTTGAAGGAAATGTGTTGTTGAAGCTGCATGTGAATAGCCTTCTTTTGCAAAAGTTCATGGGTAAAGTAATCTTCATCAATTGAAGTTAGTGTCTTGTTTTCTTCTTTCAAGGCAACATTTTATTCCAGAATGTTTATATTTTCCGAGTCTTATACCCTGTGGGAATAAGAAAAGGAAGCTAGGAACTGGTAAGCGTGGTGGTAGCAGACTGTGTGACACGTTGACTACCTGGGGACATGATTCGATTTGGGAAATGAGCAGTTTTGATGAGTCATTGAGGCTGGTGTGTTGTGGAAGAGCAGCTGGATTTAGCTTGTCAAGTAAAGGTCAGATATTGATGAATGTCCCTTATGGAGTGTGCACTGAAGATAAAGTATATAAAGGTAACGGAAGCCTGTCATTGACCTTGTGAGTAATACACGTGTGTGGATGTGTGTGTGTGTGTGTGTGTGTGTGTTGAAGGGTGGTGATGTAATGGTACACAGTACTACGAGATATTCACAGACAAGACTTTCCCAAATGGGACATAGAAGTTACATCTCCGAGCAGCCTTCCATTCACATTTACGTCTGTCACCCATAAATGTCCGGAAAGGATTACACAACCTAAATTCCAGGTTCCCTTACTGAAAGTGGGGGAATGTATTAATCAGATGATATTATCCTAAAGCAACATAAAGGGAGTGCAGTGGTCTTTGTCAAGCTGGGGAGGTTATTTTTTTAATTACAATAAACACTTTATAGAGCAAACACTGCAGGATAACGAACCTCCGTAAATTCCAGCTCGCCATAGGTTTGTATAGTTGCAGATTAGAAATAGCACTACATGCCGCTCTGGAAAACCCAGCACAATACTCAAAGTGCACCCGATGAGTTAACTGTGCAAAAAATCTCTGTATCCACTGAGTTAACTGCCCAAGCAAATGACGGCTTCAGTGCAGAAGAGTGTAGAGGGTAGACCAGAGGAGAGAGAGTGGTTGGTGGGGGAGAGAATCCCAGGAGATAAAATGACAACAGAAAGTGAGGATGAGGTGAGGACCCAGCTGGAGGCTTAAATCGTCCTTGTTTGCCAATGGCATAGGTCAATATACTTTTAGTTTAACTGTTTGTACTAAACGTGGGTTAACAGTCGTGATTCATTTCCTTTCAGTTTACTGCGTACACGCTACTGGCTCATGTAATGCCTTAGACATGGGGGCTGAAGGTGCATCAGACATCCCTCCTGCCCTCAGGATGTGCAGGCGCAGTAGAGAGAAGGGGCCTCAGGCAGCACAGGGCTGCAGTGGGAAGGGCTCAGGAGGCCCGAAGGTAAAGGAGGCCCCGGGTTCAACTTGGATTAGGCTGGCAGACCAATGGGGAGAACTGGAAGAAGGGTGGCCAAACCGAGGGACCGTCAGTGCAGTCAACCAGGGTGTGGCCAGCCTGCTGGGGCTTTTCCTGCGGGTAAGTGAGCGCTGATGGTGCCTAAGGTAGGAGGCGGTAGATGGAGTGGAGGGGTGGGAGCAAGATGGGCAGGATGACTGTGACAGGGGGCTGGAGGGCAGGTAGGAAGGGGCTGTGGGGCTGGGGATTCTAGCTTGTGCACCGGGGTGAATAGTGATAATGTGACTGGATGAGGCAGGGAAAAGGGAAGAGAAACAGGGGAGTGTGATTATTTTTAGTGTATTTACTAAAATTTGTAATAAATATTTTTATTCCTTACATAAGGGTTACCAAAAACGAGATCTGAAAATCAAATATGATAAAGTCAAACCAGAGGCTCCTCTGTTAGTAAGGTAGCCTTATTCCCAGAGGATTAAATTTCTAAAAGAAATATTTAATACTACTTCCTTTTGAGATGCAATGCTTGATAATATATTTCCAAGCTACCATTTTTATTCTATTTTTCTCTTTCACAGCAGAATGCAGTCAGTCAAGGTTAAAATCTAGGGACTAAAGAATCAGATTTTTAGCAGGTTTGGCAATCTTCATCCTCATCTCTGTTATATTAAATAAATGAGAGCAGTTATGTGTCACTATCAATGGTATCTATTTTTATCTGTATTTATTTAAAATTTTATTTATTATTCTTTCATTTGCAGTAAGGTGACTACTTAATTTTTTTCTTTCTGAACACTGTCTTGCTTAGGTATTCTTTTAAAAAACCAAATTATATCTTGTATATTAACATGTATATTTATACACAAATAGGTAACATCCTCTATGTACCTAATCTCATTTCTCTCCTTTTTCTTCCTGAGATAACCACTAGCCTTAAGTTCATGGTTTTGTTTGTCTTATATATTTTACTTTAATAGCAAGTCCTTGTGTGCACAATCTTTTTTTTTTTTTTTTTGCTTTATATAAATCCTATGGCATTGGGCTTACCCTTCAGCAAGTTGCTTTTCCTTCTCAAACATATTTCTGATATTGGTCAGTATTAACCCATGTAGCTTAGTCACGTTTACTGCTGTATAATATTCCACGATGCCATTATGTGGCTATACTAAAATGTCTTTAGACATCTAATTTCAGTACTCATTCCAATTTTTACTATTTTAAATGTTACAAAATTGTAAATAGCTTTAATGAGCACTGTGCTTCATTTCTTTGCACAGGTGGGCTATCGTTTCTTTAGGGCGTTATACCAGAAGCATTATTGCTGAGCTCAGGATACGAGCACCCTCAAGCTGATTCAGTATAATCACATTATCTCTAACATGGTTGCCCTAGTTATATTCCCACCAGAAACGTATGAGAGTCCTCTTAAATTTAGGATGGTCAACTATGAATATTTTACCAGTCTGATGGGCAGGAAAGCATACAGATTTTTCATCTATTCTTTCCTGCTCCTTTAAGCAGCTTTCATACTTTCAAAAAAAGATTTTTACATCTGGAAGAAAAAAACAAAACAAAACACATAACAAAAACTCCAGGCTAGTATGTTTTTAAGATTGATATTTTCTCTTACTGCTAAATACAGTGTTCATTTTAGTGTTCAAATTGCTATACAATCCATTCTTTTTATGACCAATTACAGAAAATAATATGTCTTTGTGGGTGCAAATAGCTACCTTCCAATGAGGCCTTTGCATACTTTCAAAAGATGGGAAAATGTAATCTGCAGCTCCTGCCTTCAGCTAAATATGTGTATGAGTCTTTCTTGAGGCATCATTTAGTGCAACTAACTAAAGCCAGGATATATTGTGTGAGGGCTTCCCTGGTGGCTCAGCAGTAAAGAATCTATTTGCAGTACAGGAGACTGGGATTTAATCCCTGGATTGGGAAGATCTCCTAGGAAATGGCAACCCACTCTAGTATGCTTGCCTGGGAAATCTCATGGACAGGGGAGCCTGGTGGGTTACAGTCCATGCGGTCGCAAGAGTCGAACATGACTTAGCAACTAAACCAATACCACCACATTGTGCAAAGTAGGAAAACAATGAAATATTCAGGAATCTGTTTTATAGTAAGTTGAATAACTGTAATTAAGAAAAAATTGAAAATATAATGACCTCAAAGCACAAAAAAATGGCTACTGAACAATAACTTAAAAAACCTAAGGCAGCTACATTGAGAGTAAAAACAGATATAAATACATCAGCAGCATACCAAGTAAATATTCCTAAAAGAAGAGGGGGCTATTTTTGGTAACTTTGGGCTGTAAAAAAAATCTTTAAGTCAGACAATAAGGAAAAGGACCTTTGCTGAGGCAGTATTTGCTGTTCGCTTCCCCCAAGCTAAAGTTGTGTATGTGAGTAACAGTTTATCAGCAGTTACATGCTTAATTCCAGAGGGGAGAAATCTCAAGCATTAAATGTGCATGCGGAAGATACCTGCATAATTATCTGCTCAGGAAATAAACTGATTTAAAGCCAAAAGAAAAAGTAAAAATCTTAAAGTAGTAAAAATACCTACTGGGCACTTAATTAATTGCCTTTTCAAAAAGAAAGGCAGAGTTTAAAGATTAAACAGTAAGGTAATTCTGTTCGTTGTTAAATATTTCAGTGAGAGAAAGCCTTAGTGATTCTTAACTATAATTATAATTTATAAATAAAAAGCAAGAGGAACATACTGAGGTAGTTACAGCACTTCTGTGTTATTCACCACCAGCCCTCTGCCATCATATTTCACACATATGCAAATACATAATCTAATAAACCAACAACATTGCTACACACAAGCATGTGCTCGCACACACAGCAATGTGCTATAATATTTTGGAGGGAAAATGCAAGGAAGTAGTCGCACAAATTCTGACATTTTAAGACTGAAGTAGCTAGAATAGTAGTTTATTCGTTTTCTATTGTGTATCCATTAATACATTGCACAACTTAGTTCAGATGATTTTCCAAGTATTGTAATTAAGCTTCATTTCTTGATATTTCATCCACATTTCAATCTGCTTATCCTGCTCTCCACTCCATCCTCTCTCCGGCTTGTATCATCCGTCTTAAATTATTTTTTAAAAATAATCACTATACTTTTATAATACTATACTTTCAATTTCCTATCATACTACATTTAAGTCATTTCTAGCCCTATTAGGAAGAGATTTAGTATTTTGAAGGTCAAAAATATTTCCTGGTATGCTAATGTGAAATCTATGCAATAATGCTCAAAAACACCTTCCTTCAATTAAAAATGTTGAAACTAGTGGTTTAAATTCAAAATGAAAAAGAAATGTCTTCTGTGGACTGTTTACATATGATATTTTGAATATACATATATTTATCCACAGAGAATTTTTATATATGGTTATGACAATTTTGTCTAATGTAACCAACATCCCACTGGTCAATCACATTGGCATAATTAGATGTGCTTTAGAATAATTCCATGTAGCATCAGAAATATATTAAATATACACATATGCATTTATATATGTACATATTTTTATAAATTTGCAGGCTATCACTAAAAGAAAATGTTACCTATAAGAGTTCCTTATGTAGAAGAAAATTGTGTTATTCTTTGTTTCTCTTTTAGACTTTGTACAATGTACAAAATAAAAAGATATCAAAGTTTTGCATATCATTAAAATAATATTTCTAAAATAATTCTAATTTGAAAAACTTACACTGTTTTATAAACTCTAACATTTGTTCTTACATGAAATAGAAGAGCTAAAAAACTGACCCCTAGAAGAGGAAAAGAAGACTAAAACCTAAAAGATAAAGAGAGAGTTCCAAAAATACCCAATTGTGTAATTTGAGAGACTGCCATGAAAATCAAGTGAAACCAGGAAAATAAAGAGAAAATTTTAGAAAGATGTTAACATCCCAGCAGATTTCAACTGACTACAGTATTAATAAAGTTTAAGCTTGAGAGCCTCCACTTGCTGGGATCTCTGTGAGCTCCAGAGTTGCCCAGTGTTTCCATTGCCTAAATGGGTCTCTGAAAAGGGGAGTCAAGTCTCCAAGTAAGTAACTTGCTGCGATCTGTGATTCTAGTAAATCTTCACATTTTTTCTTAATTCTGTACTCATAATTTTGTGTCCTTTTACTTAGCGGTGCCTGCCAAATGCAGTTGCTAGATGTATTAGACTGCTAGAGAACTGTAGACTGTAGAAAAAAAAAAAAATCACACATCACAGAACCTGAAAATTCAGAGTTTCATTTCAGGACCATACTGAGGACTGCAGCTGGGGAGACAGCCTCTCAAACGGCTCTGAGGAACTGCTCCCAAGAGATAAAGGAGGAGCCAGGATACACAGGAGTTTTTTCTGGGGGGAAAAATAAAAAAAATAAAAACAACACTTGGTCGAGCATAAAAAGATTACTGCTAATCACAAAAATCAGACATCTCAAGTTAATGACTTTAGTGCTTTCCTTTGAAGGGGAAGATGCAAAAGTCTGGGCTCACGGACATTATTCCTTTGATACGAATCTTAACTACCTAGGGCCGGTATCCTGGTTTTCTCCATCCTAAATTCCCCGCAGGCCAAAATGTAGCGGGTGGCTGCAGCAGTTGATGGCTTGATGGCGGGCAACACTGTTTACGGAAATGGCAGACAACACTCTTTGTCCACAGATTCCATAACAAATACCACAGACCTGGTGGCTTAAACAGCGAAGATTTGTTTCTTTACAGTTCTGGAGGCCGAAAGTCTAAGACCAGCATTAGCTCTCCTTGGCTTGCAGGTGGCCCTCTTCTCCCGGGTCTTCACATGGTCTTCCCTCTGCATTTGGCTGCGTCCACATGTCCTCTTCTTAAAGGGCCAGTCATTTGGATCAGGGCCTATCCCAATGACCTCACTGGAACTTAATTAGCTCTTCAGGTCACATCTGAGGTACTAGGGGTTAAGACTTCAATACATGAATTTACATGGAGGGGCACACAATTCAGGCCGTAGCACTAGAGTCAGCAAATAAGACTCCCATTTAAATGTGAATTTCAGGTGAATAGTGAATGGTGTTTTGTTTTTTTTTTTAAGTATTTGTATGTCCCATGCAGTATTGGGGACATATAAAATAAAACTATTCATTATTTTTCTGAAATTCACATTTGGTTAGGAGTCCTGTGTTTTACTTTGGCAGCTCTATCCAAATTATACAGGCTTCCGTAGGGAGAGAAATTCTTAGGTGGCACAGTGGTAAAGAATCTGCCTTATCAATACAGGAGACGTGAGTTCGGTCCCTAGGTCAGGAAGGGCCCCTGGAGAAGGGAACGGCTACCCACTCCAGTATTCTTGCCTAGGAAATCCCAGGGACAGAGGAGCCTGGAGGCCTACAGTCCATGGGGTCGCAAAGAGTTGGACATGACTGAGCATATATACACACACACACACGCAGACACACACACACACAGGGAAAAGTATTCCATGAAGAAGAAATGATTAATGAGGAAAATCTAAGGAATCATTAGAATGGTTTTATTTAAAAAGAAGGAAACTTTAAGGAATCTCGAGTGTAATCCCTTCATCTGGAACTCAGCATCCCTGAGGCCCAGGGTTCTACCAAGGCTGGGAGTCCTTGAGGCTTCATTCTTACCCCTGGCCAAGCCCTTCCAAGGCTGAGAAGGTTACTGGCACCTCTATCTGTGTGCTCCCTGCAAGGCAGCTTCCAAGAGCAAGCCGAGGCAACAGGGGTGGGGTGGGTTCTCGCCCTGTGCACGCTCACTGCTCATGGAGCGCTCCCGGCCCAGTCTGACGATCCACCCTCTCCCTCCGGGATCTCTCCAGGCCCCTGCAAATCCACTAGGCTTGAAAGAAGCTGTGGAGGGCTGGTTCGGGCTGCTGTTTCCACTCCAGCAGCTCTTCAGTTATAGAGCCCTTGGAGAACCCAGTGAAAGCTCTGGATTTTCCAGCCCCAAACTCACAAATGCAGCAAGACAATTCTGCAGCTAACTTCAGGTGCATCAGCGCCTCTGAAGCCTGTTTTGGACACACAGGTTAAGCCCCTTTGCATTATGCTGTGCTGACACACTTGTATATACAGGGAGGGCACTGCCCTACCAACTCAGGGAAGTATTTGTGTCCCCAGGATGGGGTACGCCTTGGCACACAACACATTCTCAGGGGTGGGGAAGCACGACAAGGCACTTCTGGAGTTGCCCAGTTGCATTTTTAATAAAGGGCAATCCTTAAGAAACCAGAGAAGCTCTCTAATGAGGAATTGCAGGCATCAAGAAGGGCTGACTGGGAAGAATCTCTGCGTGTGGAAAAATTTCCTGGTATGGCTAAAAGCACATCACGCCGGGAATGCCCTTGAATGCAGCTGGTAATAGTGGGGACGACAAGCATTCAGTGCGCGCTCTACAGGCCAAGGGCAACGCACTCTGCCCTCACCTCTGCGAGGCAGGCGCTGCTGTCATCCTCTTTATTCACGTGGTGCAGTGGCAGCTGAGAGTTTAAGCAACTTGCTCAAAGTCCAGCAGGCCGTTTCTTGGGAGGGATTAGAAGTCTTCTCACCATGCGCCTGCTTCCACGAGCCACCGCCCGTCATTCTCGGAGGTTTGGTTCCAGCCGACTGGGTTTTTGGACAGCAGGCTGCCATGTCTGCTCTGCCCACTCACGTCCTCTCGGCAAACATCCGACGGGGGAAACTCCAGAGGCTGCTTTAGAGCTTAGCTCTCAGAGCATCCGGGGGGAGCTTTAGGGAGATGCTCCAAAGCCTGGTCACAGCAGAAGAGTTTGAGTCTACTTCTTAAAAGGTATGTGGAATTTACAGTTTCTTTTTCTCCATAACTTTCTTTAAATTAAAAAAAAAAGAGAGAGAGAGAGATGTGGGTGACCGCTTCACTGACAGATATGAACAAACATGCCCTAACATTTCAGGACTTAAAAAAAAATAACATATATCCTACCGTTTGAAGCAGTGACCTAAGGCAGCTGTTTAGGAGATAGAAAATTCTAAATAAACTGTGACTTGGCTTGATGATGTGGACGAGAATGTGATCCAGCAGTAAGGCCCTTCCAATCCAACCTCACTGAGCTAACCCAGTTCTCATCTTTCTCCTCCCAGGCAACTCCCTCACGTAATTTGCTCCTCCTCTACCAGGGTCCTCTGCAACGATTCCTGCCTTGTGTAAGCAACAGAAAAACCGAACCTCTACACGGAGCAGCTCACGTTTTTTCAAAAAAAAAAAAAAAAAAAAAACACACACAAATTTTAATCCTCCTCTGTCGTTTGGGGAATTCGCTGGTTAAAACCCTTTGCTTATGATCACTCCAGTGTACACTGTGTGAATTGAAACCTATTGTGAGTTTAATGTGGTCTAATGAGCTTTGCTTAGGAAAAAACTGTTCTTGGGTCACAGAACCACATTCTCCACTGTCACCAGCCAGCTTCTAATTACATGCTTTTGATTACCAGGGCAACGAGGGGAGAGACTGGGTCCTCTGGGTGACCTCATCGCCACCAATGGAAAAACAAGGAACATAACAGGCATTCCATCTTAGATGGAGTATTACTTTTATCCAGGAGGACAGCGCATTTAGAGAATGACTTTTTTAAATACTGTTGCCGGATGGAGACTGTTTCCTAAATGGCTCCTGTCTCTTTTCAGACTTTGAATTACTTGAGAAAAGATGAAATTCTCCTCCCTGGAATTCTTTGCTCTGCTAACACGAACTCGCACAACACACAAACACACGTACACACACATGCACACACTCACATTCCACACTACCTAATACACTGTGCCGAATAAGGATTTCTTCTTCCTTGAACCCACTGACATAGAAATTGCAAATGCTTCAGGAAAGAAACAGACAACTTAGAAGCTTCCATAGATCAGGTGTAGGTTTTAATCTCTTGGGAGGCAAGGATCTGGCTTGGAATGCTGAGATCACAGCTGGCCAGTTGAAGGGAAGGGCTAAGTTTTGACCACAGAAGCAGTAGAGAGCTCTGCCTTCAGAGGAAAGGGGGAAGCCTCTGCTGGTCACAAGGCCTCTGATGTCTGGTGAGTGGGCGTCCCCGGGGCAGGCTGCCCGTGCCCCGCCCCCAGCCCCTGACCTGGCCTCCACAGCTCTCACTGGCCTGACATCCACAGGCCAAGGGAACTTGCCTCTCTTTTTGTGAAATGACCTCTAAGGAGACAAAGCCTGCTTTGCCCACCTATGAGACAGGCCAGAAGTGCCAAGAAATGAACACCCCAGAGAGCCACTCCCAGCCAGTGACCGAGCAGAGTTGGTACACGTATTAAGTAGCCAAGCTTCCTTAAAAATTGTCCCCAGCCACTTTGTAGACCCACAGTATTTATTATTATTTCTCATGACTCTGTAGGTGAGAAACTGGGGTGAAGCCCCTCTGGGCAGCCTTCACATTTCAATGGCCTAAGGGCCCAGCTGGAGGGCTGCCCGGCCAAGGCCTCCTTCATGGGTCTGGCACTTAGAGACTTCTTAAGTGGCTTCTTTCTCTCCACACACGTCTCGTTATTTAGCAGATTTTTCACACTATGGCAGCTGCCTTCCACAGAGACCAGGAGCACCGAGGTTTCTGGGTCTCTTACTGGCGCAGAGCTTGCCCAGCCTCACTTCCACCACCTTTCACTCATAAGAGTGAGTCATCAGCCAGCCCGTCTGGGGGAAGGAAACAGAGACGGCACTTTTCCTCGTGAGGGAAGGGGAGGCCCGTGGGCCTGGGAGGCCATCTTCCCTGGGTCTGAGGTCTGAGCCTCAGGTCCTCAGGTTGGGTCGCTGGCAGGGGATTCCACAGGCTGAGCAGGAGTGCGGGAACTTACAGCGCCTCCCTGTGTTTCCTGGGATCACCTCCCAAATACACCGCTCAAAGCCAATGCCTTGTCTGCTTCTGGGGAAACTCAAACCTAGGCACTGGGGATACTCAAACCTAGGCACTGGGGATGGAAAGGGATAAACACCAAGGACTCCTATTTCAAACTGGAAACTGAGCTGGAAGGGGAGGCAGATAAGAGAAACTTCGAACAATGTCCTCTTTCCCCGTTTTACAGCCCTCAGGATAAACCCAGCGGATAATGACGAGGAATTTAAGAGAAGAAACATAGCCACTGTCTCCTTGTCTCCCTGTGACAGTGCCCTGAGCCCTGGAACTCTGGCAGCATCCTGTCCACAACCGGCTTGCAAAACAGCTCCGTGAGTCACTCTAAGAGGCTGTGTAGATTCACTACAAGCCCTGCCCTGCTCCATTGTGGGGTTCAAAAAGGTGTCTCCCGTCCAGAGCACGATGACTAACAATTTAGATGTGTGATGCTTCTGACAGGGGCTTCTTTTATTGTGGTTAATCTCTGAATTTGGAAATGTAAATAAAACCTGGTTGTACTATGCTTAAGAAGTTGGTGCATTTTTCCATATTTGAACAAACTTTTTTTTACAAGACGTGAACCTCAATGTTGAGAAAAGTAGCTTTGAGTGAATTTGGATGTTAGCTCTCAGGGACTTTGTTCAGTCCCCAGCTGTGTTGTCTGCGCTGCCAACCAGGTTCCAGGATGTAGCGGGCACTCAGTAAGTACTTGTTAGATGAAAGAATCCCTGTATTTTGGGGAGGGGTGATGCATGGCACAGATAACACTTCTGTAGTTCTTTATCACTCCCCTTATCATTTTCCAGATAATATAGCAGGGAATACAAGTATGCTAAATAGGAATAATTGGTTTCTGGCATTGATGGATGACTTAAAGTATAGAAAAAACTGACATCTATGTTATTGAGATACAGGAAATAAACTATTAAATATTTAATACAAAAATTTGAAGGTAAAAATTAGAAAAGACAGGAAGAGGGAGATTTACAAAAATTATTCATAGTTAACACTTTGGAAAAGACTCTGATGCTGGGAAAGATTGAAAGGAAAAGGAGAAGAGGGCAGCAGAGGATGAAATGTTTGCATGGCATCACCATCTCAATGGACATGAGTTTGAGCAAACTCTTGGAGATGGTGAAGGACAGGGGAACCTGGTGTGCTGCAGTCCATGGGGTGGCAGAGTTGGACATGACTTAGGGACTGAACAACGATGACAAACACAAATCTAAAAGGAAAGTTAAGAAGCACCGCTGTGGAACAGATTCATGATTTCTTTGCCCTTGATCGCTTAGAATTCCACTCTGTAAGCTTAATTCTTCTTCTTCTTTTTTTTTTTTTGGTAGGAGAAAGGTAATTATGCTGAAGTTGCATAACAGGAAAAACTAGAAGTAATACAGCAAGAAAAAGTGACAGTGATCTTTAAAAAATCACAAGATATATATTCCTCTCAAGAAGCTTGGGCTTCCCAGGTGGTGCAGTGGTCAAGAATCTGCCTGCAGGAGACACAAGAGACGTGAGTTCGATCCCTGGGTCAGGAAGAGCATCTGAAGTAGGAAATGGCAACCTGCTCCAATATTCTTGCCTGGGGAATCCCAAGGACAGAGGGCTACAGGCCATGAGATCACAAAGACTCGGACACAACTGAGTGACTGAGCACAGAAAACCAGTTCAAACCCAAGACAGTTTGCAAAGTAGATTATTTCAATTTGAGGCCTTTCTTTTCACCCAGTGCTTTCTCTTGACTCTTCTTACTCCTTGAGTATTTGGCCTTTGTTGAGGGTTCATTTATTCTATTCTGATTCATTAAATGCTACTGAACACTTGCTATGTGCCAGGCAGTGGGCCAAGGGCTGCTGGGAGTATGAGGTGGGCCAAACAGAAGCGATCTAACCTCTCCAAGCCAGGCTTCACCAATATGTGCACCGTGAACTTCCTGATGTTCAAGCTGGTTTTAGAAAAGGCAGAGGAACCAGAGATCAAATTGCCAACATCCGCTGGATCATTGGAAAAGCAAGAGAGTTCCAGAAAAACATCTATCTCTGCTTTATTGACTATGCCAAAGCCTTTGACTGTGTGGATCACAATAAACTGTGGAAAATTCTGAAAGAGATGGGAATACCAGACCACCTGACCTGCCTTTTGAGAAATCTGTATGCAGGCCAGGAAGCAACAGTTAGAACTGGACATGGAACAACAGGCTGGCTCCAAATAGGAAAAGGAGTACGTCAAGGCTGTATGTTGTCACCCTGCTTATTTAACTTATATGCAGAGTACATCATGAGAAACGCTGGGCTGGAAGAAGCACAAGCTGGAATCAAGATTGCCAGGAGAAATATCAATCACCTCAGATATGCAGATGACACCACCCTTATGGCAGAAAGTGAAGAGGAACTAAAAGCTTCTTGATGAAAGTAAAAGAGGAGAGTGAAAAGTTGGCCTAAAGCTCAACGTTCAGAAAACGAAGATCATGGCATCCGGTCCCATCACTCCATGGGAAATAGATGGAGAAACAGTGGAAACAGTGTCAGACTTTGTTATTTTGGGCTCCAAAATCACTGCAGATGGTGATTGCAGCCATGAAATAAAAAGACGCTTACCTAGATAGTCTATTCAAAAGCAGAGACATTACTTTGCCGACTAAGGTCCATCTAGTCAAGGCTATGGTTTTTCCAGTAGTCATGTATGGATGTGAGAGTTGGACTGTGAAGAAGGCTGAGCACTGAAGAATTGATGCTTTTGAACTGTGGTGTTGGAGAAGACTCTTGAGAGTCCCTTGGACTGCAAGGAGATCCAACCAGTCCATTCTGAAGGAGATCAACCCTGGAATTTCTTTGGAAGGAATGATGCTAAAGTTGAAGCTCCAGTACTTCGGCTACCTCATGTGAAGAGTTGACTCATTGGAAAAGACTCTGATGCTGGGAGGGACTGGGGGCAGGAGGAGAAGGGGACGACAGAGGATGAGATGGCTGGATGGCATCACTGACTCGATGGACGTGAGTCTGAGTGAACTCTGGGAGTTGGTGATGGACAGGGAGGCCTGGCGTGCTGCGATTCATGGGGTCACAAAGAGTTGGACACGACTGAGCGACTAAACTGAACTGAACCCCCGTGGAACTTACAAACGGGAAGGGAAGAATAATCACAACTATGCAAATAAATACTTACGGACTGCAATAAATATTGTGCCTAGTTAGGAGCTGCAGAAGTCATTTGCCTAGTTTCAAAATTTGAGTAAGCTTGTACTATATATATATATATATATATATATACCCTAAATTAAAAACTATGCCTTATTATTAAAGCATTATATATACCCTAAATTAAAAACTATGCTTTATTTTTAAAGCATTATATATATATTTATTTATTTAGATGTATATATTTTTTAGGTCCTGGCTGTACCTCCCTATGTGCCATTATAGTTCCCAGAGAGGCCTAGCCAGGTAGCACCCAAAAGATTGGGTATTTCATTCAACTTCCTCAAAATATCCTTACTACATCCCAGTCCCTGGGTCTCCTGTACTGTGATGATGGAAACTATGATAAGGTACTACCAGCTGATGAAGAGCTATTTTGTGGACCCTTGTCCAGAAAAGCAATGACATCCACAAAAAGAAGTAAGTATTTAAAGGAATTTCAGTCTCTAGCTGAGGACCAGCCAGAGGTTATTTTGGGAAGAAAAGAACTGTCTCACACCCTTGAAATAACATCCTTTGAGTCGATATGGACTCAAGCCTACCTGTAAGGCTTACATGGTAACACAAAACATTTAGTGCTTCTGCTGTGCCTTCAGTAATATCTTTGCAGTCTGAAAAGAGACAACACAGGCTTCCCAGAGGATTTGAGGACGTGATTTTTCTGAGGGTGAACTCGCTCCGCAGTAGTTTTTGTACAATGAACCTGCCAAGGCATCTTGAGGGAAGCATGCCTGCCTGACAGAGCTTGGCTGCAGACTTTGGCAGCATCCATGGGCTAGAGAGACATTTCACGTTTATTCTTTGGAAATCCCTAGGCAAAAATATTCCTCTCCCTTCCTTTGGGCTCTATGAAATATCCTATTTGACTTCCTCTCCTGCAAGCTGTCTAACTCACACTTTTAAACTCACCTCTCAGATCCATTTCCTCTCGAAAGCTTTTCTGAGGCCAAGATAAACTCTCCTGAATTGTGTTAAACCATGCTCATTCCTCTAAAAGTTCTCAGATGTCATATGTTATTTTCCCCACAAATGGCCTTCATCTCCCCACTACGATCTGCTCGCAGGTGTTTTTTGCGCTTGTATATTTAATTTCAGTTTCTAGTTCACTTATTACTATTGTTTCTTATGGCGCTGAACGCATATTGCTACTCTCAATAAATTGTAAATTAATGTTTTCGCCATCATAAATGATTATTATGCAACTCACCCATCATCATTATCATCATCTCTGAATGGAGGTGTAATCAGAAGAACCCTTTGAAATTCCTCAGCCTCATTTGTGCTCACATACAGCATTTTATGGTATTCTTTGCTTTTTAAAAGCTTTATTGTTTTTTTAAAACTGCTGAATGTGCATTGTTAAAATTAAAGCAACATGGAAACATACAGTTCAGTTCAGTTCAGTAGCTCAGTCGTGTCCAACTCTTTGCGACCCCATGAATCGCAGCACGCCAGGCCTCCCTGTCCATCACCAACTCCCGGAGTTCACTCAGACTCACGTCCATTGAGTCCGTGATGCCATCCATCCATCTCATCCTCTGTCGTCCCCTTCTCCTCCTGCCCTCAATCCCTCCCAGCATCAGAGTCTTTTCCACTGAGTCAACTCTTCACATGAGGTGGCCAAAGTACTGGAGTTTCAGCTTTAGCATCATTCCTTCCAAAGAAATCTCAGGGCTGATCTCCTTCAGGAAACGTACAAGGAAAGTAAAAATCACCCTGGATTCCACCATTCAGAGGAAACTGTGATTAAGATTTTAATAAACATTCTTTTAGACATTTCTCTATTTTACATACACATATGTATGCATATCATATTATATCAACAGAGCATAATAATTCATACTCTTTATAAATTGTATTTGCAGTCAGTATTGAATATCTTCCCATGTCAATACATTTATAGTCATCATTTCTAATGTTTTCATAGATCCTTATACACATGTCCTCTATATAACCTTTTGCTGTAATTTTGCAGTTGTAAATTTCTGTAATTTTGCAATTTTTTCTAATCTCAATGATGCTATAGTGAAGAATGTTGTAGGTGTAACTTCCTGCGCTTGTGTTATATCTCCTTGGGGTAAACTCCGAGACATGAAAATTACTGGGGAGAAAGAGTGTGCATAGTAACCCAGTAATTACTGTATCTTGATAAGCCAGTAATCTTGATACATATTTTGATTCTCATTGACAAGTGGTTCTAATCAATTCACATCCACAGCTCATGACCATTTTCTACCTTGTCTTTTCTAGTAATATCATCACCGTGCCTGAGAATATTTTGGGAGAGCTGCTGATTGCTGAGCTTAGTGAACAAGAAATTAGCAGCAGCCTTTAGACATTGCTAGTCTTGTCAGCAGTGTGGAGGTGATCACCTTCACTTCTCTTGTCACTCTTCTGCTCTGTGTTTTCATCTTCTGAATGAGATGATTTCACTGAATTGTCACACACAAGGATTTTATGACAGTCAATTTATGTGAGCACCTGAACCCATTATTCAGCATAATTCATACTTGATAGAAAGTGACAGATGCTCGCAGATTGCACCGGCATTCCTTTAGAGAAGACAATTGCTCAACAGAAGTCATTCTGAATCAATTAATCGAGTCACAGCTCAGCTGTTATGCCATGACGTTCCATCACCAGGAAAAGGGAACTATATGAATATTCTGTGCCATACCTTGGACCATGCGGTCTTACACTGCTGAGCTCATTAAGGCCACTAGGGCCTGGACAGGAATCTCATCCACCTAACGCCCTTAGCCTCTCGTGGTGGATTTGGGAAAAGCTGGCTCTTTCCTTTGATTTTTATCTGCTAGAGTGGGTGTTCAGTTCAGTCGCCCAGTCATGTCTGACTCTTTGCAACCCCATGGACCGCTGCACACCAGGCTTCCCTGTCCATCACCAACTCATGGAGTTTACCCAAACTCATGTCCATCGTGTCAGTGATGCCATTCAATCTTCTGATCCTCTGTCATCCCCTTCTCCTCCTGCCTTCAATCTTTCCCAGCATCAGGGCCTTTACAAATGAGTCAGTTCTTTGCATCAGGGGGCCAAAGTATTGGAGATTCAGCTTCAGCATCAGTCCCTCCAATGAATATTCAGGACTGATCTCCTTTAGTATGGACTGGTTGGATCTCCTTGCAGTCCAAGGGACTCTCAAGAGTCTTCTCCAACACCATAGTTCAAAAGCATCAATTCTTCAGCACTCAGTTTTCTTTATGGTCCAACTCTCACATCCATACATGACCACTGGAAAAACAATAGCTTTGACTAGACAGATCTTTGTTGGCAAACTAATGTTCTGCTTTTTCATGTGCTGTCTAGGTTGATAATAGCTTTTCTTCCAAGGAGCAGGCGTCTTTTAATTTCATGGCTGCAGTCACTATACACAGATACACATATAGCGGCTCCCCAGGTGGCTCAGTGGGTAAAGAATCTGCCTTTACCCGCAGTGGGTAAGGAAACACAGGAGAGGTGAGTTTGATTCCTGGGTCAGGAAGATCCCCTGGAACAGGGTATGGCAACCCAGTCCAGTATTCTTGCCTGGAGAATTCACGGACAGAGGAGACTGGTTGGCTACAGTCCACGTGGTCACAAAGAGATGAACATAACTGAAGTGACTGAGCACACACACACACACACACATATTTCTGTGATAAAAATATAATTGAATGCGGGTAATAGTAATGCATGAAAAATTTAAAAAAATCTTTTTCTGGTGTTAATTAATAATGACCTCAGAAAATTAGGATATGTTAATCAGGTATGAAATCTGCCATAAAAGTCTCAGATAAAAGGAGTAAAGAGCTATGTTTTTAGAAATCATGGTAGGGATTATAGTAAAAGACACAATCTAGGGTCTCACAATTCAATGGATTTTTCTTCCCTTTTTTGTCAGATCCAGTGTCCTCTTACACTGGCTTTGCCTATACAACCTTGACAATAATCTTTATGATCTTAGTCTAGCCAACTCATACCTATGGACCATTCACAGTGCCAGTACTTATACCTGGGTACCTTCCTCAGAGACTCTAAATTCCCTGTTCTGGAGTGAGGCCTAGGTAGTAGCATTTTTAAAAGGTGACAACATTAAAAAGAAAAATTGATTTAGATGAAGAAAGACACTCAATACGAATGATCAGATGAAAATTATTTTTGAAATTCCTTCAGTTTTTGTCTGTATTTCATTCAGTCCAACCAGTTAAAAATCCTCCCATTACTTACATACTTTTTATGTTTAAAAATAGCTACATTACCCATGTACTGTGAACTGCGGTGTTGGAGAAGACTCTTGAGAGTCCTTTGGACTGCAAGGAGATCCAACCAGTCCATTCTGGAGATCAGTTCTGTTCAGTCCAGTTCAGTCGCTCAGTAGTGTCCGACTCTTTGCGACCCCATGAATCGCAGCATGCCAGGCCTCCCTGTTCATCACCATCTCCCGGAGTTCGCTCAGACTCACGTCCATCCAGTCCGTGATGCCATCCAGCCATCTCATCCTCTGTTGTCCCCTTCTCATCCTGCCCCCAATCCCTCCCAGCATCAGAGTCTTTTCCAATGAGTCAACTCTTTGCATGAGGTGGCCAAAGTACTGAAGTTTCAGCTTCAGCATCATTCCCTCCAAAGAAATCCCAGGGTTGATCTCCTTCAGAATGGACTGGTTGGATCTCCAGTTCAAGGGACTCTCAAGAGTCTTCTCCAACACCACAGCTCAAAAGCATCAATTCTTTGGCGCTCAGCCTTCTTCACAGTCCAACTCTCACATCCATACAGGACCACTGGAAAAACCATAGCCTTGGCTAGATGGACCTTAGTAGGCAAAGAAATGTCCCTGCTTTTGAATATGCTATCTAGGTTGGTCATAACTTTTCTTCCAAGGAGTAAGCGTCTTTCAATTTCATTGCTGCAGTCACCATCTGCAGTGATTTTGGAGCCCCCAAAATATAAAGTCTGACACTGTTTCCACTGTTTCCCTGTCTATTTCCCAAGAAGTGATGGGACCAGATGCCATGATCTTTGTTTTCTGAATGTTGAGCTTTAAGCCAACTTTTTCACTCTCCTCTTTTACTTTCATCAAGAGGCTTTTTAGCTCCTCTTCACTTTCTGCCATAAAGTTGGTGTCATCTGCATATCTGAGGTTATTGATATTTCTCTGCCAATCTTGATTCCAGCTTGTGTTTCTTCCAGTCCAGCGTTTCTCATGATGTACTCTGCATATAAGTTAAATAAGCAGGGTGACAATATACAGCCTTGACGTATAGCCTTTTCCTATTTGGAACCAGTCTGTTGTTCCATGTCCAGTTCTAACTGTTGTTTCCTGACCTGCATACAGATTTCTCAACAGGCAGGTTAGGTGGTCTGGTATTCCCATCTCTTTCAGAATTTTCCACAGTTTATTGTGATCCACACAGTCAAAGGCTTTGGCATAGTTAACAAAGCAGAGATAGATGTTTTTCTGGAACTCTCTTGCTTTTCCAATGATCCAGCGGATGTTGGCAATTTGATCTCTGGTTCCTCTGCCTTTTCTAAAACCAGCTTGAACATCAGGAAGTTCACGGTTCACATATTGCTGAAGCCTGGCTTGGAGAATTTTGAGCATTCTGGAGATCAGCCCTGGGTATTCTTTGGAAGGAATGATGCTAAAGCTGAAAGTCCAGTACTTTGGCCACCTCACGCGAAGAGTTGACTCATTGGAAAAGACTGATGCTGGGAGAGATTGGGGGCAGGAGGAGAAGGGGACGACCCAGGATGAGATGGCTAGATGGCATCACTGACTCAATGGACGTGAGTTTGAGTGAACGCCAGGAGTTGGTGATGAACAGGGAGGCCTGGTGTGCTGCAATTCATGGGGTCGCAAAGAATCGGACATGACTGAGCGACTGAACTGAACTGAACTGAACTGAACATTACCCATAAATTAAGAGAAGAGAACTTACAGTGATATGAAACTATTCCATAGCTAATATCAGCAGTTCCTGTTGCAACTGCTGACAGGACAAATCCAGGGTATGAGTTCTCAACGTTATATGCATATGAATCACCTGGGGAGTTTATTATCGATAAAACTGAGATTACCAAATCAAGTTCCTAAAAGTTAGGATTTGAGGCTGAGAAGGAGTCTGGTAATCTGCTTTTGTAGTCTGTACCCTAGCAATTTAAATTGAATTTAAATTGAATTTAAAGGATCTTAAACCACACTTTGCAAACAATTGAATTGAAGGGTTTAGACCTGCTAGAGTGGGTATGGTGAATTTAAATATATGTGTATATGCACATGAGGGCTTCCCAGGTGGCTCACCTGGGAAAGAATCTGCCTGCAATGCAGGAGACCTGGGTTCCATCCCTGGGTTGGGAAGATCCCCTGGAGAAGGGCATGGCAACCTACTTCAGTATTCTTGCCTGGAGAATCCCGTAGGCAGAGGAGCTACAGCCCATAGGGTCACAAAGAGTCAGACACAACTGAAGCGACTTTGCATGCACATATATACACATGAACATATAGGGGCTTTTCAGGTGGCTCAGTTGGTAAAGAATGATGAGGTGAGGGCAGGGAAGCCTGGCATGCTGCAGTCTGTGGAGTTGCAAAGAGTCGGACATGACTTGGCAACTGAACAACAATGAAAAAGACCTGTTGCAAACTGAATCATGGTTCCCCATTTTGCAGACTTCCTGTAGACTTGGGAGAGCAATATAAGAAATGTGGAAATGTGGAAAGGACTTCATTTCATTTAATTTCATTTCATTTCTGGCAAACAAGCTTATATATACATTCTCACCTATTTTTAATAGCTTTCAGATAGCTGCCTCAGTTCAGTTCAGTTCAGCTCAGTTGCTCAGTCGTGTCCAACTCTTTGCGACCCCATGAATCGCAGCACGCCAGGCCTCCCTGTCCATCACCAACTCCCGGAGTTCACTCAGACTCACGTCCATTGAGTCCCTGATGCCATCCAGCCATCTCATCCTGGGTTGTCCCCTTCTCCTCCTGCCCCCAATCCCTCCCAGCATCAGAGTCTTTTCCAATGAGTCAACTCTTTGCATGAGGTGGCCAAAGTACTGAAGTTTCAGCTTTAGCATCATTCCTTCCAAAGAAATCCCAGGGTTGATCTCCTTCAGAATGGGCTGGTTGGATCTCCTTGCAGTCCAAGGGACCCTCAAGAGTCTTCTCCAACACCACAGTTCAAAAGCATCAATTCTTTGGTGCTCAGCCTTCTTCACAGTCCAACTCTCACATCCATACACGACCACAGGAAAAACCATAGCCTTGACTAGATGGAACTTAGTCGGCAAAGTAATGTCCCTGCTTTTGAATATGCTATCTAGGTTGGTCATAACTTTTCTTCCAAGGAGTAAGCGTCTTTTAATTTCATGGCTGCAGTCACCATCTACAGTGATTGTGGAGCCCCCCAAAATAAAGTCTGACACTGTTTCCACTGTTTCCCTGTCTATTTCCCATGAAGTGATGGGACCAGATGCCATGATCTTTGTTTTCTGAATGTTGAGCTTTAAGCCAACTTTTTCACTCTCCTCTTCACTTTCTGCCATAAGGGTGGTGTCATCTGCATATCTGAGGTGACTGATATTTCTCCCGGCAATCTTGATTCCAGCTTGTGTTTCTTCCAGTCCAGCGTTTCTCATGATGTACTCTGCATAGAAGTTAAATAAGCAGGGTGACAATATACAGTCTTGACGTACTCCTTTTCCTATTTGGAACCAGTCTGTTGTTCCATGTCCAGTTCTAACTGTTGCAGGACATGTTCTGGTATTCCCATCTCTTTCGGAATTTTCCACAGTTTGTTGTGATCCACACAGTCAAAAGCTTTGGCATAGTCAATAAAGCAGAAATAGATGTTTATCTGGAACTCTCTTGCTTTTTCGATGATCCAGCGGATGTTGGCAATTTGATCTCTGGTTCCTCTGCCTTTTCTAAAACCAGCTTGAACATCAGGGAGTTCACGGTTCATGTATTGCTGAAGTCTGGCTTGGAGAATTTTGAGCATTACTTTACTAGCATGTGAGATGAGTGCAATTGTGCAGTAGTTTGAGCATTCTTTGGCATTGCCTTTCTTTGGAATTGGAATGAAAACTGACCTTTTCCAGTCCTGTGGCCACTGCTGAGTTTTCCAAACTTGCTGGCATATTGAGTGCAGCACTTTCACAGCATCATCTTTCAGGATTTGAAACAGCTCAACTGGAATTCCATCACCTCCACTACCTTTGTTCGTAGTGATGCTTCCTACGACCCACTTGACTTCACATTCCAAGATGTCTGGCTCAAGTTCACATAAAGATGGGGAAAAAAAAATCAGAGGTAGTACAAAGTTTAGAAGGGTAGAGAATATGAGAACAAAGAAAATAGTGGAAATAAATATGGGGCATGTAAATTGATTAGAAGGGATACAGAAAAAAGAAAACAAACGTTTTTGTTCTATTTACCAAGGGCAGCCAGGAAGGTAAAATTAAATATAGTTCATGATGTTTCAGGGAGCACAAAATTGATGAAACTGGCTTATGCAAAACTAAGTATATTGACTCAATTAGAAAGCCTAATGGGCAAACGTCGCCTCAGGCATTACCTGCTTCAGGCTTTAAGGATGTTACTTTGCTCCCTCCCACGGGCTTACCTGATAGCTCAGCTGATAAAGAATCTAACTGTAATATGGGAGACCTGGGTTCCATCCCTGGGTTGGGAAGATCCCCTGGAGAAGGGACGGTGTAGTCCATAGGGTCGCAAAGAGTCGGACACTTCTGAGTGCCTTTCACTTTCACTTTCATGGTGCTCTCATCTTTGAATTAGTCCTAAGCCAGGCAATGTGTGCCGCTCTCAGCAGACCCAGGCTTTCTCCAGATGGCTGAAACAACTACAAGCATTAAATCTTCATGTCATTAAACCTAGTGGAAAAGAGTTTGGCTTTCTATCTTTCCCAGTAGACTCATCTAAATGTACTACTGGCTGTGGTTATGAACCCATCAGTGACCAGCTATGGGATTTACTTATTTGCCTAAAGGCCAGTGAGATTCCATCGCTGGAGCTGGCAGAGGACTCAACTCCATTTGGAAGTACATGAACTTACAGGGAAGGAGAGTGATTTGTCTACATGACAGTTTGTTTAGCAAACAGAAGGCAAGGTATGTGGTCTACTCAGTGACCAAAACCCTAGACTGTCCATTGGACGTAATGTTCAGTGGAGGTCATTTCCCACAGGGCAGTTGGTGTACTTTAGAACACATCGAACCATCTCTGAGCTCTTAAGGAACAGGAACTACCACAAGTTTTTTCCTGCACAATAAGGGGTGAGTTCTGAAGTAAAGGACTATGGGCTGACAGTCTATCACTGAGCAAATGTGGGATTAATTTAAATTCAACAAAAGATAGAACTTACAATAACTAAAGGTTTCCTGTTTCTCAAAATCCAGAAAATATAAACTGGCATTTCTGTTGACATTTTGAAACACGACGTGTGCACAGAAGAGTGAGAAGTGATTATTGTGTCAGAGCAGTTTACAGAATTCCCATACGTTTCCTGCTCCCTCAATCTCCCAAATTCCAAGGTATCTCCAGAAGACAATTCAAAACAATGCATCTTCCTCATTTATTTTCAATGAATCACTTTAAATAGTGGTTACAGCTCAAATCACATTTCTATGGATTTCTTCATCTACCCTGGCTGTCATTTCAGGTCCTTTATCTTCATCTTGTCTGAATTACTTCTGGTTGGTTTTAAAATTTTCCTTTTGCTGACAACCTCTACAGTTAGCAGCTATTTGTTGAGTTCTATTATTACTGGTTCTAAAAATGATTTATAGAGACTTACAGAATATGTCATTTTTTATATTCACTAATACATTAAGATACAGCAAGATAAAAAAATAAATGAGAGTGATCTAGTAAAATAGGAATACGCAAGCATCAGGAAAGCAAAACAAGTAAAGGAGAGGTCGGTCTACAGTAGGGTGGCCACTCCCACTCCAGGATTCTTGGGCTTCCCTTGTGGCTCAGCTGGTAAAGAATCCACCTGCAATGTGGGAGACCTGGGTTCAATCTCTGGCTTGAGAAGATCCCCTGGAGAAGGGAAAGGCTACCTATTCCAATATTCTGGCCTGGAGAATTCCATGGACTATATGGTCCATGGGGTTGCAAAGAGTTAGACACGACTGAGTGACTTTCACTTTCAAGACTGCTAAAGTTTTTAGAAGACCATAGATACAACTGAACTTTCCAGTAGCCATCAGAAAGAGAGAAGGTGTGATTATACACCCACTTCATAAAATACTTAAAATATCAAGACACAACTTTTCCTGCTAGTGTGTCCTGAAAGGATTTCCTCCCAAGGGTCTTCACTGAGATTTTGTGTGATGATTCAGTGACTGGAGCCCTCAGTAAGATCAAGACAGCACATCCAACAGCAAATTTCACAGGTTTGTTTCTCACAATGCACATACGAGCAGGTTGATGCCATAATCCCCCAAAATCAATCTATTAAAATAAGTTCTATGATGCTAAATGGGAAAAGTAACAAGAGTAGAGTTCAACCTTCTGATGATCCAGCTTAATCCTGGAGAACAGTTAAGTTACTTATAGGACAGAACAAACTGCAGGCAAGCCCCAGTAAATATTATTTCTCTTCTGGAACTTTTTAAATTCATTCTTTAAAAAAATTGTATTGAAAGGTATTTGCTGGTTTCTGCCATATATCAACATAAATCAGCCACAGGTATACATATGGCGCATGGAAACATATACATTACCACATGTAGAAAGGAGGGAAATCTAGGTTTTCAACTTAGCCCTTGCTGGTGTGGGTGGGATGTGGCTACAGATTTTTCTCTGCCTCGTGATGTTTGTCTCTATTAGTTTTTTGTTTTTTCTTGCTAGATTGTCCCTTTTCTGGTCCTTTGGCTCAAGAGATTAGGCTTTTGTAAGGGCTTTTAAAAAAATCTGTGTTTGTTGACATCTCTGGGTTGTTAATTTCTATAGCACCCGGTTGGGGAAATATGGGGGAAGGTAGGGAATTTAATGCAACATCAATCTTTGAGTGCGAGGTTCCTAGTTGGACTGCCCTTTTCTCTCACCTTTTAGAGACTTCTTAAGTTTGTTTCACATATAAGGTACAGGGATTTTAGTTGTACTTAGTGGGAGGAATAGGGAAATATATGTCTACTCTATCTTCCTGTGAGTAGAAGTGTCCATATCAAGTCCTTTTGATTCTACCACCTAATTAGAAGAAATCCTTGATTTTCATGAACATTGGGCTCCCATGTAAGAAGTCTTTAATTCTTGAATACATAATTAAAAAATAGTGTACTACAAAATATATCTAATGCTTTCAACATATTTTATATTATTATGTATTATATATACAAAATATGGGCTTCCCTCATAGCTCAGTTAGTAAAGAATCTGCCCGCAATGCAGGAGACCTTGGTTTGATTCATGGGCCAGAAGATCTGTTTGAGAAGGGATAGGCTACCCACTCCAGTATTCTTGGGCTTCCCTGGTGGCTCAGCTGGTAAAGAATGTACCTGCAATGTGGGAGACCTGGGTTTGATCCCTGGGTTGGGAAGATCCCTTGGAGAAGGGAAAGGCTACCCACTCCAGTATTCTAGCCTGGAGAATTCCATGGAGTGTATAGTCCATGGGGTTGCAAAGAGTCATGGCGGCATGGGGTGCCGCTGAGGTCTCTTGCTGTGGGGAGCATAACGGGGGATGGCTCCAGCTGCCATCCTCCAGATCCACCACCACAGTTCACACCAAGTTCATGCTTCCCGTGGGCCACTCCCAGCCAATGACTGAGCACAGGGTGGATTTAATGCAGGTCCATCCCTGAGATCCTTGGGAGCCCTCTGATTGGTGACATTGATCAAAGACTCTTCAACAGTCTAAACTGAATCTTTCTTGGAAATTTGCTGCATCCCAAGACTCTTCCTACTCCACCTGCCTTCCTGCCTTCGTCCTCTACAGGCACCAAAACTGCCCTGCAGCCTGGAGGCTTTGCTGCCCACTCTGGTTCTGCCCTTTCTTCCTCAGAGGCAGTCTCATGCACAGCTAGCCTCACCTTAATGCATACTTTTTGGAGGACCCACGCTAATACAATTATCAAGTGTTTTATATAATCTAGATCTTCTATAAATATATAATCCATAATACTGTATAATAGATAAAAGTATGTATATGAGTGCCTGTCTGTGTTATGCAGAACAATTTGACAACTACCAATTTCACTGATACGGAAATTCTGGAGAAGAGGGTGGGATAATGCGGCTGGTGTGCACGCGTGCTAAATCACTCAGTCATGCCTGACTCTTTTCGACCCCATGGACTGTAGTCCACCAGCCTCCTTTGTCCATGGGATTTTCCAGGCGAGAATGCTGGAGTGGGTTGCCATGCTCTTCTCCAGGGGATCTTCCATGCCCAGGGATCAACCCTGCATCTCTTCTATTTACCACCAGGGTCACCTGGGAAGTCCCAAGGACTTGTGTCAAGGTACTGAAAGAGTATTTTGGGAAGGCGATCTAAACCAGTATCTACTCCCAACTCCTCAACCTCCACTCCTTAATACACAATCTATGTGAGACTTATTACATGCTGTTGAGTAGACCCTGTTTCCAAGCATCCTTCCCAGGGAATTACTGACGCAGTGGTCATGGGAAGAAATGCATTTCTGCATCTCTCTCAGAAATGACCCTGTGTGAAACATCACCATGGATAAATGCTAAGGAAATAAGATTCATGAGAAGGGAAAATCACATCTGCAAAACATTCGACACCAAAGCTTTTATTTCCCTTATTAAAGATTTCCCCCCTTCTTCACAAGGCAAAACATGATTCAAAGGAACATTGTCAGTAGCAATGCTTGATTAATTTAAATGTGACCTTGCCAAAAAAACATAAAAAATATTTTGAGTGTTAGCTGTATCTCTATGGCTCAGGGACAAGTACATGTACAACCAGCCTTAACGTCTGAGTAGAGAAGGTCCTCAGATGGGCACATGGTTTTATCCTCTCCTCCACCCCTCCAACATCTTCCTGTTTTTCTCCTCCTCTGCTCCAGCATCTTCCTGTTTTCATTCCATCAGTGGGTCTTCCCACCAAACAACATCGCCTCCCTCCAATCACAGTCTTCTCTATGGGGGATTTACCTGGTTCTCAGTTCAGTGAACTCTCCTGTTTCAGGGAGAAATATTTAATTGCAGGGTTTCAGGTTTTCAAAGAAAATGTTTAGACTGGGAGGGATCAGCCATATTAGACAAATATGGCTTGCTCAAAAACTAGTGGCATAAATCCCCTGCCTTTCACTGGCAGGGATCTCAGGAAGAAACTCTTTGGCTGTTATTGAAATAATCCATATTTGATTACTTTTCAAACAAGTGCATGATTTTCTTGGAAGCCTTGACGCATGGTCAAATAAGTCTGCAACCGTATATGTGGTTCACGTGTGTGTGACTCGAGAATCCCATAACACTAGCTGTAAAGTCGGCTCCTAAGTATTTTTGCACAGCAATAACGTTTAATTATTTTGTAACTTGCAATTATGACTCTATTCTAAATCCTTTGCCTCGCATTATCATTAGTGACAAAGTTGTACTGTTTTAATTCAACTCAGGCATGAGCAATGATTTTATTGTTATTATTACTATTATTATCCTCTCCTTGACTGGAGGCTACGGAAGTCACTTGCCTAGTAAGGCGAACTACAAATGGCAGGAAGCAAAATATGACCTGCAGGGGCCTGTTTATTGGGAACACACCAAGGTAAAGCAGGAGGAAACAGCACTGTCTGCAATTATACATCAAGCTCTCATTTTCCATCCCAGCACATCAACATTCAACCAATAAGTCTCACTTTCTTGTGCATTTCACCAGCTTCATGCTTCAGTTCAGAACTCGGAATTCCCCAACTTGACCTCCCACCCTCCTCCAAATTTTTGTTGTAGCTTCATAGCCAAGCTCGTATTATCCTCCTTCTTTAAAAAGGCCCAGTGGATGTTCCTTTCCCCATCTGTTAGAAACCGGATGTGCTCATTGGCAGGCTAGAGCATATAACGCAGCCATGTATACATTTATTTCCGACGTGAGTATTTTTACTTGACACATTTTGAGGAGAGCAAACTGTTGCACTGAGGCAGATTGATGACTTCCTTGTCAATGGGACGGCAGCGTAAAAGGCTGCAATGACATATTTGTAAAATCTCTGCATATGTGAAATAAGCCAGATATAAAAGAATATACACTGTCTGTTCCCTGTTGTACAGAGTTGAAAACAAGCAAAAAACAAAACCCAACAACAATAACAACAACAACAAAAAGCTACCAAAAAATCCCCCCAAACAAACCCAGTATTAGAGCTCAGAGTAGTGGTTACTCGTAGGGTCTAGACTGGGAGAGGGCATGAGAGGGGCTTCTGGTGTTGAGAACATCCTGTTTCTTGATCTGAATTTATGGTTCCACGGGTGCGGTCACTCTGAAGATGCATTGAGCTGTACACTTAGATTATGTGCACTTTCTATGATACATTTCAACCAGAGGCTGACATTTACACTAAACCACAGTAAAAATCTGCTAAAAATCTTCATACAGGTCATCAGAACAGTAAGTGTTAGTACTTGAGCATTTGGATCTAAGAGGACCTACCTTTAGAACACGGATCGTTCTTGCCGTTTTTCCTCTCTACCATATCTCATAAGTGTTAAACACCAAAACGAGACACTCAAAGTGACCAGCCACACTTGTTTTTCTGAAAACACTAGCCTCACCTGGTACATATTCGTGAATAAAACGCAATGAATTTTCTACGGCTCAGGAAGCTCCAGGAATAAACACCAGGGCCTCTGCCCACCCCGAGAGCCATTTTAAAGATTACTGCCAGCCACCCCCAGCCCAACTGCTACCCAACGGTTGCACTGAAGGGGAAAAACCCACGCGCGCTGCAAAACCCGAGAGCAGGAAGTCAGAACGCATGGGTAATGATATTTACTCAGAGCCGGATTCATACCCTACTTAACTCCATGGGAATTCGCAACAGTTGGTCTTGACAACTCCAGCAGTTCTGAGCTTCATTAACCTGTTTGCAGGTGCTCTGCCTTCCGAGCTGCCTGTGTTCAGAGAAAAAAAAAAAAAAAAAAAAAACCAACACTTTCAAAATTCTCTGACACAGCCTGCTGCCTCAGTTCAGAGGTAATTATGACTTTTTTTTTTTTCCAGGGTTTTAGATAGGAAATGAAAGCTTTAGGTGATTCTGAAGTGGTGAGTTTTACAATTAGTAATCCAATCAAACGTTTAATGTGAAATGCGTCGTAACTGGAAAGAGACACAGTAGGTAGTCTTCTTGAACGGTTGGGCAAACCTGCCTAGGCTGCTGTTTATGAAATTAAACTGTTGCTAAAACCCCCCAAATATCTAAACCATTGAAGACAGACAAGAGAGAACCAGAGCGTTTCCTCATGCCCTTCCTTTATTTCTTAGGATGTGTGTTTCTAAGTTTTTCTGCTGAATTGCAAAGTGTAATTCCTGAGTTAAATTGTTCTGTCCAGTCCAGCTAAGCCCTAGGGAGCAGGGCAACTCTTGTTCAGTGAATTCTATTATGGGCTGCCTTAGAGAATCCCATTATTTCTAAAATGCAAGAACTGCAAAATATTTTGCTGGGCACACTCCTTTTTGAGGCATTTCACGATTGGCAAATTTCTCAAAACTCTTTTCCTTGTAAAAGAAGGCTTGAATTCACCCTTCATAGTGGGTCTGCTGTACCATAACTTTATTGTAACAAGGTCTTTCTCAGGATTCGTGGGAGTGAGCTTCCTGGACACAAGCCAAGACCAGCCTGCCTTACGCTAACCTCTATGCTGCCCAGAGAGGGGTTGGAGAGTCTCTTGGCTATTAATCACCACTCTGCTCTAGTTTCCATATATGTCCTTACGAAGAAGCACCTTACAAATAACCTCTCTCTCAGGAATGTTTCAGAGCCAGCTCTTGCCCTGGGAGTGCATGGTTAGAAGCTTAGATTGTGCTTGCCACTCAGTCGTGTCTGACTCTGCAACCCCATGGACTGCAGCCCACCAGGCTCCTCTGTCCATGGGGGGATTCTCCAGGCAAGAATACTGGAGTGGGCTGCCGGGCTCTCTTCCAGGGGGTCTTCCCAACCCAAGCATCGGACCCAGGTCTTCCACACTGCAGGTGGATTCTTTACCGTCTGAGCCACTGGGGAAGCCCAGTGATACTGGAGTGGGTAGCTTCTCCCTTCTCCAGGGGATCTTCCCTACCCAGGGGTCAAACCAGGGTCTCCTGAATTGCAGGCAGATTCTTTACCAGCTGAGCTGCCAGGGAAGCCCAGAAGCTTAGACTATCCAGGGCAAATGACTGGACCATATTTTTGAGGACTTGGACGGGGAGTGGTCAATCATACTCTCTTTCCTTGGAGGGAAGATGGATTCTACTTCTTAGCAGAGTGGAGGTTGGGGCACAGGTCTGCTGATTCTTATTCAAGAGATGCTGCCACCAGATCAGACCCCATCTTGTCATATATGTACTTACTGTTGCAAAACCAACCTATATTGATCTTCTGAAAGCTGGAGTAAGTGATCTCCAAATCCTGAGCACTCATAGGATTACAGGTTACCTGTAGTGACAGGTATAAAGGTAAGATTGAATGGAGGCTTGACATTTTTCAGCCAACACCCTGCAAAGATTCCTTGTTGGATTAAAAGAAGCATTGAAAAAGCTAGGAGGCTATTCTTTTCTGCTATGCCTTCATATTGCTTCCTTAGTGCTATTTTATTAGTTTAACACTGACCCTACATCCTGTACAGACAACTTTTAATAAATTTAGTACTGAGTAAAGTAAAACTAGATGGAGAAGTGTTTTCTTCACCAAGAGAGACGGCTTTTGTTTTCTTCTAGAGGACAGTCTGAAATAGATTTCATCAGCTGTGCATCAGAAGGAGTATAATTTGACTCTGATGGTTTAGACACAGCTTCCATTAAGAAGAGTAAAGTTCAAGGTCCATGCTGAGGGGAAAATAACTGTGTCTATCTGGGCAGCTTTGCCTAGAAAGATGAGAGAAATGAACTGTGTTTCCCAAGTGGTTCAGTGGTAAAGAATCCACCTACCAATGCAGGTGTTCAATCTCTGGATCGGTAGGAAGGCATGGCAACCCACTCCAGTATTCTGGCCTGGCGAATCCCATGGACACAGGAGCCTAGTAAGCTACAGTCCGTGGGGTCACATAGAGTTGGACACAACTGAGCACACACCCATGCACACAGGAGGGAACTAAGATCCCACATGTTGCCAAACAACTGGGCCTGTGAGCTGCAACTGCCGAGGCTGCACACTCTGGAGTCTGCACACTCTGGAGGCTGCACACTCTGGAGTCTGCACACTACAGCTAGAGTCTAAGTTCTGCAATGAAGATCCCGCATGCCATACCGAGACTGGATGTGGTCAAATAAGCAAAAGAAAAAGTCAAAGTGGGGTCTCTGAGAATGTGAGATGTCTAACTTATCTAAGGATAAGTGAGATTAGAGACTGATGTTTTTAGTAATAAACCGTATTACTATTTGAGTGTGTATGTATTGCTCTTTTTCAGTTGCTGAGCCGTGTCCAACTCTTTGAGACCCATGGACTGCAGCACGCCTGGGATCCCTGTCCATCACCATCTCCCAGAGTTTGCTCAAACTCATGTCCACTGAGTCAGTGATGCCATCCAAGCATCTTTACTCTGCTGCCCCCTTCTCCTCTTGCCCTCAGTCTTTCCCAGCATCAGGCTCTTGGCATCAGGTGGCCAATGTTTTGGAGCTTCAGCTTCAGCATCAGTCCTTCCAATGAATATTCAGGGTTGATTTCCTTTAGGATTGACTCATTTGATCTCTTTACTTTTCAAGAGACTCTCAAGAATTCTCTCCAGCAACACAGTTTGAAAGCATCAATTCTTCCAAGCTCAGCCTTCTACATGGTCCAACTCTCGCATCCATACACGACTACTAGAAAAACCATAGTTTTGACTGCAAAGTCGGCAAAGTCATGTCTCTGCTTTTTAATATGCTGTCTAGGTTTGTCATAGCTTTTCTTCCAATATTCTTGGGCTTCCCTGGTGGCTTAGTTGGTAAAGAATCTGCCCACAATGCAGGAGACCTGGGTTCCATCCCTGGGTTGGGAAGATCTCCTGGAGGAGGGCATGGCAACCCACTCCAGTATTCTTGCCTGGAGACTCCCATGGACAGATGAGTGTGGCGGGCTACAGTCCATGGGGTTACAGAGAGTCAATTCCAAGGATCAAGTGTCTTTTAATTTCATGGCTGTAGTCATCGTCAGCAGATAAAAATAAAATGTTATAAAAAAGAAGCATTTCACATAAATACCTTTTTCAGAACGTACTACATTTCTGTCTCTAGATTTTTTTTAAACCGTTCTCTCTGAAGAACACTTTCAGATAATTATTTATGCTTATTCTATAAACTATACAATTAGAAATCATGAAGTACTGAAATTACTAGATTATTAAAATCTTAAATTGTTTTAAGTACATTTCAGATAAAATGGCTAAATATTTTCAATGTTGACTGGATGTTCCAATATTTAAAATAATATGTTTCAATTTTCTATTATTAGAGATGCAGCTTAATATCCAAAAAAGGGGGGAAGTACATTGAAGAAAAAAAAAAGTTCAGAAAACACAAAGATTGTCTTTGGGCTGGGAGTTACAATGTGATTTAGGCCAATGATTCATTTGGGATATACCTTTATACCTCATGACTGAACATTGTTTAAAATAAAATAATAGCAGCAATAAAATAAAGCATGGCTTCCCTGATGACTCAAATGGCTAAGAATCAGCCTGCCAATACTAGAGATGTAGGTTTGATCCCTGGGTCGGGAAGAACCCCTGGAGGAGGAAATGGCGATGCCCTCCAGTGTCCTTGCCTGGAGAATCCCATGGACAGAGGAGCCTGGTGGGCTACAGTCCATGGCAAAAGAGTTGGACATGACTGAGCAACTAACACTCTCACACTTCAAACAACACACGTATATAAAAATATAAACTATATATGTATATAAAATTTTTTCTGATTGATCACAAACACAGAAGACTTAAGATTCGTATTTCATCATCCAGAATATTTCTCCATATATCATGAAAAGACTTTGAGAGAGTCATCTGGAGTGTCTGACCACTTGCAAGTGAACTGTGGATGTGCTCTTAGAATCGTGAGCCATTTACCATCAACTGAATCATTTAAATGATTTCTGAGGCCATGGTAATGACCTTCAAAGAAATATGTTATATATTTACCTATTTATAATAATCTGTCTATATATGTATTGAGATAGTTTGATCCCTTTTTAAGTATTACAGTAAATACACACATGTGTACATAGATAATGTGGACATGATTATATAAATATTAGGTCACACATGTATATAGAGATATGTGTACGTGAGTGTATTACTTTTAGTTGTTGCCTAGCAACAGTCTGGCATGTGATACAACACTTTTAATTCAATCAGCCTATGAACATAATTCATAGATGTGCATAACACAGAATGTAAATTATTTAAGATGGTAAATTATTTATGGTGATTCCAATAGATAGTTATACTTTATTGTGTTATAAAATTAACATTTTTAGTTTTTACCTTGAAAGGTATGATGAGGTCTTTGAAAATCTAGCTACATGCTGACTCCTAGCACAGCAGTCATGGCCTAATATGACTGACAGCTTTCTCAGGGCCTGACTCATAGCTATCATTCAATTTGTTCGAAGAAAGGAAGGGAGTGAAGAAGAGAGACAGAAGGAAAGAAGGGATAAAAGAAAGAAATGAGAGTCCCTGAGTGAGCAATTTGGGTGTCTTGTTTAACAGAAGATGAGTCGTATGGCTAACACAAAACAGAAAGCCATTGCCTTGCTCTGCTTCTTTTGAGCAGCACACTTTCCAGGCTTCGTTGTTTGTAGAAAACCCACACCATGCTCTTCTGGAGACTCATAGATTGACCTGTACATCAAGCAGAGGGTGCACAGAGAATCAAATTAGAATGAACCAAAGAAGGCCACTGAAACACTGTCTAAGAGGATAATAAAAGAGTTCCGAAGAAACAGCCCAGAGCATGACTTCAATTTGATGGGGCAGCAAGGTGATGAGCACTGTGGTGTCAGACAAACAGATCTAGTACAAGACACGCTTCGCCCGCTGAAAAGGAGTTGGTGAGCCCCCCGCAGGGTTTTCAGCTACACCTTTGCGTGTCTGGTTCTTGTCAACTCGGGGAATTTTGCAGAAACAAATGCCTATGGCCAGCGATTTGCTATGTAACTGAATATTGAAATACTCCATCAATAATGTTTGGGTAACAAAAGACAGATTCATAAGTCTCTGGGTCAATAAGTTGCTTACATTACTGTTTTGCGCCAAATGATTGGATGGGATAAAGCAGGAGTGACTCGGTCCAACCCTTCACATACACAGGGTGGGTTCACTTGAGAGGAGATGAGTAAGTCCTCCGGACTCTCAGGTGTCGGGTTGATACAGGTAGCTTTCAGAGACCAAGGGAGCATACCCTGGGGTCCAAAGATCAGTATGGCAGTGATGGTGGACTCAGGCCAAGTCTGAGATACACGGAGTCAGGAACCTGGCAGGCGGTCTGTGCGAGGGTAAAGGGAAGCAACAACAAGACCCCACTGTGAGCCAGAACTGAAGGCTCCCAGTATCCCCAGGAATCTTCCCATGGTCTTGAGAGGGCGTGATGGACCCATCTGAAGGCAAAGAGGCCCACGTGACCAGTGAACTGAGAGTGCCCGGAAGAAACTTTTCTGAGTATTGCTGGGATCACCTTTCAGGGTAAAGATGAGGGAGCTGTGGAAACAAGGGGGAAATTAAGCTCCTTCTAAATCTGCAAACTTTTTTCAGTCTGATTTCAATCCAGAACTAGTCAGATGCAGATCTTTCCATAGTCATAGAGAAGCTGAACCAGATGTAGCTCCAGGCCTGTAACACCGATGCATGTTATTAGTCCCTCAGTCATGGCCGAATCTTTGCTACCCTGTGGACTGCAGCCCTCCCAGCTCCTGTCCATGGAATTCTCCAGGCAAGAATACTAGAGTAGGTTGCCATTCCCTTCTCCAGGGGAATCTTCCCTACCCAGGGTTCGAACCCAGGTCTCCTGCATTGTAGGCAGATGTGTTACCATCTGAGCCACCAGGGAAGCCCCATGATACCAATTCCTCATGACAGTTTTCTTGCTTTACACTTAGCCCAGCAATCAGACTTGTGGAAAATAGACCAGGTAGTTTTCCCTCCTAGTAATAGCAGGTCCTCTTTCTATTGCACACCTTCAACTCTTTAAGATCTTTAAGATGTATGGGGCACCCTGATAGAGTATAGCCCAAATTCCACTGTAGTAAATTCGCAGAGTCCTAAAATTTGGTTTCACCAAATATTGCTGGCAATAAGAGGGCTGAGATTCAAGAATCCTCTTATGATGACCATATGCATCTATCTTAATGTTATTCGAACTGTGTTAATATTGGTGATTAGGCAGAGAAAACCTTAAAGATGATTTTTTATGGCATTCTTTATTGAACCTGGCTAGATTTAGCTTTATTCTTTCTGCATTTGGGGCTGGCACTTTGACTTCAGATCCAATTTTTCTTCCCAGTTATTCAAGCTCTAACTCTTGCTATAGTGTTTGGGTTGCAAATATTGCAAGGGAAGGCTAAACACAAACACAGTGTCTCACCAGCTAAATGTCAGAGTATGGTTTGCTTTCTGAAACTCAGCAAGAGGATCCAGAGACCCGGGCTCTGTGCCCAACTCCTTCAGTGACATTCAAGGTGACCTTGCAGGGAAATGATTTAACTGTTTCCTGCCCAGTGGGCTGTGATGCTTGGGGACGCTGTAAACTTATCCCTGAAGTCTGTGGGTTCTTTGCAGATTTTTGGTCGGTGCTTGATTGGAGTTCCATGGAGTTCTTCCTTTCCTCTGCTCGCTTGTCTCTATGAGCACATGCAGTCCTCTGGGAAAATGGGTGCTAGATAAGAAGTGCGTGTATGCCTGCACAGTTGCTTAGTCATGTCCAACTCTTGGTGATCCTATAGACTGCAGCCCGCCAGGCTCCTCTGTCCATGGGATTTCCCAGGCAAGAATACTGGAGTGGGTTGCAAGGCCCTCCTCCAGGGGATCTTTCTGACCCAAGGATTCAACCTGCATCTCTCCTGTGTCTCCTGCGTTGGCAGGCAGATGCTTTACCCCTGAGCGACCTGGGAAGCTCCTAATATTAGTAGTTCTGGTATTAATGGCATCAGTGACAGCATCATCTCCAGAAGTAAAAGCAATGAGTGAACACACACAGTGCTTTATCTTGTATATATCATTTTCAACCAATTGGCAAGAATACCTATGTTTCCTGTGAATAAGCCAAACATGCCCACTGCGTATAAAAAGCACCATTTCCCCCTCTCCTGTAGTATCACGCAGCAAACTGGGGAAGAACTTGAACTAGAGTCAGACTGCCTGTGTGACCTACTTTGGCAGGTTGCTCAGCATCGTGGGCCTCCGTTTCTTCTTTGATAAATGTGTTGGAGAAAACGGTATCCATCTTGTAGCCTTGCTGTGAGGACAAATGCATTCACGGGTTTCAAGTGCTCAGAAACATGCCTGACACTCAGTAAGCATTTGATAAGTGCAGCCCTCATTGTGGCCGTCGTTGTTGTCATTAACGTGATTAGTCCTAGGAGAGAGCACTTGCTGCTAAAATTAGAAAACAGAGAGGAATTGGTTGTCCAAGATGGAATAAGTAAGAAAGTCAGTTACAAAAAAAGAAAAGGGCTGCTTTAAGCCAGAAAAAGGTCAGAAGAAGCAACGGATGCCTGGTCAGTCAATGGAACAGGATCCATTCCGCAGTTAGGTGCCCTCCAAGAATCATATGGACAATACGGAGCACTTCATGATATGAATTACTTAACTCTGTGTTGAAGGCAGCAAGTGTCTTCTGCTTTGCTGAAAGCAGGAAGCTCAGCTTCAAGCAGGAGGAAAGGTTTAATTCAGCCCAGGGCTGGAGCCTAATCAGGGGGGCCCCTTGGAGGCAGAGAGCCAAGTCCACCGTCATCAGATGTCCATGCAGCTGTGTTCAGACCTTGACCGAACGTGCGCCATGCTCCAGGTGGAGTAGGGATACCCGTGGGGACTTGGCTGCACAGTACAGCCGCTCTCCCCTCCAGATCTTCCACAGCTTGACGCGGAACCCCAAAACTCCCCTTTTCATGACTGACGTGCCTCGTGCCTCAGGGAAGTGCTTTCGAAAGCTCTGTCCCTCATCCTTGAAACAGGATGTGAGTATAACTGAGTGCTACAGCGATCTGGGGGCTGTGTCCCTGCTATCAAAGAGACGCTGCTTCAGTGTGCAGTTCAGTCCAGTCGCTCAGTCATGTCCGACTCTTTGCGACCCCATGAATTGCAGCATGCCAGGCCTCCCTGTCCATCACCAACTCCCGGAGTTCACTCAGACTCACGTCCATCAAGTTAGTGATGCCATCCAGCCATCTCATCCTCTGTTGTCCCTTTCTCCTCCTGCCCCCAATCCCTCCCAGCATCAGAGTCTTTTCCAATGAGTCAACTCTTCACATGAGGTGGCCAAAGTACTGGAGTTTCAGCTTCAGCATCATTCCCTCCAAAGAACAATCTCCTTCCGAATGGACTGGTTGGATCTCTTTGCAGTCCAAGGGACTCTCAAGAGTCTTCTCCAACACCACAGTTCAAAAGCATCAATTCTTCGGCACTCAGCTTTCTTCACAGTCTAACTCTCATATCCATACATGACCACTGGAAAAAGCCTTGACTAGACGAACCTTTGTTGACAAAGTA
The DNA here is from genome assembly GCF_016772045.2 of Ovis aries. Taxonomy (NCBI): domain Eukaryota; kingdom Metazoa; phylum Chordata; class Mammalia; order Artiodactyla; family Bovidae; genus Ovis; species Ovis aries. The sequence continues at coordinate 43,729,221 of NC_056073.1, forward strand.
ATGTCTCTGCTTTTGAACATGCTACCAGGTTGGTTGTAACCTTCCTTCCAAGGAGTAAGTGTTTTTTAAATTTCATGGCTGCAATCACCATTTGCAGTGATTTTGGAGCCCCCCACAATAAAATCTGACACTGTTTCCACTGTTTCCCCATCTATTTCCCCTGAAGTGATGGGACCACATGCCATGATCTTCATTTCTTGAATGTTGAGCTTTAAGCCAACTTTTTCACTCTCCTCTTTCACTTTCATCAAGAGGCTCTTTAGTTCTTCACTTTCTGCCATAAGGGTGGTGTCATCTGCATATCTGAAGTTATTGATATTTCTCCCGGCAATCCTGATTCCAGCCTGTGCTTCTTCCACCCCAGCATTTCTCATGATGTACTCTGCTTATAAGTTAAATAAGCAGGGTGACAATATACAGCCTTGACGTACTCCTTTTCCTATTTGGAACCAGTCTGTTGTTCCATGTCCAGTTCTAACTGTTGCTTCCTGACCTGCATACAGATTTCTCAAGAGGCAGGTCAGGTGGTCTGGTATTCCCATCTCTTTCAGAATTGCTTCAAGTGTAGGATAGTTTAAGTGCTGGACTCATTTAGGGTAGAGAAAAGACAAATTAAAGAACTTGTCAAATTCTTCTGTTCTTGCACAACAAAACCCTGTTTCCCAGGGTTGCCTGGCATCCATCTTCCTGCTTCTCCTGCTCCTGTCTGTGGTTCCGGAGGTGCTCGGGAATCAGCAAAGCCTTGAAACAGTTGCACACAGAGCCTATGAGACCCGCTGCTTTGTTAACGAGTTCGCATTTATTTGTATGTAAATAGGTATACATTTATATGAAGGTCTAGTTATAATCTGGGTGCTATTAACCAGTCAATCTGGGTTCTGGATATTATGTTGGCAACTTAGATGGATTTTTTTTTAACTATTTTTTTGAAGTGTGAGTTTCACCAGTGGCTCAAATGGTAAAGAATCTGCCTGCAATGCAAGAGACCCAGGTTCAATCCCTCGGTTGGGAAGATCCCCTGGAGAAGAAATTGGCAACCCACTCCAGTATTCTTGCCTGGAGAAGTCCATGGACAGAGGAGCCTGGCAGGCTATAATCCATGGGGTTGCAAAGAGTTGGAAGTACTCAATACATTTAAAAGGTCAGTTTTACTTACATACTTTTTATTTTTAAAATGTATATTGATTACTAATGATTTCTATTTAAATAATTTTTATTTTGCATGTTGGTTTTATAAATCATAACTTCTTTTAACTCTGACAACTAATTTTCACTATTTTAGAAGAAAAATAACAAAATATATGAAAATAATTTAATTTTTCAGTTTAAATAATTATTTTAATTTGCTTTTAGGTAAAATATACTGATAGTCTGCACACATTGCACATATTTCATTTCTGATACATTTAAATCAATTTTTTACCTTTTGGTTTATTCCTGACCATAGAACAAATTCTATAAAAATTGTTGTTGTAACAACACTATTGGGCTTCCTTGAAATTAAGTTTAAAAAATAGAATGCATGTGTAATAATACCTTAACTATATATGCTTTACAGCTCATCCAAACATTACCAACCTATCTAAATAATACCAAGACATCCACAGTAATATGAACTTCATTTTCTTTGATATTTCTTTTGATATTTTAGTCAATAATGCTCAGACGTCTAAAAGCTATGACTTTCCACATCTTCTATTTTGTCATTATTTGTTAGGGTGGAAGCCTAGAACTGTCAATTCTCATTAGGTCCAGTGTACCTTCAGAGAAGGGGATTATACAAGGCGTGAGGACAACTGGGAACCATTTTAACAATGCCTACCACACCAGGTTTTTACACAGATGTGTTTTATTTGGGCTTACATTTCTATTTGATCGCTAGAGGAGGAAAGAGATTTGTAAGAAGTAAGCAGAGAAGTAGAAATGGAATCAAAGGTATGTCCATGGAAATGGGCTATAGACCCAACAAATGGTGAGAAGAGAAAGCTTGTGGGATTCAGGGGTAACTGGAAATCTAGCCACTGATAAAAGTGGTTCCATGGAGAAGCCTTCCCAAGGCCTAGAGAAGAGACATGTTGTTGGAAAGGATGTATTAGTGGTTTTTAAATATCTCTAATGATATCATAAGGAAGAGAACTTAATGTTTTCTGATTCCTGGAAATAAAACCAGGACCAATGGATGGAAATTACTGAGGTGAGTTTCCAGACTCGTAAGGAAGTCCTTTCTGGTCAGTGGAACTGTTGATCAGTGGAATGGGTACCCCCAAAATGAGGTGCCTGGCTACCACAGAATTGTTCCATTGGGGGCTGGGTAGCTGCAGATAGAGTTGGGGGCAGAGGTGAAATTTGGAACCCTACGCCTACTGTGAGGCTCTGGCCCTCAGCTTCCCTGCCAGGGGAGCTACCCACATGAGGTAAAATAACCAGAAAAAAGGAGGCGTTAATTTGTTAATGGCTGAGAAAGCACCCCATCCTGCTACAGGCGAAGTTGCTTTGACAAGTGATCTTGGAGCATGAAGCAGACATGAAATGAAGCCGTCAGCTTTCCCTTCCTTTCTCCAGGTAACAGGTGCAGAGCATTTAACTGACCAGAAAGACCAGAATTGAGAACACTTCTCTGGAGGCCAGAACCCATGAGACTATACATCGAAATGAGGATCTACCAGATTCTTAACTATCGCTGCTTAGTATTCTGGTGTGTGGACTTTTAGTCCATCTGCTATTAATGAAGGTGCTTTTATAATATTGAAACAGAATGAAGTAATATTTGCATATAGAAAGAAACCAAAGTATGAAAGTGACCCAAGGGGAAATTCCCAGGTCTTTCATATGAATTTGTTTATTGGTCTTATTAGGTAATTAGATAATATATTTACATAGTTCAAAAGCAGTATCACCCTTACCCCTGCATCTTTTACCCTGGCTGCTTAGGTAGCTATTTTTTTTATTGTGATAAATACACATAGCATAAATTTATCATTTCTAAGTATGCAGGTCTGTGGAATTAAGTACATTCACGTAGCTTTGCATCTATCCCCACCATCCATCTCTAGAACTCTTTCATCACCTCTAACTGAAAGCTATTCATTAAACAACGAGTCTTCATTTTCCAGTCGCCCTCGGCTCCCCGCAGCATTTTGTCCCGTCCCTATTCTGCTTTCTATCTCAATGAATTTCTGGCTGTTCTAAGAACCTCATCAAATTGGGCATGGTATCACCTCCCTTTGTCTCTGGCTTATTTCACTTAGTATAAAACTCTCAAGGTTCATTCAGGCTGTAGCTGTGTCAGAATTTCGTTCCTTTCAAAGACTGAAAGTCTACTGTGAGCATGCTGCTAAGTCGCTTCAGTCGTGTCCGACTCTGTGCGACCCCATAGACGGCAGCCCACCAGGCTCCCCCATCCCTGGGATTCTCCAGGCAAGAACACTGGAGTGGGTTGCCATTTCCTTCTGTGAGTATACACATCTTATTTACCCATGTATCTATCAGGGGACATTTGGCTTGTTTCCTCCCTTTGGCTCTTGTGAATAAGGTTGCTATGAACATTGGTGTACAAATATCTGTTCGAATTCCTGCTTTTAATTTTTTAAGGTATACACCCAGAAACGGAATTGCTAGATCATATGGTAATTTTATGTTTAATTTATACTCCTCACTAGCAATAGAAATGGTTCCTATCTCTTCACATAGTTACTATGGATTTCAGATTTTGCTAATTTGCTAGCTGAAACCTGATAACTCACAACTGTTATAATCTGCATTTCTCTTATTACTGGTGAGACTAAGCAATGTTTCACATTTAAAGACTTTTTTATTTTTCTGCAAACTTTCTACTGATAGATATCCTTTGGCCATTTTTCTACTGATCACTGGCTATTTTCTTACAACCATAAGGAACTCCTTATGTACTTGGGAGATTAGCTGTTCGTCTGTGAAATGATTAATATTTGTCCCAGTTCGTCATGTGTCTTGTGACTTTGCTTACAATGTTTTACACTGAAAAATATTGACTTTTTATAGTCCAAATTATTTATCTTTTTTATTGCTGCCTATATTTTGAGTTAGAGAAGGCTTCTGAGTTACAAGGTTAAAAAGAATACTATCTATATTTTCTTTTAGTACTTTAATGGATGATTCTTTTTAACATTTCATTTCCAGATTGTTTTGGAGTTCTCTGGAATACAGCGAAAGATACGGGTTCTCTATTTCATTTCAGATAGCTACTTGGTTGTCCCCAAAACATTCATGAAGAAGTTTCCCATTACTCACTCATCTGAAATCACATACTAATATTAGGATGCATTTTGGACGATGTGTGAATCTGTGTTCTTTGCATTTTGTCATGTCAGATTCATACCAGACCACCACACCATTTTAATTATTGAAGCTTTATACTGTACTTTAAAGCTTAGCATAAACAATGACAATTCTTCTCAGAATTTTTCTGGCTAGATAGTATTTTTTTTGTATCATTTTATATCTGTAAGTTAACTTTGGCAGAATTGACATATTCATGATATTGAGTCTCCTAACTTAAAGCCTTCAGTCTTTATTTCCACTTTTGTATCCATCAGGAATTATTTAAAAATTTCATTGTAAAGATTACACATATATCTAGTTGAATTTCTTGGTAATTTGACTTCTGTTATTTTTTTAAAGTATTGTCATTTTTATACTTTATTAAGGCTATTGATTTCTGATATTTTCTACTAACTTACTGAGCTAATTTTTTCTGGGTGATTTTTTTTAGAAGATTCTCTAAGGTTTTGCAATGACATAAGCATGAAATCTACAAATAGTGATAGTTCTTTCACCTGCCTTCCAATTCACACCTCTAATATATTTGTCTTATGAAACTATATTGTTTGATACCTCTGGGAAGATATTAACAATAAAAGTTAAAAGGGATCTATATCAAGTTCTATAATTATGTATTTCTTGAATTACCTATTTTAGACAGTTTCTATTGATTTCTATTATGAAAAATTAAAACTTTTGCTTAAGCACACTGTCTTGCTTAAATGTGTTGTTTCCTGACTGTCTTTTGATTAGCAATGTTGTCTTTTATTGCCAAAGTTTGTAACATTTCAATTCAATTAGTGATTAAGTCTTAAGCTTTTAATTAACTCATATGCTTTATTAGATATTTACTCTAAAAGAGCAAATATTATGATTATATAAATGCTATTCGTGAAGGGATCAGTATAAGAGTAATATGATCCTGTACCACTAATTTTTGCGCTCCAAAGAGCATGTTGAGTTAACAACTATTTGATTTTTTTCTGAATTTGCTTCCAGTCTTGCTCAACCTCTTCTAGGTCACATTTCATTGTTATTCAGTCTGTGTATCATGTTATTTTCTTTTGAAAGTTTCTTAATTTCTGAAGTAATCCCTCAGATAATATTTCCATATGGGATGTATGAGTAGTGTATGTTTTATTTCATTGCATAACAGGAAATGGTTTTATTTTATTCCTGTACTTTACTGATTATTTCGCTGTGTACGGAATAATTTCCATCAGAATTTGATTCTGTCACCTTGCCTTTTAGAGTCTACTGTTGCTAATGGAAAGTCTGATACTGATTTGATTTTCATCCTTTGGCCTGTGGTCAGTTTTTCTTCCTCTCTTGGGAAGTTTTTAGACTTTTCTATGAGTTCTTTGGAATTCTGACATTGTACATCAGTTTGGATCCAGGGATGGGTTTTTTTCTTTTTCTGTTCATCCACCTGCTTAACTCTCCAAAGATTGTTTTAATATGAAGACTTCTAACTTTTTTCAACTCACAACAGTGTTGTAAAGTATGATTATTATTCTCAATTTACAAATAAGATTTAAAAGATAAACCAATCTGCTCTAGATCACTGCCTTATTTCTCCACTGTGTCAAACTTATAGTAACTTAAAATATACCTTAAGGTCATACTTGACATTACTTCTGGTGCAAAGGATAAAACACTTAGGTTTCAGATTTAGAAACTTGAATAGTTATTACCTTGAAATTTTGGTTTTCATGACAACAAATAATTAATAAATTGATAAGTTTATATTTGCAAATTCTATTTACTATTTTTAAAACCAGGAAATATTTGACTAGTTATATCCCTATGGGGCCCTTCCCTGATTATATCTCAAGAAAATCACTTCTTTTGTAGGGACTTCAGGTTAAGAAGTAAGTAGAAATAGTGGAAAAGGCAATGGCAGCCCACTCCAGTACTCTTGCCTGGAAAATCCTGTGGACGGAAAAGCCTGGTAGGCTGCAGCCCATGGGGCCGCGAAGAGTCGGACACAACTGAGCGACTTCACTTTCACTTTTCACTTTCATGCATTGGAGAAGGAAGCAGCAACCCACTCCAGTGTTCTTGCCTGGAGAATCCCAGGAACAGGGGAGCCTGGTGTGCTGCCGTCTTGGGGTCGCACAGAGTCAGACACGACTGAAGCTTCTTAGTAGCAGCAGCAGCAGCAGTAGAAATAGTAGAAATAGGATTTACTGGGGAAAGCAATAGTAGAATTTGTTTTCTACCATACTTATATATATATATATATATATATATATATATATATATGACATTATATATATATATGAAGATTTCTATAAAATGAGTTAGAAAAATAAAGTGATGGAGGCAGGACCATGCGCTCTCAGCATTTGACAGACACCAAGAATTTATGAGTCACAATGGTTTTCAGCCAGGGAGTTCCCCAAGGTCATGTTGCAAACCAGTGGTAGAATAAATAATAAGTATTTTTTAAAATATCAAATTCCTTTCCCATCATATCAACTGAAGACATTTCCTTACCTCACTTCTCCATAGGCAGTCAGCAGAGTTGCTGTGACGAACAGGGGAAGCAGCAAATCCCCTTTCGCCACACTGAGCTTTCTGAGCCATATGTGAAAGAAGCTAGAGTCTCTGGCTCCAACTGGCGGTCCACTCCCTGACTAGACACATGCAGAAAGGGGAGGGGTTGTGTCCTCGGCGTGAGAGGATCATAAATCCAAAGACCGCTGGTAGTTGTGCTGGTTTATTATGGGTGGAATTCTCTACTGGACGGAATAAAACGTGGTATCGTGACACACAACCAGGGTCTCAGAGCCTTGGTACCATTGAAGTTTAGGACCAGGTGACTCTGTTCTGTGGGAGGCTGTCTTGGCCTTTGTGGAATGTTTTGCAACACCCCCTGGCGTCTACTCACTAGATGCCAGTTGTGAGAATGACAAATATCTTTTAGATGTTGCCAAATATCACCCAGGTGGAGAAAACTGCCTCTGATTGAGGACCACTCATAAACAGAGATTCAAGGCAACATATTTTAGTAAATAACTCTGGAAAGTATATAAAAAGTTTTCCAAAATACATTCTACTTTTCACATGGAAGTCTTTGAAGGGTATGTGTTACAACTTAAACATTTCAGGCTCTGAAAAGAGGCAAAGACTCTTTATATAAATACAGTGAACCACTGGGACCATCAGATAGCAATACTGAAATACACAAAATAAAATTCTGCGTGTGGCAGGAGAAATAATTTTCTAAGCAGATTATCAGTCTCAGCCAGTGTTATTAATAACACAAACATGGTGGTTAATCTCTCTGTTCAAGCCTTTTTGCTACATAATGTCTAAACATGATTTGAAAAAAACATATTAGTACTTTGAAAATAGAACAACTATTTTGTAAAGATGATTCAGTCAGCAGGATGCTCTGACTGGCACTCCCTAAATTCTATTTTTGTTGAGAGGAGTGATTGCCTTAAAAAAGAGACACTGAACTTTAGAAAGTTTTACACCCCTTTTGCTGCCCATTTTTGCTTGGATAAATTTGCTAATGGTCGTAACTTATGCCCTGTATGATAATCTTGTGCCAAATGTTTGGAAAGTGAATGAAGGAATTACTCAGTCTAACCAGGAGGCTAAAATAGATAATCTCCAGAGAAGAATTTGAATTTTGGACTGTTCCCCAATAATACTGATATTTCTTACTTCTGTTTACTGTATTGACAATGGAATGTTGCCTACGATGCCTATAAAAAGAATTTTCTGTTATTTTGACATCGACCCAATCTATCTTTCTAGATGAGAGTGTGGGGGTGGTGAGGAAAAAATGACACCTTAAAAGTTTCTAGTGAAAGAAAGGGAATCTTTAAGTGAAAATGGCTATTTGTAAGTTCAAAGTATTATTCTACATTAAGCTTTCTAAGAGCACGAGGTCCTTACATATAATTAAGTGGATGCACATAAGAGGACACATATTGAACATACATAAACACATGTGTATGCCTGGGCTTCCCAGGTGGTGCTAGTTGTAAAAACCCACCTGCCAATGCAGAAAGCATAAGAGACACGGGTTCAGTCCCCGGTCAGAAAGATCCCCTGGAGGGGGGCTTGGCAACTCACTCCAGTATTCTTGCCTGGAGAATCCCAGGGACAGAAGAGCCTGGTGGGTTACAGTCCATCGAGTTGCAGAGCTGGAATGACTGCAGTGCCTGAGCACATGTGTATGTATGTATTTGATCACTTTCGCAATAACTAGCCCCGAGAAACCACCCTTACAGAGCACCATGGACGATGGACATTGTCTAGTTTGCGGGGTGAGGGGATTGTGAACAGAACTGCTTTATCTGTTAATTAACATTTCAGTAACACTTCCACAGTGCTATCTGCTAAGTCAGTGAATCAATCAATTCGTCCATTAGCCAGGCACCCTCAAAGGGCCTGTGGGTCTGCAGAAGGATAAGCCTCCTGAACTCTCTGAAGGAATATGTGTCCAAAGCTTATTTGGAAAAGAACCACACCAACCCAGGAATCAGGATTGAAAGTCTCTTCTTTGGTCAGCATTTATGAGTACTTAGAGGCTCTTATTAGAAGAGGGATAAGCAAAGAATGTGCATGTTCCCCAAGAGAGTGGAGAAGCACCGAAAGCATCTTTCTAATAGCAGGACAAAGAAGATGAGAAGCAAAGTTAGGAAAAGAGCTAGTGCAAAAAGAAAGGGCCAGGGGTGCCTGGCAGAAGAAGCCCATGGCTTTGATAAACTCGGAAGAGCCCATTTTCAGGCCTTTGCCCTGCCTAACCTGTTAGAAAGGGAAAGGGCTTCTGGCTCAGAAGACAGGAAATTCAAAAGGAAACATGAAATGAAGCAGCAGCAAAGGTCATATTTCTTCTTTCATAGCATAATAGCTTCAAATGAAGCTTTGTGAAGAAAATCTAGAAATGTTCCTAAAAATAAATAAATAACATTCCTGGAGACGTTACCACACCAAGGAAAGCAGACAAAGGAAAGAGAGGGCTTGATATTGGTCTTTCAAGCCCGAGCTATGTGAGAAGCCTTCAAGCTGTCTTCTTCAAGCCACAAGGGGAGAGCACCTTACTTCCCACCCAGGGAGGCGGGGGAGGTGGGAGGGGGATTCACCTTCATCGTTTAACCCTGCTCCCTCTTGTCCTTCACACCCACTCAGCACTGCTGCAGCGGAAGAGCAGGACCTTGACTGTCCCTGAAAACCCCAGCTAAAATGCATCTGCTTTACACACCTCTCACATTCTAGGTGTGAAATACTAACTATAAATATATAATGGATGCAAAGTGCTTTTTAAACTAGAATATGCTTTGCAAAGTGGAGTTATTAACATCAGGAATAACCTGCCTAAAAACTTGATAAATGAAAGTTTAAATCTGCCTCTCCTTGTTCATGGGCCACGCTTCTGGAAGACACCCAAAGACACAGCACATTTTCTGTGTGTTCATGTCTTTGGTGATTGTTTTTAGTCATGCAGGCATTAGGATATTCAACCATATAAGTGATTATTCATGTCTGTAAATAACTTAAAAAAGAAGTTTTAGGTCAGCAGAATTCTTGCTGGTCTTCCCATATTTCCCACCACTTCTATCCCATCTCAACCCATCCCTTTCTCCATACAACACGTTACGAGTAGATTCCATCTTCGACTGAAAAAAAGAACAATGCTCAGATTCCTTCTTGAAAAGACTTTGTGAAACAAACAAACATTTCAGGAAGAGTCATGTATAGCCTGTCATCTCCGTTTCTTTAATGTGTAATAAATCCTCCCAAAACTTAGGGGTTTAAAACAGCAATAATTTGTCAGCTGATGATGTTGACACAGCGACATGAACTGGGCTCACTGGTCTTATCTGGGCTCTTTTTCCTTTCGTCAGTGGGCAGGTGGTCAAGGGGCAGCTTGGTCTAGAATGGTCTACTCTTGCGTTGCTTATTGGTGAGTAGCTCACTGGGTCGAGTGTCTCCAAAAGATAGCCTGGGCTCACAGCAATTTCAGGATTCCCAGGGCTGCAACAGAGAAAGTCCTGACAGGCAAGTACTTTTCAAGCCTCTGCTTTGATCAAAGGGAGTTCTATAGCCAAGTTCAGATTCAAGAGGTTGGGAAACAAACTCTTCATGGGAGATGATGCCGAGTCATATTGCAGAAGTATGTGCACAAAGGAATGGGAAAGGTTTTTTTGGCCATTTTCTGCAATTTATTATATATGGCTACTGCATATTTTTTTTTAATGGAGGTTAGAAGGCACATTAGAAGTTCTTTCAGGCCAATCTCCCATCAAAAGATGGAATCAATAGCATATCCTATGTGGGTTTCCAATCATTGCTGTGATTATTATAAATCCCTTACTTCAAATGTGATTACATCCATGTAATGTCCATCTATTTGTCTCAGCTCTACTATGAGACCAGACCGCAGACCAAGCAAGGTCCTACTTTCCTATGATATCCCTTCTGATGTGGAAGGCTGCCTTGGCCAGCGGGCCTTCCCTTTTACAGGCTGCTCATCTCAGATCCTTCCACTGTTTTCCGCTGGGTGTGGCTGCTGTTGTTGTGTTGCACTCAGTTGCTCAGTCATGTCCGACTCTACGTGACCCCCCTGAACTCTAGCTCACCAGGCTCCTCTGTCCATGGGATTTCCCAGGCATGAATGCTGGAGTGGGGTGTTATTTCCTACTCCAGGATATCTTCCTGACCCAGGGATTGAAACCTGGGTCTCTTGCGTCTCCTGCATCGGCAGGTGGCTTCTACACCACTAACCTGGGCTGCAACACCTTAAGCATTCTACTGGCTCTCTTCCACCTTTGCTCCAACTCGATGCCAACCTACGCCCAAAGCAAAAGGCCAGGTGTGATGCACCGGCAAAAGGGGGCTATCCTTTTCCTCAACCCACATTCTTCACTTCCAGGAAGACTCGCATCACTCTGTCAACTCAGACTGTATGGGCAGCCGCCAGTCTCCCCAACCTGTACACAGATACTGTTGTGGAAAAAGATACAGGTCCTTATATTCTTGTCAAATTTCATTTTACGATATTGGACCCCCCCCCTTTTTTATTGCAGTCCTTTTGTTAGTTCAGTTCAGTCGCTCAGTCGTGTCCGACTCTTTGCGACCCCATGAATCGCAGCACGCCAGGCCTCCCTGTCCATCACAAACTCCCAGAGTTTACCCAAACTCATGTCCGTCGAGTCGGTGATGCCATCCAGGCATCTTATCCTCTGTCGTCCCCTTCTCCTCCTGCCTCCAAGTCCTTTTGAGATCTTTGCAAAATATTTGATGACACAGATGGAATCCAAGAATTCAGTCAATGTGATTTCTACATCTTAATTCAAGCACTGGGATAAGCTACTGAACAGAACAGGAAGGAGGACAGACTTCCAGGGTAGGCCACTAGAAACTGTCTCCCTTTCATGTGTCTCCCTCACTGCAGCGTGGTAGAGTGGGAACTTTGTCAAATTCATCACTAAAATCTAGTTACGTGGTATCTATCTCACTCTTCTCATCCACCAGACCAGTCACCTGGCCCCACAAGAAGTGAGGTTAGTGTGATTCCTGGAGAAAACAACTTTTCCCCAAATCTGCATAAGATATTCCTAATTACAATTGTTTCTGAGAGTGGTGTTAATTTTACCAGTTTATATTAAAAACCATGATACTTATCTGATTTCCTTGTACTTTTTCTGTGCTCCACAGTTTCTTGCCCAAATAACACTGACAACAGGTTCAGATGGCTCTTCAGTAAGCTCTCTCTCCATCCCCTGGAAAATATATTATTTCCCTAGGCTAACACCCATTTTTGCTCATTAGGCAACAATATGTGCCCTTTGCTTAGCTCAGATATTAAAATGCACATACAAATTCATTCCCCCATCCAAGTTGCATTTATTAAACACCTACTCTCTCTGAGGCAATGGAGCCATCATCCAGAGGGCCATTTGTGAATGAGCATGCCTAGAAACAAAGCCTCAATTGCATTTTATGCCGTGCGTTGGCATTTGGAATTCTATACACAGTGGAGATCTGATGACTAGCTTCAAGTAGGAAAGTGATATAATCAAATCTGTAGGTTAAATAGATCTCTCTAGGATCTCAATGGCAACCCACTCCAGTGCTCTTGCCTGGAAAATCCCATGGACGGAGGAGCCTGGTAGGCTGCAGTCCACGGGGTTGCACAGAGTCGGACACGACTGAAGCGACTTAGCAGCAGACTTAGCAGGATGAGTTTAGAGGATACTACAAGGGTGCAAACTAGGAGAGTCTTGTAGTAAATTGAGACATACAGTGAGGGCTGGATTAAAACAGTGGCAGTGGAGACCAAAATGAGACATGAATTCATTTAAGAATGGAAAGACTTTGGCAACTGGATGAATAAGAGTGAGAAGCAGGGTTCTAGGGTAACTTTCCTTAGTTTCTGGCTGAATTATTTGGATGGAGAGTTGGACATTTACTAAGAAAGGGAAGAGGTTATTGATTCTATGTTACTATTCCAGGACTACACATATTTTATTAAATTTGAATTATTTTGAGAACTAAATTTCCTATGTCTCTTTTTCTCCCATTGCTCAGCATCTCTTATGATTGTATAATCAGGTGAAAATATTCTAGACTATCCTAAAACTCCTGAGTTCTTTGCTTCTTCAGTATCTCATTTGGTTGATACAGCTTAACATTTTTCCTAGAAATTTTAAAGTATTTCTTTCACTTGACCATCTTCACCCCGGTTACCAAGAATTCACTTTCTCTTCAAGTTCCCACCACATTCACTTTACCAGCAAATTTCTCTAAATCTAAAGAAGATCTAGGTTATCTTCCTCCTAACTCCCTAGGACATGAAGTGATCAGCAGCCCATCTGGAATTTCTCAGAGGCTGTGCCTTTTGGCTGAATGAGATTTAGAGCTGCCTTGATGCTTAAAGTCCATCATTACTCACTTGTGTTTCTTGCTTTTAGGTCAGTTTTATGATTTATTTCAAAAGCACATTATCCATCCCCTACACCAGGCCCAGAAGCCTATGAGTTACAATTCTATCCCTTTTATACCTGAGGGAGACCCTGGATCAGACATGTAGAACTTTAGGCCTAGAAAGGACTGGAGATCCCACCTACTGCTCCCTTTATAGTTAAGCAAACCAAAGTTCTGGGAGATTATGTGATTTGTATAAGTCTGCACAACTGGTTAGTTAGGGGCATAGCCAGGGCTAGAACATATGTCTCCTGACGTTTAGCCAAAATATGTATTATGTTTTTCCCTTGGCACAAAGTCAGACACTAGGACTTAAGTAAAGAATTTAGGGTATTCTACATCCAGGATGGCAGGGGCCCAATAATACACTAAGAATATAACATAGAAGTATATGATTGTGCGATGCTGTGAAGATGTCCTTATATAGTAGTACATAGATTCTTGGGTACTGATGTAGTCAGCTACATTTTCCAGCCGAAGGGGCCCACAACTCTGTGACCCAACAACTTTCATACTCCTCAGGGGTTGCACTGACCGCTGGAGAGAATTCTGTGAAATCCCAGGGCAGAATTGAGGGCTGGGTCCACTCACCACGTCATTGATCATGTATGTTTCCCTTGGCACTGCTTTATCTGGTTCAGTAGTAAACCAAAAGAAAGTGACATTTAACCGAGCCCCAATTTTTATTCTTGTTCATATCTAAACCTGAACGAGTACTCTGTGGTCAGGTCTGTTTCAAGGGAGTTCCAAAAAGTCCCCATGTTCAAGTGCTCCCTGGAGGCAGGGTACCAACCATATCTAGCAAAAAGGACAAAAAAAAAAAAAAAAGTAAAATAAAGAAAAATATCTCCAACAAAGAGAGGGGTCACGCAGAGCCTGTGCCTGGCAAGGCTCAGTGTAGAAGCCACTGAGGCTACAGCAGGTGGGGGTGACCCAAAAGATGATCCATGTGCCACGCGGTAGCCTGCCCTTTGTTGCACTATGGGTGTGGATGTGTGCACGCTTGCTCAGTCGTGTCTGACTCTTTGGGACCCCATGGACTGTAGCCTGCCAGGCTCCTCTGTCCGTGGAATTTTCCAGGCAGGAATACTGGAGTGGGTTGCCGTTTCCTGCTCCACTATGAGTATTCCCAAATGAGTTCTCACACCCAACTAGCCTCAAGGGTGGCTCCCAACCACTGTTCTGGAGGAGAAAGAGCCCCATCTAGAAGCTATAAGCCCACCTGTAACTGACTCTGAGGGGAGAGCTATGAGTTGGCCATGCCACTGGAGAGCTTGGTCCCTAGAAGGCCAGGAAATAACGTGAGGATCCAGCGCCAGATGGCAAGGCCAAGGGTCATACAGATTGCCCTCTGTGGGCACTCCTTCCCTGGGGGACTTTGGGGTCTTCTTGCTAAACCAGGAAACACTCTGGCATTTCCATATGCCCTCTGCGAAGCAGAGTCGTGTTTGACTCTTTGCAACCCCTTGGACTGTAGCCACCCCGGCTCCTGTGTCCACGAAATTTTCCAGGCAAGAATACCAGAGTGGGTTGCCACTCCCTTCGCCAGGGGATCTTCCCAACCTAGGGATCGAACCCAGGTCTCTTTCATTGCAGGCAGATTCTTTACCATCTGAGCCACCAAGGAAGCCCCGTTGATAAAAGGTTGCAGTACAATATTGGTCCTTTTTAAGGTGAGTACCTCATTTTTTAATGTTGAAGAGAGGTAAATGTTTATGTTACTCATCCTTCTTCTTCACTGTAGCATTTTAGTTCCTTTAAAAGACAAGATATGACAATACCATACACACTGTAAGTTTATCCCTTTAAGTTTGTTTTCATCTCTAAGGAGATATTGATCACCTCCGATTTACCAGTAGGCTGCCCCAGGGTATGTCCATGTCATCTGAAGCTGTAAAAGTACTGTATTCTTTCATTTTTGCTCGATAGAGCTGGTCCTGCTAGTCAAGTTCTTTGAGGCTAACAGGACAATGCACTCTCCTGCAAAGAGTAATTGTAACTGTAAAGCGAAAATTGGTTTAGCACACCCATGGAAACAAGAAGTAGAAGGATAATTTTCCATCCCTTGTCACCGTGGGTTTCCGTTCTTCTCATCCTGGGGTCTGCAGTATATTTTAGATTCTTCCAAGAGAATATCTCAGGGTTGCTAGGGAAATAAACTTGAGCTCAAGTAGCCGGACCTTTCTTTGTTCACCTTGCATTTGAGCTTTCCCCAGAGCTAATCAGATCAGATGATCTCCATGTCAAATACTTCCAGAGACTTCCCTGGTGGCTCATGGTTAAGACTCTGCTTCCAACATAGGGGATGTGAGTTTGATCCTTGGTCAGGGAAGTAAGATCCCACGTGCCATGCGGCATGAACAAAAGATAAAAGCAAACAAACAGAAACTGCTATTGGCTAGTTGATGCCAACCACCTACCTATAAAGTGGCAGATCTCTCTCAAGATTAGTGACTTTGGCAGGATACCAGTTCTCATCCAAGTCTAATCAGCTTATCCAGAGAACACACGTAACTGATTTTATTTCCCAGGCCAAGGATTCTGTGTTAAGTCAGAACCACTGAGACAGGACAAAGGATTTAGGGCCATTTGTTTTTTTCTCTTCTTTTCTTAGGTGAACCATTTTGAATGGTTCTTCAGTGAACGATCGTTTATTGAATTCGTTACAATATTGCTTCTGTTTTATATTTCAGTTTTTTGGCCACAAAGATTGTGGGATGTGAGCCCCTAACTAAGGATCAAACCCAAGCCTCTGAGTTGGAAAGCAAAGTCCTAACCACTGGACTGCCAGGGAGGTCCCTAGGGCACTTTGTTCCTTGAAGAGGGTTGTGTCGTGCAGGCACAGCCGACTTCACAAGTTCTTCCACTGTGCGTCCACGCTCCCCGCGTCCCACGTGACCACCCACGTCACTCAAGTCTGGCTGCTACTTACCATCCCCTAAGCCTAGACTACAGAAGGGATTTCTATGATTGCAAAGTTTGCTCTTGCTATACATTTTGAAAAGAAGGTCATCAAAGGATCTACCGGTTAGAGGGCCCCTCTGAAGTCCAGCAGAGACCGTTTCAAACGGCCTTGTGATATACCAGATGAAAGAGCGGACAGAAGTGCAAATTATTGGCATTAAATGGGAAAGAAGGACATCAGAAGGCCAACTGTAGTTTGGGGAGAAATTAAAACCAAGAACAAAGGAAAGGGAGTTAAATTCAGGTCTGTTCCTTAAAAGGATGGGATCTGATTTTGATCTTGAGAAAAAAAAAGTTTTCGAGGAAAAGCTGTCTCCAACACGATCCATAATAATAATGTTCTATAATGTCTTTCATCTACTGAGTGATTTGGAGGGAAGAGGGAGTTGATGGTAATGAAGCAATCATTAGACTTAATATTTAAAAATAACAAGCTTGTTTATATAAAACAATGGCAGCTCCACAAACCTGTCACAAATATCTAGGTCAGTGCAAAGAGCAAGAAATATAATTTGCAGAAATATAACAAAACAGCAGAAACAAATCTATCATTATTATTCTAATATTACTCTTTTGCTTGTTATCTTTCTTGTAATGATATATGTTTCATTGCAGGTAGAAAATATAAGTTGTGTAGGGATCAGGAGTAGTGCTGTCATAATGGAATTCTTTCAAGAATTACTCTGTGAATCTCCCTGCTTTCCTCCTCTTTTCAGCCTCTCTGGGAAATTTCAGGAGTAACCTGGCAGCCAGATTGACAGTTACACACAGTGGAGAGACAGTTCAGGCTGCAAACTGGGTTTGCAAGGACATTATAGTCAATGTCGTTACTAACAAAACTTGAAACCATTTCCCAAAAAGCTTCTATGTCTTGGGACAGGCTGTTTGGGAGACTCTTGATGTGTAGGTTTGATGCCTGCTACCTAGGAGAGTGACATCTTCATCTCTAAGTAGGTTCAGCTCTGCTCAGAAGAAACTAACTGAGAAGGGAGCATTGGATTGAGAGCCAAAGGCCCTAAGTGGAGCCCAGTTTTACTTGATCAATTATGTGTCTCTGGAGAATTCACTCAACTTTCATGAGCCTCAGCTTCTTCCCCCCCCCACACACACAAAAAAAAAAAAAAAAAAAAACAAGGATAGGTTAGGTGACTTTTGTGGTCTTTACTAGTTTCGTATTTTTATAGCCAAGTATTGGGCTGACCTTTTCATACTGCTCATGGGGTTTTCACGGTAAGAATACCAAGGTGGCTTGCCATTCCCTCCTCCAGATGGCAGTGGATGAGATGATTAGATAGCATCACCACCTCAATGGACATGAATTTGAGCAAACTCCAGGAGATAGTGAAGGACAGGGGAGCCTGGCACGCTGCAGTTCATGGAAGTCACAAAGAGTCAGCCACGACTTAGTGACTGAACAAAAACAATTGCAACATTTTGTTTGGGTTTTTCTGCATAACACCCTAACATACTAGGTGGGTGCATGCGTGCCAAGTCACTTCAGTTGTGTCCAACTCTTTGTGACTCTGTGGACTGTTGCCCACCAGGCTCCTCTGTCCATGGGATTCTCCAGACAAGAATACTGGATTTTGTTGCTGTGACCTCCTCCAGGGTATCTTCTCAACCCAGGGATCAAACCTGCATCTCTTATGTTTCCGACATCGGCAGCCAGGTTCTTTACCACTACACCACCAAAAACCCAAACAAACTCTCTGGCCAAGCCAATATTTTTCCAATACCCACGTGAACCCTTTCAAGTCTAAAGTCCAAAATGCAGTTTTCCTTGAGTATTTCTAAAGGGAAAAGTTCACTGGCTGCCTGGTTTTCCAGCGGACTTATTTCTCGGTCACTGATCATTGCTGTACTTGTAAGTTTCCTGCAGATCTGGTGTAAGGGCCAGTGAGTGATAACCCTGTGTTCTCTGCTACAGTCCCACAGGTGCTGAAGAAGAGGCTGATAACCAACCTGGGAAGCTTAACCAAGCCAAGCTCTTCCTGCCAGGCATCTTAGCATGTGAGGATCAGAATGCCTGGGTCCATCGCACATGGCAAATTTAATGTTTCACGTTACCCTCCTTGCCAAGGAGGGTAAGGCTAAACATTAAAGGAAATAATAATCTGAAAAAGATAAGCACACCTTAGTTATGCAAACTCTCCTTGTTTCCAGCTTAAAAAACAACAACAACACACGATCCTCGTAGAACCAAATCAAAATGACAGCTTCTCTCAGGCCAGCACTGTGAAAGATGAAAGGCACTTTAGATGTTACTCAGTGCAATGCTTATACTTTGGAGATGAGGAAATGGAGGCTCAGATAGGATAAAATGTTGTGGCCAAGAGCCTGCAGCTGATTGGAAGCATGCCAAGAGCCGATTTCAGATTCTCTGAGTCCCAGGCTCTGGGGTTCTCTGTCCCCATCTGCGTGTCACTCACCCCAGATTGCACCATTTGCCTGTAAGCTGTACATATTCCCAGGTGACCTTAGTTCCTCCCCCTGTCTGTCCTGGTTCCTCACTTCTGGAGAGGAAGAAGGATTTCCTTCCTCATCCTCACGTTCACTACCACATCTTCAGGGTAGTCAGCCCTCACCCTGTGGGTGCTTCCCTCACTGGAGGACCTCTGTTCCTGCTCTCTGGAAATCCCATTTCTTTCACTGTCTTTTTTTTTCTTCTTTTTAACCCCACCCTGTGGCTTAACAGCATCCCTGCTTTCAACCCAATGCATCCACGTTCAACATAAAGCACAAGCTCTGAAGAGCCAGTTAGGGAGTTGTTTCCTCACCATACGTTATTTTCTGTGTTTTCAGGGATCTCCAGATTCGGATGCCAGCCCGGTGGAACAAATGTCAGAGCCATCAGTGGAGGCCTGAAGGTCAGAGACAGTCCCCTGGGCCGAGGTGGTGAAGCCTTTGGTCTCGCTGGGGCCTGGCCCCACCCTGTAAATGTCTCCCTGCTCTGGAGAGGGCAGAGGTGGGCGTGGGAGACCAGCCCACAGCCTGAGCTGCAGCACCAGCCTCCTCCCCTGACAGTCCACCCACAAGAGGAAAATGAAGGCTGTTCCACCTTTCTTTTCCATGCACAAAGGGCAGAGATTTTAATTAAAATGAGTTCTCGAAAGTCACCCTCATTTTCTGAGAGAGAGGAAATGTGGCCCTGTTTTTTCTTTCTTTTAGAAAGATGAAGCAGCAAGCACTTGGCACATACATTAGAGAAGAAGAAGTCAACAGACCACAACACGAAGAAGATAAATGGATGATATGTATCGATTCCAACAGAACAAAGGCTGTTTCAATCCCCGCCCCCAAAACACACTTTCAGGAGTTTCTAACAAATCAGTATGCAGACGTTTTTTAATACCTATTGAATGGCACTGCGCTAGTAGTTTTTGTGCTAACTGAATTTCCTAATTGAGGTGGATTTATGAGTAGGAAAAACAAAAAAAGTGGTGCTGTCTAAGCAAGAGAAAGCAAGCAGTCATGTATTCCATGCATGCTCTGACACAGTGTTTCCGAAGGCCAGGTCACCCACCTGTTGGCTATTTTAGGAAGGGGGATTCTGGCGGCAGCTGGGGCTCTGCCATAAATAACTTGCACCCCGATGTTCTAGCACTGAGCCCTGCTTGTCACATCTTTCTAAGAGACCTGGATTTTGGAGATGCCTCAGGTGACCACTCCCTCTGGAGCCCCAGAGAATGACAGAGGCTGCCGAGTGGTCTCCATCACTTTCTTCCCATCAGCCCTTGCCCCTTGCAAGCTGGCTCTTGGCTTCCGAGGACTTTGTGCTGTTGGAAGGCCGGCAGAACAGCAGCTGCCTGAGAATAATCACTGTGACCGTTGAGGCTATTGGTGACCATCGAGTTTTATAGCACCTCCATTAAATGATTAAACACATCCACATTTCAAAAATCTTCCGACAGCTCCTCATGGCCATTCATTTTAACCTCAAAAATCCTAATCCCAACATCTGAAGCTCCACCGAATTTCCCAGCCTGCCCCTGGGTCATGCTCTCTGCCTCCCGCAGCTGCATTGGCTCTTGCTGATGGTATCAGTATCTGACTCTTGGTCCACCGACCAATGGCTTTCCTACTACTCAGGTGAGCTCAGCAACACCTTCCTTCCCCAAAGGCCTCCCTGTCTTGCATACTTAACCTGGAGGGGCTTTACACACCCATATGTTAGGTGTGTGTATGTGTGTGTGTGTTTTCTATGCCATGGCCATTTGTAGGTAGGCTCACCTGCCCAGAGCTAAAGAAAATTCATCATTCAAAACCATGACATGAATGAATGGGCCCTGTCATTCAAACAGCAACACAAAGAAACACCCATACCCAAGTGAGAGCTTCAGTTGCTGCCCTAAGGGTTCTTTCAAAAGTCAGCAAAGTGAGGTTTTTTCAGAAGAAGGCTCAAGTATTTTTTATTTATCTCTTTTTTTAAATATAATCAACATATTACATTAGTTTCAGGCACCTAACATAGTGATTTGATATTTATATGTATTCAAAACTGAGGAGGGAAATGTATTCTAGAACAATCACCACAAGTCCAATGAGCATCCACCTCTATACACAGTTGCGAATCTTTTTCTTGTGATGAGAACTTTGACGATCCACTATCTTAGCAACTTTCAAATATACAGTAGAGTAGTAATAACCGAGCGACCATGCTGTACATTGCATCCCCGCGAATAACTTACATTATAACTGGAAGACTGCACCTTTGATCACAGTCAACCATTTGTCCATCCCAATGCACACCCCTCTGCCTCTGTCAAGCACCCGTCTATCCTCCGTATCTGAGTTCATGTTTTTGTTTGCGTGATTTATTTTTTTTTAGACTCCACATATAAGTGAGATCACACAGTATTTGTCTCTTTCAGACTGATTTATTTCACTTAGTGTAATGCCCTCTATGTTGTTCACTCTCAGAGCTGGGAAATTTTGTTGCTAGAACCTTTTTCAGAAAAAAAAAAAAAAGTGTGTCAGTGTAGAACAATTTGGAGGCTTTGATTGGCATTGCTTTTCTTTCTTTCTTTCTTTTTTTTTTTTTTTTGGCAATGCTTTTCCCAACATGGACATCTGCAGATAAGAAAACCAAACCACCAAGAGAATGCTGTTATATATAAGCTCAGGCACCACTTACACCCTACTTCCATGAATAAGATTTCATCACCAGATACCAAATCTTCAGTAAGATTCATATCATCTTTAAATTACCTGTAAATCTGGTACAGAGTCTTGTCTTTTAAGAAGGTACTTCATAAATGTTTATCGAAGCGGTCATGGAGGATTTAGCTCACAGGAAATTTAAGTGGTTATCAACAAGCATAGCAGACCTGAGTGGGAACCCATACTTGCTATTTGATTTCCCAATAGGAAAAACAAATTCAACCTCACCTTGGCTTTCTTCTTCCATAGATTTCAAGAAGATCTTAATGGGTTTGGAGTTTCAGGGTCAGCCTGTTTTTAAATTGTTTTTCTTTTACACTAAGCAGACATTTACAGCTTTAAGAGATACGAAGCATATTCATACAACCATCCTACTTGAATTTATAAGAAGAGAGCTACAATCATGGAAGGGTTTTTCCTATTAACAAAGTGCAGGGGAGAATTTTCTGATAATCGTCTGGTTAACCGAGAATCGGAAACAGAGTAACTGTGCCATTGACTCTTGACATCGTAGAAACGTGCATACTTCTGAACTGAGATCCTACATCCTTTCTTTCGAGGAGTAACAACTGCTTCCCAAAACTGGCTTTAAGAAGTATTTAACAGTGACAGCCATTACTTTTAGGCAGAATTTTTGGTGTTGTTTGGCTTTCATTTAGTTCAAATTAAGTGTATCTGTTCTCCCTTCAAATAGAAGGAGAAATGGTGGAAGTAGTGACAGGTTTCCTCTTCTTGGGCTCCAAAATCACTGTGGATGGTGACTGCAGCCATGAAATCAGAAGACTGTTGCTTCTTGGCAGGAAAATAATGACAAACTTAGACAGTGTGCTGTGGTCTTCCCAGCGACATTAGTCTTGCATATAGTCAGGGCTGTGGCCTTCCCAGTGGTCACATATGGCCGTAAGAGCTAGACCATAAGGAAGGCAGAATGCCAAAGAATTGATGCCTTTGAACTGTGGTGCTGGAGAAGGCTTGTGAAAGTCCCTTGGATGGCAAGGAGAAAAAATCAGTCAATCTTAAGGGAGATTAACCCTGAATATTCACTGGAAGGACTGATGCCAAAGCTAAAGCTCCAGCATTTTGGTCATCTGATGTGAACAGATGACTCAGAAAAGTTTCTGATGCTGGGAATGATTGAGGGCAGAAAGAGAAGAGGGCTTTGGAGGATGAGATGACTGGGCAGCACCACCAATGCAATGAACATGAACTTGGGGAAACTCTGGGAGGCGATGAGGGACAGGGAGGCCTGGCATGCTGCAGTCCAGGGTGTTGCAAAGAGCTGGACATGACTGGGCGACTGAACAACAGCAACGAATTCCTTGAGCAGGGGCTTCTCAGGTGGCGCTAGTGGTTAAGAAGCCACCTGCCAATGCGGGAGACATAAGAGACACAGGTTTGATTCCTGGGTAGGGAGGATCCCCTGGAGGAGGGCATGGCAACCCACTCCAGTGTTCTTGCCTGGAGAATCCCATGGACAGAGGAGGTTGGTGAGCTACAGTCCATAGGATCGCATAGTCAGGCATGACTAAAATGACTCAGCACGCATGCACACACTTCTTGAGTGGAAGATGAAAATCTATGGATGAGTAAGAGTGATTAGTGCCAGTTTAGTTTGAGCATTTATGAGGCAATCAGCTAAGAATCCCATGAAAATTTATGTCGTTAAACTAGGAGTATCATATCCCCTGTTTTTGTTTTCCCAATGACTCTTCCAGACACAGACACTTATGTTAATGGGCTTCTTAATACACGCCACTTGTAGAACAGGCCGGTTCCCACGGAGTGTTGGGTTTTCAGCAATGAAAGGAGGTAGAATGCGAACTGCCAGTGTGCACCAATCTAACAGTTCTGAATAGCTGCAAGGAGAGTAGTACAGTACAGATCCTCCAAGTACTGAGGTGGCACTGGTGACGTCTCATGCCACCTGCAGAGACCTCCAGGGGATTTTCCCCTTCGTGGCAGCTACCCATGAGCCTCCGAGAGTAAAGGTCCTTGTGCTTCTGTGTACCTGGACAGCAGAGATCACCAGCAGCACCAGAGCAAGAGGGACTCAACACAGTCTAATGAAAACGTCAGTTTACAGAAATATCCAAATCACCAGCTCCCACTCCTGCACCACCAACTCAACTTATCTGCGCAAGGACAGTGTAGTCTCGTCCAGGACTGTGCTTCAGCACTCAGTCCAGTGTCTGCCCAGAGAGGCTTTCAGTAAACAGATTTCAACTGGATGACTTGCACGAGCTCTTGGGGTAGGAGTAAAGAAACTGCGGTATCTTATTTCCACAACTGCTAAAGTTCACAGCTGTCAGGCCCTTAAGCTCCAAGGTCAGCCCTGGAAGGGCAGCTGGTGGGGGCCCGCAGCCTTCACCCTGGCTTATACTTAATCTTTGGCCATTCCCCTTAAGCCCATCCCTGATTGGAGCGCCTTCTAAAATCTTCCACAGAATCCAGGGTGCTTAGAACTGCCCACTGCTTTCTGCTGAAGCTAGCGTTCCTTGGCTAACGCTGCTGTGATTGGCTTGGATTGATGTCTATGCCTAATGTGATAACATGGTTAAACGTCGGCTCACGATTGCTTTTCATCTTCACATTTTTCAGTAGCCTCTTGGGAGCTCACCATTTTACGACTTTGTAAAAGCCAGCTGATTTTCCTCTTTTCCTAGTGGTGAATAGGGGAAACTTTCTCATTCACATCACTCCGACCAGAGCTGTGTTGGTCAGTCACTCAGTCTTGTCCAACTCTTTGAGACCCCAGGGACTCAGACAGCACATCAGGCTTCCCTGTAAATACTCCTTTTGAGTTGCGTATTAAACATATTTGTGTGGATCCAGAAAAAAAATTTTTTTAAGTTAAAATATGTCTTTAATATTACATAAAAGTATATATGAGGAATTTATATAAGAAACACTTGAATGTTACCAAATGATCTTTCTATATCTCTTGAGATGATTGTATAATTTTTCTTGCTTATTGTATAAATATAGTTAGTTATATTGATTGAATTTTAAACATTAAGTCAAACTTGCATAATCAAAACAAAAAAAATACTATGAAGCATCTGGTTAAGCATCTGGTTAAGTCAGAGAACTATTCAGTATGTCTGTACACACTAGAATAGTTGGTGAGCTTTGGCCAATCAGTTTGCGTCTCAGCAACTGTTCCTTGCAAAGGTACACGTGTTTGTGCTTCAGTCATTCAGTCGTGTCCGACTCTGTGCAACCCCATGGACTGTGGCCCGCCAGGCTCCTCTGTCCATAGGGTTCTCCAGGGAAGATTATTGGAGTGGGATGCCATGCTCTCCTCCAGGGGATCTTCCCGACCCAGAACCTGAACCCGTGTCTCTCACGTCTCCTGCATCAGCAGGCAGGTTCTTTACCACCGACACCATTTGGTGACTGCAGAGGTGACTAACCATTTAAGCACTCTTTTGGTCCATGTACTAAAACTATCCTCTCGCCACCTGAGAGCTCTGCCTTGAAGAGAAGCCGCTGTTCTGCGTCCCCGTCCATCGGGGCTCTATGAAGACAGAACACTTCTGACTTGATTAGTGGGAACACAGCTCGATGTTCAAGAAATACCTGTGGAATCAGTTAATGAACACTGGAGGTGCTCAAGATGCCGGACAAATCTTGCCTTATTGCACACAGAGTGTGTTCTACTCAACTAAGTTTGTTATGGATACTTCGGGAAGGAAAATAATGTCAGCTCCAAAAAATTTTTTTCCTTCAGAATAAGGAGAAACAATTTTTTTTTTGTAGTGTAAACAGGCAAATACAAACATCAAACACAATTAAACAAAAGTTAATAGTTTCTAATTGAGTTCAATCAAATTGTTTCTCACTTTAAAAATTGGAAAACACTTCTTTCTCAGTTGGCAGACACTTTCAACACTTCAGAAGAAGGGACTGCATTGACAGAACCTGGGAGAAACACACATGGAAATGAAATAAGCGAACACCGTGACATCAAACTGACTTAGAGCCTGTTCTTCCGCACGCTGGGCTGATTTACTCTTCTACTGGCCGAGAGTGTGCGTTCAGCAAATATCAGAGCTGCTCGTGTCGCAGGCTTCATTTTCCCCCACGCTGACCTTGGATTAACCCTTCACCTTTCACTCCACGGCTAATTAAATCCAGTGACATTTCATTGAGACACTCTCTGCTGAAATATTTAGTGAGGGTCTTAAATTCCTTTATACTTGTCCCAGCCCCTATGCCTACCTCCCCATCATACATCTGCTTCAGGGTCACAATATTTTGTCAAAAAAAAAAAAAAAAACCTGTGGAACTACCATGGTAACCTCATAAACCTGTCCCTCACCCAACTCTTCAAGGAGTTTATAAGAATCCAGCTGTAAAAGCTGGCCAGCGGCTCTGTGAGCTGGTTGTTTTATGTGTGGTAGTTAACCTTTTCTCCCCCTTTCTTTCTTCACCGCTCCCACTCCAAAACCACTCGTTTAAAAATATTTACAAAGTAATTTAACATTTATTTAGCCATCAAAGAGGAAATTGAAGTTGAGCTCAAGTGGACTTTTCATACTACCATACTGCTTTCTAAGGTTGAAACTGTCACTTTCCCGCCCCCCCCCCCACCCTTTTTACCATCTAGGTAAACTCAGCTGAAATCAAGAGGTCCTTTTTCATCCTGCTCTCATTTCCTCTTCACTTCCCCGGGTTCCTTTAGAATTCAGCGAGAGCCCCATATATAGGAAAAACTCAGAGGCGTTGATGGGAAAGGGAGCAGGCCTGGGAAGAACAAATCATCCTAGCACACTTAATCTCCATTTTACTGAAACCCACTTAACTCCACTTGAAATGGGGTGAAGTCATTCCTTTTATTTTTTTCTTCAAAGTTAAGTTACCTAACCAGCGGTCCCCAACTTTTTGGCACCACGGACCAGTTTTGTGGAAGATAATTTTTTCCATGGACCAAGGAGATGGGGGGGGGGGATGGTTTCGGGATGATTCAAGCATATTACATGCATTGTGCACTTTATTTATATTTTGATTTCATCATCTTCACTTTAGATTATCAGGCATTAGATCCCAGAGGTTGAGGACCCCTAACCTAAGGTATCTGTTTCTCCATTATTTCTAATGTGCCCCTGCCCCTGCCCCCACTGGTTTGGGCACTCATGGGGAAATCCCATCCATCCTCAAGTTTTAGATAAGGTTGAATGAGGTTACGTCCCTCACAGTGCACAGAATTGACACATGGAACTCTACATTTTCCAGAGAAAGGAAGATTTTTAAGTGTGTATGTGTTCTTAAATACAATCAAACTTGTTAGGCAAAGAGAGAAACCCCCCAATCCAAGAAACAGTCACTCAAAGTTTGCTGGAACTATCTTGTGTCAGAGTCTTTGAAAGAATATACATATATAAATATAGGAATGGTAATTATATGACATTTGACAAGTTAGATGCCTTTGAGCAAAATTCAGTTGGAGGTTTTGATCAAATTATCACTTAGGCTAATTCAGCTCAGAACAAACACGGACTGTGTGTAATTAAATAGTTCCTGGTGAAAGAAGCTTGGATGGTTGGAACTGCATATTTAAGTCGAAAGTAGAGTTAGGCTGCCTTTGGGTGAACATACAGAGGGTCTGCGCAGAGGGTGGACAGCTAAGATGTGTGTGTGTTAGTAGATTGAACAGATAACCCAATGTAGATGGTTCTGAGAAGAAGGAAATGGCAACCCACTCCAGTGTTCTTGCCTGGAGAATCCCAGGGATGGGGGAGCCTGGTGGGCTGCCGTCTATGGGGTCGCACAGAGTTGGACACGACTGAAGCGACTTAGCAGCAGCAGCAGCAGCAGCAGATGGTTCTGAGTAGAATGAACAGTCACACATCACTAGTGAGGTCCATGAGCTTGTCTTGGGACCTTCCCATCTTATCATCTCTTGCTTTCTCTCTCCCTTAGAAGCACAACACTCAATACCTAATATAGATGCTCAATGTATGCGTTCTTTGCCAATGACTTGATTTTGCCTCTTTCATTTATAGTTAATAATAATTAGTAACATATTATCTCAAGAACTGTGTAACTGCATCTAAAATCTGGAGAGCTGTAGTATCTTGAAACTGGTCACTATATCTAGCACAGTAACAACTCAGCTCAGACTAAAAAAAATTCCCCTCTTTCACACTGGGGGTGTGTGGTAATAACATCAGAGTCCTTAACTATACAATGACAGAGTCACAGAATGCTCGCACCGGAGATGGTTATCAGTCAACATTTTAAAAGTTTTTTCATGCACTCTGCAACTTGGAATTCCCCATTCTCCCACCACCTTGATGTCAAGAGGAGTTACACTTGTGGGTCAGCTCTGTAAAGGGCCACACAAGTAAATCTGAGATTACCCTGGAAATTCCCTCCCATGGGTGTGGTGGTGCAGTGGAATGACGGGTGATTTTAGGGGGTAAACGTCTTTCAATATAACAAACATTTTAAACAGGACCAAAAAATAGCACTAAAAAATAAAAAAAAGCAAAAATAGCATTAACACTGGCTTTTCTTAAGGCTTCTTATATTTCAAGCAGGTCAACACTTCTCATTTATTGATTTAAAAAATGAAGAGTTTCCTGTGTATTAGTGGGATCCCATGTGGGGGCTTGAGCTCGTGAAGAAAGAGAGGACAGAGTGAGAAAGGAAGAAATTAAGGTCCAGGAACTGCAACATTTAATTGTTGGAGCATGAAAGATAAAGTTGAAAATGGTCTCTCAGAAGCACTTAGAAGAGTAGGAGAAAATTTAGGAGCACATGGGGGGGTCTAGAAACCTAGAGAAGAAACAGTTTCAGAAAGGTTAGAGTGGACAATACTCCTAAATTCTATGTAATGTCAAATAAAATAAGAAAAAGAAAAAAATTATTTCGTATATTATGAACTGAGTTCCAACCCCCAAAAAAGGCAATGCCAAAGAATGTTCAAACTACAGCACAATTGTACTCATCTCACACGCTAGTAAAGTAATGCTCAAAATTCTCCAAGCCAGGCTTCAGCAATACATGAACCATGAATTTCCAGATGTTCCAGCTGGTTTTAGAAAAGACAGAGGACTAGAGATCAAATTGCCAACATCTGCTGGATCATCAAAAAAGCAAGCGAGTTCCAGAAAAACATCTATTCTGCTTTATTGACTATGCAAAAGCCTTTGACTGTGTGGATCATAATAAACTGTGGAAAATTCTGAAAGAGATGGGAATACCAGACCAACTGATCTGCCTCTTGAGAAGCCTGTATGCAGGTCAGGAAACAACAGTTAGAACTGGACATGGAACAATAGACTGGTTCCAAAGAGGGAAAGGAGTACATCAAGGCTGTATATTATCACCCTGGTTATTTAACTTCTATGCAGAGTACATCATGAGAAACGCTAGGCTGGATGAAGCACAAGCTGGAATCAAGATTGCCAGGGGAAATATCAACAACCTCAGACATGCAGATGACACCACCCTTATGGCAGAAAGGGAAGAGGAACTAAAAAGCCTCTTGATGAAAGTGAAAGAGGAGAGTGAAAAAGTTGGCTTAAAGCTCAACATTCAGAAAACAAAGATCATGGCATCTGGTCCCATCACTTCATTGGAAATAGTTGGGGAAACAGTGGAAACAGTGTCAGACTTTATTTTTTGGGGCTTCAAAATCACTGCAGATGGTGATTGCAGCCATGAAATTAAAAGATGCTTACTCCTTGGAAGAAAAGTTATGACCAACCTAGATAGCATATTCAAAAGCAGAGTCATTACTTTGCCAACTAAGGTCCGTCTAGTCAAGGCTATGGTTTTCCCAGTAGTCATGTATGGATGTGAGAGTTGGACTGTGAAGAAGGCCGAGCGCCGAAGAAATGATGCTTTTGAATTGTGGTGTTGGAGAAGACTCTTGAGAGTCCCTTGGACTGCAAGGAGATCCAACCAGTCCATCCTAAAGGACATCAGTCCTGGGTGTTCATTGGAAGGACTGATGTAGAAGCTGAAACTCCAATACTTTGGCCACCTGATGCGAAGAGCTGACTCGTTTGAAAAGACCTTGATGCTGGGAAAGATTGAGGGCAGGAGGAGAAGGGGACGACAGAGGATGAGATGGTTGGATGGCATCACTGACTCAATGGACATGGGTTTGGGTGAACTCCGGGAACTGGCGATGGACAAGGAGGCCTGGCGTGCTGCGGTTCTTGGGGTCACAAAGAGTCGGACACAGCTGAGGGAGTGAACTGAACTGAACTGAACTGGACTGGGTTCTACCTTTCCAAATTCAAATGTTGAAGCACTACTGCCCCATTAATAGTTTTTTGAGACAGGACCTTTAAAGAGGTAATTAATGTTAAATGAGGTATTGAGGTTGGGACCTCATTCAATACGCCTGATGTCCTTATAAGAAGAAAAGGAGAGTCCAGAGACGCGTGTACACAGAGGAAAATCTGTGTGGGGACACGGGGAGAAGGTGACCATCTGCAAGTCAAGGAGAGAGGCCTTGTGAGCAAACAAAACTGCTGGCACCTTGATCTTGGACTTCCATCCTCCAAAACTGTAAGAAAACAAATTCTGTTGTTTAAACTGCTTAGCTGTTTCATTACGGCAGTCCTAGCCAACTAATACAAGCAACAAGGGTCTTAGATTACCGATGATAAAGTTGTTACGGAAAGAGATGGAGATGAAAAAATAGATTGGAGCATGTTGAGAAATAAGTGGGAGATGAGTAAAGAGAGACAGGGAGCAAAGTTAACCCTCTTAAGACATTTGAATGTGAAGGAGGAAACCAGAGACAGGATGATCAACTGCAGAAATGTGGGGTTTCAGGATTATTAGGATTAAACTTGAAAAGTAGCAAATAATGAATGAGATCATCTATGCAAAAGCCACATTAAAAAGATAAACCATCTCTCAGAGTAAAGATCAGGATTAGAAAACAGTCATAACAGCAACAATAAATAATAAAAAATAGTGAAATACCAATAACAGTATCACTTATCAAGCAACTCATATAAGCCAAGTTATGAGGGTCATGCTTTATAGATTTTACATAGTTTTATCTTCATAGCACAGTGCCTGCCACCTACCATGTTCAATACACTTTTCCTGACTCAATAAAAAAGACTCTACACAATAGATATTGTTATTCCCAAGTTATTCCCCATTTATATATGAGGAAATTAAGACTCACAGTTTCAATAACTTATTCAAGGTTTATGTGGCCCTAAAGTCTAATCAATAATGTAGACATGGCCAAAGGAAGATGCCCTAAGTAAAAACACAGAATGAGAGGTTAGAAAGGTGAAAACTGAGCTCACTTTTATTATGCTGTCCAGAGGAGAGGATACAGGTCAGTGGTGCCACTGGCTTGGAGAGAGCGACCAGCTCGTGGGGAAAGGTGTGGGAGGCTTCAGGCTGCTGGCGATTAAGGTCATTCCACCACGTACCCCCTGCCTGGGATCTGGGGACCAGTCTGTGGACCTTGTAGACACCTGTAAGAACTCTCAGGAGGATGGGAAACAATTGGAGGATTTTAAGAAGAGGAATTTTATCATCTCATAAAAGCTTTCTAAGGCTGCCACAAGGCTGCTTTCAAGGCTGGATGGCATAAACAACAGAACTTTATTTTCTCGTAGTTTTGGAGGCTGGACATCCAAAGTCAACGTGCCAATGGGGTTGTCTACTCCTGAGACCTCTCTCCCTGGAGGCGGCCTCCTGTGGTGTCGTCCCTCAGTCTGGGTATCATCTGTGTCCTAATCTGGTCTTCCTAGAAGGACCCCAGTCATATTGGATTATCATGGCCAACTCTCGTGACTGCTTTTTAACCAAATTACCTCTATAAGGACCCTGTATCCAAATACATGAATTTTCTGATGTACTGAGGATTAGGGCTTCAACATATGAATTTCGAGGGGACACAATTTAGTTCATAACACTTCACTTGGAATTTTTTAACCTGAATTTTTAACATCATGGAATTATTAACATGGAATTTTTAGCATGATCACTGGGTGCTGTGCTGAGAAGATTATAATGCTGCATGGATGCAAGAGGGCAAGTGTGTGTGTGCTCAGCTGCTCAGTCGTGTCTCTTTGCAGTCCCACGGACTGTAGCCCACCAGGCTCCTCTGTCCACGGAGTTTTCCAGGCAAAAGTACTGGAGTGGGTTGCCATTTCCTACTTCAGGAGATCTTCCGGACCCAGGGATTGAACGTGAGTCTTTTGTGTCTCCTATGTTGCAAGCAGATTCTTTACCACTGTGCCACCTGGGAAGCCCAAGAGTACAGGAGGGGAGAGCTATGGAGGTGGCTCAGTCCAAGGTGACAGTATCGTTGAGGTGGTAATGTAGGTTTGCAATTGGGAAATATTTTTAACGCTGAGCTGAAAGAAGTTACTCTTGAATTGAGTACAGGCTACATAAGAAAGAAGTTCAAGAATAACTCCAGGGCTTTTGGTCTGAGTAGCTGAAAGGAAAGAGTTGCAATTACCAGAGATGGGCAGATTATAGAAAAAGCGAATTAGGGTGAGAAGATAGGAATTCTGTTTAGGACATATTAAGCGTGAGATGTTAATTAGACATCTAAATAGAGATGTCAACTAGGCATTTGAACATGAGTATGGAATTTGCAGCAGAGGTGTGAACTAGAGACATAAATTCTGGAGTCACTATTGTATAAATATATCTTATTATATTATAAGATAATATTTTTTTAAGGAGCTGTATGAAACTGCTGAGGGGAAGGATAGAAAAAAAGTCCAAGGATTGAGCTCCAGAGCACAACAATGGTAAGAGGCCAAATGCATGAGGAAGAACAAGCAAGAGACAAAGCTTGAATGACCAGGAGGGAAGAGGAAACCCAGAAGCCTACAGTGCCTGGAAGCCAGGTGATGTCATAGTTTCCAGAGCAGAGAGAGTGACTGCCAAATGCTATGGATAGTCCAGTAAGATGAGGACTGAGATCTGAGCACTAGATACAGCGGTGTGGAGGTCAACAGTGACTCTGAATATTTGTCTGCTTGGTGTGAGTCAGTGCATAAGAGCTTAATTAAATCTGGAGCGCTGGAAAGTTGAGTTTGTGGATCAAACTGTAGAGAGGATAGTGCCAAGGAAAATGTAACCCTCATGGCCTGCCTGCGTGTCCAGCTGCTTCTTTAGTAATCTGCTGCCTCTTTCCAAAATTAAACCACAATTTTTCTACGTCTCAATCATGAGATTGGATACTGAGTCAACACTTGGTCTTTTAAGGTCTCTGAAATCTCTTCAGACCTCAAATATTTGTTTCTGTTGTCATTAAATGCTACCACAGTGCTTGGCACATGTTAGACAGCCAATAAATATCAAATGAAGGGTTTAAAAAATGAATGCTGTTGGTTACATAGGTATCAGTCAACAAATGACTGGCTTCCGTCCTTTACCTTGTGCTAATCTGAACCCCAATGAGAGACTCAAGATGAGATCTCCCAAAGGGACATGTCTCTGGGAGAAGGATAGGGAACGAAGCAGAAGAAGCTAGAAGAGCCAAGACCTTGGAGAAGAGTGATGAAGGATGATGATGGAGATGAATGATGAAGGATGATGATGGAGAAGAATGATGAAGGATGATGATGGAGATGAATGATGAAGGATGATGATGGAGATGAAGGATCTCAGCCTGCAGCGCAGTTTTAAGGAAGTATTGGCAAACTTATTGGGGAGGCCTTGAGCCACAAGGGCTTCCTCAAGCCACAAAGAACCTGCCTGCCAGTGCAGGAGACACAAGAGACTCGGGGTTCAATCCCTGGGTCAGGAAGACATGACTGAAATGACTCAGCATGCACGCATGCACAGCCACAAGTGTCCATCTGAAGAGTCCCTGTCTTCCAGGAAAGGGTTCGAGCAATAACCCTGCCTCCCTCACTCACTGGCCTCGGAGCAGCCCATGGGAAGCAAGGTCTTGGAGCCAAGGTGGTGGTGCTGCTTTTCTGAATGCAGTAGCGGGGCTGTTGGTCAATTATGCCCCCTGTAGCTGAGACCTGAGAGGCAGTTTTCACAGCCACTTCATATGTCATGTTTATTTTTAGCCTCCTACTTAATGTTTTGTAAAAATGAGTGAATACCAATAAAACTCCAAAGGAAATTGAAAAAAAAAATTGCCTTTTTCAGAGTCTCTAGTCAACTACCTGGAGAAGGCAATGGCACCCCACTCCAGTACTCTTGCTTGGAAAATCCCATGGACGCAGGAGCCTGGTGGGCTGCAGTCCATGGGATCGCTAAGAGTCAGACACAACTGAGCGACTTCACTTTCAGGCTTCACTTTCATGCATTGGAGAAGGAAATGGCAACCCACTCTAGTATTCTTGCCTGGAGAATCCCAGGGACGGGGGAGCCTGGTGGGCTGCTGTCTGTGGGGTCACACAGAGTCGGACACAACTGAAGCAACTTAGCAGCAGTCAACTACCACAATATTACTGTGTTAAATATGTCAAGCAAAGACAACAAACCACTATTTAGGCAACTTAGAATTGGTATACAATTAATCTTTGGTCGTAAACGTCTAAAATATTATCACTATCTCATTAAGCACTGATTTTGTATCTTTAATAGAAGACAAGGTAAATAGAAGCCACTGGGATTACTAGCGGCTCAGATGGTAAAGAATCTGCCCGCAACATGAGAGATCCAGATTCAGTCTCTGAGTTGGAAAGATCACTTGGAGAAGGAAATAACTTCCTACTCCAGAGTTCTTGCCTGGAGAAGTCCATGGACAGAGAAGCCTGGTGAGTTACAGTCCATGATGTCCCAAAGAGTCGGACACAACTGAGCTACTAACACTAACCAACAAGGTAAATGAAGAAACGAAGAAAGAACATGCCCTCTCTTCTGCTTCCCACTTATCCTGTTCGTTACCAGCCTTGAATTAGCGCAAGACCCCAGCTTGCCTCCTCTTGCTTTCAAGCCCTCTCCCCACTAAGAAGTCCCTGTCAAGGTTACCCTTTGGATGGCTGCTCAACATCTGTCCCAGAAAGTCAAACAAAGCCCACTGTTCTGAATCCATGTTGTGAACGAAACCTTCCGCCCACAAATGCACCTTAGTGCTATTATAAGATGTGATTCAACAACCGTATGCTAAGAACTTATTCCTTGTAAGACTGGAATTGATGAATCAAAAGTTAGTGCTTTTTTTCAAATAAAGAAAAGTCTGAAAGAGAATATCTGACCCGCTTTCCTCAGCACTGTGTGCTAAGATTTTGTAATATGATGTAGTCGTTTTCCAAAGAAGCAAACCGAATCGTGGGACAAAGAATGATTTTACTTTCACATTTTCTTGTCAGTCGATATCCAAGTCAGAAATCATACGTTAGGTTCTCCGCTCCTGCCCGACCTCCGTCACTGCCCTGAGACGGCACTGCCTCTGCAGGCTGAGAGCAATACTGAGAATCACACTGTGCACGAGAGGACAAAATCCCACACTTTTGAAAGAATATTGATTCTTCAGAGGTCTGTCATGTTAGACATACCATTTCACTTGAATGAAGCAATTTTTTTTTTCAGTGTTGCAAGAGGGAAAATATTGGTGCAGGATGGACTTCCCTGCTGATAGCTCAGCAGGTAGAGAATCCGCCTGCACTGTAGGAGATGTAGGAGATGCAGCTTCGATCCCTGGGTCAGGAAGCTCCCCTGGACGAGGAAATGACAACTCACTCGAGTATTCCTCAGTCCATAGGGTTGCAAAGAGTCAAACACGCCTGAGCAAGCAAGCAATGACTTAAATGAGAACTTCCATTTTTAATTTCTCAGTAACCGTGTTAGGCCCTGCTTTTCTCATTCTCCCCAGGAATACCTATGCATTTAGGATTTAAGGTAGGAGGTAAAAGGATTACAGATAGAGAAAAACTGGGTTTTTCTTGTTTTCAAGGGTGAAGGAATTTAGGAATTAATGATTATATAATGGATTTTGTAATTTTCCTTTTTTATCTAAGAATTGAAAGCTCAACGGCCCCTATCAACATAGCCCTGGCACCAATATCTATTTCTCCAGATGAAACAACAAAAAAAAGGCCTCACTTACCTTACTGAAAGTGTTTCTTTAGTTTTAATTATTCCATGTTTAGAAGTTGAACAATTCAGAGGAGTTAAAACAATTTTCTCAGGTCTTCAAAAGACCATCCTTATTTTGGAGCCTCAAGGTCCTCCGTGCTAGAAAGGTCCCTAAGATGTATCACCTACGAGTTTGTTCAATACAGAAATCATCAACATACAGCTTACTGATAGAAATCAGATCGCTATGCACAACCTTCCACAGCGAGTTTGAAAATGACCACTCTGAATTGTGATGATTAGACATTAAACCGTATTCTTTAAAAGACACGATAGAAAACTATTACACAGAGAAATATGAAAACTAAAAAGAAATCTGTCCGTTTTATTCACATAAAATTGATAAATGACCGGATTTAAAGTGTAGCTTTTTGTCAGTGACACCAGCGAATTGGTTCACACCCTTATTTAGTTTGGCCACACTTACTGAAATCCTCTGGGTAGAAACCTGGACTTCCTGCACAGATGAATATCTGTACAATCTTTCATCTGGCTTACAAAGACCTCAGAAAGGGAGATTATACAAGTTTTGTTCCAGAAAGTTATTTCTCTGTTTTTTTTTTCTCCTTTTCAGTGATTCTTATTTCCTTAAAAGTTTTTTTTTTTTTTTTTTTTGCTTTCTAGCAAACGTACATGAGTATCTCGATTAAGCAGCTTCTCCACCAACTTCCCAGGCAGCCATCCATCACATCATCATTATCAAATTATGATTTACTCCAAGATCTTATATCCCAAACATATAGAACCTGAAACACTTTCTTTTTATTAACTCATGCAGTAAATTATTCAAGTGTCTAACTTGGGTGAGGCCCACCCTGGTGTCCCGGAGAAATCTCTGGGGATGGCCTCTGGGGTAGTGGCTCACGGCCTGGAGCTATGCAGGCAGGACATTCCTTCTCAGTGCTTTCAGCTTGGAGTTTGCTTGATCTTCACATTGTTTGCTTGATCTTCACATTGTGAGCAGAGAAAGAAAGGTGTTGGGGAGGGTGCTGGGGGGTAGGTAGGAAGGGCTGCCTCTTTCTTCAGTACCTCTTTAAAAAAAAAACTGGGGGAACAAGGAAACTTTTCCTAGAAATCCAGCAGAGCTTTCCCCTATTTTTCCTCTAGCCAAGGAGTGATTCCAGGAGCACTGCTGAAACTAGCACTAAGGAAAGAATGGGACCAAAATGTTTGGCTTAGACTAACCATTTCACAAGGAGTAGATACTGAGAAACCAACCAGAAGAGCTACAGAAGGCATGTAAACAAATCGTAAAGTGCAAGATAGAAAGTGCTGAACCGTTAGAGTGATGTAACTAAAGTGTTTTGGTGTTAAACCTGGAGAACTTATTTCCCATCTGGGGATTAAGAAAGAAAAGACTTCTGAATTGAAGACTGGAATCAGGAACAAGAGAATGAAGGACATCATTTTGACTTGCCAGTCAAGAAAACAGTAGTGGGAAAGAAAGGGGCCTGCAAGAGGTTACAAAATACATCTGGCTGGGACAAGAGAGGTACATCGGTTAGATTTTACTGTGATAACAAAGAAGCCCCACGTCTCAGACGTTTATAACCACAAGCTTTGTCTTGCTCACAGATCTTCTGCTTGTCTGTAGCTCTGTTTGGTGCTGCTTCAGGTATCTTCTTCTGGGAACGAGGTTAAAGGACCAACCCTTACCTGGGATATGCTCTTCTCGTGACTGAGAGCAGAAACCCAAATCTATGGGGAAATTTCTAGGGGCCCAGCAGGCTAGGGGATGTTGAGGTGCTCCATGGAGATGCAACTGAAGTTGCATTGTCTTACGCCTTCTACCAAAGAGTCAAACAGACTGAGCGACTAACACATACACACGTGCACACATGCACACACACACACACGCCTCCTACCACTGAGGGGCACAAGGTCTGGTAGAAATAGCTAGATACAGCAGGTCGCACATGTCACAGTTAAGTGTGTGGTTCTAATCGATTTAGTGAGTTTTATTAAGTCAGATAGCTTTGCCAGGGGTTGAAAACAAGAGAAGGGTCTGTCACACATCCAGACAACTATTAATGCATAAGCTGCTCTAAAACTTGGGTGTTTTGATCTAGCACATCAGATGGTGAAAGAAGTCTGAGATGCTGGATTAGAAATCTAAAAGCCTGGATAGGAGACTCATTCTGCAGACCTATTAGATGAATAGCTACGTCTGTCTTCTTCAGCAAACTAACTCTTGAGTTGGCCAAAAAGTTCATTTGGGTTTTTCCATTCACTATGGGGAAACTGAGTGAACGTTTTGGCCTATCCATACTATCCTTCTTGTGGAAAACTGTTCCTGGCTTGCTCCTGGTAAAGAACAAATATTTGATCATGAAAACCAAATTACCACCAGTCAGAATGTAATCACCTCCGTAAAATAATGGCTTCTCCTGCCCCCTTCCAAATCTCATACAATAACTCACGTTGGCAAATTCTAACCTGGAGTAATACAAAATAAAGGTCTCAGTTCAGTTCAGTCTCTCAGTTGTGTCCAACTCTTGGCTGGGTCCATGGACCACAGCATGCCAGGCCTCCCTGTCCATCACCAACTCCCAGAGTTTACTCAAACTCATGTCCATTGAGTTGGTGATGCCATCCAACCATCTCATCCTCTATCATCCCCTTCTCCTCCCGCCTTCAATCTTGCCCAGCAACAGGGTCTTTTCCAAAGAGTCCGTTCTTCACATCAGGTGGCCAAAGGGTTGGAGTTTCAGCTTCAGCATCAGTCCTTCCAATGAATATTCAGGACTGGTTTACTTTAGGATGGACTGGTTGGATCTCCTTGCAGTCCAACAGACTCTCAAGAGTCTTCTCCAACACCACAGTGCAAAAGCATCAATTCTTCAGTGCACAGCTTTCTTTATAGTCCAACTCTCACATCCATACATGACCACTGGAAAAACCATTGCTTTGGCAAATTAATGTCTCTGCTTTTGAATATGCTGTCTAGGTTGGTCATAACTTTTCTTCCAAGGAGTAAGTGTCTTTTAATTTCATGGCTACATTCACCATCTGCAGTGATTTTGGAGTGCCAAAATATAAAGTCTGCCACTGTTTCCATTGTTTCCCCATCTATTTGCCATAAAGTGATGGGACAGGATGCCATGATCTTAGCTTTCTGAATGTTGAGCTTTAAGCCAACTTTTTCACTCTCCTGTTTTACTTTCATCAAGAGGCTCCTTAATTCTTCTTCGCTTTCTGCCATAAGGGTGGTGTCATCTACATATCTGAGGTTATTGATATTTCTCCCAGCAATCTTGATTCCAGTTTGTGCTTCATCCAGTCTGGCATTTCTCATAATATACTCTGCATATAAGTTAAATAACCAGGGTGACAATACACAGCCTTGACGTACTCCTTTCCCTATTTGGAACCAGTCTGTTCCATGTCCAGTTCTAACTGTTGCTTCCTGACCTGCATACAGATTTCTCAAGAGGCAGGTCAGGTGGTCTGTATTCCCATCTCTTTCAGAATTTTCCACAGTTTATTGTGATCCACACTGTCAAAGGCTTTGGCATAGTCAATAAAGTAGAAATAGATGTTTTTCTGGAACTCTCTTGCTTTTTCGATGATCCAGCAGATATTTGCAATTTGATCTCTGGTTCCTCTGCCTTTCCTAAAACCAGCTTAAACATCTGGAAGTTCATGGTTCATGTATTGCTGAACACTGGCTTGGAGAATTTTGAGCATTACTTTACTAGCATGTGAGATGACTGAAATTGTGCAGTAGTTTGAGCTTTCTTTGGCATTGCATTATTTTGGGATTGAAATGAAAACTGACCTTTTCCAGTCCTGCGGCCACTGCAGAGTTTTCCAAATTTGCTGACATGTTGAGTGCAGCACTTTCACAGCATCAGCTTTTAGAATTTGAAATAGCTCAACTAGAATTTCCATCACCTCCACTAGCTTTGTTCATAGTGATACTTCCTAAGGCCCACTTGACCGCATTCCAGGATGTCTGGCTCTAGGTGAGTGATCATACTATCATGATTATCTGGGTCATGAAAATCTTTTTAGTGTAATTCTTCTGTGTATTCTTGCCACCTCTTCTTAATATCTTCTGCTTCTGTTAGGTCCCTACCATTTCTGTCCTTTATTGAGCCCATCTTTGCATGAAATGTTCCCTTGGTATCTCTGATTTTCTTGACGAGATCTCTAGTCTTTCCCATTCTATTGTTTTCTTCTATTTCTTTGCATTGATCTCTGCGGAAGACTTTTTTATCTCTCCTTGCTGATCTTTGGAACTCTGCATTCAAATGGGTATATCTTTCCTTTTCTCCTTTGCTTTTGGCTTCTCTTCTTTTCACAGCTATTTGTAAGGCCTCCTCAGGCAGCCACTTTGCTTTTTTGCATTTCTTTTTCTTGGGGATGGTCTTGATCCCTGTCTCCTGTACAGTATCACCAACCTCCGTCCATAGTTCTTCAGGCACTCTATCAGATCTAGTCCCTTAAATCTATTTCTCACTTCCACTGTATTATCATAAGGGATTTGATTTAGGTCATACCTGAATGGTCTAGTGGTTTTCCCTACTTTCTTCAATTTAAATCTGAATTTGGCAATAAGGAGTTCATGATCTGAGCCACAGTCAGCTCCTGGTCTTGTTTTTGCTGACTGTATAGAGCTTCTCCATCTTTGGCTGCAAAGAATATAATCAATCTGATTTCAGTGTTGACCATCTGGTGATGTCCATGTGTAGACTCTTCTTTTATGTTGCTGGAAAAGGGTGTTTGCTATGACCAGTCTGTTCTCTTGGCAAAACTCTTTTAGCCTTTGCCCTGCTTCATTCCGTACTCAAAGGCCAAATTTGCCTGTTACTCCAGGTGTTTCTTGACTTCCTACTTTTGCATTCCAGTCCCCTATAATGAAATGGACATCTTTTTTGGGTGTTCGTTCTAGAAGGTTTTGTAGGTCTTCATAGAACCATTCAACTTCAGCTTCTTTAGCATTACTGGTCGGGGCATAGACTTGGATTACCGTGATATTGAATGATTTGCCTTGGAAACGAACAGAGATTATTTTGTCATTTTTGAAATTGTGTCCAAGTAGTGCATTTCAGACTCTTTTGTTGACTATGATGGCTATTCCATTTCTTCTAAGGGATTCCTGCCCGCAGTAGTAGATATAATGGTCATCTGATTTAAATTCGCCCATTCCAGTCCATTTTAGTTTGCTGATTCCTAAAATGTTGACATTCACTCTTGCCATCTCCTGTTTGATCACTTCCAATTTGCCTTGATTCATGAACCTAACATTCCAGGTTCCTATGTAATATCACTCTTTACAGCATTGGACCTCGCTTCTATCACCAGTTACATCCACAACTGGGTGTTGTTTTTGCTTTGGCTCCATCTCTTCATTCTTTCTAGAGTTAGTTCTCCACTGATCTCCAGTAGCATACTGGACACCTACCAACCTGGGGAGTTCATTTTTCAGTGTCCTATCTTTTTGCATTTCATACTGTTCATGGGGTTCTCAAGGCAAGAATACTGAAGTGGTTTGCCATTCCCTTCTCCAGTGGACCACATTTTGTCATAACTCTCAACCATGACCCATCCTTCTTGGGTGGCCCTACACAGCATGGCTCATAGTTTCATTTAGTTAGATAAGGCTGTGGTCCATGTGATTAGATTGACTAGTTTTCTATGATCCTAAGATTCTCTGAAATGCAGAGGCCCTAGGAGGGATGGTGGTAATACCAGATTGGGAAAGGGTAATGACATTGGAGAGATAGGTCGTAACTCAATCAGAAATGGCCTTAAGTGCTGTACTGAGAGAAAAAAAAAAAGAAGGCAACAGAGAGTCTTCTAAGGATTTAGGATGAAGAGCGGCATGAGCTGGGGTCATTCTGAAGCTCCTTCAAGTTCTCTGTATATAGAAAGGCCACAAGGGGACCCGAGAACCATGACAGTTTCTCCTTAACTGTGGTCTTTTGTGCCTGGCCCTAAAATACCTCATTTTATTTAATCTTTATACTGAAGTTCTTTTAATAGTTTATATATTATCCTGGCAAGGTAGACTTTCTCAAGATCAGAAAACTGAGACACAGACAGGTCGAGGGACTTGCTCCTCTTCCCCAGCCTAGCAGATGTAGAACCGGGTACCTAAGTAGGTTTTCCTGGTCTCAGTGTCTGAACACCCCCACTCTGTAAGTCTGTCTCTGCCTGTGGACTGAAGTGTGGAGATGGGAGCCCACAGCCAGGAAAAGTCCATGGCGTAGGCAGCTCTGAGGGACTGACATCTCTTTGCATCCATTCATTTATTTATCCCTTCATTCAACCCATCATTAGAGGTTCCCTGTTAGGCAATTCAGAGAAGATTTGAAGGGCACTATTTTAGCATGCCTTCAACTGTCAGTCTTCAGATGCTGTATTTAACTTGTGTCCAGGTGAATCAAACTCAGTTACAAAAACTACTGATCTGATTGTCATTTGCTCTAATATTTAAACTCTAAGAGGGCAGGGTAGAACATGTCTACCATATCCCCAAGTGTCTGTGTATATTAGTTCCTCAATCGTGCCTGACTCCTTGTGATCCTGCCAGCCTCCTCTGTCCTTGGAATTCAATCTAGCGTGTGTATGTGGTGGTGGTTTAGTTACTAAATCACATCTGACTCTTGCAACCCCGTGGACTGTAGCCCGCCAGGCTCCTCCGTCCATGGGATTTTCCAGGCAAGAATACTGGAGGGGGTTGCCATTCCCTTCTCCAAGGGATCTTTCAACCCAGGCATTGCAACGCAATCTGCATTGCAGGCAGATTCTTTACCACCTGCGCCACCAGGAAAGCCCTCCAAGCATCTAGTACATAGCAATTTCTCAATAAAGATCTAAGGAGTAAATGTGGGAGCACCCGAGGGACTGGCTGAATCAAGGAGGAGAACCACAGAGCACTCACTTCTGTGGTGGTGAGAACTGGCCGGCAGTTGATCTCCGGCTGCTGAGACTCCTGCAAACCCAGAGCAGGAACTCTCCCTCACATGCAATGAAAAGCCTAATAACTCTCTTCCGGCCTGTGTCACTTCCAGCTAGTCCCCAGCCACAAGCGAAGTGAAACATCCAAAACAGACACCTAGTTACCATGTTATTCTCCCAATGATCAACTGCTAGAGATCTTCCCCTTGACTCCAAAGTTTGGCATAATAGTTAGGGACTTTGGGAAGGTCAGGTACACACTGCTAGATTTATAGGTCAGTTGGCAAAGAATCTGCCTTCAATGCAGGAGACCCCAGTTTGATTCCTGGGTCGGGAAGATCCCCTGGAGAAGGAAATGGCAACCCCCTCCAGTATTCTTGCCTGGAAAATCCCATGGACAGAGGAGCCTGGCGGGCTACAGTCCACGGGGTCGCAAGAGTCAGAGGTGATTTAGTAACTAAACCACCACCACGTACACATGCTAGATTGAAAATGGATCACCAACAAGGACCTGCTGGGAAGCACAGCGGAACTCTGCTCAAGGTTACGTGGCAGCCTGGATGGGAGGGGGGTTTGGAGGAGAATGGAAATATGTATACGCATGGCCAAGTCTCTTCACTGTTCACCTACAACTATTACCTGGGTCTCCCTCATTGCAATCAGTTTCTTTCCCGTCTGAGCCACCAGGGAAACCCGTTTTTCAGGGTATATAAAAGTTTGTATATATATGAACGGTAAAGAATCTGACTGCAATGAGGGAGACCTGGGTTTGATCCCTAGGTTAGGAGGATCTCCTGGAGAAGGGAAAGGCTCCCCGCTCCAGTATTCTTGCCTGGAGTATTCCATAGGCAGAGGAGCCTGGTGAGCTACAGTCCGTGGGATCACAAAGAGTTGGACACAACTGAGTGACTACAGTTTTCAATACAAAATGTTTTTGGTATTAAAAAAAAAAACAGTTTGGCAGAGGACCCATGGGACAGAGGACCCATCAAAGGCCCCTTTGGAAGTCTGTCTTCAGCCCATCTTTCCATCAGTTACCACCAGCTCAGCAACCCAAACCTCCAGACCCTCCATCCATATGGGACTATTTGCAATTTCTCATACTGCAGGCCCTCCTCCCTTTTCCCACCGGAACTCCCACTTACCCTTCAAGTCACAGCAGCTCAGAAATCCTCTC
The DNA here is from genome assembly GCF_016772045.2 of Ovis aries. Taxonomy (NCBI): domain Eukaryota; kingdom Metazoa; phylum Chordata; class Mammalia; order Artiodactyla; family Bovidae; genus Ovis; species Ovis aries. Next base: position 43,772,722 of record NC_056073.1, read on the forward strand.
ACCTCATTTAGAGTGAGTCATGCCTTCTACTGAAATAAAGGACACCTTGTTTATAACCATCTTCCCATACTGCATTTTGATTAGGTATCCATGTCTATGGCTCCCTAGGTGTAGAGAAGGCAATGGCAGCCCACTCCAGTGCTCTTGCCTGGAAGATCCCAGGGACGGGGGAGCCTGGTGGGCTGCAGTCCATGGGGTCTCTAAGAGTCGGACACGACAGAGTGACTTCACTTTCACTTTTCACTTTCATGCATTGGAGAAGGAAATGGCAACCCACTTCAGTGTTCTTGCCTGGAGAATCCCAAGGACAGAGAAGCCTGGTTGGCTGCCGCTTATGGGGCTGCACAGAGTCGGACACGACTGAAGCGACTTAGCAGCAGCAGCAGCAGCAGGTGTAGAGAGAGCTCAGAAGTGAGACTTTATCTTCACATAGCTGGCTCCTAGAGAGGCGGCCAGCACGTCACAGGTGTTCAGCAACTGGTAGTTGGATGAATGAGCTTATGGAGTGAATGGCTGGAGGTTTCTGCTTAGCCACCAGGCTTTGGTCCAAGCTGCTTTGCCTGGGTGTTCATGCTGGTTACAGACGATTCCAGGGCCCTGTATCTGCCGCTGCAAGCAAAGGAGAAACTGTTTCTGGACGCTCAGTGTATATGTTATATATTTTCAGCCACAAAACCATACTTTGTTGGTGCTAGTAACCTGGGGTGGTTATGCTGGCGACCAGGAAGGAAATTATCCTCTGGGTTAAATCTGAGATGCTAGCCTTTGCATCAGCCTGACCCACTGTCACCCTGGCTTTGCTGTTTTGACTAAATGGCCTTGTTGTGCAGGCTAATTTATGAAAACAGAAAACACACAGATGAAGACCCTGTGAAACTGGCGACCGCATGCCATTCTATCAAGGCGCCGTCTAAAAAGGGGGCAGAAAAGATGTTGCTGTTTTTAATGTCCAGCGACATTGAGGATATGACTAGACACATTTCTTCCTTTCAGCTGAGAAATATTCCTCTGTCCTTTGTAGCAAGTAGAAGGATGACAGCAAACTTTCCTCTTCCCTAACAAGATAACTCAGACATTTTTCTCGGGGAAAGGCAGCTGATCACTTGGCTTGGCTCAGCGAGAACGTGGAGTGTAATCAAAGCACTCCTGGGCCCAGCTCCTTACAGCTGCCATCTTTGAACACATGCGAGACACACAGGATATTCTTCATTAGACAAGGAGCACACTTATGATTTTTATTCCTAAAAGGCTCTTGAGTCCAGGGAGCTCCGACAAGAGGCCATTTCTGCTCTATAATGCAGATCAAAAGAGCTCTTCTCCAGCCCCCAGACATGACCCTAACCTACCTACTCCAATCGACATTCGTGTCTGTCCTCTCTGAACTCTTAAAAGCTCTTCCTGCCTGAAGCGTACTGCAGAACATCGTGGATTCTACTGAGCCACGTGCCCTGCTCTTATGATTCATATTGTTTCAGGTAGATTTAAAACTTCTGAAGGACAGAGGACCCACCATATGCTTCTTGGGTAACCCCTAGAGTGCCTAGGGCAATGCTGAATACATACATACTTCATGCTCAAAAAATAATCTGATGAAAACTTTTCCAAGCACCAGATATGTAAAGGTTGTGTGGGAGATTAATCATATTATGTCAGCTTCTTTTTAAGCAACTTCATAAGAAGCTATCACAATCTATAACTTCACAGTGTCTCTTTAGGAGACCTAGATAACAAACATGGAGAAGGCAATGGCACCCCACTCCAGTACCCTTGTCTGGCAAATCCCATGGATGGAGGAGCCTGGTGGGCTGCAGTCCATGGGTTCACTAAGAGTCGGACACGACTGAGCGACTTCACTTTCACTTTTCACTTTCATGCATTGGAGAAGGAAATGGCAACCCACTCCAGCGTTCTTGCCTGGAGAATCCCAGGGATGGGGGAGCCTGATGGGCTGCCATCTATGGGGTTGCACAGAGTCAAACATGACTGGAGCGAATTAGCAGCAGCAGCAGCAGCAGCAGATAACAAACAATGTTCCATGATCAATGACTCATACAATTTTCTGTTAGCCTGAAGCTGGAACCCTAGCTTGTGCTAACATGGCACTGTTTTTAACAAGAGGATTAAAGCAGCATCACATTCTTGAATCTCACCAGGACACGTGTACCTGACGGATTCCGTGTGCCACTCTGTTGTTATAACTTAGAACAATAGTCAACAGCCATGGAGATCTGCGAGAAGGCATTTTCAAAGAGTAATGTGATTGGATGCATTGTTTTAAGAAAATCAGTTCAGTTCAGTCACTCACTCAGTCGTGTCTGACTCTTTGTGACCCCATGAATCGCAGCACGCCAGGCCTCCCTGTCCATCACCAACTCCTGGAGTTTACTCAGACTCACGTCCATCGAGTCAGTGATGCCATCCAGCCATCTCATCCTTGGTCGTCCCCTTCTCCTCCTGCCCCTAATCCTTCCCAGCATCAGAGTCTTTTCCAGTGAGTCAACTCTTTGCATGGCGTGCCCAAAGTACTGGAGTTTCAGCTTTAGCATCATTCCTTCCAAAGAACACCCAGGGCTGATCTCCTTCAGAATGGACTGGTTGGATCTCCTTGCAGTCCAAGGGACTCTCAAGAGTCTTCTCCAACACCACAGTTCAAAAGCATCAATTCTTCAGTGCTCAGCCTTCTTCACAGTCCAACTCTCACATCCATACATGACTATTGGAAAAACCATAGCCTTGACTAGATGGACATTTGTCAGCAAAGTAATGTCTCTGCTTTTGAATATGCTATCTAGGTTGGTCATAACTTTTCTTCCAAGAAGAAAACATCTTTTAATTTCACGGCTGCAGTCACCATCTTCACTGATTTTTGGAGCCCCCCAAAATAAAGTCTGTCACTGTTTCCATTGTTTGCCCATCTATTTGCCATGAAGTGATGGGATCGGATGCCATGATCTTTGTTTTATGACTGTTGAGTTTTAAGCCAACTTTTTCACTCTCCTATTTCACTTTCATCAAGAGGCTTTTTAGTTCCTCTTCACTTTCTGCCATAAGGGTGGTGTCATCTGCATATCTGAGGTGATTGATATTTCTCCCGGCAATCTTGATTCCAGCTTGTGTTTCTTCCAGCCCAGCGTTTCTCATGTTGTACTCTGCATATAAGTTAATAAGCAGGGTAACAATATACAGCCTTGATGTATTCCTTTTCCTATTTGGAACCAGTCTGTTGTTCCATGTCCAGTTCTAACTGCTGCTTCCTGACCCACATACAGGTTTCTCAAGAGGCAGGTCAGGTGGTCTGATAATCCCATCTCTTTCAGAATTTTCCACAGTTTATTGTGATCCACAGTCAAAGGCTTTGGCATAGTCAATAAAGCAGAAGTAGATGTTTTTCTGGAACTCTCTTGCTTTTCTGATGATCCAGTGGATGCTGGCAATTTGATCTCTGGTTCCTCTGCTCTTTCTAAACCCAACTTGAACATCTGGAATTTCTTGGTTCATGTGCTGTTGGATCCTGGCTTGGAGAATTTTGAGCATTATTTTGCTAGTGTGGCTAGTTAACTTCCACATACAAAGTTTACAAAATCATAAAGATAAAAATGGAGTGACAACAGGATTACCTATCAAAAGCTAGAATTCTATTTTTTTTTCCAACATTCTTTTTTTTTTTAATTTTAAAATCTTTAATTCTTACATGCGTTCCCAAACATGAACCCCCCTCCCACCTCCCTCCCCACAACATCTCTCTGGGTCATCCCCATGCACCAGCCCCAAGCATGCTGCACCCTGCGTCAGACATAGACTGGCGATTCAATTCTTACATGATAGTACACATGTTACAATGCCATTCTCCCAAATCATCCCACCCTCTCCCTCTCCCTCTGAGTCCAAAAGTCTATTAATACCATTGGATGGACTGATGCTGAACCTGAAACTCCAATACTTTGGCCACCTGATGTGAAGAACTGACTCACTGGAAAAGACCCTGATGCTGGGAAAGATTGAAGGTGAAAGGAGAAGGGGACAGCAGAGGATGAGATGGTTGGATGGCATCATCAGCTCAATGGGCATGAACTTGAGCATATTCTGGGAGAGAGTGGAAGTCAGAGGAGCCTGGCATGCTATGGGGTTTTGAAGAGTCTGACATGACAAAGCAGCTGAACAACAACAAAGACACTTGACAAACAGCAGGTCTGGAGAATCCCTCATTTAGTGATCATATGATTAAAAACATAAATAAACCTTAGAAGGATTGGAATCACTTAATGTTGCACAGAACCACAACATATTATTTAAGGAAATCAGGAATACTTGAGGTTCTTGTGCTGAAAGCCAAATTACCATGTTTTCCCACAAAAGTCTTACTCCCTGGCCTTCTCAGACATACAATATTGAGAAGATGGAGAGTATTGTGTTTCCCTATTATTATATGTTTTATTCTTTATCTCCAGTTTGAATTTTCTTTCCCTGGATTCCTACAGAATTTTATCTGTACCAACTTATAGTAAGTAATCCATATACGCTCTGCCTTCTATAAATATATGCATGTCATTTGCTCTACAGAGGTCCTTAGTGACAGAACTAATGATGAAAAGGATGATGATGATATAACATAAGATAGCATTTATTATACTGTTACTCTGTGCCATGCTTTAGTGGGTTTCATTGATTCAGATTCATTTAATCACCATGCACTCAGCTTTGCATGTCCATTAGGCCTAACAGTACTAAAATAAAATTATCTATGAAATCAACAAATGGTAAGTAAGTTAAATTGTTTATTTTCCCTTCAAGTAGCCTGGGAACATGGGCAGATTTGTTTGAGATCCAGATACATGACTGGCTTTTCTCCTTAAAAATTTTCAGAAGCCTCTTCTATCATGCCCTAAGGGCCAGGTCTTCTGAAGGTATGTTTTCCTCCAAGTCCCTAGTGCCACAGTAGCTACCTAACAGGTTCTCAGAAAATGCCCTTAACTTACATATTCCACAGTAACAATTATGAAAAGTGACTTGGCATAAACAATAATGATCTGAGGACGCTGCTAAGGACTGTAGACAGTGAGAAGGCTACCCCTTCAAACCTATAAGCGTCAAGAAGATCATGAGGGATATACGTATACATATATTGGGTTGGCCATAACATTCATTTGGGTTTTCCCATAACATCTTGCAAAAACCCCGAATGAACTTTTTGGCTTACATGTTTCAAGTAAGCCCTGTGATGAGTTTGAGAGGTCCCTGGATGTTTCTAACTAATTTGACTATATCTTTGTAACAAATTCAGGGAGATAATGAAGGACAGGGAAGCCTCCTATGGTGCAGTCCAAGGGGTTCAAAGAATCAGACACGACTAAACGATAAACAACAAATTCTAGTCAATCTAAAATGTTCTAAAATGCCTGGGTCTGAAACCTTTTAATACCATGAAAATACCAAGAAACTGTGTGTGCTATTCTAACACTCCAAAAAGCTTAAAAATAAACTTCAAATATCTGAAAGAAACTCCCACTCTTGGGGAAATTACTAACTTGTGAGTAACGTGAAGACATTCTCAATAGCTTCCTAGTTACATATCCCATTGCCTTCACTGTTTACTCTTTAATTAAAGTGAGTCCATCCTTTATCTCTCATGAACTCCCAAAGACACACAATGGCTCGACAAAAATAATCTCTCTCCCTACTCCGTTGTCTGCCCCACCCCTCCTCCCATCTAGCACGTCTTCATGGGGTTAGATTCTCCTGAACCAATGGAGGTTGGGAGAGAGAGGTGGGGGGAGAGGAAGCCAGGGAACCATGGCAACCATGAGCTCCCTCATCATCCTGGAAAATTCTGAAATGGCCTATCTTTGTAACAATCTATGGAATTTGCCTCAAAAAGAAAGCTGGAGAGTTTCTCCCTTTTCTGATGAGGGGAATCTTAGATCCTGGCCTCCGAGTTTATTTCTTCTTGGTGATGGGCGGGAAGTCAAGTGGCTCAATTCCCAAGCCTTCTGGATCTATGTGAAAGTTCTCAGCCTGTACCCAAGCCTTTTTCTCTGCCAAGTGGTGCAACGAAACTTGTGAGAACAGGTTTTTCTTGCGAGGTAGCTGATGCATCTGCACTCATTTCTGGCAGAAAACCCAAGTAAAAAAAAAGATTTGGAGAAAAACTTACAAATATCGAAAGGGGCTTGATAGGAATTTGCTCTAGAAATTTAATGACTGCTCAAGGGAATGTGATTCTTGTTTGACCTTTATCTAAGCTGTTTCTCTCCAATCATGGCACTTAAACATAGCTGTAATTCAGCTTTACCAGCCAGGACTTAGGCAAACCACGTTTATTTAGATGAATTATAAGACTTTTACTAGTTCAACATGATCAACATGTGGTCAAAGAAGTCTTTTTCAACAATGACATTCTACAATAATAAAGCCTTAGAACTGTGTAAGCACTGGAGATTTCAAAGGCCTTTGACGTGAGTTATCACTTTTAATCCTAGGAGAGAATTGCTCCAACTGTACAACAAATTCATTGATTCTAACACTTTAGTTAAATAAATATTTTCTGTTTCCCATCCTTTCTCTTTGATAAGAAAAAAAAATCAAAAGGGAAATATGTATTCTTGTCTTTTATTCAGAAATGCATGGGGACACAGCTAACTGCTACATCTCCTAAGCACTGGGGTCTCAACCAGCCCTTAGTGGTATCAACGAAATCAGTTTTAACTTTTGCTTCCCCTCCACTCAGACTCAAGGATGGTCAGTCACTGAGAATCTGAGAAATCCCCATCATCCTCTTCTTCGTTCTGCTGTAAGAAGCCCACCATTATCCAACACACACTTGGCGGAGCATCCAAGTAAGGCTCAAGATCATCAACCAATAAGTTGATAAAGACTTATAAAGTGCTTAACTGGTTACCTCATTGAAATCTTAAAACAATGCTTAGGGGCAGACACTACTACTGGTCACTTTACAGACAAAAAGTCAGAATTTTAATGAGACATTCACAGAATCATATAGAACTTGGACTGAATCCATGTCTCACGGCTCTTTGACGTTTGGGGTAAATCCACCACGTCCTTCCTCTTCAGAGCATGTTCTGGGCACCAGCAGCAATTGCATTACCTGGGAGCTTGTTAGCAATGCAGAGTCTTAGGCCTTCTCCAGAACTGCTGAATCTGCATTCTATCTAGATCTCAGGTAGTCCACCTGCACATTAAAATGTAAGGAGCACCGCTCCACAACATGGCTATCTCTAACCAGGAGAGAGTTCAGCTGAAGTTCAGGGGAAGTTCAGCTGAAGCTCCAAAAGCAGAATAACCAAACAAGAGGGATGTGTCTTAGGAGGGACATTATGGCCAGCTCATGCTAATGCTATATTACTCATTTGTAGCTAATTCCAAGATTTAAAACTCTCCAACTCTCTCTAAGTCTAGTGAAACAGAATCTCCCTTTCTGCCGGGCAGGCGCATCTCTACTCAATGCCTCTGCTCCGGGGTGGGGGTAGGAGCTGGGGGAGGATTGAAAACATCATTCTCATGTGAATCTTTTCGAAGACCCCTAATGGTAAGAGGCTCTCCTATCAATGCTAGAATCCTAGCTGATGTTGATTTTTTAAAAACCTGCTTAGTTTGAATGCTATTGAAGATATTTATAGATAAACAATGTCGATTTCTATTTGAACGAAAGCTACCTGGTAGTTTCAGGGAGTGGGAAAGGGTTGGGGGGAGAGGAACAGTCCAGGGGATCAAGGAGGAAAGCTGCCTCTGACTTCACTCCCTTGACCACTGAACATCTCCTACAAGACAGAGCTGAGTAGGCTACATAGGGCCCACTTTTGTATGAGTGTGTGTGTTTGTTGCTCAGTCATATGCAACTCTTCGTGACCCCATGGACTGTAGCCTGCCAAGCTCCTCTGTCCATGGAATTCTCCAGGCAAGGATACTGGAATGGGTTGCCATTCCCTTCTCCAGGGGATCTTCCTGACCCAGGGATCGAACCCACATCTCCTGCATTGCAGGTGGATTCTTTACCATCTGAGCCACTGGGGAAGCCCCAGGGCCCACCTTTAAGGTGTTATAACCCAAACAAAAACATTTCTGGGGACCTCCCTGGTGGTCCAGTGGTTGAGAGTTCGCCTTCCAACCCAGGAGGTGCAGGTTCAATCCCCTGGGCAGTTGGGATCCCACACTTATTTTTTTTCCTTGAGGCCCAAGAGCCAAAAGCAAGGAACAGAACAAATATCATAACAAATTCAGTAAATCTCAAGATTGTCCACATCAAAAAAAGAAGAAATCTTAATTTTTAAAAGGTTTCAGTTTTCTTTTCACCTTCTATCCTTCCCACTTTTCCAAAGAAGCAGTCAGGAAATTAAACAGAGATCGGGAAGATTCCAGTTATCCAAAATGCTCCTCACATTGCCTGTCCTTCAATTCCAGGAATTCTACTAATTAGTATTTCTGCTCAAGGTTATTTTTTATTTATCACAACTGGAATAGTCCTCCTTTTCTCGATGTTGGCTTGGGTGTTGGGACAGCTAGAAGATCCAAAATGGCCCCAGTCACATGGATGCTAGTCGTGCTGGTGGTTATGTGGGGGCTTCACTGGACTATTATCTGGGAGCCTCTGTTCTCTTCTATGTGGGTTTGTCTATGTGTCTGCTTGGGCTTCTTCCCAGCATGGTTGTTAGAGTCTAAGAAGGAGCCTTCCAGAAAGTCAAGGCAAGTAAAAGTTAAGACCTTGCCGTGGAGGTACACAGTGTAATTAGGAAATATTACACTAATCAAAAGAGTCACTTCCTAATCCAAAGAGAGTAGGGAGGGAAATAAGCTTCACCGCTTTACGAGAGGGTGGCAAGATTATAAAGCAAGAAGGCTGTAAAATGAGAGACATGATGTAGACACCTCGAAAACATAACCCATCACAGGCCAAGTCTTCCTGCAGGACTCGAACTGTTTAACACAGCAGGGAGGACCGTTGCAAGAACAATACACGTTGAAAGCAAATCAACAGCAGGAAAAACATCATGATGTCACTGTAAGAACATAGAGGGTGGAAGGCCCGAGATTTGGCGAGCTCTTAAATGAGTTCTAGAGCATTCTTACTCAACAGATGCAACACATCTCCAATCAGTGCATGGGAAAAGGAAAAGTCAGGGTTCATTTTCACTACTCGACAAAAACAGTCAGCTGGGACTGCCAACTAGCGGAACACTGCATGTGTATTACCCTATGGCGATACATGGTGCATGCTCCCTACTCCTAGCACCAGACAGGGTACCGTGGGTGGCACAGGAAGAGCCAGTGCTTGCCTTCTAGCACTTGTATACTTAGATGCATGTTTGAAATGAGAATCCTATTAGAATTGAGCTCTCCAAAGTCTACCCAGTCACATACCCCTGAGGAGTCCTGGGAAGTTGGCTTAAATCTATCAAGAGTTTAACAAACACTTAAATCATTTAAGGAATCACGGCTTGTCTTGCTACAATGCTTCAAAAAAGGAATGGTTAGTAGAACCTGATCTAGGGTGAGGTACAGACCATTATTTGGGGGGAAGGAGTCATAGTAGCAAAATAAAATTAAAACCAAAGGCTACATGGGTGTTCAGAGGAAGAAGGCAGAACCTTGAGGATGTTATCCAGGCATGTGATTCCCAATTGCCTACCTCTTATCCTTATTACCTAGCATAGAATCAGAAGCTCTGTTGGATGATCTGAACCTAGACAAAAAGAATACTTCCAAGCATCTTATTACAATAAACTCTGGCAAGAACAGAGTTGGCACTCTGTACAGTGATCTGAACATTTATCAGAGTACAAGACTATAGAGGATTTGTCTGTTGGCAAAATACAAAATCTATTCATTTTTTAGAATAAAAATGTACTTAATTATGTAATGTCTTATGGTAACATTCTTCCAAGATAGGGAAATGCTCCAGATTCGTGGATAGGGTTTGTGTGTGCATGCTCAGTTTCTCAGTTGTGTTTGATTCTTTGCAACCCCATGGACTGTAGCCCGCCAGGCTCCTCAGTCCATGGGATTCTCCAGACAAGAATACTGAAATGGGTTGCTATTTCCTTCTCTAGGGGATCTTCCCTACCCAGGGATCGAACCCACATCTCTTGCATTTCCTGCATTGGCAGGCAGAGTCTTTCCCACTGAGGCATCAATAGGGTTTCCACCTTTCATAGATATATAATAACAATGAGATTTGAACTTCTTGATATGGAGTGTCTAGTACAGCTTTCTACTTAGATTAGAAGGTCACCTTGGGTTTCCTAACTTGTGTAAGAGCAGCAAACACATAACAAGCATTCAGCGACTGCTACTGAATGGATAATTTCATGACTGGAACAGACAGGACAGCTTCATTGGATTTTCCAGGTCTCACCACCTGCCCCCAGCTCCCATCTCACACACACAAACCGACCATTTGAGTTGCTTTCAAAGACCCAAGAGACTATAAGCTGCTTCAGATTCTGAGGCATTTCAATTCAAAAGTAGAGTAAATATTCCTCAATCTGAACCACACAGACTGCGTTCATTCAGTCTACTACTTTGGAACAGTTGTTTTCTGTAGCAAGACACTCAGCAGTTATAAGTAAGAAATAGGGCTCAAGTGGAAAATATTTATAAAGGGAACAAAAGCAAATGGTGTTGTGTTTGCCAATGACATCTTGGAGAACCAGTGGGTATTAAAAGAGGAAAAACAAAGAGGTCTGATATTATAATATGCCTTTCTTTCAAGCACACAGATACACACAACCAAAATAAGGCAACCCCCTTTCAGGCTCTGAAAGGGGGAACACTTCTGGCAGAAATAATTGCTCTGTACTTATTGCTGCTGGAACTGTGGCCCAACAGGGGAATAGAAGGTACAAGGCAATGAAGTAGAGCTGCAAGGGGGACCAACGGGCACCGAACAGTTTACAAAAGGCTCAGTTTGTTCTACCTGGAAAGAGGAGTGTATATTTTAAAATATCACATTTAATTAACACTTGAAGAGAGGAACCTAATGGCTCACACCAGTAATTCTAGGCAGCTTTTGTATGAAATAGATGAAGGGGAAAAAACCTGATTAGGCACTGGCCGTAAGCACAGTTTCCTTGGATTTCCTTTTTCCTCCTTACCATATAATAACACGGCTGAAAATTAGTTCTGACAGCTAATCAGTGTGAGTGGCTCTTTCTTTTCCTGGAGTGGTTAACAAGTACTGTGTGCTATGCCAACACACCATACTGCTGAATGGATGTAAGAAGGAAAGAACTGATTAGTTATTTCACTGCAGCTCTAAACCTCTGTTCAGTTGGATCAGAGGGATTCTGTGGTACTTGGGTCTGTTCTGTGTCTGAGGCCAACCTAGAAGTGTCAGAAGCCAGCTCTGCTAATATAGCAGCCCCTCCTCCTACCTACTGGCCCAGGCCCCACACCACCCCTCTCCAATGCCTCCCACTCAAAGTTACTTCTGTTCCTGATGGCACATTGGAAAGCTGAACTATGAAGATGGAGTGCTGAACTAAATTTAGCCTGTTAAATGATAAAACGGGAATTAGCTAAAGACAAAAGAAGCAGATCAAATCCAGCTCTCCCTTTAAGAAGAGCTTGGACCCCAAGAGGCTGGCTCAGACCAGGCTCAGAATTTGTGTGTAACAGGCAGATGTGAGCTAAGGCCATCCCAAGTGAATGGGCAGGAGTTTCCTTACCCAAGGAGTGTCCTTTAGTTGGCTGAAGGGAGTCTGCTTGCCTCACCAAGAATTTTGTTTTTATAGCTTGGAATGCAAAAAAAAAAAAAAAAAAAGATTGTTGCTAAAAAGGGCTGTGATGGAATGGAATGGTGGTAAAGAGCTTTAAGATTCTCCAGATGAAAGCTGTGCAAAGGGGTACAGTGATTGCCCCACCAATTAAAAATAACGGCAACAGCAAAGGTGGCCCAAGGGGAGGTATGTGGGCCAAACAGCCCACGGGATTCCAAATCCTGCCCCAGAGCTGGGTCTCACTCGAAATCCCAGGAAAGGTGCCTGAAACTACAGCTCCTGACATGTCCCTTCCTAGGGCAGGAGCCCAGGGAAAGTGTTATGAGCTTAGCAGGGCCATGTCATAAACCAAGGCCTGAATGTGGCACCCCTCCCTGCCATAAGGCTGAGAGTACCTATGTCCAAGGAATCAAGCGGGGGTGCTCTGTCACAACCCAGTTAGGCTCTGGGTCTGGTTCCTGGAATATTTCCCTTTCAAGGTATCCCTCGAGGGTGGAATGGGCACTCGTATTCTCCAGGTAGGCTTCCCTGGTGGCTCAGACAACAATGCATCTGCCTGCAAGGCGGGAGACCCGGGTTCAATCCCTGGGTCGGGAAGATACCCTGGAGAAGGAAATGGAAATCCACTCCAGAACGCTTGCCTGGGAAATTCCATGGGTGAAGGACCCTGGCAGGCTACAGTCCATGGGGTCGCAAAGAGAGACACGACTGAGTGACTTTTTCGCTTTCATTTTTATTCTCCAGTTCAGTTCTCCTTGGCCCTCTGGAGGGAGGTGAGCCCCTGAAACAAGAATGAGTCTTCTTTAGAACCAATGTCCTGGCATTTTAGGGCTGTGTTTTCTATGTGTATGCCAAAAGGTCAAAGAAAAAAGAAAAACCAAAATCACTTTTAAAATGCACAAGCTGTATCTTGGCTAGATAAGCATTTGTCCTATTTTTTTTAATTGTGATAAAATACACATAACAGAAAACTTATATTTTAATCATTTTGAAGTGTACAATTCAGTGGTATCAAGTACATTCATAATGCTGCTCAACCATCAGCACCATCTGGTTTCAGAACTTCTTCATCACCACGAAAGGAAACTGCTACCCACTGGCAGTGACTCCCTCATTTCTACCTCCCCCAGTCCTTGGCAGTCACTCATTTGAATGCTATTGCTATACATTTGCTCCTTCCTATGTTTCATATAAATAGAACCACACAATATCTGGCCTTTTGTGTCTGGCTTCTTTCACTCTGTATGTTTTCAAGGTTCATCCATGTTTTGGCATGTACTTCATTCCCTTTATGGATGAGTAATATTCTGTGGTATGGATAGAGCCCATTTGGTTTATCCACTCATCAGTGGATGAACATTTGGGTTGTTTACAGCTTTTGCATGTTGTGAATAAAGCTGCTGTGAACATTTCTTTACAAGCTTTTGTTTGCACATTTGTTTTCAATTCCTTTGAGTACATACCTACAAGTGGAATTGTTAGGCCCATATGACAAGTCCATATTTAACTTTTTAAGGGACTACTACCCTTCTATATAGATGCTGTGCAAGGCTATGGTTTTTCCAGTGGTCATGTATGGATGTGAGAGTTGGACTGCGAAGAAAGCTGAGCACCGAAGAATTGATGCTTTTGAACTGTGGTGTTGGAGAAGACTCTTGAGAGTCCCTTGGACTGCAAGGAGATCAAACCAGTCCATTCTGAAGGAGATCAGCCCTGGGATTTCTTTGGAAGGAATGATGCTGAAGCTGAAATTCCAGTACTTTGACCACCTCATGCAAAGAGTTGACTCATTGGAAAAGACTTTGATGCTGGGAGGGATTGGGGGCAGGAGGAGAAGGGGACGACAGAGGGTGAGATGGCTGGATGGCATCACTGACTCGACAGACGTGAATCTGAGTGAACTCCGGGAGTTGGTGATGGACAGGGAGGCCTGGCGTGCTGCAATTCATGGGGTCACAAAGAGTCAGACACAACTGAGTGACTGAACTGAACTGAATGTGTCTTCGACAGATGAATGTCTTTCTCCTTTCTTGGAAATGTGATGGCTCTGGGACATGTAACTGAGCTAGAAGTCAGTAAGCTAATTTGAGGGAGTAGGTGATGAGTCTGCTCTTAGCCACGCTTATAGTGAAAGCTGAGCACTGAAGAATTGATGCTTTTGAACTGTGGTGTTGGAGAAAACTCTTGAGAGTCCCTTGGACTGCAAGGAGATCCAACCAGTCCATCCTAAAGGAGATCAGCCCTGGGATTTCTTTGGAGGGAATGATGCTGAAGCTGAAACTCCAGTACTTTGGCTACCTCATGTGAAGAGTTGACTCACATGTTGGGAGTGACTCTGATGTTGGGAGAGATTGGGAGCAGGAGGAGAAGGGGACAACTGAGGATGAGATGGCTGGATGGCATCATTGACTCAATGGAGGTGAGTCTGAGTGAACTTCGGGAGTTGGTGATGGACAGGGAGGCCTGGCGTGCTGTGATTCATGGGGTCGCAAAGAGTCAGACACGACTGAGCGACTGAACTGACTGACTGATTGACTGTATCATTTTACATTCCCATCAGCAATGTCGGAAGTTTATGATTTCTCTACATTCTCATAAACACTGGTCATTTTCTGTTTTACAATGGCCAACTTTGTGAATGTGAAGTGGTATCTCATTGTAGTTTTGATTCGCATTTCCCTAATTATGCAGAGTACATCATGAGAAATGCTGCACTGGAAGAAACACAAGCTGGAATCAAGATTGCTGGGGGAAATATCAATGACCTCAGATATGCAGATGACACCACCCTTATGGCAGAAAGTGAAGAACTAAAAAGCCTCTTGATGAAAGTGAAAGAGGAGAGTGAAAAAGTTGGCTTAAGGCTCAACATTCAGAAAATGAAGATCATGGCATCCGGTCCCATCATTCCATGGGAAATAGATGGGGAAACAGTGGAAACAGTGTCAGACTTTATTTTTTGGGGCTCCAGAATCACTGCAGATGGTGACTGCAGCCATGAAATTAAAAGATGCTTACTCCTTGGAAGAAAAGTTATGACCAACCTAGATAGCATATTCAAAAGCAGAGTCATTACTTTGCCGACTAAGGTCCGTCTAATCAAGGCTATGCTTTTTCCAGTGGTCATGTATGGATGTGAGAGTTGGACTGTGAAGAAGGCTGAGCGCCAAAGAATTGATGCTTTTGAACTGTGGTGTTGGAGAAGACTCTTGAGAGTCCCTTGGACTGCAAGGAGATCCAACCAGTCCATTCTGAAGGAGATCATCCCTGGGTGTTCTTTGGAAGGAATGATGCTAAAGCTGAAACTCCAGTACTTTGGTCACCTCATGCAAACAGTTGACTCATTGGGAAAGACTCTGATGCTGGGAGGGATTGGGGGCAGGAGGAGAAAGGGACGACAGAGGATGAGATAGCTGGATGGCATCACTGACTCGATGGACGTGAGTCTGAGTGAACTCCGGGTGTTGGTGATGGACAGGGAGGCCTGGCGTGCTGCGATTCATGGGGTCGCAAAGAGCTGGACACGACTGAGCGCCTGAACTGAACTGAATGACTAAGGATGTTGAGCATGTTTTCAAGAGCTTGAGGACCATTTGTATATCTTCTTTGGAGTTGTACAAATAACTACTCAAGTCATTACCTATTTTGATATGATTTTGTTGCTGTTGAGTTATAGGAGTTTTTATATGTTTTGAATATTAGACCCTTATCAGATATATAATTTGCAAATAGATTTGTCCCATTTAATGTGTTGTCTATTTACTCTCCTCACTGCCCCATTTTCAAAGAGGGAATACCAAACAAAGCATTCAGATGCTTTTAAGAAAGGACTGCCAAATAAGATAGTAACCACTGTAACAGTTCTGAGCTAAGGAAAGTCTCCCTGCTGTCACTCTTTTACTCTCCTGGCCACAGCCCAACACTCCCCGAAATAACTAAGCCAACAAGTCATATAAAGAGCCCCATGTGCCAGACTGGGTGCTGAGTGCCTTAATTGCATTTTCTGCCGTCCTTGTAGCTACATAAGTGTTATTACTCCCATTTTACAGATGAGGAAACTGAGGTGCAGAGGTGTTAATGAGTGACCAAAGGTCTCAATGATCACACACACCAGAATCAGAATCTAAACGCAGGTTTGCCAGACTCCTTCCTACTCATCCACGTGTTTGTTAAATATTTTCTGGGGAGCGTTAGGGCCTCCATGTGGGTGCCTCTGGGGTTTTCCTGAACACAGAGAGGGGGATCAGTGAAGGGTTTGGGTCTCTGGGGCCAGCACCCACTCCAACCACAGGACCTCTGCTTTGATCTCTTTTGTAGTTTGGGGCTCAGGAATAGGACTTTGGGGGAAAAAAAAAAAAGAGGCTTCCAGTGTTAAAAAAAATGTTTGAAAACCACTGCTGAATCATGCTGCTTCATGGGAGGAGAACCCAAAGCTCTTGCAACTTCTTGTAAAATAGAGGTTTAGTTAAAGGAAAACCAGTTATAAATGTGGAGCTGTTGTTCAATGGGTATAAAGTTTCAGTTATGCTAAATGAATAAGTTAGAGAGATCTGCTGTATAGCATATGCCTACAGTTAACAAGACAGGGCCGTGCACTTGACATTTTGTTAGGAGTGTAGCTCTCATGTTAGGTGTTCTGATCACAAGAAACAAAAACAATTTAAAAAGCCTAAGGAATACCAGGAAAAGTTGGGAGGTTTCAGAAATGTCTGCTACCTTGATTATAGTGATGGTATCATGTCTTTGCATACATCTGAACTCACCAGTTTGTACACCTTAGATATGTGTGTGCATGCTAAGATGCTTCAGTTGTGTCTGACTCTGTGTGACCCTATGGACTGTAGCCCACCAGGCTCTTCTGTCCATGGGATTTCCCAGGCAAGAATACTGGAGTGGATTGCCATGCCTTCCTCCAGGGGATCTTCCCAGTTTAGGGATCAAGCTCGCGTCTCCCATGTCTCCTGAATTGGCAGGCAAGTTCTTTACCACTATCACCAATATGGGAAGCCCTAGATATGTGCGGTTTTCTGTATATTGACACTTCAATAAAGCAACTTCAAAAAAAGGGAATCCAGTTTTTGGCTTCAGTGATAGAAACCTTTTGTGCTGTATTCACACACGCACGCATACCCTCTCCCTCCGTCGCCCTGTTTCTGTACATTCCTCCTTCAGGTGCACGATGCCAGCTCTGCAGGGTGTTGCCTCTGAACACCCACTCACGAAAAAAAACAAGTGGCTCTTGCCAGCGACTGTGCCCCCACTTCCTGGGAGCCACAACTGTTCCCATTCATCAGTCAGGCGTGCTGGCTGCTTACCTTTGAGAGCATTCTCGCAAGCAGCCAGCCCCAGGGACTCCCCAGACCAGTGTCGCCCTTCTCGTTCTTCTATTTTGCAACTTAGCATGTGATGACCGTGGTTGGGAACAGAGCCATCCCTGTGGAAACAGCACAAGGTGAGGCTAAGTCTTAAGAAAAACAGGTTGCAGGTAAACATGCTACCAGACCGACAGCTGGCTGGGACAGAGAGGTGGCTGCATCACCAGGTAAGCGGGCGAGGGCACTGCCCGGCCCACTCAGCGTTTCTGACTTTGGGCAAGAGGTGGCCAGTGGCCAGCGGAGCTCTGGGTTGGAAGACCCCCTGCACGCAGGAAGCTGGTGTGGTCTCAACTCCCTGCCTTTCACTCTTAGGAAACTCGGGCCGCCGGACGTGAGCTCCATGCCTGGGAGTTGGCATTTGAGCTTTATTAGGGTGTGAAGATGAGCAGTTGTGGAGAGGGCAAGGGGCCCTCCAGTGGGTGGGCAGCGACGTGGATTTGTGCGGCTTCTTAGAACTCCAGCTGGAGTTTCTGAACATTTGTTTTCTGTGCCAGTGAAGTGTTGCCAGATGTCTGCTCAATTCCAGTTCTCATGTGAAATCGCATGGAGAGGTTTAATGCCTTTTAAACTTCTTTGGTCAAAGATGATGGAGGGGTGAGGGGGTGATGAGGAATCTCCCTGCCCACTAGATACATTGAGATCTAAGAGCAGGATGCCCTTTCCTCCTCCACGTGTCATTTTCTCCAACTTAAACACTACGCAGGGCATCTTGTTTCCTTGTGTTCTTAAAATACCCACTGACAGTGAGTATCTATTATCAAACTCCTATAGGGTAAATGTCAGCAGGGTGTTATAGAGATGTGCTTTCTGAAACACTGAAAGGCCTTCCTCACCTGCGCATCCTCCCCAGTGATGTGCTCAAGTACTCTTCCTCCTCCTCTAATTTAGTGAAAACTTTCCTAAACTTTAAACCACTAAGTCATTATTGTGTTAGCTCTCCAATACAGCACTGTTGCCGCCGGAAGGCCCCTGGCAAGTACACTTGTCACTGCGGACCCTGTGCTGCTGAGTGACCATCTCTGGAAGATCTAGGCCAGAAAAACCCAATGAGGCACAGAGAAGAGCAAGCCAGGGGTGTCCTGCCACTTGCTCCTTTGGTGTTCACACCAATGCTGCTGCTGCTGCTGCTGCTGCTGCTGCTGCTGCTACGTCGCTTCAGTTGTGTCCGACTCTGTGCGACCCCAGAGATGGCAGCCCACCAGGCTCCCCCATCCCTGGGATTCTCCAGGCAAGAAGACTGGAGTAGGTGGCCATTTCCTTCTCCAATGCAGGAAAGTGAAAAGTGAAAGTGAAGTCACTCAGTCATGTCCAACTCTTAGCGGCCCCATGGACTGCAGCCTACCAGGCTCCTCTGTCCATGGGATTTTCCAGGCAAGAGTACTGGAGTGGGGTCACACCAATGCTAGGCCACACCAAACACACCAATGCTAGGCCACACCAAACACACCTACCCAGCCAAGCTGTAGTGGGAGGGCCTCAGGCACCCAGCGTTTGAACGCTCCATGAATCATCTCTGGAGCACTGAGTGCGTACAAGTTGAGAAACGCCCCTTTCCTTCATCATTCTTCCTTTCAAAGCCTAGGGGTCCAGCTGTAATTTATTCTCTTCTTTACAATCAGAAAAGGGCTTCCCTTGTAGCTCACTGCCTGCAGTGAGTAAAGAATCTGCCTGCAGTGCGAGAGACCCAGGTTTGATCCCTTGCTCAGGAACATCCCCTGAAAAAGGAAATGGCAACCCATTCCAGTATTCTTGCCTGGAGAATTCCATGGACAGAGGAGCCTGGTGGGCTACAGTCTATGAAGTCGCAAAGAGTCAGACACGCCTGAGCGACTGACACTTTCACTAACACAATCAGAAAAAGTTTCCCCTATACCCTGAGAAAGAATAAAGCTAAGAGGAATTTAGCACCGTCTCGCCTGCCTTATTTCCCGATGTCCCAGGTATTGACATGCACCGTGGTGCCCAGTGTTTTTCTCTTTTATTTTTCAATCAACAAGATGAGTTACCACCAACGAGCCAGGGAAAACTTTTGGTGGCAAAGTTTCCAGCTAGGAGCAGCAGAGGGGAAGAAAAGGGCACCCCACACACACACCGACTACTGGCCCCTAAGTGCCACTGGTCAAGCCTGATGCAACCTGCTCCACCCTGTCACAGCTCTTCAGCCTCTCAGCTTAAAAGGGATGAAACTGATAAGTACTTGAGAAACACTGAAAAACATCCTTAAGGTGTATGAGAGAGTGGGGAAGAAATCTGTTGGTGGACCGCTGTGGCCCCGGAGAGAGGGGAATAGGATAAGGTGCTAAATTCACGTAAACCCTCTGTATCACAGTTTACCTTGCTGGTTAGGGTGAGTCGTGGTGCTTCTCCTGTTAGATCTTCCTATTGAACTAAACCAGCAAATCTCAGGGATTTGATTAGAATGATCAATACTTTTCTCTCAGGACTGACATGCTTTCAATGAGAAGCAAATCACAGAATTCTGCTTGAGAATATGACTTCTGTGAAATCAAGCAACAAGAAACCTTCCTCTCTCACATCATGAGGCTCTCCCTAAAGCCCTCTGGCAACCCTGAGCCCTCAAAACGTAAACTTAGGCAGCATTTCAAAGTAATCACAGGGCGCAATCTTATTCAGAGGGTTAGATACACAAAATATGGTTACTGCAAGCATTCTTGCTCAATTAATCATGGCCTGCCAAATTAATTCCTATAAGCAAAGAAAGAAGTTCATTTTCTAATGACCCACATTGACTTTTCGAGGTCATGCATGTCTCTAAACAAAGAAAAGAGAAGAAAGTGGTGAAAGTGAATATTGAATTGCAAGAAGACTTTACGAGAAGCCTAAATTTGAATTGGGGTTTTATTTCTATTTCAACAATAACTGCTGCTAAGTCGTTTCAGTCATGTCCGACTCTGTACGACCCCATAGACGGAAGCCCACCAAGCTCCCCCGTCCCTGGGATTCTCCAGGCAAGAACACTAGAGTGGGTTGCCATTTCCTTCTCCAATGCATGAAAATGAAAAGTGAAAGTGAAGTAGCTCAGTCATGTCCGACTCTTAGCTACCACACGGACTGCAGCCTACCAGGCTCTGCCGTCTATGGGATTTTCCAGGCAAGAGTACTAGAGTGGGGTGCCATTGTCTTCTCCCCAACAATAACTACCATTCTCTTAATCAGTAGGCATACATAAAATTCTATCTTCAGAACCACGCCCTGTGTTCATGCTGGTACAGACAGGTCTGAATATGCTCAGGATCTGGGGATTAGGCTCATCTATTTAGGGTCTGTACGCTTACTGGGCTTAAGAGGTTCCTAGGAAGAGAATTATTCAACTGTCTCTGTCCTCCTGATTATATAACCCATCTGTGGCAGAAAGGAAAGTGTACAGTTGTGCGTCATCAGCTGTCTGTGTTCTTTTAGTGTCTCTTGGTTCTTTTAGTGTGTTCTCTTGGTGTCCCAGCGTCTGACCTAAGTCTCACTGTGAACCACAAATCAAGATATCTGATTTAAACAATTGTTTTTGGGGGGCTTCCGGGGCTGTGTGTGGCACAGTTGTTAATGAGACATGAATTTGCAAATAATTCTTCAGAAGCTTAAGACTAAAAAGGTATAATTTCTAAAGGATTTAGCATATTGAAAACGGATACATTCAAAACAAGCTTCCTTCTTGAGAAAGAAAATCAATTCTAAGTGTTGTGTCATAGAAACGTGGTGTTGCATCCGCTTACATCTACACCCACAGCCACACACTCCGCCCCTCCATTTCCCCATTTCTAGCAATTCTGTGACGGAAGTCACGTTTCTGAGCTGTTGTCACCATGTTATAAAGTCAAGACTGTTTTACTTCACTTTCACTTTTCACTTTCCTGCATTGGAGAAGGAAATGGCAACCCACTCCAGTGTTCTTGCCTGGAGAATGCCAGGGATGGGGGAGCCTGGTGGGCTGCCGTCTCTGGGGTCGTGCAGAGTCAGACACGACTGAAGCAACTTAGCAGCAGCAGCAGCAAGGGTACCTTGGTGATCACCCATTCCCACTGTCTCCTCCAGTATTTCTGGAGATATGAGTACAGCCCAATTACGGACTGCCTGCATGGGAGGGGCGGGGAGGGGATCTTATTCCAAAGGCTGATTCTTCCCCAGACCCACTGAAACAGAATCTCTTGGGTTGGCATCAGAGGTTAAAAAAGATCTCTAGCTAATTCTTGTGCACAATGAAGTTTAGTGACCGCTGACAGCAAGACCACAAGTCCATAAAGGAGCCAGACCCAATGCCTTGATTTCATTCTCATATGTATCTCAACAACTGTATCTCCAGTTCACCACCATCCTCCAATGGTCCAATGATAAGAAAAAGAAATGTACAAGAAAGGTTTAAATGTGAAGGAGCAAGATAAGAGAAATAAAACCTAAGTAATTTATGCTAAAATGTGAAACAAGATAATTTTTAACTCTTTTTAATGACACCAAGACATCTCAGACATAATTACTTTTAAAGCCATCGCGATTCAGGTAACCAATTGACTGAAATTACAAACACATTTTAACATGGATGCCGATTTAGAGCAAATGAACTAGAGACATGAGAACAGCAAAGCAAAGCAAAGCAAAATAAGACAAAATAGAAAGTGGGGTTTTTCTTCAAAATATTTTTTAAAAATGCTTTATTAAAACATATGGATAGACAGTAAAAGTGTTAGTTGCTTAGTCGTGTCTAACTCTTGGCAACTTTATGGACTGCAGCCCACCACGCTCCTCTGTTCATTGAATTATCCAGGCAAGAGTACCGGAGCGGGTAGCCATTCCCTTCTCCAGGAGATCTTCCAGATCCACCGACCGAACCCTGGTCTCCTGCTTTGCAGGCAGGTTCTTTACCATCTGAGCCACCAGGAAAGCCCTGGATAGATAGTTCAGTTCAGTTCAGTTGCTTAGTCGTGTCCGACTCTTTGCAACCCCATGAACCACAGCAACGCCAGGCTTCTCTGTCCATCACCAACTCCCAGAGCTTACTCAAACTCATGTCCATCAAGTCGGTGATGCCATCCAGCCATCTCATCCTCTCTCATCCCCTTCTCCTCCCACTTTCAGTCTTTCCCAGCATCAGGGTCTTTTCAAATGAGTCAGTTCTTTGCATCAGGTGGCCAAAGGACTAGAGTTTCAGCTTCAACATCAGTCCTTCCAATGAATATTTAGGACTGATTTCCTTTAGGATGGACTGGTTGGATCTCCTTGCAGTCCAACGGACTCTCAAGAGTCTTCTCCAACACCACAGTTCAAAAGCATCAATTCTTCAGTGTTCAACCTTCTTTATGGTCCAATGCTCACATCCATACATGACTACTGGAAAAAACATAGCTTAGACTAGAGGGACTTTTGTTGGCAAAGTAATGTCTCTGCTTTTTAATATGCTGTCTAGGTTGGTCATAGCTTTTCTTCCAAGGAGAAAGCATCTTTTAATTTCACAACTGCAGTCACCATCCACAGTAACTTTGGAGCCCCCAAAAATAAAGTCTCTCACTGTTTCCATCATTTCCCCATCGATTTGTCATGAAGCGATGGGACTGGATGCCATGATCTTAGTTTTCTGAATGTTGAGCTTTAAGCCAACTTTTTCACTCTCCTCTTTCACTTTCATCAGGAGGCTCTTTAGTTCCTCTTCACTTTCTGCCATAAGGGCGGTGTCGTCTGCATATCTGAGGTTATTGGTATTTCTCCCAACAATCTTGCTTCCAGCTTGTGCTTCATCCAGCCCAGCATTTCATATGATGTACTCTGCATACAAGTTAAATAACCAGGGTGACAATACACAGCCTTGATGTAGTCCTTTCCCAATTTGGAACCAGTCTGTTGTTCCATGTCCAGTTCTAACTGTTTCTTCCTGACCTGCATACAGATTTCTCAGGAGGCAGGTCAGGTGGTCTGTATTCCCATCTTTTTAAGAATTTTCCATAGTTTGTGGTGATCCACACAGTCAAAGGCTTTGGCATAGTCAATAAAGCAGAAGTAGATGTTTTTCTGGAACTCTCTTGCTTTTTCAATGATCCAGCAGTTGTTGTAATTTCTGGTTCTTCTGTCTTTCCTAATTCCAGCTTGAATATCTGGAAGTTCACAGTTCATGTACTGTTGAAGCCTGGCTTGGAGAATTTTGAACATTACTTTGCTAGCGTGTGAGATGAGTGCAATTGTATGGTAGTTTGAACATTCTTTGGCCTTGCCTTTCTTTGGAATTGGAATGAAAACTGACATTTTCCAGTCCTTTTCCTGCGCCCACTGCAGAGTTTTCCAAATTTGCTGGCATATTGAATGCAGCACTTTCATAGCATCATCTTTTAGAAAATGAAATAGCTCAACTGGAATTCCATCACCTCTACTAGCTTTCGGAGAAGGCAATGGCAACCCACTCCAGTACTCTTGCCTGGAAAATCCCATGGAGAGAGGAGCCTGGTAGGCTGCAGTCCATGGCGTCGCTAAGAGTCAGACACAACTGAGCAACTTCACTTTCACTTTTCACTGTCATGCACTGGAGAAGGAAGTGCAACCCACTCTAGTGTTCTTGCCTGGAGAATCCCAGGGACACGGGACCTGGTGGGCTGCTGCCGTCTCTGGGGTCGCACAGAGTCGGACACGACTGAAGTGACTTAGCAGCCACTAGCTTTGTTCATAGGGTGCTCCCTAAGGCCCGCTTGACTTCGCATTCCAGGATGTCTGGCTCTAGGTGAGTGATCATACCATTGTGGTTATCTGGGTCATGAAGATCTTTTTTGTACAGTTCTTCTGTGTATTCTTGGATAGACAGTAGTTACCAATAAATATACATATACTGGGGACAGAGATCAAAAGTTTTCTTGATAAGAATACATACTCAAAGGTGCTGGGAGACTACTGCTTTATTTCATTCCTTCACAATCTTGGTAGTTCAGATCAATCTAATAAATTTTTGAATTACAAAATGATACTAATATATGGCCCTCTGTGACCCTTCTTAGAAGATATCTGTATTTTAACAGAGGACAATGCTTACTCCAGAGGAAGCCATTCAAGGTGAGTTTCAGGCTTGCTGGCTGGCAGGTAGATGAAACTCTGGGGTAGAGAAGACTTTCCCTTGGCTGGGAGGAGGAAATCAAAACAGGCATGGTTTTTCAGTGAATTCACCACCAATTACCTTCTATTTTCCCACCTGAGTGGGCTTCAGACTATGCTCAAGTAGGTTACTGGTGGTGCCCTCAGATAGTCTGAGGCCAAGTGTCTTATTGGTGTTTCCTATATTCATACTTTTATTGCAGTTTTACATGGGCTATTTCAGTTTGAAGAATCAACTCCATGAGCACATCAATCCCTTCATTTGAAGAAATATTTTATTTGTGTTTTGCTTGGGAAGGAAAACTCAGTTCTTGATCTTGCCTCTGCGTTTCTCTCCCTTTCACTCTACATTATAGCCAGCACGGGTCTAATTCACGCTTCCGAAAATGCCAAACATATTTTGCAAAGGGATCTGCTTAGAGTGATAGAGTATCCTGGTTTGCCTAGGATTGTCTTGTTTTAACATTGAGTGTCCTGCATTCCCAGTCTTGCTCACCCAGAACCGCACTATGATATGATAGTAGGATAGCCACTTTGTTGTGGTTTAGTCGCTCAGTCATGTCCAACTTTTGTGATCTTATGGACTATATTCAGCCAGGCTCCTCTGTCCATGGGATTTTCCAGGCAAGAATACTGGAGTGGGTTGCCATTTCTTTCTCCAGGGGAGATTTTTGACCCAGGGATCAAACCCACACCTCCTACACTGCAGGCAGATTCTTTACCACTAAGCCTTCTGGACTTCCCCACTAGCCACATGAGGCAAATTAAGTCTCAGTAAGTTAAAACAGATAACACAGCTTCTCACTTGCACTAGCTGTAGTTGAAGTGTTCAATAACTACATGTGGCTTGTAGTTACCTTACTGGCCAAGGTAGACGTAAAAATCTCCAGCGTTGCAGCAAATTCTGTTGGGTAGTGCTGAGCTAGAGGGTTTTTCCAGCAATTACCTAGAACTAACATCTTTGAAAACAGTACCCTGGTCAGGCATCACCAGTTGGTTGAGCAAACTCATGTGATGGGGCCTGCCGTCTCAGTGAACACACAGAGTGTGCTAGCTCAGCAAAGCCTCAGTGAAAACTTTTGTTTTTCAAAGTTCACATTTCCTGATGCATCAGGCTTCTGGAACCATGCCCCCAATCTTCCCGGCTCCTGGGGATTCATAAGCAGTCGTTGGCATTTAGTGAAAATGGGGACATGGCGTATGAAACAAACATGACAGCAAGAAAACATAATCTGCCTCCTTTTAAATTGTGTCCGTGAGGGATGAGGGAGCACACCAGTTGCGTTCCCATGTGTGGGTTTTCCCCTGATGCACAGCACAGCAAAGAGGGGAGCTGGACTTGACCGAGTTAGAGCCAAAGGAGGACATGCAAGAGGAAAACTGTCTTAGGAACAGGTGCTTTTAAGTCAGTTGCATCCCGACCCCAAGCCATCAGCTGGCTAGAACAAGGCTGCTGCTTCTCTTACAAAGTGGCCAAGAGTCACGGAGGACACAGCACTTTGGCAACACCCCTGCTCCCCCAGGTCTAAGGAGAATTAGAGACAGAAGCAAGAACAAACCGCCCATTGGTCAGAAGTCTTTACTGCAAGATCTAGTTGTGAGCACAGGGATTTATTTGTTTCAATAATAGGTTAAGCACCTACTATTGGCCCTGCTCTTGAGTCATTCACTGTCTAGGAGGGGGGATTAATATGTTCGCTGGCTTTTAAAATATAAAGTAACCAATGGTTGTTTGTGAAGACAGTGATGTGATAATGATGGTGGTGATGACTAACATTTACTGAGAGCTTTCCACGTGGTAGGCTCTACTCAGTGTTTTACGTGAAGAAATAAAAGAAGAACACTTTAGGAATATAGATGCCGGAAGGACCCCCAGGTGACAATGTAATACACTTTCAAAATTTCCAGGAAATTTAGCAAATAAGCAAAGCAAAACTCTCACACGTTGCTTGAAAAAATAGTCTAGTGAATCGATTTAGACAATGGGTGTTATTTTTCAAATAACCTTCTTTATTTTGGAATGACTTTAGATTCACAGAGTAGTTTCAAAGAAAGCACACAGAGTCCCCATATGATAATTGGTTTCTGAGTCAGAGAGAAATGCCTTCAAGTCCCAGTTCTGCTATTTATTGTTGTGCCCTTGGATGAGTTATTTAACCACTCAGACCCTCAGATGCGGCTTCCTCAATTGTGAAATGGCACAATAGAAGCTACTTTGGAGGGCTGTGGGAAGGAAAACAACGAGAGAATTTGTGTGAAGTGCTTTGTACATGCCTGGGTCTCTGATGTGCTTACTAAACAGTGCGTTATTATTTATGTGGATCAGATCTTCGTTTAACGAATGAATGAAAATAATATGTTATAATAATTTTAAATGGCCAATATTTAATAGCTCTGGTTTCAGCTGGGAAAGATTGAGAGCAGAAGGAGAAGGGGGCGACAGAGGATGAGATGTTTGGATATTATCACCAACTCAGCAGAGTTTAAGCAAACTCCGGGAGATAGTGAAGGACAGGGAAGCCTGATGTGCTGCAGGCCCTGGAATTGCAAAGAGTCGGGCACAACTGAGCGACTGCCCAACAATAAGCGCGTAGTTTCCGCACTTCAGAGGACATGCTCTATTTCCTCATCTTGTTCCTTTTCTCAGGCAGTTGAAGAGGCCCTCAGTCTACCCTTCAGCCAGATTCCGTCCACACCAGGCCAAGTGGGTCCACTGTCACGTTGTCTCACATTGTGAACATGTCTCTGTCCACCCAAATAAATGGAAGGCCGGTGAAGCGCATGTACCCACTGTCTTAGATAGCTCAGGCGGATATAACCAAAACACCGCAGACTGGGTGACTTAAGCACAGAAACTTATGCCATGTGGTTCTGGAGCCGAAAAGTCCAAGACCAAGGTGCCCGCAGACCCAGTGTCTGGTGTGAGATCACTCCGCAGCTCGTAGACCATCATCTTCTCATTGTATCTTCACAAGGCAGAGAGCAGAGACAGGAAGCAAACTCTCCCGTGTATTCTCCTAACAGCACTAATCCCGTCTTGAGGGCTCCAGCCTCATGACCTAATTACCCCTCAAAGCGTCTCCAAACACCTGCCAATTGGGAACTAGAGTTTCAACATGTGAGTTCTGAGAGGACACAAACACTCAGTCCAGGGAATCCATGCAGGATGGGAGGCTGAAATACCCTCCTCTGGTCTGTGCAGCGGAGGCTCCCTGAGAGGGCCCACACTGCATCTCCTCGGGAGCTCTAGGCATGGGCCCAGGGGCTCCTTCTTCTGTGGGCTTGGGGAAAGTTCCATAGCTCAGCGTCCCGCTGTCCCCCTGCTGGGCTGGGGCTGGAAGTGGCAGGGCAGAGAGATGTGAGGACCTTTTGCAACTTTTTCCCTTTTCTTCCTAGTCTACGATCTCTGTGGTCCTGAAAGCTGTTCCTCTGTTTCTCAAACTCAGAGAACTCCCAGGAGCCTTGGGCCCCTGTGTGGTCCATTAGAGCCACACAAGTGGGTCCCCATCTGAGTGGAGGAACAGACACTCCTGCTCTCTGATTCCTTCAGAAGAAAATACTGACTAGATAATATTTGGGCTATGAATTCAATATCAGTTTTCGGAGGCTTCAGAATTTGGTCAACAGTTGAACACACATGAATTTTCCCATATGTCACACTGTTAGCAGAAGACTTCTGATTATTACTTACAATCCTCCTTGATTAAAGCAAAGACTCCAGGTCAACACTTACCATTTACTTTTCTTCTTACCTACCCTTGCCCACATGAACTTGCCCCTGTTACACACACACACACAAAGAAAGAGTTGTGATAATCCACAAACCTTGGACTTCACGTCTATTTCAGTTGCTCTTTTCAATTCCTAAGAAA
Organism: Ovis aries; assembly: GCF_016772045.2. Classification (NCBI taxonomy): domain Eukaryota; kingdom Metazoa; phylum Chordata; class Mammalia; order Artiodactyla; family Bovidae; genus Ovis; species Ovis aries. The sequence goes on from NC_056073.1 coordinate 43,800,775, forward strand.
TCACTCAGTGGGCACTGGGGAATTCTGGGTTACAGGCTTAATGGAAAGCCCCAGGTCAAGAGTAACAGCTCTTCTTCAGTTTACAAGTTAATGTTGACCTTAAGAGAATTCTAAAATATGCTTGAAAATCGTTCCCATCAAATGTTTTCTGGAAAGAGTTTAGCCTTCTTGCAATGAAGAACCTATGACAGATTCAGCACCTCAACATGCCCTTCAGCAAAGATACACTGCGAAAGTCGGCCCTGCCACTTTCCGTTCCTGTACTTTCTAGTGGTGAGGCACCTGTCGGTTAGACGGGCATTCTGACCAGGTGCCACCTGTGAGGACAGACAGGCTAGGGGTAATTCCCATCATAAAACCTAACACTGACTGAATACTTACTTAGCACTTCACATGTACTGTCTCATTCAATCTGTGATGAGTTGGGCATTCTTATTATCCCATTTTACAGTTGAAGAAACTGAGATTCAGAGTTTCATTCACTTGCTTGCTGTCACATGGGTGAGAAGAAGTGAAACTAGGGTTTGAAGAAGGACACACTGACTTCGGAGCCCACACTCTTGGCCATTAAGTGGCCAGGCTTTGCCTCACTTCACCCTGGAGCCCATGCTTGTTTGGAAGTCAACATTTAGCTGCAGACCAGCAGGTTCACCAAACAGAAAGCAATCTGAGCACCACCCGAATCATCCAGCATCTTGCAAACCTTTCCTCAGTCATCCCCTCTCTCTCTCTCAGTATCCCCATAATGATGTCACTGATGGGAGAAAAACGGCAGGGCTGGGACTGAGTGCTGGGTTTTCCTGTGTGGCACTTTGCCCAGTGGCTTCTAGGCCCAATGTATCCTCTTTTAGCTCCTAAGACAGTCCTCACTTTGAAAGCTACAACTAGGCTCATAGGACCAGGGATGCTCACTTTAACACCATCAGAGAGCCAAAAACTTTGTAAAAGCTGTTCTGTGTTATTACAACAGTTGGGAGTCAATAGGCCTGCCATGAAACAATCACTGTTCCCAAGAACATTAAAAAAGTCACCTCCTCAGCACTTCAAGTAGCTCATTGGCAAAGAGGGCTCGTGGTTTGAGGTCAACATTGAGGACAAGTGGCTAGGCTTCATCTACTCCCTATGTAAGCCTTTTCCATATCATTTTAACATTACTCCCTCTGAATCTTGGAAGGTGGACAGGGAAGGGGAAAAGGCAGAATATCATGGGAAAAGTTTTGATATCTTTGAAGACAAGTATACAAAAGGTTGATACTGGAGTACAGGGTCAGGAAGAGACCTTACCTCTGACCAGCTGAGAAGCAGCTGCGCTTCTGTCCACAGGAGCTCACAAGCTATCAAACATTCTCATCCTGAGCAGGCCAGGTTTCAAAGAAATCTACTGTTGTTGAAGGTAAGAGAGAGATGCTGAGTTTATTCTGTATTAGCATGTGATTTATTTTTGGCACCAATAAAAACTGGAATCCCTTTGAGTAGCCCCAAAATGCCATGATTCTGGAGGAGAATGATGGAAAATGTACCTCCACCAACCAGACAATGTGAAACATTCTAGATGAATAATTGATACATAATGATTCAGACAGGGTTGGCAGACAGAAAATGCCAAAGGGGCCTACAGATTTGACCTTAAACTTCAGCCATTTTGTAAACAAGTGTTCTGGGAGGTTTCACTTCATTTTCATACAGGTCAAGTGTGGCATTTCTATTCAGGAGTCAGTTGAGTAAATTATTAACCAAAACAACTCCTTTTGACCAAATGAGTCAATTCTGCAATAAACAGTTTGGCAGTTTGTATGCATTTTTGGATCTTTTTGTTTACTTTTTTGTTAAGGGGATTAAAAAAAAAATACAGCAACCTTTTCCTTGCTTTTATGAAACACTGCCCTATGTTTCCAGGCAGAAAAGCAAAAAAAAAAAAACTTTCAAAAGGTCGCCTGATGTCATTTCAGCAATGCAGAAATAAGAAGAAAACCAACTAACATGAAAAAAAAAAGGATGTATCGGATAACAATCTTTGGCAGATGTCTTAAAGCAGAATATATAAACATGCCTGCCATAGACGTAATACTAAGAGGATTTCACCTTGAAACTCGATAGCTGTAATTCCTTAATAAAGACCACTTGTTTGTCAAGGGCTAATCTCTGAGCTGGGTTCTACTGGAAATCAAACTCTGGTCCATTATAGGAGTCATTATCAATATCCTCCCTGAGTATAAATTTGAGATGGAACAAGAGGCAAATGAAGCCTTTCCTCATCCCAAGCCAGTGCATGTAAACACAAACTGAGATCCTGAGGTGCTTCGCTAAAGCTTCAGGAGAGAGCATACTCCCATCTCCCCACAGGCTCATGGCCTCTTCCGTATGGAGGACATTGAATTCTTTTGGTTTCTATAGAGAAATGGTCTTCACTTTGGGCATGATTTTCTCCCCATGGACTTTTGGTGATGTACAGAGATACTTCTGGTTGTAATACTGGGCCCCCCAGTGGCACCAAATACACAAAGTAAATAAAGGTAGCATCACAAAGGCTCAGGAAATTAGGTTGTCATTAGAACCATGGTCTATGAAAGTCAGGCCAGGACCTGTGTGCTAATCCTAAACAGGGTGACTGATTGCTCAAATAAAATGTTTAAATAGGATTCAGAGAGTCTTAAGACAATAATCAAAATTTCTAGGATACAATTGAAAACCCTGGCCATATCAAAAACCAGAAAAAGCACAGCTTGGATTCAAAGAAACAATCAACTTCTACAAACAGAGAAATGAATAGGATATTGGAATTATCTCACAAAGAGTGTAAAGCAACTTTACATTAATTTAATATGAAGCATTAAAAAATGCTTTAATGGGCAATTGAAAATTCTCTTGAAACAGATGAAAAATAGAAAATATCCACAAAGAAGTAGAAGCTATAAAAAAGAACCCAATTAAAATTATAAAATTGACAGATACAGTAATAGAAAAAAAACAAAAAACAGAAAACCTCACTGAAAGGGCTCAGTACCAAAGTAGAGATAACAGAGGATACAATCAATTAACTTTTTTTTTTAAAGGAAGCTCCATATATTTATTTATTGAAGGAATATTTTTTTTATAGAATTCTTCTAGTTTCTGCCAAACATCATTTCTGGACCAATTTACTCAAGTCAAAAACCAGAGAGAAAATAGACTGGAAAAACAAAACCTAATTAGAAGAGCCTTTGGGAACTATGGGACAACAAGTAAAGATGCCAAATCCATACCACTGGAGATCAGAAGGAAAATAGAAAAAGAGTTAGATGAAAGAGCATTTTTTTTAATGGCTGAAAACTTCTCAAATTTGGTAAAAGATATAAATCTACTGACTTAAGAAACTACACAATCTCCAAATATGGGAAGTCCAGAGAAATTCAAGCCACAACACATTGTAAATACCCTTCAGAAAACTAAAGATAGTTTTCCAAACAACCAGAGACAAATGAAGCATTAACCATAGCGGAACATAGATTCAAATACAAGCATGTTTCTTACCTAAAACAGTGGCGGCCAGAAGGAAGCTGCACAGTATTTTCAAGTGCTGAAATAAAGGAACTGTTAACAGTGAATTCCGCATCTTAGAAAACTATTCTTTAGGAATGAAAGGGAAATAAAAACATTCTCAGATGAGGGAAAACTTAAAAGAATTTTGTTACTATCAGACTGGCCCTTAAAACATGGCTAAAGAAACTACAGTCAGCCCTCCATATCTATAAAGACCCTGGTGGCTCAGACGACAAAGAACCTACCTGCATCCAGAAGACCTGGATTCGATCTCTGGGTCAGGAAGATCCCCTGGAGAGAAATAGCAACCCATTTCAGTAGTCTTGCCTAGAGAATTCCATGGACAGAGAAGCCTGGCAGGCTACAGTCCATGGGCTTGCAAAGAGTCAGACATGACTGAACGTGTTCACATCTATGAGATCCACATCTACAGATTCAACCAACTGCAGGTCAAAGATATTCCCCACCTCCCCAAATTCCAGAAAGTTCCAAAAAGCAAAAGGTTAATTTGCCAGATGGAAATTATTAACATAAAATTTTTATTGTATTTGTAACTATTCATAGACATACCTCATTTGATTGCACTTTGCTTCATGGTACTTCACAGATAATTGCTTTTTTTTTTTTTTTTCCAAATTGAAGGTCTGTGGCAACCCTGCATCAGGTAAGTCTATCAGCACCAATTTTCCAACAGATCTGTCACTGTGTGTCTCTATGTTACATTTTGATAACTCTCACAATATTTCAGACCTGTTCATTATTATTATATCTGTTTGGTGTTCTGTGAACAGTGAGTTTTGATGTTTCTACAATGACTCACCAAAGGCTCAGATGGTGACTAGCATTTTTTACTAATAAAGTATTTTTAAAATTAAGATATGTACATTCTTTCAGAAATAATGCTACGGCACACTAAATAAACTATAGAAGGGTGTAAATACAACTTTTATATGCCCTGGGAAACCAACAAATTGCAAGTGACTCACTTTATGATGTTATTTGCTTTATTGTGGTGGCCTGGAACTGAGCCTGCAATATCTCCAAGATCTGCCTGTACATAGCATTTATTCTATAGTAGGGATTCTAAGTAATCTAGAGATTTAACATGTACAGGAGGATGTACCTAGGTTATAGGCAAATGCTACACCATTTTATATAAGGGACTTGAGCACGTTTGGATTTTGGATCTGCAGGAGGTCTTAAAACGAATCACCCAAGGATCTTGAGGGATGTCTATAATTCTAACTGGAAGACGATGACCAAAGGATGAAGCTTGAAGCATCAGAAAGGATGAAAGAACAATGCAGAGAGCAGATATGTGGTATAAACAATAGACTAACTCTTCTCATGAGTTTTAAAAATTGCTTAATGAGTAGAACAAAAATTGTAACACAATCTGATTTCTAAGACTAGGATATTTAAAAGTGGGGAAGGTAAAAAGACTAAAATGGAAGTAAGTGCCAGGAGGCTGTAATAAGGCACATATGTATATTGTCATACCCAGAGCAATCATTAAGAAAACTATACAAACAGATACACTCAAAAATACTATAATTAAACCAAGATAGAATCTTAAGAAGTGTTTAATGAACACACAGCAGGCATGAAAGGAGGAACAGTGGTAAAAAACAAACAAAAAACAGAGGAAACAAGAAGAAAACAAGTAACTAAATGGAAAATTTAAGTCCTAATAAACTAAAAACTCCCTTAAATGTAATTGCCTAAATATATCTATTGAAAGGCAGAGACTGGCACAGTGGGTTAAGAAAAACCTCACAACTCATCAATGATATTTACATGAAACTTGCTTTAATGTCAACAAAATAGATAGGCTGACAGTAAAAAGATTTAAAATATGTACCATGTAAGCATTAATTTCAAAAAGAAAGAGTAATAATATTAATATCAGATAAAGTTGGCTTTGAGCAAAGAAACTTACTAGAGACAAGGTGGTACATTACAAAATGTTAAAAGGATTAATCACCAGGAAGATAAGTGATTCTGAAGTTGTATATACCAAACAACAGAACCATACAACCAAACAACCATATATACCATATGCCATCTATGGGGTTGCACAGAGTCGGGCACGACTGAAGCGACTTAGCAGCAGCAGCAGCAGCACACACATAAAGGAAAGACCGAGAGACTGGAAAGTAGAGATAGCCTAATTTATAATTATTGTTAGGGCCTTCAATACCGCTCTTCAACAAATGGCATAACTATTAGATAAAAAATCAGCAAATCAGAGTGCAGTTTCTATATACAAATATACATGACTTAACATGGTACTGTATAGACTGCTAAAATTAGGTAGCCAGAGCTTAACTGCTAACCTTCTTGTGGTGAATTTCCCAGGAAAATAGGCAGTCACATGAGTTTTAAAAGGTTGACATTGGAATTGCTGATTGGTCAGTATTGAATACATTTATTAACTTTGCTGATTAGTTCAACATGTAAAAGTCTACCTGAAATATCTTTCTTTCATGAGAAAACTCACACATTTCTGATTAACACAGTTTTGCAAAACATGAAATCTGACATAGCATTTAAAAAGTCATTTGTAGGAACACAGTTTCTCATTAATAACTTCATCAGACCTCACATAATCAACTAATACACTAATTAAAGCAAGAGAAATACACTTGAAAATTTTAGAACTTGGGTACAAAACAAAGCAATTCAAGAAATAGTGGAAACTCACTGGCCCGATTGTTAAGACACTTGTGTTCTGGTCATTGCTCCCCTCATTAATAGCTGTGTGATTTGGGGCAAGTCCCTTAACCTCTCTGAGCTTTACTTTCTCATCTGACCTCAAACGGTTCTTTCCTGCTCTAAACCTTCAAGACAATGTGAGTCAATTTCATGCTTATAAACAGGAAGAGTCCTTTGGCCTTGCAACTGAAAACACACCATCAAAATTATCGAGAGAACGCTGCTCCTTTGAGTGGGTCCAAGAAGGTTAATTCAGACACTGCATTCCACTGCGAAAGCAGAGCTGGATCAGAGAGTAAGGCAGATCTGGATGGGGTTTCCCGATGCAACAGCCAACATGAAGGGCCAGGAAAGTCCTCATAGATTGGAAAAGGGAAGAAAAAAGGTTCTGATGCCTTTCAGAGTTGGCTTGGTATGGTGGCTGGAAACTCACACATGGTTTCACCAAATGGACTTCAGATTGGAACCTTTAATAAATGTTCTAGCTTTTGAAAAGCAGGGCAGTAACAATGACCTCCGAGAGAAACAAGTGCTGTTAGATGGGACATAAATAACCCAAAGGGTGAAACACTTCATTCTAACTCAGTTCTCAGCCACTTGTACAACAAATGGATGAGGGGCCCTTAGGGATGCAAATTCCACTGGAGGGAAGATGCTAATCCCCCTGAAACTGGCTTCAACTGGGCATGACACAGATTTAATTATTTCCAGAAATACCTACTTTTTATTGGGGGAAAGAGCCATTAGAAGACTGTAGGGGTGATATTGGTTCAGAGGCAGCAGGGCTTCTAGATAAATACAAACAGCTCTGGGTGATGAGAGCAGTAATGATCAGGAAATCCAAGGGTAAGAGAAACTTCCCCTGCCCCAGGCAGATATTAAGAAAACCACAATACCAGAACTGATCCATGCAAACAAAGTTTATTAGCATCTAGAATTTACCTGCTACCATAAACAGTGCTGGCTTCCCAGGTGGCTCAGTGGTAAAAAAAAAAAAAAAAAATCCACCTACCAATGCAGGAGATGCAAGTTTGATCCCTGAGTCGGGATGATCCCCCCAGAGAAGGAAATGGCAACCCACTCCAGTATTCTTGCCTGGGAAATCCCCTGGACAGAAGAGCCTGGTGGGCTACAGTCCACGAGGTTACAAAAGAGTCAGACACGACTTGGTGACTAAAGAGCAAAATGTACAAAGTGCTGAGGACCCAGAGGTGTATCAGATACCCCGGGAGGAGCTCAGAATCTGACTGGCTCCCCAGAACTGCAGCAGAAAGAGGTAGCCCCCACTCAGCCGGGAATTTAATAATGGGACTGTTCACTAAACGGTGGACGAAGTGAAGAGAGTGTGTAAGGGCTGTGGAGGTACAGATCAACTTTGAAAGGAATGAGCCAAATCAAAATGGCTCTATATAGTTTAACAGGGTAAGTGGAATACAGATAAGTCCCACCAACTTGTCTTGAAGCTTAAAGGGACGAAGATTTACCAGTTAGTTTGCTTAGCATCATCAGCTGGAGAGGTCCCTCCCTTGCACCAGAACGAAACCATAATCCTTCAACCTTTTCGCCATAACCTCAAGAATTTTGAGCTCCACAGCCCTTAATTCCCTCTCACCATTGTGCTACCCGCGGCCATCACTGTGAAGGGTCTTCCACTAACCCTTCCTCTGTGATTGGCTCTATGGCATGCCTGGGAGTGGGTGTGCATCTGTGGGGGCGTGGGGCTTCCCTCCAGTCTCTTTAGAGGCTAGCCCTCTTCAACTACTCCTTTAGCCCAGCAGACATCCTGGTTTTAGGAAGCGAGACAATCACCATCTCTTACTTGAGGGAACTAACTAACACCCCAGTGGAAGCCAATGTCTGACCAGCTCAAGGTCACGCAGTAGACGCAAGCCCATGTTTGAGCCCCAGCCCTTTGCACTTAGTCATTCTGTGACTGGCCTAGGAATGGGTTATTGTTTCTGTCAGACAAAACTGTTCCCTGTGTTGGTGGCCCTAACAACTTTCTTCAGGGAGATTACATTCATTCTTGCTTTCTCCTGCACAACCTCCAGAACCTCCCCTGCTTTAGTCAATGCATTCATCTTTAACTCCGTCTTCTGTATATTTAGAATGACAGAATAATTTGCAGGCTAATTTAGGCTCCATTAGTACGCTATGCCTGCCTCTATTACAGTACTTATCACATCGTGCTATAATTTTTTGTTTATATATCTGTCTCTGCCACTTGACTGTGAGTTCCTACAGGGATTAGCCTATGTCTTACTCATTGTAGTATTTTACCCCCTCCCCAGAAGCCAGCAGCTGAACATTTTGAATATAGTAGGTATTTAATGAATGAAACAGCTTTATAATAAGGTTCAATAGACAAGGGGCTTCCCTTGTGGCTCAGCTGGTAAAGAATCCACCTGCAATGCGGGAGACCTGGGTTCGATCCCTGGATTGGGACGATCCCTTGGAGAAGGGAAAGGCTACCCACTTCAGTATTCTGGCCTGCAGAATTCATTAGACAAGCACACCTGGTATGCACATATTCATTTATTCAACAGATATTTATTAAGTTCTTTTTGTGTGCTTGGAGAAGGCAATGGCACCCCACTCCAGTACTCTTGCCTGGAATATCCCATGGACAGAGGAGCCTGGAAAGCTGTAGTCCATGGGGTTGCTGAGGGTCGGACATGACTGAGCGACTTCACTTTCACTTTCATGCTTTGGAGAAGGAAATGGCAACCCACTCCAGTGTTCTTGCCTGGAGAATCCCAGGGACGGGGGAGCCTAGTGGGCTGCCGTCTCTGGGGTCGCACAGAGTCGGACACGACTGAAGCAACTTAGCAGCAGCAGCAGCATTGTGTGCTTAACACTATGCTAAGCTCTAGGAATCAAAACACACCACCTGTATGTGTTTGAGAGATAATGGAACACAAAAAAAAAGATAAATTCCTAATTGTTATCGACTGTGTTTCTCCAAAATTCATGAGTTGAAATCTTACCCCCAAAGCGATGGTATAGGGAGATATCACCTTATGAAGATGATTACGTCATGAGGCTGGAGCACTGGTGATGGGGCTAGGGTCACTACAACCGATGCCCCAGAGAGATGCTGGCCCCTTCCCACATGTGCAGCAATGTGACTGTCTGGGAAGCAAGCTCTCACCAGACAGGATCTACCGGCACCTTGGCCTTGGACTTCCCAGCCTCCAAAACGGAGATAAATAAGTTTCTGTTGTTGATAAGCCACTCAGTCTGCGGTATCTTTGTTACAGCACTAAGACACTAACCATCATGCAATTTGCAGAGATGCACAGGGTATTAAGGAAGACTGGAAATGGCTATTCAACATGGCCTGGTTGAGGAGAGGTTCAGCTAAGGGTTCTAAGAGACGGAAACTGCTGAACTGTATTAGTAAATGGTTATGGGATACCAAGTCAAAGACATGTTGGAAGGAGGCCACCAGGGAGAAGAAACAGTAAGGGGAAGGGCACAGGATGTGGCATAGCTGGTGTGATTGGAAACTCTGCCAATTTGGGTTGTCGGAGAAGCATGAAGTATGAGACAAGAGTGAGGCAGGAAAGAGCATCAAAGCTAGGTGAGAGGGGCCACTTCATCAAGTTATGGGACTTGGATATTATTCTATTAATGATACCGACACAGTAAAGGGACCTGAGTTGGGGAAAGAGAAAGATGTTGAAGGTTGGCATTTTAGGTTGAATCACTCCGTGACCGTGTGAAGAACACAGTTGGGGGATGAGACTAGAATTAGGAAAACCAGTTAGAAGAGAGTTACTGCAGTACTGGAAAGAGATGAAGAAGACTGCACTAGGGTAGCTGTAGGAGAAATGGAAAGAAGAGGCCTGACTCGAGCTGGACTGGGGAGATGAACTTGGCATCTTGAGAGGGAGGAAACAAGGAGGACTCCCAGGAAGAAAATGGGTCCATATGCACAGAGAAGGGAGGGAATAGTCAGGTGTGGGGTAAGGTAGTGAGTTCATCTTATACATCTTGAGTTTGGGGTGCATCTAACTAATTGAGGGAATGTCCAACAGGTAGCTGAAGATATGTTTGAAGCTTGATGGGGATGGGTAGAGGGTTGGGACTAGAAGTATAAAATTTTGGTCATAAGCTAGAAAGCAGTGGTAGAGACCAAGATGGTGGCAAAATCACTGTGGTCAATACATAGTGTGAGATGGACAAAGGGCTGGACCAGCTCCCTGGGAAACGCCAGGGAGATTGAGGCCTTTATCTCCTCTCCTTTCCCAATATTTCCTCAAATCCTTACCCATCTGCAGACCTGTGTTTGAGGTTTTGTATAAAGAGATAAAAGTCCCTCAATCTATGATGATGCTTACTAGGAATCCACCCTGGGGGACATAGCACAGGCATTCGCAGGAGCACCGAGTTTTAAGACGTATCTGATCCTTTCCTGAGAAAATTTTCTGATGGAAGAAGTAGAGGATTAGAGCGGGCGTAACAGAAACTGGAGAAATATTGCAAAGGGCGTCTGAGGGTGTACAGAGCAAGTATGGTTCCTTTGTGGTCAGGCATGATGGCTCAGAGGGTAAAGAATCCACCTGCCATGCGGGAGACTTGGGTTCGATACCTGGATTGGGAAGATTCCCCAGAGAAGGGAACGGCTACTCATTCCAGTATTCTGGCCTGGAGAATCCCCACGGACAGAGGAGCCTGGTGGGCTACCGTCCATGGGGTCGCAGACTTGGACACAACTGAGCGACTTTCACTTCACTCTGGTTAGGGTTCAGACTGCAACTCAACCTGCCTCTTAGTTTCTGTTGAATGTATTCAGCTTGGGCTTCAATTTCCTCATCTGAAAGTGAGGGTTACAACAGAACATAGTTGATAGCAGTGTTTAGAGTGTTGCACAAAGCACTCGGAACAATACCTCCCACATGGTAAGTACTATATTAGGCAATATTATTATATTCGGTGTTAACTTAGGCTGTGGACCTGTGTGTGGGATTTTATATTTCTCATTTCCCAGACTACCCTTTCCTTTGAGAATGCTTCCAATGCAGACCCTATACTGTTGGCTCAGGCTTGCTCTTCCCTCGTGCTTAGCGCCTGATGTTTGGGATCCTGTGCCTGCTATTCTTTCCCCTAGTTCCTGTGAGCTCTGATTAAATCACCGAGCACCGCCCACTCCAGACTTACCAACTGCACCAGGGGCACTTCCCTTAGGGATCTGCTCAGAACCCTTGGAGCCAGTTGCCCGGGGGAAACGAGCTGGTGATGTCACAAGGTAGACACTTCCAGACCTCTCTGAGGTCCCCTCTGTCGGGCCTGTGGCAGGGCCCAGTTCTGAAAACTTAGCCCAGCCTGAGCATGTTCTTGTCCACTCCAAGACAATGCAGAGACCCTCATTCCCTCCCAGCGGTGTCCGAACTCAGGTTTGTTGGGGTTAGGGCCACACGTCTCTTCCTGTTCTCTGGCTACAGACCTCTTGCTGTACTTCTTTCCTCCCAGGGAATAGAAATCCCTATGCAAATAGAGTGTGTGGGACAGCTCTCAGTAACTCTTGGTTTTCTAGGATACAGATAAAAATCTGTGGGATGGGGGAGGGGCAGCTAAAACCCTGGGGCTGATCGATAGAGGATCAAAGGTTATTTTAGATTTCAGAGGGCCTCAGAGACCTTCAGAACAAGATTACAACACCCTTCCCATTTCTAGTTACTCCCGTCTGTGTGCTAAACGTACCCACGATCTCTTCCAGCAGGTTTGCCAACCTCATTCTCATTCTCTCAGGATATATTACGGCAACTTTCTCACGCTTTCCTTTCCCCAAAGGAAAGGGTAGAAAAGAGAGTATTTGGCCGTGACGGTATTTCACTAGACTTGACTTACCAATGAGGTTGTTGAATCATGCCCCACCCTAGCCAAATAGTGCAAAGGGCACTTCTTGCATCATGGCTCCCTGCCCTCTTCAAAGCCTAAATACTGACAAGCACAAGCAGAGCTTCCCAGCTGTGTTGGAGTTGTCAGTCTCAGAGGGGTGTATTTTACAGCGCTCCGTCTCCCGCCTGCCCTAGGACGTCAGCTGTTACAAGCACTTTGGAAGGAAGCAGCTCACGGCTCTCTGCTTAGACCTAGCCATGACGAGGACGTCTACGTGCGTATACCACTTGTTTGTCTTGAGCTGGTATATCTTCCTCAACTTTTATATCTCACTAGAAGGAAAGGATCCGCAGATATCCCTAATCTTTCAAAAGGGGGGAAAATGGAAGTACCTAACACTGCTTAATCTGGTAAGTACGCATCAGGAAGCAAGCTATTTGTCTCTCATATAAGTGCCTTAAACGTTAACACCCTTTGATTTTATCCAGTCCAAAATTCCATTATCTTTCTTCTTCATAGTTTGTGAGTTTGGGCATTCTCTTTTATTTGGCAATTTGCTCTGAGAAACCCACTTTGGGAGTTATCCATAGTTACCTCTTGTGTTGACTAATTGTGAAACACTTTTAAAAATTATTTTTAAAAGAATCTTATCTCTTTTTTAAAAAAATTATTAAAAATTGTTCTTTTTAAAAAAGGTTTAACTGGAAGATAATTGTTTTACAATGTTGTGTTGGGTTCTGCCATACTACAGCTGGAATCAGATATTAGTCAGAGTCAGTTCAGTCGCTCAGTCGTGCCCAACTCTTTGTGACCCCATGGACTGCAGCACTCCAGGCCTCCCTGTCCATCACCAACTTCCAAGGTTTACTCAAACTCATGTCCATTGAGTCGGTGATGCCATCCAACCATCTCATCCTCTGTTGTTCCCTTCTCCTCCCACCTTCAATCTTTCCCAGTATCAGGGTCTTTTCCTATGAGTCAGCTCTTCACATCTGGTGGCCAGAATATTGGTATTTCAGCTTCAACATCAGTCCTTCCAATGAACATTCAGGACTGATCTCCTTCAGGATGGACTGGTTGGATCTCCTTGCAATCCAAGGGACTCTCAAGAGTCTTCTCCAACACCACAGTTCAAAAGCATCAATTCTTCGGCGCTCAGCTTTCTTTATAGTCCAACTCTCACATCCATACATGACGACTGCAAAACCCATAGCTTTGACTAGACAGACCTTTGTTGGCAAAGTAATGTCTCTGCTTTTTAACATGCTGTCTAGGTTGGTCATAACTTTTCTTCCAAGGAGTAAGCGTCTTTTTATTTCATGGCTGCAGTCACCATCTGCAGTGATTTTGGAGCCCAAAAAAATAGTCTGCCACTGTTTCCACTGTTTCCCCGTCTATTTGCCATGAAGTGATGGGACCAGATGCCATGTCTTTGGAATCAGATATATGTATACATATATCCCTTCCCTCTTGAATCTGCCTCCCACTCCCCCCGTATCACCCCTCTAGGCTATCACAGAGCTCCGGGCTGAGCTCCCTGTGTTACACAGCAGCTTCCCACTAGCAATCCTTTTGTCAACTGGTGATGTCCATGTTTCAATGCTACTCTCTCAATTTGTCCCGCCCGCTCCTTCCTCTACTGTGTCCACGAGTCCTTGCCCCAATTGGATGTTTATTTCTCCTCTGTTCAAGCCCCCTCATGAATATGCAGGTTCCTTTAGCTTAAACCTTCCCCAGTTTTGCTATTTGGGGAGACACTACTTGATGAGAGATCCCCAAGTGTTCTCCTTACTTGCTGCAGGTAATAAATCCTTCCTTCTCAGGGGTAAAAAAAATAATCTTACCTTGAAGTGCTTCTCAGATGAGCCTAAACGAGGAACTAAAGTCATGGTTTCATGGTTTCCTGATGACATTGACAACATATGCAGAAGAGATTTTGAACTTTGCTTGGGGAAGTCTGTGAGGGAAGGCAGAGTGGCGTATGTTGTGTAGGAAGTGCAATTTCCAGTGGAGGAATAATGCCATTTTACAGCACACCCAGACTAACAGATTTATCTAAGAAAAGCAAATACATTTTGCCACGTTCAGATCCCACTTCAAGTTTTTTATAGGCTCAGGCTCCATCTTAAAGGACAAATCACCCAACCAAATGGCAAATGCACATTTTCAACCATCCACAAACCAATCACATCGCTTGCTCCTTGCTTCTCTTCCTAGCCCAGCTGACCACAATGGGATGAATGAAATGATGAAGTATAAGTGAACGGGAGAAAAATAGATTTCTAAAAAACATTTGGGGAATATGTAACATTATTTTTAGAGTTAAAAGCTAAGAATGCTGTATCCTTTGGGGATGCTAATTTAAGTTTTGGAATTTTTAACCTAAATCTAGGGTGCAATATAAGTATTTGATTCCAATTCTTTGGCATCATAATCCAGGCAGACGTAATGCATGGTAAGAAAAAAAAAAAAAAAGACTCTCTGTAATGCTAAGGAGAGGAAATTCAGAAAGCTCAGTTCACAGAGGCCTGGAATTTCAGCTTCCTCCTCACTGGTTATCTGACTTTGGGACCTGAAATTTGAGATTTGAGCTCTGAGCATTCTAAGTCGATTCAGTCATGTCCAACTCTTTGCAAACCTATGGACTGTAGCCCCCAGGCTCCTCTGTCTGTGGGATTCTCCAGGCAAGAATACTGGAGTGGGTTGCCATGCCCCCATCCAGGGGATCTTCCCGACCCAGGGATCAAACCCTTGTCTACTGCATTGCAGGCAGGTTCTTTACCACTAGTGCCACCTAGGAAGCCTGAGTACAGCTCTACCATGCTTGAAAAATATCAAGGTGACTGCCTGTTTCAATCATAGAATTTTATGAAAACAAGTAAACAGAAAACAATAACAAAAAAATGATTTTGTAGAATTAGAATAATACAGCAGAAGTCTCACCTTTCTGTATCTTTTTGCTTTATATTAAGGAGGGTCAATGTAAAAGGAGCAGTGTCAGCCAGGACTGATGATCTAATCAAATCTAAATTCTAGTATGGCTGTCCTATCTCACTCTCAGTTCAGTTCAGTCACTCAGTCGTGACCAACTCTTTGCAACCCCATTGGACTGCAGCACGCCAGGCCTCCCTGTCCATCACCAACACCCGGAGCTTACTCAAACTCATGTCCATTGAGTCAGTGATGCCATCCAACCACCTCATCCTCTGTCATCCCCTTCTCCTCCTGCCTTCAATCTTTCCCGGCATCAGGGGCTTTTCAAATGAGTCAGCTCTTTGCATCAGGCGGGCAAAGTATTGGAGTTTCAGCTTCAACACCAGTCCTTCCAATGAACATTCAGGACTGATTTCCTTTAGGATGGACTGGTTGGATCTCCTTGCAGTCCAAGGGACTCTCAAGAGTTTTCTCCAACACCACAGTTCAAAAGCATCAGTTCTTCAGTGCTCAGCTTTCACTATAAGCGTGGCTAAGAGCGGACTCATCACCTACTCCCTCAAACCAGCTTACTGACTTCTAGCTCAGTTACATGTCCCAGAGCCATCACATTTCCAAGAAAGGAGAAAGACATTCATCTGTCGAAGACACATTCAGTTCAGTTCAGTTCAGTTCAGTCACTCAGTCGTGTCCGACTCTTTGTGACCCCATGAATTGCAGCACGCCAGGCCTCCCTGTCCATCACCAACTCCCGGAGTTCACTCAGATTCACATCCATCGAGTCAGTGATGCCATCCAGCCATCTCATCCTCTGTCGTCCCCTTCTCCTCCTGCCCCCAATCCCTCCCAACCTCAAAGTCTTTTCCAATGAGTCAACTCTTCTCATGAGGTGCCCAAAGTACTGAAGTTTCAGCTTTAGCATCATTCCTTCCAAAGAAATCCCAGGGCTGATCTCCTTCAGAATGGACTGGTTGGATCTCCTTGCAGTCCAAGGGACTCTCAAGAGTCTTCTCCAACACCACAGTTCAAAAGCATCAATTCTTCGGCACTCAGCCTTCTTCACAGTCCAACTCTCACATCCATATATGACCACAGGAAAAACCATAGCCTTGACTAGACGGACCTTAGTCAGCAAAGTAATTTCTCTGCTTTTGTTGGTCATAACTTTTCTTCCAAGGAGTAAGCGTCTTTTAATTTCATGGCTGCAGTCACCATCTGCAGTGATTTTGGAGCCTCCAAAAATAAAGTCTGACACTGTTTCCACTGTTTCCCCATCTATTTCCCATGAAGTGATGGGACTGGATGCCATGATCTTCGTAATTTTCCTAGTGCTAGTTCCCTGAGTAACAAAAGGAAGACTTTTCTGCATTCCTGAGCAGTATAGACTCTTTGGACATCTTCGGGCCCTTTGAAATGGGCAGAGAGGGGCTTACCTGTGGATGTTTCCTTTTTTTAGGTGTCATCTTGAAAGAGACTTAATGAAGCATTTTCCAATTGATAAAGATGGGTTAAAAATGTTTTTAGAGGATTCATTTAAGGTCAGATTTCAAATATGTGACTTCATGTATGAGCCACATATGAGTAATGAGCCACCAAGTCCTGTTTTCCCTCTTGCTAGGTTCTCCCCTTCTTCCCGAGTCGTACCGCCTCTCTCATTATTAGTTGGTACCTAGATGACTAGATATCTCTTCATTGTCCTCTCACTATCAGTGCAACCATCCATCACTCAGATTTCAGATTAATCTTCCTGACAAATGGTTTTGGTTTTATTTTGTTTCAAACATCGTGAGCCTGATTGAGAAGTTTGGTCAGCTATTCAAGAAACTAGAGTGGCTCCCTCCTACCTCACAGGACCAATAGAAAGTCCTGATCTAGGAGCTCACCTGCCTACTTTGCTCTCGTCTGGCGCTCCCCTCCCCAGTAAGTCTGGTCCCTTCTCCAGGAAGCCCTGTGTCTTCTCCAGCGTTGGTCCCCAGGCTTCCCGCCGTCACTGGTCTATCCAGTCACACCATCCTTGAACGAAAGGCCCCCCGGCTTCTCCACCACATTGCTGTTTTCCCAGACCACCTGAAAGAAATCTCAGATCTTCCTTAAAAATCTCTGCTGAGCCACTTTGTTTTTTCCAGATTTGTTTTTCCCTTTCCCCGAGTTTTTCCAGCATCTGTTAGTCTCTGCTTATTTATATATTGTTTGCATGTCTCCACCCACATGTGATTCTTAACATTTCAATCAATTTGTAAATAGCTCTAGAACAAGAGTTTAATCTCTGAAGTCTTCACCAGCCCTAACGTTCTACGAGTCTACATTGTATTTGCTATAGTGATGGGCACAGATTATCCCATAAAAAAAACTTGGTGTCTAGGAAATGGCAATCCACTCCAGTACTCTTGCCTGGAAAATCCCATGGACAGAGGAGCCTGGTAGGCTACAGTCCATGGGGTTGCAAAGAGTCGGACACGACTGAGCGACTTTATGTTCACGTTCACGATCACGTTCGTATATGGACTGGACTTGACCTCAGACTTTTCTGCATTCCTGAGCAGTACAGTCTCTTTGGACAGCTTCAGGCCCTTCAAATGGACAGAGAGGGGCTTACCTGTGGCTGTTTCCTTTTTGTTAGGTGTCATCTTGAAAGTGTGACTTAATGAAGCATTTTCCAATTGATAAAGATGGGTTGAATATGTTTTAGAGGATTAATTTAAGATCAGACTTCAAACATGTGACTTCACGTGAAATACTGGGCCTTAAAATTTGTAGCTCTTGAGGTCTTAAAGGATTGTGTTTCCTAATGATTAGTGTTAGCAAATGGCTAATTAACTAATGGTTGCATTTATAAAGTCATGGAGGTCTCATAACTTACTATAACACTCTTGGATTTATTTTACGTAAATTTACTGATCAGTACCCCATCCTGCTTCCAGGAAATTTACACCCCTCCCCTTTAAATGGGGCTTCCCAGGTGGCTTCTTAGTGGTAAAGAACCGCCTGCCAATTCAGGAGACATGAGAGATGCGGGTTCGATCCCTGGGTCACAAAGATCCCCTGGAGGAAGGCATGACAATCGACTTCAGTATTCTTGCCTGGAGAATCCTATGGACAGAGGATCCTGGTGGGCTACAGTCCATGGGGTCGCAAAGGGTCAGACACGACTCAAGTGACTTAGCATGCCTGCACTTCTTTAGACAGCCTTAATTTCTAGTGGGCTGAATATCTATTATGGACCCTGAGAACAAAGTCTGACTTAATACAAGTCAGCATTCTAAGAGTGTCCCATTTCTTTCTGAGGCCACCTCAAGGGATTCAAAGGATTGATGCCTGGGGTGTGAGGTGATTTGTGAGAATTTCACGAAGAGCTGGTCACCCTGACCGATTCCTGCCTGGTGCCTAAGGAGAGTAGAAGAAGGAGAGGAGAGATGTGAGTCTCCGAGGGAGTAAACTGACCCAGGGAAGAGGCAGCCAATTCTCTGTGGAGAGGGAAGGCAGCGTGGCCTAGTGTTATCACCATGGGCTCTAGGAGTGTGGGTTCTGTGGGTGGCTCCTCAGTTCTACCACTCCTGACCCTGGGCTGGGTATTTCTTTGTCTCTTACTTCCAAATCTGTCAGACAGAAATAAAAATAGTGCCTAACCACAGACTGTGAGGGACAAGGGAAGCGCCCAGAATGGTGTTAAGCAATAAACAGTGGAATGAGAAGGTGGGAGAGTGCTGGTGAGTTTCTAGCCATCTCAGCTAGAACAGGAGTGGGGCCGAGGGGAGGGGATTTTGTGGGACATCGGTCCCCTCCCTGAGCACCATGGGTGGTGGGTCATGGATTCAGGCAAGGATCAGCCACCTGCCCCACTGCTCAAGCATCTGCCTCCATGGGCTTCGTGCTCCAGCTCTCCAGCTGGCAGAGGCGCCCAGTGAAGGCACTGCTTTATCTACATAACAGATGCCCAGTGGATACTCAAGGGGATCGGGGGCGGGGGGGGTACCCTAGGGGAGAGCCTGCAGGCTCAAGTAGAGGGCAGTGAATCCCACCGAATGGGAAAGCTCCCACAAGGTGGGCGTGGAGACCAGGCAGTGCTGTCGGACACCCTCCGGGTGCTCATGTTGGCTAGGCTTCCAGGGCCCAGATCTTCCGCAAACGTTACGTTCCCTCCGCTCTGTTCACTCCACTTCCATCCAGGGGCGGTCCTGGATTCCGCAGGGAATGCAAGCTGGGGAGAGGAGATAGAGGGAATTTTCAGCTACAATTTAAATTGGCTTGCAGAATTCATACAGTTTGCTGGATTTTCCTCTTTTGAAAAATCAACTTCCTTCTGAAATGTGGTTGGAGGTGGCGCCTCATAACTGGGATCTCCAGGGGAGATTCTGGGCGAGCCCCTTCCTGTTTCCCACACCCCACTTCACTGACAGAGGCACTGACGTTTCCCTCCGCTCTTCATATAAAATTGCCCAAGTCAGGCAGCTCTGACTCGAGTATCACCAAGCTCTCTGGCTCTTTGGCTTCCCTGGCGGCTCAGATGGTAAAGAATCTGCCTGCCAATTCAGGAGACCCAGGTTTGATCCCCGGGTCAGGAAGATCCCTTGGAGGAGGAAATAGCAACCCACTCCAGGATTCTTGCCTGGAGAATCCCATGGACAGAGGAGCCTGGTGGGCTACAGTCCATGGGGTCACAAAGAGTCAGACACGACTAAGCTACTTTCACTTTCGCTTTCAAGCTCTCAGGATGACAACAGCAACTCCAACGCATAGGTCCTTGGGGATGGCAGAGCAGGGCCAGGGGAAGAGAGATGCTTGGGGACATTTCATCGTCCAAAGTCCAAGGTAGCCCACAAACAGTGAGAAGACAGGGATTCATTTACAGTATCCAGAGCCGACTTCCATACTTGGGACCAACCCCTGATTTCCATCATCAGTCTAATATAGTCACTCTCACACTCAAACAGAGTCAGAAATACACTTAACTGTCTATTCCACAAAAACACTTGAGATCACTGTTTTACCTCTCAGAGAGTGGAAAGAATGTGGGCTGATAGGAGGAGAGAGTCCCCACCGGCACCCAAATAAAAGAACTGCAATTTATTGAGTAACCACGACAGCCTTCTGGTAGGTTCACTCTGCACAGTATAAAGACTAGGGGCTGAAGGAAGGCCTAGCTTCCTAGGTGCCCCTCACTTGCTGTGTGCTCCTGAGTGAGTTACCTACCTTCTCTGTGCCTCATACGTAGTGGCTGTGTGGTGTGGCGAACGGACTCCCACCCTTCCCAGCCTCAAGGTACTCAATCCCCAGCTCCTGGGAGGAGGGTTGACTGCTGATGCCTCACAGATGAGCGCCTGTCCCACAGCTATCCTCAGCAGAAGGGAGCCACCAGGACCAGGGCTTAAGGCCAGTGACCGGAGGACCTGGGCTCCAGAGGCTGGGCTCCAGGACAACTCTGAAGGCAGGGTGAGCTCCAGAGCTCCTTCCTGGAGTGCGAGAGCAGCTGATGGCACGCAGCTGAGCTGCCCTTCCGGTTCTCCTGACTCCCTGCCTCTTGAGCCCTTCTCTTTGAACACTCGTCGGGTAGCTCTCAGCATCTCAGATACTGTTTCTCGAGAAACCTGACCCACAAAATGTGAGTCAATGTACAGAAAAGGTTCCTCCGCCGCCGCCTCTTTCTTCTTCTTCCTAATAAAGACATATTAACATACAGCCTGCCCTGGTCTGTATCATGTCTAATTTCTGGCACCTAACAGACATTCTGTGAATGTTGGCTGCACAAACAAATGATTAAAACATAACTCCCACCAGTAAGAGTGACTTTCTAGAGAAGCCCATCCCACTGGTAAGACAGTTTACCCCCTGGCCATGCTGCCCCTACACGGAAGCCAGCTGTGACCAGCTGCACAACACGGGCCAAGTACTCTGACAAATATATCTTCCTTCTAATCTGTCCCTCAATGTTCTTAATTCACCACTGGATCTCCAGGAAAGCCCCAATTCGGATCCATTTGGCAAAGCCTTCCTCTACTTGCCCCAACCCCACCACCCTGACCACCACAGTTATATATTAATAAAACTCCTCACAACTAGTCCCCAGTTGCTGCTTTATTCTGGATTAATCTCCACTGCAAGTGTTGCATCATTCTGAAGGCGAGACCTGAGAAAGTCCCAGCCTGTCTGAGTCAGGCACAGAGAGCTGAGCTGGGCGTTGTATTACTTGACTCATTCAATCAGAGCTGTAACGTCTTGCTCAGGAAACTTGTGGAATCTCCCTCTGTGGAATTATTTTTAAATGAAGCAATTCTCATTTCCTGGGATAGGTTAATAGGGTTCTGGCTTAAAGCAAGGAAAATAAACTTGATGGCTTAGAAAGGTTAATAAGCTTCTGTGTTCTCAAGATTTTTGTGAATCTTGTGAAGACGTAAAAATGTAAAAACTGAATATCCTTTAGCTCTGGTTTCTTAAATTGCACTAGTTATAAGAAAATGTAAATTAAGCTCTCCCAGGTGGTAAGTTTGTCAGCTAGCAATAAAAACGGAAGACTGCGAGCAAACTTAGATCAGCAGCATTTCAGAAGAAGGCACCAAAAAACCAACGGAATTAGGGACGAAAAGATAAATCAGAGAGCAGCAACTCTGAAGTAAACCCTGACTGAGAAGATACCATCAGCTCTGCTTTTCTGAGCAGCCAAAATAGTTGAGGAATGTAAACAACAGTAGTTTTGTAGTAAGAGCCATAAAAGGTGGCCAGTTGTTCTATCTTCTTTTAATGCCACTGTATTAATTTGCTGCTATAACAGCTCACCACAGGCTAGGGGACTTGAACAGCAGAAATTTCCTCAGAGTGTTCTGGAGGCCAGAGGTCCACGACCAAGGAAGCGGGGTTGCTTCTACAGGCCTCTCTCTTTTGCTTGCAGATGGCTGCATCTCCCTGTCTTCACGTGATCTACCCTCCGTGTGGTTCTGTGTCCTTATCTCGTCTTCTTATAAGGACTCCGGTCCTAGTGGGCTAGGGTCCACCCTACCGTCCTCATTTTAACTTCATCAGCTCTTTAAAGGCCCTGCGTCCAAACACAACCCCTTTCTGAGGTACTCAGGGTTATAACTTTAACATGTGAATTTGGGTGGGGGAGTGGGTACCATTCAGTCCGTAACAGCTGCCATGTTCCCCCTTGACTATTCCTTCTGTGAGTGTCTTCTCAACATTCCAGTGTATCGTCCTTAGAGAATGAGCAGACCAGTGTCCTTTTTGTGAGCTGATTCAAACCTGACCTCGAGGCTCTGCGTGAAGCCTCCCTCTCCTAGCTCCCAGCTCAGCTGTGAGCATCGTCTAGGCCCTGTGTGCATGCTCAGCCTCTTCAGTCCGGTCTGCCACTGTGGCCCCATGGACTGTAGCCCACCAGCTCCTCTGTCCATGGGATTCTCCTGGCTAGAATACTGGAGAGGGTAGTGATGCCCGCCTCCAGGGGATCTTCCTGACTCAGGGATCAAACCCGCATCTCTCATGCATTAGCAGGTGGGTTCTTTACCTTTGAGGGCTTCCCTGATAGTTCAGTTGATAAAGAATCCGCCTGCATTGCGGGAGACCTGGATTCGATTCCTGGGTGGGGAAGATCCCCCAGAGAAGGGAAAGGCTACCCACTCCAGGATCTGGCCTGGAGAATTCCATGGACTACTATAGTCCATGGGGCCTCAAAGAGTCAGACACGACTGAGCACCTTTCATTTTCTTTACCTTTAGGGCTACCTGGGAAACCCTCAAGCCCTCAGTCTCCCTTATTTATTTCTCTTGGCAACCCCCTATGGCCTGCCTCCTGGGCTCCTCCGCAAGGGCCCCGGTAGAGACTCCTTGTTGATGTAGACGGTGGCGCGGCACTGCGGGTGGAGATCAGCAGAGACAAGGCTGCCTCACGTCCACATTGGGCATCTCTCCAAGGCAGCCTCCGCCTGCGAGCTGAGGGGAGAGGGGAGACGGGGTTGATGGGTTTGTGGCATGGACTCAAGTTGTGTCGGAGAAGGAGAAGGCCTGGAGGCTCTAAGAGCGGGTGAGAGCCCAGTTTCCACGTTCCGCGACTGGGAAAAGGCAAGAGAAAGGCAGGACGCGCCTGATGTGGGATGACACGGGGAAGGTCCCGCTGCGGAAAGCGGTCACATGGACTTCACATGCTGGGCGGAGGCCGCTCTCCCCGAGGAGGGAAAGCCTGGCAAACGCTCAGAGCCTGATGAATTGCCGTGTTGACAGAATGGTGCAGGCCTCCGCACCGGGGCCCAGGCCCCCGCCGGCCCTCCCTGGCTCCAGCAGCTGCCTGCGCTGTCCTCGGGGGGCAAGCTGAAGGCCGCTGGGGAGGAAAGAAGGCGAGGCCCCGCGGCCAGCTTCCACGGGTAGAGGCCGCCCCCCGGTTCTGCAGCTCTGAAGGGGCCGAACAGCAGGAGTGAACAAGTATGGGGTGGTGGCAGCCTCTTCCTGGCCTTTAAAACTACTGCCCACGGTGGTGCTAGTGGTAAAGAACTCGCTTGCCAATGCAGGAGACTTAAAGAGACATTGGTTCGATCCCTGGGTGGGTAAGATCCCCTGGAGGAGGGCATGGCAACCCACTCCAGTATTTTTGCCTGGAGAATCCTATGGACAAAGGAGCCTAGTGGGCTGGGGTCCCATAGCGTTGCAAAAAGTCCAACAAGACTGAAGTGACTTCCCACGCTTTGCTGCACACCCACCCTTACTGGAAGGCCCCCTTCTGGCTTGAAGCTTCCTCCTCAGGGTCAGAGAGGGGTTCTTGCATGTTCCTGCTTTTCTACCATCTGGTCATTCTTGGCTACTTTGCGGCCCCTCCTGCCCCTTAGAGGAGAGCGTTTCCTCAGCCTTGGCCATCCGCTTCTCTCGTCCTCCCTCTGTCGTCTCTTCAGAAACCTCATTCCACCATGGAGCTTCACTTTCTGCATCTGGGCAGCCCCGCCTCCCTGGAGACTGCCAGGTCTGCGTTTGCAAAAGCAAGTTCCTCTAGACAAGTGATTCTCAACCTTGGCTGCTCTGATAGAATCACCGGAGAGAATGTTTTAACATCCTGAAGCTAGGTTGCACCCCCAGACACATCACATTAGAATCTTTGGGGGCTGAGAATCAGACTTTGGCATTTTTTGAAGTCATTTTTAATTCTCCCACCTGGAGATAGTGGTCTCTGGTCTGAGCTCCCACAGTGCTTTCATCTTTGCTCTTAGACAACCGACACATGGTTTGTATGTTTGTTGGTTGTAAAGTCGGCTTGAAAAACAAACTGGGTTTCCTGGCCTTGATTTTTATCAACCATGAGACTTCAGGCAAGTTTGTTCAGCTTCAGTTTTCTCATCTGTAAAATGGGATGCAGAGAGGAATAATACTGCTTACCTCAGGGGGTTGCTACAAGAAACTGAACGCTTAGATCAGTGCCTGGCATAAAACAGGAAATCAATAAAAGTCAACTATTACCCCCTCCCCAAAACAGCTATCATACTTTTGAGTAGTCAGTAAGATTTGTAAATGATAAATTTGTGTCTAATCCCATGGTTCTAGAACCTACTAAACCTTTACAAAGATCACCTGAAGAGATTATTAGAAAACAAATTCCTGGGCCCTGTCCCCCGAGTCTCTGATTCTGCAGGCTGGGGATGGGGTGGGGAGAGGCTGAGCAACCTCATTTCTAACAGGCTGTGGGGGTGTTGCAGGTCTGAGGACCCAGGTGGGAGCGTCCCTGCCCTCTTCCCCCAGCATCCTCTCCTGCTCACCCCTGCTGCCCAAGGAGCGGCAGGAGGCCAGCTCGGCTAGAGGTCTTCTGGGGTTCCAGACACCAAGGTTGTTTTCTAGCCACCGACGTGGTTGATCATTAATTAGTCCAACTGCCCAGATACCAGAACTTGCCTGACTCAGACTCAGAGCAGAGTCCAGGCTGTTCCTTCCGTACCAATCAGAGCTCTCAAGGAACAGGATGGATTCCGAGGCAATAACTCAAAACCAGCTCCTAGTATGTACTGTCATGACACTTCTTAGAAGCTGTGGGTGTGTGGCAAATTGTGAGAATGGACAGAGTCTGCTCTGATTGTGATCTATGTCCTCAAAAATGGCCCTACTTCTTTTTTTAAAAAAAATATTTTTAATTGAAGGATAATTGCTTGACAATATTGGTTTTGTTTCTGTCACACATCGGGGCGGGGGCGGGGGGGGGGGCTTCCCTGGTGGCTCAAACAGTAAAGAATCTGCTTTCAATGCAGGAGACTCAGGTTTGATCCCTGGGTGGGGAAGATGCCCTGAAGAAAGGAATGGCAACCCACTCCAGTATTCTTGCTGGGACGGTCCCACAGGCAGAGGACCCTGGTGGGCTACAATCCCTCGGGTCGCAAGGAGTCAGACGGCTGAGCGACTAACACTTTCACTTTCACTGCCAGATATCAGCAGGAATTAGCCGTAGCCATTGTACATGTGGCTCCTCCCTCTTGAACCTCCCTCCCACCTCCCACCTTTCCCCTCGCAGGCAGGCGAGGAGAACAGACTTACAGAGAAGGCAGTGGGGAGGAAGGAGAGGGTGAGACGAACAGAGAGAGTAACGGAGGCATATACACCGCCGTCCGTGAGACAGATAGCCAGTGGGAATTTTCAGTACGACGCAGGGCACTCAAACTGGTGCTCTGTAACAACGTGCTGCTGTTTTACCCTCAGGGTGCTCAGAGATGTACCTGAGCCCACCAAGTGCTCTGTCCCCGTGGACTGAAACCACTCCCTCAGACAGAGAGTCTCTGCAAAGCCTTTGGATTGCCTCTCTGTTTTTTTTTTGTTTTTAGTTTATTTATTTTAATTGGAGGCTAATTGCTTTACAACACTGTAGTGGTTTTGCCATACATTCGCATGAATCAGCCCCCACTTAATGAGGTGGGGAGGGGGCACTGGCTTCTTCCCCAGACAAGCAAGATGCCGTTGTGGGGGTCTCCCCTGGGGGAGCACAGAGCTCCTTCATGGTGCCCTTGACCCTGATTCTGGCTTCTCTAATGAGATTGCAACACCAGACATTTAAAGCTATTTTCTTCCTAGGAAGGAGCCAGAGTACACCCACCATTGAGTCTGGTGCTGCGCCCTTGCGCTGTTCATTTGGTTCTCCCCTCCTCTGTGCAGCCAGGGCATCTATCTCGTTACATTCTCCTGTTAAGCTGACTCTATTCTGTTTCCATCTTCACTCAAGTCCATTACGCTAACTACTGTACACATTATTATCCCCTAAACAACTTTACACAATCCGTTTTAGTGAGCAAGGTCAGGGCCCAGTGAGCTGAAAGACCAGCCTTCCAGTTGGCTCCCAACCAGAACAGCCAGCAGCCCCCTGCTTCTCAAATCAATCCTGCTCCCAGAGGGATGGTGCTTCACCTCAGTGAAGAATGTATTAATTAAAGGAAATGAGAATGTGCTCATTTGTTGTAATGAATTTAGCTCTTGCAGGCCATTTTCTTCGGGGTGGCCTGCCTGGAAGATGTGCTGAAAAGAACCAAAGGGGAAAAAGACATTAAGTTCGTAACGGCCTTCAGAGACCTGCTTTTCACCACACTGGCTTTTCCACTATCCACAGTAAGTTACAAAGATATGCAGGTGATATAAGGCACGTGTCATACGGACCAACGCTTCTCCGAGGCAGCAAGAGCCCATTACCGTAATCCCTGGGAACTGTATTTGCGTAAATGGCCCGAGGACTGCATTGCACTGCCCGGTGTCTTGGGGAAATAAGACAAATCACTGCCAAGATTTATCATTAGCTTTTGTATCTTTGTGAATGTTTGATACGAGATCCTTATTATTGTCTGGCAGGGAAGTCTAAAGGACCTTTCTTAACCAAAATACATCCAAGATAACCTTGGTTCCATCAGGATGATGGGAATGGAGGGTGCTAAAGAGGAAGATGAGTAACTTGCCTTTCATACATCTGGTTTCACTTGAACAATAGGCATTTGTTACTTTTGCAAGTGGAAACCATTTTTTTTTTTAAGGTATGAAACCTTTCAAAGTTGACGTTTTGAGAGGAGAGAGACAGTCTGTCTGAAATACCTGGGGTAGGGCCCACAGTGGGTGGGGCCTCATGCCTTTTGTTGAATGAGTGAACGCTGGGAAAAAGCAAGACATATGCAAGGGGCAGTTGTAGCTGCTACTGCCCACATTCCTACAACATCACTTATGATTTCATTCATTAGTTAGAATGAAAACAAACTGAAGCCAGGCACACCAACGGCCCAGCAGGACCTGTAATGAAAAATTACTATCTCCTTCCACCTGTCATTGTCCTGATTCCTACAGTATTGAAACTTTAAACTTAAATCCAGCATGAAACTCTCCAAGCACTAATGAGTTCTCAGATAGCAGAGCAAGTACTGGCATTCCAATCTTACTTTGCACGACACCTCCTCCACCCCCCAAAATCTTCTAAAGGCCAAGTTGCTTAACAATGGAGTTTATTCATTTTTTTTAAGAGTTAGAAATTGAGCCTTTGGAATTTAAGAAGACAGGACGATCAGAAGATTAATGTTTTTGTTTTTGTTTTTTCCATCTCTGCATTGATTTTGTAGCATGGAAGGCAGAGACTTTGAAAAGATAGCCAAGGGGTACAAGAGGATGGAGATCAATCCAGTTCTGAGCAAGAAAGAGATCCAACTGTCAGTTAACTAGCTTGGTGGATTATCCTGGGGGCTTGTCACTTATCTGCCCCGCTACCACCCCCCAACCCTGACCCCAGTCTTCCTGCTTCCCCTGGCCACGCCTACCTAGAGTGTGGGCAAGCCACGTGTAAGGCTTAGCCACTGCATTTGGCTGCTTTCAACCCTCCTGGGGAAGCTTAGAGGAGAGAGAAGTCATTGGTTAAAATGAAATGACTTAATGATCTGCGAATCCTGTGTCTCTACATCCTCTTTGCCACAGTGACAAGTGATTCCTAACTCTCTGAAGTCCCCAGAGACTGAGCATTGTAATTCTATGATAAATAATTTTTTCCTTCATTTAATAATTCTATATAAGAATGTATCTTTAAAGCTGGTATCTATTTTTATTTTGCTATGTCTTCTTGACTATCTTAGGAAGCACTGATTGAAAAAAAACCTAATGGTGTGATTTTTCTGTTCTATTTTGCAGTTTGTATTTCTGGCATTCTGGATTATCTTTCTCTACGATAGAGAACTCATTTACCCTAAGGTCCTAGATACCGTCTTTCCAGTGTGGTTGAATCATGCAATGGTGAGTAAAAGGAAAATTTAGTGAATCCTGAAAAGCAATAGACTCTGTTCTGAGAACTCCAAGTGCCTTATTTATGTTTCCAAGCTTCTCCTCAAGCCCCAGCATCCTGTTCACTCCTCCGGCTTTACCCCGTCACTATTTATTTAAAGAGCACATTGAGAATATGAAATGAACAAAAAGTGGTGCTGTAGTCAGAGTCACTGAGAGCAGATGGGATGTCCAGGCAAAATTCTTTGCCAAGTTGCTTATGAAGTCATTGAAAAGACATGAAACCAAAAGGACAGGCAACTTCTTGGAGGTTCCAGTCCTGAAAGAGAAGCAACTTAAACAAATATTGATAACATGTAATGAGATTCCTACCTAGGAATTGAATCAAGCAAGCTTTAAGATTAATCCATCCTGAATGTTAACTAGACTTATCGTGGTAAACATTTGGCAGTACATACGAACATCAGATCATTATGTTGTACTCCTGAAACTAATATGTAATTCGTGTCGATTATACTTAAATACCTCCCCCATCAAACCACCCAAATATTCAAAGCATATGTCACAGCTCAGAAGTAATTTCTTAGTTGATACCTGATCAGGAACATTTATCACAAATGTTCTGCATAATTCTGTTTCCCGTTTGATTTTTTTTATTCATGCATTTATTTTTGAGGAGCTGAAGAGTAAACAGGACCTGTTCTGAGTTATTCAGGTCATGGTATCTGGATACCAGTGACAGTGGCCTGGACAAGCAGAGCTGGAGCAGGACTGCCCAGGTCTGGGATGAAGGAGGAGGTCTGAGTCATGGGCACAAAGCAATTGTTCAGAGAGCTTGCTCCACTTCTCAATATTTACAAAATGCATTTCCACATTAGTCAGGAGTTCAGAAGGAGGTCCGAGAGTCTGTGAAGCAAATGACGTTTAAAAACCTCCGGGAAATCACAAGGGAGTAGCGTGTTAAGGCAAAAGGAGAAGGGGTCAGCAGGGAGGAGATGGTTAGATAGCATTACTGACTGAATGGACATGAATTTGAGCAAACTCCGGAAGATAGTGGAGGACAAAGGCACCCAGCATGCTGCAGTCCTTGGGGTCACAAGCAGCCAGACTTGGCTGAGCGACTGAACAACAACAGGGAATGTCAAGGCTCCTCGGGCCCACAGGCTTTCTCGCACCCTCAACTTTTCCACTGTCCGAAACTTACATGATTAGCAGTTTGGAAAAGCGGCTCAGTCCACTAACTCTGCTCTACCACGTGGCCTGCCTCTTAGGAAAAAAACATACTTTCACTTTAAATATGTTCTCAGTGAGATACTAATTATTAACTAAGGTATAAAATTCCAATCTCATTTAGAGTTCAGGACCAAAAGCTGTGTATTAAATAAATCGCACCTCTCAGAGACCCCTCCTACAACCTTCTCTGTGTCAGATCACCTCCTCACCTTCCCAGCTTCCCATGAGCATTAATCTGAATCCCTTACATAGGGAATATTCTGAATATTTTAGGGCAGTTACACTATGTTACATGGGCTTCCCAGGTGACTCAGTGGTAAAGAATCAGCCCACCCATCTGGGAGACACAGGAAATGTGGGTTCAGCCCCTGGGTCAGGAAGATCCCCTAGAGGAGAAAATGGCAACCCATTCCAGTACCTGGACAATCCCATGGACAGAGGAGCCTGGTGGGCTACAATCCATAGGGTCGAAAAGAGTAAGACGTGACTGAGAATGCGCACACACACACACATGCACACACACACACACACGCACGCGCGCACACACACACACACACACACTGTGTTAAGCCTTTTCCTCAAATAGGAGCCCATTTAATTCACACAACTTTCTTTCAATAACAACTACAATCCTGACTTTTTTTTTTCCAAATTTAAAAAATACTCAGAAAATTTAAGTGATTTACCTGGGACCACTGAACTCATAAGTGGGACAGTATTTAAATCCAAGGCTGATTCACCCTTCATCACCTTATGTTACAGTAAGTGCAGAACTTTCGGTTCGATCTGGTTTCATAATTCACCAGGCAATCAAAAAGGATGTCACTTTGCTTGATTAACATAGCAAAGTGAGAATTCTCACTTAAAAAAATCCAAAATCCCCATCTGCCTGCTAATAAGCCAAAGCACTACTTAAGAAAATGAAGCTATTTGAGACAACTGACTGAGCTAGACGTTACTGAAATAAAAAGGCAGAGTATTGAAAGTGTCTTTTATCTGGAGCCAAATACATGTATCAAATAAATACCTTTTCGAGGTTTTGTTAGCCCAGCTAGTAGTTTTCCTACATCTATTCCAAGCTTCCTACCTCTTTGGGGTACCATTTTCCCACATGGAAGTAAAGTTAGGTTTCTTCCAAATAGTTGTGATGGTGATGCCCAGCACATGTGAGCTTGCTAAACAGCCATATGGGTTTTTGGTACTTTTGGAAGCAGACAGCTTCATAATGTACATCCTATCCATCAGTTAATTAGCAAGGCAGATACTATACAACACAGAACATAAAATAGTTGCGTACCTTCACAATTAGGGGTTTCTTTTGACCCTGCTCCTTGACTTTTGGCCAATCAGGTAACCCGAATCCTTTAACGTGAAAGAGCTAGGGTCAAAAAGTGGGATGAGAGTGAAAAAGAGAGCAAAAAAGGCAACCTGCCCTGGGTTAGACACAGATTCTTCTGTGATTTTGTTAATTTAATTGGAAAATCTCTCAAGAGAGCCATTTCTAGTGAAAATGTTGGTGTCAGCAAAACCAGCATTGGGTACTCCCAGTGGGGTCATCCCCAAACTTCCAGGCTCCTTTTCATGTCTGATCCACATCCAATGTGCTCATGACTGCCTCTCATCCCTCTTCCCCCAACCTGCGACTCTTACTCTGGACATTTTCTGTCCTCAGTATTAAAATCTCCTGGTCTGTGGCCTCAAGGAATGCTCTCTGTTAATTTTCTAAATACTGGTACAAAAGAATACAGAAATGACTGTTACTGGGTTAATTTGTTAACACTTCCTACATTTTAACAGTGTCCTTGCATGACAACTCAAATGAGTAAATAAAAATACCCAGAAACCACCACTGTGGCAGCCAAAGTGATGACGGGTAGTCAAACCGGACATTGGTCTCGTTGCCTCCACGTGGGGCTGGGCCTGGCCTTAAAAGGAACCGGCATTGTTCCTTTTTTTTCTTCCCACACTATAAGAATGACTGCTGTACAAAACCAGTGCTATGCTTTCCTGAAAGGGTCTTTCATTTCACAACAGCATTTACGTTTGCTATTCCTTAGCTCTGGAATATTCTTCCTGTTGCCATTAGCGGTGCTGCCCTGGGTTGTATGAGTAATATTTGTCAAATTAAGAAATACCACTCTCCCCTTTGACACAGTGTAGTTCTAAAACCTTTGTGTTTCAAGTCTTTGGTCTCCTTCCAGCCTAACCCCTCCAGTTCATTATAGACTTGCCACTACAGTAAGACCGTTCAAAGCTGATCATCTTTAATTGACGTTTTTCTATCCTTGCTGTACATTCAAACCAAACAGTAACATCAATGAAATGCCTACATCCACCATGGTCAGGCTGCCTTATTTAAAGTAGATCAATCCAACTGTTTCATTGCCAAGCATTCTCCAGTCTTCATGAAAGAAGGGAAAGAAACAACAAAGTATTCCACCAGGTTTTGCCAGGAAAACATTAATGCCTCAGGCATTATCTAAATGACTACTAAAGATAGAACCAGGAAAGACAGATTTAAACAGCAGGAGGAGGACTCAGTAACTGAGAAAACAGTTAGATCCTAACCTGGGGTATCTGGGGAACTTATTTCTCTGGAAATCAACCTACATCATTCAGGTTTCTCCAAATGAAAGGTGAAAATATCAGAGAACCACTCCCCCCCCCACACCACCACCAGAGGCCCTTTGCATTTGAAAATACCACCCGATTATTGAGCATGTGTATATAAGCACCTTATAAATTACCAAGGAGTGCATAAATATCAATATCTGTTATCATGTAAGACTCTCCGTCCGTGATCACAGAGCTTTAGAACAGAAAAGCCTTCATTTACATTAATGGAGATTTCAAAACTATCTGTTCTTATGAGATAGGCCTTATCTTGGCTCTTTAGATTGGAGTAAATACCAAATCCAGCTACCTAGTTATTTAACGTGTTGTCATTTGTTCATCTGAAACAATAATGAAGTAGTGACCTTATAGATAACGCCATGATGGATATTTGACAAGAGTTTTGACTTCTGGCACCCTTAAATCTTGTTGAGCCTGGTCTACACATGCAAAGCTGAGCTAATAGAGGTAACAGTAGACACTAATACATAGGTAGTATTATGCAGCGGTATGTGATAACTGTCAAGTGGAGAAGGTAGATGGGAGGACTGCTCTGCCCTGTATGTCCCAGCCTGGCTGAGGGTCATGACTGGGCAACCTGGAAAGCCTTTGAACCCTGTCTGAGAGCTTGCTGGGGAAGCAGAAACTTCCAATTCTTCCAATTGGAAGTGAAACTCCAATTCTTCCAGTTTCCTCCTCATTTACAGCATGCAAGACATTGTCCGTCACTAAATTCAAGCTCAGTTTCAGATTTTTCTCTCCCACCCGTAAGCTTGGTGTGAAACTGTTGGGCCGCTAGGTAGAGGCAGGTGAGTCCTGATGAGAATAGAAGGTCGCCTGTGGGAATATCAGTATTAAACGGCCACCCTTTGTCCTCAACATTACAAGCCCCTCACCCATGCCTCCCTGGTTCCTCATCCCAGCCCTTCTGGGCAAAGGAGACCCACAATCTAGGTATCTCTGGATAGCTCAGTGGTTTTTAGCCTTTAGGAAATAGAACCCTTTGTGAATCTGAGGAAGTCTATGAACTCTTTCCCAAGGAAAGCACAAATAACCACAAAA
Source organism: Ovis aries (assembly GCF_016772045.2). NCBI lineage: Eukaryota > Metazoa > Chordata > Mammalia > Artiodactyla > Bovidae > Ovis > Ovis aries. The sequence goes on from NC_056073.1 coordinate 43,833,882, forward strand.
TTTTGTGCAGAGTTGTAGAAGGCTCTTAGACCCTCAAAGGTCCATTTATGGACCTCAGATGAAAATCTCCTGATATAACTGAGCATATACTTGAAAAGTGGGCCCCCAAGTGAGTTCAAGTAAAATTAAGAATTATTCATGGGCAGACAAGAGAAATATTAGCTATGATTCCTAATCTCAAGAAGCTTATGGTTTATCTATACGCATGTTCCTACCTATCCTTTCAACCTGCTCTAAGCAGAGCCTGTGGTCCGCAGCATCTTTGGTAGAATGTTTGCCGCAGTTAAAAAACAACTGCCTCTTCTCCAGTATTATTCCCCAGAAAGTCCAAGTCTGAAAAGAAAGAGGGTGTCCTGGCCAGGGTTCCTATGACAGCCTCTGCCTCCCATCTACCTCTCTCTCCATAAGATATAGGACAATAGCCAGAGCATGTTCTGCCGATAAAGCAGTGTCCCAGCCCATGTCACTCATAGGATGGTAGGTGAGATCCTTTGGAGGCTTAGTCTGAGTGCGTGGATGTGCTGTGCTGGTGTTCAGTATAGACCTTGAATGTAGAATCATCAGGATTCACTGAATTGTGGCAAAAAAGGGAGACAAGATTATTAGCTTAAGACACATAGAAGGTAAGATGGTAGGGGAGGTGCAAGGGTTGTGGAGGACACGTGTTTTGTTTGGACATGTTTGGGATGCTCATTGGTCAACACAGTTTAGATGCCGAATAAGCAGCTGGACGTATAAGCCTGGGAGAGGGGGGCAATTTCTAGGTTGGTTACATAAATTTGATTGTCTTCATTATAAAAATTGCTTTAAAATTAAATAAAATCACCTACAAAATAAGTATGGTTAGAGAAGATACCCCAGGACTAAGCCTTAGGACTTTCCAAATTTCAGTACTTGTGAGGAAAAGCAAGAGAATTCAATAGAAGAGCTGGAGGAGATGTCAATGAATTAGGAGGAGATCCAGTGCAGCTCAGTCTCCTGGAAGGCAGGTATAAAAATATCTCAAGAAAGAAGAAATATTCTGTGTCAAAAGTTGCTGAGAGGTCAAGTGAGAATGTCACTGGAAGACGATCCTTGGATTTGCAGCTGTGATCTCTGGTGACTTGTAGGAGAGAAGTTTGATCCAGGGGGCCTAGGAGAGCTCTGGCGGTGCTGTGTGTATTACTTTCCTGCTGCTGCTGTGACAAATTCACACAAACTTAATGACTTAAAACAGTACAAATTACTGTTTTACAGTTCTAGAGGTCAGAAGTTCAAGGGGCGTCCCTCGTAGCTCCGTTGGTAAAGAATCTGCTTGTGATGCAGGAGACCTGGGTTTGATCACTGGGTGGAAAAGATCCCCTGGAGAAGGAAATGGCAACCCATTCCAGTCCTTTTGCCTGGAGAATCCCATGGACAGGGGCGCCTGGCAGGCTACAGTCCGTGGGGTTGCAAGAGCTGGATATGACTTAGCGACTAAATCACATGCTCAAAATGGGTCTTAGATGGGATAAACTCAAGGTGTCAGCAGCAGCGCTCCTCTGGAAGGTCTAGAGCAGAGTCTGTTTCCATGCCTTGCCCCTCTACAGTTGCCCACGTTCCTCTGTCCATGGTTTCCTCCTCCTTCTCATCTGTTGCACCATTGCATTCTTAAACCTTCTCTGAACATTTTGTTCTCTAGACCAAGTCCACATTAGAAAAAGAGGCCGTGACCACCAACAATGGCCAGAGAAGGGTGTTGGGAAATAACCTTTCGTGTGACTCTGCAGAGGGAAGAGCGGCTCTAGCTAAGCCAGTGACTGGATGTGTTGATGCTGTAACCACGGGAAAGACCCTTTTTCAGGGCCCTGTCCTAAAGCTCCTGGGCAAGAGTGAAACTAAAATCATTCATCACACCTTGATATTGACTTGGGTGTTCTTTCAGGTTTGATCACTACAGTGTTATTTATAAGTTGTCCTCTTGCTTTAAAATACCTTATTCTTTCCATTCACCTCCTAATCTAAGGTAGATTAGGCTCTCCAACAGGACTAGAGAAACACTGTGAGGTTAAATGAAAGCTTAAAGCTCAGCAGTGAAATCAGAAGCTAAGCTGGAATTAGAAGGCAGAGTGAGTTGAGTAAGGACAATAAAGCCATCTTACCCTTTAGGAAGTCTTAAGGTAAACAGAGGAGATTCTGATAATGAACTTCCAAAGGATTACCAGTCCACTTAGAGTTTTATATAACTAGAACCAAGCAATCATAGTACCTGCTTTCTTCATCACTTGAGAGTAGGAACCAGAATGGTGAAAGTATATCTTTTTTTTTTTTTAATTTCAATTCAGAGAACTTCCAACGTGTGCTAAAGAGTAGCTTTCTTTTAAAATTCTATTATCCAGTGATACTCTATCAAGGGGCTGCCCTTTAAATAGAAGAACACCAGTAGAAAATACATCCCAATTTCAAAATCAAGATCAAAGATTTTTAATGATCAAAAATTATACACATCTTCTAAGAAGTTACTGGGAATTTGAATAACTGAAATCATTTGGTGCCCTTGAGGGTTTGCTAGCAGTTCTCCCCTCCTGTGTGATGTAATTAATCCCTACTTCCATGACAACCATGTGCAATACCACCACGAGGATGCTAGAGAATAACCAGGATGGAGAAACTCACAATAGAAGATCCTAAACCTCCCTGAAATTCCAAGACAAATAAGTAGAATCTAAGTAGGTTCAGTTCAGTTCAGTTCAGTTGCTCAGTCGTTTTCGACTCTTTGCGACCCCATGGACTGCAGCATGCCAGGCTTCCCTGCCCATCACCAATTCCCAGAGCTTACTCAAACTCATGTCCATCGAGTTGGTGATGCCATTCAACCATCTCATCCTCTGTCAACACCTTCTCCTCCCGCCTTCAATCTTTCCCAGCATCAGGGTCTTTTCAAACGAGTCAGTTCTTTGCATCAGGTGGCCAAAGGATTGGAGTTTCAGCTTCAGCATCAGTCCTTCCAATGAATACTCAGGAGTGATTTCCTTTAGGATGGACTGCTTGGATCTCCTTACTGTCCAAGGGACTCTCAAGAGTCTTCTCCAACACCATAGTTCAAAAACATCAATTCTTCAGCACTCAGCTTTCTTTATAGTCTGACTCTCACATCCATACATGACTACTAGCAAAACTAAAGCTTTGACTAGACAGACCTAAGTGTAGGGGAGCGTTAAAGTCCCATGATCTCAGAACAGAAGTGAAAATGCCCACAAACAGCCTGGTGGAAGGTGGGAGAGCCTTCTCTGATAGATCTGAATGGACATCCCCTTCCTAATTAGGAAGCCAGCACAGAAAAGCCCCTTCATGCTTCTAGCTGCTTCGTAACCCGGCAGCAGACACTGACAGCTGCAGAGTCCTACCCTTGAACAGGGAGCTGCTGCCAGACTCTCAACCAGCGCCCACATCTCTTTCCCTGGTCTCTTTATCTTCTTTGCCTACAGAGCAATCACTCATGCCTGACTGGGAACTGAGCCTCTCCGAGTCCTCTGATCTTCCTCTCACCTGCAGGTCTTACTCTCATCTCCAGGAGAGGATTTCTATGAGCTTTCTTGGTGACTCAGGGGTAAAGATTTAACCTGCCAGGGCAGGAGTTGCTGCAGGAGGAAGGTCCACTGGAGCGGGAAATGGCAACCCACTGCGGTATTCTCGCCTGGGAAACCCCATGAACAGAGAAGCCTGGTGGGCTACAGTCCATGGGGTTGCAAAATGTCACACAGGACTTAGCAACTAAACCACAACAACAAGAAGATGATTTCTATAGAGAATTATCTAGTCTATTTGATGGTGATTCCACTTGCCCACATATTATATACACCGATCACATGGTTTCTTAGCTCTCACATGCTTATATTCAAAGTTTTGAATTCCCAGCCCTGCCCTCTGTCCCTCCCAACCCAATGGGCACAGTCATTTATATATAGGTACTTGCTTGCCAGCTGCTTCCTAAATCTCAACAGCTCTTCCAACCCACCGTAACTTACTTACCAGCTTCAGCCCTTTTCTATCACCTTCATGTACTCACTAGATTCATTTGTTTTCTCTAAAAGTTTATATTTAGAGCAAAGCCTAAGAGGAGTGAGAACATGGAGACGAGAATGAGCTCTTTCTCTAGGGACCTAGGGAGTTTGTGAGTGTTGAGCCTCGTGAGGCAGGGGTGACTGCCAGAACCTATGAGAGTATGAGCAAAAGGTTTGCTCAAAGAGAAGATCCTGCTCTTATGCTCAGTGATTCTGCACTGAGTGCTGGATGTATGTGCACCGTCTTTTAATTCTGGTCTGACAGCCAGTATGGCCCAGATGCAGCTAAAGAGTATCTCCATTATTACAAAAATCTATAGGCAGGTAGCGCCCACTCCACCTAGTCACTCAAAGAATCAGCTATCTAATTATGAATGTCTAATAACAGAATAAAAACCTGACGTTAGAAACAAGGCTGCTGATGAGGAGCAAGAGGGCATGACCAGTGATTGCTTGAAAATACTGTTTTTGCTATTGTTTTAGGATATGTGACTAACAGACAATAATGCTGTGAAATTTCCCTTTTTACCCAATTCGTGCTTGACATTCTTTTGTAGCAGTGATTGGCAGAGCTGCTAAAATACTTAACCTATCAAACAGTATTTAATAAAAGTCTTTTGTCTCCATTCAACCTAGGGAGTTTAGTTTCAGGCTTATATGTGGGAACATTTTAAATTAATATGCATACTTTTTCTGACATATTTTAAAATACTTTGCGAACCTAATCATGTCAGAGTTAGTGGCATTAAAATATCACGGTGATCACAGAAATTGTAAGCTTAGCAAAAAAGGTGCTTAAGAAATATTTGTTGAATGATACTTGACAACTGGAATATTAAGCTGCATATCCAACGGGAATGACGCAATATCTTTTGAGACAGTGACTTTTAGAGCATGGTATATATAGTCTAAGACAACTCCAGGTGCAGATCATCAGGAAATGTGCCATCTGGTGAACCAAAATCTATTTTCACATAAGTCCTTTCACATCTGTTAAGGTTCTTCTTGGGCTAGAAAGTTAGAATGGATAAATATTAGGAAGAAAGGTGTTGGACCTTGATCCCTAAACCTTAGTTGGGGATGAATGGAAGCAAAATGTCTTGGCTCTGGGTCTCAGTTGCAGAAATGGTCCATCTCAGATCAATAAGTTTTCTACAAGTTAAAGTTTGATTTAATGTAAAGATTTTACTTAGGTACCAGAAAATCTCAGTTCTAGCCCCATTTCTGGGATTGTCTTGCTGTGTGGTGTTTGGAAAAGCTAATAGACTTACATTGGGATTTAATTCCTTAAAATAGGTGTGTTTACTCTTCTTAATCCTCCCTGATGCTATTGTTCAGTCGCTAGGTTGTGTCCAACTCTTTGTGACCCCATGGACTGCAGCACACCAGGCTTCCCTGTCCTTTACTATCTCCCAGAGTTTGCTCAAACTCATGTTCATTGAGTTGGTGGTGCCATTCAACCATCTCATCCTCTGTCTCCCCCTTCTCCTCTTGCCCTCAATCTTTTCCAGCATTAGGGTCCTTTCCAATGTGTCAGCTCTTCAAATCAAGTGGCCAAAGTATTAAGAGTTTCAGCTTCAGCATCAGTCCTTCCAAGGAATATTCAGGGTTCATTTCCTTTAGGATTGACTGGTTTGATCTCTTTGCTGTCCAAGGGACTCTCAAGAGTCTTCTCCAGCATCACAGTTTGAAAGCATCAATTCTTTGGCAGTCAGATTTCTTTATGGCCCTACTCTCACATCCGTACATGATTATGGGAAAAACCATAGCTTTGTTGACAAAGGTGATGCTACTAGGAGCAGATAAAATGATATGTGTGCAATATAAAATGCTATCAGGGATATGTAGCAACCTATGCCAAACTGTTGTGAACTTGGAATCATAGTCCCCCCCTTCTCCATCCTCTGTGTAGCAAGAGGTAAGCTTGGAACCATATGCCAGCTCCTAGAATCCCTTTCTCCATATGGTTCCAGGTAAGAGTCAGTCAATGAGAGGCACACCCATGAGAGGTAAAAGTGGAGATGTAAAATAAGGAAGCCGTTTTTATCTAATGTTCGTTGAGAACAGATGTGCAGATGTGAGGTTAGCATCAGCTCCTGGACAGGCACCCAGGAATCGCAGGCTTTGATCCTCAGTGGCTAAGTCCAAGGGAGGCAGTGCCCAGAGACTGCTGAGATTTGCTGCAGCTTCTTGGCCAACTTCCTTGATCGTTATCTCGTAGTGGAAGTCTCTGTGGCTTTTACCACTTCACCCTTTCCAATAACTGCCAAAGCCTCTGGAATCTTCATGCTTGGAAACCCTCAGTGGGCTCCCCGTTCCTGCGGGATCCTGACTGATAATGAGAGTGAATTCCTGCATCTTTCCAAATCATGCCCTCAACCCTTAACTAGAGGAGAGAATCATTCATCCAAAGGAAACAAGGTCCTGAGTGATGGCAGTTTCTGGCTACAGGGAGCAAGAGTAGCTTGAAGCAACTACACGCACACGCACACACACACACACAAACTTTACAAGACACCTCAAATATCACACAAAATATTTTAAAAATATTAGTAAACATTTGACTTACAAGAAAATAATGGAAATTCCCCAAAGCTAAAATAAAATAGAAGAGGAGCTAAGGAAGAGCGATGTGCAGGCAGTATTTGAAGAGAGAATCACTCATTATTTCTTGAAATTTATGAGAAACAAATCCTCAGATTCAAAAAGTGCAATTAAAAAGAAGACACACACAAGACACAGAGCATCCATCTCTTGTATGACATCACAGACACCTTAGACAAAAAGATCCTAGGAGTAGCCAGACTAACAAAATGCATCTTCCCAAAAGAGAACACTGCTACACTGATAGCTGATTTCTCGATGTCAACAAAGAAGCCAGAAGAGGTGGAATCATAGCTTCAATGTATCGAAGAAAAAAATGGCCAACCTATTTCCTCACTGAAAGTATCTTCTGAAACAGGGACAAAGTAAAGACGTGTTTAGACACACCAAAACAGACCTTATCACCTGCAGACCTACAGTAACGGAAAATACTAAAGGTTATACTGCAGGAAGATAGAAAATGGCCTCAAAAGGGAAATGCGAGATACCAAAAGTGGTGACAAGTAACATGTTCAGTTTACGGTGATTTTAAAAAGAATGAACTAAAATCCTGGATGAAAATATGGTAAGTTGAGAGAGAGCTGATTAGACGTAAGTTATGCCCCTCCTCAATTGCTGGTGGGGAGGGCTAGAAATAATGATTTATATTAGCCATTGCCACATTAAATAAGCATGTTTTAATGTCTAGAATGGGCTTACCTGAAGGTTCAGAGGGTAAAACAATCTGCCTGCAACTCAGGAGACCCAGGTTTGATCCTGAGTCCGGAAGGTCCCTTGAAGAAGGGAATGGCTACCCACTCCAGTATTCTTGCCTGGAGAATCCCAGGGACAGAGGAGCCAGGTGGGCTACAGTCTGCGGGGTCGCAAAAAGTCAGACACAACTGAGTGCCTAACACTTTCACTACACTAATGTCTAGGTTCAGTTCAGTTCAGTTCAGTTGCTCAGTCGTGTCTGACTCTTCAACCCCTGAATCACAGCACGTCAGGCCTCCCTGTCCAACACCAACTTCCGGAGTTCACTCAGACTCACGTCCATCGAGTCAGTGATGCCATCCAGCCATCTCATCCTCGGTCATCCCCTTCTTCTCCCGCCCCCAATCCCTCCCAGCGTCAAGGTCTTTTCCAATGAGTCAGCTCTTCGCATGAGGTGGCCAAAGAATCGGAGTGTCAGCTTCAACATCAGTCCTTCCAATGAACACCCAGGACTGATCTCCTTTAGAATGGACTGGTTGGATCTCCTTGCAGTCCAAGGGACTCTCAAGAGTCTTCTCCAACACCACAGTTCAAAAGCATCAAATCTTCAGTGGTCAGCTTTCTTCACAGTCCAACTCTCACATCCATACATGACCACTGGGAAAACCATAGCCTTGACTAGATGGACTAGATGGCAAAGTAATGTCTCTGCTTTGAATATGCTATCTAGGTTGGTCATAACTTTCCTTCCAAGGAGTAAGTGTCTTTTAGCCACATAGAAATGGAGTGTATGAATTCTACATCAGAAGAAAGGGAAAAAATGAATAGGAAAAAAACTGATAAAAATTCAAATCCATAGTGAGAGGCTACTCTAAGGTGTGGAGACAAGCATGGGAACGGGACCCCGGTGTAAGGTAGATTTAAAGAAACACCTGTTCTGCAGGATTAAATTCATATGCCCCCAGAAGCATTTCTACTGTAGTGTTCTTGAAGGCACAGATCTCTAAATTACGTAACCGACTCCTAACTGAGCTATTCCAGTTAATAATGGAGTCAGATATGCTAGGGGGTGGGGATGGGTGCGGTGGCATTATGGGAAGGTCAGAATATATTTGAAAGGGAAACACAAAGTTTCTGCAGTACTCATTTTAAAAGGGTAGACAAAAGCAAAGAAAGAATTAACGATTAAATCACCCTTTTTGTTCATCCACTTATTAGGGACAAGAGCCCCATTCCCTCAGGCTTATTCCACAGGCTGCTATTTAATAATACTAAATTGTGATTATAGATGACTTTGGTGATGTGTTCTCCTTTCTACTTCTGGCGACTGTCCCTGGAGAGGAGGTCCTGAGAGTTTCCTGGCAATTAAGAAGAGGCTCTTGATCCTAAAGTGATCTCTGGAGGTGATCAAATTGCCTGCCTTTCATACTAGGCAATGTAACAATTAAGCACAAGTTTGTTATTTTTTTTTTAATATTCTGGTACATGCTGTGTATTTGTTCGTATATAATTCAAGTTTCAGGATTGGGTTTTAAAGTCCCAAGATTGCCTGGTTTACCTTCCTGTTAATGTCAACAGGGGAGTTCTGCACACACATGTGCAGAATAATCGGGATCTACTAGTGAGTGGAGGGGAGAAATGCATGTCCTACTTGTTAACTGGGATTTCTCCCACTGAGAGAGCTAACTGGAAACCAAGCTCTCAGCTCTCCGGAAGCTGCCCAGTGCCCCCACATGGAGACTTTATCAACAGAGGCGTGTGTGCGTGCTAAATCCCGTCAGTCGTGTCCAACTCTGTGCGACCTTATGGACTGTAGCCCACCAGGCTCTTCTGTCTGTGGGATTCTCCAAGCAAGAATACTGGAGTGGGTTGCAGTGCCCTCCTCCAGGGGAATCTCCCCAACCCAGGGATGGAACCCACGTCTCTTTTGTCTCCTGCATTGGCAGGTGGCTTCTTTACCTCTGGTGCCACCTGGGAAGCCCTCTGGGGGCTATGGAAGAAAGAAAGTGAAAATGAAGTCACTTAGTCATGTCCGACTCTTTGTGACCTCATGGACTGTAAGCCTACCAGGCTCCTCCGTCCATGGAATTTTCCAAGCAAGAATACTGGAGTGGGTTGCCATTTCCTTCTTCAGGGGATCTTCCTGACCCAGGAATCGAACCTGGGTCTCCCTCATTGCAGGCAGACTTGCTGGGGGCTGTGGGGTTGGCTAATTAGAAGTCCCTTTCAGGGCAGATACTACTATTCCAGCCACACATACTAGAAGCATGCGTGCCTTTCCAAACAGAGCAGCACCCGAGAGCATTGCCCCAGACCCACATGAGTTCCCTGTACATTCTGCTCATCCCTTTTACTCTGCTCGCCAAGTGTCCCCATGCCGCCAAACCCAGGGCTCCTGCATCTGCCCCCACCTTAGTTACCGCTCAGCAGCATTCAGCCTACCGCACTTCTCCTTCCCTGAAACTCTGCCTTTTTTTGGCTCTACTGACAGCAGACCGACTAGTTTTCCTCCTGCCTCAGTCTCTGACATGCCCTCTGCCTGCCCTAAACGATGGTGTTCTTTAAGGCCAGCGCCCTGGTGTCCACCTTCACTCCTCATCTAGACCTCCAAACCGGTCTTCCTGCTTCCATCCTCAACCTTCTCCGTAGAGCAACGCAATAAACAGGAAATCGTGTCTTTCTCCTAGTGCCTGCATAACTTTCCATGATACTTAGAATAAAGCGCGAACTTCTCCTGGGCCCGGCTGAATGTTCTAGACTCTGATGGAGCCTGTCACCCCTGACCCTGTGTTACAGCGGTTTCAGCTCTGCTTTGTTCCTGCCTCTGTCAGAGCTCTTTCCCACATGAGGGTCTCTGCATATGCTGTCCCCCGTCCCTGGAATGTTCTCTGTCCGCTCTTCCATGCCTTGCACTTATCATATAAATCCCAGCTTAAAAACCTCTTTAGAGTGGCCTTCCTGGACTGTGTTATGGAAAAGCAAGCGCCTCCCTCCACTTTCCTTCTGATAAGTAGATTCCTGTTTGTTTCTTTAGCTCACTTATCATGACTGGAATCTATGTGGCTGTTTAGTTGTTTATGGAAAATCTTGCTGATTAAACTGTAAGGTTTGTGTACATTTACTCGCAGCACCTCGTACAGCACACGGCCTGGGGTAGACAGGTCATGAAATTCGGCTGCACCAAAGAATGAACGAAGTTTTCCCCTCTTGCCCTGGCGGCTCCTCTGTGCCCTTCACTGACCCCAGAGTTCCTCCTGTGGTACAGGGTGAGGTGTGTGGGGCCAAAGGGCATTGAAGGTGGAGAAAAAGCCTTTAGCAGCCCTGCCTTCAGAGTCTGTGGCTGATATTATATGCTTGAAACTTTGAGGTGTTCTTTTGTACAGAAAGTTATAAGTGACGAAAATTCTAGAGAGATTATTGGTACCTTGAAATATCTCTGGTGCTTTTAGTTGTTTTATCTGAGATATAGGACTGATTTATGCTCAACGAGTTGTACAGAGTCATAGTAATGACATATCTTTTATTAAAACAGTTGATATTTGTTCTAATTTGGACTGAACTGTGGCTCAAAAACAGTTCTGGAGAAACCATTTCCAGGCTTACACTTTCCTCTGCTATCACCATTCTCAGCTGTTAGGTAACTGAGTATTCAAGTAGCCAAAGAGAGTTCCAAAAAACCCATTAAATCAAGGAGGAAGGGTGGCAAAGGCTGAACTTAAGGAGAGGGATGAAGAAATGACCGCAGTGGTAATCAGATGAAAGAAAAGCAGTCAAAGGGAAGAGGAGAAGAATCCGTTGCAAAAATAGCCTCTTTATTTATTTATTTTTTAACTCTATGAAAGTGTGTGAAAGGTCAGTTTCCCCTTCCTCTTTCTGGCTGGGCTAGCCCTGGCTCTGAGACAGATTCTTGATAAGATCCAACCAAGGGTTCTTGTTAATGGGCAGAAGCTAGTAAGTAATGGGGTGCGTTAGTATATGTGAAACGTAAGCCCAGTAGTGTGGAATTCCACCAAGAGAAAAAGAACAACTTAGGGGGCTTCATGGAACCTAATGTTTTAAGAATCCATCATAATGAAGAGCCTTATGTTGAGGGCAGAACAGAAAGTGGAAAAAAAAAAAAAAAAAGAAGGCCTCATAAAGGCAAGGGAGATTTTAGCATTTCACTTCCCTTACTGAGAACAGAGTTTACCAGTGAAAATTCAGATCTGAAAGCTATAAAAACTAAACAGAAACAAAACAAAAACCTTTGTGCTATTTTCCCCCTGAACTTGGAAACCAGAAAATGCAAAATCATTTCAGAGGGGCATCCTGGAGAGCTCAGCTAGCACAAACTGGTTGAGAATAAAAACTCGTGTGTTTAGAGCACCTCTCTCCAAACACATCTAGGAACTCATAAAAGCCGCATTTTACTATTCCATGGTAAGACGGAATTTTGTGACCTTTTGAGAAACTTTGTTTTGTTTTTCCTAAGAAGACTGCAATAAGGAAGTCAGCCACATTTCTTGGCAATGGGACACTATATCAGTCCCCCAGGCTGGCATTCCTGGGAGTGGAGAGGGCTCTGAACAAGCGGACTTGTCATCAGCTTGTCCCACACGCAGGCTCCCAAATTTTACACTTACAAACATGTCTAGATCTCCGCCCACTCCTGGGGGTTTGTAGGACAGAAGGCCGTGGCAGCCACAGAAGCATCTTTATGTTAACCTTCTCCCAGACGCAGGGGCTCCAAGGTCCAAGCCTAACAATACTATGAAGAGGAGGTCGAAACCCAGAGATGCAGGAAACTGGACCAGAAACATGAGAGTCAGCCTAGGAGGAAGAAGGAGCAACCGGGGACATGGTGGCAAGCTGCTCTCTGCTCACCACGTGTTCTCAGCCCTAAAGCCAAGGGCGCTATACCTTTCCTTGGCGTTGGGCTACATCTTTTTCTCAAAATACTCTCTGCCTTTACCTTACTGCCAGACTCCTTTTCAACTACCTTTGCAAGATGGGCTTCTTCTGTCCATCACTTAAATCAGGGATTTTCAACTGGGATTGCTTTTGCTCTCCAGGGAGCACATGGCGATATGCGGAGACAGTCGTGATTGTCACAACCAGGGCTGGGGGTGGGGGGCGCTCCTGGCTTCTAGTGAGTTGAAGCAAGGACCGTGCCACACCTCCTACAAGGCAGAGTCAGCCCTCCATGACCAGGTATTATCTCTTCTTCAACGTCAGTGGTTCAGAGATTGAGAAACCCTGGCTTTCACAGTGTTTACTTCTAGATTCCTTATTATTAGTCTCACTCTCACGCTTTCTTTGGGTTATCTCATCAATTACCACTAAATAATCATCCTCACTCTGATGGCTCACACAGCTCTATCTCCAGCTAGCTTTCTCTTTTGGGCACCAAACTTGTGTACCTTCTGTCCTACCGGGCTTCTTCCGTTTGCTATCCTATAAAGATCCCTTTTGTTTTCACTGTTGGGCTTTTTGATGCTCAGCAAGAAAAATAATTGCTCATAACTGAAAAAGTAGTCTGTGATTATAGTTATCTGCTTTTAATAAAACAGAATGAAGATTGACTGTTATTTTGAGATAACAAAACACAGCTTAGTGACTGTCTATGAGACGTTAAGACACAGACTGTCTTGACACTCCTTTTCTGGGATGCCTCAAAAGCTGTTTGAGAGAAATCCTTGAGTCTCTTAGGTGTGATGAATTCTTACCTAGTGTGTGAAGGAGAAGCAGGTGGTCTTTGCGGTGAATGACAACATGTTCTCTTTGGATATGGACTTCAAGGGCTCAACCCAGTGCCGCCTGCTGCTGCTTAATGCTGTCAAAGCCTCCGTGACAGAGAACCTGCCCAGGTCTGTGTGCAGCCTGTAGTGTTAGAGTCAGTGTAGGCTGAAATTCATCAGTATCTTTGTGAGTTCCAAGACCATATCTTCTGGACCTTTTAATGGCCTGGAATGCTGAAATCTCTGCTGCTCACAAGGTGGTTGATGGATATCAGATGAGGGCATTTCCCAAGCAAACTTTTCTTTTGCTTCCAGACCCCATTCTGATCCATCTCTTTCCTATACGTGGGAGACACAGTGAACTCATGTACCCGCCTCATACAGACTAACTTATAGGCTAACCCTCAATCAACCACTTACATACATTTGGGAAAATCCTCAGTGAGCAACCACCATTCTTGCCAAACAGCGGGTGAGTCCCTTTAGGAATACCCTGATGGGTTAAGCAAGGAGAGCTGGAGGCAGGAAAGAGACAGTGTGGAAATGGTCCACTGCAGGATCCATCACCCGGAGAGTTTGGAACTTTTCCCCCAGTGCCTGTGTTTACCCGATGCTCTCCCGATTCACTGCTGTCTCCCAGGGAAGCCAGCTGCCTCCACATCGAGACCTTTAGCGACAAGGGGAGGAGAGAGTTGTCGAGAGGACAGGACAGCGTCCTGAGAGACGGGGACTCTAAAGCAAGGGTGGATTCTTGCGCTTCCCAAACTCTCTCTTTCTTGAAAAGAACAGTCTCCTTCCTACAACTTGGAGCAGCTTTCTAGAGAGCTGCCCATCTGTCTATGTCTTAAAAACAAGTCTCCATGTGTGTGCTCTGTGGAGCCAGGCACAGCAGCATGGAGGGAGCATGGATTACAGATGGACAGGGAGGAGGGGGTACAAAGAGGACAGCGGACAAAACCTGGCAAGTTTCCATCTGGGCCAGTCTCAGAACGGAGGGCCCCAGCCAGTGGGCCCCAGAAAAAGAGAGTCTGCTGACTCAACACCTCCTGACTTCCTGCAGGGCTGCAGGGAGGGTGACCCATCTTTATTGAGTCTATAGTTTAGTTGACATCATGTGGGCACCCAGAGGTTGTTTCCAGGAGTCACATTTTCTTACAGGTGCTCCTGTGACCCACAACATACCCGTTTTCAGGATTTGGAGTGCCGTCTATAGCTTCCCTGGTGGCTCAGTGGTAAAGAATCTGCCTGCAATGTAGTAGGTACAGGAGACGCATGTTCAATCCCTGGGTGGGGCAGATCCCTTGGATGAGGGCATGGCAACCCACTCCAGTGTTCTTGCCTGGAGAATCCCATGGACAGAGGAGCCTGGCGCAATACAGTCCACAGGGTCACAAAGAGTCGAATGTGACCAAAGCAGCTCAGCATGCATGCACACACTAGAGCCATGTCAGAGGGTGAAGGTGGCCAGTCTGAAGTGGGGTTGACTCTGCGGCCCCGCTAACCATGGGCACAGCCTGATCTGCGGCTGCCAAGGCCAGCTGCGTCTAGCCTGTGGCTGTTGTCCTCTCGCTCCGGCACACTGACTGTCTTCCCAGGCTATGCAGAAGAACCCTTCTTTCTCTTCTGTCCCACTCTGCTGATTCACTGATTCAAGCATTAATGCCACAGGTATTCAGTGGCCAGAGAGGTTGAGCCCTGTGTTAGACACTGGAGGTCACCTGGAGACAGCCCTCAGCCTCGAGTTGTTCCTATCTCTGGAAGGTCTGGCTAGAATTGGGCAAATGAGATAGTGTGATGCTGTGATGCAGGTGAGCAGAGGGGGTGATCCAGCCCTGCCAAGGAAGGGTGCCTGCTAGAGGTTCCATTCTGCCCTGGAGGCCGTGATACCTACCCTGAGCCCTACAAGGGTCTCGAGAAGGTGGAGGGGGCTGAGGAAGGAGAGACATAGCTGTGTGTAATGTACCAGGGGTGAGAACGGGGACCGTGGGTGGAGGGCAGTGTAGTTGAGGGGTAAGGGCTGGGTGAAGGTCGTAGGACAGAGGTGGCGCAGGGCAAGGAAGTCAGGTGGGGCAGGCAACCGGATCACGGGGAGCTTTGCAGTCCATATTAGGGGGTTAATTCTTCTTTGTAACACACAGGTTCCAATGAAGTAAATCAGTCAAAAAGTATGTATTGATCAGAGGGTAAAAGGGAGTCCTGAAAACAGAAAAAAATAGGAAGTGAGAGCTTTGACCTTAAATTGTTTATAATCTAATTGAGAATAGAAGAAAAATACATGAAATTAACAGTGTAAAAAATGAAAACTGAATATAACTAAGCACAGAAGAGCCTAATGTAAACCAAAAGAGCTGCAGGAAGAGCAGGGGAGAGTCTGCATCTCATGCAGAAGCAGGATGTGTCAGGGGTGTGACACGCCTGTGACTTGGGCCCCAGAGGTGGCAGAAAGGGCTGGGCGCTCAGCTCTGAGAGGCAGGATGGTTTCTGTGGTGAGGCTGCTTATTTGCAATAAAAGAATGTCAGCACCGCCACTGACTCTGAATTCCTGCAAGCCTTTAGATCTCTGCGGCATCATACCTACACTCTAGGGTCTAAACAGAGAAAGAAACACTGGCTGTTGTCTGACTCACAGAGTGAAAGCCAACAAAGGCGCTCGTGGCACAGATGTTATTTCTGGAGTCCCTCTATCGCTCTGATCCTCAGAAGCCTAGGTGATCGTACAGTGTTATCCCCTTACTGGCAGAATCCCCCTCAAAGTATGTTTTATAATTTTGCTTCCAGATTGTATCAGATTGTATCATTTTAGGGTACTGAGGTCTCTGAAATGTTCTGCTATGGGGACACTGGGGAGACCAGTGCACTATTGCTTTGGTCAGTCAGTTCAGTCGCTCAGTCATGTCCGACTCTTTGCGACCCCATGGACTGTAGCACACCAGGCTTCCTTGTCCATCACCAACTCCCAGAGCTTGCTCAAACTCACGTCCATCGAGTCGGTGATGCCATCCAACCATCTCATCCTCTGTCGTCTCCTTCTCTTGCCTTCAATCTTTCCCAGCAACAGGGTCTTTTCAAATGAGTCAGTTCTTCGCATCAGCTTCAACATCAGTCCTTCCAATCTATATTCAGGACTGATTTCCTTTAGGATTGACTGATTTGATTTCCTTGCAGTCCAAGGGACTCTCAAGAGTCTTCAACACCACAGTTCAAAGATATCAGTTCTTTGGCACTCAGCTTTCTTTATGGTCCAATTCTCACATCCATACATGACTACTGCAAAACCATAGCTTTGACTAAACAGACCTTTGCCTAGTGGCAAAGTAATGTCTCTGCTTTTTAATATGTTGTTTAGGTTTGTCATAGCTTTTCTTCCAAGGAGCAAGCGTCTTGTAATTTCACATCTGCAGTCACTGTCTGCAGTGATTTTGGAGCCCAAGAAAATAAAGTCTGTCACTGTTTCCATTGTTTCCCCACCTATTTGCCATGAAGTGATGACATGAAGATGCCATGATCTTAGTTTCCTGAATGTTGAGCGTTAAGCCAGCTTTTTCACTCTCCTCTTTCACCTTCATCAAGAGGCTCTTTAGTTTCTCTTTATAATAAAATGCAACAGAAAAAAAGTTCTTTGAGGCCTAATTACTAGTGGAAAAGCTTAATTTCCCCTAGACAAGGAACTGTATACGTTCTCTCTCTTTTCATTCTGGCTCTGGAATGGAACTGCTAAGTCTGAGTCTCGACCACCGCAGTCCAGCAAACCTCTGGCAGGCGCGTTCCTGTTTCACTCTTCTCCTGGGTCCTCATGACCGTTCACATCTTCTCATGTTAATGTATGTGCTTTTGGTTGGGAGGCATCTCAAAGGTGTGTGGGTCTGATTGAGAGGGAAGAATTGAGCAAAGAGTTAGGTCGATGAGAAGAGGGAGGAGTTCTAGAGAAGGAGACAGAATGAAACACAATAATGAGGAGCTGGGGTTGAGTGGAAGCCTCTGGAGATACTGTGGGAAATGCGAGAGACAGATGAGGTCAGAGGAGTGGACGGTGGACTAAGGCAACAGGGAGCCGCAGAAGTAACACGAAACTTGCCTTAAGAGGCTTGGTCTAATTGCAATGTTGAGTATGTACCAAAATAGGAGAAAGTGAGCAAGGTGATACTGCGGAAGATAAAAGGAATAGGTGGGCATGGGAAGCATCTGAGGGGGAAAGTGAATCGAGTTTGGATTGAGAAGGAAAAGAAATGCGTCACTGATTACAGCTGGTGTTTGGGGTCTTATTATTGCTGGAAAGAGTCAGCTTGGAGGAAGGGGTTTGGGTGCTTTGGAGAGGCAGGGACAGAGAGGAGGAGAACAGGAAGAGGCAGGCAGGGTCCTAAGAGCCCAGATCTTTCTTTTGTCTCATCCTTAACTGGATACACTCTAAATGGGCACTTCTTCACCAGGCTGGACACCATCAGAGCCAACTAGCTTCCTATTAATAGAAGAATGCTGCTTTGAAATGTTGGCTAAACTACTTATTAACCCAAAGGACAATAGCGTAGTAAGTAAAAAATCACTTAGAAAGTTCAGAGGATTCAGAAAGTTATCATTTAACCACCTGCTCAAGTCACATACAAGTTCATAAATGACGGCATGCTTTTCTTCCTCAGCCCAATGGAGCATTCATTTCGCTTTCCAGGTAAGTAAGACTATTCACATTGCTCCCAACATTTTATTAGGAATATTTTTAAACATAAAGCACAGCTGAAAGAATTTTATAGAGAATACTTGTAACCTGCCTGTTAGGTCCTACTATTAATAGTTTACTGTATTTGCTTTGTCATAAATCTATGTATCTATCTATCTACCAACTCATCTTATTTTTGGTGCAATTCAGTTCAGTTTAGTCGGTCAGTCGTGTCCAACACTCTGCGACTCCATGAACCGCAGCACACCAGGCCTCACTGTCCATCGCCAACTCTCAGAGTCCACCCAAACCCATGTCCATTGTGTCGGTGATGCCATCCAACCATCTCATCCTCCATTGTCCCCAGTCAGAGTAAACCGCAAACATTACTACTCTTCTGCAATAAATGAAACTATTGTTTTTTAACTTCTGTTCTCTGAATTTTTACCCAAAGACTCTGAAGATCAAAGAGAAGCATTTAGCTCTTTCTGTGGGTGGCTTATCTTCCCAGTCCCTCATACCCAAGCATTGACACTTTAATTACAGTGGTGCCTAACCTGTGCCCTTGAGTTCTTAGAAAGTAAAAGAGGGAATTTTTACAAATCCAGTTATCTTTCATAAATTCTCGTACTTGAGATGGAAAAGACTCCTGGTGGAAGAGTGAAAAAAAGTCCCTCAGATAAATAAGTAATATAACCTATGTCTACATACCTAGATTACCATCTATGCAGCAAAACGGCACCTTTAGTAACATAACAGCCACAGAGAATACAGATGGTCTCTGCTTTTGGATACAAAATATTCCCAGAAAGACCATCACCCCTGTCCCAAACTTTGGGATTTAGAGGCAGAAACTGCAGTGAGAGAAGCCGTTGAGGAGTGAGGTCAAGTTTTCTAGCTGGCAAATGGATATGATCAAAGCCAGAGACTGCCTTACTAAGACTGACAAAGCAACCATTCACTGTGTGTGTTTCACCGTGTGTAGTTCTCAAGCTTAAGGAACATGATCTGCCGTTGTAATGACAAGCCTGGGTACAATGTTCTATTAAGATTTGTTTTGCCTCCATTTTCGTGTCTATTGTTTTATTTATGTTTACGTTTTAATTGATGTTTTGACCATGTGTTTGCCCTGAGGAGATTTTGTGAAGGCTTCCATTTTGAAACACATTTTAAAAATAATATATTTAATATACAGTAAGCCAAAATCTTCTTGTGTATGTAAGAAGGAAAATCTTACTGGCGCACTAAAACTTCATTTTAAATGTCTATCCATTAGTATCATAAACAAACCAAAGATGTGATCTTAGAGACTCGAGAGAAAGAATCTCAGTTTGGGGATAGCCAATAGAAGGAACTAATTCTCAGATCCAAGTGTTGCCGAACAGAGAGGAAGGAGGGAGAAGACTGGAGCAAATGTGAACTGGGCAATGTTACACCAGCTCAGGGCTAGGAACAGCACATGGAGGGAAAAGCCTCTCAATGACCAGTCTGAGAAGGTGGCGTATTTATATTGGTCAACTCAACCTAAGAGCTGGTGTCGTAAGGAAATGAAATCGAGGAAAGAGGCAGAGAACTGACTTTAAAATGTTACTGTCTGATTTTTAAAATGTCTCAGCTCTCTGGGTTTCTTTCACTGAAAACAATTAAGTGCTCTCAGATCCCCAAGAATCTTGGAGATAAGAGTGTGGCTATCCTAGCCTTCCAAGGGAGGGAGATTTGTTGCCTCTGTGGGCAATCTGAGTGATCAAGACTTGTGTCTTTCTCAATAGTCAGGCAAATGCATCCTGTTTTAATTTGAGCCTCAGACACAGGGAAGCTATTTAGAGCAGCTATTTGTCTACAATGAAGTTAGTAAAAACAAATGCTCATTACTTTCTGTGTTGCCATTCATATAACCTTACAGGAATTCTCCATAGGCTGGCAAATTTTAGTACTTATCTGCAAGGCTACTTTGCAACCATGGAATCTGAAGTGCAATTATTATATGAATACTTAAATCAATCTTTCATGCTTATATTTCTGTCTCCAAGATGTTCAGATGGAAGTGGGTATCACACAAAGGATAGAAGGACAGGTGTAACTTAGTAGAAAAAGATGAAAAAAAAGAACAACACTTGCCTTTTAATCAATGCTCTTGGAATGAGGTATTTAAATAAAAATCGACCGAAATGATGGCTCAGCTGATGAGGAAAGATAGCTTCCTCCCATCCCCTCTGTTTACGCATACTATTGTTTCAGCCCATGATGTTTTGTTTACTTTGGAAGGAAATATTTTACCCCCTCTGAGATAATTAATTTTTGTCAGCTTCACTGTTTATAAGGGAAACTGAGAAACTGTTAATTGAAATACAGAATGAGTCACTGTTTTCAGTAATTTTTGGCAGCATTCTAATTTGTGTCAATCCCAGCCTAATTATTAGATTTTTTGGAAGCAGAAAGCATATTTGATTTTTCTCTTACTAAATTTTTCTCCTGTTTTTTCAAAAATATGTACTGCCTGAGAAAGGTTATGTAATTTATGTCAACCTGAGGTGAAATGCCAGTACCTCTGGAATACCAAGAGGTTTATGGCGTCACACCTGGCTCTTCACAGTAGCTCAGTATTTAGAAAGCTCACAGAATACAATCTTCCTCTTTCCCACATTCCTACCCCTCCGCCCTGACCAAACAATGTGATTCTTTTAAAGACCTTTTAGCTGGTATTAAGCCACAGTATATGGCCCATCACTAATGACATCACTGAAGTGAACTTCCCAGAAGCCATCAGGGAGAACTCATTTGGAAATCCAATTGAATGTCACTTGCAAAGGGCAGGCTCCTAGAAGAGGCGACCAGTCGTGCATTCCTGAGTTATTTGTCGTAAAAGCATTAATCACTGTGAACTCATTTGCTCCCCATGCAAACACACCACACTGTAACACAGGAATTCTGTTCCAAGCGATCATTAACGTGGAGAACAGAAGCTGCTGACTGTGGGCAGGGATAATAAACTCCATCAGATCAGTGGCCAGTATAATGGGACTGTTAATGGTTCCTAATAGAAGTCGGACCTTCCTGACGGAGTGAAGGCAGAGCAGAGAGGCAGGCAGCTCTACTGGGCAGACAGCCCCATCTCTGGCCTGCTGGAGGATGAAAGGGGCATCGGTGTCAGTCACAGAGTATTGCTAGGGCTCTGAGGCGGCCATCGCTGGGAGCGTGCGCAGCAGCTATGGGTTGAGGAGGGACCTGTGGAGCCGCAACCACACTCCAGCCAGTCGCCGGCCGCAGGCAAGGTTGCCATTGGACATCTGGCGCTGTGGACATCCCAGAACCTTGAACTCACCCCACTCCACACGGGGTCACCATCGACGGGGAGGATGGCAATCACAGGGACAATGGCACAGCCGGGCACGGGAGCATGTGACGCGGCTCTGTGACATTCCGAAGCCCCGGCCACTGCTGTGATTGAGGTGCTGACACGGCTGTGCCGGGGCTCAGCAGTGGGGCTCGGATAGAGCTGGCGGATGCATCTGTTGATGCGAGAGGCTCCCAAGAGCTGAGGGAACTGGGGAGCAGGGATGGAAGAGGGATGCTCGCTCTAAACGTAAACAGTGTAAAATACTAACACTGCGGGATGTTTGCCAATAAGCACAGAGTACCACAGAGGAACTGAATAAACGCGTTTAATAGATGAAAGGACGTTGCCAGTAGACTCCAGCCACCTTTCCCAGATGAGTTCCCGGAAACCAGAGTGGAGTGGGACACGGCAGTCTTTGTGCCAGAAAACACCACTCATCCGCGATTATGTCGTTTAGTAAAACCTAGTGTTCAAGAGTTTGAAAGATGTGAGAAAACAGATGGTTATAAACAAGGAGGTGAAGCAGGGAAGGCGCGGGGAGAGGACGGTTTTCAGAGGAGCCTCTCCCCGCCCCCTGCCCAGCACCCGTCACTGTCAGCAGGACCGTCCCACGGAGCCAGGGGCCCCGCGGCGGGCAGAGATGGGCTGATGGCTTCTAGGCCTCTCCCCGACAGAGGCAACGAACACGCGCGAGTGCTAGACTCCAGGCACGGGGTATAAATGCAGCGGCACTGGGGGAGCGAAACCAGCGAGAGGGAAATTCAGAGACAGCCGCGTGGAAGACTGCGCTGGCTGCGAACAGCGTGGACGAGATGAACCCGGGCGGGTGGGGGCGCGGGGTAGGGGGGGACACGCTCCACACAGACTGTCGAGGCATGAACAGGGGTGTGAAGGGGGAGCAGGCACGCTGAGTGCAAAGAGGGAAGGAAACAGCCTGGGTCGGTGACGAAGTGTTGCATGTGCGTGCGTGCGTGCGTGTGTGTGTGTGTGTGTTAGGCAGGCAATACGCAAGACCAGAAGGGTGGTTGCGTGTTACCAGGAGCCTTGGTAGTCAGACAGAGGAGTCCGGATCGATGTGGTGGGCAGTAGAGACCCACTGTAAGCCCTTGGCATCTGAGGAGCAGAGCCAAGCCAAGTTCTGGAAAGTTTCATCTGGTGTCTATGTAGGAGGGGAGACTGGAGGGAAAGAGAGAATTGGAGGGGTTGCTGCGGGCAGCTGGGGCTCCCTGACTTGACGAGCTCTCACGCTTCCTCCTGCAGCACACTTTCATCCTGCCCTTCTCGCTAGTCGAGGTCATCCTCAGACCACACTGCTACCCGTTGAGGAAGAAAGGACTCACTCTGTTGACTGCTGCTGGGCTCGCCTATGTCAGCAGGTAAGACTGGCAGAGAGAAAAATCAACTTGGACTGGTCATTCCAGACTCTGAGGAATATTCCAGAAGCAGCACACTGTTCTATAAGCGTGCCTTTATCTTGGGACAGCAAGGGTTTTACCATCTTTTAATTTGCAAGAAAAAATGAATCTTATTGCTCGCTTTTGCCGCCCGTGGAAACATCACTTGCCCGAGAATACGCAGGTATGCATGCATGCACACACACAGCAGGTCACGAGCTCTCCCACCCCCTCCATGAAGAATTCATCAGTGTAAAGCTATGCATGTTACCTTCCCTAGAAAAACATTGATCTTTGGTTCCATCTGTAATTAAAATGTTTGAATGGTTGAATGAGCTAGGGCATCCAAACATATTCCATCTGAAAAGTCATTTGACAGATTGAGTAGCCAAGGTTTGGTCCATCCTGCTTGCCTGGATCACCGTGGGCTTATTTGCATCAACATCTGGCACTCGAGCACCAAGAGGGCATTTGAGCAACTGCCCAGGGGCTTGCAGAACAGCCTAGCTGGAGGCCTGGGAGATAATTCAAGGAGCTGGCCTAGATTTCATCATTCAGCCACCTGGCGACACTAATTCTCAGAAATTTTGCCCAATGTCTGTAGTCAAGGGAAAGTGCTTGGCCATGCACCCGGTAACTGGAAACCCCCCTTTCCGTTCCACAGCCTTCTCATCCACGGCCAAGCTCTGGCTCTACTGGGTGGGGGGTGCCAAGCAAAATACCTGCAGATTGAATGTAAATCACGGTGTTCCTACTCTAGCCTCGACTCACCTGAGCTTCTCACATCTGCCAATCTGGCTAACTCCCCAACCCCCACTGGGGGAAAGTTTCCCCCAGGGCAGTGCACCGGTAGAGACAAAAGCCTGGAAGAGAACACAGTCCACAGGCTTGGTCTCCAGCAGCACCTGCTTCCCCAGCCTTTGTCTTAGAGCCGTGAGCTTTGTGCCCAGAACTCAGGAACTCAGGTGCTGGTTCCTCGCTAGCCTTCCCTTCCCTTTTGCAGGATATGTTCCTCCCACACTTCTGCAGCCTTCTTTCCCTGAGGACAAAGTCCCTTCAGGTTTCTCCTGTCCCTAAGAAATCACTCGCTCAATAAATCCACCCCAGCTCTCCACTGACCTACACTGTTCACTAGCCCGGGCCTCTGCCTTTTAACAAAGGACGTTTTGAGAGAATAAAGCATAAATTGGGGACCTGCTGGTAGCTGAGGTCTGGAACACGGTGTCGAGGAGGATTCTGGGGCCCTAAAAGACTTGTGCTATCACCTATCAATATCTGCCAATAGCATGTGACTGGAGAGCAGAGTTGGAAAAGACTCTTGAGAGTCCCTTGGACTGCAAGAAGATCCAACCAGTCCATTCCAAGGGAGATCAGTCCTGGGTGTTCATTGGAAGGACTGATGCTAAAGCTGAAACTCCAATACTTTGGCCACCTCATGCAAAGAGTTGACTCATTGGGAAAGACTCTGATGCTGGGAGGGATTGGGGGCAGGTGGAGAAGGGGACAACAGAGAATGAGATGGCTGGATGGCATCACTGACTCAATGCACATGAGTTTGGGTAAACTCCGGGAGTTGGTGATGGACAGGGAGGCCTGGCGTGCTGTGATTCATGGAGTCGCAAAGAGTCGGACACGACTGAGCGACTGAACTGAACTGAACTGGAGAGTGGTGGGACATGTACTGTGTATTTTCTAAGTCTGGCTTAACCAAAGAAATAAATCCCTAACTACAGAATATCTAGGACCTGGGGTGGGGTAAGCATATGCATAAAAGATTCATTTTTTTCTCTTGTGTGTGTTGAGAAGAAGCAGGATGGTAGCTGGTTGATTATGCACATGAATTTCCATACTGGTTTTTTTTTTTTGGTGGACTTTCAGCTGATTTTATTCTTTCTTGCCAAGGGTAACTTTGAGACTTTGTATATAAGATGGGATTTTTAGTCTATTAATTTTTTTCTGCCTAAGGACTTGGGAGTTGATCATCAATCCTCATATCTACCCTCACTCTTTCTCCTCAGAAACCCAGGAGGTCAAAGAGCACCTGAGGCCACTGGTATTTGAGAAAACTGTGATGCCCATAAAGATGAAACACAGTGGTCAAGAGGGTTTGGCCCTTAGCTGCCCGGGCATGTACCCTGACATGCAGGGAATGTGGGTGTTGGAGAAAGGAGGTGTAACAAGAAGGCACTTATTCCTCACTGCCAGGCATTGAGCAAGGGTATGAGGACGCACAGATGTACAAAATACCAGGCTGCCTTCAAGAACTGCCTGAGGCAGAGGAAGGAAAAGAGACGATGGTCAGACAGGGTGATGAGACTCTCAGAGGGACAAGCACAGGGTGCTGGGGGATGTCGAGGACTGGCTTCTCAAGGGAGGCAGTGTCTAAGCTGAGACCCGAAGAATAAGTAGAAGTTAAGTCAACAGCCATGTGGAAAAGAGCATCAGGCAGAGGGAAGGGCATGTCTGAAAGGCTGGAGGAGCTGAGGGCGTGGCTGAACTGGAAGACAGGAAGGAATTAGATCAAGGATCCGCATCAGTGGGTTCAGACTTCTAAACGGAAGGGGTTTTCTCTGTGAAAGTTTTCGCAGACAGGTGAAATGACGTGGCTTGTGGAAGAAAGGTGACTAGAAAGATGATTCTGGTTGAAAAGTGTGGAAATTAAAGAGGAACAAGACAGGGAAGCCGGTCTGTGGCATTTGCAGTAACTCAGGAGAGTTGATGTTGGCTTACAGATGGCGATAGCAATCAATCTCCAAACAGAATCAGAGAGGGTGGGTGGTGGAAGGCTCAGCGGATTAAACATGACATGGCCAAGGTCACATGGCGAGGGAAAATCAAAGCTGAGACTTAAATCAAGGACTTTCAAATCCAGTTCTCTTTTCAGTGTATTCAGATGGCCAAGAATTTGTTCACTCCCTGTGTGGGGCTTCCCTGGCGGTTCAGATGGTAAAGAATTTGCCTGCAATATGGGACACCCAGGTTCGATCCCTGAGTCTGGAAGATCCCCTGGAGAAGGGAATGGCAACTCACTCCAGTATTCTTGCCTGGAGAATCCCATGGCAGAGAAGCCTGGACTAACACTGTGTAAAACATACGCTACTAATTGCTAGAGGGTGAGAATGCAAACAGTTTTACCATCATCTCTAGAGTCTAAAAGCTTGCATGAAGTCATTCTTGGGTCTGTGCTCAAACTGTACGTTACCGTGAAATAATGGAGCAAATGAAGGGAAGGGATGGAGCCCTATCACCCGCAGAAATGTAGGCTGGTGGACCCTGACAGGGAGTTGAAGTGATTTGGGATTTGGGTTTTCTTATCGTTAATGAGAGGCTTCCCAGGTGGCTCATGGGTAAGTAAGCTGCCTGCCAATGCAAGAGATAGGAGTTCGACCCCTGGGTCGGGAAGATCCCCTGGAGAAGGAAATAGCAAGCTGCTCCGGTATTCTTGCCAGGGAAAACCCACAGACAGAGGAGCCTGGTGGGCTACAGTCCACAAGGTCATGAAAGAGTCGGACACAATTTAGTGATGAAACAACAATAACAAATCGTTAAGGAAGTACAAAATCAGCACTCTGGACAGTAGGCCTCATTTTTGCTGGAATGGACCAAAGGCACCTGTACGCCAGCTTTCTCTGCTGCCCTCCTGTTTGACAGCTCCCCACTCTGGCTGTTGCCTCGCCAGGGGAGCTCAGATTCATTGCTGCCAGCTGCCTCCACCCTTACATAACACTCTGGGGGCACATGGGCCTTCTCAGCCACAGATGGCCATCAACAAGGTCCCACAGACTGTGGATATCCATGGAGATATTTTAGGGTCATCTGTCAGGCATGTCTGTTTGGATGCTCAAATAGGGAAACCGCATAGCAGGAATGAGGTAAAGAATATGGTCCCGAGCCAGAGAGAGCGTGGGAAACCAACATGAGTCAAAAAAATGGCAACAACCCTGACCCAGGGAAGCATTTCTCTGCTGAAACCACATTACAATGACTTAAAAATAGTCCCCAAGACCATGGGGACGGCCTCCTATGTGGCACTTGCTTTTTTGTTATTTTTCAGATTGCAAAATTGGAGGGTTGGCCCCGAAGAGGGAAAATAAAGCTTCGCAAAGTAGTAATAACTGTAAATCTTTCATTTCCTTTGGAAAGCATTAGTCATCTATAAATATGGTGGCCCACTCACTCCTCCCTTCTCTCTCGCCCTGGAACACCTCACCTAACTCTCTCTGAGGCTGTGCTGAAGAGCAGAAAAACAGAAATGTTCCTCCTGCTGGCTTTTATTCACTCTTTTATTGAACAAATATTTCCCCTAACACAGGACTGGTCCTGCTGGGAAAAGCAAAGTTACATAAGGCCAAGCCCCAGCCTGGAGGGGGTTTGTACTTAATAAGTGGAGATGAGCCATGCATACAAATTATAAGAACACAAGATAGGAAGTGATAAAATGTCATAACAAGTACAAGGAGCCAACAGGAACACAAGGAGGAAGCGGTTACATCTGGCTGGGCCATGTGGGAAGGACTTCATCAAAGGTGTCGTTGGATCTGGGCCCTCAAGGACTGGCTGGGTTGGAGCAGCAAAAAAAAAAAAAAGAGAGAGAGAAACTGAACAACACAACCCAATGCAAAGCCAAGAGGACACAGATCATGTGAAAGCAATGGTTTCACTTTAGCCGGACCTACTAGTGAAAGAAACTAACAGGAAATGACCCTGAAACTGCCAGCTCACAGTCTTGCAGATGGCAGGCTGGACGGGGTTGGACACGCTATGGACTATGTGAGATGTGCCTATTGCTGCTGTTTGTTTGCCGTGCCGTTAGCAGTGAGAGTTGTAACTTGGCCAGAGAGTCATGCTTTAAAAAAACTATCTTGACAACAGTACCTATAATGGATTGAAGCGGCAAGACGTAGAAAGCAAGAATCAAGCAATGTCCAAATAAAAAGTCATCCAGAAGACTCTGAAGTCATCTAGTTCAGCCGCAATGGTTTATTCGCCATCCACGGATATTTCACAATTTCAGTGTCACCCCACGTCTGGATGCTTGGAACATCCTTCTGCAAGGGGCCTAGTCCTCCAAGACCTCCATCTCCAAGGGATCTTAATAACTCAGTGAGCGTTCACACATGGCCCTGTGTACACTGTCCTGAGCATTCCTCTCCCTCATGGACTGTAAAGTCACAGTACCCAACCTCCGGGATCCAACACCCCCACTGGGACCTGCCTTAAGGTCAGCTTACCGCCCCGCCGCTGTCCCGGCACACACTGCCCCTGCCCATCAGTCTCCGCTGTTGGCAGAAGTAGGATGCTGCTGCTGCTACTGCAGCAGCCCCAGCTGCCTGCAGCACACCAGCACCTTGCTCTTGATAGACCAGAAATCCGCTGGTGCAGTAGGTGCCTCTGCCAGCGTGTCTGGTATTCCATGCCAGGCGCAAGTGTCACACAGATAGGCAGCTATAACCCAGCCTGGGGAGAGAGATCTGGAAAGTCACTGCTCAACTGCAGTTCTTATGGGGAAAGAAATGATTTTTTTCTTCTGTTCTGTGTTCACTCGGGTGTAATAACCCTCTAAGTTTCTGCACCCATTTACACATGCATAGTTACACACACAGACATCTTACCCAGAGAAGACGTTAGAAACTGCCAGAAGGGCGAACTGAGCTGAGTTCCAGGACCAGCCTCCTTGTTATACATGCACCAACAATCCTCTCCTACTCCCTCTGGTGCACTGTGTAAATTCCCTCCCAGAGCCACTGTGACCCTTTCCCCTTAGGCCAGGACCATCTAGATGGCACCATTGTTTTACAGCCTACAAAGTTGGGGTCAGAATCCTAGCCTCATTTTCCACAGAAGAACTCCTTAGCCCTCATGTAAATTAATATAGGAAAATAAATATGAAGATGTCACACAGCTTCCCCTGTTATCAGGATCTGGGGTCCAGGCCAGCCTGTATGCAAATTGAAGAGGAATGGAAATGGAGGGCTAGGCGTGGAAATGAGTGTCTACACTTTTCATTCTTCCTGTGCAAATCTCAACTCCTGCTCTCCCAAAATGCCTGTTACAAAAGTAAGAGATAAGAAGAGGTTGAAAAGGGATGTAGCTGTACAATTAGGAATGAGGGACATACCTGAGATATATTGTTGGTGGAACAGAATGGGGTTTTATGGATTGATTGGTGTGTAGTAGGCTAATGAAAAGGAAAAATCAAGGAGAATTCTCAGGATTTTCAGTTGGTGAAGATATGGAAAAGTTAGAAAATAAATAGTTTTGGGGTATAATGTTAAGAAGCCAATTTAAAAGCCCATACCTGGGTCCCATTCCAGAAGATTCTGGTTTAATTGGTTCAGGATATGTCCTGGGCATCAGAATTTTTAGAATCCCCAAGGCAACTCTGGACTCAGCCTGGTGGCTCAGATGGTAAAGAATCTGCCTGCAATGCAGAAGACCCAGGTTCAATCACTGTGTCGGGAAGAGCCCCTGGAGAAGGGAATGGCTACCCACTCTAGTATTCTTGCCTGGAGAATTCCATGGACAGAGGAGACTGGTGGACTACATTCAGTCCATGGGGCCACAAAGAGTCATGGCTGAGTGACTAACGCCCTAAAGACAACTCTAAATCTTCAGTCAAAGATGAGCCACTTGTCTAGAGGAACTTGCAATTGGAAGTGCAGACCTGGCAGTCTCCAAGGAGGTGGGACTGTGGAGATGCAGGAAGTGGAGCCCCCGTGGTGGGATGAGGTTTCTTAAGAAGCGACAGAGGGAAGAGGAAAGAAGTAGGCAGCCAAGGCTGAGGAAACGCCCTCCTCTAAGGGCCGAAGGGGCCACAAAGTAGCCAAGAATGACCAGATGGTAGAAAACCAGGAAGATGCAAGAACCCCATGCCCCTGAGGGAGGAGGAATCTTTGAGGCAGAAGGGAGCCTTCCAGCGAGGGTAGACAACAGTTTTAAATGCTATGAAGAGGCTGCCACCCCCAACAACTCTCATTAATGCTGATATTTTAAACATCCATCCAGGTAAACTGTTTATCTAACACTCTAGCTTCACAGTTTCTTTTCACTCCTTTAAAAAAAAATTATTGTTTGTTTATTTATGCTTTTTGCTTCCCACCTAAGATTTATTTGAAAGTAAATCATGCAGGAAATTTATTTTTAGGGCACTAGTAGAACTTC
This sequence comes from Ovis aries, assembly GCF_016772045.2. Lineage (NCBI taxonomy): Eukaryota > Metazoa > Chordata > Mammalia > Artiodactyla > Bovidae > Ovis > Ovis aries. Next base: position 43,863,461 of record NC_056073.1, read on the forward strand.
ACAACTTTATATTTTAAAAAAATTTAACTCTTGTAGTTATTAAAGCTAGGAAAGTGAGTGTTAGTAGCTCAGTCATCTCCGACTCTTTGTGACCCCATGGACTGTAGCCTGCCAGGCTCCTCTGTCCATGGAATTCTCTAGGCAAGAATACTGGAGTGGGTTGCCATTTCCTTCTCCAGAGGATATTCCTGACCCAGGGATCAAACCTGGGTCTCCTGCATAGCAGACGGATTCTTTACTGACTGAACCACCTGGGAAGCTATCATCCTTCATATTTCGTTAGGAACAGAAACCCTGGACAGATAGGTGAACTGAGGCAGGAGTTTCGAAGTCAGTACCAGCTCCACCTCCATGCAAAGTAGTCACCAGGTAACAAGTTCTCAGGGGCATTTTCAGTGCAGGAAGTCTTCTGCTAACTTGTCGAATTTATTTGCAAAATGTGAATGCAGACTGTGCTCGCTTTCTGGCATCAGATGTAACTGTGACCCTCTCACAGGGTTATTTATGAAGTCTACAAAAAAAAACATGGAACCAGAGGCTCCTATCATTCTGTTTATTCTGCTGGTCTCGAAAGATATGACATGAGAATTAAAACGTTGAGAATTATGGGCCTGCAGCCGACCAAACCCTTAGTTATCTACTAACCTCTAACCCAACAGACTTCCACTATTGATAAGATACAGAAAATACAAATTTCATGATCATCATTTGATGCTACAAGATTTAGGATGAGGAGATTATAAAAGATTAATGTTTGGCTACCACGTTATGCCCTCCTAGCCTGACTCACATAGATTCACACGGCAGACAGCTCCATATACAGTATTCATTGCCGAACTGAGGGTCAGAAGCATTGGCCTCTTCAAAGTATTAATAAAATGAGCAGCCAATTAACTGCTATTTGAAAGGCTACTGTTTACACTTCTGCGGTGTTCCTGATGTGTCAGCAGCCAAGGCCTGCCTGTAGAAGCCACAGCGAACAGCAGTTAAAAGGAAACACTGGTGCTCATAGTGCCACCTCAACAGTCATTTATTTAAAAATAAGGAACTTGGGAAACAGATAACACATATCAGATAAAATCCCTGTCCTCATAGAGCTCCCAGAAGCCCTGAAGGAAGACAGACGAATATGAGACCAGGGTAAATTCACGGTCGGGGGAGCGCATGGCATGGCAGCCTAATCGGATGGGGGTGGTGGGAACTGTGGGAAGAATGGGCAGGAAACTTTTTCTGGAGAAATGAACTTTTAAGCTGAAATTCAAACGTGAGGGAGATCCAGCTAGGGACAGAGTAAGAAGTGTGCCTAGGAACGGTGAAGGTCAGAGTTGTTCCAGAGACGATAGCAGGGTGCAGAAGCTGGAGAGCTTGGTCCGTTCAAGAAACAGAAATGGGTCCGTAACGGTCGGGCTGCAGATCTGAGGACAGATGGGTGGCCGGGTGGACAGGTCATGGCCAAGTAGGCTGGGGGAGGAGCGTGGGCATTTTCCTAAATCAATGTGGATCCCCTGGGAGGAGGGGGAGTGCTAATAGGTATTTCTCTTTTAGAGACATTATTGAGTTACTGCAGTATGGAAAGTGGACGGAATGAAGGAGCCTGGATTGAAATCATGAAATGAGTGCCCTGCAGAAATACCTAAATAGGATTCCATGGAATCAGATTGGTATCTAGGGAGGACCTGGGGCTTCCCTCATGGCTCGGGTGGTAAAGAATCTGCCTGCAGTGCAGGAGACCTGGGTTCGATTGCTGGGCCGGCCCCGGAGAAGGAAATGGCAATCCACTGAAGTATTCTTGCCTGGAAAATCCCACGGACAGAGGAGCCTGGCGGGCTACAGCCCATGGAGTCGCAAGAGTCAGACACGACTGAGCAACTAAACCACCACCACCACCACCACCAGGGAGGACCTAACACTGAGGCGGAGAACCAGGATGATTCAGCTGCACACAGGCTGAGTGCCTCTCCCTCCCTCCCCCATGCCTCCCATCTTCCGCCCTCTCCTTCCGTCTCTCCCTCCCTCTCTTTCTTCCCTTTTTACATATATTCTGGCAAGCCATAAAGAGGTAATAGCACCTGAGCATGGCTATCTCTGCACTCAAGCCTCTCTGCGGACTGCCCTGCATTAAATTGACTGCCATCTCCCCTGACACTCTATTTGTATTTACATTACTTTCCCCGCCATCAGTTATCACACTTAAAACTTTCTCTGCACCTTCTCTGGGAAAGCACAGACTTCATTAACTTGCCTCAGGAACTTTCCTTTACAAACCTTACTCTGGAGGAAACAAAAAGTAAATAAACAGAAACTTTCCAGGGGAACTCTAGGGGAACGTCCTTATTTGTAGACTATCTTATATAAATGTGCATGGAAACTAGGAAGCCCTGAATTCAACTCTAGGAAGTAAACAAAGCAAACGAAATGATGCAAGCCGTTTGGAGTCTGTTTGGAGCTCCTCACTGACCCCAAACGCCTGGCCCTAGGTACCTGAGGGTATTTGCTTTCTGTCCCTAAAATGTTCCTTTCTGTCCCTTTCTCTGTCCTGTCATGCAATGCAGCCAGGCAGGAAAGAAGTGGCATGGGCGTCCTAGAATGCACCCACGGGATACACGTGTCACAGAATTCCAGCATTAGTCATAACGCTAATAACTGTTATTGTTTTCAATCCAGTCCTGTTTTGAGGACATGAAAGCAGCATCTAGACAAGTCCAGGGCAGCAGAGCGGCGGCAGCAGGGCCAAAACGAGGGACACACACAGCATGAAATTTACCATTCCAAGTACACAGCTCAGGGGCACTAAAGACATTCTCACTGTTGTGCCCATCACCACTATCCTTTTCCAGAATGCTTTTCTTCCCAAACTGAAGTTTTGTACTCCTTACACAGAAACTCCCCATTCCCTCCTCCCCTCAGCCCCATTCTGCTTGGTCTCTGCGTTTGATGACCCTAAGCACTTGACATAAGTGGAATCATACAGTATTTATTTGCCCCTTTGTGACTGGCGTATCTTACCTAGTATTCTCAAGTTCCATTTATGTTGTAGCACATGTCAGGATTTCCTTCCTTTTGAGGGTGCCATAGGGCTTCCCCGGCGGCTCAGCAGTAAAGAATCTGCCTGCAATGCAGGAGACTTAAGAGATGTGGGTTTGACCCCTAGGTCGGGAAGATCCCCTAGAGGAGGGCATGGCAACACACTCCAGTATTCTTGCCTGGAGAATCTCATGGACAGAGGAGCCTGGTGGGCTGCAGAGTCGGGCACGACTGAAATGACTCAGCACACACGCATGCAAGGGCTGCATAATATTTCATTGTGTGTGTGCACCTGTACCACACTTTATCTGTTCATCCTTAAATGGACGCTTGGGTTGCTCTCATATTTTAATTATTGTGAGTAATGCTGGTACTCATAGAACATAGGAGTACAAATATCTCTGAGTCTTTGCTTTCAATTCTTTTGAGTCTGTGCCCAGAAGTGGAATTGCTGGATCATATGGTAATTCTAGGTTTAATTTTTTGAGGAACTGCCACACTGATAGCAGTTACACCATTTTACATTCCCACCGACAACAGTGCCCAGGGGTTCCAACTTCTGCACATTCTCTTCAACACTTGATGTGTTTTCTTTCTTTTTTTTTTAATAGAAGACAGTCTAATGAGCATGAAGGTAGTATCTGACCGCAGTTTTAATTCACATTTCCCTAATGATTTGCGACACTGAGTATCTTTTCCTGCATTTGTTGACCACATGTATATCTTCTTTATTGAGAGATCTATTCAAGTCCTTTTTCCATTTTTCATTGGATTTTTTATTTCCTGTTGAGTTCTAGGAGTTCTTTATATATTTGCATATTCCAGATAATAATCTTTTATCAGATGCATGATTTGTAAATATTTTTTCCCATTCTGTAAGTTGCCTTTTATATTCTGTTGGTTGTGTCCTTTGATACTAGAGGTGAACTTAGGTTCACCTCCCTCACCTCACCCTAGTCCTGGCCCTGATATTAGCCCTTCTCTCTTCCAACAAAGCATTTGACAAACTATTCGAAACTACCAACAATGCTTGGGTTCTAAAAGGTGAATTAAGTGCACAATTTTCATTCCTCCATCTGAACTCCTATGACAACCTGGGATATCCAAATCTGAACATCGTTTCTGAAGCATAAGCTAGGCTGTGCTAAGTTTTATAAGGGATAAATAGCCATAAAGAAATTGCTGAGGCATGCCCGCTGTGCCATTCCTCGGAGAAGAGAAGCTTTTAAACTCTTATAGAATGCTTACGATATGCCAGACACTGTTGTGTGTAATTTGCATGTGTTAAATTAACACCCTTAATCTTTACAATAGCCTTATAAAGTGTATGCCCTGGGCACCCCCACTTTATACAGAGCTTAGGGGGAGAGGAAAGCGTAATAAATTAGTGAAGGCAGCATGGCTGGTAGGAAGCAGAACTAGGACCCGAATCACAGAAGCCTGATTCCACATTCTGCACTCTTAACCAGCTATAAACTGTAGCTGCTATATCATCTTCCTCATATTTAAGGAGTTATTTCAGACTCTGGCATCTTCTGACGCAGTTTGTTTCCAGCAAACTGCATTTTTAGGCTTCACTTAGACATCACGGCTCCTCTGCTAGCATTTCTTTTCCTTCTCTTGGCTGACAGAAATGACTTATATTCTATCCTCACAAGAACAAAATCTGAGCCTCCTGGAGATCCATCCATTCCTACTTAATACTCTACCTATGGCTATTTCCCCGAGCTGAAATCGAGGCCAGCAATTAAACCCCAGGCCTATTGTATTAAAGTAGTAGTGCTCGATCTCTGCCCCTCCTACCCCAACGGGCTTGGGGGAGCTAATAGAAAGCCACATTGCACTCTTAGGTACAGAAAAGCAAACCCCACTTATCTGGCTGAGAGTGAGCATATTGGGCACCATCTTAGCAAGTTCAATGTCTCAGCAGGTCACATCTCTCAGGGGAAGAAATAATCCATGTTCTTTTACATTTTGTTTAGCTAATGATGTGTACAATATTTTCCCATATTCTTTTACAATCGTTGAATTTTAATGGATTGGGTAAAACAGCCCAGCCCAGTGCATAAAACAGAAGGTCTCAGTGAAACAGTCTAGTTATCCAAGAAATACTCACTTCTGTAGCTTCAGAAAACACCTCAGCTGTTAAAAAAAATGTCCCCTGGGGCTTCTTTTCCTCTGCCTGGATTCCAGGATCTCATTGGTCTTGAAGCGACTACGGCTTTCTCCCTGTTGCTGCCCTAACCATTGTGATTTGTCGTTTTTTGCAGGACCCTGTGGATCTACTCTGAGACGGGTACATGGGTATATCCTGTGTTTGCCAAACTCAGCCCAGTGGGTCTAGCAGCCTTGTTCTCTCTCAGCCACATCTTTATCATCGGCATCTACCTATTTGGAGAGAAGCTCAACCACTGGAAATGGGGTCAGTGCTTTTCTCTTTTACCTACAGAAACATTTCTTTGTTATGTGTCTTTACTCCTCCTGAAAACAGAAGGATACCCAAGTAAAGCAGAAGGCAGTAATGTTTGATGCCTTTGTCCAAAGTAGGAAAAAGCCTGGGGGAAGTTCCCACTTTGTCAAAAGACCCCATCAAATCATCTCCCCCATTGCCCCTCCAAACGACACCTCATTTAACTTTACAGCTAAACGCCATCTTGTTTAGAGAGCTTTGGATCCAAAGAGCATGGTGTCACCATCCCCTCCATGAAAAAATGGACTCAGAACCTCCCTCTCTTGAGTGAGGACTTGAGATTCACAAGCTCTTCAATGTCAAGATTTCTTCTTCGACTGAAATGGGTCCAGGTGACCTGAGCTCCTCCCGCCCTCAGCTGTCCCTTCCCTGAAGAGTTACCAGCCCTCTCCCACTAGGTTGCTTCTCAGACTTCAGTAAAGTGTTCATCAGGTAAAATCACACCCTGTACTTGAGATCAGAATTCTCGTTGGAGGTTTTAGGCAATGTGAGTATGTCAGAGAGCTGAGCTTTCTAATTATAGGCAGGCAGAACTACGTTGCTTCTTCATAGCAAAAAAATAAGCCCAACTTAGTTGGTTTTAAAGTGAAAGATTTCATTCTCCTCCCTGCTCCCCCTACTGCTCCCACCCCCAGAATATTTTCTTTTGGAAAAGTAACCACGGAAAAGTCAGGTTGCGAAATATCCATGATTTGTTACCTACCCCAGGAGAAGTGCAGGAATTCCATTCTGATTTTGTACATAAGGAAGGCAAGAGTCACACACAGTCCCCCACCACACACCCACGAGCCATTCTGTTCTATTAAAATAGAAGTGGCATCTTCCGCCCAATCTATGAACTGGTGTGAAAACATAAGCCTGTGTATGCAAAAAAATTAAAAAGAAAAACCAACAGTCTGAAGGTTCAGTACAAGAGTGTCTATTTCTGAGAGGAGACTGAGACCCTGGAGAAATAAGCATACAGCCTGGCTTTTTCACATATTTTCGACTCTTGGAGAATTTAACTGGTTAAGAAAGCCTCAAAGGCAATATTCTCCTTGAAAGTAAACACTTTAAAAGAAAAAAATGAAATACTAAAAATTACACAAAAAATCAGGATTTCAAATCACAGGAAATTATCCAGGAAAAAAAAAAAAAAAGAGTGTTGACATTTCAGATGTGCTGACTTCTGATTCTAACTAGTTTTGGCTTCCTGAAGTTCTGGGGAGGTTTTTGATGCCTTCCCAAAATCTATATTAAAAAAAAAAAAAAGAAAGGGAGGAAGAAAACTAATCCATTTAAAACTTGGCAGAAAATGTGCAGAGAAAAAAAGTGATTACTCAGAGCTTAGAGAACAATAACTTTTTAAATCAATTGTATTGAGTTCAATAGGATTAATTTTAAAATTGACAGGCTACAGTGACTTTTAAACATTTTATTGAATTTAAAAAAACACAATTGTCACTGCATTCATATAATTGAAATTGCTGTTTTCAACACAAAGCCCTTTTAACAAGCAAAAACCCCAGCAAATGAGTTAGTGTCAACATGTGGTCACTCATTTGCATCATGCATATGTGAATATTCATGTTAGCGACAGACACTACCATCAGTGGCTGTGTTTCTCTCTTCTCTCTAGATTTTTAACTCCTTAAGAATAGAATGGGTATTATATATGAATTCTATGTAGCACTGGAATAGGATGTGTTATATTCTGAACTGATCTTAATTATAACTGGTTCAATAAGAAATTAAAAGAGAAATTAGATCACATAAAATTCCAATGGCAGTGAACACTGGCTTGCATGTTCATTCACTCTGTCATGTCCAACTGTTTGTGACCCTGTGGACCGTGGCCCACCAGGCTCCTCTGTCCATGGGATTTTCCAGGCAAGAATACAGGAGTGGGTGGCCATTTCCTACTCTAAGGAATCTTCCCGACCCAGGGATTGAAACTGCGTCTCCTGAGTCTCCTGCATTAGTAGGCAGATTCCTTACCACTGAGCCACCTGGGAAGCTAGCCATGTCCCCAGTGAACAGTTAAATCACCTACAACTAAACAGAACTAAACATGTGAAAACATTTCTCACTTCCTATTTTGCTGAACTTCCTAATGTTCAAGCTGGTTTTAGAAAAGGCAGAGGAACCAGAGATCAAATTGCCAACATCTGCTGGATCATGGAAAAGCAAGAGTTCCAGAAAAACATCTATTTCTGCTTTATTTCCTTTGACTGTGTGGATCACAATAAACTGTGGAAAATTCTGAAAGAGATGGGAATACCAGACCACCTAACCTGCCTCTTGAGAAATCTGTATGCAGGTCAGGAAGCAGCAGTTAGAACTGGACATGGAACAACAGACTGGTTCCAAATAGGAAAAGGAGTATGTCAAGGCTGTATATTGTCACCCTGCTTATTTAACTTCTATGCAGAGTACATCATGAGAAATGCTGGGCTGGAAGAAGCACAGACTGGAATCAAGATTGCCGGGAGAAATATCAATAATCTCAGATATGCAGATAACACCACCCTTATAGCAGAAAGTGAAGAGGAACTAAAAAGCCTCTTGATGAAAGTGAAAGTGGAGAGTGAAAGAGTTGGCCTAAAGCTCAACATTCAGAAAACGAAGATCATGGCATCCAGTCCCATCACTTCATGGGAAATAGATGGGGAAACAGTGGAAACAGTGTCAGACTTTATTTTTGGAGGCTTCAAAATCACTGCAGATGGTGATTGCAGCCATGAAATTAAAAGGTGCTTACTCCTTGAAAGAAAAGTTATGACCAACCTAGATAGCATATTCAAAAGCAGAGACATTACTTTGCTGACTAAGGTCTGTCTAGTCAAGGCTATGGTTTTTCCTGTGGTCATGTATGGATATGAGAGTTGGACTGTGAAGAAGGCTGAGCACCGAAGAATGGATGCTTTTGAACTGTGGTGTTGGAGAAGACTCTTGAGAGTCCCTTGGACTGCAAGGAGATCCAACCAGTCCATTCTGAAGGAGATCAGCCCTGGGATTTCTTTGGAAGGAATGATGCTAAAGCTGAAACTCCAGTACTTTGGCCACCTCATGTGAAGAGTTGACTCATTGGAAAAGACTCTGATGCTGGGAGGGATTGAGGGCAGGAGGAGAAGGGGACGACCGAGGATGAGATGGCTGGATGGCATCACCGACTCGATGGACATGAGTCTGAGTGAACTCCAGGAATTGGTGATGGACAGGGAGGCCTGGCGTGCTGCAATTCATGGGGTCGCAAAGAGCCGGACACGACTGAGCGACTGAACTGAACTGATTCTGCTGAAAGCCCTGTAAACGAAGTGAAAGTGAAAGTCACTGGTCATGCCTGACTCTTTGCAATCCCAAGGACTGTGTAGTCCATGGAATTCTCCAGGCCAGAATACAGGAATGGGTAGCCTTTCCCTTCTCCAGGGAATCTTCCCAACCCAAGGACCGAACCCACATCTCCCGCATTGCAGGCAGATTCTTTACTGGCTGAGCCACCAGGGAAGCCCAAGAATGCTGGAGTGGATAGCCTATCCCTCTGCAGTGGATCTTCCTGACCCAGGAATGGAACTGGAGTCTCCTGCATTGTAGGCAGGTTCTTTACCAACAGAGCTATCAGGGAAGCCTGAAAGTTCTGTAAGTCTTCCTCAATTGACAGATGAAAGTCTGAGTCTTCAGAAGGCTCACAAGGGTCTCTGTTAGTTAGGCCCTGCCTTGACTCTTGCTCACCTATCTGCATTAATGCATTCAGGTCCTCAGTGATAAGATGACCTGTATGAAGGGCAATTGCACAGTTCCGTCTGCCCAGGACTGTCCTGGTTAATTTTGAATTATGCTATCTAGGTTGGTCATAACTTTTCTTTCAAGGAGTAAGCACCTTTTAATTTCATGGCTGTAGTCACCATCTGCAGTGATTTTGGAGCCTCCAAAAATAAAGTCTGACACTGTTTCCACTGTTTACCCTGGCCAGGCTTGAACAACACCTCCTCCTACCTCTGAGTCCCTCTCCAAGCCCTCTGTTCTAGATGTATGGAAACGTGTAGGTAGCCAGCTCCTCCATCTGAATTGAGGGCTAACTCTGTTTCTGGCCTTTCCCACAGCCTGAGCTTCCTTGGATGAGAACAGAAATTGAGAGGAGTGCTTTGATGATGTGGTGGGAGGCAGTGGTTAGGAGAAAACTTCTGTGCCTGATTGCCTGGGCTCCTCCTTTGGGCTCAGCACTTACAGACCTGTGACCCTGGGCAAGGCACTCCATGTCCTCACATTCTGTTTTTCTCTTATGCATCATGGAGACAATTTTAGTTCCCTCCTCATAGGATTCTGGAGGATCAGAAATGACTTGGGAAGTGTCAACTGCCAAGAACAGGGTCTGGCACACAGGATTAGTCACTACTGCCGTAATAATTACATTATTACTATTGCCGTAATAATTTCATTCTCACCAAGGAAAAATCAGTAACCTTCTTTTCTGTGTGGATATTCCAATCATCTCCTGAACGGCATGCATACATTATCAGTTTTCCCCAGCTGAAGGTGGTTAAAAGTAGCAACCACCTGCTGCTGCTGCTGCTGCTCAGTCGCTTCAGTCGTGTCTGACTCTGTGCACCCCATAGACGGCAGCCCACTAGGCTCCTCTGTCCCTGGGATTCTCCAGGCAAGAACACTGGAGTGGGAGCAACCACCTAACAGAACGAAATTGACAGAGGTAGTGTAGTTTCTTCTACATTGGAGACGGCGATGGCACCCCACTCCAGTACTCTTGCCTGGAGAATCCCATGGACGGAAAAGCCTGGTGGGCTGCAGTCCATGGGGTCGTGGAGAGTCGGACATGGCTGAGCGACTTCCCTTTCACTTTCCACTTTCATGCATTGGAGAAGGCGATGGCACCCCACTCCAGTACTCTTGCCTGGAGAATCCCATGGAGGGAGGAGCCTGGTGGGCTGCAGTCCATGGGGTCACGAAGAGTCGGACACGACTGAAGCGACTTAGCAGCTTAGCAGTGTAGTTCCTAAAGAACTCACAGAGTGAAATGGGAGGTCAGGCTAATTGAGGCTAAAAGTAATTGGAATCTCTGCTACTGAAATCCTGAGCTACCCTCGCTGGGGGTCACCAGCCAGCCACCAGGTGATCAAGAAGTATCCCTTAGGACCCAGGTCACATGCAGGGGTCTCTCTAGTAGTCGTGCTCAAATGTAACTATGGATTTACGAAATCACTAGGGGAGTTTTAAGAATACTAAGTCCCAAGCCCACCCCAGACCAATTAAATCTATCCGTGGAGATGGGGACTTGGCATGGGTATTTTTCAAAACTTCTCAGTTATTTTAATTTATAGTCAGGGTCAAGAACCACTGTCACAGAACAGTGCCTCTCAAACTTGTATACACCTGCAAATCTTGTTAAAATTAGGATCTTGTTAAGATGTAGACTCTCATTCAGTAGATCTGAAGAAAAGCTTGGAATTCTGTCCTTCCAGCATGTGCCCCCAGAGAGATGGACACTGCTGGTCTGAGAACAAGGCCCAATGTGCCACAGGACGCTGGACTCCTCCCAGCTGAGATAATTGAATCTACTAGCTTCCTTGTGCAATATGGTGTTTTCCCAAGTCAGCTGCTTGGACGAGAAGGGTGTTGGTAATGATGGTCATGTCTACACACTTCCTGCCTCCTCATGTGTCATGTCAGTGGGTGAAAATGAGGAGAAGTTTTAGAAGGGCAATAACCATGAGTGACACCAGGAATCAAATGTAAACTTGGAAGTGTGTGACATTCTCCAGGGGTATATAAATGCAGAGAGCAAGCCCTGGGCACCAGGAGACAACCCTGTCAGGCCCGCAGGAAGGTGCCGCTAGCCTTCAAAAAGACATTGTGGCTCCGAAAGCTCTCAAGAGGTTCCAGAGGACCAACCTGCTTGAGTTGTTACCATCTCATTCCCAGACCTGTACTAGCTTTTCTGTGTCATGGAACAGAGGGGTGGACAAGCACTGAGCCAGTTATTGTGGCCAGAAACCCACTGTGTAAGAGTCATTTTCTATGTTGCAGGCAGAGTGAGGTGGAACATGGATTTCCATCACTGACGAAAGCCAACGGGGGGATGCAGTCTTTGTTAGATCACTGAAAGCTTGGCTCACCATGTCTGAACACCTAGAGATGCTCTAGACAGATTGCTTCCACTCTGAATACTCAGAGAGAGGGGCTGTCATGGGGTCCCAACACAGGCCCCCTTCTCTGCCACTTAATATTGAACTTTGCTTTTTGTTTTTCCCCCTTCTTGATAAGACATAAAGATGCTGACGCCAGGACACAAGTCCCTCAGGAAGAAAAACCCAACAAACCACAAGAGATATCAGGCTTGAAAGGGGCCAAGTGCCTCCAGGCCAAAATGGAGAGCCTCTTATATGTAGGTGTGGCTGGAGAGGCAGTCAGCTTACCTGGGGCCCATGGTCCCTGTCCTTACATTCACATGAGGGCCATGTGCCAGGTGTATCCTTTGTCAAGGCCCAAGACCACAGATTCTTTCCCCACCAGGATAGTTTATAAGCTGAAGATTCCAATCTGGCCAAGTAACCTTGTGATGGTGCCTTGGACAGAATGATATTAAAATCTTCCTTTAATATCATTTCCTATAGATCAGATTTATTTAAAGGAGACTGTATTGTTGAAAGCTGCTTAGAGGCCATCTAGTATATCCCCTCGGTTTTATCCATGAAGAGATTTGTTATAAGGTCGATCTTGCATATTGTCCCTGATCATTTCATAAAAAGAATCCTACTGTCAGTTGTCTCCACATGTATGTATAAAGCATAACCCCACTGGGCACCATTTAGTCAAAAAGAAGAAAACAGCTCCTTTTTGCATTTCTTGTCCTAACTTCATCTCTCTAAGCTCTAAGAGAGTCCGCTCAGGATTATTACTTTTCCCTCTTCCTCAGCCTCTTTTCCCTTGAGGATTCTCCAGCCAGCTCTCAATTCCATCTCCTCCCACTACTTTCTGCACTGTAACTTGCACTCGTCTATGTTCGAATCTCATTCTTCTAACACCTCATATCCCCCCAACAATCTGCCTTCTCACCCTTTTCCAAGCCAAGCCTCTGAAGCTCAACAAATGTTCTTCAGATTTTCAGCTCTAAATCAGTAGCTTTTATGATTGTGGATACATAGCTGTCAATGTTTTGAAATAGTATGATTGTACTTATCCCATGTTCCAACTGTACGAATAATAAGGTATATAATTATGTATGTGTTCATAGTGATGTTGACTAAAGGCGTGGTTTCCCTTACCATGCCCGCAGAAAATGTTTGAATCTTGCATGAGACGAACATTAAATGTTTGGCCTAAAATATCTCTACTCCTTGGTACTAACGGAGGATAAACAGAGGATTGAAATAATTCAGGATGGGAGGAGATCCAAATAGGGTAGTAGGAATATGCCGGGCTCACCTTCCCTCATGAACACATCAGAACCACAACTACACATAGAGTGACTCTCGCCGAAATCAACCTGGGGACCAGCAGAGCAGCTATTCTACAACCCAGGCTGTAAAGAAAGATCCACGCAGAGCTGAGGAGGAGGGAGGAGAAGCAATCTGCTCAGGACCTCCCCTCACTGGTGGGGGACACAGGGGAGGGGGAGATATCATGGGCGAAGGGATCCTCCCTGGGGAACGAGGACTTTGAACCACATATCAGGCACCTCAGCCCTTGGGTCCGACACGGGAAAGATGAGCCCGCTTGGCTGGCTTGAAAACCAGTGGGGTTTACTAAACGCTGTGAGAGACAGCCTCCTGTCTTAAGGAGGTCACACACAGGTCTGCGTTCTCCCCACGACAGCACAGAGGCAACTGGTTGCAAAATGCTTGGGGGCCGCCTCGGGGTGCCCCCCAGCCCGCACCAGGCTCCAGCTCCAGCCCCTCTTGCTCTGCTGGTGCTGGTCTCCTCTAAGGCAGAGGCCACCGTTGCCAGCGGGAATGTGTGCCCTTGAGGGCAAGGAGCCAGCCTGGCCCCTGGCCCTGCTCTGACCAGGGTGGAGGCAGCCATTACCAGCTCATGAATCCCTGCCCACACTCCGGAGGGTGAGTGTCATTGCAGCAGGACAGATCCTCTCGGGGGGGCGGTGGGGCGGGGGGGGGGGGGGGGGTCAGCTCAGTGGCATGGCATCAGCCTCTAACTGAGGGCACACACGGGGGAGAGAGTAAAACCAGCACCCAAGTGCGGCCCCAAGGCCCTAGGCCCTGCCTTTGTCCCAAACCAAGATGGAGACGGCCGTCACACCTGAGAGAAACCAGCTACCTCAGCGGTCCTTGCTCCAGCCCCGCTGCCCCCAGCCACCGCCCCCCCTCCAGCAGAGCAGTGACAGTCACTGAGCACAGAAGCAGCTCTGCTTGCACCTGGTTCTGGCTCTCGCCCCTCCAAAGCCATGACCAGCAGCACACCCTGGATGAAGACATGCTCACTTCAAAGCCGGCTCTCCCGCCAGAGCTGAGGGGCTCACGCAGACTCCAGGGGAATGCTCCAACACAAGGACTTGACGTCAAGACAGAGAGGAGCATCTGTTTCACCTGACTTCATACAGATGAAGAAAGTTAAACAAAACGAGAAGACAAGAGCACTATGTTTCAAATGAAACAACAAACAACAAAAAGTGCTAATGAAACAGATAAATAATTTATCTGACAAAGAATCCAAAGAAATAGTAATAAGAATGCTAAACTGGAGAAAAGTATAGATGAACACAATAAGAATTTCAACGAAGAACTAGAAAATACAGGAAAGAATCAGTCAAAATTGAAAAATGCAATGACTGAAATGAAAAATACTCTAGAGTGCATGAGCAGGAGATTACATGATATAGAGCAATGCATCTGGAAGATAGAATAATGGAAATTGCCCAAGCAGAACAGCAAAAAGGAAAACAAACTTAAGAATAAATAAATGAGAATAGTCTAAGAGACCTCTGGGACATTATCAATTGTACTAACATTTGTGTCTTAGGGTTTCCCAGAAGAAGAGAGAGAAAAAAGCATATAAAATGTATTTGATAAAATCATGGTTTGAAAACTTCCCAAATCTGAAGAAGGAAACAGATGCGCAGGTACAGAAGCACAGAGAATTCCAAACAAGTTGAACCCAAAGGGACTTATACTAAGACGTATCATGATTAAAACGGACAAGGTTAAAGACAAAAAGAGAAGTCTACGGACAGCAAGAGAAAAACAGAGCATCACATACAAGGAAACCTGCCTAAGGCTATCAACTGATTTTTAGCAGAAGGTTTGCAGTTCAGAAGGGAGTGGCATGATATAGGTAAAGTGCTTAAAGGAGAAAATTACAACCTAGGATACTCCTCCCAGGAAGGTTATCCTTCAAAATTGAGGGAGAGATAAAAAGCTTCTCAGACAAGAAAAAATCAAGAGCTTGTCAGTACTAAACCAATCTTACTTCTCAGGTGGTTCACTGGTAAAGAATCCACCTGCCAGTGCAGGAGATACAGGAGATGCGGATTTGATCCTTTGGTAGGGAAAATCCCCTGGAGGAGGACATGGCAACCCACTCGTGTTCTTGCCTGGAAAATCCCGTGGACAGAGGAGCCTGGCAGGCTGCAGTCCATGAGGTCACAGAGTCGGACATGACGGAGTACCTGGAGAGAGAGAAACCGATCTTACAAGAAGTGTTAAGGGGTGGTCTTTAAATAAAAATGAAAAGGCTATAAAAAAAATAAAATTATAGGAAGGGGAAAATCCTACTAGTACAGGCGAATATATACTAAAGGCTGTGGATCGACCACTGACATAAGATAGCATGAAGCTTAAAAGATAAAAATGTAAAATAAACTATACAATAAACAGGGAAGGGACAGACATGAAGATATAAAATGTGACATCAAAAACACAAAACATGGGGATGAGAGGGGGAAATGTAGACCCTTTAGAATGTGAATATTCATTGGAAAGACTGATGCTGAAGCTGAAATTCCAATACTTTGGCCCACCTGATGCTGGGAAAGATTGAAGGTAGGAAGAGAAGGGCATGACAGAGGATGAGATGGCTGAATGACATCACCAACTCATGGACATGAGTTTGAGTAGGCTCCAAGAGTTGGTGATGGACAGGGAGGCCTGGGATGCTGTAGTCCATGAGGTCACAAAGAGTCGGACATGACTGAGCAACTGAACTGAGCTGAACTTTAGGGTCTGTTTGAACTTAAATGACTACCAGTTTAAAATAAATGGATATAGTTACAGATCAGCATATATGAACTCCACAATAACCACAAGTCAAAAAACTACAATGTATATACAAAAACCAGCTATGCATTGTGAAAACATGTTCAGAGATAAATTCTGAAGACTCAAAGGAATCTAGAGACTGTTGAGCCCCATGAGAATTCAGGACTAAGAACCCATCCCTACCTTCTAGAACCCAACAAAAAAATATGATTCACAGGGTGTGAGTGCCCTCAGAGCTTCGTGGTTGGACATGGAGACTCTGATCCAGTGGAAGGAGCCACCTGCCTTCCTTTCCCTGAGGAACTTCCCACCATCGCCTCCACTCTTGCTTCTGCTGTTTCTCTCCAAGACGTCGTGTTCTGTTGTGTCTCTTGACTCGAGAAGGAATCCCCAGTCCTTGGCACCCGGGGTTGAAGCAATGGTTCTGTTGTGTCTCTTGACTTGAGAAGGAATCCTCAGTCCTTGGCACCCAGGGTTGAAGCAATGAGCTTTTGATTACAGTTAGACTTGAAGTGCTGAGGGTTGGTAACAACATGGATAAACAAAGTTTTAGGTTGCCTCAGAGAAATCCTAGAAGGAACAACTTTGAGAAGTTTACAATGAGCAAACTCTTCAATACAAGAGAACTAACGTGTTGCTTCAGAGAAGGCAATGGCACCCCATTCCAGTATTCTTGCCTGGAAAATCCCATGGACAGGAGCCTGGTGGGCTGCAGTCCATGGGATCGCTAAGAGTCAGACACGACTGAGCAACTTCACTTTCACTTTTCACTTTCATGCATTGGAGAAGGAAATGGGAACCCACTCCAGTGTTCTTGCCTGGAGAATCCCATGGACGGAGGGGCATGGTGGGCTGCCGTCTATGGGGTCGCACAGAGTTGGACACGACTGAAGCGACTTAGCAGCCATGTGTTGTGTACCTGAAAACAGATTCATTAAAGGCCCTAAATGTCTACTTCAGAAAAGAGAAGATATTGTGCTTATGTCTACAGACCTAATGTAGAGAAGACCTAACTGGGGCAAAGAGAATTCACATCAAAAATGTAAAACAAGAGGAAGCATCAATGAAAAGAACGTGAAACATGTAAAGCTAGATAAATCAGCAAGGCTTCACTTAAGTTATTGGATGTAGTATGGATTGACGAGGAACTGAAGAAAGGAGACTGTGCTTAAAGATGCTGAGAGACATGAATTCAAAGGTGGCTGTGGGGGCTGAGTGATTAGGAGCTAGCTGCCCTAGAAAATCAGTGTGATGAGGCGGCTAGAGGAGGACCTCATGTCATCAGTCTCTAACACCTCTGAGAAGGGGGGTTCCAACAAAATGCAATGATAAGCTATTTAAAGTTTACTGTTAAGGATATAACTGATGGAGGGGGTAGGGTTTCAAGAATAAAGCCTGGAACTGCAAGCTGAGACTGTTGTGGTAATATGAGCCAGGAGTAACAGGGCTCTAGAAGGGCTGAGAAGAGGCTGAGCTGAAAAAAGACTGCATTTGGCAAGACAGGAAGGACAATGAGTTAATGAAGTTTCTGAAGTTTCAAAGTTTATGCGAAGATTTGTGATCATTAAAGATGGAGGTACCAATGGTTGGCTAAATGGAAGTCATTCTAGAAATCTAATGCTACAATTTCAGTAGAATATACCCCTCTAATAAGCTTACTAAGCACTAACCAATATGCCAGTACTTTTCTACCCATGCCAATAAACTGATTTGGTGAAAGGTCACAGAATGGCCCCTAAAATAGCCACGCTTCTGTTTCCTCTCTCATTTGATTGATGTGGTCTCTTCATCTGCAAAGTCTCAAAATTTGTCGACAGACTATGTGCAGCCTTCAAACACATGCTGAAGGCAACAGCCATCAGTGGTTCACAGGAAATGTTCAGAGCCACAGGATGCCAACCGCCCCTTTGGTCAGCTGGGCAGCTGTGAGCCACGCCCCAAGCAGGACAGCAGAAATGTCCCCTCCTGTGCTTGCAGCAGTGCTGGCGGATTTCAGAGCTCTTCAAGTACATCATCTCGCCTGTGGAAAAGTCTCCTCAACTCTCCACACGAGAATACCCATTAGGGAAGCCCTGATGACTGAGGTCTTTTTCTGTTCTCATTTGTACAGGTGACAGAATGCAACCGGGGAAGAAGAGGAAGTGATCAGACACCGTTTTCCAAGAACTAAGAAGGAAGAAAACATGAGAAATTTTTTCCCATCTTTGTTTTATTTTTCCTGGTAGGGGAAGGTGGTGGAGCAACATAGGAAAGTAGAAGGGACAGAGAATGATATATAAATTTTAAACAAGGGTTATGAAAGTAGGGGATTAATTTGAGGACTTTTGGCTTTTTGAAACATTTGCCCCTAAAACAATTCCTGCTCTCGCAGAATTTGTGACCTCTGTCTGACCTCTGGGAAGGATGGTCTGTGGTCAACGTCTCACTGAAGGCCAAAGAAACTCATGTAAATGCGGTGTCAGAGAATGTTTAGAGAAATGCAGTGTCAGAGAATGTTTAAAGAGAAAGGAACTTAGGGTCATCCACACTCTTCACAGAGAAGGAGCCTGAGGACCTAGACGGGAAGTTACCTCATGCAGCCAAACCTATAGTGTTAGAACCAAGACAACAACTTTTATCTCCCAGACCTGCCAACTCCCAGTCCTGGCCCATTTCTGAATAATCCCAATTTTCCTCAAAAGAAGCACTTTCATAAGCTAGTTATTTTCATGGGTTTCTCATCTATTTTTTTTTCCTGTAAATGGAAATGTAGGAAGATGGCTGCTGCTAGCAAATTAACTGGGGCAATGAGAAAATAAGTTATAAAAATATTGGGAAATCTATCCCTTTGTGAGCAAGCATTTGGGGCAAGGAAACATGGAACACAGGGACATCGTTAGAATCTCTTACATGGGAACACTGATTGATTCGTTAAATAAATGTACATTTTACTTGGGGAACAGTCTGGATGGGAAGTGACATGATTATGACTGCTGAGACAGCTTTGGCATGAAGCACTTCGCTGAGCTGTTCAGTCGCTCAGTCGTGTCCAATTCTTTGTGATCCCAAGCACTGAGGCACGCCAGGCTTCCCTGTTCTTCACCATCTCCAGGAGTTTGCTCAGACTCATGTCCATTGGCTCAGTGGACATCCAGCTCATCTCGTGGCTTAGTTAGGTTATGGTTTACAAACGCTGATTGTCAGCTGATTAACGAACGTGTTCATAAACCTGCTTTACTTTTCCTAGAGAATTTTTTCTTTATTTTCAGACACATTTTATAAAGAACACAAATGATTAGTGGTAGGTAATCACATTCGAGTCCATCGAAACTCCAGCAGACCCATAGGGGTTGGGTGAATTGTACTTGGGCTTTCCAATCTAACATGATATAGGAGAAATGCAATGAAAATGGACATCAAGGGCGGTTTGATGGATTTAGGGAAGAGAGCAGAATATTCCGATAGGGCAGGGAGGACAGGGGAAGACCAGGACAGGCACCAAGAGGCCTGCCGGATCTCCACTCCTCTTCAGTTATGCAAATACGAGCCTCGAGTCTTTTGTTCTGAAGCTGGAAACACCACCTCCTTTCCCACACCAGCTGCTTCTGGACTGTTCCACACACGTGGTCTCAGCGGGAGCCCAGAAGCAGTTGTCACAGGGGACATTCTCCAAAGGTGAAGCCCACAGGGGATCACCCAAATTTTCCACACCCCCCGAATGACTCGGGCTGCCTATTTCTCAGAATCATAGTAAGCTCCTGCCTGGGATGAGCCTGCAGATTTCTATTTGTGACTTCACTGTCCCTGGGACCAAATTAAACTCTGCTAGCTGCATGACTGGCCACCGTGCAGTAGCTATTCCAGCCCTAGAAATACCTCAGAACCATTCCCCACTGAGCACAGACGTAATCACACAGTGCTTCCTTGGTCTTGCTGTAGCTTAAGAAAGGAGAAGCAATAGAACACCCGTCACGAACACTAATGTGTTCATTAAAAGGGAGATAGTGTCAGCCGCCTACATAAAGCTGTGTTAGACCCTTAGTGGTTAGAGAACAATACAAACCAAATGATAATGATGAGAAAACTGGCAATATTTGTACAGGGTCATGAATTTAGAGCCACTCTCACCTCCAAGACCTCATTTATCTTGGGGGTAGTTCAGTCATTCGGCCATGGCTGACTCTTTGCAACCATGGACTGCAGCACGGCAGGCTTCCCTGTCCTTCACTGTCTCCCGGAGCTGGCTCAAACTCATGGGCTGGTCTATCCTGTGCTTATATTCTGGAGTTGCTCTCTCCCATGTGACACCAATTTTGAGTTTGGGGAGAAGACTTGCCTGGTTTGCCTAAACAAACCAGGCATTAGCCCCATCCTCCCTGCGAATGGGTCATTCGTTTCCCAAGCTATTTTTGGCTCCTCTGCACCTACTTGCTTGCAATACTTGTCATTACAGGAAGTCAGTTTCATACACTGTAATCCCCAAACGCGTGGTGCTGGCATGCGGAGAGTGTGGGGTGTGGGGAGGGGGGTTGAGGAAAGAGTGAGGAGGCCAGTCTTCCAGAAGACTGCCTGGCTGAGCGCTGAGCCCACTCCAATTCTGGGTACCCCCACCCCAAGGGCACAAGTGTCAGAAACCTGAGTCCATATCCAGACTTTATTTTCCATTCTCATGTAGCTGATGGTTCCTTTCTTTTTTTTTTTTTTAATAAGAGCATTTGAGTAGGTAGCAAAGCCAGTCAGAACTGTTTATTTATAGCAGTGGATTTTCAATGCTGTATAAATTAGAAATCATTGCTGAATGAGGCCCGCGCCCACTCACGCACGCAGGGCCGCTATCTGAGAGTCCTTTCACACAGTTTGACTGTACACAGTCTAAAATGGGAGAAAATGACATGCTCCAAGTCAAATGACGGAGTCACAGCTAAACTGCAAAGCAGAAAACCAGCAATTATTTTTCTCCAGCACAATATGGGGAGTACGACAGGTGCAATTATCCAATATTATTTAACAGCACCGGTTTGTGGTGTAGGGAGAAAATAAAGGTTTCTGTGTCGTGAAGAGAAAAAAAGAAAATGGGAAAGAACTTGCCTCCAGCTCCTGTTTCTGTGGATTAAGCTGTGTTATGTAAATTGAAACTGGCCTGGATTCCAGAAAAGGAAGGAAGAAGCACCTGGCTCCCTCGGCCTGGCTCCCCGGAAGCTCCCCACTTGCGTCACCAGGGACTCTTGAGAAAGGCCCTTTCCTGGGGATCCTGAGCTGCTTTCTCAGAGGCAGTGGCTCCAGGTAAAACTGCGTGGAAGGCTGAGCTTCCTGAACTCCTGTCCCTTAGAGGGAAAGCATCTCCAGCAATGATTCCTCCACCCTCAACTGAATTAAGATGCACTAAAAGCAAGGAAATGGCAACCCACTCCAGTACTCCTGCCTAGAGAATCCCAGGGATGGAGGAGCCTGGTGGGCTGCCGTCTATGGGGTCGCACAGAGTTGGACACGACTGAAGCGACTTAGCAGCAGCAGCAGCAAAAACAAAGGCAGACCACAGGAATAATTTTCACTCCCTTAATCAGATCTCCAGGATTTTGTCCTTCAGCACACTTCTATTTCCACCCCCAAGCCTTTCCTTTCTTGGCCATCCTACTTGGATAAGTTGGATGGCGTTGTCGACTCAATGGACATTCGTTTGAGCAAACTCTGGGAACTGGTGAGGGACAGGGAAGCCTGGCGTGCTGCAGTCCATGGGGTCGCAAAGAGTCGGGCACGACTGAGTGCGACAACAAGCCTGGAAAGACCCTTCTTCCAGCTGTCATCAAAGAAGTTGTCCTTCGGCTTCCAACTCTGAGTGTCACTTAGTTCTAAAGAGTTCTCTCTTGCTGGTCCAGGGCTGCGGGCTCTTCCTCTCAACTCCCGCCGCAGGCCCCGCCTCGCCTTCTACGCTCTCCTTTTCACCTCTCCCTCTGGGATTCTGTTTCCGTAACGATAAGGAACGCTGAAAAGAACCTAAGCATCAGAACCCGGTCAGACCTGAATTTAAATGCTGACTCCACCACTCAGTACTTATATAGAACCTGGGGAAAACAGTTTACTTTTCTGAATCTTGGTTCCTTAAAATCACCTGATAATCCCGATCAAGTAAGATGACTTGAAGCGATGCATGCAAGTGTTTGGCATGTCCCCTCCCCATTCCACCTCACTTAACTGCAAACTCCTGGAGCCCAGGTAGTTGTCTGTATCCCCCATAATGCCTAACTCCATGCCGGGAGAAAGTACTGAAAATACGTGCAGACTCACCTGAGGATTACTTACAACTTCCAAATTTTACAGGCCTAATCACCAAAGAGGAGCTAAAAAGCCTCTTGATGAAAGTGAAAGAGGAGAGTGAAAAAGTTTACTTAAAGCTCAACGTTCGGAAAACAAAGATCATGGCATCTGGTCCCATCGCTTTATGGGAAATAGATGGGGAAACAGTGGAAACAGTGTCAGACTTTATTTTGGGGCTCCAAAATCACTGCAGCTGGTGATTGCAGCCAGGAAATTAAAAGACGCTTAATTCTTGGAAGGAAAGTTATGACCAACCTAGATAGCATATTAAAAAGCGGAGATATTACTTTGCCAACAAAGGTCCGTCTAGTCAAGGCTATAGTTTTTCCAATGGTCATGTATGATGTGAGAGTTGGACTGTGAAGAAAGCTGAGTGCCGAAGAATTGATGCTTTTGAACTGTGGTGTTGGAGAAGGCTCTTGCGAGTCCCGTGTACTGCAAGGAGATCCAACCAGTCCCTCCTAAAAGAGACCAGTCCTGGGTGTTCATTGGAAGGACTGATGCTAAAGCTAAAACTTCAATACTTTGGCCACCTCATGCGAAGAGTGGACTCATTGGAAAAGACCCTGATGCTGGGAGGGATTGGGGACAGGAGGAGAAGGGGACAACAGAGGATGAGATGGCTGGATGGCATCACCGACTTGATGCACATGAGTTTGGGTGAATTCCGGGAGTTGGTGATGGACAGGGAGGCCTGGCGTGCTGCAATTCATGGGGTCGCAAAGAGTTGGACACGACTGAGCAACTGAAATGAACTGAACTGAATCACCAAATAGCTTCCTCCTTTTCCGGAAGCTGAGAGTCCCAGCATGAGATTCACTGTTTCATTTAAGATACTTTCTCCATCTTAAGTCCCAGAATCCTACTGACAATGGTGATCAAATTTTCACATGATATAGCAGTGGAAAGCATATGGATAGGATGGGACTTAGGATGAGTAAATTTTTATAAAGAAATAAAAAGAAAGATGAGGGAAGGCCTGAAGAATAAACACTGCATACAGGTGACTTTCCAGATTGGACTATCAGAATGACATTGATTAACCCAAGGAGAGCCCATAGGATACTAGGATTCAAGTCAGGGAGACCTTTAAACGGTAGGGGGGAGGGCATCAGAAATAAACCATATTTAGCTCTAAATTTATTTTCCTTTAGGTGCCTGCCCACCTCTTCCTCACAGATGATGCCTGCTGTCACTGAGGCGTGGTCTAGTTTAACTCTTACTTCATCATAACTAAGACTTCGTCAGTCACTCCATGGTATGAGTCTTCAGGGACCTTGGAAAGAGGACTCTGCCACCCCAAATATCTTGCCAATGTACAAAAAACCTCCTTCACTAGAAACTAAAACCTTTCATTTTACATGGAAAGACATATTGAACATAAACACTTCTGAGGCCTTCCCTGGTGGCTCAGATGGTAAGGAATCTGCCTGCAATGCAGAAGACACATGTTTGATCCCTGGGTCAAGAAGATCCCCTGGAGAAGGAAGTGGCAACCCACTCCAGTATTCTTGCCTGGAAAATTCCATGAAAAGAGGAACCTGGCAGGCTACAGGCCATGGGGTCACAAAGAGTCAGATACAACTGAGCAACTAACACTTTCACTTCTTATGAGAGAGTTACCTATTGACTTACACTCATCCATGTCCAATTATCAATGAAGGATATTTGATGATTTAAAAATGTCTTTTAATATGGCAAGAGGCATGCTTAGAAGAATAAAAATGGGATATTGTAAGAAAAGGAACAGTACAGAAAGAGTCAGCTGGACTCAGAGGACAAACCTTACTAGTCCACAATGTTTTACCACCTGGCTGCCAAGAAATGACTGGCTATGTGTGCCGTGATGCTCACCCCTCCTTCTGAGAGCTAATCTATGGCTGGAGTACCCCCAGATAGAGTAGGCAGTGATCTTAGCCACTGATGGGTCAAAGAAACTCAGCATCCCTTTGAAGAAGCATGGCTGTGACCCACCACACTTGATGATTGCAGTCTTGACCAACTGGCTGCACCACAAGAATTTAAACTTGCTTTATGACTGGGGAGAGAAGTCACTGCAGGGTTGTTACCATTCTTAAGAAGAGAAGAGACAGCAAAGACGAAAAGTGATCCCACTGGCTCCTGAAGCAATTCTGATGCCTTCAGAAATGCATTTTACATCATGACCCAGCAGAAACACACACACACAAAACACACTTTTAATATGTATGATAGACCAATTATTTTCTACCCTATTATTTTCCACTATTTGAAAGATTTTGTGATAAATTGATTTCTTACTACAATAGCAATAGGGTTGCAACCAATCAGTTGAACAACACTGTACTCCATCATATTGTGGGATTCATTTGCTCATTGAATGAGTAATTATAAAGTGCCTACTATGCGTATGAACGGAGAAGGCAATGGCACCCCACTCCAGTACTCTTGCCTGGAAAATCCCATGGACAGAGGAGCCTGGTGGGCTGCAGTCCATGGGGTTGCTGAGGGTCGGACACGACTGAGTGACTTCACTTTCACTTTTCACTTCCATGCATTGGAGAAGGAAATGGCAACCCATTCCAGTGTTTTGCCTGGAGAATCCCAGGGATGGGGGAGCCTGGTGGGCTGCCGTCTATGGGGTTGCACAGAGTTGGACACAACTGAAGTGACTTAGCTTAGCTTATGTGTATGAAAGTGGAAGTGTTAGTCACTCAGTTGTGTCCGACTCTTTGTGACTCCAAGGACTGTAGCCTGCCGGGCTCCTCTGTCCATGGGATTCTCCAGGCATGATTACTGGAGTGGGGAGCCATTCCCTTCTCCAGGAGATCTTCCTGACCCAGGGACTGAACCCAGGTCGTCCGCACTGCAGGCGGATTCTTTACCATCTGAGCCACCAGGGATACTTTGTGTATGACCCTGGCCAAGTGCACACCGTGGCCTGAGGACAGGAATGTGGTGGCCATCATTGCATTAGGGCTTGGGGCGTGCGGCCTTTTATCTTGCTGCACCCCTGGGAATACAGAACCAAGCCTAGTTTTTCCAGCTCAGTCTGTTAGCAGCTGCTCTGCCAGGCTCAGCTCCTCTGAGATGCTGACAGGAAGAAGAGAAAAAACACTTCCACTGCGAGAGCTTACAAAACCTTCCGCTGAGGCTTAAGTCTGGCCTGAGCCAATATATTTGGTTACACTTTGGGGATTTGTTTTCACTCAACACTTAATTTTATTAAGATTCAAATGATGAAGTTAGATGACGCAGAGTTAGGAAAACAAATACTATACGACTTCTACCTTGCCAGGAATCTGGTACAGGATTCTGAGAACTCTCAGTTTTATTCGAGGCATGTTTTATTCCATTTGAAAAGTTTTCTAACTAAATCCTAAAATGTACTCATGTTGGACATTTTATGTACATGCATTAATGCAACTTGGCCAATTTTTAAAATCATGGAGTTAAATAAAATTCTTTTTACTGTGAAATAAATTGCGTTGGCACTGCCTGCATTTTCCCCTTTAGACTTCCTGCCATCGTGAACTTCCAGTGCCCTTATATCACCAAACCAAAAGAAAGAGGCCAAGAGATCTATCTGCACCCAGTTCAGTCACGGCCGCCTTGCTCAGCAGTGTGGGTAAGCCTCACTTTAAGGGAAAGAAAAGATGGGTTGAAAAATATTCTTCCCAGTTACAGATGAACCTCACTCGGGCCCACCTGGGGGCCATATTAGACCATCGGCATGGAATGAATATAGGGGTTACTTGTGTGACTGTATCAGCAATGATGAAGGGAGACTTTGCTGTCATTCTGGTGGGTTTAATGAAAAGGCTATGTGCTCTTTCTGTGGCTGCTCACTGGGACGGAGATTGAGATCACAACTCTAGAAGCGGATGTCCAAGGATGAAAGCCAGCAAAGTCTGAGCTGTTTGTGTGTACATGTGTTTATGTGTGCATTATAAGAGTTGTGCTTGTACACCTGAGATTCAAGGGCAGCAAGCCCCTTTCCCCCGGTTGGTGGGTGGAGGTGCCCAGGGCAGGCAGCAACTCAACATTTCCGTGTTGCCTTCCTGCCTCTTCCCTTTCCTCCTCTACATGCGTCACTCATTAGTTCATGCATCTCTCACACAGTCACCCTTGAACACCCTCCCAGTGCTAGCGGACTCAGCCCCTAACATAGAATATCATCAGATAAGTTGTTTATCCAGTATCTAAATAATCTTAATTAACATTTAGCTAAAACAAGAAGGGGATGACAGAGGATGAGATGGTTGGATGGCATCACCAACACAATGGACATGAGTTTGAGTAAGCTCCAGGAGTTGGTGATGAACAGGGAGGCCTGGCGTGCTGCAGTCCATGGGGTCACAAAAAGTCGAACATGACTGAGTGACTAAACGAAACTGATCTCTCCAGTCCTTCCCTGTCTGAAGGGCAGACATAATTATCCCAATGTTAAGGATAAAGAAACAGGCTCAATGAGGTTGATGAATATGACCAAGAAAGAAAGTTACGCTAGAAAAATGGAGCCCAAGCCCAGTCTGGTCAGTTCGGATGGCTCCTTTTCTTTACACCATGTAACTTCTACCAAATCTTGCTTCTGTTTCCTTCATGATGTCTTTCCCTCATGATCAGTCCTTTCTGCTGACTCCTCAAGATCATTTTATACCCTCTGATATGGCATGGGAAGGTACAGGCCCCAGGAAAATCACATTATGGTGGAAAACTCTCTCTTCAGAGCCCGAGCAGCTCAAATGGCCATGAAAATGGGTTACATGGACATTGTGGGGAGCCTCATGCAATGTGGGGAGGCGGGGAAGGAAATACAGCTGACCCTTGAACAATGAAGGGGTTAAGAGTGACAACCCCGCCCACAGTGGAGAATCCTGTATCTTGTATAGTCAGCCTTCTGGATCCGAGGTTCCTCGGTACTCGTGATTCCACACCCATAGATCTCACCAACAGCAGATCATGCGGTACTGTAGCATTCACTACAGAAAAAAAAACCTGCGTAAAAGTGGACCTGTGCAGTTCAGATTTGTGTTTCTCAAGGTCAGCCATAGTGCAAAGAGCTGCTGGAGCTGTATACAGAAGAGCTATTCAGTCTTGCCTGCATATTTGGAGTTATCTGAGAAGCTTATAAAAATAATTTTGCCCAGATCCCTCCTCCAGAAATTCCAAATTGTTCTAGGCTTTGGATTAGGCATTAGGAGTTTTAAAAGCACTTCTAGGTCATTCCAATGGGCAGCCAAAGTTGGAAGCACTGATATATGGGAATTCTGTTTGTATATTATTTTGAAGTAGCAGCAGCTGAGGCCTAGTTGAATATAGTAAGTTTTGATTGCTTTAAACATCGCCTGGGAGAGCCCCCGCCTTCTATCCTCACTGCCTTCTGAGGCCCTGCCATCCTAGCACCCAGCAGATTGGGAGGCTTCATTGACGGTCTGCTCTGTCGGATGCAGTATCGGAGGTGACTCGGGCAGAGTACGGGGCCAGCCTCTGAGGGTGGTTCACAGTCCTCTCCAGAGCTTTCTGGTGGGGTCTTCTCACAGCTGCCTGTAGATGTCATTGCTGTTCCCTAGCAGAGACAAAGCACGACGGCTAGAACCCAGTGGAGGCTCCTGTCGGGAACTCTGCTGGCAATCAGCCTTCGGATCTGAACCGCGGCACTGGCCCGCCTGGATCTCCAGCCTGCAGGCCCACCCTACAGATTTTGGACCTGCCAACCTCCACGACAGCTGAGCCAACCTCCGTGAAACCTCTGTCTCTCTTTCTCTCTCCACCTACCCACCCACCCAGACACACACCCACACACCCAGACACACACCCACCCAGACACACACCCACCCAGACACACACCCACACACCAAGACACACCCACACCCACACACACACACACCCCCACCTATTGGCTCTGCATCTCTGGAGAACCCTGGCTAACACACCCCTCTCCCTTCCCCTCCCCAGCCTCACTTCCTCCTCCTCATCTGCGCCCCTCCTTCCCAAGCCTCGCTCCATGCCTGCCCCTTATTCATTCAACCCTCTCTGATGACGCCTGCAGCCCCTGTGACTCATAGGCCTATAATAAGCCCTCAGCTTCCGTTTGACAAATTCTCTCTCCTCTCTTCATTCAAGAGTCTCCCCAGATCCCACATCATCCAATCAAGGAAACAACAGTCTGTCCTTCCTTGGATGAGTTCATTCAGTGGAACAGATTTCAGAAAAAAATCTAATGCATGAATGTTGCTTTGAAAATCGAATTCTGAGACTGTTCCACACACAACTGTACCAGGCCTCAGTGTATCAAAGTTCTCTGCTTTAGGGGCTGGGCTGCAAGGGGCTGGTTGTGGACCACAGAGATTCATCCTTGGCACATTCTCACATGTGCTAATGATGCTCATGAGGCCATAGCTTTGGGTGTGACTTCCCAACTGAGGTGCTAACGGCTACTGCCCTCCATGGCTACAGATTTTACAACCAGCCTCACACTACCTCTGTCCATGTGACATTGCTTACCAGGTGCACTGGGTCAGAGGGAGTAAAGGGGTCAGACAAATCCATAGGCATATGTTCACCTGCCTTCTTTCTGGGGGCTAAGCCCATTCTTACACAGTTCAGTTCAGTTCATGTCCGACTCTTTGCAATCCCATGGACTGCAGCACGCCAGGCCTCCCTGTCAGCCAACTCCCGGAGTTTACTCAAACTCATGTCCATTGAGTAAAGGAGTCAGGAGTAAAGGAATAAAGGGGTCAGGACAAATCCATAAGCATATGTTCTCCTGCCTTCCTTCTGGGGGCAAAGCTCATTCTTAAAAAAGTTCAACACAAATGATCAATATGTTACAATTACTCTGGAGCCTCATCAACCCGACTTGTGCTTTACTTGCAGACCATTCCACAGTCAGAGGCCATTAGTATCTGAGATGAGAAGAATGAAGGGAAAGTGAAAGTTGCTCAGTCGTGTCTGACTCTTTGCGACCCCATGGACTATACAGTCTATGGAATTCTCCAGGCCAGAACACTGGAGTGGGTAGCCTTTCCCTTATCCAAGGGATCTTCCCAACCCAAGGATCAAAACCAGGTCTCCTGCATTGCAGGCAGATTCTTTACCAGCTGAGCCACAAGGGAAGCCCGAGATGAGAAGAATAGCCATGGCCAGACCATGGCAGTTATTGCAGAAGCTCTGCAAGGGTCATCACGGGCCCCTGCACAGGGGATGATGGAGGGCTGGGGGACAGTATCCCTCCCTTTCCTACTGCATGTGCAGAGGGGCCTGGTGGTGCTGCTGCAGCTGCCATCACACCACACTTTCAGCAGGCATTGCAGAGGCTCATTGGAGGGGCTACTGAACACACTGCTCCACCAACGAGCTGCACTTTCAAAGGCTCCTAAATGGTCTGGGGAGAAGACTCCTTGGGTAGCCACGGGATAAAGAACGCACGAGTTAAGGGCATGGCAACCCACTCCAGTATTCTTGCCTGGAGAACCTTCTAGACGGGGTAGCCTGGTGAGCTACAGTCCATAGGACTGCAGAGTTGGACACAAACTGAAGCGACTAAGCGTGCACACACGCGCATGCAAGCTCATATTATTGAGGCTGGTCTGAAAGACGATGAACTTCACAGGTAAGCAATTCAGTGAGTCCGCAACATTTACCATCTTGGGTAATGCGTTCAACCTTTCAGATCTGGCTTTCCTCCTATATAAATTGAGAGAGCAATACTTACTTTGTGTTAGAGTTACTTTAGGGACAGACTTTAATAACGAAACTAGAACACAGCCCAGTGTGTGGCCCCCAATAAACTTCCATTTCCTTCTCTGCTCTCTTAACTCAAAGGCTCTATTAATCCAATGAGGGGTTAATAATGGGGGCACCAGGGGTCAGAAAATTTTAATGGGAGGGACACTAATCTATCACTTGCACAGCTTCACAAAATCAACAAAAGGGTCCCAATAATTCCCTGACTGAAAAATACAAATAAGAGACCATTACAAATGACCCAACAATATAAAAGTGAGAGAAGGCAATGAAAACTTGTAAATGCCAACCCAGCAATTCTAGTTTTAGACTCCTCTAAGTCTTGACAGAGCGCTGAAATTTTAGCGAACGTCACCACTTTAAGCTCCATTGTAACTCTCCTCTTCCTTCCATGCAACACATGGGAATACCTCCCAAGTGTCCTTGCATTATCATAGGGCATTAGAGATAAATTCATTTTTCAACTAACAAAAGACAAAGAGGCCCTCCTGGACGTTCAGAGACAGAGTGTTTAAAGCACACTGGCTAGTTTCAATTCTCTCATCTTGTAGTAAGACGACTCGGCAGGATGTCCTTGCAATGGTCATGTCCAGCTAACGGAGTGGGAAACCATACATCCTCCTCTGGTCTGCAGACGCAGTTTTGTCTATCTCATGAATAGTTCTGGGCTTACAATTAAATGGAATGATGAGAGCCCTCTGGTGGTTAAACTCACTCTTTCGTTTTCTTAGATTAAATTCCCTTCTGTTGTGAAAGTCCTATGAGTTATTCTCATTAGCAACTTGCTGCATGAACATCATTGTTTCTCCACCTGTGTCCCTTCCCCATTCGATAAAGAGATGATGAGGTATTTTATTTTCAATCTATTTAATGCTCTCACTCTGCAAATATCTGGGCAGATATTTAATCCTTATGAAAAGATAAACACATTTTAAAAAATTAATTTTCAGACATTTGTCTAACATATCTATTGAGCGTCTATAGCAAGTCAGGCACTACATGATATGCTGGTCCATGAACTCCTTAGGCCTAAAGGAGAAGAGGGCAACAGGGGATAAGACGGATGGATAGCATCACCAACTCAATAGATATCTGTGTGAGCACCTGAGATGGTGAAGGACCAGGAAGTCTGGCTTGCTGCAGTCCATGGGGTCACAAAGTATCAGATTGGATTGAGCCACTGAAAAACAACAACAAAGTTAAGTTTGGCCCAGGTCAAACAACAGGGAGGGAGCACAGCCCCGCCCATCAACAGAAAATCCGATTAAAGATTTACTGAGCATAGCATATTTAACTTATATATTTAACTTATATGCAGAGTACATCATGAGAAACGCTGGACTGGAAGAAACACAAGCTGGAATCAAGATTGCCAGGAGAAATATCAATAATCTCAGATATGCAGATGACACCACCCTTATGGCAGAAAGTGAAGAGGAACTAAAAAGCCTCTTGATGAAAGTGAAAGTAGAGACTGAAAAAGTTGGCTTAAAGCTCAACATTCAGAAAACGAAGAACATGGAATCTGGTCCCATCACTTCATGGGAAATAGATGGGGATACAGCGGAAACAGTGTCAGACTTATTTTGGGGGGCTCCAAAATCACTGCAGATGGTGATTGCAGCCATGAAATTAAAAGACGCTTACTCCTTGGAAGAAAAGCTATGACCAACCTAGATAGCATATTCAAAAGCAGAGACATTACTTTGCCGACTAAGGTCCATCTAGTCAAGGCTATGGTTTTTCCTGTAGTCATGTATGGATGTGAGAGTTGGACTGTGAAGAAGGCTGAGTGCCGAAGAATTGATGCTTTTGAACTGTGGTGTTGGAGAAGACTCTTGAGAGTCCCTTGGACTGCAAGGAGATCCAACCAGTCCATTCTGAAGGAGGTCAGCCCTGGGTGTTCTTTGGAAGGAATGATGCGAAAGC
Source organism: Ovis aries (assembly GCF_016772045.2). Taxonomy (NCBI): domain Eukaryota; kingdom Metazoa; phylum Chordata; class Mammalia; order Artiodactyla; family Bovidae; genus Ovis; species Ovis aries. Next base: position 43,895,111 of record NC_056073.1, read on the forward strand.
TGAAACTTCAGTACTTTGGCCACCTCATGCAAAGAGTTGACTCATTGGAAAAGACTCTGATGCTGGGAGGGATTGGGGGCAGGAGGAGAAGGGGACGACCAAGGATGAGATGGCTGGATGGCATCACTGACTCAATGGACGTGAGTCTGAGTGAACTCTGGGATTTGGTGATGGACAGGGAGGCCTGGCGTGCTGCAATTCATGGGGTCGCAAAGAGTCAGACACGACTGAGTGACTGAACTGAACTGAGCATGGCCCCACCCATCAGAACAAGACCCAGTTTACCCCTCAGTCAGTCTCTCTCAACAGGAAGTTTCCATAAGCCTCTTATCCTTATCCATCAGAGGGCAGAGAGAATGAAAACCACAATCATAGAAAACTAAGCAAACTGATCATGTGGACCACAGCCTTGTCTAACTCAATGAAACTATGAGCCATTCCATGTAGGGCCACCCAAGACCAACGGTCATGATAAAGAGTTCTTACAAAATGCGGTCCACTGGAGAAGGGAATGGCAAACCACTTCAGTATTCTTGCCTTAAGAACCCCATGAACAGCGTGAAAAGGCAAAAAGATGGGACACTGAAAGATGAACTCCCCAGGTCGGTAGGTACCCAATATGCTTCTGGATATCAGTGGAGAAATAATTTCAAAAAGAATGAAGAGATGGAGCCAAAGCAAAAACAACACCCAGTTGTGGATGTGACTGGTGAAGGAAGTAAAGTCAGATGCTGTAAAGAGCAATATTGCATAGGAACATGGAATGTTAGGTCCATGAATCAAGGTAAATTGGAAGCGGTCAAACAGGAGATGGAAAGAGTGAAGATCAACATCTTAGCAATCAATGAACCAATATGGCTGGAATGGGTGAATTTTACTCAGATTACCATTATATCTACTACTGTGGGCAAGAAACCCTTAGAAGACATGGGTAGCCATAAATGCAGTCCTTGGGTGCAATCTCAAAGACAACAGAATGATCTCTGTTCATTTCCAAGTCAAACCATTCAACATCATAGTAATCCAAGTTATGCCCCGACCAGTAATGGTGCAGAAGCTGAAGTTGAACAGTTCTATGAAGACCTACAAGACCTTCTAGAACTAACACCCAAAAAAGATGTCCTTTTCCTTATAGGGGACTGGAATGCAAAAGTGAGGTCAAGAGATACCTGGAGTAACAGGCAAATTTGGCCTTGGAGTGCAGAATGAAGAAGGGCAAAGGCTAACAGAGTTTTGCCCAAAGAACGCACTGGTCATAGCAAACACCGTCTTCCAACAACACAAGAGAAGACTCTACACACAGACATCACCAGATGATCAACACCGAAATCAGATTGATTATATTCTTTCCAGCCAAAGATGGAGAAGCTCATACAGTCAGCAAAAACAAGACTGGGGGCTGACTGTGGCTCAGATCATGAATTCCTTATTGCCAAATTCAGACTTAAATTGAAGAAAGTAGGGAAAACCACTAGACCATTCAGGTATGACCTAAATCAAATCCCTTACAATTATACAGTGGAAGTGACAAGCAGATTCAAGGGATTAGATCTGATAGACAGAGTGCCTGAAGAACTATGGATGGAGGTTTGTGACATTGTACAGGAGGCAGTGATCAAGACCATCCCCAAGAAAAAGAAAGGCAAAATGGTTGTCTGAGGAGGTCTTACAAATAACTGAGAAAAGAGAAGTGAAAGGCAAAGGAGAAAAGGAAAGATATACCCATCTGAATGCAGAGTTCCAAAGAATAGCAAGGAGAGATAAGAAAGCCTTCCTCAGTAATCGGTGCAAAGAAATAGAGGAAAAAAATAGACTGGGAAAGACTAGAGATCTCTTCAAGAAAATTAGAGACACCAAGGGAACATTTCATGCAAAGATGGGCACAATAAAAGACAGAGACTGTATGGACCAAACAGAAGCAGAAGATATTAAGAAGAGGTGGCAAGAATACACAGAAGAGCTATACAAAAAAGATCTTCATGACCCAGATAACCATGATGATGTGATCACTCACCTAGAGCCAGACATCCTGGAATGTGAAGTCAAGTGGGCCTTAGGAAGCATCACTAAGAACAAAGCTAGTGGAGGTGATGGAATTCCAGTAGAGCTATTTCAAATCCTGAAAGAGGATGCTGTGAAAGTGCTGCACTCAATATGCCAGCAAATTTGGAAAACTCAGCAGTAGCCACAGGACTGGAAAAGGTCAGTTTTCATTCCAATCCCAAAGAAAGGCAATGCCAAAGAACGTTCAAACTACTGCACAATTGCACCCATCTCACACGCTAGCAAAATAATGCTCAAAATTCTCCAAGTCAGGCTTCAACATTATGTGAACTGTGAACTCCCTGATGTTCAAGCTGGATTTAGAAAAGGCAGAGAAACCAGAGGTCAAATTGCCAACATCCATTGAACCATCAAAAAAGCCAGAGAGTTCCAGAAAATCATCTATTTCTGCTTTATTGACTACGCTAAAGCCTTTGACTGTGTGGATCATAACAAACTGTGGAAAATTCTTCAAGAGATGGAATTATGAGACCATGTAACCTGCCTCCTGAGAAATCTGTATGCAGATTTAGTTAGAACTGGACATGGAACAGCAGACTGGTTCCAAATAGGGAAAGGAGTACATCAAGGCTGTATATTGTCACCCTGCTTATTTAACTTCTATGCAGAGTACATCATGTGAAATGCCAGCTGGATGAAGCACAAACTGGAATCAAGATTGCTGGGAGAAATATCAATAACCTCAGATATGTAAATGACACCACCCTTATGGCAGAAAGTGAAGAAGAACTAAAGAGCCTGTTGATGAAAGTGAAAGAGGAAAGTGAGAAAGTTGGCTTAAAACTCAATATTCAGAAAACTAAGATCATGGCATCTGGTCCCATCACTTCATGGCAAATAGATGGGGAAACAATGGAAACAGTGAAAGACTTTATTTTGGGGGGCTCCAAAATCACTGCAGATGGTGACTGAAGCCATGAAATTAAAAGATGCTTACTCCTTGGAAGAAAAGTTATGACCAACCTAGAAAGCATATTGAAAAGCAGAGACATTACTTTGTCAACAAAGGTCTGTCTAGTCAAGGCTATGGTTTTTCCAGGGTCATGTATGGACGTGAGAGTTGGACTGTGAAGAAAGCTGAGCACCGAAGAATTGATGCTTTTGAGTTGTGATGTTGGAGGAGACTCTTGAGAGTCCCTTGGACTGCAAGGAGATTGAACCAGTCCATCTTAAAGGAGATCAGTCCTGGGTGTTCATTGGAAGGACTGATGCTGAAACTGAAGCTCCTGTCCTTTGTTGAATAACTGCCTCTTTAGAAAAGACCCTGATGCTGGGAAAGATTGAAGGCAGGAGGAGAAGGGGACAACAGAGGATGAGATGAATGGATGGCATCACCGACTTGATGGGCATGAGTCTGACTAAGCTGCAGGAGTTGGTGATGGACAGGGAGGCCTGGCACGCTGCAGTCCATGGGGTCGCAAAGAGTCGGACACGACTGAGCGACTAAACTGAACTAACAGAAAATAATAGCCTTTAGTTTTTTAAATTGTGATTTTTCCATAAAACATAATCGTCTTATCAAATATACATATTTTCCTCTACGAGAGATACTCTTCGCTGCTCTTTTTCTGCTCACTTGGGTCCTGTAGCAGAAAGCTGAGCACCATCCTGGACCCTTCCTTCTTCCACTTGCCTTTCCAGTTACTCACCATGTCGTGCCAATTCTAATTCTCTTTGTTTCTGTTGACACCAGCCTAGCTCAGGGCACCATGATTTCAGGTTATTCCAATATATATTTTTTAATATTTTACTTACTTTTGAGTGATTAAATCATGCACATATTATAAAGTTCAAAAAGTACAATGAGAATACATAAAAAATAGGTCTCTTTCATACTCTTAGTTCCCTAACTACCCAGTTTCCCTCTAAGAAAGCAAGCTACAATCCCAATCTCTTTCATGTGCTGCTAGAGATACTATATTCATGTACAAGCATATACGTATTTTTTTACATAGAAGTATTTTTTCACAAGTAGTGACGTTGTGTTCTGCACCTTGCTTTCACATCTTCCACACATTTTGGAGAAAATCTTAACTATGTGTAAAGAGGGCTGCCTCATTCTTTTTTAAGAGATTAATAAAATTCTCCTATATGTGTACTACCATAATTTATGTAATCGGTTCCCTATTGATGGAAATTCAGATGGTTTCCAGTCTTTTGCTATTATAAGTTGATGCTGCAGTAAAGATCTTCATACAGACATCATTTTGCATATGTGCCAGAATATATTTAGGAAAAATTCCTAGAAGTGGAAGTGTTGAATTTTTTTTTAACTACTGAGTTATTGCCAAATTACTCTTCAAAGACATTTTACCAATGTCTACACTCACTGACAAGACATAAAACCCTGTTTCCCCAAATTCTCAACAATACAGTGGGTTATACAATCTTATGGGTAGAAACAGTATCTCAATATAGTTTTAATTTACATTATCCTTATTTTGAGTGAGGTTGAGAGTCTTTTTATGTTTAAGATGTATTTTAGTTTGTGTAGTATATATGTGTTTCTATGAACAGACTTTTGTATCTTTTCTCCATTTCTCTGTTTTGAGAGTTTTTTGCCTTACTGAACTGTAGGCACTTACAGCAGGCAGCTTCAAGCGTGACCCCAGATGACCCCCAACTCCTGATATTCACATCCTCGTGTAATCTTCTCTCGTGTCTTACCAGGGTTGGTCTCAGGGACACAATACAATATGGCAGGAGTGATGGCATGTCATTTCACGATCAGCTTGTAAAAGATGTTGTCATTCCCTCTTGGTGGTCCATTCTTTCAAGCTCCTTACTCTGGCAGAAACCAGCTGCCCTCTCAGCCACCTGCTGATGGAGAAGGCCATTGTTGTGGAACCCAGGCCTCCAGCAGGCAGCCAGTGAGGAACCGGGGTTTCCTGACAAGAGTCACATGAATGACATTAGAGGTGGGTCCTCTAGGCCCAGCTGAGCTTTTAGATGAGGCTGTGATCCCTACCGACAGCTTGACTACAATCTCATCATGAGAAACACTGATCCAGACCACCCAGCCAAGCTGCTCTCAGATTCTAGATCCTTAGGAACTGAGAGATAATAAATGTTTGTTCTAAGCTTGAAGTAATTTATTACATATCAACCAATAACAATGTAGAATTCCAAGTATTCTAAGAAATCAGTCTTTTCCTTTGAGTCTAACTCTTTGTATGAGTTTCAAATACTTCTCTCCATTTGTTGAGTGTCTACTGGCCTTCTTTGTGTTTTGTTTTTTCTTTCTTTTCATGCAGAATTTTAAAAATTCACTGTGTAAACATAGTGAAATTTACCAGTTTAGGGGAATGCTTCTATACTCAGAAAACGGTGAAAAAGAGACTATTAAAAACATTCCAAGTTTAATTTCCCTCCTTTTCTAAAAATAAAGGGATGGGCCATTTGCATTACCCCCCGATAAAAATTCATAAAATAATTTTCCTAAAAGTTTGTAAAAATTTCCAGTCTCCTTAAAAGAATCAAAGGAATGATAAGATAATGAGGAATTACCAGATCAAGTTCTAAGAGAATCTAAGAACCCAGAAAGGCGAGAAAAACAACCAAAGCCTTTTGCCCTGAAGACATATAGGGGGGACTTGTGTTACTCTTGTGAAGACTTGACAAAGTAAAAGAGACAAGTCAAAGCTCAGGGTCCACCCAGGTTGAAAGACCAGTGTTAGATACCACCTCTGTTAACCTAGAATCCCAAAGGGAGAACCCACCACAGGATAAAGGTAAACCAGAAGTAAGACTACCTACTTCTTACTCCCAACTTCCAAAAAAACAAAAAACCACCAAAACCAAGAATCCAAAGACAGAGATGTCTTAATAGAGCAAAGAAGGAAAACAGACACACACACACACATAATCTGAACTCCAATAATTCTACCCAGAGACCAGCCCCTTGAGAATTTATAGTGTGAATTCAAATCCTAGAAGTAGTTCAGAAAACTTCAAGTTATTATTTGAGTTTGAACTGGTTACAGAGAAGTGTTGCTGTTCAGTTGGTAAGTCATGTCCAACTTTGTGACCCCATGAACTGCAGCATGCCAGGCTCCTCTGTCCTCACTATTTTCCAGAATTTAGTAGTAGCGCCCATAAATGTCTGGAAGGGCAAAGACAAGACTGTCTGGAGAAGGGCTCCTTTACTCAACCCACAGGAATCACCAAAAACTATGTCTAATGGACAAGGAACACTGAGAAGGCGATGACAATCAAGTCACAAGAAGTTACCATGGGAAAGACACAGCAGCAAAAGAAAAGTACGAAACTATATAAACAGACCCCGAAAGGCTTCCCATCCTGGAATAACCAGAGGCAAGTTATAAAATACTTATGTTTAAAAAAAATAAAAAATCTACAGTAAGTAGAAACTTGAAAAAATAACCTAGCAGATTTGAAGAAGAACCAAGTAGGACATCTAGAAATGAAAAATACAAAAACATAAATGAAAAACTCAATTGATGAGGACTTCCCTGGTGGTCCAATGGTTGGGAATCCACCTTCCAGGGCAGGGGACATGGGTTTGATCCCTGGTCCGGGCAACGAAGATCCCACATGCCCTTGGGGCAAGTAGACTCGTTTGCTGCAACTACTAAGCCTGGACGCCTCACCTAGAGAGCCTGTGTGCTGCAAACTACACAGAGCCCAGGCCCCACGGAGCTTGCATGCCACAATCGGAGAGAGCCACATGCCACAAGTAGGACCCAAGGCAGTCAAAATGTTTGTTGAAAAATTAAAAACCAGAAAAGCACTACCACACTCCCTGTCCACACTTTGCCTCCTCCCCCCTGCGCCCCCCCGCCCCATGCTGGGCTGCACCACTAAAGGCAAATCGACATAAGCGGCCTCAGGGTAACAGATTCCTCGGGGACAAACATGGCCAGGCCTAGGGCAGTCGCCACACTGATCCTCTAAGCCTGTCATCCAGCTCAGTCTGAGTCTGCTGACACGGAGGTCAGAGGGCAGGCTTCCTGTTTTTGCTCTGCTTATCCTGCAGCTGCTGCTTTACCACCAGCACACTCTGTCCCCACCCCTACCCACCCCCTCCCACTGGGTATCACTTGGCTGCTGGCTTTCTGGTACAATCAGCATTTCTGTTCCAAGGGTTACAGGTAAACTGCTACTCAAGGCTGCTATGTTTACTCACTTTTACTGCTTTTTAAAGCAGTGTTGGTGGCTTTTTCCCTATTCAGGAACTTAAATGAAGTCCTCTGGTTGTTTTACGGGGGAAGCTATTCAGCAAAGCACCATGCAACAGCCCAACTCCTCTTCTTCCTTCCATATTCTCTGTGCTCTAAAGAGAACTCATTGTCTCTAGCAGCCTCCAGCCCCTAGTAGGACTAGTAGTTCACCGGAGATCTCTGGCCATGAGTCAGAGGCAAAAACCTCATTTCCCCTTGCTGGTAACTAGATGCTAATGTCATGAGTGGAGAAAGTCAGGGTTATAGTCTTTTCCCTTTAAATGCAGGGGACTTTCTGCATAAAAAGTTCCCGGAGCCCCAGTGGCCATATGTAAACTAACCCAATGGTCCTGGGTTTAGACAGTCAAAAAAAAATAGATCAGTCATCAAGTTCTCTCAAACTTTTATAGCCTCAAAATCCCAACATGTTAATCTAAGAGCATAGCTGCAAGGACTCTGATTAGCTGCCCAAACTCCTACCCACTGAGGTGGCGCTGATAAATGCAGCGTTTTTGGGTTTTTTTTTAACCATGCTTTTCAATCATTTCTTTTCAAAGATGATATTTTCCATTGCAGTTATTCCTTAGTCTGTACCTTTCAGTGACAGGGATACAGGAAATCTGTGAGGATATGTACAGATTTGTGGTTCATTGCAAGCGAAGATGTGATTTTGAATCAACTGGAACATATGCTCACTAGAGTCAAATCCATTCAGAAAAATGGTCAAGGAAGCATCTTCTCTGGAGACCCACACAGTAGCAGACACTTGTGTTCTAAATGGTTCCAGGCAGCCAGAGATTGCTGTTTGATCTTTGAGTGTGACTGAAAGCATATCCTTAAACCTAAGTTTAAGCCCTACAAATTCCCAGGAAACAGTCCCTCTTTATGACTTCCTAAATGTTCTGACTCAATTTTTTTTTTTTTTTTTGGCTAATAATCTCATCTTCACACAGACTTACACATTACTTCTATTTTTTAAGAATAAAGGTAACTTTGTTCATTGGAATGGTAGCATGAAGATTGACACCAAGAATTATAATAGCTTGAAGAGAGACAAAGGTCAAACATATGCACCTGAAGGAAAGTGAAACCAGAGAAATAATTAAAATGAGAGTTATGCTTATACAATTTGCCAAAGTTTACAAAGCACTTTTACATATATGATCTATAATAATCTACAATAAACTTGGAGGCAAATAACAGACATGATTCCTGACTAATCGCAGTGGAAATTAGTCAGACTCTTCACCAGACTATGCCAGCACTGGGATTGCGCCACCATTGCAGCCATTCTCCGGGGCTGACCTCTAAAAGCACCCGAGTCTGTATACCTCCCTCCAGACTCAGAGTTCCAGGTGGGCACATCTGATCAGCCAAGCTGGTGCCCCAGCTGCTAGAGGGATAAGAAAGGCAGTCTTGACTTCCTTTACTCTCACCTCGTGGTGTTCAGTACTGAGTGTATCAGTTCCTACTGCTGCATAATAAATTATCACAGACTTAGCAGTGTGAAATGACACAAACTGATTATCTCACAGTTTCTGTGGCCTGGGGATTCTGGCATCGCCTTAGCCGGACTTTCTGTTCAGGGTCTCATAAGGGTATAATCAAGGTGGCAGCCAACTGCATTCTTATCTGGAGAGTCAACGGGGGAAGAATCTGTTTCCAAGCCCCCTCAGGTAGCACCATTGCAGCTCTGTGTCTGGGGCCCCTGATTTCTTGCCAGCTGTCTGCTGGGAGCCATTCTCAGCTCTCAGAGGCAGCACTCAAGTTCTCGCAATGTCCACAGGTCCATCCGTCACGGGAAGTTCACAGTTAGACTGCTTGCTTCTTCAGGACCACCAGGGTATCTCAGACTTCATATTTTCTTTCAGGGAGGCCTCAGCTCTCTTTTAAGAGTTCACTGGCTTAGGTTAAGTCAACCCAGGAAAATCTACCTTTGCATTGACAACTCTACTTAAAGCACTGTGGTGACCTGAATGGGAAAGTTCAGAAAGGGACCTCAAGTTCAAAAGGGAGGTAATATATGTGTATGTATGGCTGATTCATTTCACTCTATGGTTGAAACTAACACAACATCGTAAAGCATCTATGTGTGCTAAGTCACTTCAGTCGTGTCTGACTCTGCAACCTTGTGGACTGTAGCCCGCCAGGCTCCTCTGTCCATGGGATTCTCTGGGCAAGAATACCAGAGTGAGTTGCCATGCCCTCCTCCAAGGGATCTTCCCCACCCAGGGATTGAACCCCAGTCTCCTCTAGTTCCTTCATTGCAGGCAAATTCTTTACAGCTGAGCTACTGGGAAAGCCAGAGCAACTACACTACAACAAAAATTAATTTAAAAATAAAAATATTTTTTAAAGGAAGATAAAAAGAGACAACTTGGGGACAGGGAGAGAGATCCTCCATACTGGTTAGCATGAGAGTTAAAGTCTACATTCTTACTGTAGCTATTAAAAAGTCTTTACTCATCACAAAGAGTGATTATTTTCTAATTGAAAAAAATAAAGCTGAAATAGAACTTAAAAAAAAAAAAACTTCACAGGAGCAAAACCTCATCATATTCACAGATGTCATCCACACTCAAGGAGAGAGGGTTACACAGGGTACACGTATACCAGGGGTGCGAATCTCTGGGTCTATCTCTGCATTCTGTTTATCATACTTAGCAGAAAATGACAAGAACCCTCCCACTTCACCTTATTGAAGAAGCAGGTGAGGCATAACATTTCTAATTTTATAGAAGGGAAAAATAAGACTCCGAGAAGTCAGGGGACTTGGCTATAGCCACAGAGTTAATACACAGCAGGTGCAGGTTTGATCCTTGTGTTGGGAAGAACCCCTGGAGGAGGAAATGGCAACCCACTCTGGTATTCTTTGCCCCCAAAATCCCATGGACCAAGTAGCCTGGTGGGCTACGGTCCAAAGTGCGGCAAAGAGTCGGACACGACTAAACGACTTAAGCATAAGCACCACGTTCAGAAGCAGCTAAACAGGAGCATGACATCCAAACTTTCGACAGTGCTTTTTTCAAAGACAAACAGAAAAAACAGTAGCAAATGTAAACATTCATGAAAATTAATGATTTGACTATTGATGCTACAAGTTCTGATGGAAATAAGAAATGAAAAGTAAAGATGGAGACTTATGACTAATGAGCCCATGCCTGCTAAGGGAGGCTGTTCTTCAGCCTCGGGAAACAATGCCAACAAAGAACATGAGCTGTCTGTTTGATGTCAGAAAGAATGACATGCATCTGTGACATAACTGCTATTTTTATAAGCAGCAATTGAGAGCAGGTTTCAAAGGTGAATATTCAAGGAGACAAAGTTCTCCAGAAAAGACCACGCAGGAGCTAGAGAGATCGCTGCCAAAGCCCTGTAGTTTCACCAGCTCTCCTCCTCTGTGTGTTTTTTGCTTCCTGTTCACCTCTTCACAGTTCAGAGACCACCCTGTGTTCCAAGGAACCCTCCTTGGGCAGGATTCTCAGAGAAATTGGGCTTATGTCAAGCTAACCAGGTTGTTTCCTTCATCACCATAGTGAAAGGTTACCAAAGAAGCTTTTGAAAAGCAGGATTTAGAAAGATGAAAGAGTTAAGGTCTTCAAAAATTTAGTTCGATACTCTACAAATAAAATTTTGTTGTCTAGTTTAATAGGTCTTTGAATTCATGTCTGTAAATGAAAAAAAAAAGCCTAAATGTATAGAAGGGAGCAGTTTTTAAAAAATATATTCAAATGTGTCTGAACACATAATAATATATTTAAGGAGATCAAACCAGCCAACCCTAAAGGAAATGAACCCTGAATATTCATTGGAAGGACTGCTGCTGAAGCTGAATTTCTGGTACTTTGGCTACCTGATGCAAAGACCTGAATAATTGGAAAAGACCCTGATGCTGGGAAAGACTGAGGGCAGGAGGAGAAGGGGGTGACAGAGGATGAGATGGTTGGATGGCATCACTGACTCGATGGACATGAGTTTGAGTAAGCTCTGGGAGATGGTGAAGGACAGGGAAGCCTGGTGTGCTGCAGTCCATGGGGTCGCAAAAGAGTCCAACACGACTTGGCAGCTAAGTGACAATAAAACAACAATTCACATGTATACCACACGCAAAGAGTAACAGTAAAGTTACTGGAAAACCTCTGTGCTAATTTAGAGCCTGCCACCATGCTGCTGGTGATTTAATTTATTGGATATATCCAATTTTGGATATCACCAATCCAATATTGAATATCACCATCCTATTGGAGATATGATTTAACCTACAGAGGCCTCAATTTTCTACTGTGTAAAAATAAGTGAGAAAATGTGATTTCTAAAAGCCCTTCCACCTTAAAGTCTCAGTAATTCTTCAATTGATTAGGTAGTGGGCAATAGTCAGTATTTGGGGAAGACCATCTTTAGATGAAGGATGTGACTTCACTTTGATCATGGGTGACCATGAATTTAGTTACATGTTGAATTACATTTAACTAAGAACATTATCCAGCCTCCCTCCCTCTTTTTTTTTTTTTTTTTTATTATTTCGGGATATTTGCCTACTGTAGAACAACTTATCATAGCTATATGTCTGGCCATCTAGAATCCCCCTACCAAAACCCACACCATAAATATAAAGACAACATGGTGACCAGGTTTTACAGAGCAGAAGAAAGGAGTAGCTGAGTTAGCAGAGGTCTGCAGAAGGAGAAAAAAATAGAAATAATACACAGCTTTCACAAACTGACATTGTCCATATGGATCACCATTAATTATAATAATCATCTCCTTTTAAAACAAGTTTACTGTTTGACCCTATGCCCATGTTTTCTTTCTTTCTGTTTTGTAGCATTTCTTTTCTCCTTTATGGTCTCCCTGAAATAAAGGCTGTTAATTAACTGCAGTGAAAGAGTAAAGGTCTCTATCATGTGATCTTTTTGGCCCGTCTCAGCTCTCTACTATCTTTAAAGACTCCCAGCACTTTTACAAACAGCGGTCTGTTTCAGCAAAACCGACAAGATAGCTGATCTCTTCTCTTAACCCCTCGTGTTCAATTTTACTCGCATAAGCAAGCACAGGAATGCTAGACCAGAGTCCAGACTCCAACACCCCAACTACTCCTCTTCTGTCTTTTGGAGGCTTTCTTCCTCTGCCTGACCCCAAAATGTAGGCACTCTGCACAGCTCCATTCCATGGCCCTTTGCTCCTCTCATTCTTTATACTTTTCAGGATTACATTCAAGCTCACTCACCACCCACTCAGTGACTGCCTCTATATCCATATCTCCAACAAAGACCTGAAATATCTACTAGAAAGCATGAGTAAGATGTTCCCCAGACACCTCATACTCATCTGGGCTGTCTTGGTGTGCACAGGCTGCCATAAAAAAACACCACAGAATGGGTGGTATAAGCAACAGGAATTTGTTTCTCACAGTTCTGCAGTCTGGAAAGTCTAAGATCCAAGTGCCACCTGACTGAATTCCTGGTAAGGGCCCTCTTCCTGGCTGGTTCAGTTCAGTTCAGTTCAGTTGCTCAGTCTCATCCGACTCTTTGAGACCCCATGGACTGCAGCACGCCAGGCCTCCCTGTCCATCACCAACTGCTGGAGCTTACTCAAACTCATGTCCATCGAGTCAGTGATGCCATCCAACCATCTCATCCTCTGTCATCCTCTTCTTCTCCCACCTTCAATCTTTCCCAGCATCAGAGTCTTGTCCAATGAGTCAGTTCTTTGCATCAGGTGGCCAAATTATTGGAGCTTCAGCGTCAGTCCTTCCAATGGGTATTCAGGGTTCGTTTCCTTTAGGATTGACTGGTTTGATCTCCTTGCAGTCCAAGGGACTCTCAAGAGTCTTCTCTAATACCACAGTTCAAAAGCATCAATCCCTGTGCTCAGCTTTCTTTACAGTCCAACTCTCACATCCATACATAGTGCCATACTTCTTGCTGTGAGCTCACATGGCCTTAACTTGGTGCCTCTGTGTGTGTATGTGTGTGTGTGTATAGAGAGAGAGATTTATTTGACTCCTTTTTCTTTTAAGAGCACTGATATCATCACAGCCTCTTGACCTCATGTAACCCTAATCACATCCCAGAGGCCCTAAATACCATCACATTCGGGATGATAGTGTCAACATGTGAATTTGGAGGGGACACAGACCTTCTGTGTATAACAGCAGCCAAAACCAAACGCTTCACCCTCACACTTACATAGCTGCACCTCTGAGGTCCTCATCTCTTTGAGGACAGCACCACCCAGTCAGCTGCCTAACCGGGTAACTGGAAAGCCACCTTCTAGGTTCCCCATGTGTTTTCTCATCTGTAAAATAAGGATACTAACAGTATCTATGAGATTAAGTAAGTTAATACATGTAAAATGCTAATATAACGTAGGACACAAAGTAAGCTATTGGTAATATCACCTATCACATTTTTCCTTCAATTTCTTCTCTTTATTAAACCCACAAAAATGCTTTAGATCTTACCTTCTGTAATATCCTTGGACTTGCAAACTTTCCCCAGCTCTATCTCTAGCACCTTGACTTTGGGCAGTTAACTGCACACATGGTACGCTGGAATTGCCTCCTAACTTGTTTTTCTGCGTTCTCTCAGCTATCTGTCTAATCTTTTCAGCACACAGTTACGTGAGTAATCTTTTCAAATTATAGTGATCATCATCACAGTTCTCTGATCAAAAGTCTTCAATGACTCCTCATGCTTTCGAAGTTCAAATTCCTTAGCATTGCCTAAGGTTCCCTTACTGGTGTAGCCCCTGCTTAACTCTCTAGCCGCTGTTGGGAGACCGTCCACCAGGGGCATTAAGTGTCTCTCCCCTCTTGCTGAGGGTGCCAGACTGCAAGAGCCTCCCATCTCCTGACCCGGAGCAGCCACTGGAGCCGGTCACATGAGGCACCCACAGCATGACTACTGTGCCCCTGCTCACTCCCTTGACGAGGGGAACTGGATGGTTGACTGCTTCCATAAACACTGCTGTGTCCTTGCCTTTGACTTTCTCAGCCGCTATGCAAACCCACTGAATGGGTAGCATCCATCTAGGTTATCATATCAGCTGAGTGGGACACGGAGGGGAAGGAAAACCAGTGTAAATAGGCTGGTGCCCATGATGTTTGCTAAACCATTGACAGTAAAGTCCTTTGCCTCTGACCTAGGAGTTGTGTGTCACCTGCCAGCATCCCTGAAATGGTACCCAGTTAACTTATTAGCCTGCAAATGGGGGGAAATTCCATATCCTTCACTTTTTGACAGCCCCACCTTCTTCTCTTTCTTGTTCTGTCTCTTCCCCTATGCTCCAGATGTACTGAATTAGTTTCTGGCCCTATGATTTAAAAGATGCTTGCCTCTCTACCCCAAATCTTCTTTGTTTTCAACCAGCTAATGGCACCACTTCCTCCAGGAAGCCTTCCATACTTCTAATGAGATTTTGAACCCTTTCTCTCTTCTCCCCCAGTGCCCTGTGCACGTCTCTATGGAGCTCTTGACATATTGCACTGTGGCTGATTTCACTCACACAGCTTCTCTACTGGACAGAAAGCTTCTTGAGGGTAAGGGTCATGTTTTATTTGTCTTTATATGCCTTGTTGTCTTGAGATTTTGTATTCTGCAATACCTGGCATGTAAATGTTCAATAAATGGTAAATGCCTGAATGCATGACTGGACCTTAGTAGGTTGGACTCATTCTGAAAAGCGAGCTTAGAAACAAATTACTCTCTATCTCCCACTTTGCCCTCCACATATTTTTTTCCTCTTTTTAACCTTCCCATCTCCTTTTTTTTTTTTCTATTCTAAGCTACACCCTATTCTGTGTGCTTAGTGAGACGCAAATAGACTTAAGGGAGGCAGGAAAGTATTACTGCAAAGCCATGAGGTGGATTCCATGCACCAGATGGGAAAACTAACCTCATCTTATATAATCAGGGCCTAAAGAGAGACTCAGACTTCCTTCCCTCTCTCTAATTTCCCAAGAGATTGCAAAAATGGATTAAGTAGCAGGGATGAGGTAGTGCTTCTATTTTTTAATATTTTTAAATCAATCTCCCCCCAGCCCCCTCCACACACACACACACACACACCTTCTGATAACAGAGAATGAGAATAGACCATGGTGAAAACAAAACAACACTGCCAGGCTTCAGACAAATTTGCTGCCACCACGTGGAAAACTCAACTTTAAATAAGCCCCCTTTCCTGCAGACAGGCCCCAGGCAGCAACACCATAACCCTAGATGGCATATCCTGATGTGTGCTACGTAAACGCACGAGCTGATGAGCAATGTTCACGGCATAAATGACCAACCCCGTGGAAGCGACTGTAAGAATAAACATTTTCATAGAGAAACGAATAATAGTTTCCTTCCAAGGAAAAGTCTATGTCCTCCCCTACTTGCCTTAATTGCCATCCTGATTCTGACCATGCTTATAAGTGTATTCATAATAAATGGCTAGGACTTCATCCTAGCACGCTCTGTCACTAAGTCAGTTATTAAGCTACTCTCTCTACGTGAAATCCACCTTTCCCTACTTGGCCCTGTGATTCTGGCCCCGCTCTGCAAACTGCGTCTCTGCTTTGCTGTTCCTTCCATGTTTGCCTCTTCCATCAGGGCTTAATAGAGAGAAAATGAAGGAACTCTCTCCTTGTTTGTTTACCATTGTGGTCGATGTCCCCCAGGCTCACTTCTTATGATTCAAAAGAACCTAGCTCTCCCCTAAATGGCAAAGAGCCCATCCCCACCCCTGGGGCAGCATCTTCACCGTTTGCTTTCCTGTTGGCTTCTGGCTGACAGCACTCATGGCTCCGCGCTCCTCCCAGCCATGTCATCATGCTTGCCTCTTGCTTTTCTCCTCTCCCTTTTCCAGCCCTCTGTGAGATCACAGTACTGTCCATTTATAGGACAATTGCTAAAATAGCAACTGAGGTGAGACCAAAAACGAGCAGCCAAGAAATAAATATTTGTGCTTGTGTGCTTAAAAATAACCAATCTGGAATGACACAATAGGAAGAATCCAGATAAAACAACGCTTGCCCTGCTATGAAATCACAAGGGCTTTAACCGCTCGATGCATTTTTTTTCCCCCGATGGTAGCACAAATATTTAAAAATGAAAATAATCTCATGCATTCCTTAATCTTTCTTCTCTCCAAAACACATTAAGGAATTTCAAAAATTTCGTTTAGTGTCCAGCATTACTTTTGCCATTTGAAAGAGGGATAAATTGAAGGGCTGGCAGTTTTAGCATAAATCTTGTCATCTTCAGCTCAGCCAGAAACTTAAAGCTCCATTATATTTCTTGAAGGGATGACACAGAATTGGTGGGGTATGTAAAAATATAAAGGAAAGAGAAAAGGAGAAGCAGTGACCACCACTGATGCCACCCCCACGACTGCTGCCCCAGTTGCTTGTCAGGTGGGTCACCACCTTGCTCTGTCCCCCCCCCCCCCACAACCCTCTGTGTTCTAGAAGCACATGGAACACTGGTGAACTGTCTTCTCAGTGCTGAGCAGTGGCCTGGTTGTCGTCCCCAGAGTTGTCTGAGAAACCTATCTTAGCACTCTTGTCAATTTTTCATGGGTGAAAGACTTGAATAAGGATGTCAATAACATACTGCTGCTGCCTCTGCTGCTAAGTCACTTCAGTCGTGTCCGACTCTAAGACCCCATAGACGGCAGCCCACCAGGCTCCCCCGTCCCTGGGATTCTCCAGGCAAGAACACTGGAGTGGGTTGCCATTTCCTTCTCCAATGCATGAAAGTGAAAAGTGAAAGTGAAGTCGCCCAGTCACGTCCGACTCTTAGCAACCCCATGGACTGCAGCCTACCAGGCTCCTCTGTCCATGGGATTTTCCAGGCAAGAGTACTGGAGTAGGTTGCCATTGCCTTCTCCACCCAATAGCATACTAAGCAACTGTAAATGGCAACTGATGGAAACACGAGCTAAAACTTTCCACGGGTGAAGGAGAGTCCAAAAACATCTCAACAAGCAGATAAACAAGCTTAATTAAGACATTTAGGTCCCAACTAATATGTAAGATAAGGGAAGTTTGGCACACATGATAGAGATAAGGCAGTTTTATTGACTGAAGATTCAATATGAATCATTCATGCGTGTGTACTAAGTCGCGTCAGTGGTGTCTGACTCTTTGCAATGCTATGAACTGTAGCCTGCCAGGCTCCTCTGTCCATGGGATTCTCCAGGCAAGAATACTTGGAGTGACTTGCCATTTCCTTCTCCAAGGGATCTTCCTGATCCAGGGATCGAACCCATGTCTCTTGCATTTCCTGCATTGGCAGGTGGATTCTTTACTGTTGACCCCCTGGGGAAGCCCCGAATCATTCATACAAGTGGTTATTTACATGATCACACATGATTGCATGCTAGGGACCCCTGCTATGAGTTCTCTCTGTGCTTTTGGCTGAATCCTATTACAATGCTCATCACGCAGTACTGCAATTGTCTATCTTCCCCTCTGCACTATAAACTCTCAGAGAGTGGGACACTGTCTTTTTTCTTTCTTTACTTAATCCACAAGTCTAGCGTAGTATGTAACCCATTGTGGGAACTTCGTGTCAATTCTCAAAATGAAGTGGACAGCAGTTTTTAACTACAACACTCAATACCACTTATACTATAACAAAATGAAGCAACTTGAAGATTGTAATACTATTTATATTGTATTTAAGGTGAAGTCATATGAGACAGTACGGTGATTAAGCATGAGTGCTCAGAAAGAGATGGCCTTGGTGCCAGTTCTGTCTCTGCCACTTACTGGCTGAACAACCTCGGTCAATTTCCTTAGGCCTTTCTATAGCTCAGTTTTTAAAGTGTGGTATATAACAACCATCAGTTTCAGAGGGCTGTTGTGAGAATTAAATTGGGTAATACTCCTACAGTACCTAAGTAGACCTGGCATAAGGGGTGTGTGTGTGTGTTAGTCGCTCAGTTGTGTCCAACTCTTTGTGACCCCATGGACTGTAGCCCGCCAGCTTCCTCTGTCCATGGGATTCTCCAGACAAGAATACTGGAGTGGGTTGCCATGCCTTCCTCCAAGGTAAGCACTCAATATACTTTAACTATATGGTTATTGTTAACCGTACTAAAAAGATGATGATAATGATGAGGACAATGACTATAACTGAAGTTATAAGACAGTGACGTACTAGAATACAATATTTGCAATGTATGAAAAAGGAGTAGCATATAGAATATATACACATATAAGGAACTTCAAAATTACATTTAAAAAAATAATATCAAAGAATGAGGAAAAGTGGGATTTCCCTGGCAGTCCAGTGGTTCATTGCTTCCAACGCAGGGGGCGCAGGTTCAAGAACTAAGATCCCATATGCCATTCAGTGTGACCAAAAGGGAAAAAATGAAGAAAAGTAATAAAAAGGCAATTGGCTGAAGTAGAAACACAAATAGCCAACAAATATTTAAACCCAAACTTATCAATAATTTGGGAAATGGGAAGCAAAATCCATGAAATAACTTTTCTCACCTATTAAGTTGGCAAAAAATTTCAAAGTCTGATGATATCAAATGTTGCCAAGCAGGTAGGGTGATGGGAATGCCTATACACAGGGGGTGGAAGTACAAATTAGCCAAAAATACCTTGCAGGGCAATTTGGCAGTATATATTAAAATTGAACATATCCAAGAATTTGGTGGTCTTCACACCAGGGTTATTCAAGGAGTTCACAAACACAGAGTTTTACTGAACTGGCCTAAGGAGCTGCCTGTGATCACAAAGGCCCTTCCACATTCATCCCAAATCTTACTTCAGTGTGTTTTTCCTGAGTTTAAAAACCTTTAGGTAAATAAATAAAAGAGAAGGTTCCTTTCGTGATACTTAGAGTACCATAAAGCCCTTGGTCTTCTAGTCTTTCCTATATTACACACATTTCTGTTAAGAGTGAAGTTGGGGTTAAAATGGAAAATTCATTTATACAGTAGAGATGGGTAGAAGAGATAACCTCTGCATTTTTACCTCTATTGTTTTGCCTCCACTATTCCTAGACTAATGTCAAAAATTGCAACTCTATTGGCAGTGGTGGGGTAGGGGAAGTTTATGAGAGCAAGTCACAGGTAACATATTTTTAATACTTTTTTTCAATGCTTTTTCATGTATAGGCAATTTCAGGTGTAGGCCTTTCTTTAAGGCTGTCCTCAATATTTATGTACAAAAGATATCATCAGCCAGAAAAAAAAGTAGCTTTGAATAACCAGAGGAATACATGCTAGTGACTTGGATTTGTTTTAAATGCACTTGAACTGTTTTCCTGGAGCTACCAAACTGTGCAAAGTAAACTGGATAAAATCCACAAATGAAATATAATTCCTTTCTGACTTGGTGTGTGTGCTTCAATAAAGCAGCTAAAAGGCATGTGATAAAAGCTTATCATTAAACATGTATTACAGTTGAAGAAAATTCTCATATAATTTTATTTATAAAGCACTTAATCCTTTCTAGTCCTCTAACAAAAAAATAATAAAATTATATGTTTGCTTCTAGCTCAATGAGTTTCAGCGTAGGTTCTTTTTCCTTCCTTTAAATACTAAGAACATATCTTAAGGTCTAAAAATTAATAGTGCTATTTATTTATGATATTTATACTTGCTTCTAATTTAATTATTCCTCATGGCAAAATACCAACAATCAATATGTATACACAAACACTTTTGCCAAAGAACCAGCATGCTTTTTATCACATACCTACTTCAAAATAATTTATGATTTTTGCTAAATATAGTATGTTACATTATTATAAATTAAATAATGAGAAACAACCTCTCAATTCATTATCTTGTTTGTATAACTTCTTATAAAGTAAATAAATTATATTACATCTGCATTTCTTAAAATCTCTTTTTACTATATGCATTCTGAAATTTATTTCTTAGTTGTAGTAGTATTTAATATTTACTCAATATTAAATTCAAGGAATACATAATGAGATTTTTTAATTTGGTATTAACATTTGAATTAAAAATGAAGTTAAAACATTTCTGTCAGAAAATAAATCTTATCCTGCTGATAGGTTTAACAAAAGGTACTGGTTTTATTTATACTGGGAAGACTTTTTTTAAAATAAATTAAATGAGATAAATCTGCCACTTAAATTTGATGAAAATATATTTTAAAACACGATAAGATAAATGTTTTGATTAGTAACAAAATTAATGTTTTTATTTTTCAGCTATTACAGAAATTATTAATATCACACAGAGTATCCTAGTGGCCTGGAGTCTTTAATTGGTTAAGAATCCACCTGCAATGCAGGAGAGCCCAGTTTCATCCCTGGATTGGGAAGATAACCCACAGAAACAATGGCAACCCACTCCAGTATTCTTGCCTGGAGAATCCCATGGACAGAGGAACCTGACAGGATAGAGTCCATGGGGTCTCGAGAGTCAGGCATGACTTATCAATTAAGCCACCCCCACCATCCTAAGGCCCTGCTCTGAGCTCACTTCACCTTCTAGTGCAAGTGCCCAAGTCTTTCTGCTTCTCATTCTTACTGCTATAAAAATGAGGTTGGGGCAAAAATAAAATCAATGCAGAAATCTGTATTGTTCTAGCATTATGCCACTCATCAATGGATTTAAGAATTAACTAGAGAGACAAGCATTATTTCAGAGAAACATTTTCAATGATACTTCATTTTTTCTGTTTAACAAATTACAATAGAAAAAGTATTTTATAAAAAAATTATATTCATCAATTGTATTAATAATAATAATTGCAACAACTCAATCTACAAGAAAGTTTAAATACAGCCTTATGATCCCAAGAAATAGAACATATTTTAAAACTTCAATTTCCATTCACTATTTTGTTAAGGAGAAGTATGATAGGGTGGTTCAAAAAGAGACTTTCTGGCATGAAAATATATTAAATGAAGATAAAATTCTGTGGGAGAATCGGAATGGAAAGAGAAAATGGAAAGAAATAAACTTTCCACAGGAAATTATGCATGCATTTTTCATAATGGATTATGGTTATTGAGTCAAATTGTTATAGTATTTAGACTTCTTTGGATACACTTAAAAGGGTAACCATTTTATTTTCAAGTGTTAATATTTACAAAATGTCAGAAATTTTATTCTTTGGAACAATTTAAATCTATGAGCTAAATCCTTAAATGCCAATGTTAAACTGTGTGAGGGACACAGAGTTTTTCCAAATTCTTTAAGGGTTATGCAAAAAATAAGCTTGAAGACTTACAGGTTGAATTGTGTCCCTCTACCAAATTCACGCATTTGAGTCCCAACCCCAGTACTTCAGAATGTGACCTTATTTGAAGATAAGGCCTTCCCGTCTGCATGGTCAGTCATTTCAGTTATGTCTGACTCTTTGGGATCCTATGGACTGTAGCTCGTCAGGTTTCTCTGTCCATAGGACTCTCCAGGCAAAAATACCGGAATGAGTTGCCATTCCCTCCTCAAGGGGATCTTTCCAACCCAGGGATCGAACCTGCGTCTCCAGCATTACAGGCAGATTCTTTACCGCTGAGCCACCGGGGAAGCCCAAGGCCTTCATAGAGGCAATCGAGTTAAAATGAAGCCATCAGGGTGGGCCCTGATTCAGTATGATTGGTGTCCTTATAAAAAGGGAAATTTGAACACAAGTAGACAGAAAAGATATTGTGAAGAGACAAGGGATAAGATAGCTGTCTACAAGCCAAGGGGAAAGGCCTAGAACAGGTTTTCCCTGACCACCCTCAGAAGAAACCACCCCTGTTAACACTCTGATTTTGACTTCTGCCCTCCAAAGCTGTGAAAAATGCATTTCTGTTGTGTAAGCCTTCTAGCCTGTACTCGTTTCTGACAGCAGCCCCAGCAAATTGTACAAAGACCACTCTCCTGGAGAAACTCACGTGTAGTCAAGGGGAGATAGACATTACTCACTCCTTACATTAGAGGAGTGGATAACCAAAATGGTATCCCAGCATGCCTGGCATAGTGCTGGGGATGGGTTCCTGGAAATGGGAATGCAAAGTCTGGTCTCTCTGGCAGTATCCCTTTGGATGGATAGGGAAGCCTGGCGTGCTGCAGTCCATGGGGTTGCAAAAAGTCGAGCATGACTGAGCCACTGAATTGAACTGATCCCTTCGGAGTCATGCTCCTGGGTATCTAAAACTGTCAAATGCTCTTCCATTCTTTTCAAATGTCCTAAAGGCAGCAGGCTTTGAACCAGTTTTGTGTTGCTTCTTTCCATGCAAATGTCTGGCAATCTTTGGGGTTCCAGTGAGCATCCTGACTTACTTCATCATGCCAAAGGACTTCTGCCGTTCTTAACTTGCAGGCTAATTTTTAGCTTTCAAGTTCTTCTAAATGTGCCCCTTCCCTCACATCTATAAAATTTCTATCTTAAAATCCAGCACGGTTCTCTCCCTTGGTCTCTTTGCAAGGAGGCTGGCTGTATTTTCTATCACTTTAAAGGGCAAAACTGGCAGTATCTGAAATAAATGACAGGACTTCCCTGGTGGTCCAGCGGTTAAGAATCTGCCTGCCAACCCTGGGGACATGAGTTCGCTCCCTAGTCTGGGAAGATTCCATATGCTGAGGGGCAGCTAAGGCCGTATGACATGGCTACGGAAGCCTGCGCACCCTACAGTATGTGCTCTGCAACAAGAAAAACCACCGCGACGGGAAGTGCGAGCGCCGCAAGGAAGAGTAGCTCTCACTTCCCACAAAAACAGAAAGCCCGGGCACGGCAACCAAGCCCCAGCGCAGCTAACAATAAATATAAAAATTAAATAAATGACAGAATTTGTTTAAAAGGTGGGTTGATGTTGTTAGGTAGTTAGAACAGCGAAAAGGAGTCCAGAACCACAGTGGCTAAAAGATACGGAAGGAAAATAGCCCACAGAAATAGAACCAAGGAAGGTCCAAGGACCAGAGTGAGGACCTCAGGTAGAACAAACTGCATTCCTGGCTAACCCAGTTTACACAGGGCAGGCCCGGGGTGGGGGAGGGAGGGGGAACATATAGAAAGAGGAGCCGAAGGCCTGGGACTTTTTCTCTCCCTCTCTCCCCCTCACCCAAGCTGAAACTCCAGTACTTTGGCCACCTCATGCGAAGAGTTGACTCATTGGAAAAGACTGATGCTGGGAGGGATTGGGGGCAGGAGGAGAAGGGGACGACAGAGGATGAGATGGCTGGATGGCATCATGGACTCGATGGATGTGAGTGTGAGTGAACTCCGGGAGTTGGTGATGGACAGGGAGGCCTGGCGTGCTGCGATTCATGGGGTCGCAAAGAGTCGGACACGAGTGAGCGACTGAACTGAACTGAACTGAACTGAACCCCCTTGCACTGGAGCGCTCTTCTCTTCGCGTCTTTGGGTCAACATGCCCTCACGCCTCAAGGATGGATTTTCCTGCTATTATCTAAATAAAATAGAGCTGTAACATGGAGCTGTAACACTGATTTGTCTAAGAGCAATAACACAGTCCGTTTGAGACCTGAGAGCTATAACACAGTCTGTCCAAGACCCAAGAGCTGTGACACGCCGAGGGCTTTAATGTCCGTCACTCCAAATCTTTGTTGTGGACGAGCCAGAACCAAGGTGTATACACGCGCCTGACGATGTGAAAAATGATGGAATGGATAGACAGGCAAGTATATGATACAGTGTGTGTAGTAAATGTGATAAAGTGAGTGTGGTAAAAGGCCAACGGTATCATCCACGTCGGAGGAATGTGTTAAAAAAAAGCTATTATAAAAGCTTAAACCTTCAACTTTTCTGTATGTTTTCAAATTCTCAAAATATTGGAAAACAAAAAAATAAATGGCAGGCTGACTACAGCACAGAGTAATCAACACAAATCACAGTACACATTTATTAATAACTCAGGTGACTGAGGTTGATATCAACTGTTATATTAATGAAGTGTCCCTGATGCGATGGGATGAAAATGATATTTTACCTCTGTGATTTTCTTACCACAGAGAATCCCAGTGTCATCATGAGAAAAACATCAGACAAATCTCAATTCAGAGACCATCTGCAAAATACCCGAGCAGCAAAACTTAAAACCTTAAGTTCATTGGAAACAAGGAAAATCTGAGACACTGTGGCAGCGCAGAGGAGCCTAAGGAGGTCTGAGGACGGAATGTAACGTGGCATCGTGGATGGGACCTTGGAACAGAAGCAGACATGGGGTAAGACCTATGGAAATCTGAATGAAGCATGAATCTTAGTTAATAATAATGTATCAATACTGGCTAGTCCTTTGATCAAATGCACCATAGTAATGGGAGATGTCAACCCCAGGAGAGGCTCAGAATGGAGTAAACAGAAACTTCTATTCTATCTTCACAACCTTTCTGTATTTCTAAAACTGTTCTAAAAGTTTACTTGAAAAAAACACGTAAGAAGGACTTTCCTGGTGGCTCAGTGGTAAAGAATCCGCCTGCCAGTGCAGGAGACACAGGTTCAATTCCTGATCCAGGAAGATCCCATATGTCACAGAGCGACAAAGCCCGCGTGCCACAACTACTGAGCCTGCGCTCTAGAGCCTGGGAACTTCAAGTAATGAGTTCACATGTGGCAACTAATGAAGTCCAGACACCCCAAAGTCCACCCGTGCTCCCCAATGAGAGCAGCCATCGCAATGTGAAGCCTGCACTCTGCAACTAGAGAGTAGCCTGCTGCAGCTAGCGAAAAACCTGAGGAGCAGCAAAGACCCAGCACAGCCCAAAAGTAAGTAAATAAATAAATAACTATATTCAAAAAGCATAACAAATAATCACCTAAAGTACTCAATATTGCTTTGCAATTATATTATAGGTGCTATTGGATATATAACTCTATAAATGCAATTGTAAGATGTTTATTTGTGATTCCCATAGAATAAATGCTTTTATTTCCAATGCTGACCATTGAGGTACAAGGCAAAAGCAAGGTCAACACAAGAGTGACTGCTGCTGCTGCTGCTGCTGAGTTGCATCAGTCGTGTCCGACTCTGTGCGACCCCAGAGACGGCAGCCCACCAGGCTCCCCTGTCCCTGGGATTCTCCAGGCAAGAACACTGGAGTGGGTTGCCATTTCCTTCCCCAGTGCATGAAAGTGAAAAGTAAAAGTGAAGTCGCTCAGTCGTGTCTGACTTTTAGCGACCCCATGGACTCAGCCCACCGGGCTCCTCCATCCACATGACAGGAGTGACATGTGGAGTTAAAGCATCTAGTCAGTTCAACTGGTATCATCAACTTTGTGTGTGTGTGTGTGTGTGTGTGTGTGTGTGTGTGTTTAGGATGGTGAGATAGGGAGATGATATTGAACAAACAATTAAATTAAAATGGAAGTGATGGCATTTTCCCAGATTTGAACTGGTAATATGTGTTATACAAATTCAAACACATTAATATAAAAACTATTTTATGAGAATGCCAATTGTATTCTTTAACTTATTTATAGTAGCATGTACGAGATTTCAAAGCGTATATATGCTTCTAAGACACCCGTCTTTATTGCATTTTAAATCTACAGAAAAAACAGCTTTAGAAGTAATGTCCTTCAGGGAGTCAGCTTTCCCGTCGCTGCCCTCCTTTGGGCCCTCTGCTGGCTGCTTCAGAGCCTGCCATCTAGACACTGTCCTGCCTCATGGAGTCTCCAGCTATCTGGAGACTCCAGCCACTTAACTCTTGCTTACTTTTTTTTTTTTTTAAGTCTTGAACCAAAAGGCTCAGTTCTAAATTTTTACAGGTTAAAAAAAAAAAAAACTGACAATTCACATTATACTGAAAACTGCAAAGCATTTCTACATATACAGTTTTATAAATGTTATTTATAAATTGCAAAATGTTATTTTTTTTTAAATCCATAAAACTTTGGAACTGAATGAACCTTTTGAGTTGGGAAGATTCCCTGGAGAAAGGAATGGCTCCCCGCTCCAGTATTCTTGAATGGAGAATTCCATGAACAGAGGAGCCTGGCAGTCTATAGTCCATGGGGTCAAAAAGACTCAGACATGACTTAGGAACTAATGCTTTTGCTTTTACTTTTCACATAAATGACCTTGTTTGATTGTCACAGAAATCTTAAGAAATACTCCTTCATTGGCTAAGAAAACTGGGACACCGAGGGAAAGCTGCAGGGCATACCTGACCCTCACCATTGACCGTTCTTCCTCTCATCTACGCAGCATCCGATTATCCTTGCAGCCAGTGGTGAATCCTCCGTCTCATAAGGTAAGCACACATATTCTGAGCCTCTGTTTCACAGTGTTTGCTTTTGTCTGGCTTTTTTCACCCAACATAATTATTTTGAGATTCTGTTAATCAATAACTAACTCCTTTTTATTGCTAAGTAGTATTTCACTGTATTGGCTTTCTAAGCGGCACCAGTGGCAAAGAGCCTGCCTGCCGAGACAAGAGACATAAGAAATTCAGATTTGATCCCTGGGTCAGGAAAATACCTTGGAGGAGGGCACGGCAACTCACTCCAGTATTCTTGCCTGGAGAATCCCAAGGACAGAGGAGACTGTGGGCTACAGCTCGTAGAGTCACAAAGAGTCAAACACGACGGAAGCAACTTAGCATGCAGGCAGGCATTCCGCTGTATAGACAGACGACAAATCATATATTCATCTACTGATAGGCACTGAGGTGTTTTTGTTTTGTTTTGTTTGGCTTGTTAGCTTGTTTTTTATTTGTCTATCTGCGTCCAGTCTTGGTTGCAGCACGCGAGTCTTTGTTGTGGAGATGAGCTCTGCAGCTGTGTCTTGCAGGCTCATCAGTGGCACTGCTCGGGCGTAGTTTCTCTGCAGCATGTGGGACCTTAGTTTCCTGACTAGGGATTGAACCTGTGCACCTGCACTGCGAGGCAGATGCTTAACCACTGGGCCACCAAGGAAGTCCCTGGTCTATTCTTTATCTGTTTTGATTCAACATAGGACACCCAGCACTTGGTACAGCATCAAGCACACACAATCCCCTCTTTTCCAAAAACGGATGAATGATGTAGGTTAGGTTCCTTGACTATGGCAACGCAGTGATAAGTTGGGAAGCAGGAACTGGGTTTCTGATTCCCGGCTCAGTTATCAGCTTCATGTGGCAACTAAATTAAAAATTTGAAAGAACTTCTGAACTGCTGTCAGCCTCCCATATCTGTTCTGGAGATGTTGGTAATGATACCCAGCCGGTAAATCTCTTAAAGGGTCAGTCCCTCCATGCTCCACAATCAGTTGTTGGTGCATTTGGCCTAAAGAACTGTTAAACTCTGAGGTTATTTATGGGTGACTCCAGTCTTCAGGAATTTCAGTTGATCCAGTAATTGGCCTAAGAATTCGTTTTTGATGATTTAGCTCTGTGCCTAGTGAATTAATGATGACTAATGATAGGGATTTCAAACTGACACTCCCAGGTATTTAGCTGTTTTAAATAGTACATTAAATAATGTAACACTTAAAGTTCATGTGCCTTAAAAATGTTTTATAAAAACCCAGGAGGTGAACTATAAGTGTTGGATTAGTTGCACTAAGAACTGATTTTATAGCTCAGGGGTGGGGCCAGAAGCAGTTCTTTTTCCTCTAAATGAACGTGCCCTTCACTAAGAACACAGGCTTATAATGACTGAATAGCTGACTACGCATTCCAGCTCCCAAGCTTCCAAGACCCAGGGCCTAAAAGGGAGAAGCCTGCAGAACTGAAATCAACCACAAGTAAACTGAGATCAGCTCAAATCAAGAGGTCTCAAAAGTATCAAGTTCACGAAGGACAAAAAGACACCGACGAACTGTCCTACCCTGAAGCCAGATGACAACTAAATGCAATTGTTGATGCTGTCTTAGATGCTAGATCCTAGAAAGAACATTAGTGTGACAACTGGTAAAGTCTGAAGAAGGCCTGTCAATTAATTAAAGGCATGTGTATACTGTTTTAACTGGTTTTGGTCACTGTACTATGGTTAACATTTGTGGAAGCTAGAAGAAGAGCATAGGAAAACTTTGGGGACCATTTTTACACCTTGGTTACAAGACTAAAATTATTTCATGGTTCAGTGTGTAAAACATCCCTAAAATGAATGAATAAGCCAATAAGATGAATACATCCAAAGAGAGAGACACAATTTCTATGCAAAGAATGTTATAAATATTTAAAATTTCAGGCAGGTTTCAAAGCACAAAAAAACAAGATGAAGGGAAAAACAGAACTGATCCTCTTGAGCCTACAGCGCCTCAATAAATCTCAGTTTTATTCATGTAATAGAAGAAACACAGAGCCACTGCCACTGGTCTCAGCAGATACAATAGAAGAGCACAGAGCAGACACCCGACCTGTTGCCCCGGGCAGCCCTGCATACAGCAGCCTACAAGCCCTAATTCTCACAGGGCCTGTTGGGTACAGGCTTCTTTTTTTCTCTTTAGAGTTGTCTTACACATTCTAGCTCCTTTGCCTTTCCACGAAAATTTTAGAATAATATTGTCTCTAACTACAAAATAATCTTGCTGACATTTTGATAAGAACTATATTAAATCTGTATATCAACTTTGGGAGAACTGACTTCTTAACTGCATTGAATCTTTCAGTTCATTAACTTGGAATCTCTCTCCATTTGTTTAGGTTTCCTTTGATTTCTTTCATCACTGTCTGGCGGTTTTGAGCATATGAATCCTGCATATGTCTTGCTAGATTTACATCAAAATATTTTAATTTTTTTAACAATTGTAAACAGTATTGTACTTTTAATTTCAAGTTCCACGTGTTAATTGCTAGTGTATAGAAATACAACAGATTTTTTTATGTTGACCTTGTATCTATACTGAAGTCACTAAACAGTTGTAGGAGTTAGTTTGCAATATTGGGTTGACCAAAAAGTTCATTCAGATTTTCCTGTAAATTCAGATGATCTTAAATGGAAAAATCTCAATGAATTTTTTGACCAACCCAATACATTCCTTGTGATTTTTTTGTGAAACAACATGTAATCTGAAAACAGGAACACTTCCTCCTTTCCAATGTAGACACCATTTAGTTCCTTTTCTTCCTTACTGCACTGGCTAGAACTTCCAGTTCTGTGTTGAATAGTTGTGAGAGTGGGTATCCTGGCTTGTTCCCCATCCTAAAAGGAAAGTATCTGTTTTTCACCATTACAACTGGTGCAGCTATAGGATTTTTTTATGAACATTCTTCTACTAGATTATAGTTTTCCTCGACCCCTATTTTGCTGATTGTTTTATGATGAATGGCTTTTGGATTTTGTCAAGTATTCATCCTCAATTGAATGATATGATCATGTGACTTTTCCCCTTTAACCTGTTAACATGGTAGATTATGCTGACAAAATTTCGCCTTGAACCAGGTTTTCATCACAGAACAAACCCGTGTTGGTCATGGTACACAATTCTTTTGTTCTCAGTTCAGTTCAGTCACTCAGTGGTGTCTGACTCTTTGCAACCCCATGAACTGCAGCATGCCAGGCCTCCCTGTCCAACACCAACTCTCAGAGTTTACCCAAACCCATGTCCATCGAGTCGGTGATGCCATCCAACCATCTCATCCTCTATCATCCCCTTCTCCTCCTGCCCTCAATCTTTCCCAGCATCAGGGTCTTTTCTAATGAGTCAACTCTTCACATGAGATAGCCAAAGTATTAGAGTTTCAGCTTCAACATCAGTCCTTCCAATGAACACCCAGGACTGATCTCCTTTAGGATGGACTGGTTGGATCTCCTTGCAGTCCAAGGGACTCTCAAAAGTCTTCTCCAACACCACAGTTCAAAAGCATCAGTTCTTCAGTGCTAAGCTTTCTTCACAGTCCAACTCTCACATCCATGCATGACCACTGGAAAAACCATAGCCTTGACCAGATGGACCCTTGTTGACAACGTAATGTCTCTGCTTTTTAATATGCTGTCTAGGGTGGTCATAACTTTCCTTCCAAGGAGTAAGCGTCTTTTAATTTCATGGCTGCAGTCACCATCTGCAGTGATTCTGGAGCCCAGAAAAATAAAGTCAGCCACTGTTCCTGCTGCTTCCCCATCTATTTCCCATGAAGTGATGGGACCAGATGCCGTGATCTTCGTTTTCTGAATGTTGAGCTCTAAGCCAACTTTTTCACTCTCCTCTTTCACTTTCATCAAGAGGCTCTTTAGTTCTTCTTCACTTTCTGTCCTAAGGCTGGTGTCATCTGTATATCTGAGGTTATTGATATTTTTCCCAGAAATCTTGATTATGGCTTGTGCTTCTTCCAGCCTAGCATTTCTCATGATGTACTCTGCATATAAGGCCAATAAGCAGGGTGACAATATACAGCCTTGACGTACTCATTTTCCTATTTGGAACCAGTCTGTTGTTCCATGTCCAGTTCTAACTGTTGCTTCCTGACCTGCATATAGGTTTCTCAAGAGTCTGGTCAGGTGGTCTGGTATTCCCATCTCTTTCAGAATTTTCCACAGTTTATTGTGATCCACACAGTCAAAGGCTTTGGCACAGTCAATAAAGCAGAAGCAGATGTTTTTCTGGAACTCTCTTGCTTTTCCGATGATCCAGCAAATATTGGCAATTTGATCTCTGGTTCCTCTGCCTTTTCTAAAACCAGCTTGAACATCTGGAAGTTCATGGTTCACGTATTGCTGAAGCCTGGCTTGGAGAATTTTGAGCATTACTTTACTAGCATGTGAGATGAGTGCAATTGTGCGGTAGTTTGAGCATTCTTTGGCATTGCCTTTCTTTTCTTCTAGGTCTGTGAAAAATGCCATTGGTAGTTTGATAGAGATTGCATTGAATCTGTATCTTGCCTTGGATAGTATAGTCAGTTTGAAAATATTGTTTCTTCCAGTCCACAAACATGGTATATTTTTCCATCTGCTTATGTCTTCTCTGATTTCTTTCATCGGCATCTTATGGTTTTCAGAGTACAAGTTTATTCCTAGATATTTTATTCTTTTTGATGCAATAGTAAGTGGAATTGCTTCTAGAATTTCTCTTTCTGATTTTTCATTGTTAGTGTATAGAAATGCAACAGATTTCTGTGTACTAATTTTGTTACCTAAAACTTCACCAAATTCATTGATGAGCTTTAGTAGTTTTCCGGTACTCTCTTCAGGATTGTCTGTGTATAGTATCATGTCATCTGCAAACAGCAATAGTTTAACTTCTTTTCCAATTTCGATTCCTTTTACTTGCTGTAAGAGGATTGCTATAGCTAGGACTTCCAAAACTATGTCGAATTAAAGTGACAAGAGTGAACGTCTTTGTCTTGTTCCTGATCTTAAAGGGAATGCTTTCAGCTTTTCACCACTGAGTATGATGCTAGCTGTACGTTTGCTCTATATGGTCTTTATTTAGTTGAGGTACGTACCCTTTAGGCACACTTTTTGGAGAGTTATTATCATAAATGGGTACTGAATTTTGTCAAAAGCTTTTTCTACTTCTATTGAGATGATCATATGGTTTTCATTCCTCAGTTTGTTGATGTGGTGTATCACATTGATTGATTTGCGGATGCTGGAAAATTCTTGCATCCCTGGAATGAATCCCACCTAATCATGGTGTGTGATCTTTTTAATGTATTGCTGGGTACAGGTTGCTTATTTTATTGAGGATTTTTGCATCTATGCTCATCAGTGATCCTGGCCTGTAATTTTCTTTTATTTTTTTGAGGTATCTTTGTCTGGTTTTGATATCAGGGTGATGGCGATGGCCTCTTTTAAATTTCACTTACTGTTGTCATTATACAAAAATAATCTTATTCATGCATATTACCCCAGACTGATCTTTTAAAGCATAAAAATCACTGTGTGATTACTCTGCTTCTATCTTTCAGTTACTTCCAATCACCTGTTGGGAAAAGACCAAAGCCTCTTTCTGACCCAGGTCATGGCATACCCTGCCCCCTGCCTTCCTCCCCACCCCATCCTAGGCTGTTTCCTCCTCATCTTCTATGCCTTTCACCTTGTTCTCTCTATCTCCAACACTTTCCCCACCTTTTACCAATTTAATTACTACATACCCTTCAGATCTTGGCATAAGTTTCCGCTCTACACCAACTTGAGTCCAGCTCTTTTTATTTAGCCATTATAGCTGTATATCAATTTCCTCTGCACACAACTTATATGTGATATTTAATGTCTTCCTCTCCCACAAGACGTCAAGCTTCACATGACCGGGGACCATGGCCGTCTTAGTCGCCACAGTCATCCCCTTACCTGGTAAACAGAAGGAGTCTAAATACTTGTGGAAAAAAAGAGCAAAGGAAGTCTAAGTGGAGGGGTAAGCAAAGGTACACAGGTGGGTACAGGGGTCATTGTACTGGGCGACAAAGGGCAGAGTTTTGACTTTCAGGCAGAATAAGGAGTGCTCTGGCTTGTAGACAAAGGGAACCACTGGCTTCTGTACGGAGAAGGCTCCTGAACTTGCTTTCATCAACTGTTATAAACTTACATATGCATTAATATTTAACCTCTTTTCTCTCGTGTTTTTCTCTGTAGATGATCTTACAAGTAAGTAGCAAATATGCTTATTACTCATTTTATGTATGTATACAAATTGATTTGATCTTCAAGGTCAGCTTTCAGGAACAAAAAAGGCAGCTAATGGGGCTTCCTTGGTGGCTCAGTGGTAAAGAATCTACCTACCAGTGTGGGAGACACGGGTTCAATCCCTGGTCCAGGGAGATCCCACATGCCATGGGGCAACTGAGCCCCTGCACCACAGCTACTGAGCCTGTGCTCTAGAGCCCAGGAGCCGCAACCACAGGCCGCAGCTCCCGAAGCCGGAGAACTCTAGAGCCCGTGCTCCACATCAAGAGCAGTGCGTGGCAAGGAGGACCCCGTGCACACAGCTAGGGAGGTGCCCTTGGTCCCCACAGCTGGAGAAAAGCCACGCAGGACTGAAGACCCAGCTCAGCCAAAAGAGAAATAAATAAAATTATTTTTTTAAATGCAGCTAACAAAACATCTTGGTGATCTCAGAAAGTTAAGATGAGAAATTAGAACCAAAATTTTGCTGATGACTTTGCAAAGCCGAATCTCAGCTTTTTAAAAATCTGTTGTGTTATCTCATGTAGCTGTGTTTGATTCTGACGAAATCTTTCTTCTTCATCTTCTATGAGTCAACACTTTGCTGAAACTGCTCTCGTCTTCTGTTCCTCTCAATCCTTTTGTCTTTCCCACACCCTACTCACAGGCCTTCTCCAGGGTCCTGACCCGTGACCTTTGCCCCTCCTCACTCTTCCTGTCCCAGGCTGACCATCTCTTCATCCAGCATCCCCAGGGGGGTAACTCCCTCCCTGGTGACTCTCAATGATCCTGACCTCTGGGATCCCTGGCCAGGGGCCAAGTTCTGCAGCTGCCTTCAGGCCCCCAGGATCTCCCAAGTCCTTTTATTCAGAACCCTCTGCAGTCCGCTCCATTGTAATATAGGAGGGATAGAGAAATCCCTGGGTTTGTCATATGTAGGTGATCAGATTTCATTGCTATTAATTCCCCATAAAATTTTTTCCTGAAGAAAAGATGAGTCCCAATACACTGAGCACAGTTCAGCTCTACCTCTGGGAAGGAGCTATTTTCTTCTACTCCAAGAGCGAGAGTCCTGAGAAAATGATTTACATTTCCCTAAGAAAATAAATCTCAGTTCAAGCTCAGAAGCATTTAACCACAGGTTCATCATAAGCATTTAAAAGATATTGATTACCCAAGTAACATCGACATCCATTTCTCCCCAGTTACTGAGTACTCCACTGATTCGAGGGAGTGTGCACATTGGAATAGTAACTAGCCTGTGACTGCAAAGTAACATTTCTCATTTTCTGCTTATTGCAAGATTAGCTAAAATAGTTGTGTGAGTGGTGTAAGGTTCAGAAGTTTTTTTAAAAGTTCCAGCTGCTCTTGTTTGCTCTCTTAAATCTCTCCATCGTTTGTCTTTCTAGGTCCGTGGGTTCCCTGCGCACATGTCAGCAACTCCAAAATTTACTTTTCTAGCCTTGACTTCTCTCCAGAATTCTACCCCCCAAGTTCTGTCTGCTTGACAGAGCTTCCTGCTTGAAAATTAACTGAATTCCTTGAAAGCAAGAGCAATATCAGATTCTGTTTTATATCCTCCATACTTAGTACAAGGCCTACTATAGAGCAGACACTCACAGATGTTAAGGAAATGAATAGATGCTTTGTAAAACTGCAAGATTGTGGAATAACACCGGTGGAAAGCACTAATAGTCAAATAAGTTGGCACAGGTAACTGTTACTTTTTTAAGTAACAAAAGCAACAGCTGACACTTGCATCACATTTGAAGATATGTTAAAATTGAAATAATGGATCAATATCTTAAACTTAATTTATCACTGCCTTACTCAATGTGGCTGCACACATAGCTGCTACTCCTACAAACTAATAAATTTACTCTAGTCCCTGTCTCTGGGACACACGATCTTTATTTCTTTGCTTCTTTGTAATCCTTTTCTTCTAAAATTGTATTCCTATTTATTCTTATTTAAATTTTCTTCAAAGTGATCCATCTACACTGCCATTTTCTATATAAAGCATTCCCTTAGCCTTCAAGCCAATATATCCCTCTTTATCTTCTCAATTCATAAAAGTGATGGTCTAACCTCCTAATGGAGACTCAAGATATAGTCATATGTCTAAATTCAAGCTCTAGCACATTCTATGCGAACCTTTCAGTTACTTAACTTTCCTGAACTTTGTTTCCTAATCTGTGGAGAAAAGATTCTAATATCTACCTCAAAAGATTCTCAAAGGTTACAAGAAATGTTTATAAAGAACTTAGCTAGCATGTCTTAAGTACTTAATGAAGAGTAGCTATACTGTTACTATATGGCACCTAATATTTGTCACCTTATTTTGATGTGGACTTTCAATATATATGTCATAACTCCCTAGATTGGAGGTATTTCTTTGTAATTCTTTTATCATTAAGAGCTGTGCCTTACTGATGTCCTTGCTGATTTATTTAATCATGACAGTTATTGTTGCTGTTATTGTTATTATAACAGGCTTGTATAATATTTTACAGTGTATAAAGCAGACTTTGATGAACATTATCCTAATTTATCTTTATAATCATCTAGTGAAATAGGCCAGGCAAATATTGTTAGAACCTATAATTTACTGGATAAAAAATATTTCAGAGGACTCTCACTTGCATTCAAATAGAATTATCTAGTACTACACTTGTTCTTCCACTGTAAACATGTATAAACCTAGACAAAATGTATGAAACAAGTGTTTTTAGTTACTGGGAAATAGGCATACAAAACTGTAATCACTAAAAAAACAAGAGCAAGTAATATGAGCATGACAATTTGACCAGCTTTCTTCCTGTAGGCAATTTCTGGAGCTTGACACAGGACAAGGGAACCTAGCCAGAGCGTGGCAGTCTCAGTGAATTGAGAATACAGACATCTGAACCCAGGGAGGCTAAAGCGATATAAAGAATATATCGGACAAAGGACAGGAGAATACAGAGCTGCACAGAGAAAGTGTTTCAGAGACTTGAACAGGGCTACCCTTGAACTTTTGCTGAATATTAAGTGTCCATAATAATATGGGCCTTGCTAGCATAATAGGTAGAGAAGGAACTGGCAACCCACTCCAGTATTCTTGCCTGAAGAATCCCGTGGACCGAGGGGCCTGATGAGCTGCTGTCCATAGGGTCACACAGAGTCAGACATGACTGAAAGGACTTAGTATGCATGCATGCATTGGAGAAAGAGCTGGCAACCCACTCCAGTATTCTTGCCTGGAGAATCCCAGGGACAGAGGAGCTTGGTGGGCTGCCATCTATGGGGTCGCACAGAGTCAGGCACGACTGAAGTGACTTAGCAGCAGCAGCAGCAGCATAACTGGAAAATATTATGAATGATTTTATGCCAATAAATTTAATGGCAGAGGTGACATAGCCAAATTTCTTAAAAAACAAAAACTGTCAAAACCCAAGAATTAAATCATCTTTATAGCTTTACATCTATAAAGAAGTTGAGGCTGATGGAGAAGTCATATATCTTGATTTTGGCAAACATCCATTTATCAAGCCTTATGGGCTTCCCTGGTGGCACAATGGTAGAGACTCTGCCTGCCAATGCAGGAGATGTGGGTTCGATCCCTGGGTTGGAAAGATCCCCTGGAAGAGGAAACCCACTCCAGTATTCGTGCCTGGGAAACCCCATGGACAGGGGAGGCTGCTGGGCTACAGTCCATGGGATCACAAAGAGTCAGACACGACTGAGCGAGCGCAGCACAGCACACCAGATGAGTCGGACACGACTTGGCAACTAAACACCAAACAACAGGGACTGTACACCTAAAATGAGTACCTTTACTGTATTGTAAATTATGCTTCAATAAAGTTGATTTAAAAGGGGGGAAGAGAGGGACGGAGGCATAGAGGATTTACTTAATTTACTGAAGACCAGGCCCAAAGCAAGGTGCTCTGATTCCCAGTAGACCGCTTTCCCCACCAGACCACCGTGCCTCGGTGTTACCATGGGGAAATGCAGTCCTTACACTCTTTGAGATGAGAAAAAGCAGTCACATCCGTTCAGAACTCGCCACTGGTCATCTGTTTCTAACCTAATTTCCCAAACTTTCATTCAATCTGCATTCTGATCTCTGCTCAGGGCAGCACACACAGAAAACTGGGGAAAGCATCTAGGCTGGGGTAGACCTGATAGCTGCCCGTGGGAGTGCAGGTGCTCGGAAGTTCTCCTTTGTCTCTCATCGCTCTGCACCCCACTCCTCCACGTCCCCCGGAGTTGGAGCTAGGACTCTGCTCTCCCAATTCATGGCCCTGGGCTCTTGCCTCTACACTAGAAGCAACATCAGCTGTGAATTAATGGTGTTCAGCCCTAAACTCACAGTTTATATGGATGTATAATTTAGAGATACTGGACTGAAACGGATGTCTAATTCATTCCACAGCTTCAAGGCAGAAAGCCCTGCCTCTGCTTTATCCTTCTCCCATTAACATATATATTAACCAGATTAGCAAGCTATCAGCGGCACTCAGTCCTGGGAGCCTGGGATAGTTCATTCGGGGCATTTCACCGTCTCCTGACTGCATTTCAGCAAGAGAGAGGGAAGCTGAAAAGAGAGAAGGCAAGTGGGTTAACGTAGGGCAAGGACACGTGCGCCAGGATGGGACAGCACAGGGTCAGAGGAACCTGGGGGACCCGAGGCATCTAAGAGCGAGCACCCAAAGCTGGGGGAAGGAAAAACGCCTCAAGCAAGCAGCTGCTGACTCTCGTGTTTCCCTTAGAGCAGGGGACGGGGCGGTTTGGCGGAAAGTGCAGGATTTTCAAAACCAGACGGCTCCTGTTCAAGTGCTGCTTCGTTCCTGAGTAGACTTGAGCAGGTGACTTGAGCTCTCTGAACTGCCATTTCCTCACTCTGCCATGAGAATACAGTCTTCCTCGTGCTGTTAGAAGACCTAGGGCCGTGAAAAAGCCACACGAAAAAGCCATAATGCCTGTTTTGTTCTTCCCTTTCTTATTTTTTCCTCCAGCCCCTCTTCCTAACTCCCTCAATATATGAAAAGTATAGATCAAAAAGACCCTAAAATCCTCTATGGCAACACCCTCCTTTTACAGGTGAGAGAAGCAAAAGACTGCCTGTGATCCCACCACTGGCCATTGGCAGAGCTGTGATCCCTGAATATAGCGTGATCCCCTGAATATAGTGTGATGCCCTGAATATAGTGTGATCCCTGAATATAGTGTGATCCCTGAATATAGTGTGATGCCCTGAATATAGTGTGATCCCTGGATATAGTGTGATTCTTATATAGTGTGATCCCCATATAGTGTGATCCCCTGAATATAGTGTGATCCCTGAATATAGTGTGATCCCTGAATATAGTGTGATCCCTGAATATAGTGTGATCTGTCCACACCAGGGTTGTGGGGTGGGGTGGGGAAGCATGTAATTGACTTAGAAATTCTAAGTCCCAGTTTCCAAAATGCATATGTGCATGAAGAGGAGAAGTGGGCAACAGATGAGATGGTTGGATAGCATCACTGACTCCATGGATGTGAAATGGAGAAAACTCTGGGAGATGATGAAGGACAAGGAAGCCCAACGTACTGCAGCCCCTGGGGCTGCAAAGTTGGATATGACTGAGCGACTGAACAACAAAGGACACTGATTGGGAGACAACTGGAATGGGGATGCGTGGGAGGATTCAGAGACCTCCAGTTTTCCCAGCCCCCAGTTCACTCTTGGCCCTTCTTGCCTCCCTTGCCAGCCTCTTCTTCCTTGTCTGATTAGGTGCTTCGGGTCTGATCTGAGAACACTGCTGTCTTCTCCCAGAGGCCATTAGTAATCTTGGAAGAGGGGACCAGACTCTCATCATGCTCTGTCCCCACCCCATACACAGATTCTTCATATCCTGAGAGCTGTCCCCACTCCACACAGTTTCTTGATTTCCTGAGCCCTATACCTGAAGTCGGAGAGCAGCACATTCCAGAAGAGGAGGGATATTTACAAGGTCAAATCCAGTAAGAGATTTCCCCATGAGAAGATTTGCAGGACTGTACTCAGTTATATTGCAAAGGTCTGAATATGTGTGAAGAAAGGGATCACAAGGGCTTACTGGTCATGGAGGAAGGAACATCATTTTGATCAAGGTAAATTTGGATGCACCAAGCAGTGACTCCGGATGCAGTGATGCTAGCTTGAGCAACAGAGAGTGGTTCTATTAGCTCGCTTTGCTGGCTAAAGAAGACTTGAGATCAATTAGACTGTAGCCTAGGGAAAGCTGAGATGCCGGAAATGGTGAGGTTTAATTACAGAAAAGAATTCAAAGATGTCAAGAGAGAGGAATGTGGCTGTAGATTTAGGCCTATAGATGATCTCATCATCAAGGCCTGAGACAGACACTGGTAAAGGAAATACCAGCATCTTCGAGAAGCAGTGCAGTGGCTATTTTGTAAGGGTTTGGGATAGGTAGAAACAGGACCCCTTGATTACAATGAAAAGTCCCAAGGTGGCAAAATGTAAGTAGTTACACTAGAACAGTCAGATACAAATGAATGTGGTTACTTTAACAGACATTAGGGCTCATGAGAATAGATGGACCTAGCAAGATTTTAGGGTGTGGTAGATTGGTCGTGGAGATTCCGGGCCAGCTTGATGTATACAACTGAAAAAATTTTCAAGTCTTTTGAATTAAGGCTACCACCATTCTAAATGTCTGAGTCATCTAAATTTTTATTGGAGTATAGTTGATTTTCAATGTTGTATTTAGTTTCAGGTGTACATCAAAGTGAATCTCTTATGCATATACATATATCCACTCTTTTTTCAACTTTTTCCCATAAAGGCCATTACAGATTATTGAGCAGAGTTCCCTGGGCTCTGCAGTAGATCCTGGGTTCTAAGTCCATAATGGCATTATTTCGTTCTTTTTTAATGGCTGAGTAATATTCCATTGTCTATATGTATCACATCTTCCTTATCCATTCCCCCATTGATGGACCTTTAGGTTGCTTCCATGTCTTGGTATTGTAAATAGTGCTGCAATGAACATCGGTGTGCATGTGTCTTTATGAATTACGGTTCTCTCTTGATATATACCCAGGAGTGGAGTTGCTGGGTCATACGGTAGCTCTAAACCCCAATCAATTCACAGAATCATATCCTCTATTGACAGGAAAAGGAAAATGCCTAAGGAGTCAAGTTCTACCAATGCTGCAAGTGTGTTCTGTAAATTTTCCTCCTTGCCTTCCCCAAAGGTACTTGTGTCTATTTATATGTCACTATACTGGGGAAGGGCTTCCCTGGTGGCTCAGATGGTAAAGAATCTGCCTGAAACATGGGAGACCTGGGTTGGGAAGATCCCCTAGAGGAGGGCATGGCAACCCACTCTAGTATTTTTGCCTGGAGAATCCCCATGGATAGAGGAGCCTGGCGGGCTACAGTCCCTAGGGTTGCAAAGAGTCAGACACGACTGAGTGACTAAGCACAGCCCAGCACACCAGGGAAAGGAAAATGCTCAAACTTTTCAGAAATAGCTGGACACTGACTTCAATAATACTACAAAAGCAGGGGACTAGTGGGGATCAGGTAGTAACTGAATTTTGGAGAGAGTGTTTTGACCTTTTTGGATTTTTTCTGATGGAGGGAAAATTTAATAGAAATGGAAAAGAGTGCAGAGATCATGATGAGTTTTCACTCGTGTAACAGCATCCATCTCCCTTCCCATCGCTGAGTCCCTCCCTCACCTGCAGGTCTGCGTCTCAGTCTCCCTTCTCGCTCCCGTCCCAGAGTCTTTGAAGTCTCTGCTCTCTGGTCTGAACATTCGTCTCAG
The DNA here is from genome assembly GCF_016772045.2 of Ovis aries. Lineage (NCBI taxonomy): Eukaryota > Metazoa > Chordata > Mammalia > Artiodactyla > Bovidae > Ovis > Ovis aries. Next base: position 43,935,616 of record NC_056073.1, read on the forward strand.
CTCCTCCCACGCCTTCATCTAACTAATCCCACCTCATCCTTCATAACTCAGCTCCAGGCAGGGTCCCTGCCCTAAGCAACCATGACTGCCCCTGAATCTCGGTCAGCCTCCTCGCTTCAACAGTACCATGCAATAGTGTTCCTTTCCTTCAGAGCACTTTCCCCAGCTGGCCTCTATACATTCATGTAGGTGACTTGGTTAGTACCCGGTTCTTCCACCAGACGATCAGCACCACAAGAGCAAACTTTTAGCCAGACCATAAAAGCTGGCTTAGGAGTCTGAAAAAAAAAAAAAAAAAAGATTGTGATAAAAAGGGAAAATTGAAGCATCTCACTGCTCTTTGTCTTGGCATCCTGTGTACTTGCAGGCCTAGAAGAGGCTGATGGAAGGGTTTGTAGGCTGAGAGACTGGACTTTAACTGGTCGGCAGAACTCTAATAAACCTTTGTTTCAAGTCTTTTATTTTGCCATACTTCCCTTTTAACAAAGTTTAAGGAAATAACTCACCCTGAACTACAACAGTGTACTGCCAAAGAGCTATCAAATAAGAAAGGCACGTGTTTCCTGAATTTGGGTGAATGAACCGCAGCACTCACTTAAACGCCTTTTTTTTTTTTTTTTACTAGTAGGGAGGATGCATAGGAGGTTTTCCTTCGCAACGTTATTTTTCTTGTGAAAACATTTGGTGCCACCTGCTGGCAAAATCCACACTGACTTCTGAGCGTTCACAGAATGTATTAATAAATATGCCTCTCAAATGAACTAGATATGAAAAACCTTGATACAGCTTATTTGGTACATTTCTAATACAAGGAATTTATGTTTCTTACTGAAAAAAATTCCCATCTGACATACCCCCACCACTTGGGGCAATTTGTGTTCCTGCAGAGGTGTCTTCCTCTAAGTGAAAACTTTCTTTAAAATAATAAATTTTAATGCATCTCAGGTTTGACCTAAAAGAAGGACAAATGAGAGAAAGAAAAGGAATTGCCCAGAAATTCTTCAGATCCCTTCCAAACTCTAGCATCCTAGGATGCTGAGAAGGTTTGAGAATGTTTCTTTTAAGAATGCCTGGCCCAAGCATTCTCACCCTATTGGTCAGTCCTCACTTGGAGCAAAGGTTCATGTTCCATACCCTCGAATAAAACATAAAGAGACCCAATGAATCCCTGTGATGTTTTATGAACTGGAAATGTACTTCTTAACCTTTCATGCCTGAATATAAGAAAAACAAGAAGAGTGATATTTACTGTCTTAACAAACTCATGCCAGGTTGCTAGTTTTAACTAGCTGACATAATTAATGCAAATTATATCTTGGGAATTATTAATGCAAATTATGTTACAGGGAAATTCACCCCTCTATAAATCGACTGTGTTTTAAAATCTCCACATGCGCAAGCCATGTGTGTGAATTACAGGGGGGAAACATAATTTTCTTGGAAATGTGTAGGTTGATAAACAGAAACATGCCCTGTCTGCCTGATACTCCAGAGGAACATTCAGGGCAAAGAGTTAGTGTGCCAGCCACAGGAAATGTGATCCTAAGCATCAGCCAGAAGAGAAAAATGTCTATAGGAACTGAAGTCAATCCTTGAGAGAGAACAGCCCCCAGAAACAGCCCAGCAAGAGCCTGAATTCTCTGATATTTTAGTTCAAGCCTCTGGTTTCCCTCATGGTTCAGATAGTAAAGAATCTGACTGCAATTCAAGAGACTGGGGTTCCATCCCAGGTCAGTCAGGAAGATCGCCTGGTAAAGGAAACAGCAACCACTCCAGTATCCACGCCTAGAGAATTCCATGGACGGAGGAGCCCGGCGGGCTACGGTGCATGGGGTCCCAAAGAGTTGGACACGACTGAGCGACTTAGCAGCAGCAGCAGCAGAGCGACTGACACTTTCTCTTTTTACAGACAAACAAACGGAGGTCCCAGGAGTTTAGGAGACTTTTTCACGGGCCTTTATCAAGTCAGAGAAGAGCCAAAGGTGGGTGCCTGACCTGTGCTTGCTCTTTCTCCCTGTCCATCACCCTGGCTCTAACCAGTGTCCTCTCTTTGGTGATGCAAAATGCAGAGGTGATGGGAGAGGTGGCGAAAGCCCCTCTGGAGTGTGTATAATATACATCACTTAGACCGAATACTTTTCTCCTTCAAATAAATAAATAAAGCTCTTAATGCAAAATAAAGGGGGAAGGAAGAAAACCCCATCCCACTGAGGCAGAGGGAACGCAGTAAAGTGAACACTGATGTCCATGTTATTAGGCATCAACTGCGGCCCAGGCACCTTCCACACTTTGTCTTCAAGAATCATAAACACTCTTCAGTATAGCATGACTACATTGCATAAAGTCCTGCTTCAAGAACCTAAGGAGGTGCTGTTTCTAGTAAGTCAAATTAATACAGAGAGCTGCCCCAGGCAGCGTAATCCCAATAGCTGTTGAGCTCAACATTTGCCTTTAAAATGAGAATTATTGACTCGGGGTGTAGACTCCAGTTCAAGCATGAGTCAGGCAGCCTAGCAGACCTGGTTTGTTTTTAGCCAAGTGTCAGGGAGGGGGTGTGCTCAGCAGCAAAGCATGTCACAGAGGATGTAGACACACACACACACACACACACACACACACACACACACACTCACACACACACTCATCTGGCTAGTACAGCTGGCCCAGGCGTCTCTCGCCTGACAGAATAGGGGCTGTTTTTGACCCCTACGCATCCTTAAGGAATGTGATCCTTATAGAGTTCATAGACAGGAAATGACCTTGAGGAAAGTCACTTGATGCCATTCTTTGAATGTTCTGCGGTCAGCTCCCAAAACTGTCAGCAATGAGGTAGTGAGTGTCTACTTCAGCTGTACCGACAGGAGCCACCAAAGAATTTCAGGAAAGAAAAAAGCTGGGAATCATCGCAATTCACACCTGGACCAAATATGGCAGCTCCAGCAGGCAGCTGATGGGCATCCTGAACTAGGCAACCTCAAGCTCCAACTCGAGAGCTGACATTTTTCAGTGTAGGACATTGAAGATCGTATATAACATCTGTTTTCCCATCTGCTTGGGCTGGGGGCATGGCGGGGCCGGTCCTCAGAGCGTGATAAAACTAGTCAGTCTTTGCTAAATGCTGCTTCTCACTCTATCTCTCCAACCCCCGTGATGTGGTGAGAATTCACCAGTTTCTATCCAAACTGAAGATTAAGGCCCATACAAAGGGGTTCCCAGCCCAGCTTCCCTGTCACTGAGGTCACACGGATGCTGAAAGGAGCAAATGAGCAAGTTTGACATTTAATACAAAAGTGCTTACATCAGATTCTCAAAAGGCTTCATTTCCCCCCAAAAATTTAAGAATCACTGCTATAATTTCTTCCTCGCAACTCCCAGCACTTTTCCCCCTTCTCCTTGATAGCTGTCATCACCTCTCCCGAAATACCTGAGAACATCCTCTCCGTCTCCCTGCCTTCAGCTGCCCCCTCCACTCCACTCTCCCCTCTGCTGCTAGAGTGGGCTCCCTGACACGTCAGTCCTTGCGAACAAAGCCTGGATTTTATTTGGGGGTCCACAACTCCCCTTACTGCCTTGTGTGGAGGAAAGATGTCCTTCCTTCCATCTCCTGAAGTGTGACTGATTGGTCTAAGAGTCAGACTATCTGCCTTAACAGTGCCTGGTTTAGTACTGATCTGCGTCGCAATTCTGAGCGTTGATCTGTGAGAGAAGGTTTTTGGCTTTTTCTCAAAACATTCTTCATTGCTCTTATCTATAGGCCACGAAATATTCATAACTATCATGGTACAATCCCCCTGCCTTGCTCATGGACGTTTGATCCCCGCAAGACTGTAAGCTCATGGAGCAGAACTTTCCTTACGCTACTTTTCAGTTCATTCCTACTATATTGTATAATAATAGATAAAGAGACAAAGATTCTAGTTCACAATAAAAATAAAATCCACTTGATGATTATGTTTGGCTCCAAGCTCTCATCTGTTGTTTTCCGGAATATGGTGTCAGGCTGGATTTCAGCCTTCTTCGCTAATTAGGAGATGGTTCCTAAATGATGCACACAAGGAGACCTCTCTACAGGATGTTATGGTCACACCCAGTCAAGGTTTTAGGACACCAAAGACAGAGAGACTTTCAACACCCCGTCTTCTCAGCAGAGACAAGGTCACATACTGGCCTGAGTTATCAAAGTCAAGAAGACAGGTAGTCAGAAGGGATCCTGGCAACACCCGCAAGAAGATGAAGTGGACATAAGATACAAGGTCTTCTCCCCTAATCACCCACATCATTAAATTAAAAATCCCGCCTGTCCCTACACAGTCCAGAGAACAAATTAGCCGCCTTGTGTACAGACCATCTGCAATTAGGGGCAGCAGCATAGCTTCTGTTCCTGTAATTACAACTTCTCCTGTGTGGACAGACAGATCCCTCATTGTGTCTGGAACAAGCACAGCATTCCAAACACTAAGCAAGCCAAAGTAGCACACCCCAGGGCCGGCTCTTTCAACAATCTATCGCTCAGCAGCTCCTCCCACAGCCAGCTCAAGGACCCGGTTTCCTGCCATTGTTAGCAAGTTCAGCCTGGAATTCCATCCAAATGGATTTGACCCCTTCACTAAACAGCAGTGCATGTTTCCCTGATTAGTATATTCCTGTGTTTAGACGGGAAGTGGCAGGATTGGGGGAAGTGGAGGGAGAAAGACAAGAAAAATAACAAGGGGAAAAAAAATACTTCATTCTATTCATGCTATAATGATAACAACTTGGGACTCTGGCTTCATCCACTAGTGTAATAAAAGTGCTCACCCATGCATAAATACACATACGTCTACCAAAAAGCCCGTGTTATACAGTAAAGTAACTGGACTGAGCATGAGCAAGAATACCTGGCCTCATTAATGAACAGTTATTGCTCACCAGGCTCTGAGCATTCTAAGCAGGAGAATGCAGAAAAGTATAAACTATAGTCTCTTGTGGGTGTCCTTTTCTATGTGAGTTCTGTTCCCTAAGGATATTATTTCTTCTCACGATGATGCTAATTAGGGGAACTTTGATACCAGGCAAGTGGAATGATTCCTAGTTGTACAAGATTGCAAGGGCCCTTCTCCACGACGTGCCTTCAGTCACTGAACTCTACTTTTGTGTGTGTGTGTGTGTGTGTGTGTGTTTTTCCTAATACGGAAGCATTCATCAATTTTATTGTCTTTTAGGGGATTCCCTGGTGATCCAGTGGTTTGGACTCCTTGCTTTCACTGCCAAGGCTCTGGTTGATCCCTGGTCAGGGAACTAAGATTTTACAAGCTGCTCAACACAGCCAAATTAAAAAATATATACATATTGTCCTTTATATCTAGTTGAACCTGCCTCATATAGATCAATACACTATATGTTCTTCAGCAAATATTTAATTATCACATGTTTAATAAGGCCCCTTGGGCTTTGCAGGTGGCTCAGTGGGAAACAAACCACTTGCAAGAGCCAAGGGTTCAATCCCTGAGTCTGGAGGATCCTCCTGGAGGTGGAAACGGCAACCCACTCCAGTATTCTTGCCGGGGAAATCCCAGGGACAGAGGAGCCTGGCTACAGTCTATGGGGCTGCAAAGAGTTGGATACAGCTGACAGACTTGAACAAACACACACACATTTAATAAGGTCTATATGTAAATGACCCAAAGATATAGAAGATGTAATTCACATTTAAAAGCCTATGAAGTTATCACACTTTAAAACTTAATGTTCCTTAAAGACACCATCAAAAGAGTGAAAAGACAACCCACAGAATGGGAGAAAAATTTTGTACATTACATATCTGATAAGGAATTTGGATCTAGAATATTTAAAGAACTGTTATGACTAGAGACAAATCACATAGTTAAAAGTGGGAGAGAATTTGAATAGACATTTCTCCAAAGAAGACACACAAACGGCCACCATGCACATGAAAGATGCTTAATATTGCCAGTTATCAGAGAAACACAAATCAAAGCCACTGCATATCTGCTCAAAAGTGTCTGTTTGTTGCTCAGTCATGTCTGACTTTTCATGTTCCCAGGACTGTAGTCTGCCAGGCTCCTCTGTCCATGGAATATTCTATGCAAGAGTACTGGAATTCCCTTCTCTAAGGGATCTTGCCACGCTCTTTGGCCATGGTGGCTCAGAGGTTAAAGCATCTGCCTGCAATGTAGGAGACCTGGGTTCGATCCCTGGGTCGGGAAGATCCCCTGGAGAAGGAAATGGCAACCCACTTCAGTATTCTTGCCTGGGGAATCCCATGGACAGAGGAGCCTGGTGGGCTACAGTCCACGGGGTCGCAAAGAGTCGGACACCACCTGGGAAGCCCCTGCTTAGCCCTGAGCAACTATTAGTCTACTTTCTGTCCCTATTTTGTCAATTCTGTTCTGTCTCTGTTTGTCAGTTCTGGACATCTCATAAAATGAAATCATAATATATGTGGTGTTTTGCACCTGGCTTCTTTTATTTGGGCTTCCCTGGTAGCTCAGAGGTTAAAGCCTCTGCCTGCAATGCGGGAGACCTAGGTTCAACCCCTGGGTCAGGAAGATCCCCTGGAGAAGAAAATGGCAACCCACTTCAGTATTCTTGCCTGGAGAATCCCATGGACGGAGGAGCCTGGCTACAGTCCACGGGGTCGCAAAGAATTGGACACAACTGAGCGACTTCACTTCCACTTTCTTTTATTTAGTGTTTTAAAGGTTCACCAATGTTGTAGCATACACCAGTGCTTCGTTTGTTTTATTGCTATATAATATTCTTTTATGTAGCTATATCTCATTTTATTTATCCATCCAAGAGTTGTTGGACATTGGGTTGTTTCCACTTTGGGGCTATTAAGAATACTGATGCTATGGGACGATTCCCTGGAGAAGGAAATGCAACCCACTCCAGTCTTCTTACTTGGAGAATCCCATGGACAGAGGAGCCTGGTGGGCTACAGGCCATGGGGTCCCAGAGTCAGACATGACAGAACAGCATAGCAGACATGAATATGCAAGTTTCTGTGCGGCTATCTTCCCATTCCTCTTGGACGGACACCTGCGAGTGAGTGGAACTGCTGAATCATATGGTAACTGCATGCTTAACTGTGTATGGAACTGCAAGACTGTCTTGCAAAGTCTCACCATTTTACATCCGCATTAGCAATGTCTGAAGCTTCCAAGTTCTCCACATTCTCACCAATGACGATTATTAGGAGTGAGAACCAGGAATCCCAGCGTCAGGAAGACCCCCTGGAGGAGGGCACGGCAACCCGCTCCAGTATTCTTGCCTGGACAATCCCACAGGCAGGGAAGCCTGGTGGGCTACAGTCCGTAGGGTCACAAAGAGTCAGACACTGAGCAACGGGGCACAGACGAAAACATTTCATTGGTTTTGCTAAACACAGAACCAAGGGAATCCCTACAAAGGTGTGGTCCAAGCCGATATCACGAGACAAGTACAGTGCTCCCAGTTTACAGAGTTCCACAAACAGAAGTAGAAAGCTTTCAAAGATATTATGGTCCTGCTGTACTCACTATCCAGTTAGAACCTTTCTCCGGGCACCTTTAAGAATTTCTAGAAACACCAAAGTCTTCATTGTCTTTCTGTAGCTATTCTGCCGGGGGCAGGGAGAGAGGTGGAGCTTCTGCTCTTGTTTCCATTCATTCCATCCAGAAGTGAGGCCTCCCTTCCCCAGTGTGCTCTAGAGCAGATCTTCACCTAGACTCGGAAGACCTCGGCTACGCTGTCTCACTGCGCTTACTTTTTTACCCCTTCTTCCTCATCTCACTGAATCCTCTTCAACAGTAGCCTTTTTGCCTCACACTATTTTGGAGTAATAAAAATGTTCCAAATCCATGTAAGTAAATTCTACATTTGATCTACTGTTTGCAACCTTCCGATAAATAGAATCTATCTATGGAATAAATCCAGTCCATGGAATTCTCCAGGCCAGAATACTGGAGTAGGTAGCCTTTCCCTTCTCCAGGGGATCTTCCCAACCCAGGGATCAAACCCAGGTCTTCCGCATTGAAGGGGGATTCCTTACCAGCTGAGACACAAGGGAAGCCTGACAAACAGAATTATTGAAAGTAACTTAATTCACCTTGGTCATGGACAACTTTTGCAGTTTGGTTTGGTAAATTTTAGTAGCTTTCAAAAACATTCGAATGGAAAATAGTTAACTTTCCTTTGCAACCTCATTAGCAAGCCATATTGAGAGTGAGTCTCAGGCCAAATTTTCACACACAGACACCTATCTGATAAACATCCATTAACAAAACAGGCTTAGAACAATTCATCAACTGGGTTTCTAAACTTGACCAAGCCCCAGCTGCCTGTTCCTTTAGGTGTGCCAAACATGTCCTGTAACACGTTTGCTCACTGCAGATACAACAAAATTCCTAGGTAAGAGTCAAAACATTGTAATTGACACCATTTCATCCCTTAAACCAATGACGGGATGCAGGACCAAATAGGGATCAAGCTAAGATGTGAAATGGGTCTGTCATTGAGTTGAATCTTAGGTCCTATTCATTCACAGAGAAGGAGCACCTCTGAGCTCTAATTTATGCATCTTGAATCCCTTTAAATTCACAATGAGAAGTAATTAACAAGACTCTAGTTTCATCAATAAAAACCCATTGTTGATAATTATATGAATTAGCAAAGCAATGTAACTGAATGAGGAGACCTTATAAAAGATGTGAATGACCTTTCTAATATAACCCTGGCTGGCCACCTCCTAACTGCTGCTGCTGCTGCTGCTAAGTCGCTTCAGTCGTGTCCGACTCTGTGAGAACCTATAGACGGCAGCCCACCAGGCTCCCCCGTCCCTGGGATTCTCCAGGCAAGAACACTGGAGCGGGTTGCCATTTCCTTCTCCAATGCATGAAAGTGAAAAGTGAAAGTGAAGTCGCTTAGTCATGTCCGACTCTTTGTGACATGGACTGCAGCCTACCAGGGTCCTCCATCCAAACTAGGCCGTCTTAATTAGTACCTGAGATTGACCTAAAGTAACACACACAGAGCGTCACTCTGAGGAGATTGGAATTCATTCTCTGGGTCGGGAATGTCCCTTGGAGGAGGAAATGTCAACCCACTCCAGTATTCATGCCTGGAAAATCCCATGGACAGAGGAGCCTGGCGGGCTACAGTCCATGAGGTCACAGAGAGTCGGACACAACTTTCAAAGAAACTTATAGGCATCATAACAAGCCTATAAATTAACATTTTATAGATTGAACCTCTGTTACATATGAACAAATGCTCTAGGATCGGTACCTGTGTGCTTTTGGATGGTCTTCTGAGTAAGTAATGAAGATGGATGTCTTCCTAGCCACACTGTCTGCTGCCCAAGGAAGGGTCATTTAAGCAATGTTGGAAGCAGAGGGACCACCACTCCCAGCCTGGACTCCCTACTTCACTTATGGACCCCTAATCTCTTCCGGAAAGGGTTGTGTTTGGTGATTTTTTTTTTCCATACCACTCCAGTGACACATTGAAAAGCCTAAAGGTCTTAGTTTTGTGGTTCAAGGACTACTTTGAGAATGTAGTAAAAATCTCTTCAATAAAAGTTCACATATGTATGTACAAAAAATATTTTTTTAAGAAAAATTTTAAAAATTATGTATCTATCTTTGGCTGTGCTAGGTCTTTACTGCTGCACAGGGCTTTCTCAGTTGTGGCGAACAGGGGCTTCTCTTGTCATGGAGCATGGGCTTGAAACACTCGGGCTCAGTAGTTGTCGTTTACGGGCTTAGTTGCCCCCACGGCATTTGAGATCTTTCTGGACCAGGGAAGTGGCAATCCACTCCAGAATTCTTGCCTGGAGAACCCCATGGACAGAGGAACCTTGTGGGCCACAGGCCATGGGGTCGCAAAGAGTCAGACATGACTGAGCGACTAACACTACTATGACCACAGACCAGGGATCCAACTCACGTCCCCTGCACTGGCAAGCAGATCCTTAACCACCAGACCCTGGGGAAGTTCTGCAAGAATTAAACTTTCAGTTCCTTTCCAGAGTGTTTACAAACCCTAGCCCTACCCCGACTCACCACCATCATCACCAGCTTCTTCCTCTAATTTTCCAGGAATCCACTGAGGCTTTTCAATAGATCACCTCTAACATTATGACATCAAGGAAACCAGTTTACCTCCCTGAGCCCTCAGGTTTCATCTTCCCTATAGCCTGCTCTCACAGTGCTTCCTCCTACTCCATCACAGTACTCTGAAGAGGAAATGAAATATCGGTTATGGACGCACACCGGAAGTGCACATCACTGTGTAAATGCATCGCGATTCTGTTAAGGAAAGTACAACCCACAGTGAGGAGAGGCTTTAGTCTTCTCTGCCTTTCCCTGGACACGTAGGACATTATTAATACCTGGCACCAAGTCTGCTCACATCTTCTGTGTTTTATCAGAAGCAGACAAGCAACAGTGTTTTCCAGGACGGCCCTCTGCAATGTTGTTGTTGCTTAGCCGCTCAGTTGCGCCTGACTCTTTGTGACCCCATGGGCTGCAGCCCACCAGCTTCCTCTGTCCATGGGATTTCCCAGGCAAGAATACTGGAGTGGGTTGCCATTCCCTTCTCCAGGGGATCTTGCCCACCAGGGGATGGAACCTATACCTTCTGCAATTGGCAGGATTCTTTACCACTGAGCCACCTGGAAAGCTTTCTGCAATAAGCAGAGCTCACCTTGGGTTTCTTCTTCCCTTTCAACACATGGCCCTTGCTTTTACCTCTCAGCTTTCCTTCCCCACCCGTCCTCACTCAGAGCTGACACAGGACCCTGAACTGCTGAGTTAATTCACATTGAAGCCACGTGTTCTGGGAAACAAACTTACTCAGAAGGACAACGTAGATAGTGGAGTGCAGTTTATTACACCTGTAGGCCCAAGGCAGAGTCTCCTCTTAGCCAAGGACCCCGACCAGTTTTTGTGAAAACCTTACATGCCCTAAGTATACATGCCCAAACCCACCTCCCCAAATTCCCTGAAACTAGTCTGAACAAAGGAAAAGAAAGATACAATCAAAGTTAACCTGTGATTCATATGCCTTAAGCCTAGGCAGTTGACAGTGGACAATTATCAATAGGCCTGTGGTCATACCCCAAAAAGCATAATGGAATGTATGATTCTGTTCAGTTACACAGATAATTAGGGTAAAGAGAGTCTAGGGACGAGCCCTGGGCTCTTCCTTCCAGGGGCCTGGTTTTCCAGTTGGTATGTCGTTTCCATAGATACTGCGCATAGAGCTCACAGGCCACAGTCCAGCCCACGATGGAGTCCTGCTTTCAAGATGGAGCCTGTTCTGTCTGTTTCCTCCTTCATTTACCCCAGCAGTATTTCACATTCTAAAGGCAAGCTGCACTGTCAGCGTTACAGTCGACGCTAAAGAAAGGATCTCTAATGTTGAAATTCCAGTAACTGTCGCCTTGGCCTGAGGAAGCTAGTTTTTCAGGAGGTTCCTCAAGTTAGTCCTGTAGGCAATCACGTATTCCTGGTCAGCAGGGGTGGGGGTTGGGGGGGTTTGTTAAGACTGTCATTTGCTTTAGGGAGAGAAGATCCTCCTATATCTAGGCAGGAGTATTTCGAAAGAGACAGTGAAGAATTGCACCCATTGTTCTGTAAGAGCATAGCTTTTCCCTAACAAGAAGGGGAGAATCGGGTCTGTGTCAATATTTACGGCTGTTGCTGGTGTTTAGTCGCTAAATTGTGTCCCACTCTTTGCGACCCCCATGGACTGCAGCACGCCAGGCTTCCCTCCAGTTCGGATAACGTTAGTTATCCCAAGGGCTTCCATTTCCACTTGTCCTGGCATCACCTAGCACTCCTGGCCCACCTTGAACTCATGGGTAAGTGTAGGAGGAGCATCAAGGAACACACCTCTTTGCTCCACCCTTTACCTCAAAACCACCTGAAAACAAATACTGTTTGGTTTCACTTATACAAGATATCTGGGCTTCCCGAGTGGTGCTAGTGGTAAAGAAACCGCTTGCCAATGCAGGAGACATAAGAGATGCAGGTTTGATTGCTGGGTTGGGAAGATCCCCCAGAAGTGGGCATGGCAACCAACCCACTCCAGTAATCTTGCCTAGAGAATCCCAAGGACAGAGGAGCCTGGCGGGCTACGGTCCATGGGGTTGCAAAGGGTGGCACACGAGTGAAGCAGCTTAGCACACACGCATATGAGAAATCTAGAATAGTCGAATTCTTAGAGTCAGAAGGTGCACTGGTAAGACACCAGGGGCCAGAGGTGGGGGATGGAGTTGTAGTGCTTAGTGGGAACAGAGTTTCAGTATGTTGTTGTTTAGTCTCTAAGTCGAGCCTGACTCTTTGCAAACTGATGGACTCTAGCCCATGAGGCGCCTCTGTCCCCAGGATTTTCCAGCACAAATACTGGATCAGGTTGCCATTTTCTTCCCTTGTGGATCTTCCCAACCCAGGGATGGAACCTGCATCTCCTGCATTGGCAGGCAGGTTCTTCACCACTGAGCCACCTGGGAAGCCCAAGTTTCAGTATTCAGTTCAGTTCAGTCACTCAGTCGTGTCTGAGATTCTTTGTGATCCCAAGGACTGCAGCACGCCAGGCCTCCCTGTCCATCACCAACTCCTGGAGCTTGCTCAAACTCATGCCCATCGAGTTGGTGATGCCATCCAACCATCTTATCTTCTGTTGTCCCCTTCTCCTCCCACCTTCAATCTTTCCCAGTATCAGAGTCTTTTCCAGTGAGTCAGTTCTTCACATCAGGTGGCCAAAGGATTGGCATTTCAGCTTCAGCATCAGTCCTTCCAATGAATATTCAGGACTGATTTCCTTTAGAATGGACTTCTTGGATCTCCTTGCAGCCCAAGGGGCGCTCAAGAGTCTTCTCCAACACCACAGTTCAAAGGTATCAATTCTTCTACCCTCAGCTTTCTTTATAGTCCAACTCTCACATCCATACATGACTACTGCAAAAACCATAGCTTTGACTATACACACCTTTGCTGGCAAACTAGTGTCTCTGCTTTTTAATATGCTGTCTAGGTTGATCATAGCTCTTCTTCCAAGGAACAAGTATCCTTGAGTTTCAGTTTAGGAAGGTGAAAAAATCAGGAGATGGTTGATGGTGAGAGTTCACTAACAATGTGAATGTACTTAGGGCCACTCAACTGTGTAGTGAAGGGTGGTTAAAATAACATGTTTGACATTATGTGACTTTAATCACAATACAAATAGGTAAGTAAATATAAATTTTCTTTTAAAAAAGAACTTGAAAGTTCAAAGTCAAGACCCCTCATTTACCTGCTCCCATGTGGCCTTCCCCTACCAGGAGCAAATCTAGGCCTGGATGCCTCCCTCCGTGACAGCTCCCACCTCACCCAATGACTTAGAGTTACTTTAGTCCAGTAGTCTGGCCCTTGCTCTTGGTCCTCCCATACTGCATTTTCCCCATCCATGACCTCTCTCTGCCCTGGTCCTGCTTGCCTAATCAAGTCCTGGCTTGACTCTATTGGAGAGGCTCTACGTCCAACTCACAGCCCTGACAATTCCAAGCCACCCCAGTCCTGCAGGGCAGAAACAAGACTCTCCCTGGCTCAGGTTGCCCAATCCTCTAAGCATACAGCCAGCCTTGCCAAGTTTTAACCAGAGACTTACACTCCAAAGGAGAAACTTATAAATTCAAATGCTTTCCTAGAAACCAATGATGAGTCTTCTAACGCAGTCATGTCGTTTAAAGAAAACTCAAGCCTGCATTAATTTCATTTTTTCGTGTGATTCATACAAGAAGCCTAGACTCTGAATTTCCTATCCACCTTCTATTTGCATTCTCTGTTGCTCCCCTGTCCAAGTTTTAATGGCTCAGCTGGAATTGAGACCATATTTGCTGCTCATGTTTGTTTGAACACTTAGGTTCTGTAAAAATATTTGCCTCCCAAATTCCCCATGACAGACAGATGTCCTAGCTCATTGCTGTTGTTAAGTATCTTGGCAGGGAGAGAATTGGCTTCATATTTCAAAGAATACCCTTTTCGACTAAAAAGTTTTGGTATCACTACACAAAGGCAGTTATAACATGCACTCAGAGTGGAGCCACCAGGACCCTCTTAAAAAGAAAAAGCAAAGCTTCATTTTCTCTCAAGGCCCACTAATTAGCTCGGTGACCTCAGGCTTAACCTCTCCAGGCCTTGGTTTCCTCATTTGTAAATGGGGGATTGGTTTGATTTAAAAGGTTTCATCCAGCCACAACCTTCTACTATTCTCTCAAGATAGATCATAGTAAAGGGAACCATAATTTGACTCTGGGCACAGGGATTTTTAGGAGAATATTACAGACCTACAAATAGAGTTTCAGATGGCATCAGTCTCCCTGCACTAACAGCATGCATGTCCATTTTCTCCTGCTGTACTCTTTCACTGAGTAATTGGAAAGAGCCTTGAGGGGTAAAGACTTGATGAGCCTCCAGGACAGCGGGGTTCATTCACATTTAGATTCCGAAAGTCAAAAACCACTGAAGTCAAGTCCTCTCACCAGGCAGGACCGGCAGCAGCCACCTCAGTTGAATCCATCTCAGTGCCGCTTGAAATGAATACAAACACACATTTTCATAAATGGACAAATGTGAGAAGGACCCCAGCTCTTTCATTCCTTATTTTTTTCACTGGTAAGACAAACTTCCCCCTTCTGTTGCAGCTACCTTTGACATGCATGCTCAGTTACTCAGTCCTGACTCTTCGTGACCCCCTGGACTGTAGGCTTCTCTGTCCATGGGATTTCCCAGGCAAGAATACTGGAGTGGGTTGCCATTTCCTGATCCAACCTGCATCTCCCTGTCTCCTGCCTTGGTGGGGGGATTCTTTACCACTGAGCCACCAGGAAAGCACCAACACCTTTACTGTTACTACTAAAGTTCTGGTCATAGCAAACACAAGCCCTTACAGAGTTCTCTGATTCGTACCAGTGAGCTATCACTCATGGAATCTTACAAAGTAGGAGCTATTATTAACCCCTTGAACAGACTGGGAATGGAGGAGAAAATGGCAACTCACTCCAAGATTCTTGCTCGGGGAAATCCCATGGACAGAGGAACCTGGTGGGCTACAGTCCATGGGGTCCCAAAGAGTCAGACACGGCTGAGTGGCTGAGCACACACGCAGAGATTGAGAAACAGATTCCACCAGTATTTTTCAGCCTGACAACAGTCACAAAACACTACTATGCAACTGGGGAAGAGATAACCCAACTCCTCTGTTATATTCATGCCACTTTATAATTATTCTACAGTCTTAAGGATTTAACAGATATTTATTTTAAAATTTTTATAAATGCCTTAAACTCTGTAAAATCATAGTATGAGTAGAATATTTGCATGCATAGAAAAGCTTGATGAAGAACTATCTACTTCAGCCCTTCAACATGTACTGTTCCCTTCACATTAACATGCTTTCTACCTTCGATGTGCAGCCACCCAATCCCTTGTTCCTGGAGTCAGGGCTGCACCAGGCACCTTAGTTCTGGAGGAAAGGGTGTAGCCAAGTGGGGGAGACAGAGTTGCCAGTTGTCTGATGACTCCTCCTGAGCCAGGCTGGGAGCTGATTATCAGAGCTACAACTTGCATTGCTCTTTCTTCTAGCTCCTGACTTCCCTGCACAGCTCTGAAACGCCTCTGCCTTTAGGAAGGTGCGACTCCATGAAAAGGTCCCGGATCACTGTAACTACATTATGAGTCTAATAAAGGCCGAGGGGTGAGCTATAAAGCAGTTTGCTGCAGAAGCTTGGCCTGTTTCCTGGAAGTCTTTTGGCCTCTTCTCTCCCCGAATTCCCTGGATGCTGTATCTGTCACTCCATTGCTCCGATGGGCTCTTATTCAAACCCACAGGCTGTTTTTCTATGAACAAGCAGTAAATTGAGATCCAGGATGTCAGTTTCAGGCACCGACCAAAGGAAACTGCCCATCTTAGCCCTGTTCTCTAACAGTTCTAGTCACATAGGAAGATTTGGGCTCACAATTCAGTCTTCAACCTCCACTCCTCCACATACCTCTCTTCTAATGAGAAACAGTCTGGGGAGGGGGAAAAAAAACACATACATGACTAGCTCTATCCTCATTGTGTCTATTGTTCTCTGTGAGCCAAAATATAGCTTTTCATTTCTTTCTATTAAATACACAGTTGTGTGCAAGGAGAGTGGGTAAAAAGAAGCCTTATTATGTCCAAGAGTTCCTATTTCTTTAAAAATATTTGCTGTTAGGACTTAGAATCCTTTCTACCAACCAGGGGTACAGAGAGGTCAGGAAAAGCATTCACTGCCAGTGATCCCGTTTATAAAGGGCTAGGGAAAATTTCCATATGGGGAAAAATAAGGCCAAGCAAAGAGGAAAAAAAGGAAGCTTCCCCCACCAAAATAGAGAAAGGGCCCTACAAGAAACCAGGCAACGATATCTCAAAGAAAAGGCATTCCCAGGCAGTGAAGGCACACTGCATGCGTGCACCCACTCATGCGCATATGCACACATCTGTGCGCACACACACACACACACACACACGTATGTCTTGTTGCTCTTCAGTCACTAAGCCATGTCTGACGCTTCGCAACCCCATGGACTGTAGCCCACCAGGCTTCTCTGTCCATGGAATTCTCCAGGCAAAAATACTGAAGTGGGTAACCATTTCCTTCTCCAGGGGATCTTCCCAACCCAGGGATCAAACGTGGGTCTCCTGAACTGCAGGCAGATTCTTTACCATCTGGTTCACCAAGGAAGCCAAGATGGTCACAGAAATAGATAATTAGAATAAAAATGTTTGGGGCTTCCCTGGTGGTTCAGTGCTAAAGTATCTGCCTGCCGATGCAGGAGACATGGGTTCGATCCCTGGTCCGGAAAGATCCTACATGCCCCAGAGCAACTAAGCCGTGTACCACAACTACTAAGACTGCGCTCTGCAGCTGAGGAGCCAAAAGTACTGAAGCCCGAGCAGGCTACCGTCCATGTTCTGCAGGATAAGAAGCTATTGCAACGAGAAGCCTGAGCACCACAAGCGGAGAAAAAGCCCGTGAACAGCAATGAAGACTCAGCACAGCCAAAGATAAATCAAAATTAAAAAAAAAAAAAAAAAAGAAATGTTTGGTATGAAGGAGGGTGTACATCACATGTGGAAACATAGATAAAGGAATGACTAACTCTGCTTAAAGAAACATTTGTGCTGAGTGTTCACTCTGTGCGTGGGTGTCGCTGACCACCATGCTCAGAGATCTTAGCTTCATAGTACAAGCAGTCTGGCAGCATCAAGGGATCCTCTTTCCCTTTCTTTCTGTCTGTCCCCCACCCCGCCCTCTCTCCATCTCTCTCTTCCACCGCTGACAACTATCACTGCTAATTTAGGGCTTTGTTGAGAATGTCGGCTCTGCTGAGTAACTTTGGCCATAGTGAGATGGAAGGACAGGAGGAGGTTACTGCTGTCCTCCTTGTAAGAGCTGATGAAGGGAGCCTGGACCCAGGAAGTGAGAAGAGAGATGCAGGCCAGGAACGAGCCAGACCACCATGTGCTCCTAGTCTCCTAGGTTCCTCTCTCCTGGGGTCACCTGGCCCCTCGGCAGCCCCAGGACCACAGTGGGCTCCTGGCTCTGCTGGGAACAGCTGCCAAGCCCTACTGCAGAGTGGCAGAAGCTCCTAGCTCTTTCTTTAACTCTGGCCCCACGCAGGACCAGAACTCTCGCCAGGTCGGGGTGTGGGGGACACCAGCGTCCTTCTTGCAAACAAGCACATTATGAGGATGGAGCTAGCAGTCTGACTCACCTATGAAATTGGTTTTAAGAATAAACAGTCTGTCTCCTGGGCTCTCAGAAGCAGCTTAGTGCTGAGAACGCAGGAGTGCTGAGTACGAGAGCACTTTTCATCGCAGCTCTGTGGTCACACACCAGGCTCTCCCTCGCCTTGAATGCTAAGTGACTGCTCAGAGTTTCCAACAAGGCGGTGCAGTTGTGGGCAGATGAGAAGACAGCCAGGCAGGCTGTCCCACGATTAGGAGTGGGTCGGCAGTGGGGTCGAAGGAGTGGGGCTTCTGCGAGAATGAACATGAGGGAGGGCTCAGATTTCTCGTACTCCGGAAGGCAGACTCACCAAGGAAGGTGGGTGGTGAAAACCACGTGTCCCCACTTCACCCACGCGGGCCCCCACCATCCTCAGCAACCTCCAAATAGGGAAGCACAGTTAAGTCAAGAAGGATGGCTGACCTCCCATATTCACTTCTTCTTTTAAGCCTCAAACCCAGCACATTGTTGTTCAGTCGCTGTGTCATGTCTGACTCTTTGTGACCCCATGAACTACAGCACACCAGGCTTCCCTGTCCTCCACTATCTCCCGGAGCTCACTCAAACTCATGTCCATTGAGTCGGTGATGCCATCCAACCATCTCATCCTCTGTCATCCCCTTCTGCTCTTGCCCTCGATCTTTCCCTCTTTTCCAATGAGTCAGCTCTTCATACCAGGTGGCCAAAGTTTTGGAGCTTTAGCTTCACCATCAGTCCTTCCAGTGAATATTCAGGACTGATAGATTTCCTTTAGGATGGACTGATTGGCTCTCCTTGCAGTCCAAGGGACTCTCAAGAGTCTTCTCCAACACCACAGTTCAAAAGCATCAGTTCTTCTTGGTGCTCAATAAAAGCCTTTTGAGTGAATAAGAAGGTTCAACTACACAAGTGGTTTTTAAACTGGGCTTTCTCAAGGTCTCAGGTTTTCCCAGAGAAGTTACAGGACCTGCTGTGAGGAAATGTGTGCTGGGGCCTGGCAGGGCCACTCCATCTGTGTTCCTGTGACTGTCTGTATCTCCTCTGAATTCAAGCAAAGTCCCCTCAGTAAGGCAAGGTGATTGCTGAACTCTGCGGATCCTCTGCGGCCACCAGATCTCAGCAAACTGACAGCCAGTGGTCTCCAGCAAGTCGTGGTCACTGTGTGTTTAATTCAGTGATGACAAATGAAAACCAGCTCTCTTTCCTTACATTTGAGGAGAAAGGATTTCTAGAAATAGACCAGTTTAGGAGGGATGAGGCTGCTATCATGGGCTTTGCCCAGCTAGCTTTATAAATATTATTCTACCCTGGTCTCCAGTTCTTCAGACACTTGGGGATACAACTGTGGTTTAAGATGACCAACTCTTGCCCACCCTCTGGCCCTAACTCTCCCTCCTCCCACAACTTCTCTAGGGGAGCTAGGCTTCCAACCCAGAATGATTTCATCACCACCAGGCAATGAGACCCGGATTTTTCTCCTCTTAGGATGTCTCACAAACTCGTCATTTCCATAATTAGCTTTAATGACCCTCTTCTGTTTCTTTCCAAACAACACACATTCTCACTCTTTGTGGGGGTGGCAGACCTCCAAGCTTTTGGCAACTCTCCTGTTGACCGAGATCCCAGAGAAGAATTTCAGACGGTCAGCTGAGGGCATCTAAGACAGCTGTGTGAAGAATGAGGCTGGGATGAGGAGGAGGGGTTGGGGGAGGAGTAGAGGGGAAGAGAACTGTAGAGTAGAAGAAGGACTCGGAGAACATTTACTCGAAGCCCCATTTCACAGATGGGAAAGCTGAGACCTAGCCAGGTGAAGCAGCTCACAAGGTTGCCATGGGGAAGTCTTAGGGACATCAGATGATCAGAGCTGGTGCTGGGTTGAAACTCAGATTATCCTTTGTTGGCTTAAGTGGTGAGCTGAGCCCTTTGTACTTTTCCAAGTGAAATGTGGCAGCAGCAAGGTCCAGAGTTTTCTGGAAACTCCAGCTCATGTTTCAGCATCTAAGGCACTTAGCTGATCAGGCCTCTTCCATAGATCTCCTAGCCACATCTTGCTGCTGGCTGCTTCTCAGCTCTCTCTGCCATGGTGCTCAAGGTCTCCATGACCCCGGGGCCATGGCAGAAGGAGCTGGGAACCCTGCGGTGTAGAGAAAGGGATTCTCCAGCACCCCAGACAGCTCCCCATGTTTCTCCAATGGTCTCCTCTCTCCCACGCCCCTGAGCCTATCATGGTTCGCACGTGTGATTTTGAACCTAACCTCTCATACTTGTGAATCTTAAATTACTGGGACATACAAGGACCATCCCCTGTGCACTGCCCAGGGGTTCTGAATCCTGACAGCCACCAGCCTGGGATTAGTGCCCAGCCTAGGCTCGCTGAGCAACTCCAGGGGAACACTCCTTCAGGATACAAGGACTAAAACTACAGTACCCGGAGGCCCCCAAGAGGAAAAGATGGAGAGAGGCAGGGCAGTGGGTGGAGAGGGTCCCGGGGAGGAGAATGGAGGGCTTGTCACGTGCTTGACACAGTTGCTAAGTTCATGACTGAGCATTAAAGAGACACAAGCAATGAGAGCCTTAAGATTTTCCTGGAGAATAGAAAGGTGACTTGAGGTCTGTAAACTTAGAAAGAAGAATTTAGAAAGCATGACTCCAATAAACTAAAGAGGTGGGGAGAGAAGGAATGAAGTAATTGGTCTGCTGGGAGCGAACAGCCTTGACAAGGGACAATGGGCGCCTGTTGTCCAGGGAGCCAAGGAGTTCAGCACCAAGATGATGCCTCCAGTGCATGCCTACCCAGGGCGACTGCCCAGGGCAGCCCAGACTCGGAAAGAGCTGCTCTTAATACCCCCTTTTAGCAAAGGTGGCCATCCTTTCCCCAGATCACACACCTGACTGCATATGACATAGAAGAAAGAATGACAAGGAGAGTTCACAGGACATCGGGCTTTGCGTTCATCGCAAAGCAATAATATAATAGTAACAACGTGTTATAAAGTGATGAACGCAGTACAAGCCCATTTTGCTAAATGCAAACACACACAGACACAGATACAGCACCCACATTT
The DNA here is from genome assembly GCF_016772045.2 of Ovis aries. Taxonomy (NCBI): domain Eukaryota; kingdom Metazoa; phylum Chordata; class Mammalia; order Artiodactyla; family Bovidae; genus Ovis; species Ovis aries. The sequence goes on from NC_056073.1 coordinate 43,956,442, forward strand.
CCCTAAACCACCTGGACCTCTAGGAAGAAATAGATAATTTCAGTTCTCAATCTATCACTTATCAAGGAAAGAAGGATACATTGAAGACACCAGTGAGATAAATTGCGTAAACCCAATTCTGACATAAAAATATGATTACAGGAGATTTCTTAGCATCAGTTAATGATCAGAGTGGAACATTAGAACCCCAAGAACTTTCTAGCCCAACCAAAGAATCTCCCAGGGCCCAAAGATAGTGGGGTTTAACTGTGTGACTGTTTAGGTAAGGAAGTTCAGCTCTTGTTTGCTCAGTGACACACCAGAACTGCCATCTCCAAATAAATGGCATCCTTCAAAGTAATCCCCATGGAAAACTATGTTCATTCTAACCGTGCTGTCCTTGCTCAGATTATTTTGGGGGCTGTTCTTTTGCACCCCTCTTTATAACCAGTTTATCAGCCACATGGGAAAAGCAGTTCCTTTTTCTGTGGTCTTCTTAGAATTCATATTAAAAGAAAGGGGGATCAGGACACACAAGATGCCAGATGTGATGGAGAAAACACCCCAGACAGTGAGGTCTCTGAGGGCAACTGCAGGGCTTCCCCTGCTGCCTCGTAAAGTGCCCAGCAGACAGCTGGAAATTCATAGATATAGCTGGAAAGGAAAAAAGAACAGTGAAGGTAGGAAAAAGTGAGGCAGCCTTATGACAACATTATTGGCTCAGACGGTAAAGAATCTGCCTGTGATGCAGGAGGCTTGGGTTTGATCCCTGGGTCAGGAAGGAAATAGCAACCCACTCCAGTATTCTTGCCTGGAGAATCCCATGGACAGAGGAGCCTGGAGGGCTACAGTCCATGGGCTCACAAAGAGTCAGACATGACTGAGCAGCTAAGCACACACAGACGCGGTCAAAAGGGTAATCGCAATACACCGTGCTCACCAGCTGTCTGGACCATCCATGGTGCCTCCCTATAGAGATCAGCCACCCCTATCGAAACTCAAAGGAAAATTCTCCTCTTTTCCGCCTCATTTCTAATGAAACCACAGAGTCAGGCCTTAACTAAAAATATTCTCAGTCTCAACGTCCATAACCATGTTTGGCACAAAGTCTGAGGGATGTGAGAACGGCCTTAATAGCCAAAGGCAGGCAGGTTCAAAACCACATGTTGCACACACAGGTCAAAGCCCGAGGGTCCGGACAGGCTCTCATGGAGGCTGGAGCACACTGGCAGGGACAGCCAGGTCAGCATCCACCGGCCCTGCCCTCCTGGCAAAGCAGATACAGGTCTGCAGAGGTGCCCCGCTCTGCTCCTCCCTGACAGTCCATGCATTCAGCTCTTCAGGCTCAGGGTCACCAGCCCGGGCCAGCAGGGGCCAACAGCGCTCTCCGACTTTTTCTCTCAAAGAAAAGAGCCCCTCCCTGGGGTGGACTCATGAGTGTTGGGATGGAGAAAAGGCTGATCTTTGTCCAGATAAGCCCCGCTGCTATCCTTCAGTGCCCCAGAACATGAAAGAAAAAAAAAAAAGAAACAAACAAACCACTTTCTTCCTCCTCCATTCAAACACCTTGAAATAAAACAATGGCCTGCAGTGCGTCCACCAGAAAAGCCAACATGGGGCACATGGGCCCATGGGCTGACCTCTGCGGGCTTTCCCACCCCCAGGCCTCAGGCATGCAGGACTGAAAGATTTTTTTTGGCCAGGGCTGGAAGCTTTTGGGATATGAGCCTGTCATCCCCACCCCCTCAAAGCTGAGAAGCCACTCAGGACCCATTCTGGACATTCACAGAGCAAACATTTGCCTTTGCTGCCGCCTGCCTTCCATTCAGTTCCTAATCTTCATGGTGTCCAGTGTGTCCCTTTCCTCCAAATATCCCACTAAAGCACTCACTGATAACTAAGGTAGAAGATTTCCATTTGAAAAGTAGACTCATACTGGGCTTCCCAGGTGGCGCTAGTAGTAAAGAATCAGCTGCCAATGCAAGAGATGTGGGTTCGATCCCTGGGTAGGGAAGATCCCTTGGAGGTGGGCATGGCAGCCCACTCCAGTATTCTCGCCTGGAGAGTCCCATGGACAGAGGAGCCTGGCGGGCTATAGTCCATGGGGTTGCACAGAGTCAGACATGACTAAGCGTGTGCTCACACACACATACACATGTACTGGAAAACTCTCATACTTAAAGGAAGACAGCTCTGATGAGGAGGCGATCAGTGTGGATGGGGTAGGTGAAGGCAGGAATCCTTCTTGCCTGATTTCCCTAAAAATCACACGGCGGTAGTTGTCACTTAGAAGAGCCACTCAAAAGCCTGGTGCTGCCTACACTCTACAAGGGTCTGTGTACAAAAATTATACACAATAATAGCCTCACCTGAGAGATCCTGGGGTATATCAGCATCCTTTTTTATAAAGCACCTGAGGAGAAGAGAGAGAGAGGAGGAGTAAGAGAGAGAGGGAGAATGAGAAAGAGAAAAGTGTTTAGCAAATAGTTTCAAGACCTTCTGTTTCCCAGCCGCTCTGCTGAGCCCTGATCCTAGATGCAGAGAAGATAAAAGATGGATACTAGCAAGCAACTCATGAAACAGAAGCAGCTACTGTCAACAACATGTACCAGCTCTTACGAAACCAATCGGTCAGGTACACATGGACAGAAAACCCGCCTCTAGCCTGGGATTTCAAAGAAGTTTCCCCACGGGGACTTTTCTCACATTAAAAGCACACACTTGGCTTGGCTTAAGATAATTTAGTGCTGGCGATTTCTCCCACCTGGCTGGCCTCCATCGGTGCTCTTCACAGAGCAGTGGTCTGTGCATCACAGCCCTCTAGGTGGAAAGCACCCCCATTTACCCATGGAGGACTGACTATCTTGCCTGGCCTGCAAGCTTCCGGTCCATGAAGAGCCTGGTCCCTGTGTCAGGGGCCAGAGCCACTTGGGGGTAGAAAAAGCACAATTTTGCTGAATCTCCCAAAACGCTTCTCAACAATGTCATCCTAGAGGCAAGGGCAGAAACCCAGGTTTTGTGGACCCTGAAGCTCAGACAATCTGGGGAACCTCTTTAAGAAAATGCATATGAAAAGATTCCTTCCATAAATTGTCAAAGGCTTATTACTTATGAACATATTGTCTAGGTCCTTTGCAGAAAGGAGGGCCTTTGCACAGTGGGCGTGGGGTGGGGGGACCAGAGCTCAAGCTTCATGGACTTCGTGGTAAACCCACCTCTGCTCAGGGGCCAAGAAATGGTCTTTCTCTGGAGGAAAGAATTAGGATCCATCCCACCTCCCGCAACCTAGCCATCTTTGAACCGCAAAAGCAGAGCAGCAGGTTGCCTCAGACAGAGAGAAGGCTCCTCTGCCTGTTCCCTTGGGCCTCCAGAAAGATTCCACGCTATTTTTGGAGCACAAGCTTTCTTCAGCCTTTCAGTTTGGCCTCTTGAAATTTTCACAGCCAAGCAAATTACAGTACTGGGTGGAAACAAAATAGCTATCCTACTGGTTTTTATCGTTGCTATTCTAATAAGCCAAGGTCAGAAGATATTAATTTTTAAACAAGATATCAAAAATATTTGCCCTTATTGCTTTTCTTTCTTTCTTTTTGGAGATTAAAAAGGTCAGAAGTTCAAACATCTTGCATTAATGGCAGCGCTGCACTAACTGGTTTTCCTCTAACAGACAGTATTATTTAAGATTCAGAAAAAGGAGTCTCTCAAGCAGTTGGACATTGATAACTTGTCTTCATCCTTATTATAGTTCTTGTGCTTATTACTAATACATATTAACAATAATAATAACTACTCTTTCCCTAAGATTTCACAAGTAAACAATGAACTGTTTTTGTTGTTTAGCAGTTCAGTCGTGTCTGACTCTAGTGACCCCGTGGACTGTAGCCCGCCAGGCTCCTCTCTGTCCATGGGACTTCCCAAACAAGAATACTGGAGTGGGTTCCATTTCCTTTGCCACTACAATGAATGAATTCATCAAATAACAATATAGGCAGTATTTAGGAAACCAATCGAACTGGTGATGAGTTTTTCACTCCAAAACCCCACCCATGTGGTCTCCCCTGGTTTTCCAGACCATGAGAAACTTTCTCTTTTAAAATTCAGCCCGGGCCTTCCCAGGTGGTGCAGTGGTTAAAAAAAAAAAAAAAAAAATCCACCTGTCAATGCAGGAGACCTGGGTTCCATCCTTAGATGGGGAAGACCCCCTGGAGGAAGAAATGGCAACCCACTCTAGTATTTCTGCCTAGAGAATCCCATTGACAGAGGAGCCTGGCCAGCCACAGTCCGTGAAGCTGCAAAAGAGTCCCACACAACTGAAGGAGCCAAACAAGAAGGAAAAATCTCAGCCTGCGCTTAGCAGTCTAAAGTCCTCCACTAAGACTTTCTCATATTTACAAGAAAATAACTTCTTCCCCCTTTCAAACAATCAAGTTACAGAATACTTTTGTAAAAATAGCATTAACATCAAACCAGATCTTATGAAGCAACTGTACTGGCTTAGCAAAGGCCTAAAGTAACTTCTTAGCCTACCACGGCTTATAACTTTTCAACACTTGGCTTAAACGTTAACGACCTATTGTCTGATTTTTATGGACTTTTAAATACTGTTGCCAACTCTTCTGGAAGAGATCGGGTTTTGTCAGCAATTCAGGCATAAAAAGTAGAATTTGAAAACAACAAAAAAAGACCTAATAAGCTCATGAGACTTCTACTCAAAATAGTTCCCACTCTCCTCCAAAGCAGTGTGTGCTCTCCTTCTACGACCATATGTATATTCACGACCAGATGCATTTTCTTTAGGACTGGAGTAATCATGTATAATTTAGATAAGATGACTTCGTGCCAATAATATCTGAGTCACAGGGCCATGGATTTGAATTCCATGCCACCCAGGTGGGATGGGAATTCTGAGTAGTCATAGGAAAGAATTGTAGAGATAAATAAGAATTTTACAAAGAGCTGTAGCTTGGAAAAAAAAATGAGAAAACTTTTCAGGCTTCCCTTGTGGCTCAGCTGGTAAAGAATCTTCCCGCAATGCTGGAGAACAGGGTTCAATCCCTGGGTTGGGAAGATGCCCTGGAGGAGGGAAAGGCTATCCACTCCAGGATTCTGGCCTAAGGATGCCATGGACTGTATATGTTTAGTCCATATGCAGAGAGTCAGACACGACTGAGGGACTTTCACTTCCTGTAGTGAGTTCAGCACAAAGAACTTGTTTGGTCACTCCATCCTGTCCTACTCTTTGTGACCCCATGGCCTGTAGCCCCCCAGGCTCCTCTGCCCATGGGATTCTCCAAGCAAGGATCCTGGAGTGGGTTGCCATTTCCTCCCCCAGGAGTGTGAGGTAAAATGAGGTCTTAGGATGAGCCGGGCTTCAATATGACTGGCATCCTCACAAGAGGAGATGAATACACAGATACGTGCAAGATAGTGTGAGGACGTGGAGAGAGGACAGCCATCTGCAGAACACGGAGGGAGGCCCAGGGAAAAGCCGGTGATGCCAACAACTTGATCTTGGACTTTCAGCCTCCAGCACGGGGAAGAAATACACTGCTATTGTTTAAGCCACCCCATCTGTGGAACTTTGCTCTGGAGCCCTAGGAGAGTAACACACCTTCCATCAAGACCAACATCTTAAGACACACCTGAGGATGCTCACGGTGGCGGGACAATGCCTCTCTGGTTTACTCTGCATCAAGGTTCCGGCGGCCTCGGGTACGCTCTCACTGGCTCCTCGAAAATCCAGGGGAGAGGGTGTAAATCTGCTCCTAGGGCTGTACCCATATCCATATCCGCAGCAGGTCTCCAAGGTGAACAGCCCCTGGCATGCTGCAACAATGTAGGTAAAGGAAGGGCTTCCCAGGTGGCGCTAGTGGTAAAGAACCTGCCCTCCAATGCTGGAGACTCAGGGAGGTGGGAAGATCCCCTGGAGAAGTAAATGGCAACCCACTCCAGGATTCTTGCCTGGAGAATCCCACGGACAGAGGAGCCTGGTGGGCCTTAGTCTACAGGGTTGCAAAGAGTCAGGCATAACTGAGCACAGACACCCACACTCAGGGCCAAGCCCGGTGCCTGCCCTACAGGATACTCAGTCAGGGTTTGTGAAACAAGTGAATGACTCAGGATAAACTCTTCTGGAATGGAAACGTTCCAGGTGGTCTCACTTGGCGAGCGACTCTTGTCTGAGTGGCTGCCAGCAATCTTGCTCTGTCTCAAGAGGCTATAAATGCATAGCAGCAGAAGTAACCCATCCAGGGGAACAGCCTTCTGGGGAGAGGAGGGGGCTGACCCGTCTCAGTTTGCTCTCTTCTACCCTCAGCGCAGCTGCCTTAGGCCAATCAGTGCTTAATCAGTATTAATATCTCTTTTGATAGTATTATCCTATGAACCAGTACCACAGAATCCATGTTTAGTAATAACATCAATGCGGTCCAAGAATTTTTCCCTTAGGTATTCACCGCTCCAGGACTGATTCCATTTAATTCTTCTCCATGTCGGTCAATGGTCTCTGCCTTCTCCCAAAACTCAGACTCAAGCCCTTGGAGTTAGAGATGATTCTTCTTAATGCTGGAATCCCTAAATCCCATAAGGAACAAAATCTTTTCCATCTGACCCTTCCCTGTGTCTCCTATCTCTCCCTCTCCAGGCTCAGCACCATCATAACCCAGCCCACACCTCGTGGCAGAGGAATCCTCACTGAGCCACCAGCCCCTAACCTCTCCATGCCATCGTATGACATCATATGACATCTATGTCAAGCCTCACAAACTTGTTCAAGGAGCCCTGGCTAGACAGTTAAGAAGGTTAGTCCTGGTTATTTTATGCCTGGCTGCAATAACTAAGAAGTTTGCAAGAGCAGAGGAAGTTCCAGGCTAGTAAAATTTCTGGAAAGAGCTGCTGCATTAACCTATAGTCATTGCTGTGGGGTCTTCTGGAAACATAAACTCCATTTCCAGATCCTACTATGCAAAACAGGCTTCCTGGGTGACTCAGCAGTAAAGAATCTGCCTGCCAGTGCAGGAGACCCAGCTTTAACGCCTAGGTCAGGAAGATTCGCTGGAGAAGGGAATGGCAACTCACTCCAGGATTCTTGCCTGGGAAATCCCACGGACAGAGGAGCCTGGTAGGCTACAGTCCATGGAGTCGCAAGCGAGTTGGACACGACTTAGCAACTAAACAATAGCACTATATAAAATACACACGACCGGGTTCACCTTAGGTGGTGGAATATAAGAACCCAGCTTTTACAACACAGCAGAGTTCATATGTAAACTGCTAATTATATGATCTTTCCTGTTTGCTTAGTTTTACAAGGATGGTTATATGATGAGGTGGGGTTAGTGGGTGGGAGGCAACATGTGGAGGCCAGAGGATCATGGGGAGAGAAGACGGCTCCCAGGAACCCAGAGCAAGCGCCAAGTACTGCAGCGCTAACCTTCGCCCTGCATGGTTCAGTGGCTTGTGGTCTGGAAGCTGGAGGGTGACATCTGTGATTGAGTCCATGTGAGATGCTTGACCTCCCCAGTTTCATGCTCCAGTGGGCTCGGTGTGGGGCTGAGTCCAGCCAGCAGAACAGGGAGTGCAGAGCAGGGCATGCTGACAGAAGAAATATCTGTATGTTCTTCTCCGGATGCTAATCACAGAAAGCCTATGTTCCTACGGGCTGTTTCATGGTAAAGTTTCTCCTTATGGAAAATTTTTTATAACAAATCAATCCGTTCAGTTTGGTTAACTTTGGAAGGAAAACTTCCTGAACACTGACACAGTAAAGACACCTGCTTCTGGCCTGAATTCTCCCTGAGCCCCCGTACCTGCCTGTGTCATGGAAGTTTCTGCAGCTGAGAGTCCCGTAACAGCCTGTGGCTGACCCTGGCTCAGGCCCGAGGATGCCTGGGCTGGACATGCAGCGGGGGGTTGGAACTAATAAAGGACTTGTGAAAAACAGGAATTGTTTATCTTGTTAATTGTTGCAAGTTTAGGCAGAGGCAAACCATCCCTGACGGATCCACTCAGATCTCTGAATCCTGAGTTTATTCCCTCTCTCTGCCTCTCCCCGACCCTCGCAAAGCTTTGACTAACATGTCCCTGTGAACACCCGTAACCTCTGAATCCTAACAGCTGAAACTTTGGGGAAACACACAGAAAGGCATTTCCAAGTGCATCTGGCTTACATCATCCAGAAAGAAGGATCAGAGCTCTTCTTATTGAGTCAAATCTGCCTCCTCCCCTGGCAAACGGAAAAATATGCGGACTGACAGAGAACGTCTTTCAGCACACAGATCTATGGTTTTAAAATATTGCTCCTTTAAACATTGTTCAACTACTACTGCTAACACATACTAACATGTCTTCATATAATTAACTGACTGATTACCGATTTTAATTGACTCTGGTAAATACACAAAATGCATGAGCTGGTGACAGTGGTATGCTGGCAAACTAGGTCTTCAGGGGAAAGAAAAAGGAGGGCTCTGATTTGTAGTATTTGCAGATTTTCATGGTATAAATAGCTCTGCCATAGGCAGTTTCAAGCTGCACGCCTAACATTATCAAACAACCAAGCCAGGGACTGGGGAAGACAGAGCCCCAGGCCAGCCCCCACACACCGCCTGTAACGTAACCTAAGAAATGCCAAGATTGGCTGAAATTAGTTTAAATTCCTCTATTACGGCTTTGTTTTCCATTTTTCTCCTTTTTTTTTTGCACTTAGTCACGACCAACTCTTTGCGACCCCTTGGGCTGTAGACCAGCAGGATCCTCTGTCCATGGGGATTCTCCAGGCAAAAATACTGGAGTGGGTTGCCATGCCCTCCTCCAGGGGATCTTCCCAACCCAGGAATCTAACCCAGATCTCCTGCATTGCAGGTGGATTGTTTACCATCTGAGCCACCAGAGAAGCCCGTTTTTTCCCCTTCAGTTCAGTTCAGTTCAGTCGCTCAGTCGTGTCCAACTTTTTGCGACCCCATGAATCGCAGCAAGCCAGGCCTCCCTGTCCATCACCAACTCCCAGAGTTCACTCAGACTCACGTCCATCGAGTCGGTGATGCCATCCAGCCATCTCATCCTCTGTCGTCCCCTTCTCCTCCTGCCCCCAATCCCTCCCAACATCAGAGTCTTTTCCAATGAGTCAACTCTTTGCATGAGGTGGCCAAAGTACTGGAGTTTCAGCTTTAGCATCATTCCTTCCAAAGAAATCCCAGGGCTGATCTCCTTCAGAATGGACTGGTTGGATCTCCTTGCAGTCCAAGGGATTCTCAAGAGTCTTCTCCAACACCACAGTTCAAAAGCATCAATTCTTCGGGCTTAGCCTTCTTCACAGTCCAACTCTCACATCCATACATGACCACAGGAAAAACCATAGCCTTGACTAGATGGACCTTAGTCGGCAAAGTAATGTCTCTGCTTTTGAATATACTATCTAGGTTGGTCATAACTTTTCTTCCAAGGAGCAAGCGTCTTTTAATTTCATGGCTGCAGTCACCATCTGCAGTGATTTGGGAGGCCAAAAAAATAAAGTCTGACACTTTTTCCCCTTAGGATACATAAAAACTCATGACAGTTGCTTTTGGACAGACAATAGGCAGACACATAATTTGAAACAGAGTTTCCATGAGAGTGGAGAATAAGAGGTGAAAATACTGAAGCCAGGTTGGGTTCCAGTCACCTGGCTCTTTCCCGGCAGGTCAGAGAGTAATGGAAGTAGTGAGACCATGACATCCTCCTCATCACTTCAAGCCACTTAATCTCTTACCTACTGGAGTAGAACATGCTGGCAGCAGCTCCATTTCCATCACATTCTTACTGAGCTTTGTGCCAGGAGCTCAGCTCAACTCACGGCCCATGACAGACAGTCAATAAAAGTAAGCTAAATATGAACGTATTCTATATAACAAGGTCTTGAATTACAGCCATCAGAACACTCAAATAGTTTCTGTTTTGAACAAAGTTAAGCAGACACAACGGGCTGTTGGCCAATTAAGTGGGGGTGGAAGTAATCAGAGATTTACCAGAAAGCAAGACGAACACTGACCTCCCTAATGGTGCCTGGATTCATTCTGCTGATGTGTTGAAGCCCTAGGTTAGACCAAGTTTACCAACAGCAGAGAGTTTCTGGGAAATCTATAAATATACTTTCTTGGGGGAATGTAACTCTAGTTATTAAAAACCACATGTGGGAACAGCATCTCTACTAAGAGGTAGAGGTTCCTGAACACCAACATAAAATGGAAGCTGTGCTAATAGACCATAACACTTGCACAATTAAGCTTCCCTGGAGGCTCAGTGATAGAAACTCCTGCAGTGCAGGAGACGCGGGTTCAATCCTGGGATGGGGATGATCCCCTGGAGGAGGAAATGGCAACCCACTCCAGTATTCTTGACTGGAGAAGTCCATGGACAGAACAGCTTGGTGGACTACAATCCATCATGGGGTTGAAAAGAGTTGGACACGACTTAGCGACTAAACAACCACAACAAAGGTCTGTCAAAAGTATGGTTCTGCCTCTCCATCTCTGAGACATCTGGGGGAATTAAGAGAGTTGATTCCAAGCAGCTCAAACCATAGGCAATACGTAAAATCCCACCTCAGCTGGTCGAGCACACTGAAAGCTCACGATCTCAGTAGTTTTGTCTTTCAGGCTGTGGCAGACAGAATAAAGCCCCCTAAAGATGTCCTCATCTTAATCCCCAGAGCTATGACGGTGTGATCTTACCCAAGGCAACGGGGTTCTGCAGATGTGATGAAGTTAAAGGCTGTAATCACCAGGGCTCTTACGAGGGAGAGACAGGAGGGTCAGAATCAGAGGAGATGTGATGATGGAAGCGAACGTCAGAGATATTCAGTTGTGAGCCAGGGAGTGCTGGCAACTTCGAGAAGCTGGAAGGGGTTAAGGCAAGGACCCTCCCGGTGGCGTCCAGGAAGAGCCGGCCCTGCTAACACTTGGGCGTCAGTCTAAATGAGACGAGTTTGGACTTCTGATCTCCAGAACCATAAGATGACAAATTGCTGCTCTATATCACTGCTGCTGCTGCTGCTGCTGTTAAGTCGCTTCAGTTGTGTCCGACTCTGTGCGACCCCACAGACGGCAGCCTACCGGGCTCCCCCATCCCTGGGATTCTCCAGGCAGGAATACTGGAGTGGGTTGCCATTTCCTTCTTCAACGCATGAAAGTGAAAAGTGAAAGTGAAGTCGCTCAGTCCTGTCCGACTCTTTGCGACCCCATGGACTCCACCAGGTTCCTCCATCCATGGGATTTTCCAGGCAAGAGTACTGGAGTGGGGTGCCATTGCCTTCTCCACTCTACATCGCTACATTTGTGTTAATTTGTTATACAGGCAACAAGGAACCAATATACACAGAGACATGGATCATGAGTCCTAGAAGGGGAGCAATCCTTTCTCTCCTAACCTCTACACGTAAGAAGAAGAGATGCAGTCTCCCTGGCATATGACTGTGTCCCTTCCTCAGATGAAATTTCTTCAGGAAAATGAAAGTGCAAGTGTTAGTCACTCAGCTGTGTCTGGCTCTTTGTGATCCCATGAACTGTAAGCCTGCCACGCCAGGCTCCTCTGTCCATGGGATTTTCCAGGCAAGAATACTGGAGTGGGTAATTATGGCCTTCTGCAGGGGATCTTCCGGACCCAGGGATCAAACCCGGGTCTCCTGAATTGCAGGCAGATTCTTCACTCTCTGAGCCACAAGAGAAGCCCTGTGCAGGAAAGCACTGGTCACCAAAGGGCCCTGAACCTTTCAAGAACACAAATAAAACTTAAATCCGGGAATATAAAAGGACGAAAGCAAGCAGGTGGAAGGGTAGTGTGTAAAAATGCTATAAACAATCAGGATTGTTCAACTCAGGTGGTGTATGCATATATGAACTTCTTTTAATTTTAGAAAGGTTCAGGGCAATGGCATTTTAAGTGGATCAAGGAAGCTAAGCGAAGGATTTTCCAAACAAATGTTAGAGAAGAATTGGAAATTGATGACCTCAACTGGATTTTGGCCTAGTCCTCCAAGAAAGAATGAAAGCTCCAGCTTAGAACACATCAGGGATGTTGTAAAACAATTGGAAACTATTTGTTAGGAAACAATCCCTTTCTCGAAGGAGTCCTGGAGCTCTTTCACGACCTCGTGGGGAGTGTTCCCTGGGTCTCCTGGCCCCACCCACGGACTTCGAGCCATATTTGTAAACTCCAGAAGAACACGGGTCATTGGAGAGTGTCTTACATATTCTGTGGGGTTGGCAGGGAGACCTGAAGAAATCCGAAAAGAAAGCAGAGTGTTGTTAGCCACCTGGCTGCCACCCTGGACTCCCATTTGGGTTTGGGTTGTCCTATTTTGAGGAAGGCCCCCTGCTGTCTTCTCTTTCAGCAACATGCTTTTCACACATGCTACTTTAAATGGAAGGCCTTTCCGTGGGCTCCCTCTAACATGTTTTCATTGTGCTTACTCAGAAAGCATATGGAAAAATAATCATTGAGAATGATTTTCATTTTATATCTATGTAAACCTATATGCCCCCTTGGGTCTCAGACAGTAAAGAGTCTGCCTGCAATGCAGGAGACCAGGGTTCAATCCCTGGGTTGGGAAGATCCCCTGGAGAAGGAAATGGCAACCTACTCTAGTAATCTTGCCTGGAAAATCCCATGGATGGAGGAGCCTGGGAGGTACAGTCCATGGGGTTGCAAAGAGCCGGACATGACTAAGCAACTTCACTTTCACCTTTTTTTTTTTTTTTTTTCAAACCTATACGAACAAGGATCGAATGCTTTTCATTTTATTCCTTTACGAGCATATTTGACCCAGGGATCAAATTCCCACCCCCTGCGAATCTTCTGCATTGCAGGCAGGTGCTTCCCACTAGGGAAGCCCATTGCGCCTCCACAATTCCAGCCAAAGAGAGGCACTTGCCCATCATGGGGGTTTCCCTCCTTGCTGAGCTGACAGGGGGCAAACTGCAAACATATACGCATAGGAATATCTTGGGTAGGATATAAGTAGAATTGATTACCAGTGCGTACTTTCATGGGTGGGATTAGAAAAGCTGTAGGGAAACTTCCATTTATTTGTTCATTGTAAGTGGGGTGATATGAAGGGTGCTTTCCCTTTCTTTTGTTTCATTTGAGCTTTTCTCCCCAAATACATTTCTTTCAATAGAAAATGACATTTCCCTTTTGATTGAAAAGGTGGTAACATCACAGAGCAGAAAACGGGTCAAGTTCTGACAGTGCCCCCCTGAGTTTCCTGAATTGGGTCCACTCTTTTTAGAAAAGAACTGTCCTGGACTCTCGCAGTGAATGGCGGGTCTATCTCCTGGACATATAGGACAGGGTGGCTCTATTTCAGGAATTCTAGCACAGAGCTTCTCAACCTGGAGTGTGCTAATTAATCACCCTGGGGTCTTAATAAAGGGCAGGTCTCATTCTGTCATTCCAGGGTAGGGTTGAGATTCAGAGTTGCAAACCAGCCCTCAAAGGATGCTGTTGCTGCCTGCTGGTCCATGGACCACCTGTGGGTAGCCAGGGCCCAGACCGCTGCCAGACAAGGTAGCAAGCCAGGATATCGGATTTAGGGATCAGAACATAGAGCAAACTAGCAAGTCAGAAGCTTCCCAAAGTTAGGACCAAGGAACGCCCAAGATCCTTGAGCCGAGAGTGGATTCCTGAACAGGATCAATCAGGAGTGGTCAAGGGCCCAGGGCCTCTGAGGCTGGAGGCAGTTGATTGAAGCCAACTGATCTCATCACTGGAACACCTAGGAAGTGCTACCACCAGTAGAACTGAGTTTAAACATCAGCCCCCCATTTCTTTACTGGCTTTTACCATAAATGGAAAGGCTTTCCCTGGGAAGTCCCCAGGGATCTTACACTGCAGTGTGGTCACTGCTGTTATCACTGATATTACAGTAAGGCCGGTGATGCCAGTAAGCTGGAATGTTTGTTCCAAACACCAGAATGTCCAGTTCTTTGTGATGATTCTTTAAGGAGAGCCTCTGGTATTTTGAAATTGACACACTTATGAAAAAAAGTAAATACTAGGTGGCCAGCCAGAATCCGAGGGAATTTCCCACCCTAAACTGCACATGCCAAAGCCAGCCAGAACACTTGGTGGCGTTTTCCTTTTTATTGCTGGCACCGAAACAATATAAGCATCGTAGTGTACGCAGGAGATAGGGTACACCCACTAATCAAACAAAAGACCAAAACGGGCTTTGTTCTAGGACTCTCCGTTCGGTGGCTGAGGAGCTCCTGCAGGATTTCTACCTTCAAGTCCTTGGAGTGCAAATTGGATTCCTTTGAGCCCCCAGTGGGCTTTTTCCTCTAACCAGGACTTTAGTAAGGACACGACTCCCTGGCGTTGTCTGTGTCCTCGTTGTTTAGTTGCTAAGTCATGCCCAACTCTTCTGCGACCCCATGGACTGTAGCCCACCAGGCTCCTCTGTCCATAGGATTCTCCAGGCAAGAATACTGGAGAGGGTTGCCATTCCCTTCTCCAGGGGATTTTCCCGACCCAGGGATTAAACCTGGGTCTCCTGTCCTGCAGGCGGATTCTCTAGTGCTGAGTCACCAGCGAAGCCCATTGTGTGCATGTGTGGGCATGCTAAGGCTTCAGTTGTGTCTGACTCTGCGACCCTACGAACTGTAGCCCACCAGACTCCTCTGTCCACAGGATTCTCCAGGCAAGAATATGAAGTGGGTTGCCATGGCCTCCTCCAGGGGATCTTTCCAACCTAGGGATTGAACCCAAGACTCTTAAAGTCTCTTGCCTTGGCAGGTGGGTTCTTTACTAAGAACACCACCTGGGACCTTACGAGGGTCTTATTTCTAAAATGGGATCATCCTACCAGAGTGAGGAAGCTCCTTAAATTTCTTTATCAAGTGCGAGCAGCTCTCACTGAAGGCCTAGAAAGAATTTAAAGGACACATCCCTTTCTTTGGGGTTCCCCTGCTCTGACTGGTGCCACTTAAAAAGCGAAAAAAGCCCCACAGCTTTAGAAAATATTTGGCAAGAACAAAATTCATTCTAGACATTAAGATAAATTCCATGCTTATTTTTCTCTTAAACGCTGAAGGTTTCGCAGGCTTTCAATAGGCTGAGTCCGAAGCCTGAGGGCAGACACGAATGGGGTTTTCCCAGGGGGCTGCCAATGCAGGAGACATAAGAAACTCAAGTTCGATCCCTGGGTGGGAAAGACCCCCCTGCGGGAGGAAATGGCAACCCACTCCAGCATTCTTGCTGGGAAATCCCATGGACAGAGGAGCCTGGAGGGCTACGGTCCATAGGGTCGCACAGTCGGACGCGACTGAAGTGACTTAGCACACGGCGCACGTGCAGACGCGGACGAACACGCCTTTGGCCGCGTCTCAGCGCCCACGTCCGCGCGGTGTGGTCACTAAGGCCGCTGCGACCCCGCGGCAGGCTTCCAGCTGTGTTCCCTGGGCCTGCCTTCGCCTCTGCTCTGCACGTTCCTGGCACGTCTGCTGGTTTTTCCATCTCAGGCCCGTGGAAGAACATAAACATTTCGCCTTTTCTGAACGAGACTTGCAGGGAGTGTGTGAGTATCTAACTTCCTAGAAATCAGGGCTGTTTTCTCTTGCCAGGCGCCACCGCCGGGCCTTCCTGTGCAGGAGGTCATTTCAATGAGGACTCGGAGCTTCGTCAACGGAGAAAAGAAGGTCAGTCTCAGACAGGATGTAGGGAAGACGCCCGGAGTGAGCCTTGCTGGGCAAGAGACGCCGAGGGGACCAAGAATGTGGGCCTCCCCCAGGAAGTTATTCAAGAGCCTGCACTGCATGATAAACAGCCAACCAAAGTCTTTTCTAAACAGCGAAAATCACAATGCTCCGAATTCCAGAAAATCCTCAAACAATGGCTGCACATTCCTTTTCCTCCGTGTGCTTATTTGTGCACCGAGAGCTTTCAGATAGACCAGCAACTGGGGTCCTGCCTTGGGCTTCAGGGCAGGAATGAAGTGGGAGAGAAACAGGCAGGGCAGTGGCCGAGCTTGCCATCCACACCAGCCCCCGAGCTCAGAACCACTCTGCTCCTACGAGCTGGCGCGAAGCGTCTTTAAGCCTCATCAGCAGGAAGGGGCCAAAGGCAGGGAGATGCTTCTGTGGTTCATGTCACCACGAGATGCAAATGGGTCAGTTTAGAAAGTTCTTCCTGAGGAAACCAAAAGACTATTTGGGGAACTAGAAATTTCCTGTATATCCACCTGACTTGACAGAGTTACAAAACTCCTCTGATATATATTTTTTCAATTATAACGTACACTTGATTATACATATACACATACATAGATGTATATAATTGTAAAATAGTATCCTGAATATTATTTTATTGCAGCTGTTGAGTCACTAAGTCGTGTCTGACTCTTTGTGACCCCATGCACGCCAGGCTGCTCTGGCCTTCACTATCTCCCTGAGTTTGCTCAAACTCATGTCCATTGAGTCAATGATGCCATCCAACCATCTCATTCTCTGTCATCCCCTTCTCCTCTTGCCTTCAATTTTTCCCATCATCAGGGTCTTTTCTAGTGAGTCAACTCTTTGCAGCAGGTAACCAAGGTATTGGAGCTTCAGCTTCAGCAACAGTCTTTCCATTGAATATTCAGGGTTGATTTTCTTTAGGATGGACTGGTTTGATCTCTTTGCTGTCCAAGGGACTCTCAAGAGTCTTCTCCAGCAACACAATTCAAAAGCGTCAATTCTTCAGTTCTCAGCCTTCTTTTTCGTCCAGTTCTCACAACCATACATGACTGCTGGAAAAATCATAGCCTTGACTAGATGGACCTTTGTTGGCAAAGTGATGTCTCTGCTTTTTAATTCGCGATCTAGGTTCATAGCTATTCTTCCAAGGAGCAAGTGTCTTTTACTTTCGTGGCTGCAGTCACCGTTCAGATTGATTTTGAAGCCCAAGAAAATGAAATCCAACACTGTTTCTGCATTTTCCCCATGTATTATTTTATAGATAAATAAAAATATTTGTAGAAAATAAACTGTGATGCTTCAGACAATGATATGTCATTATCCCAGTATTTGTTTATTGGCAGGTATTTATTCTTCACAGGAAGGAATAGAAACACTCGTTTGTCATTTTCCTTATTCAGGAAAGTTCACTTGGAAATTTTGCTAGCGTCGTCCCTTCCCTGCTCCACCTGCGCACCAGATGTCCCTTCACCTGCTCTATCTTCTCTACAGTATTTATAACTTCGAATGCGCCGTGTGATTTATTGCTTATTGCTTACCATCTGTCTTCTGTACGCCCCTCCCACTCTTATAATATAAGCTTTCAAGACAACAATTTTTGTTGTTGTTCCTTTATGTATCCCAATCACAGAATAGTGACTGGCATAACTAAGACCCTCAAAATTAATTTTTGAATGAGTGAATGACTAATTCTCCCTCATCTCCCCCAATTCAAAAGCATCAATGAACACTTCCGGTCACTGTGAATCTAAATGGAAGGCTGGGTAGGTGTTGGGGTGGGAGGTACTTTCTGAAGGATGGATGACCAACTCACAGGCACACAATTAAGATTCAACAAAAGAGGCGTTGGGGTGGGTGTGGAACAAATGGGATAGATTTTAGTAGGCCCAAGGGCAGAAGCTGGGACCCCCCCCCCCGGAATGAAACATAGAAATAAGCCCCCAGAAAGCCTGTGGGCCCCACTCTCAGGTAGCTTTGAAGCCAGTCATCTGGAGGGGCCAGTTCCCAGAGCTCCTGCTTGCGCCTGTAGGACTCAGGCTTCGCAAAAAGACCCTTATAAGCCTCCCCTGCTCTCGTTTTCTGAGATTCTGTGAATTTCTCAGTCCATCCCGGTGGCAGGAATTCACACCACATCAAATCTCCTGATGATGCCGGTAACACGACTGGTGTGAAAAGGACTCCAGACATGGATCCAAGAGAGACAGAAGAGGGTGAGGCTGAGCACTCTGGGGAAAGAGCCAGGGGCGGCTGGCTTTGCTCCGCTCACTTGCTCTGGTTTCTACCAGACTCACATCAATCCCACAGAGCTTTCAGCAAGCCTTTTCCTGGCAGCATTCAGATTATTCCTGAAATCAACATGATGCATTTTTCAGCTCCTTCCGTAGACTGCGGTATGGGGGTGGAGGTCTTAAAGGAGACAAGAGGCTCAGTGCTGAAACTCAGTCACAAGACTGGGTCCATGAGGAGTAAAACAGGGTGTCTGTGGGGCTGAGACCGTAATTTCATCCATGCCGCCCACCTGCCCAGCCCATAACCGATGCAATTGCATTATCTAGTCTCTGCATTCCCTAGGTTCACCCTCTGGTGGCGCTAGTGGTACAGAGTGCCGCCTGCCAATGTAGGAGACATGAGAGAGGCAGATTTGATCCCTGGGTCAGGAAGACCCCCTGGAGAAGGAACTGGCAGCCCACTCCAGTATTCTTGCCTGGGAAATCCCATGGACGGAGGAGGCTTGGAGGGCTACAGTCCATAGGGTCACAAAGAGTCGGACATGACTAAAGCAACTGAACACACACAATGAGATCCTTAAACCACCCTTGGGTTCTCTAGATAAGAGGTACCTCTGTGATGCTGAAGATTCGGATTCATTTAGTGTCACAAAGAGGCAGGTAGGGCCTCTTCCAGCATTTCTGGGTAGAGCGGAGCATGCTATATATTATTTCATGTCTTTAAGACAGCAATCTCGTAAAGAATGAGGATCATTCTTAATTAAATCATAGATCACCATCCCAACAACAAAAGTCAGTACAAATTTATTTATAGGCAGAGATAGCTTGGAATCCCTGATAGCTCAGTTGGTAGAGAATCCTCCCGCAACGCAGGAGACCTGGGTTCGATTCCTGGGTTGGGAAGATCCCCTGGAGAAGGGAATGGCTACCCAGCGCAGTACTGTGGCCTGGAGAATCCCATGGACTGTATGGTCCATGGGGTCGCAAAGATTCTGACACGACTGAGAGACTTTCACTTTGAATTTGGAAGGGTCACTCGTGGCTTTCAAGGCAAATGCAGAATGAAGCAGCCCACTTCCTGTTGGGGGCACTTTCCACCTTGAAAGCCATCATTAGGTGGACTCAGGCAGACAACCGATGTTTACAACTTAAACCGTTTTGATCTTGTCATTGAACCCCAGCCACTGAGGCTCTGAGCTTGGGACTCCGATTTAGGGGCGGCTAAATGTTTTTAAATGTTAGCTGCTGCACAAAGACCCTCCTGCAGAGCTACTTACCTAAAGTAAGACTGTAATTCTTACTTTAACCAGAAGACCGGGGTTTCTTAAAAGGCCACTTCCTTTCCTTCCTTTTTTTTTTTTTTGACCCAGCTGGCTGCACTCACAGAGGATGGTTCTCAATGCAGTTCAGGGGCTGCCTCTGTTTTGACAGGGCAAGTGGCCAAGTGGATCTTAAACTAGCCAGTAAACAAGATGTACTGGAATTGAAGGAGGGCTGGTGGAAGTGCCTGCCAGGGGGAGGAAGCTGACCACGGGTGCAGAGTCGTTAACTCCAGGGTTAACTGCCCATTGAAATGCTGTTGAAACTGAGCCCTGCCCTTTCTTCAGCAGGTTCTCATAGCTACTGCTTGATATGCACAGGAATGGAGATCCTGTACAAGATAAGAGCTGGGGACAGCCTGCCTTGGTTCACGGGGTTATAGCAAGCTTGCCAAACAGCTGAAGAGGGAGGGGGGGAGGGCATCTGCTTTTTTAAAAGAGTCATAAATGTAAAATTAACACACCATATCCTGTTTTGGACGGCCTTCCCTCATGGCTCAGTGGTAAAGAATCTGCCTGCTAACATAGGAGATGCAGGTTCCATCTCTAGGGTGGGGAAGATCCCCTGGAGGAGGAAATGGCAACCCACTCCAGTATCCTTGCCTGGGAGATCCCATGGACAGAGGAGCCTGGTGGGTTACAGCCCATGGGGTTGCAAAAGAGCTGGACACGACTTAGCAACTAAACCACAACAGTCTTGTTTTAGAAACAGCCGTGCTGCAGCAGCCCTGCCATCTTTCTGTTTGAACTTTGAGTGGGGCTCAAGTCAAAGGTCTACCCCACCCTCCCACTGGCCCAGATACACCGTCCTCAATCAGGGCAGCGTCCCAATAAGCCCTTTGCCTGAGGCCAGGATGCCTTGCTCAGAGCAAACCTCCAAAGTGGTGGTTTCTCGCGTCTCTCGCCGTTGGTGTCACTCATACGGATTCCTAAGTTTCACTCTCACACTGATTCCGCCCAGAATGTTTTCCAGGGAGGCTCAGGATCTCTTTGCAAATGATGCCCCAGGAGGCCTCCACTGTTCCCCTAGTCCCAGTAGCTTTACGTTCTATTTTCAGCCCCTGCACAAGGTAGCCCTTTTGTTTTCTCTGGAGCCGTCATGCTGACGCGGCTTCCCTTCCCCTGTTATAATCCGTCTGTCTTTCTGTGTATTTATCTCTGCAGGAATGTAGTTCCGAAGAAAGAAGAGTCAGCTATACATTGATTCCTTGCAGCCTGCTGGGCTGTTTATGTCTTTACAAAGCACTCGCCCCAGAAAGGAACACGGATGGCGCTAGACATCCCAGAAAACAAACCATCCCAACATCAGGTAACCAAGCAGGCACACAGGGAGCTCACAACACACCTATTTTTTCCTTTGTATGAGAACAAACGGTGCCTGGGAGTGCCCACACTCGAGTGTTAGGGGAAACAGGCTTGTGATGCCTCAATCAGGATTTCTTCCTTTCCCAGGCCTCCTGTACCCGCCTGCGGGCAGCCAAGCCAAGAATGGGAATGGATTCTTGAGTGGGAGGCTCCAAATGAGACTCTGGAAGGTCCTGGCCTGCGGGGATATTGGAGGTGGTGGCTGATGGGGATCTGAAAGTCCTGCCTGGCTTACCATGATTTCCCTTGTATTGATGGTTACACTACCCATTCCAAGTTCCTGAAATATAGGTACTTAGCAGATGATTTTTAAAAGGAAACTTCTGGAAGCTGATAAAAATTGCTTTGGGCTTTGAGGAAGAATGCGGTTTTGTGCTGCTGCATTCCTCCACAGAGGGCTTCCCGGGTGGCTCAGTGGTAAAGAACCCACCTGCCAGTGCAGGACACGCAGAAGACGTGGGTTCAATCCCTGGGAAGGGAAGATCCCCGGAGAAGGAAATGGCAACCCACTCCAGTATTCTTGCCTGGAGACACAGATACATGATGATATTTCAAAAGGCAAGGCACAGTCCAGGCAGCGTAGTTGTGAAAGACGCCGGGGCTCTCCTGCCTTGAACCCACAAAAGAAACTGAGTGAAGCGCCGAAGCCCCGGAGCTCGCCCGCCGTCCTCTCCCCTCCCACTTCCTGCCCCTCTCTTCCCCACGTTCCCAGAGATCGGAAGTCACCCTGGCATCATTATTGTCTCCAGGGGTTACGGTCTTTCCCGCTCAGGGCTGCTGTTTGGGGTTGGTCTCAGCCTGTCCGCCAGGACCGTCTGGGGGCACTCCCCTGGGTCCTGCTCCTGCAGGGAGCCCCCACGGACAGTCCCCCCACTAAAGCTACCTGGAGACTGGACCAGTCCTCATTGTTCTCATCATGATCGCAGATTGTCCCCACCTCCACGACAATCATCCGGGAACTCAGAAAAACCAAGATACATAACTCACAAGTCCTGGGGGCCAAAGCAAGGGAGGGAGAGAGAACACAGACCCGGGCTTCTGCCTTTACTGGGGTCCAGGGTGGGGTTCCTAGGACAAAGCATTTGCTCGGAGAGGAAGAGGAAGGCATGAAGGAGGGAAGGGCAGGTGAGGGCAGCTGGCAGGGGAGCGAAGTGGAAGTCCCCCTCGGATGAGCCACGGTAGCTCCCTGAGCCAGGGGGTCAGGTGGGAGGCTCAGAGGGGGCGGTGACAGGAGTGTAAACGGTTTGGAATTCCATCTGGTTAACTGTGGTGTTGGGGAAGACTCTTGAGAGCCCCTTGGACTGCAAGGAGATCCAACCAGTCCATCCTAAAGGACATCAGTCCCGAATATTCATTGGAAAGACTGATGCTGAAGCTGAAACTCCAATACTTTGGCCACCTGATGCAAAGAACCGACTCATTTGAAAAGAGCCTGATGCTGGGAAAGATTGAAGGCAGGAGGAAAAGGGGACGACAGAGGATGAGATGGCTGGATGGCATCACCGACTCAATGGACATGAGTTTGAATAAACTCCGGGAGTTGGTGATGGACAGGGAGGCCTGGCGTGCTACAGTCCACGGGGTCACAAAGAGTCGGACATGACTGAGCAACTGAACTGAACTGAAAGTAGGACAGACTGTTGATCAGCAGAAGGACGAGGCTCCACAGAGCCCTTACGACAGCCCCTCCCAAGCCCCGGAGGCACGCTCCTCTCCAGTAGCTGGTGAGTGTCCAAGCAAGAGTGAGCTCAACAAGATTTTCTGAGAAAAGTAGAAGACTTGGTATCCATTCCAAGAATGGTGCCAAGCAGTGAGGCTGGGCCAGGAGGATACCCAGGAAGGCAAGGTCGCTGCCTGCAAGGGTGCCTGGCCACTCTGCCCCCTCTGCAGGGATCTGTCTAGCATCCACCCATGCAGCCTGTTCCCTTGATTCAGCCATGAGCATCCTGGGAGATGAGACCCTGGGCATACTGGGAGCCAGGCTTACAAAAGAAAGAGCAGGGAAATCCCTGCAGGAAGGCACAACTGGGGGTGCCTTGGAAAGTCCTTACTGCTTGGGAACTGCTGCCTCTTTCACTACTGGCAATGAGCCTTTGAAATCATAGTGAGCAGAGAAGCACAGTAAGAGGAAGACCATGCATCACGGCATCACGGCATCAGCCTTAGGCTGACTCCTGAAAATTAGCCAATATCAGCTGTTTGTGGCTCAGCTGGTAAAGAATCCAGCTGCAATGCAGGAGACCTGAGTTCAGTCCCTGGGCTGGGAAGATCCCCTGGAGAAGGCAAAGGCTACCCCCTCCAGTATTCTGGCCTGGAGAGTTCCACGGACTGTATAGTCTGTGGGGTTACAAAGAGTCGAACACGACTGGGGGGCTTTCACTTCCACGTCACTTTCAGCTGTCCCAGGAGATGCGTGTGATGCAAGGTCACTGAGACAGGCTGTTTTGGAAAACCAGGAAGAGGGTGGAAGTGGACAGGCAGTGGGGTGAAAACTTTAGACAGCAAGACCCCTTGGGATTCTAGGGTGACAGGGAGGAGATGGAGATGAGAAGCTTACAGACAGGAGGCAGAGCGTAGCAAGACCAAAACGGTACCACAACAGAGCCCTGCGTGCGCTGTGATTTCACCCAGAGGTGACATTATTTGGGGAGCAGTGGAGTACCTTGAGGGGAAAGAAACGCTAGTATCAGCGAATTTTGCAGAACACAGCGTGGGATTAGCTCAGTTTCTTCTATCAAAACAATCCACCAGGTTCAACGGAATAAAGTCAGGAGGCACTAGCATGAAAACAGAAAGTGGGAAAATCGAGGTCTTGACGAGGCATCCTCACAGTCTGGCTTATCCTGCACTCGTGGCCCCCGGGCAGACAGTCTTACTACAAGCATCTCCCTTTCTCCTGAGAACTCACTTCTATTGAGCACGGTACATGTGCTCTGAGGCTTGAGTCTAGCAAGAGGGGGAGGCCCAATACCCCTCACCATCCCAGTTCAGCAGGAAGTAGCCAGAAAGACCTCGATGCCCCTATTCCCAAAGAATTGGGCCTCCCATCTCTTGAGGGGGGAATGTTAGGTAGTTAGAATAGAAAACAAGAGTCCAAACTGGCGGGGACTAAAAGATAAGGAAGGGAAAAATCCGCGAAAATAGAACAAAGGAAGGTCACAGGAAGGTCTGAGGACCGGAGTGAGGACTTCAGGTGACACGCCGAGGGGGCTTTAATAACCGTCACTCCAAATCTTTGTTGTGACGAGACAGAACTGAGGAGCATACACCCTCGTGACAAACCCAACCACACTGAGAAACGGGTACTATTATTCTTCCCATTACACAGATGGGGAAACTGAGGCCCAGAGAAATTAAGCAACTTGTCCAAGGTCACTCATAGAGTAAGGGGCAGAGTCCAGACCCAGATTCAGGCCAGTAGGACTGAAGTCTGCTCTTAACCGGAAGCTTCATCACCTCCCAGGTGTTGTATTTTCCTGGCTGCAGTAAGGAAAATGAGAAGGAAGAAAGGAGCAAGGAAGGAAGGAAGAAGAAGGGAAGGAGGGAAGAGGGGAAAGAGGGGGGTTGTATGGGAACACTCTGAGAAATGGTTCTGCAGATACATTCCAACAGGCGAGGGATGCAGTTATACCAGATGCGGGAACAAAGCTCCAGTACCAACCAGGCCGGAAAGATGAGCCAGTGGGCACCCAAGCTCCCAAAGCATATACCGCAAACTTGGATATTTTTACCTCTGGCTTATCCCCCCACCCTCCCACCTCCCTTCCAAGTATTAGTAACACAACATTCTTCTGATAATTTTTCCTTTTAAAGGAGATACTACTCTTACTAAAAGGTCAACCAGCTAAAAATATTTTGCTCTGATTTTCCATGAGCTTTTCAGCATGATTTCGTTGCCTCAAGTTTTGCCTGGGAGAAACAACTGGAATATTTTCCACCCACGGAGAGCCCTTTTCCAGGCCCTGGCGCCAAAGCTTCTCTTCTCCTTGTTCTTTCCCTGTTTTACCCCCTTTGGTCTTATCAGTAACGTTCAGAAGAACCAAAAGAAAGGTTTTGTTTTTAGAGTGAAACATTGCTTTGACATTTAAAGACAAAGGCCCACATTCCTTTTTAGCAAATCCTTTTACAAAAGCAAGGACTTCCCTGGTAGCTGAGCTGGTAAACAATCCTGCTGGAGAAGGGATAGGCTACCCACTCCAGTATCCTTGGGCTTCCCTGATGGTTCAGACGGTAAAGAATCTGCCTGCAATGTGGGAGACCTGGGTTCGATCCCTGGGTCAGGAAGATCCCCTGGAGAAGGAAATGGCAACCCTCTCCAGTATTCTGGCCTGGAGAATCCCATGGACAGAGGAGCCTGGAGGGCTACAATCTGTGGGGTTGCAACCAGTCGAACAAGACTAAGCAACTTTCACTTCACTTAAAAAAAGCAAAGGCAGGATGCAGTTGCATGCAAGTAATTGAAATGAGAGTTTTCCTTGGGGCGGGGCCTCCGGGAGCACCTAGCCATGGACAGCTCAGCAGGTGTGCCCCAGGTAGAGAGCTCGGAGAGGTGCGGGCCCCCACAATTTGCAGGCAGAGTGTTCTCATGAAAACTTTCATAAGCTGAAATGGAGCAAAGGAGCAAGACCTAGAGACACAGCTTGTAAACGGATGCACAAAATAAATCAATGCGATTTTTGCCTTTTGCCTTTATTCTTAAAAGCAGAAATCCTCCTCAAATTTCTTTCAGTTTGTGAAAACAGGTACGGGCATATCTCAGGGACACTGTGGGTTTGGTGTCAGACCATCACAACAAAGCAAGTCCCATGGTATTTTTCATTTCTCAGTGCATATACAAGTAACAATTAAAAAAAAGTAATACAAACTTTTACTGTAGTCTATGAAGTGTACAATAGCATTATGTCTAAAAACAACATACGAACCTTAATTTAAAAGTACTTTCTTGACCATCATCTTATCCTTCAGTGAATCGCAGTAGTGACAACAAAGATCACTGATCACAGATCACTATGACGAATGTAATAAGGATGAGAACGTTTGGAATAGTGTGAGAATTAGTGAAATGTGACACAGAGACACAAAGTGAGCAGATGCTGTTGGAAAAATGCTGACAATGGACTTGAGTCCCCACTGTGGTCCTCCCTGCTGGGGTCCCAAAGAGTCAGACACACACACACAGTACTTCTACAGCAGTGCTCCCCTATGAACAGAGTCAGCCGAAGGTTCTTTGCCAAGCATTATGAATAATTTGTCATTTACACATTCTTTCACAAACCGAGGGCATTGACAAGGGGTTGCAGGTAGGGGGACCTGGCTGGGATGCTCTCACCAGGCAACCTGAGGCCATGGCCTCTGAGGGGAGGTGGGGTCCCAGCCGTGTCTGCAGCTGACCCTCACACTGCTGCTGCTGCTGCTGAGTCGCTTCAGTTGTGTCTGGTTCTTTGCAACCCCATGGGCTGTAGCCCACCAGGCTCCTCTGTCCATGGAATGCTCCAGGCAAGAATACTGGAGTGGGTTGCCGTGCCCTCCTCCAGGGAATCTTCTCGACCCAGGGATCAAGCCTGCGTCTCTTCTGTCCCCTGTATTGGCAGGTAGGTTCTTTATCACTAGCGCCACCTGGGAAGCCCAACCCTTGCACACGAGATGCCAGCTTCTCCTCAGATCTAGTTACACTTTGAACCTGCTACTACTTCCTGGAGAAGGCAATGGCAACCCACTCCAGCACTCTTGCCTGGTAAATCCCATGGATTGGAGGAGCCTAGAAGGCTGCAGTCCATGGGGTCACTAAGAGTTGAACATGACTGAGCGACTGCCGGTTCACTTTTCGCTTTCATGCATTGGAGAGGGAAATGGCAACCCACTCCGGTGTTCTTGCCTGGAGAATCCCAGGGACGGGTGAGCCTGTTGGGCTGCCATCTATGGGGTCTCGCAGAGTCAGACACGACTGAAGCGACTTAGCAGCAACTACTTCCTAAGCAAGGAGGGTTTTTGCTTTTGGTGGGGTTTTTTTTTTTTTTTTTCCATTTAAAAATTTTCAGTTTAAACATGAAAAGTAGTCTGCCTTTTCTGGTTTCAACTTTCTTGATGCTTTGAGAGTATCTTTCAGGCCCAAAGCAGGCCTCATAGGAAATTCTTAGAAGACTCAGAAACTTAGGAGATGAGGAGCGAAGAGTAGAAAGCAGAGATTCCCAGGGGAAGGTGGAAGTAAAAGATGAGTTCTGTTGATTTTTTGACGATTTCCCTCCACATCATGTCCTCCCATTAAGAGCTTTCTCTAAGCATGATACTCTCCTCACGGCTTTTAGAATTGGGTGAAGTTCATCCCAGACATACCAATGCTTTACAAGCAAAAAGAAAAAAAGCCACAGAGGCTGAGATAGAGGGGAAGGTGTTTGCTGGAAGTTCCAGCCCTTTCTAGGAACAGAATCAGCATGGGAACCTCCACGCCTTAACTCTCAGCTCCCAGCAGAGCTCAGCAGAGCAGAGCACTCTGACTTAGAAGCTGTTAACTTGTCCAAGGACCTTTTTTTTGGAGTTCTTTATTCTATTTGTTTTGGTTTAACTTTAAAAAAAAATGTTATTGCAGTATAATCGATTTACCAATGTTGCATTAGTTTCTGCTGTACAGCCAAGTGAATCAGTTATGCATATATGTATATCCCCCACCTTTTTAGATTCATTTCCTATGTAGGCCACTATAGAGCACTGAAGAGTTCCCTGTAGTATATAGCAGGCCCCTATTAGTTATTTCCTTTATATATGGTAGTATGTATACATCAATCCCAATCTCTCAATTTATCATTCTCCTCCCCTTTCCTGCTTGGTAACCATAAACTTGTTTACTCCATCTGTGACTTTATTTCTGCTTTGTATTAAGGTTATAGTTTTGTTTTTTTTTTTTTTTTAGGTTCTACGTATAAGCAATATCATATGGTATTTGTCTTTCTCCGTCTAACTTACTTCTCTTGGTATGATAAACTCTACCCATTAAGAATGGCATTATTTCATCCTTTTTTGCAGCTAATATTCCACTGTATATAGATGTATCACGCCTACTTTATCCATTCCTCTGCTGATGGACAGTATAGGCTGTTTCCACGTCCTGGCTGTTGTAAATCATGCTTCAGTGAGCACGGGGGTGCATGTATCTTTTCAAATTATGGCTTTTTCCAGATACAGGCCCAGGAGTAGGACCGCTGGGTTATATGGCAGTTCTATGTTTGGCTTTTCAAGGAACCTCCATATCATCCTTCACAGTGGCCGTAGCAATTTACATTCCCACCCAAAGTGCAGAACAGCTCTCTTTTCTCCACACCCTCTCCAGCATTTATTGTTTGTAGACGTTTTGATGATGGCCATTCTGAGCAGTATGAAGTGACGCTTCTTTGCAGTTTTGATTTGCATTTCTCTGATGATTAGTTGAGCATCTTTTCACGTGCTTTTGGTCATCTGGATGCCAAGGACTTTTTTAAAAATTGCAGTGTAGTTGATTTATAATATTGTGTTAGTTTCAGATGTATAACATAGTGATTCAGCTACTTTTTTCAGATAATATTCTTGTAATTGTGTAATAATAATGTATAATTAATATTATACATTATGACAAGATGTTGAACACAGTGCCCTGTGCTAAACAGTAAATCTATTTTATGTACAGTAGTTTTATCTGTCAATCCCAGGATTTTTTCATAGGTTCATCTCATTTGAATCCTGAGGTCCTGGAGACTGTTTACACAGGGATTTTTGTGAAGAAATAACCTCATGGTTGTATTTGGCAATTTGCAAATAAGCCACTTAGCTGGCGTTTTATAGCTGCTGGGAAAGAGCTCCTGCTACTTCTCTTTCTGTGATAATGAGGGAACACAGTGAGCCAGGGAAAGCGAATGTCAGCTCACAACAGGAAACTCAGGGAACTCTCAGGGTTCCTGCACTTACGGGCATGCCTGGTGGGGAGGCAGCCTCCCAGCATAGTGTGAGGGTTGCAAATACACCCTATACCCGAGTCACCTGACTCAGCTTGTTTCATGATAATATCAGCTGGAGCCTTCTCAGTCTAAAGGTTAAATTCAAAACATGAATAGATTATACATCCAGATACATACAGTTGGCCCCTATGTCCTCGGGCTCTGCATCCTGAGATCCAACCAACAGTGGATCAAACAAATTCCAGGAAGTTCCAGAAAGCAAAACTTGAATTTGCTGCACATGGACAACTATATGCAACAACTTACATAGCATTTTCATTGTATTAGGTATTGTGAGCAATCTGGAGATGATTTAAAATATACAGAAGGATGTGCATAAGTTATTTGCAAATGCTGCGCTGTTTTATGGGCTTCCCTGGAAGCTCAGTGGTAAAGAACACGCCTGACAAGGCAGGAGACCCGAGCTTGATCCCTGGTTCGGGAAGATCTCCTGGAGAAGGAAATGGCAACCCACTCCAGTACTCTTGCCTGGAAAATCCCACGCACAGAGGAGCCTGGAGGGCTACAGTCCATGGGGCTGCAGAGTCTGGCGCAACTGAACTACTGAGCAGAAGCATGCCGTTTTCTATGAGGGATTTCTTTCTCAGATTTTGGTATCCGTGGGAGTTCTGGAGCCAGACCCCAAGGGTCCAGGGACAACTGTATCTAATACATGACCATATATATGTTTTCAACTTTTTATTTGAAATAATTTCAAAGTTACAGAAAAGTTGTTAAATTAATACAAAGAACCCTCATAGTCTTTATCCAGATAAACCCGATTTTAACATTGATCCACGTGTGCTTTATCATTTACTCTCCCTATATATGTAATTATTAATATAATGTATAAATATTAATATAATACATAATGTTAGTATTGCTGTGCTTAGTCGCTCAGTCGTGTCCAACTCTTTGCAACCCCATGGACTGTAGCCCGCCAGGCTCCTTTGTCCTTGGGATTCTTCAGGCAAGAATTACTGAAGAAATTCTTCAGGAGCCTATTGCCATGCCCTCCCCCAGGGCATCTTCCCAACCCAGGGATCGAACCCAGGTCTTCCTCATTGCAGGCGGATTCTTTACTGTCTGAGCTACCAGGGAAGCCCAAATTAATATTAATATGAGTCAGTTACAAACATTGTTCCTCTTTACCCCTGAACATACCAGTGTTTGCCTGAGAACAAAGATATCTTCTCACATGAACACAGATTAGTTCTCACATTCAAGAAATGTAACACTGATGTGATACTGTGATCTAATCTACAGTTCATAAATTACAGCTATAAGGCATTCCAAAAGTCTTAGTGCACCTATTTAATGTTTTAATAAAGGAAAATGTTTTACTCACTGCAGTTATCGTTCGTGACAACCGTCCCACCAATTTACATTAAGAACAAATTATTAGTTCCATAAAATATTTACTGATCTATCTATTTTTCGCTTGTTTATCCCCTAGCACTGAAAGCATCTGAATACCTCTTTATAAATCCAGGAAGACCTTCTGACAGTCCTGCCGGTATCAGGTTGATTTGAAAGATGTGATATATTATTACAAATGCAATTAATGGTAGGAAATTTTAAATGGTAAAATATAAGCTTGAACGTTTTAGCAACATTTGGGCTTCTGAGGCATACAAAAATGCAAACATGGACGAGGAATATTCTTTATGAAAATTACCCGTGTCCCTATAAGATGAGGAAATGTACAGTGAAGAGCCGCACAAGAAGCCAACAGCAAGAGTCAGTAACCCAAGTACAGAACCCCCTGTTTCAGTGTTCATCCTTCTTAAAGGAAGGGGAGAGGGATATTTTCCACTGGAAATGTGTGTGTGTGTGTGTGTGTGTGTGTGTGTGTGTAATCACTTCATAATAACGTAACATGGAATTGCATCAATACCACCTACTTACCCTCAGACCCACAATCTTACCTCCCTTTCTTCTATGTCATTGCAGAGATGTCTTACCAGGTCAAGGCTCCCCCAGGAATCCATCAAGCGCTCTCTTTCCCGCCCTTCCTCCCCCAGCTTGCCTTCCTTCTCCTCTGGCTTTTTCCCCGAGGCCTGGAGCCTACTCAACTCTTGTCCAGAGAGCCAAGTCCAAGTACCCCTCACCTGGAGCAGGTTGAGATGGTGGGTGTTGTGCCTGTGGGGAGGCCGAACTGGGAGGTGTGGGGTCAGAGACAAGGAACCAAATGGAAAGAGCTACCACGTGAGTAGAAAGTAAAGCCTTCAGTCCAGAAGGAGAGAGCCTGGGCTGATGGGAAGAAGTTAAAATTAACTTGATAAAATCCCAATGTGCAGAGATAGGGTAAGGAGTGAAACAATACATCAAACGACTAAATACATCTCTGGCAGGTAATAACTATTCACTAAGTATCTTATGGTATAAAATAAACTCTCATGCATAGGAGTTGGCTTGAACTAATGTGCAGTGCCTTGAATCCAGGTCATGTCCTGATAAGAGATGTTACAGAGAATTCCCATCAGGCATTCCTTCCCTCCATTAACCAGCTTTAAAAGAAAAAAGGGAGAGGCCACAAAGGGAATTGGTGGCTCCAGTTCTAGGCAAACCTGCCGGGTTGGGGTCAACGGGTTTCACCTCCCGCTGACCGTCTTCTTTGCTTGGGAGGCAGCTGGGCAGATTGGGTTTCAAGAAGTCTCGCTCCCAGAGCCAGTCCAGGTGGCTACTTCTGTCTGTTGACAGCAGACGCGAGTGCTAATGGGGCGAACGAGAGATAAGGGCCTCAACAGCAACCAAAATAACACAACAGCTCAGGTTAGGAAAGAAAAATACCGGTAGCAGCAAGGTTCTCTGTCACGGGCAGTCAGGGCCGTGCGGACTCGCATCCTTCGAGGCGCAAGCAGCCGACCTGGGAGCACGCCGGGCGTGTTGCTGGAAAATGCAGGTCAGAATGATCTCCACGTGCACGACTTTACGAAGCATGTCTGCAAGCCGGGATTTATTCCAAAACCGCCATCCCAGTGTAGGAGATGTAAGAGACAGGGGTTCAATCCCTGGGTCAGGAAGATCCCCTGGAGGCGGGCACGGCACCCTACTCCAGTACTCCTGCCTGGAGAATGCCCAGAGGAGCCTGGCAGGCTACAGTCCATGGGGTGGCAAAGCGTCGGACACGACTGAAGGGACTTACTCCGCAGTACACACTGTTGAAGTCTCACAACACCCTGAGGT
This sequence comes from Ovis aries, assembly GCF_016772045.2. NCBI lineage: Eukaryota > Metazoa > Chordata > Mammalia > Artiodactyla > Bovidae > Ovis > Ovis aries. Next base: position 43,988,193 of record NC_056073.1, read on the forward strand.
CGCTTCTTAAATCATTTCATACACGAGGAATCTGAGGCTCTGAGAGATTAAGAAACTTTCTCAGGCTTATACATGGCCATAATAGGTGGGAACCGATCAAGGATTCCGACTCAGAAGCCCCTGTTCTTTCCCATCCACACCGCGGAGGCGGACACGCGGATGATGTAAAAGCACCGACAGGGCTCCCCACTCGCCTTGCGAAGCTCGCTTCCCGAGGAGAGCACCTCTCCTTCTGACACCGTCTCAGTGGTTTTCCTCTGCCTGTGGGAGAAAGTCAAGTTCACGAGCCTGGCTCAGGGCGCTGATGCCTGGCCTGCGGTTACCTTTCCGTCTTGCCTTCCAGCGTCTCCCCCGCGAGCCTCGCCTGTCCGTGACTCAGCTCACACGTCCCAGTCCCCGCCTGGCTTTCCCACGTTGTCCCGCCTGAACTGGCCATGTCCGCCCTTTTCCTCTTCACTGCGGGCACCGCTTCTGTCTTTAGAAACACCCTTCAGGGCCCGACCTATGCCAAGTATTCTGTGAAGCTGCCTTGACTTTCCCAGCCCCCAGGGCCTCTTCCCTGGGGGAAATGCTGAGACATTTAGCCTGCACCCCTCACTGGACACTTGTCAGATGCAACCTTGGATTTCCTATGAAGGGTCCCACTTAATATGACCAACATAAAGCCATAAATCCGTAGCAAATGTTATCCAGGAAGCCTGGGCCCAGGAAACGCCTGAAGGACATGTACTGAGGAGGAACCTGGCAGAGACCTGCCACGCGTGAAAACACAGGGCTGGGAAGGTTCCAGAGTCCCAGGGCCAAGCAAAGGATAGGGACCTCACATCAACAGACACTGGAGGCGAGAGGAACAACACTGGAGATTAAAACTCAGATACGAAAACCCTGCTTCAGACTGAGTGTAACTGAGCCAGAGATCTGCCTGGGGACACCAGGTAGAACTTCTAAAAATGCTTGGGAATGCTTTCTAGAAGCCCACAGAGTCAGCCAGCGAGATTTCTCTTACTGCCATAGACGTTTTTCAGAGGATTCATGGCAATGAAACAAAGCCAAATAGGGTTTCCTGACTCAAGACGTTTAAGTCTTTAAATATGTCTGTGTGAAGGAAATGTCAACCCACTCCAGCGTTCTTGCCTGGAGAATCCCAGGGACGGAGGAGCCTGGTAGGCTGCCGTCTATGGAGTCTCAGAGTCGGACACGACTGAAGCGACTTAGCAGCAGCAGCAGCAGCAGCAAGACGGGGGCATAGGAAGTAAGTCTAATCAGACTTACTTGTCCAACTGATTCTTTTCCTCAAAAGCCCCGGGTGAGGGCTCGTCAGCACGTACTTAACACAGGCTGTCTACATTTAGTCTGACCCATGTTTCCTTGTGGCTTAAACAAGAGAGAAGCCGGGGAAGCTGTAAAGAGAGTGGGCCTTATTTTACCAAATTTATCAGCGTATAAAAAGCCAGCACATTTATTTATCAGCTTTAGACAAAAGGATGAGCCCAGACTGGATTAGTATAACAGCCAAGATAACCATCAAATTTTTCGAGGTCTACATCATAAAACTGGAACCTCACCAAATGATCTGATAGATTTCTCAGGTTGATATTTGATGTGTTCCAATATTAAAGACACTGCATGCATATTTAAGAGAAACAAATTTATCTTAGCGAGATTATCCTCATTTCAGTTTATGGAAAAGGCCCAGCTCTAGTGACAGAATCTTGAAGGGCTTGAAGGGCTTATTTTGTTAACTTTGGGGGCCTTTCATTTGGAAAAAATCTTGTCCGCTTGATCCATTTTAATTCTCCATCTGCTCTGCGTGGAAAGAAACCCTCTGACTCTTGACCATGTCTGCCCCCTTCTGGAGATGGTGAGTGAAGACCAGGTTTATATTGGAGAAAGAAACGCTTTAAAATACAGAGATATTTGCAAAGTGGGGCTTCCCTGGTGGCTCAGTGGCAAATAATCTGCCTGTAAGGCAGGATACGCGGGTTCAATCCCTGGGTCGGGAAGATCCCCTGGAGAAGGAAATGGCAACCCACTGCAGTACTCTTGCCTGGGAGATCCCATGGACAGAGGAGACTGTTGGGCTACAGTCCATGGGGTCGCAAAGAGTCAGACAGGACAGAGCAACTAACAACAACGAAACCCTAAGGCTCATCAACAACAACAAATTCTTTCAGGGTTACCTGTCAGTTGCTTATCTCTGCCTCTTGTCCTTCCATAATGTTGAGCTGGTCTTTTATTTATGGGCACTGTTGTCATCTAAATTTCTGTTCAAGTTTTCCCCAGCGCAATTTCAAACACCACAAACAGATCTCTGAGGTCTCGGGTGGACGCATTGTTTCACTTGATCCCAATTCTGAGGTTAACCGGCACACTGTTCATTTTTTCCATCTCAGCCAACAGACCCGCTGAGGACACCTTGCAGGCCCCCACCTGCAGACTTCAGATCCTGCCTCCCGTTCCAGTGATACCAAAACTACCCTTTCTTCTCTTGGTCCGTTTTGGTTTCAGAGTATTCACGTTTTGCCTCGACGTGGCAGCTTTCCCTGTCCAGATCATTGGTGGTGGGCATAAACCAGTTGAGGTGACACAAGGGTCTCTGAAGATCAAGAGGTTGAACAATGAAAGGGATAATCTGCTTAGTTAAATGAAAACTTGGGAAACGATGAAATGTTGGGGGCACCTCTGCTGATAACGAGCGTCTGTCGACATTGTAGTGTATACGCTGATGACTGAAGATGTCTGCTATCTGATAGAAGAAAACAGGTTAATGCCCCAGAAAGAACTTGTGTGAACACACTGGGATCTTTCTGCATCCTTTCTCAAAAAGTCTGAAGCCAAAGCCTTGTGGCAGGAAAGTGAGCCAGTCCTGGGTTACCCAGAAAGTGGTCAGTTTCCACCAGGATCCTTTCATGCTCCCGAGTTGCTATGGTTACTTCAAGTCTGCCCTTTTATTGGCATTTGTCCAGATAGCTGCCCAGGTCTCCTGAAAGACCTGTGATTTACCAGGTAAATGGCTTTGTTTTTTTTTTTAAAGCACTTTTCCCTTTCCCCCAAATAAGAACAAACTGTGAGAGTAAAATGAGAGATGTGAAAATGATTTGGAAGCTGAATACCAACATTATTAGGACTACCTTATCAATAAGATGGGCCTGGTATAGCTCCTCCAAATACTTGTTAAAAAGTACAACAGAAGTTATACTTTCTATTTGAAATGTTCATCTCTTCTCACTTACCTGGCAAAAAGTCTCCCATTTAGCAAGCTCCAAATACATTTATAGATGCACTAAAGCTTAAAACTGTAGCAGGTATGGCAAATGTCAAGTTCAAGGTGTCAAACTGGTCCAGCTTTTAAAGTGTCCGAGAATAACAGACCTAAACTGATGGTGTCCCATTGAAAGTTATATTTAAGGGAAGACAGAAGAAGCTAACTGGTTTTTATGTTTACTACAGAAGATGTGGTCATAGATTATGTCTAACATGAGGCTTCCTGTGCACAAGAAGTCAAAACTAGGGAGAAGTCCCAGGTCTGATACCCTCACACTCTGAACACACACAGGGCCTTCAGCAGTCTGAAGTCTCTCAAAATTGGTGTTTTCTCAGCTCTACAATGTCTCCGACCCAGGTTTGATCCCTGGTCGAGGAGCTAAGACCCCACGTGCCTCGAGGCCAAAAAACCAAAGCAAAGACATAAAACAGAAGCAATATTGTTACAAATTCAATAAAGACTTTTAAAATGGCTCATATATATTTTTTTTTTCATCTTAAAACAACAACAAAGATATTACAAGTATCTTCTTATAAGACATCCTAGAGTCCTACCCATTGATACTAATTCCCACTAAAAAAGAAAAAGCGAAAGGGACAGGAGCACTGTCATTTTATGAAAATCTGTGTGGTCCTCTCTCTGGTCTCTTAAGTACCGTCCTGATTTCCTTGATAACCTGGTATGCAGGTGTGTCTCCGAGGCCACTACAGACCACGTGTCCTGAGACTTGTGCTTTTCAGATCGGACTCTCTGGAGCTGAAGAGACCAACACCATCTCTGAGGAACAACAAGCAAAGCCAAGAAGCCCGCCTACAGCAGGATCACGGTCGTCAATGACTGCACGCAGCCGACAGGCAAGTCAAGAGCATCTTTCAGGGGTTTTATGCTGACTGCCTTGGCTTCCTTATCTTGTACATATTTGGTTTTGAGAACATAAGGAATTTGCTAGCTGAGCAAGTTTATCCACTGTTTTCTAAGCAGGCTGTTTCCCACTGAGATCTGTTTTTAAAAAATTCTCTCGGCAAACTTTGCTGCCAACGCAGCACACAGTTCAGTGGGATGGTTTAAACCTGAGACAAGTCCTCTCTAAAATCCTAACGTGCACGGTACGGAAACAGACTGTGAAACAGAGGTACCTGGACTTACTATCAAAACTCACGGCAAAGTCTAGGAGGACATCAACTTTCCTCGTGCACAGGATTCATGAGAGGAGGAAGCCCACGGGACAGGGTGTTTGCCGAGAGCCCCCTGCAACAGGAGATATTACCTCATTCACTGGTGAGGTAACTGAAGATCACAGAAGTGAACCAACCTGGTCAAGTTAAAATCCTAAATGGCAGAACAGGAATTCAAAACCAAGTTTCACAGTATGAGACTGGTTGTGATACACAGGTATATTCCTTTCATCCCAACAGGCTGACCAACTCTGCAATTAAAAATCACTAAAGTATAGACTTTTAAAGACCATTACGCAATGAGCTGGAGCACAAATTTATGAAAAATAGAAAAATCAAGGTCCAGATTAATGACCTGCCAAAATCATAAAGTTAATATGATTTTCCAGTTTGTAAGTGAGCCCTGAACACTGTATCTTAACCTTCCTTGGAAAATTAGTGATAACCTGGAAACTCTTGGTTTTTCTTATATTTCATTTCCTCACATGTATCTTTATCAGAAAAACATACATTAATATATCTTATAGAGATGAATCCAGAAGTATAGGCTGATTTAATTACGGTCGGTTCATAGATAAGAATGGCCAAAAGCCAGGATAAAATGAAATAGAACTCTTACACCATCTAGTGATAAAACTCTCTCTTTGCAGGAAAACCAACTAATGTATTTCCATTTTACAAATCAATCCCCAGAACTCTGAGCCTGAAGAATATTCATAAAATTGGCCTAAAGAAAAATGATAACAATGAATTGTTGTTTAGTTACTAAGTCGTGTCCGGCTCTTTTGCAGCCTCATGGACTGTATTCTGCCAGCTCCTCTGTCCATGGGATTCTCCAGGCAAGAATACTGGAGTGGGTTGCCATTTCCTTCTCCAGAGGATTTTCTGGACCTAGGGATCAAGCCAGCATCTCCTGCATCGACAAGTGGATTCTTTACCACTTGAGCCATCAGGGAAGCCCCAAGAACAAAGAATATAGAAAATTAAAAGTAGATAAACAGGAATAGTAAAATGGGACAGATTATTCTGTTAAGATTCTGCTAGAAGCTGGATATAAACTACAGTTCTACTCCTCAAATCTGCCGTAGGTCCTTTTTACCTTTTTCTTTACACCCTAAAACTTAAGGTACTATTTTAGGAATTAGCAAACGTGGCTCTAGTGGTAAAGAATCTGCCTGCCAATGCAGGAGATGCAAGAGGTGCAGGTTCAGTCCCTGGTTGGGACGATCGCCTGGAGGAGGAAATGGAAACCCACTCCAGCATTTTTGCCTGGAAAATCCCATGGACAGAGGAGCCTGGCGGGCTACAGTCCATGGGGTCGCAGAGAGTCGGGCACGACTGAGCATACACACAACTTTAAAACACAGATGACCTAAGTGTCCACTTGATAAGTCTGAGATATTCCTCCTCCCCAAGAACTCATTCTCCATCAGAAAACAAGCTCAGGACTTCCCTGGTGCTCCAGTGGCTAAGATCCTGCCTGCCAATGAGGGGAACACATGCTGACCCCTGGTCCGGGAAGGTGCCACAAGCCACAGGGCAACTGAGCCCGTGCCACTACCACTGAGCAGGCCTGATGCCACTACCGCTCACGCTCCGTCTGCACAAGAGAAGCCGCCGCAGTGAGAGGCCCGCGCACCGCAATGAAGAGTGGCCCTGACTTATCGCAGCTAGAGAAAGCAAAGCCAGCGTGCAGCGCCGAAGACCCGGCACAGCCAAAAATATAAACTTTTTTTAAAAAGGAAGAAAGAAAACAAGCTCCGTCTAAGAACTGAGGATCTTTCTTCTAGATTACTTTCCCCTCCGGTCTTATTCTAAATGGGTGGCAACAGATACGAAATCCAATGCTTTCTTTCGATGCTCAGTGAATTATCAAAATACCCAAAGACAGATTTCCTTTTACAAAAATACTTTAAAAATATTACTTCAAGAGCCCAAAAGAATAAAATCAAAAGGGAAAATTTTAATCTCAAGATTTTTATTTTAAGGAATTTTTAAGACTCATGGTCAGGAAGGAAAATATTTTTAATAATTTTATAAATCTTATGGTTGAATGAAGAAGTTACCTAGAAATAAGAAAATACATTTTAATGAAGCGATAAATAAGTCAGTATACGCGGGAAAAAAAAAAGTTTACACTTTCTTTGCACAATTTTTAAAGTTAATCAAGTTTTCACACTAGCAGTGTTTGTTAACAATTACAGTGACTGGCTTTGTCATCCCCAATCTCTTCTTAGGCTGCAGATTAGTGGAACCTAACTGGGTAAGTCGGAGAAGGCAATGGCACCCCACTCCAGTACTCTTGCCTGGAAAATCCCATGGATGGAGGAGCCTGGTAGGCTGCAGTCCACAGGTTCGCGATAAGTTGGACAGGACTGAGCAACTTCCCTTTCACTTTTTACTTTCATGCAATGGAGAAGGAAATGGCAACCCACTCCAGCGTTCTTGCCTGGAGAATCCCAGGAACGGGAGAGCCTGGTGGGCTGCTGTCTATCGGGTCGCACAGAGTCAGACACGACTGAAGCAACTTAGCAGCAGCAGCAGCATCAACTGGGTAACTAGGACCATGCCTTAGGAATCCCTAACAAAAATTCAAAATATGCCTAGATTTGCCAATACAAATCCTGAGGACAATTTTTCAAATCCCTGTAATGCCATCTGGTCTTTGTCTTATCTCAATACAGGGCTTCCCTGGTAGCTCAGTTGGTAAAGAATCTGCCTGCAATGCAGGACACCCCGGTTCGACCCCTGTGTCGGGAAGACCCCTGGAGCAGGGAATGGCTACCCACTCCAGTGTTCTGGCCTGGAGAATTCCATGGTCTGTATAGTCCAAGGGGCTGCAAAGAGTCGGACACAACTGAGTGACTGACCGATCTCATACTTCACAGAAACCAGCACAGCACAGTGGGGGGAAAATATAGGTAATAAAGTAAGAAAAGCCCACCTCAGCATTATTAGCTGTGTGACCTTGAGAAGCTGCTCACCCTCTCTGAACCTCAAATGAGTCACTCATAAAGTGAAGGATTACCTTCAGAATTCTTAGTCATCCCCTTAGCCTGAAAGGCTATATAAGTGTTAAAGAATGCCTATTGAAAATGAAGTCACTCAGTCATGTCTGACTCTTCACAACTCCGTGGACTGTAGCCCACCAGGATCCTGTGTCCATGGGATTCTTCAGGCAAGAATACTGGAGTGGGTTGCCATTTCCTTCTCCAAGGGATCTTCCCTACCCAGGGATCGAACTTAGATCTCCTGTATCGCAGGCAGATGCTTTAACCTCTGAGCCACCAGAGAAGCCTCTAACAGACTAAGTACTCAGTAAAGGGTAGTCATTTATTAACAAAAGTGACAATGGGCTCTTTAAAACAGTGATTCTTAGAAGTAGATGCTTATGTGGCCTGGCACTGTCCTCCATAAAACTGTGAAGTAGGCCAGGTTTGTCTCTTACACGTGATTAACTTGTCAGTGCTGTCTTCCAAATCCAGTGTAAAACTGGCCCAGAAACCTGGCCACAGGGTAAGAGGAGACACTTAGCCTTGTGCCAGGTTTGAGTTTGCAAGGAATGAGTTGATAATGTCTGTCATAAAGAGTCACACGCACCCCATAGAGCTTTTAAAGACAGGTTTATTTATATATAAGTGCATGAAATTGAATACAGAAACTTTATTAAAATACTGTATATTACAAATTTTAACCCAATAAATTCTGTGTAATGACACTTCAGTGCTGGACTCGCTTTTAACAGTTGTTCTGTGTGTATCAGTAAAGAGCTCACCCTGTCTATTACAAAGAGGAGAGACACATACGGACCTCAGAAACGGTCCTGAGATTAGACAGTGTATGATGTTAATTGTGCATCTTTTCTTTAAAGCAATGAATTGGAACCCAGACCTTGTCTTTGCAGACCAACGTTCTGTAAATCAAAAATAACTTGCATATATTTATTGCTGCCCTTTGAAGAAAATGAGTGGTGGAAAATAATTTAAAAATAAAGATCAACATTTCTATGCTTACCACAATTAAACCTGATGCTTACTACAATTAAAAATTCACCGCAAAGTTTGTGTTCTCCGGGAAAGTAGACTATATACACCGTGAGATTTGTACATGAGTTGGAAATAAAAAATTGCTTATATAAAATTAAAAATCAATAGTATACAATATTTACAGCTTGTTAGGTATTATAAATAAACATACTTTTTAAATAACCCTTCAAAATTAAACAGTATTATGTAAACATGCAGTACACATACTCATACAGTGTAGGTCACAGTCTTAACAGAAGGGGGAAAACTGTGTTCACATAATGCAGGTTACTTCATCACATACCCCTTTGTTCTGTGCATTACCCCTCCGAGGTTTCTTCTTCCTGTCTTTAAGTTTCACAGTACGTTAAGTATTTCTAGAGTAAAAAACAAAAAGTCCCTGATGGTAAACATATTCCTAAAAGTGACATGAAGTGTCTGCCCTTGAACTACAATACGAAGCTGACACTGTTCACGCTAGCATCTCTAGTTCACAACAAAACCAAGTTTTAACATTCCACATTTAACTGTCTTGACTACATTTTCTCCCATTTCAAACTTACTTGGAAAGAGGAAAAAAAAAAAAAAAACACCACACATCATGATAATGTAATGAAAGCAGTTGTCATCTGTCAAGGATGAAATAACTGACTTTTTACTAAACCACAAGGAGTTAATTCAATTACATCCTTCCTCAGCTCTGAATTCCCAGCAACAGGCATACCAATCCTGAATTCTGCTAAATTCACTTTGCGAAAGTATCTTAACTTCCAAGGCACTAAGGCATCATTTAGCTTTTAAAAACTGCACTGTGGTTTACTAAATGATTCATCAGTGGTCTGAGTGTTAACACAGTTTATAAGTGAGTTTGTAATACCTATCAGGCAAAGTATATTTTTGCTATGTAAATAAGAACGTTTTAGCTGATTGAGATACAGTTAATCCCCTTGTTCTAGAATGATGAGAGTCAGGAGTTAATACTTCATGGTAGAATCCTATGAATTTTAACCAAGTTAATTAAATGACTCAAATGAAAAATACTGCAGAATTGTATACTGTTCATCTGAATATGCAGAGCTCATGTGTATGTGTGTGTTTGGGAGCCAGCCAGAACTTTTAAAATTCCTCCAGTGTAAATGCATGTGATGCCACAAATACTAAGAAAGTGTCAACAATCAGACTATCAACTCATCCAATATTGAAAGTAAATAATTTTTGATTATAAGTCAAACAGGTGCCTCTCTTTTGCCTTCTATGGAGAAAACTTTAAAATGTCCCTACCCAAAGATACTTAGTGATGATGTGTAAATACAGTAAAGACAAAGGAAACTTCTCACTGCCATTAGTACTATCAAGTTACCATTCATTCACACAGGGCTACAAAAAAGTGATGAGCTTTAGAAATTACCTATATGCAATATGTTCAGAAGAAAGAGTGTCATAGTTATGGTGATTATACAATATAGCTCCTCTTCCTATGTATTTATGTTACACTGCTTCCCAGTTTCAGTTACACACTTAAATGCAGTCCCCAAAAGAGGACAGTCATGTCACCACTGAGCGGAGATATATATTGGTACAGGACACAATCCTAAAAAAAAAAAAAAGAAAACACGTAGGAGGTCCATGCTCTCTTGACTTGCTTATAGTATTTAATTTTCAGCAAGATTACAGCTGCATAACCGTAAGGTGTTGAGAATATTAACATTCTCTTCCTAACCAGTACTTCTGATTCTATCAACAAAATGTACATATGTTTAAACTATCTCATATGAGATTTGTATAGAAGAGGGAGGAATTTTTTTTTTAACTGCTAAATTAGTTCTCAAAAATCAAGACAGGGTTATTATGAAACCTCAACATACGTGCAATGAACGTAAAGAACGTGAAAACAAGGCCCCTGTGCTCAGGGGAGGAGATGGTTACAGCTCAGTGCATTGAGAAATTTGGGTGTTGCCAATAATCTAATAATGTATCAACCGGTTTATCTCCACATTTACGGAAAATACTGTATATATTAAGCGTTACTTTCTCTAGATAAATTCATAAATAAATTTTTAGACAACAGCTTCAGCGACCTCCTTAAAAACACTGTGTTGCCTACATTGAACAGAGATCTCTGAGTGAGTGGGACAAACCGACCGCCACACGCACGAAACCGCAGAACAATTTCAGATGCTTTGTGCTAAGTTTAGTCTCGCATATAAAGAAACACATTTTGCCAACATGCAGTAAATATACTCACACAGTGTCATCTGCAGTCTCAACAGAAGGGGAACCTGTGTTCACATAATGCAGCGTGTTCCGTCAAATGTGTCTGTTTTTGTGCATTACCCTTCCAACCTTTCTTCCCATCTTTAAACTTCCCCTGCTATAAATATGACTACATGTTTGAAAATTTTTTCCATTTTTTAATCAATTAATGTCCTTTTTATGCTGTAGAGTCTTCCTCCACAATGTTATAAAAAGGACAGGAAAAGGGAAATTGCTAGTCAATTTCAACCACTGAGATTCTCAGCCTTGAAACCATTTACCCAGTTACCCAAGTGTTGCCAAACTTCTCTGCAATCTAGGTCACTAGAATTTTTTCAGTAACTTTCTACATTCTTCACATCTTAAAAACAAATAGCGACTCTTTGAAGAATTCTAAGACTTTCGGAGAGGAACGTTTGTTACAAGAGTCAAGTGGCTTGAGTATATTTCAGAAAGTCCTCAACATCTTATTTCTTGAATTATAAAATGGATACAAATTTAAAATAAAAGTATTACCTTTTAAGTTAAAAACAAACAAACAACAAGTAGGGCTTAAGCACCTTTGCTCCAGTTCTGTTCTCCCACAGGCTGGGGTGGCAGGAGAGAGGTGGATGTGGGGGCAGGGGGGTAACTTCCCAACCCCTAAAATGGGCAGAGTAAGCTGCATGCAGTGGAGATTTAATGGGTATTAGGCAGGCTGGAGAAAATAAGGGGTAAGTCCTGGCCATTTCTCACTTTTCCTGCTGTAACTAGTAATACGCACAGCCTGATACTGATTTCTGCTTGTCCTGGCCATTTCTATCACCACCAGCCCCGGAGAAGCGCTCTTGGAAAAATTTCTGCTGATTTAAAAAAAGAGGTTGAAAGTAGGTAAAGAAAGCAACAAAAGATAATTTTTCTTTAAGTTTCCTTCTTAAAATACATGTAGGGAAAATGTGGAAATGAAAGACAATAGATGAATCTTACAAAACAATGTATTTACTTGGTATTGCAGTTTAATTTAAAAAATTAAAATGACTATTGATCATTTCCTATTAAATACTGAGAATTTTCTTAGTATCTACAGGGGACTGATTCCAGGACCCCCATGGGTACCAACTTTGAGGATGTTCAAGGTCCTTATGGAAAATGGTGCCGTACTTGCATTTAACCCACACAGACCCTCCCATATACTTTAAGTCATCTCTTGATTACTTATACTACCTTACACAATGTAAATGCTGTGTAAATGGTGTAAACACTATGACAATGTTCTGTGAACTGTTGCCTGTGTGGGGCATTTTGCTTTTTGGAGCTTTCTGGATTTTCTTTCCAAATATTTCCATCCAAAGTTGGCTGAATCCCTGAATGTGGAACCACAGATATGGAGGGCAAACTATACATTTCTACCATAAACAAAAGGTCAACAAGCGAGAGGTCCTGGATTCAAATCTGTGCCACTGGTGTGCATTCCAGTGTTCTCGTTGCTGTGCCACAGCAGTGGGATCTCAGTTTCTAAAATTCCATTTAGTGAATGAGAAAAGTCAGAACTGGGGGAGCCGGCGGGCTGAGGGAAAAGGACTTAAACTCTCAACTAGAAGCAGGATGTTCTCCCAACTGTTTTAGGATTTAAATCATCTCAGTAGCTCTCGGTGGACTCAAGCGCAGGGAGATCCCATTTGGGGGCATCCTTGTGCTTACTACAGAAAATACTAGGCTCAGCACTTAGTATATATTAGATCCACCAAAAATGCTTACAAAATTGAATTAGTTGGTATGTAAGTGCCAGCCTGGGCACATTGACTTGGCAGCTCCATTCTCCCGATCTTTATTATAGGTTCTCTAAAGACGTTTTCCAAGAACATTTTTTTAAACTTGTTCTTGTTCCTTATACCACAAATAGGATATACAGGGTAGCTTATTTCTTTATTTCTCACTCAAAGTACAAACAAAATCTCCACATTTTGGGAGGATGGTGGAAACACACGCTGCAAATACCAAGAAAGCACACCGGGCTACAAACTGTAAAGCTGTTGGGTAAACACGAAGATCTAAAGGAAGAGTAACTGACTTGTGTGAACACAGAATATGGACAAAACTTAGGACTCACGTTATTCCAGACAACCAGTGGAATTGTCCAGGGGGGACTGCTGGCACCTTCTTCAATTAAAGGTTTTAAGCATCACTTGTAGCTCAGATGAGGCCCCTAACTCTGATCTATGGACATTTCTAACCAGTGTGTTAAGTAATTAATGATTAGTTTGGGCAGACAGGAGTCTCTTTCTCGAGGAACTGATTTCACTGTCAGCCATATTTTATTAGCATTTCTTAAGATAAAGATGTATAAACTGCTGAGGCTCTCAGCCCCCTTCCCTCTTGCATTTACCACACACAAAAAAAATGTTTACTGCTAAATCACACACAAATTTTAAGAATAACCCAAATATGTCAATATGGACTATTGTTATATCACAAACAAGGATATCCAGCACTAAGAAAGCAAGAAAAATTTCCCCCAATTCAAAAATCTCAAACTTCCTCAAATCTGTTTAAAAGATCATTCAGCTGAGCAAATACATGAAATTCTCCATTACATCAAAGTGTTCACTGAACAAAAGCTTTCCAGTTAGACTCTATTCATTTACAGCAGCTTTACATATATATGTGTATGTGTGAGTATAATAACATATATATGTGTAGATATATATCATTCAATGTTTTCTTTGCCTCTATAAGAAAACCATTGACCTTTTTAAAAAAATCTCAGAAACAGCTATTAAAACATTTCATCCATTCACACTATCAGCTGCATTTCACAACATCAGAAGAGTAACAGTTGCACAAAATCCCAATGAAAGTAACTAAAAACAACGGAAGAAACCAAAAATTCCCCCAAAGTTAAAAGCACAGGTGCAGGCATACACACACACACAGCTCGTAATATAAAGCAACTTGGTAATGAGATAATTGCAGGGCACTCTACAAACTGATCCACCTTCTTACACTTCTACCCGAGAGCAAAACAGGAGTTTAAATCTCTTTGGTCCATGCAGCCATACATTTAACATGTCCGAGTTATTTTCTGGCTAATTTCAGATTCTGAACCACGTGCCCCAGTTACCTTACCATGATAACTTTCTGAAAACATAAACTAATCATGTGTTAAAATAAATATTCATTTCTGTAGAATCTCAATTTCAATACATTATTGATAATTTCTCCCCAGGAATATGAACACTTTAAATTACTGGCAGAATAACCAAAGTAAGGGAAGAAAGTGATTCAAATCTAACAGAAAAGGAAAAGTCAAGTTGACTTGAGAGATTTAGACCTAAATTTAAGAAAACATCAGGAATATAAAGAACATGTGAAACTAATTTCAGGCTGAACATAATGAAAATAATCCACTTTAAGATTTTCTTTAAAGATCTCTAAGAATGCATAGTTGCTTCTTGGCTTCTTTTAAAACAGATTTCCAAACCACAGTGTTATTAAAACTACCCTGCCCCAAACTGGCTTCATACTGGAAAAATACCCCCAACACATCATCGAGTTGCTGATATATTCTGCTTTTTGGTAGAGAAAAGGTGGTGTGGGCGACAAAGGTCTTAAATCTGATTGGGACCTAGTAGAAACTTCCTTGTTACCCAGTTAGATTATAGAAGAGCGAGGCTAGAGTGTGGAGATTATCTTTTGGATTGTCCATAACTTCCTATTTTCTGCAACTGGCTCTTCTTTTGAATTAACATATATATAATCACGGGCTTCTCAGGTGGTGCAGTGGTCAAGAATGGAGATGCGGGTTCAATCCCTGGGTCAGGAAGATGCCCTGGAGGAGGAAGTGGCTACCCACTCCAGTATTCTTGCCTGGAGGATCCCATGGACAGAGGAGCCTGAGAGGGGCTGCAGTCTATGGGGTTGCAAAGAGCCAGACATGAATAGCAACTAAACAACAATGTATAATTGTATCTAGTACTCAAAAAGTCTCAGTAGGAGATGAATTCAACCAGTTTCTATGCTTCCCTTACTTATACTCTCAAATACAATTACATATTGCCAAAACCTCTTAAAATGTTTTATACTAATAACTTTTTCATTCTAATAAATGTCATTGTAGATGCTAGTAAATTTAAATAACAAAATAAAACAAGAGTTGAAAAACTGAATCACTTAAATATATGTTCAACACTATACTGATATGCTGAGAATAACTGCCAAATTTTAAAATTATTTACTATATTCCCCAATTTTTACTTAGAGAAATTATGATGCTACCATACTCAAAATAAGATCATTTATTATTCTTCCTATATGACTTGTTTCTTAACTTGTTCCTTACAAGTGAGGCTTCTTGTTTTCACAGCCTAATTTAGGCCACTCTTTATATATATTTGATACTCCAGGATGAGAGACTGCTTACGTTTAGTCAAAAATAAGATATATGCAATAAGTAATATAATCCCACTGAGATACTAGTTGTAAAGATGTTTTCTCCATGAGATACATGGCAGAAACTTTCTTCAGAAGGATCAAGAATAGGATGTGCATTTCAGACTTTTCTTACAAAATTTATAAGAAAATTTTCAAATTAAATTTTCATGACACACAAACTACAATCAATATGTGTGACCCCAAAAGTTTTTAAATTCATAGCAACAGAATGTTTACGTATGAGGGAAACTATTAAAGAGTGTTATTTGAGTGAGTGAAAAGGATGCACCCTACAGATCTACTTTGAATCCTTAAAAGAGTCTAGCAGTTTTCCATTCAGTATCATTTTCCATGTAAAGTAAATAACAATAAATACCTAGTTTATATGAAAGCCCTAAATCCCAGAAACGTTCAACATTAAAAATCAGGTAATTTGTCTCATAAATGATGATATTCAGCACTCATACAGGATTTAGCATTACAAAACAAAATTTCTCACTACATCACCTGAATTCATGTCAAATATGTTCACAGCACTCATCTACAGCTACACTTGCAAGTTTCACATGATCAATGTTAAAAAAAAAAAGAGTTTGGCACATGTATCAGTTCTTCAAAACGTCCCTGTAACTTAACACAACACTGTTAAGAATGATGATTCAACACCAGTGTTAACCTGATTGGCAGCTAAACAAGGTGCTTTTTCTTGTAGCGTCACGCAGCGGTGCGCCTTGCCCGGGACGGAGGCACGTAAGGTGCGGTGCGGTAGTGCAATCATTGAACACCAGAGGGCGATCTTCCCACACGGCCCAAGGCCTTGGGTTTCGACCTGCTCCTTCCACGTCCTTGTACGATCTCACGCCCACTCGCTAACGACGCCGTTTTCAGAGAATCTGTACGTCTGTTTCCTTATGTGAAGTAAAGACATTCTCACAGAAACCTCAGAGTGTGGCGAGGATCCTTGAGAAGGAGATGATGAGCGTCAGTACTGTCTGTCCAACGCCCCACACCAGGGCTTCCAAGGGGGCCATGTTCTTCCCGGCCACTCGGTAAATGCCGGCCACGGCTGCACCTGGCGAGAGAGGAGAGACAACACGTTCACTCCCGAGGCACGCTGCACGGCTGGGCTCGCTTTCCCCGTGAGCCAAACAGCAAGTCACCAGGCATTCTCATTTTACAGTTTTCTAGGAAAGAGTTCGGAGAAGGCAATGGCACCCCACTCCAGTACTCTTGCCTGGAAAATCCCATGGACGGAGGAGCCTGGTGGGCTGCAGTCCATGGGGTCGCGAAGAGTCTGACACGACTGAGTGACTTCACTTTCACTTTTCACTTGCATGCATTGGAGAAGGCAATGGCACCCCACTCCAGAGTTCTTGCCTGGAGAATCCCAGGGACGGGGGAGCCTGGTGGGCTGCCGTCTATGGGGTGGCAGAGTCTGACACGACTGAGCGACTCAGCAGCAGCAGCAGGAAAGAGTTTCCACGTGACTGGTTACCAGCTACACCCTACCATACCACACTCACCCACAAAACCGAATAACAGGCTTTTCAATTCGACTGCAAAATACGTATTTATGGTATACACTGCTTAACTGACACAAGGTATGTTCATAAAAAATGAATCATTCATTACTGTAATCTCTCAGCTGGGTGTTGACTCGGCCAGATCCCATCAGTATTTTTAAAAACATATGACACAATATATTGATAATCAGAAATAATAATATAGAAAAACTACACAATTTAATATAATTTCTAAATTATTCAAGAAAAAGTTAATATTAAATAAACTTTTATTTCTTTCAGTAAAATGAATTCTTACATGTCATAAATAATATCAGAATTTTGAATAATGTACTTTACAATCTACTGGTTTAAGTATTTGAATAAAACTGTAAAGTTATCTGGAGACTAGTATTTTGACATCTAATAAAAGTGGAAGATGAACCTGACATCTGTTCCAAGAAAATTTTTTAGGTATCAGGCACTTCTGAGAATGAGAGAATCTCAGGCACCTTAGCGCCCTGAGGCTCTGGTTCAACACTTTTATCTTATTGCTATATATATATATAGTGGGATCTAAGAGTCTGACTTTAAAAGTACACTCAAATCATAAAAGGAGGAAACATTTAAACTACGGTTACAGCATTTAACAGGTTGAAAAGGCCTTAAAACTTTTGTCTAGGAAAAACTGTCTATATATTCCTAGAATGGTCAAACAAAAGGGAAGAACAATAATGTTATTCGAAGACACTTGAATTACAGTCATTTGAGATAGAAATCTACTCACAAAAATTAGCTAAGAATTAATTCCATAGTTCATCTAAATTTTCCAAATAAAAATCATTATTCTCCTCTATAGAAGATACAAATAGGAAAAGCAAATTATTAATTTAA
This sequence comes from Ovis aries, assembly GCF_016772045.2. Lineage (NCBI taxonomy): Eukaryota > Metazoa > Chordata > Mammalia > Artiodactyla > Bovidae > Ovis > Ovis aries. The sequence continues at coordinate 44,005,717 of NC_056073.1, forward strand.
GCCAAGGGCTTTCATATACATATTTTAAAGAAAGAAATTAAAATGTATATTTATAGTATGTAACTTGTCAGAAAATTTACAAATATTATCTTAAATATCATACCATTCCTGAGTATTATTACTTAATTTAAAGATGAAAAAAAGAGAGGTTCAGAGATTTTCAGTTACTAGTCCAAGAAAATACAGTTAAGCACAGAGCTGGAATTTCAATCCAGATTAGTCTGGCTATAAATCTCCAAATCATTCTATCATTTTACATTTACACCAAGTGAAAAAATAGAATAAGAAATTCAGTAACTGATAATTACATCAATATTAAATAAAATTCCTAGGAGCACCAACATTTATTCAGTCAAGTAGAAAACTTTGCTAGTATAATTGGTCATATCCTTGAATTTTAATTTTTTTTTTTTTGGCTACACAATGCAGCACACAGGAATTCAGTTCCCCAACCAGGGATCAAACTCAAACCCCCTGCAACGGAAGTGGGAGTCTTAACCACTGGACCACCAGGGAAGCCCTATCCTCAAATTTTAGAACTGGATAACAACCTGAAAAAATTTTAAATATCTTAGGCTTCTCTGTTATCAGAAAATATGTTAAAATAAACCTGAGAAATACTGGTTTTACTTTGGATTTTCCCTAGATTTCCATGACTATCTTCAATTTTAAAAACCACAATTTGGCCTCCATTTCTCCAGCACTAAATTCCCCTGGTGGCTGAGATGGTAAAGAATCCGCCTGTAATGCAGGAGACCTAGGTTCGATCCTTGGGTTGGGAAGATCCCCTGGAGGAGGGAATGGTAACCCATTCCAGTATTCTTGCCTGGAGAAGCCCCACAGACAGAGGAGCTTGGCGGGCTACAGTCTATGGGGTCACAAAGAGACTGAGCAACTAAAAAGAAAAATAATTTCAAAAATTATCTAAGAGGTGAAAAACATAAGCTGAGGCTGCCTGGGAAGTACCAAATATGTTAATTCCAACAACTCATGCTTATATAAGGTTAGGAATATGGATTTTGGAGTTAGACTTGTGGGTTAAAATCCGAGCTCACTTATGAGTAGCTGTGTGACAATGAGCAAGCACCTAACCTCTCTGTGCCTTATTCCCTCAAATGTAAAATGTGTGGGTTTGAAGAGTAAGAGATATTTGGAAAGTATTTAGAACAGTGTCTGGTCCTACTACGTACTCCAACTTTTGATTAGTAGTTGTCTCAGTAGTACATGATAAATGAGTTTCCAATCAGTGATTCATCATTCAAGTTCAGTTCAGTTACTCAGTCCTGTCCAAGACTCTTTGTGACCCCATGAATCGCAGCATGCCAGACCTCCATGTCCATCATCAACTCCTGGAGCTTACCCAAACTCATGTCCATCGAATCAGTGATGCCATATAACCATCTCATCCTCTGTCATCCCCTTCTCCTCCCGCCTTCAATCCTTCCCAGCATCAGGGGCTTTTCCAATGAGTCAGTTCTTCACATCAGGTAGCCAAAGGATTGGAGTTTCAGCTTCAGCATTAGTCCTTCCAATGAATATTCAGGACTGATTTCCTTTAGGATGGATTGCTTGGATCTCCTTGCAGTCCAAGGGACTCTCAAGAGTCTTCTCCAATGCCACAATTCAAAAGCATCAATTCTTCAGCGCTCAGCTTTCTTCATAGTCCAACTCTCACATCCCTACATGACCACTGGAAAAACCATAGCTTTGACTAGATGGACCTCTGTTGTTAAAGTAATATCTCTCCATTTTAATATGCTGTCTAGATTTGGTCATAGCTTTTCTTCCAAGGAGCAAGCATCATTTAATTTCATGGCTGCAGTCACCATCTGCAGTGATTTTGGAGCCCCAAAATACAGTTTCTCACTGTTTCGCCATCTATTTGCCATGAAGTGATGGGACCAGATGCCATGATCTTAGTTTTCTCAATGTTGAGTTTTAAGCCAACATTTTCACCCTCCTCTTTCATTTTCATCAAGAGGCTCTTTAGTTCTTTTTTGCTTTCTGCCATAAGGGTGGTGTCATCTGCATATCTGAGGTTATTGATTTTTCTTCCAGCAACCTTGATCCCAGCTTGTGCTTCATCCAGCTTGGCATTTCACATGATATATTCTGCATATCAGTTAAATAAGCAGGGTGACAATATACAGCCTTGATGTACTCCTTTCCCTATTTGGAACCAGTCTGTTGTTCCACGTCCAATTCTAACCATTGCTTCCTGACCTGCATCCAGATTTCTCAAGAGGCAGGTCAGGTGGTCTGACATTCCCATCTCTTTAAGAATTTTCCACAGTTTGTTGTGATCCACAGTCAAAGGCTTTGGCATAGTCAATAAAGCAAAAGTAGATGTTTTTCTGGAACTCTCTTGCTTTTTTGATGATCCAGCAGATGCTGGCAATTTGATCTCTGGTTCCTCTGCCATTTCTAAATCCAGCTTGAACATCTGGAAGTTCATGGCTCATGTACTATTGAAGTCTGGCTTGGAGAATTTTGAGCATATCTTTGCTAGCATGTAAGATGAATGTTGTATGGAACAATTGATAGCCATTTGGAAGAAATAAATTTAGGTCCCTATTTCACACCACTCCCCAAAGTAAATTTCAGATGGATTAAAAAACTAAATGCTAAAAACAAACAAATGAAATGAATTTTCCTTGGAAGGTTGTACTTACACAACCATAAATAATCCACTTTTCTTTATATTCTTTCAAGAAACAGAGGGTAAGATCTTCAAGCCCATGACGTCAAGGGTAGAAAACCCAGTGTAAAACTCCAGTTTCCAAAATCAAGGGAGACACTGTAGTGTTATACAGAAAATAAAATGAACTGCCATCTTCCTCCCTGTGGATAATCAGGAACCAATGTGTAAGTCATAGCTTCCCTCTAAAAGAAGCACTTCACAGTAGTTCCCACTGCATCATATCATTGCACAACCCGGAGGCACTAGCTAGAGAAGACTGTTCCAGTGGAACTCTTCAGCAAAAAGATCAGAAAGAAGATAGTTTTGTGTGCCTATTAAATGATTTTGGAAACACTGCTATTAAATACTGAGCAGACAGGAAGCAGTATTTACAAAATATATGTAGATTATAAAATTAAAACCAACAGATGCCCAAGTACCATCTTCCAAATGTTCACAGGAACATTACTATTTTATGTGAGGTTCCCATGGACTCCCTTGTCACACCCCATTTCCTCCCAAGTTTGGTTTTCATCATTCCTTTGCTTTTCTTCAGCATTACCACCCGCCTATATCCTCAGATATTAAGTTTTTAAATAAGCAAATTTTATATAATTTGATACTGTAAGTATTTTGGAATTTTTGGCTGTTTGTGGCTCAGATGATAATGAATCCACCTGCCATGTGGGAGACCTAGGTTCAGTCCCTGGGTTGGCAAGATCCCCTGGAGGAGGGCATGGCAACTCACGCCAGTATTCTTGCCTGGAGAATCCCACCGACAGAGCCTGTAGCCTGGTGGGCTACAGTCCATAGGGTCGCAAAGAGGTGGACACGACTGAATGACTAAGCACAGCACATATGTCAGGAAATTATCCAGGCTGTTGTATAATATAGAGCTGTAATTCATACATTTCCACTGTTGTGCAGAATTCTTAGTATGGATATACCACAACCTATTTGTCCTTTCTAATGTGGATGACACTGTTTCTAATTCTTAACAATGACAAACCCTGCTTCTGTGAACATCCTTGTAATATGACCCCCAGCACACATACTAAACCGAGTTTCCCTACAACATGTGGGTATGCCTGTTACGGCACTTTCAACTTTACTAGGTAATGCCAATTTGTTTCCTAAGTATTTGAACCAATTTATATTCCAGTTACTCCATATCCTCAGGAGCAGCTGATATCTTTAAAAACACTTTTTTTTTTTGGTCAATCTGGGTAAGAGATGTTATCTCTGCAATTAATTTGTGTTCCCCTGATATTTAATGTCACAGAGCTTTTCCTCACATATTAAAATCTGACCATTAGGGTTTCTACTTTTACGAAATGCCTTGACAAATCTTTTGTGCATTTTTCTACTAGACTGTCACTTTCTTCTTTGATTCATAGGGTTTTAAAAAACATAGTTTGGATGTTAATCTATTGACATTTATATAAGCTAACAAATGTCTTACCCCAACTTGTGCTTTAGTTTTCACTCTTGTTAAGGTATATTTTGCTGAACAATAGCCAGCTGAAAAAGTACAAATATTGTGATCCTTATTTTCTTGGTGAAATATATGCAAGAATGAAGAGGGTAGAAGTGTAATAGGCTGCATGAAATAAATGAAACATGTTTGGAATGGCCACTGTGAACGATGGCAGAAGGTATCAGCTAGAAATAAGTAAAGATTCCCCAAAGCATTAGGGAGCTAGAGAAGACTGGCATAGCAAAGATGAAGCAGGGAAAACAATTCTGCTGAATGTTTTAAATGGTTTAAAAAAATCAAAGGAAGAGTATTATTTCATGATACATGAAAATTATATGAAATTCAACTTTTAATGTCCATAAACAAAGTTGCATTGGCATATAGCCACAGTCATTTCTGATACTGAACTACCTTTGCATTTCCAGGATAACATTTTTTTTTCAAACTTTAAACGTCTTGTTTTGTGTTGGAGTGGAGGGGATTAGCAATGTTGTGGTCGTTTCAGGTGAACAGTGAACAATACATACGCGTGCATCCATTCTTCCCCAAACTCCCCTCCCATCCAGGCTGCCACATAACACTGAGTAGAGATCGTATGCTGTACAGGAAGCCCTGCTTGGTAGGATAATACTCCCGAAGCAAATGAACCTATACTTTTCCATTTTTCTGTAGTCTGCATCTTGTTTAGCAAGAAGATTATACTGATTCAGCAAACATGCTGTGCACAGCTTCTAACCTTTCCATTTTCTGCAATAATCTGGATAAATAGGAACTGTTCCCGGAAAATCTGGTAGAACTCTTCTGTAAACCTCATTTGAGGTTGGACTTCTTTCAGGGAAGAGGGATCTTCAATATTTCAACTGTTTAACAATATTTATTGTATTACTCATATTTTCTATTTCTTCTCATGCCAATTTTGACAATTTATACTGAGGAATATATAGCTGTGTATAAAACTGCTATTTTTATAATTTTTTATTCTACCTTTACTGTCAAGCCTGTAGTTATTTCTTCTATTTTATCCCACATTTTATTTCTCTGTCTTAACTATTTTAGAGCTAAGGCAGCAATATATTTGCCTTATTATCTCTCTAGAAAATTAGTTTTTTGCTTTGTTATTAATCTTTCATAAACTTTACTTAAAAAACAGCAATTCTTTATACTAATAAAACTAAACAACATACCATGTACAACAACCATAACGTAATAAGGGTTTAGGAATTAACTTAATCAAAATGTATAACTCTCCTATTGGGAGAAAAAAAAACTTTTAAACTCTAACAAAAGAACCAAAAAATGAACTGAACAAATGGCGATACATTACATGTTCTTGCACAGAATAATTTAATATGTCAATTTTTCCCAAATTAACCTCTTACCTTGTATTAAATCCCCACAAAAATCACAGCTATACTTTTTGAGGAATTCAGTAGACATATTCTAGAATTTATATAAAAGAATAAAGGTCCACGAATAGTTATGTGAACTTCGATAAAGAAGAAAATAAGGGACCAGCTCTACCAGATATTAAGAAAGAGTACAAAACAGGAGAGATAAAAAATGAGGCCTTGCTGAAACAACAGCTAAAAAGACTAAAAAAATCAGAACAGAGTTCAGAGACAGATCCATGTACCTTGAGGACATAGTATACAACCAAAGATGGATCAATGGATGGATTTTTTTTAGGATGTGGTAAAAATTGACTTACTCTGTGGAAGGAAAAAAAAAACAACCCCTGAAATCCTACCTAATTCCAAAAATGAAGACAGACTCTACACCAGAAGGCAGATTATGACCTGAATGTTCAACATCTGCCTTTGTAAATAAAGTTTTATTGGAAGAAAACATGCCCATTCATTTACCTGTATCTATGACAACTGCACTCATCTCACACGCTAGCAAAGTAATGCTCAAAATTTTCCAAGCCAGGCTTCAGCAATACGTGAACCGTGAACTTCCTAATGTTCAAGCTGGTTTTAGAAAAGGCAGAGGAACCAGAGATCAAATTGCCAACATCCACTGGATCATGGAAAAAGCAAGAGAGTTCCAGAAAAACATCTATTTCTGCTTTAATGACTATGCCAAAGCCTTTGACTGTGTGGATCACAATAAACTGTGGAAAATTCTGAAAGAGATGGGAATACCAGACCACCTGACCTGCCTCTTGAGAAACCTATATGCAGGTGAAGAAGCAACAGTTAGAACTGGACATGGAACAACAGACTGGTTCTAAATAGGAAAAGGAGTATGGCAAGGCTGTATACTGTCACCCTGCTTATTTAACTTCTATGCAGAGTACATCATGAGAAACACTGGGCTGGAAGAAGCACAAGCTGGAATCAAGATTGCTGGGAGAAATATCAATCACCTCAGATATGCAGATGACACCACCCTTATGGCAGAAAGTGAAGAGGAACTAAAAAAACCTCTTGATTAAAGTGAAAGAGGAGAGTGAAAAAGTTGGCTTAAAGCTCAACATTCAGAAAACGAAGATCACGGCATCTGGTCCCATCACTTCATGGCAAATAGATGGGGAAACAGTGGAAACAGTGTCAGACTTTATCTTTTTGGGCTCCAAAATCACTGCAGATGGTGACTGCAGCCATGAAATTAAAAGACGCTTACTCCTTGGAAGGCCAACCTAGATAGCATATTGAAAAGCAGAGACATTGCCAACAAAAGTCCGTCTACTTAAGGCTATGGTTTTTCCTGTGGTCATGTATGGATGTGAGAGTTGGACTGTGAAGAAAGCTGAGCAGCGAAGAATTGATGCTTTTGAACTGTGGTGTTGGAGAAGACTCTTGAGAGTCCCTTGGACTGCAAGGAGATCCAACCAGTCCATTCTGAAGGAGATCAGTCTTGGGTGTTCTTTGGAAGGAATGATGCTAAAGCTGAAACTCCAATACTTTGGCCACCTCATGTGAAGAGTTGACTCATTGGAAAAGACTCTGATGCTGGGAGGGATTGGGGGCAGGAGGAAAAGGGGATGACAGAGGATGAGATGGCTGGATGGCATCACCGACTTGACGGACGTGAGTTTGAGTGAACTCTGGGAGTTGGTGATGGACAGGGAGGCCTGGCGTGCTGCGATTCATGGGGTCACAAAGAGTCGGACACGACTGAGCGACTGAACTGAACTGAACTGATGGCTGTTTTTAAGTCCTAATGGCAGAGCTGGAGAGTTGTGACAGAGACCATCTAGCCTGCAACATTTAAAACAGTTATTATCTGGCCTCTCAAGAAAATTTTTGCTCAGTCCTGCTCTAGATAAAGACTTTACTACAAAGGTAAAACTATAAAATTGACAAAACAGAATATATAAGAATATCTTTTGACCTTAGTGTGGGAGAGAACATAAATAAAATTATAAATTATAAACCACAGGCAAAAAACTCTTTAAGCTGGTTACAGAGAATAAGAATTTCTGCTCAATGAACCATATCATGAATAAAGGTACTGCTAAAAGACAAAGAAGTTATTTGAGAAGTACAAAACCAATAAGACACCAATATATCTAAGAAACATCTATCATTTAATAAGGAACAAGGACCCCAAAAGAAAAGCACAGAATTAAACATAGCAATTTGCAGGAAAAAAAGCTTAAATATCTAATAAGAACAGAAAGAGATGTTCAAATACATTAGTAATCAGAGAAATGCAAATCAAACCAACAAAGAGATGTCACTAATTTAGCCCTCAGACTTGCTAAAATTAGACAGCAACACAATGCCAAGCAATGGCATTATATAGAAACCCATTTCCTCCTAATTCTGGTATTAACTATCAGTACTAATTAAAATGAAAAGTCACCCTATCCTGGAAATAAAAATCTAAGAGGTAGTAAAATTTAATAGTTATGTATCTATATTCAGTCGGTCATCATTTTGCTGAATGGAATATATAGCTGTGACTGTGCTATCGCTCACAAAATGCATTTAAGAAAATAAATGCAGGTAAATATTCACATTGGATAGTTTTCTTCATTCAAGTGTTTGCAGGTCAGAAAATTAGCCAGAAGAAATTTGTATGTTTTATCGTTAACCTGGATACAAGTTTTTACTTGAAATTGTGTCAGACATATTTGTGATAGTCACTCAGTCATGTCCGACTCTTTGTGACCCCATGGACTGTGTAGCCTGCAGGCTCTTCTATCCATGGAATTCTCCAGGCAAATACTGGAGTGGGCTGCCATTCCCTTCTCCAGGGGCTCTTCCCAACCCAGGGATCAAACACCGGTCTCCTGCATTGCAGGCAAATTTTTACAGTTTGAACCACCAAGGGAGGCCAGACATATCTGTAAGGAATTCTAAAATCATCAGTTTCTAAAATCATTAGTATGTTTTATTCTTGACTGAGTTGAAAGTAATGCACACACCCATCATTAGAGATACACGGAAGTAGAATAATGTTCTCTTTAAACGTTCAGTGACTTATGTCAATAAACACACATGTAATACACACACTATTTTCGGCTTCTGAACAAGCTGTTCCCTCGTCCTTCCGCCTCTGCTCATGGTTCCACAGCTACAGCAGCGGCCACATCAAAAACAGGAGCCATCCCGTTTCAGGTCTCCTCGTACGTCTCCACAGCGAGCAACGACTCATCTGGACTCTCCCCTTTGTGACAGTTCTTACAGCAACTCTTCCATCTCACTGCCACAGCCTATTCCAGATCCAGCCTCAAATTCAGACCAAAAATTAAAGCCTCCACTCTTTCTTTCTCCCTCTCCCCCCGCCCCCTCTTCCCTCCTCCACTTTCTTCTTCCTGCCTCTATGCTTCCTCCCTCACTATGTCCATCTATCCAACCAACCAGTATTTCCTGAGTATCTGTTACATTCCGGGTGCTGTCTTATTGCTGGAGATTCAGCAGTGATGAAGACAGGCAAGGCCCCTGCTCTCTCAGAGTTTCCTTTTGGTTCTTTCTTCACATATACTTATTCTACATTCAGCCACAAAACAAATTTTCCTAGTGAACTGCTCTGCCCCTTGCCAATCCCTTTCTAAAATATCAACTTGCTTTCTGTGGCCTGCAGAATAAAGCCCAAACTCTGGCTGACCTTCCAGGATCTTTGAGGATCTGGCTTGTCACAGCTGAATTTCCCATTACTCCACTCTGTACACTTGGTGCTTCAGCTAAACCTGATTGCTTGTTTTAAACCCTATGGCAAAGGGAATGAAGTAGCATACAAGAGAGTTACAGGTGAATACAGCAACAACAACAAAAAAACCTAACACAAGATGACACACAAGAATAGTAAATGAAGAAAGGAAGAGAAAATAGACTGCTCACTGCTTCCCACAGCTGTGCCTAGGGCAGACCCAGAGCCCCGGGCACAGGGCTTTGTTCTCAGGCAAGGCACACTGATCACTCCATGGAAAGGTGACTGTGCCACAAGAGGAGGGAGGCCACAGAGCTACGGTAGGAGCAGATTTCCTCTCATCTCTGAGCTAAGGAGGGTCTTGCACACATCCAGTGGTGGCAGGCAGCTGCCCTGACCTCACGGAAACAGGGCAAGTGACCAGCAACAGAAGCACTACTGTTTGCTGGTGGTGATGAGACCACGGCAGCAGACGGCAGCACCCAGTGTCGAGCAGAACCATGCGAAGGAAGCGGCTGAGGCCCCTCCAGGCTCAACAGGACACATCAAAGTCCTGGCTTAACTAGCACAGCAGAACCTAAGGCTAGAGCTGGGGCCTCAATGCTGTGGTAAGAGGTGAAGGTCAGAGGGCATGAACCTGGGGCCTGCAGGACACACACATGAGGCAGGGAAGTAAAAAACCTCCAGACAACTGGAGGACACCATAAAGTGGCTAACAGTTCCTAGCAGGCCAAGGGAGATTCATGTCGTAACAACTCGTGTTGAAGAAGGAAGTGCACGATTAGAGTCAGTTAATCTCTGACACAGGAGGCAAGAATATAAAATGGAGAAGAGACAGTCTCTTCAATAAGTGGTTCTGGGAAAATTGAGAAGCTACATATAAAAGAATGAAATTAGAACCTTCTCTAATATCACAAACAAAAATTAACTAAAAATGGACTGAAGACCTAAATGTAACACTGGATACTATAAAATGCCTAGAGGAAAACATAGGCAGGACATTCTTTGAAATAAATTGCAGCAATCTTTTTTTTTCGATCCATCTCCCAGAGAAATGGAAGCAAAAGCAAAAATAAATAAATGGCACCTAATTAAACTTAAAAGCTTTTTGCATAGCAAAGGAAACACAAACAAAATGAAAAACACAACCTATGGACCAGGAGAAAATATTTGCTAATGATGGGACCAACATTTGCTAATGATTTCCAAAATATACAAGCTGCTCATAAAGCTCAATATTTAAAAAAAAACCAACGACCCTATCACTAAATGGACAAAAGACCTAAATGGATATTTTTCCAAAGACGACATACAGATGGCCAACAGGCACATGAAAAGATGCTCAACATCACTAATTATCAGAGAAATGCAAATCAAAACTACAATACGATATCACTTCACAACAGTTAGAATGGTCATTATTACAAAGTCTATAAATAATAAATGCTTGAGAGAGTGTGGAGAAAAGGAAAACCTACTAAACTGTTGGGAATATAAACTGGGACAGCCACTATGGAGAACAGCATGCTGCTGCTGCTGCTGCTGCGAAGTCGCGTCAGTCGGGTCCGACTCTGTGCGACCCCATAGATGGCAGCCCACCAGGCTCCCCCGTCCCTGGGATTCTCCAGGCAAGAACACTGGAGTGGGTTGCCATTTCCTTCTCCAATGAATGAAAGTGGAAAGTGAAAGTGAAGTCGCTCAGTCATGTCTGACTCCTAGCGACCCCATGGACTGCAGCCCACCAGGCTCCTCCATCCATGGGATTTGCCAGGCAACAGTACTGGAGTGGGTCACTACTGCCCTCTCCACGGAGAACAGCATAGAAGTTCTTTAAAAAACTAAAAATACAGCTTGTGTGTGTGTGTTAATTGCTCAGCAGTGTCTGACTCTGCGACCCCATGGACTGTAACCTGCCAAGTTCCTCTGTCCATGGAATTCTCCAGAATTCTGGATTCTCAGGAATAATGGAATACTGGAGTGGATTGCCATTCCCTTCCCCAGGGGATCTTCCTGACCCAGGAATCGAACCCAGGTCTCCCACACTGCAGACAGATTCTTAACCATCTGAGCCACCAGGAAGGCCCCATATGATTCAGCAATTCTACTCCTGGTGATATAACTAGAGAAAACTCTAATTAAAAAAAGATGCATGTACCCCAGTGTTCATCGCAGCACTATCTAAAATAGCCAGGACATAGAAGCAACCTAAATGTCCACTGATAGACGAATGGATAAAGATATGGTATACATACACAGTGGAATATTATTCAGCAATTTAAAAAGAATGAAATAATGCCATTTGCAGCAACATGGATGGAACTAGAGATCAATGTACTAAGTGAAGTCGGACAGAGGAAGACAAATATCATATATCATCACTTGGATTCGGAATCTAAAATATGGTACAAATAAACTTTATTTACAAAACAGAAACAGACTCACAGACACAGACAGCAAAGTGATGTTTACCAAATCGGAAAGCAGGGGGAGCAATAAACCTGGAATTAACAAACTACTCTAGGAAAAACAGGTAACAAGGACCTACTGTGTAGCACTAGGAACTACATTTAATATCTTGTAACAACCTATAAAAAAAAAATTCCACGGACAAAGGAGCCTGGCAAGCTACAGCCCATAGGGTCGCCAAGAGTTGGACATGACTGAGTGACTAAGCACGCACGCGTGCACCCACACACACACGCAGAATAACCTATAATGAAAAAGCCCCCAACTGTACCTGCATATAACATGACATTCTTAAAACAGCATCCACTTACTAGTGATCATCGCTCCAGTCACGGAAGCCAGAAACCCGATGCTGACGGCGATGACGGAGATGACTCTCCCTTGCCGATGCCTCTGCAGCATCACAAACATCAGCACTCCGGCAGCACCATGGACGAACAGAGAGGAGAAGAGGGCCCAGAGGAAGACCCAGTACCACATCTCTGAAAGGGAAGGCAAGGCGTTGAAAACTGTGCTGGAAAATATCTTGGAAAAATCCAGTGTAACAAAGCGTGAGCACCCATGGTCTGGATGAAGGTTAAAAGCGATCATAGATACAAACATGCCCAGTACAATACTTGATACATAGGAGTACTAAATAAATTTTAACAATTATCATCATTACTACTGCTTGATGGGGAAATCAACCTCCATGACTTCACCAGGTCAAAGCCACACTCCAGTTTCCTCTAAATGTCCCCATGACACAGCTATGCTCTATTATTTTCTCTGATACACCCTCTTGTTTGCAAATCTCCTGGAATAAATTATATAAGTTAATTAATTGCTGCCTGCTATATAATTTTCTACACTAAGTGTCTAGACCTTAAAAAAAAAAAAAAAACTACCCCTTAATTCAAATAATTCCAGATGTGAGTCAATGATTTTTGTCTTTTACGATTTTAAGAAGTGCAGGTCCTTTCCCTCTTGGCTCTCAACTTTGTATACTAAAGAATCGTCAGAATTTTTTATGTGCTTTGTCTCAGGTCATATAGTGGTCCTTACCCAGAACTCATCAATGTGGCCTCAACTGCTTTCAACTGAAGTCGGCTACAGACACCCGACGGGCGTGCCCTTCGGTCTCTCTCTAGCACCCACTCCCTTTCTTTCTGGCTACCTGTCCCTCCATCGTGCACACAGTTCCTGCGGAGACGGCCTGTCCTCACGCTGACTCCACCCCCCCGACCGTGCCTGCGGGGAGGAACATCTGGACAGGCCACTGATCCAAACTGGGTCCATCAGCCCCTTCCCCTGGGAACTCTGAGCTGGGACCAAACAGAGCACCTCAGTCTTTATCCTTTAGGCTAAACCTGAAGGGCTCAGGCTTTGTGAACAGGCATCTCATCATCACATGATCAAACCCATGATAACAGGATAAAAGAAAAACAGAAGCATCAAAGGCAAGAGACAACCAAATCCCTTATTCCAGTGCTACATACAGCCCTGCCATGTTAATACCCTTAGATTCAATGTGATAAAATCTCCTTGTAATGCAATCCTTTTTAATTGGCCCATGTAAGGTTTCTGTTATTTATAGCTGAAAGAACTGACTCCAAAATATTTAGATGTCACCTTGAGGATCCGCCTTGGTATGCAAACATTCTGCAGTGCAAAATATCTCATCTGCTATTTGCGCTATTTGTTCACTCTCTCTCAAGTGAAAAAGAAGGGCAATAAAAAAGTCATGAATAAAGAGAACAAAAATGGATTAATTGAAACGTATTTACTCAAACATCACTGGAGTACAGATATACACTGCTGGTGGGAATGTAAAACAGGGCATCAGCTATGGGAACAGTGTGGTAGTTCCTCCAAAATTTAAAAACAAATGATCATTTGATCCGGCAATTCCATTTCTGGGTATAGATCCAAAAGAATTAAAGCAAGATCACGAAGAGACGGTTGCACAACTATGCTTACAGGAACATTATTCGCCACTGCCAAGAGGTGGAAGCAACTTAAGTGTTCATCGATGGATGAAGTAATAAACAATAAGGTTTATATATACAATGGAATATTATTCATTGGGAGAAAATTCTGTCACATGCTACAGCATGTATGAATCTTCTGGACATTATGCTAAGTAAAATAAACCAGGCACAAGAGGACAAATACTGGTAAATTCCACTTCTATGAGGTATCTAAAGTAGGCAAGCAAACAGAAACAGAAAATAGGGTGGGGGGTGCCAGGGACTTGGGGCAGAGGAAATGGGGGACTTCTCGTCTTAAAGTGGGTACAAACACAGGGGATCATGGCAGCAATGGAGCTGTTCTGTATTTTGACTGTGGTGGTGTACACATAAACAAGTGGTAAAACTGTGAAGAACTAAATATAAACACACACACGAGTACAGGTGTAAATCTGTAAAAGGTTGCTGGATGTTATCAAGGTCAACATCCTTGTTTTGATATTACACAGTGGTTTTTCCAAGATGTTCCCATTGGGTAACTGGGGTATAGCTCAGTTGGTAAGGAAGTCGTCTGCAATGCAGGAGTGAAGTCACTCAGTTGTGTCCGACTCTTTCGACCCCATGGACTGTAGCCTATCAAGCTCCTCCCTCCATGGGATTTTCCAGGCAAGAGTGCTGGAGTGGATTGCCATTTGACCCCAGTTCAATTTCTAGGTCAGGAAGATCCCCTGGAGAAGGGACAAGCTACGCACTCCAGCGTTCTTGTGCCTCTCCTGTGGCTCAACGGGTAAAGAATCTGCCTGCAATGAGGGAGACCTGGGCTCGAGCCCTGGGATGGGAAGATCCCCTGGAGAAGGGGAATGGCTACCCACTCTAGTATTCTGGCCTGGAGAATTCCCTGGACTGTAGAGTCCACGGGGTCGCAAACAGTCAAGATTCAACTGAGCAACTTTCACTTTCACTTTTCAACTGGGGTAAAGGCCACTTGGGTTCTCTTTGTATTATTTCTCACAACTGCATGGGAATCTACAATTATCTCCAAATTAAAGGTTGAATTTTTAAAAGGGAGGATATATAGCAAACAGATTTTATTTAAAAAAAAAAAAGAAAAATTAGTTTCACCCTGCCAAATTCGTAAGAATTGACACTTAGAATGGATTGATAATTTCAAGGAAGAGAAATCTGATAAATCTCTGTATTAAAGTACTACACATGCTTCTCTATGGCAGAAGAGAGAGACGCTGATGATTAAGGAAAAACAGACAAAGCTTGCCTTTCAGAGGCTTCTATCTCAGCTTTCAGGGAAACAATGCTTTCATGCTGTCACTCCCAAACAAATAGTTTCAATTTATAATAAATGCATTAAAGACAAAAGCGCTTAATTTGTCCAGATGATATTTGTATTTTAAAAGATATAACTTTTCAGAGTGAATCTAACAAAGTGAGAATATAAGAGAACAAAAATAGGGGATGGGGAGGTTTTTATCAAGGGAGCTTTGAGATGAGGGAAGAATCTGCAGCAGGCACCCGCTCTTAATAAGAGGAGGCAGGCATCAGGCATTTGCCTTGATCCCCAAGCCTGCTTCTTACCAGACTGAGCCCCCAAAGCACTTTTCTTTGTTGTCCTTATCATGCAGGTGGGGTGAAAAATTTCTTGACTGTATGTAACACTATGAACAGGAATTATTTGACATTATTAAGTAATGTTGTCTGCCTACTGACTATACAGCTATTGACCTCAACAATAAATTTGCCTAGTAATTAGGAAAAGTAAATTTTTAAGTCTAATGTCTTATAAAATCCCCAGATATCAAAGAATGATATAACCAAAAGGCAGAATCTCAAACAGTCCTGTAAGGATCAGGCCAGGATTACCCCTCAAGCAGACAGAGCACAAGCTGCTGCTGCTGCTGCTGCTGCTGCTGAGTCGCTTCAATGGTGTCAACTCTGTGCGACCCCACAGACGGCAGCCCACCAGGCTCCCCCGCCCCTGGGATTCTCCAGGCAAGAACACTGGAGCGGGCTGCCATTTCCTTCTCCAATGCAGGAAAGTGAAAAGTGAAAGTGAAGTCACTCAGTCATGTCCGACTCTTAGCGACCCCATGGACTGCAGCCCACGAGGCTCCTCCGTCCATGGGATTTTCCAGGCTGGAGTGGGGTGCCATTGCCTTCTCCAGAGCACAAACTACCTAAACTCAAATTTATTTTTATGTTTTTTTTTAATCACACTATTTATTACAGAAAAAAAAAACCCTGAATGCTGCTCAGAATATCTGGATTAATTTAGGTTGCATGTTGTCACTACTGTTTTAAATTACCGGATAGATCAACACCAACCACCCCATCAGTGAACAGGGAGGGCCTCTGAAGACCTGGATAAACAAGTCTGTCTAAGGCCTGACTTCTGCAAATGCAGGACACCTGGAGAACTAACTGCAGGCAAAGACAGACGCCCCAGAGCCCCAGAGAAGGAAGAGGTGCCGAGACCAGCAGAGGAGGGGGACCACCTTTTTTCAATCGGTGTGCACTGCACGGCTCACATGAACAACCCCGAGGCCCAGTCTTCTCTTGCCACTCATGCCCCGCCTAACCTGCACTTCCAGCAACTGAGCAACAAGGAAAGGAGGAAGCCAGAGGGAGGCTTCTGCTGGTGCTAAACAAAATAGAAAACAAAAAAAATCAAAAAACACTCTACAAAACAGAAGCATGCCATCCCTTCAATCACGGCCTCGATAAAGGGAATGAAAACAGAGTTGTTTAGGCCCGTCATCTAGAGATAGTTTCAGCTGCTCTGTGGGTAACTCTTGTGAGCAGCCTGGGTTGAGAAGCACTGGCCTCACAGAGCATCTTCTCCTTTGATGAATTCTAGAATGAAAAACTATTTTTAAAAGACAGTGTATCTGCAGTAAAACTGTGTGTGTGTCTGTGTGTGTCTGTGTGTGTATGTTTACCTTCAGTGGGATCAGAGGCAGGGGAGCTATGATCTGTTCGTGTGTGTGTGCGTGCGTGTGTGTGTGTGTGTGTGCGTGCACGTGCTGTGATCTGTTCATGTGTGTGTGCTGTGCTCTGTTCAGGTGCACGCGTGCATGTGTGTGTGTGTGTGCGTGCGTGTCTGTATGTGTTTACCTTCAGTGGGATCAGAGGCAGAGGAGCTGTGATCTGTTCCAGTGTGTGTGTGTGTGTGTGTGTGTGTGCGTGCGCGCGCGTGTGTGTGCGCGCGTGTCTGTATGTGTTTACCTTCAGTGGGATCAGAGGCAGAGGAGCTGTGATCTGTTCCAGTGTGTATGACTGTGTTCGTTCTTGTCATGTGTGTGTTCATTCTTGTCGTGTGTTTGTTCTTGTGTGTGTGTGTGTGTGTGTGTGTATGTATGTGTGTTTTCCTTCAGCAGGATCAGAAGCAGGGGAGCTGTGATCTGTTTCAGCCTTCAAGCAATACTAGAAATAGCCTCGCTCCCAGTCTGGATCTCTCATCAGCCCTGGTTGCCAAGTCACTAGAAATTATCTTCTGTGCTTTTGTTTTTAATCCTTGGACAAAATTATTTCTGGGAAATGAATTTCTCTAGAGTATATTTAACCAAGTAAAAACAATTCAAAGAATGGTACATATTATATGACCCCATATTTGTTAAAAATAATAGGTACAGAGAAAAACAGAAAATAATGGCTATCTTCTAAAAATAAGAGAGGATATGCGCGATATTATTTTACTCTTCACTGGCTATGTTTTAGCAACCAGCCTGAAGTTCTATTTGTTTCATTGCAGATACACTGTCTTTTAAAAATAGTTTTTCATTCTAGAATTCATCAAAGGAGAAGATGCTCTGTGAGGCCAGTGCTTCTCAACCCAGGCTGCTCACAAGAATTACCCACAGAGCAGCTGAAACTATCTCTAGATGGGGGACCTAAACAACTCTGTTTTCAATGCCTTTATCAATCATGACATGAGATAAAGATAGAAATCACTGCTCTAGGCTAAGGTTACACATGAGGTACCTATAAAAAAAAATCCCAAAGGCATAAAAACAACAAAAACGTATCTTTCTAGACAAACACTAAATATAATCTTTAATCCTCTATAGTGGATCTAACCCTTCTAACAAAATCATACTGAACACTTCATGTACTCAACATACTCTAAGTCTCGAGGTGACTATAATACACCAGTAAGACTAAACTTGGGGGCTGCTCATAGTTTCTCTCTTCTTAACAGAAATGGTCCTCACTGTACATTTAACTGTGTTCAAATTGAGTTATCTCAAGCTTCCAGCAAATCTAAGGTGTGGCAAATGCCCCCCTTAGTTTCTGACATGAGACCTCTCTGTCTTGGGGATGTGTCCCACACTGGCGGCTCATTGAATTTCAGGGAGATGATGCCTTTATAATCTGAGAATCACCTAGAGTAGGGATTGGCCGAGTATGATCCACGAGTCCCAACAACCACCTGACTACGGGGCACATATTACCACAGGGACAAAGAACCAGAGGAAGAAATATCAAGAAAGATCCCAAGAGAATCTGTTACCACCTGAATTGTTAATAAACAGGACTGAACCACTGAACTGAATGATAAAACATACTGGAGATGGACGAGGGTGGGGGGTGGAGAATGGCTCATGGTTCTCAGGCCTGGCTGGTACTCAGGCCCAACAACCTCTGGTTTGGCTACTGCCAAGAAATACCAAGAGAAGATGCTCTGGATTACAACATGGGCTGGGACCAGAGAGGCTTTTGTTGCGGAGGGGAGGCTGCTTATAGACCCTAAAGATATAGACTTCATCACAAAGGCTGAAGGTAATAATGAGCCAATGAAAGACTTTAAACAAGGAATTGATACAATCACATTTATCTTTTAAAACAAATTGAATATCCTGGCAGATATGGGAGAGGGGGACTAGATGGAGATGAGAGAATATCAGAATGTTTCAAGAATCCAAAGAGAAACTGAGGCCTGGATTTAGGCAATGGCCAGACAGTTGAAAAGAATGTGAAATATCTGGACTGGCTGACAGTCTGGATGATGGAGGAGAGGAGATGCGATGTCTGGCTTCTCCGATTCCTGCTACAGACACAGTTGAATAGAGCACAGGCCATCAGGTATGGCAACATGGGAAATATATCTGGTACATCTGCAATATATTCAAATATTGATGAGCAGCAAACAGTAAAGAAGCTAAAGGCAAGAAAATGTCAAGTAGAAAAATATGAAGATCACCTATACATTTATACTATGGGACGTGTTTTTAAAAAAGAGTAAATCTCAAATTTTTAGTATCTCTAATCTTCCTAACTGTGTGACTTGTCAAATTTTAAATCTATGATTACTAAAACAATTCTGTTATTAGATACAAATTTGAATCAAACTTACTATAAGGAATGTCATTGTTACCCTAACAATGAGAAGAAGATAAACTACAAAATTACAGCTTTTTTAAGCCTACCAGTCAGGTGACCCTGCAAGATAACATAGTAACATGAATTCCAAAGAGGGACCCTCCAAGGAAAGGGTCTCCTGTGGCAAAGCACAGGAGCAACAAACGGGTACCATGTGAGCGGGAAAGAAGATCAGCTGAAATTCTAACTAAAAGTTGAAGTTCAGGTGTGTGGTTAACCTGTTAGCCTGGAGTAAGTGACACGGGAAAGCACAGGGTCCCTGTAAGCTCTCTTCCACTGGCCTCTACCAAGCATTCCCTGGAAATTCAGGATCTCAGGCAGGAGACTGATGAGAACTTGACACCAAGCAATGAGCAGCAAGGCTGTGACTGGGGGAACGAGTGTGGGAAAATCTCTCCCAGGCAGGTCGTGGGCCTGCAGAGATGGCTAAACGCTGGCAACACAGCACTAACACCGGAACGACCCCGCAGCACTGGCCCGCGCCCCACGCACAATGCGCACCACCACCTTCTAGAGAACTGGAAGCCTAACCACTAACAAGAAAGCTCAAACTCGGAGCACTCCTGAGTCAGTTAAATGAACCTGAACCCCACCCAGCTAGCAGAGGAGGCCCATTTCCAGGCACAAATGTGATTCACCTCAGTTACTATACATGTGAAGGCCTGAATTCAATAAAAAGTGTAAGACACTCTCAAAAATAAGAAAAACAATTCATCATCAAAAAATTAAGTGATGAGACTCAGATGAGCAGACAGGGACTTTAACTATAACCAATATGTCAAAGACAGTCATGGAACAGGTGAACAACTCAAATGAACAGATGGGGGTGGTTCAGCAGAGAGACAGAAAGTCCAAGAAAAAGTCAAATGAATATCCTCAAGAAAAAAAAAAATCCTCAACAACACAAAAAAAACAAACAAAAACACGTGATACCAAAGATGAAGACTTCCTTCAGTGGGCTCACCAGTAAACTCGACACAGCTGAGCTAAGAATAGCTGAGCTCGTCACTGCAGCACTATTTGCAAGAGTCAAGACATGGAAGCAACCTAAGTTTCAATTCACAGATGAATGGATACAAAAGATGAAGTGTATATACACGATGGAATATCACTCACCCGTAAAGTGAATGAAATAATGTTAGAGATCATCACATTAAGGAAACTAAGCCAGACAGAGAAGGACAAAGGTCATATGATATTGCTTGTATATGGAATCTAACAGAAAATGATACCAATGAGCTTATTTACAAAACAGAAACAGACTCATAGACATAGCAAACTTACAGTTACCAAAAGGAAAGAGAGGGAAGGATAAATTAGGAGTCTGGGATTCAAATATACACACTACTATATACAAAACTGATAACCAGCAAGGACCTACTATATAACACAGGGATGTACTCAGTATCTTATAGTACCTTATGATGGAAAATAATCTAAAAAACAACGTATCTGTATAACGGAATCCTTTTGCGGTAAACCTGAAACCAACACAACACTGTCCATCAACTATATTTCAATAAAAAATGTAAAAGACAAACTATCAGCGAACATAAAGGTCGACCAACAGAAATTACTCAGATTGAAATACAATGAGAAAAAGGAAGGAGGAGGAGGGAAAAGAGGAACCATACAAGAGCTATGCAACAATTCAAATGGTTTTAACGTACGTGTAACTGGAGACCCAGATGGAGAAGGAAGAGATCACGCAGAAGAAAAATACTTAAATAGATACTGGCTGAAAAGCCCAAAAATGATGAAAGCTATCAAACCACAAGTCTAACACTCCCAGAGAACCCCAAGCAAGATAAGACCACCCAAAAGAAGTACAAAACAATAAAGCAAAAACAAACTACACAAGCACCATACCTAGATACACCACCGTAACACGACTAAAACCAAAGATAAAGGGAAGTACTGAAGAATAAATAGGGAAAAAAGAAAGAGAGGAAAGAGACGTATTACCAAGGGACAAACATGAAGAAGTACCACAAGCTTCTCATCAGAAACCATCAAATCAGAAGACAAACTAGAGCAACACTTCAAGAGACTAAAAGGGAAAAAAAACTGCAAAGCCAGGACCTATATTCAAGAGAAATCGTTTTCAAAACTGAAGGTGAAATGAAGTTTTCTTCCAGAAAACAAAACAAAACAAAATTGGGAGAATTAACTGCCAGCAGATTTGTGCTACACGGCATATTAAAGGAAGTTCTTCAGACAGCAGGGTAACATGAAATGAGAACCTAACTCTCCACAAAGCAATGAGCAACAAAGAAAGTTAAAATACATTGTTTCTTATTTTTAATCACTCTAATATTTTAACTTGATTTAAAAATAAGCTGCTGCATTTGTTCACTTGAAGCCTCATTTAACGCAGAAGTTAAAGCTATGATAGATATTTAATAGCTGTCTGCTCCTACTTCTTAAAAAGGGGCAAACACATTAGTTTGAAATTTTAATTGTGACACCTTCAAGAGCTACTTTAGTATACTGCCTCTCTCAAAGCTTATCACAATACTGTTTATTACCTACTTAAACTAAATTACCTTTTTATCGACTAATTATATAATTTTAAACTGTAAATTACAGTACTCATCATTGAACAGAAAGAAGAATATTCTCAGAAAAACAAGTTTTTTAAACAGAAAATCATTTTTTATTTAAAAAATCAGTTTAAGGCTATTTAAAATAGTTCCAAAATAGCACTATCTTCCTAAAAAATGCCAATTTGCTCTTTTCATAACTGATTAGTTACATAGTTATAAATGTATAGGATCAAATGTCAAAATCTGAGTCTATTATGAAATTAGAACAATATACAACAGTTTCTATTGTTATTATTTATACACCTTTAAGCATCTTAAATTATACATCCTACAAAAAAAGATCAGTAACAATGTATTTATTCGAGTTAGTCACTGAACTAAAAAAAACATCTTTTCAGGGATTGATAAAATGTTTTACAACTTCATGATACAGTATTTCCAAGGGATATTTACACTGAAGACTGCAATAGGAACTCTTTACATCAATGAGCATATCTTCTATTGAAACTCTCAATGTAACAAATTTCTAAAGTTAAATCTAAATAAGAGTCCAAATGAAGGACAGATCAGAAGATATTAATGAAAGCACAATGGGGAAAACAAATAATGCACAGGCCTGGTAAGAAGAGTCACACCTTTGACAGGATGATAGCAGTGCTGAGGAAGCAGTCATGCTCCACTGAGGTTAAAAAACAAACAAAGACGATAATCTCAGAACTGGAAAGGATCTTCAGATACTGAATCCAGAGTTCCCTAAATCAAGTTTTAAGAAAGCCCAATTCTAAAAACCAATTATTAAACAGTGTTTAGAGCACCAAGAGTTTTCTAGGTCTTAATCCTCGCCTGCAATGAAGAAGACGTAGGTCTGATCCCTGGGTTGGGAAGATCCCCTGGAGAAGGAAATGAGAGCCCACTCCAATATTCTTGCCTGAGAACTCCAATGGACAAAGGAGCCTGCTGGGCTACAGTCCATGGAGCAACTAAAACAAAAACAAACCTCACTCTACAAATTAGCAATACTAAAGGTCTGAAGCCCCACTTCAAAAAGAAAGCTTAATTTTAAAGATTAAAAAAACAAATTTATATGCAAATGGGTAAATGTTTTCCTTAACTCACAATAAAATCTCTCAACTTTTTTCTTAACTCATTAATATTTTTAGATCATTTTTCCTTTAACATCAACATGGAAAGTGTTGTCATTGGATGGTCTTATAAATGAGGAAACAGAGGCCTGGTTAAATATGTGGTTTTTCAAGTATAAGAGCAAATTAATAGCATTCAAGGATAAAACTCAGTTTATTGACTCATAAACTCAAGGATCCTATCACTTCTTTAGACCCTTCATTTGCATACAAAAGTCCAGCAGGATCCAATTCATCCTAGTAGGGGGCAAGTTCTGATACCTGCACATCATGTAAGTATTTACATAAACATTGTTAATGTTTAGTTCTCCCATATATATAAACTTCAGATTAAATATAACTAAAGTGCTTAGGATTTCTTTTAAAATACCATTTAATAAGAATTTTTCTCTGTTGCTAATAGCTCGTATAAATAAAACATTTTTTTAAGATAAATTCTAATATTATCCTCTGGGTTTTCCTGGTGCCTCAGATGGTAAAGAATCCACCTGCAATGCGGGAGATCTGAGTTCAACCTCTGGGTTGGGAAGATCCCCTGAAGGAGGGCATGACAACCCACTCCAATATTCTTGCCTGGAGAATCCCCTTGGAAAGAGGAGCCTGGCGGGCTACAGTCCACGGTGTCACAAAATGTTGGACACAACTGAGTGACTAAACACACAATATTATCCTCTAATGTTAAAAGGCAGTCACTTTTTTAAAAACTGGGTTATAGCAACCTCCTGGAAATGAGTCACTTATGCTGAAATTTTAATAAATCTTTAGCTATACTACACACTCCAAATTTAGATTGCATTATATATCACAAGACAGTTAAAATATCACAAAAAAGCTTAATTTTTAAAAAGTTGGCGTTCCCAATCCTTGAGCTCTCAATACTAAAATCACCTTAGAAAGTGGAGTCACTCAATTGTGTCCGACTCTTTGAGACCCCATGGACTGTAGCCTACCGGGCTCCTCCGTCCATGGGATTCTCCAGGCAAGACTACTGGAGTGGGCTGCCATTTCCTTCTCCAGGGGATGTTCCCAACCCAGGGATCGAACCCGGGTCTCCCTCATTGCAGACAGGCGCTTTACCATCTGAACCACCATGGAAGCCCCCCAAAAAATCACCTCAAGAGCTAGTTAAAAATGTACCTTCCTAGACTATGTTCTCAAGGGTCCTAATTTGAATCACAGCAGTGGACTGGGGCTATGGACTGTACCCTTAACCAGCCCAAAGTAACTATGACATGTAGCAAGATTTAGAAGCCATGCTGGATTACAGTCATTCATGGAAGGGGAGGGACAGGGAGAGAATTTTAAAGTGAAAACTGACTCACTATACATAATACCCAAGAGTAATATTATACTTTTAAATTTAATCAAAACCTGGTAGTATCCTGAACCATCCTAAAAGCAGGTAACATCCTCTCCTCCATCTCCATCATTCCTTAAACACGTTCTTTCTCTACTCTCTACCTCTTCTGTTGACTTCCAAGTCCCATTATTTGGTTCTCTCTGAACTCTACAAACCACCAGAGTGCTATTAACCTGAAGGTTAGTTAGCATTTCTACACTATGAACAACTTATGGATGACTGACATTTTCATTTTTGTTTGTCAGTGTTTACCACAGAGACTGGCAAATCACTCAAGATCAAGAAATACCCAACAAGACTGACCCTTGAAAATGCTAGAGGCTGCTTTTTAGTATAAATCCTCTACATACATTTAATGAAACAATACATTATAGGGCCACTTTGATTGTAGGAAGTGAAATGCATGCGAAATGTTTTGCACAGGACCTGACATGCAGTAGGTGTTCAGTAAACAGGGCCTCATTAGAATTATTCATCTGATTCTAAGGTAAGTTCAGTGGTTCTGAATTCTCTGGGCTCTCCTCTGACCTCTGACCATTCTGAATACCAGTCTCCTACCCTGCCTCCAATTCCTCTTCCCCATCTCTGCCTCATCCCTCCTCTTCTGTTCAGGATTCCTTTCTACAGGAAAAATGTCTCCAGCTATTCCAAGTCCTCTTTGTGAATTATCTTACTTTTCTGGTCATTCCTTCCAATCACTATGCAAGAAAAGAGAAATGCATTTATATCCTGATAGTTAACTATTTAAGAATCAAACTCATAGCCTACATAGTCTCAAGACTTATCTGGAAATTGCTTTAGGTTTAAGAAATATCTGGACCTCGGACATGGTATTGCCAGAAGATACAGATGCATCATTCAAAGATAATGAGGTGGGAATTAAGAAAGTAAAAACCTGAAGATGACAATTCTAAGTTTTGAAAAATGATAGTGGCTTCATTCTTGATCAAGATATACAGCTAGGTCTTCCAAATGACAAAATCCTATAGAGTAAAAAAGTCACTTATTAATTGGCTCAGCACCACAAAAGAATAAGGGATTGTTCATGTTTTCAGAAAAAGTGAATTTGGGGATTGGGCACAAATACTGAAAAGTAGCACACTGTCTTTAAGACTACATTTACACTGAAACATGTGTATCACCATACGTGAAACAGATCACCAGTGCAAGTTCAATGCGTGAGACAGGGCACTCAAGGCTGGTGCACTGGACAACCCTGAGGGATGGGATTGGGAGGGAGGTGGGGAGGGGGTTCAGGATCGGGGACACATGTACACCTGTGGCTGATTCATCCCATTCATGTATGGCAAGAACCACTACAATACTGTAAAGCAGTTACCCTCCAATTAAAATAAATAATTTTTTAAAACACTACAGTTTCAAAACATATCTGTAAGTGGACATCTGAGATCATTTTACCTACATCAACTCACCGGCTGTCATAGATCATTTAGGAATGGGACATTACAATACAGGGTAACACCGAGGGACGCAAACCTGTTTGGGAGCACCGCCAAAGAAAGGTGCCGGCTGCACAAGCCCAAGGTGCTGCTTCTGTTGAGTCATCGAGTCCTGTCCAATTCTTTGTGACCACCTCAAACTGTAGCGCCCACCAGGCTCCTCTGTTCATTGGATCTCCTTGGCAACAATACTGGGGTGGGTTGCCCTTTTCCTGCCCCAGGGGATCTTCTTGACTCAGGGATCGAAGCCCCAGTCTCCTGCTTGGCAGGCAGACTGCCACTAAGCCACCTGGGAAGCCCAGTATGAGATGTGAACAATTACAAATATGCACAGCACATACCAAGTTGTTTTCCCTCTTTTTTTCTGATAATCCGATTAACACTAAAGTGGCTTAGCAACTACAAAGTCTAAAGGGGGACTATAATAGTGTGTATGTATACAGTGAACATAAGCACACGTATATTTTATAAACACACATACAGACCTCTGACCTTCATTCCAGTTTTAATTCCCAGTCTCTTGGTGTTTGTATCAATAGAGGAGAGAGCACCAGCTCTCACGTTTGCTGCTGACACTGAGAGGGGTGCAGCCTACCTTCGCTTTTTTTCCTGGGGACCAATTATTCCTTTTCCAACACCAACTGGGCTGTGTTTATCCAGGGGTCTAAGGATCCTGCCTCTTTTTAAGTAAAAAAATTCTCTAAACTCTTAGCAACCAAACTTGGGTGGGAACACAAGGTTGGGAAGAAAATAAACATAAAGCAAAAGGATACATTTCACTGTAGATCATTTTTTAAGTCAGGTTAACCACGAAACTGAAAGAGTATATACATACTGACTTTAATTTTAAGTTGTGGCAAGGAGGAAGGCTTCAGGACGTATTCAGAGAAAGAAAAAAATTCTTGAGAAGGAAGGAAACCACGTATCTCTCTACTTGAGTGAGCTGAATAAGCATATAACCTACATACAGTTAACAAACAATTTGGGAATCCTGAGAATCACACACACTGGGAAGTGGCAAACACAGAAGAGAACCCTGGCAACAGTTGCTAAGTGACAAAGATGGGGTCTCTAGGGGTTAATCTCTATACAGAATCCCCATACTACTGTCTTCCTTCAAGGAGAAAAACACAGACAGAAACTGGTATAATTTCTGAAACTAGATATATAATATATATGGGTCACTAACTTTTACAGAGACTATGGCAACTTAACATTTTAGAAAGATTACTATTATTATCACTAGTCAATATCTTACAATGTCCAGTGTCTTTCATTTCTGGAAAAAATTAGTTCCATTCACCCATTCTTGGGCTCATTTGGGGTGAATACTTACACAGCGACTTTTACGTGCCTTAAGATTTATCATCTGTCAGACCTGCCTGAGTTAAGAACTGATGTGGAATAAAAGCAAAAGGTACAGAACTGAGAGTCAGTGAACATCAGTTCTAGTCCTGTCCCTGGTCATTAAATGACTGTTTGGTCCCAGCAGTGTGTATTTCAGTAATTCTAAAATGAAGTAACCAAACTTTATAACTTCTATCTCTAAAATGCTAATCTAGTTCTAATTTCTAGTTCCTATCACTTTTTAAACATGTATTTCTATCAAAGCAATACATTCACAAGACTAGTTTCTAAAAGCTGGTCTTTAGATCTAAAATCTATATCAGCCTGGTTCTACACTATGCTCCTTTCTAGTTTCATTTCCAAGTTTATGATGATGACAAAAATGCCTTCTGACTTAATATGAGTCATCACAATCTGAAAAAGTAGCAGTTTTCACCTATGAGCTACCTGATCCAAGCAAGGCACTCTACGCTTCAACGTCTGAATCTATAAAAGGACAAACACTAACCTCTCTCAAAATGGTTGAAAAGATGAAATTAAACACATGAAAGAATGGCAACTAGCAGCAAAAACAGCATTTGTATGTATTAAAGGTATGACAGTTATCTCTATAAATTGCTTAAACACCTTATGTCCTCCTTAAAAGCACATTCACTCCAACAGATGTAGCTGAAAAATAAGGCAACCAGAATGTTTTAATCATGCATCTGTGAAGTATTGTTTTAAAAGCTCAAAACACATGCATTAAGCATATACTACGTGCCAGATATAACATGCTAGGATTCCAGAATTCCGTAATTACGGCAAGGACCCAACCTTCAGAAAGCTCACAGTCTCGAAGACACGAATAAAACAGAAAATGTAACTGAAAACCATAACGACAAAAGCATGTACAGGGAGCAGAAGTACCAGGATCAAGCGAGTAATTCACCTTGTTTGAGGAGGACAGAGAAGTAGCTAAAGCAGCTTGGAAAGGGAGAAGGAGTGGTTCTGCAGGCAGAGACCAGGGCTTCAGACCCGCTTAACCATTTAGAGCTATATGATGTGGGTCAACTTAATTTACCACCCTGAGCTTCTTTGTAAATCTACTGTATTCTGATGATTAGAAGTAATTATTTGTAAAGTGCCTGATACATAGCACGCATTGAAGAAACAGGAGTTATCTTGTTTCACAAGTCGGGTTTGACTACTTCTTTTCAATAGACTGAGTTCTAAATGGCACTGCAGGTAACATCTCTTCACTAAAGATCAAGCTGCATATGGGATCAGGAAGGTCACCAGCATGGAGAAGGCCACAAGGAGCCACATCAGAATGTCACCACCTGCAGAGTCGTTTTTTAGCAGTGATGCCGTTCCTAGCATGTGGTACATTCACCTGGTGGTGAAGCCTATTTCTAATCTGTTTTATCCATTTTCACAGAATTTTGCACACTCGAGATTGTATTTATTTCCTAGAAGAGGTTCCCATGCTCCTCAGTCCCACCTGAGTCCTGGTTTTGGATATTCAGCATATCCCATATCCTTTATAAAATGGCAAAGTCCAATGAGAAACTGATGATTACTAAGATTACATAAGGAGATAATTAGAGCTAACCATGGGTTGAGACTACTACTGTTAACCTAATGGTTGACCTATGGGAACTGTAAGCCACTATAATGATTCAGAATCTTAAAAGTAAGTATTTCAAAATATTGTTAACTCTGGCCAGGAGGTTAAGTTACATTTACTCTATGGTTCCCAAAGTTACTTTTCTCTAAATATCCCCTGATGAGCTAAGACAGTCATTAACAGATATAAATACATATACTCAAATCCTTGTTTTTCATTTTACAACATTTGAAATATTAACAGTGGATAAATACAAGGAAAGCCCTAAGTAAGATAAAGTGGTCTATCTCAAAATTCAACTGAATTATAAAATGGTTTTATGTCAATTTAGGTTTTCCAGGACTAAAAACATGTTCCTGACCTGCGACACGCAATGCCTTTAAAGTCAGCCCTCAATTTTTCTCTATGAATATCTGAATTCCATATATTCCAGATTTTATAATATCATGTATCCTATCAAGACAGGTTATATTTATAAAAGTCATCCTCTTAACCAGTTTAACATACTGCATTTTGAAATACTAATGCTCTATCAAAATTAGCTGTCTTATACAAGAATTCAATCCTGAGTATGTCTGTAAGATTTTTCACTGAGAAGCAGGCACTGAGGGGTCATCAAACCACAACTGAAATCACTTTCCTGTAAACACTTGTCTTTAGAGGGTATGTTTTAAATTCAGGGTATAAGACAAGCATTTCTATAGTAACCAAGCCAGAAGTTTCTTCACAAAGCAGACCTACAAATTCGATTTTTAAAGTCTGAGTATTATGGCTCAATTTTACAACCAGAAATTGATGTTAATTATTATAACATTTTACGTCTAATTCCCTCCTGATAGCCTTGACTTGTGAAGGGAAATACACAAAATTATCAAATGTCACAGGGGCAGTATGGGCAGAGGGAAAGAGACAAAAGGAGATAGAATAAGATACACGGTAAAAGCAAAAAGTGCTTAGAACGCGCTAGACCTTGGTCCAGCCCGTGACCTAATATAATCTACTTAAGGAGTCATTTATATCGCCAAAAAAAATTAACAACTGAACCAAACTGATCAATGCGAGCTGGTAATTTAAGTCCTGCATTCAACTTGAGATTTGCTAGAAAGAGCTAAATCAGAAAAAGATCGCAAGAGCAAGAAGCGTGTGTGTGCGTGTGTGTATGCAGGTGGGGAAGTGTGTGTGTGCGCGCGCGCGTGTGTCTGTATGCAGGTGAGGGGGGGCATAAATAAAGGCTAAGTGTACTAAGACTCCGCGCTAAAGCAGTGCCGCGCGTACTACGGAGGCAGGGCGGGAGGGAGCGAGGCGGGGGTCGTGGACTGTCTGCAGCCACTCTGGAGCCCCGGGGCGGGGGGCGCTAGTGGGGCCGGAGTCGGCGCCCCCAGAACGGGCACAGACCGGGTCCCATTCCCATCCTCCACGCCGGGACCGGGGGCCGCGAGCTCCGGAGCCAGGGCGGCGCGGGGATCCCGAAGGCGAGGGGCGGCGCCGCGTCCCGCTCCCCACCGGGCGCATCAATTACCCGTGAGGTTCCTCAGCACCGTCCCGTGGGCCCAGAGGCTCAGGACCTGCTGCACCGACAGGTTGATCATGGAGGCGTCGCCCCCCTCCGCCTTCATCTTCCCCGGGGGTCGCCCGCCGCCCTCTCCTCGGGCTCCGGGGGCGGCGGCGGGTGCGCGGCTCCTCCAGGCCGCCGCCAACGCCGCCGCCGCCGGGGGAGGCTTCGGGGCGCTGGGCTGGTCGCTGCTGCCGCCGCCGGGCCTCCGCCGGGGGGCCGATCAGCGCGTCTCCCAGGCAGCCCCCTCCCCGCCGGGGAGACATTGAGGACGGCCGGCCGGCGAGGGGCGGGGGCCGGGCGCTCTCCCCGCGCGGCCTGCGAGCGAGGAGGACTCGGGGCGCTGTGGAGGCCGCGGCCTGTCAGGGGCCGCGCGGCGCGCGTGAGGAGGCCGAGGTCACGCCGCGAGGGCCGGGGTGACGGGCAGCCGGCAGGTGCAGCCCCCGACGGGGCCCAGGCATCACCGCGCGAGGACGACGAGAACCGCGACGCAGACGAGCCGGCGGCGGCGGCGGCCGCGGCCCCTCCTGCCGCCCGCCTGCCCACCCTCCTGCCGCCGACACTCGAGGACCCGCCCCCTCCACCCGCGGCCGCCGGCGGGCCGCTCGTGCGCGCGCACACGGGCCCCCTCGCCGCCCGCCCGCCCCGCCCTCGCCGCAGCCACCGCGCATGCTCACTCCCGCGACCCGCCGCCCTCCGACAGCCGGCCCGCCCCGAAGCCCTCCTCCTCCTCCTCCCCACCCCGCCCCCTGCAACGTCTCGCGCGCGCGAGCTAGCGTGGCTAGCGGGGCCGAGCCGGCCCCGCAGTGGGGCGGGGGGAAGCGCGGCCTACGTCACTAGCGCCACCACCGGCCCTCGCTGCTGATTGGACGCTCCGAGGGAACCGCCTCCACGCCCTCCCTCCCTCCCTCCGCCTTCCGCCCCGCCCTCCGGCCGCGGGCGCGCGCCCTGGGAGACTTCCCCGCCCCGTGGTACCCGGAGCGCTAGGCCTGGGGCTGTGGAAGGGACCCAACGCTGCGGGAAGCTCAGTGTCCAGCGCCCACAGGTGGATTCAGTAACAGTTCACGTCTTTGGTTTCGAATGAAATGCTTTGAATAAAAAGGTTTGAGTACAACTTTTTTTTTTAACTGTAAATACCTCAAAAGATTTGAAATATGTCAGTTTGCGAGTTTTGTTTTTTTGTTTTTTTGAGAGCATCAGATGACCTGCAGAATATATTTGAAGGCCATTGAAACAGACCCACTTAACGATTCATCCAGTGGATTCTTCCTACGGGAAGACCCTGGGCCTCGCGTGGTTCCCCCCATCTGAAATCACCTGGTGCCCGGGGCTGGGCAGGTTTCCCACACGTCAAGAAGCGGGCTAGCGCTGTTTTTTCCGTGACAGTATTCTTTGTACGTAAATTATAAACGTCTCTATTATTTCCACCCCCTTCCCCATCCAGGACTTAAACTAGATCCCACTTCCTATGGTTAGCTGCCTATCTTCATGTCCATGGGAGGCGGAGGAACTGTCTAAAGTTCAGCTACAACAAACTAAACTCCTTCAAGTTTGAAACCATTTATTTTGAAAACTATTAAGTTTGGGTAATAAAAACATATGCACTAGGCAGCCACCCCTCCACATCCTTTTGCAAAAGAAAATCTGCCAAGGACACCAAAGCTCTTTGCTGAGCAAAACGCAGAAAGGGTGAATCACCTGTAAAAGAGTGTTCTTTGGTGACTGCTTTAATATATATATATATATATATATATATATGTATGTATGTATGTATAGTTATGTATTTGTGTTTATGTGAAAAAAAAAATGTACAGCCCAAGAATGGTGAGTTAAGTTTCATCTGGGGCAGAATGAAGACTATAGCCCGGGAGATAGCCTCTCAGATAACTGTGAGGAACTGCTCTGAAGAGGTGGGGGAAGGTCACTGTATGTGACTTCCACGAAGAGGATGCTTGCACTTAAGCACACATTTTGGCAGACAGTTGCTGCTAGTCACAAGGAGCAGATATCTCCATTAACGATTTTAGTGCTTTTCTAGATAGGTGAAGATGTGCAAGAAACTGGGCTCATAAAGTCTTCTGAAAGGCTCTAACTATCTGAAGACCTGTTCTGCTAGTTTTTCCTGGAGATTAGAGTGCTTCATTCCTGATCTCTTCCCTTATCTCCTTTCAGGCATCCATTGTACAGGAGACAGGGATCAAGACCATCCCCATGGAAAAGAAATCCAAAAAAGCAAAATGGCTGTCTGGGGAGGCTTTACAAATAGCTGTGAAAAGAAGAGGAGTGAAAAGCAAAGGACAAAAGGAAAGATATAAGCATCTGAATGCAGAGTTCCAAAGAATAGCAAGGACAGATAAGAAAGCCTTCCTCAGCAATCAATGCAAAGAAATAGAGGAAAACAACAGAATGGGAAAGACTAGAGATCTCTTCAAGAAAATTAGAGATACCAAGGGAACATTTCATGCAAAGATGGGCACAAAAAAGGACAGAAATGGTATGGACCTAACAGAAGCAGAAGATATTAAGAAGAGGTGGCAAGAATACACAGAAGAACTGTACAAAAAGGATCTTCACGACCCAGATAATCACCATGGTGTGATCACTCACCTAGAGCCAGGCATCCTGGAATGTGAAATCAAGTCGGCCTTAGAAAGCATCACTACGAACAAAGCTAGTGGAGGTGATGGAATTCCAGTGGAGCTGTTTCAAATCCTGAAAGATGATGCTGTGAAAGTGCTTCACTCAATATGCCAGCAAATTTGGAAAACTCAGCAGTGGCCACAGGACTGGAAAAGATCAGTTTTCATTTCAATCCCAAAGAAAGGCAATGCCAAAGAATGCTCAAACTACTGCACAGTTACACTCATCTCACATGCTCGTAAAATAATGCTCAAAATTCTCCAAAGCAGGCTTCAGCAATACGTGAACCATGAACTTCCAGATGTTCAAGCTGGTTTTAGAAAAGGCAGAGGAACCAGAGATCCAATTGCCAACATCTGCTGGATCATGGAAAAAGCGAGAGTTCCAGAGAAACATCTGCTTTATTGACTATGCCAAAGGCTTTGAGTGTGTGGATCACAATAAACTATGGAAAATTCTGAAAGAGATGGGAATACCAGACCACCTGACCTGCCTCTTGAGAAACCTATATGCAGGTCAGGAAGC
The DNA here is from genome assembly GCF_016772045.2 of Ovis aries. NCBI lineage: Eukaryota > Metazoa > Chordata > Mammalia > Artiodactyla > Bovidae > Ovis > Ovis aries. The sequence goes on from NC_056073.1 coordinate 44,038,961, forward strand.
AACAGTTAGAACTGGACATGGGGGACTTCTCTGGCAGTCCAGTGGTTAAGACTTTACCTTCCAAGGCAGGGGGTGAGGGTTCGACCCCTGGCAGGGAGTTAAGACCCTACATGCCTCAGGGCCAAAAAACTAAAACACAAAACAGAAGCAATCTTGTAACAGATTCAATAAAGACTTTTAAAAATGGTCCACATCAAAAAAAAAAACAACAAAAAAACAACAAAAAACAACAAAAAAAAAACACCTTAAAAAAAAAAAAAAGGACTGGACATGGAACAACGGACTGGTTCCAAATAGGAAAAGGAGTGCGTCAAGGCTGTGTATTGTCACCCTGCTCATTTAACTTATATGCAGAGTACATCATGAGAATGCTGGGCTGGAAGAAGCACAAGCTGGAATCAAGATTGCCAGGAGAAATATCAATAACCTCAGATATGCAGATGACACCACCCTTATGGCAGAAAGTGAAGAGGAACTAAAAAGCCTCTTGGTGAAAGTGAAAGTGGAGAGTGAAAAAGTTGGCCTAAAGCTCAACATTCAGAAAATGAAGATCATGGCATCTGGTCCCATCACTTCATGGGAAATGGATGGGGAAATAGTGGAAACAGTGTCAGACTTTATTTTTTGGACTCCAAAATCACTGCAGATGGTGATTGCAGCCATGAAATTCAAAGACGCTTACCTCTTGGAAGAAAAGTTATGGCCAACCTAGATAGCATATTCAAAAGCAGCGACATTACTTTGCCAACAAAGGTCCGTCTTGTCAAGGCTATGGTTTTTCCAGTGGTCATGCATGGATGTGAGTGTTGGACTGTGAAGCAGGCTGAGCACCGAAGAATTAATGCTTTTGAACTGTGGTGTTGGAGAAGACTCTGGAGAGTTCCTTGGACTGCAAGGAGATCCAACCAGTCCATTCCAAAGGAGATCAGCCCTGGGTGTTCTTTGGAAGGAATGATGTTAAAGCTGAAACTCCAGTACTTTGGCCACCTCATGTGAAGAGTTGACTCATTGGAAAAGACTCTGATGCTGGGAGGGATTTGGGGCAGGAGGAGAAGGGGACGACCGAGGATGAGATGGCTGGATGGCATCACCGACACGATGGACGTGAGTCTGAGTGAACTCTGGGAGTTGGTGATGGACAGGGAGGCCTGGCGTACTGGGATTCATGGGGTCGCAAAGAGTCGGACACTACTGAGCGACTGAACTGAATAGGAACTGAGCCAAAACTCATAATGTGGAGTGATTTTCTTCTGAGGACTTAGAATTAATTAGATCTTAGTTTAAGATTTTAAAATATCAGATGAAAGAGGCTTTACCATTTTTTAAAATTCACTTTATTTTGCAGATAGGGGAAGCTTATTTTGCAGAGTTGACTTGACCGAGGTGACACCACTTTGCAGTCCAGTTTTTGAATTCCTTAACTCACTGTCGACTGCATTCTGTTAAGGTTCTGGGTGAGAAGATGCAAGTTACCTAATGGTTACCAATAAGAGAGTTGACATTATATAATTAGTGATATTGGAGAATGTGACTACCTTCAATGTCAGGTTAATGGTAAACTTTCTAAACAGCAGCTCATCAAACTCACATCAGGAATGTTTAGCTTTCATGGAATCACTGAGGTTCTTATCATTACACACTATTGTTTAAAACATGGTAGCATGCATTTAAAATATTCAGAACCTGGGACAGTGTCTAACAAAAAGTATTCATCAAATATTTGTTGAATGAACTACTGGATAAGCTTCATAGAAAAGTTAGCATTTTTCTTGTTTCTTGTAGTTTTTAAAAATGGAACCTAAGTGTTGATTTCTGGAAATGAGAAAGTAAGACACAGCAAGGAAGCCCCAAGGCGTTAATGTACTTTGATAGCCAGACAACTTTTCCCCTGCTTTTCAGTTCAATTCAATCAGCATTTCTTTGGCATCTCTTATCTGAAATAACATTCTATGCTAAGAGTTATCTGTAAGATTTGAAGATCATAAGGTCACAGTTCTCTAGGTTAATACCTTGCATTTAACTTGTGTTTGCCTTGATAAAGCTAATGGTACTCACTATGTTGAAAGCCTTTATTTTTAAGTGAATTGACAATTTTCCAATGGCTAGGGTTATGAAACCCAAACTGAATTAATGCAGGTGGAAGTTGTATGATTTCTTACAGATTTTTGATAATGAATTAATGTACCAATCAAGGAATGGCTCAGTTACATTCCTGCCAGAAATCAGGGAACACCCCCAAGTAAATCCTGGAGGTCTTCTTTAACCCTGTGGCCTTGAATGTGAAATAGATAGCAATTCACAAAGAGTTCCTGGTTTGTTTCTTACCCACCAGTAAGGGAACACCCATAAGTCTTAGCATGTTATTAATTGTCTGGAGAGGGCCCAGAAGAAAGCTTTTAAAATCAATTAGAATATAAAATGATATTGATCCTTTGAGAAAAACATTAACTACTGAGGACATCTTTTTCTCCCCTTTATTATCTTTCTTTCCTATTGTAAGGTACTACATCATAGTCACATTACAGAGGCAACCTAATCTCATCTTGCTACACGTTTCACACCTTGAGTAGGATATGTGATATGTATTGTATGAATCTGTTTCCATTTGTGAGTAACCTTTTAACTTTAACTCTTTGGTCTTGTAGAAATTTCGGATATACTATGTTGTCAGCTTTTTCTTTTATGGTATCTGAGTTTTCTGCTTTAAAATGTCTTTTCCCTGTCTCAGATTTAATTTTATTTTTTTAAGTCTCATATCTTTTCTAAAAACTTTATGGGTGTCTTTGTTTACACCTTTGGCTCACTTGGAATTGTGTTAGTACAGATCTAATTTTGTTTTTCCAGATGGCAACTGAGTTGTCCCAAAACATTTATTGAAAAATCCATCCTTTTCCCACTGACCTAAAATACTAGCTTTATCATGTACAAAATTTCTATATATACTTGGATTTATTTCTAGACTTTCATTTTTGTTCCATCTATCTGTTCATGTGTCAGCACCACACTATTTTTATTTTCCTTAACTCTACAGTATGCTTCAGGTTCTGCTAAGATAGGTCTTTGTTATTTACTCATTTTCAGTTTTTTTTCCTGATTAATCCTGAATGTGTGTTATTCCAGAAGAACTTTAAAATCAGCTTCCTAGTTCTAAAAGTATTACTGGTTCTGGTTTTATTTAAATAATGTTACATTTATAAACAAATTTAGGGGATATCGAGAGATCTTAATGTTTTCTTTTACTAAGAAATTTGATTTTGAAAAGACGTGTAATATGTCTTTTTTAGCATCTATGGATATGCATGTGATTCCTTTGATTCTGAATACATGAGGATTATATTCAAATATTTCCTAACACATTTTCTTTGACTTTCTGGAGTTAATGGCACTTAGTTATGATCTCTCATTTTTTTAATATGCTACTTAATTACATGTCTTAATCTTTTACTAGAATTATGTCATCAATATTGTGAGTGAAACTGATCTGTGCTTTTCCCTTTAGAGCTGTGCTTAACTTAGTTTTGTGGGTTTTATTTATTTATTTTTTTTGCTAATTAATGTTGTGTTGGCTTTATAAAAATATTTAGGAGCTGTCTTATTTGGATTTTTCTTTTCCTTCAGCTTTTTGGTGAAATTCAACTGTAAAGCTGCTGTCAGTGCTTTAGGAAAGCAGCTCTTTGTCCATTTTCTTCTATGCAGTGTGTTTTTTTCAATGGCAATTGGTCCATTTAGACATTTTTTTCTCTCCCTGATTTCTTTCTGTAATTCTTTTACTTGGCTTGTTTTCATCTGATACAATCTTAAAAAATAATTTGCAGTGTTAATCAATACCTCTTTTGTAAATCTTTTCACTTCTCCAACACATTGCTTATTTTGTGAATTCACTTGTCTTATCTTAATTGTATTTGCTAATCATTCTTTATTTTTCCCAATTAACAAGCTATTCGATGTATTTATCCGTCCTCTGTGTTTCTTTATATTAATTCACTTTTTTCTTTTATCATTATCCGTTATTCTGCCTTTCCTTGAGTTGTTTTGTTATTTTCTGTAAATTTTATGCTAGCTCCTTGGTTCATTCACTTGTATTTCTTCTTGCTTCTTCTGCATTGACAGGCGGCTTCTTTACCACTGAGGCACCTAGGAAACCCTCTTCTTGTTTCTTAATGTAAGTATGTAACTTTGAATTTGCCGTGAGCACTGCTTAGGTTGTACCCTGTAGCTTTTGATGCATAATGTTCTATTAACATTTTCTATTGTTATCTTCTAGAAATTCTGCCAGTTTACCTTTGATTTCTATTTTGAAGTCATGTAAAAGAGAGATTCTTTTTATAACTTTCAACTTTCAAAGGGAAGCAGTTCTATATTTGTTAACATTTCATAGTTTAATTACAGTGTAGTCAAAGACTGTTATCTATACCATTTCCACTTTGAAAGATATACTGATGTTTTCTTTGTAGCCTAGTGTATGGTTAATTTTGGTAAGTTAGTACGCAGTACAAGAAGATGTATTCTCTGTTTTGGGGCTTCCCTGGTGGCTCAGGCAGTAAAGAGTCTGCAATGCAGAAGAACTGGATTTGATCCCTGGATAGGGAAGATCCCCTGAAGAAGGGATTAGCTATCCACTCCAGTATTCTTACCTTAAGAATTCCGTGGACAGAGGAGCCTGGCAGGTTGCAGTCCATGGAATCACAAAGAGTCCGACACAACTGAAGGACTAACACTTTTACTTTTTTCACTTTTCTCTGTTTTTAGGGAATAGTGTGGTCTGCATGAGTAAGATCTAACATATTTATTACATTACTAAAGGTCATCTATAATCTGACATTTTTGTCCACTAGATCAGTTCAGTTCAGTCCAGTCACTCAGTCATGTCTATTTGTGACCCCATGGACTGCAGCATGCCAGGCTTCCCTGTGCATCACCAACTCCTGAAGCTTACACAAACCCATGTCCATCGAGTCGGTGATGCCATCCAACCATCTCATCCTCTGTCGTCCCCTTCTCCTCCTGCCTTCACTCTTTCCCAGAATCAGGGTCTTTTCAAACGAGTCAGTTCTTCACACCAAGTAGCCAAAGTATTGGAGTTTCAGCTTCAGCATGAGTCCTTCCAATGAATATTCAGGACAGATCTCCTTTAGGATAGACTGGTTGTATCTCCTTGCAGTCCAAGGGACTCTCAAGAGTTTTCTCCAATGCCACAGTTCAAAAGCATCAATTCTTCAGCACTCAGCTTTCTTTATAGTCCAACTCTCACATCCATACGTGACCACTGGAAAAACCATAGCTTTGACTAGATAGACCTTTGTTGGCAAAGTAATGTCTCTGTTTTCTAGCATGCTGTCTATGTTGGTCATAGTTTTCCTTCCAAGGAGCAAGTGTCTTTTAATTTCATGGCTGCGGTCACCATCTGCAGTGATTTTTGGAGCCCCCAAAAAATAAAGTCTCTCACTGTTTCATTCTTTCCCCATCGATTTGCCATAAAGTGATAGGACCAGATGCCATGATCTTAGATTTCTGAATGTTGAGTTTTAAGCCCAGTTTTTTACTCTCCTCTTTCATTTTCGTTAAGAGGCTCTTTAGTTCTTCTTCACTTTCTGCCATAAGACTGGTGTCATCTGCATATCTGAGATTATTGATGTTTCTCCCAGCAATCTTGATCCCAGCTTGTGCTTCATCCAGCCTGGCATTTCGCATGATGTACTCTGCATATAAGTTAAATAAGCAGGGTAACAATACAAAGCCTTTACGTACTCCTTTTCCAATTTGGAACTAGTCTGTTTTTCCATGTCCAGTTTTAACTGTTGCTTCCTGACCTGCATACAGATTTCTCAGGAGACAGGTCAGGTGGTCTTGTAGTCCCATCTCTTGAAGAATTTTTCACAGTATGTTGTGATCCACACAGTCAAAAGCTTTGACATAGTCAATAAAACAAATGTAGATGTTTTTCTGGAACATTGGAGAAGGAAATGACAACCCACTCCAGTATTCTTGCCTGGAGAATCCCAGGGACAGGGGAGCCTGATGGGCTGCCATCTCTGAGGTCGCACAGAGTTGGACACAACTGAAGCAACTTAGCAGCAGCAGCAGCAGCTTGCTTTTTCGATGATCCAGTGGATGTTGGCAATTTGATCTTTGGTTCCTCTGCCTTTTCTAAATCCAGCTTGAACATCTGGAAGTTCATGGTTCACATATTGTTGAAGCCTGCCATGGAGAATTTTGAGCATAACTTTGCTAATGTGTGAGATGAATGCAATTCTGTGGTAGTTTGAGCATTCTTTGGCATTGCCTTTCTTTGGGATTGGAATGAAAGCTGACTTTTTCCAGTCCTGTGGAACTAGATCAGCCATTGGCTATACATTAGGGTTCACTAGACCATGCTGCATAACAAAGAAACTTCAAATCTCGTTGGTTTAAAAAACGAATCTTCTTCCTTGCTGGTACTGCATGAGCACTGCATCCCTACTGTGGTTCCCCTGGGATCTGCCTGGTTCAGCCCGGCCCAGCTCCACAGTCTTCTCACTCCAGATACAGGGCTGAACGAGTAACTACTCTCTGGGTTCATACTGTCATCATGGTTCAGGGCAGGGAGCAGGGCCACCAGCGGGAAACTTGCCTTGTGTGCAAAATTTAAGAGGACTTAAAAAAAAAAAAAACCCTCAGTAATCAGGATAAATGAATTTTCTAATGCAATGTTTTAAAAAATTAAAATTAATACAAAAATCCATGATGAACAAATATAAAAATTTTTTAATAAAAACAGAATATGACTCTGCACTTGCATGATCGTGCTTCACCCCACCCTCCCCCTGGTCCTGGTAGAACAAGAGTTGCAGGCTCAAACCGTGCAAGTGCACTTAAAGTTTATGCTCAGATGGTCCCTGTCACAGGTGTGTGTGTGTGTGTGTGTGTGTGTGTGTGTGTGTGTTAGTCGCTCAGTTATGTCTGACTCTTTGCAACCCCATAGACTGTAGCTTGCCAGGCTCCTCTGTCCATGGCATTCTCCAGGCAAGAATACTGGAGTGGGTTGCCATTCTCCAGGGGGTCTTCCCAACCCAGGGATCAAACCTGGGTCTACCGCATTGCAGACAGATTCTTTACTGTCTAAGCGACAAGGGAAGCCCATATCACATATACTCACACTCTTTTGGACAGAGGGGGTTGTGTGGTCAAAATGAAAGTGAACAGGATAAGAGGTATTCTGCCGAAAGAAAAGAATGACAAAGGAGAGGTGGGTGGAGGCAACAGATGATTTGAACACATAACACAGTTTAGCACAGGTGGAGTGAGATCTGTCTCCTACTAGCGATATATTTGTGCCTATTTCTCTCCTTTTTTTTTTCAGTTTGGGCTTTATGAACTTTGATTCTATATTTTTGATGAATAGATATTGAAGTGTGTTGGATTTTAATTATGATTCTACTTTTTAATTTAAAATGTCTTAATATGTATTATTAAGTGATGGACAGGGAAGCCTGGCATGCTGCAGTCCATGGGATTGCAAAGAGTCGGACACAGCTGAGTGACTGAACTGAACTGAGCTGAATGTAAAGGTCATGACTTTAGTAGAAATGTTAACTTCTTTGTTGTTTGTATTTGCCAAGTATATCTTGCGTGCATGCTGAGTCGTGTCCTACTTTGTGACCCCGTGGGCTATATAGCCCACCAGGCTCCTCTGTCCATGGGATTTTCCAGGCAAGAATACTAGAGTGGGCTGCCATTTCCTCCTCCAGGGAATCTTCCCGACCCAGGGATCAAACCCAAGTCTCCTGTGTCTTCTGTCTTGGCAGGTGGATTCTTTACCACTGTGTCACCTGGGAAGCCCCTTTAAGTATATCTTGGTTCTTTCTTTTCAACCTTTATGAATCATTTTGTTTTAGGGATTCTCTTGCTGAATTTAACTATTTGATCCAATTTGAGATTCTTATTTTAATAGGAGAATTTAGACAATTTCTGTTTGTTGATTTAATAGGTATATGGTAGCAGTTGTATCAAAGTTGTATTATTATTTATATTTTTGTTGCTTCTTTTAAAATAGTAATTGGCATGGTTTGTTTCCTTTGCTTTTTTTATGTGTCCCATATAATTTGAAACAGTTGGTTCTGTTTTTATTTTTCATGGTAATCTCTATCACCAACATTGCTAAACACTTCATCTGTTTACAATATATCTATTGACCCACTCGAAGCAACCCTAATATTATACACCTTGACTTTCTCCCATCTCCTCTTTTCCATCAAATTCTTCCTCTTCTTCTCTATCAGGTTATGATATGTTTTCTACTCTTTATCCTCTAAACCCCAATGGGATGGTATCTAGAGATTGGGCCTTTGGGAGGTAATTAGGTTGTGAGGGTGGAGACTGCATGAATGGAATTAGTGCCCTTATAAGAAGAGGCACAAGGCAAATGATTTCCTTCAGGTGTGTGAGGATATGACTGGAAGGTGGCCATCTACAAACCATGAAGAAGCCCTTCAGCAAACATGGAATCTTGCTGCCACCTTGAACTTGGACTTCATAGTCTCCAAAACACCAAGAAACATTGTTGTTTAAGTTACCCAATCTATGACACTTATCATAGCAGCCCTTGCTAACTAAAGTTGACTGCCATCCAGATGCCAGAGTGACACCTAGGTGGTGTGCGTGTTGGAAAGCTCCAAGAACCACTATGAAGGACTTGAACTACAACCCTCAGAAGAATGGTCTGAACTTTGTGCCCTGAACTAGACCACAGGGATTGCTCACGCAGACTTTGGACTCTGAGGGAGAGGGAGAGGGTGGGATGATTTGGGAGAATGGCATTGAAACATGTATACTATCATGTAAGAAACTAATCACCAGTCTGTGTTTGATGCAGGATACAGGATGCTTGGGGCTGGTGCACGGGGATGATCCAGAGAGATGATATGGGGTGGAAGGTGGGAAGGGGGTTCATGTTTGGGAACTCATGTACACCCATGGTGGATTCATGTCAATGTATGGCAAAACTAATACAGTATTGTAAAGTAAAATAAAGTAAAAGTAAAAATTAAAAAAAAGTCATTATTATCCATAAAATTTTAAACAAAATGTAGTTTTACAATATTTTAAATGCCCAGGAAATAATCTGATATTCCTGGACATATGAAAAGCCAGGAAAATTTCAGTTTTCATGGGAAAAAAGACAACCAACAGCTGTCAACTCCAAAATGACACATATGTTGTAATTATCTGACAAAGGTTTTAAAGCAACTCTTACAAAAATGCTTAAGTAAGGAATTAAAGACAATCTCAACAAAGAAATGGAAACTATAAAAAAGAGTTAAGTGGAAATTTCTAAACTGAAAAACACAATAACATTCATTGGTTGCAACAAAGATTCCATTCTGGTATGAGATGTTGATAGTGGGGAAATCTATGGTGTTGGGGGGAAAGAAACATATAGGAACTCCATACTCAGTGCTTAATTTTGCCATGAACTTAAAACTGCTCCAAAAAGATAAAATCTATTGAAAATACATATCCTCAGAGAAAAACATGATCTGAAAGGATACATACACCCCAGTGTTCACGGCAGCACTGCTTATGGTAGCCAAAGCATAGACGCAACCTAAATGTCCGTCGACAGAGGAATGGATAAAGAAGATATGGTGCGTATATATATATATATATATATATGATGCAACGTTACTCAGCCATTCTTTAAAAAGAATGAAATAATTCCATTTGGAGCAACGTGGATGGACCTATCGTCATACTGAGCGAAGTCAGAGAAGGAGAAATATCATATGACGTCCCTTATATGTGGAATCTAAAAAGAAATGATACAAATGAACTTACAAAACAGAAAGAGACCCACATACTTAGAGAACTGAACATATTGTGGCCAGGGGAAGGATGGGGAGAAAAGATAGTTAGGGAGCTTGGGATGGACATGTACACACTGCTATATTTAAAATGGATAACCAACAGAGACCTAGAGTATAGCACATAGAATTCTGTTCAGTGTTATGTGGCAGATTGGAAGGGGGGGGGTATTTGAGGGAGAATGAATACATGTGTATGTGTAGCTGAGTCCCTTTGCTGTTCACTGGAAACTATCACAACATTATTTATTAATAGGCTATACTCCAATACAAAATAAAAGTTCTAAAAATACCTATCCAAAAAATATAATAACCAAAATTAAGAACTTATTGGATGGGTTCAATAGCAGAAAGTTTACAGCATATCTATCCATAAGCACACAAGATCGCCAGGAGAAATATCAACAACCTCATACAAATGTCCTTCAATAGGTGAATGGATGAGTGAGTTGTACCACAAAATATGTGCAAACTATACAATCAAATACTACTCAGTAATACAAAGTAATAACAAAACTACTGGTACACTCACACAACTTGAATGAAGCTTAAAGGCATTATGTGAGTGGGGGGAAAAAGCCAGTCTCAAAAGATTGCATATTGTCTGGTTCCAGAGCTCCATGTTTTGGTCAGAAGCCCAAAAAGGGGAGCCCCAGGAAACTGAAGACCAAACTATAGTGACGGAAAACTGATTTATTCTCAGCAATTGGGGTGAAGGATGGCTTTGACTAAAAGGGGATAACACAGGGAATTTGGGGAGGTGATAGAATTATTCTGTATTTTCATTGTGGTGGTGCTCACATGAATTAATGCATAAAATGCATTAAAATGCATAAAATGTATCAAAAAGTTCAATTTGAGTGCATCTTAAAATACAATTTTTTTACAAAATCAGTGAGCCACATTTTCTTCACTGAGGAGTTTCAGTTTTTTATCTATTGTCCTGGAATGGACTGTGGCTAAGAGAAGCTAACTTTGTTGTTTTCATAGGTACCTGATATTTTTGCTTGAGTGCCCACAGAATTATTTTCTTATCTGGGAAGTCCAGTAATTTTACCAGGAAGCATCCCAGACGTCTAAGACAAGAAGCAACAGTTAGAACCAGGCTTGGAACAACAGGCTGGTTCAAAATTGGGAAAGGAGTACGTCAGTTGTCAAAGGAGTACATATACTGTCACCCTGCTTATTTAACATATACAGAGCGCATCATGCAAAACGCTGGGCTGGATAACTCACAAGCTAGAATTAAGATTGCCAGGAGAAATGTCAACAACCTCAGAGACACAGATGGTAACACTTTAATGGCAGAAAGTGAAGGGCAACTAAAGAGTCTCTTGATGAGAGTGAAAGAGGAGAGTGAAAAGGCTGGCTTAAAACTCAACATTCAAAAAACTAAGATCATAGCATCCAGCCCCATCACTTCATGGCAAATAGATGGGGGAAAAGTGGAAACAGTGACACATTTTATTTTGGGGGGCTCCAAAATCACTTTGAATAGTGACTTCAACCATGACATTAAGATGCTTGCTCCTTGGAAGAAAAGCTATGACAAACAGTGTATTCAAAAGCAGAGACATCACTTTGCTGACAAAGGCCTGTACAGTCAAAGCTACAGTTTTCCAGAAGTCATGTACAAATGTGAGAGTTGGACCATAAAGAAGGCTGAACACTGAAGAACTGATTCTTTTGAATTGTGGTACTGGAGAAGACTCTTGAGAGTCCCTTGGACAGTGAGGCGATCAAACCAGTCAATCCTAAAGGAAATCAACCCTAAATATTCATTGGAAGGGCTGATGTTGAAACTGAAGTTCCAATACATTGGCCACTTGATGCTAAGCTGACTCATTGGAAAAGACTCTGATGCTGGGAAAGATTGAAGGCAGGAGGAGAAGGGGGTGACAGAGGATGAGATGGTTGAATGGCATCACTGACTCATGGATATGAGTGAGGGAAGCCTGGAGTGCTGCAGTTTGTGGGGTCACAGAGTCAGACACCACTTAGTGACTGAACAACAGCAATCTCAGAGTTAATCATTTTGAATCAGTGTTTTCCTAAGACATATTATAGGTTTAAGTCTTTGCTTATTCCTCTGAAGTGCAGTTTCAAATGATCTTTTTTGAATATTTCTCTTCTTCCATTTGTTTTGGTCTCTTCTTAGAAGAGATCTTATTTGTCTGTCTTCCTTAGCTGTCATTTCTTTTTTGGTCCTTTTGGACTGTTCATTTCACTCTCATTGTGCTCACTAATTAATTAAAGGACATTATTCTGCCCTTCACTGTGTCTGCAGAAGGGTCTGTTATGTTTCAGGCCACTTCTGTTGTACCCTCACTCTGGATTTCTCTTCTTTCCAAGGTCTGCCAGTTCTTATGTCCTCTCGTTCTGTTGTATTGACAGATATTCTCCAATCTCTTAATTCTCAACTTCAAGCTCTATGTTTCATCAGCTTTTTAGAGTCCAGTTCAGCATTACTAAGGCCTGGAAGACCATATGTCAGCTAGTCACCCTTTTTCTTTCTCTCTGAACTCTTTGCCTTCCGCTCTTTGTCTGCTGCATTTTAGCAACCCTGACCTTCCTTGCTCTTCCTTCCACTCTCGAACACACTCCATCTCAAGGTCCTTGTAGCCACTGACCTCTCTGCCTGAAACACCCCACCCCAGAGGTCTGCACAGCTTGCTCCTCACTAAACTGCTCTTAAAGAAATCTACCCAATGCCAACCCACAGTATAGATCTTCCATGATATCTCAATAGTGTCCCTACCATTGAAGACTTCAGCACTGGTTTAAGAGAATAAAACACACATTAGAAACAGTAAGAAGACAGGTAACAACCTGTGACTGAGTATACACGAGCATTACATAGTTATGTACACAGACGTGAGAAACCCGGATGCAGGTCAGGCAGCAGCAGTTAGAACCGGACACGGGACAGCAGGCTGGTTTCAAATCAGGAAAGGAGTACATCAAGGCTGTATATTGTCACCCTGCTTATTTAACTTATATGCAGAGCACGTCTTGCAAAATGCCAGGCTGGATGAAACACAAACTGAAATCAAGATTGCCAGGAGAAATATCAGTCACCTCAGCTATGCAGATGACACCACCCTTATGGCAGAAAGCGAAGAAGAACTAAAGAGCCTCTTGATGAAAGTGAAAGAGGAGAGTGAAAGTTGGCTTAAAGGCAACATTCAGAAAACTAAGATCATGGCATCCGGTCCCATCATTTCATGGCAAATCAATGGGGAAACAATGGAAACAGTAAGAGACTTTATTTTGGGGGGGGCTCCAAAATCACTGTAGACGGTGACTGCAGCCATGAAATTAAAAGATGCTTACTCCTTGGAAGAAAAGCTATGACCAACCTAGACAGCATATTAAAAAGCAGAGACATTACTTTGCCAACAAAGGTCCATCTAGTCAAGGCTATGGTTTTTCCAGTGGTCATGTATGGATGTGAGAGTTGAACTACAAAGAAAGCTGAGCACCAAAGAATTGATGCTTTTGAACTGTGGTGTTGAAGAAGACTCTTGAGAGTCCCTTGGACTGCAAGGAGATCCAACCAGTCCATCCTAAAGATCAGTCCTGGGTGTTCATTGGAAGGACTGGTGCTGAAGCTGAAACTCCAGTACTTTGGCCACCTGATGTGAAGAACTGACTCACTGGAAAAGACCCTGATGCTGGGAAAGATTGAAGGCAGGAGGAGAAGGGGATGACAGAGGATGAGATGGTTTGGTGGCATCACTGATGCAATGGACGTGAGTTTGAGTAAGCTCTGGGGGTTGGTGATGGACAGGGAAGCCTGGCGTGCTGCAGTCCACGGGGTCACAAATAGTCAGACGTGACTGAATGAGTGAACTGAACGGATATATGTGAGTGTATTATGTAAGCGTATATAATATGATACATAATATAATACACACTATCTGTTATACATGTATATAATGTACAATGTATATAATGTACAATTTTAGTATGTATTCTGTGTAACATGTATATAATATATGTCTTATGTATTATAAGAATAGTATATTATATATATTTTATATGTTGCATAATATTTTAGTGTACTTAGGAAATATATTACATATATTATGCCCTTTTATATATGCATACAATGCAAGTGTGTACTCAGTTACAGACATATATATATTCCATAAATGCTGATGGTTTTATAAGAATAGGACAGGATGAATCACAGCCATGTGACCCAGTTGCAAGTTTGAGAGAAGGTCGTATTATGTAGGGCACTCCACTTCCTCTCTCAGTTCCCCCATCTCTCCTGATGATCAAAGGAATGGGAGACTGTGTCTTCAAATCAAGCTAACACATCCTGATTGAGAAAGGAGTGAGTTGGGCAATGGTTGAACAGATGTCATCTCTCAGAATCAGGCCAAGAGTTCTGTGTAACCAATGAGTTGCACAACCAAATGCAACTTCCGTTCTGCAGCCAGGCAGGGCACATTTTTTGCTTCTCAGAATCTGGGCTCTGGGGGAGCCTCCTCTTTTATTGCAACCTCCTTCTATTTATCCTGGATTTCTAAGCTCAAATAAAGTGCAGGTTAGTGTTTCACTGTGAAATATGGTGTACAGAATGCAATAGAAGGATGGGTAAAGAATTTGATTTACTCCATGGTGAAGGTTAAACAGCAAAAAAATTCATGATTCTTATGTACTAAAAAGCCCATTTTAAAAGATCTCATTTTAAGCAAAGTGACTTTTTTGTTAATGGTCTATTTTTTTTTGTTTGGATGGAAACTCCAGGAAAGTTAAAATGGGAACAAATTAAAGATGACCCTTTCCCCCTTTGCTTGTCCTTCCTCTCTGAAAATCTGAACATGATGTGAATAGTTTAGTAAGCATTTTAAAATCATTGTTTATTCCTTCCTGTTCTTTGTAAGCCTTTGGAAAACAAAGCCGTTTCTTTCTTGTGTAGCCTGAGGTATGAGATATAAGGAGGAAAAAAATAAAGCCATGTACTTAAATGGCTTACTTAGAAATAGCTGAGTGGATTTCAGTTGGAAATTCACCAGTAAAAATTCCATCATTGCTTCCATGAGTAGCCAGTTAGGCCTTAAGTGTTAACATATCTGGAGGAAAATTGATATATATTTGTTTTAAAAAACTTTTGTCAAAACACGTGTCTAGTTTGAAGTCATCAGCGTTTGATGCCAACAAGTTTGATATTCTATTTGAAATCATAATGTTTTCTTCCAAATTTTGGTATTTAAGACTACTTTGATAAATATTTGGTACACTTTTTTAAAATGCCCTCAACCCTCAATGGTGCTAATGTTTATAATTCCAGGGTGGACTTGGCACTTGGAAATAGAAGTTGCTTGGTGTCACGTCAGTTGAATACACAGCCTGGGAAGATATGTATTTTGATAAAGAATGAGGTGTGTCATAATTGGTGAAAACTTTGTCTGTTTGGTTTGAAACTATGTGGTTTGGAAGAAAGTTAAAAGGTATTTGTGGTAATGGCAATGCCATCAGAAGAGCAGTCTACCCTCCAGAACATCGTCTCTGAAGGATAATATCGTCCTGGGACTGTAAGTGGTAGTAAGTCGTTAAAGTATGTTGTCTATTACTTTATAGTCTCATCTCTTGAAATCTCTCATTTGCGCTGGATTTGGTCTTTGACAAAGATTATATTATCTCCAGATTCTTTAGTCTATCCCTCTCTCTGGAGACTTTCTTTATTTTCTGTTTCAATATGCAAGCCTAAGTGCTGTTTAAAAAGAAACAATAACAACATTTACTTTACCACATGTATGACTTATCTAGGACCACTTTTTCCTTTCTTCCACACCAAACTGTTCAAAGAAAAATATATGACAACATGTAACTGAGCTGTTGCAAGGGGACAGACACTGAGCTAAGCATTTTTAATATTATATTTCCAACCTTCCGGTTACCAAGAATATTGGTTTACTGGAGCTGCCATAACAAAATACCACAAAACGGGTGGCTTAAAGCAACAGAAATGTATTTTCTCACAGTTCAGAAGGCTAGAAGTTCAAAATCAAGGAGTCAGCAGGACTGTGTCCTCTCAGGTTCCTGGGAGAGAGTCTGTCCTGGGCGGTTCTCCTAACTTCCAGGGTTGCCCGCCGTCCTCAGCTTTCCTTGGCTTGCAGCTACAGGTTGACTCCAGTCTCTGCCTTCATCCTCAAGTGGTTGTCTTCCCTGTGTGTGCATCTCTGTCTGTCCTTTCCTCTTCTTATGAGGCCAGCAGTCATATTGGAATAAGGGCCCACCTGCTGTAGAATAACCTCATCTTTACTAGTTTATATCTGTGAGAACCCTGTCTCTAAATAAGGTCACATTCGGAGGTTCTGGGAGGGATGTGAATTTGGCGGGACGCCGTTCTATCCCATGCATGGAGACTTAGGGCAGCGTCTGTGTGTTAAGTTGCCTGGTCTGGGTGGAGCCAGGATTCAGGTGGAGTTGCTCCCAGAGCCTGTCCTCCCAGCTGCTTTATAATTCCGCCCGTGTCCTCTGGCTCACTGTCTCAGCTCCTTCCCTCCCTTGTCTACGTGATCTGGTCTCCAGTCCCAGATGGCTATTGGTTATTAACTCTTCTCCTAAGGTCCTCATCTTCTCGCTCCTTCACCCCCCTGGCAGCACCAGTGACAGAGTCCTCCTCCTTAAGCACCCTGCTGCTTCAGTTCTCTGATAACACCATTTTTTAGTCTCACCTCCATCTCAGATCACGTGTTTCCTCTTCATTGGCTCACTTTACTTGTCCTGTGCCCTCCGTGTGGGTGCCTGCCAACTTGCGTTTCTCTGCTCTCTCCTTCACATCCCTTCTTTGATGAAGCCTCCCTCGTTCTCTTGGCTTCAGCTGTCGCCTCTGTGTCACTGACTACTAAATCTGTGTCAGTCTTCTCCAAGCTGTCTGCTTCCCTAAGCTCCAGCCTCATATATCTCTCAACTCCTTTCACCAAGAATTTCTACTATCACCTCTGACTCAGGTTGCTCAAGATCAGATAGTTTTCTTTCTTGGAAAGCGCTCATTGGTCCTCCTTAACACTGCCATCATCGCCTCGTGGAAGGATCACTATGGCAACGCCCTAGTTACCATGACAGACTCCAGTCTTCACCCTTCCCAAGCATCTTTCATGACCTTGCTCAGCTGCTGCTGCTGCTGCTACATCGCTTCAGTCGCTTCGGTTGCACTGACTCTATGCGACCCCATAGACGGCAGCCCACCAGGCTCCCCCGTCCCTGGGGTTCTCCAGGCAGGAACACTAGAGTGGGTTGCCATTTCCTTCTCCAATGCGTGAAATTGAAAAGTGAAAAAGTGAAGATTCTCAGTCGTGTCCGACTCTTAGCGACCCCATGGACTGCAGCCTACCAGGCTCCTCCGTCCATAGGATTGTCCAGGCAAGAGTACTGGAGTGGGTTGCCATTGCCTTCTCCATGCTCAGCTAATCCCCCCAAAGCAATTTTTATCCTGTTAGCCCTCTTCTCAGCATTTCCCTGTGTTCTTCATGTTTAAAATTCTTCTCTTTTTTTCCATCACGTTCTCCCAGTTCTCTTTCCTATGACTTCCAACGCTAGTAAGGTTCACTGCTCCTCTTCAAAACTAAATGTATTCTCATCTCCACACTTTGGCTTATGTTGTCTACTTGAACATTTATCCTTTCAAATCCTGTCTCTTCCTTCAAGTCCCAAATCTAATCCAACTCTCTAGGAAGTTCTCTCTGCCTGTTTCAATTTCAGTTCATTTCAATGGAGCCCCAAGAAGGGAATGACGAAAAAGTTGTCAGAAATGCAAGATGCATGCTCTTTCTTTGTTTCCTCTGGTCTTGGCTTCTTTGTTTGCTTTTTTTTTTTTTTTTTTCCATTTCTTACCGCTGCATCTCAGGACTTCTAAAAATCAGCGTGAACATCCTTGCACAGTGTCTGGAGTTATTACCGTTGTTCTGTGTCTCTTCCTAACTACTTTACCAGGTAAAGGAGGGCATCTTTTGTTTTTATCACATCTACATCACCTAGCCAATGTCGACTATTTATTGAATATGTTTTGTTTGATTCACCTAATTTAATAAAGTTTCACCATAGTTTGAGAATGTGAAGAAGCCAAGTTTCTAAACCTAGTATGTTCTACAAATTGGTTTTATAAACTAAAAATATTTCACCCAAGGTAGAACAGAGTCTGCAATATGAATAGTAAAGATAGTTTCTAAGTCATGTGATAAAAAAATAATATTAGGACATTTTAGGGTTGTGTTACTTCTCTGTCTTTGGTTTTCTAGACATATCCTTTGAACTACACTAACCAATACAAATTACATTGGTAATGCCGGAATTGTTTAATTTAGCAATGTGAGTGAATTTTGCCTTTAGTCACTAAAAATATGTTGTGTAAATTTATGACTCACTCAAGGCAAATTTTTGAAAACAGAACTCATCGACATTCAGAGTCCCAAAAACTGAAGTGCATTATTCTCACAGTATTAAAATTAGTGACTACCTTGGGAATGATCAGATCAGATCAGTCGCTCAGTCGTGTCTGACTCTTTGCGACCCCATGAATCACAGCACACCAAGCCTCCCTGTCCATCACCATCTCCCGGAGTTCACTCAAACTCACGTCCATCAAGTCGGTGATGCCATCCAGCCATCTCATCCTCTGTGGTCCCCTTTTCCTCCTGCGTCCAATCCCTCCCAGCATCAGAGTCTTTTCCAATGAGTCAGCTCTTCACGTGAGGTGGCCAAAGTACTGGAGTTTCAGCTTTAGCATCGTTCCTTAGTAAGACAAATAAAACTTGATTTCCTTTCTAAGAACAACACAAAGGGATTAGAGTTAAAAACTCACCTGAAGGAGTCACTGAATATCAAATCCTATGCATTTTCTGACAATGTGCTCTCTCAGATCAAGAAAGTACACATAAAAGTTTGACATTGATATTTCAAAAGAGCAGAAATGATCTAGGTAACAATACAGTCAGCACCCTAGTGAGTGAGCGGGGACACTGCAAGTTGACAGCTAACATGGACCCTCAGAGGGAGGGAATAGATGAGAGAAGGACTTCCGTCCATGGGCAAAGCCAAAGGATACTCGGAACAGGAACAGGGTTTATGAACAAGGTTGGTTGTTTATGGGATAAAACTTCCCATAGTCCATTTCGTTTCTGTGTTATTTGGGCTTCTTTTAACAAAAACTTGATTTGACAAGAAAAGAGTGAGAAGTTGGCTATGACAATGATTGAGGGGTTTCACAGAACCCAGAGGCAGGAATGCACCTAGAGTTGTGAAAGGAAGTAAAATCAGCAATTAGCAGCTGGCAGAATCCAGGAAAAGCTCTTGGTTCATATCTGCTTCTCCTTTTTCTGCATTTACTTCCTTCTTCTTTCTCTTTGAAGACTCCATTTCTCCAGTCTTCAGTCTCTAGTTGTAGGCAAACTTTCCCCCAAACTTAATTTTGAAATTCCTGAGTGACAGCGTTATTGGCCCATTTTGTTCAGGTTGTCAGAACTTGAACAATCACTCGTGGCCTTGGAACAGATTTTCTGCTATAAATTTGGCTGCCCAGAGATGGCTTCTGTGGTTTTCCTTGTAACAGGATATTTTAAAATAATTTTGAAATGCTCAGTTTTGTGACCTGCCGTGAATTTCATCAGGGGTAAGAGAACAACTAAACACACAAAATAAGTTTAAAGTAAGAGTTTAAAATAAAATGTTCCATGATTGCTTCCCTGAGTCATGCTTGTTCAGTAGTACAGTTACATTTTGGATAGGGGAGGTTGGCAGATACACCAGAAATAGATGTCTGTTGGAAGTGCAATCTGAATGTAGCTTACAATGAAAATTTATGTCTTTAGGAAATGCGATTACAAGTGTCATAAAAATATGTTGAAAGCTAATATTGTCATATTATAGGCAAACAACAATAATAATAAAATCTCAGAGTCTTGAAAAAATAAAATTACATGCAAAATAATATTAGGTTAAAAATACATCATACAATTTTTATAACACTAGATACAAAAAGACCAACCCCAAAGGTCAATTTGGATGATTTCTGGGTTGTGTAATCATGAGTAATTTTTGTTGACTTTATGCTTTAACATATGAGTTGTCATAAATGAAAAACTAGCCTTTGTAACTTAAAAAAGTTATTTTCTAAAAGGAAAAATTGTCAGTGGAAACATTATTTTAATAGTGGAAATGGTGCTTTGCTTCTTTAGCAGCTGAGCCACAGGGAAGCCTGATGCTACATTACTGATGTGTAAATAGAAAAGGAAAACATCAGATTAGTGTATTGAACAAGGGCAAAGCTGAAGAACATCCAGGTGCCTTTTGAATAAGCACTTCCCGGTTGAATATCTG
The DNA here is from genome assembly GCF_016772045.2 of Ovis aries. Classification (NCBI taxonomy): domain Eukaryota; kingdom Metazoa; phylum Chordata; class Mammalia; order Artiodactyla; family Bovidae; genus Ovis; species Ovis aries. Next base: position 44,059,132 of record NC_056073.1, read on the forward strand.
TTTATTCCAGTACTTTTCACTCTATTATTCCTACCGGGATAATCCCATGGACAGAGGAGCCTGGTGGGATATGGTTCACGGGTTCGCAAAGAGTTGGACAAGACTGAGCATTCATTGAGAAGATTTTGCTTGCCCCAATGTATTACTCTGGTACCTTTGTTGAAAACTAATTGATTCAGTGTGAGTCCATTTCTGGGCTCACTGTCCTGTTCCGTTTATATTTCTCAGTGCTTATGCCAGTATCACACTGTCTTGATTTTATGTAGCCTTGTGTGTGTTAGTCACTCAGCCAAGTTCAGCTCTTAGCTACCTCATGTACTATATAGCCCGCCAGGCTTCTCTGTTCATAGGATTCTCCAGACAAGAATACTAGAGTAGGTTGCCATTCCCTTCTCCAGAGGATCTTGTTGAAATAGTGTAAATCCTCCAACTTGTTCTTCTTTTTGAGGTTCACTTAAGTCTTCTAATCCATGAACATGGTGTTGATACACATAGCCATTTATTTAGACTTTCCTTAATTTCCCTCAGTAATGGACTGATGCTAAAGCTGAAACTCCAATACTTTGGCCACCTCATGCGAAGAGTTGACTCACTGGAAAAGACTGATGCTGGGAAGGATTGGGGGTAGGAGGAGAAGGGGACGACAGAGAATGAGATGGCTGGATGGCATTACTGACTCGATGGACATGAGTTTGAGTGAACTCCGGGAGTTGGTGATGGACAGGGACGCCTGGCGTGCTGCGATTCATGGAGTCGCAGAGTCAGACACGACTGAGCGACTGAACTGAACTGAACTGAATGTTTTGCATATTTTAGCAGAGAGATCTTGCATGTTTTAGTTTATTTCTAAATATTGTATGTTTTAGTTGCTTTTGTAAATGAAAAATTTTAAAACTATCAAATCAGTAAAATATAAAAGAACAATTGATTTTAGAATATTGACAGTGTACCCTGCAGCATTTAAAAATTTGCTAATTAGTTCTAGTAATTGCTTATAGTTCAGTTCAGTCGCTCAGTCGTGTCCAACTCTTTGTGACTCCATGGACTGAAGCACGCCAGTCTTCCCTGTCCATCACCAACTCCCAGGGATTACTCAAACTCATGTCCATCGAGTCAGTGATGCCATCCAACCGTCTCATCTTCTGTCGTCCCCTTCTCCTCACTCCTTTAATCTTTCCCAGCATCAGGGTTTTTTCAAATAAGTCAGTTCTTTGCATCAGGTGGCCAAAGGATTGGAATTTCAGCTTCAGCACTAGTCCTTCCAATGAATATTCAGGACTGATGTCCTTTAGGATGGACTGGTTGGATCTCCTTGCAGTCCAAGGGACTCTCAAGAGTCTTCTCCAACACCACAGTTCAAAAGCATCGATTCTTCGGCACTCAGCTTTCTTTATAGTCCAACTCTCACATCCATACATGACTACTGGAAAAAACATAGCTTTGACTAGATGGACCTTTCTTGGCAAAGTAATGTCTCTGCTTTTTAATATGCTGTCTAGGTTAGTCATAGTTTTTCTTCCAAGGTGCAGGCATCTTTTAATTTCATGGCTGCAGTCACCATCTGCAATGATTTTGGAGCCCCCCAAAATAGTCTCTCACTGTTTGCATTGTTTTCCCATCTATTTGCCATGAAGTGATGGGACCAGATGCCATGATCTTAGTTTTCTGAATGTTGAGTTTTAAGCCAAGTTAAGTTGCTTTTAAGTTCCCTAGAATTCTCATGCAAACACATTATGCTCTTTATTTCATTTTCTTGCCCTAGACCACTGGCTGGGGCCTCCATTACAACATTAAAAGGATATATCTTTACCCTATGTCCAGTCTGAGAGGAAAACCACTTATTCTCTCACCAGTGAGCATTATATTAACTGTAAGATTTTCATAGATATCCTTCATCAGGTGGAGGAAGTTCCCTTCTATTTCTGGTTTACTTAGAATTCATTTTAATGCTATGAGAGTTTTTAAAATCTGTCGAGTGCTTTTTACACATCTATTGAGAAGATCCTATGGTTTTGTTCCTCTAGTCTATCACTATGATGAGTAATACTGATTGACTTTTGAATATGAATGAAACCAACCTTGCATTCCTGGGATAAACTCTGCTTTGTCATGGTATATCATTCTTTTAATATATTGCTGGATTCTACTTGTGAATATCTCATTAAGGGGTTTGCATCTATGGTTATAGAGGGGTTTTTTGTGTAATTTGCTTTAAGAAAATAAAATTTACATTTAGAAAGATTAAAACACATTGTACAAAATTTTTCTCATCAAAATAGCAGCAACAATTTCTGTATTATTCCTCTAAAAGAAAAAAGACCTCTATTTTTCCCAGGTAACTTTTATAAACCAAGACAATGTAGTAGGTATGGTCATGGAAAGAAAACTAATAGATGGTCAGTAACTTAGGCTACAGACTCTATCTTGACCATGAAATAAAAGTGTTCAATGTACACTTGCTAGAAAGACTATGCCTCAGTTAAAGAATAAATTCAATGAATGATTGTATTAATAAATAATATCCAGAAGTAGAACCACAGTAGATTGTTTTCTATTTGATCTTCAGTTTTGTTTTTTTTTTCTTTACGCTCACTTAATGGAGACAAAATCTACACTGCAGTCTGTCCTTGTTTGGTGAGCTCAGAGTTTCTTCTTATTGGTAATTTTCTTAACTGCCCATTACAGATTTTTTAATCACATACTGAAACACCTACTCGTCAGTGGTCAGTCCTGAGCTTTATTGCAGTATTTTATGAAATATATTCCTTCTCCCCATGCCTCGCCAACATTTACTTCCTCAAAGAATTGGAAACTAATACCTCAACATTTGATTTGTGGCAGTAGTAATGGTCTATTTTAAATGACTCAACTAAAATGTCCCCAGAGTATCACCAAGAGAAGTCACAGAGAAATGAAACGGTCTTTCAGTGCTGTCTTCTGAAATGAGAGGTCTTTGGAGACTAAAAGTTCAAAAAGTGGCCTCTTATCAGGTAGTTTATCAACATTTAATGCATTCAGTGGAAGGTCCAGAAGCAAATATTCAGTGATTAAATGGCCTATATGCACCTTAGAGCTTTTCTTCCAAATATCAACTGTAAGGATAAAACCAATTTTTAAAACTTCTAGATATTTTCAGTGGTTTTTGAAAAATGCTTGGAGGAAACTCTGGCTTAACTGTATTGTTTGATATGTGTTTCTACCATTAAATTAAGATTATATTTTATATCAGGGATTATGTTAAAGTTATTTGACCTCTGGTCTGTTGAAATATTTCTTAATTATGCTTAAGATGCTGTCATCTAATTTCACTGCTCTCATTCTCAGACTTCATCAAGGAAGAATATATGGGATCTTCAGCCATGCATGTGTGTATGTATTAGTTGCTCAGTTATGTCCGACTCTTTGTGACCCCGTGAACTGTAGCCTGCCAGGCTTCTCTGTCCGTGGAATTCTCCAGGCAAGAATACTGGCGTGGGTTGCCATTCCTTTCTCCAGAGGATCTTCCTGACCCAGGAATTGAACTCTGATCTCTTGCATTGCAGGCAGATTCTTTACAATTTGAGCTGCAGAGAAATCCTTCAGCCATATATAAATAATAAGAAAAAAATTGAAGTGAGACAGGTAGGGGGCTTTGTACATGGTTAATGGATGCTCTATGTCTTTCCCTCCGTGTTTTGTTTGATCCTGCTTCCCAGGTGGCGCTAGTGGTAAAGAACCCAACTGCCAATGCAGGAGACCTAAGAGGCCTGAATTCGATCCTTGGGTTCGATCCAGGGAAGAGCCCCTGGAGGAGGGCATGGCAGCCCACTCCAATATTCTTGCCTAGAGAATCCCATGGACAAAGGAGCCTGGTGGGCTACAATCCATAGGGTTGCAAAGAGTCAGACATGACTGAAGCAACTTAGCACGCAGCACCAACAGCAAAGGTTGGCAGAGAGTGTGTTGAGAGTGGATTAGTCACTTTGCTACATGTTGGCATGGTGTTGACTGTGAGCTGTTCTGTGACTGAGGCTGTAAGAGATAAGCATTTAAGAATGGTGAGGTGCTATTCTAAGAAAATATCTGTAAGGTCCTGAGTAATGTGCCTCATTGTTGGGACAGCAAGTATTTGTTTACAGTAATTCTCAAGGGTTAGTGGAGATTATCTTGCTGAGCCCCAAGGAAGTTCTAGGAAATTCGACTTAAAATCAAGTCTGGTGCTGCATCACGGTTTTTTCAAATCAAAATTTACAATAAATATAGATATTTTCCATCCCTTCATATAATGCAATTCAGCAGTAAAGGTGCTGGCAGCAAAGAAATATCGGAAGTGTGGCCCTGGGAATTTTCCCAAAGGCTATTTTTAAAAAATAGGACATTTTGATGAACAACAATGATAATTAAAATGAAAAATCTGTCAGTGCACTACGGGGAACAAAATCTCAACCAGCTATAAAGTTATTCTAGCTAACATTTGTATCATTATTTATGCCATCTAAACATAAAGCAAGGATTTGCAGGAGTTCTACAAAAATTCCAAAAGCATTATACCCGCTATTCATGGAGAATGGCAAATTTGCTTTGGTTCATTTGCCTTTTATCCCTCACTGTTCTAAAAGAGAACAGATATTACATTGTTGAGCTCTATAGCAGTTGTGATCAACAGAAAAAAGAACAAACATCTTTAATTGTTCACAAAGCAACAGATAATTCCCACAACAGACACTGCTTCTGACAACCGCATATTTAAGGCAGAGGAAAAATAGACTGTGTACATACCATGGGGTTATTCCCTAAAAGTCTAGTCAGCATGACTTGCATTCGGGGGAAAGTCCACTAGACATAATCTAAGCCAGACCGCATCAGTGCATGTTTGTCCCCTGCTCTTCCATTAGCACGGAGTGAAATTTCACAGCTAAAATGTCTGCATCAGCTTCTGAAGGAAGAGAGTCCGTATTCCTCACTGTGACCTTGATTCCCTGATGAACCTCAGCAATACTGGTGATTGCTCTTCCCCCGCTATGCCCATCTTATTATCAGTGATAATGGAAGAGGTGAGTCTCTCACTTTCCTATTTCTTTCCGGTGACACTCTCGCCATCTCCAGCACCTATTTTTGCTGTGTTTTCAAAAAGATGGATGTGTCAGTTGCCGTTGTCTCAAAGCATTTTCTCAGAACTGCCTGGCCAGAAAATCCTCTGCACGCCAGAAGGAGAAAAGAGACCTTTTGAGATATTTGTCAGCTTCATTAACCCAGACATGTGCTTTATAAAAATGGAACTTCCGATAAAGATTTTAGGCACTCTTCGACCTTATTCTCTGCATAATTTAAGGATAAAAAAATCTTATTCTTTGCCTTCTTCTTCTGCATCAGCGTTCCGAGGATTGCTATAGGTTTCCTTCCTTTGTGTTTGTTCCAGTTCAGAATTTTACCATTTCCTTTTTCTGTTTGTATTTCTGATTTCATGATCACTCCATTATTTTATTCATCTTCAGTGTCCCCATGTGGGTTGTTCGTATGACTGGTGACATCAATGACTGCTGGCATAGCATAATCTCAAAGAACTCTCTCATAAGTACTCGTTTTACAAGCCATCAGTTACTTAAGGCATTTGGCAATAATGTTTGCTTAGCAGATCAAGTGGTTTATCTTCTAAGTCGTGTATCTTACATTTCTTTGCCGAATTCTGGCTTCTGTCTAGATCTTGCAGGAACCTGAAGAAAGTCACATGGGGCTGCATCAACTTCCTTGTTCAGTTGGGGACAGTCTGATGATGTCGCCCACCAGCTAACCTGTTCTTCCCTTCCCTCCCCGCAGTGTGTGTGCCTGTTGGGGGAGGGAAAAGGAAACCAGACTAGGTAGCCAGTTGGAAACGACCGGTGTTTTTATTTTCTTTCTTTTTTTTTTTAAATGACTGTGTCAGATTTAGTACCAGGGTCTAGCTGACCTCATAGAACACATTGCAAAGCGTTTCCTCATCTTCTGTTTTGGAAAACATTTATGTAAGTTTGATACCTTTTCTTACCTTAATGTTTAAAAGAGTTCACCAGTGATACCATCTGACCCTGATGTATTTAAGGAAAGAGTTCAATCACAAATTCAGTTTACTTAATAAATGCATTTTCAGCAATATTTCCTATTTCTTGTTGTGTCTGTTTTGGTAAGTTGCATTGTTTAGGAATTTCATCTAGCTGTTGAATTTATTAACATCAAATTGTTAATAATATATGTAGCATCTGTAGTATATTCACACATTTATTCCTGGTGTTAGTGGTTTTTCTTATTTTTTTCTTGATTAGCCTATGTAGGGCTTAAGTATCAGTTGTTCAATCTTGTCTCTTTGTGACCGCATGAACTGTAGCCTCCAGGCGCCCCTTTCCATGGGATTTCCCAGGCAAGAATACTGGAGCTGGTTGCCCTTTTCTTCTCCAGGGGATCTTCCTGACCCAGGAATCAAACCTGGCTTTCCTGAACTGCAGGCAGATTCTTTACCATCCGAACCATCAGGGAAACCCATGTGGGGGGTTTCAAATTTGTTATTCTTTCAAAAGGAAAAAAATGTTTTGTGTTAATTTTCTCTGTCATTTATGTTTTCTGTTTCATTGGTTCCTTTTCTTTACTATTTCCTTCATTCTATATACTTTGGATTTATTTACCTTTCTCCACTTACAATGAGGTTATGTCCCAATAAACCCATTGTGAGTTGAATATATCATAGAACTCCTCTGTAGTAATTCCTCACAGGAATTAAAAAACATTTACTTAGTTATATTCAAAACAATATATATTTTCTTTTGAGTTTTTTAATTAAGAAAAAGAAGAGCAACTCCTGATATGACTCAGAAGCAACCGCGAAATCAGATTTCAATTCATGTAACCTATCCCTTGGTCAAAATAGTAAGTGATACCAAAGAAATATCTGTGTGTCAACACATTTGATTATGCACTGCTTTTCTTTTGAAAATAGAAAATCTCAGGTGTCAGCATATCAAACAGGAACTACAAAAATGTTCTCCATTAGGTTTTGGACAGGTAACATTCATTTGCTTTTAAACATGTTATAAAAGCTGAAGGTTTTACTATATAAATCTTGTGGTGGCAATTTGTACCACCCACCAGTTTTAGAGGCTCCATGAATGATTAAAAAGAGTTTCACGTCTTTGTGAGGCGTCTTAGGAACCTAATGATTTATTTGTGTTCCAACTGCTGCCTTTTCTCCCTTTTGTGTCTTGACAATTCTTATCATACATTCCTTACTGGTGATTTAGTAGACACAGTGAGCAGATCTTAACTTTAAAATTATACAGCTCCCTTATTTAAAGCTGCAGGCTATCTGTTCCAATGTCATTTTGCTTCTTTAGCAAACTTTCACTGATACCTTGTTATATACCAGATACTGTTCGGAACTGGGGGCCCCAAGAAGCATTGTCCCTTTTTTTTTTTTTCATGCGTTTATAGTCTAGTGGGCATCAGAGAAATAATTGTAGTAAGTTTTCTAATAGAGAAATGTTCGAGCTGCAAGGGGAGGCAACCCAGGCAGTCTTCAAAGGAAGAGATGACATTTCAGTGTGATATTAGGAGTATGCAAAATGTTATAGCTCAGTAAATTGAACCCTTATGATTTTTGCATTTAAATGTATGTAAATTTTATCTGAAAAAACTAGCAAGTTATTCAGCTCTAGTTAATAGGAGTGCTTTTTGCAGGGATATGGGTTGGCAATTCTGAAAAGTCCATCTGTGTATTATAGGCTTTATTTATATATATGAAATAAATATGAAATATGTGTTTATTGTTAAGCATATTGATTGTGATAAATATACTCTTGTTTATAAGAAAATTTTCTCATAAAGATAATCCATTAAAGTAGTTAGGATAAAAGGTATAATAACTCCAACCAGTTCTCAAATAATTCCTAAAATATGAATATACATATATGGATAGAGAAATATATATAAGGAGAAAGGCAGAGAGAATGATAAAGCAAATGAGGCACATATAAATAATTGATGAATCTGAATGAAGGTTATTTAGGAATTTCTTTTTGGAGAAGGCAATGGCAACCCACTCCAGTACTCTTCCCTGGAAAATCCCATGGATGGAGGAGCCTGGTGGGCTGCAGTCCATGGGATTGCTAGGAGTCGGGCATGACTGAGCGACTTCACTTTGACTTTTCACTTTCATGCATTGGAGAAGGAAGTGGCAACCCACTCCAGTGTTCTTGCCTGGAGAATCCCAGGGATGGGGGAGCCTGGTGGGCTGCCATCTCTGGGGTCACACAGAGTCGGACACGACTGAACCGACTTATCAGCAGCAGCAGCAGGAATTTCTTTCACTATTCTTATAACATTTGTTTAAATGTTAAGCTATAGAAAAATTAAAAATTATGGTTTCTCTTAAGGATATAAAAAACTATATTTTAAAAAGAAAACATCACTTCCACCATGAAAACAAGAAAATACAAGATAAACTGTAAAAGTATAGCTCTCTTTGAACCCATCAGAGGACTAAGTTTTCAAGATGGCCAAGAAGTCTGAAATTTAAAGAAGACAGGCCCTGCTGAGGATGTAGGCACTGTCACACATGGGTCAAAGCACGAGAGTGAGAGAAGTTAGATGCCATATAAGTGAAATAAAAGGAAAGAATGGGACTGATAATATTTGAAGAGCTAACAAAACTAACATAAGGAAAGGCTTCAAAATGCATACCCAGGAAGCACAGGAAATGTGAGGAAAAAGACATCCATCCACCTAGACAAATGACAGTTAAACTGCTGGAAACCAAAGACACAGAGAAAATCTTATAGACAGTCCAAATAAAATGACAGCAGATTTCTCATCCCAGAAGATGATGGAGTGCCATCTTTAAAATAACTGAGAGAAAAAAGAAAAACCTACCAGCTCAGGATTCCACACCTTTCAGAAATTAGGTCAAATGTTGATTTGTACAAACAAAAGCTGAGAGAATTCATTACCCAACAGCTAAAAAGAAAATTTAAAGTACTTTAGTGGAAGGACTACAATACTAGAAACTTACCTGTACACAAGAAATGAAAATCATAGAAATGCTAAAGAGTAGGGTGTGGTGGTTAATTGTTTGTGTAACTAGACTGAGCCAAGTGGTGTTAGATTGTTTCTGGTCTGCCTGTGAGGGTGCTTCTGGGTGACATTAGCATTTGAGTGGGTGGTCTGCCTGTGAGGGTGCTTCTGGGTGACAGTAGCATTTGAGTGGGTGAACTCAGTGATCCCTGACATTGCCCTTCTTGGTGTGTCTGATCATCATTAAATCACTGAGGGCCTGAAATAAAAATCTGAGGAAGAGAGTTTGCCCCTTTTGCTTTCTGCCTGCATGCTTGAGCTGGCGCGTCAGTCTTCTGCCCTTGATCTGGGATTCATACCACCGACTCCCCCAGTTCTCTGGCCTTCAGACTCAAACTGGAATTGCACTAGTGCCTTCCACAATCAGCTTGCAGACAGCAGACTGTGCAAGTTTTCAGCCTCTATAATCATGTGACACAGTTCCTCAGAATCTCTCTCTCTAGGTATAGAGACATCAGTCAATTCAGTTGCTCAGTCATGTCCAACTCTTTGTGACCCCATGGACTTCAGCACGCCAGGCTTCCCTGTCCATCACCAAATCCCAGAGCTTACTCAAACTCATGTCCATCGTGTCAGTGATGCCATCCAACCATCTCATCCTCTGTCATCCCCTTCTCTTCCTATCTTCAGTCTTGCCCAGCATCAGGGTCTTTTCCAATGAGTCAGTTCTTCACATCAGGTGGCCAAAGTACTGGAGTTTCACCTTCAGCATCAGTCCTTCAAAAGAATATTCAGGACTGATCTCCTTTAGGATGGCCTGGTTGGATCCCCTTGCAGTCCAAGGGACTCTCAAGAGTCTTCTCCAACACTACAGTTCAAAAGCATCAATTCTTCGGCGTTCAGCTTTCTTTATAGACACAGATAGATACAGATATGGAGATGTATAGATATAGATATCTAATGGTTCTGTTTTCTATGGAGATAAATAAATGTAGATGTTTTAACAGTTCTGTTTCCCTAGAGGAAATATAGAAAGTAAATATAAAAGACATTATTTATTCAATAATTGCTATAAAAATAGTAATCTTTTAGTACATGTTTATAGACTATATAAATTAAAATTTATGAAAACTATAGTACAAAAGGTGGGAAGGAGAACTTGGGAGTATGTAGATGTAGGTTGTGAGATCCTTAAACTACATGCGGAGTGCTCTATTATTTGAGGTAGGCCGTGAATAATTAAAGATATATACATACGCGTGCATGAGTGCTTACTGAGTCGCTTCAGTGGCATCCCACTCTTTGCAACTCTATGAACTGTAGCCCGCCAGGCTCCTCCGTCCATGGGATTCTCCAGGCAAGCATACAAGAGTGGGCTGCTGTCCCTTCCTCTGGGGGATCTTTGTGACCCATGGACTGAAGCCCTGTCTCCTGAGGTTTGTGCATTGCAGATGGATTCTCTACCACTGAGCTACCAGGGAAGCCTAAAGATACATATATATAATATATAATATTAATAATATATAATAATTCTATATTTATAATTATATATTTACATAATTTTATATTTTTATGGTTTATGATTATATATACCTGATATATAATATAATACAATATTAATATGTACTATATAATATATAATATACTATTATATATAAATATGTGTATATATTTATAACATAATATATGAATACATATATCAATAATATACAATAATTTATAATATAATCATATTGTGTTTATATTACTATATAATATAATATAAATATATTTATAAATACACATATATAAATATATAATAATATAATTGATAATATATTAACAATATATAATATATCTTATACAAACCAAAGAAAATTATAGAAGAGACATAAAAAATAAGAAACAGGATTTAAAGTGAAATCACAAAATCTCAAAAATACTCTATTAACACAAAAACAGAAAGAAACATGGGAATGAGAAGCAAGACAGACCAAACAGAATAGATACAAAACAGTAGCAAGATTGTAGCTTTAAATCCAACCATATGAATAATTACATTCAGTATAGCCTCCACTGGGTTCATTCACTGGCTCCAGACTGCCTAGAAAGAGCATGACCTCAGCTCAGTCGCGGTGATGGATCCCAGCAGAGGCACTTCAGTCAAGGCTGTCAGCCAGCTGTTCTCTCGCTGCTCATCTGCTAGCTCTTTCTTGAAGGAAGACCCAAGTAGCACCTCTCCATGACGGCCGCACCTGCCCTTTGGAGAGAACTCCATCTGTGCTTTCTACCAAGGTGCTGATGTGCGTATCTGTGTGTGTGCACACACAACTGGCAGAGATTTATTTAACACAGTAAAGTAGGAACTGGCTTGATGATAATGATAGTATAAAGAAGGAGAGGACGATCTAGTATATCTAGTCAGCAGGTGAAAAGAATGCTGAAATGAGATTACACATTAGATTGAAACTGATCAGTGCCCTGTAAAGTCAGTCTGTAGGATTTCTTTTTTTCTACTGAGCAGGAATAAATTGCAATATATAGATCTTCTGTGAGTGGATGTTAACTTTACAGAGCTCTGTCTCTCTGTAGACCCTCCGTTGACTCCCTGGAGGGGAGACTTCTTTCAGGTTGGGTCCCAAGGAAGAGAGCCAGGGGGAAGCTGTGTTGCTGTTTATGACCTCATGGAGAGACAGGGAGTGATGCTGCATGTTCCAGCTCCAGCTCTTCCAGTCTTACAGCTCAGCCTCCTGACAGGTGAGCAAACAAATCTGAGAGATGCCCCAGTCAGCATCTGACTGCTGTCTCATGAGGGTCCTTCAGCCAGAACCAGCCAGGAGAGCTGCTCGGGAATTCCTGGCTCACAGAAACCGTACGAGATAATAAACGATTGATGTTTTTAAGTTACTGCATTAGGAGATGATTTGTCCCCCTGCAGTGCTCAACCAAGGTGGCGCAGTGGTCAAGAATCCTCCTGACAATGCAGGAGATGCAAGAGATTCGGGTTCGATCCCTGAGTTGGGAGGATCCCCTGGAGTAGGAAATGGTAACCCACTTCAGCATTCTTGCCTGGAAAATCCCATGGACAGAGGAGCCTGGTGGGCTACAGTCCAGGGGGGGTCTCAAAGAGTCAGGCAGGGCTGAGTGGCTGAGCACACGCAATGCACAGCCAAACCACCAGTACTCACCTGGTCCTCAGCACAGTGCGTGCCTCATAGTTAGGGCATAATTGGTCACTTTTCCCCTGTAATGTTAGTATTTTGTAGTTTTAATATTTTTCATGAGTATTTAATTAGTAATTAGCATAAAGAAGACTGAGCACCAAAGAATTTATGTTTGCAAACTATGGTGCTAGAGAAGACTCTTGAGAATTCCTTGGACTGCAAGAAGATCAAACTGGTCAAATCCTAAAGGAAATCAGCCCCGAATATTCACTGGAAGGACTGATGCTGAAACTGAAGCTGCAATACTTTGGCCACCCGATGCCAAGAGCCAAAGTGAAAGTGAAGTCGCTCAGTTGTGTCCGACTCTTTGCGACCCTGTGGACTGTAGCCTATCAGGCTTCTCCGTCCATGGGATTCTCTAGGCAAGAATACTGGAGTGGGTTACCATTTCCTTCTCCAGGGGATCTTCCTGATCCAGGGATTGAACCCGGGTCTCCCGCATTGGAGGCAGACGCTTTAACCTCTGAGCCACCAGGGCAGCCCATTGAAAAAGCCCCTGGTGCTGGGAAAGATTGAGGGCAAGAGGAGAGAGGACAGCAGAGGATGAGATGGTCAAATGGCATCACTGACTCCAGTGGACATGTTTGTTGTTTGTTGTCCAGTCACTCAGTCGTGTCCGACTCTGCGACCCCATGAACTGCAGCATGCCAGGCTGCCCTGTCTTTGACCATCTCCTGGAGTTTGTTCAAACTCATGTCCATTGAGTGGAGAAGGAAATGGCAACCCACTTCAGTACTCTCACCTGGAGAATCCTATGGACGGCAAGCCTGGTAGGCTACAGTCCATGGGGTCGCTAAGAGTCTGACAGGACTAAGTGACTTCACTTTTACTTTTCACTTTCATGCATTGGAGAAGGAAATGGCAACCCACTCCAGTGAGAATCCCAGGGATGGGGGAGCCTGGTGGGCTGCCGTCTATGGGGTTGCACAGAGTCAGTGCGACCGAAGCGACTGAAGCGACATAGCAGCAGCAGCATATCCATGAGTCAGTGATGCCAGCCAACCATCTCATCCTCTGTCATCATCTTCTCCTCCTGCCATCAATCTTTCCCAGCATCAGGGTCTTTTCCAGCGAGTGGGCTGGACATGAGTTTGCGCAAACTCCAGGGGATAGTGAAGGCCAGGGAACCCTGGCGTGCTGCAGGCCGTGGGGTCGCAAGAGTGGATCAGGACTTAACAAGTGAACAACAATGAGCATTTAACTCTGTTTCTGGGCACTAGAGGGCACGCTTATCCGTTGATGCGAAGGTCTGACAGGCAGGTGCAGTTCTCTAGCCGAGGCACCAGGGGGAGCCCGCCTCCAATTTTCCTCTATCGCATTCAAAAGGTGGACTTGACCGAACAAGAATTCAAAACCAGTGAATTAGCATACATAAGGAAGACGGTTTAGAAAACTGTAGTAAGCAGTCTCGAAAAAACCAAGAAAACATGAATAATGCTACCTCCGTACTGGATGTGCAGACAAAGAACGAGAAAATGCCCCACTTATTATTTTTTTTTTTTCCATTTTAAATGTGGTAGAGCAGGTTGTATTTTCTTTAATCCCTGAAAAGGAGAAGGGCTCTGCAAACCTGTTATTTCTAAACAACATTGTACTTAGTCTCTACCATAAACAACAGTGCAGCTAGTCTTTACCGTATCTAGAAACAGCAACAGCAGTCTCTCTGTCACAGCTTCTGATGGCGAGAGGGTAATTCTGAATACTGGTTCCCAGTGTCCCGAGTAATATTTGTACCACCACTTTCACAGATTTTAAAGGTCTTATTTTTTCCTAGTTCTTTATCTTATTTACAAAGGATTGATAGTCTAGTGGCTGTGAAAATGGGCCATGATTATGATTGCAGGAAATTTGGGAAACGAGAGCCTTGAAATGAATTGCCTGAGCCAAACACATTGTAATTCACCCCTCTTTCCAACTAATTCAAAGCAGGCTTTACTCATAATCATTCATAGTAACCTGAGGAGGCTGGCAGCCTGAGCGATGATAACAGTCTGAGCATCTCAAAGTAAGTCTTGAAAGCTGGCCCTGCCCCAGGGTGGCTCAAGTACTACTGGGGCTTGAATAGGGCAGGGTCTTAAGAACAAAAAAAAAGTGGGTTGTGGTGGGTTTATCTGATGAGAGCCTTGTGCTATGAGGCCAGGACTCTGCAACCCAGTAGACTGTAAGTCAAAGGGGGCTGGGGTGGGAGAGAACTGTACTCTGAAGAGATGATTCTTTGAGAGCATCCAGAAATGGCAGCCCAGACTCTAGCTGACCCACCATGTTGATGATCAAGCGCAAGATTCGATCAGCTCAGATCCTGTTGTTTTGTTTTAATCACCATCATAAGAGGATTAAAAAGCAGAGACATTACTTTGCCAGCAAAGATCCGTCTAGTCAAGGCTATGGTTTTTCCAGTAGTCATGTATGGATGTGAGAGTTGGACTATAAAGAAAGCTGAGCACCAAAGAATTGATGCTTTTGAACTGTAGTGTTGGAGAAGACTCTTGAGAGTCCCTTGGACTACAAGGAGATCCAACCAACCCTTCCTAAAGGAAATCCATCCTGAATATTCATTGGAAGGATTGATGGCTAAAGCTGAAACTGCAATCCTTTGACCACCTGATGTGAAGAACTGACTCACTGGAAAAGACCCTGATGCTGGGAAAGATTGAAGGCAGGAGGAGAAGGGGACGACAGAGGATGAGATGGTTCGATGGCATCACCGAGTCTCTGGACATGAGTTTGAGCAAGCTCTGGGAGTTGGTGATGGACAGGGAAGCCTGGCGTGCTGCAGTCCATGGGGTTGCAAAGAGTCAGATACGACTGAGAGACTGAACTGAACTGATAGGGGTTAAAACAAAGCCAGTACAAACACAAATATATAGTGAAGGTATTAGAATGATGTTTCTACCTAACACGTGTCTATAAATAGTGATATTGCTTTTCAGGTACTACTTGCGGCGAAGTCTTATCATTTGGTGCTCAGTGCTTGCTTTAATACATGTAACATACTTTCCTATGACACTCCAGTAATAGCAAACGCTGCCCTCTTTAACTTAACCATAAACTGTGGACTATGGGAACCTCAGAGTATCTCCAGTTCCTCCCAGCTAGTAATGGAAATTTCCAGAGTTTCATACACATGCTGC
The DNA here is from genome assembly GCF_016772045.2 of Ovis aries. Classification (NCBI taxonomy): domain Eukaryota; kingdom Metazoa; phylum Chordata; class Mammalia; order Artiodactyla; family Bovidae; genus Ovis; species Ovis aries. The sequence continues at coordinate 44,074,481 of NC_056073.1, forward strand.
TAAGAAACCCTAAGTGAAAGAAAGTGAAAATGAAGTCGCTCAGTCGTGTCTGACTCTTTGCGACCTCATGGACTGTAGCCCACCAGGTTCCTCCATCCATGGGGTTTTCCAGGCAAGAGTACTGGAGTGGGTTGCCATTTCTGTCTCCAGGAGACCTTCTCCAGAGATTGAACTCGGGTCTCCCACATTGTAGATGGACGCTTTACCATCTGAGCTGCCAGGGAAGCCCAAGAAGCCCAAATCTCCCTCAAGCCACTTTGTAGACTTGAAGTAGCGGGTGTGCCACGCCCACAGCACTAGTCAGAGGCTACCTGGCTGGGTCCCCAGGTCACTGCTTCTGACTGTGAAAAAATGGTGGTAGATGACATTAGGGCACTTCATGTGAAACCCTATGACAATCCACAGGACAAGAAAATGACCTTGAGTTGTGAACTCTAAAGGGCTTCGTGGAGGACAGCCCCCCAGTGGGGAGTAGGGTTGGGCATCCAGGGATGGAGTAATGGATGCTCTGGGCACGGCTGGGTACGCTGAGACATGGAGGCAGAAAGTGAATATTTGGGAACAGTTCAGTCCGATTGGATCCTTACATGAAGGGAAACAGCAACAGAGGGGCCTAGAGAGGATTGATTCAAGTCCTAAATCAAAGTCAGGAATTTTTATCTGGTGAGCTAGGCCAGTTCTAGCTAACAGAAATGTGTGCAATGATGAAAATCTTCCAAATATGAGTTGTGCAATATGGTGGCCAGTAGATACATGTCACTAGCAAGCACTTGAAATACGCTAAGGCAACTAATGAACTGGATTTTTAATTTGGTTTCATTTATTGCTTAATGTTTTTTACATTAGGGTTTGTTCTCTTTTAAGACATTTTTTCACTGAAGTGTAGTTGATTTACAGCGCCGTGTTAGTTTCTGCTGTACAGCAACCAGTTATACATATACCCACTCACTTTTGGATTCATATATGCTTCTCAGGTGGCATTAGTGGTGAAAAACCTGCCTGTCAGTGCAGGAGCCATGAGTCACAGGTTCTATTCCAGGGGTGGGAAGATCCCCTGGAGGAAGGCATGGCAATCCACGCCAGTATTCTTGCCTGGAAAATCCCACGGACAGAGGAGCCTGGTGGGCTACAGTCCATAGGGTCGCACAGAGTTGGACACGGCTGAAGCAACTTGGCATGCGTGCGTGCTTATAGCTAATGGCTACCGGATCTAGTAGAGCATTTCCAGACAATGGAAAAATGACATGATCAAAAGTGTGCTTCATTTTGAATAATCTGAAAGCTGACTATAAAGTAGATTTTAGGGTCGGTACTCTGAAGATAGGGTCTCATGGTGTGAGAGAATCAATATGTGGGTTTCTCTTTTTTTAGTAAAATACAAAATGTTTTCTCCAAAAACAAAACACACAACTGATTTTGTTTCAATGAGGACACAGAAATGGACTCTGTGAGGGGCACACCACTTTCTTGCCTTATCACCTACAGAATGTCCTTGAGGAATCTCCCTGTGATATCCAGAAACTTCTCAGAACTCAGTTTGTTAACTGCTGCTGCTACTGCTAAGTCATTTCAGTCATGTCCGACTCTGTGCGACCCCATAGATGGTAGCCCACCAGGCTCCCCCATCCCTGGGATTCTCCAGGCAAAAACACTGGAGTGGGTTGCCATTTCCTTCTCCAATGCGTGAAAGTGAAAAGTGAAAGGGAAGTTGCTCAGTCGTGTCTGACTCTCAGCGACCCCATGGACTGCAGCCTACCAGACATCTCTGCCCATGGGATTTTCCAGGCAAGAGTACTGGAGTGGGATGCCATTGCCTGCTCCCTTGTTAACTGCTAAGCCAGGTCAAAGGTAGTGGGGAATGCTACCAGTGAAAGTGAAAGTCGCTCAGTCATGTCTGACTTTTTGCAACCCCATGAACTATACAGTCCAGGGAATTCTCCAGGCCAGAATACTGGAGTGGGTAGCCATTCCCTTCTCCAGGGGATCTTCCCAATCCAGGGATCAAACCCAGGTCTCCTGCATTGCAAGCAGATTCTTTACCAGCTGAGCCATCAGGAAAGCTCAATGCAACCAGGATAATGGTGATAAAGAAGAGGAATGCATGAGGGCAATAACCCCTGGTGGCTCAGATCATAAAGAGTCCACCTGCAATGCAGGAGAGCTAGGTTCAATCCCTGGTTTGGGAAGATCCCCTGGAGGAGGAAATGCCAACCCACTCCGGTATTTTTGCCTGGGAAATGCCTATAGTTCATGGAGTCACAAAGAGTCGGACACAACTGAGCAACTAACACACGGCACTGTGGAGGTGGAATCAATAGATCTTAGTGTCCACTTGGGTACAAGAAGTAAGGTTTAAGTGTCTGCACATCTATTACTTCATTCATCTAAGTCCAGGCTCTGGTTTTATCTATCTGGAATTTCTCCCCATTACTCAGTCATCACAAATATAATAGGTACTCAAAAAGAAGTGTATTAAGTGGAATAGAATTAACACACTCAAGCTGCATGGATGTTGAGTAGTGGGAAGAACCTGGATTCCTGTCTAGGTGCACTGACTCCAAGGCTGGCCCTGCAGCTTACGGTCCCCCTTCCAACCCCCGAATAATGCAGTCACAGAAGCCAAGGCAAGAGGCTTTGCAAGTAGGGGAGGTCACCCAATGGTTTTAAGAGCAGCAGCAAGTTTGAGGAGAAAATGACAAAGGGATATTAAAATTGAAAGGTAATTTCTTCCAGAGTTAAGGAAAGTGGGCTCAGAAGTCAGAGTGCAAGAATATCAAGGGTTAGGGGAGTAGAGGATGAAGGTGAGGCAGTAAAGACAATGGATATAAACTACTCCTTAGCTTCCTGGTAAATGGAAGGAAAGAGGTGAGATCTCCTGGAAGTAGTGAGTTGCCTGCTAGCTCTGTTCTCTACTTTTCTGAAGTCTTGGAGCACCTGGAACATCTGATGTTTTCTCAGAGGGAATCGCAGGCCACTGGTCACCTTAGAGCCACGTGGCCTCATGATGAGGTTGGTCGGACCAGACGTAGACAGCTGACAGGAGCCAGCATTCCCTAAGCTAACCAATGGTGAATGGGGTGGTTTGGTAGAAGAGCTCTGTCCAGCAGAGACAGAGCGTACTGACTGCCAACTGGTCAACCCACTCATCCTCTGTGTCAAGAAGGTACAACTCAGAGACATCAGGGAGACTCAGGGAGCAGTAGAGGAGGAGACAGAAGGAGCACTTTGTTACCAGGATCGCTTGGGGTAAAGAACCACGGATATCTTGTTTCTTCAGAAACAAGGTGGCTAGAACCTTGGAACTTCACAGTATTTTGAACAATGTCTCCTCCGCAGAGCCTCCTGAGAGTCTGTCTACCTTACTTGTCATTGCATCCTTATGGGAGGATAAATGATTTCAAAGAACCCAAGCACAGCTCTGTCTGTTACCATCTGAAAGGATGTAACCAGCACGTGCTAAGTCTGAAAGGCGGAGTATGATGCAAGTGTTGGCATCCTTGCCGAAAGAAATTCTAGAAAATTCTCATAGTGCCAGAGCCTTTAACAAAGAGTCTCCAGTGGGTGTAGGGTAAATGGTCCCATCCTGAGAAAAAGTGCAGAAAACCCGCACCTGGCCACCTACTTTCTGGAATGGTATCCTCACCCTGCGGAGTAGCTTAAGACTGCTGCTGCTGCTGCTAAGCTTAAGACTATAGGCAGCCTAAAAGTGCAACCTCAGTTCCTTGCAGTCTATAAACATAACAGGATGGGTCTCCTCACATTACAAAAGGGAAGATAAGTTAATGAAAATATTTGAGGGAGAAAAGAAATCATAGAACTCTGGAATTGAAAGGTACCCTGGGGACAGTTAGGAGCTCAATTGCCCTCCCCAAAAATTCATATGTTCTAACGCCCAGTACCTCAGAATGGGACCGTATTTGGAGATGGGGCTTTTAAAGAGGTGATTATGAAGTCATATGCATGGGCGCTGGTCCAGTGTGGCTGGTGTCCTTATGAGAAGAGGTTAGGACACAGACGGGCACACAGAGGAGCCAGGGAGAAGACAAGCTAAGGAGAGAGACTCCAGAAGAAACCAAACCAGCCCACGCCTAGATCTTGAGCTTCCAGCCTCTAGAACGAGGAGAGCATACATTCTGTTGTTTAAGCCACCCCCTGGCTAACCACCGGATCCAACTCTTTCTCTTTCCTCCTGAAGAATCTGAGGCCCGGTGTCACACAGCTTGGATTGGTGGTAGGTCCAGGCCCCAGGGGTCCTCCTTCTTGTCCCAGAGCACTTACACCAACCACACCCCTGAATCTGACTTGGGTGCATTTCCAGAAAGGAGACAGGAAAATGATGAAAAGAGCAATGACCAGAGTTGAAATCTACTCCGTTGTGTGAAAGAAATGGGCAGGGAGATGATTTTGATAGCTTCTTATAAAATCCAGTGACTCTTGAGCTATCTTGCTGATGACTTGTCATTCCAGATTCTTACTCCCATTCTTTGTTGCTAACTGGGAAAAACAATTGGTTGTAGGCATTCCAAAGTGACCTCAGCATGATTTTTAAATACCTGGAATCATGTTGGACTAATGGGTCCAAACGTAACCAAGGAGATCTTACTCTTTCATCTCTGATTTGTTGACTGTCTTCCAGAACATCCTTTGATTTAAAAAACAAAACAAAACAAAACAAAAAAAAACCTGGGACAGCTGGGAGAGTTTGATTTGTAATTCAATTTTATTTTAGTTTTAGTATCTGCTTTTTTTTTTTTTAAGCACGGGTACATTTTTAGTTTTATTTTTTTAACGTGAGGGGCTCAGAATGCTGACTGATTGTCTCTCTCCACCCCGTGTTGGTTTCAGATGACAAGCTTTTCAAAGCACAGCTCTGTGAGTTTTAGGGAAGCTCAACACTCATTGTCTTGTTGCCTTCCTGTCCCCAGCAACTCTCGTTGCCACATGCCGGAGTGCTCTAAATCTCTGATTTCCCTCTTTGAGTGGCTGTCTCCCGTGTATTTTATTTACAGATAAGGCAAAGAAAGCTTTTGAATCTGAATTGAAGCATGGCTAACTGAGCTTAAGTTGTTGGAATCCCTGGATAATCCCGATGTTAAATGAGGGGGGAAATGCCTACAGGCTGTTCCTCAGAAAGCCCATCATTTTCCCCATACTTCTGTAGGTGAAATTCAAGCTTCCGCACCTGTTTCCACTGATTGGTGTGACTGACACTGTGCCGTGAGCCTGGTGGCTGGTGGCCTGGCCTGCCTGTCACTGACACTGACATAGGAAGCTGAGACTGCCGATCAAGTCTGCCCCGACCGTCCTCGATTCTTCTTCTGCTCATGAGTATGCCCAGATCAGACGCTGGGGCGGGGGGTGTGGGGGGCATGGAAACTGTGCTTTACATTCATTTTCATCACACAGAGAAGAAATAAAAACAGGCCTGATGCTTAAGGACCAGTATAGGACACAAAATGTAGCGCTTCCTTAAAAACAGGATCCAAACAAGCATTCTGATCAAGGATTTGACGTTGGCATAAGACAGTTCAACTGCTGAAAAAGGTGTATTAGGAAACAGAGTTATATTTTTAATCGGTGTTTTGCTTGTTCATTTGTTTTTAACAGACCTTAAGAGTAACTTTTAAGGTCTTGCCCCTGAATATTTTTCTTAGTTGCATGCTGTGCTCTGTGCTGTACTAAGTCACTTCAGTCGTGTCCAACTCTTTGAGACCCCATGGACTGCAGGCCACCAGGCTTCTCTTTCCATGGGATTCTCCAGGCAAGAATACTGGAGTGGGTCACCATTTCCTTCTCTAGGGGGTCTTCCCAACCGAGGGATCGAACCCCTGTCTCAGGTTTCCTACACTGGCAGTCAGGGATTCTTTGCTGCTAGTGCTACCTGTGTGGTTACCAGCAAATGCTATGTGAATTAATTAATATTAAACCTTTCAAATTAGCTTTTTAAAGTGATAAACAAAATGCATTTTGTTCTAACTGAAAATAAAAACTCTTCACACTGAAATTTCTCTTAGAGTAACCAGATCAGATGCAAAACCAATGTCTTCCACTTAATTCCTCCTTCACCTACTGCTTTCCCCAAAAGAAAGTGAAGTTATAAAGAAAGAAACTGTCTTCCCTGGATTTTGTTCACCACGGGCCTTTCAGGGAAGATGAAAAAAGTCCTGGTTGCTTCTATCTGCAATCACTTAAACCTCCTTGGAGCTGTTTCATCATTGTGCGGCTCAACTATTTGGAACTCTGGAGAAATTTCAGGGGAAGAGAGCATAAGTGATAAATAGTTTGGAAATGAAGATCAAAAAGAAAGCATTGGGGGAACTGGGGATGTTTAGTCTAGAGAAGAGAAGGAGGAGGAGAAGTCGTGCTTTTCCTGACTGATGAAAGGACGAGGACTGTTCTTTCACCCCAGAGTTAGGAAGAGCAAGTGGATATAAGTAGATGCGAAGGATTTAACTTAACATAATTTCTTTAATTTTTATTTTTTAAAATAATAATGGAGTGCTCAGGGACTCCTGAAATTAGCATATAATGGTTTCAGAATGCTATTCCACAGAGCAATCTGGAGATTAAGAATGTCGCAATATCCACCAAGGGGAGTAGAGAATTAATCTTATTCACATAACAGAGTCAGAAATACTTTCCATGGATAATTGAAATAGTAGCAATATTTTGGAGAAGGCAATGGCACCCCACTCCAGTACTCTTGCCTGGAAAATCCTATGGATGGAGGAGCCTGGTAGGTTGCTGTCCATATGGGGTTGCTAAGAGTCGGACACAACTGAGCAACTTCACTTTCACTTTTCACTTTCATGCATTGGAGAAGGAAATGGCAACCCACTCCAGTGTTCTTGCCTGGAGACTCCCAGGGAAGGGGCAGCCTGGTGGGCAGCAGCAGCAGCAGCAATGTTTACTTGCAACAGGAATTTAACATTCATCACACATCTGAATGGATTTTCCCTGGTGGCTCAGACAGTAAAGAATCTCCCCACAATACAGGAGACCTGGGTTCGATCCCTGGAAGGGGAAGATACCTTGGAGAAGGGAATGGCAACCCACTCCAGTATTCTTGCCTGGAGAAATCAATGGACAGAGGCACCTGACAGGCTATAGTTCATAGGGTCACAAAGAGTCGGACACCACTGAAGCAGCTTAACACACACACGCACACATTTGAAGCTGTCTTTAAAATTTGTATCTGTCTAGCCCACCATTAGACTGTGAAGAAAGCTGAGCGCCGAAGAATTGATGCTTTTGAACTGTGGTGTTGGAGAAGACTCTTGAGAATCCCTTGGACTGCAAGGAGATCCAACCAGTCCATTCTGAAGGAGATCAGCCCTGGGATTTCTTTGGAAGGAATGATGCTAAAGCTGAAACTCCAGTACTTTGGCCACCTCATGCGAAGAGTTGACTCATTGGAAAAGACTCTGATGCTGGGAGGGATTGGGGGCAGGAGGAGAAGGGGACGACAGAAGATGAGATGGCTGGATGGCATCACTGACTCGATGGAGGTGAGTCTGAGTGAACTCCGGGAGTTGGTGATGGGACAGGGAGGCCTGGCGTGCTGTGATTCATTGGGTCACAAAGAGTCAGACATGGCTGAGCAACTGAACTGAACTGAGCCCACCACCCTAAAGACCTAAGCACTGGTCTTTAGGAACTGGTAGGAACAGATATCTTAGATTACACCTGAGGTGCCAAGCTCTCTATTCACTCTGTCCAAGCTGCACCAGTAATGTACACCCATTGTTGTTTAGTTGCTGAGTCGTGTCCTACTCTTTGCGACCCCATGGGCTGCAGCACACTGGGCTCCTCTGTCCTCTGCTGTCTCCGCATTTGCTCAAGCTCATGTTCATTGAGTCAGTGCTATCTAACCATCTCATCCTCTGCTGCTCCTTTCTTTTGCCTTCAGTCTTTCCCAGTATCAGAGTCTTTTCCAGTGAGTCGGCTCTTCGCATCAGGTGACCAAAGTATTGGAGCTTCAGCGTCAGCGTCAGTCCTTCCAATGAATATTCAGACTTGATTTCCTTTAGGATTGACTGGATTCAACTCCTTGCAGTCCAAGAGACTCTCAGGAGTCTTTTCCAACACCACAATTCGAAAGCATCAATCAGGCTTCTTTATGGTCCAGCTGTCACATCCATATATGACTACGCGAAAAACCATAACTTGGACTATACAGATTTTGTCAACAAAGTGATGTCTCTGCTTTTTAATATGGTAAGTTTGCCCTACCCATCAGTCCCCATACAACACATTTCCTTTTGTATATTGGCCTGATTGCATATTGTATATTGGGCTGATGATTCAATGGGATTTTTCCAGATTCACATCCTGCTCTTACTTGTATGGTGGAAATCATGATTTGAGAGTATACTTTCTCCCTCACTTCCTCTCTGCCAGCCTTGTTGGCTGTCTTTTTGTGCCTCCCACATGCCAGAGTGCTTTCCCTTCATCCCTTTGCTCAGTGGGCACCTTCATATTTGTCAGGTCTCCGTTTGCATGAAATTAAAAGACACTTACTCCTTGGAAGAAAAATTATGAGCAACCTAGATAGCATATTCAAAAGCAGAGACATTACTTTGCCGACTAAGGTCCGTCTAGTCAAGGCTATGGTTTTTCCTGTGGTCATGTATGGATGTGAGAGTTGGACTGTGAAGAAGGCTGAGCGCCGAAGAATTGATGCTTTTGAACTGTGGTGTTGGAGAAGACTCTTGAGAATCCCTTGGACTGCAAGGAGATCCAACCAGTCCATTCTGAAGGAGATCAGCCCTGGGATTTCTTTGGAAGGAATGATGCTAAAGCTGAAACTCCAGTACTTTGGCCACCTCATGCAAAGAGTTGACTCATTGGAAAAGACTCTGATGCTGGGAGGGATTGGGGGCAGGAGGAGAAGGGGACGACCGAGGATGAGATGGCTGGATGGTATCACCGACTCGATGGACATGAGTCTGAGTGAACTCCGGGAGTTGGTGATGGACAGGGAGGCCTGGCGTGCTGCAATTCATGGGGTCGCAAAGAGTCGGACACGACTGAGCGACTGAACTGACTGAACTGATAGCCCCTGAGATCAAACCTTCCTGACGACTCTGTTCAAAGGACGTGCTCTCTCTCATCAGCACACCCAGTTCACTCCCACGAAAGCCCCGACTGCAGGCTGTAGTTACAGGCTTGTCTGTCTCTCGTTGGCTGTCACTCATCTCCCACAGGAACGTGAGCTCTCTAAGACTTGCTCTGCCTTACTCATTCCCACACCACCACCGTCTAGAAAAATGCCTAGCCACAGTAGATGTTCAGTAAGTATCTGTTGAGTGAATGAGTCAGGTTTTAAGATTATTCAAGCCAATTTTTTTCTCTTGATTGTCTGCCAGTCTACTCCTTGGTAAGGGATCTGACCATTGGAGGAAGAAACGTGTGTCATTTGCAGCTTTTGTTCAAAGAAGATGTGGAACTTTGATCATTAGAAGGAGGTCCTGGCTTTTAAGTCTTAGCTTTGCAGCTGTGTATCCCTTAATCAAAGATTCAGTTAGGAGAGCCGGTAGAGTTTCATGAGCAAATTTTAATTTTTCTATTTTCTGTCTGCTTTGTGAGTTTTATTTTATCTGAATTCAGAATGCAGAGTGCTATGGAAGAGTTAGGGCTGCCCATGTGTGATTTTCAATTATCAAGATTCTAAAAAAATGCTACAAAATTAACATTTTTGTTTATTTCAAGTACAGCGGTCTTAGGATTACATAACACTAACTCTTCTTAAGAATTACAAAATAAAGATGCTGATGTGAAACTCATTGCAACCTTGGGGTATGAACTTGTGTCTATAAAACACTGATGTAATGCTATGAGCTCATAATATAAATGGATGCTGAACCATCTGTGTTTTGTGACACACTGTATTATAAAAAAAGTTTTGTGTACAATTCTAAAGTAAAAAATGAAACAAATTTTCAACTCACAGGTGCTTTGCTTCAAACATACAACTCAGCAATTCTAAATCCTGACTTGAAACAATGCCTGCAAAAGCGAAGAGTCAGGGGAGGACATTGCATTTGACACTCCTGAAAAATGTCAGAAAAGTACCTCTAAAATGTAGTAGAGAAATGGTAAATATAAGACATTGCAGAGCAGGATGAAAGAGTCAATATAAAATACTTCTTTACTGGAAGGAAAGAAAAAGAAGGAAGAAGGAAGGACACGGAGAGGAAGGCAAAGTTCGTGGAGGAGGGTCCATTCCTGAGCAGTTGAAGCCCTTGAACTCAGCCTCTTGGGCTGCATAGTCAAGAAAACGATGGTCAGAATTTACCCATGGCACATCTTCATCTATTTATCTGTCGATGGACATTTAGGCTGTTTCCATGACCTGGCTATTATAGATAGCGCTGCTATGAACACAGGGGTGCATGTATCTTTTTCAGATTAGAGTTCTGTCTATATGCCCAGGAGTGGAATTGCCAGATGGTATGGCTATTTTAATAGAGATACAGGAGTAATTCCAAGAGGCAGTTTGAAGGGAACAGAAATAGACATTTATCAAGGTGCTGCATGCTTAATGCTTCCCTGGTGGCTCAGATGGTAAAGTGTCTGCCTGAAATGCAGGACACCCGGCTTTGATCCCTGGGTTGGGAAGATCCCCTGGAGCAGGCAATGGCAACCCACTCCAGCACCCTTGCCTGGAAAATCCCATGGACAGAGGAGCCTGGTAGGCTACAGTCCATGGGGTCACAAAGAGTTGGACATAACTGAGTGACTTCACTTTCACTTTTCACTTTCCATACTTTATATACGTTACTTAATTCTCATAACCCTTCCAAAGAGGTGTTACTAATCCAATTTAGAGATAATTGATCAAGAGGGAGGGGTCATATGTATACCTATGGCTGATTCATGTTGATACTTGGCAGAAACCAACAAAATTCTGTAAAGCAATTATCCGTCAATTAAAAAATAGAGATAATTGAGTCTCAGTGACTTATTAAATATCTTACTCAAGGTCAGACAATGGAACTAGATCTGAGAACCAGCAGATTGGGTAGGTGCTGGACTAGGATGAGTCAAAGCATTTTCACTTGGCTTGTTTTATAAAGCTGTATTTGTACTTTTATTAATTTTTTTTCTCCTAAATCTGGGAACATAACATTCATTTGTGTTTGATCGCATATCAAAGACACGGGCTTAATGGGTTAATGTCCAAGGCAGAGAGTGACGGCCAGATTTGTTTAAGTTTTGTTTCTTCATCCTTAAAGCTAGCATTTGGTTTTAGGTGAGGGAAAGATGAATTCCTGACAATAAACAGCGGTTTAATCGGGACTTATAATGAGGGCTCACCAGCCGGCTAAGGCAAGCAGCCTTCGCTAGATTTGCCTGCTGTCAGTGAGTCCCTCTGGGTAGCTGTGACTCTGGGCTGGAGGGGAGTCACACAGCTGAGGTCCCTGCACAGGTAAGCCAGCCTGCATGCATTTCCAGGAGTGTCCTGGTGCCGACTGGCGCTACGGTCACCCTCTTGGGGGATTTTGAAGCAGCCTCAAATAAGCTTGCAACATCAGAGTTAGAGATGAAGGTGGGCTAAGAGTCAAGGACACAGCACAGGCTTTAGATTTAGGTTTTAAAACCTGGAAAACTCTTACTTTTCTTTTTTATAAAGAAAAACAGAAGTTCGCAGTCTCCTTTCATTACCCACTAGTGCTTCTGAGCCATGAACTTTCCCCCACTTCGGAAACTTCTCTGGAAAATGCATTTCATGCTTGTCTACTTCAGTAAAACCCCTTGACTGAATTGTTACAAAACAGGAGACTTGGCCCAGGGAGTGTGAGAAATCTCCCGATGCGGCAAAGCCGGTTGGCATCCTTGAAGCCCTGTGTGCCCCGACCTCTGGTTTACCTGTCTTCTTGGACTATGACCTTCTCCCAGCAGAGTGGGGGTTCTGACTGTTCCCGTGCCAGGGGGCCGGGAGGAGGCGGTCACAGCACATACATCACTTTCTCAGACACACTGAAGGGTGTCTCTTAGGATGAGGGGGGCTGACCTGACTTCAAGGCTCCGAGCTCACCAATGCGTGAGACACAGTCTTCAGAGAATTCGCAGAGCAAATCTCTCTGAAAGCCTCAACTTGGATTTTTGCTCTTATAAGGTTGTGCCTGCATTTTTGGCAACCCACTCCAGTGTTCCTGGCTGGAGAATCCCACGGACAGAGGAGCCTGGTGGGCTACCGTCCAGAGAGTCGGGAGTCACAGAGTCAGGCACAACTGAAGCGACTTAGCACAGAGAGCACACACAAGGCGGTGCCTGGGTCATTATTACCTTCTCGTTGCTCGTGCTGCCCTTACACAAGTGGGATAAGCCTCTGTCTCCGCTGGCACAGACTTTTACCCAACAGTCCTTACGTAGATCCTTAGCCAGCCAGTTTCCCATTCTCCAGCACTGGGGTTTCTGAACTCAACCTCTTTCCTCAAGTTCTCACCCTGCTCTTTACTCCCTCACTCTCAGAAGATGATCCAAATTCTTCTTTCCTTCAGAAAAGGGAGTATTTTCAATAAAAATTCATTGGGCACCTGCTATAAAGCAGGAATTATGCTGTTGTGGGAACATAAAGACAAATAAGTCATGACCTCTACCCTGGAGGGGCTTATAGCTGGATGAGTGCAAATCACTCAGTCAAGTCACTCAAGCCACTTGACTGAGCGACTGAACTGAACTGATGTGACATGTGGGATCTTACTTTCCTGACCAGGGATCAAACCCAAGCCTCTCGCATTGGAAGCTTGGAATCTTAGCCACTGAACTGCCAGGGAAGTGCCTCGCTGCCACTTTTTAAAATCAGACCCAGACTATTTCTTTTCTGGTCTGTTGGATAGCCCCACTAATGAAGACTCTGCTTTCTGTCTCTTTTTATTTCACTTTCTCTTTCATGGCATTTCACAAATTACATTTCTAGAATATAGATTCTTTTTTGGAAAAAAAAAATCATTCCTTAAAATAAAAATTGTTGATGATTTTCCACGGCCTGCACTAAAATTCAGGTTTCTTATGTAGCACTCAGGACGGTGTGTCCTTGGCCACCAGTTTTCTTTTCGAAACTCCCTTCTTTCCTTCTCATTCCCCGTAGATCATCTGATGTAGCCCCGTGTGATCACAGCGTGCTGCCCTGCCTCCCCAAACTTGCCTTAAATTCTTACATCTCCCAGGACCTACTGTGGTTTCTTCTCTACCTAGAAATGGCTTGTGCACTTGTTGAAATCATATTCATGCTTCTGAGCCCAGCTTAAGTGTTACCTTCTGTGTGAAATCTTCTCAGACCTCGTTTTCTCCTGAAAGATCAATGGGTCACCCCTCTGTGTTCTCATCAGAAAAGTGAAAGTGAAGTCGCTCAGTCATATCCAACTCTTTGCAACCCCATGGACTGCAACCCACCAGGCTCCGCTCTCCATGGGATTTTCCAGGCAAGGGTACTGGAGTGGGTTGCCATTTCCTTCTCCAGGGGACTCTTCCCAACCTAGGGGTCGAACCCGGGTCTCCCACAATGCAGGCAGATGCTTTACATCTGAGCCACCAGGGAAGCCTCTCTCTCTCTTTTTCTCTGTCTCATACCAGGGTGGTTCCCAAACCTGGCTGTGCACTAGAATCAATTGAGAAGCTTTAAAAAGATCCTGAAGCCTCAGCCTTACCTCATACCTTACACCAGAATATATGAGGGAAAGCTCTGTGCATTCATAGTTTTTGAAATCTGATCTCAGGTGCTCAGAATTTGATAATTTCAGATATTTATTCAAGATTCAATAATGCACAGGTTACTAACGGTCATCAAGGAGAACACGATTCACTTTATTCTGGGTTAGTCTGGTTCTCGGACAAGGAATTACTTTCCTCATCAGTTAGATTGTCTCCAGGGTCTCTGTCCTCATCTCAGAAACAGAGGTTCTTTGAAAGACCAAAGAAGACAACGGATGAAGTGGCCTGCTGTGATATTCTCATCTTGGGAACATTACAGAGGTACTTCAGAATAAAGTTGGGACATCCCATTCTCTGTTCTGTGGTTGTAACATTTTAAATCTCCTCTCTCCCAGGCACACATGTGTGTCAGAATCTCTCCTGTTCTGCCAAGTCCAACTGCTATCGTACCCATGCTGCTGCTGCTGCTAAGTCGCATCAGTCGTGTCCGACTCTGTGCGACCCCATAGACTGTAGCCCACCAGGCTTCCCTGTCCCTGGCATTCTCCAGGCAAGAACACTGGAGTGGGTTGCCATTTCCTTCTCCAATTCATGAAAGTGAAAAGTGAAAGTGATGTCGCTCAGTTGTGTCTGACTCGTAGCGACCCCTTGGACTACAGCCTACCAGGCTCCTGCAAGGGATTTTCCAGGCAAGAGTACTGGAGTGGGATGCCACTGTCTTCTCCAATCGTACCCATCAATTCAGTTCAGTTCAGTCTCTCAGTCGTGTCCGACTCCTTGCAACCCCATGAATCCCAGTACACCAGGCCTCCCTGTCCATCACCAACTCCCGGAGTTCACTCAGACTCAGTCCATCGAGTCGGTGATGCCATCCAGCCATCTCATCCTCTGTTGTCCCCTTTTCCTCCTGCTCCCAATCCCTCCCAGCATCAGAGTCTTTTCCAATGAGTCAACTCTTTGCATGAGGTGGCCAAAGTACTGGAGTTTCAGCTTTAGCATCATTCCTTCCAAAGAACACCCAGGACTGATCTCCTTTAGAATGCACTGGTTGGATCTCCTTGCAGTCCAAGGGATTCTCAAGAGTCTTCTCCAACACCACAGTTCAAAAGCATCAATTCTTCAGCTCTCAGCTTTCTTCACAGTCCAACTCTCACATCCATATATGACCACTGGGAAAACCATAGCCTTTGTTGGCAAAGTAATGTCTCTGCTTTTCAATATGCTATGTAGGTTGGTCATAATTTTCCTTCCAAGGAGTAAGTGTCTTTTAATTTCATGGCTGTAGTCACCATCTGCAGTGATTTTGGAGCCCCCCAAAAATAAAGTCTGACACTGTTTCCCCATCTATTTCCCATAAAGTGATGGGACCAAATTGTACCCATAGACAAGACTAAATAAATTGAGGTGAAGTGTTCCTTGCACCTCTAAACTGGGGTCTGAAGGTAAGTCTGCTGAATAAATTTTAAAAGATAGTATAATGTTTGTAAGTGAAATATTGTCCATACTCACAGTGAATTTTTTATAGTTCAGATGGGAAGTACCACAACAACTTACAGTGTAACTCAGAACATCAAAAAGGTTCTCATTTGAGAACCAGAGCAATAAGTTTGCTATTACAGATTGGAGTGGAAACCAGCAAAGTAATAGAATTGTTTTCTTGGAGCTTTAAATTCACTGAATAGCATTTAACTATGATCTGTAGGAGTTTTACATTCTAGAGCTCTTCCCTGTGTCACCAAGCCCAGTTATTGTTCTGATCCTCGGGGATTTGAAATGCTAACATATCTGTATGTTCCAGAGCTCTGCACTCCTCCCCCCACACACCTGTCCTTTGCAAGGATATGCGCACACCACACACGCATGTACAGATACATATGCCCACGCCGCCACCACTGGTCTGTCCACAGCCCAGGTCTAGAAGAAACTCTGACTTTTAAGGTTACTGTTTTCTTTGGCTTTTAAATCATGATCTTACAAAACTCAGACAAACATGATGTCAGCGAAAGTCACAGCAGGATCGTTTGCGGAGGTTAGATATCTCTAAATTAAAGAAAACAAAAAACAGTGAGAACGGGTCCCTAAAAATCACCATTTTATAACCCAAGTCATGCTCATGTTTTTGTTCCTTTGCTTAGAGAAAAACAGTATCTCAGAGCTGACCTAAAACCTGGCTAGTAGTGCACAGCACGGTAGGAGAGGGGCTCTGCACACCAAGGGGCATGAAGGAGGGTCCTCCTGCCCTTGGGGTCCTGGCGGAGGCTGGAGTCCTGAGGTTCTGGGGGACGATCCTTCTCACTCATACAGAAAACATGTCCATAAGAACAGTGTATCTAAAATATTTTTATTTAAAACTTTTTTAAGTTTCACTGTTCTGAACCCTAAAAATGAGCAAAAGTAACTAGCCCTGCCGCCAGTCCCCTACTGGCAAAGCTGCTCTTAACTCTCAAGGTTCAGTTGATTCAGTGGTTCTCAGCATGTGGTGCCCAGGCCAGCAGTAGCATCACTCCGAAACTTGTTAGAAAAACGAATTCTCTGGCCCCGCCTGGACTTGGCGGCTCAGATGGTAAAGAATCCACCTGCAATGCAGCAGACCTGGGTTCAGTCCCTGGGTTGGGAAGATCCCCTGAAGAGGGAATGGCAGCCCACTCCAGTATTCCTGCCTGGAGAATCCCGTGGACGGGGGAACCTGGAAGGCTACAGTGCATGGAGTCGCAAAGTCAGACATGACTGAGGGAGTAACTCTTTCACTTTCACCCCAGATTTGCCAAATCAGAAACTCTGGGAGTAGGACCCAAAAATGGGTGCCTTGACTGGGTTTCTAGGTGATGCTGAGGCAGGCTCAAGTTGAGGACCACTGGCTTCAAACAATTCACTCTATGAAGAACCAACAGGTTGAATATAAGCAATCATTTGGCATTGCTTACTGATAACATAGAAAAACCAGTAGGGTCTCTAGAGTATTTGAACCTTTTCCTAACATTTTTGTCATGTCAAAGAAAAGAGAGTAATGCAGGTATGGAGAAAAACATGTTTTTCAGCCAAGTCCCATTGATGTAAAAAGTGAAAAGTTGAGTGTCACATAAAGGCACAAAAAATAAACCCACTTAGATTTTCCTTTTGTTCCTTCCAATAAGAGATAGAACATGTTCAATTTGCCTTTTTTCCCAACTAACTATGAAGAACAAAAGACAAAGCCAGGGAAAATAACTGTTTTCTGTTGTGGTTAATTAAAGGAGAGATAGCAGACTCTACAGAAGAGCTCATTTTCTTGAAGGGCAGAGGCTTTCTCTATACTTCTTTATGTACCTAGCGCACTAGAGGACGAGAGGGGTGGGTGGCATCACTGACTCAATGGACATGAGTCTGAGCAAACTCGGGGGATAGTGAAGGACGGGGAAGCCTGGTTTGCTGAAGTCCATGGGGTCACAAAGAGTTGGATACAACTTAGTGACTGAACAAAGCACATTCCTTAATCTGAAATAGGCGTCTAATAAATATTCATTAATATTGAGAGGAAAGGCAAATAGGAAAAAGAAGTAAAAAGATAAAAATAGAAAAACATCACAGGGAGAAATATAAACTTGAGAGACGAAGAAACATCTACAAGAGAAGGAAGATGCAGGGAGAAACCAAAGAAAATGACAGAGGTAAAAAGCAAAGTGATGGTTCCCTGAGAAACAGAGAACTAATCTGATTTATCAATTATATGAATAAGGCTCATGAACTTCAGAGGCAATGATCTAGCTGCTCAGGCATGCAACATTTTCCCCTTTAAAAATTGCTTCTAAAATTCTTTGTCCCAAGACGCTGGCCAAGTTTCAAGGACCAAGGAGCAGACTGCTAGGGACACAGCGTGCATGCTAAGTCACTTCAGTCGTGTCTGACTCTGTGCGACTCCACGGACTATAGCTCGCTAGGCTCCTCTGTGCATGGGATTCTCCAGGCAAGAATACTGGGGTGGGTTGCCATGCCCTCCTCCAGAACCCTCCGACCCAGGGATCAAAAATGCAACTCCTGTGGCTTGTGCACTGGCAGGCGGGTTCTTTAGGTAGAATCCAGCACCACCTGGGATTTTTACCTAAAGAAGGAACACCTTCCATCAAGAAGAGATACTTGGATCTGAGATGAGTGGTTCATGAGGTAGTGATCTCCCCATCACAAGGTATTCAAGCCAAGGAGTCCAAGTAGCTGCAAGGAGTACGACAGATACTGTATCAGAAGAAGGGGGGACTTCCCTGGTGGTCCAATGGCTAAGAGTCTGAGTTCCCCATGCAGGGGGCCCAGGTTTGATCCCTGATCAGGGAACTAGAGGACACATGTTGCAACTAAGACTTTCATAGACTGCGACAGAGATCAGAGATCCCATGTGCTACAGCTAAGGCCTTGTGCAGCCAAATGGAGGCGAAAAAAAAAAATTTTTTTTTTAAAGAAGAAGGGGAAGGGAGGGACTGATTCTTTTAAAATCTTGAACTTTATTGAGCACATTTCTCAGAGTTCCACCTCACAGCTGCTGTTTCACAGATAGTAAGTGTGGGAAATATGGCTCAGTGGACCAAGGCCTGTGAATTCTCAACTTGAACCAAAATTCACCTTCACCTCTTTACCAATCGCTACCCTATTTCACACTTGGTTTCATCTCCACAATGAGAATATGCCCTCACAGCAGATAGTGCAGATAACTGAGCAAAGCAGTTCTGAGAACTTAAAAAAATGCAAATGTTCAGTAATTACCCTTTAAAATGTGAGAACAGTGCTTTAGAGCAGTAACTGAATAGTTCAGTCATAAGCAGAGTTGGCCTCAGGGGAAAACATGATCCGACTTAAGAGTTGGCAGAAGACCTTGTACCCACTCCCAAGGAGGGACCTACTTATTCGAGAAAAGACGTCAGAAATCCTGAGCTGCCGCATGAAAGCAGAGCTGGTGGCCACTTCTTACAAGTCAGAGATGATGATCCAGCCCTGGAAAATGGTAGTTTCTGCAGTTAGTTTTCCCCTTTGGAAAGCACCAGCGCCTCCATACTGCTCATCTGGATACTGGCCTTTTGACTTCCTGTCACGGGCAATAAACAAGAGAGAACACGAGGAAAAGCAACCTGTGTTTCCACTGTCATTAGACACTGCAGGCTTATGTCACTACGGTGGCGGTGGTTTACTCGCTCAGTTGTGTCCCACTCCTTGTGACCCTATGGACTGTGGCCCACCAGGCTCCTCTGTCCATGAGATGTTCAGGCAAGAGTACTGGAGTGGGTTGCCATTTCCTTCTCCCGGGGATCCTCCCTATCCAGGGATCGAACCAGCTACTCCTGCATTGGCAGACGGATTCTTTACCAACAGAGCCATTTACAGTTGTTCAAACCCACAGAATGTACACTAGCAAAGGTGAGCCCCTAACTCGAACCTTGGCCATTGGGTGATAGCGATGTGTCCGTGTAGGTTCATCAACCGTAACAGATGTAGCACTCAGGTGAGGAGGTTGACTGGGCAAGTCTGTGCATGTGTAGCTTATATGAGATGCTTCTGTATCTTCCTCTCGGTTTTGCTCTGAACCTTAAACTCATCTAAAATAATATAGTGAGAAACTCCGTGAGGCATTTATTTGTTTCATATATGTGTGTAACGATGAAGTATGTCCACAAGGAGACCTCCACTCTCTTTCCATGTCTATGAAGAAGCTCCTTCTCTGCTGTCTGGAGGCTTCTCTTGAGGCTGGCAGGCCTGGATATGTGTGCCTCTCACTGGCTCTCTTGGTGCCTCCCTGAGTGTCTTCAAAGCAGAGAGTCTGGGGGCAATTTGAAGAAATCTTTCTGGATGCAGGACTAACCTACCAAGTGTGACCATTCTTGAATCAACTGAGCTCACTGAAAAAAACAGTAACTTAGCTACCACGGGAATCTTGTTTTATCAGGAAAGTAGTGGATTTATAAACATTTTCGACTCATCAAATTGTTGCCCCATTAAAAATTCAAATCAAGGGAACAGACAAGACTCCGACAATAAGGCTGTCAAGACAGGATTAAACAGCGATGGCCTGGGGTCAAGGCTTGGAGGCAGCACTTCCTGTGCTGATGGTGCAGGTTGACTTAGGATGAGTGTACAAACTCATGGTGTTCTGGAGCAAAGGGGATGGGAGTACAGGGGCAGCCCATTAACATGCCCCTGAGCCTGGCGTTTGGAGCCCTTTTCCCACTTGAAGAAATATGGGGTTTATAGACACTATTTCCTTAAAGGTTGACAACTAAGTCAAGTAGATATTATATTGCTTCATTTCCAGGTAGGGAAACTAAAGTCAAGAAGATAAAGCACTTGGTCAGTGTTACCAGGGGATTTCCAGGTGGCTCAATGGTAAAGAATTTGCCTGTCAATGCAGGAGACGAAGGTTCGATCCCTGGGTCAGGAAGATCCCCTGGAAAGGGAAATGGCAACCCACTCCAGTATTCTTGCCTAGGAAAGCTCATGGACAGAGGAGCATGGTGGGCTACCGTCCATGAGATCGCAGAGTCAGACCTGACTTAGTGACTAAACAGTAGCATCAGCATTACCAGACAGTTGATGGGAGAGCTAGGATTCAAAGTTGTGTTCAGTTATAAAACCAGACTGTTTTCTATCTCAAGTTGTGTCATTTTTTAGAAATATCTGTTTGGAGTTCTAATGTGCCTTAATTCATTGCGTGTGTGCTAAGTTGCTTCAGTTCAGTTCAGTTCAGTCGCTTGGTCATGTCTGACTCTTTCCGACCCCATGGATTGCAGCAGACCAGGCTTCCCTGTCCATCACCAACTCCCAGAGCTTGCTCAAACTCGTGTCCATCAAGTCGGTGATGCCATACAACCATCTCATCTTGTCATCCCCTTCTCCTCCCACCTTCAATCTTTCCTAGCATTAGGGTCTTTTCCAGTGAGTCAGTTCTTCGCATCAGGTGGCCAAAGGATTGGAGTTTCAACTTCAGTCATTAGTCCTTCTAAGGAATATTCAGGACTGATTTCCTTTAGGATGTACTGGTTGGATCTCCTTGCAGTCCAAGGGACTCTCAAGAGTCTTCTCCAACACCACAGTTCAAAAGCATCAATTCTTCAGCACTCAACTTTCATTATAGTCCAACTCTCACATCCATACATGACTACTAGAAAAACCATAGCTTTGGCTAGACAGACCTTTGTTGGCAAAGTAATGTCTCTGCTTTTCAATATGATTTCAAGGTTGGTCATAGCTTTTCTTCCAAGGAGCAAGCATCTTTTAATTTCATGGCTGCAGTCACCATCTACAGTGATTTTGGAGCCCCCCAAAGTAAAGTCTCTCACTGTTTCCACTGTTTCCCCATCTGTTTGCCATGAAGTGATGGGACCAGATGCCATGATCTTAGTTTTCTGAATGTTGAGTTTTAAGCTACTTTTTTTCACTCTCCTCTTTCACCTTCATCAAGAGGCTCTTTAGTTTTTCTTCACTTTCTGCCAAAAGGGTAGTGTCATCTACATATCTGAGGTTATGGATGTTTCTCCCGGCAATCTTGATTCCAGCTTGTGCTTCATCCAGCCCAGCATTTTGCATGATGTACTCTGCATGTAAATTGAATAAGCAGGGTTATTTAATTTGCTTCAGTCATGTCCAATTCTTTGTGACCCAATGGACTGTAGCCCACCGGACTCTTCTGTCCATGGGATTCTCCAGGCAAGAATACTAGAGGGGATTGCCATGCCCTTCCCAACCCAGGGATCAAACCCATGTCTCTTATTTCTCCTGCATGGGTAGGGTGGTTCTTTACCACTAGTGCCACCTGGGAAGCCCTCCTTCTTTCATTGCTGACAGTCAAAAAATATTTGTTATAGGCATACACCTACACACACCTATTCATATATTGGAAAGAATGAGATACATGTGGTGCGATGGTAAAATGCATGAATTCTAGAGTAAAACTGCTGTTGTTCAAATACCCTGACTAGCTGTGTACTCTGGGCCAGGTGCTTTGCCACTTTCTGACTCATTTCCTGCTTGTACAACAGGTATACTCATAGTGTAATAGTTAAGAATGTTGTTTGGAACGTTTTAGGCACTTTGCAAGAATTAGCCAATACTGTTGTACCAATAAAGGTAGAACTCTTGAGTAATATTTCTCATTTGGTGCCTGTTGGCTGGAACAATGAACATTCAGTGCGAAGGAGACAGAGATTAAAACTGAGATAGATTTATAGACCAATTAGCTTATTTTCTGCTCCATGCCCATAGATTTCCCAATCCCCCCTCAGCCATATCAGTGAGGACAGTGGGCCAAAAGGGCTTCCTGAAATGAACCAACTTTACACTGTCCATAAAACACCACTTCTTGAGGATCACACATAACCCTCCATTTCATAAGCTCATCATGAAAGGGAATCTGAGCCTTTCCTGTTGTAATTAGAAGTGCTGATTCCATACACTCATGTTTATAGCAGCATTATTCACAAAAGCCAAAAGAAGCAATCCAAGTGTTCATGGCAGATCAGCGGATAATAAAAATGTGGTATATGCATAAATGGAATACTATTCAGCCTTTAAAAGGAAGGAAATTCTAACACGTGCTATATAACATAGACCTTGAGGACGCGATGCTAAGTGAAATACCATTCACAAAAGGACAAATGCTGCGTGATTCCACTTATGTAAGATACCTAGAGGAGTCACCTTCAGAGACAGAACATAGAATGGTGGTTTCCACCGCTGGGGGAGACAGGAAATGGGAGTTATTGTTTAATGGGTACAGAGTTTCAGTTTTGCAAAATAAAGAGAGTTCTGCAGACTGTTTGCACAGCATCGTGAGTGTACTTAAAACAACTGAACTTAAAAGTGATTTAAAAGTGCACTTAAAAGTGATTTTATGTTACCCATATTTTGCCATGTTTAAAGCATTTTTTAAATACTGACTTCAATCAAACCACTACAGCTACCGTGGTGGCCACCAGTTGGGGAAGGGTGCGCTGTTGTTACTGATCTATAAGACCCGATGAAATTGTTAATGCTTTTTCCTGTCAGCAGCCAATCTCACTGATGGGCTGCAGCTGCTGTCTGTGTGCTCCAGTCCAAACAAGAGTCTGGGCCATCCCCTAGGGGAGCTACAAATATGACTCTTAAGTTAAAAGGTATGCATGGGGAACATGCATGCCTGTATCCCTAGGTGGGCACCCTGTGGAACCCCTACATCTATGGGAGAGTAGGCCAGTACTAAAAGAGTCCATCCAGGTCAGCCATGTTGGACCACACGATTGTCAGATGTAATGTCTGTGTTTCTGATGCCATCGTTGGAGCTCTAGGTAATGTCCCACGGTCTCTGGGATTGTACTCTGGGCTTCCCTGGTGGCTCAGTTAGTAAAGAATCTGCCTGCAGTGCCAGAGACCTGGGGGTTCGACCCCTGGGTTGGGAAGATCCCCTGGAGAAGGGAATGGCAACCCACTTGAGTATTCTTGCCTAGAGAATCCCATGGACCGAGGAGCCTGGTGGGCTAGAGTCTATGGCTATAATCCCGGCGGGTGAGAGTCCGCAAAGAGTTGGACACAACTGAGCGACTCACGCTTTTTGCACTCCGCATGAATGTCAGGTCGACATGCAGGCTGATTCCCCCCAAGCAGGGAATGCTTGAGTCTCTTTGTGAATTAGGACCACTTAGATTTCTGTGGCTAGTGGTTTCCAAATGAGTCTTTCAGATTAGACTTGCTGCCTATCGATTCTTTTAAAAGGTATTAGAATTTCACAAGTATGTGTGAATTACGAATCTTTTATTTTTCCTGGCTGGAAAGGAGGAGGGTGAAGGACAAACATTTCGTGTTTCATCACAGACAGGGTGATGAAACTTTCAGGTCCAGCATGCTGATTAACTAACATGATTACCCTTCATAACAGCAGCACGGTATAAAGAAGATTTCATTTATTTTATTCATAATTATAATAAATTATCTGTGCTTCCTTCTCTGATTGCTTGCACACTTCCTCATGTATGTTAGGGTGTATGAGACAAAGTGTGTGTGTGGTATATTTTGTGACATCCTGAAATTTGAAACAAGGGGAGCTCACCTGACTGAAAGAGCAGAGACTTTGCTTCTGAGACCTCTGACACCTACTCCTGCAGGCTTCTATCAAAAAGTCAGCTGTCAAATAGCTTTTAGAAATTAGGCTTTACAGAACATAAAAAGCAACATGACCGCATTTTACCCTGAATGTCTCTTGATTCAAGCTCTCTTGAGAAATAGAGGCCAAGGGCCACCTGTTACTGGAAAGAGACCAGCTGACCTCTGACCAGACTGCTGCTGGGGAGGTCTAACCACATCTGTGAGTTCCATCAGCGTCTCCCTTCCTTGACTCATTAAGAGACTGGGGCAAAACTCAGGAGAAGCTGCTTTCACAAGTCTGAGATAAAAGAGCCGCTGGGATCCAATGGTGATAACAAGGACTAATTCTCTTCCATGCAGTCCTAAGAGCTGACATGTCCTTGGCCTTCTGAAATGTTGCTTCCAGGATACCAACCTGTCAGGACCCTGGAGAGAAACTGCCACAAATGGTGAGACCACTGGCTGTGATCCTTGGGTTTTGGTGATAAAAGCAAAGTGACTCTTCTCTTTCAGCCCCCAGACTCTCAGGTACGGTAGGACACTGTCAAGTCTGAGCCGGCGTCCTAAGAGAACTTGGATGGCCTGACTCGGAAGCCCAAGCTGACCTCGGCAGGACCCGTCTTTGCAGGGATCACAGACTCCTGAAAGAAGGGGGAACAAGAGCTTTAAACCAAGTTTGCCTTTTGCATTTCATCAGAAACAGGTGTTTGCTTTGCTGGAAGAGAGAGTTCACAGAGGGATTTCATGCATAGCTAAGAGCAATGGTGGGATTTTTCGGCTGTCACTGCTGGGATCGACTTACATTATCAGGGCATTGTCACTCTAATGGCTTTCTGCAAGCAAGGTATTAAACACGTGTGTGTGCACCTATGTGTACGCAATAGCTGAATCTGGTCAAATCAGCACCCATTTCTCCTGCATTCTTGGGTATATTTCCAATATAAGGGCAGTTCTCTCATCCTCTGGTTATAGTAATCCAAGTTACTTTATTCACAACATCTCCTTTGATTTTCATCACAATGCTATGAGATAGGCATTATGTCTCCATTATATAGATGGGAAAACTGATGCTTAGAGAGTTTGTGGAACGTGCTAAGGGGACATAACCAGGAAGTGGCAGAGATGGGATGTGATTTTGACTTTGCCCTCAATCCCGCTCCCACAGATCCTGCAAGATAAGCAGCACTCGTTGCACGTTGTATTAGCTGCAGAGTCAGTAAAGATTCCTGGGTGACCACCTGCAAAGCCTGTTCATCCGTCTTCCTCTCCTCGGCTGAGCTGACCCACAAGTACCAAGTGGGCCAGGGCCTCCCTTGCCTCCTTGCCGAGTGTCCCTCTGCTTCTGCTGCTTTCAGTCTCTTCCAAGATTAACATCTGACCTACCTCCTTTCTGTGACCTGGATGGTCAACCCTCCCCACAGCGTGTCCTGAGTGATAGAATCGGGTGAAACATCCTCGCTTATCTTTCCTAGCAGAATGGGTGTCCTTCTGTGGACTTCTGAAGAGGCACCATTTACGCAGCCATAGCTAACTGCCCAGTCTTCTGTTTAACCAGAGTCCCGAGACATCAGATCCTCTTGACAGCTGCACAGAAGTACAAAAAAGTCAGTTTAGCTGTTGATCATCAACTTACTCTTTCTGTTCTCTCCCAGATTTCTTTATTCTTTCTCTTCTAGCTCTTCAGCTGTCTGCCTTCTTTAAGAAACCGCACTGGGTTGCTCTGTTCGAGATGATAGGTAGATAGACAGAAAGATGGGTGAGTGGATGGGAAGATAGGTAGAGATATGATTGATAAATAGATAGACAGACAGAATATAGATAGGATCTAGGTAGGCAGACCATAGCATGGGTAGGTACTGTATGTGTATGTATATTATTGATTTGGGTTCCCCAGAAGCAGACCCTGAGATAAGTGTCCACATGCAGGAAGGAAACACTAGTGTGAGAATGAAGCCGTGTGAAACAGGAAAGAGAAGAAAACTAAAGGAGACTACTCAGCCCACTTCCTGCTGAAGGCAAGTGGCGCTTGATTTCTCTGGGGACCTTGGGAGATTCTAAGACTTCCTACTCAAAGTGGATTCGCACCAGTTTCTCAAGCTCCACCCCAAATCTCCTGAATCAGAACATGAATTTTTAACAGTATCCCCTAGTGGTAGAGTTTATAGAGCACTGGAGCAGAATATGCCTCAACATTAAACTAACGAAGGGGCAGGGAAGCTGTGAGATTTATCCCTCCGCTCTCCTATTTGACATGGATTGTAGGCAGTTTCTGAGGGTTTTCATTCTCTGGCATTTCTGGCTTAGCCTTTGTATTGTTGGAACGATCAGACTCCAGTGGCCAGAAAGAGTCCTCAGACAGAGAATTAAATGTATTAGCAGTAAGCAGTCCTCGGCACATATAGTTATTACTAGTTCAGCTATGATTCAGACGTATGTAAATGTGATATTAAAGTTGAGATTGAATTGCAATAATAACAACTTCCATGACTGTAATACTGATTCAGTGTGAACGATGTATTAGGTAGACTGAAGTCAGCAAGATTACATCTGGGCTTTTATTTGAAATAAAGCAGTTAATTTACCTAGCAGAGAAATACCATTATCACAATTAACTTTAGAAGCACTAAAATAAATCCGTATCATTTTTTTCTCAGAGGTTTGAGGCTTTTTCAAGTAGGCCATGAGTGAGGTCAGGAAATGGGCTCCATATTTCATTTACTTATTATAATTCCTAATATTAACCCCCAGGAGATGTTGGGAGGCAGGCAACCAGTGTCTTCACTGCAGTATCAAACAGTGTACCACACATATTCTGAAATATGTTCAAGAGCTGAAATTATGGTGGAAAAAAAAAGAGACTTGACTCCTATTATAACGTTAAACACGGTAAAGACATTTGGATGACATCCAGAAAAATCCATCACTGCTCCCAGACACAATAAAGTAACTACAATAAAGTGATTTCAAGGAAAA
The DNA here is from genome assembly GCF_016772045.2 of Ovis aries. NCBI lineage: Eukaryota > Metazoa > Chordata > Mammalia > Artiodactyla > Bovidae > Ovis > Ovis aries. The sequence continues at coordinate 44,101,184 of NC_056073.1, forward strand.
TGTTAGTTCTCTTACCCGTCACTTGCATTTTAAGGGGATATTAGGGTATTTCATGTGACACAAGGGAAAAAAAAAATCAGGATGCATCGAAAGTTTCTAAATCAGCTTGGAAAAAATTAGAATAATAACCTCTTATTAATTCAAAATGTGACGTTGGAAAAGACTCTTGAGAGTCTCTTAGACTGCAAGGAGATCCAACCAATCCATCCTAAAGGAAATCAATCGTGAATATTCATCGGAAGGACTGACACTGAAGCTGAAACTCCAATACTTTGGCCACCTGATGCGAAGAACCTACTCATTGAAAAAGACCCTGATGCTGGGAAAGGTGGAAGGCACGAGGAGAAGGGGACGACAGAGTTTGAGATGGTTGGATGGCATCACTGACTCAGTAGACATGAGTTTGAGCAAACTCCAGGACTTGGTGAAGGACAGGGAAGCCTGGCATGCTTCTGTCCATGGGATCACAAAGAGTCAGACATGACTGAGCAACTGAACAACAACAACAATTACTAGAAACAACAGACTTAAACAAAAATCCTAAATAAGGTTTTTGTGTTTCAATAATAGCTATAAAAAGGTGTGAATCCAAAATTCTGTATCTCATAGGATGTATTCATTATGAGCTCCAATTACAAGCTCAACATGAACTTAAATAAAATTCACAACAAAAATGAATGAGCAGCATGTCCTATTCTACATTTTTTGCTCAGTATGACACCAAATGAATTTTAATATACTATAAAATTAAACTCATTATTTATTAACCAAGTACCAAAATAGAAAAAACCTTTCATTTAGAAAATAAAAAGTTGATGCACAGAGTATATTCTTAAGTAATGAAACCCTACAGAATATATTCTTATACCTCCTTCTCTCCTCTCTGTCTCCCTTCTGTCTGCCCTTTAGCATCCAGCAGCAAAACCAATCTAATAAGTCTCTCTTGAATCCACCGAGCACATAATTTTCTGTACACTTCCTCACACTACAAAAAAAAAAAAAAAAAAACTGCCTTTTTTAGAATAAAGTCTACTGAAATTCTGCTTTTGCTGACGTCTTCTCTTTCTCTTTATGAGCAGTTCCTGCTCTGTCCAGCCAAGACACCGAGGAAGACATCAGTGGCTTTAAATCATATATTTATTTATAGTGTGGTTAACAGACTCATTGGTGTTAGAAAGAAATGTTCTGCCAAATTTGACAATTCAGTCCTTACTCTAATCCAAATTTCAGTTTAAAAAAAACCCCACAGTGTGGAATGTCCATTTGGATTGAGAAGGGTATTTTGTTCAAAGAAATAAAATGATTTCCCTTTTGCCCAAAGTCTGTGTAGGAAACAGCTTGTAGAGGTTGAGATGAGTCTGCTGAGGGTAGGCTGGGCTCACTCACCAGCAAAAGACTCACTTCTGAGACTAAAGTTAAGAAGAGTGCACACTGGGATGGGCCTTTAGGGGGTGAGAACAGATGTGTGAACACCAAAGGTCCAAAGCTAAATGGGTATGTATCAAAAACTAACTGGATTCTGAACCAGTCCTGTCTAATAGAGATGTAATGAGAGCTACAAACGTGATTGTAAATGGTCTGTAGCCTCATTAAAATGGTAGAAAGAGGGACTTCCCTCGTGGTCCAGCGGTTAAGACTCCATGCTCCAAATGCAGGGAGCCCGGGTTTGATCCCTGGTTGAGCTTTCCTGGTGGCTCAGACAGTAAAAAATCTGCCAACAATGCTGGAGACTTGGGTTCAGTGCCTGGGTTGGGAAGACCCCCCTGGAGGAGGGCATGGCAACCCACTCCAGTATTCTTACCTGGAGAATCCCCACGGACAGTGGAGCCTGGCGGGCTACAGTCCATGCGGTCGCAGAGTCAGACATGACTGAGTGACTAAGCACACAGGGAACTAGGTCCCACATGCCAAAACTTAAGGGTTGGCTAAAGATACTACAGGCTGCAAACTAAGACCTAACAAATATTAAAAAAACAACCAAAAAAATAGAAACCAAGATCATCTAAATAGTATATTTTACTTTGGCCACCTCATGCGAAGAGTTGACTCATTGGAGAAGACTCTAATGCTGGGAAGGATTGGGGCAGGAGGAAAAGGGAACGACAGAGGATGAGATGGCTGGATGACATCACGGACTCGATGAACGTGAGTCTGAGTGAACTCCAGGAGATGGTGATGGACAGGGAGGCCTGGCGTGCTGCAATTCATGGGGTCGCAAAGAGTTGGACATGACTGAGTGATTGAACTGAACTGAAACCCAATATGTTCAAAATGACCTCATTCCTAAAAATGAATGAGATGTGTTTTTTTTTTTTTTTGCATACTAAGTTTTCAAAATGAAGTGCAAGTGTTATCCTCCCAGCACATTTCAAGGGTCCCAAAGTCACTTGTCACTAGTTGCCACTGTGCTGGCCAGCCCAAGTCCAAACAATTCTAAAATACAGGATCTCTGAGAGCCAGATCAGGACTAGGTGAAATCATAAAGCCATAATGCATTCTTATTATCACACAGTCTGACCTCTTTCATTTATACTTGGAACTCCAGCAACCTAAGAGACTTTTCCTGCACTGCAGGCAGCTTCTTTACCATCTGAGCCACCAGGGAAGCCCATTATTTTGTCATCCAAGTCGATTTCACATAAACACACGTTATGAGCGGCATACCCTCCCCCACACATGTAACCCGGCAGTATCTTATCCTGTAACCCCTGGGAATCTCTTTAAATTAGTACTTTAATTCTGACTGGCTTTTCAGAACAAAAAGCAGTGTTGGTAGGTACATTTTCTTTAAAAGTGTGATCTGCCTAAGCCTTATGTCAAAGCTTCATCTAGGTTTTTTGTGTGGCCAGAACAAGGACTTCAAAAAGCGAATAGTTCTGTTACTTGAAAAAGTGATATATGTTAGGGCTCATTTTTAATGTGCTGTGGGCCTCTGGTCAAGCTGTGGAATAAAGAAGGAGACAGAGGCCAGCCTGCCACTTCAGTGTATCGTAATGTATGTCACCATGGCCTTAGGGAGCAGTCTGAGCGCACTTTGCTGTAATTAGAAAAACGTTTCTCATCCTTAACATGGATCTTGATTGCGATATTTCTGATACTCAATGTCTCTCCTGAGACATGAGTTACTTCTGGGATGACTCAGAAATAATAAGGCATGTTTGCACATAATACTACCGGGGAAATCTCAAAGAGTACTGAACTTGGAGAGCCAAAATTTATCCTGGACTGTCTTCAGGAAACCCCCCACCTCCCAACGAGAGTCTGGGAGAGACTTAAGTTGAGAAATGTCTTGCTGCAAGGGTTGTCTGAGCAATCGTACTGCTTGAGTGTAGACATGAGTAGGGAGGGAATTCTAGGACATAACTGCTACCAGTGAGGAGGGATGGGTTTCTCCAAGGGTCGGTGAAGAATCACACCCTACTGGTTTGAAGAAGGAAGCCCACCTCACAGAGAGGTAAAACCCAAGTATCAGGAGCCAATGCTGAGCACACTGTGTATCTGGGAAAGGTTTGACTTTCTGAGTGATTATCTCATGAACTATTGGGAGAGTTTTGTGAAGGACACACCATTAATTTCCCCTCCTCTGTTCCTTTAGAGCTTTTCTTTGTCTTTAATTTTTTTACTTTGTTTATTCGGGCTTCCCTGGTGGCTCAGAGGGTAAAGCATCTGCCTGCAATGCAGGAGACCTGGGTTTGATCCCTGGGTCAGGAAGATCCCCTGGAGAAGGAAATGGCAACCCACTCCAGTACTCTTGCCTAGGAAATCCCACGGACAGAGAAGCCTGGTAGACTACAGTCCATGGGATTGCAAAGAGTCGGACACGACTGAGCGATTTCACTTTCTTTTTTTTTGTTTATTTATTTATTTTTTTGACTGCACTGATCTTCGTTGCTTTGCACAGGCTTTTCTCTAGTTGCAGTGAGCAGGGGCTACTCTAGTTATGACGTGTGGGCTTTTCATTGCAGTGACTTCTCTTGTTGTGGAGCATGGGCTCTAGGGCACTCGGGCTTAAGTAGTTGGGGCACACAGGCTCAGTAACTGTGGCTCGAATGCTCTAGAGAATCAGCTCAGCAGTTGTGACACGCAGGCTTAGTTTCTCTGTGGCACATGGAATCTTCCTGGACCAGGCATCGAACCCTGCTTTGGCAGATGGATTCTTATCCACTGAGCCACCAGGGAAGTCATTCTTTTACAGCTTTGCAATAAAAGTTTTGTGTGATAGAATAAAAGCAGAACTAGCTATATAATCGCAGGACAAGTGCAAAATGAAAATGCAGGAACCCTTGTTCAAAAATTAACAAGAACTCCAACAAAATGTGGTATACAGTTATAATTGAATATCATTCAGTCTTAAAAATGAAGGAAATTTTGACACATGGTCAGTAACAAGCAGCAGAATACTAAAGACAAAAGAAAATTTTTAAAGAAATCAGAATTAAAAAATATATTACTTACAAAGGACCAATAATTAAACTAGCAAAACTCTAGTCCATCCTAAAGGAAATCAGTCCTGACTATTCACTGGAAGGACTGATGGCTGAAGCTGAAACTCCAATCCTTTGGCCACCTAATGGGAAGAACTGACTCAATGGAAAGGATCCTGATGCTAGGAAAGATTGAAGGCAGGAGGAGAAGAGGACGACAGAGGATGAGATGGTTGGATGGCATCACCTAGTCTCTGGACATGAGTTTAAGTAAGTTCCAGGAGTTGGTGAGGGTCAGGGAGGCCTGGCGTGCTGCAGTCCATGGGGTCACAAACAGTTGGACACAATTGAGTGACTAAACTGAACTGAACAATGAAAATGGGGGTATATATGGGCTTCCCTGGTGGCTCAGATGGTAAGGAATCTGCCTGCAATGTGGGAGACCTGGCTTCAGTCCCTGGGTTGGGAAGATTCCCTGAAGGAGGAAATGGCAACCAATCTAGTTTTCTTGCTTGGAGAATCCATGGACAGAGGAGCCTGGAGGGCTATAGTCCATGGGGTTGCAAAGAGTCAGATATGACTGAGCGACTAAGCACAGCACACACATCCCTTCTCACACCAGTATTTTCATTTTCTGTGGATAAAGACCCAGAAGTGGAATTGCTGGACCATAGGTTCGTTCCATTCTTCATTTTTTGAGGAGCCCTCATGCCGTTGTCTTTAGTGGCTGCACCAAGTTATGTCCCACCAACAGTGCACAAGGGTTCCCTTCCCCTGCACCCTCACCAACCCCTGTTATTTCTTGTCTTTTTGATAATAGCCATTCTGTTAAGTATGAGATAATATCTCACTGTGGTTCTGATTTGCATTTACATAATGATTAGTGATGTTGATCACATTTTCATGTACCTATTGGCCATCTGTATGCCTTTATTGGGAAAATGTCTATTCAGATCCTCTGCCCGTTCAAAAAAATACATTCATTTCTTTCTTTGGCTGCATTGGGTCCTGGCTGTGGCATGTGGGTTCCAGAGCTCGCAGGCTCAGTAGCTGCTGTGCATGGGCTCAGTTGCCCCATGGCATGTGGGATCTTACTTCCCCAACAGGGACTGAAACTCATCCCCTGCTTTGGAAGGCTGATTCTTAACCACTGGACCACCAGGAAGTCCCTGCCCAGTTTTTAATTGGGTTTGTTTGTTTGTTTGTTTGGAACTTCTTTGCTACTGAATTCTTTATGAGTTCTTTATACACTTTGGATATTAGCTCCTTAGTAGATACGTGATTTGCAAATGTTTTCTCTCATTTAGCAGGTTATCTTTTCACTTTGTTGTTGGTTTCCTTTTCTGTGCAGAAGCTTTTTAGTTTGATATAGTCTCATTTGCTTATTTCTACTTTTTTATTTCCTTTGCTTTTCATGCCAAATCCAAAAAGCCATCACCAGGACTAATGCCGAAGAGCTTATCACCTATGTTTTCTTCTAGGAATTTTAGTTTCAGGTCTTACATTCACGTCTTTAATCCATTTTGAGTTAACTTCTGAGTATGGTATAAGATAGGGGCCCACTTTCATTCTTTAGCTGTCCAGTTTTCCCAGCACCATTTATTGAATATCCAACTGCTTCTTCAAAAGACTTGAAGCAGCTAGGAATAACCCAGAAATACAGCCAAAGATTTATTACCTGACATATGTATTTCATACCCTTGTGTACATTCCTAATTTTCCTTCAATCAGAGGGAGATTATTGAGTGACTTACATGCGATAGTACTAAATAATGAGGAAAGAAACCGTAGATCTTGTATGTGGTTTCCACCGTCTAGACTTGCTTATTTTAGATCCATCTAACGCATGAAGGATAATGGGACATTTTCCAAGACTGGGAAGAGCAACACGTAAGTGGAGCTGACGTCATAGTCCTTCTCATGTCAGGAAATTTCCCATCTTTGTTCCAAGAAAGCAAACACTCGGGAACCACACTGCAGGAAATGAATGGTTTCACATAAACGGTCATTTGCCCTGCCGTCTGCAGTGTTATAAAATGTTTTATAATGATGGCATCTCCTGCTCAGTCTCATCCCTTCTTGAGGAAAGTTTGATTCTTTTTAGAGAATGAATTGGTGACTGGGGATTTACATTTTCTCTTGGAGAGAAATTTTTCTCCATGTTTGTGAAAAGCTATACTAACAATAACTGATGCTGAATGTTAGGCATTAGGTTGATGTTTCCAGTGCACTTACTGCTTTTGGTAGGAATCAAGAAAGTCTTATATGTTCTTTCCATCCAATGAGGCTATAGGTGGTTCTGTTACCACCCAAAAGTATCCAAATAACCTACCAGGAGCAGTAACATGTGGATCACTGACTCTGCATAGAACTGGATGTCCTGGTATAACACCTGTTTGAATTCCACAGCCTCTCAGGATGCCTAAAAACAGCCAGGAATTCCTAACCGACCTGGAGTTTAGTGTCCTGGCCATGCCTGAGGATCAAGAATTCAGGATATGGGGTTCCAACATAGTGCATTGCACCATAGAGAACATGGTTGAGCAATCCAGTGGATGGTCTTAAGCCACCCATTGATTTATGGCCAAGAACGCATTTCTGTTTCTGGTGACAGAAAAGCAACTCTAAGATCCATTCTGGTTGACCACAGTAACTGTTCTGATCAGAGCAGCCACCGTGAATTGAGTTGGTTTGGTTAATTCCCTGCTATACCATACACAGGGAGGCCTGGCGTGCTGCAATTCATGGGGTCGCAAGGAGTCGGACACAACTGAGCAACTGAACTGAACTGATACCATACTTATGGGGCTTCCCTGGTGGTGCAGTACTAAAGAATCCGCCTGCAGTGCAGGAAACACATGTTCAATCCTGGGTCAGGCAGATCCCCTGGAGAAGGAAATGGCAACCCACTGCGGTACTCTCGCCTGGAAAATTCCGTGGACAGGGAAGTCTGATGAGCAACAGTCTGTGGGCTCACAAAGAGCTGGATATGACTGAGCATGCCCGCACGCATTATAGTACGTATACAAGCTCTGTCTACTAAGGCAACACAGAATCAGTGATTTCTTCAACGTTTACAGGAAGTTATAAGAAAATGAAAGACTAGAATCAAGTGTCTAGGCTCTGTAATCAAGTTACTCAAAGATTACAAGGAATTCCTCAGAATTCAAGGGAAGCAGCAGAGTCAAGTCTATTCCAATAGGCAGCTACAGATTTGATTTTGATCAAGAGTTTACTCATTTAGTTTGATTCAGTTTGACCTTTGAAGCCTTACTGTGAGCTGGACATTAAGCTGCTGCTGCTGCTAAGTCCCTTCAGTCGTGTCCGACTCTGTGTGACCCCAGAGATGGCAGCCCACCAGGCTCCCCCATCCCTGGGATTCTCCAGGCAAGAACACTGGAGTGGGTTGCCATTTCCTTCTCCAATGCACGAAAGTGAAAAGTGAAAGTGAAGTCGCTCAGTCATGTCTGACTCTTAGCGACCCCATGGACTGCAGCCTACCAGGCTCCTCTGCAGAGCAGAAATAAATGGTTCCACATCCTGAGTTTCACTAGCTCACTATACCTAGTGATTATAGAAAAGAAGTTAACATATTTCAACAGATTGCTTTGTCATTTTCTACTCTTTGGTGGATCAGAATAGAATTGCTCATAGCATACGCATGCTGGTTTTTTGTTCTCGAAGTCAGAATATACGGTAATTATAACAGATGATAACTTGTGTGTAAGTTATGGTGCCAATAAGTGGTATCTAGATCCTTCAGCTTTAATATACTTCACATGACCACTTTCTCCTACACTGGGGGAAAAAAAGCAGAGCTTTTCTCTACCAATCCTACTTTTTAGAATATGATTAAGAACTTGGATTTTACCCTCAAACCTGCTTGGCTGAGCAATATTTATCCTCAGGATGGAAAACTCCAGACTTCCAAGTGGTGACGGTGACATTAACTCCAGAAGGAAACAGGGGGGAAGTGAGAGCAAGTGAGAAAGAAAGAAACCAAAGAAAACAAAACTTTAGCTCCAGAAGAAAAGACAAAGGAAGTTTGGAAATTTAGAAAGAGGAAAGAAGGCAAAAGAAATGATAGACAAAACACTGTTAGGAAAAATATTTTTTTAGTCTGAATAGCAGGCTGATTTACTATAATCCTTCATTTCTTTGCTTATATACCCAAAATAGGATTCAGCTTAGCTTCAAGTAAATGACATCAAACACCAAAAGCACCAAATGACTCATAAGTTAGAAAAGCAGTTGAATGAGCTATAAAAAATAGATCCAAGTTTATTTTTAGAATTTAATAGAGCAGTTTCATTTTCCTCTAATAACATGTCAGAATATACAATGGCATTCTCTAAGGTTTAAAAATATATATTTAAATAAATTTTATATCTAAAAATATGTTTTAGCATGATACTCTCCTCTTGTGATTTTTTTTTTTTTAGCTAAGTGCATCAGTTCAGTTGCTCAGTCATGTCCGACTCTTTGCGACCCCATGAATCACAGCATGCCAGGCCTCCCTGTCCATCACCAACTCCCGAAGTTCACTCAGACTCACATCCATCGAGTCGGTGATGCCATCCAGCCATCTCATCCTCTGTCGTCCCCTTCTGCTCCTGCCCCCAATCCCTCTCAGCATCAGAGTCTTTTCCAATGAGTTAACTCTTCGCATGAGGTGGCCAAAGTACTGGAGTTTCAGCTTTAGCATCGTTCCTTCCAAAGAAATCCCAGGGCTGATCTCCTTCAGAATGGACTGGTTGGATCTCCTTGCAGTCCAAGGGACTCTCAGGAATCATAGAACATTACAAAACCACTCACAAAGCCATCTAACCATGATTCTTGAGAAAGACAAGTAAGGAATGATTGCGTGTCATATTAGGATGAATTACAGTCCTGGAGTAGGAAAAATGGTTTTAGAGATGGTGTTTCTCACCTTAGTATTTTCCCAGTCTCCAAAAGTTCATAGTCAACATTTCCAGTTGTGGTCCATCGTCATGGTGGTCACACTTCTTAATGGGCCCTATTTTATTGAGTTTGTGTTTATTTCTCCTCCAGTGCCTTTCTCACTTGACTTTTAGCTTGCAGTCATTCACCACATAAAAATGCCAGAGCTAATAAGATGATTGGATGAAAATGCAGAATAATAACCATGTAATATGAAATACGCCATAAATGTGGTGTACACATATTATATATTATGGCAAAACCTTGGTAATTGCCTGTCTGGTTTAATTTTCAGCTGAGTAAAGGGAAAAAAATCTGAGGTTGTGCTATCTTTTGCTCTTTGATTCTTATTACAAATATCTGAATTGGTCAGGGAACCACATAAATCCATCACTCCAGTTTTATAGCTTTCAAAGCTTTTGGAATTGGAGGCTAACCTAAGGTAAAACATTTACTCAAGCACAGCTCTCCAGAGTTCTGTGACTTTTCTCATCAGAAATGAATTTCAAGTTAACCTTTAAATAATAAGAAACAAGAGTTTCCTATGCAATTGTGGTGTAGCCAAACCCCAGGGTAGGAATGGGGGCAGGACCCAGTGCAAGGACATGGTGTTCTCACTCACCCTTGTTTGTGATGGTTGTAAACACAAATGGACTTCTTGGATCTTGGAATCTTGCTAGGGGTCTCTGTACAGAGAAAAGTATCATGATTTGGGAGTGGAGGGTGGGCAGTGACGGTAAAAGCTTGGGCAAAATTCCAATGTCTACTGATTCCAGCCTCTCTGTTCTCTGTTCTTTGTAGCCTCTGTCTTCCAGCTTAAAGCCTGAGCAAAGCTTGCCTTAGAGGGCACTTCAAGCCTCTGTCCTAGGGAATTGATCCTCAGATTTCTGCAAACATCCAGTGAGGTTGCCAGGTGCTAGGGATCCCGGGATTAATAACTCCAAATCCCTGTCTGCAGGTAATTCAAAGTCTGATAAGAGAAGTTTGTACTAGCTTCCCAAGGCTGTGGTTAACCAAGTACCACAAACAGGGTGACTTCGACAACAGAAATTTCCTTCCTCGCAGTTCTGCAGGCTGGAACACTGAGATCGTGGTGCCCGCGGGGTTGGTTCTTCCTGAGAGCTGGGAGCACTTCCCAGATGGCACTAGTGGTAAGGAAACCCTCCCCCGCCCCTCCCCGCGCCAGTACAGGAGACCTAAGAGCTCAGGTTCAGTTCCTGGGTCGGGAAGATCCCCTGGAGGAGGGCACAGCAAGTCCCTCCAGTATTGTCTGGAGAATCCCATGGACAGAGGAGCCTGGCAGGCTTCAGTCCACGGGGTCGCAACGAGTCAGACACGACTGAGTAACACACACACACACACACACACACAGGCTGGGAGGGCGAATCTGTTCCATTATTTTCTCCCACTTCCAGCAGCCTCAGGCACTCCTTGTCTTGTTGGTAGTGTTCTCCCATGTCTTCACATTACCTCCCTTCATGTGTATCTGTCTCTGTGGCCAAGTTTCCCCTTTTTATAAGGACACCAGTCATATTGGATTAGGGCCCAACTTAATGACCTCATCTTTTTTTTCTCTTTTCTTCCATCTTTTGCCTGCACTGCAGGGCACGTGGGATCTTAGTTCCCCAACCAGGGATCGAACCCACACCCCCTACATTGGCAGCATGGAGTCTTTCATCTCAATGATTCCAGCCACATTTGAGGCAGCAGTCTGACTTTGAGGTTTATGCTAAACATCGATGGCTCCCTAGTCTTTGCCCAGCAAACTACTCCCCCTCACCCTCGCCGCCACCCCATGTCCTCCTTCCCTGCACACCGGCCCTACTTTGTGTCAACAGCTTAACTCCCTGTTCCAAGAATTTCACTGGAAAACATCTTTCACTTAACAAGCATTTTCTATGCCTGTTGCTCTAGGCTCTACTCCTGGAGCGCAGCATATACCCTTGCCTTCAATGAGAAGCTCAGCTTAGTGAAGGACAGTAAAGAGTAAAACTCAGAGGAATAGAGCTTTTGGTAGAAGCCACCATGGGGTGATACTGGTGAGGGGAGGGTGGGAGTGGTGTAGAATCAGCCCTGAATCCAGCTTCAGGTGAAGAAGAGAGCAGGGAAGGCTTCATGTAGGAGGGGACACCTGAGCTGAGTCTTCACATGTATGCAGTAGGATTTATCCAGGTGATTATGTAGAAGCAGAAAAGACACGCAGTGAGGTGGAAAAAGATATTGGGACAGATAAAAAGACAAAAGGAGAGAAAAAGATGCTCAGTAAATGCTACAATTATTAGGTGAATAAAGAGAAAAGAGGGACTTCCCTGTAGTGCACACAGTAAAGAATCTGCGTGCAATGCAGGACACCAGGGTTCAATCCCTGGATCAGGAAGATCCGCTGGAGAAGGGAATGGTAGTCCACCCCAGTATTCTTGCCTGGAGAATTCCATGGACAGAAAAGCCTGGCGGGCTACGGTCCATGGAGTTGCAAAGAGTCGGATACGACTGAGCGACTAACACACAAAGAGAAAATGAGAGCAGTGTGCTTGAAAGAGGTGGGTCTGAGCTATTTCCTTTTCAAAAACAGACAGCTTGTCTTGGTCAGCTTGGGCTACTATAAGAAAATAGCATAGCTTGGGCACCTTAAACACAGACGTTTATTTCTCAAAGCTCTGGAGACTGGGAAGTTCAAGATCAAGTTGCTGGAGGTGAAGATCAAGTTGCTGTTTGGTATCTAGTAGGGCTCTCTTCCTGGCTTGCATAGGGCACAGAACTCCTTATGCCCTGACACCTTAAAATGCACACCCAACCCTCAGGTAGGTAAGTGTGAAGTTTCGCCAGGTTGTCCAATAAACCACAAAGCTTCAGGAAGGTTACAACCAGGGCTGAAATATTTGAGTCTGTAAGAAAGTATGGTGAGAATATAGGTCTCATTGGTTACCTAATCATCTGTGTATTTTTATAAACAGAACTTCTGTGTTCCTTTAAAGCCGTGTGGTTATCAGGAAGGACGCAGCTGATGTCATTTGTTTTTTTAAAAGGCATCAAGAGTGTTGACGAGGTCTTAAGCTGTAGAAAAACACTGGTATACGTGCCATTTGGCATCCTCCAGCATGAGCTGTGCTGGTAGGAAGGAGGAATTGGTTAGAAAAAGACGCAGTGTACACAGGAGAATCTGTGTCAAAGAACAAGGTCAGTAATGAAGCAATGTGTCTAACCATAACTATGCTTCCAGCATCCAGACTGTGGGTCACTGAGCAATTGTGTTCCCTCTCCTCTGAGTCCCATCTGTCTTTTTCTAACCTTCCTGCTCCTGGTTTGTGGGCTGAGCTAAGTCCCTGTCCTGCACCAGTCATCATCACCCAGAGAGTCTGGAGACGAATACCCTCAGGGCTCGGTTTCCCTCCTGGGGTGGGAGAGGAGAACTGGCATTTCACAGCTCAGGCTCTGAGATTCCACAGCCTCTGAGCAGGAAAGGGAGATGTTTCCAACTGCTGTCTGGCTTGAGGGCTGGGGTGTTTCTCTGAGATGTGTTTGATAAAACCAGGATTCTGCGTTTGAGACAGAAAACAATCACATGTTGTTTTTCATAAGAAGGAGATGTATTCCTCTTCTTCCCACAGTCAGCTTTGGTTATTGAGAAAGGTCATTTATAGTGTTGACTCAAATTCTGTACGGCATTACACGAAAGAAATAATGACTTCATTGGTTAATCAGTTCAGTAGATGGGACTGAATTCTTCGTACCTTCCGGGGGGTGGAAAGAACGATTAGATCCAGTCTTCCCGTGCAAGGAACCTCTGAGCGTCTGGGGACCAACAGCAGGGCAGAAAGCTTCATCCATCACTGTATCTCCCACACGGAGAGCGTAGTGTTTATTCGGTGCATACTAGCTGTTCAACAAATATTTGTCAAATAATGAATGAGCTGAGCCCCACTTGAGGACAGAGAGTCCTCCACAAGCTGAGAGGTGAGCCGTTCAGGCGCGGGTGACTAGGGCAGGCTTCATGAAGAAGGTGGAATTCCAGCAATGCTTTCAGGAAGGGGCTGGACTCCAGGCAGCAGGGGCAGGGGGTGACCAGAAACGGGTCACTCTTTCAGGTCAGGGGGCAAAGGTGAGTCAAGCCAGGAGGGCATTTTCAGGAGGTTAGAGGACAGAGTGCAAGAGGCCAAGCAGGGGGAGAACAGCCTAAGAAAGGTGGGCTCAGGGTGCGGCCGAGGAAACCACCTCCAAGCTGACTCCCCACGAGGCTGAGGAAGGGGAGCCACGGAGAGACTGGCAAAGGTACGCGGGCAACCCAGCCTCGTCCAGGGGACTGATGGTTGGCTCCTTCCTGCCGTGATTTTAACCCTTTAGGAAAAGTAAAAAACAAACAGAAACCCTGACTTCCTATGTACTTTCCAAGTGAATCTTAAGGATCATTAAGTTCCTAGTCAACTTTGAAGTAAAGGTATGAAGAGGAATAACAGCGGATCCCAGAAACCCCAAGGGCTGCTCTCAACCATAAACTGTCCCAGGGGAAAAGCAGCTGCCCGTGTCCTCTGTCCCCACGATCCCAGGCTGGAGGACCACAGGCGCCACTGCCCTGCAGTGGTGTAGGGTGTGGGGTGCCCGTGTGTGAAGGGTGAGGTGTGTGTGTGTGTGTGTGTGTGTGTGTGCATGTGATGTGGTATTTGGGATGTGGGTGTGTGGTATGGCATGGGACATGTGTGTGTGTGTGTGTGTGTGTGTGGTATAGTATTTGGGGGATGTATGTGGTGTGGTGTGTTTATATGGTATGCGTAGAGATGTGTGACAGTCTGTGGTGTGTGTGTGTGGTGTGGTATTTGGGGGTGTGTGGGGTATGGTGTGTGTGTATGGAATGTGTCAGGATGTGTGTGTGTGTGGTGTGATATGTGTAGGGCTGTGGGGTTGTGTGTGTGTGGTGTGGTATCTGGGGGTGTGTGGGGCATGGTGTGTGTATGGTATGTGTCGGGATGTGTGTGTGTGTGGTGGGATGTGTTGGGGGCTGTAGGGTTGTGTGTGTATGTGGTGTATCTGGGGGTGTGTGGGGTGTGGTGTGTGTAGGGCTGTGGGGTTGTGTGTGTGTGTGGTGTGGTATCTGGGGGTGTGTGAGGTGTGGTGGTTTATATGCAATGTGTCAGGATGTGTGTGTGCGTGGTGGGATGTGTGTAGGTCTGTGGTGTGCGTGTGTGAATGTGGTATTTGGGGATGTGTGGGTCTGTGGTGTGTATGTATGCAGTGTGGTATTTAGGGGTGTGTGGGTTGTGGTGTGTGTGTATGGTATGTGTCGGGATGTGTGTGTGTGTGGTGTGATGTGCGCAGGGCTGTGGGGTTGAGTGTGTGTGTAGTATGGTATCTGGGGGTGTGTGGGGTGTGGTATGTGTATATGCAATGTGTCAGGATGTGTGCATGTGTGGTGGGATGTGTGTTGGTTTGTGGTGTGTGTGTGTATGTGGTGTGGTATCTGGGGGTATGTGGGGTGTGGTATGTATGGTATGTGTCGGGATGTGTGTGTGTATGTGTGTGTCGGGATCTGTGTGTGTATCGGGATGTGTGTATGTGTGGTGGGATGTGTGTAGGACTGTGTGTGTGTGTTGTGCCTTTGAAGTGTGTGGTATAGTGTGTGTGTGTGTAGGGGTGTGGCGGCACTGGGAGGGTCAGGGAAGGGTAGACATAGCCTGGGGCTCAAGTCAGGCTCTGCCGAGTTCCCCCTGAGCAGGCCCTGTGTACATGGCAACCTCAGTGACAGTTACACACACACACACACACACACACACACACACACACACACACACACGCTAAACACAGAAAAACAAATTAGTCAGGAAAAGGACAAAAAAAAAAAAACCACTCATGAGATTAGATTTCTCAATAAAATAGTTACAGGAAATTGTTTATACTCCAGGAGAGAGGAATTTCTTTCTAGAATTAGCTTTCACATCCGTGTTGCAATCATGTTATTCATCTAAGCTGGAGCCATCAGCCTCCCCTGCGGCCCCCCCTCACTGGGCACCTCTGCCTTTGTCTCCCCTGCCTTCCTGGCAGCCTGTGGCCTCCGGGGGGTGGGGACTGATTTATTTCCATAGAGCGTGACTTGTACTCGGAGCTCAATGAATTTTCTGACTGCCTGGGGTCTGGGAGAGGCTTTGAAGCACAGTCTCCTTGGGGGGTCTCGAACGTGGGCCGGAGAAGGGGGGCTTGCTGATTGCACACACACACACTGTGCACACTCACAACTTCCAGAAATGACCGTTGCTTTTTAAACTCATGTGATCTACTACCACATCCAGGAACAAACGTGTTTTCTGAGGACAGCATGACCATTCAGCACGAACACAGGGGAATTCTATGCTGTGGAATTCGTGCATCAATGCTGTGAACAGTGTCAAGGGTCAAGTATCTTCACCCGTCCTCCCCAGCCCCAGCCCCACTCACCTCAGGCTGCCTGGGACCCCCTGGTCCAGAAACCCTGGATCTGTCAGGACCAGCTAATCCTAGCCGGCTGCAGGAAGCCCTGCGGAAGCTCTGAAATGCTGCTTTTCTATCCCTTGAGTCCCGTCCCTGTCTTCGGGAGGCCTCTCAGAGACCTTCCATCAGAAGAAGAGGGAGCGTGAGGATTTACCACCCTCTTTGCAAGGACCACAGGGCACAGCTCCTACCTTGTTGGGCTTGGTGAGCGGGTAGGGAGTAGAGTGAAGGTACTGGTTTATCCCACTCTTCTAGTTACAGAAACAAATTTCCAATGATAGAAACCGGATAGCCCGAACTGTCACAGACATTTAGAGGCAGTAGAAAGTGGATCACCGCGCAGTGCCTAGGGAAGAATTCTCCAGGCCCTGGGATTGGAGCCTGTGATGTGGGTAGATGGGAGGGCATTCCTAGCATTCCTGCGCAGGGGTCAGCTGAGGGGAGCTGAGAGTGGGCAGAGTCTGTAGGGTCAGGGTTCCCTAAGGCCACGCTCTGTCCAGGAGTCAGAGGATGAGAACCTTGCAAAGGCAGGGTTTGTGCATGTGTGTGCGTGCACATGCGTGCGTGTATGGGTACACGCACACCCGTGCATGCACATACGTGTTTTAATAGGAATCTTTATTTGCACACCTTGCCTCTGAAATCCTTTTAGTTCCCTTTTCTTAATCTGTAAAACAAAGCCTAAGCATCAGTCATAATAACACGCGGAACTACAAACAGCTCCGAAGTGGGCTTGTCACATCTTTGTCTCATTTATTACATTATATTGTTAGCTGGTTTTGAAGTGATCCCGCATCTGCCTACTCCTGGAGCTTTCTGGAATGCTTATCGTCTTAATATTGCATTCTTGCAATGCCACTTATTTTAAGTGAGCCTTAGAGTGTTCTCTCTGTGCTTGGAGAAGCAGATAAGAGTATGCACTTAACACTCACTTGCTTTTCAGAGGTGCGCCTCCTCCAGGAGGATCCGGGAGGAGTAGCAGCTGGAGTGCCCAGGTATCTCTCTTTCTGATGATGAGGGGCTGGGCTGTGAGTCGCTGTTGCCACTCTGACTCTGCTATTTCAGCACTAGCTACTGCTACGGGAGTCTAGGAAGGACCCCGCCCCAGACTTTCTCTCTGCTGCCCACCCACCCACGTCTCACCCTGTTCAAATAAGGGCAAAGCGCCTTTTAGCAAAGCCAGACAGGGAGAGCTGAATCAAATTTTTACCCTTCTGTCTATTGAAAGCCACGTGCTCCACCCCCCCTTCTTAGCAGCTGCCCACACTGGGCAAGGTACAACCCGGCCTATGGCCCCTGTATATGGAACAAGGTTATTCTTGAAGACTGTGTCAATATGGGAAAATCCCTAAGCATATTCTACTGCCCTAGAGACTGTGGGACCTGTGACAGGCCCAGGCTTTTGCCCTGACCCATGAAGGAGTGTGACTTAGCCCTGAGGCTTAAACCGCATGGTTGAAGGGAGGGTTCTGAGTTCTAACAACTTTCCACATCAGGACCCACTGGAATAGTAAAGCGTTTTTTTCCAAATAGCCACGCTTTGTTGAGTGCTTACTGCAGGCCAGGTTCTGGGCTTGTTCGAGCATTTGACATCATCAAATCCTCAGTCAGCCTATAAGATACATATTGCTGCTCCGTTTCATACACAAGACACCTGAAATCCAGGGAGCTTGCTCAGGATCGCACAGCTCACAGACCACAGCGCTGTGACCTCAGTCTAGCCTCCCCTAACCCCACATCACTATTTGAAAGAAGGCAGCGTCCCAGCATGTCAATGCATCCTTTCATTCAATAAAGGTTCACTGAGATCCTACTAAGTGCCTGGGCAGGAAACACACCTGTGAACAAACCAGACAAAGCTCAGGATCTCATAGAGGTTACATGCTCATGCACAGAGGCAGAAAATGAACAAGTGTGTAACACGCTTCAGTCAGTTCAGTGGCCCAGTCATATCCGACTTTGCGACCCCATGGACTGCAGCATGCCAGGCTTCCCTGTCCATCACCAACTCCTGGAGCTTGCTCAGACTCATGTCCATTGAGTCGGTGATGCCATCCAACCATCTCATCCTCTGTCATCCTCTTCTCCTCCTGCCTTCAATCTTTCCCAGCATCAGGGTCTCTTCCAATGAGTCAGTCCTACGCATCAGGTGGCCAAAGTATTGGAGTTTCAGCTTCAGCATCAGTCCTTCCCATGAGTATTCAAGACTGATTTCCTTTGGGATGGACTGCCATATGGCATTTACTATTCCTTTAGGATATATTAAATGCCACAGGGAGCAGTAGATCCTGGTAACTGAGAAGAGCTGGGGGTGGGGCAGTACTGCTTCCTCCTAATGTGGGAGGTAACACATTCCTGATGCTTGGACATAAAAAATGCTTCCCATCATGTTGAGCACAGACTCTGGATTCCTGGAACCTGTCATGTCCAGCTGTGATGATAGCACGATGGCTCCCCAGCCAGCAGAAGAGGAATCTTCACCAAATAGGTGCATTTCAGCTCGGGGGAACCTCCAGTCAGGACGGAAATGTTCCAGCACAGATGGACTGAGAGACTCAGGCAACAATTCAGTCCTGTCCGGAGCCTCACTCCCTGCTATCTCGACTGGAAGCTAATGCCTTCCCCTTCTTCCTCCACAAGGAGATTTTGAAAACCAACTCCACCCCCCCACCCCCCGCACCAATCTGGAAACTATTTAGAGATTCCAGAGAGAAAAGAGCTGTGTACTAATGTAATTACTGGTATTGTGCTCATTAAATATGGCATGCTTGGGAATTCCTGGGGAAAACCACTCCCCATGAAGAAAGGAGTTTCAAAAGATGTGGCAAACGAGTGCCTCTAAAAATTGGCCATAAAATCAGAAAGTTGATGAACTACCAATGTTTCTAAGCTGTAAAAATAAACAATTCTATAAAGTGTGATTTCGAGATCTTAAGAGCAGGTGGTCCCATGGTTTGGAAACCAAGTAATCTAGCGATGTAACCAAGTGCTTTGAAAGGATTACTTTCCTGGAGAAATAGCAAGGTTTGTTAATGCCCACAGTGGGGCAAGGAGGTCAGACCTATCTCGCTGCCTGAAATACCTGGGATGTCAGACTGTAAACAGCCTATCAAAAGCACTGTGTGTGTGCTTAGTCACTCAGTCGTGTCCAACTCTCTGCGACCCCAGGGACTGTAGCCCGCCAGGCTCCTCTGTCCATGGGATTCTCCAGGCAAGAATACTAGAATGGGTTGCCATGCCCTCCTCCAGGGATCTTCCCAACCCAGGGATAGAACCGAGGTCTCTTATATCTCCTGGATTGGCAGGTGGGTTCTTTACCACTAGAGACACCTCTCAGAAAAGCCAAATATCCTTTGCCTTGGGGGAGTTGAAAATTAATCTTAACCCCCAAAATCCATATAAACTCATAAAACTCCATCATATTTTACTCTTCTAACTCTTCTTAGCACCTTCAAGTGCTTTTGGGGAATAAATGGAGTTTAACTTCTTAATTCATTAGGCAATTAATGTAATGACCATTTCAAAACACTATATATTCTCATGTCCTGTCTCAGAAAAAAACAAAACTTTGACTTTTCATAAGCCAGTTTTTGAAGGTGGAAAGATGGTCTTATTTCCGTGGTAAATTTGTCCACACAAGACTTTTCGCTGTCTTCCCTCGATTCAGAAAAAGCAAATGAAAACAGTTTTCCAAATATACCAGCACTGTGATGACAAGTGTACTGTAGAGGGCCAGACAGCTTTTGAGGGCATCTAAATCTTGCTGTGTTCTTAATTACTCGATGAAATTCTTGGAACCAAAAAAGGTTTAAAAAGTCCAAAGTGGTAGTGGTGATATTAGATTTATTGTTATCTTATAAATACCATAAATTTGCACCATCCATTGTGGCAGCCACTAGCCATAGGTGGCTGTTGAGCATTTGAAATATGGCTCCTCTGAACTGAGAAGCGCTGTTGAGTATAAAATATACACTAGATTTCAAAGAATTAGTGTGAAAAGAATAAAGATCCTGTATTAATAATTTTATGTTGATTTTATTTTAAAATGATAATATTGGGCTAAGTAAAATATATTATGAGATTTCATTTTACCCATTTTTTTAAAACATATTTTTAGTGTAGCTGCTAGAATATGTAAAAGCGTATATGTGGCTTGCACTTTATTGCTGTTGGACAAAACTGCTCCAGAGTTTAAGAAAGCATTAAGAAAGTGTTTATGGACTTCCCTGGTGGCCCAGTGGTTAAGAATCTGCCTGCCAATGCAGGGGATATGGGTTCAACCCCTGGTCCAGGAAGGTTCCACACGCCATGAAGCAACCAAGCCCCTGCGCCACAACTACTGAGCCTTTGCTTTAGGGCCTGTGAGATGCAACTCCTGAAGCCCACTCACCCTAGAACTACACATCACCATTTATAGTATAATAGTAAGTACATGCTTTGTATACGCAATCCTTCCCCCTTCAAATAAGTACAATGATAGGCAAAGTATAATTAAAATAGTAAAATCGATGTAAGCAAGTCCAAAACACAGTAGACACCTACATGGACCAGGTATGCAGGCCAGAAAAGCAAGGTCAGCCGTAGCATGTGGCACAAAGTTCTGGACCTGCTTCTGGGGCAGGAAACAAGCAAACATATCTGGGAATTTTGCTCATCTGCATTATGGTAATTAAAATTACTCTATACAAAGTGGCAACAGGACTGAAGCTGGAGACTGGGGGGAACTTCCCTTTATTAAAAAAAATTATAGTAATAATAATAATAAAGGCTGAGAAAAGCTCTGCTGATTGTGGCCTGGGAATATTGTCTCTTTGAATTGGTAGAGCATAAAAACATTCTCATCTCCAGGAACTGGCCATAAACCTTACCACTTGAAGCTGTAAACCTTGAGGTGTGTGAGCCCTGAACCTGTATCATCAGAGTTCTTTGGTCAACAAGCCCCAAGAAGCCAAATGGAGGCAATTCTAAAAACTAGAGAGAGAGGGATAAGCAGAGAAGGGAAAAAACAAAAAGAAAAAAATTCCTTCTCAAAATGAGCCCAGAAACCATGATACCAAAACCAAAGAATAGAATGCTAAGACAGAGAGCCAATATAAATCAATATAAAGGATATACATTTAGCCAAAAAAATTAAAGTACAAGAGTAACCTGATAGAGACTTTCAGGATGATAAAGGACATAGCGAAAGAATAGCATCCACTAAAAATAGAACATAGAATTGGCCAGCAAAATTAGGAAGAAATGAGACAAAACTGATAGATCTCAAAGAGACAGTGTAAAAAATTTAGATGTGAAGATGTTTTGTTTAACAACCAGGGAACTGGAAGATAACCCTGAGGATTTTACTAGACTGCATCACAAAAAGGCAAAGAGAAATATGACAAAACAGTTAAATATCTTAGAGGGTTAGTGGAAATGTCTACTTTATTTAGTAGAATTTCCCAGAAAGGTAAGAAAGCAATATTTGAGGAGAGATTTGCTAATGTTTTTCCAAAACTGAAGAAAGACATGAGTCCTCAGAGTAAAAATTAAGTGTAAGGACCCAGAGGGATAAATAAGTATTAATTGCTACAAAGTAACAAATGTAGTGAGAATACAAATGACTGAGAACAAAGGGAGGGGGAGAATCTTACAATGACTGGTGGAAAAAGGTAGATTACTTACAAAGGACTGACAAATTGGCAGCAACAGTAGATACCAGGAAATACAAGAATAAGATCCTTAAAATGCTAAGTGAAATCATCTCAGTCTAAACTTTCATACCCAGACAAGCTATCATTTAAAAAAAAAGAAGAGAAATAAAGGTGGCTTTAGATTCATAAAGAAAGAACAAGAGGGTTTACCATCAATTGATGCTGATGAATACAAATATTAAAGAATGTATTTAAGTTTCAAAAACAAAAATGGACCCAGAGGGAGGGCATGGGATTCAAGAAATAGTGGTAGACAAAATATTAACAAACTGGGTTGATTAATTTAATCAACTATCTTAAAAGCTATTTTAGCAATTTTGAGGCAAAGTTCAAAATCTCCAGGAAGTTAGTTGTTTAATGAGTATTTAAATATGCCCAGGAAGTTTGTAAGATTCCAAAATTTCTTGACTAAATTTAGACTTTGGTAAAAATATTATGGTCAAAGATTGGAGATGGTAGTTAAAACAATAGAAGTAATAAAGTTAAAATAATATAAATACTTCCAAACCAACATACCAGAGAAAAAAGATGCATGGATAGTATTTAAGAGAACAATGGCAACAATAACAATAACAAAAACACAACTTTGTCCAAAAGAACATGGAAGAATGAAGATATATATACATATATTTAAATCCAATTAAAATAGTAAAAAAAAAATGTGGTAGAAATAAGTTCAAATGTATCAGTGATTATAGCAATGAAAATGGAATAAATTTGTCTAATAAATGACAGAGATTAACAGACTGATTTTTTTTAACCCAACTACTTGCTGTTTGAAGAAATCCTAAGCAAAATTGAAAACACAATCACACAGAAGATCAAAAATTACGGGGAAAGTGGTATCAGTCAATTGATAACCAAAGAAATTTTGAGTAACAATATCATTATAAGGCAAAACAGAACTTCAGGCACAAAAACACTGCTGCTGCTGCTGCTGCTAAGTCGCTTCAGTCGTGTCCGACTCTGTGCGACCCCATAGACAGCAGCCCACCAGGCTCCCCCATCCCTGGGATTCTCCAGGCAAGAACACTGGAGTGGGTTGCTGTTTCCTTCTGCAATGCATGAAAGTGAAAAGTGAAAGGGAACTCGCTCAGTTGTGTCCAACTCTCCGCGACCCCATGGATTGCTGCCTATCAGGCTCCTCCGTCCATGGGATTTTCCAGGCAAGAGTACTGGAGTGGGGTGGCATTGCCTTCTCCAACAACACTAATAAAAATAAATTTGGTTGCCATTTCCTTCTCCAGAGGATTTTTCCGTATCTCCCGCATTGTAGACAGACACTTTACCGTCTGAGCCACCAGGCAAGTCCTATTGAGCACTGCTGCTGCTAAGTCACTTCAGTCGTGTCCAACTCTGTGTGACCCCATAGACGGCAGCCCACCAGGCTCCCCCGTCCCTGGGATTCTCCACATAATAGTAAAAATAAAAATCCACCAAAAGATAATAAACACAAACACATACTTAAAAAACTTTTACATGTGCTCCTAAATGACTCATGGGGAAAACCAGAAATCATAATAGACTTTGCAAAATATTCATATATTTTATGTGTTTGGAAGTTGTAATTTTAGAGGCATAGAAATATATGATAATTATAAAATATTTGCAACAGAAGTATTACTTTAATAAATTGTCAAATGTAGCTAGAATGTTGTCAAAGGTTAATATGTAACTTTAAACCAATTAAAAATGAGTGAATTAAATTTACATCTTACGCTAGGAAAGGACAAACCTAATGAAATTTAAAAGAAAGAAAAAAAGCAGAAATTAATAATATACTGAAAACAGAAGCAGTAGAAATGATGAACAGAATCAATACTTGTTTTTAAACAGCTTTGCTAAAATATAATTCACATACCATAAAGCTCAGTGTTTTTAGTGTATTCCGACAGTTGTGCAACCATTACCATGAGCTGATTTTAGCATATTTTTGTCCCCCTCAGCCCCTTAGCAGTTACTAGGCAATCAGTCACAAGCTGGTGGTCATCAAACAACCACTAATCTACTTCCTTTTTCTCTACCATGTAGTTATCAGAAAACATTCCAGAAGGAGAAGCCCAGGTCCAGTGGTGTCACCAGTACATTCTACCAAGTGTTTAAAAAAGAAGACCTATCCTTCATAAATTTTCCCTAAAAAAAAAAAAACATAAGGGGATACTTTCCAACTTGCTGTACTAAAGCCAGCATTACCCTGATAGCAAAGCCAGACAAAGACATCACAAGAAAAAGAAAACTCTACATGCAAACTCTATGACTTGACAGGCATCACTCCTCCTCGAGAGTCAATATAACCAAAAGCAAGAAAGTTAGCCATGAAGAATAAGTGATGGATGCAAAGACCTAAGGTTTCTGAAAAGAAGTCATTTTGATTTGCCCACACTGACATAAACTGGTGATGCCCACAGATGGGGCCTCCAGAAATGGGTGCTGGCCTTAGATTCTCATCCTGGCTACAGCACAGTTTGGAAGCTCCTCCTTTTGAAGGAATTGTACTAGATTCGTGACTGAGAGCAAGGCTATCCCATGCTTAACTGTTGAGTTGGGCAAAGTCAGGACTGATTCAATGGACATGAGTTTGGGCAAACTCCGGCAGATAGAGAAAGACAGGGAGGCCTGGCGTGCTGCAGCCCATGGGGCTGTGAAGAGTCTGACACAACTTAGCCAATGAACTACAACAGGATTGATTCATTTCCACCCTCAGCAAATCTTTCCTCATTATTACCCCATAACAACCCAGTAACCCCAGTTCACCTCTTTTCTCTAGGTCACGATCTCTCAGAATCTTTATTTGCATTAAAGTTAAAATGTATGATAGAAATATAAAGAATGTTTCAGTCAGACAATGTGCATTTTATCAGAGATTTGAGCTTACACCTCGAGACTAGAAACTGATTCTTCCTGTCATCAGACAATTAATTGTGTAGGGAATAATTCAAAAGGCAGGATCATGTCAGTACAGAGGGCCTCTGGATTTTAATGCAATCTGTATACTGAGAATCTACTTTAAATCTGATGTCAAGTTCTAGGTTTCCAGAAACATAAAGAAGGAAGCACTCTAACTCTATGCCTGTCTGCACAGAGTTCCCGAAATTTGTCTAGGATGGACACAGTAGAAGGACTTTCCTGGTGGCTTAGTGGCAAAGAACTTGCTTGCCAATGCAGGAGACACAGGTTCGATTCCTGGGTCAGGAAGATGCCCTCGAGAAGGAAATGGCAACACATTCCCATAGTCTTGCCTGGAAAATCCCATGGACAGAGGAGCCTGGAGGGCTATAGTCTGTGGTATCACAGAAGAGTCTGGCATGACTTAGCAACTGAACAACAATAACAATACATAGTAGAGTTTCTGCAAGCAAAATAAACAGGACATGCTGTGCATATATGTATATATATACATATACACACACACATGCTGTGCTTTCTAAAAGAAGTAAATTTGTCTTTCCTTTCAGTGATATATATGACCAAGATTGTTGAAAACTATAGATACAACCTCAGAAATATAATAAATGACTTTAAAACTCACTAGTTTCAATCCATGGGACCATTAAGGAGACTTTAAATCTTTTAATGATTTACAAGATGTTTCTAGTATCTGATAACCAGTCACTTTGAATCATGAGTATTTGGTACTATAATCACCACGGAATGTGTGGCCAGGCCTCAGAAAGCCCTATGTCCCTCATTTACCTCTGAGATTAAGAGCATCCATAAGACAGGCATTGTGTTTGCTCCAGGACCATGCAGCCCTTAATTCCCATTGGCACCATCTGGACTAATTCCACTTTAAGACCAAGTAGGTGAAGTCTTCTAATCATTGGCCAGCCTCTTATCACAAAGTCAGATCTCTGTAACTACCAGGGACTTTAATCCTACCCTTGCAATGCCATATAAAGTGTTGGTCCTCAACTTTTTCATTCGAAAAAG
This sequence comes from Ovis aries, assembly GCF_016772045.2. Lineage (NCBI taxonomy): Eukaryota > Metazoa > Chordata > Mammalia > Artiodactyla > Bovidae > Ovis > Ovis aries. The sequence goes on from NC_056073.1 coordinate 44,126,628, forward strand.
AGCAGAGGGCTGAAATATAGGCAATCTGCTGAGTCATAAGGTTGAGCTCATGGGTTAAAAATAGGGACAACTAAAATACTACATGAATGGTGGTATAAACAACTTAAATTGCTATTAATGTCTTTAGGTTACAAAAGTAGGGCATACCCCAAAAGAAAAACAAGAAGGAAGGGAGCTCATATGAAGGAGAACATAGAGATGGAAGCAGAAAAAAGGCATTTCAGCTGAGGATTGTCTCCAAGAGACAGCACTGGGAGACAGCTTTTTCATTTTATTATGTAATAAAAAGGAAAATGCAGATTTTATTTTTAATAAGGATCAGGCCAAAAGGAGTTTTTAGCATGTGTTATGAACTCATTCACAGAGACATCAACATATTTTAGGACAAAACTGTCTAAAAATAACTTGCTCCATCGGCCTAGGACATTTTTCAGTCTTTTGCCAAGAATCCAATTAATGCATTTTTTTTCAGGCAATTTTCTGTGGCTTTTATATCTCATACTCTTCTATAAAGAAAATTCATATGCCCAAGTGGGTGTGAGCCCTGTTATACTGTGAGCAGCTAAGACGCTAAGGCTCATAATGGGATTACTTGTTTCCCTCTGGCCCAGGACATTTATAAAGATCAATTAACTCAGTTAATCTACTCTTAAAGCTCCCTTCCTCTCTGTCCCCAAGTTCCACCATATTTCACTTATGCAGAGAGCTGGAGCTCAGACTCTGCCTCTGCGAAGCAGGTAGTGAGTGAAAAAGTTAAGGAAAGACTAGGAAATTGTGGGCAAGTTAAGAGTTCCAGCCAGGGACTCTTAGCCTTGCTCAGAGGTTACGCAAGTAAGTATGTGGAAATCTTTAGATCTAAGGGGTGAAGCTGGCCTGTCTTCCTTAGGCATTAGGGAATAATAACACACATTAATGGTAGTCACGTCAGAGACTTCTCTGGTGGTCCAGTGGCTGAGACCATGTTCCCAAAGCAGGGTCCCCAGGTTCGATCCCTGGTCAGGGGACTAGAGATCCCACCTGCTGCCACTAAGAGTTCTCACACCCCAACTAAAGATCCTGCGTGCTGCAATTAAGACCCGACACAGCCAAATAAATAAAATAAATAGGTAAATAAAAAATAAAATAAATGACAAAACAGTACTCATCAACAGTGTTCATCACCTTGCTCTTCTTCACATTATTTATCACAACTGTAATACTTATGGTGCAAATTTTTAACTGTAAGACTCAAAAGGCCAAGGACTGCATCTGTCTTCCTTGTCATATTAGGAGATATTCAGCACTTAGGAGATAGTCAATCAACATTTTTTCAATAAATGATCATCCCACTTTATTACCATCCTTTATATATCTGTCTTTTCAGCCAAAATATGAAATCATTGTTTTAGTCACAGCATTTATTGAGTTCCCGCCTTGTGCTGATGAGTTAAATACTAGGGACAGAGTCATGAAGAAGATAGATGGGGTCCTTGCCTTTGGACATTTATATATATATTTTTAACTCTGCAGAAACCGTATTTTTGTTTTTTATATCTCAGTTCCTGGCAGATACCGACTATGCAATGCTTGCTGAATGAATAAGTGAATTAACTAATGGAGGCTCTGAACCTGATTATCAGCTGGTCTCTGTTCTTGACACTTTTCCTAATCCTGTGTGTTTGGAATGACCAAAAGGCTAATGGCAGAGGAAAAATGGGTCACAAGCCATGGAATTTCTGGCTGGCAATGAGCTGGACCAAACAATAATTACCCACTAGGCAGAAGTGAGATAGGAAAGTCCAAGATGGGATACTGGCAAAAGGGTGTAAGGATGGTTCTAGATACATGGTGTCTGGCAGGCTTGGAGCAAAAGGATGGGAGAAAAATTACAATGTCAGTAGAGGAAGAAAGGAAGAACAGAAAAGGACCAATGAGAGATGAGATCTGCCCACTTTTCACTGAAGTGTTCGGTTTAATGTCTCCCACTTTGCGTTGTGATCACTAAGACAGAACAGTGTCTGTCTTGGTGATCAGAGCATCCCTGGTGCCAATCAAGGCAGCCATGCTTTCATGGTGAATGAATGAAATCTCAGACAGAGTAGGCTCAGAGTCTCAGAATCACAGCTCCTGGAGCTGATGAGGCTGGGACACCTGTTCTATTACTCACATCACCCAGAGAACACACTTCCTGTGGTTGGTTCTGGAGCACACCTTCTCCAGATAAACAGGAAACCTTGAGAGGAGGTTCTTAACCTAGATATTCCAACCAGTCACCAGCCCAAGACATCCCAAAACCGTAAAAAACAGAAAGGCACAACACAGGGAGCTCAGCTTGGTGCTCTGTGATGACCTAGAGAGGTGGGATGGAGGCTCAAGAGGAAGGGAATATATGTAGTGTAGGGAGGTATAGAATATAGGAGGGCTGCGTGCGTGTGTGCTCGCTCAGTCATTCAGTCATGTCCATCTCTTTCGCGACCCTATGGACTACAGCCTGCCAGGCTCCTCTGTCCATGGCATTCTCCAGGCAAGAATACTGGAGTGGGTTGCCATGCCCTCCTCCAGGGGATCCTCCCAACCCAGGGATCGAACCTGTGTCTCTTACGTCTCTCACCTTGGCAGGCAGTTTCTTTACCACTAGTGCCACCTGGGAAGCCTAAAAGAAGGGCTATAGGTACCTTAAATGAAGAGAGAATGCCTTTAGGGAGAAAAAGAAAGCAAAAATTAAGGGCCTTGAAGACATCAAACGTAAATATAGGGGCAAGTTCTACTGAGAGCAGGTGTAATGTTTTACCTTTCCTGTCTCAGCTTGGTAAATATTCAGTTCAGTCGCTCAGTCATGTCTGACTCTTTGCCACCCCATGGACTGTCACCTATCAGGCTCCTCCATCCATGGGATTTTCCAGGCAAGAGTGCTGGAGTGGATTGCCATTTCCTTCTCCAAGGGATCTTCCCGACCCAGGAATCGAACCCAGGTCCCCTGCATTGCAGGCAGACGCTTTACCATCTGAGCCACCAGGGAAGCCCGTGAAAGGTAATGGCCCATAACAACTGTTAATAAACGTGTCATCTCAGGAACCTGAGTTTGAATCACAACACCGTTGATTCTGGACAAGTCAGCATCTCAAGGGTTCAGTTATTTTTCTGGACACGAGCCTATGGATGAGAACACTCTACTAAGGTGTTGTAGAGTATTAAATGAAGGGATTCCTGTGAAGCACCTGGCGTGCATTATGTGCTCAGTAAATATTCAGTTCAGTTCAGTCACTCAGTCGTGTCCGACTCTTTGCGACCCCATGAATCACAGCATGCCAGGCCTCCCTGTCCATCACCAACTCCCGGAGTTCACTCAGACTCGTGTCCATCGAGTCGGTGATGCCATCCAGCCATCTCATCCTCTGTCGTCCCCTTCTCCTCCTGCCTTCAATCTTTCCTAGCATCAGGATCTTTTTCACGGAGTCAGTTCTTCCCATCAGATGGCCAAAGTATTGGAGTTTCAGCTTTAGCATCAATCCTTCCAAAGAACACCCAGGACAGATCTCCTTCAGGATGGACTGGTTGGATCTCCTGGCAGTCCAAGGGACTCTCAATACTAGTTACTACTAATACTCATGTCAATGACTTGGCAGGAGGTGTATTCACCATCTGGGCTCATCTTTAATACCAGAGATTTGGAGGAGAACCAGAGGAAATGAGGAGCCTCCTAGAGAACCTCCCTGAGACGTGTCCACGCAGACCTGGGCACCCAGGTGGCACTCAGTAAGTGATGACTTTCCTTCCTTCCACTTAGGTCATCTCCCTGTTTCTGTAAAGTTGAGACTCAAGTGCACAATTCTCCCTGCCCTACCCTATAGCTTCCCTGTGCCCATGAAACCTTTTCTGGTTTGCAGATGGCTGAACCCAGCCCAGCAACACCAAAGGAAAGTGGTCAAAATGCAAGTGGGAGTTTTCTTTTGAAAGAAATGCATATTTTAAGGTAACCATCCAGATGCCCGGTTCGCATGAGAATCTAATCAAGCACAGATCATGCAAAGCTGCAAAACCAGATTATTTATTTTTCTCCTTCATTGAACATTTTAAGAGCCCTGGGGCTCAGGAAGGCAAGGGGCGGTTGCCTCCTGGCTCTGCACACAGATCCCGGAAGGAAGTGAAGTCGAGCGCCCTTGGGCCACCTCCTTCCCCTTTCCCTTCCCCATTCTACTCCCCAAGCCTCTGCCCCCAGCTCCGGGCACGGAACCGTTCACAGTTTCCCAGCCAAAATCTTCTCTCAAAAAAGACCTGAAACTCATTTTACATTAAAACACAAATAAGGACCACAACTGAAAGGCCCAATGTGTATCAGCTGAACTACTTACCACTCCCAGATTGCTCACAGATAATGGTCAGACTGAACTGATAATGGTCCTTCCAAAACGTGATTCTCTTCCAGTGTTCTCAATGTCAGGAAATAAGAGAGATTGTCCTATGCTGGTTCATGAACTACTCAAAGACTTTTATTATTTTTCTTTGGAAACTGGGGCTGTGCAGGGGAGTCCCTGAACTGGGGAGGGCAGGAACACTGGCTGGAGGTGGGCAGAGAGAGAATGGCTTTAGCTTTCCCATGAGAAAGCCAGGGAATGGTGATCAGTAGGTAGCTGGGTTTATGAGTTTGGAGTTCATGACAGATGCAAGCTAAGTCGCTTCAATCGTGTCCAACGCTTTTCGACCCAGTGGACTGTAGCCCACCAGGCTTCTCTGTCCATGGAGATTCTCCAGGCAAGGATAATAGAGTGGGTTGGCATTTCCTTCTCCTTTCAGGAGAGATCCCAGGGCTCAAAAATAGATATAGCTGTCAACATGCGGTAACCAGTGTGGATTCAATTTCCCTAATCCATTCACTCTTCAAGTTGACTATCTCACATCCTGTCCTGTCTCCTTAAACCTCCATCACCTCTTCCCCAGACTTCAGTCTTGGCTGATGACCTTATTTTCTATTTCACAGAAAAAATACAAGGGTCAGAGAGGTCATGCACCCACTCACACCCCCATGCCTGTCACCTACGCTTCCTTCCCAACCCAGGGATCAAACCCAGGTCTCCTGCATTGTAGACAGACGCTTTACCATCTGAGCCACCAGGGAAGTCCTCTTCATGAGAAGCTGTTACCAACTTTGTTAACAGAAGCGCAGAGTGCAGGATGGTGACTGAGGTTCAACAAAAGACCACAGGAAACAGTGAAGCTGGTTCATTACTATGGATCCTGGAGGAAGCACAGGGCATGGAGCCAGGGGCCACAAGGGGAGGTCACGTTGGGGTATAGCCGAGAAAGTGACAGGACCTGGGGCACATGCGTCTCTGAGGGTCATGGGGGGAGGGCCTTGGGGTTCCCAGGCGAAGGCCAGATTGGTCAACTCAAACCAAAGTGACTGTGGTTTTGGTGAGCACCACGGGGTCTTATCTACGGGGCATGCAAGGGGAAGGCCCTGGGAGACAGGGGAGCTTGCTGATCACAGGGTCACTGGGGAAGTCAGATCAGGAACTCACATTTTGCTTATGACTCTGCAGGCTGCTCTCTGGGGCATGGGCTTGTATATGTCTGTTTAAGGCCCCTGCAGGCTACTTGGCTAAACAACATGAAGGCTGAGGCAACAATGCCACAGAGAAGTTTAACACACTCTTGACAGAAGCCAGCACCTCCCACTATTTCTTCAATCCCATCCCTTCACCTTCTTCAAGAGCTTCCTCCAACAAGTCACTCCTCTCCCTTCATGTCATGAAATCTCCCTGTTAGCTTGTCAACTACTGAAGCACATTAGACCTCCTGTCTTAACAACAATCAAAAAAAAAGCCTCCTTCAATCCTCTACCCTCTTTGCACTCTCACCCCGTTCTTCTGATTTACAGCCAAGCTCTTGAAGAAGTCATCTGCCCTGCAGCCTCCAACTTCTCTTCCCCTTCCCCCCACACCCACGGCTGAAACTGCTCTGTCAAGGCCACCGCGGGCCCCTGCATCCCTGACTCCAGCGGGCAGTTCCTGGCCCCTGTCGGACTTCCCTTTCAGCAGATGACTCACTTTACACCCCCCCTGGGCGCTCCTCGGTGGTCTTTCAGGATACCATGCGCTAACAGAGGTCTTTTTCCCTTCAGGTCAGTCCTCCTGAGTCTCCCCTGCTGGGAACCGGCCTCTCCCAGCCTCTCTACTTCACACACCCAACGCTCACGTGTCAGTTCGCTTCCCTTTTTGAGCACATGCCCTTGGTGATCTCACCAGTGTTATTGCCTCAAATGTCACCCTCCATGCCTGTGACACCCAAAGATCTATCTCCAGACCTCTCCCCAGCATCTGCCTTCGTATATCCTACTTGCTTCTCGGCGGCTACGCTCAGGGTCTAAGAACCTTGTAGAACTTAACCTGGGTTTCTCTGGTGGCACAGTCAGTAGAGAATCTACCAGCAATGCAGGACATGGGTTCAATGCCTGGGTCGGGAAGATCTCCTGGAGAAGAAAATGGCCACCCACTCCAGTATTCTTGCCTGGGAAATCCCATGGAGAGAGGAGCCTGACAGGCTACTCCCCCTCCACCGCAATGGGATCACAAAAGAGTCAGACATGACTTAGCAACTAAACTGTCAACACCACCACCATCACCACCAGAACCTAACCTGCCCTAGATCTAATGCTCTGTCCCACCCCACCATGTCCCCCATAGCCTTCCTCATCTTTTAAAATGACCACTTGCCACAGCCCAAACCTTTGGGCTTAACCCTGGTTGCTTTCATTCACTCCCCACATCCAACAAGTGGATGATAGTAGCAATGCTATAGAAAGATAGAGTATTAGGGAGAAAAGATGGAAAGGACCCACTGGATGTATCAAAAGCATTTTGGGGAAATCTGAGCACCGAAGAATTGATGTTTTTGAACTGTGGTGTTGGAGAAGACTCTTGAGAGTCCTTTGGACAGCAAGGAGATCTGGCCAGTCCATCCTACAGGAGATCAGTCCTGAGTATTCACTGGGAAGACTGATGCTGAAGCTGAAACTCCAATACTTTGGCCACCTGATGCAAAGAACTGACTCATTGGAAGAGACCCTGCTTCTGGGAAAGATTGAGGGCAGGAGGAGAAGGGGATGACAGAGGATGAGATGGTTGGGTGGCAACACCGACACAATGGACATGGGTTTGGGTGGACTCCGGGAGTTGATGATGGACAGGGAGGCCTGGCGTGTTGTAGTTCATGGGGTGGCAAAGTGTCAGACATGACTGAGTGACTGAATTGAACTAAACGGAATGATTCCTAGTAACTGTGATAGTGATACCTCCACCTGGAAGCCTCTGTAAATCCTCATATCCCCGTGCTTATCAATCAGAATACAAGCTGACTGACTTGTCAGTTACCCAGCCATTTAGATTTGAGCAGCCTGAGGACTTTGGGGAAGGAAATGATATTCACTGGGCAATCCCTATGGGCCTGGCAGAGTGCTAGGTATTTTGCAAATGCTAACGTATTTGATCCCAGAGCAACCCAATGAGATAGGTATGATTTCCCATTTTACATCTGCAGAAACTGAGGTTCCAAGACATTAACCCAAGATCTTATAACTGCTCAGTAGCAAGGTGGATATTGGAACCTCTGTCTTTTGGACTCCCTACAAAAAAATGTGTATGTTGAGGAATGTTTCCCCTGTCCCTCATATGTCATCTAGAAGTTCCACACGAAGGCTGACTTTTTGGTTCCTTGTCCAGTAGTTAATCCTTTCTTGCTGCTAACAGAACTGAATTTTCTTTGTGTGTGGGGCAACCCTGTGCTTCAGCAGAGACTGAGCCCTCTCTTAATCTCCAGAGGCAATATTTGACTAGTCTGAGCAAATGATACCCATCTCATTTGTCATGGTGCTTGATCAGCTGAAGAACAGGCTTGAGATGCAGTTCTGCCTCCCAAGGCTTGAGGGCACATCTGCTGGGGAGTGGGACCCGAAGCGGGGGTAATTTCCTTTTGGCTTTATTTATTTATATATTCATTTGCATTTGGATGTGGTTGAGAAGGTACTACCTAGAGCTATGGCAGCCACTTTGCAATTATGAGGGAACCAACCACCCGAGAATAAAACTGACATGAAGATATTTCTTGATCTACCCCCAGACCTCTTGCTTGGGGAGGTAACAAGTATTTATTATTCAAGCCAATTTAAGTGCTATCTTTACATTATTTGTAGACAAAGCATTCAATATACACAATATATTGAGTATATATTTACTCACTGGTTTATCCCCAGATCCTACCACAGTGGTAATTGCTCAAAAAAAAAAAAAAAAAAAGTTTTGATTGCCTGTGTGAAGAATGTTGTGTGCTTCAGAGTAAAGATGAAAGAATTCAGTGAATTATTATGGGGTACAGAAAATCGAGGTGACAACATGCCACTGGCATTCTCTCTAAAAGCACAAGAGGAGGGAGAAAAGAGCAAAGCACATAGAAACAGCTCTGCTCACGTGTAACATGGCCACATCCCAAAGCCTGTCACCATGGGAAAATATTTACGCTAAGATGGCCATTTCCTCACGTGTAATTCATTGAAATTTGAAATCAGTTTCTGTCCCAGGTTATCGAGGTCCAGACTAAAGGACAGCCTAGATTGTGTTCTCCATCAGGAAGTGGCTGTGTTTGAGATTTGTGCTGGCCTCTCTGAGCTGTGACCACAGCACACATTTTTGTGGAAACCATCCGTTGAGACTTCCACGGCAGCATTCTTCCATGAGGAAGGGGGTGGTGGTGGCAGGCTTTGGCATGCCCAAGAGAAGTTTTCTCCTTCTGAAACTTGTTTCGACTCATTCTTTCCAAATTAATGAGGTCACTTTCCCCTTTCAGAGCAAATGCAGATGGAGAAACAAAAGGGTGAAAATTTAGAAACTTCAGGGTCCCCTCTCCAAAGCCCTATTTCACAAGGCTCTATGTGGTTTGTGGGAGCAACTTGAGGTCCCAGTGACTGATAAATATGATATAATTTTAGAGCTTTCATAAGCCTGTGTGGCCTCTTTGTTGAAGATCAGCACTTAAGACCTTAAAGAACTGAAAGCAATTACCCAAATCGTTTTTGAAATGTCCATATTCAGTATTAGTTCTGGGCACTGTTCTCTTCCCCTTGTTCAGCCCCTGCTTACACGCTTTCATTTAGCGAGATTCATTCCATGTAGCTAGCGTTCATTCAGTGTACCCAGGGGTCCATAGGGAAGACATTCCAGCCTTGGCTTTGGAGAAGTCTCTCGGTGACCACTTGCTCACAACCTTATTCTGAAAGAAGGGACCCGAGGTGATTCCTTCAGTTCAGTTCAGTTCAGTTCAGTCGCTCAGTCGTGTCCGACTCTTTGTGACCCCATGAATCACAGCACGCCAGGCCTCCCTGTCCATCACCATCTCCCAGAGTTCACTCAGACTCAAATCCATCGAGTCCGTGATGCCATCCAGCCATGTCATCCTTTGTCATCCCCTTCTCCTCCTGCCCCCAATCCCTCCCAGCATCAGAGTCTTTTCCAATGAGTCAACTCTTCGCATGAGGTGGCCAGAGTACTGGAGTTTCAGCTTTAGCATCATTCCTTCCAAAGAAATCCCAGGGTTGGTCTCCTTCAGAATGGACTGGTTGCATCTCCTTGCAGTCCAAGGGACTCTCAAGAGCCTTCTCCAACACCACAGTTCAAAAGCATCGTACAAATCATCACGTTTGACCCTGTCATCCTGGCTGATGGAAATAGGAGGGGGCAGTTTTGAAGATGGCCATCCATAAGCTGACCAGCAGCCACAGGGAGCCCTCTATGAGACAGGGGTGTCCAGTGCCCTGCAGTGACCAACGGACTCCATCAGAGACTTTCTCTTAGGAAGCAGGAAGGTGACACACAGAGAGAAATACAAGTGGCAGAAGGGTTCGGAAACCAAGAGACTCATGGAGAGGAGGCAGTGGGCTAAAGCCATGGATCAGTAGAATTTAAGATTAAGAAGCTGAGTGGGGCATCAGGGGAAGCTCAGCAGGGTGTGAGAAGTGTCAAGAGAGGCCCAGAAACAGGCAGTGGCCTCCTGCGGGGCTGTGGGCTGCTGTGGCCAGGTGTCAGTGAGATTCTGGTGTCTGTAGGCTGAGGACGAAGTGCCAGCTCCTGGGAGGCTCATTCCATGTTTATGCAGGCTCTTTGCTGTTCTTCCTTACATGTCTGTATCATACATCTTCATTCACTGAAAATCTGATTGTGCCAAATTCTTGCCATCTGAAAAAATTTAACTATTAGGTTTAATATTTACAAACTTTGTGATCTTGGGTAACCTCCTTGAACATTAGAGGAGGTTCATTCTCTAATTGTGAATGGCCCCCAACATGTCCCTGTCCTAATTCTAGGAACCTAAGAATATGTTCGTTTGTTGTTATTATTGTTTAGTCACCAAGTTGAGTCCAGTTCTCTGCAACCCTATGGACTGTAGCCCACCAGGCTCCTCTGTCCGTGGCGTTGCCCGGGCAAGAATATTGGAGTGGTTGCCGTTTCCTCCTCCAAGGGATCTTCCTGACCCAGGGGTCAAACTCATGTCTCCTGCTTTGGCAGGCAGATTCTTTACCACTGAGCCATCCAGGAAGTCCTGTATTACTTTACATGGCAAAAGGGATTTTGTGAGTCTGATAAAGTTAAGAACCTTGAATTGGACTCCTGTATCCACGAGAGTCCAAGCTAGTCCCATGAGTCCTTAAAATCAAATAGGAGAACTTTTCCCAGCTGAAATCAGGTGAGAGGTAACTATAGAACAGTTATAGAGATTCAACGTTACTGGCTTTGAAGATGGAAGAAGGGGCCAGGAGCCAAGGAATATAGGCAATTTCTAGAAACAGAAAAGGGCAAGAAAACAGATTCTCCCCTAAACCTTCCAAAAGAATGCAGCCCTGCCAACATGATAACTAGCCAGGGAGACCTGTGTTGAACTTCTAACCTCTAGAACTACAAGATAATAAGTGTGTTTTTGTCTTAAGCAATTAATTTTGTGGTAATTTGTTACAGCAACAGTAATAAGCTAATACGCTATAATATTGCTCTACATATATATGGGAAAACATTTAAAAGAATTACACATTCCAGTGTAACACTGGTTATGTTGCCTTTTTGAATTATTTACTTCTGTGTTCAAAAATGAGTATATGTTCCTTGTGTTATAAAGAAATTATTTTGTTTACTTTTAGTAAGATTTATTTGGTAAATAGTAAGTTCAGCAAACATTTGTTGAGGGTACTTTGTGCACTCCTCATTTAGACAATATATATATTTTAGTCTTCTTCAGGCCTGGTATAGTGAGTGCATTGTGGCAGAGCTCAAGGTCATGTTGATAGAGCTCAAAATCTACTGAAGAAATTTAAAAGAAGACTCTGTGATTTCACAATCCATCAGCCTCACCTAAAGTCTCAAAACTCTTAGGCTCATTCACAACCTACCCAATGTCTACAAGGGAGGACCATGAACTAGTATTAGAGTTACCAATGCTGGTGGTAAGTACAGCAGATGAGACAGTGAGACTCCTTGGAAGGTACTTGTGACCCACTTAAGCAAAGGAACTTGGCTTTGGTGAGTTAAAAATGCAGAGCTCGCCCGCAATACCAGTTCTCACTTGAGCAAGAATTTCTCGATCCTTATCAGGACCAACCATCTTCAGGGCTTTGAATGGCCCTAAACCTAATTTGGCATTTGGACAGGACAATAGGTGCTTTGCATGACCTGATTAGAAAATAATGCAAAGCTGTTCCCATTAGGTCACTTTGATCCATGGCTGAGCCAAATTCCCTGGACATGCCTCCAGCCAAAATACACCCCAGAGGAATGAAGGAAATAGAGCAGATTTCAGGAGCAGACATCTTAGCTCTTTTCATCATGTCTTTATTCATCAAATATTTGGTGGATATTGTAACCCTGTCCCCAAATGCCCATGTGCATAAGAATTACCTGGGAGGGTTCCACTCTCCAGAGAAACTGATTCAGCAATCCAAGGATGGGGCCTGGGGATCTATATTTAACCACCTCGTAGGTGATTTTGATGCAGGACCGCTACAGACCACTTTGCAAAATGTTTGGTTTGGTCTCCAAAATGAATAAGCCACAGTTTCTCACCACTGGGAGCCTGGAAGTCCAAGGAGGCAGGCACACTATGGTGATCCTATGTGATAAGCATAATAATGGTAGTTTTAGGGGCAGTGAATGGCGGAAAGATTCTCTGTCCAGGGGGGCAGCAGTCCTGACAGATGTTGACAAAAAGAGGAGGAGGAAGAGCATTCTGGGTAGGGGGCAGGCTTTACAAGCCCCAAGTCATGAGGAGACGTGAACTAGAGGGAAGAGCGAGCAGTAAGCGCAACTCTGAGTGCGATAACAGGAGAGAATCTGAGAAGAGCGCATGGGTCTCGACTGACCAACCAAATCATTTCATTTTATTTAGTAAGCAACAGGGAGTTGGTGGAGGTATTTTTTTCTTGTTTTTTTTTTTTTTTGTTGTTGTTGTTGTTTGTTGTGTTTTGGTTTTTTTGGCTTCACAGGATTTTCATTGCAGCACATAGGCTTAGTTGCCCCACCACATTCATGGAGAGTCAGGAGGAGAAGGTTTGCCCCAGATCCACATGGGACTAGAGGAACCCATCCAGAGAGAAGCAGAGTGAAAACATGTGAGGTCCAGGGGTGAGACATCGGCAGCAAAAAGCAGAGGAGGTGTGCTGAACCGTGAAGGGTGAACCGAGATGGGCAGGGTCCTCCTGCTAGAGGGTCTGAGAGGAGAAAGGTGATGAGCCACTGGGAATGCAGCCGAGGCAAGTCATTGTGATGGCTTTTGGCTTCACCCTCTAGGATGCCATGGGCGACAGTCGCAGGGACTTATTGCATGCAGAGGGTAGGATGGCAGGAAGGCAGTGAGGAAGAAGGGCTTGGACCATGTGGGAGTGAATGCACGCAGGGTCGATGACTCTTTCAGGAAAGCTGAGCATCAAAGGCAGGAGGCCCCATAAGAAGGATAGTATTAGGAAGGCAGTAAGTATTAGGGTCCCTACGAGACTGCAGCACGAGGCTTTTGCTGATAAGATACGAAAAGTGGTGGTAAAGATGGGAGAGGGATGAGCTGGATTTCTTCTCAGAATTTCTGTTGTCTTAGAGTAAAATAATTATGTAAAAACTAAAGGGGAAAACAAGCAGACATGCTAGTGTTTTAAGCACCAGGAATAAGTAAAAAATATTTCTAAGTCTTCAGAGTAAGATTGTCTCAGTATGGGACAGAGACATAGAGTCTGCTCTAGAGTCAGAAGAAAGAAATGTTCAAGGAAAAGGAAAGAAAAAGAGCCAGCCATTGTAGAGAAAAAAAGGGTCCATAAATGATCTTAACACATGGCAGTCCCGCCCTGGGCCTGGGTCACGATCAGGGTGGCAGACCTGCCTCGGGAGTCGCATGATTGGACTTGATTTTTTGGCTACATGATTGTGTAGGCAGAAAGGAAAATTCAGAAAAATCACTTTATCAAATGACTGATCAACCTTTCGTATCTGATCCGGGAATCTCTACTCAGGGGCACACCAGTTGGACGTAAACCCAGCTTTCTGTGTACTTTGAAAACAAATGATCCAAAGTTGGATAGACAGAGCAGTCTAATCTCTTCAGGCATTGAAGACAGCAGTGTAATTTTATTCCATATATTCTCATGAATAAGATGTTGTTTTCAAAGTCTTGTTTCATATGAAAGCAGAACAGCAGTTTGTACAGTTCCTTCAGAAACTGAGCTCCAAGTGATGGTTTCAGACTTGTGTTCTGTTTGTGTAGAAGAGCACGCTCAAGGGTGAGGTTGCACATGTGCATGGTGCAATCTGAGAGTGGTTACGTATATTCACACAAATGCCTGGCACACAAACGTCTTGAAAGAACACATACTGAACAGATAGCAAGGATTCCCTGTGGGCAAAGCCGAGGAGGAAACTGAAATGAGGGCCGATGGCCAGAAAGCATTTTAGTTTTACCTGAAATGTTAGTTCTTTACAATATCAACGTATTAGTTGCATATTTTACATTGATTTGTAAAAATAAGCTAACCTTGCAGGTAAAACTAAAATGCTCCCCAACCATCAGCCCTAATTTCAGTTATTTTCTATTTTTGTTTGTTTTTTAAAAAAGTTTAGCTGCACTGTGTTTCCGTGGCCGTGTGGGCTTTCTCTAGTTGCAGAGAACAGGGGCCACTCTTCGCTGCAGTCACGGGCGTCTCTTTGCAGTGTGCTGCCTTCTCATTGCGATGGCTTCTCTCGTTGCGGAGCACAGGCTCCAAGCGCGTGGGTTTCAGTAGTTGCAGCGCACGGGCCCAGCAGTTGTGGTGCATTGGGTTTAGTTGCTCCTCAGCAAGTGAAATCCTCCCAGACCAGCAACTAAGCCCTGCATTGGCAGGTGGATTCCTTCCACCAGGCTCCTCTGTCCATGGGATTCTCCAGGCAAGAATACTAGAGTGGGTTGCCATGCCCTCCTCCAGGGGATCTTCCCAACCCAGGTATAGAACCCAGGTCTCCGGCACTGAAGGTGGATTCATTACCATCTGAGCCCCCAGGGAAGCCCCTTATCCACTGCACCACCAGGGAAGTCCTAGTTGTATGTTTTTAAAATTAATTTAAAAATTATGGCAAAGTCATCACTATCAAAATTTTCCTAATTTTTTTTTTGGAAAGTCCAAGGTGGTTATCATCTAGTCAAGGAGAAGGTGACTAAGTTGTCAGTCATGGAGAAAAGTTGGTGTTTGCCAGATGCTTAAACGCAATGAGTGCCTCCAATAAATCAGAATCTTTTATGATTGTCATCAGATCTATCTTAAAAAGAATTCAGTCTTCCTTCCTTTTGTTCTTTGTGGGACCTATGTTTCTTCAAACAACTGTTCTGTGAGCCAGAAGAATGGTTTCATCTCTGAAAATGTCATTTTCCTCCTAATGATAAACATTTTTATTAATCTAATGGGAATGCTTGAAAGCAGAATTCAAAGGATAGATGAATGAGCAGAGGATGAGAAGCTGGATGGGTGAGGGAGTGACGTTCTGCAGAGATCATGAGGGATAATGAGAGAGCTCATAGCAGCATCTCACCCCCGCAAGGCATGAGCTGAGGGTGGGGCTCAGAGCTCTGGAGAGTAAGGAAAGCTTGGGAAGAAGACATGACAGATAGTCAGGAGGAGATGAGTAGGAAGGTTCATGAGCTGCAGAAGGGCCTCGGTTGAGGTTATTGGGGAGAATTTGCCAGAAACAATGTGGTCTTTGTTAACTTGCCCCAGCGAGTCTGGGTAGCTCTGAAGCATGAGAGCAAGTAAGTAGATTGAACTGCCACCTGGGGCTGGAAGTGGGTGAACACCCAGAAGAACAAAAACAAGGAAATCAACATTGACGGATCGCTGAAATAGCTTTCTGTGGGGTTCTGGTCGTGTAAGAGTGCCACACACCAAGACTTGGCTGATGGACCTGCAGAGGAGAAGAGATGGAAGACAAAAATGTCTTGTTACAGGAGAGAGAAAAGGAGGGTTGTAAGCAGCAAGAGAACAAAAGAAGGTGAATAAGGTTCATTTTGTCGTATCTGAAAGTGAAGGAAGGTATCTGACTCTTTGTGACCACATAGACTGTAGCCCACCAGGCTGCTCTGTCCATGGAGTCTTCCAAGCAAGAATACTGGAGTGAGTACGTCATACCTACTAAATTGAAATTTCTCTTAGGGAAGGAGTGGATTTTCATTCATTTTTTATTTATCATAGCACTTGTTCCATAAATGCTTTTAATATTCTGAGTGAACCAATTAATGGGAATAGTGATCTCACTAGTATCCCCACTCTGCTATGAGTTTTCTGAGGACAGGCCCTATGTCTTGTGAACCGATGCATCAACCAGGTGCAGGGGCATTCGGGGGAGTGTGAAGGTCCAGCATAGCTACTGCATGGACAAATGAGCTGGATCCTTCTGAGGTCTGATTTCTTCATCTGAAAATGAAAACCACAAGACCAGCCCCCAGTCCCAAGAAGGGAGGAGGCATACATTCTAATACTAGACAACTCTGCTCATAAAACCTGCCAAACCAACTCCTGAGCATACTCATTTAAATTCCTCAGTGGGCAGCTGACTCCCCATGGCTAATACTGTGTTCAGTCGTGGAGGGAAATGAGTCAAGCCAATGGAATCATAAATACACACACACACACACACACACACACACACACACAGAGGCACATCTTGACCATAGATTTTTTTTAAACTTTTCATCCATCCATGACAGATTCAAAACAGTTGCCGGGAGGTTGGCTACTGCCTAACAGGTAGTTATAAACCATTCTATGGCGCTGAGATTTCAGCCGAGATGGCACAAATAAGCTAATTAAAGCAGCCAAGAAGACTGTTTACATAAAAAGGAAAATGTAAACACAGTCTTCACTGGATACAGTGATTAGAAATAACACTTGTTTGTTTTTTTTCACAGCCATCTGTGGTTTGTCAAAATTTTGACATGTGGCATAACCTGCCACTAATCAAAACAGAGGAAAACAAATGAAAAAAAGAAGAAGACAGTCTAAGACTGTAAGTAGGAAAACAGACATAGAAAACTTCTATCTTTCCAAGTAGGAAAAGCATTTAGCATGTTTTTCTAAAACAAAGCTGATCTGTCTTTGGACAAAGTTGGGGCTGATTAGTTTGCCTTGACAGATGTGGCTTCTCTGGGTCCTGCAGAGCTCAGCCGTAGGGGTTCAGGCAGCTCAGAGTGGGAAAAGAAACCATGTGGATTCAGATGAAATAACAGAGTTAAGGATAGTCAAATCACCAAATTTAAGGACTCTATTTAAAAGAAATCCAAGCTTAGTTTTGTCTTAGAATAGCTAAAGTGTCATTGACTTGCAGAAACAACTCACTGGCATTAATCTTCGGGTTATTTATTATATGACTGTAAAGCATTTTCCTAAGATTTAGCATTTGAATTTATATGGCATGGACATCTACTACAGAAAATACTATTTATTGATAAGGTACTTTAATGATATGGGAAATGCATGGCGAAGCATTTTGAAAAAATTATTTGCTGTCTCTCCTTTTCCTCTTCCTCTATTGATTTGTTATGAAAACTCTACACTTACAATAATAAGTGTAGAATAATTCTACCTCAGATCTGGAACCGGTCCCAATATATAGCACATACTCAAGAATATTTTTTTAAGGAGAGAGAGAGGGGAAAAAATGGAGTACCTTAATGATATTTGTACCATGAATGCCGCTAACATGTATAAAAATTAATGCTGATATGTACACATATAAAGATTAATAGAGACCTTCTTGTTGTTGCTGTATTGCTAAGTCCCAGTTGGATAAGGCGTTGAGCTGAGTATTTCTCTGTTTAAACGTAGCATCTGCTTATGAGCAGAGGATTCCTTAGCCTGATTCAGGCCAGCTCTATGTTTAAAAATAAATGACATGGATCTGAGTTTCAGAGAAGTAGTACAGGAAATTGAGACAAAACAACAACAAAACAGAAGTCACAAGAGTGTACCAGACAACACGAGCAGAGTGTGAAGATGAGGGGAAGGCCAAGGACAGCCCTGTCCTTGCCTCGGAGATGGAGCTGAAACAACAGACACCATAATCATTTCAGAGTATCAGTTATTCAAATCATCTCCCTCTCCTCTCTCAATCCACTATGCCACCAAGTCATCTGCTAGGCACCAGCAAGAGGTGGGAAGTGGGGCAAAAAAGGAAAAAGTAAAGGACTGAACTTACATATAATTTTCCACTCATTAATAATGGTAAGCCCACATAACGCTGCTTGCTTATTTATTATGCCAGGTGCTCCTTGAATACTCTGTGTATACTAACTCCTTCAATTCTCACAGCAGTCCTTTGATTATTTCCATTTTACAGATGAGGGGGTCAAGGCACAGAAAGATCTAAAGTATTTGAAGAGTAAAGTCAAGATTGAAACCCAGGTGGTCCGTCTCAGAGCACGTCCCCTTGTCTATTACCCAGATGCCCAGGTGGAAGAAGACCCGGATTTGGGATGAAATACTTTCAGATTCCCTTTCACATCATCTAGATTTCTATGTACTCAGCCACTCAATTGTGTCAGATTCTTGCCACTCCACGGACTGTAGCCCGCCAGGCTCCTCTGTTCATGGGATCTTCCAGGCAAGAATACTGGGCTGGGTTGTCATTTCCTTCTCCAGGGGAATCTTTCCAACCCAGGGATGGAACCCGTGCCTCCTGCCAAAGATTCTCTTGCAGGCAGATTCTTTACCGCTGAGCCACCTGGGGGCTCCTGTATCACACTGTAAATAGGAATGGTCTGTTTGGGTACCTATCCCCCAACACAGAGTAGAGGTTCAATAAAATACTTGTCCAATGAAAGGATGTTTCAGGTCAATTTGTAGTAGAACTCTTTAGAACATATTGATGAATTGATGCTTTCAAACTGTGGTGTTAGAGAAGACTCTTGAGAGTCCCTTGGACTGCAGAGAGATCAAACCAGTTAATCCTAAAGGTAATCAACCCTGAATATTCATTGGAAGGACTAATGCTGAAGCGAAGCTCCAATACTTTGGCCATGTGATGCGGAGAGTCAACTCATTGGAAAAGACCCAGATGATGGGAAAGCTTAAAGACAGAAGGAGAAGGGGGCGACAGAGGTTAAAAATGGTTGGATAGCATCACCGACCCAATGGACGTGAGTTTGAGCAAACTCCAGAAGATAGTGAAGGACAGGGAAGCTTGGTGTGTTGCAGTCCACGGGGTCACAAATAGTTGGACATGACTTAGCAACTGAACAACAGAACATATTGAGCTGATAAAACTGAAAAATCCTAAAGTAATAGGTCTCAAATAGCCTAATTTTTGCCTCAGTACAGCCTAAAAAGGTGCTTGTGTCACTTAGAAAGGGTATTCCACAGAGTTTCTTGGCAGCAATAACCTAAAGATCACCTCTCTTTCTCAAAACAGCAAACAGTGTAGATCAGAATTAGACGGGTCACCTGTCGCTATACAACCAACTCAGTGTATCAGGAGGTCTGACAGAGGAGAGAGAAAAAAAAAAAAAGGCGCACAGAAAGGAAATGAACTGAGACAATATCACTTCTCAGCAACCGGAAGGAAAAGCACACAGAGGCTCGCCACTGGCTGTCTACGCGTGGGGTCGCTCGGTGGGGCCATGCTCACAGCTGCCTTCAAAAGCCGGTCTGGTGGCCGCAGCTAGAAAGAAGCACAGCCATGAGGCAAGACTGAGCCGCCACCTCCAGCCCGCCCGTCCAAAGGGAGGGCGAGGACGCCAGGGAGCCCCGCGCCCCGCCACCGCGGTTCCGCCCTGGGTGAGTTCCCCGATTCTTGCTGTGGCCTGAGGGGAGGGGCCCCGGGCGGCAGGCTCGCTCAGACTCTGACTTCCTGAGCTGATGTCAGACAGCCGGTGGGGCTCCCCACCGTGGGCACCCTCCTCTGCAGCTGCTGGGAGAGACGCCACATGCCGCCGAGGGGACGCCACATGCCGCCGAGGGGACGCCACATGCCGCCGAGGGGCTACTGGTCTCCTGCAGGTTGACCTGGAGACGCTGGCTTACGGGCAGCTTCAAATCGATGTGGTTCTGCATTTCAAATCTTCCTGGGTGGGTGCTTCCTGCGTGTAAAGGACATGGCTCCTCCCCCTTCCTGCTGTCAGAGTTTCCCCTGCAATGACCCTGAGCTTTTACTTTTCCTAAATTATTTCAGACCCTCTAAGTGTGGGCTGTCACTTACAACTGATGGTGGATCTGAGTCACTTATAACGTGGTGTTCAGCCTCTGTGGGAATGACTGAGGGACAGGAAGTGGTGACTTAGAATCACTCAATGAGTGTCTAGACTCTGCCACGAACTGGCTGTTATCATCCCCTCTAAGGGGTTTGGAGACAAAGGACACTATTCTTCATGTCCACACTGAGCCACCCCATCAGCTCCATCCTTGCATTTCTCTGTTTACATTAATTCATTTAACGGATTCGTTTGTTCCATTGCCTTTATTCCTCAAAGAACTGGAGGCCACCTTTTTGTCTTGCTGAATTTATTAATACTTCGAAATGAGAACACACACAACTTGAAAGGGGGAAAGCCCTTCTAAATGGGTCAGGCACTATCTAAAGCCGCCAGGAGGTTGGTGAGCAGGCTAGTCCCCATGTTAGTGACCAGAAGTGAGGGCAGGGGGCTCCAGTCCTTTCAACTCCTGCTTGGAGAGCCCCTCCCTTCCCCCCAGAAGCTGGTTTCCCCTCCAGAAGTGAGTGTGAGGTAGGATCTTCCACAACAGAGCCGTGGAAACCAGCCAAGCGGTCTTCCTCCTATTTTCTGTCTCCTCCCGGGTTTGCTTATTTTTTGGATATTCCTGTTCTAAGAATGGGGCAGAGGGGAGCAGTGGACAGGGCAAGGTGTGAGCTGTTCCATGTGAGAGCTGCACTGTTTGTCACTAAATTACTGAACAAGTGTCTAGTGAGTATTCACAGTGTGGAAGCCACATTTAAGTCAAAACTTCAGTAGGATGGAACAAAACTGACATTGCCCTGCCCTCCCCCCAACAAAAGCTTGCAATCCAGAGGAGAGGCAGACGTTGACTAATCATTACATAAATGTGATAAGGACCAGAGCACATAGCAGGGAAGCCTGATCTGTCTGGGAGTCAGCGAGGTTTCCATACCCCAGCACCAGGAGAACTGGAAAATGCATGCACAAGGCAAAGCATTGGCTAGTGCCAGGCGGGAGACCCGAATTGTCTGGCTGAATTAAGGTGTGGCCAGAGGAAAGAGCAGAGTGGCCCAACAGGAGTCCGGACAAAGAGGCAGTGCTGAAGATGCTGGTCATTCTAAAATGGAGAAACTTGGAGCGTTGTCATCTGATGTGCCTTTTTAAGGAATCCCTTTTGTTGCTGTGTGGAGAATGGATGGGAGGAGCCACACCCAGACAGGGAGACCGGTTAGAAGGCTGATGAAGTCAGCCAAGCAAGGACATCAGTGGGAGTCCAGACAAGACAAGGGTGTCTAGTGAGTATTCACGGTGGAGACAAAATAGAGAGATGATAGACAAAATAGACAGAGAGGCATCGAGAAGGACAATCAGCAGGACTTGAGGGCAGACAAGAAAGGAGATCCCGGGGGCAAGGTTGAAGGTGATCCTCGCTGTCCTGGTTGGGGCTTCTGAATGGATGTTGATGCTGCTCGCTGAGACTAGAAGGGTTAATGAACATCCAGGCCTGGGATGAGTTCTCTTGGATTTTGGAGGGCCTTGAGCACGTCCAGGGGCAGATGTCAGCCAGGCCGTTGACATGCTGTCCTAGAGCCCAGAACAAAGGTCTAGGGATCCTTAGTATATACATGCTAATTGGTGCCGTGGGTTTGGATGAAATATTTTTGAGAGAGAACATCAAATGAGAAAAGAGGGGGTGGCTTGGGATGGAACCTTAAGAAATCCTAACATTTAAACAGCGAGAAGAGCGTGAGCTCTCTAAGAAGACTAGGTACTTTCTTGAAAAGTTAGACACAGGATGAGCACATATCCTAGCAATTCCATGCCTACCCACATTCCACTCCAAAGAACTAAAAACAGGGGCTCAAATCAGTACATGCACATGTGTTCATAACAGCAATATTCACAATTGCCAAAAAGTAGAAATAGCTTAAAAGTCTATCAACAGATAAATGGATAAATAAATTCGTATATAACTGTAAGACGGAATATTATTCAGTCACAGGATAGAATATTGTGTGGGCCTGCACGCTGATTCACGTCCAACTCTTTGTAACCCTATGGACTGTAACCCACCAGGCTCCTCTGTCCATAGGATTTTTCAGGCAGGAATACTGGAATGGGTTGCATTTCCTTCCCCAGGGGATCTTCCTGATCCAGGAATTGAACCTGTGACTCCTGTGTCTCCTGCATTGCAGGTGGATTATTTACTGCTGAGCCATCAGGGAAGTCTTGATAGAATATTCAGTTCAGTTCAGTCACTCAGTCGTGTCTGACTCTTTGCGACCCCATGAATCGCAGCACGCCAGGCCTCCCTGTCCATCACCAACTCCCGGAGTTCATTCAGATTCACGTCCATCGAGTCAGTGATGCCATCCAGCCATCTCATCCTCTGTCGTCCCCTTCTCCTTCTGCCCCCAGTCCCTCCCAACCTCAAAGTCTTTTCCTATGAGTCAACTCTTCGCATGAGGTGGCCAAAGTACTGGAGTTTCAGCTTCAGCATCATTCCTTCCAAAGAAATCCCAGGACTGATCTCCTTTGGAATGGACTGGTTGGATCTCCTTGCAGTCCAAGGGACTCTCAAGAGTCTTCTCCAACACCATCTCAAAAGGGTCAATTCTTCGCTCTCAGCCTTCTTCACAGTCCAACTCTCAAATCCATACATGACCACTGGAAAAACCATAGCCTTGACTAGATGGACCTTAGTCAGCAAAGTAATGTCTCTGCTTTTGAATATGCTATCTACGTTGGTCATAACTTTTCTTTCAGGGAGTAAGCGTCTTTTAATTTCATGGCTGCAGTCACCATCTGCAATGATTTTGGAGCCCAAAAAAATAAAGTCTGACACTGTTTCTACTGTTTCCCCATCTATTTCCCATGAAGTGATGGGACTGGATGCCGTGATCTTCATTTTCTGAATACTGAGCTTTAAGCCAACTTTTTCACTCTCCTCTTTCACTTTCATCAAGAGGCTTTTTATTCAGCCACAAAAAGGAATAAGGGTCTGATACATGCTACAACATATATGAACCTCAAAAACATTGTTCTAAGTAAAAGAACACAGCAGGGAGATCCAACCAGTCCATCCTAAAGGAAACCAGTCCTGAATATTCATTGGAAGGACTGATGCTGAAGCTGAAGCTCCAATCCTTTGGCCACCTGGTGTGAAGAACTGACTCATTGGAAAAGACCCTGATGCTGGGAAAGATTGAAGGCTGGAGGAGCAGGGGAAGACAGAGGATGAGATGGTTGGATGGCATCACCAAGTCACTGAACACAAGTTTGAGCAAACTCCAGGAGTTGGTGATGGACAGGGAAGCCTGGCATGCTACAATCCACGGGGTTGCAAAGAGTCGAACACAACTAAGCAACTGAACTGAAGTAAAAGAAAACTAAAATGTATGAAAACTAAAATGTCCCATAATGTATGATTCCATTTAAATGAAATACTGAGAATTGGGGAAATCAATAGAAACAGAATGGAGACTGGGGGCTGGGAGCAGGGAAATATGGGGAACCACTGCTTCATGGGTACGGGGTCTCCTTTTAGGGTGATCCAGTTGTTTGGAACTAGATAGAGGTGGTGCTTGCCCCACATTGTGGCTATATTGAACGTCACTGAATTGTTCTCTTTAAACTGGCTAATTTATGTTGTGCGAGTTTTAGTTCAATATTTTATAAGTCGGGGGGATAGGAAAAAGACTAGAAAAGTATAAGCGGAGGTGCAGGAGGACAGACTGTTAGACTTTGGTCAAATTATGTAACTTCTGGTGCCTCTTCCTCTATATGTAAATAAGGGGAAATTAGTCACTATTGTGAAGGGCTGTGGTAAGGATTACATGTGATTTTTGTTGTTGTTTTAACTATCTAGCAGAGAAAGGGTGTAGTAGAAGAAGAGTCCTGCCTACATTCTTCAGGCCTCAGTACAACTTTGAGCTGACTTCTAACATCCTGAATCTTTATCTCATGACCTGACGGCTCTCTCCAGGCCAAGTAGAGCCACTTCCATTGCCCAAAGGCAAATGAAAAGCCCCAGGAATTAACTCTCTCATGGGCTATAGATCAGTTCAGTTCAGTTCAGTTGCTCAGTCGTGTCCGACTCTTTGCGACTGCATGAATCGCAGCGCGCCAGGCCTCCCTGTCCATCACCAACTCCCGGAGTTCACTCAAACTCACGTCCATCGAGTCGGTGATGACATCCAACCATCTCATCCTCTGTCGTCCCCTTCTCCTCCTGCCCCCGGTCCCTCCTAGCATCAGAGTCTTTTCCAATGAGTCGACTCTTCGCATGAGGTGGCCAAAGTAGTGGAGTTTCAGCTTTAGCATCATTCCTTCCAAAGAACACCTAGGACTGATCTCCTTTAGGATGGACTGGTTGGATCTCCTTGCAGTCCAAGGGACTCTCAAGAGTCTTCTCCAACACCACAGTTCAAAAGGGTCAATTCTTTGGCGCTCAGCTTTCTTCGCAGTCCAACTCTCACATCCATACGTGACTACTGGAAAAACCATAGCCTTGACTAGATGGACTTTTGTTGGCAAAGTAATGTCTCTACTTTTGAATATGCTATCTAGGTTGGTCATAACTTTCCTTCCAAGGAGTGAGAGTCTTAATTTCATGGCTGCAATCTCCATCTGAAGTGATTTTGGAGCCCCCAAAAATAAAGTCAGCCACAGTTTCCACTGTTTCCCCATCTATTTGCCATGAAGTGATGGGACCAGATGCCATGATCTTAGTTTTCTGAATGCTGAGCTTTAAGCCAACTTTTTCACTCTCCTCTTTCACTTTCATCAAGAGGCTCTTTAGTTCCCTTGGTACCTCTAATTTTCTTGAAGAAATCCCTATCTTTCCCATTCTATTGTTTTCATCTATTTCTTTGCATTGATCACTGAGGAAGACCATCTTACTTTTTCTCAGAGTTTCCTCCTGGACTTATGCCCCCATTGCCCACAGTGGCAGCTGACTTGGTCATGTGCCCTTTCTGGCTTTCCTCTCTTCTCTTTCCACTCTTCCCTCCCCCTAGCACTCTTCCTACCCATTCTCATCCCCTTGTGAGATTTCACTTGGAAAAATGACCCAGGCCCCAGAGCCAGGGAGGGTCCATTAAATTCAGCATGTCCTGTACAAAACTGCACCACGTGAAGACACCTCCCACCTCGAATCACCTCCACTCCCCCTCTGCCTCCTGGCCTCCCCATAACTCATTTGATCAAAATTTCCAAAGTGTGGGACACAATAAGTGGGTGTGGTAGCTGACACCAGGTGTGGCATTTAATCACACTGAGTCACTTGACTTCATCGCTTTATCATGGAGAAAGATCTTTTCCATTTCACTCTTTTCATCCTTTGATGTAGGCCTGATCTGAAGACCCGTCTAACTGTGGCCATTTACCTTTTCCACAAAGAGGAAGTAGACCTCAGGCTAGGAGCCATCAGCAGGCAGTGGTAGCTAGCTAAAATTTAATAGCACAATTTTGTCTTCTAGTAACCACAGTGACACTGGCTTTTTATTTGCAGGAGTGGCATGAAAGGTTTTTATTTTTTGATTTACATATCTTTAAGTTTAAAAGAAGGTGTCTTTATTTATTTTCCTTTTTTTGTTTTTGTATTCTTCCAGGTTTTCTTTGAGATATAGTTGACATACAGCAACAAATAATTTAAGGTGTACAACATAATGATTTGACTTACATACATCATGAAGTGATTGTCATAGTAGAACATCCATCATCTCATATAGATACAACATTAAAGAAATTGAAAAAAAAATCTTTTCCTTGTGACAAGAATTCTTAGGATTTATGCCCTTAAAAACTTCCATATATAACATAGAACAACATTAATTATATTTGTCATGTTGTATGTTATCTGGTGGTTCAGCAGTAAAGAATCCGCCTGCCAATGCAGGAGATGAGGGTTCAATGCCTGGGTCAGGAAGATCCCCTGGAGAAGGAACTGGCACCCCACTCCAGTACTCTTGCCTGGAGAATCCCATGGACAGAGGAGCCCGGTGGGCTACAGTCCATGGGGTCACACAGAGTCAGACACAACTCAGCAACTACACCACATTACATCTCTAGTACTTATAACTGGAAGTTTGTACTTTTTGACCACCTTCATCCAACTGGCCATCCTCCACCACCCTAAAAGTGGGTCCGTTTAAAGTAAAGGACCGTGTCCCTCCTGGTACTGGCAGCACACTTGATGAGGAAACCCCAACAGGTGGGGCCTGATGGAGGGAAGACTTGGACAGAGCTCCGCGAGAGCAGGTGCTCCCCAATGGCATGGCTGTGTCCCGTCCACCCAGCTGCAGGGCCAGGAGGGGTGGACGTCCTGGGCAGGGGCTGGCTGAGCCAGCCTCATGTGTGCCCCAGGCTTTTTTGGTCATTAAAATAAGCAACTTCACTGTGCCCGCTGTGGCTCCCACATGTCCAGGCCGTGAGGGGAAAGGCTGCCTGGGATGGACGCAGCCCCAGGCTCCTGGTCGGGGAGTCCTGCCCTGAGGACTGAGGCTGGCCGCTCAGGAGTAACTCAGCAGGGGTGCCGATGCACCCACTTTCCTTTGCACGTTCGCTTTAGATTAGAAGTTGTGGTGGAAGGAGGTCTATAACTCACCCGTATTTAATTTTTTTTAGTTTTTTTTTTCTTTTGGCTGTGCTGAGTCTTCATAGCTGTGCAGGCTTTTCTCTAGTCGTGGAGAGCGGGGGCTCCTCTCTAGTTGCCGTGCGTGGGTTTCTCATCGAGGTGGCTTCTCTTGTTGTGGAGGATGGGCTCTTAGGGCACATAGGTTCAGTAGTTGTGGCTCCCGGGCCCTAGAGCACAGGCCCAGTAGTTGTGACGCGTGAGCTTAGCTACTCCGAGGCACTTGGGATCTTCCCTGACCAGGGATCGGACCCATGTCTCCTGCGTGGGCAGGCAGCTTCTTTACCACTGAGCCACCCAGGCAGCCTTTCTACTTAATTTCTATTGGCGGCTCTTCTTCCCCAAGTCCCTTCCTCCACTTTCCAAGGAAGATGGTAAATGAGGGCCACTAATCCAGATCCATTTCACTTGAGAAAAAAATTTAAAATACATGAGACATTTTGTGCTACAAAGAACTATATGTGATGTGCACACACATTCTAAATAACAGTAGAAGAAAAAAAATACATGTGTACCCACTGCCCACCTTCCAACACTTGAAGGGAAATGCTGTCTTAAATTTCGTATTAATTACACTCCACTATTTTTCTTTTTAGACTGGCCTCATGTGCCTATATATATATATATATACATGTATAGGCAATTTATATATACTTAATTTGTACGCAGTTTATGTGTATATGCAGTTTATTTTGGCCTGTTGGGGAACTTAAACACATGTAATCATACCATAGACATTCCTCCATGACTGACTCTGTGACTCCAGACTGACTCTGTGTCGTTTTGGAGGGTTATCCATATGGATGCGAATAGATGCTGATGACTCATTTTCTTGGCTGTAGAGCACTCTGTTGTGTAAACAAGGGACAATCTACTTATCATCTCTGTCAGTTGACAGTCCTAGGTCATTGCCAAAGAAGAAGTTTCAAGAATGATTGCAGGAAGGCATGATGCCTCCCAAAGTTCTCCCTCTCTCATGTACAAAACCCTACCAGCAGAGGTGTGAAGCGTCTTTGCCTTATGTTAGAAACTGGTTTTAACTGGGGGTAACAGGTGAACGAACTAGGCACCTAAAAGCCAGAAGGAAAAAAGCATCAAAGGAGGAAAGGGTCCTTAAACGAAAGGAAAGGAGAAATAAAAATGACTGTCCAGTCGGACACGACTGAACGACTGAGCACACACCCACGGAGGGAAAGAGGAAATAGAACTGACTCCTGGAAGGAGAACTGTCCTGATTGTGGGCACGTTCAGGGAAGCTTTCACTCTCACTGTCCACTTCCCCTACCGCAGAAACCCTTAGTGCAAGGGCCTGTGTGATGCTTAGTTTTCAAAAGCACCCTTTGCCAAAATCAGCAAATGGCCACGGTGAGTCCTGACCACTGCTAGATCCTGAAGAGTCCACTTTTCATACAAAACTCCCCTGGAGCCTTCCTACTAGAGTATTTTTAGATTCATCTTTTCCTTAGAGTATATGGGACTGTTTAGCACATAGTTATCGAATGGTACCATGTCCATGAACCTCTCATAACCTTTTGGCTATTTCCATGACTCTGAAATTCCCCACCCACAGCTTCACCCAT
Source organism: Ovis aries (assembly GCF_016772045.2). Lineage (NCBI taxonomy): Eukaryota > Metazoa > Chordata > Mammalia > Artiodactyla > Bovidae > Ovis > Ovis aries. The sequence continues at coordinate 44,154,528 of NC_056073.1, forward strand.
AAGGAGTGGAAACATTTAGAGGAAGTGATACTATCAGTGGCTGAGCATCACCATGGGAAGTATTTTCCCCTAAAAGCACGGTCGCGAGCCTGCACCATCACAACACGGCTCGAGCAAGTGCAGCGTTCTCTCAGCACCTGTGTCTCTAGAGGGAAATGTGCAGGAGAAACGGAACGCTGGGAGGCAGTGCGCTCTGTCCGTCCACAGAGTGGAGACGCTGAGGTCAATAGCTAGTGTCAGGGTTAGTGTTACTGGTCTGGCCGGAGTAACTGGTTGAGTGCTTTCGAGGGCCGCTCTGGAGCCAGCCACCTGGGTTAGAAGCCCTCCTCCAACAGCCAGCCACTGTGTGCTCCTGAGCAAGTTACTTTACCTTTCTGTTCCTCAGTTTCTCATCTGCAGCGAGGAGGTAATAACAGTCCTGCCTCACTGGGTGGTTGTGAAAGTTATGAGTCAATACCTGGTTTTGAGTGTTCCGTAAATCAACATACACCAAATCCCCAAAGCCGTTATTTGACACATTTAATGCTTGATATTTATTAGCTGATAAGAGGAAGAGGGGGAGACAGAATAAGCTTTTTAAAAGAAGGAATCTAAAGAATGAGTGGGATTTGACAAGAAAAGAGCGTTCCATAAGAGGAGAGTATGGAGATATATATTTAGAGAGAGAAGTCTTCTAGGATGAATGAGTCAATCCAATTAAATTCAGCTCAACCTACGTAAAGAAAGTCAAAATGGTATACACTTCATTATCTAGGTGATAAACCGGATCACAGAGGTACAAGTATCAAAAGGAAATTTAGGAAGGATTTTTTAAAGTTAGCTTTCCTTTGTGATCATGTTGACCAACCTGCGTATCAACAAATATTAATGGAGTCCCTACAATGGTCCCCGCCAGCATGGATCTTTTTTTCAAGTGAGTTAAAAGTCAGAAAATTATTGGGATCATTTGTTTCATTTGTGTTGGTTTGTAAGGTACCCAAGTATTAGAATAGTTTCCTCATCATTAATAAACAGAAAAAAAAAAAAAAAAAAAAAACCTTGTATTTTCTTTTGGTCATACATTAGAGTTTGCAAGATCTTAGCTTCCTGACCAGGGATTGAACCTGCACCCTCAGCAGTGAAAGCTCAGAGTCCTAACCACTGGTCCACCAGGCAAGTCCCTGTATTACCTTTAAAGGATAGACAACTCTTGATTTTCTGTGTTAATGAGGACTCACAGGAATAAATAGTTGACAGATTAAATTATGTTTATCTGTAAGTTAAATTATCATCGTTTGCCTCTTACGTTCAATGCCTTCCCCCATCTGTTTGGATTTCTGGTTATCCTTCTTTCCTTCTCTCTCATTCTCAATTTGCAAATGGCCACCTGGGCCTAGGGTAGACAGGAGAAGCAGCTGTCTTATTCTCCTCAGTAAGTTCTAAGCAGCCTCTTGGTCACTGAACAAAGTGACCTTGGCAAACACCTTATCACCATCTCCCAAAAAAGAAATGCAATAGGTCCCTGAAACACTGGGGCTTCCCTGGTGGCTTAGTGGTAAAGAATCTGCCTGCTCTGCAGGAGACTCGGGTTCGATCCCTGGGTTGAGAAGATCCCCTAGAGGAGGGCATGGCAGCCCACTCTAGTATTCTTGCCTGGAGAATCCCATGCATAGAGGAGCCTGGTGGGCTATGGTCTGTGGGGTCGCAAAGAGTTGGACACGACTGACGCGGGATTAATTTGCAAAGGATGCTGTTTGGAAGGTGCCAAAACAGCTCGTAGCTAAATTGAAGTAACTATGGTAATTAGTTGGTCCCAAAGGGTATTATTCACCCTTAGAATCGCATTACCAAGGACAGAGCTGAGGAGCTTGGTCTTCAGGGAAGAGTTAAAAAAAAAAAAAATCAGACAGGAACATTGCAAAAATTTCCACTGAAAAATAATTTCCTTAGAAGAAAAGCTAAGAGATTTGCTAATTTGCAGCTTTCTTTGAGCCTAAGGATGGTCCTCAGCATTTGAGAAGAAAACACACGGTATTTGAATGATGGGGATGGGAGAGGGGACTCCAGGCAGACAGATGGGAATACAGCAGGGCAGAGTGAGTCCTTTAGGAAAAGGATCTATTTTAGAGTGAATTGCACCGAGAGATGAGTCCAATCTGCTTTCTCCAATATTCTTACCAACAGGAGAGATTGATAAAACATATTTGCACTGCTGTGTTTTTCAAAAGTTCAACCATCTAATAACTTTCGCAGGCACATCATACTAGGCTGCCTGAATTTCAAACATTTCCTTGCTGTTGCATGATCACAGTAGAGAGGAATGTTATTCTTATCCAGCCATTGCTAAGACTTTGTCTTCCTTAATCCCAGAACCTAAATCACTGGCTACTTCAGAGGCTCTGACCTAAATCTTAATTGACGCCATCGCCTGTTTAGACCACTGTGTGTGTGATTTCAGCCAGACAAACCCAGGAGGAAGGATTAAGGTGGCTGCAGTGGAGAACGGCTGACATTCTGACCAGTCACGCCGTGAGTTTATTGCAACACCCTTTACCTTTAGCTCTGTAAGTTTCTCCTCTTGAAGTAACCCTCCTGTCTTGACATCCAACATGGTGAAAACTAGGGTTTTGTTTCATGTGTTTTATTTTCCTCTTTAATCTTGGTGCTAGCTGGATCAGAATGTTAATAGCTAACAAACATGTGTGCCATCATGTCTGACTCTTTGCAACCCCATGGACTGTAGCCCACCGAGCTTTGCTGTCCATGGGATTCTCCAGGCGAGAATACTGAAGCAGGTTGCCTTTTCCTTCTCCAAGCATCTCCCCGACCCAGGGATTAAGCCTGTGCCTCCTGCACTGGCAGGCGGATTCTTTACCACTGAGCCACCGGGGAAGTCAACAGTAAGGCGCTAACTTACAGTCCCATTAGAACATTGACCCACATCAACTTATTTAATGTTCACAGCAGTCCTGGGGAGCGTTATTATAGCCTCCACTCTACAGAAAATGAAACTGAGAAGACCAAGGTGATATGAAGTGACTTATGTGAAGTCAGGCAAGCGATCACTTGAAAACTGCTAAAACTGAAACCCCAGTCTTTCAAATAAGGTATTTGCATAAAGATGTTCATCTAATGACTAAGCAACTCCTTGCAGTGGATCCTTACAGCGTAGACGCCTTTGGTGTGAAGACACTGATTTTTCTCAGTGGAAAATGCATTTATTTAAAAATGGGAGGCTTTTCATTTTATTCCCATCTTTCCCTTGTTGCTTATAAAGTGCTAGCCTTGAAGAGCCAAGCTTTCCTGTAGAAAAATCTACCGTATTTATGAAGTGATCCTTGAGTACCACCAGTTTTTCTTCTTAAATTCCATTTCCTTTTTCTGGTGCCTGTTATGACCAAGTCCTCTTTCCGTATGCCTAATATCCATGGGCTCCTTCCAATTTGACTTTTATCAAAATGTGCTCGTTGGGAAAGATTTGGTCTCATTGGTTTTAATTGGTGGGATGTCAAGCCGTTACTCTCCTGCTAGTTCCATTTTAAGTCATATTCCTTGCTATGAAATGAGAAACTTGCTTCTCTAGTAAGGGGGGTCTGGGGGAGTAGATGGAGATGAGGTTTTAAAACAAGGACAGCCTCCTTTACCCTCTAAATTCTACTATATATATATATATATATACTGTGCATACCCAGCTCCATCTCTAACTAGAGCATCTTTATCCATCAACTGAAGCATCATAACAACTTACCACACGTTTGTTTTGACACATAGAAAACAGGCATTTAGAAGAAAGTTGTTTTTCTCTGGACTTCCCTGGTGGTCCCATGGTTAAGACTTCACACTTCCAGTGCAAGGGGCACGGGTTCGATCCCTGGGATGGGAAGTTCTGTGTGGCAGGGCCAGAAAAACATGAAGGTTGTTTTCCTTTGAAAGAAGTGCAAGAATGTGTGCGGAATGCTGGGGTCATTTAGTTTCCTCAGTGGAAAGAAACAGGATGTTTCTGCATTCATTAGAAGGTTTGAAAAGTAGGAAGCAGTAAGGGTGATTGGGAAATCATTTCAGCAAACAGAATGTTAAGTATTCTGTTTTTAGACAATGTGTTCTGTTTAGAGAACAAGTAATAGAAACTATGGTCACCATAATGAAAGGGGGTGAAATCACCCCTTCCTGTCCAGCTTCTGCCCCAGTTCTTCTGAACACTCAGCCTGCTGTACTGACTGCATCACCGATACCACAGTGTCCAGTCTCCACTGGCCCGAGACCATGGAAGAGGTGAAGGAAAAGGAAAGAGTCGAGGCTCCAGTTAGCTGTCAGGATAAAATGTTATAATAAATATTGTTAAAATAGTGGGATGAGTTCCGTATCATTCCCCTCCCTTTCCCTTCCTCCTAAATATTTCAGCTTCTTGAAGACATTCTACTTGTCACTGAGCTGCAGGAAATGTATGGTAGATTTCCTGATGAACACGTGGAAAGGATGGGTGGCTGATGCATAATAAACAATAGTAGTTTTACTGAGCATTTAGTGTATTATGAGCAAACACTCCCCCCTTTAACTCACAATCTCCCAGTGAAGGAGGCATTATTACTGTAATTCTGGAGCTTCCACAGGGGTTAGAAGCAAGGGCTCTGGAACCAGCCTGCCTGGGTCCCAATTCCAGTTGTGTCACGTGCCCGCTATGTGACCTTGGGGTAGTTACTTAACGTCTCCATGAATCAGCTTCCTCACCTTCAAAATTAAAGTAGTGATAATGTCACACACCTGTGTCAGGGTCCCCAAGCCCACTTGTGGGTTTGATGTCTCACTAGGAGGACTCATAGGACTCAGCATATAACCATACTAAGATCTGTTACACCTATCCACGGGATTCTCCAGGCAACAATACTGGGATGGGTTGCTGTGCCCTCTTCCAGGGGATCTCCCTGACCCAGAAATCCAACCCGAGTCTCCTGAATTGGCAGGCAGGTTCTTTACCACTAGCACCACCTGGGAAGCCCAACTATTACATCAAATGCATACAAATCAACCTCAGCAAAAGGAAAACAAATAGGGCAAAGCCCAGAGGAAACCAGGCGAAAACTACCAAGGTTCATCTCTCAGTGGAGTCACGTAGGACATACTTAACTCTTCTGCAACGAGTTATGGGAGGTGTGAAGTGCTGGCTACCAGGAAACTCCTTGAAGACTCGGGGCTAGAGCACTGGTTGCTTGGGCACCCTTTGTGTGACATATCAAAAGTCAAGATTCCCAGGAGGGAGCAGCATAAACCCCACGTTTGTACAGTTACGTGCAGTGAATAATTCTCCTCGGAATGATAGGAACCCTCTTGAAATCCAAGTTCCAAGATGCTGCTAATGGTCAGCCTTGCAAGCAAGTCTTTTTAAGGATAGCAACCTCAGGCCTGCTATGTTAACTCTTTTTTGTACATCACCTCATTGGATTATTGTGAGATTAGATGAAGTAATATAATATCCATTCCAGTATTCTTGCCTGGAGAATCCCATGGACAGAGGAGTCTGGTGGGCTACCATCCATAAGGTTGCAAAGACTTGGACACCACTGAGTTAGCACAACATATACCTACTGCTTACTATATATTTACTTACTGGTCACATAGTGGGCACGTAACACAACTGGGATTTGGACCCAGGCAGGCTGGTTCCAGAGCCTTTACTTCTAACCCCTGTGGAGGCTCCAGAATTATAGTAAGGTAGGCTTCAGCAATACGTGAACCGTGAACTTCCAGATGTTCCAGCTGGTTTTAGAAAAGACAGAGGAACCAGAGATCAAATTGCCAACATCTGCTGGATCATTGAAAATGCAAGACAGTTCCAGAAAAACGTCTATTTCTGCTTTATTGACTATGCCAAAGCCTTTGACTGTGTGGATCACAATAAACTGTGGGAAATTCTTCAAGAGGTGGGAATACAGACCACCTGACCTGCCTCTTGAGAAACCTATATGCAGGTCAGAAAGCAACAGTTAGAACTGGACATGGAAAAACAGACTGGTTCCAAATAGGAAAAGGAGTACGTCAAGGCTGTATATTGTCACCCTGCTTATTTAACTTATGTGCAGAGTACATCATGAGAAATGCTGGGCTGGAAGAAGCACAAGCTGGAATCAAGATTGCCAGGAAAAATATCAATAATGTCAGATATGCAGATGACACCACCCTTATGGCAGAAAGTGAAGAGGAAGTAAAAAGCCTCTTGATGAAAGTGAAAGAGGAGAGTGAAAAAGTTGGCTTAAAGCTCAACATTCAGAAAACTAAGATCATGGCATCCGGTCCCATCACTTCATGGGCAATAGATGGGGAAACAGTGGAAACAGTGTCAGACTTTATTTTTTGGGGCTCCAAAATCACTGCAGATGGTGACTACAGCCATGAAATTAAAAGACACTTAGTCCTTGGAAGGAAAGTTATGACCAACCTAGATAGCATATTCGAAAGCAGAGACATTACTTTGCCAACAAAGGTCTGTCTGGTCAAGGCTATGGTTTTTCCAGTGGTCATGTATGGATGTGAGAGGTGGACTGTGAAGAAAGCTGAGTACCAAAGAATTGATGCTTTTGAACTGTGGTGTTGGAGAAGACTCTTGAGAGTCCCTTGGACTGCAAGGAGATGCAACCAGTCCATTCTGAAGGAGATCAGCCCTGGGTGTTCATTGGAAGGAATGATACTGAAGCTGAAACTCCAGTACTTTGGCCACTTCATGCGAAGAGTTGACTCATTGGAAAAGACTCTGATGCTGGGAGGGACTGGGGGCAGGAGGAAAAGGGGACAACAGAGGATGAGATGGCTGGATGGCATAGCTGACTCGATGGACATTAGTTTGGGTGAACTCCGGGAGTTGGTGATGGACAGGGAGGCCTGGCGTGCTGCAGTTCATGGGATTGCAGAGAGTCGGACACGACCGAGTGACTGAACTGAACTGAAGCAGTAGATAAGTATATAGTAAGTAGTACTGCTAACAGTGCTTTATACTTAGGAAGCCCTGAAAACGTTTTTAGCCATAATTATTAAATGGAAAAAAAATACTAGGTTTAGAATGCTGATGGGACTACCCTGGTGGTCCAGTGGTTAAAACTCTGCACTTTCAATGCAGGAGACACGGGGTCGATCCCTGGATTGGGATGATCCCCTGGAAAAGGAAATGGCAACCCAATCCAGTATTCTTGCCGTGGACAGAGGAGTATGGTGGGCCAGAGTCCATGGGGTCGAAAAAGAGTCAGACATGACTTAGCAACTAAACAACTCCAACTCCAGCTCAACTTTCACCAGGATTTCATGTCTTTGGCTATGTCAATGGAATGGGTGGTAGATGCATTCGTCAGCCATATGTGAAGGTGCTGTAGATAACTGTGGCCCAGTCATATTAAGCTGAGCCAAAGAAATCCTTGTATTAAATTGTAGCCCTTGACTGCAATTGAGAGGGAATCCCATTGAGAGGGATCTTTTAATTAAAAAAAAAAAAAAGATTTAGAAATGGGACAGGGCTAACAGAATACTTTGAATATTGCCTCAATAGTTCAGTTCTAAAAGAGAAACTTTACAAGGAAAGAAATTTAATTAAAAGTATGCATTATCCCTGGGGATTGCAGTCTGGCTATACAGTATGATGAAATGAAGAGTCTAGGAGCAATAATTTATTTTGACATTTAGTATAGTTCATTGTTACACATGTGCCTCTTCCAGTAAATGAAATTTTTGTAAACTTCCTAGCCATTTTGTTCCCCATAGAGCTGCATGTAAAATTTCCACATGGCAAATGGTCAATAAAGGTCTATTCCTTTAACATTCAATTCCTAATATCAGTTCAGTTCAGTCGCTCAGTCATGTCGAACTCTTTGCGACCCCGCGGACTGCAGCACACCAGGCTTCCCTGTCCGTCACCAACTCCCAGAGCTTGCACAAACTCACGTTTTTTGACTGTTGAGTTTTAAACCATCTTTTTCACTCTCCTCTTTCACTTTCATCAAGAGGCTCTTTAGTTCTTCTTCACTTTCTGCCATAAGGGTGGTGTCATCTGCGTATCTGAGGTTATTGATATTTCTCCCGGCAATCTTGATTCCAGCTTGTGCTGCATCCAGCCCAGCATTTCATATGATGTACTCTGCATGTAAATTAAACAAGCAGGGTGACAATATACAGCCTTGACGTACTCCTTTCCCAATTTGGAACCAGTCTGTGCTTGCTTCTTGACCTGTTTCTAACTGTTGCTTTTTGACCTGCATACAGATTTCTAAAGAGGCAGGTCAGATGGTCTGTTAGTCCCATCTCTTGAAGAATTTCCCACAGTTTGTTGTGATCCACACCATCAAAGTCTTTGGTGTAATCAATAAAGCAGATGTTTTTCTAGAATTCTCTTGCTGTTTCAATGATCTCTTGCTTTTTCAATGGATGTTTGCAATTTGATTTCTGGTTCTTGTGCCTTTTCTAAATCCAGCTTGAACATCAGGAAGTTCACATTTCACGTACTATTGAAATCTGACTTGGAGAATTTTGAGCATCACTTTGCTAGTGTGTGAGGTGTGTCTAATTGTGCGATAGTTTGAATATTCTTTGGCATTGCCTTTCTTTGGAATTGGAATGAAAATTTACCTTTTCCGGTCCTGTGGCCACTGCTGAGTTTTCCAAATTTGCTGGCATATTGAGTGCAGCACTTTCACAGCATCATCTTTTAGGATTTGAAATAGCTCAACTGGAATTCCATCACCTCTACTAGCTTTGTTCGTAGTGATGCTTCCTAAGACCCAGGTGACTTTGCATTCCAGGATGTCTGGCTCTAGGAGAGTGATCACACCATTGTGGTTATCTGGGTCCTGAAGATCTTTTTTGTATAGTTCTTCTGTGTATTCTTGCCACCTCTTCTTGATATTTCTGCTTCTGTTAGGTCCATACCATTTCTGTCATTTATTGTGCCCATTTTTGCATGAAATGTTCCCTTTGTATTTCTTGACGAGATCTCTAGTCTTTCCCATTCTATTGTTTTCCTCTATTTCTTTGCATTGATCACTGAGGAAGGCTTTCTTATCTCTCCTTGCTGTTCTTTGGAACTCTGCATTCAAATGGGTATACCTTTCTTTTTCTCCTTTGCCTTTCGCTTCTCTTCTTTTTTCAGCTATTTGTAAGGCCTCCTCAGACAACCATTTTGCCTTTTTGCATTTCTTTTTCATTCTTTAACATTCAATTCCTAATATATTGCCACCTAATAAGAGATTCACCTCTGGGCATGGTAGCTTATGACTTAGCCCACATGTGTAGGTGGGTATTTCCTGGATGACTATAGTCAACCCAGGGCCAGATCTTTACACCTGCACAAATCCTATCCTCCAGTGAGAAAAGCAAGATGAGAAGGGAACTAAAGTAAAAGAACAATGTGACTGGGATTGTTTAATGTTATAATTTGAGGAATGAATAATGGAAGCTGGAAAAAATAAGTGAAACTCATAGAATACAGAGGTCAAAGTCTCGATTGCGGCTCTGGTTGCTTGTAGCTGGGCCTAAGCGTGCCGGTGAAAGGCTTGACTTGCACAAGAGAAGCACGAGGCAGAACATGCAAGAGAGGGAGACAGAAAAAGAGAAAGACGAAAAGGGAAGGAAGCCAGCCTAGCACCATTCATTCGGACTTTGTTTTTTTCCTACGCAGTCTCCTTTAAGTATTCCTTTAACAGGTCCTCTGCTGCTGTTCAGAGTAACTTCTTCCTGCCATGTACCAGGGTCACATTTAGATTTTATACACACACACACACACACACACACACACACACACACACAATCTATAAGAGAAGTACCCATTTTCCTCCTGAAGTAACTTGATTCTCCAAATGGAGAGTGTTTTTCTTCTCTCTGACTTTGTTTGGGGGCGTGTCTGGGTTTAGGTCGGGTTGCAGCCACGCATAGATCTCTGTAGTCCACGAAACAGTTCTTGCACCAGTGAAGATGTGTGGGAAGACAGTGTCAAGGGGCTCACCGGTATGCCGGCACCAACGGAGAACCAACAGGCCAGCGGATGCAGGATGATTAGGGGCCCCGCACGGCCCGAGCAGGGACTGGAATCATTCATTCTGAGGCTTCCAGATTTGGTAATGACAAGTTTACCCACAGAAATGAAAAGCTATAGAATCTGCTTGCCGGTGCAGGAGACGTGGGTTCCGTTCCCTGGGTCGGGAAGATCCCCTTGGAGAAGGAAATAGCAACCCACTCCAGCATTCTTGCCTGGGAAATCCCATGGGCAGAGGAGCCTGGTGGGCTACAGTCCATGGGGTCGCAAAGAGTCGGACACGACAGAGCGACCGAACAACGTCTCAGCAAGTCAATTTTAAAACTTAAATATGAGGAGAAGGAGTTAATGGGTGAAAAATAAATCAACCAGCATTATAGAATGGAGTCTTTGAGAGTCCAGTGAGCGTGACTGGAGGCCCTGGAAGAGGCAACATACCTTATTGTATTCAGCACAAAGCCCCTAAAGCTGAGAGCAGGAAATCCTGTGGTTCCCGCCCGTGTCCTCAGCTGAGGTCCCCAGATACCATCAGTACTCCTGAGCTAGCCAGCCGAGAGCTCTCTGACACGAGAAGGGGTGCAGGACACGATACGCTTTAGAAAGTTGGTAGAAAAGTCTCTGTTGTTGAGGCCAATAAAACATTGATCCAAGGGTGCTGTCCTGGGGGAGATGAGAGAGTTATAATGATCACAAGGATTAAGGAGAGCGGACTAGACCCTCAACTGAGCTTACAGTCTGCAAAGACGCTACGGAAGGTAGCTGATGGCAAATGAAGATTCCCTGTCAGCCCAGCCCTGTAACAAAAATTAATAAAATCATGGAACTCTTGAGGGAGGTCTCTCGGAGAGCAGGTTTCCCTACCCCCATGTGTCTCCAACTTTTAAAACTTACAGAAGAGGAACTCTGATGCCTGAAGCAGAAGAGATCGCTTGGCACCCTCCCACCCCCACAGGAGCTGCTTTGACTATAAAAACCTAGTACTCCCCTTGGTGTGACTGACCGTCTAAGGGCTAAGGAAGTCCTGAGAATGTAGGACTTTCAATTTTAAAACAGGGACAGTCCCTGTTTTGTCTAGGCTCTGATCTAGGCTACTCATCCAGGTCTGGCCAGCGGGACTGTCCCTTCTTGCCTTTGGGATGGGATGATGGTGATGGTGTTGGTGGTGATGGTGCCATCTTACTGCAAGGATCCAGATTACCGTGTTTTTGTTTTTGTTAACTTTCTCTTTATTCCCTAATTCCAGACGGATGTAAAGAAATACTACCCTCATTTTGTGTGTTAAGATACTCTAAAATACTCTTGAAACCACGCCTTTGTTTACATCTGCTCTGCTTTACAAGCCCTCAGGTGTGATATTGGAGAAAGCAATGGCACCCCACTCCAGTACTCTTGCCTGGAAAATCCCATGGACGGAGGAGCCTGGAGGGCTGCAGTCCATGGGGTGGCGAAGAGTCTGACACGACTGAGTGACTTCACTTTTACTTTTCACTTTCATGCATTGGAGAAGGAAATGGCAACCCACTCCAGTGTTCTTGCCTGGAGAATCCCAGGGATGGGGGAGCCTGGTGGGTTGCCGTCTATGGGGTCGCACAGAGTCGGACATGACTGAAGCGGTGTGATATGCTGCATGCTGACAGGCAGAATCTTTGGTCTGGCTTCTGTGTAGTTTTGTGTAGTATTTGCTGTGGCCCTATCGTGTCTTGCTCAGGTCTGTGTATTAGCCAGAATTCTTTAGATTGCCGGTAAAGGAAACCTAACCACTCATGGCTGAGGAAAATAAAAGGATGGAAGGTATTAGCTCTTGCCACAGAAAAGAGCTTTGGTGGCAGCTGGATACAAGAAGCTCAGTCTCGTCAGAACTGAGTCTCTCTCTCTCTCCCTCCCTGAACTCACTCAAGCTGGCTCTTCCAACATGGTAACAGGATGCGCCTAGCAGTTTCAGGCACACACTACCTTCTCTCAACAATCTGGCTGACTGCATCTCATTGCCGATAGCTTGTGTAAAAGTCCCCGGATTGACCCTCCTCGGGCTGACATGTGTCTTGTGCCCATTCCTAAGCCAGGACTGTAGCCAGGACAATGGAGAGTTCTGATTGGCCAGTGGTAGGCATATGACTGCCCCCATCACATCTGATCATGCCTTCAACAGCCTGCACCCCTTTTTCCTCCTCCAGCCCCACGCAGCTGAGCTCTAAGTACTATTTTGCCCTGAAACACCAGGCTGTGTGAGTCCAAGGCCATGATCATCCATTCTAATGTTTAAGACCTACACATATTTGGCTGAAGCTTGAAGCAACCTGAGAACCAAGGACGGAGGCAGGAGGGTGGGAGGGGGGTGGTGTGGTCCACTGGAATCATGAGCTTTTGCTGGGTTCAGAGGTCTGAAATACAGAGCTCCTGAAAGTCGGGAGCCGGTGACTCACATCCCTTTGGCCCCATCTGGCCCCGAGTTTTCCAGCTGGGTCTGTGACATGCGACTCGACCTTTTCTTCAGTGTGTCCCATAGAAAAGGCATAAATAGCCTTAGAGCTCATTTTCTTCCTTCCTTTCTTCCTGTAATTCATACTCAGGCCAACTCGGTTTTGTTCAAACCACAGCCTCTCAGGCTGGCCTGCAAGTTCAGACACAGCTGATTGTTTTATTCTTTTAGTCTTCTCTTAAGCCAGGAGTAAAGTTGTACCTTGTGGCTAATTTTTAATCTGTAAACCTGATCCCTTCGTAACTGCTGCTGCTAAGTCACTTCAGTCGTGTCTGACTCTGTGCGACCCCAGAGACGGCAGCCCACCAGGCTCCCCCGTCCCTGGGATTCTCCAGGCAAGAACACTGGGGTGGGTTGCCATTTCCTTCTCCAATGCATGAAAGTGAAAAGTCAAAGTGAAGTCGCTCAGTTGTGTTCAACTCTTCGAGACCCCATGGACTGCAGCCTACCAGGCTCCTCCGTCCATGGGATTTTCCAAGCAAGAGTACTGGAGTAGGGTGCCATTGCCTTCTCCAAGATCCTTTCATAAACTGAACTCTTAAATTAGCACAAAAATGCCAGCTCCCCAGAGACATCTGAATCATGACCTCCTAGACCTCTTCCCACCGGGACACACACCTAAGACCTTTCCAACTCTTACAGAAAGTTGCTTTCTTCTATCCATCAGTAAGGTAGTGTTTTGGACGTGAATCTGAGCAAACTCCGGGAGATAGTGAAAGAAGCCTGGTGTGCTGCAGTCCATGGGGTCACAAAAGTCTGACGCGACTTAGCAACTGAACAACAAGGTAGTGTTTGGGGTCTTCTTAAGCAGTTTTTTCTTTCCTCTTCTTGATCAGCCTAATCTTACTCCATTTGATCCATTTTATGTTATACATAATTGCATAATATATTCTTCATTTGGATAAAAAACTAGTTTAAGGACTGATGTTGAAGTTGAAACTCCAGTACTTTGGCCACCTGATGCGAAAAGCTGACTCATTTGAAAAGACCTTGATGTTGAGAAAGATTGAAGGCAGGAGAAGGGGATGATAGAGGATGAGATGGTTGGATGGCAACACGGACTCAATGGACATGAGTTTGAGTAAACTCCAGGAGTTGGTGATGGACAGGGAGGCCTGGCGTGCTGCAGTCCATGGGGTCGCAAAGAGTCGGACACAACTGAGCGACTGAACTGAACTGAACTGAAGGCTGTACAAGTGTTTGTTTCACAAATAAATGAATCTCTCAGTCATGTGGACCCAAACTAGTGATGGAGCCAGGGCGTTAGTTTTCTAGAGGTGCATAACAAAGTACTAAGCTAGTTGGCTTAAAATGACAAAACGTGTTCTCTCACGGTCCTGGAGTGAGTAAGTAAGTGAAAGTTGCTCAGTCATGCCCGACTCTTTGCAACCCCATGGTCTGTAGCCCACCAGGCTCCTCTGCCTATGGAATTCTTCAGACAAGAATACTGGAGTGGGTTGACATTTCTTTCTCCAGGGGATCCTCCCAACCCAGGGATCGAACCCAGGACTCCTACATGGCAGGCAGATTCTTTACCATCTGAGTCACCAGGTCCCACAGTCCTGGAGACTGGAAGCCTCAAGTCTAGGTGGTGAGGTCGTGCGGTCTCCAGAGCCTCTAGAGGAGGAGGCTTGCTCGCCTCTCAGTTTCTGGCATGTTCCCAGATGTTCCTTGGCTCTGGTGACAAGACTCCAGTCTCCCTCCATCTTCACACTGCTGCCTCCTCCCCCACGGGTCTCTGGCTGCACACGACTTCTCTTCTCTGCTCATCTGGCCCACAGTCATATGGACTAGAGCTCACCCTCGTGACCTCGTCATTAACTTAAGCCTGCAAAGAACCTATTTCCAAATAAAGCCACATTCACAGGTGCTGGGCATTAGGACCACAAGGTATCTTTTTTAGAGGAGAGAGTAGGGGACACAATTCAACCAATAACAGGCACGAAAGAGAGAACAAGAAAGAAACCAGGGATGGAAAAAAGACTCTTTGATCTTGGGCAACACAAACGTGGAACCTCATCTCAGAGACTGTTTGCCAAGAAGGTCCTTGAGACCCCTGCCAAGAGCATCTCAAGACAGAGGGAAAGGGCCTAGTAATGAATGTTACAGCTAAAAGCAGAAGGGACCCCCTGGAGGGCAAGGAAGCAGAGAAACACCCGCGTTCCAAGAGCCGACCGCGTGTTCCACCCTTTTTTATCACCTCGGATCCCCCAATCACTCTACTAAGTAACTACTCTCATCCTCATTTAACAGATGGGAAAATAGAGATGCTAAGTCAGGAGAGCCAGGGCTGTGGGTCATCATTAATACTACCATTGTTTTTATGATTAATAGCTCTCAGTTCTCACGTGCCTACTGGGGGATCTTCCCAACCCAGGGATCGAACCCAGGTCTCCTGCATGGCAGGTGGATTCTTTACCAACTGAGCTACCAGGGAAGCCCACCAAGGACAATACCTGTTAATAAATTAGCTGCACTCCCCACAGTTCTGAGGAATAGACAGTATCAGCCTTACACAGATGGGAAACTGAAGCTCAGACAGGTTAAGTCACTTACCTGAAGACAGAGTTAATAATGAACTGAGCGAGCATTCAAACTCCAACCATTGTGCCGTGTTGCCTGGGAGGAGGGGTGGCATTAAGACACCCAAATTAAGCTGCCGGAAGAAGCTGAGCAGAATGCAACAAAGAAATACAAAAAAGAGCATGTTCCTGGGGAACAGGCAAGAGTGAAGAGGCGAGCTCCATGGCAGCGCTAGTTAATCCATGAAACAAAGGCCAGACTCTGATAGTTCCAAGGCACAGCAGGCTGGGCTCAGTGTAAACGTCTGTGCTGCCCACCCGGAGAGGCTTTCTCGGATCCCATCTACACTTGGATGGCTGGGGTATAGATGACTCACTTCTCTGGAGGAGAGATAAGAGGGGGAGGCTGGGGTGCCCAAGCCCCAGATTTCTGGGGATAAACTCTCCTGTGTCCAGTGAGAGGGAGCAGAAGGGCCCAGGCGTGTTAACACTGCAGGAGAGGAAACCCGGGACACAGCGGGATAAGGGAAGGCTTGCCCTGTCGCGAGCACCTGCAGGCGGAGCGCGAGCCGCGGAGGGCGGGCCGGGCCGTGTGCTTGTAGGCAGCAGCTGTGGACTTGGTGCCAATAAGCTGACCTGCCTCTGCTGTCTGCCAGGGGCCCACCGAAGGGATCTAAGTTTATCTACCGTTCCCTAACCACTGCGCTGTTTAAAGCCTTCGGAGTCCCCCCTTGTTGTCTGCGGGGCGAAGCCGTGACTCCTCTCAAGGTGGAGGCCCCTCCCGACCGGGCTCGGGCTCCGGCTCCGGCCTCGTCTGTCGTCGCCCTGACCGTGAGCTCAGCCACGTGCCCTGGCCCTGGGCCTCCTCAGCCCTCACTCCGCCCCCTCGGTCTCCCCTGCTCCCTTCCCGCCTCTTTTCCTTCCTGGCCTCTCTGCCCTGCACGTGCCATCAGCTCCCCCCGGAACGTCTTTTCGCCCAACTCTGTGATCATCTGCCGGCTCCCTCTCATCTTCCTTCAGGACTCCTCTCCCCCAAAACCTCTTCTGATTCTCCCAGGCCTGGCCGACATCCCATCCTCTCCACGAGCCCCCAAGCGAACACCTCTATTCTGCTTACCCGAGCAGCCCAACCGCCTGTCTCCTTGCCCACCTCCCTTCCTCAGGACCAGCGATCGAGAGGTCTTGCTCAGCATCTTGGTCATATGTCCCCAGCCCCCACTACAGCCTCTTGTACAGAGCGGGTGCTCAGTAAGCCTGTCCGCTGGCTGGTGACATTGAGGACAGGCGGGCCTGCCGCCTTCTGACTTCCCATCTCCTCTGAGAGTCTGTGAGTCTCTATTTCTGCTCCTGCAGTGAGGCGCAGAGGACAGGAAGTTGCCAAAGCCGGATGATAAGACTTCTTCTGTTTGGGGCTGCCCACGTCGGCCTGGTCTCTGCAACTTGTAAAAACAGTTTTGATGAGGCAAGAGCTGCAAAAACCTAGCAGGATAACAATGACAGTGGCGTCTCAACCAGCTGTGGCCTGTCCAGATTATATGAGCCTCTGGTGGCTGTGGGGTTGGGAAGGGTGTGGGGGCGAGGTCGGCTTTATGTAGGAGTCAAAAGGACAACTGTCAAAACTGATCTGAGTGTTTCAAAGACTCTTCTCTCTCAAGGCATTGCCTCTAGAGGTCAGCCTGACACCTGAAATCCTCACCTTAAATGCTTTCTTCTTAAGGCTGGATGTCCCAGAAGAGACCAGACAGAAATGAAATATGTTACCCAGATGGTGTAACCCTTGAAGTCACGTTTGGCCATTAAATGTGTGTGTGAGTCGCTCAGTCATGTCCGACTCCTTGTGACCCCATGGATTGTAGCCTGCCAGGCCCCTCTGTCTATGGGATTCTCCAGGCAAGAATACTGGAGTGGGTTGCCATTCCCTTCTCCAGGGGCATCTTCCCAACCCAGGGATCAAACCCAGGTCTCTTGCTTTGCAGGCAGATTCTTTACTGGCCGAGCTGCCGGGATGCCCTTGATTGGCCATTAAGAGCCAATTGTAAATTAGTTTTTCATTGCCCAGACTAGCTCCTGAAGAACTGTGAACTGTGAACATCTCAGTTTAGAAGGTTGGGTAAGACTGTACACTGCCCATCACCTCTTTTGAACGTAGAGATAACTCTGAGCTGGAGATATTGAGGATTTTTAGCGCAGATTTGCAAGGAAAGAAATTGAGCTGGGAGAGAAGTGACTTGCCCAAAGTTGCAGCTCATAAAGAGGGAAAGACATGGCTGGGCCTCCAGTCTTCACCGCCCCCACCTCCCACAGCATACCACCGCCCCCCTCCACTGCCCCTCTTCACCCCACTTCACCTCCTGGTTCTGCTCTATTGGTGGAGAGATGGGTTGGGGGCTGGGCAGCGCAGACTGGCTCCCCTTTTCCTAAATGAGGAGCCATGAAGGGCGGAGGGGAAGGGGCTGAGGCCTGGAAAGGCTGGTGTGAGTGGAGGCAACAGGGAAGTTTGGCTGACTCTGTGTAACTCAGCTTCCTGGAGGCCCTGACTCAGTAGCCCTGGACTGAAGCTGGCTGTCTGGGCTCCACAGAAAGAAAAGGTTTTCACAGCCTCTCTGCGTGAGGCTCTGAACACAGATTCAGGCTGCTGCCTGCAGCAGTTACTGGTTGAGTGATCAAAGGCAGTCAGGGAGCCTTGAAAAGCTGAGCAGGGCTGGGTGGGGGGTAGGGGTGGGGGCGGTGGGACTGCTCAGTCAACAGCCAGCCTGGATCTGCTCCCCAGCGCTAACCTCCCCTCCTCAGCCCTAACTCCCCTCCTCCCCAGAAAGAGTCCACACCAGTCTTAGAGGGAAAGTCTAGAGATAAATACAAGGCAGAGCCAAGCCCTCCCTGCCTGTGAATTCTAGTGTGTGCCTTGTAATAAGAATTATTCCACCCAGCAAACAGAGGGGGCCTTTGAACTCACCTGGGGGCCTCTGAGCCTTCTCCTGACCACACAGCAAAAGTGAACCACAGATATCTACTTCCTCCTTAAAGAGCATTGCTCTTTGGGGTGGGTCTCTAACACCTATCACTGTTCTCTGATCTGGTGAGGATCGTCCTCATCATTGTATTTGGCGTCCCCGGGTGGCTCAGATGGTAAAGAATCTGCCTGCAAAGCAGGAGACACTGGTTTGATCCCTGGGATAGGCAAGATCCTCTGGAGAAGGAAATGGCAACTCACTCCAGTTTTCTTGCCTGGAGAATTCCATGGACAGAGGAACTTGGTGGGCTACAGTCCATGAGGTCCCAAAGAGTTGGACACGATTGAGCGACTAACACTTTCACTTTCTTCTCATCATTGTATACAATGGTAGGGCTGGGAAGAGACTGCTGAATCAGTACCTAGTGGAGAAAATTGCTTTCTATGTAACATACAAACGCTACATCCATAGGCATGTTTATTCATTCGATGAGTGCTTACTGAGAACTTCTATGAGCCAGACTATCTTTGGTACAGAAGAGGATGGACAAGCTGTCTGTTCTCGTGGAGCTTGTGTTCCAGAGGAGGGGACACAAGGAAGCCAAGAAAGCAAGTGGAGACACTAGGCTGTAACCAGAGTGCCAAGTGCCATCAAGAAGCGAACGTGGCTAGTGTGGCATAAGAGACCCTTCAGATAGAGAGGTCTCAGGAGCTGGGCCTCAGGGGGTCCAGGAGTCAGAGCCTTGGGGCAAAGAGAACGAGGGGCAGAGTGGTGTTTAAGGAACAGCGGAAGGCCTGTGGGCTGCAGGGCTTGAGCAGGAGGCAGGCTGGAGAGCTGTTCACACCCTCTTCTGTCACGTTGACCTGGCCTTTTGATCTTGACCTAAGATACTTTCACCAGCACCGCTTTGCTGACTTCTAGATACTGGTATTTACAACCAGCTCGTGATGTTGTGTACTTTGAACACTCTGCAAGTGTTCATGGGGTTGAAAAGAAGATCCTCTCTCCTCCAGAAAGGCTGCTGGGAGACTTGGGGCAGAGCACAGGGACTCAGGGCGCTCTTAGTGTGGTTGGGCAGTCTGAGGTTCCCTGGAAATGCAGCCGTGATGGTTCGGGGCTGGGGGGCGGTGGGTGGGGTGGGGAGGGAGGGGCGGAGGCAGCTCTGGTTCCTCATGCAGAGCTAAAGTTGGTTCAAGTACAGTGCATGCACACACACACTCACACACACATACACACTCACACCTGCTACCTCGGGGTTGACTTTTCCATCTCCTCCACCTCTGAGATAAGCAAGGTAACTCCACAAGTATAAGCTGAAACCCCCAAATTCCCTCCCAGTGTCCCAGACTATATACTGTTGAAATAAGTCATAAATGTCATGGTGTCTTGTTACCCCAGCCAACTTTTCTCCACTTGGTTCAAAGCACCGATCAGCACGTCTTCCACATCTCCCATCCCCCACTCCCAGCAACTCCCTGGTGAATCTTAGATATTCCCTGCATTGGGGAGGGAGGATTTCTGGTCCCTCTTTCTTCTCTGCGAATCTTCAAGGGTATTTCATCCTCTCCCCACCCCTCTCCATCCAGTCTCACCCTGGTCCCTCTTTCCAGGCCCCCTTTCCAACCACCCTGTCTCACACAAGATCTTTCACACCATGCCTTTCTTTTCTGCTGTCTTCTCTACTTTTACTCACTGGACACAAGTTTGATCAAACCCCAGGAGATGGTGAAGGACAGGGAAGCCTGGCGTGCTGCAGACCATGAGGGCGCAAAGAGTCAGACATGACCGAGCGACTGAACGGCAAGTACTTTTACAAGAACCTCCCAGATTCCTTTTGTTTCCGTTAGAAGAGCTGACTCCTGGCCTTTGTAACTCTGACAGTCAGAAGGTCATGGAATGAGAAGTATGAGTTCTCCCCTCTTCTCCCCCATCCCTGACTCTTTATCTCCAGTTTCTTTAAATATTCTCCAATGGGGGTGGGGGACTGGTGTCAGGGAAGAAAGAAGGATGAAAAGGAAGAGAATACTGTTGCTACTGTTGAACGAGAAGAATACAGAAAGTTACCTGCTTTCTGAACTTTGGAGCTGGAGAAGCTATAACCACGATGGCGGGTGGGAGGGGGCCTCAGGGGACAGTACCCCTTAGAATGTGGTCCCTGTGGAAGAAGTCACTGTGAGATGGCCGTTTGCCTTGGAGGAGGTACCGATGAGGGCGCATACTTCAGAACCATCCCGATGGTTCTGGCTGTTGGAATCTCATTTGATCAGCTATGACATGGAATATACATGCCTTTACTTGAAGCTTGGAATCCAGTTTGCTCTTGCGTTGAACAGGTGTGACTCTTAGGACAGGAGCGCGAATGACGCTGTGGGATACTTCGCCCCGTGCCCCTTCCAAATGTTCTTCTACCTTGAATGAGTCCCCTGTCTTCAACAAGGTGGAGCTTCCCGTATGGTGGACCTGGTAGATTTTTCTCAATTGTCTGGAGTGTGACGCTAAATGAGGTGCCTACCTCTTGAGAACTGAGGCCACTCTCATATTTTAATATTATGCCCCCCACATGTGCTTATCAGTACTTTTTATAACCAGAGATATGTCAGGCCCAGGTGGCAAAATGTCCACAGTTTTAAGAGAGTTTATTCTTACTGATTTTCTAAAAGAACAAAAAGGGGCTTTGGGTGGTAGGTCTCGGGAAGATCAGTAGCAGCCCACTCATCTGTATGTTGGAGAAGGAAATGGCAACCCACTCCAGTGTTCTTGCCTGGAGAATCCCAGGGACGGGGGAGCCTGGTTGGCTCCCGTCTATGGGGTGGCACAGAGTCAGACATGACTGAAGTGACTTAGCAGCATCTGTATCTATCCCTTGCCAACTGCAGCTCCACTTCCCCCTGTTATTTTCCTAACTCCCAAGTTACACCTCTATTTTCTAGTGGGTAAAGTGGGAAAATTTCTAGTGGGAAAACTAAAAATTAGTAGTGGGCTGCAGCTTTAAATAGAGAGGAAAACCTTGCTGAGAAGGTAGCTTAAAACTTTAACCCACCTTGTTCATTTATCTGCTGTAAAATTCACGTATTTCAGTGAATAGATTGATGATTTTAACCACTGTACACACCCACTACCCTAATCAAGCCACGGAGAATTCCCATCTCCCTCCCCAGAAAGTGTTGCCCCACTGGTTTATGTCATTCTCCTACGCCCCATCCCCAATATACCATAGATTTTACTTGTATCTCTATAGATTAGTTTTTCCTGTTAGAATGTCATGTAAATGGAATCATATAGCAGCAAGTCTTTTGTCTGCGGCTTCTTTTTGTCAGCTTAATCCATGTTACTGTATTTATCAATAGTTCTGCTCTTTATTACTAAGTATTAATCCACTGAATGAATATACCATAATTTATGTATTCAATTATTTATCATTTCTCTTCCTTTTCATTCTTTCTGTGCTGTCCATCTGGTATTATTTCCCTTTGGACTGAAGGACATCCTTTACCATGGTCTGCTGGTGATAAATTTTCTCAGATTTTGTTTCTCTAAGAATGTCTTTATATTTTGAAGAATATTTTGGTTTCATATAGGATTCTGGATGGGCACGATTTTTCATCTGATACCTGAAAAATGTTGCTTTATGGTCTTCTAGCCTCTATTGTTTCTGATGAAAAATTAGCAGTCATTTTTAACTTAGCTCCCCGTATATAATTTGTCTTTTTTTTCCTACCTGCTTTCAAAATTTTGTCTTTCTGTTCAGTGTTGAGTAGTTAGACTTTGACGTTCCAATGTAGGATTTTCTTTATCTTTACTCTTGAGCTTCTTGGATTTGTAGGTCATTTTTTAAAAATCTGGAATGCTTGACCACTGTTGCTTCAGATTTTTTTTTTTCCATCCTTGCTCTCTACTCTTTCTGGGACCCAAATCACACATGTGTTACACTGTTTGTCTGATACTCTTCTACAGGTACCTGACCCTCTGTTCATTTTTCCTTAATCTTTTTTCTCTCTTTGGTGATTTCTACTGACCTGTTCCCAGCTTCACTGAGTCTTCTTCCATCTTCACTTTAAGTCCCTCCAGTGAGTGACTCATTTCAGGTATAGCACAGTTTTAGAATTTCCACATGACTCTTTTTCTGATACCTATTTCTCTACTAAGATCCTTACATATTCATTCATTAGGACATTTTTTTTAATTAATAAGTATATTTTTAATTTTACTTTTTTGAAATTTTGTTTTGTTTTGTAAAACACATATGTTTTGGATTTTTTACCTTCTAAGTTCAACACTTGGTCCACCTTAAAATCAGGTGGGTTTTCTTTTCTTACTTCTCTTATTGTCTACTGTGGATTACACAATCCTAGTTTGTTTATTTGTGTTTTTGCACATCTACTGATCTATGATTGACTACTGGACATTGTGAATTTTGCATCATAGAGACTTGAGATCAGCAATAAAACATCCTGCATTGAGGAAAGTACTCTATGTCTGCACCACGCAATATAGTAGCAGCTGTTAAACACTTGAACATGATTGAGGAACTGAATTTTAAATTTCATTTAATTTTTGCTAATTTAAGTTTAAATAGTCACATATTTACCTCCCAGAACTGCTCAACCTTTTTTATATTTGTTTCAGTTTCAACCCCGTGGCAGCAGATGTTTGGTAAGGATTGGATGGTTCTGCCTGACACGTGTACAGTCCAGCTCTCAGCCATGAAATCATGAGCGACCGTCCCACACACCTACGTAGACTTCTAGGGCTTTGTTTCCAACAGCGGGGCTCCCCTCAAGTTCCCTTCTCCCAAGCATGAAATTCTTGTGCTGATTATTTTCCATTGCCTGAAAAATCTCTTGTTGTTGCTTAGTCGCTAAGTTGTATCTGACTCTTTGTGACCCCATGGACTGTAGCCTGCCAGCAGCTGTGAGGTCATGGTCCTGGTCCTAGTCCACAGGGTTTTCTAGGCAAGAATGTTAGAGGGGGTTGCCATTTCCTACTCCAGGGGATCTTCCCTAGTCAGGATTGAACCCGTGTCTCCTGCATTGGTAGGCAGATTCTTTACCACTGAGCCACCAGGGAAGCCCCCAAAATATCTTAACATACTTATCCAATTTCCTAATTATCTAACATATGAAGTAGCATGTAGTTATAGTACAGCTGAATGGCTTTATTAACTTGCTTTGGGAAATTAGATGATGAATGCAAACAGAATCTTGTTGAACCAGAAGCATTTACCATTGTCTCTGTGAAAATGTAGGAAAGAGTCAAGAAGTGCAGGGAGAGAGAAGTCAGGTGAGTCCTGAAATTCCAAGGCAGTAGCATTTGGGAGGTGAATGATGGCCCTTGAGCCCCAGGAAGGTAATGGATACATTACTCAAAGGTTTTAACTAATGCATGTGGTCTCACATTTCATCTGGCCCAACATGTAACTAATTGGTCATTTCTATCAGAGCCCGCTGGAGAAGAAAAACTTGTTGAAACAAGATCTAGTGAGCCAAGACCAGTCAGTCCTACCCCAAACATAAGCTGCTGTGCTTTGGAGATACCTGTGCAAAAACATAAGGAAAGCCAGCTTTAAACCATAGGCTTTAAAGCACGTCTAACAACCCCTGGTGACAAAGAAAGGATCCATCTCTTTAATGGGATAAGAGCTGTGGGCAGGCTCATTCCAGGCTGCAAAGAGAACTTTAGAAATGTTTTCTTCTTGTTTTGATTAAGAAAAGCTGGCTGAGAAGTTATTAAGAACAGGCAGAACATATCCATCCAGGAAACAAAATGCAGTCTACAAAAAGAATGAGGGATATGTGCGTATTCTAGTAAAGAATCCTCTCTGACAATGAAAGCTCAGCCATCAAATCAAGGTACAGCCAGAATGATATTTATAGTATAAGATCATTAGTGTAAAAAATGAAATATAAGTACGCACAGACATAAAAGAGGCAGGCTCTGGGGAGGGGAGTTGAGTAGCTGAGAGTAAGCAGGGAACTTATTTTTCAGTCTGTCCTTCAACTCTTGAATTTATTTCTACATGTACTTAAATTCAGATAGGTTGTTTTTCTCAGTTGAAAATGTTGAAAAGTTTAGGAAAGAAGAAAATAACATCCACAATGAAATTTTCAAAAGAGCTGGAATAGGTCCTTTCCTTTTCCATTTGCAAAACAAGCCATAATCATGCCGGATGCTGGAACATAAATGAGCATTTGATAGAGGAGGTTTAGGATATAGTCCTTCTTTCTGACACTTCACTCAAGGGTCCCTGAGTGTACTCATTTGCTAGGATTGCTGTAAAAAAGTACCACAAACTGAGTTGCTTAAACAACAGCAATATATGATCTCACAATTCTGGAGACTTAAAGTCTGACATCAAGGTGTCAACCAGTTGGTTCTTTCTAAGAGCTCTGCAGAAAATCTGTGAGAGTGAGTAAAAGTTACTCAGTCGTATCTGACTCTTTGCAGACTGTAGCCCTCCAGGCTCCTCTGTCCATGGGATTCTCCAGGCAGGAATACTGGAGTGGTTAGCCATTTCCTTCTCCAGGGAATCTTCCCAACCTAGAGACTGAACCCGGGTCTCCTGCAATTCATGCAGATTCTTTACCATCTGAGCCACAAATTCTGTGCTTCTCCTCTAACTTCTGGTGGTTTTCCGGTAATCTTAGCGTTTCTTGGTTTGCAGGAGCGTCACCCCAGCTCTGCCTTCGTCTTTGCATGGTGTTCTCCCTCTGAGTGTGTGTGTCCAAATTCCCCCTTCTGGAAGGACATCACTCATATTGGATTGGGATCCCACCCTAATGACTTCATCTTAACTTAACTAATTACATCAGCAAAAAGCTTATTTCCAAATAAGGTCACACTCTGAGGCACGGGGAGCTAAGACTTCAACATATAAATTCCGTTCAGTTCAGTTCAATTCAGTCGCTCAGTCATGTCTGACTCTTTGCGACCCCATGAACTGCAGCATGCCAGGCTTCCCTGTCCATCGCCAACTCCTGGAGTCCACCTAAACCCATGTCCATTGAGTCGGTGATGCCATCCAACCATCTCATCCTCTGTCGCCCCCTTCTCCTCCCGCCCTCAATCTTTCCCAGCATCAGGGTCTTTTCCAATGAGTCAGTCCTTCACATCAGGTGGCCAAAGTATTGGAGTTTCAGCTTTCGCATCATTCCTTCCAAAGAAATCCCAGGGCTGATCTCCTTCAAAATGGACTGGTTGGTTCTCCTTGCAGTCCAAGGGACTCTCAACAGTCTTCTGCAACACCACAGTTCAAAAGCATCAATTCTTCGCTGCTCAGCTTTCTTCACAGTCCAACTCTCACATCCATACATGACCACTGGAAAAACCATAGCCTTAACCAGACAGACCTTTGTTGGTAAAGTAATATCTCTGCTTTTGAATATGCTATCTAGGTTGGTCATAATTTTCCTTCCAAGGAGTAAGCGTCTTTTAATTTCATGGCTGCAATCACCATCTGCAGTGATTTTGGAGCCCCCCAAAATAAAGTCTGACACTGTTTCCACTGTTTCCCCATCTATTTCCCATGAAGTGATGGGACCAGATGCCATGATCTTCGTTTTCTGAATGTTGAGCTTTAAGCCAACTTTTTCACTCTCCTCTTTCACTTTCATCAAGAGGCTTTTTAGTTCCTCTTCACTTTCTGCCATAAGGGTGGTGTCATCTGCATATCTGAGGTAACTGATATTTCTCCCTGCAATCTTGATTCCAGCTTGTGTTTCTTCCAGCCCAGCGTTTCTCATGATGTACTCTGCATATAAGTTAAATAAGCAGGGTGACAATATACAGCCTTGACATACTCCTTT
The DNA here is from genome assembly GCF_016772045.2 of Ovis aries. Lineage (NCBI taxonomy): Eukaryota > Metazoa > Chordata > Mammalia > Artiodactyla > Bovidae > Ovis > Ovis aries. Next base: position 44,180,267 of record NC_056073.1, read on the forward strand.
TCCTATTTGGAACCAGTCTGTTGTTCCATGTCCAGTTCTAACTGTTGCTTCCTGACCTGCATACAGGTTTCTCAAGAGGCAGGTCAGGTGGTCAAGGGGGACACAATTCAACCCATAGCCCCAGGTAACCTTAGCTTATCCAGACTTACCTTGCTGCAGAGGGGAAGTGTATTGAAATGTGTCTATAAAGCACACCTCCTCACGCCCCAAGTGTATAAAGTGGATAAATGCTGGCATGGTCAATTACCTTACCATTTTTGAGGGCATTACTATCCTCTGAGGAAACAGAAAGGCTAAACTTGGTTAATGAAGAATTAATAGTTTCTGCAGTCCATGGGGTAGCTAAGAGTCGGACACGACTGAGCGACTTCACTTTCACTTTTCACTTTCATGCGTTGGAGAAGGAAATGGCAACCCACTCCAGTGTTCTTGCCTGGAGAATCCCAGGGACGGGGGAGCCTGGCGGGCTGCCGTCTATGGGGTCACACAGAGTCGGACACGACTGAAACGACTTAGCAGCAGCAGCAGCACAGTCACAACAATAAATCAGTAGAACTGATTCCCTCACACGCTCACATCCCGTCCACACCAGCCAAGGGTATAGTCTATCTTTAATGTCTATTAAGCACCTACTTGTGCCTGACACTGCTCTGAGAGCTGAGTAGAGTTGGACAGAGGATCCTCCTTCCCTTCAGGTGTGGAAAAGAGACACCCAAAGTAATAATTATAAGATGTTGTAAGTGCTTGTATAGAGACATGAACAAGAAAAGACCCCTAACGTTAGGCGAGAAAGCCTTCCTGTGACAGGTGATGCTGGGGTTGACTCTTGAGGGTTGGCTCAGAGATAAAGGAAGTGGGTGAGGGCAGGGAGAGGAGACAAGGAGGAGAAGGGGATGCTGCGTTCAAAGCAGGAAAGACTCATCCTGCCTTCCGGTGACCGCTGACCAGGATTGGAAACCCAGGAGTTGGCACTGACCCTCAGATGCTGCTGAGGTTCTGAAGCATTTCAGCCATCAGCCTGAGGGTTTTGAACTGCCTTATTCTGTAGGAGGGCTTCCCTGATAGCTCATTTGGTAAAGAACCCACCTGCAATGCAGGAGACCCTGGTTCAATTTCTGGGCCTGGAAGATCTTCTGGAGAAGGGATAGGCTACCCACGCCAGTATTCTTGGGCTTCCTTTTTGACTCAGCTGGTAAAGAATTTGCCTGCAGTGTGGGAGACTAGGGTTCAGTCCCTGGGTTGGGATGATCCCCCGCAGAAGGCAAAGACTACCCACTCCCAGTATTCTGGCCTGGAGAATTCCATGGACTGTATAGGCCCGGGGGTTGCAAAGAGTCGGACAGGACTGAGCGACTTTCACTCACTCACTCATCCTGCAGGAAACCCTGGAGCATTTAGAGGAGTTACTTGGTCAGATTTCCTTTATAGAAAGACCTTTCTGAAAGAAAGTGGATAAAGGTGGAAGATTAAGCAGAGGGTAACATGCAAAGAAATTTTTGTAGATGAGGGAAACAGTGAGCGATGAACCAAGGTTGTGATGACAGAAAGAGAGAGGAGAAGGAAGACTTGTCTCCCCCTGTTAGCAAGCGTACATTTCATTTGCTTAAAATTTTGTATTATTTTCCAGATTATGCAAGTTAATGCAAGCTCATTGGAAAAATCTTTAAATGTGTATGAAGTAAAACAAACTTCTAGAATCCCCAAACTCCTTAATTCCAGTCCAGGAGTAAGCATGATTGTTTTTGTGTGTATACTATTAGATTTTTTTTTCAAGATCATATATGTGAGCATCTATAATCATTTACTCAGACTATTTTTTGTAACCTGATTTTTCCACTCTATATATCTTATTTCCCTATTCCACTAAGTGAATTTGTATAACCTGAATTTTAACTGATGTGACGTATTTATTTAGCCAACCTAGAGGACAGATTTGCAAACTGTTTAAGGACTACAAATAGTATGCTGAGGTGACTGATGAGCTGTTAAGGTGTGAAAAAAAAAAAAAAAGAGAAAACCAGGAAACCCCAACTTCCGGGCAGAAACTTTTCTCCCTGCAGTTGTCTTCCTGTTCAGGTCTGAACTGGAGGGAAGGTCAGAGAAAAAAAGACATCCAAAAGGAGTCCGTGAATACGTGTCCTAGTCAATCTCAACAGCGGTGAAAATAAACACTCCTCAGGGCATGCAAACACAGCCCCGTGTTCAGAAACTGCCAGGGCATTCATTAAGAGAGATAAAAATGGCCTGCCCTGAAATCCTCAAAGGATGTGGGTAGATAAGACAAAGGCACCCCTAAACACAGCTGCTGGCAGTCCCAAATCCAGCCGCACCTGATGAGCTGTCTCAGAGAGATGCAAGCAGAGACAGCCTTCTCCACCACGTGGGCAAGCCTCCCTGCGCAGTGCGGCCCTGTCCGCCTCTGCACCGGTCACTCCCCTGACCTCGTCCCGGCGTCCTGGGAGGGCGGCTTGTCCTGGCTCCTCCTTCTCCACAGGGCTTTGTCTTTGCACAGTGACAGGGGGAGGACAAGGAGCGGCCCTTTCCAAGAGGGGCCTCAGTCCCCGTGAGGCACAATAAGTCCAGTGGAGGCTAATAATACAGCTTATTCATTTCCAAAAAATGAAAAGTGGCGGTATTGGGCAACAGACTAATTAATCAGGCACTGCACAATAGGTGCAGCTCGGTCTCCATTGTCTAATGCAGCTCCTACCTACACTCCTGGGCTTCTTTAGAAAAGGTTTATGGTTGAAATATAACTTGAGTCTATTGACCAATGAGGAGCTGAAAGACTCCTTTTCATCTTATGAATGTAAAGTAATAAATTTCAGTCACTTTCTTTCTTTATGTTCATGGGTCAAGTTTCCGAGCAGAATATAAATAATCTCTTCTCTTGCACCTGAGGTAGACTTTCAGAAGCCAAGGACCTTCCTACCTTCCTTCCTTCCCTTCTTCTTTGTTCTTTTCCCAAAGTGTATGAGCGATTTCCCTTCTTACTTTCTTTCTGTCTTAAGGGAAACCAGGGAGTTTAGGACTATCCCTTATGTGGAGCTGATAACGAGGCAGTCTCATAGTATTCTGCCAAAGAGAAAATGTGGGATGCACCTTTATCAAAAAGCTCTCCGTCATGCACAGTTAATTGGAATCACTTGTTTCCTCATTGAGCATTTATGGACCTGCTCCTCCTTTTGTGCCTGGCATTGGATTAGGTGTTGGGAAAGTGTATGGACCACTGTAACCTAGCCCCCAGCCCTGGCTTCAGGAAGCTCACAGTTGACTTGGGAGGTAATTTCAGTAGGACTCGACGGATGCTATAATGAAATGTAGCACAGAGTGCAAAGGAGAAGCTAATTCAAGGGCTGTCGAGGTTGGTTTCTCAGGGAAGGTGCATATGACTGTGAGCTAACAGTGCATGCTAAGGGGTGGGATTACAAGAAAGCATGAAGCGTTTGAAGAACTGGAAGAACCTCAGGGGGTTGGAAGCAAAGGTGAGAGTCGTAGGTACTAACCAGGAGACCCCCGCCCCCATCCTGCAGGTAATAGAGAGCCTCTGATGAGTCTCAAGGGTCTAAGAAGGATGATATGGTCAAACGTGCACTCAGTCAAATGTTCCCTGAACCTTTGTTCACTGCACCACCGTTTATGAGTGTCATCATTTTACTAAGCTACAAGCTCAACGTCCCATTGGAAACCCTACCCTACAGTTCCTGTAGTGGACGCATGAGGTAACTCAGGGTTTACAACCCTGGGCTGAGAAAAAGATCAAGGACATTTCGTAGGTCTTCTTGCTTTACTTTTTCTTTTAGGGCAAAACACGTGTGAACAAAGACCCTCAAATGGTGCTTACTGGGACCAAGATTTTCTGTTTTAATCTTAGATCTTTCATCCTCAAATGCTCGTGAAAGACATGTTGCTTCTGGTTCAAACTTGGGCCAGTGACAAAGCTTTTCATGTTTGTTGACCCAATAATCAGCCATTGCACTCAAAGACTTAGAGTGGATCAGTGTAAAAACAGCTCTTGGTGCATTTGAACTCCAGCCCCCACCCCATAGGCCTGGGCTTGCTGCTGCCATGGGGCCACTGCCACTTCTTCCCAGGGAGGTCTGTGTTTCTCAGCCTGTTTTAACACTAATGTGGAAAAACTATTTGTGTCAAACGGTAAATGGCAAACTCACTTAGGAGATTAGCTCACCTCTGTTCCACAGCAAGAGTGGCTGAATGAGATAAACCCAAAGATTTGTGGCAAGACTGGTCTAGTGTCACTTTTCAGAGACCGGCACAGGGGTCCTTATGGGAAGGAGGTGGAGCCCCTCTCTTTCTGCTTATCTCAGGAGATCAGCTTTAAACACCCTCGTTTCCTCCAGTCAAACATTCATTATGGAACTGTCAATTTCCATTTAAACATCGTTGAGCTCTTTATTTCTGCAGCCTTCCGCATGGAGATAAAAGGCTCTTAAATCATCCTGCCTCACTGCTACACTGTATTAAATAATCGCCATAGAATGAATGCTTTGTGGCTCTGCCATTCAAATGTTGAAACCTAACCCTCAGCGTGATGGTTTTAGGAAGTGGGACCTTTGAGAGGTGATTGGGTCGTGAAGGTGGGGCCCTCAGGAATGGGGTTAGTGCTCCTTTAAGGACATCATAAGGTTGTGCCTTACGCCACGTGAGGACAGCAAGAGGATGCCGTCTATGAACCAGGAAGAAGGTTCCCACTAGACACCAAATCTGCTGATGCCGACCTTGGACTTACCAGCCTCCAGGGCTATATGAAGTTCTTCCCTGGTGGCGCTAGAGGTAAAGAACCCGCCTGCCAATGCAAGGGACGTGAAACATGGGTTCAATTCCCAGGTCAGGGAGATCCTTTGGAAGAGGGCATGGCAACCCACTCCAGTATTCTTGTCTGGAAAATCCTACAGACAGAGGAGCCTGGTGGGCTACAGTCCATGGGACTGCAAAGAGTCAAACACGACTGAAGTGACTCAGCATGCATGTGGAGCCATTTGAAATAGATGTTTGCTTATAAGCCACCCAGCCTATGGTATTTTTGTTATAGCAACCTGAACAGACTAAGACAGAAACTGCTACTGAGAAGTGGGATGCTGCTGTAGCAAATATTTTAAAATGTGGTACGTACGTGTGAAAGTTGCTCAGTCTTGTCCGACCCTTTGTGACCCCATGAACTGTAGCCTGCCAGGCTCCGCTGTCTGTGGAATTCTCCAGGCCAGAATACTGGAGTGGGTAGCCATTCCTTTTTCCAAGGGATCTTCCCAACCCAGGGATGGAACCCACGTCTCCCATATTGCAGGCAGATCACCATCTGAGCCACCAGGGAAGGCCAAGAATGCTAGAGTTTAAGATGTGGAGGCATTGAGGAATGAGGATGATGGACAGGGGCTGGAAGAGTTTTGAGGTGCATGTTAGAAAAACCCTACATGGCAATAAATGGACCAGGTCCATGGGGTCCCAAAGAGTTGGACATGACTTAGCAGTTAAAACAATAACAAGGGTGATTCTGGTGAGAGTTCTGAAAGAAAAGAGAACTGTAGAGACAGCCTTAGTCTTCTTAAATAATACCTAACTAATCATGAGCAGGGATTTGATTTAGGTCATACTTGAACGGTCTAGCGGTTTTCCCTGCTTTCTTCAATTTCAGTCTGAATTTGGTAATAAGGAGTTCATGATCTGAGCCACAGTCAGCTCCTGGTCTTGTTTTTGTTGACTGTATAGAGCTTCTCCATCTTTTGCTGCAGAGAATATAATCAATTTAAGGGCCAAGATCTGATAGATAGAGTGCCTGATGAACTATGGAATGAGGTTCATGACATTGTACAGGAGACAGGAATCAAGACCATCCCCATGGAAAAGAAATGCAAAAAACCAAAATGGCTGTCTGGGGAAGCCTTACAAATAGCTGTGAAAAGAAGAGAAGCAAAAAGCCAAGGAGAAAAGGAAAGATATAAGCATCTGAATGCAGAGTTCCAAAGAATAGCAAAAGAGATAAGAAAGCCTTCTTCAGCTATCAATGCAAAGAAATAGAGGAAAACAACAGAATGAGAAAGACTGGAGATCTCTTCAAGAAAATTAGAGATACCAAGGGAACATTTCATGCAAAGATCGGCACAAAAAAGGACAGAAATAACAGAAAGCATAAGATAACAGAAGCAGAAGATATTAAGAAAAGATGGCAAGAATACACAGAAGAACTATACAAAAAAGATCTTCACGACCTGGATAATCACGATGGTGTGATCACTCATCTAGAGCCAGACATCCTGGAATGTGAAGTCAAGTGGGCCTTAGAAAGCATCACTACGAACAAAGCTAGTGGAGGTGATGGAATTCCAGTCGAGCTGTTTCAAATCCTGAAAGATTATGCTGTGAAAGTGCTGCACTCAATAGGCCAGCAAATTTGGAAAACTCAGCAGTGGCCACAGGACTAGAAAAGGTCAGTTTTCATTCCAGTCCCAAAGAAAGGCAATGCCAAAGAATGCTCAAACTACCGCACAGTTGCACTCATCTCACACGCTAGTAAAGTAATGCTCAAAATTCTCCAAGGCAAGCTTCAGCAATACGTGAACCGTGAACTTCCTGATGTTCAAGCTGGTTTTAGAAAAGGCAGAGGAACCAGAGATCCAACTGCCAACATCCGCTGGATCATGGAAAAGCAAGAGAGTTCCAGAAAAACATCTATCTCTGCTTTATTGACTATGCCAAAGCCTTTGACTGTGTGGATCACAATAAACTGTGGGAAATTCTGAAAGAGATGGGAATACCAGACCACCTGACCTGCCTCTTGAGAAACCTGTATGCAGGTCAGGAAGCAACAGTTAGAACTGGACATGGAAAAACAGACTGGTTCCAAATAGGAAAAGGAGTACGTCAAGGCTGTATATTGTCACCCTGCTTATTTAACTTATGTGCAGAGTACATCATGAGAAACGCTGGGCTGGAAGAAACACAGGCTGGAATCAAGATTGCTGGGAGAAATATCAATAACGTCAGATATGCAAATGACACCACCCTTATGGCAGAAAGTGAAGAGGAACTCAAAAGCCTCTTGATGAAAGTGAAAGAGGAGAGTGAAAAAGTTGGCTTAAAGCTCAACATTCAGAAAACGAAGATCATGGCATCCAGTCCCATCACTTCATGGGAAATAGATGGGAAATAGTGGAAACAGTGTCAGACTTTATTTTGGGGGGCTCCAAAATCACTGCAGATGGTGATTGCAGCCATGAAATTAAAAGACGCTTACTCCTTGGAAGAAAAGTTATGACCAATCTAGAAAGCATATTCAAAAGCAGAGACATTACTTTGCCGACTAAGGTCCGTCTAGTCAAGGCTATGGTTTTTCCAGTAGTCATGAATGGATGTGAGAGTTGGACTGTGAAGAAGGCTGAGCGCCGAAGAATTGATGCTTTTGAACTGTGGTGTTGGAGAAGACTCTTGAGAGTCCCTTGGACTGCAAGGAGATCCAACCAGTCCATTCTGAAGGAGATCAGCCCTGGGATTTCTTTGGAAGGAATGATGCTAAGGCTGAAGCTCCAGTACTTTGGCTACCTCATGCGAAGAGTTGACTCATTGGAAAAGACTCTGATGTTGGGAGGGATTGGGGGCAAGAGGAGAAGGGGACGACTGAGGATGAGATGGCTGGATGGCATCACGGACTAGATGGATGTGAGTCTGAGTGAACTCCAGGAGATGGTGATGGACAGGGAGGCCTGGCATGCTGCGATTCATGGGGTCGCAAAGAGTCGGACACGACTTAACAACTGAACTGAACTGAATCATGAGCAGAATGTTGGTAGAAATATGGACAGAAAAGGTCATTCTGAGAGGTCTTAGATGAAAATGAGGATTGTGTTACTGAAAACTAGGGAAAAGGCCATCCCTGTTATAAAGTGCCAAAGAACTTGGCTGAACTGTGTTTGTGTTTTAGTATTTTACAGAAAGTGAAACTAGTGAGTGATGAAATCAGATGCATAGCTGAAGCTATTCTAAGTGTAGAAGATACAGCTTGTCCACTCCCTACTGCATATAGTAAAATTCGAGAGGAGAGAAAAAACTTACAGATGGAATTGTTAAGCAAAAGGAAAGCAGAATTTCAAGATTTGGAAGATTCTCAGCCTGTCCATATGGCAAAAAAATGAAGACGATGGTCAGGCGACTGTTTACTAGGAAATGATTACAGATCAGCTATCTGAGGCCAATAACCAGTCCTCAAGACTATGGCAGGATGACCCTGAAGGCAATTCAGAAGTCATCAAACACACCACTCCTATCACAGGCCTAGAGTGCAAGGGCCTAGGGAGCAAAGTGATTTCAAAGCAACAGGGGTGGGGGAGGGGAGGGCACCTTTCTGGGTCAGGTGAGGCAAAATGCCCATGCAGTACCTCCAGGTGTGGGATCCCTGCAGAGAGATTCTCCCGGTTTGGGCTACATCCAGTGGAACCGTGGCATGAACAGGGCTTGCTGGGAGAGACAGGAGATCCCCGCAAAGAGCCATCGTGGTGCAGAGCCTGGCAGAGAACTGTAGTCCAGACACAGGTGGAGCCTTAGCGGAGAGCCACCAAGGCGCTGTCCCACGGACACATGGTAGGGCGCGACACTGCCACCCAGCAGGCCTGGAAGCATGAGCGTTGAACCAGAATGTGCTCGAGCTTTAAGTGTCAACGCTGTTTACCTTGTTTGGTTTTAGACAGAGCTGGAACCTGACATCCCTTTCTCCTTTCCTGTTTCTCCATCAGGATGGGAGGTCGAGCCTCTGCCTGTCCTACCTTTGTGTCTGAGAAGCAACACAGCTTGTCTGGTTTCAGAGATTCACAACTGGGGAGGAATTCACCGCAGGATGGCTCATGCCTCTAGTCTCGCCCATTTCTGATTTAGATGATATTAAGATGAGACCCGGGACTGTAGACTTTTGAACTGTTGCTGAAATAAGACTTTGAGAGGTATCTGGGATGGAATGAAGGAATTTTGTATGCAGGAAGGATACGGATTTCAGAGGGTCAGGGGCAGAATGCTGTAGACTGAAGGTCTATGTCCCCCACAAAGTTCATATATTAAAACCTAATCCCCAGTGTGATGATGTTTGGAGGTGAGGCCTTTGGAAGGCTGTTATGTCATCAGTCTCCGAGGATGGGATTAACGCCCTTAGAAAAGAGACCCCAAAGCTCTCTTGTCCCTTCCTCTACAGGAGGACATGGGGATAGGATGTCTGTAAACCAGAAAGCAGGCCCTCAGCAGACATCACATCTGCTGGTGCCTTAATCTTGGACTTGCCAGCCTGCAGAACTGTGGAAAAATAAATTTCTGCTGTATAGCCCTCTGTCCATAGTATTTGGGTTATAGTAACCTCGATGGACTGAGACAGAAATAGTTCTTTACACTGTCCTAAATTTACCTACCTTCCCCTCTGCGCTCCCTCACCCATGTCATGTTCAGACAAACTAGTGATTTGTGAAAAAGTTCAAAATTCTGTCTTCTCTCCTGTATTTCTCTCATGTTGCATCTTTCTAGGCAGAAGAATTCTCATCGTTTTTGTTGTGCTTATATCGCAGTTGCCAGTCCCTGTGATAATTTTGGTGTACTTGCGATTTCTGTTCAATCTCCATTGTGCCCCTTGGGAATGACCAGAGTCTGTGCTACCTGCTGCTCCAGTGTGAGCTTATAGGACATTTAAGAAGAGAGGATTTGTGTTCGGTTTGATTTCATTTTCAGTCTTTCCCCATCTCAAAACCATGGGTAGATAGAGTTTACCAGTGAGGCTGGTGACTTCCATCTCGAGAGGTCTTGAAAGTTGAGTACACAATATTTCATCAAGGAAAGCTTATACAGTAAGTTGGCTTTTCAGTGGATTACATAGACTACAGGCCCTACAACTCAGACCCTAAAGCAGAGCTATGTTGAGACGGAGGCACGCACTTGCTTGGGGCACCAGCAGAAATCACAACAGTACAGTTTGATGAGCAGCAGTGGACACAGGCCTGGCAAAGGTCAGTTTTCATTCAATCCCAAAAGAAGGCAATGCCAAAGAATGTTCAAACTACCGCACAATTGCACTCATCTCACATGCTAGTAAAGTAATGCTCAAAATTCTCCTAGCCAGGCTTCAACAGTACGTGAACTGTGAACTTTCAGATGTTCAAGTTGGATTTAGAAAAGGCAGAGGAACCAGAGATCCAATTGCCAACATCTGTTGAATCATTGAAAAAGAAAGAGAGTTCCAGAAAAAATATCTGCTTCTGCTTTATTGACTATGCCAAAGCCTTTGACTGTGTGGATCACAACAAACTGTGGAAAGTTCTTAAAGAGATGGGAATACCAGACCACCTGACCTGCATTTTGAGAAACCTATATGCAGGTCAGGAAGCAACAGTTAGAACTGGACATGGAACAACAGACCGTTTCCAGATCAGGAAAGGAGTACGTCACAGTTGTATATTGTCACCCTGCTTATTTAACTTACATACAGAGTACATCATGCAAAATGCCAGGCTAGATGAAGCACAAGGTGGAATCAAGATTGCTGGGGGGAATATCAATAACCTCAGATACACAGATGATACCACCTTTATGGCAGAAAGTGAAGAAGAACTAAAGAGCCTCTTGATGAAAGTGAAAGAGGAGAGTGAAAAAGTTGGCTTAAAGCTCAACATTCAGAAAACGAAGATCATGGCATCTGGTCCCGTCACTTCATGGAAAATAGATGGGGAAACAGTGGAAACAGGGACAGACTCTATATTTTGGCTCTAAAATCACTGCAGATGGTGACTGCAGCCATGAAATTAAAAGACGATTGCTCCTTGGAAGAAAAGTTATGACCAACCTAGACAGCATTTAAAAAGCAGAGACATCACTTTGCCAACAAAGGTCCATCTAGTCAAAGCTATGGTTTTTCCAGTGGTCATGTATGGATGTGAGAGTTGGATGATAAAGAAAGCTGAACACTGAAGAATTCATGCTTTTGAACTGTGGTGCTGGAGAAGACTCTTGAGAGTCCCTTGGATAGCAAGGAGATCCAACCAGTCCATTCTAAAGGAAATCAGTCCTGAATATTCGTTGGAAGGACTGATGCTGAAGCTGAAACTCCAAAACTTTGGCTACATGATACGAAGAGGTGACTCATTGGAAAAGACCCTGATGCTGGGAAGGATTGAAGGTGGGAGGAGAAGGGGATGACAGAGGATGAGATGGTTCGATGGCATCACTGACACGATGGACATGAGTTTGAGCAAGCTCCAGGAGTTGATGATGGACAGGGAGGCTTGGCATGCTGCAGTCCATGGGGCTGGAAAGAGTCAGAGTGACTGAACTGAACTGAACTCCAAATTTCATAATCAGATCAAAGGGAAAAACCATTTTATGTTCTGTGGTTTATTACTGCTTCTATTTGGGCTACATGGGGCTTCCCTGGTAGCCCAGTGGTAAAGAATCCATCTGCCAATGTAGGAGATGCAGGTTCAGTCCCTGGGTTAGGAAGATCCCCCAGAGAAGAAAATGGCAAGCCACTCCAGTATTCTTGCCTGGGGAATCCCATGGACAGAGGAGCCTGGCAGGCTACCCACCATGGGTTTGCAAAGAGCGACCACTTAGTGACTAAATCACCACCACCATTTGGGCTGCATCAGAGAGAGGACACCCTAACATCTCAGTGGTTTGGAGACTTGGCCTAAGAGCCTAAGGCAAACAGAAAAGGAACAGGAAACGGGCTCGGCTCTGTGACATACTTGGTCTTTTCTGCTTGCCTCTGGCTCTCGTTTTTGCAGACGGCAAATATATCTGAATGGAAATTGTGAGTACAGTGGTTCCACCTCTGGTTTTTGCTTCCATGGGCTCTGCTTCTGTGGGTTCCGCCCCCTCCACAACACAGTTCCAGTTTCCCTGGCATCCTCCTCCACCTTTCTATAGGCCAGCTATAGTACATCATTTCATATAAGGGCCTTGAGCATCTGTGAATTTCGGTATTTGTGGAGGATCCTAGAACTGCAGTCCCCTCCAGATATTAAGAGATGACTGTATTTGACTTCTGTTCTCAGCAGAGTTTGAGTAAAGCAGTCCCAGGTGGTCTCTGCTACCTCTAGCCTGTCACCACCCCCTCCCATTTCCTCTACAAAGTCCCCCATCTCATAGTGCCCTCTCCTTCATTTCAGGGCCCCACCCCCAGACACCTTTCAGATCCATTAGTCATATTAGCATCAGTGGCTGATAAGCTAAAGGTCATCTCCCTCCCAGGATAATATCATATCAATAGGGGTCAAAGTCTTAGCGAAAGAAGGAGTGTCTAACTGTGGAATTTTAATTATAAGCCAGTAGAGTAGAGAACCAGCCAGGGCAGGCTATTCCAGGGCTTCTAAACTCCCGTGATGTAGACCGGCACTGTCTAAAATATGTCACTCACTGCACGGGATGACTAATATTTAATTAATTAAAAGTAAATATTAATAAAACATTTTTTAATTTCCAAAGGGCTTCCCTGGTAGTTGAGTGGTGGGAGTCCACCTGCTAATGCAGGAGATACAAGTCCAGCCCCTGAGCCAGGAAGATCCCAGGTCCCTCGAAGCAACTCAACTACTGAGCCTGTGCTCTAGAACCCACGAGCTGCAACTACTGAGCTCACGGGTCCCAGCTGCTGAAGGCCGCCCGCCCCAGAGCCTACGCTCTGCAATAAGCGAAGCCGCTGCAGCGAGAAGGCTGAGACCACGACGAGAGAGTAGCCCCCGCTGGGCACAACCAGAGAAACGCCCATGCAGCAGCGAAGACCCGGCACAGCCAAAACTTGGTTAATTAAAGAAAAAACTGTAAGTAAAAATTCAGCTCCTTAGTCACACTGACCACATGTCAAGTGCTAAATAACCTCATGTGTCTCCCGACTAATATAGTGGACAGCACAAGTACCAAACATTGCCATTCTCACAGAAAGTTCCATCAGACAGCGCAAGCTTAGAGGAGGACTTTCTTGACCTGTGCAGACGTGATGTACCCTTACCTCAGTGCTGGATTTCTCAGCCTTGGCACCACTGACATTTTGGACTGGATCTTTCTGTTTTCGGATGGGTGGAGGGGTTGTCCTGTTCATTGTAGGGTGTTTAGAAGCATCTCTGGCATCTATCCCCTGTCGTTGTTGTTCAGTTGCTCAGTTGTGTCCAACTCTTGCAACCCCATGGACTGCACACCAGGCCCTTCTGTCCTCCGCTATCTCCCTGAGTCTGCTCAAACTCATGTCCATTGAGTCCATGATGCCCTCCAGCCATCTCATCCTCTGTTGTCCCCTTCTCCTCCTGCCCTCAGTCTTTTCCAGTGAGTTGGCTCTTTGCATCAGGCGGCCAAAATATTGGAGCTTCAGCTTCTGCATTGGTCCTTCAAATGAATATTCAGGGTTGATTTCCTTTAGGATTGACTGGTTTGACCCCCTTACTGTTCAAGGGACTCTCAAGAGTCTTCTCCGGCATCACTATTCAAAAGTATCAATTCTTGGGCACTCAGCCTTCTTTATGGACCAACTCTCACATCTATATGTGACTACTGGAAAGACCATAGCTTTGACTATACAGACCTTTGTCAGCAAAGTGATGTCTCTGCTTTTTAATATGCTGTCTAGGTTTGTCATAGCTTTCTCTCCAAGGAGCAAGCATCTTTTAATTTCATGGCTGCATGCTGGTAACCCTTCTCATCCACTTATCATCATCAAAAATATGTCTAGGGACTTGCCTAGTGGTCATATGGTTACAACTCCGAGCTTCCATTGCCAGAGGCGTGGGTTCAATCTCCTACATGCTGCTCGGTGTAGCAAAAAACAAACAAACAAACAAAAAGTCTCTAGACCTTACCAAACATCTCCCATGGGACAAAACTGCTCCATCTGAGAGGCACTGTAGGAAAGCTGGCTGACATTTGGGGATCAGAGAGGCCATCTATCAGCACACTTGTGCACAAGATGGGTTAAGGGAGTTGTGAGTGCTTGGAGGAGGGGGACTCTGCAGGGGGCAAGCCATGCATGTTCCAAGCACTCTTGAAACATTACAGAGGAGAAGAATTTCAGAGTGACGTTTATAGCCAAGAAAGAGATTCTTCCCCTGGTCTTAGGAATTCCATTGATGCTGAATTGTCACGTGTGTCAGAGCTCTACAGAGCTGCAGGGAGGGCTGTAAATCAAAGGAAGGCAAAGAAAAGGCCCCGGAGGAGGGGCAGGTTGTGGGGTGAGTACGCTTCTCCCAGGGAGTGGGGGCTGCCCCCACTTCGCTTTGAGATTTTCAGCCTGGAGTGCTAAGCCCCCTGTCCCCAGAGTGACCATTCATGCCCTAAATGGCCGTGACTGCCTCATCAGCAGCTTGTCAGCTGTAAATTCTAATCCCGGGCCGGGTCTCCCTTCCCAGGACCAAAGTCATAAAGATGTTTGCCCTTGCACAGGTCTTTGACATGTGCTAGGCCGCATCCGTTTATTTGCCTTAGGGCCCTCTCAAGAGTTTAGTACTTCTCTGTGACCCAGGCGAGGCTTTCTGGGCTCTGCCTTCCTCCTGACATCATGCTTGTACCTCGCCTTTGGAGACGGAATCCGAAGACCGGAGAGGACTTAAGAGTCTTAAACAAGCAAATGTTTTCCATTATTGAAGATGTTAAGGAAACCAAATTCTGAAATATTTACGGCCACAGCCTCCTCTGTGGGTCGTCAGCGACCTCTTCCCTTTCAGGAGGCATCTTACAGTGGGGGAGCCCTGGCCGGCTCCCCCCGAGGCCACTGAGACTGCAGAGCTGAGTCAACCATTCCATGGGGAGACTGGTGAAAAGTGTATTCGCCACACACGCCGAGCTGAGATGACCGAAACCAAACCCAGGAGAAGTCCAAGTTTACCATAGAAGGCAAAGCAGAGACCCAGGACTGCCCTGTGGGCTGCATACCTGCATTCTAGAGTTAGCCCAAGTTGTTTTTCTGTTTTGAGGGACGATGTCAATCATCTCATAAGTAAATGAACACCATCATTCAACAATTCTGTAAACACTGAGAGAAAAAAGAAACCGCCCAGCAAAATACTTTGTGTACTTTAGATAAGGGTGGGGATGGGTTACTCAGGGACTTGTGGTGTCGCCTCTCCTCTTCCCTCTTTTTCAGGGTCTATCAGACCTAAGCGGCTCCACGCAGAAGTCCTGCCCGATGGTCTGGCGCCATGGGAAGCAGTGCAGCGTGGTCTGAGCCCTCTGTGTGTGCCCAGTCATTCAGTCATGCCCAACTCTTGTGGCCCCATGGACTGTAGCCCGCCAGGCTCCTCTGTCCATGGAACTTCCCAGGCAAGAATACTGGAGTGGGTTGCCATTTCCTCCTCTAGGGGGGTCTTTCCGACCAAGGGATGAAACCTGTGTCTCTTACGTCTCCTGCACTGGCCGCTGGGCTCTTTACCACTAGCACCACCTCGAACCCTCTTAATAGTATTAGTATTAGTTGCTCAGTCGTGTCTGACTTTTTGCGACCCTGGGGAGTGTAGCCTGCCAGGATCCTCTGTCCATGGGATTCTCTAGGCAAAAATGCTGGAGTGGGTCGCCATTTCCTCCTCCAGGGAACCTTCCCAACTGTACATAAAGGAGACTTCATTAATGTGCATTAGAGGATACCCCAGGTTATAGAAAACTGTCTTTGGAGTCTTTAAATTCTATACCAATTCTATACCTCTGGTTGGCCAATTGTTTGTTTCTTTTAAGGTGAATGACCTGGGGATATTTGTTTCCATCAACCTGATTGCGAATCTAAAGGCACAGTTGAAATGTCTATTTTTCTTGCTATCCTCAGAAGAGATTATGCAAATCTGCTCTATGATTCTCATTCTTTTCCACTTACAATACAAATAGCTTATTATTTTTTGCAACCTATGTCTTATAATAAAGCAGTGCTGAAGAATTAAATAGAAGAAAGTTCAGTTGCCATAAAGGCCATGAAAATGATTTGCTGGTGGTGAATTTTAAGCTTGATTCTAGATTTATGAAGAATGGCACTTGGAAGACGTGGTTCAAATTTTGCTATTTAAGGTATCTTGAAATTATAGGCTCACTCTCCCTAAAATTTCAAAAAGCGTAGAGCTTAGGCTCTTAAGGGTATAGCAGTGATAAAAGCTTTCATCAGTTCAGTTCAGTTCAGTCCCTCAGTCGTGTCTAACTCTTTGCAACCCCATCATTTCTAAGAAGCAACAACTTTCTCTCTCCAGTGGTTCTCTAATATACTTGGAGAAGGAAGGCAACAATTCTTTATAGGTAATCATTAAAAGCCCATTCTTTTATGCAGTGTTTCTCGGTGGGGGTGCTTCTAACTTGCGGGATAGGATGACTCTTCATTACACAAATGTCTCTGGCTCATTGCAGAGCATCTACCACCCCCAACTTCTTGGCACAAAATGCTAGTGGTGTCTACCTTCCTCTGAAGTTTAGACAGCTAGTTAGTGTCCTGGTACTATGGCGACCACGCCACACCAGGGATGCCTACTGTCCCAGTAAAGTTTTCAGCAGTAATATCTTTGTGACCCCGTGGACTGTAGCCCACCAGACTCCTCTGTCCATGGAATTCTCCAGGCTAGAATACTGAAGTGGCTAGATCTCCTTCTCCAGAGGATCTACCCAACCCAGGGATCAAACCCAGGTCTCCTGCATTGCAGGCAGATGCTTTACCATCTGGGCCACCAGGGAAGTCTTCACCCCAAAAAGAGTCCCAATTTGGGTAATAAATAATGTGATCATCCTACCTCATACCCAAGTCCCTCTAACCATCAGTTTATCACTTTTACCACTCCACAGCTCTTCCCCTTTCTCTTTTTAATGAGTCTCAAAACTTTTCCTCCTCTCTGAGTCCATTTCTCATGTCTTCAGAACTTGGTCATCCTTGAAGTTTGGGTGGCTATAAATGACAACTCCAGGTCCAGACCGCCTGAACTAAGGGGCCTTGGGCTCCTGAGTGGGCGAGGAAGCCAGACACCCCAGGAGAAGGATCAGTGGGGCCCAGGCAAGTCCTTGGCCTTGACCAAAGCCTTGGAAAGCCCCTCCGTGTGCTCTGACATCCACAGTGAGCAAGGCTGGAGGTGGATGGGGGGCAGGAAGTCTGGTGAACGTCCGTGATATTTTTTTTTTAATGAATCCAAGATGAACTGAAAAGAAATATGCTGTGAAACACCACCCATTAGGTTGTGAGAGTCTAGTACGTCCAGATGACTCAAGTGTGGTGTTCATACTCCGTGGTAATGCTTTGAAATCCTTTGTGAATAATAAAAGTTAAGTATAAGCAAGAAAGTGTTTCTCATAACAAAATAAAATCCCCTTTCCTTGTCTGCCCCAAGGGGCCAAAATACCAGTGCCTGTAATTGGTATATCAGTACCACCCTCAAGTATGTCTTAAATGTCATAAACACACAGTGCCGTTTTGGTGGAGGCCCCCAGCAAGCTGTAATTGTGAGCTGTGAGGAGCCTGGTTCTGCAGCTGTGCTTGCTTTCCGCATTGCTGTTAAATCTGCAACAGAGCTAAATACCTGTGCAACGAGACCTTCCCATACCAGAGCTCAACAGACTTGGGAAACACTGGTTAAAATGAAAGCTGGTTCCATGGAGAGTTGGGAGATGAAAACAGCTTCTTTTTTAATATAAGGAATTTTGCTCTTCTATTTAATTAAGAGGCCATTGCACAGACAAGCCTGCCTTCTAATGAGCTCTGTTCCTGACAACCTTGGAAAATACCTACTCACCAACTTCGTTTACTCCGTGGCAAACAACACGGGCTCTGTTAGCTCGGGGAGCTGTGTGGTCTTAGGCAAGATCTTACCTAACCTTCCTTGGCCTCAGTTTCCCCAGTTATGAAACAAGGACACCAGTGCCCGCCTTATAGGTGCCAATGTGCTGTCGTGAAGAGGGACGGCTGTACTGCGTGTGGAGTGCTGAGCACTGTGCTCTGTCAGGCATTCACACAGCCGTGTCCTACTTCTTGCGACCCATGGACTGTAGCCCGCCAGGCTCCTCTGTCCACGGGATTTTCCAGGTAAGAATCCTGGAGTGGGTTGCCATGCCCTCCTCCAGAGGATCTTTCCCTATCCAGGGATCAAACCCACGTCTCCTGCATAGGCAGGCGGGTTCTTTACCACTGAGCCACCTGGGAAGCCCACAACTATAAATACAGGCTAGTACTTACATGGACTGTGAAGCAGTCTGTAGATATTGTGCTGTGTTTTGAAGCATGGAGAAAACATTTTCCCGGCAGAGAAGGTGAAAAGACTTCCCAAGATTGCTCAGGATAGGTAACCACATACCTGGATGAATGGAAAAAGATGATACAAATGTGTGCTTTGGCACTGGCCTGATTTTTACAGAATACATTATGACTAATTTTTTTAAAATATATTTATTTCTGTATTATTTTGGGTCGTGCTGGGTCTTCGTTGCTGGGCGGGCTTTTCTCTGGTTGCAGCAAGCGGGGCTACTCTCTGATTGCGGGGTGCAGGCTTCTCACTGCCACAGCTTCTCTTGCTGAAGAACACAGTCTCTGGAGCACAAGCGCTTCCGCAGTCACGGCTCCTGGGCTCCAGAACGTGAGTTCAGTGGTTTCAGCCCACAGCCTAGCTGCACTGAGGCCTAGCACATTGGTATCTATAAGGCGGGCACTAGTATCCTTGTTTCACAACTGGGAGAACTAGCTGCTTCCCAGACCAGGGATGGAACCCAAGTCTCCTGGAATGGCAGGTGGATTCTTTACCTCTGCGTCACCAGGGAAGCCCCAACTATGACTAATTTTAAAAGATAAAGCCCACTGTTTATAAGTTTTCTTTTTCCTTTCCCTCAGCCAAGCAAGCAGAGCTGGGGACAGTGGGACATCAAGTCTCGTTAGGTAAATAGAACACATCTCCCTGAGGTCCAGGTCATTGGGTCTTCTCTGCCTGGGGGCTTGACCCAGACCTGCCAAGAACAACACTGCTTACAACAGAGCGACTCCCAATGGAGCCCACTCTCCAAAGGACTCTCCAGGTTCCCTCTGACCTGCACAGAAAGACTGCTGCTTAAAAAGTTTCAGTGTAAACGTTAAGACTCAGTGTTTCCGGAAGAGCGCTTTGGGGAGGTCCGCAGTGTCAGAGTCGAAAAGAGGTAGACAGAACTTCACGCCTGAACAACAGTAGTGTTGGGGTTCCTACCCCACGTCCTAATTGTCAGAAACACTGGCCTTGTCAGAGACAGATCACAGAACTGAGAAGGATAGGTGAGTTCGTCCATAGACCCTCAGAAGTTTCAGCTGGCTGGGGCCCAGATTTTCAGAGATATGGACGTGATGATGTTTCCGGTTGAATGAAAGTGATCATTGCAGAAATCTCCCCAGGAAAACTAGAAGGAGTGAGGAAGTGGGACCTTGAAGGTGAAGGGCAAGGAAAGATACACTGCCAGGAGCCAAGCCGGATAGAGGGTGACGAGGATCAAACCCATGGGGGGCTGCTCCAGGCCAGGGCTGGCGGGGAACACAGGAGCTGCGGTGATTCTATCGGCTTCTCCATCATCACTGGTTCAGTGCCACTGCCGGGGAACTTCAGATCCTGGGCACTGCCTTTGCTCATGGACGGATGGATTCTACAGCCAGAAGGCCGTCCTCTGTCACTGTAGGAAGAAAAGTGTACAGGCAGGGCCTAGGGCGAAATGAAAATGTGGGAGCCCCTTTTTAAAAAGCAGGGGAAGAGGTGTCATTAGAGGTACTAAAGAAAAGCTTCGCCTTTCTTCCACAGTCTCTCTCTCCACTTGTCATGTTTTTATTTTTAAAATGCAGCTATTGAATGCCACTCGGAGTCAAGGAAAATCTAAATTTTAAATTGTTAGCATAAATTCTACCCCTTTCATTTCAATATTGTGCAGTGCCTGTTTTAAATGCAAATAGAAGAGCATTTAACGCGTATGCTAATCAACAAAATTACACAATTTGCATATTCCATTCTTCCCCTAACAGTGGAAAGACTGCACCCAGCTAAGTCACCAGCTTTCATTTCATGTCTTGACGCGTGCTCGTTGTACGAGCAGCGTCTCTACCTTCTGCTTACTGATGAGTAAGGAAGGATTAGAAGGGAAGAGATGGTGAGTGGCCGTCTTGCTGCTTTAGGCCATGATTTCTGGTGAGCTGTTGGGGAGGGGTGAAGAGGAAAGAGGAAAAGAGAGGAAAAGGGTTGAGAGAGAGTAAAAGCCTCTGGGGTCCCTCTCACATCCCTGGAGGCTCAACCAGGTGTCTGTTGTTGTTGTTGTTGTTGTTTAATTGTTAACCCACATCCGATTCTTTTGCAACCCCATGTAGCCCGCCAGGCTCCTCTGTCCTTGGGATTTCCCAGGCAAGAATACTGGAGTGGGTTGCCAGCTCCTCCTCCAAATGATCTACCCCACCCAGGGATCGAACCTGTGTCTCCTGCATTGGCAGGCAGATTCTTTACTATTGAGCCACCCGGGAAGCCCCTACCTGGCAATACTGTGTCCAAAAATCTAGTCCCCACTGCATGCCCATTGACTTTACCTGCTCCTCTGCAGTGAGAGAGCATCTGAAGGGCTGGCGGGTTCCCCCAACTCAGGCCTTAGGTGCCGGGACCCAGACCACGGTCAGCCTACCTGCCAGTCATCCGCAAAGTGCTTCCATCACTTTAGCTGAATTATGGGAATTAGCCCAGTAATATTGCATCCGTTTGTCCACAGATACTTTCAGAAATCTTTGGCCTTCCCAGGAGAGTTTTCCTGGAATCTTTGCCTGCCCTGGCTTGATCATGAAAAACCTGGATCAGCCCGGAAGTTGGATGTCTGCTCACTTGAGCTTTCAAACAGTCCGGCAAAGGGAAGGAGTCCAAGCCACCTTGGTATGATGTGTTTCCAGCAAAAAATATCAGCACACCAGAATAAGAATAATATCTGGAGGGCTTGGTTCCCATTAGAATTCGGCAAACAAAGCCAGAAGAGCCCCCAGGTTCAGGTCTAGTTTAAGGGAGCATCTTGGCCCAGGCAGGTTTGAATTTCAGACCTGGGTTTCTCCCAGCTCCCTCGAGACACCAAAGAGAAAACCTGCAGAAAAACACAAAACGCTGCTCACTGTACCTGCTACTCGTTTGCAAGCAATCGTGTGTCTGCTGTAAAAACCCCACTTGGGTTCACCGCACTCTGAAATCTGCCTCTGTGATGTCACACACCCGGCTGTTTGCCCACACTGCCTGCAGGGTCCGGCATCTCGTGAGTGCGGTGGTTGCCCTTCTCTGATCAAACTGTGGCTGCTGGTGGCTCCGGCTTTTATTCAATGAGCTGCAGCATCAAGAAAGAGCCAGTCTTCTCCTGTGGCCCCGATCTAGCATAGCTATTGTCTCTCATTGTTCTTCTATGCACCCACCTTTTTCAGAAAGACAAACCCTATTCGTGGTGGTGCCACCAATCCTATGGACCGTTCAGAAGACAGGCTGTCGATTTCCTCCTTTTCTACTCCCTCCCTTCCTTCCTTCCCTTTTCTCACTCTCTTTTTTTAAAAATAGCTGACAACACCCTGTGTGTGTATATATATGTATATATACACAAAAAAGTGAAGCCGCTCAGTCTTATCTGACTCTTTCCAACCCCAACCCCCTGGACTGTAGCCCACCAGGCTCCTCCATCCATGGGATTCTCCAGGCAAGAATACTGGAGTGGGTTGCCATTTCCTTCTCCAGGAGATTTTCCCAACCCAGGGATTGAATCCAGGTCTCCCAAATTGTAGCCAGAAGCTTTACTGTCTGAGCCACCAGGGAAACCCTATATATATATATATATATTGGAGAAGGCAATGGCACCCTACTCCAGTACTCTTGCCTGGAAAATCCCATGGACGGAGGAGCCTAGTAGGCTGCAGTCCATGGGGTCGCTAAGAGTCAGACATGACTGAGCGACTTTACTTTCTCTTTTCACCTTCATGCACTGGAGAAGGAAATGGCAACCCACTCCAGTGTTCTTGCCTGGAGAATCCCAGGGACGAGGGAGCCTGGTGGGCTGCCATCTATGGGGTCACACAGAGTCGGGCACGACTGAAGTGACTTAGCAGCTTAGCAGCATATATTTATATATATAAAGTCTCTCTCTATATATATAGTTGCTCAGTCATGTCCAACTCTTTGAGACTCCAAGGACTATAGCCTGCCAGGCTCCTCTGTCCAAGAGGATTTTCCAGGCAAGAATACCAAGTAGGTTGCCATGCCCTTCTCCAGGGGATCTTCCAAACCCAGGGATCAAACCCAGGTCTCCTGCATGGCAGGCAGATTCTTTACCATCTGAGCCACCAGGGAAGCCCAGTATAACATTGTTTAAAACCAAGAGTTTGAGTGAACTCCGGGAGACGGTGATGGACAGGGAGGCCTGGCGTGCTGCGATTCGTGGGGTCGCAGAGTCACACACGACTGAGCAACTGAACTGAACTGAACTGAACTGATATTAATAGAAATGTAGGTTGTTTCTGATAGTCTGCTCTTACCAGCAGTGCCTTACCAAGTGACTTTCTGCTATGTCTTTTTTGAACCTGTGCGATTTTATCTTTTTGCCTTATCACACTGTTCACGGGGTTCTCAAGGCAAGAATGCATGGGATCGCAAAGAGTCAGACACAGTTTAGCAACTGAACAACAATTTTATCTGCATACCATGTTCCCTGCACCTATACAAGTTTACATGTAACACAAATTCCTGCAAATGCTCTTTCTGGGTCAACAGGGATGTGCTTCTGGAGTCCTGTCAAACACACTGCACTGGCCACCCTTCCTCCAAGGGTCCCTGAGGCTTTCTTGGGATGAGAAAGGGGTTAGAGAGTATGGGTGGTTATTTAACTGGAGAACTGGGCTCCCCCATTGCAGCGTTCCCAGCTGTAACCATTGAAATTCTTATTCCAACTCAAGTAGGGACTATTTTTATGTTTTAAATTATAACTAAATAAATTAAGACTCTCTTGACTGCAAGTAATAAAATACAGTTCAACTCAGCCCCAGGGGGTGGGGCAAGGAGAAAGGAAGGGAGGTGGTCATCCTATCATAAGGACGAGGCCCCCAGAGCAGACAGGCAGCCCTGCTCCCAAGCTCGCGCTTGGAGAGGGCCCGCAAGAGTGACTCAGTGGGCGCGTGAAGGACTTTGAACTGGGGTCAGCCACCCACCCCAGGTCCAGGCAGCTGTGACCAATAAAGCATGTTGTTGTCCAAACCGAAATCTGGACCCTGCCTCTCTGAGTGAGCAGAGCGACTGAGCAGATATTCCAAATGGCATCGGCTACAGCCGCAAATGACATGATTTATCTCAGTCGCTTGAATCGTATAACAAAAGAATTTACAAAAGTAGAGCAGACGTGAACCGAGTTCTGAATGCCCAATAAATCTCTCATTTAAATCACCCTAGCGGTTCCTGAGGCTATCCTATCACTGTGGCAAAAATGAGTCAGGTATAAAGAGGCCAGATCCTCACTTCTGCTACTGCTTCTGTTCAGCAGGTAGTTTCCTAATAACTGGGTTATCAGAGAAGATTTTTAGAATAAAAATTTTTTTCTAACATTTTTAAAAACTAAAGTTTCTCTTTCATGAGTTAAAAAAAAAAAAAAAAAGACCATAGATTTCAGGCTGGCCTATAGAACGTATTTATTTCCAAGTGACGTGTGATGTCACTTTAGGAAAGTGAGCTGTTTCTTTTTTTCAACCTAAAGACCAAATGGCCAGGGAGAAAGCAGCCAAGACTCTGAGTAATCTTATTGAGGGTTCAATTTTCTAAGTATGACCTTATGCTAGCAACAGCTCCTAAGGAACAAGAAAACAAGCCGGGCGAGGAAATCTCACTTCTGTGAGACACGAGCCTCCAAGACAGCGACGTCTGAAGGCGAATTCTAATTACATAACAGGAGTGAGTCATCAGTGCCTTCAGAGATTACAGACAGCTAAGCGGTCACCCGCCCTCTCCCTGCAGCTTTGAAGCAGGCTCTCACGAACCTCATCCATTCCACACCTGACCTTCAGTCTCCCTTCCTTCCTTATTTTCTTTTGTCCCCCTTTTATTTTCCATTTTATGTTGTGTTAGTCAGGGTTCTCCATAGAAACAGACAAAATAACATGAACACACACACACACACACATATATGTGTGTTATTATAACGAAGTGGCTCATGTAGCTATAGAGATGGGCAGGTCCTAAGAATCTGCAGGGTGGGTAGGCAAGCTGCAGACCCAGGAGAGCCAGCGATCTAGTTCCATTCCAAGTCTGATGGCCTGAGAATGAGAAAGACCGAGGGTGGAGTCTGAAGCTTTTCCAAAAGCTGAGAGGCCCAGGAAGAGCCAGTGTCTTCAGTCAAAAAGCAGGAAAACACCAATATCCCAGTTCAAAGACATTCAGGCAGGAGGGATTCTCTCATCCTCGGGGAGAGTCAGTCTTTTTGCTCTACTCGGACCTTCATCTGATTGGATTGGGCCCACCTACATTAGGGAGAGCAAACTGCTTTACTCTGTCTACTTATTCAAATCTTTAGTTTACTTTAAATACATTCCCCAATGTATGTTATTTGTGTTACAAGTTATGCTGAAGCTGAAACTCCAATACATTGGCCACAGAAGAACTGACTCATTGGAAAAGACCCTAATGCTGGGAAAGATTGAAGGCAGGAGGAGAAGGGGATGACAGAAGATGAGATGGTTGGATGGCATCACTGACTCAATGGACATGAGTTTGAGCAAGCTCCGGGAGTTGGTGATGGACAGGGAAGCCTGGCGTGCTGCAGTCATGGGGTCACAAAGAGTCGGACACGACTGAACGACTGAACTGAACTGATATTATATATCCATTAGTGTAGATTTATAATTACTTTTTCAGTTTTTGTCTTTTAGACACTGTAAAAGAATCAAGAGTGGAGTTATGAACCAACATCATAGTGATACTGGTTTTTAGATTTTTTTTTTTTTTTGACCTTAGCTACAGAAATGTATGCTTCATATGGCTTTGAGCTGGTGTTCTATCTCTTTGTTTCAACCTGAAATATTCCCTTTATCAAAATAAATTACTTAAACGTTAATCTCATCCAAAAATATTCTTGCGGGAACACCTAGAATAGTGTTTGACTGAATATATGGACACTCTGTGGCCCAGGCAAGGTGACACATAAAATTCAGCGTCGCAGGCACCTCTCTATTCTCTTTCGTACAGGCCGCTGCTACTTGCTCCCCGAACAGTGACCTTGCATGTCGTCAGGTTCTGCGTCCCACTTCTCCTCTTGTTTTTATGGCAAAGTTTCTAGAAAGGGAAATCTAGATTCACTGTCTGAAACGTCTCAGCTCTCACTCACTGTTCAACCCAGATGTCATTTGTCTTCTGTCCCTATCCCTCTTTTCTTAAGAATATCCAAGGGGCTTTAGAGTTGGCAAAGAATCCGCCTGTAATGCAGGAGACACTGATTCAATCCCTGAGGCGAGAAGATCCTCTGGAGAAAGAAATAGCAACCCACTCCAGTGTTCTTGCCTGGGAAATCCCATGGACAGAGGAGCCTGGCAGGCTACAGTCCATGGGGTCGCAAGAGTTGGGCATGACTTATCGGCTGAACCACCACCGCCAAGAATGCCAATAATCTAACGTGAAATCCTTTGCTCTCTTGCTCTCTGAATTTCCTCCTACCTCTCCACCCCTTCCCCTCGGTGGTGTTCCCCAGGGGACACACTGTCTTCCTTTTTTACTTTATAATCCCTGTCCATTAGTGTTACACATGCCGTGACCTTACCAGCTCTAAGCCCAGACTCAAAGCCTATCTTCAACATTAACCTCTCTCTGAATCCCAGACTTGTATGTTACTGCTCATGGATTCTTTCTCCACATGACATTCCCCACATGAAA
Organism: Ovis aries; assembly: GCF_016772045.2. Lineage (NCBI taxonomy): Eukaryota > Metazoa > Chordata > Mammalia > Artiodactyla > Bovidae > Ovis > Ovis aries. The sequence continues at coordinate 44,206,096 of NC_056073.1, forward strand.
CTGGAACTTAACACACTACCTTAAATTCATCATTTTCTCACAGGCTTAATTGCCTCTTTCTCATAATGACACTGTCATCCACCCAATCTCCTAAGCTTCTAGCAGGAGACATCATGATAAACACTCCCTCTCCTTCACCTTCTAATTCCAATCCGTTATCATGCTCTATCCATTTTACACGCTAAACACCCGCCTCCTTGCCCCTCCTTAGGCTTAACCTGGGCCTTCCTAATTTCTTGTCTAGACCCCAGCAGAGCTCTGCATTGGATTTCTCTCTGTCACCATTCCAGCTGCCTTTCCAGTTTATCCATTAGATTCAGTGTGATTTTCCATGACAACAGAATGTGATCAAGTTACTTCCCAGTTAAAACTTTTCAAAGTCTTCCCCATTGTTTTGAGGTTGAAATGTGAAGATTGTTCAACAGTCCAGGAGAGACGCCATGAGCTAAGACAGTGGCAGCTGAGATGGAGAGTTGGAGGAGATGGAGCCACAGGGCCTCGGGAGTGAGGAGGATCCCAGTACTGATTAGATGTGGGGAGTGGGAATCAAGGAAATGCTAAGGAAAGCTTTCTACTTCTAACTTGGATAACTGAGTGATCATGGCCTGGTTCTCTGAGACTGGGGACCCAGCCCTTCCTTTCCTGGTGGACAGCAGCCAGTGGAGTTACCTGGGTGGAGCCCCCCATCTGGGGAAGCAAGGCCTCCAGGAAACCTGTTGGTCTGGGCGGAGATGAGTCAAAACCTAGAAAAAAAGAAGAAATAAAAATTAATACCAGATGGGAGAAGGAGGCAAGTGAAAGTCCCTATAAATAGTCAGCAACTGAGAACTCTCAGGAGTGGAAGGTGCGGTGAACTGGTTCTTCTCTTCTGCCTGGAGGTTCCTAAAAGTTTGCTGGCAAAGGCCAGGAAAAGAACCAGGGCCATGTGCTCAGCAAGACATTACCTAAGTGCAGAAAGGTTTAAAGGACTTAGAACTCTGACTTCCATCCTCATTTATTTCATGAGCATTGTCGTTCCCTTTGTTCTTGGTTGGGGTTTGGCTGTAGTTTGGAGCATCTTGCTGTTTGCAGAACATTTTTAAACATGAATTGTTCAGTTGCCATGCCTCCAGGGTGCACATTTAGACATGCACACAGATGAACTAACAGCTCTTCTCATCTCACCCTCTTCACTGAGTCTTACCGAGTGAAAACAAAGTAAAGTCTTGTCTCATAGACCTTTGAAACATACCTGAGCATTTCCAATTCACGTAATAGTCAGTCCCCTCTAGGGATGACTCTGAAAGAAACAAAGTCATCTGCAAGTCGATATACTAACAATATTTAAACTGGCTAAATTAAGCCAAATCACCAATTTGACTGTTTTGTTGAATTTAAGTACGTCTAATGCATTAGGGTATTAAATCCTCAACAAGTTCTTCTTTGGCATAGGCAGAAAGAGATCAGTGGTATTTATTTATTGTTTTTACACAAATGGAAATATATATATGTGTGTGTATACCATATATATATATGGTGTATATATATATATACACCATATTTAAGAAGAAATTTTCATAGATAACCTGGTTAGAATCCCAAATGGGACTCAAGAGAAGACTGATCTTTCTGGCAAAGAGCAGCAAAACATTTGACTCTGCTCCATGAGCAGGTGGCTGATGGACTGTTTCATGGAGGGTATAATTAATTCTGTCTTTCCGTCTTAGTTACCAAAATAAACTGTGCAAATCCGAACATGATAGAAGGACTCTATCATCAGCTGACAAGGCTCCACAGCCCAAGGACATGAAATTACTAAGGAAGACAAGTCAGGAAGTGTAATTTCAAGAGGCCTCTGCTCCAGATACTGTCAGTGGCCGAACAGTGAAGAGCCAGCATGCTCAGCTGGCTGATCAGTCAGGGCCCAGAGCTGTCCTCAAGCCATAAGGGGGACGCAGCTGGTTTCAGCCCTTGGGCTCTGCTTCTCCCTCTCTTGGTGTCCTCCTCTAGGGAACATTACCTGGCCCCCTGAGGAGGGGCTTTCCGACACCTTGGCCCATACATCTGACTCAGGCCAAGCCTCAAGCCCTCAGGACACTGTCCAGGTGATGAAAGGGGGACCAGATAAATGCACTCAACTTATGATGTCACTACTGATAACTGCTTGGGGCTTCCCAGGTGGCTCAGTGGTAAAGAATCCGCCTGCCAACACAGGAGACACCAGTTCAATCCCTAGGTCAGGAAGATCCCCTGGAGGGAGGAAATGGCAACCCACTCCAATATTCTTGCCTGGAAAATTCCATGGACAGAGGAGCCTGGCAGGCTACAGTCCATGGGGTTGCAAAAGAGTTGGATATGACTTAGCAACTCAACAATAACAACAACTGATAAATGTTCGGCTTCTGTGCCTTTTAATTAAATAGCACTGCATTTTCACCATCACCTTCAAGGTCTTACATCAAAGGCACAAGCAAAGTGGGAACATCGCACAGTGTGACAGGGTCAGAGACAGACAGAGAGTCAGAAACAGAAAGAGACAGGAAGATACTGTCTTTGTTAGTAGCACCTTTTTTGGTAGCTCACCAATTACATATCCAGGTGACATGTATTCAATCTTACATCTAACAAGACGTAGAATTAAGGACATAGTTTCGTCTGAGCCCTTCAGCTCACACATAGGAACTAGGGCCTGGAACTGACTGAGCTGCCCACAGTCACACACCTGGGACCAGAGGCCAGGTCTCCTGATTTCAGGCCACTGGTCTTCCTATCGCATTCCCGGTCGTGGATGGCCAAATGGAAGAGGAGGAAAGCTGGAGAACCTGGCTTATCTTAGTAGCTACCCAGGCCCCTTCTCATTAAGGATCTTAGATATAAGGATCAGATAGAGACTAGAGACACATCCAGGAAGAAACGGGGAAGATATAGACTCTATGGTCCACTGGCCTCAGTGTGGGAAATGAAATAAGTTGCCAGGAAACCGGGAACTTAGACTGTCCTAGGCGCACTGTGAAGGCTGCCTTCCTTAACTTCGGATATCCCAGCCCACAGAAATAGCCATCCTGCATGAAGAAGTCCTGAATGTTCACCCAGGCCTGGGCCGGGGACACTGCCCCTCCTCTGGCTTCCAGTCCACCCACCGCTTCCTTTAGAAAGTTCTTTCCTGTCACCAAGAATTCTCACCAAGCTCCAGGCAAAGAGTTTATGTCATCATATGTTTTCATTCAACAAACATTTATTAAGCATCTACTGGGTACCAGATGGGGCTTCCCAGATGGCTTAGTGATAAAAGAACCTGACTGTCAATCCAAGAGACTCAAGAGACGCGGGTCAGGAGGATCCTCTGGAGTAGGAAATGGCAACCCACTTCAGTATTCTTGCCTAGAAAATTCCATGGTTAGAGGAGCCTGGTGGGCTATAGTCCACAGGGTCGCAGGGTCGCAAAGAGTCAGGCGTGACTGAGCGTGTGTGCACGTAGCATGCAGTGTACCAGATACTAAGCCAGGTCCTGGGGAAGTAAAGACGGAACAGACACAGTTATTCTTCTCAAGAGCTCATCATCTGAAGGTCCTATTCATGTGCACCTGCTTGCTCATGGGTCTGATAGCCTCATGTGGACAATGGGCATATTTCTAAATCCCAAATCCCAACATATGGTCCCCCCAAAATTGCTTTTCTAGTTTGCAACTGTTCTATATGAACATCTTTAAAAGGCTTGAAAGTTAAATTGCTTTCATAAGTCCTTTAACAAATTTCCTTTACTGAAAAGAAATAAAATATATTAAATCAGGCTTTTTTGAGAAAAATCTACATTATACGTTCATCAAACCCATATGTGTTAACTCGTAAAACCTTATAATCATAAGTTATTGCAGTTGGAAAGGACCTGAAATAACACCTAAGCCAGTAGCTTTGAATTTTTTAATTTTATTTTTTAAACAATGAAACACATTTCAAGCCAAATATCACCCAAAGTTCCCAAATACAAAACAGTTAAAACTGGACCTGCTTTGGTCAGAAGAGAGATGGAGAGCTCAGTAGAGTCTTGTTTTCTAAACTCCCTCATCCCTCCCACCACCTCTGTTCGCACAGATTTTGGAACTGCACTCCACAAAAAGGACTGTCCAACCACCCATTATGTCCCAAAATGGGGACACTGAGATCCAAAGAGAATATGACCTTCTGATGAATTATCTCTATGAAAGAATCTTATCTAATGAAAGAGGCCTGTTCCCCAATAAGGTCACGTTCTGAGATACTAGGAGCTAGGACTTCAACATATGAACTGGGGAATCGGGGTATAGGGAATACAATTCAACCCACAGCACTGCTTCCTGCCCTCTCCAGATGAAGGTCCCGGTCAAGCCAAGGAAGTTCCCAATACCAGGTCCTTAAGGGAGAGTCATGAGCCTGTTTGACCCCTGCTGGGAAGAAGTCAGGGGAGAGTTGGTGCACAGAGAGATGGGAGGCTAGAGAGGGTGGCTCCATGGCCGGGGAGAGGGATGAGCCTTAGCGGGAGGGGAGACACTTCCTGTATTGTCACAGGAGGTAGAGAGGAGAAAGGGATGATTGTGCATTCAGAATGATATACAAATATGGAGGAGGGAAGTCAGTGGAGTGGCTTCAGACGGCCCAGCTTTCTTCATGAAGCAGGAGGAGAGACTGCCTGTGGAGACCGACAGTGGAGGCTGGCATTGGGGCTCAGGAGACAGACAGGAAGTGGAACCAGAGACTTGAGGAAGGTAGAGACAGTTCGAAAGAGCCTTGTGCATAACGGACAGTAGTCAGCTCTGTCTTCAGTAGGGGCCCAGCACATCATTAAGGAAGGTCCAGTATCATTGCATTAGGAAAATGGTAGACAGGGCGGTGAGCTGAGCAGGGGAAGAGAGGAGGGCTGCCTGACAGTAACCATGGTCCAGATGGCATCATGACCAAAGTTTATAGAGGCACCATCTGCAGGGTGTGAGGTTTTTCCAGCCATGCTTCAACAGCTGGGAGATTGATGTAGAGAAAGTAAACAACTGCGTTGATCCAGACCTAGGCTTTTCCCAGGAAGCTGCGATAGCCTCCTGGGGGGAAGGAGACTGCTCCAGGAGGGTGAAGTTGGGGGGGAAGCTCAGAGGCCAGGTCGGTAGAGAAGCTGGTGGGCAGTGAGCGGGCTGTGCTATTTCTGTGGAAGAGCCTTGTACGTGCCCCCTGCTCCCTGTTGACCAGAGCATGGGGTCTCTGCTGCCTGCTGGAGGAGCAGACGCTGCCAGATGTGACCGCTAACGAGCTGTAAGCTGACAGGCTCCTCAGCTGACCTTCCTCCTCTAAGGTGGTCCTGACTGGCCCCAGCTGGGTAATTCGGCAACTTGCACCCAGCCACGAGGGGTAGGGCGTGCCCTCGGGACACACATACCCCTATGAAAGGATGAGAGGTCAACACCAGCTGGTGTATTGATTCAATCCCTATGTCAGTTTCTAATCTCAGTGTTATTTTTAAATGCTGTATGGGTCAATTCTGTTTATTGGGATTTTTATTACTATGAATCTTCCAAGGCCACATGTCTTCTCTTAATGTACATCTACTGATATTATTAGCAGTCAACTCAGAACTCCAAGTTACTAAAGTCACTCTAGTATCTTTAGATAGAAAATAATCAGGGTGGGGGGCAGGAGGGGAGAAACTTTTTAGTGTTATATGGAAAATACTCGAACACAGCATGATTAAAACTAAAAAACAAGTACCAAACTTTGTTAGAAGCAATGGAGCCTCTCATACCCTGCCAGTAAGAATGTGAATTGGTACAACCACTTTGGAAAACAGGTTGGTATTTTCCACTAAAATTGAAGATATGCATATCCACTGTCCAGCAGTTCCCTTCTTGGGTATATGCACAGAAGAAATGGATAAAGATCTACCTAGCAAAAATTGTTGATAATGGTCCAACACCAGTGACAACTCAGTTGTCCATCAGCATTAAAATGGAAGGATACCCACACGATGGAATACTATACAGCAATGAAGTTGACAGGCTGCAGCTGTAGGCAGCAACATCAATGCATTTCACATCCGTAATGCCTAGTGGAAGAAACCAACATAAATACATACTGTGTGATGTGTCCTGCCTTTAAAGGAAAAGAAAGTTGTATTAGGAAAGGCACTGGACAGCTTCTGGGGCCCTGGCAGTGTTCTGTATCTTGACCCAGGTGTGGTTACATTCATGATAATTTATTAATCTCTACATTGTTTTATACAGTTTTCTGCACATGTGTCATATTTCACAATAAAGAATTAATGAAACCTCTCTATATACATTCTATCCATGGTGCTGCAGTTTATGGGATTGGCTCAGAGGTTAAAGCGTCTGCCTCCAATGCGGGAGACCCAGGTTCGATCCCTGGGTTGGGAAGATCCCTTGGAGAAGGAAATGGCAATCCACTCCAGTATTCTTGCCTGGAGAATCCCATGGACGGAGAAGCCTAGTAGGTTACAGTCCATCGGGTCGCAAAGAGTCGGACACGACTGAGCGACTTCACCTTCCTGCACCTATAGACAGGTCAGCTGTGAGTGGTCGCCTTTAAGCTCAGACGCCTCGGGCAGTTGAAATGTCTCCAGGGGCGAAGACCTCAGTGAGATGTGGACTCTCTCACAGCTGATTCTCTCCACTGTCCGGACTGAGATCCTTGAGCGACATGGATGGGTGCAGGCAGAGCCTGCAAGTTACAGGCCTGTGTCCTCCTGCCCAGCCCATGCAAGCACCCCAGAGAGAAGTCTTCTTCCTCTTAACCGAGATTACAAATACCGTGTTTATCAAACAAACTACAGGATGACGTTCCCATCTTAAGAGAAGTGAGAGGCAGCCAGCTGCCTGTTCCCCTCCAGTTGGAAAGCACTGCTAGAAAGACTTCTCTGCCTTGAGGCAGCTGATAGGTTCGTTACACAGTTCACCAAGCTTCTACAATGTCTTAGACACAATCCTTATTTTTCTGCTCCACAGTTTAAAACATCCATTTAGTTTTTATTTTTCATTCTTGATGGGAAAAACACTTTCCTTTTACAAAGATTCAGATTCCTGATTCTCAAAAAGACTTCCAAATGCCCCACATGGTTTAAGTATCAAGAGTTTTTCTAAAAATATATATTTCAACTATGGCCTATAAAGATACACACATACCTCATACCAAAACTGAACCTTATGGCTGAGAGATGATGAACAGGAAGTGAAAAACTGGCCAGTACTAACCAACCAAAAGCCCAGGCAAATTTTTTTTTTTTTTTTTTTGCAAAAAGTCAAATTCCGGGCTTTGTATCTGAGCTATTTAAAAGGCTCATCGCCAAAGTACCAGTTCTCCTTATTTTGGAAAAACAAGAAAAGCATATGGCTCCAGGGACCTTCACAAGTTGATGCCAAAAATTGGAGCCAGGCACATTTCAAGATCATCAAAGGAACAGCATGTTGGATTAGTTTAAAGGGGAATGGGGGCGTCTCAGGTGGCTCAGTGGTGAAGAATCTGCCTGCCAAGCAGAAGACGCAGGTTCAAACCCTGGGTCAGGAAGATCCCCTGGAGAAGGAAATGGCAACCCAGTCCAGTATTCTTGCCTGGAGAATTCCATGGACAGGGGAGCCTTGCAGGCTACAGTCCATGAAGTCACAAAGGGTCAGACACGACTGAGCGACTGACCAGCAGCAGCAGCAAGTGGGGCAGGGAGGTCGAGGTGCAGAAAAAGAAGGGAAATCAATGACAGAGAAAGTTGTAGGTTACAGACAACGAAGGATCACACTCATGTCTACCATTTTACCCCAGTAAGAAGCACCTGGCTACCATCTACCCATTGCACAAGACTCCAGCCAACATTTACTTTTTCCCTCCTTGGTGCCCTTACCAGACCCGCTTTGCATTCTGCCAGAATTGCTGTAACATTTTATAGGACCGGATTGTTTCATTTGCCCTCCTAGACTGTGAGTTCTTTGAGAACAGGACCATACTTTGTGCATCTCTAAGGTTTCAGCTCATGCATAATAAAAAATATATTTACCATAATATATTTTCCATAAATATTACCCTTGACTGCATGAATGAATGATGGGTTCCATTAATGAGACAACTGTATTACTGAGACTATGGATTCCATTAACAAGATTTCCAGCTCCTGTGATGCCACCCTTTAGTGATGAAAAGCATCTTGGCCTCTGCCAGAGTTTACCCACTCTTTTTAACTTCTCTTTTCAGGCCCAGGAAGCTGTGAGCTCCCTAATGTCGTACACCCGCATGAGAACACCGTGTGTTCTTTAAGTAGAGCAATGAAAACGAAGAACCTGATCAGCCAACTAAAACACTGGGATCATCCTTTTCAAGACCCAGAGCTTCAGCATTCTTTGGCGTAAGAGACAGAGAGCCACCTGGGAAAATGTGGGCAAGGGTGAGTACCGTTGAAAAAACCACGCATTATGTGTGGTCCAACTCAGACGAATGCATTTGAAACAGTAATAGAAATGGTATTCCATTTCCCACCCAGGACTGCAACGAACACTTGAAATTGAAAGGTTGATGTTAGGCCCCCAGATTTTGCTCTGTTAGGTAAATCTTTTTACATGGATGTGCTGATACCCACAGAAAACCCTCTTCCATTCAGAAATCTCAGGGGAAGAATCTTTTGGGACAGAGGCAGAATATTCCACCTCGTGTACTAGTGCCCTAGCAAGTCTGGAGGTTGCACTTCTGAACTGATCAGAAGCTGATCACCTGGGTCATTGGCCACCAACCTTTTTGGCACCAGGCGCTGGTCTCATGGAAAACAATTTTTCCACGGACCAGAGGTGGGGGATGGGGATGACGTCAGGGTGATTCAAGGACATTATTTATTTATTGTGCACTTTATTTTCCATTATCATTAAATCAGCTCCACCTCAGATCATCAGGCATTAGATCCTGAAGGTTGGGGACCCCTGACCTAGGTTACCAATTAGCCAGTCCTCTGGTGTCTCCTCTCTCTGTCTGCCCGTTGTCTCTAAACCAATCCTTTCCCATTCAGCCGTCCCATAAGAAAACATGTTGGCCTAGGGTGGAGGTTAGGGTTAAAAGAATCCATCCTCCTATTGAACCAAGGCTTGCTAAGGTTTTACGGAAACTAAGTAAAAGAAGCGACGTGTAATTTCGCCTATTAATTGACTTCTAGTAGAGGTAGGCAGCGTGCTCTTGCGTGGTACCCTTGGAGGCAGACCTGGATTTAAGCCTCACTCTACTAACTTGAGACTTTTGAATCTGTTTTCAAGTTTATAAAATGGTGATAGAAGGACTGTCTTGAGGATGAAATGAGAAAGCGTACATAAAGTAACTTGTGCTCAATGGAAAAAAAGTTAATTCCTTTATGGGTTAGGATCAGTAATCTGTCGTCTCTATCACGAAAGAACTAACCATCAACACAAATAAGAAAACTCCATAAACGGCTGTCAGTTAAGCAAAATGACAAATACGTTCTTAAAATATTTTAAGTAACAAAAGGATTTCTTTTATTCAACCAGCTAGGTTGTCATGTCGCTGTACTGTTTGAAAGTTAAAGGCCTATTAAAAATCTTCCGTAGTCCTAGGGTTCTATGACAAAAATCTGTAACAGAATTGGACACTTGGAGGCCTCCACTGGAGCAAATTACGTTTGTGATTCCTCAAGGCATTCAGTGTGAATTAATTTCCTAATGAAGAGTGAAATAAAAATCACCTCTTCTCATTTTTTTCTACCTGCTCAGCCAGTTTTCCAAAAGTGAGACAAAAGCAGAGGAAGGGAAGAAGAAAGAAAGAAAGGGAGAAAGAAGTGGAGGGAACAAGAGGAGATCGCCTTCTCCAAAGCAAGGCGTATTTCACTTCATTTCAGTCCCTGCAGTGAATATTAGCTCTGGGGTATTTCAAATACAGGTTGAGTTTTGGTACCTTCAACTTGAAAACCAGACACTCCTACCACCCAGAATCCTCAATTTGCTTATCTACATTCAGAGTCCAAGGGATCTTTGAGATCATTAATTTCACAACTTTGGAGTGATTTTTTTTTTTCTCATCATTGAGATTTATTTAAAATATTCCACACACACACACACACACTTACATGACAGTAGACTATGTAGGATGCAAATATTTGGCAGTTCTCAGCATCACCTATTAAAAAGGAGCATTCACTCCCGGCTGTCAGGGCTTCCTAAGGATATATTCATGCTGCTCTTCAGGGAGAAGGGGATATGGGAAAAGCAAGAGACACAGGTTCGATCCCTGAGTTGGGAGATCCCCTGGAGCAGGAAATGGCAACCCACTCCAGTCCTCCTGCCTGGAGAATCCCCGTGCATAGAGGAGCCTGGTGGGCTAGAGACCACAGGGTGGCAAAGAGCTGGACACGACTGAGCTACTGAGCACACCCGACAACCAGTGCGACCTGGAGTCCTACAGCACAGGTGAAATAAAGTCTATGCAGCTAAACTGAACCACTAAAGGGGGAAGATGGGAGAAGCAGAGTGTGAGGAGAGTCCAGAGAGACGACGAGCCTTTGGGAGTCAGGCTTACGCTGACGTGGCTGATCTCCTGGGACCCCCTCAGGCTGTGGTTTTCTGGCTCCAAGAGCGACAGTGAAGACCCCAGGAAAAAAGCTTCTGGGGCATGTGGCCCAAAAAGGTTGTTTGGGGAGACCTGTGCTAAATCCATAAACACTCTTAAAAGGAAGCACTTACCAAAGAGCTCAGCAAAAACCGGCAGGCCCTGAAGCAAATATCAGTGCAAATATCAGCGTGAGGAGAAAGTGGAGGGACTTCCCTGGTGGTCCGGTGGCTAAGACTCTGTGCTGCCAGTGCAGGGGGCCCGGGTTCTATCCCCGGTCAGGGAACCAGATCCTGCCTGCCGCAACTAAGACCCGGCGTTTTCAAATAAATCAATATATATTTATTAAAACAAACGAAAAAAAGAAAGTGGAGAACGCAGCTCCCACCTGGAGGGCCAGCTGAGGGCTGCAGAGAGGCCAGCGAGCAGCCTTCTTCTGCGTCCAGCTGGAGTCAGTGTGTGTGGGGGCAGCTGGTCAAGCCCCCAGACCTACTTCGACTCTTCCGCAGTCTCTTGATGTCAGCCGTGGTGGGGTATTTACAGCACAGAAATCGGCAGAAACTGCTTCATGTTGTTTTGTGTTTAGAAAGCCGGGAGTTAAACATTCCCCAACACACTGCTGGGGGAGAGTCAAAGGCTGGCTTGGAAAAAACTGAAGGAAAAAACTCTTTAAACTGCAAAGCTTTTTCTCTGGCGTCGCTGACTCTTCCCCTTTGTATGAAGGCAGGAAGCTGGCAGTTGGACATGGTCTGTTAGCGTTTCTCTAAAGAAGAAAGCCAGACTGAATCTTTGCTTCACAGAGGCCAGCGCTGACTGACAGAGCTTGAAAATGGTGTCCTTTTTTCCCATTAAATAGAAGTTCAGTCCTGGTCCAAACTAGTTGTCAGATGGTGGATTTATAGGCTTGTGATAAATATCCTAAAAAGGAAAATACATTGAAGTGGGGGTCGTTCACATACTCTTTTCTCACCTCTTTAAAAATATGATTATTTTGATATATTTTAGAGAATGTGAAAGCTGTCTACTGGGAATTATTACCTTACCTCCTCCCATCTAAAAAGACTGTTTAAGTTGTTCAGATTTCTGAGTTGTTCCTTGAGAGTAAAGATGAAAGAAGACGGACAGAAATGTAGTACCTCGAAATCTGCCTTCATTAGTCCACAGGGGCTGTCATTACGGAGTCCTCCAGCCCGGGTGACTTCACAGAAACGTATGTTCTCGCGGTTCTGGAGGCAGGAAGCCCAAGTTCAAGCTGGCAGCGGTCTGGTTTCTCCTGAGGCCTCTCTCCTTGGCTTGTAGGCGGCCATCTTTTCTCCGTGTCCTACGTGGTCTCCCCTCTGCGTGCCTGTGCGCTCGTCTCTTCTTACAAGGACACTGGTCCTCTTGGAGCAGCATCTGCTCTGATGACCTCACTGACCCTTCATCACCTCCTCAGAGACCTTATCTCCAGGCCAAGTCACATTCTGAGACGTGGGGGGCTGGGACCTCAACATATGAATTTGGAAAGGCATGCGAGCCCAGAACACTGACTAAGCACACGCAACACGAAACCACAGGGAAGATTTGGTTTAGCAGCCTCACAGGTCGAGTTCCCAGGGGAGCAAACTCTGGAAAGATGGAGAATGGCGTGCAGGGGGTGATGGGGAGCCGTCTCAGGAATATGTACGAGCAGTGAAGGAAGCAGGAGTAGGCGGAGAGAGGGCTGGGCCGCAGCGCAGTCACAGTAAAGGCCCCAGCTAAGCGCACAGACCCTCTGGGGTGGCCCTTCCGAGGGTCCAAAACTGAAGCCAATGGGTGGGCCAGCCACAGGGAGTGGACTTCCCCAGGGAGGAGGCATGACCTCCCTGAGACCAGCCTGAGACGCTGTCTTCGGTTAAGGATGGTCTCGGGGGCACTCAGCCGGGAGCTGCCAGTGGCTGAGTCTCTGGGCACTGACAGGATGATTGCTTGGTCTCAAGTGGGGCCCCCGGTCAATGCTCTGCAGGGTCCACAGCAACACACGTGCATGGACGTCCCCTAAACGGATGGAAGGATTCACCGTCATCTTCTTGAAAAATTTCTCATCACGGCTCTCAGTAGGTTAAAAGGTGACTAATTCTGAACCCTGAAACATGGAACCCAATTCAGCACACATAGAGAAAGCCCAGCAGGATGGTGACAGAGTGGCTTAGTGGGGAAAGGATGCTCTCTGGAGCCAAAAAGATAGGATTCAAATCTCAACCCCACTCTTTACTAACATTTCTTACCCCCTCTCCACCTCCGATTCCTCCTCTGCAAAGTGAGGAGAATAATGCCAACTTACATTAGACTGTTGAAAGATTTAAATAAGAAATATGGACTTAGAGCAGCTAGCACTATGTTTCATGCAAAGAAGCCCTCCAAAAAGAATTAGCTGCCTTCCCTTTCTTTCAGCAAATGGAAAAGAGACAATTCATCTCCTAACTCAAAGGAGGACATTTCTCAGATTCTGGGGTGATCTAAAGATGTCTGGGGACATTTCCTTCTGCTGTCCGTCACTGTCACCAGCTCTGTCAATGTGAAAATATACCTCCCATCACAAAGACCTCACCCCCTTGCATAAATACCAAGTTTATTCCAAAACTAAGACATGCATAAATTATGTTGGTGTACAACCAAACCAACTCTCCATTTCAATATGTAGTTTTATTGGGGTATAAATCACTACTACGGGGCAATTTAGTGCAGAGATTGTATCGGGGGATGCAGATCCCCTGAGCTTATCTGCAAAATGGGAAGCATATTCCAGGATGAAGTGTCCTGCATGGGTAAGAGTTGCTGCGCCTGCAAAGAAACACATCTGGACAGAGGTTGAACTCTCTCATCTAAATCAAGTCAGGTTGAGCTCCCCTGGGTGGGAATGCTGAGGGCTGATTATGTTCGACTGTGGATCACAAAGCCCTGAAGAACCAACACTGTCAAAGAGACATCTGACCTAGGTCCAGTTTGACATGGGGCCACGTGCTTTCCCAGTCAATTCTTCTGGCTTTCTTTTCCCATGGAGAGGCCTCATTTATTCTAAAGTATGAAGCTTTGGGGGTTTCTTGAAAATGGTACTTCCACTCAGTAAAATTAAGTTGGGATTAAAACACTTTCTTGTGGGAATCTGTTCTGGAAAAGGATTAAACTAAAAACATGGAAAGGGCAGCTCTTTCCCTTGAAATGGTCAGTAGCCACCTAGACCTGATCACTTTCCATGTGACCAAAAAAAAAAAAAAAAAAATTCTAGAAGCAGCACAACAAAACATCACAGCCACTGAGAAGTCAGAGGTGACTCTACACTCACCATCTCCCCACAAACATCAGGAGTGTGGGAATCAGCGAGCTTTTTGTCCTCACTGACTCATTGGAAAAGACTCTGAAGCTGGGAGGGATTGGGGGCAGGAGGAGAAGGGGACGACAGAAGATGAGATGGCTGGATGGCATCACCAACTCAATGGACATGAGTTTGGGAGAACTCCGGGAGTTGGTGATGGACAGGGAGGCCTGGCGTGCTGCAATTCATGGGGTTGCAAAGAGTCAGACACGACTGAGCGACTGAACTGAACTGAAGTATTACCCACAGACCCCCTGACTTTTTACCATCTCTTTGAGAGACTCATCTTTGAGAAAGACATCCAAGTAAATAGCAGCCTTACATCCAGCTTCCTTCCTCTGTTCAAATCTCTTTCTATCTCTGATCTGTACTTGCCATTTATTCAGTTCAGTTCAGTTACTCAGTCATGTCTGACTCTCTGCGAACACGTGGACTGCAGTATGCCAGGCTTCCTTGTCCATCACCAACGCCCAAAGCCTGCTGAAATTCATATCCATTGAGTTGGTGATGCCATCCAACCATCTCATCCTCTGTTGCCCGCTTCTCCTCCTGCCTCCCAGCATCAGGGTCTTTTACAATGAGTCAATTCTTCACATTAGGTAGCCAAAGTATTTGAGCTTCATCTTCAGCATCAGTCCTTCCAGTGAATATTCAGGACTGATTTCCTTTAGGATTGACTGGTTGGATCTCCTTTCAGTCTAAGGAACTCTCAAGAGTCTTCTCCAAAACCACAGTTCAAAAGCATCAATTCTTCGGCGCTCAGCCTTCTTTATGGTCTGACTCTCACATCCATACATGACTGCTGTTTATTAGATGCAGCATTTTAGAGCTGGAAGAACATGCTAGTCAGCGTAGTCCTGGTGTGAGCTGCAATAACAAGTAAATCCTGTATAATCTTGGAGGGCTAGCCCAGTACAGTTCAGTCCTCACTCCTGTGAGAGTCCATGGCTCTCTTGGGCAGCTGTCCTCAGGAATCTGGGCTTTCCATCATGTGGCCCCACCATCTCAGGGTCCGCCCCTTCCAGCAGTATGGCTAAGAAGGGGTGGGGCACCTTCTAGGGAACAGACCAGGAACATGGAGTAAATCATTTCCACCAGCAGGCTACTGGCTGAGAACTAAGAAGCGCGAAGATGATAATAGTGTTTGCCTCAGAGAGTCCTCAAATGCCTCTTGCTTTCCATCCCTTCAAGTTTTTTGTTACTTGTTTTTTTTGTTTTTTTTTTTTTTTTGGGTTGAGGCAACAGAGACCCCAAAAGCCTGAGTTACACACAGCTCATCACACAGCTAATCAGCAGCAGTTCAGTCTGGCCAAGAGGCTCCTGCCCATTCCTGTTGCTTTCAATTAGTGTATAAAAGGCTCATAAAAATCTCAAGATACAGTTGGAGTATTGTTTCTAGAACTTTCTATCCAGGACTCCAGGGCGAGAAGGACTATGACCACCCCTGCTCTGAACCCACAATTCCGGCACAGTTCTCAGCCTGGGAGCTGGACAGATGAGTGTTTCAGGGAGCAAGTGCCAGTAGCAAACCCTAATTACAGGAAATGCCTCTTGGCTCCCAAGGGATATGAAATTACTTTGCGGAAAGTCAAGAAAAATAGAAACAGAATACCCTGTAATGCTTTATTCAGAGGCCAGAGTCACCTATTAGGGCTTGTGTTTTGTGCTCGATTCTACCAAGAGAGCTTAAAGGGTGGAGACAGAGTTTATGGAGAGAGAAAGTCTGGATGGTGTCATCCCCATTGCCAACCGTCACACTGTCCTTCGAAAAAGATGCCCGGACGTCCTCCTCACAGTTGAAATCAAATGTGAGAAAAAAAAAACCAGAGGTTTCCCAAAAATACCTGATACAGAATGAGGAAGTGGGCCAGGGAAGGCTGGTCTCCTTGTCAGGCTCTGAAAGTTGCCTGGAGAAACCTTGGCCACATCTCTGACTGTCTCCATCAATGTCTGCTGAACATTCAGTTATGTATCTGTTTTTTTAAACTCTGACTTGATCATCATGAAGGTTCTATATCTGGATTTTTTTGCCTGGATTTTAACTTTCTCATCTGGAGATATGACACTGAGTAAAGTCTGCACATTAGTTCTCTTAGGTTTAAGAATCTTTGTCAAACTAGTTAATATTCTGAGGTCTCCCCTCCGCCACCATAACAACAAGACTGGGAAAAGAAATGAAAATAATAACTTCCACTTGGCTGGAAATTAAGGTGCTGATCTAATCCAAACATTATCACATAAAATCAAGTAACAGTAATAATAGAATTAGATATATAGCAGTGCCAAATTATACTTTTAGCCAAAGGACAATCACATTTTCATGTTTACAGATCAGATATTAAAAATAGTACAGAATTTAACTACATTCTGCAGTCTTTCTACCTCATTCTCTTCTTTCCATGCCCACTGTACCCCTTCTTTCTTCTTTTTCTTTTTTCAGCTGCACCGCACAGGCATAGGAGATCTTAGTTCCCTGATCAGGGATCGAACCCTTGCCCCCTGCAGTGGGAACAGGGAGCTCAGAGTCTTAACCACCAGGAAAATCCCTCCCCTTCTTCAAAACAATTTTTTTCTTGTAAGTTGGGGAAATAGAGTGACAGCTTATTAAGACAGCAAGATGAATGGATTCATTGAACTCAGGTTAATCCATGGCAAAGCCTGAGCTCAAAACAAGGGTCACTATGGGAAGTAGGAGAGAGAGAGGCTGGCTGGTTAAGAGTCTTTACAGAACTTGGAAATAAGGTTGCTTTCAGAGTGGAACTAGTAAAATGCATAGATCAAATGCACACTAAATGGAAAAAGCAGGATGGATATAAATAGCCCACTGTGGGAGTAAGGCAAGTAGAAGTATATGGGAGCATCTCAGACTTCAGCCCCACAGATCTAGGGGTACAATAACAAGGAGAGTATATATTTGATTTTAAGTTCATGGGTAGAAAACGGAGTGGTTGTTTGGATGAAGGCTGTGTAAACAGGAGCTGGGCAGCTAAGGGAGCAGTTAAGAGAGTCAGAGGGTCACAGAAGCCCTCTGGATGGCAGAGCCCGACAACGTGAAACCGTCTAGGGAAGACAAGTCTTGGGAGTGTTGGACATGGCGGTATGGCTCTCTTACTGAGAGCATCCCTACGGTGGGCCAAAGTGCCTCAAACCACTGTCAGTAACTATGACTCTTTGGACACCACTCGACCTTGTCATGATGTGGCTCCTCGTGCAGCCAGCCTCCTGGCAGAGCTGTCTCACACCTTTCTGGTCTACTAGCCGGTCGCATTTACTTTAAACTACTCTATCTGATGCTGTGAGCCCGTTCCACCTTGAGCATGCCAACAAAGTCAGTTTTATGAACAGACGTTAGACCATGCTATATACTTCGAGGTAAACATCACTTTATGGGGTGCACCTGTGCAGGAAGTAATATTACTCAGAGCAGCTCAGGCTCGTCCCATACTCTTCTCGAACTGCAGCTGACCAGCCTTACTCAGTTTTGACTGAATCATATATATAAAGTCAAGATCAAGATGTTTTAATAATATGACTGCCTTTCGTGATCTGATAAAACAATTGCCATATTATAAGCCAGAAGCAGTACATAGAATGAAGGGGCATAAAGAACCTAGACCATTTTAACAGGCTGTGGGCTGATTTTCAATTACATCTGGGACCCTACCATAGACAGCTTCATCAAAGATACCACGGTCATTGACAACTAATGTTTTCCAGGTTTTCTTCACACCTTATTCAATTAGAGTAATTGCTAGGTGATAAATACAGTGACAGCTCATTATAAAATTCAGCTTCCAGAAGCTGAAAGGGTAAGTGGCACCTCTCACCTACCAGGTGATGGGTTAGCATCTTAGCCCTGTCCCTTCTCCCTTCTGCTATACAGGTAGGTCCTTCTCCACTCTCCTTCTTACAACTTTGTTTGAAATCTTGTACACTGAAGGCTTCAGTGTTCACACAATCCTTTTTAAGTGAAAATAAGCTCAGAAAGCTCTGCCACAGAACCTCAGGAGTTTACAGGACAGTACATAAAGGACAGTCAACTCTGAATATTCATTGGAAGGACTAATGCTGAAGTTGAAGCTCCAAGACTTTGGCGACCTGATGCAAAGAGCCGACCCACTGGAAAAGACCCTGATTCTGGGAAAGATTGAGGGCAAGAGGAGAAGGGGACAACAGAGGATGAGGTGGTCGGGTGGCCTCACAACTCAATGGACATGAGTTTGAACAAACTCCGGGAGATAGTGAAGGACAGGGAAGACTGGTGTGCTTCAATCCATGGGGTCACAAAGAGACACGACTGAGTGACTGAACATCAATAAAGGGCAGAGACAGAGGAGATAAAGAATATAGCCTGAAAACTCGAGGGTATTGTTTCTAGTCTCTAGGTGTTCTTATTAATATGTGTACATGTTTGTGTCTATCTGCCTGTCTCCTTGTGTGTCTAGGGAGAGGGTTTGTATACTCTGTGACCATGCCAGGTTGTCACACACATATAAACCTATGTCTACAGATTTAACTACTTGATTTTTTTTAAGTAGCTTTATTGAAGTATACTTGTAATACAATAAACTGCACATATTTAGACTGTAAATTTTGATAGTGTTGACATACATGTATACCTGTAAAACCATTACTACGACCAAGATAATGAACGTATTCATCACCTGCTCCCTAATTTTCTCTTTTTCCTTTATAATCCCACCTTCTGCCCCTTTCTACGCCTGTCCCAGGAAACCATTGATCTCCTTTCTGCCATTGCGTTTTCAATTCCTAGAAATTAATATATTAATAAATGAAGCCTATAGTACATACCTTCTTTCTGACTGCTTCTCCTGGGGAAAATTAAAAGTATTTGCATGGATAGACATTCTCTTTTCTTTTGGTTAAGTAAATACCTAGGAATGAATGCATAGGTCATATGGTAGGTCTAATGCCTAGCTTTCTAAGAAACTGACAAACTGGGTTCCAAAGCAGTTGTACCATTTTACATTTCCATCAACGGTATATGAGAGTTCCATTTCCTCCATATGCTTGCTGACACTTGGTATGGTCAGGTTTTTCTTTTAATTTTCGGTTCAGTTCAGTTCAGTTCTCAGTCGTGTCTGACTCTTTGCAACCCCATGGCCTGTAGCACGCCAGGCCTTCCTGTCCATCACCAACTCCTGCAGTTTATCCAAACTCATGTCCATTGAGGCAGTGATGCCATCCCACCATCTCATCCTCTGTCGTCCCCTTTTCCTCCTGCCCTCAATCTTTCCCAGCATCAGGGTCTTCTTAAATGAGTCAACTCTTCACATCAGGTGGCCAAAGTATTGCAGTTTCAGCTTCAGCATCAGTCTTTCCAATGAACACCCAGGACTGATCTCCTTTAGGATGGACTGGTTGGATCTCCTTGCAGTCCAAGGGACTCTCAAAAGTCTTCTCCAACACCACAGTTAAGAATAATCAATTCTTTGGTGCTCAGCTTTCTTTATAGTCCAACTCTCACATCCATACATGACTACTGGAAAAACTA
The DNA here is from genome assembly GCF_016772045.2 of Ovis aries. NCBI lineage: Eukaryota > Metazoa > Chordata > Mammalia > Artiodactyla > Bovidae > Ovis > Ovis aries. Next base: position 44,225,487 of record NC_056073.1, read on the forward strand.
TAGCCTTGACAGTTTTTCAAAAACCAACAGACCTTTGTTGACAAAATAATGTCTCTGCTTTTTAATATGCTGTCTAAGTTGATCATAACTTTCCTTCCAAGGACTAAGTGTCTTTTAATTTCATGGCTGCAATCACCATCTGCAGTGATTTTGGAGCCCCCCAAAATAAAGTCAGCAACTGTTTCCACTGTTTCCCATCTATTTGCCATGAAGTGATGGGACCAGATGCCATGATCTTAGTTTTCTGAATTTTGAGCTTTGAGCCAACTTTTTCACTCTTTTCTTGCACTTTCATCAAGAGGCTCTTTAGTTTTTCTTCACTCTCTGCCATAAGGGTGGTGTCATCTGCATATCTGAGGTTAGTGATATTTCTCCCGGTAAGCTTGATTCTAGCCTCCAATTCATCCAACCCAGCATTTCTCATGATGTACTCTGCTTTTAATTTTAGCCATTCAGATAGTTGTAGTGGTATCTTACCATGGTTTTGCTTAGCATTTCCCTAATAACTAATAATGCTGAATGTCTGTTCTTGCGTTTAGTTGTCATCAATACGTCCTCTTTAATAAAATGTCCATTCATAGAGTTTGTCAGTTCTTAAGGTTTTCTTATTATTGAGTTTTGAGAGTTTCTTATCAATTCTGGATATGATTATTTTCTGGAGTGAACATTTTCTTCCAGGCTCTGACTTGTCTTTTCATTCTGTTGACATTGTCTTTGGAAGAACAGAAGTTTTAAATTTTGATGAAATCATATTTATTAGTTTGTTCTTTTATGGATTGTGCTTTTGGTGTGATGTCTAAGGAATCTTTACCTAGCCCAAGGCTACAAACAGTTTATCTTACATTACCTTCCAGAAGTTTATGTTTTTGGTTTTACATTTTTCTTTGATCCACTTTGAGTTAATATTTATATGATAGAAGTTATGGATTGAAGTTCATTAATTTATATGGCTAACCAATTGTACCAGTACCATTTGTTGGAAAGACTGTGTTTTCCCACTCAATTTTTTTGCACTTTTATCAAAAATCAGTTGTCTGTATATGACTTTGTTCCATTAATCTATTTGTCTACCTTTAAGCCAAAACCCACTGTCTTGATTAGTGTAGCTTATAAATTTTGAAGTCAAGTAGCATTAGTTCTTCAACTTTGTTCTTTTATCATTTTTTTCATTTTTAAACTATGGTTTGTTTTATTTTGTTTTTGCTGTTCTGGGTCCTTTGTACTTCTGTATGAGGTTTATAATCAGTTTTTCAATTTCTAAAGAAAAAAACACTGCTCTTTTGATTGATATGATGCTGAATGTATAAATCAATTTAGGGAGAACTGACATCTTACCACTATTGAATGCTTTGATCTATGAACACATTATATGTCTCCTCTTCTTTAGGTCTTCTTTAATTTTCTCAGCAATCTTTTACAGTTTTCAGTGTTTAGAGAACTGTATTGTGATTTCTCAGTCACAAACTGTAAGTGAGTTAGTCTTGACCAATGTCTTCAAGACTGATATCCTAAAGGCACTCACTAGAGGCTTAAGCCCCTGTATCCTTTTACAGCAATTCAAGACAGGAACTATAAAGAGGAGGTGATAGTATCTATTTCCTAGAGTTGTGATCATTGCATGAGAGAGCGCATCTATGCCGTTTAGTATATAGCACAGCCTGTAGGTCAAACTGCCTATGTTCAAATCCCAGTTTGACCACCTACTGCTGAGCAGTCCTCTAGAATTCAGTTTTATAATTAGCAAAATGCAGAAAATACTAGCACCTTCCTTATAAGTGTTCTCACGAGGGTCAAGTGAACTTGTTAAATACTTAAAACTATGCAATCTCGTCATGTAATAAGCCACAAATAAATGTTAACAATGGCTGTTGATTTTATCATAAATAAACAGCATCAGGAACATAGTAAGCACTCAATAAAGGGTAGATTTTATTATTAGCTGATCCAGCTTAAACTAGGCTACATGGTTAACACCTTCAGGTATGTTTCTCATATGATTTGAATGTCTCAGACTGAACTGAATTTTCTGGAAGGGGGTTTGGTCTTTAAAGACCCGACCTTAATCTTGAACACAGACTCCCTATCCTGCAATTTGGATGTTGCATTTCATTTTCTCTCATTGCTCTTAAAATCCTTAGAAAGCTGATTCCTTCATTAAAAGGCATCTACTTGCTATAGGGTAAACAACAGTCCAGGCTATATGCTAGATTGGTTTTGTGGTGTGATATGATATCCAAGTCCAGGAAGACTCTTGGCACCCCTTGGCACCCAGCAAACACACACCCACACATCCCATCTCCCTCCTGGCTTGTTGACGCAAACTGCCCAATTGGAAACCCATTTCTATGCTAGGTGACTTTGCTCCCTATAAAATCACAAATTACCTTTGAAGGAAAATAATCATTAACTTATGTAGGTAGGTGACAGTATAAAGTAATAGAAAGAGCCCTGGACCAAAAAAGTACAGGTTTGGGTCCGAATCCTAGCTGCCTTTTTTCCCTCTCTGTAACCTGAGATCCCATGTAAGCTCCCCGCTATACAACAAAGGAATACTGGATCTAAATCATTCATTCACTCAGCGAATCGTATACGGCCAGGTATTGTTAAAGTGCAGGAACACAGCAGCAAACAAAACAAAATCCCTGGTCCCACAGAGATTATATTCAAGTCAGAGAGACAGATAATAAGCAAATAAACACATATGCAATCGATTATCAAGGAGTAGGGCTTTATAAGGATAAAAAATAAAGCAGCGTGAAGAGACAGAGAATGAAAAGAAATGCTAGTTTGGTAGAGGATTAAAGGAAGTTCTTTCTGAGACAGCTGGCAGTTCAGTGGAGACCTGAAGAAAGTGAAAAGTGTCTGTTATAGAGAATACACTGGTGGTTACAAATGGCAGAGGGGAGTGGGAAGAGGCGAGATAGGAGCAGGGGGCTCAGAGGCACAAACTTCTAAAAAATAGATAAATATAAGTAAGTAAAGGATAATATAAATAAACTAAAAGGATATCTTATACAGCAGGGAAGACAGCCCATGTTTTGTATATGAGTATAATCTGTAAAAATTGTTGAATCACTCTGTTGTATACCTGAAACCAATATAATATTGTAAATCAATTCTACTTCAATAAAAAAAAAAAAATTAGTGATGTGACATGAGGCTTGTTGGTAGAACATTCCAGACGTGGGGAGTGGTCAGTGCAAAGGTCATAAGGCAGGCTTGTGCTTGAGGGAAAGAAAACATGTTCCAGGAAAATGCATGAGGCCCATAGGGTTGCAGTAAAGAGATCACAGGAGGGGCTTCTAGAGACCAAACCCAATGGGGCCGTGTAGGCCAGCATAGTGACTTTTGAGTGTATTCTAAGTGAGATGGGAAACCATGGGGTTTCCCATAACAAGATCTGACTTATTCTGGAAAAAATCCCTGAGGCTCATGTGCAGAGGGCTGATGGTAGGATGGCCAGAGAAGCAGGAAGAACCAGAAGCTGTCACTGTGGTGCAGGACAGAGAGATTCGTGGCTCAGACCAGCAGTGGTGAAAGAGACAAGAAATAAATGGAACATTTGTTAAGCAAGTAGATGTAGGGTATGGCTTCCGTGGGCTTCCCAGGTGGCTCCGTGGCGAAGAATCTGCCTACCAATGCAGGAGATGTCGGTTTGATCCCTAGGTCGGGAGGATCCCCTGGAGGAGGAAATGGCAACCCCCTCCAGTATTTTTACCTGGGAAATCCCATGGACAGAGGAGTCTGGTGGGCTACAGTACATGGGGTTGCAAAGGGACGCAACTGAGCTACCGAGCATGCATGGGTTCCATGTCGTGGGATAAGAAAGGAGGAAAGGATGACTCTGATATTTTGGCCTGTGTGGGAAGAGGATGCCTTTGACTGAGATATAGAAGCCTGGAGAAGTTTGCAGGGGTGGGGGGACACCCCAAGGATTTGTTTGGGATGTGTGAAGTTGGGGTGGTCTATCAGCTAGCCAAGGGGCAGATCGAGCAGGCAGTTGCATACATAGGACTGAACGACGGGGGGCAGTCCGGAGATTCGCTTATGGAGCCATCAGTGCCCGCGTGGTGATGAGATTCAGGGCCCTGGCTGAGGGCACCCAGGTGGTGACTATCACTGGAAAAAAAGAGTCCCTGCAAGAAGGGGAGAATCTCAGAAAGAGGGAAATGGGGCAGCCAGTGGGGCCAGGGAAAACCCTGGAGAGCACGCGAACGCGGAAGCCAGATTTTAAGATTTTCAAGGAGAGAGTGAGCAAATGCTGCTTCGAGGCTTCAGTTCAGTTCGGTTCAGTTCAGTCGCTCAGGTGTGTCCAACTCTTTGCGACCCCATGAATCGCAGCACGCCAGGCCTCCCTGTCCATCACCAACTCCCGGAGTTCACTCAGATTCACATCTATCGAGTCAGTGATGCCTTCCAGCCATCTCATCCTCTGTCGTCCCCTTCTCCTCCTGCCCCCAATCCCTCCCAGCATCAGAGTCTTTTCCAATGAGTCAACTCTTCGCATGAGGTGGCCAAAGTACTGGAGTTTCAGCTTCAGCATCATTCCTTCCAAAGAAATCCCAGGGCTGATCTCCTTCAGAATGGACTGGTTGGATCTCCTTGCAGTTCAAAAGCATCAATTCTTCGGCACTCAGCCTTCTTCACAGTCCAACTCTCACATCCATACATGATCACAGGAAAAACCATAGCCTTGACTAGACGGACCTTAGTTGGCAAAGTCATGTCTCTGCTTTTGAATACACTATCTAGGTGTCATAACTTTTCTTCCAAGGAGTAAGTGTCTTTTAATTTCATGGCTGCAGTCACCATCTCCAGTGATTTTGGAGCCCAAAAAAATAAAGTCTGACACTGTTTCTACTGTTTCCCATCTATTTCCCATGAAGTGATGGAACCGGATGCCATGATCTTCATTTTCTGAATGTTGAGCTTTAAGCCAACTTTTTCGCTCTCCTCTTTCACTTTCATCAAGAGGCTTTTAGCTCCTCTTCACTTTCTGCCATAAGGGTGGTGGCAAAAGAGTCTGAAATGCAGTACTTGGATGCAGTCTCAAAACGACAGAATGATCTCTGTTCGTCTCCAAGGCAAACCATTCAATATCACAGTTATCCAAGTCTATGCCCCAACCAGTAACACTGAAGAAACTGAAGTTGAACGGTTTTATGAAGACCTACAAGACCTTTTAGAACTAACACCCAAAAAAGATGTCCTTTTCATTATAGGGGACTGGAATGCAAAAGTAGAAAGTCAAGAAACACCTGGAGTAACAGGCAAATTTGGCCTTGGAATGAGGAATGAAGCAGGGCAAAGACTAATAGAGTTTTGCCAAGAAAATGCACTGGTCATAGCAAACACCCTCTTCCAACAACACAAAAGAAGACTCTACGCATAGACATCACCAGATGGTCAACACCGAAATCAGATTGATTATATTCTTTGCAGCCAAGATGGAGAAGCTTTGAGGCTTAGCATGACATTTTTGATCCCTGCAGTTCATTACCGGATTAAATGAGGTGCATACCGGACAGCGGCATATGAGGGTACTTTGGGCTCCTGGCCAAGTACCAGAAATGACAGGTAGAAGTAGCTTTAACAATAAGAACATCTACTGTGTCACATGGTATAACTCTGAAGAAAAGTAGCTCTAAGTTTGGTCAATTCATTGACTCAAAGATGGCATCAAGGACCAAGATCCTTTCATCTTTGAGCTCCACTTTCCTCCTGGTGGCAAGAAGGCTGCTGCAGCTATGGATATCACAGCCCTCACAGTGTCCAGAGGTGGGATAAAGGGAAGAGTCTTTACTTGTGTGTCTTTCTATGAGTGAGGAAACTTTACTAGTAGCCGCTCTGAAGAACTCCCTTTCCAACTAATTCCGAATGCATCACACACCCATGCCAAAGCTCATCTTAGTAGGAAGAGTGAAGTAATTCAGTACTCACAACCCGGGGCTGAGAAACAGCCCAGGGTCTCTTGAAGGACATGGCCACTTGAAGGAGGGTGATAACAGCCAGGATTCTGAGAGAGAAAGAAGGGCTTGTTGGAGTGGTTCTTGATCCAACGACCGATACTGTCTGCAACACTAGTGCTTGGCATTCTGAATATGCCTGTCTTTCCTCCACGGCAATGACACAAATATAGCCACTTACAAATAAATATGCATTATCTCTCAGCCAAGATAAAAGAATTTTTCTCCTTAAAGTAGTGTTCAAGTGACCACTGAAACACTCACCTGTGCCTACCATAGCCTCTTAGATCTGGGGCTCAGAAGAAGCCTTGAAGATCCATGGACCCTCAATATAAAGTCCCTGTTGGTGTATGGCAGAAACCATCACAATATTATAAAGTACTTATCTTCCAATTAAAAATAAAATTTTAAATATATACATATATAAAGTCCCCACAACTTTGTGTACTACACAAGGTCCCAGCAAGAAATATATGATATACCTGGATTGTCCTACTTTAACAGGAACTCAGAGGATTTGATGCTCCGATTGGGGGCTGGGCAGAGCAAAACCATAGGTTAGTGCAGCCGCCGGGGCTGGTGCAGAGAGGCCCCCCGACCATCCGTGGGCCCGAGGAGGCCGAGCACGCAGAAGGGGGCACAGCCAGCCCTCAGCGACCCTGCAGGATGAGGGAACACGAGGAATCAACAGCCTGACCTCACCTGCTCCTTCCCTCCAACTAAAAGCCAGAGGGCAAGGAAGCCCATCCCTGGAGTCCCTGCAGATGAGAGTCTGGGCCACAGAGAAGGGGGGAGAAGAGTGGGGATGCTTCTGGAAGAGCAAAGAGAAGATACCAGCCTACTCTGGAAGGGAAGACCAGGGTCTTCCTGGAAGCCAGCCAGAAGCCACTCATTTCACCTTGGGACACCTCTGACTGCTGGAAAGTTCCCCATCAGCCAGGGGGTCCATAGCAGCGGGAGTCACTGCTCATCCCCATGACGAGGCTTTTGATAGAGGACAGCAGCCTGCACATCTCACAGCCAACTTCTGGTGCAAAACTTGTCCAGACTGCAGTCCTTGACCCCAGCATCCAGTGAAAGTCGACATTTGGGGTCTACATATGTGGTCCTCAACCAGGGATGTTAGTCCCCCACCCCCACCCCAGGCAATGTCTGGAGACATTTTCACTGTCAGAGCCTGGAGGAAGAGATACCACTGGTACCTGGTGGGTAGACGCCAGGAATGCTGGGAAACATCCTACAATGCACAGGACCACCCCCCAGGACGATGTGGCCCCAAATGTCACCAGCGCCTAGGATGAGACCTTCGGCAGGGCCTGTCTGTGCAAGGCTGTCCCTGTAAGACAGTCCCCAGGAGCCACACCCCAAAGTTCCCCTCATGAACTGGGCTGGATCTGTATTCTCATGGTGAGCTAATAAAAAAAAAAAAAGAGCACCAGGGCCCTTTGAGAGCAAGGGGGTGCCGGGGAGGCATTAGTGGGAGCAGAGATACAGGGGTGAGGCAGATGAAAGGAGAAGAGGGTCCTCTTTGGGTGTGGAACGGCAACTGTCGAATCTCCCCTTGGTCAGTGGCCCTGCTTCTGAGCTCGGGGTGGGCAGCATGGGGAAGGGGAGGGGAGAAGCGAGCCATCGGGGCACAGTAAGTGGACCAGAGCCAGGCGCTCAGCAGCGTGCAAACCATCACCACATCCCACATCAGTTTTGTGCAGCCAAGCATGTAAACAAGAAGACCAGCCACGAGAAACATAAGAAAGGAATAAACGTTGTTTGGTCTGCCATCAGGAACAGACTGGTGGAATATTCCAACCATAGTCCAAAAGGGACAACCAACAATAACAACTAGGAGACCGCATCCGACATTTAGACACACGAAGTCTGCATTTTCCCTTTGCCGACCATCTCCAGAAGGACCGGCCACTGGCAGCAGCCTCGGTTTCCACCAAGGCCAAACACCACGTTAGGACCAAAAAATGTAAAAGTGTCAACCGTGACCATGAATCAAGAGCAGGTGAGCTAAGCTTCTGCTGAAGGTCAGCAAGTGTATTTTGATAAATTTTGATAAATGTTTGTTGTCAAATAGCAATTCCTTCTTTATTTGGCATCTACAGATCAATCCGAAATATTGTGTTTTAAGCATATCTTCCAGATACTTTAAGAATAACTTCACTGATGTAATCTTTAGGGTTAAAAGTTTTCTGAAGGGTACACCTGTCCCTTTGCTTCATTAAACAAAGTATATGGACGATAACTCTACCTTTTAAAGTGACTCCAGACCATTATTAGAATGTAATAGCAAGAAAACAATGTCTTCAGACCTAGGAGCAGTTTGACTAAATGAATGCTTTATTTTTTATTTGTCATTGGTTCTTGTGCAAACTTTCCGTGGCTCCTCTCCATTCTCCACTTGGACTGCTGCCAGCTGCTACCCCTTGTTTGTATCACCAGGCCTGCCCACTCATAACCCTGCCTTCCAGTAACTGCCACTGTGGGTCAGGACGGTGGTTCTCAGATTTTGGCGGCATGCTGAAATCTCCTGGGAGCTTAATAAATTATCCATGCCTGGGCTCCATCTGCAGTGTTGCGGAAGCATTCAGTTGAGGGCACGGCCTGGGCATAGGGACGGATTAAAACTCCCCAGATGATTCTCTTGTACAACCGAGGCTGAGAACCACTGTGATGGGAAATTTGATAGCCTGTCAGAATTAGGCATAAAACAAGAAGGGATTGTGATCTGAGAGATTTTCCTGTGAGTAAGCTTTAGTATATGAATCTCTGAGGCATGCATTTTTAGAGGTCTTTGAATTCATGCTCTCATTTTTTCAGCTGTGCTCCAAGGAAGTGACTCAAGCTAGGGAAAGATCTAGGATGAATCAGTGGTTAAGTACTCGGGAGCCGAGAGTTCAGATACCGGGGTCTGGACTTGACTCTGCCACTTACTGGGCAGCCTTGGGCAAACGTCCTAACCTTTCGGTGCCTTGGCCTCGTGAATAAAGCCTGGCTCATAACAACACTCAGCAGAGTTAGTGTTCGCAGTTCGAGGTTTGGTCAAGGTGTTGAGCCGGAGGTGTAGGCAGGGCTAAGCGAGCAAACCAGGGGTGTCATGACTCCCAGAGACTGGCAACGGTGCGAAGGTGTTCCCAGTCTAGTCTGGAAGGGCAAGGGCAGCAGAGGTGATACCAGGATCCAGTGAAAGCTCAGGCTGGAGAGAGACATGGGGCGGCTGCCAAAGATACAGAGCAAGGAGCAGGCAGGGCAGAAACACTGGGGTCTCTCTCCTTCCAACCTCTGAACCCGCTGAGAAGCCAGCCAGCGAAGGGGAGGCAGCCCTCGCGGTCAGCCTCCCAGGGCGCAAAGCTGGGCTGAAAGCGGAAGAGAGGGAACCTGAGTGGGTGGGGAGGCCAACGGAGGAGAACCAGCACACGTAGCCGTTATTCACGATTACACAAACTGCAGGGCGCTGGAGAAAGTCCCTGTTGCCCTAGCGTGGATTTAGCATCAGCTGTAGAGTCAGAATTGCCCCTCAAACCACTCTCTTCCTGGGAGAAAAGTGCCAATCCCCACAGACCTTTCGCAGCAAACTAAGATGATTATGAATGGCTGTGAGCAAAAGAGAGAAAGACAGTGAAGTCGCTCAGTCGTGTCAAACTCTTTGAGGCCCCATGGACTGTAGCCCACCAGACTCCTCCATCCATGAAATTTTCTAGGCAAGAGTACTGGAGTAGGTTGCCATTTCCTTCTCCAGGGCATCTTCCTGACCCAGGGATCGAACCCAGGTCTCCCACCATGCAGGCAGACGCTTTTCGATCTGAGGCACCAGGGAAGCCTTAAGCAAAAGTAAGCAAAAGTCCAGTTGGATTTTTTTTTTTTTTTAAGGTCCTAAGTTCTTTGGGTCTTTCAGGGCTCAGCAAAAAGCCCCTCGCCCCCGTGGACTAGTTCATGCTCCTGGCCGAGCCCATCTCTCACGCGCTCACCTGGGCCTCTTTCCCAGCCCCTGCCCCTGGGCTTCAGAAAGCAAGAGTTCCTGGCTTCCTTCCTTTGCTAACTGAAACCCATTCCTGAGCCTGGCCGGGCAGCGTACTTTGGAATGTCCTCTTCCATCACTTCCCCACCCCCAGACACCACCTCTTTCTTCTTCCCCGTGAATGCTGACCTTTCATCCAATAAAGACTGTAGTCTTTCCCCATCGCCCACTTTCTACTTAAGCTGCCGTTCTGGGGTGTGTTTGCATTTGACCTACAAGACCGCCCTTGGAGTCTCACTCCCTGTGAGTTCTGAGCTGCTTAGGCAGAAGCCCCTGTGTGTAAGGGATGAGAGGGGGTGCTCAGGGCGACAGTGGCTTTCCCCATAGACATCCACATTGCGTGACATTTCCTCCCTGCGTTTTGCCACCACCCCACATTGCAAATGAAAATGATTAACTTGTAGCTTCACGCCCGGGCACGTCTGGCCGTTCTCGTAGGGCGCTAATACACAGGCTCGGCTGCACTGAAGACCCTGCCGTGACCCTGGCCTCATTTCCCATCATCATAGGGTTTTGTTTTTTTTTTCCCAGATATTCCTCGACTAGACTTAATGGAACTATTCATCCTCTTTATTCCATTATGTTCATTTCAAATTCCTTTGGATTCATGCTTCCCATCACATGCACCCTGCATGCACACACTGTGTTATTATACTGTGTATACCACTGTTTGGCTCCGCTCCCCCTCGGGAGCCTGTCACATGCACACTGAGCGTACACCCTGTGTTATTATACGGCATATACCACTGTTTGGCTCCACTCCCCCTCGGGAGCCTGGCAGGTGTTACTACTCGGTTCTTCTGAGTAAAGACAGAGAGAAGACAAAACCCTTCCTGTTCCTCTCTCAGAATGTAAGTGCCCTAAAGCAGAAGTATCACAGTGGTGGTGCCAATGCCTCTAAAAGGAGCTTGAAGTTAAAAGATGCCTGGTGAGGTGTGAGTTGGCAGGATTTTGATCACTGATTTGGGGTAAGTGGGCCAGAAGCATTAGTAGCAGAAATAGCCGTGCTCATGGACACATAGGTCCCGGCTGCTGCTGCTGCTAAGTCGCTTCAGTCGTGTCCGACTCTGTGCGACCCCATAGACGGCAGCCCACGAGGCTCCCCCGTCCCTGGGATTCTCCAGGCGAGAACACTGGAGTGGGTTGCCATTTCCTTCTCCAATGCAAGAAAGTGAAAAGTGAAAGTGAAGTCGCTCAGTCATGTCCGACTCTTAGTGACCCCATGGACTTCGGCCCACCAGGCTCTTCTATCCATGGGATTTTCCAGGCAAGAGTGCTGGAGTGGGGTGCCATTGCCTTCTCCGCATAGGTCCCGGGGGTTGAATAAATCCTTACCTGTAAGGAGCTTTCAGGGCTTCCCTGGTGGCTCAGCTGTAAAGAACCTGCCTGCAATGGAGGAGACATGGGTTTGATCCCTGAGTCAGGAAGATCCCCTGGGGAAAGGAATGGCAAACCCATTCCAGTGGTTTTCTTGCCTGAAAAATCCATGGACAGAAAAGCCTGGCAGGCCACAGTCCAAGGGGTTGCAAAGACTAAACAACAAGGAGCCTACATTTTAGAGGAGGGAGGACCCAGCACACACAAACACACACACACACACACACACACACACTCACACACACACACACTCCTAATAACGCAGGCCAGAATAGAATGAATGTCAATTAGCATATAAATAATAATAACTGAATTGCATTTTAAAACTATAATTTAGACATTTCCCTTAGTCAAGGCTGGTTTTCTCTCCAGGTAATTTCCATTTCATTGGTATTGGTAGGGTTGTTTTTTTAAATTATACTTATTAATTCATTTCTGTGTTTATACACATAACTCTGATGGCCAAAAGATGTCTCCCATTTCCAAATCTAGTTCATTGATTAAAATTTTGAATTCATGTCATATCCACAAATATATTCAAGATGTATCCATCAGTATCTGAAGATTTGTCTTGAGGTGATGTCAAGATAAGAATGTGCTGTGCTAAGTTGCTTCAGTTGTGTCCGACTTTTTCGACCCCATGGACTATAGCCCGCAAGGCTCCTCTGTCCATGGGATTCTCCAGGCAGGAATACTGGAGTCGGTTACCATTTCCTTCTCTAGGGGATCTTCCCGAGATGATGTCAAGATAAAGACACTTTAAAGTGAAAGTGATTATTACGCAGGGAGGAAGCACATTTGGATATGGAAGTGTCATTGGCCATTAGTGCAGGCAAGTCCTCTCTGGGCCCCACTTGAGAAAATGCTACTAAAGAAGGAACAGACCCAGCACAAGGGGTCAGAGCCATTGGACGCAGATTTCTAATCAGACTTGGGAGTCACATCCGTGGAGGGGTCAGTTCGTCCAAGAGGGACAGTCATTTTCCAGGGAACAACTCCATATTGAACTACGTGCTGAGAACTGCTGACAGGTACTCTGCAGGTCACGGGGTGTTGATCCTGCCTGCAGTTGTAGCAACAAGCCCTAGAACCCATCCCACCTTGATAGCATTGATGTGGATGACGTCATACTGAGTCACTGGCAGAATGGAATTGGCCAGCAGGAAAAGGAGCCTCGGGTTGGCACCCAGCGGGGACCGCGTCAAGGGCAGTCCAAGTGAGCAGACAGAGATGAGTATGCATGCCTCAGCCTCGGGGGCTCTGTGTGACACGTGGCACACTGCAGCCTGCCCTTGCTTTAATTCAACCTTTGGTGTACTGGGCTTCCCTAGTAGCTCAGTTGGTAAAGAATCTGCCTGCAATGCAGGAGACCCAGGTTAGATTCCTGGGTCAGGAAGATCCCCTGGAGATGGAAATGGCAACCCACTCCAGTACTCTCGCCTGGAGAATCCCATGGACAGAGGAGCCTGGCAGGCTGCAGTGCATGGGGTCACAAAGAGTCGGATACAACTGTGCAACTAACTTTCACTTTTGGTGGACTTATTTTTACAGAAACTAAATGAAAGGAGAATTATTCACTTACTAACAACTTTTTCATTTCACCTGAGTCTTAAATAACACCTCTGCACTAGTAGTTACAATATATTTTTTTTAATTTTCAACTTCATATATACACTTTTGACACTATATACCCCACTGACATATGTACACTATTGATAGCACAGATAAAATAGATAACTAATGAGAATCTGCCGTATGGCTCAGGGAACTCTACTCAGTCATTTATGGTGACCTCGTTCAGTTCAGTCGCTCAGTCGTGTCTGACTCTTTGCGGCCCCATGACTATCGCCTATCAGGCTCGTCCGTCCATGGGATTTTCCAAACAAGAGTGCTGGAGTGGATTGCCATTTCCTTCTCCAAGGGATCTTCCCGACCCAGGAATCGAACCCGGGTCCCCCATATTGCAGGCAGACACTTTAACCTCTGAGCCACCAGGGATACCCCAAATGGGAAGGAAATCCACAAAAGAGGGGATATATGTAAACAGAGAGCTGATGCACTTTGCTATATATACATATATCACCACACAAACTAACACAACATTACAAAGCAACTAAACTCCGATTTAAAAAATTTAATAAATAAAATAAAATTTTAACATCAATACCTATTTTCAAGAGTATAGCTATTATAAAATGCACTCGTAAGGAAAGGTGAATAGGTAATCATATGGCTGTTTGATGTATAACGTCATCATCTCAGACACCCCTTTCAACAAAACTTCACCTTGTCAAGAAACCACATCCTTGGCTGAGTTAAATTAGGCAACAATTAAGCAACAGGGCTATCTTTCCATACCCCAGCACAAGGCCAGTCGTCCTTTTGATGATCTGTTAATAACGAAGCCTGGAAAACAAAGAGCCCTGTGTGACTGACCCATTCATTCCCCAGGCCCCACGGCTGTGGGAGTCAGCCTGCTGGCTTGGACAGATTAACAACCTCAGGGTCTAGAGAGAAGCGATTAAGCAAACCAGGAGGGAAGAGAAATGAGAATCAAGCAGACAGTTACGAAGACCAGATAAGCAGCATAGCAGTCCAGTATCTGTGTGGATCAACAGCGCTCTCCTTTGCATGCTGCAGATGTGAAATGAAGCGCGAACAGGGTGAGGCTAGAAAGAAAGAAACAGCGCTTCCAACTGCAGCCCCCAGGCATGGCTTTTCTCTCCTTCACTTGGAGAACCCTCCCCAAGCCTCTTTCCTGGGGCTCTTACACCTAGATCACACATCTCAAGGGTCTGTGGGAGCCAAGGCCAGTGCAAGGAGGAGCCAAAGATCCAGCCCGGGGTTGGGAGGAAGGAAGGAAACATACCTTCTGCCATTGGTGAAAAACAGAATTTCCCCAGTTCATGACCTTGAGGTAAACACCACCTCGTCAGACGGTGGGGTTCTCGTTTTCCACCTGGTGCTCTCACATCCTTGTTGTTGATGTTCGGTCTTCTAATCTTATCCGACTCTTTGCGACTCCATGAACTGCAACACACCAGGCCTCCCTGTCCCGCACCATCTCCCGGAGTTTGCCCAGGTTCACGTCCATTGCATCAGTGATGCCGTCCAGCCATCTCATCCTCCGACGCCCTCTTTTCCTTCTGCCCTCAATCTTTCCCAGCATCAGGGACTTTCCCAGGGAGTCGGCCGTTCGCATCAGGTGGCCAAAATACTGGAGCCTCAGCTCCATCACACACACATCCTACCTTAATTTAAAACGTTGCAGGGATTTCCCTGGTGGTCCCCTGGTTAAGACTTCGTGCTTCCAATGCAGGAGGCACGGGTTTGATTCCTGGTGGGGGAACTAAGATCCCATCTGGTGTACAGTGCCTCCAATAAAAATCAACATAAAACATTACAAACTACGGAGACACATCTAGGTCAACCTGCGCTCAACTGTAGCACGAAATCTGAAAAGCAGGAGGTGATCATTTTGTTTCATTTATTAAAAAAGCAATCACAGCTTTGGGAAGTGCTGAATGTTAAAAGGTCATGTTGTATCATCACCCCTGCCCCCAATTCCTTCCATGGGACTTCCCCCGTGGCTCAGGGGTAAAGAATCTGCCTGAGGTGTAGGAGATGTGTGTAGATGTGTGTTCGATCCCTGGGTCAGGAAGATTCCTTGGAGGAGGAAATGGCAAACCGCCCTAGTATTCTTGCCTGGAGAATCCCAGGGACAGAGGAGCCTGGATGGCCACAGTCCGTGGGGTTGCAGAGTCAGACACGACTGCTCGACTGAACACGTGTTGAGAAAACGATCATAGCTTTGGGGAGTGCTGAGTGTTAAAAGGTCATGTCACATCAGCCACTCCCTGTGATCCTTCCACCCCACTGCTCCCCTCTCTTCACCCCCCACCCACCGTCCCCCTCCCCCACTTCCTTCCACGGAGCTTGGGCAGGTGGGAGGAGGTGCAGATTGTGACCAGTGTGGACAGAGGTGAGAATGGAGAGCGTGCTCAGATCTGGCTCGTTGCATTCGCAGAAGGGGTCAACCGTGTGATGTGCGGAGGCCGTGTCTTCAGCTTGGAGAGAGGGAGGTGAGCTGAGCGCCCAGCTCAGGGCCAGTGGAGGAAGCAGGTGGGGAGCGGGTCCTGACCCGGCTCTCCAGGTCTTCCCTGGGCCGCCCTTCTGCGGGGGGGCCACCTAAGATGAGAGTGGCGAAGTGTCTCAATATGAGAACCAGACGGAAACAGGCTTTAAGGGCAGGGATGCTCGTTGCGGTTTTACGATACACGAGCCTGGTTTACACAGCAGCAGAGGCCCAGACACAGCCCTGGATGGTATTGTCATACTTGAACTATAGGCGTGTTTGTTATTTCCTTCCAAGGACAGCTGGAAAGACTGGTTCAGTGAGGTTGGGGAGGAGGGAAGGAAGATGGAGGGAGAATTAAAGTGTTGGAACAGATGACCTACAACTTCCCTGATGAATGACGCTCCAGATCTAGTCGTAACATGACTGGTGTCACAGTGTCCTGACTCTGCCTTTTTCCTTCCAAACACAGAAGTACAGATGGACATAAAACAGGGCTGGAAATAAATCAGATGACTTTCTACCAGGACTTCTTACCGTTCTAGGGTGTGTTGACCCTCTCTCCGCACTGGGCCCCTTTTTCTGCAGGCGCCTATGGGCCCTTCTCTTGGGGGACTAGTTTTACCCCCCAGAAGCCCGAGAGCTTGGATTTCATCTGCTAATTGTTAAGATTCAGATCCAGCTCTGCCACCAGATCACACTGCAACCCCAGACGGGCCAGCATGGCCCACGTAGGCCTTCCTGCCCTGCCGGTGACTCCATAGTGCAGAAAAGGCATCAGTCAAGGATCCTACCATTTTAGGAATATGCCAACCACGAGCACTGCTCAGCTGCTGTTTGCTCAACAGCTTGTCTTGGCTTCTGCATCACCAGCTTCTGGTCTCAGAAGGCTCTCTCCCACCGCGCCCCCCCCCCCCCCCCCCCGCCACCCAATTCCCTTCTGTCATCTAACTCATAGTTTCTCTTTTCACCAATATTCAGCTAAGGTATTACCTCCTTCTAGAAGCCTTCCCTGAAATCCTCAAACAATTCTCTTAAATCGACTGCCTTTTTTGGATTCCTAAGTATCTCTTTGGGTTTGTCTATCCAACTAGATGGAACACCTTTCGGAGGCAAGAGCAATGTTCTTTTCATCTTCGTGTTTTCAAAACCAATCACCATGGTATGTGTGTGTTAGTGGCTCAATCGTGTCTGACTCTTTGCGTACCCCATGGACTGTAGCCTGCCAGGCTCCTCTGTCCATGGAATTCTCCAGGCAAGAATACTGGACTAGGTTGCCATTCCCTTCTCCAAAGGATCTTCCCCACCCAGGGATTGAACCTAGGTCTCTTGCATTGCAGGTGGATTCTTTACTGTCTTAGCCACCTGGAAAGCCCGGTCACCATGGTAGGCACTCAGCTTATGAATAAATGAGTAGCACTAATACGTTATCTGTAGCCACTTAACCTCCAGGAGTTTCAGCTTGTGAAACATAGGCTTGACACTACAAGGGCTGCCGCAGCTCAGGATGACGTGAAGTGCTCAAGACTTTCCTGGAGGCTAATCAACTGGCTAAGACAATTCAAGGTCTCCAACTGTCCTGAAAATGTCTGCTTGCTTATTTTAGGGAGAAAACTTGTTGCTATTATTCCTGGGAGGGTCGGAAATGCCGGGGGATGGAGAGATCACTGGAGACTTTTTTAATTAGAACAACGTGAAGATATGTTGGTCTCCCTGGCACTTTTGAAGGGGGAGGGAGAGAAAGCCGCACTCTGCATTTGGTGATGCTGTAATTAAGGCTTCCCCTTAAGAGCAGCTAAATAACTATCTACTAGGTTGTAACCTCAGGGTAATGAGCACTGGAGCTTTGCTTGTTAATTGAAGTTGACAGAAGGCTAGAAGGAGCCCCATGGCACACCTCTTACCTCTTACCTCATTTTCTCCTTGTTTATCAATAGGGTGTGTTTGTTTATTTTTTACAGCTTACTCCAGGCTTGCAGCTGAGGAAGTAAAGAGATTATTCTCAGGAACATCCTTAGGGGGGAAAGTCTAGTAATTTGTCCTGAGTATCACCTCCATATTTGGCCTGGCACACACCAGTAATAAGTGATCCATTTTGTCATCGTAATATGAATAGATCCCTAGGAATAAAAACAAACCAAAACAAGCAGGATAGTCTCTCAATCTTCTCCCCAAAGCTCTCACCAGCTCTCTAAATAGCCTAAGGCTTCAGAGAAGGTCAGAAATCAGTTGTTCAGGTTGTTCCCAGCAACCAGAATGCCCCATGGCCTAACCAAATGGAGCACAGAGCAGAACTCTGGGGGCAGGGCTTCCGAAAGCATATCCTGCAATGCTATCACCAAACGTCTCCCCCAGCCCTAAAGCCTCATCAGATACCAGTTTGTGAATCTGCCCAGCATGGGTTAGATTCACTGAATACAGTTAAAATCAGACTCCTGGGCTTGCGTTAAATAGTTTAAAACTAAAAGAGAACAGCACTTTTGCAAGATAAGGGTTCTTAAGAATTTGGGCCCTTTCTTTAAGTTCACAAACTCTAATTTCAATGTTCAACCTTATTGAACTTTCTTATAAATAAGTAAAATTCTTCCTCCTAATTTCAGTCAGACTTAAATATCTCTGAAACTAGGTAAGGAACTAAGATGAAATAAAAATAAATGTAATCCTTTTTTGCCAAACACTGGAAAATTCTTTATTGTCATTAAAAGTCAACAACTCTAACTCAGTCTTATTTTATATAGCTGCTCTTTTATTCCTCTTGTGTTAACAAATGAATGCCTTTTATAAGTATACTGACTTTATTGTTTACCTTGATTGATAGACATCCAATATTAAAATCACTACTTTATAGTTTTCAAATCAGAAATTAATTTGATGTAAATTAATTGAAGATCAGTTTTCATTTTCTACCTTGTTACAGCAAACAGAATAGCAACTAATTCCACTGTTATGAATTTTCCAGAAAATATTAATACCTTCTTTTGTATTTTTTCATTAGATGTCTGTTTCAGCTAGAGGTCAAGGAAAGAGAGCTGCTAATAAGGGGAAACCAGCCAGGCAGTTAAACCACTTGCCTTGTATCATCACATTCCAAGATTTGCTCCTAGAAGTCAAAATAAATAAATAAATTTTCTCTTTGTGCCAGAATTAGTCAGACTTTCAGGAGCTGATTCAGCCCGATCACACAGAAGAGATTGATGTATAACCTGTAGAGATCAGATGAAGACGAGGTGGGAAAGGCAATGGGGCCAGGGCTAGGTGGCATCCCACAGGTTGGTCCTTCTAGGAGCTTCATGCTCTGCTTTGGGATCCCAGAAACTTACTCTTATGTGTGTCCAGGGGTGTCCAGGGGTGTCCAGGGGTGTCCAAGGTTGATCTGTGTCCATCAACCAAAATGCTGATGTGCTTAGGGTATCCCCTGGAATACCTAATCTATTCAAAATGCAATGGACCAGACTGAGCAGTCGTGTGGGTGTGATGCCCACCTAGTTCTCAGGCCTTGTGGGAAACTCTGTCCTAGTCTGGAGCCACTCTGTTGGTTCATCTTGAGGAACTATTCTCATAAGAAACAAAATGCTGGCATTTCATGCCATCCCTACCTGAAAACTTGTGAAGAAAGCCAAATAATAACCAGAAGGGGACACTGGAAGGGTGTATTGTCAACTCAGGAATTTTGCATCAAATTTTTCAAAGCCTAAGGCCAAATATCTCTCCAAACATGAATTCAAGTTCATTTTCTCTAATACCACACTTATTCCTGATGCACACATGTCCTGCTCTGAAAAAGGGGTGTCCCAGACAGCAGACAAGTCACAGAGAAAGAATAAATGCATCATAATTGGCATTAGGAAATTGACATACCTGCTCATGTCTTGAGTGTGCGGGAGCTCCTGAAAGCTGCCGTAGAATAATTGAGAAATTGGAAAAATAAGCTTTTCAGTTGAGAGTTAAATTGTAAGATCAATATATAGAATATCAAAGTATGCTTACTTCTGTGTCCTCCAGAGACTCACAAGAATGGTTCAAACATGTCATGTAAAACTGCCTTTCTCCCCAGTGGCCAGGGAAAGAGACTAGAATAGAGGTGAGGCTGTGACTGCCTGATCCCAGGGCAGGTGTGTGAGCTGGGTACATGCACCAGGGCTGATGGAGACAATGAGTACTGTTCTGCCTCCTCCCCTGATTCCTTGTATCCAGTAGAAAATCGAATGGCAAAATAGCCTCCCTGTGAAAATGATTCATACACAGTGCAGTGCTATTCAAATGTTTGGGGTTGGCCAAAAATTTCATTTGGGTTTTTCCATAATGAGTATTTATAGCCAACCCAATAATATGATAACTGAAATCTCTATTATTGGTAATATAAAATACCTAAGGTTCCAAACATTACAAGTGCTCCAAAGGATTGAAGCTTCAGCTTCAACATCAGCCCTTCTAATGATTATTCAAGACTGATTTCCTTTAAGATAGACTGGTTTGATCTTTAGTGTTAAATTAATACTTGGAGAGTCAGGCCATAGAAGATGCTGCTGCTGCTGCTGCTGCTAAGTCGCTTCAGTCGTGTCCAACTCTGTGCGACCCCATAGACAGCAGCCTACCAGGCTCCCCCATCCCTGGGATTCTCAAGACAAGAACATTGGAGTGGGTTGCCATTTCTTTCTCCAATGCATGAAAAGTGAAAAGTGAAAGTGAAGTAGCCCAGTCATGTCCGACTCTGACCGCATGGGCTACAGCCTACCAGGCTCCTCCGTCCATGGGATTTTCCAGGCAAGAGTACTGGAGTGGATTGCCATTGCCTTCTCTGGAAGATGATGATAAATGAATCCAAATTAAGGATAAAATCAGGAACATTGATCCCTTAGAAAATCTAGTGAAAAGCAACACAAAATGCAGATTTATCCACAGCCAGAAATAACAGTCTTTGAAGTGCTTTTGAAATACGTGCTGAGAGACATAGGAAATGCATAAATCCCTGTCAAGGAAGTATCATTTTGCAATAATTTGCAATTACATTGCAGCTTGCGTGGGGAAAGTCTGGTCTGCAAAAGACTAGTAGACCACGTGGGGTCTGTCTAGATAAAGGTGCTAAAGAATGTGTCCTTGCGTGGACAAGGGACATACACTGAGCCCTAGGATTCTTCTTAAGCTTCCTCTCTGAAATATGACTAGAGAACACTATCCTAGTGGTTTTCATACTTTCTAAGTATGGGAGGAACTATCACGGGAGGAAGGGCTTTATTTTGGAACTAAGTAAGCTCTAAGATTCTCCCATATGTAATATAACTTGTTCCTAAAAGTTGTATGCAAAATTTCCAACCTCAGACCTACTGAGACCCGCCTGCTGTGGTCAAAGGCATTGTTGGGAGAAGGCTCAGGGGTCACAGTTCCCTTTTTACACCTCTCTACTTAAATCCAATCTATTGTTATGGCATTTGCTTAGAAATAAACCTTATTATAAGCCTTAGATATAATATTCAAATATAATTAGTTTATGGAATATAGAAGGAAGGCATTCTTCTCCCCTAGATAAGATCCATATCTCAATAGACACTGTAATAGTTTTATTTTTTCACACTAGCTCATTCATGTTACTTCTACACACCCCCCTTTCTCTCCCCCACCCCAAGATCTCTGTTGTAAATTAACAATATATGCAGCAATCAACATACTTCACTGAAAGCCAGTACCTCTAACAGCCCTCGATGCTAACTTGCTCTCCAGTACCAAAAGATTCTCTGCTACCATAAAGCCATAAAGGGTTTTCCCTGGTGGCTCAGATGGTAAAGAATCTGCCCACAATGCAGAACCGGTTTGGATCGCTGAGTTGGGAAGATCTGCTGGAGAAGGGAATGGAAACCCACTCCAGTATTCTTGGCTGGAGAATTCCATGGACAGACCATGGGGTCACAAAGAGTTAGACACGACTGAGCGACTAACTCTCTCACCATAAAGCTCGGGCTTCCCAGTGGCTCATCTGTAAAGAATCCACCTGCAATGCAGGAGATGCTGGTTTGATCCCTGGGTCAGGAAGACCCCCTGGAGGAGGGCATGGCAACCCACTCCAATATTCTTGCCTGGAGAATCCCATTAGACAGAGGATCCTGGCGGGCTACAGTGCATAGGGTCGCAAAGAGGAGAACACGACTGAAGGACAGAGCACAAACGCATATAAAGCCAGTTCTACATTTTTAAAATATGTGCATTAGAGTCAAGTCACAGGACAAGTACCAAGGCATTATTATTAATAAAAGGTATTGGGAAACTACACCCCTGCCACCAAGGAAGTGGTAACTTCTTATTTTTGCAGAGGCGTCAGACCTCATCAAAGCTTCGGCCCAAGAATTCAGCTCATCAGCTCATCTGGCATCTAATAAACTCGAGAGTCATTTGTTCTTGGCCTGATAAAGTCGGATGGCATGTCACAAGCCATTTCCAGCTTTAGTTTTCTTGAAAAGACACGTTTTCAGGAAGCACTGCCAGAGAAATGACTGTGCCTGAAATAAAATAATTGACATCAAGGGATACTGACTTCAGAAAGAGCCGCTGCAGGCAGCAGCTACAGATGCTGAGATTTTCATGGGAGGGCTGTTTATAATTATAGGACAGACAGGTAATGCCAGCAAGTCCAGATTTTCTTTGGTGTGAATGCTGTAGACACTGCTGGGCTGAAAGCAAAATTGCTCCTCCGTGGAAGCTATCTCCACTCCCATCTCTTGATGCTCTTGATCCGCAGTGATGGACGGTCCTTACAGTGAGTGAGGAGAAGGTGGTTCATTCCATACCAAGATGGCCCAATGTTCCTGTACTAACTTCCTGTTTAATGCAACTGAGCTGGGCCATCACCTGGCTTCTCAGAGACTTCAGATGGTCTGATTGGGCTTGTAGGAATGAGATCAGAGGCCAGCTCAGTCAAGGTTGCTGACTCACTAAGTTGTCTTCAACTCTTTGTGACCCTATGGACTGCAGCATGCCAGGCTCCTCTGTCCCCCGCTGTTTCCTGGAGTTTGTTTACATTCATGTCCATTAAGTCAGTGATGTTCTCTAACCATCTCATTCTCCATTGCCCCCTTATTTTTGCCTTCAGTCTTTCCCAGCATCAGGGTCTTTTCTAATGAGTCAGTTCTTCGCATCTGGTTGCCAAAATATTGGAGCTTCAGTTTCAGCATCAGTCCTTCCAATGAATATTCAAGGTTGGTTTCCTTTAGGATTGACTGGTTTGATCTCCCTGCAGTCCAAGGAGCTCTCAAGAGTTTTCTCCAGCACCGCGGTTAGAAAGCATCAATTCTTCTGCCCTCAGCCTTCTTTATGGTCCAACTCTCACATCCATACATGACTACTGGAAGAACCATAGCTTTGACTATACAGACCTGTGTTGGCAAAATGATGCCTCTGCTTTTAAATATGTTTGTCACAGCTTTGCTTCCAAGGAGCAAGCATCTTTTAATTTCACGGCTGTAGTCACTGTCTGTAGTCATTTTGGAGCCCAAGACAATAAAATCTGTCACTGCTTTCACTTTTTCCCTTCTATTTACTGTGAATACTGGATGACATGATCTTGGGTTTTTAATGTTGAATTTCAAGCCAGTTTTTTCACTCTCCTGTTTCATCCTCATCAAGAGTACCACTGTACTCAGTCAAGTACTGCTAGAAACATCTGCCCTTGGTTAGACCACTGATTTCACTGGCAGTTTTTCATTCCTCAGTGACAAATGAATCAATCCCATAGCTGAAAACTAATTAGAGACCAATAAGAAGCAGAAAGTTTGTTTTTAAAGACGTATTTGGCTAAAAGCCCTAGTGGCCAGAGAGATTAAACCCAACTTCTTTTATCTCCAAAATAGAATCCTCTGCCTCCAGACTCCCTCTTGTGAGTGAATTAGTTGTCTCTCTAGAAGCTACTTTTCTAAGACTTTAGGGTAGGGTTTCTCAACCCTGGCACTGTTAACATTTGGGGCCAGAGAGCTCTTTATTGTCGGGGCTGTCTCTGTGTTTAATATGTTAACCAATATCCTTGGACCCCACCCACTAGATGCCACTAGCACTTTCCCCACCCTAGTTGCCACAAAAATGTCCCCAGAAGAAATAATCAAATTTCCCCTAAGGCGGGGGTGGGGAAGGTGGGGGGGATGCACTATCACCCCCAGTTGAAAACTGCTGGTTTAGGCTATTCTTTAATAAACACATTTCATCTGTACCCATGACACCTCTCTCCCAACTCCTCACTCCCAAGCCCTACAGAAGAATTGCCTCTCGTTCTGTAAAACATGACCAACTTTTGTTTCTAGAACTTTCCCACCAGTGTTACTGGTGAAGAATAATACATGCATCTATTCAATTGGTATCCCAGGATAGAGTTCTTAAAGAAAAGTGTTTCCATTCACACATCCTGGAAAACTAAAATTGAAAACTCTAAATGTAGATTCAGTGAAAGAATAGGTTAAAGCCCAACGTGTACTCTCCCAAAATTCAAGGGATAGAGAAGTTTTTTTGGAAACAATTTCTAAATGTGTCGTTGGCGGCTCAGGATCTCGCCGCTGCTCGGGCTTTTTTCTCGGTGCGGCGAGCGGGGGCTACCATCTAACTGCGGGGCGCGGGCTTCTCACTGCAGAGGGTTCCTTTGTTGCGGAGCCCAGGCCCTAGGGCACGTGAGCTTCAGTAGCTGTGGCGCGGCACGTGGGCTCAGTGGTTGTGGTGCACCGGCTTAGCTGCTCCACGGCATGTGGGATCTTCCTAGACCAGGAAGCAAACCCCGCGTCTCCTGCGTTGGCAGGTGTAGTTTTTACCACTGGGCCACCAGGGAAACCCTTAAACTAACATTTAAAAATCACCCCAAACCTCACCTTGCAGAAATAACTATTACTGATCTTTGGTGAGTATTCTTCCAGACAGTCTTCATGAATACAGACCAGGTATAAAGCCTGACTCTGTACTGAAGTTCTTCTACAAAACAGCCCAAGATGAATGAATCCCATGATTCCCTGCTGAAATTTACAAAAGAAAAAGAATTCCACCTATGCAGTTTTAAATGACAAGAATTATATTAACTTTCTCATGAGAAAGACACTGAAAACTGAAGAAATCGATGCATTTCAAATAAATGTTTCTTCACCACTAGAGAGATTGGTCCTTAAAAGATCTCCCTAAATTAAGAAAATCTTGAGGCAAAATTTTAAGAGCTAGAATTATTGTTGTTTTTAAACTGTCTCTTTCAACATTGAATGGCGTGCACTAACTCCCTAACAGGAAAGATGAGGAAGTTGGTTAACTTATAGTTTTCTCCTACCCCTGTTCTTACCATCCCCAATTTGATTAACTATAATATTTACATATGACCTTTTAAGTTCTCTTCCTCAGCCATACTTCCTATAGTTATTTGCTCTCAGTTCCATTTTAAGTGAATCCACAGCCTCTTGGTTCCTGAATTCTTTAACTCATTTTTAAATTTTTTGACTTTTTCAAAGTGTAGTTGATGTACAGCGTTGTGTTAATTTCTGCTGTACAGTTAAGTGCTTCAGCTATTCATGTCTGTTATTTTTCATATCCTTTTCCATTATAGTTTATGACAGAATACTGAACATGGTTCCCTGTGCTGTGCGGAAAGGCCTCGTTGTTTATCCATCCTGTATACACTCATTTGCACCTGCTAACCGCCCCAGCCACCACCATACCGGCCTTTGCAGCCACAAGTCTATTCTCTATGTCTATGAGTCTGTTTTTGTTTGACAGATATGTTCATTTGTGTCGTATTTTAGACTCCACATATAAGCGGCATCATATTGCATTTGCTTCCCTGATAGCTCAGTTGCAGAAGAATCCACCTGCATTGCAGGGGACCTCGGTTCGATTCCTGGGTTGGGGAGATCCCCTGGAGAAGGGATAGACTACCCTCTCCAGTATTCTTGGGCTTCCCTTGTGGCTCAGCTGGTAAAGAATCCGCCTGCGATGTGGGAGACCTGGGTTCAATCCCTGGGTTGGGAAGATCCCCTGCAGAAGGGAAAGGCTACTCACTCCAGTATTCTGACCTAGAGAATTCCATGGACTAATGGGGTCACAAAGAGTCAGACACAACTGAGCAACGTTCACTTTCGTATGGCTTTTGTCTTTCTTTTTCTGACTTACTTTGCTTAGCATGATCTCTAGATCTATCCATGTAGCTGCAAATGGCATTGTTTCATCCTTTTTATGGCTGAGTAATATTCCATTGTGTGTCTGTGTGTGTGTATACACATATGTGAGATGTATGTATCTCACTTATTTGTGGCTGGATTGTCTTTCAAGACAGTTTTTACTTGTCAAAAGAACCCACTGAGACTGTATTTCTTGCACTTTTGAAACCTTGATGATAGCTGTCTGCTGTTTTCATACTCTGAGGACAACTTGGCTGGAGATTCAATTTTCAGGCAACCGTTTCTTCCCTTGAGTTCATAGACCCCACCCCAGGATTGTTGCTAGAGTTGACAGCCGGCTCCCACAGCGGAGACCTCTGAGCCCACTGGACCTTGGGCGCTGTGGCTCCATGGAGCTTCCTGGATTCTCATCTCTGGGGCATCCCTTAGTGAGGCTGCACCTTCCTGCTCCAATCACCTGAAGGCCTTTGCTGCCCATCAGATGGTGGAGGTGGTGGACTACCAGCTCAAGCGCGGCTCTTCCCGCTTCTGTAGCCTGTGCTGGGCTCAGAGTCCCTCCACCCCCCATCACAAGACCTGGCGCAGACCCTCCTTCGTCTCCACTGTCCACCGTCCACATGCAGGGATCTCTGCTGGCTTCTCTTTCACTCCTTCCAGTTCTCTTCCCATTGGATCCAGAATGCACAGAGCCATCACTCCCTGCCCTCTCCCTGGATAAACTACAATTACTCTCTCCTCCTGTCTTCTTTCTGCTTCATTTTCCCACTTAAGATCTGCAACTGAGTTCCACCCTCTGGGCCACCTTGCTCTCCTAGTTCCTCGAGCACTTTATTGTTATTGCTCTTCAGTTGCTAAGTCGTGTCAGACTCTTTCCAACCCCATGGACTGCAGCACGCCAGGCTTCCCTGTCCTTTATTATCTCCCAGAGTTTGCTCAAAGTCATATCCATTGAGTCGGTGACGCCATCCAACCATCTCCTCCTCTTTCGCCCCCTTCTTCTCCTGCCCTTAATCTTTCCCGGCATCCAGGTCTTTTCCAATGAGTCAGCTCTTCACATCAGGTGGCCAAAGTATTGGAGCTTCAGCTTCAAAATCAGTCTCTAGTCGGTACCAAGGAAGCCTTCTTATATACTCGTAATATCTCTACTCATTCCAAAATCATACATAACCAAAGATTAATTATCCTTGATTCCATGCTGACATTCTGGGGTTAAGTGCATCCCTATCTTTCAGCTTCTTCTAGTATCACTTCTGTTCCAGTTCATTCTCACCATCTCCCTGCTGAATTTTGACTGCATTTTTCACCTTAGCACATGAAAAGTTCAGACTGTATGAATAGTTGTCTTTTTAGATTCTGTCAAAAAACCTCTCAAAGCAGATACCCTACCCGTAGAGGTATTCAGTGAACAACTGTTGATAAAGGGGGTGTCTTGAGAATTCTATTAGTGTCCTCAGGGCTCAGGGGAAAAAAGGATGCCTAAGGAACTGAGTCTGAGTGAACTCCGGGAGTTGGTGATGGACAGGGAGGCCTGGTGTGCTGTGATTCATGGGGTCGCAAAGAGTCGGACACGACTGAGCGACTGAACTGAACTGAAGGGACTAGCAAAAACAGTGAAACCTCAGGATATGGAATTTACTCATAATAATAATTAAAGGGGAGCTTCCTGTGTACTTGGCAGTGCTTGAAGTTGTTTACAGAAGTAGTCTTGTTCCATCTTTATAACAGCCCTAGGAGAAAGGTACTGTTAGAGTCCCTGCTTTTCCCCCGTTAACTGGTTTATTCATTGACTTGTTCATTCATACACTGATTCACTCACTTCACAAATATTAACTGAGTCTTCTGTTGCTAAGCATAGGGTCACAAAGAGTCCAGCACGACTGAAGCGACTTAGCACGCACGCATTTCTAAGCAATGCATTAAATACTGTGACTACTAAAAAAGAAAAGAATAAAAAATTGAGGGGAAAGAAAGCCTCACCGTGTCCCAAACTGAGACCTAGAAGAAGTAAGGAATTTGCCCAGGTCACACAGCTAGTAAGTGGGTAAGTCTGAACCTGAGCCCAGAAAGACTGGGAGATGCTCTGCAGGAATTACTGTGAGGAAAACAAAACCGTCTGCCATCTTGACTTAGGATTGCAAAGGTTTAGGCTTAATGAACCATGAATCAAAATTTTAGTTAGGACTCATAAACTTTCTGTATAAATGATGGGACTCCATCCCTCAGGAGGTTACACACTCCCTGGGTCGGTGTCCCAGACAAAAATGACACTTATCCATGTGTGACCTTAACACACACTCTTCCATTCCAACCAAATGATGACCTCATGCCATCCAAGGCCAGGAATGTGAGCTGAGGAGGAGAAAATAACAACTTGCTTTCACTTTCCAAACGCAAGCGCTGCAGCCCAAGACGGCTCTCCTCGCCCCGCATTCTCTACGACTTGAGAGGGCCCTCAGCGTGCCAGACAGATTAAACACATGGTGAATTTGATACAGTCATCCCTGGGAGGGGGTTTTTCCACTGCTCTCTAAAGCAATGAAGTCTGGGCTGGCAGAGACAGTTGAACTGAGAGAGTGACTGCATGAGCAGAGTCCTTGGAGGTTAGAATACAGTCTGTCTATGAGGAGAGGGCATTTTGCCTCTAGTCTGTCTGGATTTCTAATATCTACTGCAGACTGTTAGTCGTGCAGGCCAGACTCTTGAACTTCTTTGAACTGTTTTACATTTAATCAGAATCACCCCCATCCACCCCAGCTCACCCCCAGAAAGCTACAAAATCCCACCTGGTTATTTGATCTACATGATTTTAAACTTTTAAATGATAGTTTACCCAGAATACATGCACCCAACATGGAAAATATGCGTCATAGGTTTGAAATGGACTCAAACAAAACCAAAAATGCAATTGCTGTGCATATCATGAAATCGTGAGAATTAAAAATCAGCCATGGACTTAGTGTTCATTTCCTTTAGATTTTCTACTAACACATCAGCTATCCTAGATTTCATAGAAATACCATGGAAAAAAATGGAATAACTTAATTTCTATAGGACCATTTCGATCTAATTTTACGAGGCCCACAGTTTACACATTAATGTGTAAAGTAATTATATGTAATAAATAACTTATGTGTAGCATAATTCTGTATGTGAAAATGTCACCTGATTTTATCTGTGACCTTCACAAAAAGCAGATGTCATGATGTAAGAAACCACACCTGTCTGAAGAGTCCAGGACTCTCTCTCTACCCTGCTCCTCCTCAAACATATTTTCTGGGCATTCACTTATTTTAGCCTTTCAGCAAATCTATATTATGTTTTTAACTCAGAGTTTTCTATTTCAGTTTTCTGGGCTCTCTGGATGGAAATGCTTTCCTCTAACAGCCCTATCCTGGGATTACAATTGAAGCCAAATTGGAAATGTGAGGTGGTATGCAGGTTCCAGAATCGTCAAAACTCCCCATTCCAACCACACATAAATTCCTAAACTTGTTTCAAACAGAGAATCCGGGAAGCAGAGTCCCTATGTTCCTTCTTCTACACTCAGAGGGCAGGTGGCATATTTCCACCTCTGGGCAGGGAGGGAATTGAGACCCATAATTGCACAATCTGGAAGGGAAAAAAAAAAGAGCAAACATTTACCTAGGCCAAGAGAATGTTGCCACAAACCTGTCACCAAGAGAGCCGCCAGAATTTTTCAAAGTGCCAAAGAAAGTAAATCTTGAAAGCAAAGCCTCTTTGGCACTTTCGGTTTGAAAGTTACTTATTAATTTCCTCTTGCCCTTTTCGGGCCGTCTGAAAGTAGGAGCTTCTTTACCAGTCACTCACAGCAAATAGAACCCAGGCCAGGGGACTGCAAGACAAAAGGCCTCAGCAAACCACAGCCCTGTGTGAATCTAGTCTGGACACATGTCCTGCACCAGACTTCCACACTGGGGAAGATTCAAGCATACTTGAGGCTTTTGTTTTGTCTATTTCTTTAAAAAGATGATGTTTCAAAATCAGATGAAGTTGAGAAATTTGGGAGGTGGTTAAGGTGGAGGTTTCTTCCAAGGAGATCAGTTCCAAATTAGACATCCTCAGGATAAGACAAGACTCTAACATATCCCAGCAACGATTGTGTGGTGGTCTGCAAGCTTCACCACTGGGCCTGCATGATCTTTCACTGCCCAGGCTTCACTCCTTTGGGATTTTAGTGGAGCAAGAATAAGGGGAAGCAGAGAAAATGAGATAAAAACAAGGCGTAGGTTATGAACAACCCCCATGCATCCTGGATTTCCTGTCATTTGCGTTCCTGTCATCTCTCCAGTTGTTCCCACAAAGATAGTCATACCTGACAGGTAGTATGTCTCCATTTTTAACTAGGAAAATTAAAATTATAAACTGGGTGCAGTTTGTAAAAGACAGGACGCAGTTTAACTGCTCCTTGAGGGCAATGACTGTAGTGGATTCATCCCTGGATTTCTAATGCCTTATCTGACACATGGCAAATAAAAAGGACTCTGTATAAGTTGAATGAATGAATAAACTCAACAATGACTAAGCTGATGAAAAGCAAGATAAATATGGTGTGTGTGTGTGTGTGTTTGCTGTAAAGCAGCAGTCACTGAACTGCTAACCCCATACCATCCAGTCCACCAACTGCTCTTATCCCTCGAAGTTCCAATCTTACTGATGTGACTCTCAATGCCTTTATCCTTGATGTAAAGATGGCTAGTTGCTGACTTTAATATTTCATTGTGCATACTCAGTTGCTCAGTCATATCCAACTCTCTGAGACCCCACAGACTGTAGCCCTTCAGGCTCCTCTGTCCATGGGATTTCCCAGGCAAGGATACTGGAATGGGTTGCCTTTTCCTCCTGCAGAGGATCTTTCTGATCCAGGGATCGAACCTGTGTCTCCTGCATCTCCTGCATTGACGGGTGGATTTTTTACCCCTGAGCCACCTGGGAATCCCCAATAGCTGGTCAGTTCAGTTCAGTCGCTCAGTCGTGTCCGACTCTTTGTGACCCCATGAATTGCAGCACACCAGGCCTCCCTGTCCATCACCAACTCCCGGAGTTCACTCAGACTCACGTCCATCGAGTCCGTGATGCCATCCAGCCATCTCATCCTCTGTCGTCCCCTTCTCCTCCTGTCCCCAATCCCTCCCAGCATCAGGGTCTTTTCCAATGAGTCAACTCTTTGCATGAGGTGGCCAAAGTACTGGAGTTTCAGCTTCAGTATCATTCCTTCCAAAGAAATCCAAGGGCTGATCTCCTTCAGAATGCACTGGTTGGATCTCCTTGCAGTCCAAGGGACTTCAAGAGTCTTCTCCAACACCACAGTTCAAAAGCATCAATTCTTCGGCACTCAGCCTTCTTCACAGTCCAACTCTCACATCCATACATGACCACAGGAAAAACCATAGCCTTGACTAGACAGACCTTTGTTGGCAAAGTAATGTCTCTGCTTTTCAATATGCTATCTAGGTTGGTCATAACTTTTCTTCCAAGGAGTAAGCGTCTTTTAATTTCATGGCTGCAGTCACCATCTCCAGTGATTTTGGAGCCCAGAAAAATAAAGTCTGACACTGTTTCCCCATCTATTTCCCATGAAGTGATGGGACCGGATGCCATGATCTTCGTTTTCTGAATGTTGAGCTTTAAGCCAACTTTTTCACTCTCCTCTTTCACTTTCATCAAGAGGCTTTTTAGTTCCTCTTCACTTTCTGCCATAAGGGTGATGTCATCTGCATATCTGAGGTTATTGATATTTCTCCCGGCAATCTTGATTCCAGCTTGTGCTTCTTCCAGCCCAGCGTTTCTCAGGATGTACTCTGCATATAAGTTAAATAAGCAGGGTGACCATATACAGCCTTGACGTACTCCTTTTCCTATTTGGAACCAGTCTGTTGTTCCACGTCCAGTTCTAACTGTTGCTTCCTGACCTGCATATAGGTTTCTCAAGAGGCAGGTTAGGTGGTCTGGTATTCCCATCTCTTTCACAATTTTCCACAGTTTATTGTCTATCTTAAAACAATATGCTAAAGATCTGACTTGTTTTTCTAACTCCAGTGAAGGGGAGAGAGTATGTTTCAGACTGCGCGTGTTTGTGCATTATTTTTGCAAGGTGTCATTTTTTTGCTTTGAATAAGAGCATACAAACAGAACTCCACTATATAAGCCCTCAATTTTGCTAATAATACTGCATGCCTAGAGCCCTAAGATTGGATGGTTATACATGCTCATAAAATCATTTGCAGAGACACCCCTTTGGTGCCTGACTTCAGGGAAGAGGACTAATACTTTCAAAATCCACCATTTACATCAAGTTTCTTAGGGTCCTGCTCTTTTCAAGGATATGATCACATAATGAATAACAATCTAAACAACGACTTGCCTTTTTAAAAAACTTGGAATTCGCCATTTTTGTCCTTCTTTCAAGGTGGCCTTTAAAGGCAGAAGGCCTTTAAGCTTAAATTAACTGGAAAATGCTTCTGAATACCCAGGTTCTAGGCAGGGAGTGCCGCCCGGGAACACCTTCGCTGACAGACACAGTTCTTCGTGCAAGACTGTCAGAGCCAGGCGAGGGGAGACGCCCTCATCCTGCCAGAGGGCCTTATTTTACAAGCCTTCTCAGCTGACTTGGGGTCACTGGGTGAAGAGAGGCAGGGACATTCACTTTGAGGAGCACAAAAGCCACGCATGTGTCCCTCTTAACCTAGACGCCACATCTGGGTCCTTTGCATGAACTGCCCAGAGCTGGGTCATGTTTCCAGGTCCCCTGCAGTCCTGCACAAAGAGACTCCCGGGACCCCCAAGAAAAACATCAGCAGCACTAGGGTGCCAGCAGGGAGACATGATGGGTGCGTTTTTTGGTTTCACATTGCAGCTCCTCTTACGACAGAGGACCATCTGCAATGCCAGAAGCCAATGAAGTAATAAATAACCCTTTTCCCAGACACTCAGCAGCCTTATCGTGCTTTGAGACACAATCAGCCCTGATCAACTGATGACTTTGCGCCCTTCCACCCAGATCGACATCACCCCTTCGGAGGGTGTCATGACCTCACTCAGCTCCACATGCTCTCTAGAGGGGAAGTGTGGGCACCATCACCCATGGGCTGTGACCATTTACATGGCTTTGGATGGTTCAGAACCTGCAACCTTTGGTCCAGATGCCAGGGAAAGGGTGTAGATGGCAAGCTGGCTTTCACAGCTGATCAAATAGCCCCAAAAAAAGTTTTTAAATGGGGCTTTAGACCAATAAGCGAGTGACCCAAAAGTTAAATGTAAAAAATGTATTCAAACCCACAAAACCACTTCCCTTCAAATTCTTGATAGCAACCGTGTTAAATCATTAAGTAAGCAAAGTTCAGAGAAGAGCATTCACACCTTCTACAGCAAAACCCATCAGGGTGCTGGAGCTCTGCTCTCATCTTGTTCTCTTGTGACAGAATGCTGATGTGCAGGCCGTGGGGGGCCGGATGAAGCCCCTGAGCCTCGCTGGTGGGCACGTGCTGGCCTCAGAGCATTTCACAGCTGAATGGCCCCAGTCTTGTAAACATGCAGTTATGCCGGGAAGTTGCCGTGTGTGCTACAAGATGCTGGGGTGAAGTTTCAGTTCATCTGCACTCACTGTGGACTTTGGTTTTTGACGATTCATGTAAAAAAAAAAAAGGCCCATTCTTAGGTGCTACAGCAGTACTACCAGGTACACAGCTGCCACAGAGCCTCTTCCAGCTGGCCTTTGTCTCTTTCAGGATATGCCAGCTCTGCGGAAACTTCTTATTTGTGGTTATTATCGGTTATTCATATCTCAGTGTGAATAAAGGCTGTAAGATTCCATTTTAAGAGCAACAGATGGACATAGGACACTTGTCTGTGTTGTTGTTCAGTCGCTCAGTCGTGTCCGACTCTTTGCAGCCTGATGGACTGCAGCACGCCAGGCTTCCCTGTCCTTCACTATCTCCCAGAGCTTGCTCAAACTCATGTCCATTGAGTTGGTGATGCCATCCAACCATCTCATCCTGTCATCCCCTTCTCCTGCCTCCAGACACTGACTAATCACTAGACAAGGGATTGAAAAGAAATCTTTATGCTCCTCAATGAAAGCACACACCTCCCAACCATCTACATTGTGCCTAGTGCTCTGTGCTCTGGGAGCAGGCAGAAATGAAAAGCCTCAGTTCTCATCCTGTTGAGAGTTGTGCCTGACACCAGCTCTTCTGTTGGCTTGGAACTTGACCTTGCAAATCTCTTAGTGCTTCCTGGCAGACCTCAAGAGCTAGAGGACCTAAAAAATGGAGACACTAGAACAGAAGGGAAGGGTAAAGAGCAGCGTCTAGAGGAAGGAGAGTGACAGAAAAAAGCACAGTTGAGAAAATTGGTCTGATTAGGAGACTGAGCCAGATCAGGAGTCCAGAGACCCTAGGGCTGTTCCACGTCGTCACCTGGAATCGTGGGCCTTCAGGAGGCATTATTCCTTGCCCAGGTCCTGCTTTATTAGATAAATGAGGAACATGGAATCCACCGGAGGTTCTCTACCAGGGTCAGTCTGCCCCCTCAGTGGGTATTTGTCAATGTCTAGAGACATTTTTGGTTGTCAGAACTGGAGAGAGGGGTGCTCTGACATCCAACGTGTAGAGGCCAGAGATGCCACTCAACATCCTGTAATACACAGGACAGCCCACCACAGAGGGCCATCCCACCTAGAATGTCCACAGTGGTAGTGGGGAAAAACTCTGGACTGCCTCGTTTGCAGGGTCTACTAAGATCCACGTGGTTTATGGCCCCTTGAAAGGGGATTGGTCTGGAGCCAGGAGTCCAGCGGCCACCCTTTGCCTTTTCCCTGGGGTCTAAGAGGCAACCTGACCCATCATACTTCGAAATTTTACCTTGTTTCCTGGCATCCGTGAACTCCTGTC
Source organism: Ovis aries (assembly GCF_016772045.2). Lineage (NCBI taxonomy): Eukaryota > Metazoa > Chordata > Mammalia > Artiodactyla > Bovidae > Ovis > Ovis aries. Next base: position 44,259,959 of record NC_056073.1, read on the forward strand.
CCACAGACGTAGAGGTTGACCACTGCTACTCAAAGGGAGATTCAGCCTGCGGCAAAGTTGGAAGGTGAGTGAAAGTGGACCAGTCAGCAAATAAGCCATCCCCATTCGGCAAATATGCCATCCACATGGGGGCCATTCCGAGTCTGCACAACATGTGATTCACCTAAATCCACTCATAATCACTGATCCTCCAAGGCTGCTGCAAAGGCCCTTTTGAATCCACAATTTGTAGCAATTGTATATTGTTCAGCTGGGGTCACACAGAGTCGGACACAACTGAAGCGACTTAGCAGCAGCAGCAGCAGCAGCAGCAGTTGCTCAGTCGTGTCCGATTCTTTGTGACTCCATGGGACAATTATATACATCATGTAAAAATTAAATACCAAAGAACACCCTGAAACAGATGCCAGCTGCTCTTCCTGAAAATTGTTTGGTGAGTGCAGCCAACAGGAGCAGAGGTGCTCCTGTGGTTTTAGAGAGGGTTGGAGAGGTTCCAAGAGTTTACCAAGAGTTATAGGACCATTCTGCCCTCTGCCACCAATACACCTGGTAGGGAAGGGACCGATGGGAGAGGGAAAATGTTAGCTCCCTGAAGGACGCCACAGGAAGACTCCTGCTGGAGCAGTGGGGGCTGTGTTTTGTCAGCTGCTTGGTGTGAGAAAGGAGGTTCCAAACCCCTAAGGCCAGCAGGGGTGTTAGTCTCCTGCATCCCACCACTCCTGAGGCCCGGGACAGCCCCAGGCACTCTGTTGAACAGGTCTGAGACCACCTTCAGCAATAACCACACACAGTGAGTTATGAAATTCCTCTCACTTGGCTGGTCATCAAGACCCCGATGTTCTGTGGTGTGATCAGAGGCCTAGTGATGCTCTTCCCAGATCCCTCTCAAAATATAGTGGGAAAAAAAAAAATCATCGGGAAAGATGGAGAATACATGTGTCCCTTGGTTCTTGCTCAGATTACTGAAGTTACCTTCTCACTGGTCTCCTCACAGCTGTCTGGTTCCCCTCCAATTTTCTCACCAGCTCAGTCAGGGTGATTCTTTCAAACTCAAAGTTAATTATGCTATATTCCTACATAAACACATAGAATGGCTCCTTTTTGCTCTGCAGATCAAGATGGAATTACTTAACAGATCCCAAAAGGCCTTGCATGGATCCAGCTGTATCCTGCCTCTCAACTACGTTTTCTGGGCTCCACATACACTGGCTTCCTTTCAGTTCTTTGAAGGCTTCCTGCTTATTTCTGCCACAGGACCTTTGCACATACCATTTCAGTTGCCTCAGTGTCCTCCTCCTCCCGGCCCCTGCTTCAGTTTGTTCTCCCTTCAGAGCTCAGCTCAATCGTTGCCTCCCTCACAAAATCCTGTCCCACCTCGCTCACTGCATCATGGCACCACTTACCTCTTCTTCGTAGCTCTTTACACAATTGCAGTTCTGCACTGACGTGTGCATGGGTGTTCAGTAAATACCTACTGAGCAAACAAGCAAATAAATCATTCCTTCCTGGTAGAATACTCTCCTTGACCACACATTCTTATTTCTGTCTCTTTAGTGGTTCCTCTTAGAATTTTCTGTCCAACTGTTGGCTGGCTATGCAGCATGCTAGATCTAAGTTCCTTAACCAGGAATCAAACCCATGCCCCATGCATTGGGAGCATGGAGTTTTAACCACTGGACCTCCAGGGAAGTCACACCCACTCTTTCCTGTGTGAACTCTTCTCTCATTTTCCCATGCTTACAAAACTTACCTGTCTCTCTGTATGATTCTAGAGCTCTTTATTTGTACCTTTCAATGTAATTATTAAATTTAAATTAATTATTAAATTAAATATGTAAAACATATATTTAATTATCAAATATACAGTTTAATTAGCATCCATCCTAGGCATGTTAGTCTCTGGAGAAAAGAGACTCAGCCTAGCATACTCTTTGAATTCTAAACTCTGGAGAAAAGAGACTCAGCCTAGCATACTCTTCTGCAAAGCTGTATGTGCTTAATAAATATTTGTTGAACTGAAATGCCACTTGTTAAAAGTCCAGCGTTAGGGAAAAAGTTTCAATTAGTCACTCTCAGATAACACATACCAGTGACATTCTGCCCAGTTGAGCTCTTGAGATAGGATCCAGAATGTAGAAGGGAAGAGGTGCTTTCTTCACAGAGGGAGAGAAATTAGGTATATTGTGAGCATCTTCTACGTAAAAATAAGCTATGATCATCTTTGGGATTTCTCCTCTTGTTCCAGATGGCTGTCAGGGCAGTAACACTATTTCTCTGCAGGTAAGGTTGTCAGCTTTAGGAAGTAAAAATAGGGGACTTCCAGCTAAATTTGAATTTCAGATCAACAAATATTTTCTTGTAGAAATATGTCCCAAATATCTCATGAGATATACTAAAAAAATTATTCTTATTTACCTGAACTTCAAATGGAGCCTATTCTGTATTTCACCTAACAACCTTAACCCCATGCTTCTGCCATCTAGTTGATGATGCTGTGATATTAGTCAGTAGCTCCAAATAGCAAACACAGACACACAGAGACGCGAATGCCGGCAGAACGACCATGTGAATGTAATTCCTTCCCGGTGTTTACGGGCTTGTCTGTGTGGCTGTTGCGTCAGCACCTGAATCATCGCCATCCTAGAGGGCAGGTGTGGGTCTAGTTTTCTGTGTGTGCGAAGCCCTTTGGATGGTGCAGCCGTCACACTTGCCCTAGATGCCTAGCTGTCTTGCTGCCTATTGTGTTCAGAAGAAAGCAGTGAACTTTGTTCATAGTCTTTATATCTTCTTACAGATTTAGAGATAATGGTTTCGCACACATACAATTATACATGCAAGAATGGAAAAGCAGAAATTCATTTTGAACACTTTAAATATGCAAAACCGAAAAGTTCAGGATTTAATTCACAATCAAATGGGGTTGTGCAGGGAAAAGAAAACGCATAAATTCTCCGGCAACATTCCTGGAGACATAGGGCTTTTCAAAGAGGAGGAAATAAAAGTGAAGAATGAGGCAGAGGCTCTGATCACATCTTCCCTTCAGAAACACTGACTGCTACATGACACTTACTCCCAGTGACCTTGACTGAGGAGGCCAGATGCTCACAACTGGGGAGGCTTTGTTTAATTTCCTCATGTCTTTTCCTTCCCTTACGATCCTGCAAGGTGAAACTTTATTATTATTATTAACAAGAATTAAAACTCCGTTTGATTTGACAAGTGTTTTTGAGTTAAGGGACCACGTGCACGTGTGAACACAGCACAACCAACATAGGATGTTGCCCTGAGAACCTATTAGGACTGAATTCTCTACATTTTCTTTGGACCATAATCTGATCCCTTGTCCTAGAGGTTCTTGCGAGATATGTCCCGGCTTCCTTGGGACTCGGCTGTTTGCAAGAATCTGAGATTGTTAAGACAAACTTAGACATTCTTCTGTCCCTACAGTTGCCTCAGACGATAATGTTTTGTTCCTAGGCGACCATCAGGAAGCATCAGAAACATCTTGCTCAAGCTCAATTTTCTAAAAGAATGATTTCTGTGTTGAAATAGAGGGGGGTGGGGGGTACATTCCTATCATCGCTCTCTGTTTAATTTTTATTTCTTCTTTTTTTTTTTAACGGATATGTTGGACCCTGGGATACAAAACCAATTTACACACAAAACAAGACATGCATTTGAGAGGCAGAACTTTTTTAAGGCAAATAGAACTATGCCAGGCCAGGAATGCGTTTCTCTCTGACTTCTCTCCATTTCTGACTTTGCACATTAAGATAGCAATGCTTTGCCTGTGCGGAAGGCTCTGTAGAATCAGATCGTATAAGGGACATGGAACAAAGATGTCGACTTCCTAGCAGCTCCTTTCTGATCGCTGGGGTGTTTCTTTGGCCATGGAAGTGGGTACTTCCAGGAGGACTGGGAAAGGTCAAGCATAACTTCCAGGGTCTTTAAAGCCAATCGGCACTGAATCGTGTTTTAGTCTGTATCTGTGCGTGTGTGTGTATGTGTGTGTGTGTGTGTGTGTGCACGTGCGTGCGCAGAGGCGTGGGGGCTGTCTGTGTGCATGTGTTAATTTGTTCTGCTCCATTTAAAGGGAAGGAAAGGCCCCAAAGAGAGGTATGTTAGCACACAGTTTACAAAGCGAACAGAGATAAATGAGTTACCGCGAGGTGGGGAAACCAGAGCCGGTTTTGATATTTCAGTGGGAACCTGCTGCTCTCTCACTTGACTGGCACCTCCTTAGACCCTCGAGAGCCCTTTTCCGATTTTTGTATTTGTCTATATTCTCAGTGGCCTGTGGGCCAAGAAGTTCATAACACACTCAGGCTGGTAAAAAGTGACAGCACCATTGTTTCTGGAGAGGCTTCCACTGCCGCAGCTAAGAGCCCAAAGACAAATCTGAGGATCTAGCCGGGGTGGAGCTGCCACACCCAGGCCTCAGGATCAGGCTCTAACTCACACGTTTCAGCCCGTGACTCACAGGTCAGATAACATAGCCTCACACTGGGGCAGAGCAAAGCACACGGGTTCGTGGGGAGGTGTTTACGTGAAGTAAAAGCGGGAGGAAAGGGGAGAATTCTGCCCTTCACCCTCCACTCCACACACACACACACACGCACACACACAGACTCAGGCTGAGGTGTATAACAACACAGAGCCCGCAGAAAACAGACCCTGGGATGAACCCACAAAAAAATTAGTCAGACTGAGGCAATTGAGTGTGAGAGTTACTTCTTTGTAGAAACACCGGGAAAGAACGACATTCTTCAGCAAAACCAGGCCAAGCCCTCGTTTTGCTTTGTTTTCCCCTTTTAGCTCTGTTCCTAACGCCCCAGCGTGTCTCTGAGACTTCCATGGGTCACAAACCCATCAGTGGGGGACCTGGATCCGATGGGAGAAGCCTGTGTAGGTCGCTTCCACAGCAGATGAGCAGGCTCAGTGTTTTCCCACCAGAGTGCTAAGGGTTAGTCGCTCAGTCTGCCCGACTCTTTGCGACCCCATGGACTATAGTCCGCCAGGCTCCTCTACCCATGGACTTCTCCAGGCAAGAATACTGGAGTGGGCTGCCATTTCTTCTCCAGGGGATCTTCCCAACCCAGGGATCGAACCCGGGGTCTCCTGCACTGCAGGCGGAATCTTTACCATCTGAGCCACCAGGATCCTAATATGCACCCTTCCCACATTAAAGAGGAGAGAGAACCATGGGAGCTGGTTCTTCCGGACACAACTTCTCCACTGCAAAGCTGGTGTTTTCCACTACCCTGTGGATTTGAGCTCCTTACCTGACTGCCCAGCCTCCAAGATCCTCCTGCTCTCTGTTTAATACCAACCTCCCTGAGATGTCCCCATCATAGGTGTCCCATGACTAGAAGACAAAAGACCCAGGAAGGTGATTTAAACAAAGCAACCACCACCACGTAACATCCTTATTGTTGCCCCAGACCTTTATCTCCCCTGAAATATAAGCCATATTAGTTATGCTTGAACTGACATTTCCATGTTGAGAGACTTAAGAGCCAGAGAAAGAAATAATAGGCCACCAGTTTTTTATAAGGCTTTAATTTTTTTATAGGATTGCATTTATTCTTTCCATCAAATGTTATATTTCTTTAAAACTCAAACAGTGCCTTATCCCATACTCCATTGTCTCCTTAAGCCCTGTTATAGGAGCAAAATTCTGTCTCCACAGGTGGAAAATCCAGGCACAATACCTAGAGAAATTAAAATATGGTGCACTGGCCGGCAGTTAAAGATTACAATTAAAGGTAGTAAGGAATTTGCAGGTGTGTGGTTTTATTCCCCAATCTAGTCAGAAGAACCATTTTAATACTCTTAGTCAGAGATTTCCACCTGGGGCCTTATTAAATTGATTTGCAAATGAGAACTTTGAAACCAGGGCAGAGGGTGAAGTTTAAAGAAGCCTCGCTTGGAGGAATGGGAGGGTGTTGCTGTGCCTACTTACGGAATCTCAGCACGTTTTGCCAACACCTTTATCCCTTTATCCCAAGGGAACAATTGTAGTCAGGCTCAAAGACTGTCGCTGGACTCAACTAATGGGTCTTTCTGGGATCTGGGGAGGAAGGACTGGATGAGGCAGGTGGAGGGGGTGGGTGGCAGGACCGTCAGCTAAAGCCTCCTCGTAGATTTGGAACGGATTCTGGGTATAACATCATCTCTGTCCTCTTTGGTGGTTAAGGATGCCCAGGGATGCTTCCCCTTCTGTGATGCAGAGGAAAAGTAGAGATTCTGGAAGCCACCCTGAGGAGGTAACTAATAAAGGGTGACAAGTAGGGATTCCAGCAAGGCTAGCGTACGATTGTCTCATCTTCATGGCATGTCTAGTTAAATGTGGGCTTCGGCTACTGTGCTTGTCATGGGGCTCTAACTCATCCAGAGCCAACATCTCACCAGTGTTATGACGTTGTGCTGTCCTTGACCTCTAAGGACAATGGCCAATTGGCAGACGGAGCAGCAGGGACCCTTTCCCCTCCCAGTCGCAGCTGTTCCCTCCCTCCCACTCTCTCGATCACACGCAAGGGCCGGGGTCTGGCTCTGCTTTGGCCATACCCATCCATGTGCGCACCTCTCCCCGCGGAGTCACAGGAAGAGGGAGGGCTCGTGGTCCAGACATCTCTGTGGTTTGGAGAAGACTGGGAAAGATCGGGTCCTGGCAGGAGCCCCTTCACAAGGGCCTCTACACTTGTGTCAGCATGCACCAGGAGGGCAGACTGACAGCAGAGGCTGGGAGGAAGCCCACTCCAGCAGACAGAGTGCAACCTCCACACAGCAGGAGGGTCATGCGGTATATAGCCTCCTGGCCTGTTATGAGTATCTGCCACAAGCAGAGGGCTATTCTGACAGGCGGACAAAGCCTAATGTGTGTACATTCAGCAGTTGTCACACCGGTACTATGCACAGTTATACTGTTTACCTAGTAGGTACTAGTGGCTGACACTGTCATCCTCGGATGCCCATTCTCCTCTTCCCCAGAATAAAGACTACATTTCCCAGCTTCCCTTGCAGCTAAGTGTGGCCATGTGACTGATTCTGGCTGATAGAATATCCGCAAATTGTCCTCGGGCACCTTTCAGGGAAGAGGCACCTTTTTTTCACGCCTCTCTTCTTGCTGGCTGGAAGGAGGCTGTGATGGCTTGAATCTGAGCTGCCTTGGACATTGTATTGAGGATAGCAAAGCACACAATAGGAGGAACTTAAATCTCTGCAGACTTTATGAAGCCCTCAAACAGCCCTGGATTGCTTTCTTCTGGACTTCTAATAAACGAGAATTAACTTCTATCTTTTTTAAGCCCACCCATCTAGGGTTTTTCTATCATTTTCAGTCAAACTTAACCTTCAATAGGACTCAATACATGTTTGTTGAGTGACTGACTGACCTATTGGGTGATTAATCTAAAAAACTGAATGAATGTCATTCTAGGTACTCAGCACTTTGTCCTCAGCCCTATCCATGAGATTTGAAACCTGCTGACTCTTAATGAAACCCTTGCTGTGTGACCCTGGGCAAGGCATTTACCTCTCTGAGGATCAGATTCCTCATCTCTGGTATGGGATTCCTAACCCCTATGTGATTGGTTATTACAGAGATTAGACGATACCCTTAGATGGCAATCCGCTCCAGTATCCTTGCCAAAAAATCCCATGGACAGAGGAGCCTGGTGGGCTACAAGTCCATGGAGTCGCAAAGAGCCAGACACAACTGAGCAACTGAGAACAGACATACACATAACTATCAGGCACGTAGTAAGACCTCTTTATGGTCAATACAAACAACAGTCTCCCTACCTCTGGGAGAACTTGCTTCTCCTCTCGCTCTAAAGACTTCACTTCCCAACACCCCCCAACTTCTGCTTTTCCTTTATAAATTGAATCACCATTTATTGGTTGTTATCATTCTGTATTCTCTCACAAGCACTCAGTTCATACAACTGACACCATCTTTCCAGATGCGTACAGAAAACTGCATAGCTCGTCTCTTTTTGTGTTAGCCTTTGGAATTGCACCTAGAAAGAAAGGCATGAAGTCAGTGATAAATTGTTACTGCTAGAAAGAAACTGGAACGGTGGTTGTGGTTGTCAGGGATTTGGGGTGGTGGGGAGGAGGGGTGGAGAATGACTGCTGATGGGCGTGGAGCTTCTTTTCAGGGTGATGGAAATGTTCTGGAGTGGGATAGTGATGATGGTGGTATAATTCTGCGAATATACTAAAAGCCACCAAATAGTCCATTCTGAAATGGTGAGCTGTGGGTATGTGAATTGTGTCTCAGTAAATTGCCTGGGTCAGATAAGGGATTGCCTGCTTCCAAGACCAGCCGTTGTGCAAATGAGGGTCACTCGCCACACACAAGGCATAGTTAGAGGGTCGCAAGTCATACACAGTGGCGCCAGGACGCCAGTGTTACAGGAGGTGGCCCAGAAGTGAGCCTGGCACGAATTCACGAGAAGGACTCATCCATAGAGACTGGAGGATGTTTCAGGGAGAAGGTGAGACTTCAGCTGGGGATGAGGGAGGAGTTGGATGAACTTGAAGAGGTGCAAAAAGAGACATTCCAAAGAAGAACCTAGAAGGAGTAAGAGATCATAGTATTGTCTTTACTATGCGGTCATTGCCTGTTTAATTTCATTTCTTATTACAGTGTTCTCAAGGGGAGGTGGGAAGACTGGTCTCCAGGACAGAGGAGTTGGGAAAGCAAATCCAGGCAGAACAGGGCAGAGCAGACAAGTCTGCTCTGTTGATACCCTGGCCCCATCTTGATGCGAGGGATGCAGGGTATAGTCATCTGGGGCCCTGGAACCCGGTGGTCACACAACACTCTTTCCCATGCCTTTCTATGAATACCTGTATCCTGGCTCCTCTAACCTGCCGTGAAGATGGCCTGTTGGAATAAAAACATGTCGATTGGCCTGGTCTCTGCAATTGTTCGTTGTTACTGCTAAGTCACTTCAGCCGTGTCCGACTCTGCACGACCCCATAGACAGCAGCCCACCAGGCTCCCCGGTCCCTGGGATTCTCTAGGCAAGAACACTGGAGTGGGTTGCCATTTCCTTCTCCAATGAGCGAAAGTGAAAGTGAAGTCACTCAGTCGTATCTGACTCTTAGTGACCCCATGGACTGCAGCCTCCATCCATGGGATTTTTCATGTAAGAGTACTGGAGTGAGGTGCCATTGCCTTGATCTGTCTAAACTCTGAAGAAGATGAGGTTTCTTTGTTTGAAAGAAGCACAGCGCTGCAAGGCGCAGGGGAAATTCCTAGGCCAACATCTTATTTTATGTGGATGTGAAGTGAAAAACCTCTTGTTTTGTAAGCTGAGCAAAACGGAGGTACAGCAGAAGTGAAATGAGTATGCATGGGCCTAAATACCACTTTGAAAGTTCAGGGCGGACTTTGTTGGCTAAACCACAGCACATCTGGGAGGTTTCAATGAAGAGGCTGGCACGAGGCCTTGGTTTTTCTATAAAATGCCATAGGGTAGTTGCCAAACTACGGTGCCAGGTAAGTTGGTCAAGCCCAGGGCCTGGAAAGCCACAGAGAGGTACAGATGTCATATTCTTATATTCCACTTCACTGGGATATTTTGTAGGTTCCCCCTTTGGGGTAATGGAAGTCTGTGTCTCTGGCATCTTTTTATCCTTCGGTATTAACGTTGTTATTATTTTGCTGGCAGCATAGCATAATATGACTGCTATTTAAATTTCTCTCCCCCGTCCCAAAGTACTTGTCTGCCATGAAAAGAAGTGGTTTGGCATAAAGTGAAAGTTTTTAAGCATCCATTTTCCAGATGGACCTCTCTGTTAAATTTATATATGTATATACCAAAAAAAAAAAAAAAAAGCTAAAGCATGTGGAATGCTCCTAAGTGAGTATTATTGTTTACTAGACTTCTTACTCTGTCTTATGGCATTTTATAATAAAATATCAGCAAGCTCGTAAAGAGGGCTTTTTCTAAGGTCCATAATCTTTCTAACCATAACAAAAGGGCAGTAAATATATTGTACAAGAGTGCGATGGAAAAATGTGCTGAAGTATTTCCATAAATCAAATGTAGCACTTTGGCATTGACTCTAAAGCATTAAATTTAGTAAATTAGAACCAGATGATTTTAAAATAGAAACTTACATAACTTTACGGTGTGATTTTTTTTTTTTTACACGTTTATCTTCGTGAAGTCCCCTTGGCAGCTACCGTAATAGGTATTTAAGAAGTAAGAGCAGCGTGTGAGTGTTTATACATCTTTGTAATTTCCACTGAGCCTGGCATTCTGTTGGGTAATTAGTTAAGCCCTGGTGGACGAATGAATGAGATCTCAGCTGTGATTAACAAGTATAAGTTAATTGGCAAAGGAAATGTGATGTAAACATTTATATGGATCTCCAGGTAGACAAGATACTGCTACCCCACACTTAACAATAAAATTCTGCCTTGCTCTTCCTTTCACTGGTGAATCTGTGTATCTAAATCAATGAATCTGAAAGAAAAGGGTAGATCTGCTTCTCATTTGGGTCACCAAATTCCCAGTGGAATTTTCCTAACACATAAGTCTCCTTTTTATTTCTGCCTTCTTAGGAACCAAGGGGAAATGCTCCTTTCTGTCATTTCTGTCTCTCTCCTCTCATTCAGACACAATATCGCAAGGTAGCTGGTAGCTCAAGGGCAAGTTGGGGGTTAACGCAACACGCAGACTGAGAAGATTCTAAATGCAGTGCCGCGTGGGGGCCCAATGCATAACGTATCATCTGTGCGCTTCAGGAGAATACTCTCTGGCAGAAGGTTAGTCAGGACACTGCAGTTGCAAGTGAAGAAAGCTCAGCCCCAACCAGGTGAAGCAGAAAAGTGTATTTATTGCTTGAGCATTCAGGCTAAGATCGGAGTTCAGGCATGGCTGCATGCAGAGGCGCAGACAGCAGGATCAGAGTTCCCATCATCCCTCTACTTCAAATATCTTTGCTTCTTGGGTGTGTAGCCATGGTCTTCCCAAGAAACAGAACGAGTAGACCAACAGGGTGTATGTGTGTGTGTGCATGTGCAGAGAGAGACTGATTAAGGAATTTCTCACATGACTGTAAAGGTTGACCAGTCCAAACTCTGCAGGGGAGGCTGGCAGGCTGTAGACACCAGAGAAGAGCTGACAGTGCAGCTCAGTCCAAAGGCCATCTGGAAGAACATTCCTTCTTCCTGGGGGACACTGGTCTTTTTATTCTTAAGGCCTTCAACTGATTAGGTAGGTCCACCTACATGGTGCAGCCTTATCTGCTTTACTCAAAGTCTACTGATTTAAATGTCATTCTCATCTAAAATGTATCTTAACAACACATCTAGGTTAGAATTTGACCAAATAACTGGATACTGTGGCCTAGCCAGGTTAACACGGAAAATGAACTGTCACACGCAGGGAGCTGAAACCTGGTGCTCTGTGACAGTTGGGGTGGGATGGAGTGGAAGGTGGGAGGGGACAAATGTATACCTATGGCTGCTTCATGCTGATCAATGGCAGAAACCAACACAATATTGTAAAGCAACTATCCTCCAATCTACAAAAAAATTAAAAACCAAAACGAACCGTCACAATATGCGAATAGGAGGAATTGATAAGAAGCCTCTGGAATACTTGGGTGCAGGAGGAAATGAGAGTCTGGAATTCAGAACACAGGCCAGGGTATGTGATTGTCATCAACGCAGAAATGAGAGCAGAAGTCACTGGAGAAGATAAGACAGATAAAGGAGAAAATACTGAAGGATGCACCCTGGGGAAAGCCTGCCTGAAAAAGAAGACAGAAGTGCAGCTTCCCTTGGTATCCTGGATGGGCGTCAGGATCTCCCGTGGATACCAGAATCCGAGGATGCTCTATCCATGGGCTCCATATCCACAGATTCAACCCGCGCTGGATAGAAAAATCTACACCATCTGCGATTGGTTGAATTCGTGGATCAGAACCCTGGATACCAAGGACCAGGTGCCAACTGTACCCATCAGTGAGAGAAGAGTAGGAAGAGCCCACTGCCGTAGAGGCTGAAGGAAGAGGCCATTCAAGATAGCAAGTGGAGGAGAAGTTCAGGAACAGAGGGACGCAGATGACCAACTTGGGCAAAGGAGGGTGAGGGCCTCACGCCACGCCATCTGCAGACCCAGTCCACACAGCACCCAGGCCCACACCAAGAGTGAAGCTGAGAGTGAGCCCTTCACAGTCTGACAGACATTAGGAGTCATTCGTAATAATAAGAGAGTTGGACCATAAAGAAGGCTGAGTGCCGAAGAATTGATGCTTTCCAAATGTGGTGCTGGAGAAGACTCTTGAGAGTCCCTTGGACATCAAGGAGATCCAACCAGTCAATCCTTAAGGAAATCAACTCTAAAAATTCATTGGATTGACTGATACTGAAGCTCCAATACTTTGGCCACCTGATGCAAACAGTCGACTTATTGGAAAAGACCCTGAAGCTAGGAAGGACTGAAGGCAAAAGGAAAAGAGGGTGGCAGAGGATGAGATGGTTGGATGGCATCACCGACTCAATGGACATGAACTGAGAGATAGTGATGGACAGGGAAGCCTGGTGTGCTGCAGTCCATGGGGTCGCAAAGAGTCGGACACGACTGAGCAACTGAACAGCAACATAATAGTAACAACAAGCAAGACTTGTACTTCCTAAGTCTTTTTCATTCTGTCTTTCTAGTAATGTATTTTTAAGCGTAGCCTGATGGCTTGAGAATGGAAAAGGCCGCGATTTTACAGTAGGGAGCATGTGCATGGGGTACACCGGCCTGGATGCAGGTGGGTGGAGAGGGTGTCAAAGGCAGAGGCCAGGGGGAGGGGGTCGGGACTGGGCAGTTCAGTGTCTGGTGGCAGCAAGTGACAGAGAGAGAAGAGCGCGTGCGTGGAGTCGGGGGCAGGAGAGGTGGCCTAGGAGAGTCCAAGAAGCTGGGGAGTATGTCAGTGGTCCAGGTTCGTTCACCCACGATTATAAGTACAAAAATTTAGCATTCTTTCATGACTTGTTTGGGAGCAAAACCTGCCTGGATTGGCTCAAAGTGGTGCATATTCCTCATTCACCCACTTTGGTCCAAACGTTCACACGTCTGCTGAAATATGAATGAATCTGCGTGCGGTGTGCTGGCCGGGTCCCCCTGGGAGTTCTGTTGCATGCCAAATAGACGTGAAATCGGTCCTGAAAAGCTGAAATACTCAGAATTCCACAGCTCGTCTGGCCTCCAGGTTTTTGAACAAGGAACCATGGATCTGTGTTGAGGATGAAGAAGGCGCGAACATCCTTGTAGAGAAGGGGATTCGAAAGACCAGGGGTGGGAATGGGAGCACGGAGAGGTGGGGACCTGGGTCCTGGGGCTGAGTCCTCCCCTCCTTGATGGGGAGGATGGAAAGCACAGAGCTGCCAGGTACTGTGAGGCCAGTCAGTTGTGCCCGACTCTTTGTGACCCCATGGACTGTAGCCTACCAGGCTCCTCCATCCATGGGATTTTCCAGGCAAGGGTACTGGAGTGGGTTGCCATTTCCTTCTCCAGGGGATTGTCCTGACCCAGGGATCAAACCCAGCTCTCCTGCATTACGGGCAGACGCTTTACCATCCGAGCCACTAGGGAAGCCTTCAAGTGGGAGGATTTCATTTCCTGGTGACCTGACTGCATGGGGTTTGGCTTTTGAAGACAGACAGCAACCTTGAGATGGGAAAATCTCAAGGTGGGGAGCGCATGGCCTCCAGCTTCTATGGACGGGAGGGCCACAGCCTGGCTGCTTCTCCCAACCCTCCACCCTTCCGAAGACCAGGAGCTTCCCAGGCTGGTTAGAGCCTGAATCGTGAGAATCACAGGCCATCAAAGCTGGAAAACCCTTGCAAACCTCCCCTCCCTGTCTACACCTTCTGGTCTAAATCTCAGGGTGCCAAGACTTAAGCTAAGGGAACGGCTACTTAGCATCTGTAAACCTCAGGGCTGTGAGTGAACCTTTAGGTCCTGCACGTGCCAGTTCACTAGGCTTCTCCTGGCTTTCCTGATGGAGAAGAGAGCTGCTTGCTGTTTCTTTCCAGCCTCAGTGGCCAGGAAAGAGTGTGCCGGCCACACTCGCCCAGCCCGTCGAGGGTGGACGCCGGAGTCTCCACCGCCGCCCAGGCTCCGGCCCACGCTGGAGAGGCATTCCTCCAGCAGACAAAATAAAAGATCGCTGATAGCTGGAGTGCTTTGTTTGCTCTCTAAAATGAATCAAACTCTTCAAAAGCTTGGATTCAACAGCACATTCCTCCATCCCCCCCCCAACCCTCCTCCTCCCCACCCCCCACCGACCTCAGGCCCTGCATTGCTCAGATTCCTTCGGCCCGCTCCTCAGCGCCAGCTGGCGGCCGCCAGGGTCTGCTCAGATGGGCCAGATGCCTGGGGACGGGGCCTGCTGGACATTCTCTGGCCTCTCCTGAAATGATCTGTCCGGGGCCTCCAGTTAAGTGACTGTTCAGTGCTTGAAACACTGTGCCAACCCTCTCATTTCCCTGCTCCCTCCATTGTTCTCCGCCCACCTCCACCCTGAGCCTCGCTGGATGCCAGATGGGAAGGGTGACTTTTAGCCACCCGTGCATGCGTCCAGAGATTGGTAAAGCTCAGGAGTCGACCGGAAACAGAGCATCCAGCCCCACCCGAGAATGTAGGGCAGGCTGTCCACCAGCCGCTGCCCGTCGCACCTGGACGGGAGCAACGCGGGGAGAGTAAGAAGGGGTGGCCAGAGCTCTAGCACAACACGCCGTGTTCTCATGTCCGGGCACAGAGACAGTGACGCTACGGATGCAAGGAGAGGTCAGGAAGTCTTTTCGAATTTAAGAATATACAAAGGAAGAACAGAAGTTACCAAGAAGGAACCATGGAGCCTTTGTCCCCTCTTAGGCTTCCCCGGTGGCTCAGTGGTAAAGAATCTGTCAATGTAGGAGACTCAGGTTCGATCCTGGGGTCAAGAAGATTCCCTGGAGAAGGAATGGCAACCCACTCCAGTATTCTTGCCTGGAGAATCCCACGGACAGAGGAGCCTGGTGGGCTACAGTCCGTGAGTCTGCAAAGAGTCGGACACAACTGAGTGACTAAGTAACACCAGTTGAATGCACACCATGGAGCATATCACTGTGTTGGATCCTGCCTTCAGAGAGAGCAGGGGCCATCCTCCGCCCAGTCACAGCACGTCTGTTTATTTGGTCTTGGCAGATCACCTTGACCTATGTAAAAGCCCACAGTCCAAATTTCTACCAGCAGAAGAGATTTCCATGACAGTTTCATATAACAAATCGTTTATTTGGACACACTAAAGCGTGCACGAACAGAACACCTCAAGGCTGGGGAAAACAGGACGGAGCCCTTGGCAGGAGTCTGCACAGTTTTACTGTGAAAAACTCCTTCTGTCCCACTGAACTTCATTCCTCTGCCCAGCTGGATACATACAAATAGTAGAAATCTAAGCCTTTGCACATTTACGACGATAAATAAACCTAAATCTTTATTATGTGTTTCTAACTTTGCTTATCATTTCACTCCTGAGTTAACTCCCCCAAATCCTTTCGTATAAAGAACATACTAAATGTTGAGATGGAGCCTCACAAATTCTTGTCATATTTCACTAGAGTTAAGTGGATTTACTTAACATATAATTTATTCTGTTACTTTTTTTTTTTTTTAGTTCTTTGCCGGGGAAAGATAGTAATTAACTATTCCCAAGTTATAATAGCAGTATTCTGTGTGTATAGAAATTTTGCAGCTGCACACGTTTTTCAAAAATCAAGTCAAGATATTAACCATCACCCATTTACAAGAGTCTTTGTAGCATGTTAGTGACACTGTGTTACATGTATTCTTGGAAGATTTATCAAGGACTCAGAGGGGCCTAGGGATTGCAAGATGGCTCGGTGGTAAAGAATCCGCCTGCCAATGCAGGAGATACAAGTTCGATCCCTGGGTCGGAATAATGCAGATCCTTGACCACCCCGCCACCTGGGAAGCCCTAACCAGACAAAAAAGGGAGGGAGGGGCAGTGATTGCTTAGAGTGGGAGGTGTTCTTGCCCCTGCCTGCTGAACGGTAGCTTATTTTTTTCCAAATTGACATCAGTGAAGGCTTGGTGCGCGGACAAGACATAGGGCTTTGAGAAGACATAGAATGCGATGCAATGAACTACACAGCTGCAGAAAGGGATCCTTTTCTACATCTATAAGTTGCTTAAAAATCTCACTGTGGAGAAGGCATTCCCAAGGGTGAAACAGGACCAAGCAGTAACTGAGCACTAAGTGATATGCCCCACATGCAACGCTGTGTGTAGAATCCTCTGAGGATCTCTGTTCACGTGTAGGTACCAAGGTCTCCCATCAGCCCTGCTGAATCCAACTTAGAGGGGAGAAGCCAAAGCATCCACAACTGGTTTTTTTTTCCCCCACAAGGATGAAATTTCCACATTTATTTTTCTTTCACGTGCATAGAAAGCTGAGTGAAGTGTCCTGTGAAAGGGGCCGGGCACAGAGCTGCTGCAGCAGACTGGACTTTGCACTTCAAAGGTACACCGGTCATTTTGAAAACAAGGTGCTGTGATTTGTTTTTAACTACTAATGAGTCCTTGGGTTTCCCATTTGGGTCTTAAACTGCCAGTTTCTCCAAGTTTCTTTCCAGATGACACACTGCGTTATGCATGATGGCACTTAACCAACGTGGCATTTCATGTTTTACTGCAATTACTGAACATCAAGAGGGTATGCTAATACGCCTTGCAAATTTCTTTTGTTGACGTAAATATGGAAATGTCGCAACTGGCTTTTAAGGGAGGTCAGATTGAGAAGCACTGACCCATATCATAGGTGATGAGAGACACTGGGAACTGGAGGAATCAACAAAGGAGAGACTTTGTAGGAAAAGGTTCCATGAGGAAGATGGGGTGGAAACTGGAGGGAAGACAGGATGTAGGTAAGCAGAGGATGAAAGGAAGGCAGTCTGGGCAAGAGGGACCACATGCATACATACACACACACACACACACAGACTTGAAAGTACGAGTTAGTAAGATATGTGTGTGTTTTTGTGCACGCTAGTAGCCTTATTCACAACCGGAGAACGTACTTGTTCCTCAGTTAGGCTTAGTCCCACTAGGATGGAGATGCTAATTTATTGATCTCACAAATGGGACTCAAATAACCAAAGCACACAGATGACTCCTGGTAGCATGTAGCACACAAACCAAGGAGCCAAGAAGCCTGGGCTCACATGCCAGACCTGCCCCTGCCTGCTTGGACCTTTGTGTAGGTTGAACAAGCTCTCCAAGTCTCCGTTTTGTTACATGTAAACCTAGAATATTGTGACCCACCTCATTAGGGCTCGTTAGGTGAATATTGAGTGAAATAATGTTTGTGATTTGCCCAGGACAGGGCCTAGAACCTGGGACAGTTTCCAGGTACAGACCCCTGAATCAGTGGGCTGTAGCAGAAAATTCCCAATGACCCATCTTTGTTTGGAGAAGTTTCTGGAGACTTATGGAATTGAAAAGTTGCTGCTGCCAATTATTTTCTTGAAATAACTCTGGCATAATGTAGACTCTCAAAAAACAAAACTGGTATCAAACTAGAAATGGTAAAAGATGGCTCTAGAGTGAGTATTTCTAGATTGTGTCTCAGGAGATGTGGAAGAACTCTGCGATGCGTGTATCTTGCACTGCTCTAGAGCATGGGTCATCAAACTTTTTCTCTGGAGGGCCAGATAATACATTTTTCCAGCTTTGCCCTTTTCACCACCTCTGCTCACACTTGCTCAAGTCTGCTATTGCAGCTGAAAGTCAACGTGTAAACAAACAGATGTGTCTGTTCCAATAAAACTTTATTTATAGACACTGCAATTTGAATTTCATGTAATTATTTCTTGTCTTATGAAATATCATCCTTATTTAGATTTTATTCTAATCATTTAAAAGTATATAATCTATTCTTAGCTCATAGGTCATATAAAAAGCTGTAGTTATCAAACTGCCCTGCGTCCAAGAGCCAGGACAGGCAGCAGGCCTTGAGCTGGTCTGAAGCTCCCTATGTAATAAATGGAAAGAGCAGTCCCACCTTCAAACAAGAGTTTCCCTCCCTCTCCTCCTAAACAACAGGCAGAACCTCAAGTCAACAACATTCTTCTAAGAAGCCTTGGTCCTCTTATTCATTCAGAAGGCATTTCAGATCCTGTAAGGTATGAGCCTGCAGGGAACTCAGGTCACCTGGGAGCGGGGGACCCAGATATCACCCAGTCATCAGGACACTGCGGGGAGGAGCCTTCTGCTAGGGCCTCGGTCCAAGCACAATAGGGGCATAGTGAAAGGAGGGAGGAATTCGTTCTGAAAAGGCGAGGTGGGCCGGGTGGGGGTGTAGACAACGCAGGACAAAAGAGTTAGTGTTGGAACGGGGTTGGAGAGCAGAAGAGGCAAGGGAGGACATTCTGGGCGGAGGGAACTGTCTGTGTAAAGTCAGGACAGTACAAGCGGCTCAGATTCAGTGAATCTGCCCCCTCCCCCACTCTGCCCCAACGTGTGGAGGATGTCGATGGGAGATGAGGCCAGAAAGGGAGGCTGGGCTCGGATCATAGTCCATGCCGATACATGTGGATTCTATTTTTAAGGCACTGGAGTATTTTTAAAGGCTTTTAAATATAGTAGTAACATGATCGACTCTGTATTCTAGAAATTAAGCAAGTGGCGATGTGGAATATAGACCAGAGCGGGGAGAGACTTCAGGCAGGGAAACTGAAAGTTGTGGCTGGACTAAATCAGACAGGAGATACAGCAGACTGACCTAAAGCGCTGACTGTGGTTAGGATCCTCCTCGAGCAGGGTGCCCCCCGGAGCGGCAGCTTCGTCTTCCTTTCCCCAGGCTAGACCGGGTGACTCACTAGGTTGCTCCCTTCCCTCACAGGCTTGGGCTTTGCCCTTCACTCTCAGAGAGAAGCCATGTGAGCTCCTCCCAGTGTGGACGGAAGAGCCTCTTCCCGCCAGCACCCTCTCTGACTTTTGCTGCATCCACGCCAGTGCCCAGTGGCAGCTGGAAAATGGTCTGGACGGCCCCTGTGTCATTTCCCTCGTTCAGGCCTGCACGAGCTTCTGGTGGGTGGGGGTTGCGGGGGTCGGGGGAGCGGTGGGCAGAGCCCTTGGCAGAGGTGGCAGCCAGGTGGCAAGACCGACAGGCTGAGAGACAGGTTAGTGTCCAAGGCCCGGGGGCCTGGACCACTTTGGGAAGCCATCCAAGGGAGCATGAGGGTGGCTGCATAAACCAATCGCCAGTGTTTATACAGCACAATTTAAACAGTTATTTCTGCATCCAAAAGCTCACTTAGTAGATGGAGAGGGGGCTGTTTCTGCTTTCATTGAGAGAATTTGTGTTTCTCCATAGCTGTTTTGAAGAGAACATAGCAGATGACACTAACAAAGTAACAGTTTCAGCACTTTGTAAGTTGCATGAGGAAAAGGCTCAGTATTTCAGTAGTCTGCTGTGCATGAGGACTTACACAAACCAAGGGTAAAAATAGAGAGGGCTAGACCCTTTGCTTCCCTGCTCAGGACACTCCAGTGACTTCCTGTCACACTCAGGAGAAAATCCAAACCCTGCCACCACCCTCTCTCCATCCCTCCTGTGGGTCCTCCCCTCTGAGCATACTAACCTGCTTGCTCTTGAACGCACCGAGCTCACTGGTATCTCAGGCCCTTTCCGTGGGTCATTGTCTCTGTCCGGAAGGTTCTTTCCCCAGATCTCAGAGTGGATCCCGCATAATATTCAGGTTCCTGCTTCCATATCAACTCCTTAGAGGGGCTTGCATGACCATTATCTCTAACATGAAACACCCCTCACCCACCCTGGTCTATGAGGGTGGAACCTGTGAGAACCCACCTTCTAGTGGTTTTTCCCTGCTCAATATTTTTCTTCATGGCATCCACCACTTCAAAATTGTATAATATATTCCTTAAACTGTTGTCCTCCAACTCCTACCAGACTGTGAGCTCTGAGAGTAAGATCTTTATCTGGGCTGCTGTATCCTCCTTTCCCAGAACAGCCCCTGGCATGTGGTAGGTGCTGAATTGATGTTTGTTAAATTAGAAAGCTGCCCAGGGATGGGGTGCCACAGAGGTGGGGACATTCCTCCAGCTTCTTCTGAGTGCCCACCACACTTAACAATATTGATAATAGTCTAATAGTGATAATAGTTATAATTAATCATTTTAAATTAATTTATATCATATAACATGATGTTACAAGGTTATATGATATAGTCATAAAATAATACAAAATAAATTTAATATTAAAATAATAATAATGGAAATAATACTAATAAGCAACCATTTCCTAAGGTTTTGTTGTTATTGTTCAATCACTAAGTCATGTCTGACTCTGCAACCCTGTGGACTGCAGCATGCCAGGCTTTCCTGTCTTTCACTGTCTCCTGGAGTTTGCTCAAATTCATGCCATTAAGTCAGTGATGCCATCCAACCATCTCATCCTCTGTCGTCCCCTTTTCCTCATGCCTTCAATCTTGCCCAACATCAGGGTCTTTTCCAATGAGTCAGTTCTTCGCATCAGGTGGCCAAAGTATTGGAGTTTCAGCTTTAGCATCAGTCCCTCCAATGAATATTCAGGACTGATTTCTATTAGGATTGACTGGTTGGATCTCCTTGTAGTCCAAGGGACTCTCAAGAGTCTTCTCCAACACCACAGTTTGAAAGTATCAGTTCTTCGGCACTCAGCCTTCTTTATGGTCCAACTCTCACATCCATACATGACTACTGGAAAAACCATAGCTTTGACTAGACGGAACTTGATAGGCAAAGTGATGTCTCTGTTTTTTAATACGCTCTCTAGGTTTGTCATAGTTTTTCTTCCAAGGAGCAAGCATCTTTTAATTTCAGAGTAAAACTAATGTTTTACTATGTGCCAGACTATTCACTTTTATCCACATGATATCATTTAATCCTCATTATAGCCCTAGCAGGTTGGTATTATTCTCTATTTTACATTTCAGAACACCAAAATTAGCAAGTTAGAAATTTGTTGAGATTCTAACACACGTTTACCTGACTGTAACACCTTTGTGCTTTTTTATATATATGTAACTAACAAGGCAGCGACCCAGACCACCTTGAAATGAACTTCAGGTAGGTTTTCAGGTATATTCTGTGTAGAACAGAAGCCGGAAAGCAGGAGAGCCACTTGGGGTGAGTTAAGCTTTTTACCTAGAGAATGAAAAAGTCCTAGCTATGCTTTGGGAAACTGTTTGAAAGCATTAAAATGAGGTGAGATCGTGTTCACTATTCAATGATGTTCATCAAACGAAACAGGAGGTGATTCAGCTTTACTGCTGAGGAAGCCAAAGGAATGTTATCTAGATCTCCTGGAGGCCAAAGACTCATCATCTTACAGATGAGAAGGCCTGTGACATATCCAGGCAGACACCAAAAGAAAAATTTCCCGCAAGCTAGTGACTGTCCCATGAGTCTGTAGGACTGTTAGGAAGGTCCCTGCAGTGTGTTGATTATGCTGTCTAGTTTCTCAGTTGTGTCCGACTATTTATGACCTCATGGACTGCATAGCCCACCAGGCTCCTCTGTCCATGGCGGCATCATATGTCACATGCTTAATGTGCGTTCAGAAGGACCTTGCAAAATCACTCAGGCTCATTTTCCCTCTAAAGCTAAATGAGGGAAAGAGGCCTAGTGGAGGTCCAAAACGGTGAGTCAACCTTGCCGTGATCACCTGGGCCTGGGTGGGGTGTAGCACTCTAGGGGTCCTGTCCAGGGTGGGGGGTCCTCTTATTTAAACTGTGTCCGGAAACCCCTTTTGTAGGACAGCTGCTCTCCTGTACTTTTTTGCTTAGCTCATAAGTTAATCCACTGGGAATTGGGAAGGAAAAAAATCAAACTGATTCTCATCCAACCTGGTCAGGAAAAAAAAAAAAACACACCAAGGGCTGAGTTTTTCCATCAGAGTCATGTAGTCTGGTTGGAGTCCATCCCTTTCAGGGACAGCCATTGTCTATATTCACCAAGTCTCAATCCTGAGGTCCCATGAAAAAGAATTTTCCCCTCACCGCTCCACGCCTCAGAAGAGTTGCTGAAGGTGGCCGTTTCTGTCCTCTCCTGGGTGATCTTTCTCTCTATAGAAAGCATGAAGCTGAACCAAATGTTCCATGCGTTACTGAGAGAAGACTGGTCTTTTTAACCAACTTTCTCAAACAGCAGGCATTTTTTTGGTCGTTGTTCCCCAGATAATAAGTGTTGGTGGGTTAATGGGTCATCTTCAGGAGAGAGGTCAGAAGGAAAAACTGCAGTGTTCAAAGCTGGAGCTAGAAATGCCAGCCATCAAAGAACGCAGTCCTTGGTGAACAGTGATGATGTATGGGGCGGGCACACTGGCCAGCCCCATCGAAGAGGTCACAGCTAAGCTTTATCCTCTACAAAGCCAGAGGAGGTCTCTGAATGCAGCTGACCCCTCAGCTCCCCGAGGCCCCGGTGAGAAGCCAACCAGGGAATCCCTGGTGCCCAGCTTCAGAGTTCCCTTTCACTGAGGGAGAATTGTATTCTGTCGCCTTGCAGACTGACACTGCAAGTACTTTGAACACTGAAAAGAACACACACACAAAAAAGCAAACAGCCACAAGGAAAGGGAGGGGAGGGAGGAGAGAAAGGGAGAGAGAGAGATAGCAGCAGGGGTAGTTAGTAAAAAGGGGCCCCCGGAGACAGAAAACCTTTTGTTCCCTGAGTTCGTTTCATGTAGAGCTTGTGAGGTGAATGGCTTTGGAATGAAATGGATTTATGAAGGAGTTGCTAGGTCGCATGGCTGTCAGACTGCTTTGTGAATTCCATTTCTTTAAAATTCGGATTAATCTTTAAAACTAAAAAAAAAAATTTTTTTTAAGTGTTCATCTCCTCTTCCCAGGGTTTTGGTAGAGGTTCGGGGTAGATAAAGTATAAGGTTTGGTAGGATTCCGGGAAGGTTCCCGAGTTTCTTTTCCACCCTCTCCGACAATGTAAAAATAAATGATCGCATTACAAGTTCTTTGTCAGTTTCCAGGAGTTCGGGGTGGGCGGGGCGTCTGCGTTACCTTGGCCCGCGAGCCAATGGCGAGGCTATATGCAAACGAGCTCCGTGCTCTGCCGGCCCGGACGAAAACAGTGAGCTCAGAGGCTGGGCGGGCTGAGCGGTACCGAGGTCGGTGCTGCGCGGAGAAGCGGCCCGAAGCTCGGCGGTCCTCGCTTGCATTTAAGCCCAGCGCTCGATGGAGGGGCGGGCTCGCCGGTGCTTAGGGCAGTCTCGCTAGTACAGGAAAACGGCTCAGTTCACCGCTGCCGAGATGAAGTATAAGGTAAGAGTGACTTATGCAGAAGGTTTCTCTGTGTATGTGTGTGTCCACCACTGTGACAACTCCTCTACTGTGCCCCCAGAGGGGTTCTGAGATGGGTCACCGGGTTGCCAGACAAGCAGGCAGGCAGAGATCCAGCCTCTGAGACCTACGCCGGGAGCTCGCAGCGCGCCCAATCCACCCCCGCTGCAAGTTCCCCGGCGTCGGTCTCGGTCTTGGCGCCGGGGTATGGCAGTCACTGCAGATCGGAGGGCGTCTAACTCCAAGGGGAGCGCGCCTGGGCTCAGGACTCCCGGCTCCCGGGGCCTAGCCTCCACTACCCCCACGCCCCCGGAGCCGTAGTAAGAGAAGAATCAAAAGTGCTAAGTCTCTCAGGCTGGCTGTTTTCAAGCAGTTTTCATCCTTTGCATTAAAGCGTTCGCTTTGGGAAGCAGTTTGCCATATATAATTTTAGTGGGAGAACTTAAAGTTTCCAGGTACTATTATACAGCTGATGATGGAGGATTTTGCTATCCATAAAGGATGTTGGATTCAGAACCAACTGAATATATGCTATTTCTTGGAAATACTTTCATGGCGTTTGAATGGACGGAGGGTCTGAAGGCTCCAGCCAGTTTATTGTCTCTGAAACTCAAAAAAGTGTCAGGACGCTCAGCAGCCTGTTTTCCCATGCATTTGTGTGTTTATTCCTGGAAAAAGGATTATAACTTATTTAGAATATACTGTTTTGTCTAAGTTGCCTCCATCTAACCAGGCTAGCAGCTTCCAGAGACCCCTATTCAAGCTGACTGCACAGAATCGAAGGTGAATTTTCCTTGGAGGATGAACACTTCTGTTCTGGAATAGACACAGTCCTAGAGACACAGGGTCGATCCCTGGGTTGAGAAGATCCCATGGACAGAGGAGCCTGGAGGGCTGCAGTCCAAAGGATCGCAAAGAGTCCCACAGGACTGAAAAAGAGACTGAGCATTATTGTTACGTTAGCACGTTTAAACAAACATACTGCTATTGAGATGCGTTTTGGCAAGGTATTTATGCTCGGGGGTTGGCAATTTGAATTACCTGTCTGACCTGCAGGATTGTACCAGCTGAGAGCTACTTTGCCTTCTTTCTGAATCATCCAGCTTCTGGCTCATCCTTTCTTAAATGTGAGGTTGTAAATCCTCAGTCCTGGCTAATAGCCACTGGCTAACCTCCGTGATAAGCCTTTTATTCAAAAGCTATAAATCATGTTCAATAGCTCTAAATCTAACTGTTGAAAGTATCTATTGTGATGCATGAGTTATAGTTCTCCTTGAAAAGGTTAGAACCCTCTGAAGGCCAGGGGTATCAATTATCACAACTATCAGCTTTCCATTTTCTGCCTCAATAGGAAAGATCAGAGAGATGGATAATCCTGAAGATTCTTAGTATTTTTGACATTAGGATACAACCAGAGGCAGATCCTTCTACCTGGCAGGAAAGCTCTCATTCTTGAAATGGTCCACTGGTATTTACGCAGTTCCTTTATTTAGAACAGTGATAAGATATCACTAATGTTAAGTCCCCACATATTATTTAGCCTTCAGTGAATCTTTGCCCTCGTCTTCCTACTGTAAATGCCTTTAGATTCATAAAAACCTTGGGTGAGGTCGGGGGTGGGGTGGGGGAGAAAATGTGTTCCTGCATTTATTGTTGGAAAGTATAAATAGCTGTTTTTAGCATAGAGTACTGCAGTCTGGAAAGTGACAAAAAGTCTCAAGTCACTTTTATTCAGTGACCTCATCATGTTTAGTTTTATTTTGTGGAAAGAAAACATCATGGCAGCTGATGATGTGAACTGTGGTTGGCGTTCATGGGGAAACCCTGCCTCTCTGCTGGCAAACACGCTGCCAAATGCTGTGAAGATATGATTTTTATTAGCTTGTGGGCATCTTTACCAGCAAAACTTCTGACTTCCCCAACTAACCAAATGACAGATTGACACCTTGTGGTGAGTATAAACGGAACCAATAGCTGAAGCAATCTACTTTCCCTTTCTTACAAAATCTATTTTCTCTCTTTTAATAATGGACTATTTCAGGAGGAGATTTTGTTATTTTAAGTAGAGGAGATGACACAAAGGTAGAGGAATGATAAATAACAGTTTTTAAGACTCACCATGACAATACAGGGTTGTCATATTTAGCTTTCCCAATTAACTCCATGAGGTAGTGTTAATACTTTATATTCATTTTCAGATGTGGAAATTGTGGCTCAGAGAGGCTAGGTAATTTATCCCAAACCACACAGCTGGAAAGTAGCAGAGCTGGAATTTGAACCAAGGTGATCTGGCTCTAGAACTTGTGACTTTAAACCACTATTAAAGAAAGAACTATCTGTGACCTCCTAAAATGTCCTGTGTGACTGCTTTTTCTTCTCCCATGTAGCTCAAGACTCTATGTCATTCGAAGTATCCCTGCAGAATAGGTTCTTTTTTTTTTTTTTTAAACAGTGCCCCTACAAAGCAAAGTGAAATGAGTGTCTGACAGTCATTGCATTGAAGCCACTTAGGTAGTAAAGCCAGATAATTATTAGATTGTAAAACCCTGGAGTTGGGAATTACCTTTTAGATATTCTGTTGCTCTAAACAATATAAATTTAGCTCAGTTAAGACTTAAAAATGCTCACTGAGAGATTTATAATCCTGTCACTATAAGATTTTTTTTTTTTTAACCAGATTATCTGGTTTGGCTACTTCAGGGATCATAACTAGAGAACAACCAAGCCTCCACTCATTTTGAATTTACACATAGTTCCAAGTCAGCCAGCTATGCATTTATAGTCATCTTGAGCACGGTGGAATGCAAGCTATTACGAGCTATTACTTTGGTGAATTTTGGGGCTGGTTAGCCTATATGGGGTCTATTTTGGTTACATTGTATGTGTTTTTATTTGTTCATAAGAAGGGAGCCGTTCTTCTCATATGCACTTGAGGTTCCATTGCTCTTTAAAGGATGCCATCTGGAGTTCTCTAATCAGTAAATTATGGGGGGCTTCATTTATTAAGAATTTTCCCCAAGCTCCTTTGAATATACACAGCATGCTCTGCAATACTGGAGGTGGGTGAGGGGGCTATGCCTCAGTGGCCATGGTGCTCAGTGAAGGCCTCCCTCCTGAGGGTCTGGAGGTGGGTTGTTGCTACTTTCTGCCAGGAGGGTAATTGAGAGGTGGATGCACAGCTGTGTTTGAGCAGAGGCCCCGCCCACTTTGTGCAGGCCCAGGCCTGGTAAGTGCCCCACAGGCCTGGGCTGTTTGATCTCTAATAGCTGAGCAGCTTTTGTGGCTTGGCCAAATTTCTGTATCCTGTGTGCGTACACTGAAACTCTAAATTATTTATCTAGTCTGCCATTCAACAAATTCATTCTTGAATGTTTTGATTGAAGAAAATTACAGATGAAACTTAGACTACAAATAAGAAAACTACATTCTGAAGTCCAGATTCTTGGGTTCTGACTGAATGTGGGTAAGGTAGGTAGGGAAAGCAGAAAGTGTGTACTAACGAAAAGCTTTCAAGGGGACTTTGGAAATGTTTTTATTTTCTCAGAGTGGCTGGAGAAGATGTGATCCGAGTGTCTTCCATTTAGTCAGCCTGTTTACTTACAGTCTATATGTAATTCCTGATTCTTTCCTGGCTTTGCCATTTTGGTTTAAAACGTTTTATACGCTTCTGAACGGTGTGTTACACACCCTGTCCCCTGCCTCTTTTTTAAATCCCATCTGAGATTTCAAAGCAACAAAAGAGGCTTTGAAAAAAATTCAGTTTTCTTATGTATTGTTTCACTGATTGAGCAAGCCCATTTTCAGAGCTAAATGACTTACCTGCTTGGAGATCAAAGTCTTTATGGGACTGAAGGTGTTCTGAGAGCACCAAGTGTGCAAGATGCACGTAACAAAGATTCCGTAAGCACCCCTTCTTTGCTGGGATGTACATCAGTCCTCTTCTAAGAACTCATCAGCGGCGGCTTCCTGTCTGCACCCCTGCCCCCCACTTCTAAAGAAACTTCCTCTCTACTTTTCAAGCCTCTGCCAATTCACTCCCCTTTTGTGCCCTTATGACCTCATTGTCTCTCATTTTTTTCATTCAAGCATCCATTATACTTCTCCAGTACCAGACTTCTAGAGGGCTGGCCTCCCCCCACCCACACAGGCGTGACACACTCAAAGCGCTCTCTGTACCCCTGTCTTCCTGCTCTCCTCTGAGTCTGCTATGGAAAATCGTGGTCCCTTGCTGCTCCCATTCATTGGCTCCTGTCTCTTTGTGCCTACATGATTTGGTTCGTCTGTACTTGCTAGAAGTCAAGTCTCCTCATCCATCCACTCTATGCAACAATCAGAAGCCTAAACCTTTGTCTCCTATCATCTCTACAGTAGGCTTTCTGTTTTTCACCTCTGCCCTACTCTGTTAGCACTGCCTTACTCATTAACCCCTTTCAACCAAATCACTATCTAAATGATACCTGGAATTCACCAAGGTTGCCCACTGGGGCTGTCCAGCTTTAGGTAAGCCCCACTCAATATGAGAGACTTACCCTTTATCTGTATAGAGGCAGATTGATAGGCAAGCCCTTGAATAAAAAGTATGATCCAGGATCTGTTGTGTGTTGGGGCCTGGACGGGGACTTGGTCTTACGTGTTCTTGCAGTAGAGGCAAAGTAGAGCGTGGGGTTTGGGGAAAGGCATTTCTGTTTCCTGTGACTCGATGCTCTGTAACCTTGGGCAAGTTAAGCTCTGTGAGCCTCAGCTTTCTTATCTGTAGGGTGGCTCAGCAGTAAAGCATCTGTCTGAAATGCAGGAGACTCAGGTTCAATCCCTGGGTCAGGAAGATCCCTGGAGGAGGAAATGGCAACCCACTCCAGTATTCTTGCCTGGGAAATCCCATGGACAGAGAGCCTGGCAGGCTACAGTCCGTAGAGTCGCAAAGAGTCAGACACGACTGAGGGAGGGAGCACCACCACCAAACTAGGGTTAATCCAGCCTCATGGATTGTTCTCAAGCTGAAGTGAGATGTTTTGCATGGAGAGGTGTTTACCATGGCTGCACTGGAAATAGACAATCCTAGCAGGCCCCAGCTCTCCTTATATAAGTATAAACCCAACAGATGTTGAAAGGATAGCATGGACTCAAAACTTGTATTATGTCAAAACCCTATTTACTATGTTAAGATAATCGAGTACTATTAAATATTCCACGGGCCTGGCTGTGTCTTGTAGAAATGTGGTCGCCAGACACTAGGGTGTACCAACTCACCTGTGTCCCCATTTGCTAATATATTAGTGCTTTGGTATCTTCATTGTTATTAATAAGATTTGATATTCCTGAGGTTATAGGCCCTTGCTCATAGGAGGTACTCAACAAACATTGAATTGAATGTTGGATTACATGAAATACACAAATAGCTATTAAAAGAGTTTTCCCCATATGGCCTATTGGAAAGAACATAGATTTTATTTTAAATCTCACTTTTGTTGCTTTTTAACAGTATAATTTTAGCAAGCCTCCATTTCCTCATTTATAAAATGGGAGTAATAATACCTGTCTCATTAGATAGTTGTAAGGGTATAATATTTGAAAATCATCAGTTTCTAGCACATAGTAGGCATTTAAAAATGGCAGCTATGGTACGATGCATTTATAAGATATATAAAATATTCAGAATATACTCATATATAGGGATATTGATAGACGCACTGTATAGGTTAAAATGTAAGAGAAAACCTTCACTAGAATTGCTTTTCCATAACAAAAATATTACTGAAAAAAAGAGAAAAGTCATGACTAAAGAATCAGAGGTGGATTTGATACAGGAGGTGAGTAGGGCTCAGGGTAAACCACATCCCTTATCCTACTGGAGTCAGAGTGACAGAGGTATAAAGTTAGAGGTGCTGATGATCTGTTTTTAGATCACTTTAGGGCTAGAAAGGAACCTAAACAAATTGGTTTGAAATCCCAGCCCCTGTATCCCAGCCCTCCAGTAACGTATAGACTTAATTACCAAGCCTCCTTGCCAAGATAAACAAAATGGGGCCACTGGGAAGAAATACTCTCTTTTCAATTTAAAATGCAGAAAATAGCTACCAGTTACCTAGGCAATGGATGATTGCAAAGAACGTGGGCATGGAAAAGGGGTCCCCCTAAAAAAAGAAAAAACTCCGTTTATACTTTGTCAACAACCCCACTTCCCTCTTATTTACTTTGAACATTCCAGTTATCTCCCTGCGGCATTTCTTACTAGTAAAAGAGGACTCCACACGCCTGGGGAACATCACAGTTCAGTTCAGTCGCTCAGTCATGTCCGACTCTTTCCCACCCCATGGACTGCAGCATGCCAGGCTTCCCTGTCCATCACCAACTCCCAGAGCTTGCTCAAACTCATGTCCATCGAGTTGGTGATGCCATTCAACCACCTCATCCTCTGTCGCCCCCTTCTCCTCCTGCCTTCAATCTTTCCCAGCATCAGGGTCTTTTTCAATGAATTGGTTCTTCGAGTCAGGTGGCCAGAGTATTGGAGTTTCAGCTTCAGCATCAGTCCTTCCAGTGAATATTCAGGACTGATAGATTTCCTCTAGGATGGACTGGTTGGCTCTCCTTGCAGTCCAAGGGACTCTTAAGAGTCTTCTCCAACACTACAGTTCAAAAGCATCAATTCTTTGGCACTCAGCTTTCTTTGTCGTCCAACTCTCACATCCATATATGACTACTGGAAGAATCAGAGCTTTGACTACACCTTTGTCAGCGAAGTAGTGTCTCTGCTTTTTAATATGCTGCCTAGGTTGGTCCTAGCTTTTCTTCCAAGGAGCAAGCATCTTTTAATTTCATGGCTGCAGTCACCATCTGCAGTGATTTTGGAGCCCCCTACAATAAAGTCTGTCACTGTTTCCATTGTTTCCCCTTCAATTTGCCATGAAGTGATGGTACCGGATGCCATGATCTTAGGTTTTTGAATGTTGAGTTTTAAGCCAGCTTTTCACTCTCACTCAATACTATCTTCCTGAGCAATTTTCCTTTTACTATAAATGCTTCATTGGTAACCTTTTCCACTCCGCACTGGAAAGAGCAGTGCCTTCTTTCGAAAGGCAGACAGTGTGATCTAGGTGAATTCAGGCATGCACTTTGAGGAAGGTGGAACAGACTGCCCAGAAAATATAAGCAGTGATGGCATGTGACTGTGATTTTTCATGGTTGAGGTGGGGTGTGGGGGGGGGGGGGCAGCTAATTATAGAGATAATATTGGGTTGGCCAAAAGTTCATTTGGATTTTTCCATATATCTTCCATATATAACGAACTTTTGGGCCAACTCAATAAAGCTGCCAGTGGAGTGTTTTTAAATACATATGCTTAGGTCTCATCATGGACTGGGATACCCAGGTAGCTCAGTGGTAAAGAATTTGCCTGCCAATGCAGGAAACACAAGGGACCAGGGTTTGGTCCCTGGGTCAGGAAGATTTCCTGGGGTAGGAAATGGCAACCCACTCCATTATTCTTGCCTGCACAGAGGAAATCGCATGCACAGAGGAGCTTGGTGGACTACAGTCCATGGGGCTACAAAGAATCAGACACGACTGAGCAGCTGAGAACACACACAGACATCATGGACCACTAAATTCCAGTTCATTCTTTTTTAAAACAAACAAACAAAAAAGACTAGTCCCTTCTCTCAACCTCTTCCCCAATTAATTTAGTACATGAGTTGTGCTAAATGGTATTTAGGTAGGTGGTTCACGATCCTTCCTCAAAGGCTGGGTTTACTGATTTGAAGACATCTTATTTCTTTGTAGATCTTGGTATGTACATTGCAGATGAGAATTCCTCCTGATATTTCTAATATGTCAAGGTAATAGTTATAAGATGCTACCAAAGTTGTTCCTTACGTGGAATGTTGATGTTTATACTTACCAGAAGTAAAGACTGAGCAGCCCTGAATACGTGAAAGTGCAAGCATGGCAGAAAAATGCTTAATAGCATCTTTTTAATTTAAATTTCATTCCTTTCTTTACCCTTAGTTGTGTGTGTTGGGGAGGGGGGGTTATTTGTGAAACTCTAAGTTGTGATCACCAAACAGCATATACAGCTCAGATTTGAACCAGATCTTTCTATTTAAGTAAAGCAGTGTGTATTTAGACAGCAATTTTCCTAACTTCTTCTTCTACTTACGTGGAAACCCAGTGCTGTCTCTTGTATGAATTAGCCGTAGTCTCACTGACTTGTGGTAGTCGGTGTGTTTACCCGGAACTCAGCACCTCACTCCTACAGAAGATGGGGCTGACTCAGGCCTCAGGCTTCTCTGTTCCCAGGCTCTGCACTCTACTGAAAGAATGAGCTGGACTTCCCTCTCTCAGCCCCCGAATAGCCGTAACCAGCCAAGCCAGCACACTGCAGAGGCGGGAAAGCGGGCTTCTAGGCGCTGCAGCCTCCTCGAAGGACGTGCTAGTGATCTGTCGACGAGCCTGTTGTCGTCACTGGTTTTTTTTTTTTTGTTTGCTTGCTTGTTGTTGCTTGTCATTCATGGCGTGACTTAGAAGCAGCAGGAAATGTGGCTGAGAGGACCAGCACCGCTTCAGGACCATCAAAAGAACACTGGCAGAAAACCATCTCGAAGTCCCTTTTCCCTTGAGTGCTCCTCTGGGATAGAACTTCCGTGTTCTTCTCTGATTCTCCATCCTTTCCCACTCAGAGCTGCTAAGTGCAGTGAGCACCGGGAAAAGGATGATAAGGACACAGCCCAGGGGCGTCCACGGTGGAGTTAGACGGCTCGACAGTCCCACAGAGGCCCGGATGCCCTTGGAACAGACCTCGATTCCTTGCCAATGAGAGAACACGTCTGTTGACTAAATCCAAGACTCTTATCAGTACCTGTCTTTTTTCCTCCTGTATCCTCAATTCAATGCAGGCAGATCCATTAACAAGATACAACTTAGATGTCTATCTTTTACTTTTAGTTTAAAATATGTTTCCCTTCTGTGGGTACGTATCCGTGTTTCACAGACCCCAACATGGGACAGATGGTCTAACCCTGGGAAGGATATTTGAAACGGGGACCATCTTGGGAAGTTTACACGTGGTTGTTCCGGACACTAAACACAAGCTGCTCCCAAGATCAATCGGCTGTCCAGGGCATTATCCCCTTTGCCTTAGGTCAGCTTTCTATCTGAGTTTTTCCAGCTTTGTATCAGAAAATTGCCTCGGGGCTTTTTTTTCTAAAGTGGATTCTGGCACACCTTTCATAATCTACTTCTAAATAATATCTACAACATAACATTTTACTCCAGGAGACGGTGAGGGACGGGAAGCCTGGAGTGCTGCAGTCCTTGGGGTCGCGAAGAGTCAGCACGACTTGGCAACTGAGCACACACACATTTACTTGTAAATAATAAGATGGTCCTTTTCTTTCTCTTTGTGGAAGTGAAGAAATGAAGGCAAGACCGCTTTGAAATAGGGACCATGCAGAGAACACCTGAGAGAGCAAGAAGCAGTGACCGGGGCTGTGTTTCCATTGTTCTTGTTGAAACCTGGTGGGATGGCTCTGCGCTTCAGAGCCTGCGGCATCTGCATCCAGCCTCCCGCCCTCCCTTATTAAGATCTTAATTACAGACGCAGCTTACTTCGTTGCTGGAGGGAAAGAATTTAGCTTCTCTGAACTGTGTCTGTTTTTTTGGTGTGGCAGGTGTAATCATGATGAGATCATTCTGGTTTGTTTTCTTTCCCCGGAGGAATTTTTTTTCTTTTTTTTTTGAGGGGGAGGAGTGCAGTTCTTAAGATGCAATTTCATGAGCTCATAATAGTGCAGTAATCATAACTGTGCTTTGATTTTACAGAGACCCTTTCTTCTGAAGAAGTCAGAGTGTTTTGCATATATAATTCCATGGCTCCTCTTGATGTTATTATAAAGAACAAGTGCATTATCCCCACTTTGCAAATGGGGAAACAGAGGCACAAAAGGCAGTGACTCATTGTCATTAATCTGACAAGATGAGGACCGAGATTAGACTCTATCGATTTAGTAATGTCTCGTGCATCCTTCTGTCCGGGTTTCCCCTCCCTCCCCCCCACCCTGCAGCCCTACTGACATTGAGGGTGGATAATTCCTTCTTGTGGGGACTGTTCTGTGCATTGCGGCATCCTTGGCCTCTGACCACTAGCTACCAATAACATCCGCACATGCGCACACGCAGTGTGACGACCAAAAATGCCTCTGAACATGGCCACATATCACCTGAAGCGAAGATTAGCTTCTCAGCATCTAAAGATTCTTTCTTGAGGCAACTCTGCAAATGCAGTGCTGACAGTCTCTGATTGTATATACCTGCTCAACCACGTGTACAAATCCATTTTTTAAAAACTCTTTGAGGACTTCAGAAATTAAGTAGGAGAATAACAATCAGGCATCAAACCTAGGTCAGGAGTCATCTAAGAGTTCCAGTGAGGGGTGCCACCCAAGTTGCATCAGCTGTGTTCTGGCTGGGAGGCAAAGATTGATAGCATATGTACATATATGCATTCATGGATTTAGATATAACTTCATACCTTGCGGACTGCATACCTTGATGCAGGAAGATAAGATAGATGGGCATGTGAAAATAGGAAGATCTTTCCCTTCTTTGAAATATGCTTTATTAGATGTTACAACTTGGGTGTTTTGACTATTGGGAATTAATACAGTTGGGGGGAATTATATTGTAATATTTGTGGACTAGAGTCCCCTACTCATTTATGACTTAATTCTCATTTCACTTCCCCAAGTACCTGAATGTTAGAGGGATTTGTCTAGACAGGCAAATAGAAGTCATTCGGTACCAACACTGTAATGTTGGCTGAAATCCAGATGGTTTTTTTGCTGTTAATAAAACCTATCTTTTGGGTGAGTGGGTGTCAGGCCGTCATCATTATATGGCGCCTGTCAGATTTATCTAGGGACAGACCCTGAAAAGCATTTGTGCCTGCCCCATGGTTTTGATCCTTTGCCAATACACTATGCTTAAATCTATCAAAACCAGGCAACCTGGGACAAATGCTTACAGCATTTGAGGCTTAATAGCAATGGTACTCTATTCTAAGATGGAGAAGGTTCTCAGGAAGCACACCCTAGTCCAGCAGGAAAAAAAAAATCCGAGATTAAGAGGGAACCAGATGCTAGATCCGCTTTGCTGCTTATCTAATAGGAGACCCTCTGGGCTGTAAAACAAGAAGCTTGGGCTACAGTGATCTCTGGGATTCCCTCTCAGTCTAAAATTCTAGCCTGGTGGGTCTGGTCAAGCCATGGGTGACTACTGGTTCTGAGTACCTACAGAAACCTGGGTGTTCTCTCACCTTCTTTCAGACCCTCAGGAGCTCCCCGAAAAAAATCCCCAAACCACAAAAGAGCAGAGAATTGAGCTCATAAAGACACATGTATATCATCAAACTTGTGAGCAAAAGCTGATTTATTTTTCTCAATTAATGTCAGCAATCAAACCCATCCTCCACAGCCAGCCAAGAAGCAATAGAAGTTGGCTGTGAAGTCGCACACTTACTTGCACACCCGCACCACCTGACAACCTGTTTCCCATTTTTCTTATTTGAAGCGGAGAATTTGCTCCCAGCCACCATTGGTTTCTTGGTAAACAGGTCCCAGCCTGTGGATATTTCTGTCCTGCATCGACCTCAAAAATCAGGGGTAAATATATAGCATTTGTTCTAGGGCAGGCAGAAAGCCAACACTTGAAGACCCACTTCTTTCATCTCAACTATGCTCTCCATATCGTGTTACAAAATCTAGTTACATAGAAAAATTCTTCTGACATCCAAATACCCAGATTTGTTGGGATTTCCCTGGTGGCACAGTGGATAAGAATCCGCCCACCAATGCAGGGCACACAGGTTCGATCCCTGGTCTGGGAAGATTCCACAGGCCTCGGAACAGCTAAGCCTGAGAGCTACAGCTACTGAGCCTGCATGCCGCAACTACTGAAGTCCATGCACCTAGAACCTGTGCCCCGAAACTAAAGAAGCCACCACAATGAGAAGCCCCAGCACGGCCACCAAGAGTAGCCCCCACTCTCTGCAACTAGAGAAAGCTCACGTGCAGCAACAAAGAGCCAGGGCAGCCAAAAATTAATAAATTAATTAAAAATATCCAGGTTTGCAGTGAGCATCAGGTCTGTCTTCTCACTGGCTCTCAAGAACTAATGCCCCTCTGGTCTGTGAACCACAAAGTCATGCTGGGTTCTGAATCACCCCTCACCAAAGTGGAGCAGGCCAACGTGGAAGGAACCAAACCTGGGCGCCTCCTGGGCCACCATGCCCGGGGCACAGCCGCACCGTGCATGTCAGGGCCACTGCAGGTCAAAGAGCACCTCTGGGAGACGAGTGCCCAAGGCCACATTTTTTAAAAGCACCTTCCATTCAGGAATGAACATCTTAGAGGATGTGAGAACTTGGAGCCAAGTAGATGACATGAATATTCAGAGAAAGTCCAAGACACTGGTGTGAGCTTTGTGATCATCATAGGGGTTCAGAAGCACTTCCCAGGATATGTAAATCTTTGACTGAAATTCGGTCCCAGTGCAGAGGGACCTTTGGTGGACACTCTCCCCAGAGGTCAGGAAACACGACTAGGGACTATAGTATTCCTAGACACCTCGTGGGATGTCACACTGCCGTTCTGCAGCTGGTTCAGGGCACCTAATGAAAAGTGTCAGGTCGCAATGGAAAAATATTACTGAGAAAAAAACCTTAGATGCGCTCTGCATCATATCTTCTGACTCCTAAACCTGAAAGCCTTGTATCTACTACTTAATCTCCAGAGGATTCAGCTCTTTAAAAAATTCCACATTCCAGATGTCATCTGATGAAAGAATCCAGGTCTAAACCAAGTATTCCAGGAATCAAAACCCAGACACTTGCAGATATCCAGGGTTTTGGACCGTGACTGTGTCCTTCTTTGTGGAAATCTCACATCCCACTATATCCTAAAGATGGGAGCAGGAGAAAGCCAAAGCGGTTTGATGGCTCTCAGACTGGAGCTGATTGTTTTTTTAGCTGAAGTAGAGTTGATTTCACTTTTCACTTTCATGCATTGGAGAAGGAAATGGCAACCCACTCCAGTGTTCTTGCCTGGAGAATCCCAGGGACGGGGGAGCCTGGTGGGCTGCTGTCTCTGGGGTCGCACAGAGTTGGACACGACTGAAGCAACTTAGCAGCAGCAGCAGCAGAGTTGATTTACAACATCGTGTTAGGTTTCAGCTCTACAGCAAAGTGAGTTGGAGATATATATATCTACATGCTTGCGTGCATGTTAACTTGCTTCAGTCATGTCTGACTCTGCGACCCTGTGGACTGTAGCCTGCCACGCTCCTCTGTCCATGGAATTCTCCAGGCACAGATACTGGAGTGGGTTGCCATTTCCTCCTCCAGGGGATCTTCCCAACCCAGGGCTCGAACCGGCATCTCTTGAGTCTCCTACTGGCAGACGAGTTCTTTACCACTAGCACCACCTGGGAAGCTATATGTATACACGGGATCATACAGGGCTTCCCTGGTGGCTCAGATGGTAAAGAATCTGCCTGCAATGCTGGAGACTTAGGTTGGTCAGGAAGATCCCCTGGAGAAGGGAATGGCTACCCCCTCCAGTATTCTTGCCTGGAGAATCCCATGGACACACACACATAGGTGTGTGTATCTGTATTCGTTTTAAAATTCTTTTCCATTATAGGTTATTACAAGATATCATATTCTAAAGCTCATAATAAACTGTAATGGAAAAGACCTAAGCTGATTTTTGTCGGCAGACTAAAGACACCAGATCCTCTTGCTCTTCTCCCGTGTGTCCCGAGACCTCGCTCACGCTCATCCCCCAGCTACTTCCTTGGGGACCGATTTCCTTGACCATGACCGTTTCCTCCTTTGCTCTGTGCGCATGTCCCTGCCGGAGTCCAGGGCTAAAGTTTGGGGGGGGGCTGGGGTTGGGCGCAGGAAAGTCACGTTGTTGAGAATGTGGCGGCCCAAGGCCTTGGCAGGAGCTCCTGCGTGGTAAATATAGAACGAAGCCGAATAATAAGAGGAAGCTGGGCCATTGATGATGCTATCCGTCCAGGCGGGGTGGGGGGAGGGACGGGAGGATGACACACCAGTCATTGTGTCTCACTTCTCTTCAGAGAACGGCATAAATGGTCATGGAAATTATAAGTCACACCTCTCCGTATTTGGAAGATCATTTCCCTGGCAGTAGGAGTAATGCGCAATCGACGTTTTGGTAGCAGGGCAGGCAAGAGCGGGTCTGGAAACCCAGTGTGGTCCAGAGCTCTGTGTACTTGCTGTAACGCCGGGCATTTTCCTCCCAGTCCTCAGGTACAGCCTGGGAACCCGGGGATCACAGCAGCCAAGCATTCTGGCAAAGCGTGAATGGTGCTCAGTCACCCACCGGCAGACCTTGGTTGCTGCACTGAAGGGAGAGAAAGGCTCTCACAGAAACCATTGTGTTTAACCAGATGGGGACGCCGGCTCCTCTTGGCCTTCCTGTTTGCTCAGAGCTTCTGTGGCAGACGCAGGCGCCCCATCCTGTTTTAAGAGGGCAGGGTGGGCGCTTTCCTGCCGGCCGCCTCCCACGTTCTCTGGCCCTGAGGCTTAGTGACTTGGACGCACCATTTATCTTTCTGGTCCTGGTAGTTCATCTCCCCACGTCCAAAATCTCCACCACATACCTTGCAGACATCTCTAGAAAACCATTTCACCCTCTCTGTAGAGAACCAGAATCAAGAGTCCATTTCAAGTTAGCAAACACAAAGAGTGAGTATTTTGCTTCAGACACTGGTTCTGAAAATGCCCAAGAACAGCCTCCCTGAACTTAAGGAGTTCTTGGTCTTGAATGGGATGGTACAGGTCTGTTCAGTCACTGAGTTGTGTCTGATTCTTTGTGACCCCATGGACTGCAGCAGGCCAGGCTCCCCTGTCCTCCGTTATCTCCTGGAGTTTGCTCAAGCTCATGCCCATTGAGTCGATGATGCCAACCAACCATCTCATCCTCTGTCATCCCCTTCTCCTCCTGCCTTCAGTCTTTCCCATCATCAGGGTCTTTTCCAATGACTTGGCTCTTTGAATCAGGTGCCCAAAGTATTGGAGCTTCAGCTTCAGCAGCAGTCCTTCCAGTAACTATTCAGGGTTGGTTTCTTTTAGGATTGACTGGTTTGATCTCAAGAAATGCTATCAACAAGAACTAGAAAGGGAACCAACTTTGGGCCCAGAGAACTCTTCTGGTGATGTGGAAGATGGGTTTGGAGGTGGGAAGAAGTTGAATGCAAGAAAACCAGTTGGGAAGCAGTTGCCGTACCTGCCCTCTCCTCCCTTCCCACCAAAAATAAGTCACTGGTGGCCTGAGCGGGGAGCGGCAGTGAGGAGGATGAGCAGGTCCCAGCTGATTGGGGTTCGGGTTGTGGAGTGACTCAGCAAACCTCTGAGGCTCCAGTCTTGGGCAGCTATGTGCCTGCTGTTCACTGAGAGAGACCAGGAGAAGAGGGCTTTGGCACTTGGATGTGAAGTGAAGATGCTCACTAGATGATGGGAAGTACGGGACTGGAGAGGAGAGGGAATATCGAGGCTGGAGCTGTGGATCTGAGTGTCACCTGGGTGTTTCGATGCCATCAGCATGAATGAGATGTCCTGTAGAGAGCGAGCTCAGAAAGAAGAGAGATCCTTTTGGAACATGACCACTAAAAGGATAGGGGGGATAAAATAGGGGCTTGCCTGGCGGTTGAGGGGTGAGGCTCTGCACTTCCTCTGCACAGGGTACAGGTTCAACCCCTGGTCGGGGAACTAAGATCCTGCATGTTGCGCTGCTAAATAAACTTATACGGCTAAATAAATTAATAATAAACCTTAAAAAAATTTTTTTAATGTCCTGTGGAAGAGAAGGGAAATGACTGGTTTTGAGCTCAAGGGAAGAAGGAGAACCAGGATGGGGAGCATAGAAGCCCAGGACAGTTTCAAGTAAGGCCAGGGTGGGGTCAGCGCCACAGGCTGAGACAATTAGAGTCCCTCAAATAGGATTTATGACTCTAAATGCAGATTTCCCATCCTAATTAGAACCACAGCTTTTGTAGCACATGCCTCTGACTTTATTAAATACCATCCTAATTCTCGAGCTGGAGACAAGAGGCCCGCATTCTTAGCTCAGCTCTCTGACCGTCTTGCCAGGTGACTTGGCAAATCATTAACTTCTGGGGCCTCGTTTTTCTCATTTGTAAAGTGAACAAGTTGGACTATAATTGTTTGATGTTCTTCTGGCTTTCGAGTTCTGTGCCCCGACTGTGTTGGTGCTTTGCCAAGCTCTAGCCGCATTTCTAACTGCCAGCCTCTGGAGGCTAACCATCCAGCTGGATATAAAATTACATAGCTCTCTTATCTTCCCTTGATGTGTTTCTGTGTTGACCTTTCCTGCCCTGGAGATAAATATCCCAGGGAGTGGGCGAAGCAGTAGGTCTTGACCAGGCAAACTGTCTTGCCTGGGTTTTTGTGAGATATGCAGAGATACCTTCTGACTTTGTGGCCTTTAAGGAACCAGTGAGAGAAAGGTTCCCTCCAGCTTGTCCTTGCCAGGGACATTAACTCTTCACCTGCCTGTCTGTGAGTTGCTTGTGCACTTTTGAATGAGATGGTTCCTGTTCTGGTTGAAGTTAATTTTGCTATTATCTTCTTACTAAATTCTTGCCTCAACATATCGAGTGTTTTCAAAAGTCAAGCTCCTCTTTGCCCATGTTTTTCTACATTTTCTGATGGGTGGTACTCTTCTGGAACCTCATAAAATTTTTCCAGAAATACCATTGTTGTTTAGTCGCTAAGTCATGTCTGACTCTCTGAGACCCCGTGGACTGTAACCCACCAGACTCTTCTGTCCGTGGGGTTTTCCAGGCAAGAATGCTGGAATGGAATACTGTTTCCTTCTCCAGGGGATCTTCCTGACCCAGGGATTAAACCCCTGTCTCCTGCATTGGCAGGCAGGTTCTTTACCACTGAGTCACCTGGGAAACTTTTATTATTTTACTTTGTCTCAGAAGGTCTCTTGAATCAACCAATGATTTCACTTTTGTTGTTTGTAGGCAAATACTCAACAAGAGGTTGCAGTGACCAGAACTCATTCTTAATTCAGAGAAATACTGCTTCAAGATATGATCCTCTTGAAGTGTAATTATGAGCAAGAGAAACATCAGATGTATAAAGTATATATAATAGTATCACCAACCCTTGATTGTGAACTGAGGAGGTAACCTACTAGGAAGTTTACCATCAAAGCACCATCAACACATTAAACAGTCATCACTGCTTCCCAAGTCTCCCACTATGTTCAAGGACTGACTTGAATGAACTCATTTAATCCTCACTGCAAATCCATGACATAGGGATATTATCCTCATTCTCATTTTACAGATGAGGAAGTTCTGGTGCAAAGGTTGAAGGGAGTAATCTGCCCAAGTCACACAGCCAAGACCCCAAACCCCAAGAATTGGCTTATTCCCTAGACATGACAAAAAGAATCGTCGTCTTCAAAGCTTTACTGTAAAATGGAAAGGAGCCCAGTTTGCAGAACAGTATGAACTAGAACTAAGGTGGCCTGGAAGGCCAAGAGACTACAGTTCTGTTCCCATCTCTGACTCCACCGAGGTGTGGCCTTGGGCAGATGATTAACTGTCCCCTCTGCCAGATGTGTTTCCTCATCTGTGGAACAGGGAGGCCGGGTCCAAGTGTCCTCTGAAGGTCCTCTGAAGGAGCTGTAACCCCTCTGTGTGTGAGGCTGCTGGCTCCCTGTAGCTCATGCAGGTGGTAAATAACTTATTCCCGTTAGGCCGAGGCTGAGAAGAACTCTCAGTGTTGAGGCACCAGGCTGGCAGGGGAGCCTCACCGGACTCCCTGAATCCCAGTCTCTGTGGGCACGGAGGAGGAGCTAGTCAGAAGACACCCACGGTGCGTCCACAAGCGGCTCCCTGGGTTTTCCACGAGAAGCGGCTCTGGCAGCCTGTCTAGAAACCTGAACGTGCGGCTTAGCTGGTGGTGGTGGAGGGTCATGGGGGCAAGAGGCAGAGACCATCTAGACTAGCCTTCATGCGGGGATTGCTAGCCGCCTCGAGCTGGTTGTGGCCCGTGGCTCCACTTCAGTGCCTCCCAGAGCTCCACAGCCGTGCCCAGCTCCAGATGCCTGGAGCTCATGTATGCAAATAAGGCTTGTGGTCTTTCACGCTTCTAGTCTCCTCTGTTTCTGTTTTTGATTTTTGGCCACGAGCAACATAGGGGACCTTAGTTGCCCAGTCAGAAATGGAAACCAGGCCGCCTGCATTGGAAGGGAGAGTCTTATCCACTGGACCACTGGGGAAGTCCCTGTTCTGTTTCTTTTCTTTCCCTTCTTGATCACCAGTATCAAGCTCTGGACCCTCAACTCCCATAGATCTGGTTCCAACCCTGTCACTCCTGATGTCAGGAGGCATTAGGGCCTCCTTGCCAGCCATTCCCAGTCTTTGCATGGGCCTCGGAGAAAGGGACAGAGTCCAGAGTGGTCAGCCTTCTCCCTGCTCTGTCACCTCAGGACAGTTTTGGTGGAGTCACGTATGGATGTGAGAGCTGGGCTATAAAGAAAGCTGAGCACAGAAGAATTGATGCTTTTGAACTGTGGTGTTGGAGAAGACTCTTCAGAGTCCCTTGGACTGCAAGGAGATCCAACCAGTCCATCCTAAAGGAGATCAGTCCTGAATGTTCATTGGAAGGACTGATGTTGAAGCTTTGGCCACCTGATGTGAAGAGATGACTCATTTGAAAAGACCCTGATGCTGGGAGAGATTGAAGTCCAGAGGAGAAGGGGACAACAGAGGATGAGATGGTTGGATGGCGTCACCAACTCAATGGACATGAGTCTGAGTAAACTCCGGGAGTTGGTGATGGACAGGAAGGCCTGGCATGCTGTGGTCCATGGGGTCACAAAGAGTTGGACACGACTGAGCGACTGAACTGAACTGAACTGACTGAATTTCCTTCCCATCAT
Organism: Ovis aries; assembly: GCF_016772045.2. NCBI lineage: Eukaryota > Metazoa > Chordata > Mammalia > Artiodactyla > Bovidae > Ovis > Ovis aries. Next base: position 44,302,331 of record NC_056073.1, read on the forward strand.
TTAGATACAGAGGAAAAGAGTCTTGTCTTCTTCAACTCAATGAATTTTCTTTCAAGGACAGATCACCCACAAGATGGGAGAAGAGAAACGTAAGAGATTTTCGGGTTAGGACTCATCCTTAAATGGTTCCTCACATCATGTTACAGTGCTGTGTGTTTTTATTTTTTTGTGTGTGAACCTTTGTTAGAAGGAACCCGAAGCTTCCTAGAATATAAATACCAAGTACAGCTTTCACCTGGAACACAAACCCCTCAGTATCCTTCAACTTCCCTTTTCTGCCCTCCTGTCTACATTACAGGCTTCCTGGATCAGAAAACCGTCAAGAACAAGGACTGCAGTCTTATTCTTAAAGAGCATCACCAGGCTTCCTGGGCACTGAATTCCAGGGCTTCATCTCCTTTCCTCCTCTCCTTTCCTGTTAAGCTGTTGCACTGTACTCAGAGGAGCTTGGTTAACAGAGTAAAAGTAGGAACCTCCCCAACCACTGAGCAGGGGACAGACCCACAGCACAGGACCTGTGGTTATGGGGCATAGTACAGGGGGAGATGGTGCGTGCATGTCAGTGATGAAGGGCTGAAAAGCAGGAGGCTGAAAGATCAAATTCACATTTTTAGAGAAGAAAACACGGGGGCAGAAATCCAGACAACAACAGCCCCAAATTCCACGGGTATGTCATCAGAGCACACTCCATCCAATCGGCAGTCTTTTCTCCCGCAGCCGATCATCATCACCCCAACATCGAGGGCATCCCAACTGTCTAGTGAAGCACTGAAGAGACCGTCTTGAGTTTTCCGATGGCTGGAGATGAATTTGCAACGTTCCAGGGCTCTGTGTGTGCTGGGAAGGAGCCGGCATCGGGGTGGGGAAGGCTACCCTCATGCCTCGAGACGTGACTGATGCCAAGAAATGAAATCGCCCAGCCTTTGAAAGACTTCCAAGAACGTCGGCATGTCCTGCCTACCCGCTCCCCGCCGAATGCCTGCTTTGGCTGGCTGCTCCGTACTGAAAGTGCCAGACAGGCCTTCACACAAAGAGAGAAAGTGTCTGGGGCCCATGAAAGGGGAAGGCAGAGCCTTTCCGATGTGAATGGTGAGATTCAAGGAGGAGGAAATAAAGTGGCGGGGTGAGGAGGGGCCCTCAGGAAAGGTGGGAACAAAGTACCAGAGGGGACGGGGCGGCCTCTGCCTGCCCACGTGGGGTAACCTCTTTGGAGCTCCGCATGCTCGGGTCTGGAGGTGTGGACCACCGTCACTGCACTCTGCACAGGATTATCATGGAAACATCCCCCGCTTGTAGAGTCTCCCTGTATCCGAAGACCTCTTGATCAACTGAGAGTATGAATTGTTAAGGCCTGCCAAGGCAGAGATCAGTGTACTTCTGTTTCCATTTTAATACTGGATATAAACGCCATTTGTGCTGTTTGTCTGGGGGGAATGTTCTTTGACTCTCTTTACCTCCAATATACTTTTAAAAAATGTCTGTTGCAGTCCATTTGAATATCTTGGAATATATTTTTCTTCCTTCGGCTGGATTGGAGCAAGGAAGAAAAATGCTTTGTAGAGTGAACTGCTCTCCAGCTCCTTTGCCGAGCTCCTCGTAATTCCCTTGGCACAGCCTCTGCTGTTGGAACACAGCACTCGGTGGTGTTCCGAGCTTTTCCGAGGAGGCGGTCTGATGTCATTGGTGGCAGACACAGTACGTATGGATCTGTCTTTTGTCTGCACCATCTGTTTTTCTCCTTACAGCCCATTGTTTGGATCCTCCTCTTTCCAGGAAGTGTGCCTCTCCATCAGAGCACGGGCTTAGGTGTTTCAGGGACTCAGTTCATCTGCTAACCTGCGTTCCCCCTCTCTTCTTTCCTGCCTAGAATCTTATGGCCCGAGCCTTGTACGACAATGTCCCGGAGTGTGCCGAGGAGCTGGCTTTCCGCAAGGGAGACATCCTGACTGTCATTGAGCAGAACACAGGAGGACTGGAGGGATGGTGGCTCTGCTCCTTACACGGCCGGCAGGGCATTGTCCCCGGCAACCGGGTGAAGCTTCTGATTGGCCCAGTGCAGGAGACCTCCTCCAATCAGGACCTGCCCACTTCGGGACTGGGGCCACCGCCCTTTGGCCAACAGAAGCTCTATCAAATACCAAACCCACAGGGCGCCCCTCGAGACACCATCTACCAAGTGCCGCCTTCCTACCAAAATCAGGGAATTTACCAAGTCCCCACCGGCCATGGGACCCAGGAACAAGATGTGTATCAAGTGCCACCCTCAGGGCAGAGAGGCGCTGGGGGCGCTAACGGTCCCCACCTAAGTAAAAAGGTGAGTGAACAACAGCTGGATTTCTCTTCTTATTTAATTTTTTCCATTGCAATCAAAATATGTGTCTATGTGCTCCTAAAATAAGAACTTGGAGCTTCCAAGAAGCCGTCGAAGAAGTAAGTAAATCTTCCAAGAAGTAAGAATGTCTGAATACTCTAGCTTGCACGTTTTTTTTGACAGGGGAAGTCATTTTTCCATTCATTGGTCAGTAAAACCTTCTTGAACACCCACCCCATGCCAAGTACTGTTGATCCATAGCCCTTACAGGTTCCCGAGTTGTGCCAGGTTATACCGCGTCGTCAAGTGTTCCCATCTTTCTGATAGCCCTGCTTTTACACGTGGGCTCTGCACTCCACAGTCCAGTCTTTTCTCTTTCTCCCTTGAGTAGTACAAGGCACCATACTTTGCACAAGCATAGTGAAGCAGCAAGGACTCTCCTTTCACTAAAAGCTCGATTATGACCCCACTGGCCATGACACCACACGGCTGGCTGCATGAATGCACGAGAAGTCGAGGCCGCAAGGAAGGGGGAGTGGGTGAAGCCAGCCACCGTGTTCTGGAGAGCCATCAGCCTCAAGGTCGACTCACTTAACACAGAGACTAGTGAATTCAGAGAAGAGCCAGCCTCTTGTCCTTCTAGTAGTTCCTATAACAATGCCTGAGGCGGTGGGTAAAAATAGTGGAGCTAGGGTATTTAGAAAGGCATCATACTAAAAAAAAAAAAAAAAAAAGGTGAGGGCACTTCCTTGGTGATCCAATGGTTAAGGCTTCGCCTTCCAATGCAAGGGTGCATGCAGGTTCTGTCCCTGGTCAGGGAACTAAGATTCCTACGTGCCTGTCAGATAAGAAAAAACAAACAATCAAACATGAAACAGAAGCAAGATTGTAGCAAATTCAATGAAGGCTTTAAAAATGCTCCACATCAAAAAATCTTAAAAAAAAAGAAAGAAAGACCTCTTCAGCACTCTCTGTAATTCCAAATGCTGTAAGAATTTGAGATAAGCAGACCATTGAAGGAGTTTTAAGCATCTAGCCTAGTTTCGATGCTTGTGATAGCCTGATGAATCCAAGAGGGAATGTGGCCTCCACAACACTTACGCTGTAGCGAGAGACGTCATAGTCATGGGCATAAGTTGCTCAGTCCCGTCCGACTCTTTGCGACCCCATGGACTGTAACCTACCAGGCTCCTCCGTCCATGGGATTTTCCAGGCAAGAGTACTGGAGTGAATTGCCACTGCCTTCTCCAGGAGATCTTCCCAACCCACGAATTGAACCCTGGTCTCCCGCATTGTAGGCAGACGCTTTACCATCTGAGCCACCAGGGAGACATCAGCCAACACCAAATGTCAGGTGGGGAAACGGCTGTGAAGACAATAATGGCCGTGAACTTGTGTGTGTGTGTGTGTGGAGGTGGGTGGGAGTAGGAGCCAACTGGAAGATGAAACTTCTGTGCACTTCACAAGGGAGGGCGTTTCTGTTTGGTTTACTGGCAAATTCCAAGGATCTGCAGTGGGTCCTATGAAGTCTTGGTATTAAGAAGGGGCTCATTTAACAGAATGAGAAAAGATCACTGAGTTATGAATGAAAGGATGCAGCTAGACACCAGGAAGAGCTTGCTGATGCGGAGAACGTGATGTGTACATACGCCCTGCCTCGAAAAACCCAGTACAAGAGTCTGAGTTTATAATCCCAGGTAGATAATGGAATGTCTATTTGCATGATAATGGAACCCTCTGTTGGAAAAAAAAAAAAAGTAGGGGGATTTACTGTTGGAATCTTTTAAATTACAAAGCCACGAATGTAAGCACAGGTGTCGCTCAAGCCTGGTGTAGGATGGATTCCTCAAGGAGTGAACAGTTTTCCAACTTGTATATTGTCCAGGATGACGATCCCAGTCTAGAGGTCATGGATGGCATCTGTGACCTTTCATAGTCCTTCTTATCCCAGGGATTTTAAATTCAAAGGGAGAGTCAAGCCAGGAGATATGTATGATGCCTTCCTGGAGATAAGGGAGAGAAAGAATGCTCGAAAGGTGTAACTATAAATAAATAACTTCTCTCATTCTTGGTCCTGGCTGTGGCATCTTAAAAATAGCCCTCCCTCATCAGAGCTGGTGTGAGCAGGTGGGGGTGCTGTGGCAGGACAGGAAATGCTTGGCTGAAAGGTGGTGGGGTCTGAGCGTCCATCACAGTTTATTTTGGCAGGAAGGTGTTTTCATTTTCAGACTCAAACCTTTTTAGGCCCAAGCCTGAAAAGTCTGAAACTTGGGACTTCTTCCCGTTGTGTAACTGTTCCGCAGCTTGACTCCTGAACCCTCTGTCCACTTAAAGGGGAGAGATTTTGACGCACCTTCCCTTGGATGGAGGTCGGGGTGCTGAGGTTACCCTTGGGCACTTGTTGTTGTTGTTGTTTTAATTCTGAAATCAGTGGTTAAGCAAGTGGCATGTGCTTCCATAGGAGGAAGTCGGATTCTGGAAGGGCACACGCTCTGCCAGCCCTTCGTGGAGGATGCTGCTGCAAACCTGGGGGAGGTTTCCTGAGCACAGGGGCAGACAAACCCCCGAGGGTGGAGCTTCGAGCCATCCAGGTCTGAGGCTGTTCACGTCCGGAGGCAGGAGGCATAGCCCGGGCTCTTCTCAGCCACACACCCGGTGAGACCCCTGGCCTCACCTCGAGTCGTCAATGCCACTGGCTCTGGGCTGCCACCTCCATGCTGCCACTGGACCACTCGCTCGTACCCCACGGGAGTGGGCTTGTCCTCTTCTTGTCTTTCCTGTCCCTCCCTCCATGCCTCCTGCTCTTTCTCTCTCGCCCCTTTTTTCTTCCCTCCTTTCTTCCTTTGTTGTAGTGGGGAGAGCTGACTGCTAACAGGTCATTTTAATCTTCTGAGTACCAACAGCTGCTTTAAAAACTGCCATCAGGACTTCCCTGATGGTCCAGTGGTCCCCCTTCCAGTGCAGGGGGCGAGAGTTCGATCCCTGGTCAGGGAACTAAGATCCCATATGCTGTGTAGCATAGACAGAAAATATAAATAAATCAAATAAGAATAATAATTTTAAAAAAACTTATGTCAGCATCTCCCTCAGTTACAGAATCCTTGTCTGTGATGGTCTGTTACTGTATCTAGTTGAAAAGTAACTTTATGATTGATTATTTCAAGGAATGACACATGAAATACAATTTTGCTTACACTCAGCTTTCTCACGTTAAAGTGAGAAGATAATCTTTTATGGAAAAATTTAAAATCATTGAATTAATTCCTGACACTTGAGGGAAAGAGGTATGATTTTTTTTTCCCATAACACACACATATTAACTCTTTCTTTAACTTATTTTGTTAAAAACATATACACCCATCTGGTCTGAGCTTTGGCCACAGATTTTTCTTCAATTTTTGAAGCTAGTAGGAAAAAAACAAATACTCATTCTTCCTTCAAATTTTCAGTGTGAGAAAAATACTGGCATACTTATATGCTACCCTGGAGCTAATTGATAGTATCTTTGTCACTTTGGGATTTAGAAGAATAAAGCAAAACGTTTTTTTGTGCTTGTTAAAAAACAAATCTCCTCTGACTCAGGAGCTTCTCACTGGGTGAGAATCATACTGATGACTTCAGCCAAGGCCCCAAGAGTTTATCTCAGTACTTGGAAGGATGTACCAAGATAAACCCCCTGCAGGGGTTTTGTTTGTGTGAGTTCTCATTGGATAGTTCTCGTTTCCTGACTTAACTAAAGAGCCCCATATCCAGTTTTCCCTTTTAATTTCCTGGCTGCAAAATGGTGGTGAACCCAGAACTGGCCATTCCTGGTGGCTTACGCTCTAGTCCTTACAATCTCTTAAAGGAGAGAAAGAAGAGGCAGTGGAATCTAGCTCTGAACCACTGAAGTGTAGTTCTAAAATCTGAAACCACTGAAGTGTGGTTTAAAATTTACCTGTCAGCAAGGGAGAGAGGGAAGGTGAGTTGAAATGCAGGTTCCCAGGCCCGGGGGAAGCTGGGAATTTGGGGAAGCTCCTGGGATAGCCGAGGAAGGTGGTCCAGGACTGCCCTTGGAGACGAGCTGTGACAGGGCCACGAAGGAGGCTGGACGTGTTCCAACCTGTGATTTGGGACTTTCCACAGTTAAAGATTTCCTTGATGCTGCTACAGCCTGTGGGCTTCAGAAGTTTTATCCACCAGAGTTTTTTCTACTAATGAATCATTCAGAAAAAAAAAAAAAAAAGAGTGAATTCTGCCTTGTATCAATTCAGTCTTGCTCTCTGGGAAACTCCAGTCCCCACCCCACTTCCTGCATCCCATCCACAGAAAATGACATTCGTCACTTATTAAATCAGTGGTTAGAGAAAGAAAGAAAATCATATCATCCCCACCCTTTCCTGAAAGAAGACAGCATGAGTGTTGTGAAAAGAGCCTGGGCTCTGGGGGAGGTCAACTCCTGGTTTTGTTTCTCTGTAGCTGTAAATCTCTTGACAAGTGACCGAACTTCTTTAGACTTTAGTTTCCTCGTCTGTCAAATGGGAATAGTCATAAGGCCCTGCGAGGGCTGCTGTAAGAATGAAATGACGCACAGCATGGAGAGGGCCGGCAAGGGATTTGCAGAGCAGGGCCTTAAAAAACCGGTGCCTCTCCCTGGCATTTTTCTTTCCTTTCTCAGAGTTTATACGCTGCACTGAATATGCAAATACTTCACTGCTAGTGTATATGCTGTTCCCATTGATTGTGTGGCTCTTTCTTTGGCTCTCCGGAAATTTTGCCCAGAGTGGAAAGAACTCCCCAGATTACCTGGAAACCATACACATTGACACCTTGACTTAATTTCATTGGTCTCTTTCACACTGGGTTTTGTGTGCAGGGCCGCTATATCCATTAGGCACTGTGGGCAGAATGCCCAGTGTCTACGGGAACCTTGGAGCACTGAATAAAAAATTTTGGCTCCAAAATACAAAAAGTGCAAAATAGAAATTAATAGAAATTAGTAAACATTTAGACAAATGTGCCAGAAACAACACAATGTCAACCTCATAAATTGTTCCATTTAGATGTCATAACTATTTCATTACATGTGAAAGCAATCTGTAGGTTAGATTCTTCTCACTTTGCAAGAGACTTCTAAATATGCTCTGTGATTGCCAAGAACTCACAGGCATTTCTAAATTAAATGAATTACTCATAGTCCAAGCTTTTGAAAAGCTGAATTATATTTTTTAAAAGTGTCCTCCAGTTTTTCAAGGCAAAATTGTCCTTAATATGGGGCTCTATGGTTTAGAGGGTATGATTTAGACCCACACTTTAAAAGCACAAGGTCTACAAAGGTCTAAGAGGTAGATTTCTCTGCCTCAGAGCTCAAAACCTGCCACCTGAGTTCACCCATTTCCTGCCTGATCTTCACAGGGAATTATGTGTGTTTCTCTGAGTCTTTGAACATATCGCTTTTATTCTAACTGGTGGATTTAGATTTCCTTTGCATCTTTCTCAAATCAGTTTTGGGCTAAATTATAAATTCCATTAAGGCAGGCAGAGGCCATGGCTGGCTCTCTTTTTTTTAACTTTTTATTTTGTATGGGGGTATAACTGATTAACAATGCTGTGACAGTTTCAGGTGAACAGCGAAGGGACTCAGCCATGTGTATGCATGTATCCATCCTCCCCCAGACTGCCCTCCCATCCAGGCTGACGTGGCTGCCTCTGTACAGCGTAGGCCAAGCTCCTAGCAAACCATCAGCACATAGATAACAGCCAGTGAGTGAATGCACAGGCAGAAGCAAGGAAGGAGGCATTTAATTTGAGTTGACCTTTAAATAAGCTGAACAGTGGCTCTGATCTTATCACCCCTTCACCAGCACACACAAGTCAGATCCTGCATCCAGTGCGTTAGTCTGTTACGACACATGTCAGATAATACACGGTCCTTTTCCCCCGGGAGGGTCTTGGAGAATGTCACCATCTGTCTTCTGTAATCATAACTATCTGTTCACAACCAGTGAGCATCCGAAGCATGACTGAGGTCACATTCAGCTTTTCTGAAGGCATAACTTGTATGCATTTTGGAGAGTTTAGACAACAGGATAAGTTAAGACTTGTATAGTCTCGAAAGAGGAGAACCAAGCTGTTCCTACTGAGGAACGGAGCCTCCTTTGCGTATGCTGCCATTTAGCACCTTCCCTTCTCTGTGCTACCCATGAACTCCTATTCATACTTTAAAACCCATTTCAATGTTCATCTCCTCTGGGAAGCTTTCTCTGCACCCCAGCAATTGCTCCCTTCTCGAGGCTCCCAAAATATGTTGTAAATTTCACCTAATCTTAAGGGAGCTCATGCATGTGTGCTAAGTCACTTCAGTCATATCCGACTCTTTGAGACCAACCCCATGGTCTGTAGCCCAGCCAGGATCCTCTGTCCATGGGATTCTCCAGGCAAGAATACTGGAGTGGGCTGCCATGCCTTCCTCCAGGGGATCTTCCTGACCCAGGGATCAAACCCAAGTCTCTTACATCTCCTGTACTGGCAGGCAAGTTCACTACCACCTTGGTAGTGGTCAAGCACATTGAAACAGCCCACCTTTATACTGTGTATGATAGACTAGGCTGGGGGACGTTCTGCTTCCGGGTAGCACACAGAAAACTCAAGTAACCTTAAAGATTTATCTAAACCCCATGACGACATCCTTATAAAGACTACTTCCTACCTTCCACAATGAGACATGGCCCAATATTGGCAGGAAATGATTCAAAGACTTTAGCCAGGTCTTCCAGGCCCATTCCTTGAAAGGTAATATAAGAACCATAACTAGTTGAAGCTACAATGTTTGTGCCTTCTTAGACGCTGAGTCATCATAAATTACACACACCCGTGCTCACACCCCCACAAAGCCTTTGGTTAGGGGGCAGAGGACTTCCCTTATTGGGATGTGAAGCATTGTGAAATCTGGTTGTCCAGGACAGCACTCAGATACCAGCCAGCTAGCTGCTATTAGCAGTATGACTCGTCTACCAACAAGTGAAAATAGATTAAAAGGAAATAGAGAAGATGAACTCGAACTCCACCTCACTTTCCTTTGTTCACTTCCTAGACAGACACATGGACACACACACACACAAAAAAAAAACCATACATACACACCCTGAATAATATTGGGGAGAATCAGAGTTTGACGAGGTAGAGGGTACCTTCAGTTTCTTCACTTATAAATTCAATAAAATATGACCCTGTTCTAGAATTGTGCATTTCTAGATAAAGATAGTTCTAATTTAATGATTTTCCCGTCAATACGTGGTTCTTTGGGGTATGCAGAAAAGTGGACTTTCACCTAAAATCTCTACCTTCAAAGTCAAGATAAAATTTAAATCTTTAGGGACTTCCCTGGTGGTGCAGTGATTAAGGCATGCAGGGGACTCAGGTTAGATCCCTAGTCAGGGAACTACATCCCATATGCCCCAACTAAGATCTGATGCAACCAAATAATTTTTTTTAACTTAAATCTTACACAAAATTAGAGGTCCTTGAGCATTTCAAGGACTCTGTGACATCACTTTAAAAATGAAAAGTATTTCTTCACCGTCAAGTCACCCACACCAGTGAGGTGAGCAAATTGTAACACCTCCTTCAAACAAAGGTCTTTTTTGTTTAGTCAGTGCCAAAGCCTTCACACTCGATTGCAACTGGTTACAAAGCTCAGAGATAATGCATATTTCTAGGAATGATTCAGTCACTTCTTACAGACTCACACCAAAGCAAAGAGAGGTAGTGTTCGTCCTTCTAGAATGACTTCATGGTATGTGACTGCTTATCAGAGAGAACGGGTCAGCATCATAGGTAGTGTATTGTCTGGCCCAGTAGACAATGCTTTATTTGTGAGGTAGAGGAAAGAATACATAAATTTTGGTGATTCGATGGTAAAATTGAGACACTATTGGTTGAACACATCTTTAAAGGCAGACTGGTTTGAGTACATTGTGCTTACAGAGGTAGGTGTAGTCAGCAATGCACCGGGGTGACTTTCCTGGCAGTCCAGTGGTTAAGGCTCTGCTCTTCCATTGCAGGGGGCACAGGTTTAATCCCTGGTAGGGAGCTAAAGCCAAAAAATAGGAGAAAAAGAAAGAAATGCACTTGGTTCTGAATAGCTGTGCCATAAACCTCATGGTCCAGGCCACCATCCAGAGAGGCAGGCTGCTGCTCCTATCTAAGTGTGACTCACTGCCCAGGTATGACTCACTGCCCAGGTGTGACTCAGGATGGTATGTCTTCCTTCAAAGTTGTGACTCCAGCAACGTGTGAAGAGCACAAGGAGTCTCCCCTTAAAGGGATCCCACAGTAGATCAGCTTTTGGAACAAAGAATCCCTTAGCAAGGCCATACTCACATCTGGTTTATTTGAATCATTTTTATGGTCCTTGGTTTCCTTACAGCATGGCACACTTTTGTTTTCACATTTACCACCAATTAACCTTGAACATGTTATTAAGTTACTCATTGTTTTAAAGATCATTTTAGATCTAAAGTGGGGGTAACCGGGGATCCCTCGGAGCTTGGTTGCATGTTAGGGATGTTACATACATAATCTCATGTAGTCCCCCCAGTAGCCTCCTAAGGCGTTCCTCACCACCTCCACTTTCCAGGGGTGGGCTCTGAGGCCTGAGACATGACCTCGCTGATGGACGTAGTTCTAGGAAGACGTCGGGTTCATGTTTGAGCCCACGTCTGTCTGACTCTGAAGCTAATGACTTTCACATCCCAGCTAATGGCTGATGCTGCCAAGCCCTAAAGTGAGAGGCATATTTAAACACTCCTGAGCAATTCCAGCTCACCAGAGCCCTGGGTGCTAAAAAGCATCCTGTTGGTCAGAAAGAATGAAAGTCATTTCCAAAGGCTGCCACCTCGGATCCAGAGCATGGCCTGGAGGCTGAGGGAGTCGGAGTCAAGGACCCAGGATCTCCTGCTCCAGGGCAGGCTGACCCTTAGAAGCTCTGAGCAGGTCATCCGGATGCTGTAAAGACCCTGATACCGCCAAGAACACTGCCATGGTGGCTTTCTCTGCCATTGGAAACACCATCTTTTCTAATGACTTTAAATCACTCCAAGTGGATAAATTCATTTAAGCAGATGCAGTCAAATCTCCCAGAACCGGCTTGCCAGTGAAAGGGGCACCCCCAAAACATAAGCTCCCCAGATCTCAACTTTTGCTTCTCGAATAAGGAAGTAACTTTCTTTTAGGAGTATTTATTTGTGAAGTTAGAGGGGTGATGTTGTTGTTGTTTAATAGCTAAGTCGTGTCCCAACTCTTTTGTGAACCCCATGGACTGTAGCCCACCAGGCTCCTCTGTCTATGGAGGTTTCCCAGACAAGAATACTGGAGTGGGTTGCCATTTCCTCCTCCAGGGGATCTTTCAGACCCAGGGATCGAACCCATGTTTCCTGCATTGGCAGGCGGATTCTTGACCGCTGAGCCACCTGGGAAGCCCGAAGTTAGAGAGGTAATGTCTCATTTGTTCGCTGTGAAGCCTGTGAACACTGCAGTCTCCATGGCCTGGGGCGGGGGGGAGGGCACGCCCCTGTCATCCCCCAGCTGAATAACCTCTGAATTGAGTCCCCTCGGCCGTGAAATGGGGAGTAGGGTTGGGTTGTCACTTAATGGTCTTAGCTAAAGTTTTATGACCCAAATATCCTCATCTGATTCTTTCCCTAGTCTCTTGAAAAGTTTAATTACATGACCTGGCCTTAAGATTCTTAAGAAAGAAGAAAAGACAGCTGGGCGTTGATGTCAGTTTCAGTTGACGCCTCCCTTTGGGCAGGTCCTTCTTACACCCTTCCTTTAGGATCCCACCCATCTTCTTATCTGGAAACCAGTCTCCCTTAGAAGGCAGAACCATGTCTTAAAGAGCAAGGAGTAGACAGGAGCACCGGGGTAGGGGGCAGGATGGGGAGCCGGGGGGCAGCAGAGTTAGTCCCATACAGAGAACACTTTCCAGGAGCATCTCATGCCTGCCTTGTTACCAAGAGCTCAGAGAGTGTCATCCTGGGACTCATGTTCTGCCCATTTTCCGTTTAATCCTCCGGGCTCGGCAGGGGCCCTTGATGGGTCTTGTGCCTCTTGAAACAACAGCCCTGCCACAGCCCTGGGCCAGGGCCTTTCAGATCTGCCACCAGGTTCTGCCATGTGAGCCGCCTCCACCTGCCATCACCTTTTTCTCCCAGTTAAGTCACAACATCTTCCGTCATCCTATTTAGGAGGAAATGGTACCCAGAGGCATCTGGGTGCAGAAATTTTCACCCTTCCCTCTTCCCATCATCACATCCCTTTCAGGCAGTCTGTGAGCACCTCTCTGAAAAATCCAAGTCAAAAATCTAGATTTTGTGCTTCGTGTATTTTTGAATTTATTTGGACAAGAAAAGAACCAACATGCTTGCGCCTTTTATAGTTTTCACTCAAAGAACATTTCAGGCCTCGGGATATATATATATATATATATATATATATATATATATTTTAAATGGCTGTGCTGTGCCCAGCTCTGTCATGGGCTGTATTCAGCCCCGTCCAGAGAAAGACCTCAAACACTTGCAAAAACCGGACGTCATTTCCCATCATGTTCTTTCACGTTTAAATGCTCTTAGCTGCTCTCTGGCACTTGGTCACTCCATAACTAAATATTGCTTTAGCACTTGCTACACAAAGCGCTTCCTGAAAGCAGTGGGGAGATGTGCTGGGGTCTAACAATCGGGCCACTGTTTGCACAGAGTTGTTTGCCGTCCAAACACCATGTCAAAGGAGCAGGACCCAAGAGCGTCGTTCCACCTCTGAGTTTCAGTGACATTTTTCTCTTTTGGAAAAAGGACCCGGCCGTGATTTTCACGTGGCTAGCAAAAGGTTTCGTTCTAGCCTAAAACCAGACATCCACATGTCCTTGAAGGAAAGTTGATCACCTCCCTAAGTACAGGAGGAGAGCTCTCGATGCACACGGGAGAAGCAGTAGGAAGGGTTAACCATGGACACGGCCCAGGAGGGTGTATTTCTAAGGCCAGACTCAGTTTTCATTATATTGTTGCTATGCAAGTAAATAAATGAGCTCACTGCTACACCCAAGCGGAGCAGAGAGAATTTATAGAGAATTAATAAATCCAGCATAGGCAACTTGTGGCATTTCCTCCAGTCGGAGAAAAGCAAGAAGTCATCTTGTATTTTAAACAGACAAACCCCTGTAACTTTGCAGTTTCTGAAAATGGGATCCAAGCTCTCATGAGCGGGCACTGATAATACTGATGTTTCTTTTCCTGGGGCTTTCTTTAAAGGGAACGAGTCACACCGTCCATGGGCTTTAAGACAAAGAGGTTATTATAAGATAGAATAAATATTGTGGTGGCTCTGTTAATGCTTTTTAAGGGCATTTAGGTGAAATAAGTCCTTTCCAACAGGCAGTTGTTGAAATCGAAATACCCTTGTTAATGCACAAGTCCCAGAGACAGTATAAATAAAACACGGTGTCGAGGGATTAAAGATAGGAAGCCATCTAATTTTACTTTCCGTATATATCTAGGAAAATTCAAAAAGACGACTGCTAATCGGTGAGGTCTGCTTTTGAATTCAGACGGTCTTTGGTGCTTAGCAGCAAGATGGTGAATATGTGCTGTAACCACTGTGGCATTTTTTCACTTCTCATCAGTCACCCGTTACATTTCCTGAGCACCTCCTGGGCTGCCCAGTTCTCGCTGAGGCCTTAGGGCAGAGCACCAGGAGCTGGTCACACTCATTCCTGCTCTGCTGGTTTCAAGGGTCAGCTCCACTGGTCCATTACTGAGGCGTTGTGTGTGTTAAGTCGTTTCATTCGTGTCCGACTCTTTGCAAACCTATGGACCGAAGCCCCCCAGGCTCTTCTGTCCATGGGATTCTCCAGGAAAAAATACTGGAGTGGGTTGCCATGCCCTCCTCCAGGGGATTTTCCTGACCCAGGGATCAAACCCACATCTCTTACGTCTCCTGCATTGGCAGGCGTGTTCTTTACCACTAGTGCCACCGGGGAGGTGTTATCTGGGTATCAGAAGCAAGGGATTGTGGAATTCAGACCATTCCTAATGTTGCTTTGGATTGTAGAGAGGGACACGGAATTAAATCATGGAACACAGAGATTCAGTTACAGAAGACTCCTTCCTACCCCCTCCGAGTGGAATTTCTTATTTTTTTTTTAATGTTGTTAAAACTTAAATCCTATTTTTGCGATTTTGTGATTTTTTATAAATACATACATCAACTGTAGAACCATGAATAATAATGGCAATAACAGTAATAAAATATTAAGGGACTTCCCTGGAGCCGATCCAGCGGTTATAAGACTTTACCTTCCAGAGCAGGCGGTGTGGGTCCGATCCCTAGCGGAGAAGTTAAGATCCCACATGCCTTGTGGCCGAAAACACACAACATAAAACAGAAGCAATACTGGAACAAATCCAACAAAGACTTTTTATAAATGGTCCGCATCAGGGATTCCCTGGTGGCTCAGTGGTGAAGGATCCGCCTGCCAATGCAAGAGACATGGGTTCGATCCCCGGTCAGGGAAGATCCCACATGCCGGAGAGCAACGAAGCCGGGCACCACAGCTGTGGAGCCTGGGAGCCGCCAGTGAGCCCACATGCTGCAGTTACTAAAGCCTGCACTGCGTGCCCGTGAGGCCTCGCTGCACAAGAGAAGCCACTAGAATGAGAAAGAAGCCTTCGCACCCCGACTAGACAGCCGGCCGTGCGCTCCCCAACTAGAGTAAAGCCTGCACGAAGCAGCAAACACCCAGCACAGCCAACAATAAATAAATTTTAAAATTAGTTTTTAAATGGTCCACATCAAAAAATAAAAAATAAAAAGTTAGTAAAAGCTACAAGAACAGGACCGATGGTGCTGAAGTTCCTTGTGCTCCTCCGCATCCCGGCCTGGGCTCTCATGCACTCCGCCCAATGCCTTCTCTCAAGCGGGAGGAATTTTCTGTATCCTTTCTCCTGTTTTTTGTTCTTCCTTCTGGTTGCTGGGAGCGTGGAAGGAGGGAAAGAGTCAAAACAGAGGCGTGAGTTGGTTGGCGGAGGGAGATGAGAATTTGTGTAAGTACATGAGCCGTAGGGCTGGGGCAAGGGAGTGCAGAACGTGAGGGGGCCTGAGACCCTATTAATGGGCTTTCACCGCGTTGAGGGCGGGCAGGATCTGCCTCCATTCGCGCCTCAGCCGGCTCTCTCCCCACTTTGCTCGCGGCCCCTGAATGGGTAGCATCTTGCTGAAGCTCCCCTAACCTCACGGCCTCTGCTCTGCTGCGCCCCCTCCCCAGCGCCCACCAGCTCTGCTTTAAGAAGGTTCAGGGGATGTTCACAGGAAGCAGTGCCTCCAAGGAGACTCGCTGAGACATTGGTACAAGTGATGCCCTGTGAACAGAAGTTGTCTGGAAAGGAAGCGTTTTGCTTCTGAACATTGCTCGTGCATATGCGCCCCACTTCTCCGTGAGAGCCTCCTGACAAACCCAGCCCACTGAAAAGAAATCCACCGAGGAGAAACTCAAGTCTCTTGGATTAGGTTCTTTGCTGTCTTTCTCTTGGATAAATCTCTGTATCTCTCAAGATTACAAAGCACGCTTTCTCCTGGGGTTTCCTACCGTTGTGTCTTGTGTGCTGTGGTGATAACTGTGACAATGGCGACACTGATATGGCCAAAGTCAAACAGTAATCCCAGTAAATCCGCTCATGATCACCAGGGCCAAAGTCTTTGTCATGTCCTGCTTTAGTCTGAAATTTCCACGGCCTCATAAGACATCTTCGGGGACACTTTATACGTTTGCAAAGGTCAGTGTCTTTCTACATGACTTCGATTTTAGGATGATTAAATTTGGTTTTCTCCTACTGTTTAGTCATGAGGTTCCCTGGTGGCTCAGAGGTTAAAGCGTCTGCCTGCAATGCGGGAGATGTGGGTTTGATTCCTGGGTCAGGAAGATCCCCTGGAGAAGGAAATGGCAACCCACTCCAGTATTCTTGCCTGGAGAACCCCATGGATGGAGAAGCCCTGTGGGCTACAGTCCACGGGGTCGCAAAGAGTCGGACACGACTGAGCCACTTCACTTCACTTTAGTCATGTAACATTTTGAAAGCAAGTGGCTTTGAGATTTGTGGCCAGACATCCTGATCCTATTAGGAAGGAAGCAGGAATTGGCTGTTCTTGTTTCGTTTGTCTGTCTCCTGCATTCCTGGTTATCTTTGATTGTGTTGGACATTGTGTTTTTTTAAATATTGGTAGAAATAATCGAAGCCCTATAAAGATGTTCTGTACTTTCAGAGAGGATTTCACTTCTCTCTGCCAGCCTCACAAGCGCACATAAATCTGATTTCAGGCTTTGAGATGTTCTTGCCCACCATGATGACTTAAAACCTAGCTTAGGCCTGTACAAGGGTAGGTTCTCTTCCAGTTAATCCTTACTTTCCCATGCAGCCATTAAGATCCCAACCCAAACTGGAGGATGGTTTTCATGGTTTCTACCTAGAGGAGCTCTCAAGTCCCCTCACCCATAGAAGCTGAAAAAACACAATGTAGCCTCTCACCTATTTTAGGTCAGCAAATACCCAGAAGAAAGCAACCTCAAAATTCAGGCCTCTCTTTGTGAATTTCTTCTCTTCTTTCCTTTTCTTTGTCTTCTTTTTAAAATTTATTTGGCTGCACCAGACCTTAGTTGTGTCACACGAGATCTTCATCACGTCACGTGAGACCTTTTCACTGTGGCAGGCAGGCTCAGTGGTGCCACGGCATGTGGGATCTTAGTTCCCTAACCAGGGATTGAACCTGCACCCCTGGCATTGCAAGGCAGATTCTTAACCACTAGGCCACCGGGGAAGTCGCCCCTTCTCTACTTTTCTATTTTGACCTGGTAATTCTTTACTCTCTTTTAACTTTTGATACCCTCAAGAGGATTTTTCATATTATCTCCTCACTTTTTTAAAGCTGTCTTCATTAGGATGGTTGATCTGAATTACCTAGTGCCCAATTTAAGTCCAAAAGTAAAATCTGCATAACCTAGGTAACGATTATGATAAAGATAGCTGAGGCTTACAATTTTATGCTATGCCAGGTACCCTATGTACTTGATGTCACTTAATACTCCTAATAGCCTATAAGTATTATCTTTTATGTGTTACTAACGAGGAAGCAAGCTTCCCTGGTGGCTCAAGTGGTAAAAAAAATCTGCCTGCAATGCAGGAGACGTAGGTTCGATCCCTGAGTCAGGAAGACCCCTGGAGAAGGAAATGGCAACCCACTCCCAGTATTCTTGCATGGGAAATCCCATGGACAGAGGAGCCCGTGAGGTCACAGAAGAGTCAGACTCGATTTAGCGACTAAACAGCAGTGAGGGAACAGGCTTAGAAGGGCAAATGCCTTGGCCATGCCCTCATGGCTGCTAAGCGGCATAACCAGGGTCCACACCCAGCTCTGCCTGTGTCCAGCCTATGTTCTCAATCACTCCCCTCGTCAGACCTGATCCTTTCAATGGGCCAGAGACCCAGTGTGACCTTGGCCTTCGGTCCGAGGTTTCATGTGACATGGGCCTGTCTCCTGTTTTCAGAACTAGAGAAAGCATGACCCCTGTGCCTTTCTACTGTATCTTCTTTCTGATGTAAAGGTAAAAGGCAGAGTTTGTTTTCATTTCTTTTTGCAAAGCTCCCGCATATGTTTCTGGCTTGCAGCTGAGAAGAATGCAGGTGTTTGGGTCACATGTGGGCTCTGGACTGGGGGAAGGGAAACCACCAGAGAGTGGGGCAGGTGATAAAATGCTTCCATGGTTTCTGATTGGTCACCTCTACCCAAGACTCCCCCTGCTTTGTTCGCCACCCCACTGGCACAGCGCTGCCCTGCATGGCTGATAAGACATGCCCCTCCTCCCACGAGTCCCACTCATCCTAGAGCTGACCTATCTGGAAACCAGCTTCATCCTCTGTAATTCCCCTCTGCAGAGCTACATCCCTTTGCTTAAGGAAAGTCTCGAGTTTTCTTTAGTTCGTGACTGTATTCAGTCCATGGTGGTGGCGGTTTAGTCGCTAAGTTGTGTCCGACTCTTGCAACCCCGTGGACTGTAGCCCATCGGATTTCCCAGGCAAGAATACTGCAGTGGATTGCCATTTCCTTCTCCAGGAGATCTTCCCGACCCAGGAATTAAACCCAGGTCTCCAACCTTGCAGGCAGATTCTTTACCAACTGGGCTACGAGGGAAGCTATATTCAGTCCATACATTTTTCCAAGATCGACTATGTTCAAGGCACTTTCTCGGCCCTGTCTCCATGTCGACAATGAGAAGAAAAGGGATGAGATAGTTTGAAACAGTCAAACCTCAAGGGATAAGCACTGTTAGAGATGTAAGTACACACACAGTCAGTTCCAAGGAGGGAGATGTATCTTGTCTGGGAAGGGCTTTGTGGGAGAGGGGCACTCAGGTTGACCCCAAAAAGTGAATAAAATTTGCAGAGGAGGAAGGAAAGTCAAGCATCTTGTACAGCCACAGCATGAGTGAAAGCTCAGAGGTGTGGCAAACAGGGTGCCTGCGAAAAATGGAGTGCTTCCGCCTCGCCAAAGCACAGAGCTGGTAAAGAGCTTTTGGCTTCTGCCCTCAGACTGAGGGGGGTGAGGGAGGAAGAAATACACAGATGAAAGTCGGGACTGGCACCTGGGGGCCAGAGGCACGTGTCGTTGGCCCAGATGCTGTTTGAAATAGTTGAGCCAGTTTTGAAAATCAGATATCACATAAAAACCCAGATTTCTGGCTTCTCGTGAAAATTGGAAAGATCTGGCAACCCAGGGAGTGTTTTTTTCAAGATGGCAGTTGGCTGGAGCTGAGGACTGGCTGCCACCTCTCAGAAGGGGAGGAGTTTTGTGCTCCCGGCCCAGGATCTCAGCTTGTCTCTCCCTTCCCCCGACCTGCTCAGCACACAGGCAGCTCAGCATCAGGCCTGGGCCCTGCTATAGGTGCAAACTCAGGCCAACGGAATGTAGAGACATGGGTGACAGACCCAGGGCTCCGTCCCGGGCCAGTGACTTGCACACCTGGTGGTTTTCAGTGTCCCCTAGCTCTCACTGCCACCCTAGACACACACATCCCATCTTTCAAATTTCAGCATGCATAGGTCTCAAAATTGAGACATGGAAGTCTTAATAGCATCTCTAAAGAGCTCATGCTGTGCAGAATCTGAAGCAGAAAATGACACGAACTAAAGTATGGGACAGGGTAAGCCCTGAGCATTTTCTTGCTTTTTCTACAAGCAGAATTAGTAGATTTCATTATATGTACGTTAATAGACAATATTTGTTTTTCTCTTTCTGCCTTACTTCACTGTCTGTAACAGGCTCTGGATTCATCCACCTCACCAGAACTGACTCAAATGCATTCCTTTTTATGGCTGAGTAATATTCCATTGTATATATGTACCATTACTTCTTTATCCATTCATCTGTTGATGGACATCTAGGTTGGTTCCATGCCCTGGCTATTATCAATGGTGCTGCAATGAACACTGGGGTACATGTGTCTTTTTCAATTATGGTCTTCTCAGACTGTATCCCCAGTAGTGACATTGCTGGGTCATATGGTAAGCAACACAACATTGAAAAGCAATTGTCTTCCAATAAGTTTTTTTAAATCTGAAAAAAAAAATTATTAGTGAGTTAAGATAACCCTGGTTTCCAAATATTTGATCCTCCCCTGCTGGGATCCAGCCTCAAAGATTTACTCAATGGACTGTCCCTTTCTACAGGTATACAGTCTGCCCTTTGCTCCATAGCTCTTTTCAGAGATCCATCTTCAGACTCTTCCATTAGTTGACACGAATGACAGGTATACAAACATCCCAGGAAGGGTGAATTTCTCGCCTAGACAGAAAACCCTCTGCAGGGGAACCAGGAAGACAGTTTCAGGTGCAGCTGGTTACAGAGCCTCGAGAAGCCCACAGTTTGCCCCCTCTTTGTGCCATCACTAAGGAGTTAAGAGGTCACTTTGGTAATTCCTAAGGCTAAGCCCTTGTAACTATAAATACGTACGCAGAATGAAAGGAATGCAGGAAAGGAAAACAAATGGAGGGAGAAAGGAAATGAAAAGCCTGACCTGATTTCATTGAGAAAATTAGTTTTTAAGACACCCTTTGTGTGGAGCAGTGGCATCCTTGCCACTGGCAGCCTTGCCTGCCGTGCAAACGCCCAGGAGATTTCGCCCCAAATGTATGTTCCCCTGAGCCAGACCTTGGTGTTCCTTGTAGGTTGAGGTTCAGTGATCCTGGGAGAGAAAGGTTTTTGTGTACTTTGTCAAGCAGAAAGAAACTGGCCTTTTAAACCACAAAACTGGATACTTTGTAAGGTACAGAACAGTCAGCACTTTGCTCTGAGGAGAAAACACGCAATTGGCATGAAAGTGACCCAAGCAGTGGGGTGAGGAGAAGACGGTCCAGAAGGGGAAGGCGTCCAGCTCCTCGTCCTCCCAGGCGGCACAGGGGACCTCACGCTATGCTCTGCCCGCGTCTGACCAGATGCACGCCCAGGTCCCCTCTCCGTGCCATTTGAGAACCGATGTGAATTGGATGGTCACGTCGAGGGAGGCTGTATTTTGTTGGCTTTTCGCCCCTGTGGTTTTCACCATCTGTTTCTTTTAATACATAAACAAAGAAAATGACTGGTTTGGAATGCAAAGTTGGAAAAAAAAAAAAAAGATGACCACAGGCATCCTCTAAATGAGAAAGAGGGAGCACGCAGGAGTTCAGTGACATTTGTCAGGAAGTGAGGCGTTAAATACTGGGGAGCTCGGATGCTCTCTGCCAGGGACCGTCCGCACAGGCAAGGCAAAGCCTTGCTGGGGACCCGCCTTCCTGAGACGGCGCCTCCTGTTTACATGTACCAAGGGCTATTTTCAGATACAAGAACCACCCCATCTATCTCCCAGCCCCCCTCCATTTTTCAAACTAAAGATGAAACCCTTCGGCTGGCCTTCAGCATAACCAGCCTTGATTTTCCATTAGCATTATTACTAACTTGGCAGCCTTGGATAGAATCCACTCTTAGAAGCTTGTAGACTGAACAAAAGCAGGGTTGTGAGTAGGTTCTATTAAAGAGCCAAAACAGAACTATAAATAGAGGAGCTGATGAGATAGAGGAAGAGAAGGTACTTCATGTCTCTCCTGGACAATAGTGAGTGAAGAAAAAAAAAAATCGTCTAAAGGCATGGGGAACACAGTGTATCTTTCTTGAGCGACCAGCATCCTGCTTTAAAAAGGAAGACTTGCTCTGCACGATACAGTAGCCACTTTGTGAAATGGTTCTGTATGCTCTGTGCCAACAAACCTTAAAGCAAGAGACTCCTTTTTTAAACCCGAGGCAGTGGAGAGATGGGCTGGGCTGGTGGCTGCATGCTAATCTCTTTTACCTTCATTGCAAGACATAATCAGCTACAAGCACCAGGGATTTAAAGAGCAAATTGAACCCAGGCATTTAGAGCCCCCAGGGAGAAGGGCACTGGCGCTTTTGGCTGAGTTCCACCCATCTCAGGGTAAGATGGATATGAGCATTTTTCGCATACTTTCGTAGGCAGCCTGACGCCAGAGTTTTCACGTTAGAGAAAGGATAAACGATGATGGTTTCTCAGGGAACAACCAGCTCTTCCTAATCTGTGATGTCTGTTCTCACAAATGTCCCGGACAATACTGAGCTGGGTGCTGTTAGCATGTCGCCCCACAGGGGTGAGGCAGATACAAGACCCTGGTCATTTTGAAGCTCTGTGGGGGATTAAATATATTTTCAAAGGAGTTTAAGTTCCAGTCATTTCTCTACCCATGCTTAGGACACAGTGGGGCGTGTAGATACGAAAATACGAGCCTGGCGGGTAAGGTTTGTTTCATTGACATTAGTTCCAGATGCTGGGCTGCGATGAGTGTGTCTGACATCTGACATCACTTGGTCGTGGGCACCGTCTGGACATTTGCTTTCCTGGTGGAAATGGGAAAATGATTAGACCTGAACTCTCTTCCTGGTCAGCTCCAGGACTCAGTATTTCATGCATTTCATTCTTTAGCATGAAAGCTCCTGGAGGCTTCTCAGGACAGTGTGTGCAAGCTTTAGTTTCATAAACCTATGGAATTCGTGGCCTATGGAATTTTAGTTGTAATCATAATCACGTCAGATGAAGAGGCTTCCTGGGGAAGGTATGAGAGGAATTTTAAGTGGCTCAACTCTATTTACATTATTCACTTTACAAATGGTTTCAGAGCCCCCCCCCCCTTTTTTTTTTTTTTCTTTTCTTTTTTTTTCATTATGCTGTGCTCCAGAGGATTGATCTGGGACTTTCATATTTTAAACGCAAGTCTCCCTTCAAGGGGGCTTCTCAGTGGCTCAGTGAGATGAATCTGCAGGAGATGCAGATTCAATTCTTGGGCCAGGAAAATCCCCTGGAGGAGGAAATGGAAACCAACTCTAGTATTTTTGCCAGGAGAATTCCATGGACAGAGGAGTCTGGTGGGCTACAGTCCAGGGGGTCGCAGAGTTGGCCACAACTGAAGCAAGTGAGAAAGGAAGCTCCCTTCAAGTACCTTTTGGGAATCAGGACTTGGTCTGACCACCTTTGAGGTGATTTTATTACCATGAGGAAGGCAGAGAGATTTCAGGGCCTGGTTCCTCCCTGGGATTCAAGAGGGACTTGGAAGTTGACTGGCCTGGTGTCTCCTCGTCTCCTTCTTTGGTCTCCTCCCTCTTCCTTTTTTTCCCTAGTTGGGGAGAGATGGGGGCGGAGCGTCTAATTACTAGGCTTTGCAATGCCCTCAGGACTCGGCTTGGAAGTTAACTCGTGTCTCGCCATCCACAGGTGATCACGCCGGTTAGGACAAGCCATGGCTATGTGTACGAGTACCCGACCAGATATCAAAAGGACGTCTACGATGTCCCTCCTTTCCAGACGGCTCACGGGGTACGTACCAAGAACACGGTCGTCACCGGGGACGGGGCACCTCAGGGCAGCTTTCCTTCTGGGCTCCAGAGGAAAGGGAAGTTCACAAAATATGCACATTTCATGTGAAGCTTTATTTAGGTTGTCTATCCAGGGGCCAGGATTACTTGTTTTCTGGATTTGCTTCATTAAGGAATCCAAGGCTTTGATCCCACAAAGCTTTTCTTGCTTATCATTTTCTCAGGGAGCATAAAGTTTAAACTACACTTTAAAGTACAGACAGTGTTGGGAATTCCCTGGAGATCCAAAGGTTAGGGGGCACAGGTTGGATCCCTGCTCAGGGAACCAAGATCCCCTCATGCTGTGCGATGCAGCCATAAACTGTTAAATTAATTTAAAAAATAATAAAGTACACACGGTGCAGATTTTTTTTTCACCTAAGATCATTTTTATACTCAATCTAAGTCAAAGAACCCAAAATTGAAAAATTCCATCAATTTTTATTACATAGAATTCAGCCAAAGAGCAAGGGAATACATAACCTGGTAAACATATCCATCATTAAAAGCTTAGTACATAACAAGATAACAAGTAGGATTTTTCTTGGTGGCTTAGTCGTAAAGAAACCGCCTGCCAGTGCAGGAGACATGGGTTCGATCCCTGGTCCCAGAAGATCCCATGTGCCACGGAGCAGCTCAGCCCATGAGCCACAACCGAGCCTGTTCTCTAGAGCCGGGGCTCTGCAATAGGAAAAGCCCCCAAAACTCGAAGCCCCCGCATGGCAACTAAAGAGCAGCCTCCTCGCGCCATCACTGGAGAAAAGCCACACAGCAAGAAAGACTCAGCACGGCCGAAAATAGATGTGTAAATTTAAAAAAAGAAAACATAAAAATGACAAGTATTTCCATGCTGGCTAACTCAGGTGTTTCTCCCCAGGTGTACGACATCCCGCCATCCTCTGTGAAGGGCCCCGTGTTTTCTGTCCCCGTGGGAGAGATAAAGCCTCAAGGGGTCTATGACATCCCTCCTAGCAAAGGGGTAAGTGAGCTACTGCAGAAGCTGCCAAAAGCGCGCACGCGTGTGTGGGGGTGTATGTGTGTGTAAGCCTGCACACACTGAGATAATCCAAAGAGGAAAAAACTTGTCTTTGTGTGCAAGAACAGGGAGGGAAGGGGAGCCAGGGGGTAAGAAGAGACAACAAAGACGACTGTAGGGATTCCATGTTTAACCCCCTCCCCATAAGAAAATGGGGCAGTCAATAAGGCGAGCCCGTAGGAAGGAAAAGCAATTGATTCTGTTTGGCAAGCAACTCATATATGTCCTATGGTGGTGGTGTAGTCGCTCAGTCGTGTCTGACTCTTTTCAGTCCCATGGACTGTAGCCCGCCAGGCTCCTCTGTCCATGGGATTCTCCAGGCAGGAATACTGGCGTCGGTGGGTTGCCATGCTCTCCTCCAGGGGATCTTCCAGACCCAGGGATCGAACCCAGGTCTCCAGCACCGCAGGCAGATAGATTCTTCACCGACTGAGTGAGCAGGGAAGCCTATATGTCACATGGCTCATGTTTATACAGGACATCACAGATGACTCAGGCTGTGCACACGCATACAAGTTTGGAGTCACTGTGGGCTACGTGGCACAGGAAGTACAGTTATCCTGATTCCACATAAGAGGGAACTGCACCTCAGACCCTTTCAGCAGCTGATTGAGCTTCACCCCCGCTGGCAGGTCCGGCAGGAGACCTCGGGTCTCCTGACACGTGGTCCAGGAACCCCGAGAGCAGCTGAGGCAGGAGGGTCCACACAGGGCAGCAGGGTGTCCAGGGGAGGGCGCCCTCGACAGAGGGTGGGGGCGAGAGCAGCCTCGGGAAACACCTAGTGCCTGGAGGAGAGGGGAGGGAGCAGCACCCGCGAGGACCGCCGGCCCTCGTGGGGACGCACCGCGCGGTTTCTGCACTGCCGCTTAGACCAGCCCAGCAGATAACAGCGTCCTTGTCCGCTTGCTTCCCAGGGATACTCCACTCCACCCTCCGGCTACAGAGACGAGGCCGGGCTCCGGGAGAAAGAGTATGACTTTCCGCCTCCAATGAGACAAGCGGGCAGGCCCGAGGGCGTCTACGACATCCCCCCGACGGGCACCAAGCCCCTGGGGAAGGATCTGCACCCTAAGTACAACGGCGACACCCCCGGAGCTGCTGAGCTGGCCCCACGGAGACACGGCGCGTCCCTGACCCAGCCGGCCCCCCAGCCGGGCCCACCCGTGGGCTCCCAGAACAACGATGCCTACGACATCCCCCGGGGCGTCCAGTTTTTGGAAGCACCAGCAGAGACCAGCGAGAAGGCCAGCCCGGAAGAGAGGGACGGGGTGTACGACGTGCCGCTGCACCAGCCGCCGGAAGCCAAGGGCCCCGCGGACGTGGTGGACGGCATCAACCGGCTGTCCTTCTCCAGCACGGGCAGCACGCGGAGCACCATGTCCACGTCCTCCACCACCTCCAAGGAGTCCTCGCTGTCCACTTCCCCGGCGCAGGACAGAAGGCTCTTCTTGGACCCTGATGCAGCCCTCGAGCGGCTGCTCCGGCTGCAGCAAGCCCTGGACGGGGCCGTCTCCAGCCTGATGGCGCTGGTCACCACCGACTGGCGGAGCTACGGCCACATGGAGCGGCACGTCAACGGGGTCCGCGCCGCCGTGGACAGGGTGGAGCTGGCCCTCAGAGACTACCTGCACTTCGCGCAGGGCGCCGCGGCGAACGCCGCCTGCCTCCCCGAGCTCGTCCTCCACCACAAGGTGAAGCGCGAGCTCCAGAGGCTGGAGGACTCCCACCAAATCCTGAGCCAGACCAGCCACGAGCTGAGCGAGTGCGGCTGGTCCCTGAACGTGCTGGCCGTCCACAAGCCCCACAACAAGTGGGACAGCCTGGACCGCTTCGTGATGGTGGCCAAGACCGTGCCGGACGACGCCAAGCAGCTCACCACAACCATCAGCACCAACGCCGAGGCCCTCTTCAGACCCGGCCCTGGGAAGGGCGGGCCGGAGAGCGTCACGAACTCCACCGAGTACCGGCCCGCCGGCTCCCCGGGGCAGCTGCTGCCCGCCGGGGACCACAAGGCCCCCGCCCTCAACAAGCCACTGCCCCCCAGCCTGGGCAAGGAGCAGCCCCCCGACTGTAGCAGCAGCGATGGCTCTGAAAGGAGCTGGATGGATGATTATGACTATGTCCACCTGCAGGTAAAGACTTCAGACTCCTAAGGCCCCGATATTCACATGCAGGGGCCTGGGGCTCACCCCTGTAAGATGTAGTCTAGACCGTTGAAGTGGAGACCGCGGTTAAAGGTTCAGGAACACGGTTAGTGGTTCACAATCTGGAGGTGGTGGTGTCCAGTAGGAAGAACACTGGTGTGAGGGTCCAGAGGCCTCTAGACTTCCAGGACACTGACTGTGTCACCAACTTACGTAAACTCACCTGACTTCCTCATTTGCCAAATGGGTGAAGCCTAGAGTTAAATTAGATCTGATTGATATGCCTCAGGCAAGCAGGAAGAGACCAGCCACCCCCAACCCAAGTAGAATAGTGCTAAGTTGCTTCAGTCGTGTCCAACTCTGTGTGACCCCATGGACCCTCGCCTGCCAGCCACCTCTGTCCATGGGATTCTCCAGGCAAGAATACTGGAATGGGTTGCCATGCCCTCCTCCAGAGGATCTTCCCAACCCAGAGATCGAACCCAAATCTTCCGTGGCTCTGGCATGGAAGGCAGATTCTTCACCGCTGAGCCACCAGGGAAGCCCCAAGTAGAGCATTGGGTCCTTGAATAGTCAGGCCAGCTCCACTTATATTCACATTTCACTATATGGTTCTACAGGATATTTAATTTGAAGAAAAAAAAAAGGAGGAGTGGGGTGCTTCAATGTTTTAGAAAAAAAGATTCAAAACCCTCTGCACTAGAAAATTTTCTAAGTTACCTTCAGCTCTGTACTCTGTGTGTGTGTGTGTGTGTGTGTGTGTGTACTTACTCACAGAGAAACTTAACCCTACCGTAGACTTACTTTGAAGACCACTGGGCATTTCCCAATTGATCTAGAAGTTGACCTGCTTATGGGAAATCAGGCCATCACAATCTGCCTCCTACAAGTGACAGTCCTACCAGATTGACCCAGGATCATGACAGCTTGCCCTTTCCGTTCAGGGAGTTAAAACATTCTACAAGATCCGTTATTTAGAATTTGGCTTACTATCTCATTCCGCTATTCTTTTCATTTGACTGACAGCCATGGATTGTCCCAGGGATTACTGAACACCTCTCCATTGTGTGCAGCAGGGGGAGGAGAGAGCAGAGCCACACCTTGTGCTGAAGAACAGTGTGGGGTGAGAGTAGATGGAGGCATTAAACACCTCCCCGGGGACTCCCCTTGGCAGTCCCGGAGTTAAGTCTTGGCACTTCCAATGCAGCGGGCACAGCTCCGGTCTCTGGTCAGGGAGTTAAGACCCCGCATGCCGTGTGGCTGGGCCAAAAGATAACAAACAAAACGATAACAACAAAAGCCATTCACCCAGCTGGTTGACCAGCTCTGCATTTTGGAAAATACTAATTTGGTGTAGAGCTGCACATAATTTGAGGAGACTAGAAATGTAATGTGGCTCACATTTAGACCTGCAGGGGCTTCCCTGGTGGCTGAGAAAGTAAAGAATCTGCCTGCAATGCTAGAGACCTGGGCTCTACCCCTGGGTGGGGAAGATTCCCTGAAAAAGGGAATGGCCACCCACTCCAGTATTCTTGCCTGGAGAATTCCATGGACAGAGGAGCCTGGCAGGCTACAGTCCATGGGGTCAACTGAGCAACTAACACTTTCACTTTGGGACTTTCCAGGTGGCACTAGTGGTAAAGAACCCGCCTGCCAATGCAGGAGACATAAGAGGTGCAGGTTCGATCCCTGGGTTGGGAAGATCCCATGGAGGAGAGCATGGCAATCCACTCCAGTATTCATGTCTTGAGAATCCCAGGGACAGAGGAGCCTGGTGGGGTACAGTCCATTGGGTCACAGAGGGTCTGACACGACTGAAGCAACTGAGCAGGAGGTTTATGGGTTTGCAAATAATCTATTAGAAAAGAACC
Source organism: Ovis aries (assembly GCF_016772045.2). Lineage (NCBI taxonomy): Eukaryota > Metazoa > Chordata > Mammalia > Artiodactyla > Bovidae > Ovis > Ovis aries. Next base: position 44,330,672 of record NC_056073.1, read on the forward strand.
CTGAGAAAAAGCACTGCATAAGGAGGTTGGGGGGAGTTGGGGTCATGAATAGTCCTACAAAAATGGTAAAGTGGAGCGGGGAGCATGGCACCCCATATGGAAATTGATCTTAGTTTTCACTTCTGATCTACACAGTGACTCTGGAAGTCCGGATGAGAGCTGGGGTTCACAGGGCCTAACCGGTCGTGCAGGAAGTTTCCAAAGCAGTGGAAAGTAGCAGAGAATTTGTATGTTTGTCAATGAAGCTGTTAGCATAAGTGAATCATAGTGGTGATGTAATGTTTTCTTTGCATTGAAAAATAATAGGGGAAGGAGGAGTTCGAGAGGCAACAGAAAGAGCTCTTGGAAAAAGAAAATATCATCAAACAGAATAAGATGCAGCTGGAACATCATCAGGTACGTTCAATCAGAACAAAAACTATTCAGTGTTGAAAAGACTTCCCATTTAATCAGAAAGGTACGGCTTCAAAAGATCGTGATTTGGATCCTCCCAGTACACTTTAGCATAAATACGGTATAAGAACAAAAAGAAGGTTTTATGGCCTTGGTGATCCAGCTGGGTATACCTGCACTCTGTTCAAATAGCAGCTTTCCAGGCCAAGCCTGTACGTCTAACACATTAGGATTGTTTGGGTTAAGGCAGTTGGTCTCAAGGAGCAAGACCCACTGAAACTGGCCCAAGCAAGTGGGTTTTATAGTAAAGCCCTAATGGGAGAGCTCAAGAGCAGAAGATGAAGGTAGAGCCACGTCCGAAAGAACTAGGACTGTCCATTCCATCTCCTTTCTGTGCTTCCTTTGCTTCTCTCCAAATTGACTTCCTTTGCCTCTGTTTGCTGGCAGTTTCCTCTGCTTCTCTACTCATATGGCTTCCCTGGAACTTTTACAGAACCCATAAATGGCCACTCAAAGTCTTTTCTGTAGATAGGTTTTCATCTCGGCTTCCTAAGCTAATAACTCCTTCTGTGGTTTATAAAATACCCTCCAAAGGAAAGTCTGAGCCGTATCCATCTGTCTGTCTGTCTCCTCCTCTCCCCTCTCCCTCTGTCTCTCCCACACAAGCCCATGGCTTGGCTATCCTAGGTCCAGTCAAAGGGTTGGAGGGCAGGATTCAGTGTTTTCAAAATATATCCTAGTCCATTTACTAAGGGCTTCAGGCAAGGCACTTTCATCCAAAAGTTGGACATGAGTGCGGCAAATAATAATGGGTATTGCTAATGTAAGAGCATAAAAAAAGGGAGAAAATGGATCGAGGATTTCTAGGCCTTTTAAGATGAACTGAAATGGTGTCCAGTGACATGAAATAGCACACAGAACTCAGGAAACCAGAGTTCCAATCTGTGCTGCCTCACCAATCAACTATGCGACCTTAGGCAAGTCACTTAATCTCCCCAAACATCAATTATTTCTCTATAAAGTGAGAAAATCCCTCTCCCCTCCATCTAATGAGATGATATGTTTATGAACATACTTGGAAAAGCATAAGCTAACTATGCTGAAGCATCACGCTGTTTATATTTGCTTTGGTGTTTGGCCAAGTTAAGACTGCAGGGCTTTGGGGGACTTGTTGGAATCATAGTAATTCCTAAGAAGAAACCAGAGTCTAAGGAAAAGGAAAGCTCACTGTGCCTTTCTCAGGGGAGAAGCTGGGTGAGGTTAGCCATGCTCAGGCTCAACCCTATTTGAGGGCAGAAGATTGACGGACTCCTAAACTCCAGTGAAGGATAGTCTTTGCATGCCGGAGAGAGTCTCTCCTGACACTTGGTGCAATAGCTGGAAATTATTATCATTGCATTTTAAATAATACACCATCTAGGAGCAATGAGAGAAGGGAGAAAGGTAACGCTGAGTCTGACCTGGGCTGAGGTCCCTTTAGACAGTGTTGAGGGTCTAGGTATTAGGAGCCCAATCAGTGTTCAGATCCTTTAGAGAAGATCTCTTCCACAGTGCCCGTGTATTTGTATGCATTTGCTGTTTTCTTGTTTAGTCGCTAAGTCGTGTCCTACCCTTTGTGACGCCATGGACTGTACCCTACCAGCCTCCTCTGTCCATGGGATTCTCCAGGCAAGAATACTGGAACGGGTTGCCATTTCCTTCTCCAGCAAATTTTCCTGACCCAGGGATCGAACTCAAGTCTCCTGCATTGGCAGGCAGATTCTTTACCACTGAGTCACCTGAGAAGCCTTATTTATATGCATTAGTCATCCCTGTGTTGCTGGATAATGACATTTATAAATCTGGACAGAAAGAGTAGGAGAAATAAAAAAGGGTCATGGATTATCTTTTATGTAAGTGTCTGAAAGGGACAAAGTCAAGGCTTTCCTCTAGAAGGAGCAAACAGCATCAGTGGCTGACTTGACAAAGAGATCCCTACATTTGCTTTTCCCTGGCCACCACTCAATAAACATTTACCTAGAGCCTACATAATACCAAACATTATTCTAAGCACTTTGCAAATGTTAACTCATTTAACCTTCGTAAAGACATAGGTAACTGTTGTTCAGTCGCTCATTCGTGTCTGACTCTGCAATTCCAAGGACTGCAGCACGCCAGGCTTCCGTATCATTCACTATTTCCCGGAGTTTGCTCAAACTCATGTCCATTGAGTCAGTGAGGCCATCCAACCATCTCATCAGGGTGTGTAGCTAAGTGGTAGAGCATTTGACTGCAACCATCTCATCGTCTGTTGCCCCGCTCTCCTCCTGTCTTCAATCTTTCCTAGCATCAGGGTCTTTTCCATTGACTTGGCTCTTCCCATCAGGTGACCAAAGTATTAGAGCTTCTGCTTCAGCATCAGTCTTTCCAGTGAATAGTCAGGGTTGATTTCCTTCAGGATTGACTGGTTTGATCTCTTCGCTGTCCAAGGGAGCTGGGTTGAAACCCTACCCTGCCTTCCCTTCTGAGGACAGAAGAGACCAATCGTGTCCAGTTGCAGAAGTCAGAGCTGGAGGATTCCTTAGGCATCCTCTTTCTCAACCTCTGCATTTTACAACTCAGGAAAGCCAGGCAAGCTGACAAGGCCTGGCATCTAAAAAACCACCTGACATGAACATCCCTGCCTTACAGCTACAAGCCCTGGTTAGTTTCCACTTCGGCACACACCGCCTTGTCCTTAACTAACTTTTTTTCTCCCCTGTAGCTGAGTCAGTTCCAGCTGCTGGAACAAGAAATCACAAAGCCCGTGGAGAACGACATGTCCAAGTGGAAGCCGTCCCAGAGCCTCCCGACCACCAGCAGCGGCGTGAGCGCGCAGGACCGGCAGCTCCTCTGCTTCTACTATGACCAGTGCGAGACCCACTGCATCTCCCTGCTCAACGCCATCGACGCGCTCTTCAGCTGCCTCAGCTCGGCGCAGCCCCCGAGGATCTTCGTGGCCCACAGCAAGTTTGTCATCCTCAGTGCCCACAAACTTGTGTTCATCGGAGACACGCTGACCCGGCAGGTGGCCGCCCAGGACGTTCGCAACAAAGTGATGAACTCCAGCAACCAGCTGTGCGAGCAGCTCAAGACTATAGTTTTGGCCACCAAGACGGCCGCGCTTCACTACCCCAGTACCCCCGCCCTGCAGGAGATGGTCCACCAGGTGACCGACCTGTCCAGGAACGCACAGCTCTTCAAGCGCTCTCTGCTGGAGATGGCCACGTTCTGAGCGGAGACGCAGGAAAGGGAGCACTGCCTTGGGTTACTGAGGAAAACTGGAAAACACTCTCTGGTTTTTGTAAATCTTGTCTATTTTTGTAGATATTTTTGTATAAAAGTGAAAGACTTTCACATTTCATGGGTTAGATGGCATTCAGAAATTCAGGGAACTCCAGGGGGGTGGTGTGTGGCTTTTTCCCCCCCGTGTTGTTCTTATGTATACACATAAGCATCTGAGACACAAATTGTACAGAATCTTATCCACATGTGTGTGACTACGTGTTCACGTTCGTTTGTAGATGTTTGTCTGATACATTCCATTAAGAACCATGAGATAAGAAGCACCTTAGGAGGCACCTCCCAATGCTGCATTTTCTTTTTAGAAAAACCTACCAGCTGGTTGCAATATTGCTCTACATACACTCGTGATTGTTCCGAGCCTGTCACTCCCAAGTCTGAGACACACAGTACAGTGTGTTTGCAAGTGTTCACCTTCCATAAGGAGGCGGGTTAATACCTTGTTTTCCTTTTTGAAAGCCCCTCCAAAATTGGCCGTCTCGGACATGTTATTGCAAGATGCCTCACTTCTGGTTGAAAAAAAACCCTCTTAGAAAGTTTCAGAAAGTCTTGATATATCTTAACCCAAACTCTGACACATTAGGTGCCAGAGGAGAGACACGTGTGTTGAGGCTGCTTCCTGATTAGCGCTGGGTTGTTTCAACACAGGACGCTGTCCCAACAAAAGGGGACCATGTGTTCCCCAAAGACTTTCTTTTGTGGCCCCACCAGGTGGCATGTGGGATCTTAGTTTCCAGACCAGGGCTGGAACCCATGCCCCCTGCATGGGGAGTTCAGAGTCTTTAACCACTGGGCCACCCAGGAAGTCCATCCCCAGGGCTTTTTGATCATCGGCATTTGTGAGTAATCTGGCCATGAGATTTTCCAAAGGACATTTTCAGATTTGCAAAAAAGCATATTGTTTGCAGCAGGAATTCCTAAAAACACATTGGGCAGTGATCATCCACAAAAGAAGGACGGTTCCACCCGAGTTGTAAGTGGAGGCCTTTCTGACTGACTGTCATCATCCTCTTCGGTGCTGCTATCCCTGGTACCTGAGGGAAGCTGGCCAGTTCCTCAATCACCTAAAGGTTAGAGACGCCAGGCTACAATCTTACTCTTAGGGGAAGTCGTGGCTTGATCCTGTACCCTCCCTAAAACGTGCACACGCACACCCAGCGCTCAGAGCAGCTGTCAGGAGCCCATCTAGGCTTTACAGCTCTGTCTGCCCAATGACCCCGTGAACAGCTCATTCACTGTTCCCCAGCTCAGCACAGCATCCATTCCACAGTCTGTCCTCTGATACATGCTGGGGTTGGCACAGCATCACAAGCCATCGGATTCATCATGGGGCAAATGAAACCCTTCCAACCCAATGGGTAAATGTATTCACAAATCACCAAGTCAAGAAGCAAGTTATTTATGGTTTGTCAGTCCAGTTTTCATTTAATGATCCCACTCCAGTCAACTGGAAAATGTTTGATTTGCAATATATGCCTTGACTTAATTAAGCTTGCTTGCTTTAGACAACCAAATTATTGGAACAGGAGAGGATTTAGGAGAGAAGGATATATGATCTAAGTGGGATTAAATAAAAAATCAGTAAAACTTATCCAGGAGGTGCTTTTCAGAACCAGTGTTGTAGTTCTCAACATTCTATTCTGCCAAAAGAAGTCAGATTGCTGTAGGACAAGCAAGTGTGTGTGGAGGAAGGGGGTTGCTAAAAATCAGCAATGAGTTTGAAAAAGTGTCCTTGTAGATTTCATTGTATCATGTATTTCTTAGGAGATGACTTGTTCTATGCTAAGAGGTGACATTTCATGTTTTCAAAACCAAAATGTTCAATCTGTGTTAATCTCTTTCCCGTACTATATGTAGAGGCTATTTTTAAATCATTAAAATTTTGGATGTCTGTTTTCATAGGCCTTGGGTTTTCTTTTTCCATTTCTTTCTTTGTCACACAGTTAAATGTTAGCTTATTTTGGCACTCCTAACATAGAAAGGTGAATTATGGTGAGTTTATTAATACTATAGATCTGGATTTTTGAGTAAAATTGAGAGCTATACGCTCATTTTGTGTCACTTCAGAATGTATTGCATTTGAAGAAAATTCTGGAATTTTTGAGCATTACCAAACCCAAATGTCTGAAAAAAGGCTTCTCTTCACCAGGAAGCCTGAATATTTAAATGGTAGGTGGGATGGTATCTGCTGTCATAATGTGAATGTACTATTGATGTCATTTTAGAATCAAAGAGAATTGCTCAACGCATTCTTGAATAGACATCAAGAAATATTTAAAAGAAAACTATATTCGATGAAAATAGATTCATAACCACATAAATTATCTTTAATGCTTGGCCCACTTTCATTCTGCTATCCCACTGATAGTTACAGATAAACTATTTGACTATACCTTGAATATACTCTTTTCCCACATCTATAAACATTTCCAAAGAAAGTGTCAAGGCACTTACTGGGAAATGGAAAGTCTTCTGGAAAAAAAAATGGTGCTTGAAAAACTAGATCTCTGCATGGAAAAAGCAGAATATTTACCTTACACTCTACATAGAAGTTAACTCAGATGCTCAAATGGATAATAGACCTGAACATGAAGCTTTAGAACTTCTAGAAGAAAATGACGGGAGAAAAATCTTTGTCATCTTAGGTAGACAAGAGTTCCTTAGGTTGAACAAAAAACATCAATCATAAAAAACTGATAAATTGGACTTCATCACAATTTAAAACTTTTCTAGGAAGACCATTAAGAAAACAAAAGGTCAAACCACAAACAGCAACAATATTTGTACCACCTCAGTGGCTCAGAGCTTAAAGTGTCTGCCTGCAATGCGGGAGATGTGGGTTCGATTCCTGGCTCAGGAAGATCCCCTGGAGAAGGAAATGGCAACCCACTCCAGTATTCTTGCCTGGAGAACCCCATGGACAGAGAAGCCTGGTGGGCTACAGTCCACGGGGTCGCAAAGAGTCGGACATGACTGAGCGACTTCACTCTCTTCACCCACAGCCCAAGATATGTATTAGAATAAGGATCAAATAACTAAATTTTTTAACTGGGCAAAAATTTTGAACAGAAATCTCACAAAAGAAGACATGTGAAGGACTTGCCTGGCAGTCCAGTGGTTAGCGTGCCAAGCTTCCTCTGTAGGGGGCATAGGTTCAATCCCTGATCAGGAAGTAAGATCTCACAAGCCAAGCAGCTAGCAAAAAAAAAAAAAGATATGAATATACAACAAGTAAGTGAAATACAAACCCACCAAATAGAATTATTAAAGTAAAAAGATAAGCTATACCAACTGTTGACAAGGAATTGGAGTAAATGGAGCTCTTATACCCTGCTATGGAGAGTGCAAAACACTTGAAAAATAGATTGGCAGTTAAAAAAAAATTAAATGTATTAATTAAGTTTAGTTTAATTAATATATTAAAACCATGCATGTGTGCATGCTAATTCACTTCAGTCATGTCTGATTCTTTCCAACCCTGTGGACCGTAGCCCACCAGGCTCCTCTGTCCATGGGAACGATACTGGAGGGAGTTGGCCATTTCCTCTTCCAGAGGAGCTTCCCAACCCAGGGATCAAACTGAGCCTCCAGGGAAGCCCCATGACACCATGAAAAGAAAAGTGAAAGTGTTAGTCGCTTAGTCGTGTCTGACTCTTTGTGACCCCGTGGACTGTAGCCCGCTGAACCCCTCTGTCCGTGGGTTTCTCCAGGCAAGAATCCTGGAGTGGGTTGCCGTGACCTCCTTCAGGGGATCTTCCCAACCCAGGGATCAAGCCCAGTTCTCCCGCATTGAAGGCAGATGCTTTACCATCTGAGCCATCAGGGAAGCCCTCATGTCACCATAGGACCTAGGAATTAATTTTTACCCAAGAAAAATAAAATCATAGGTTCATACAAAAAGCATGTTTATAGTAGCTCTATTTGTAATAGCCCAAAGCTAGGAACAACGCAAATGTCTACGTGAATGAATAAACACTGTTACATATCCACACAACGGAATACTACACAGACACACGAAGGAGCAAAGAAACAAGTGAAACAGAAAACAACATGAATGAGCTTCAGAGTCGTTTCGATGCACACAAGAAGTGTGCACACAGAGTGCATGTTTATACAGAGTTCCGCAAAATGCAAACTGCAGTGGCAGGAAGCAGGCAGCCGCTGTCGGGGACAGGGCGAGCTACCAAGGAGCCCAAGGATCTGCGCAAAGATGAAAACGCCCAGCTTCTCAATTGTGGAGATAGCTTCACGGGTACACGAGTGTTGAAACTCCTCAAACTGCACACTTGGAATGAACACAGTTTATTCTTTGTTGGTTATTATCTTTTTTATACAAATGGTCTGAACACTCCAATTACAAGTCAGAGATTCTCAAACTAGATTTTTTTAAAAAGAAATACTAAATTTATATTTTATTTTATTAAAATTATTTATTATTTAATGTTTTTTTAAATTTTTAGTTTTACTTTATTTTGCTTTACAATACTGTATTGGTTTTGCCATACATTGACATGACTCAGCCACAGGTTTAATGTTATTGTTATTATTCAATGTTAATGTTATTATTCAACTTAAATAATTAAATCATTTGAATTATTTTAAATTTTAAAATTTAAATTCTATTTTTAAAAATAAAATTTTAAATTATATTGAATTTAAATAAACTAATTGTATGTATTTATCAATTAATTATATTTTATAAAATTATTTAGTAACATATATATTGTTTATTTCATCATTGGAGTATAATTGCTTTACAATGTTGTCAGCTTTTACATTTATCTCACCTCCCTCCCACCCCACCCCCTGCAAGATTAAATTATATGCTATTTAAAAGATGCCCAATTTAAGTAAAAATACACAGATAAGTTAAAAGCAAAGAGAGAGAAATATAACATGCATATTCTAATTTTTAAAAAGAAAAGCTGGCATGGCTTTCTCAGCAGACAAAGCAGAATTCACTTGGGCAAAGAGGGCTTCATCATCATGAGAAGATCAGTTCACAAAGCAGACAAAATGTTCCTCAATGCAAATGCACCTAGTCACAAAGGTGCAAAATATAGTGAAGCGAAAACAGAGAACTGAAAGGAGAAACAGAAAAGAATTACAGTATTCGATTCTAGGCTGGAGATACTCTCTTTTAGTACTGAATAGAACAGACAAATGAAAAAGAGTGAAGGGCAGGAAAGCCTGGCGTGCTGCAGTTCATAGGGTCACGAAGAGTCAGACACGACTTAGCGACTGAACAACAGCAACAAAACAAAAACTGGTCATAATTGGGGTTCTTTGGAGCTCCCCTACATTGCTGGTAGGAGTGTAACATAGTAAAGCCATTTTGGAATACAATCTGGCAATCTCTTACAAAGTTAAGTATACACTTACCATATAACCCAGCCATTCCAAAGGTATTTAGGCAAGTGAAATGAAAATCTATGTCCATTAACAAGGACCTACTGTATAGCACAGGTTATTACTATCTTGTAATAACCTGAAAAGAACCTGAAAATAAGAATTCCTTTGCTGTACACCTGAAACTAACACAAAATTTTTTGAAAAAGAAGTGTCCACAAAATTAACTGCTTTATTTAGCATAATCCCAAAATGGAAGCAATCCAAACGGCATCAACAGGTGAGTGGATAAACTGTGGTCTCTGCATACAGTGGAATCCTGTTTAGCAGTAAAAAGAATGGAATGAGGGCTTCCCTGGCAGTGCAGAGGTTAAGGCTCTATGCTTGCACTGCACTGGGTGTGGGTTGGATCTCTGGTTGGGAAAGTTCTACCAGCTGCAAGGTGCAGCCCTCAAAATTAATTAACTAATTTTTAAAAATAAAAAGGAGAGAACTAATTACAGATCTTACATCAAGAATGGATCAACCTTACAATCATTATGCTGAGAAAAAGCCAGGTGAATCAAGACTGCATATAAATATGGAGCTCTAGAAAACACAGGTCTAATGTGTCGTAGCAGCTCAAATCTGTGATTTCCTGAAATCAGAGTTGGGAGTTTGGAGTTATCTGGAAAAGAGCACAAAGGAACTTTTGGGTGTGATGGATATGTTTTATCTCAATGCTATATATATATATGTTTTATATCAGATGTGCCTGCATTTGTACTTTTCACTGCCCAATACAGTGGCCAATAATGTCACATGTTGCCATTAAGATTTTGAAATGTGATGGACTGAGGAACTGTTTTTCGTTTTAGTTACTTTTAATTTAAATAGCCACAAGTGGTGAGTGGCTATCATAGTGGACAGTACTGTATTTACATCTCGATTCCTAGGGTAATTATGTGAACGCAAATATCTGCATGTGTTCAGTCTCTCGGTCATGTCTGACTCTTTGCACCCCATAGACTGTAGCCTGCCAGACTCCTCTGTCCATGGGATTTTACAGACGAGAATACTGGAGTGGGGGTGCTATTCCCTTCTCCAGTGGATCTTCCTGACCCAAGGATCGTACCCAAGTCTGTTGCGTCTCCTGCATTGGCAGGCAGATTCTTTACCACTAGCACCACCTGGGAAGCCCCAATATTTGCATAATATACACTTAAGTGGGTACATTTTACTGTATGTGAGTCATGCAGGAATAAAGTTGATTTTGAAAAGAGGTAAAAATATTTCCCAACCGACTCTAACGTTTCATTGTTTTCAAATCAATATTAATGCTGATATTAATAGAATTGATATTATTTCAAATCAATATTATCGTTCACTGACTCACAGAAACCCTGGAGGGCCTGCAAAAGAAGGGCCATTCGGAAAGCTCAGCTTTGTAAACAGCCCATCGGGGCTAGTTCATGACCCACCTGGGGACAGACGTGGTTTCCTCCTCCCCGGTCAGTGAAAGGCGGTCTGGTCTTCTGATGATTCCCCATAAACCACATCTACATTCTTCCCAGTGTTTGCAGAGTTATGATGAAAGAAACGCTGCCGTTCACCAGAGGACTTGAGAAAGAAGGATTGGTTTATTCATTGAAGGTTTCCTGCCTGGCCGAGCAGAGCAGACAGGCCCACCCCGTCCATCAATCACACAGCAGGTGCCCCAGTCCAAGCAGCAACCCCCATCTCACAGCCAGGGTCTCTGCTCAGCAGCTCGCTGGGTACCCAAGGGGCAGGAGTGAAGGGGAACCCTGCTCTCTGCTCTTCTTTGTTTGAGAACTGAAAGTAAACATGCCTTTTACACAAGTCGAGGCAGGGGATGGACCAATGTTCAGCTGAAAGCTTCAGGCAAAGACTCGGGACTCAGGGAGAGAGAGCATCAGAGGGATGCAGGATGGGGAGACAGCCTCTCTGGGGCGAAGGGGACTGAGGGCAAAGGAAGGGCTGGCAGCACGGATGGAGGGTGGGGCGTGGGGGGAGCCTGCTGAGGCTGGCAGGAGGGGAGGGCAGGGCAGAGGCGTGGGGGGCTCCACCGCACCGGGACAGGGCTTCACGCTGAGCTCACACCCTTTCAGACAAGAGAAAGGGGAGCAAGCGGGAGAAGAGGTAGACAGGAGATAAAAGAGATAAGAAAGACAGTGAAGACGTGAAAGCGGGAGAGTGGAGAGAGGAGGGGAGATGGGGGCAGAAAGAGGGCTGGGGAGAGACCAAGAGCCGAAAAAGACTCTCACTTAGCACTCTGGAACGGCCTCTGCGGGAAAAGAACCTGAAAAAGAGTGGCTGTCTCTTATATGCATAACTGAGTCACTTCGTTGTACATCTGAAACTAACTCGACCTTGTAAATCAACTACGCCCCAATACAAAATAAGAATTGAATTTTAAAAAAAAGCAAAGGGGCAGCAGAGCAAATACGAACTTCAAGAAATTGATATTCTAAAAATTTATTTGAGGCTCCTTGATAGTCTAGGTTCTGGAGATAGCTTGAGAAATAAATTGTTAGTAGACAGGCTGTTGTCTTGTCGTTTTGGAAAACATCACTGAGCACATAGTGAAACTCGGGAGCAGAGTAAAGCCTCAACGGAGTCTCGAAATAGAGAAACCTGTCTTGTCTACCGCTACCCTGAAACTTTTTTGACCCTAAGATGAGATTTTTTTCTTTCTCTTGCTGCTGCTGCATCTGCTAAGTTGCTTCAGTCGTATCTGACTCTGTGCGACCCCATAGACGGCAGCCTCCCAGGCTCCTCCGTCCATGGGATTTTCCAGGCAAGAGTACTGGAGTGGGTTGCCATTGCCTTCTCCGTTTTTTCTCTTAACACTTATGAAAACCTGGTCAAGGATATTCAGATAGTTCATCTTTGTTTTACTCCCCCCGCAAACGGCTGAGAGGCGTGCGAATGAGATGTCTTGTTAGTTTCTCTGTACAGCAAAATGAATCAACCATCCATACACATGTACCACCTCCCTCTTTGTTTTCCTCCCCACTCAGTCACCACAGAGCATTTAGTAGAGTTCCCTGTGCCCTACAGTCTGTTCTCCTTAGGGATCTATTTTATACCTGGTATCAATAGTATATATGTCATATGAGATGTTTGCAAAATAAAAGGACTTTGCAGCTTGGACACAAGAAAGGGAAAGAAATATAAAACACAGTATAGACGGGAAGAGCAATCCAGTCGTAGATTAAGAGGTGTTTAATACATGGGAAGGCTCCTTGAAAGGGGGCCAACAGTGATAAAGACAAATACGCACTCTCTTCTGAAAACAGCCCTCTGAAGTGTGGGACGAGAGGAGGGACCTTGTCGCTTGTGGATCCAATCAGCTCAGTTTGGAAGCTCTTTCCTCCATTCCAGGCGAAAGGCAAAGGCAGCCTGGATTTAAAAGAAGGAGCAGAGGTAGACGTGGACAGCTTCCAGGTCTGCCGGAGGGGAGTCAGCACGGTCCGGGAAGAGCTGGATGGGGATCTGATGGAGCGGGAGCCGGGCTGCGGGTTCCTCCTGTGGCATCTCCTTGGGTGTGGATCGTTTCTGACCTAGGAAGCACCACAGTCTCGGCGTCTCCATGGAACCAGCCTGCGTGAACTCCACGCTTACCGCACCATCCACATCAGGCCCAGGACACGGGGCTGATGGGGAAAAATCTAGGGCGAGAGAGTGACACCTCTGGTGGTCCCGTGGTTAAGAATCCGCCTTGCCAAGCAAGGGACCCCTGGTCTGGGGAGGTCCCAACACGACAGGAAGCACCACTACTGAAGCCCTCGAGCCCCAGGGCCCATGCTCTGCAACAAGAGAAGCTGCAGGAATGAGAAGCCCGCCTAAAGCAACTGCAGAAAGCCCACACCCAGCAATGAAGACCCAGCACAGTCAAAAATAATCAATAATTTAAAAAAAAAAACAAAACACATGAAAACTGCACCAGGAGGAGGCCATGTTAGGCCCACCTTCCTTCTTCCCAGGTCCCGGACAAGTAGGCACAGGTTTATTTTGTGGCTGAAAAAAAAAAAGAAAAACAATCTTGAAAGGGATTTAATGAGTAGAGGCCAACATTTGTGTGTGGGGTGGGGGGGGATGGCCTCTAAAAAGGGATAACTAAAACCCCGAGCACACACTGACTTTTATCTCAGAGCTGACTATTACCAGCCTCTAAAATTCCCCCGTAGCTGGAGGGCCGGGGGAGTGGGGAAAACAACCCAAAGCTGTCATGGTCTAAACCATCCCCCAACAACTATCATTAAGAAAACTGAGCTAACAGAAAGGGCACCTTAGTCCGTCTCCTCACAGATAATTTTCCAGGCAGACAAGCATCAGCAAGAAATGATGTTCAGTGAAAACATACCCGTAATTTTCTCTGGCCAGCCGGGCAGTCAGGATGCTGTGAGACTCCCGGGAGCAGCCAGCCCTCCCCGGCCTGTCTTCCAAGAACCATTTATGAGTCTTCTTTATGACCCAGGGAGCCTGACAGGGTCACCTTTGTGATTTAGGGCCCTAAATCCCTATTAAAAAGCGGTGAATTCTCTAAAGAGGATGGTTGTGAATGGGCCAGCTGCCTGGGTCGTGCCCAGTGTCAAAACACCAAGACAAAGGACGATGCAGGTGTACTTTTAGGAAGATGTAAAAATGTAAATGGACGCCGAAGTTGAGGTTGTCCTTGCCCTAGGGCAATTATTTTTACCTCTCTGTCTAGACAGCCAGTCAACACTAGAAGGCCTGAGCTTTGACAAAAGAAGGTTTTCCTTGAGTAGTGGGTACCCCTATCCTGTTTGCAAAAAGAAAAATCAATAAGCAAGAAACAAAAGGAATGCAAGGAGCATTAAGAAGAGGGCCTGTCCGGGCCTGCCACGCAGAGTTTTCTAGAGCAGAGTTCCCCAGAAGGGGTGGACAAGTAAGGGTCCCAGGCCGCCGATGTGGTTAGGAGTCCCTCAAGAGTCCTTTACGTTCCCCCAGGGTGACTGGCCAGCACCCCCTCACCCCAGAGAGCAAGACCTTCATGTGGGCACCTCCTAGGATGGTGGCAAAATTTCTCGCGTAAGGGTCCTGCATTTTGTGGCTCTAAAGCAGAGTTCTCTTGGAACCCCTCAGGGTGGCCTCACACAGCACCCCCTTGTGGTCTGGTGGGGAAAAATGGCCCAAGAGCACAATCTGGTTTTTCTGCCAGATTCTGCCACAGCAAACAGGGGTTCCTAAACAGACCTTGCTCGACAACGTGAAAATAAGCATTGAAAATAATTCCTAAGTGCTCTGCAAACACGCCGCTGTACTAAGACGCCTCTGCCTGCATATCTCCCTGTGCTCTTCTACATTTCAGACTGGAGAGCATCTTGAGTTCCCCTTCTCCATCTCGTGACCAGGCTCACACAAGGAGCTCAAGTCAGGTTTGTTGACTGACTAACTGACCGAGTGAATGAATCCAGTTTCCAAGTACCGCCCCCCACTAATCCCACATTTGGAGGAGTCCTTTGAAACAAAAGGTCTTAGCAGAATCCTTAAAGATAGTAAGACCTGAAATCTCTCCAAAGGGCAGGATTGAGAGTGTCCATAAGTTACTGTTGCATTGTTTCACATTATGTAAGCAATTTCCCATCATTTTCTGCAGTGCCTTTTTTTGTTGCTGTTGGATGTCTAGTGATTTCTCTGTTGCTGGTTCCTGAGGTTAGAATCGGTTTCATAGCGCCCCACGGGGCCAGCTCCAGCGCACTCCCATGCGGAGTTGGTGTAACTGGACCAAGCCCTCAGTCCCTGGACTCAGAATCTATGGTTTTGGATAACTGTGATGTTACATCACCCCATGTGATCTCTCAAAACAACTCAACATTCCTGTTACTTCCCTGTCCTCATACACAGATCTTGAGCATATCCCAGCATTTACAGATGTTTTAACCATGGCTCCTACAAGTAAAAATCAATTACAGAGAAAACTAGCAAAAGGCTAAATGGAAGAAAAGCTTTATTACCAGTAAGCGAATTATCGGCAGACGTATTCATATTTAAACGCCGGGGTGTGTTTTGTTTCTCCTGAGTAACAGACAAGGTTTTTCTCATGGAAATGAGATTTTTGTAACTACCTGATGTTTTCACTTTTGCCTTTACTGCCAAGGAGTTCAAAGGCAAATGCAGTAACCAGCGTCAGTAACTATTTAGTAACCTAAAGCTTGAATATCTGGGTTCTAACTTTTCATCTCATCCTTTTGACCTTAAGTATTCCCTGTCTTCTGTTTTTACTTAATATCTTTAAGATCACATGTGTTCATGTATAATATTTTGAGCGTATAATAGCTTGGATGTTTATGGGGTGTGTACAAAAGCATCGATACTGCCTCTTCCTCTGTGGGGTCAAGATGCTCCCAGGAGGATGGACGGGGCCTGTCCTACAGGGCTTATCGCCGGGTCTCGTCTACAGACGCCTGACCCTCCGGGGGCTGGGCTGGGCCAGCTCCTCTCTTGGCTCTTTCTCACGCCCCAGATCAATCTCGGTGCAGCTTTTTCCAGGCTTGGGTATGAGACCAGTGTGGATGTCCCTTTTTCCTGCTGCCAGTCTCCCCTTGGGGAACTAAAGCCCTTTCCTGAAATGTGGTCTTGGACAGGTATCAAATAGTTAACTCTTAAAGATAAGATTGAGGATTAGAACCCATTCATGTCTCTTGCAGGAGGCATTCAGTTCAGTTCAGTTCAGTTCAGTCGCTCAGTCATGTCCGATTCTTTGCGACCCCATGGACTGCAGCATGCCAGGCCTCCTCGTCCATCACCAACTCCTGGAGTTTACCCAAACTCATGTGCATTGAGGCGGTGATGCCATCCAACCATCTCATCCTCTGTCGCCCCGTTCTCCTCTGGACTTCAATGTTTCCCAGCATCAGGGTCTTTTCAAATGAGTCAGTTCTTCGAATCAGGTGGTCAGAGTATTGGAGTTTCAGTTTCAACATCAGTCCTTCCAATGAACACCCAGGACTGATCTCCTTTAGGATGGACTGGTTGGATCTCCTTGCAGTCCAAGGGACTCTCAAGAGTCTTCTCCAACACCACAGTTCAAAAGCATCAATTCTTCAGCACTCAGCTTTCATTATAGTCCAACTCTCACATCCATACATGACCACTGGAAAAACCATAGGAATGCCAGTCACTTCATGGATGCAAGTTGCATCATCCTTGCCTGGAAACATCCAAGCCCCTTACTGGGCTCTCTCTCAGCCCTAACCCTGTGACACCTGCAAGCTCGCAACTCAGAGGTGGGCAGTCCTAGTTCCAGGTGGATGGAGCTCAAGCCCCACTTTCCTCACGTTCCCACAGGAGGGAAGATCTTCCTTCCACCTTGTCACTGCTGCGTCCCCGTGGCAGAGATAGCTCCTCAAGTCTGCTCACAGACTGCATACGAGTTGCAAGAGGGAAACAGTGATTATATGGTGAAGAAATCAGACAGCTGCTTGACAGAGTGGAGTGATCACAGGCAACACTGCCAGGGGAGCAGCAGGTGGATGGGGGTGCCTCCAGGAGGGAGACCCCAAGCCGGTCTCCCCATCACCGAGACAACACCGGATTCCCTGCCCATCTGTCTCTTCTCTGCTCGGGGTCTCACCCTGGCTCGTCGGCCTCATTGGAGCCACATTCGTCTCTCTCTGACTGGGCTCACTGTTTCACATGGGCGAATCCACGGTGCAGAGACCACACAGAAGGCGACCTTTTGAAAACCTGACTCACATCCTGGAAGCCGCCCGCCCAGCGCCCTCCAGGCCTCCTCTCTGCCCTGTGACTCCAACCTTGACTTGCAAAGCCCACTGTGATCGCTGCTGACCTCTGACCTCAGCTCAGACCATGCTCGCCCTGACCCCTCCATGTCCCAACCACGGAGGCCTCTGTGTTTTGGTCCCCAAATAAGACGAAGTCATTGCTTTGCTCCAGCTCTCCCCCTGCCCCTGGGCTCCCCTCCCAGATGGTCAAGATCAGGCTCCCCATTGTCACCCAGACCTCAGGGTCACCTCCAGGCCACCTTCGAGCACATTCACTTAGCTTAATCCTCTCTGAACGCTAATTAATAGCTCTTATAGTTCTGCCTTTTATAGTCTGTCTGCTTCCACCTAATGTGATCTCGTGAGAGAAGAAATCCTTCTGTCTCGCCCACTGTTGTGATCTCAGAGGCAAAAATAGTGCCTGGCATGGCTATAAGCCACCAAGCATTTACTGAATGAGTCTTCGGAACTTCGTAGACTTTGGAACGTGAGTGTTTCTCTCCCAGCTACCACCCCTGGACTTTCAAGGTCAAAGGCAAGACTCCCTCCTACCCCCAGCAGACCTCATACCACTCAGCTCATCTATACTCTGGCCCTTTCTTGTCTCTCTCTTCATTTTCCTCTTACCCTGAGTTGCTCATCTTTTGTGTGTGCGTGTGTGTGTGTAATTTTTTAAACTTTTTAATTTGTATTGAGGAATAGCCAATTAACAACAGTGTGAGAGTTTCAGGTGCAGAGCAAAGGGACTCACTCATACATATACATGTCCCCATTCTCCCCTAAACTCCCTCCCGTCCAGGCTGCCTCATCACATGGAGCAGCATTCTCTGTGCTATACAGAAGGTCCTTGTTGGCTATCCATTTTAAGAATCAGTCTTGCTCATCTTAAAAAGCAGTTATACAGGGCTGAATGGACCGCTAAGCTTCCTTCAACTCAATAACATGCAGTGGTGTGTAAATAAATCTTCCAGGTGGCTTTTTGCTACATATTAGGAGCTAGAGTCATACAGGTAACAAGAAGCGTCAGCCCCCAGGGTGACGGACCAACCAGGGGTACTGAGAGCAAAGCCCTCCCCATGAATCAGTGCTGGAAGAGGGGGCAACGGGAAAAATCCAGTCCTCACCCCAGGCTGGGGCCCAGGCCCAGCCAAGGCGAGCAGGGAAAGGGGAACTTTACAGGACAAGCCCACTCAGCCCCACCAGCGGGGACCCCTTATGAAAAACCACACGTCTGTTCTCTACGTCTGAGTCACTACTCCTGCCCAACAAATAGGTTCATCTGTACCATTTTTCTAGATTCCACATATATGCATAAATATACATTATTGTTTTTCTCTTTCTGGCTTACTTCTCTCTGTATGACAGACTCGAGGGCCATCCATATCTCTACAAATGAGATGGCTGGATGGCATCACTGACTCGATGGATGTGAGTCTGAGTGAACTCCAGGAGCTGGACTGAGTAATGACTGAGTAATATTCCATTGTAAATACGGAACACATCTTCTTTAAGGGAGGTATCAACTGGGAGGTTAGGACTGACATAAACACACTCCCATGTGTGAAACAGATAGCGCATGGGAGCCTACGATACAGCACCAGGCGCTCAGCTCGGGGCTCTGAGATGTCCCGCGTGGTTCTCGGGTGGTCTCCACTTTTCTCACGCCTTCCAGCATGCATCAGCACTCTGCTCACATTCTGCAGATGACCTGGGTGGCTGCGGTCCTTCTCAGTGAACAACATCATCAGCCACCTGCTTGGTGAAGCCTGCTTATCACGAGTCATTCTGTTCCTTTAGGCCCCATATCTAACCAGTGACCGAGAGTAATAGAATGTTGCCTCTATCACAAATTCATTCACTTTCCATCATCCCTGTGGCTAGTCCCTTGATGCCAGTTATCATGGTACCAGCAACGTCACTGCGAGGGCTGCCTCAGTTCAGCTCCCGGAGTTCACTCACTCATATCCATAGAGTCAGTGATGCCATCCAGCCATCTCATCCTCTGTCATCCCCTTCTCCTCCTGCCCCCAATCCCTCCCAGCATCAGAGTCTTTTCCAATGAGTCAACTCTTCGCATGAGGTGGCCAGAGTACTGGAGTTTCAGCTTCAGTATCATTCCCTCCAAAGAAATCCCAGGGCTGATCTCCTTCAGAATGGACTGGTTGGATCTCCTTGCAGTCCAAGGGACTCTCAAGAGTCTTCTCCAACACCACAGTTCAAAAGCATCAGTTCTTCGGTGCTCAGCTTTCTTCACAGTCCAACTCTCACATCCATACAGGACCACTGGAAAAACCATAGCCTTGACTAGACGGACCTTTGTTGGTTTTCCCTCCATCCAGTCCCAGTGTGATCAGGTCACCCCCGGAGGCGCTTCAGTGCCCACCTGGGGGACGTTCAAGGCCCTCCTTGCCGGGAACCTCAGTCCCTGCATCCTGCCCACGCTTGCTTCGGGTATTCGTGAAGAGCCCCTTTGCACACACCAGCCCCCCCGCATCTTCCCAGCTTTCTCACGCTGTGTCTCTCCTGCCAGGCACACAACCACCACGTTCCTTCTTAATTCATCCTGATCACCCATCACCCACGAATCTGTCCGGTTCCTAAAAGCAGGCTCTGTCCTGGGTATCATCCCGATGCTGCTGCCCCAACTCCCCACTTTTCATTCAGCGTCTCATTCTCCCCGCTGGGTTCTCACAGGCGTTCTGGGTTCCTTGGGCATGTTCTCGGGGCCTCGGGTCATGTTCTCCACCCCACTACTGCCTTCTCATCCACGCTAAGCAGGCATTTCACAGAGAAATAGTACACAGGGGCGTCTCAAAGCCCCAGTGTGAAGCTCGAGTAACGTACAAACAAATGCACTTAGAGGGATGTTTAAATTCTGAATTATACACACAAAAGAGACTACAAACAATTTAAACCGGTGAAGAATCGCCCTGCTGGATGCCTCTGTCATACACAAGTATTCATGCGTGAGGCTGAGCCACAGAACAATGAAGAATAGCCCCTCAGTTCCGTGGCGGGAGCCACAAGGCTAAGGTCACAGACAAGCATCCAGTCTGCATCTCATTTTCAGTAGTTTATGAAAAATTACCCTTTCTGTCTGAGGCTCTCTTTGTGTAAGCTCAAATTTCATTTCGGGAATTGTGAAAAGGCTCTCTTCAATGGAAATGAATCGCTTTTCCACATTGTAAAAAATTGTAAATGTTTCTGAACAAAGTTGGTTGAACTTGGAGAACTGGCTGGTCAAAAAGGAATGAGATCTGACAAGCAATATTAATAATCAAGACTTGGGATAAAGAGGATGATATTTTAAAGGAAAGATGTTCCTTGTTTAAAAAGGAACAGAAAAGGCGTTCCTTTTTTGAATAGCAACTTTAGGAAATGGGAATTTGGATAATCCTTGGTTCAAGTAGGAATAAAAGAAGAGAAACATGGTCATTCACATTTCTTAATGTTTTCATAAAGACACATCTTTCTAATTTACAAGGCTAACGACAATCTTGTTTTCTCTCTTGTATATCTAACTTCATATTTTCACGTGAAATCTCTCAGACTGATTCCTTAAATAAGGGATAACAATTCATACAGTTACCACAGTTGGAATTTGGAAATGATGTTTTCAGTTCTCTTGAGAAGACATCTATCTTCAAATTCACATTTAAATAAAGAACCTCAAAAAAAAAAAAAGTAATTGGAATTAAGGAACTAAATAAACTAATCTTCACTCAAAAATTTTAAGAATACAAAATAAGTCAAAATGAAGTGAGAAAAAAAGAATTGGTAGAGATAAAAGCAAAAGTAATAAACTAGACAACAAAAAAAGAGTACAATTAATAAGTAAAATCAAGATTTTTGCTTTTAAAGGTCCAACAAAAAAGACAAATCCCTGGCAACTGTGTGCAGGAAAGAAAAGAGAAAAAAAAAAAAAAACATGAATCTGTAATATGAGATAGGAAAAGAGAAATTATCACAGTATAGAGGAAAGACTACTATATGCAATTCTGCCCATGTGTCTGAAAATCTGGATGAAGTAGGACAGTTCCTGGAAATTTTAAATCATCAAAATCAGGAAGAGGCAGAAACTTGCATGAAAACTAATCCTTTGGGGAAAAAAAAACTGAACAAGTTACAAAGTACAAGCCCCAAATACGACCCTAGATTCAGGTGGATTTTAAAGAGTCTTATCAAAAAAGATATAAATAATCCTTCGGTGAGTAAACTATTCCAGAATATTCCAGACTACAAAGATGCATTTCTAATTCATCTCACATAATCTTAATACCAAAAAGAAAAAAAGAAATATAGTCTAAGTGAATGCAAATGATGCAACGAGCCTAAACAAGAAATTAGTAAATTGAAAGAATCACGTACCTCAGTGCATCAGGAGAACCTACCACAGTCATGATGCAAAACACGAAAACTGCGCTTACTATTTCTTCTAATACGTCTACCTGCGAAATACAGGAATCTATACCCTCAGCTTTTTTTTTTTTTTTTCTGGAAATATCTTCATTTTGCCTCCTCTTTAGAAGGATATTTTCACCAGCTATGGAATTCTAAACTGCCTGTTATCTCCTTTTAGTTTTTTAAAGCTGTTGTTTCATCACTTGGTTTCCATAATTTCTGCTGAGAAGTAGCTTTTAGTCTTAAAAAGTAAAGCATCTTTTTTCTGTCCGTACTTTCACGATTTCTCTTCGGATTCGATTGTTGTTCAGCCGTGTCCAACTGTTTGTGACCCCGTGGACTGCAGCGCTCCTCTGCCCTCCACTATCTCACAGAGATTGCTTAGATTAATTCGATTATGTTGTGCCAAAGTGTAAGATATGGTGCCTTGATCCTGCTTGGGGTTCTTTGTAATGTTTAATCCTGTGACTTAAATTTCCTTATCCCTTTTGGGAAATTCCCTTGGTTATTATCTCCTCAAATATTGCTTCTGCTACATTCTCTTTCTTCCCTTTAGGGACTCCCAATTCCATTTGCTAGAACGTCTTATATGACAGACCATGTCACACGTCTCATACGCTTTTCTGTGTTTCCATCTTTTTAATTTTTTTTTTTTTTTTGTTCTTTAGTCAGGCTATTTTCTACTGTAGCCTGTCCAGCTCATCAGTCCTCTCTTCAGCTGTGTCCAGTCTGCTGTTAAATGCCACTTTTTAGTTCAAATTTTGATTATATTTTTCAATTCTAGAACTTCTATTTGCTTCCTTGAAAATATTGATTCCAGCTCTCTAGTCTTTGGTTTTTTCATTTATTTTCTCGATCACATTGATTACAATTATTTTTAAATCTGTGTCTGGTAAGGGCAGTAATCTGGGACACCTGTGGAGTATATTCTGTTTCGCTTTTCTCCCTTGGCTCTATATCTGGGATCCTGATAATTTTGGATGGGATGCTCACCCCTGTGCCTGACAGAAAGCTCTGGATGAAGTTATTTTACTTCAGAGAAGGTTCACTCTCTGGTCTGGCGGGCAGCTTTTCTCAGTTCAGCCAGGAACTAAGGTGATTCAAGGCTGAGTTGTAGTGAGGCTTGGTTGATGCTCAGGCACCCTCTCTTAGGACCCCAGCTGAAAGCCTACAGCATTTATGGAGTGCAGCCTCCTGGTCAGTTCCTGGTTTCCAATTTTTATCTCCACAATAACATAAGACTGCCAAAAATTCCACTCTGTTTTCCAGCTGCTTTTCTTGGCGTCTCAGCCTTTCACTTTATGTGACTAAGATTCACCAAGGACTTCAAAGTGAAAACCACCAAATGTCAGGCTCCTTTCTCTGTACCTCCCTTTTTCTCTGGAACCTTTGCTTCTGGAATCCTGGCTGACGTGGGAGCCCCGCGCTCCAGGTTTTATTTCCTCAGACCGATAAGTCTGCTGGGAGTGGTGACGCTTCCACAAACCTCTCAGCCTCTTTCTCAGCGCCAAGAGTTTCAAGATGCCAAGAGGAGAAAAGCAGCTTCAGGAAGCGAGGCCCACTTCAGTGAGTCTCCCTTCCCTCTGGTATCTTGCTGCGCACCATGAAGGAATCTTAGTTCCCTGACCAGGAATCGAACCCGTGCACCGTGCAGTGGAAGCGCAGAGCCCTAACCACTGGGGTGCCATGGAATTCCTCTCTCTGGTGTCTTGATCCTTCAACTCAGGTTCTTGTAGTGACTCTCTGAAAATTTCAAACACATCGATTTTAATTGTTCCCAGCTTTTTCAGTTGTTCTCAGTGGAAGAGACAGTTTTCTGCTAACTACTCCATCATAGGAAGTGGGGGTTGTCTTTTCATTTCTTTTTACACTTCATAGTACTTTACTTCATGGATACCCCATAGCTTATTAACTGACTCTCTACTGAGAAACATTTGGGTTGTTCCAGCCTTTTGCTGTAACAAATAAGGTCATGGTGAAAAGCTTTCTGCATATGTCTTCATATATTTGCAATTGAATATTTGAGATAGACTCCTGGACATATGATTGCTGGATCAAAGAGGACATACATATGTAATTTTGCTAGATAATGCTAATTTCATTTCATAGAAATTGTACCATTTGGGGTCCACAGTTGGAGTGTATGAAAGTGCTCATTTTCATATAGCCTTGCAAAATTTACATTGTCAAACTTGGGAGTTTTTTTTTTTTCAATCTGACTGATGAGAGATGAATCTCAGTAGTTTTGACATGCAATGCTCTTATTGTGAATGAGGGCTACTCATGTACCTTTTCTGAGAATTCTCTATTCACACCTTTGCTAATCTTTTAAAAAGTCAGGTTGTAGATCTTTTCAATTTTTAGGAAATCTTTATTATATTAAGGCTTCCCCAATGGCTGCGCAGGTAAAGGATCCATTTGCGATGCAGAAGACACAGGAGACGTGGGTTAAGTAAGTACCTGGTGATATTAAGTTGAAATTTTCCCAATTTGTAATTACTTCGGGAGTTGGTGATGGACAGGGAGGCCTGGCATGCTGCAGTCCACGGGGTCGCAGAGTCAGACACGACTGAGCAACTGAACTGAATTAACTGTTAAAGTGAAAGTGTTAGTCGCTCAGTTGTCCAACTCTTTGCAACCCCTTGGACTGTAGCCTGCCAGGATGGAATGCTCCAAGTGAGAATGGTTAGATAGCATCACCAACTCATGGAAATGAATTTGAGCAAACTCCAGGAGACAGTGAAGGACAGGGAAGGTTGGCGTGCTGCAGTCCATGGGGTCATGAGTCAGACATGACTTACCCACAGAACAATTATCTTGTGACTTATTTTGTTGTTTGCAAAGTTGTCAAATTTTTTTTATTGTCTAGATTTTTTAGTTAGAAGTTTCCACTTTGGGGTCATAAAAGATTTACCCATATTTCCTTCTAGTATTTTTCTTTTTTGTTGTTGTTTAATTTTCATTTACATTTCTAATATATTTATAATTTCTCCTGGCATACATTATGAGAAAAAGATCTAATTTTTTTCTTTTTCTTTACCGAAGTTCATTTGCCCCAGTACTATTCAGTTTTCCCTTCTGATTTCAATGCCTCTTTTGTCATATACTAAATTTTCCTTATGTATATTTCTGGGCGTTCTATTCTGATCCACTAGTTTATAAGTCTTTTCCTGAGCCAATACCTCACTGTTTTAATTTAGAGGATGTTAAATGTTTTGCTAACTCTAATAGGATTAGCTATGCATTAAATATTCTTTCCAAATATTTCCTGGCTATTCTTGGTTGTTTATTCATCCATATAAACTTTATAATCAACTTGTCTAGTTCCAGAAAAAAAAAAGCCTGAGGAAATTTTTATTGAGATTGCATTAAATTTATAAAACTAATTTAGAGAGAAATAACATCTTTATGATGTTAAGTTTCCCTACTCAAGATTATGGTGCTTTTTTTACTCAGTTTGTTCAAAGTTCTTTTTATATCTTTCACTAGTGTTTTGCAGGTTTCTTATTATTTTTGCATATTTCTTACTAGGTTTCTGTCTAGGCATTTAAAATTTTATTACTGTATACAGGGTCTTCCCTTCCATTATACCTTCTAGTGTCTTATAGTTTATATTTACAAAGGCTAGCAATTTTACTAGGCTAATTTTATGTCCTGCTGCCTTATTATCTTATGGTTTGCAGTGCTTTTCCACTGATTCTTTTGGTTTTTCTAGGTATGTAATTATATTGTCAACAAAGAGTTTGCCTCTTCCTTTCCAGCTCTTACAAGCGTGTTTTCTCCTGCTTGGTTGCATTAGCTAACATTCCAATGCAATGTTAAATAACTGGAGAAGTAACAGGCATTCTTGCCTTCCTCCTGATTTGAAGGAAATGCCTCCCTGAAAGTGTTTGACACAACTGAATAAGAAGCTGGCTTTTGGACTGATACACACACACACACACACACACACACACACACACACACACACACACACAGATACATATTTTATTGGGTTAAAAAAAAAAGTGTTTCCATGCTAATTTATGTGTGTGTGCTAGACATTTGTATTTGAAAAATCACTTGTAGAAATGATTTGATGACATAGCTTGATCCAGGCCAAGAGTGGCCCCCAATACTAGCCTCACTCTTGATTTCTGTCTTCTCTGATCTTGGTCATTAATTTCTTCCACCTTGTTGATTCTTTGATGATTTTTAAAACTGCATTTTATACTTTCTCTAGCTTTACTTTATTTTTAGCAAGAGGGTTGGTCTGAATCCCCCACCTCTTCTGTTACCAAAAGCAGCTTTATTTGATGACAATAAATGGGAGGTAAAATTTAAAAGCAATAAAGAGGAAAAAGAAGAACTTCCCTGACAGTCCAGAAGTTATGGCTCCTCCCTCCCTCTGCAGGTTCTGACCCTGGTCGGGGAACTAAGATTCCACACACTGCATGGCGCCGTCATCAAAAAAATCAGATATCAGTGATGTCATACATTTCAGCTTATTTGTGACCCTAAAATAATGTCACAATCTACCTAATGGGCCATATCCCAGAGTTTGAAAAAAATAGAGGTAAAACAGAGAAAGCAGTTTTTGAAGTCACCCTTTTTCAACATGCGAAAAGTTTCCAGGCACGTCTGAACTATCGTTTAGAAAAGGTACTTCTCCACAAACAGGAGCATAAACTTTTTATGACTAAAAATCTAACAAGATAGTAAAGTTTGTTTCTGTAACATGCCCCCCAAAGTAGCGTAACTTCATAGTCACACCTTACATTCACATATCATGTTAAGCTCTCCTCAGTGCTCCTTATGGCGCACAGGTGTAATTCTCTTCTCTGAAAACGCTAAGCTTTGCCTTGATACTTACTTAGTGACTAAGCACCTTTTTCCAGAGGAGTCACTCTCCTCACATACACAAGGGAAAAAATAAACAAGAGAAATAAACAAACAAAAAAAGAGCATGATGTGCTTCCACCGTTGTGACATAGAAAATGCTTGATGCTCCTTAATCGTCTTGCCAAACCTAAGATCCCTTGACTGAACCACACATTTGTTGGGGGGAGTACTCTGTTCTCAACTTTCTCAATTGAATTCCTCACGTGTACATTCGGGTCATTCAAAAGCATGCCTCAGAGGTTTAACAATGGTACTTAAGAGTTTGAACCAACTTCTTTTGCTAAAGTGTAAAAAGCAGCTGCCCAGACGGATTTGAATACCTGGGAAACAGGTTGGCTAATGCATCTGGAACGGGATCTGACATTTACTAGGAAGTGGCAGGGTTGAGACAGCCCCTGAGGATGACAGCCATAGGGGTGACGGGGCGATGGACTCATTTCACACCAGGCCCGAGGTGCTGTACACTGGGTTTCCAAGGTTCGAAAATACATGTCCACCATGAGAAATCTTTTCCGGAAACGCAACAGACCAAGGCCGTGCACACAGGCGTTCCCATCTACTGCAAACAGCTACTCCCTCTCCTTACAAGGACACCAGTCACTGGATTATGGCCCAAGCTAACCCAGAAGGACCTCACGCTAACCTGTAAAGATCCTATTTCCAAAGAAGGCCTCATCTACAGGTCCCAGGTGGACACAAAGTTTGGAGGGTCACTATTCAACCCAGTACTGGGGGTTTTAAATAAAAAGGATCATAAACAGCTGGAAAGAAAGCAAAAGTGAAGTCGCTCACTCGTGTCCAATTCTTTGCGACCCCATGGACTGTACCCACCAGGCTCCTCTGTCTGTGGGATTTTCCAGGCAAGAGTACTGGAATGGGTTGCCATTCCCTTCTCCAGGGGATCTTCCTGACCCAGGAATCAAACCCAGGTTTCCTGCATTGCAGGCAGACACTTTACCCTCTGAGCCACCAGGGAAGGCTGGGGGAACATTTAACAACACAGATTCTTAGTTCTGACCTGCCTGGGACTCTGAGTCAAGTCAACTGAAATGAGGAAGAGGCCCAGAGTCTGCATTTAGCATCTTGGTGACTCTGCGGGCACTAGCAGGTCAGATAACCAGGAAGTGGGGTGAGTGGGAAGGGGGGAATTAAAGGCCAGAGGAGGTGACCAGGCAAAATGACCTGCGTTTGGGTCTGAGAGCACAGAGCAAGGACCCAGGATGCGAGATTCGAAGGAAGATACGAGAAAGCCCAGGGCTGTGGGGTTCTCCCTGTGTTTGTCTCTGGTCTGGGGAAGAGCTCTGCAAGCTTGTTCTTACTTGTAATCATTAGCAAGGACGGGTTAAGGTGACAACACTCAGTGCGAGACTCGTCTCGTGTTTTGTTTTGCATTGTTTTGTCTAAACCAAATGAGCTGTGACTCTGAGCTCTCCACCACGGCTGGTGAGACATTCAGTCTTAGTCACTACAGGCCAACCCAGCTCCCTCCCTGAGAGCCAGAACCTCAGCAAAAGGAACCTTCACTCTTCAGTCCCTCAGGACTGCCTCTGAGATGCTCACCATCCGCCCCGTGAGATCCACTCCCAGCATCACTCCCCGGCCCCAGCGTGGCCGGAGGAAAGCTGGCTGCACTTTCCAAACCCTGAGCCAAGCCTTCGGATCCCCAGAACCCGCAGGTCACCCCCATCGGAGGCCTGCCACCTCCCAGGGCTGCGTGAGAACAGGACACACAGCTCGGCCTTTGGTCCCCGGGAAGCCAACTGGGTCACTCTCCCCAAGTGTCCCTTTCCCATTGACCCACTGCAGGTCCCTCTCCCTGCTGGACCATCAGAACCCCAGTGAGCCCAGCTTGCTGAGACCCTCCTGGGGTGAGGAAGGCCAGCCCTCAGGACACAGAGGCCGGCCGTGGTCTGGAGCGCAGAGGAGAAAGGAGACACACGGTGACTTTCTCCACGAGCTTATCCCGCTGGGCAGGCTCTTACAGGTGTGGGCTGCGTGCCGTGTTTGTATTTGAACATTACACGTTCTCCTCTGTGCTGAATGACCTAAGGTGATTTGGATGCTTTAAATTAAAAAGAAACAGTTTCCCTTCTCTAAGTAACAAGGCGGGGGTCCAGGGTTTGGCACCATCACACACACGGCCGAGTTACTTCACCCGCTTGAACCTCAATCTCTTTTATAAAGGAGGGGTGACATGTTCCTTGCCTTCCTCAATCCCACAGAGCTTGGGAACGCAAGATATGAAACTGCTGTTGCTGTTGTTTAGTTAGCTAAGCTGCAGTTATTAGTGAGCTAAGTCGTGCCCGACTCTTGCAACCTACCCCACGGGCTGCAGCCTGCCAGGCTCCTGGGCAAATCAAAGGCACTTCCTATCTACACAGAGCCCTTATGGTCCTAAGGCATATCCCCAAGGTAAGGATGCTGCACCCACAAGTAAACATGGGGGCCTTTGGACCAAGCATCCTTCTCCCCACCCCTCCTGAAACTGACTGGTTTCTGGAGTCACACTTTTGTCGGTGGAGTTCAGGCGCTGTTTGGGAGGGCTCCTCTGTCTCTGACTTCAAGCCCTCATCGGAGGGTCTGTAAATACATTGTCATCTGGCTGGCCTCCGCTCTAAATGGAGTGGAAAGAAGTCCCTGGACAGCCCGAATAGCCCTGGTTTACATCTGTCCTGACCTAGCGATGAATAACCCCCCTCCCCTTCCAGTCTGATCAAAGATTTATACGCTCACTTAGCTGCTTTAGGTAAAGGGGATTAAGCTAAATACCTATGACGCAAAACACGGTGCCACATAATTATCAAACCCTTTAACGTCTTCTTAAAGGAACACACCCCGACAGGCAATGGACTCTGGCTAATTCCTGAAATCTGACGCCATCTTGTGGTCAGAAGCTGCTGTTCCGACCATTTCGACGGGCTCCTTGGACCTTCTCAGAAGGGATGGAGGAGTTATGGACACAAAACGCACAGGAGTCAGGGGCTTGAAAACTAAGCATCTCAGTAACATACACTTCTGCGTTTGTTGATTAAACAAAACAACCACCATTTTCAGGAGATGCTGACAGAGCAGGAATTAAGTCCCTCAGATTCCAACCAAAAGATTGAATATGCAGTTGTAAGTTCTATCTTATACTGCTACATTGATTAATTCAACAGAGGGGATATGGAAAATGAAATGGAGCTTAAATAAATCCACTTTGTTGTTTAGTCGCTCAGTCGTGTCCGACTCTTTGCAACCTCATGGACTGCAGCCCACCAGGGTTCCTCTGTCCACGGGATTTCTCAGGCGATACTGGAGTGGGTTGCCATCTCCTTCTCCATGGGCTCTTCCAGGCCTAAGGATCGCACCGTGTCTCCTACAATGCTGGGCAGATTCTCGACCACGGAGCCACCAGGGAAGCCCAAGTGTCCGACTCTTGTCTGGAAGAGAGGAGGACTACTCTGTGTAACCAAGGGACTGCCTGGAAATGGTCTGGGTGGTGTTCAAAGACGCTGCCTGAGAAAGCGACTTTGAGCTGCAACCGGACAAATGACTAGGAGACCAGGGGAGGGGCGAGAGCCCGAGCAGGGACGCGGGAACAAGGGTGCAGGTGATCAAAGTGATCGTGGAGCTGAGAGGAGGCCCAGGGCAGAGTGTGGGCTCAGGGAAGGCAGGGGTGCCTGATGCTGCTGGAGAAGCTGGTGAGTGAAGTCCTGCCATGTCCCCAAGTGTGTTAAGGCTTTTCCACCCTTTCTCTGGGGGCAACGGGAAGCCATTCCCATGCTATATGCAAGGAGCCGACAGAGTCGTAGTTGAGTTTCAAAAAGATTATTCTGGTGACAAGGAGAAGGCTGCAGAGGGACTGTAATGAATTTGAGGAGCTGCTCTGCAGGTCCAGGTGGGCATTAGTGGCAGGGAATTCCCCCATACTATAGTGGTGGTGCTTTAGTCGCCAAATCGTGTCCGACTCTTGCCACCCCATGGAATGAAGCCTGCTGGGCTCCTCTGTCCGTGAGATTTCCCAAGCAAGAATGCTGAAGTGGGTTGCCATTTCCTTCTCCAACTCCACATACTGGGCACTAATTGCTTTGTGTGGGTTCACTCATTTAATCCTAACAGAAACCCTATGAGACAGATACTATTATTACACCCATTGTACAGATGAAAAATGAGGCTTGCAGAGACCCCTATGAGACAGATACTATTATTACACCCACTGTACAGATGAAAAATGAGGCACGCAGAGGTCTAATTGCAGAGACCACCCTCTTGGCTACTACACTTCATTGCCTACAGATAGTGGGGGAAAAAATGGAGAAAAGTAGAGAAGGTTTCAAGAGCTATTTCAGAAGCAAAATCAACCAGACTTTGATAGGCTGAATCAGTGACCTGAAAGATGGGTCAGGAGTGACACCTGTTTTGTCGGCTTCACAAGAGTCAACAGGGAAGCTGGTAAGACGTCAGTGTCCAAGGCGGTTGAAGACGTGGGGTGTGACCACAGTTCAAGGAAACCAAGAGGAGACGCCGAGGAGGTCGCTGTCTCAGAAGCCTGGAATGTGGCTCCACTGGGGGAGAGGCGGAGGCTGAAGTCACAAACAGGACTGCCCGGGGAGACGGGAAGGAAAAGCGGGCAAGAACGTAGCCCCAACGAGCTTGGACAGGTCACTGCAGGATAAGCCTGCAAACGAGAGAAGGCTTAAAACCAATGGAGGCAGAATCTAGTACCATGAAAAACCAAAGGAGGACATCCCTGGTGGTCCAGTGGCTAAGACCCTGTGCTCCCAATACAGGGGGCCCACGTTCGATCCCTGGTCGGGGAACTAGACCGCACGTGCTTCAACTGGAGATCCCACGTGCCGCAACTAAGACCTAATGTGGCCAAATAAATACACAAAGAAAGATCCAAAGGAGGAGAAGCCTTCAAGGAACAGAGAAGGGACGAGCAACCAACCACACGAATGCTGTTGGGAAGTCAGGCAAAGCTGAGGACTGGAAACTGTCCCTCAGATTTGGCACCAGGGTCATGGAGACACGTCCTTAGAGAAGTCCAGTGTGGCGTGGTGAGGGGAGAGAGCCGGAGGGGCCTTTCCTTCTTTCTTTCGAGGCAGAGTGTTTATTGAACATGCTTGGACGTCGAAGAGGATGACCCAGGTGACAGAGAGCCATCGAGGGTACAGAATAACTGAGTGTTACTTGGCTGAAAAGGTGTAAGGGGATCCAGAGTGCCGGAGGAGAAATTCAGGTCACACCAGCAGAGGGGTCTGTCCTCGAATGCGGGGTGGGGCCAGCGGGGGTGGGGGGGATCGGAAGAGATAGCACACAGGTTCGAAGGTTCCATGCAGGAAGGGGGAGGAGATACCCGCTGAGGCTTTCATTTGCTCCGGTATGTGAGATGCACCGTCTCTGCCCCGGGTGGGCTACATGATTAAGGATAGAGGGTTAGACTCTTGTACGGTTCACATATTTTTGTCACCAAATGACTTTTAACCCAAACGGTTTCCAAGCCTTCTTAGGTCAGTCATCTCAGATCTTGTAATTATGTAATTAAATATTACAACAAGCCATGAGTGTGAGAAAAGGGTTGCTGTTTCTATGAAAACCTAGTTAAATGTTTTGAAAAACTTGGAGGTCTCCCCTGGTGACTCAGATGCTAAAGAATCTGTCTGCAATGCAGGAGACCTGGGTTCAACCCCTGGGCGAGGAAGAGAACCTGGGCAGGAAGACATGGCAAGCCACTCCAGGGTTCTTGCCTGGGAAATCCCATGGACAGAGGAGCCTGGCAGGCCACCATCATGGAGTGGCAGAGGAGTCAGACATGACTGAATGCCCAAACAGCAATAACAGCAAGATACAAAAAGTCTTGTCTGTCTGGGGGCAAGCCAGGCAACTGTAAAACATAGAAAAACACTCCAGTAAAAATCTTCGCAAGGTTCTGTTCTTGTTCCAATTTTAAAGAGGATGAAACTAGAGACCACCAGATTATAAGACTGGCTTTTGCAAAGAAACTGAGATTGAACTCAGGGATCTATAATCGGTGAAAAAAGCCTTGACTTTTCCTCAAAATACTGCAGGATGAATGTGAATGCTTTGTGACTCCCCATTTCAACTGTTTTCAGTGAACTGACAACTCCTGGACCAAGCTGTCAATAGAAGGGTTACTTTGCTACAAAGGAGAGCAAGAAGTGAGGAAAGAAGAGAAGCAGGGTGAAGTTACAGGTTGCTTGCTGTATATTAGTGAAAGTCGCTCAGTCGTGTCTGACTCTTTTGCAACCCCATGGACTGTAGTCCACGGAATTCACCAGGCCAGAATACTGGAGTGGGTAGCTGTTCCGTTCCCCAGGGGATCTTCCCAGCCCAGGGATCAAACCCAGGTCTCCTGCATCGTAGGTGGATTCTTTACCATCTGAGCCACCAGGGAAGCCCACTGTATATTAAGGAGTGTGGTTAACAGGTATTTTTAAAAATTGACTCCTCACTTACCGTACACGTTCTCATTCTCATTCAGCAGACCAGGAACAGAAAGGTTAAGTAATTGCCAACTATCAAGTTATAGCATTTGGGTAGGAACTCGGTTCTGACCTGAATCCTCAGAGTGGCCGTTTCCACTGGTCATTTCCATCCACCTGAACTAACCCCCTCAGACATTCTCCCCCCACGTCCTCTATCAGCCTCCACCAAGGGTTCATCCTTGCCCTTCACCTCCCATATCTAATCAACCACCAAACCCCATCCAGTTGAACCCCATCAACATCTATTCCGCCTGTCCCACCATCACCTTGCAGAGGTTTACGTCTTTCTTTTGCTTGGACTTCTGCAAGGATCAGGTAGCCAGTTTCTGAGCAGCAACTTTCTTTAATATATACCCGTTTAACGCGTGCTCCTTCAAGTTCTTCATTTTGCCTCAAGCACGTTGCCTTCTTCCCAGGTATGTTGCTGGTTCTTAGCAGTCCTTTTCAGCGTCCCTGGTGGCCTTTTTTTGTTTTTTAACCAGCCTCTTAAATATCAATGCCCCTTAGGGGCAACTCGTTGGGTCTCCAATTCTGGCTTCTCTCCTGGTAGATCCTGTTTTTGCCAACAGTTGCTACTACAGCGATGACCATGGATGACCCTCCTACCATTTTTACAATTGTTGATTATTTCTGTCCACCCAGGAGCCTGTAAGCACCTCAGATAGGTATGCCCCAACCTGGACTCTCATCTTTCATCTCCCTTGGACCAACCTCAAGCCTACTTCTTCTGTACACATCCCAGTACTGTTGACCTCCAATGTTGAAACCGTCTTTCACTTCTCTTTCACTTGCCTTCATGACCCAACCTCAAGCCCTGAGGATGCTTCATCCTCAAACTTCCAGGGCCGTAACTCCCTCCCAGCCCACCGCTGGCTGTCTAGCACCGTTTCCACTGCATCTTCACGCGAGGACTCCTTCGTGCGGTCAGCATGAACTTCCTGAGCCACTGCAGTTGGTCCAGGTGCTGCAGCCACGCAAGATGGTAAAGCCACTGACGCTGCGTATGAGGTCTTTGATGACCTCATCTTTCCTACTTCTTCAGCTCTAAAACATCACACCCCATAGTCAAATTCTCCACTCCAGATCAGTCAATCGTTAATACCTGCTGTTCTGCAAACCAGGCACCTTCCCTCAGCCCTTTTTTTTTTTTCTGTCCAGAAGCCTCTTCACGTCCTCTCCCTGATAAACTCCCCCCGCCCCCTAAGATTCTTTGAGAAGCTTCTGTTGTCCTCCCTTCTTCTGTCCTCCCGATCCCCAAGGAAGTTCTTCATCAACAGTGATCACTTTTATAACCAAAGCACATTAATTGTAACACTCACGCTCTGGCTTGTAGAGCTGCTGGGGTGGGGGGAAGGGGCAGGCTGAAGACAAAGCCTTCTCACAGCTCCCCAAGAACACGCCTCTTTCATTCTGAGCAAACTCCCTCCTGTTAAGAGCCGCCTGACCTCCCAGACCTGAAGATCAGTCTTCCGCGTCCCTGACCCAGTCCACTTTTCCATCCTGACTCCAGCCATCAGGCAGAACTATTCGTGGGCGGGCTGATGGCCCTCACGACACCCTAGGATGCATCACAGTTCAGATTCCCCTTTTCTGTGGTTGCTTCCCCTCCAAAATCCTAGCCTCCAACCCAATTTTCTGTTCGATTACACTCACGCATCTTACTACCTCCCACCTCCATGCCTTCCCACTTGCCCCACTTCGGTGCTTACTGATCTGGCTTCTCTTATGATCCAGCCAAGACCCCATGACCGGCCTCCAGCAATCTCGAGTGACCATGCCCTTGAGACACCCCTACCTTACAAAGCCTGACCCTGGCACAGGCCACTTTTTCCATTCTACATTCTTGGCAGCTGAGCACCGTGGAGGAAAAATCAAAACTTGGCACCCAGCCATAGCAGTTCACGGTTCCCCATCTCAAATGGGTTTCAAAGGCATCCCTCCATCTTCTTACTTGGCTTTCATCAGTCCCCTCAACCAGTCTTCCTGGTGGTTAACACCAACAAAACGGGAGATGTGACCTATGGTGAACAGATCTTCCAAACAATCTTGAGGATATGGGATGAAGCCTAAGAAGGAAAAAAGGGCTAAACGTTAAATGTAAACTAGTTCTAACACTGTATATCCTTAGGTTTCAAGTCCATTCTTTTCATCTACTAGGAATGTTACTGCTAACTTGTCCTAATTCTTGTAGAGGTTTAGTTTGACAAATGAGGTGAAGGGTGAGCCCACCGGTAAAAATGGCTGGTTTCCAATCCCTCATGTCCAAGCCACCCTTCATACTTCTTATACTTCATCAGTGAAACAAACACAACTTTTGTTTTCACTTTAATTTATTCTTTGTAAAGTGACATCATACAGACAAACCACAGAAGCTTTAGACATAGTGTTGACCAGTTTTAACAGCTAGTAACTGTTTTACAGCGAATAACATTTACACGGACTCCTCATCTCGTTATACAAAGGCATTATGAACACACACAGTTCTAATTTCTTATAAACCTATTTGTCAAGCAGCAAGATGACAATATACCATAGCGTAGCACAGAACGTTTCCTTCAAGAAACCAGAGCAGCACTATTTGGTGAATGGTTATGCATAGAATTTAAAGGGTAATAAACACTGGTCATAAAGCAAGGGATACACGTACATTAATAAGTGAAAAATGTTAATTTTTATTAATATAAGATAAAATGTTTCTCTTTACGCTTTAAGTTAAAAACTATAGAATACTTTAAAAGCAGACAATACAAGGTGCTTTCATTTTAGACTCCATATCAAAATACTACTCCATTAATTGCTTAAGAACCCATAACCTTTGAGTACTGCTCACTGGCTTTTTAAAGTCAACCTGAAATATAAAAGCACTTCAAGTTTACCAGTCAAAAGCTAATGTTACACTGGTTACATGTTACATTAAAACATAGCTTTTAAGAAAAACTGAATTTAAAAATACTGCAGCATGGAACTCTAAAAAGTAAAAATGCACTACTTTCAAATCTTTCAACACATTTTGGTTTAAAATGCCCTATTTTGTGAAACCATTACCTACTATATTCCCAACTTTCAGTTAAAATGACAGGTTGAAGTTGTTTTTAAATCTGATAACATCTAAAGAAATGGATCAGCATGTACATTGGCTATCCACCACAAAACGTTCCCACCACGAAAACATCACTACAGAGAGCCCCTGGATGAATATAAATCTTAAAAACTTTAACAGCGTCACACAAATATTTAGTGTCTTTTGGCCTTGAAATCAGAGCAATGCTACCAATAAAATCCGATATACGCAATTTTCACAGAAGTTTCAGAAGCAAAAGAAGAAAAACGATTTGTAAGTGGTTGGTTGGATAGAAATGAAAGCACCCACTAGAGTCTTCTCATTTTAGAATTCATCCTCCAACGAGGGCGTCCGAGGTTACCATCACTGTCTGAGAGCATTCAGACAAGACTAATACTTGTTTTGTTTTGTTTTGTTTTCATGCTCAGAACCCTCCAAGCTTCAACATCAACCACAGGCCACTAAGAAACTGAAAATGCACTTATGATGAGCTCTGCAAGTTCAGCTACAAAAGCACTAAAACAGGAAAAACAAAAACCCTGTATCACACAAGTAACTCTGTGTTAACTATTTCTCTTGCCTCTCTCCGTGGCCTTAGAAATATGTACTATGGTGAGTCTATTGGAAAAGAGGTGCATAGGGGGAAAAAATGTTTCAAACAAAGAAATCAGTTTGTAGAATTTTCATATGGCAGCAGCTACTTCTTTTTACTTTCCTAAGAGTTAAAACATGGCAGAGTGTGAGCTATTAATATGCTCTGGGCATATTTCCCAAGCAAGCTAAGCAGAATATTTCTTAAAATTCTATTTTTAAAGACATTCATAAAAGCATAAATATTAATAAATAATACCAACATGTATATCTTTTCATGGATTAATTTATGGATGACCCTTGAATATTTTAGCGGTTATGTTGGCCATCACTCTTAATACTGACACAATAGGAAGCCTTCCAGCTACTAAAAAAGTTGGTCAGCAACTATTATCTAACCTAAGACATTCACTACAAAGCAGAATCCATAGCTCCAAATATCAGCCTGCAAAAAATCCAATTCAAATATCCTCCCAGCACCAAGAAGCATGAGGTTTTCCCCTACCTGATGAGCACTTTAATGTGATATATAGCTAGTACAAAAGCATTAAAATGAATGCTTGAACAATATAGTCACATAGAGAAAAAAGTGTATCCAGTAAGGAAACAAAGACGGTGCCCTGCTCTGAGCTGCTGGGGACCGCTCCCCTTAGCAAATATTGAAAAGTAAAGTTAAACTCTGTAAATTCCCTTTTAGTACATGCAAAGGGCCACAATGACAGCACAGGTGTTCATCAATTCGGGGCAGAGCAGATGAACTGTTAATAAAACTATCAGCGTTGAGTATGAGGTATCAAACAAAGTTACACAGTCATGAAACAGAGGCGATATTCTGTAATGACCAGTTCTTGAGAAACAAACGTTTAAAATAGAAAGAACTTAAGATTAATAAAGTAAGTTGGCTTTGCAATTCACTTTCATGTAAAGCAGGCAACACTAAATGGGAAAGTTCTTTAATGCATAGCTCTCTTCCCCAGGAAACACTGAGTCCAAAGTTCAGTGAAGACAAACAAGGGAACATGGCAGGAATCATTTTACAGTAGAGCAGGCATTTTCACCCGCTCTCTCAATACCTAGCGCCTCGGAGGCCTTGTCACTGAACTGCTGTCTGTGAAGAAGTATTTTCTCCTCAGCACATGCCTTGAGCAGGAAGTCCTCCCATGTGCAAGGAGTAATGAAGCCTACCCTTCCTGAAGGAAGAGGACAGAGCCCAGATTCCCACATTTCTATTCTAGAATCGTGAACAGGGTGCTCCAAAAGATGTCTCAGAGGATAACTATTTTAACGATATGGTAAGAGTCAGAATTAAGTTCCCCAATAAATAGTTGCTATCCTAGGAATAAAAATAAATTTACAGACTATTTTTTTCCCCCTAACCTAAGATACCATCACCGGTAAGATGCACCATAAATATCACTAAGAAAAGACACAGGCGATTCAACTATGACACGATGCTTTTGTATTCTGCAGAATGCCTAGTTTTCTGATTTACTCAAACAGAGCTTTCAAACAGGTATTTATCAGATCAACCTTGTGCTCACGTCCAGGAAGTGCATGATGAAATAAGTTGGTTAAGTGATGACTATAACGTCGTAGTCTGAGTCTAACTCTTCAGAATCATTCAAATGGGCGTCTGCGTTCCTCCAGACCACACCCCCCTGGGCATCGTCAAGCGCCCTGGTGATAGAGCACCGCTTTAAACGGCGCTCGGGCACCGCCCGCTGGTTAACGTCAGCGGAAAGCTTTGGACGCAATGAGGTCTGACGCCTCAAGGACAGTCCTGCTCGACGCATGAATCGATCACACCAGCCTCTGGTGGCTTTGAACTTCGCTTCATCTATCCCGAGGCCTTTGGCAATTTCTCCGGCCTTCAGCTGCATTGCTTGGCGTGTGACGGGCAGTCCTTTTGCACGCGTCTCACTGACAAAATGTAGCACACCCTCGTCTACCTGCGGGTATCTTCCTTTCTTAGGTCCCGTAAAGCACTTTGTGGTGGCTTTACAAGAAAATATGGAATTTCGGTCGCTCCTCCAGCGACGGATGTTTGCCTCGCTGATGTGGAACGCACGCCCTGCTGCTCTGTTGCCGTGCTTTTCTGCATACACGATGACTTTTCGTTTCAAGGCTGAATCATAGTGTAATCTTTTTGAAGACATTTTTAAAAGCCAGTTAAACCTGACACATTTGATACCAACAATCAGTAATGCTACTATGACAAGCCTGAGGTCCACACGTGCCCAGACGAGGGTAATTACATCACGACTGTTGCCTGGTTGACTGTAACCGTGAGATATATCCCAATTTCAGACAAGGCATGATGTGGGGGCGGGAGGGGGGAGGGGAAACATGACGCAGAACTAACATTAATAAAATATGGGTTTTCAAGCCTGTAATATTTATCAGATTAACACCAGTGCAAGAAAAGAAGCCCAAGGGTCAAAGAAAAAGTATATATGTTTAAGCATACAAGCAAAAATTATCTTAACGATGAAATCTGCAATGGTTCGATTTGGTTGAACTTCCCTTTATTTGCATATGGCTTACATGTAAATCTTTTTTTGAATTGGACTTAAAATCCAAGAATGAATGTTCTTCACTCCTTTAGCAAACTGCAAAGCCCCGTCATTACAGAGAGACTCCCAGAACCCTTGGTCATTCGCCATCACAGGACCGGCTGGCTCAGTGGCCTTCATCGGCAGGGGCCCTCCTCTGGCGAGCAGACCTGATCCTGTGCGGAGACGGTGAAGCATCTTCTTCCGTCTCAGATCCTGAAGGCTCACGGTCTCCCTCCTGGGATCCGGTGTCTCCAACCAGTTCCCGAAGAAACTTGAATTTTGACAAAAAAAGATGCCAAACAAAATACCAACCTAAAGAGAGATAAAAAACATTCAGAAAAATTATTACGCCCAGCGTTATCAACTGAGAGCATTTCAGTTAACTCTGTGTCAGGGGTACACTACAAAATAGGATGTATAATCTAAAGGTGTAAGTGATCACAATTTATGTAACAAACAGTTATCAAGCATTTACTATGGACAAGGCATAAAGACAAACTCTGGGATTACACAGGATGCCCACGACCAAGTGTACAAATTTTTGCACTAACATATTTTCACTTCTCCTGGGTGTAACAACTGACCCCCGAACAAGGCCATGGTTAGACCCTCCTCACCTTTGAAAATCCATCTGCAACTTTACAGTAGACCTACCATATCCATGGTTCCACACCCAAGGATTCAACCTCAGATCATGTACTTAACTGCAGGTGTATTTAGGACAAGAAATTCACACAAAAGCGGACCTACACAGTTCATACCCGTGTTGTTCAAGGGTTCACTGTACACCAAGGGGCAGAGCTGCTGGGTCATATGATAACTTTCACGTAACTGTGAAATTGCTGAAGTCCTGTCCAAAGCAGCTGTGCCATTTCACATTCCCATTAGAAATGTAAGAGGCTCTCAGTTTCTCCACATCCTCACCAAGACTTTCAATTTTCCACTTTTATTATAGTCATCCTAGCGGGTATGAAGTGGTATATCATAGTGGCTTTTATGATCGTACTTCCCTAATGACTAAATTTGCTGAACATCTTTTTCTTGTGTTTACTGGCCGTTTGTAAATCTTCTTTGGAGGAATGTCTATTAAACCTCTCTGCCCACTTTATAATCAGCTTGTCTTTTTATTGAGTTGTAGGAATTCTAAATATATTCTTGATACCAGTTGTTTATCAGAAATAGGATCTGCAAACATTTTTTGCCCATTCTGTGGGCTGGACTTTTCACTGTCTTGATCATGTTCTTTGAAGTATGATCGTTTTTTAATAATGATGGAGCCTAAGTTAGTTTTTATTTGATGAAATCCATTTGTTTTGTTTTTCTTTGGTTGCTTATGCTTCTGGGTACCATATCTAGGGAACCACTGACTAACTCAAGGTCATGAAGATTTATGCCTATGCATTCTTCTAAGAGGTTTAGTTTTAGCTCTTACACGTAGGTCTTTGATTGATTTTAACTTTGGTGTAAAAGATCTAAATTAATCCTTTTGCATGTGAATACTAAATTGTTGCAGAACTATTTGTTGAAAAGACTATTCATCCCTCTATTAAACTGTCTTTGCAATTTTGTCAAAATTCCAATGATCATAAATGTTATAGTTTATTTCTGGGCTTCCCTTGTGGCTCAGCTGGTAAAAGTATCCACCTGCAATGCAGGAGACCTGGGTTTGATCCCTGGGTTGGGAAGATCCCCTGGAGAAGGGAATGGCTACCCACTCCAGTATTCTGGCCTGGAGAATTCCATGGACTGTATAGTCCATGGGGTCACAAAGATCTATTCCATTGATCTGCCTATCCTTATGCCATATATACATTATGTTGATTTTAGTAGCTTTGTGTTTAGTTTTAAAATCAAGAGTATAAGTTCACGAACTTTGTTCTTTTCAAGACTATTTTGAGTCACTTGCATTTGAGTCTCTTGCATTTCCATGTGTCATTTTAGAATTATCTTGTCAATTTTTGGGGAAAAAAACTGCATGAATTTTGACAGGGATTGTATTGAATCTGTAGGTCAATGGGGGGAAACTATACTTTTTTATGATACTTCTCTGTCCATATCAAAAATTTTCCACAGTGGACATGGAAAAATGTTTTGACAATCAGAAAAATCAGGAGAAAAATATCAGAAACCAACAAATAATTCATGAATACTCTGTAGACTGCAAGGAGATCCAACCAGTCCATCCTAAAGGAGATCAGTCCTGGGTGTTCATTGGAAGGACCGATGTTGAAGCCGAAACTCCAATACTTTGGCCACCTGATGCGAAGAGCTGACCATTTAAGAAGACCCTGATGCTGGGAAAGATTGAGGGCAGGAGGAAAAGGGGACAACAGAGGATGAGATGGTTGGATGGCATCACTGACTCAATGGACATGGGTTTGGGTAGACTCTGGCAGTTGGTGATGGATAGGGAGGCCTGGCGTGCTGCAGTCCACGGGGTCGCAAAGAATCGGACACGACTGAACTGAACTGAACTCTGTAGACTTCTCGTTTTAAATACCCAAATACCATTAATTGGCCTAAATAAGCCCAAGTGATTTCAAGACACTAAGGAAAACCTCTCTTAGGTTAATTTTGAGAACTCAACCTAAAAGTTAAGTGCTAAATAGACGTTATGGAGGTGAATTTACCATCAGGAAAATTATAAGCAAGCTCAATCAATGATGATGATAGTCTTGACCTCATAAAGATCAAAGATTCTAACAGTGGTTATTAGGTATAAAATGAGCAAAAATTTAGAATGTAAAGGGAAGTAACTGGAACTCTTCTGACCGAAGAGGGAAGGGCTGTCACCAGTGGGGTTCCCACCATAAAATACTCTTGCCCTTGGGGCAGTTCAGAGAAAGTCAAGTCCCCCAGCATAGGAATCTGCAAGAAAGGAACTGGAGACCGCTTCAGCAGTCAACCTTGGGAGATAGAAATAAAAGAGCATTCAGTGAGACCATGAATTCTTTCTCAATTTTAATAAAACACATCCAAAACAAAAGACTTTTAAAAAAACATCACTGCCAGCAACCAAACAATGTAAGGGATTCAATCTGAAGTGAAAATTCAGAACGAGGTAGCCAGTCAGAGAGACTCCAGAGGCTGGGGTAGCAAGTTACAGCCTCTACACATGACACTCCCCTCCCCACCACACCAGCTAAAGCACGTCACACCTCTTCAATTATTCCCTTCACCTGCAGTTAAGCAAACCTGAAAAGCAGCTCATTTTTCCCTATTCTGCCTGGGTGTGAGTGAGGGTTGCACGTGGAAGAGCATGTAGGTAGGGATGCTGCTTCCCACAAAAAATCGTGAGGCAGAGAATTCTCCCTAATACAGATGTGGAGCTCATCCACTGGGCAGCCAAAGAAACATCCACTGCGCTGCCTTTCTCAATGGCTACTGTAATGATAGGGTGAGAAAGCAAAGTTAAAAAGGAAATTGTAGCGGTGAACCCGAACAACCAAGAACTACAGGGGTATTCACTAGATTCGGGGAAATTCACCTGTTATTTTCCAAGTAAAGGCTAACTTTTCACACAGCTGTAATTCTGGGGAGACGGCAGGGGAGGGGGTTCTATCTCTCGGCACTTAGAGCTGGGAAGAGCTGGTGCTTAGGCAACAGACCATTCATCAGTGTTAACTGTCTGAATAGAGGGTGACACTCAAAATGCCAGGCAATTTGAATGGAAACACAACTACACAACATTTATTTTGGAAAAAGAACCACTACTAAAACTCCCAATAGGTAAAGTGGAAAAGTGTGACTTAGCAAAGAAGAAGTTAAGAGAGGTACTACACTGCCGGATAAAACTGCTAATAGTCACTGGCTATGTTCATTAGACCTGGAAATAAAAACAGCTTTTTCTTTGGGCTTCCCTGGTGTGGTGGCTCAACAGTACAGAATTCACCTGCCAACGCGGGAGACACAATTTCAATTGTGGAGGCCAGAAAGAACCCCCAGAGAAGGAAATGGCAACCCACTCCAGTACTCTTGCCTGGGAAAATTCCATGGACAGAGGAGTCCAGCGGGCTACACTCCACGGGGTCACAAAGAATTGGACACTTGGCGACTAAACCACAACAAACTTAACTTCGGGACAGGTACTGTGAGGAAATGTTCTGCACGGATCATTTATAGCCAAACTGTTGTTCACTATACACTGTCTTTCTACATACTTCTGGCACATCACATTCCCTCCAGGTGACGTAGGATCTGCTGAGGCTGGAAGTCCTATTCTCCCTTTTCGGGAGAAGAATATGTCTAAGTGGAAAGCAATTTTGAAAGCATTTATTTATTGTCCAATGGAATGACCCTACACATGCGATGACCACACTGTGCATCACTCAAACTGGCTACTCACCATCCTCTGCTCAGGAGCCTTGAGAAGCTACTGGTTCCCAACGACTCATCCTGGACACTGCAAATCAGTCTCCAGAATTGTGCTTGCTCATCCTTTCTAAGTTTCCTAGATGATTCTGATGCACAGGTAGGTGTGGAAAAGAGGTCACGTGAAGAAGAAATATGAGTGCTACAGCAGATCAATTACAGCAAGTGGCCAAGGAAAAGGAGAAAAGGACAAGCAATGGAGGAGCAGGAGAGAGGTGGGATACTCATAACACGCGTGTATTCACAGTTCCTCTGCTGCTGCTGTTTAGTCACTAACTCTCTGTGACCCCACGGACTATGGCCCGCCAGCCTCCTCTGTCCACGAGATTTTTTAGGCAAGAATACTGAATGCCTAAAGGGCCTCTTGTAGAAGTGTAGCTCGTACAGTTCCTCCCACCCAAACCTGATATGCAAACACTGGAAACTCTTTACCTATTTTTATTCTGTAGACTGTGGGTCTCCTATCTTGTCCTGGGATTCTAAGAGAAAAATGGATGGAGGGAGGGAGGGATAACAGAAAGAGGGGGCAGGGAGAAGGACTGAACAAAATTATATGCACGTTAGTCAAAAATGTATACTAATTGTTAAATAAGTACAGCAGATTTTCACAGTTTAAAAGGCAAGTCTGTGTGTTAGATAAACCGGCTGGCAACAGAGGTTGTGTATCCTGGGATAAGCAAAGTACTCAACTTGTGTGTGCCAGTACCCAAGCATTAGTTCAGAGGATGCATTCCATGAAAACGCACTGTATATTGCCTTTCTATGCAAGAATAAGGGCTTCCCTGGTGGCTCAAACAGTAGAGAACCCACCTGCCAATGCAGGTGACCCAGGTTCGAAAGACCCAGGTTGGGAAGATCCCCTGAAGAAGGGAATGGCTACCCACTCCAGTATTCTTGCCTGGAGAATTCCTGAACAGAGAAGCCTGGCGGGCTACATCCACGGAGTCGAAAAGAGTTGGACACGACTGAGCAGCTAACACAACAATGCAAGATACATGTGCTAGCAGCAGAAGGGTAGCAATAGCAGATGAACCTGAATAATGAACCATCACCATCAACACGCCACAAACCCACAGGACAGTTGTAATCACAGAGTTCTCAGTTCACCAAGTGCTTTTACATTCAACATTTAATTTAATACTCTCATTAGCCCTCTGAACTAGTGAGACTAGGAATCATTATCCCCATTTTCTAGAAAAGAAAACAAAGGCTCAAAGTAATTCATCACCATGGAAGAGGGCAGGATCACCAAATCAGAGGAATGAGCTCACCAGTTCAGTTCAGTGGCTCAGTTATGTCTGACTCTTTGCGACCCCATGGACCGCAGCACGCTAGGCCTCCCTGTCCATCACCACCTCTTGGAGTCCACCCAAACCCATGTCCATTGAGTCGGTGATGCCATCCAACCATCTCATCCTCTGTCATCCCCTTCTCCTCCCACCTTCAATC
The DNA here is from genome assembly GCF_016772045.2 of Ovis aries. Classification (NCBI taxonomy): domain Eukaryota; kingdom Metazoa; phylum Chordata; class Mammalia; order Artiodactyla; family Bovidae; genus Ovis; species Ovis aries. Next base: position 44,375,286 of record NC_056073.1, read on the forward strand.
TTTCCCAGCATCCGGGTCTTTTCAAATGAGTCAGTTCTTCGCATCAGGTGGCCAAAGTATTGGAGCTTCAGCATCAGTCCTTCCAATGAACACCCAGGACTGATCTCCTTTAGGATGGACTGGGTGGATCTCCTTGCAGTCCAAGGGACTCTCAAGACTCTTCTCCAACACCACAGTTCAAAAGCATCAATTTTTCAGCACTCGGCTTTCTTTATAGTCCAACTCTCACATCCATACATGACTACTGGAAAAAACACAGTCTTGAGTAGATGGGCCTTTGTTGACAAAGTAATGTCTGTTTTTTAATATGCTGTCTAAGTTGGTCCCAAGGAGTAAGCATCTTTTAATTTCATGGCTGCAATCTGAGTGATTTTGGAGCCCCCAAAAAATAAAGTCTGTCACTGTTTCCCCACTTATTTGCCATGAAGTGACGGGACTGGATGGCATGATCTTAGTTTTCTGAATGTGAGTTTTAACCCTACTTTTTCACTCTCCTCTTTCACTTTCATCAAGAGGCTCTTTAGTTCTCCACTTTCTGCCATAAGGTTGGTGTCATCTGCATATCTGAGATTATTGATATTTCTCCCTGCAATCTTGATTCCAGCTTGTGCTTCATCCAGCCTGGCATTTCCCATGATGTACTCTGCGTATAAGTTAAATAAGCAGGGTGACAATATACAGCCTTGACGTACTCCTTTTCCTATTTGGAACCAGTCTGTTGTTCCATGTCCAGTTCTCACTGTTGCTTCCTGCGTACAGATTTCTCTAGAGGTAGGTCAGGCAGTCTGGTATTCCCATGTCTTTAAGAAATTTCCAGTTTGTTGTGGTTCACACAGTCAAAGACTTAAAGCAGAAGATGTTTTTCTGGAACTCTTTTGCTTTTTTGATGATCCAACAGATGTTGGCAATTTAATCTCTGGTTCCCCTGCCTTTTCTAAATCTAGCTTGAACATCTGGAAGTTCACGGTTCATGTACTAATGAAGCCTCGCTTGGAGAATTTTGAGCATTACTTTACTAGCATGTGAGATGAGCATGATTGTGTGGTAGTTTGAGCATTCTTTGGCATTGCCTTTCTTTGGGATTGGAATGAAAACTGACCTTTTCCAGTCCTGTGGCCACTGCTGAGTTTTCCAAATTTGCTGGCATATTGAGTGCAGCACTTTCACAGCATCATCTTTCAGCATTTGAAATAGCTCCACTGGAATTCCATCACCTCCACTAGCTTTGTTCGTAGTGATGCTTTCTAAGGCCCACTTGACTTCACATTCCAGAATGTCTGGCTCTAGGTGAGTGATCATACCATCGTGATTATCTGGGTCCTAAAGATCTTTTCTGTATAGTTCTTCTGTGTATTCTTGCCACCTCTTCTTAATCTCTTCTGCTTCTGTTAGGTCCATACCATTTCTGTCCTTTATCGAGCCCATCTTTGCATGAAATGTTCCCTTGGTATCTCTAATTTTCTTGAAAAGATCTCTAGTCTTTCCCATTCTGTTGTTTTCCTCTATTTCTTTGCGCTGATCACTAAGGAAGGCTTTCTTATCTCTCCTTGCTATTCTTTGGAACTCCGCATTCAAATGGGTGTATCTTCCCTTCTCTCCTTTGCTTTTGCTTCTCTTCTTTTCTCAACTATTTGTAAGGCCTCCTCAGACAGCCATTTTACTTTTTTGCATTTCTTTTCCATGGGGATGGTCTTGATCCCTGTCTCCTATACAATGTCACGAACCTCCATCCATAGTTCTTCAGGCATTCTATCAGATCTAATCCCTTGAAACTACTTCTCACTTCCACTGTATAATCGTATGGGATTTGATTTAGGTCATACCTGAATGGGCTAGTGGTTTTCCCTACTTTCTTCAATTTGAGTCTGAATTTGGTAATAAGGAGTTCATGATCTGAGCCACAGTCAGCTCTGCCTTGTTTTTGTTGACTGTATAGAGCTTCTCCATCTTTGGCTGCAAAGAATGTAATCAATCTGATTTCGGTGTTGACCATCTGGTGATGTCCATGTGTAGAGTCTTCTCTTGTTGCTGGAAGAAGGTATTTGCTATGACCAGTGCATTCTCTTGGCAAAACTCTATTAGCCTTTGCCCTGCTTCATTTTGTACTCCAAGGCCAGATGTGCCTGTTCCTCCAGGTGTTTCTTGACTTCCTACTTTTGCATTCCAGTCCCCTATAATGAAAAGGACATCTTTTTGGGGTGTTAGTTCTAGAAGGTCTTGTAGGTCTTCAGAGAACCGTTCAACTTCAGCTTCTTCAGCATTACTGGTCAGGGCATAGACTTGGATAACTGTGATACTGAATGGTTTGCCCTGGAAATGAACAGAGATCATTCTGTTGTTTTTGAGATTGCATCCAAGTTCTGCATTTTGGACTCTTTTGTTGACTATGATGGCTACTCCATTTCTTCTAAGGGATTCTCGCCCACAGTAGTGGATATAATGGTCATCTGAGTTAAATTCACCCATTCCAGTCCATTTTAGTTCGCTGATTCCTAAAATGTCGACGTTCACTCTTGCCATCTCCTGTTTGACCACTTCCAATTTGCCTTGCTTCATGGACCTAACATTCAGATTCCTATGCAAAATTGCTCTTTACAGCATCGGACTTTGCTTCCATCACCAGTCACATCCACAACTGGGTGTTGTTTTTGCTTTGGTTCTGTCTCTTCATTCTTTCTGGAGTTATTTCTCCACTGATCTCCAGTAGCATATTGGGCACCTACCAATCTGGGAAGTTCATCTTTCTGTGTCCTAACTTTTTGCCTTTTCATACTGTTCATGGGGTTCTCAAGGCAAAAATAACTGAAGTGGTTTGCCATTCCTTCTCCAGTTTCTCTTCTTCAGTAAGTGCATCAAATTTCTCATATTTTCATAGTGAAAGTATAGCTAAAACACAAAACACTAATCAGGAAATGAGAACATGACTGCCTACCCAAGATCTCCTAGTTCAAAATGCCTGGGTGCAGTAGAAAAAAATTCCTATCTTTGTGGACTCATTCCTCCACAGTCTTAACTTAATCCTACCATCATGGTGATATCTAAATGGTTAGCTGACTGGCTCAATACCAATCTCAATTGGTATAAAGCTCTTTTCCATGTTCCATCCTGTAACTTTTTTTCCCTTTTACACAGAAGGCAGCTAAAGCTCACTTCTAAGGTAGTATGTCCAAGGCCAAGACACAGGCAAAGTGAAAACAGAACCTTGCTCTTTCAACTCTTCCCACAAAGCTCCCTCTACTGCATGTCTCTTCTGTAAAGACACACGGGGGACCATCACTGATCCAACACAACGTTGAACCAAAATACCTCCACACCTCAATCCCTGTTATCCAGAAAATGAAGGACAGTTTTAAAATTCCCTTTAAAACCTCTTCCTTTTTTTAAAAATTTTCCCCTCCTTTCAGCAATCACAACACTCCCATAGATCCAAATATCAGCTCTCTTACATATGACTAAAATTTTCATCCATACTTTATCCCTTTCTTAAACCTCAGGAAGGAATCTCTACCTCGTTGGCTGGAAGGACACCTTTAAAAAGTATGTCCATCCGACATTTCTTTCTTCTGATGCTCATATTTCCATAAGGGGTACTGTATCCCCTCCCCAACCCTCAGGTGGAAAACAGGGTATTCCAGCACTATGGCCTTCCCCTACTGTGGCTTCTACACTAATAAACCCTCTCCCGTCTACTTCCTTCGTTACATTCCCAGCGCCATCTTCCATCCTTACTGTCAACTGGATTACCACTGCAATTTCTTAACTCAGAGGCATGCTGCAGCCACACTGCTTGGCCATGAATCCTAATTCAACAACTCACTTGAAATGTGAGCAAGCTAACCTCTGTGTGTCTTGGTTTCGTCTATAAAATGCAGACAACACCACATACTTTCAAAGGGACAGTACAGTAATAAAAAGAATGAATATGTGTCACGTGCTAAGGAGAATGCCTGTACGTCATAAATTACTCGTCAAAGGTTAGCCATCGGCACCATCTCTTAGGCTGTGGTCTCTTCCCCACCCAGGGCAAACTCTACAGACAAGGGGTCATTACCACTATCACTGACATTTTTAAGCAACCCTGACCCAGGGATCGAACCTGGGTCTTTTGCACTGCAGGCAGATTCTTTACCATCTAACCCACCAGGGAAGCCCTTTTAAGCAAGGTCAACACATAATTTTTACATCTTTCTACTATACTATCTCTTCAGTATTACACTCTCTTGGGTGATTGCTTTAGGATTTCACATTCACTTCCATCTGTCACTGTATTAATAACAGTCCTTTTCCCAAGACACAAGTTCCTTAAGGAAGGAAAATGTATGGCTTATCTACTTTTTCTTCTGTTTCTTCTGTCTTAGAACACAGAGTAGAAACCCCACACAAACTATTCAACTTCCATCCTCCAACCCCCACCCTCAATATACACCAAAGGGAAAGGGAAAGTCGCTCAGTCATGTCCGATTCTTTGCGACCCCATGGACTGCAGCCTACCAGGCTTCTCAGTCCCTGGGATTTTCCAGGCAAGAGTACTGGAGTGGGTTGCCATTTCCTTCTCCAGGGGATCTTCCCGACCCAGGGATCGAACCCGGGTCTCCCGCATTGTTGGCAGACGCTTTACCTACTGAGCCACCAGGGAAGCCTTACACACCAAAAGTACCATAAACTAAGGATTTAATGACTTTCATCTCAGAGCTCCTAAGATTCCTACTATGTAACAGAATAGCTGATAAACAGAACTGTTGAACAATGCTATCAACCACAGTGATAACACTGAATATCAGAGAATACTGGAGATCTTCCCAACCCTGGGATCAAACCCAGTTCTCCTGCATTGCTGGCAGATTTTTTACCATCTGAGCCACTAGGCAAGCCCATTAAGCATAAACCTTCTTAACTTCTATGATACAAGATACATTTTCTCACTATAATAAAATTTAACTAGAAAATGATAAAATGATATATAGGGGGGAAAAAAAGAAATGTCCTAAATAACTCACAATTGAAAGGAGAAATCACAAGTGAAACTAAAAAACATTTTGAACCAAATAAAGTTTTTTCTAAAAAATACAAAACTAATACTTAAAAAAGAAATTAACATCATTAAATACCTATTTTTATCTTTTTAAATAAGAATAGTTTAAAATCAATAATCTAAGTTTCTACCATAAGAAACTAGTAGTACAAATTAAAATCAAAATAAGTAGAAGAAAATAAAGATAAACATAAACCAATGAAATAAAATTTGGACAAGAAATAAAAAATCAGCCTTTCAGCAGCTGAGGAGTGGGCAGATGGCTCAGAGAAGGACATCAGATGTCATTGCCCTCCCAGCTTTTCGATCTCCCCCCCAAAGCCCCTCAATAAAATGGTTTGATCCCCCCAAAAAAAGAAATAAAAAAATCAGTAAAACAAAAAGATCCAGATTCTTTGAGAAGATCAATAAAATTCATAAACCTCTAGCCAGACTGACCATAAGCAAAAGAAAGAACACAATACCAAGAATGAAAGAGAAGACATCATCACAGATCCTACAGATATTAAATGATGAGAGAATATTAATTCAGATTAAACAGACACAGTGCTTGAAAAACACAAACTCAAAAGCTCACTCAAAAAAAAAAACAGGTTAACTGGAATAGCCCAACATTAGCCCAAATGAAAGATACTGAGTTTGTAATTTAAAACTTCCCCCAAAAGAAAAGTCCTGACCTAAATTAATTCTACCAGACATTTAAGAAAGTATACTGGGGACTGTGCTTTATTAATTTTTGAATATTCATGACCTCCACCACAGCACCTGAACATAAGAGTTCACTAAGTGTATTTTGGGGCTTCCCTGGTGGCTCAGAGGGTAAAGCGTCTGCTTGCATTGCGGGAGACCTGGGTTCAATCCCTAGGTCGGGAAGATCCCCTGGAGAAGGAAATGGCACCCCACTCCAGTACTCTTGCCTGGAAAATCCCATGGACGGAGAAGCCTGGTAGGCTACAGTCCATGGGGTCGCAAAGAGTTGGACACAACTGGGCGACTTCACTTTCACAAATGTATTTTACTGAGGAATACAAAGGTTATCCAGTTTGAGACAACCTTGGTTTGTACTACACTTAAGCGTGTGTTTCTAATAGGAATTTAACAATTTATACAGAGCAATCTTTCTTCACTTCTACTTCACGTATACAAGGGCCCTCTACATGTGAGGCATTACTCTCCAAGATCCAAGAACAGAGCAATGAGCAAGCCAAAGAAGGCCCTGTCCCCACTGAGCTTACACTCTTGTTGGAGGAAACAAAAAGATAAAATACAGCGAGCCTCTGCACCGCTGAGTGCCACGGCCAAAGAGTCAAACCACCACAGACAAAACTGACTACCAGACTGAAACTGAGGAGACGGTCGATGCAAAGGGAACTGGACAGATAACAAAGAGAAAGTATATGTATACAGTGGAGTATCACTCGGCCATAGGGATTAAAAAATGAAATCTTGCCATTTGTAACAACCTGGATAGATCTAAAAGGTATGATGTTAGTGTCATAAGTCAGAGAAAGAAAAACACTCTATGAGTTCACTTACAGGTGAAATCTAAAAAACAAAACAAATGAACAACCATAACTAAACATAAACAGAGTCATAGATACAGAGAACAGAGAGATGGTTGCCAAAGGAGGGGGGTGGGGCAGGGAGAAGTAGATGAGAGAGATTAAGAAGTACAAATTTAGTTGCAAAGTAAATGAGTCATGGGTATGAACTGTACACCATGGGGAATAAAATCAATAACTATGTAGTATCTCTGTAGTGACAGATATAACTAGACTTTCATGGCTATCACTTTGAAATGTATACCAATATCAAATCCTAATATCCTGTAACAGGAACTAACAGTGTGGTAGGTCAATTAGTACTTAAAAACAAACAAATTCATAGAAACAGATCAGATCTGTGGCTGATAGGGAGGAGAGGGGTGGGATTGAATAGAGGGATAAATTTCTAGTTATAAGAATGAGTACTAGGGACATAATGTACAACAGGATAAATATAATTAACACTGATGTATGTTATATATGAAAGCTAAGTGAGTAAATAAATTTAAGAGTTCTCATCACTGGAAAAAAGTTTTTTCTATTTCTTTACTTCCGTATCTAGGAGATGATGGATATTCACCAAACTTACGATGATAATCATTTCATGATATGTGTAGGTCAATTAAGTTGCACTCCTTAGATCTCGACAATTGTTGTTAAGTTGCTCAAGTGTGTCCAACTCTTTTGCGACCCCATGGACTGTAGCCCACCAGTCTCCTCTGTCCATGGGATTCCCCAGGCAAGAATATCTGAGTGGGTTGCCATTCCCTTCTCCAGGGGATCTTCCCAACCCAGGGTTCAAACCTTCGTCTCCAACACTGCAGGCGGATTCTTCACCACTGAGCCACCTGGGAAGCCCCAAGTTTATACAGTGCTGTATGTCAATTATTGGAGAAGGCAATGGCACCCCACTCTAGTACTCTTGCCTGGAAAATCCCATGGACGGAGGAGCCTGGTGGGCTGCAGTCCATGGGGTCTCGAAGAGTCGGACACAACTGAGCGACTTCACTTTCACTTTTCACTTTCATGCACTGGAGAAGGAAATGGCAACCCACTCCAGTATTCTTGCCTGGAGAATCCCAGGGACGGGGGAGCCTGATAGGCTGCCGTCTATGGGGTCTCACAGAGTCGGACACAACTGAAGCAACTTAGCGGCAGCAGCCGTATGTCAATTATAGCTCAGTAACACTGGAAGGCAAAAAAAGAGAGAGACAAAACTGAAGTGACTTCCAGATGGAGTGAGTATTTGTAAGGAAAGGGCAAATCCAAGAATGACACCCAAGTCCCTGGCTGCTGATAACATGTGAGCAGGGAGGAACAAACAGGTTGGAGAAATCAAAAGTTCTGTTTTAGATGTGTTTAGTTTGAGACGGTTATTAGATCTTCAAGTCAGGGTACTGAGGCGTGAACCTAGGGTGTGGGAGAGTCGTGATAGCTAGAGATACCAATGTTAGTCATTAGTTAGAGTTACTATTTAAATCTTTAGAACTAGATGAGGGACAGAATGGAAGGAAGGTAAAAACAGAAATATATATTTATTTTTACTATAACACAATGTATGATAGGAGTGTAGAAAATAGCATGCATCTCATGGAGTAATGGCCAAGTACTAGTCTGTAAAATTTTTAAGTCAGAGATAAGAGCAATGATGGGTAGATAGAAACATGTACATATAAACTGATTGATACATGTAATTTACATACTTATGAATGTACTGGGAATAATGTAAAACATTTCCTATCATAGATTTAGTCAAAAAAAGTTAAATTCTAGGGGATGGGAAGACAGGAAAAGATAAAACAATTAACCACTATGGTAGGAAGAACACCATGGGGGTAGAGTGTACAGAAGCCACAAGAAATGCTTCCTGGGAAGAATGCTCACCTGTACAGAATGAGTCTGTGAGGATAAAGAGAATTAGAACTCTAAAGTGACCATGGACTTGGTGATACAGAGGCCATTTGTGACTGACCTTGACAACAGCAGTTTCAATGAATAGTGGGAATGGAAAATATTTTTAGAATGAATGAGAGGCAAGAAAGTACAACCAACAGATAGGAGAAGGAAGACCTCCCTAAGAATCCTGAAATTTGAAAATCAGAATTCACTATGTGAAAGAACCCATCAGAGGTCTTTCAGGCTATGCATTTCCTGGGACAGACCCAGGTCATTGATTTTTAATCCCTAATGTGACTATATTTGGAGGCAAAGCCTTTAAAGGCTTATTTAAAGGTTAAATAAATTGATACGGGTGGGGCCCTAATCCAATATGACTGGTGCCCTTCTTACACAAGGTTAGGACATAGACACACCCACAGATGAAAGGTTAAGACACAGGGAGAAGATGGTTATCTGTAAGTCAAGTAGAGAGGCTCAGAGGAAATTAACCCTGCTTGAACTTCTAGCCTCCAGACTGTAAGAAAATAAATTTCTGTGGTTTAATGTCTATATTGTTACAGCAGACTTAGTTTCTCTTTCATATCTGGTGGGATCCATCCCTCCTCCTCCCTAAGCCCCAGGCTCCCTCACTAGCCAAAACACGAAGCTACCCCAAAATTCACTCTCCCAACAAAAAAGTGCTCAGATTACTTCTTACAGCTATTAGTCTCAAACACTCCAATCAAAATACGACATTCTTTTACTTAGCACACCTCACCTCTCATTCCACATTGTTTTCTGAAGTCAAAGGCAGGGTACTTTTAGAAAAATGAGTAGAATTTAAGTCAAATGGCTACTGGAGGCTGAGACAGCAAGTCTGAATATGTAGCAAATAGGAATTTTGAGGTCTCAAAGGCAAGTTTGGCAAATACTCTATAAAGTGGTGAGAAGGGAGCGGCAGAGGATGAGAAGGTTGGATGGCATCACAGACTCAGTGAACATGAGTTTGAGCAGACTCCGGGAGACACTGAAAGACAGACAGGTGTGCTGCAGTCCACTGGGCCCCCAAGAGCCGGACGAGACTTAGCGACTGAACAACAAGGAAACGGGTATGGTTCACATGGTGCAGGGCCATCTCCAGGTAGTTTGCATGTTCAAACCAGAAAGGAGAGCATGTTTACCTCCTTCCTCATAACCACACAAACCACAAAGATTTGGTTTTCCTTATTTCAAGGATCCTAAACATCTACAATTAGCCCCAAATCCTGACATCACAGGCAGGAAGTTGACAAGGGCCTTCCAATTGCTTTATCATCAGAAAAGCCTGTAAGTTAGAAGCTTTAACTCTAGTGCCTTAGCAAAAGCAAGAAAACTAAAAATATACAAACAAGTATATACACACAAGTTTATCTATACACATGTATATGGTCATGTAAAAGAAAATTTAAAATACACATACAAGTATATGGATACAAATATACATATATGTACATGCCTAAATGTCTCCAAACACAGCTGACACTGAGCACGTGGTGCATTAATCAGGTAATGAATAAGCCCCATATTTTGAATATGAACCAATTATTGCATCAACCTGAATCCCTACTTCAATATGATAATTATGAAAAAGCAAACTCACTGACATCTGGTTGTAAACACTTTCCCAAATGTTCACAATTGCTCAGCCCCTTTGCTAAGAGAGCTGTGGCTATCTGCTGTTGTTTGTTGTTCAGTAGCCCAGTCCTGTCCCACTCTTTGCAACCGCATGGACTGCAGCATGCCTGGCCTCCCTGTCCCCCACCATCTCTCAGATTTTGCCCAAGTTCACATTCATTGCCTTGGTGATGCCATCCAACAGTATTTTGGTCATCTGATGCGACAGAGGACTCATTGGAAAAGTCCCTGATGCTGGGAAAGATTGAGGGCAGAAGGAGAAGAGGGTGTCAGAGGATGAGACGGCTAGGTAGCTACCAGTTACTGTATATTAGAAAAAAAAAAAAAAGATCTACAATTGCGCTAAAATTACCTTGAGAAAAGTTTCACGTCCTCTCATGCCATGGAGGTGAAGGAGAAAAAAAAATCACAGCGAACAAAATAGCACCATTTCTACAGAACTAAGAGTTAGGTTACCTGACCCTGGAAGTTTAATATAGCCGGTGTTTTTTAAGTTCTGCCTCGTCTCGACACTGCTGTTTGGAATTCAGCTTACGCCTAAACTTCAAGCAAACAATCTCACGCGTGCTGCAAAGCCAACTCTTGCTTCTACCCCTGGTTCAAGGAAGGTAATGAAACCTCCCTCGCTTTATCATCGGGAGTCAGAACATGTAAAAAGACAGAAAGAGGACGAACCGATCACCGCACCTTCGCAAACAGGCCAAGGTGACGATTTGGGCTGATCTGTGGCAAGGGTGGCGATCGAGGCGCTGCGGCGGCCAGGCTTAACCCCGGGTCCACATGCCCAGCGCTGGACCCGGCTCCCTCCTCTGCGGTGGGCAGGGGTACCCAGCTCCGGGCTCACTCCCGAGGGGCAAGTGGAGAACCCACGGGTTTTCGTCACTTGCCCACCCAGGCAGTCTTTTTTCTTTTTCTCTTTTAAAAACCAGAGACAGAACCAGCCAGTCGGCAGGACCAGCCGAGCCGGCGGGTGTTAACTACCCACTCACCGCACACCATCAGCAGCAGCACGATCAGCAGCGTGGCCACGAACACCAGCAGGGTCAGCCCGACGTTGTGCCACATCTTGGGGGCGGCGGGGCGGCGGCGGGCGCGGGCGGGCAGGCGGGAGGGCGGCGCGGCCGGGGCTTCAGCGGCCGGGGCGGCATGAGCGGCGGACGCCCCCCGCCCCCACCCGCCGGCAGCGCCCCCGGGAGGCGGGACGGGGCGGGGCGGCGCGGGGGCGGCCCCGCGGCCGGCGGCCGGCCTGCGCGGTCCCTCTCAGGGCAGCCGACCGATGTCGGGCGGGAGGCGGAGAGTGGGGGCGCCGCTACTCGCTCATCGCTCCGGGGACCCGGGGACGCGGCTCCGGGAGACCCCGGAGGCGGCCGGATGTGCTTCCATGGCGGACGCCGCGAGCCCCTGAGGCGGACCGAGGGCGAGCACAGGAGCGTGCGGCGGCCGCCTGACCCTCGCGGTCGCCCACCCGAGGGTCCTTCGGCCCCCCTCGCGGACGGCAGGTAACGTCTCCCCGCGGCGTCCGCAGCGACTCTCCGCCTCAGGCCCCCTCCCCCTGCGGCAGCTCGTCACTCGGCGCCCCCACCGCTCGCCGCCTCTGCGACGCGGGGCCTGCTGGGAGATGGAGTGCAGAGTCCGCAGGAGCCTTGAGGAGGCCGCCTCCACGGGGACTACAACTCCCAGAATGAACCGCCAACGCAGTTGCTTGCCTTCTCCCTCCCTCAGCCTACGGTTTTTTCCCTCAAGCCCAACCTCTGCTTTCTGACTGCGGTTCTCGGAATCCGTGCAGTGGTCTACCCCTCCCGCGGTGTGCCAAAGCGCCAGGCTGATTTCAGACACACAGAGTCGTTCTCTTTGAAGCCACCGTGACCGAAGAACCACGAAGAAGGAAGAAAGGGGACGCAGCTGCCTGAAAAACTGGTTGCTGGTGAACCTAGCCCTCTTGCTGGCGGCGAGTTGGATACTTGGGACTTTTGAGGACCTGCGTCCCTGCCAAAGAGAGGGGGCCAGAGGCATGCAATCTCCCTTTCCCCCATAATAGATGTTGTTATGTGTTTTCATAGATAATGTATTTCGGAAACGGCCCGCGAGGGACTTATGGACCTCAGCTTTGCCCTTAATTCGCCTGAGTTGTGAATTTTATTCAGCCGCCTTCCTGAGACCGAGTGACAGATGACCCACAAGTGAAGATTTTGCCGCACTGGCTCAAACACACCGCGAAAGAGGACGATGTAATCATCTCAGTTACTGTCCTCTGAAATTAAAACTCCTCAATTCCGCCCGATGACACTCACTCCTTGAAGAGGTGGCCCCAGGAGAAATGAAGATAGATGTGTATTACACTTTTAGAAGGAGCCAGGTGTAGCCTTCATGATTTCCTATGAGTCTGTTGCTCCCTGACATACCTCTCCACTCTTCTATTGATTTCTTTCCCCTGGCCTCTTCTTAGCAGGCGAGGTAGAGGGTCCGCTGAGGAAGAGAACAGAAGCCATTTTCGGCCTAAGCCATTTTGTGATCATCACCGACTCAGTGGCCATTTAGTAGTGTAGTGTTAGGCACTTAGTCATGTCCGACTCTTTGTGACCCCATGAGTTTGAGCAAACTCTGGGGGATGGTGAAGGACAGTGAAGCCTGCAGTCATTGGGGTCCTAAAGAGCGGGGACAGACTGAACACTAAACAAGTTTTTGTGATCTTCACCTGGCCATCGCCCCCCTCCCCCGACTTCCCCCCCCCCCCATAACTTCACTGTCTGTTATCAGGCAATGGAAATAACAATACCAAAGATAACAAATCATTTGTTAACTCCCAGTTCTAATAGTTCCCATTAGCCTGAAGCACTTTCTTGAGGTGTTTTGCAAAATTCAAACCCCCTTGAGGCACTCAACCACCAGATCGCCCTCAGAGAGGATGTTGACCTTTTTTGACTCTCTGGTTTTCAATCCAGCTAAAGCTAGACTCTTGGCCTCCCAAGCCCCTTGATGAATATGCATATACCCTTAGCTTTAGACTTTCCCAGTTCTGTTCTGGAAGACACTGCTTTGAGGGAAATCCTCAGTGCTCTCCTTCAGTTCAGTTCAGTTCAGTCGCTCAGTCGGACTTGCTGCAAATAAGTGCTTCCTAATGCCATTCTTTGCCTTGGTTGTATCTTTTGACTCAACCCCCACCAAGAGGCCAACCCAGTGTGAAATAAAATTCGTATTTTATGGCAAGACAGGAAAAATGTAAACAACTTTTCTCTGGCCTTCAGCCTCCTCTTTCCCCATTACTGTGCACTGTGTATTTGCATTATGCCAAATCTTCCGCATCAGCAGAAATCAACCATAAAGAGCAACAGTCTAACATCGAAACAATTCCTTGAAAGATGACATTCCTTCCTGATCTTCTGAGGGGTCACGTGACCCACCATGATGGTGTTCAGATCTGGGTTGTATAAACTGTCAATCATACAACACTTAATGTACAGCCTTCTGTCTCAAAAAACATTTGTGCCTTGATGGGTGGAACAGCTCTTACAGCTTTCTCAGATGTTTTTTGTGGATTATAATCCTCAAATTTGGCTAAAATAAAAGTTTCCACTTCTTTCTTAAATCAACTGATTAATTTTTTATTGATATCAGTTTTGGGGTAATATTCTGTCTCCAAAAACAAGCTAACAGAATCTGAGCAGCAGTTGCTTGATTGGTTGATAAATAGATCCTGGCCATCCCCAGCTGCTCCATTCTGTGGCCTGTATACCCTAAGCGGCTTTTCAGGTAAAGAACCCACCTGCCAATGCAGGAGACGTGGGTTTGATCCCTGGGTCAGGAAGATTCCTGGAGAAGGGAATGGCAACCCACCCCAATAATCTTGCCTGGGAAATCCAATGGACAGAGGAGCTTGGCGGGCCACAGTCCATAGGGTCACAAAGAATCAGATACGACTTAGTGAGCAACTAAACAACAAATTTCCTAAGCAGCAGTATTATGAGCAAATACTGCATATTGAAATATATTAAGCAAAAATGGCTTTGCATAAAATTTAATACAGGGTTTCTATGAAGAGAGAATGGATCTCATGCTATTATTAATATATATATATTTACTAAAAAATCCATTGATTTTTTTCCCCATAGATGGTTCAATTCTATTGCATAAATAAAACACATTTTATTAAAATCCAGTTGAATGGTTGAAAACAACATGAAGCTGGAAGAATTATCTTAAAGCTTTGTATCTTCTCTTTCATTCACATATATAGAAGGCCTAATAGCTGCCAGGCACTGTTCTCAGTGCTGAGGATACAGCAGTGAATAAGACAAAGGTGTTTATATTCAAGGTGTCTGTGTTACAGTTGGAAGATACAATTAGTGTGAATAGGGAAATCTCTGGAACTGCTGATTCCTATAATGAAAACAAACAGGACAATGTGATAAAGATGGGGTGTTATTTTAGATTGGGGGGATCAGGAAAAGCCTACCTGAGAAAGTGTGACATTTAGTCTGAGACTTGAATAAAGACAGGAAGGATCCAGCTGAGGAACAGTACACAGGTTACGGGAGCAGCCAGTGCAGAAGCTGTTACCCGAAAACTGGGTTCACCTCTTGGAGGGTGTCAAACCAAAAGACAACCGGGACAAAAGGCAAAAGGAAGGATTTATTACTTGCAGTAAATTAGGAGAACACTGGGGAACTTTCCCAAATCAGTATTTTCACCTACAGCAAAACTGGGGAAGTTTTAAACTAAGGGTACATGCATATTCATGAAGGGGGTTGGAAGGTCAACTGAACGCAAGCTTTAGCTGACTGAAGTCAGGAGGGTCAGAAAGAGTCAACATCTTCCTCCCTTAGGTTCTAGTTGATCTGGTGTTTGAGCATCTGTGCATGTGTGCAGGCTCAGTTGCTCAGTCACATCCAACTCCCTGCAACCCCATGATCTGTAGTGCTCTGTTCATCCAGTTCTTCAGGCAACAGTACTGAAGTGGGTTGCCATTTCCTCCTCCAGGGAATCTTCTCAACCCCGGGACGGAACCTGGGTCTCCTGCATTGGCAAGCGAATTCTTTACTACTGTACCTCGAGTTTAAATTCTGCAAAGGAGCTCAAGAAAGTGCTTCAGGCTCATTTTCACTTTTCTAACAGAACTGGGAGTTTAGGACTGATTTATTATCTTTGCTATTGTTATTTCTCTTCCTTGATAACAGTCTTTTGTTTCTGCATTCTTTTGTTCTCACCAAAGCCACAAAGGGCAAACAAATTTAGCCACTTCAGCATTAGTCCTTCCAATGAATATTCAGATTTCCTTTAGGATGGACTGGTTTGATATCCTGGCAGTCAAAGGGACTCTCAAGAGTCTCCCCCAGCACAATTCAAAAGCATCAGTTCTTCAGCACTTAGCCTTCTTTATGGTTGTCAACTACAAACTGGCACTTACCAAGAGCATGCCAAAGACTGAACATCAAAGCCCTTTACCATCTGCCTCTGTGGAGATCGACTCAGCGCTGCTACAGCTGTTGACCTTCAACAACCCCCAAGGGAGTTCAGGGTGGAGTGAGGCACTCTGCTCCAGGGAATCTGGAGAGACAGGTCTTTAGATAGCTGGATGTTTTTAGGAACAGATTTTATGACCTCAATCCTTGCATTTCCTCTTATCTAGAGAAGCACTAAATCCCTTCACGGTGACATCAGACCCTCATGACTAACAAAAAACCTTTTGTCAGTGCTTCATGGTATTGAACTCCCCCCTCACTAAAACCTTATATATTGACTTTCCCCCACTTTGGAGCAGTCTCTCGGAGCTATCTGAGATGCTGCCTCCTGGGCTGCCGTCCTCATTATGCCCCAAATAAAATTTAACTCACAACTCTCAAGTTGTACATCTTTTTTAGTCAACATGGTCCAACTCTCACATCCATACATGACTACTGGAAAACCATACCTTTCATAGCTTTGACTGCTGCTGCTGCTGCTAAGTCGCATCAGTCGTGTCCAACTCTGTGCGACCCCACAGACAGCAGCCCAGTAGGCTCCCCTGTCCCTGGGATTCTCCAGGCAAGAATACTGGAGTGGGTTGCCATTTCCTTCTCCAATAGCTTTGACTAGATGGACCTTTTTTGGCAAAGAGATGTCTTTGCTTTTTAGTACACTGCCTAGGTTTGTCATAGCTTTCCTTCCAAGGAGCAAGCATCTTTTAATTTCATGGCTGCAGTCACCATCCGCAGTGATTTTGGAGCCCAGGGAAAGAAAGTCTGTCACTGTTTCCACTTTACTGGATGCCACGAACTTAGTTTTATGAATGTTGAGTTTTAAGCCAGCTAAGAGCCTCTTAATGAGAGTGAAAGAGGAGACTGAAAAAGCTTTCTCTTGAATAGGTTTCAGTAATTAATGATCTTAAGGAAACAATGGAGTCAGTGAGAAATTGAGAGATTTGGCATATGGTTTGGAAGGAAAATCATCAGGGTTAGCTAATGGATTAGACATGGGGACAGGTAAGGAAAAGAAATCAAAAAATGGCTCCAAGGTTTGTAACCTGAGCTTCTAGGTAAATGCAGTGTTATTTCCCGAAATGGGGAAGACTGTGTAACCACCTCCCCAGAATGCTATAAGAACTCCAGTCTTTATGTTTGGGTTTCCCAAGTGGCGCAGTGGTAAAGAATCTGCCTGCCATTGCAGGAGATACAAGAGACTTAAGTTCGATCACTGGGTCAGGAAGATCCCTTGGAGGAGGAAATGGGAACCCACTCCAGTATTCTTGCCTGGGAAATCCCATGGACAGAGGAGCCTGGCAGGCTGCAGTCCATGGGGCTGCAAAGATTCAGACAACTGAGTACTCACACAGTCGTTATATTAGGGAGCCATTAACTGAAATCGTCCACCTTGGCCAGACACAGCGGTTACAACTTGCCGCAGTTGTCTCACAACAGGAGGTCTAGATAAAAGAATGACATGCTGCCAGCAGAAACCTAACCAGGACAATAAGAGAGGGACTGAAAGGAGGGAGGAGATGACATGTCCTGCCAAGTTCCCAGAACCCTTTGCGCTGGAATCCATCTTGGCTGAGAGATATGTGTGCCACAAGGAAGGTCACTGAGTCTAAATGATTGGCCAGAGACAACCCGGAAACCAACCCCATCACCATAAAACCGGAGACTTCAAGCCACATACCTGGGGTCCTGGGGTCCCTTGCCCTGCTTCTCTCCTCCTGGGCACCCCTTCCCAATAAAGGACATCTTGCTTTGCACTATATCTCCTGAGACAATTCGTTTCTGAGTGTTAGACAAGAGCCCACTCTTGGACCCTGGAAGGGGTCCCCCTGCCTGCACCACTTACAAATGATCCTTAAATATCTGGGTGATGGATGTTGTGATGGAGGCGAAGTCACACAACCAAGAACCATCTCATAACAGTTCACAGTCTTTCCTACTAAGCCATGCTGAGATATGGCTTGTCATTTGTTAGCATAGATTATTTTCCAGGGACAAACTTCGTAAGGGTTTTCAAGAACAAACTCTCAAGCTTACCCCTGAGCCACAGTTATTTCTGGAGTCCTTCTACTTACTGTTCTTCCGGCACAGGTGCTTTGCTGTCTCCTTTCTGACTATCTCAGTCCTTATCCTGCAATGTCGGTGCAATTTCCTCCTCAGTAAGACCTCCCCGAGTCCAGATCACTTGCCTGCCTCCTCTCAGTCAATGCTTCTCAGCCCACACCTGCATACCGAAATTACCCAGGAAGCTTTCAAGTCAGATTCCGGGATTTCATGGCAAGCATATTGAAGCTGGGGAGGGGGTTAGAGAGGGCCTCTAATTACTTAATGTCCCTCAAGTTTTGATGAACAATCAGACTTGAGAAACTCGTGTCAACTCCATTTAGCAAATAATTAGTTCCCTTCTTTGTGATCTTCCCTCAGAGCTCTGTTGGTAAAGAATCTGCCTGCATTGCAGAAGATCCAGGTTTGATTCTTGGGTCAGGAAGATCTCCTGGAGAAGGAAATGGCAACCCAATCCAGTGTTCTCAACTGAGAAAGCCCATGGGCAGAGGAGCCTGGTGGGCTATGGTCCATGTGGTCACAAAGAGTTGAACGTGACTTAGGGACTAAATCACCACCACACTTTGTGATATTCCTTGGATTGTTTGGGCTTCCCTTGTGGCTCAACTGGTAAAGAATCCACCTGCAATTCAGGAGACCTGGGTTTGATCCCTGGGTTGGGAAGATCCCCTGGAGAAGGGAAAGGCTGCCCACTCCAATATTCTGGCCTGGTGAATTTCATGGACTGTGTAGTCCATGGGGTCACAAAGAGTAGGACATGACTGAGCGACTTTCACTTTCACTTTTGGATTGTTTTATTATTTAGTATTTCATGCATGCAAATACTACATATATGTACTCAGTTGGTACTATGTCTGGTCTCTCCATGCCCTTTGATCCCTTCTGTCCCTAGTCAGGGGGGGAGTGACTTGTCTAACGGGTGCATTTTAGGAAAAACAAGCTGGCTCTGCTGAGTTCAGCTCCTCCCACTTTCCTCTTGGGTCTGAGCCACCTTCTGCGTGGTCTGTGTAGGCCTTCAGCATAGGGAAGGTCTAGTTCAGCCTTGTCTCCACTTCAGGTTTAATTAACAGGCCAGACTGGTTCTCACATTATTATATGTTCTCTGATCTAGTTCTTCTTAATAATAAAGGTGGTATTTTGGCCTCCATGTCCCTTATTTCCTTTTCCAGTTTCCCAGGTGGGCAGCATTATTCAGTATCCCCCTCTCAGCGATCCCACACTGCGTTTAAGATAGTCAGGGGAAGGAGTCATCAATCTGGCACTGACATATCACCACATAGTAGGTGTCTGTCAGATACTGTTTGATTTCTGGGACTTCCCTGGTGGTCCTGTGGCTAGGGCTCCATACTCCCAGTGCAAGGGGCCCCAGTTCCATCCCTGGTCGGGGAACTAGACCCCACATATTGCAACGAAGAGTTTGAATGCAGCAACTAAAAATCCTGCACCCTGCAACTAAAGGTTCCGCACGCGGCTTCCCTGGTGGTCCAGCGGTTAAGAATCCGCCTGCTGATGCGGGCGACACAGGTCTGATCTCTAGTCCTGGAAATCCCACATGCCTCAGAGCAGCCGAGCCCGTGTGCCACAACTTTTGAGCCCAAGGGCTGGAACTCCTGAAGCCCGCCCCTCTAGAGCCTGTGCGCCATAACAAGAGAAGCCGCAATGAGAAGCCCGCGTATGGCAACAAAGAGTAGCCCCTGCTCACTGCAACTAGAGAAAGCCTGCCCAGCAATGAAGACCCAGCACAGCCAAAAATAAATAAATAAATCTTTAAAAAAAAAAAAAAAAATCCCGCATGCCACAACTAAGAGTCAGTGCAGCCAAATAAATACATAAATAAAAATAAATATATATAAAAAAAGACAACAAATGTTTGATCTCCAAAGCCTGGCAGTAGGCCTGGAACTTAGCCATTTGATCTCTAAACGTTATGGGAAGAATTATACTAGCTGTGGGATGGATACAAGATAACCAAGACAAGATTCCTGCCCACAAGTGAAACCCAAGTCTATGGCAAGTATTTGTCAGATACCCGCTTTGTGCCAGGCACTGTGCTTGCCAGGAGCAATACAAAAATAAATAAAATGTGCTCCCTAACATAAAAGAACCCAAACCGTCTCAGCATTTTTCAATGTATGTGCTTTGTGAGATCCGTTTAGTGAGTCATGACCATGCTATGAAGGACAAAATAATGTGTATGTACTACAAGGGTAAGGGCACACTACTCGTGAGAATTGTTTCTGTTTTCTGTGTATATGGGGGAGGGGGATGAGACTGTGTGTATGTGTGTGAATTCAGTTGCAATACAAAATATATTCTCGCTGTCAGTTATAGTTTTTAAAAGTTGAAGATCTTAGTCTAACAAGGGAACAAGACACATGTATGTGACTTTATTAAATATTATTTTACATGTGTAACATAGGAGTTTTATGATATGAGACTGAGGCTTAGAGAATCTAAGAAATTGGTAGCCGGTTATAGATAGAAGGTGAAGGTGAAGTCGCTCAGTCGTGTCCGACTCTTTGCGACCCCGTGGACTGTAGCCTACCAGGCTCCTCCGTCCATGGGATTCTCCAGGCAAGAATACTGGAGTGGGTTGCCATTTCCTTCTCCAGGGGATCTTCCCGACCTAGGGATCAAACCCAGGTCTCCCGCATTGGAGGCAGATGCTTTAACCTCTGAGCCACCAGGGAAGCTGTTATAGCTAGAGCTGATCTTCAAACACAGGTCAGTCTGACTTAAGAGGAAAAGGTGTTTCCTTTGTACCACAAGGCTGAGAGTGACACTGGGAAAGTTCTTGGGGAAAGAGGATGATGAAGGGAAAAGGCATAAGCAAAGTGCTGAAGTCATGAAAAAGCATTTTGTGTGTGGGGGAGGGAGGTGGGGAGGTTTAGGGTCCTTAAGTGTCCATGGAAAAGACATAATTCCTGGGACTTCCCTGGTGGTCCAGTGGTTAAAGACTCTGCCTCCTGCAGAGGACTCAGGTTCAATCCCTGGTCAGGAATCTAAGGTCGCATATGCCGCGGGCTGCAGTGTTTGCTGTGGAGGAGACGCTGGTACCCTTCACGAGGGAGCCACACACGCGCTCAGTCCGGGAGTTGGAGGAAATCGAGGAGACCTCCCAGGAGGAGGGGTGAATTCATTTGCTAGCGCTGCCCTGACACAGCATTACAGATCGTAGGGCTCGAAGCAACAGAAATGTATTCGCTTCGAGTTGTGGAGGCTAAAATCAAGGTGCTGGCAGGGCCATACGTCCCCTCCCGGGAGGATCTGGCAGAGAATCCTCTCTGACTTCTGGTGGTGGCTGGCAGTCCTTAGAGCTGCAGATCTCTGGTCTCTGCCTCCGTTTTCACAGGGCTGTCCTCTATGCGTCTGCATTTCTATGTCTTCCCGTGGCCTTCTTATAAAGACATCAGTCTCTGGATCCAGGACCTGCCTGACCTAGTAAGACTTCATCTTAATGTAACTAATTACATTTGCAAAGGCCCTATTTCCATATGAGGTTTCGTTCTAAGATTCTAGGTGCGTGTGAATTGGGGGAGAAGGGAAGGACAACCCCCCCACATGGTGTGATCTACCTGCCAATCAAGACAATGTACCTGGCACCTTCCATCAGCCATGAAAACGTTAAAGCAAAAAAAAACACTTGGCAGCTGCTTTATTTCCACCTCGCAAATGTGATTCAGAGTGTTTCTATTGGCCGCCGCTGATCCAGAACCATTTGGGAAAGGAAATTCTGGGAAATTCCAGTGTTGCTAAGTTGATACAGTACAGAGCTACCACATACAGCATCACTGAAGTGTTTTGTTTTGTTTTTGAGCAGGGAAATGACTTGATGGAAATATTGTTTTAAAAAATGTTGATTTGGCAGCAGAGAAGAAAGTGGGAGGATGAAGGATCAGAGATATTAAAGAGATCGTCGGCACAGTCTAGCGTGGTGGTAGTAGTGAGCGGTTTAGCCTCTAAATTGTGCCTGACTCTTGCAATCCCATGGGCTAGAGCACACCAGGCTCCTCTGTTCATAGGATTTTCCAGGCAAGATTACTGAACTGGGTGGCCATTTCTTCCTCCAGGGGATATTCTCGACCCAGGCATCAAACCCATGTCTCCTGCGTTGCCGGCAGATTCTTCAGTGACTGAACCTCTAGGATGGTGGTCCCTCAAGTTTCTTTGTGCTTTTGGTAATGATAGACTAGTGCTGACCCTCTTCCTGAATACACTTGAAAAATCTGAAGAAAAAGTGTAAGCCTAAGTCTCAAAAAAAAAAAAAAAAAAAACTGAGAAGATGACAAGGAATAATTGCTCCGAGATAGGGGAGCAGATGGAAATGGAAATCCAGAAAGCCAGGCATTTAGGGCTCTTTTACCCAAAAAAGGTTGGACGGTCTTAAAGAGGATGCTGAGACGTGCCTTGCGAGCTCTGGGGGCTCCAGGCTCAGGGCACTGGGAGACCAAGCCACATGGGGCTGAAAAACCAAAAGGCCGCATCACAAGAGTGAGAGAGAACCAGAAATAAACCTGCAGGCTGGGTCAGCTCTGTCTGATCTGGCTGACCCAGAAAAGCTCAGATCCTGAAATTGGATTAAAGGAATCCTGGATTACTACAATCCCAAGGCCTGGCAGAAACAAATTAAGAGGCTCAACATCCGAGTCCTCACATAATTTCTACAATTAACTTTTTGAACACAATATCCAGCACATTCTCAAATCTTTGTTTTTTTAGTTGCTTGCCATTCTTAGTTTTAAAAAAGGATGTTATTGAGCACACACCTTTATTTATCTATTCTTTTAGCTGTACAGCACAGGCTTACGGGATCTCAGTTCTCTGACCAAGGATGGAAATTGTGTCCCTTGCAGTGGAACCTGGGAGTCTTAGCCACTGGACCACCAGGGAAGCCCCTGTTAATTATTCTTGAACACTAATTGGTGGGGGGGAATGGAGAAAAAAAAAAAAACGAGGAAGGGGAGAAGGCGATGGACAGAGACCCATGAGTTCTCTGTCCTGCTGAGGACCTGGAAGGAACCAATAACTTCTGAATCATTAGCCCGAGTGACTGAGCAGAAGTCAAGGCCCTGCACAGAAATCACTGACTTGGGGAATGGGGCGAGGTCTGCATGCTCGTGTGGATAAAGATATTCAGCGGGAAGATGCCAGAGGGTGTCCGGAGGTTGTTCAAAAGACCAGTCAGGACTCAAGCAGCCATCTGCAAAGTGGGCAAAGTGGGCAAAGTGGAAGCTGAAGGAGTGATGAACATGTAAGAAGAGAGGACAAAGAGTTCAGAGAAATATTTTTAAAAGATTGGGCTTGCTCTTGAAATAATCCCTCTTCATTACTGAAAACAAACAAACCAAAAAAAAGAGATTTATCTATTTGGTTGTGCCAGGTCTTAGCTGTGGCATGTGGGATCTAGTTCCCTGACCAGGGATGGAACCCAGGTCCCCAGGATTGGGAGCATGGAGTCTTAGCCACTGAACCATCAGGGAAGTTCTTCTTTATGAGTTTTTCCCCCATTTTGAGTGTGATACACACTTACTGAGAATTTGCCTTCCTGACAAACTCATTCTTTAAAACCCCTTGACTGTATTGCTTCTGTGAAAGCTTGGATCGCCCAAGGGTGACTTATCAACCTCTCTCAGGCTCTACCTAGATCATGTATTCACACTGATTATCTACGCATCATGCGGTACTCTCACAATTTTTTTCTCTCTCCTACTAAATCGTGTTTTTTCAAACCAAAGGTTTTGACATCTGTGTTCCCTGCATCTTAGTCTCTCAGTACTGGCTTCCAAATGCATAAATTAATGAAGGGGGAAAAAAACAGGGTTTAAAAAAAGATTAGGCCAGCAGTGGCATGCAAGGTATGTTGGAAAGACCTTAGGTCTTATGGGGGTTCTGAGCACGTCACCCTAAATGATGTCACTTGGGCATATTGATATTTTGAGTTAAAGTCCCTAGAGAACCAGCATATGTAAAAAGGTCACTCTGATCTTCCTTTTTCTTCCTGAAAGCAGGAGATAAAATTCTTATGTGAGAGGTGACCTCCCTGAACCAAGAGGGGAAAAAAGTCATCTTATCACCAGAGACGGGGAGCGATAGGCAAGAGAAATCTGTGCAAACAAACCTTGCCAAAATAACGCTTTTCTTCCCACCCGCTTCTCCAGGATCAGCTGCCCTAGTTCAGACCTCGTGTTTTGTCACATGTTTGAAATTCACTGCTCTTTGTCCAACCTAGTGTGTGAGTGTGGCCCTTAGCTGCTTCTTGGGGTTTCTATTATTTTCGTGAAAGCTCCTCAGTTCAGTTCAGTCGCTCAGTCCTGTCCGACTCTTTGCGACCCAATGAATCGCAGCACGCCAGGCCTCCCTGTCCATCACCAACTCCTGGAGTTCACTTAGACTCACATCGATCGAGTTAGTGATGCCATCCAGGCATCCCATCCTCTGTCGTCCCCTTCTCCTCCTGCCCCCAATCCGTCCCAGCATCAGAGTCTTTTCCAATGAGTCAACTCTTCACATGAGGTGGCCAAAGTACTGGAGTTTCAGCTTTAGCATCATTCCTTCCAAAGAAATCCCAGGGCTGATCTCCTTTAGAATGGACTGGTTGGATCTCCTTGCAGTCCAAGGGACTCTCAAGACTCTTCTCCAACACCACAGTTCAAAAGCATCAGTTCTTCAGTGCTCAGCTTTCTTCACAGTCCAACTCTCACATCCATACATGACCACTGGAAAAACCATACCCTTGACTAGATGGACCATTGTTGGCGAAGTAATGTCTCTGCTTTTCAATATGCTATCTGCTGCTGCTGCTGCTAAGTCACTTCAGTCGTGTCCGACTCTTCGCGACACCATGGACGGCAGCCCACCAGGCTCCTCCGTCCATGGGATTTTACAGGCAAGAGTACTGGAGTGGGGTGCCATTGCCTTCTCCAATATGCAGTCTAGGTTGGTCTTAACTTTCCTTCCAAGGAGTAAGCGTCTTTTAGTTTCATGGCTGCAATCACCATCTGCAGTGATTTTGGAGCCCAGAAAAATAAAGTCTGACACTGTTTCCACTGTTTCTCCATCTATTGCCCATGAAGTGATGGGACCGGATGCCATGATCTTCATTTTCTGAATGTTGAGCTTTAAGCCAACTTTTTCACTCTCCTCTTTCACTTTCATCAAGAGGCTTATGAGTTCTTCTTCACTTTCTGCCACAAGGGTGGTGTCATCTGCATATCTGAGGTGATTGATATTTCTCCTGGCAATCTTGATTCCAGCTTGTGTTTCTTCCAGTCCAGCGTTTCTCATGATGTACTCTGCATATAAGTTAAATAAGCAGGATGACAATATACAGCCTTGACGTACTCCTTTTCCTATTTGGAACCAGTCTGTTGTTCCATGTCCAGTTCTAACTGTTGCTTCCTGACCTGCATACAGGTTTCTCAAGAGGCAGGTCAGGTGGGCTGGTATTCCCATCTCTTTCAGAACTTTCCACAGTTTATTGTGATCCACAAGGTCAAAGGCTTTGGCATAGTCAATAAAGCAGAAATAGATGTTTTTCTGGAACTCTCTTGCTTTTTCCATGATCCAGCGGATGTTGGCAATTTGATCTCTGGTTACTCTGGCTTCTCTAAAACCAGCTTGAACATCAGGAAGTTCACGGTTCATGTATTGCTGAAGCCTGGCTTGGAGAATTTTGAGCATTACTTTACTAGTGTGTGAGATGAGTGCAATTGTGCGGTAGTTTGAGCATTCTTTGGCATTGCCTTTCTTTGGGATTGGAATGAAAACTGACCTTTTCCAGTCCTGTGGCCACTGCTGAGTTTTCCAAATTTGCTGGCCTATTGAGTGCAGCACTTTCACAGCATCATCTTTCAGCATTTGAAATAGCTCCACTGGAATTCCATCACCTCCACTAGCTTTGTTTGTAGTGATGCTTCCTAAGGCCCACTTGACTTCACATTCCAGTATATCTGGCTCTAGGTGAGTGATCACACCATCGTGATTATCTTGGTCAAAGAAAATCTTTTTTGTACAGTTCTTCTGTGTATTCTTGCCACCTCTTCTTAATCTCTTCTGCTTCTGTTAGGTCCCTACCATTTCTGTCCTTCATTGTGACCATCTTTGCATGAAATGTTCCCTTGGTGTCTCTAATTTTCTTGAAGAGATCTCTAGGCTTTCGTATTCTGTTCTTTTCCTCTATTTCTTTGCATTGATTGCTGAGGAAGGCTTTCTTATCTCTCCTTGCTACTCTTTGGAACTCTGCATTCAGATGCTTATATCTTTCCTTTTCTCCTTTGCTTTTCGCTTCTCTTCTTTTCACAGCTATTTGTAAGGCCTCCTCAGACAGCCATTTTGCTTTTTTGCATTTCTTTTCCATGGGGATGGTCTTGATCCCTGTCTCCTGTACGAACCTCATTCCGTAGTGGCACTCTATCTATCAGATCTAGTCCCTTAAATCTATTTCTCACTTCCACTGCATAATTGTAGGGGATTTGATTTAGGTCATACCTGAATGGTCTAGTGGTTTTCCCTACTTTCTTCAATTTAAGTCTGAATTTGGCAATAAGGAGTTCATGATCTGAGCCACAGTCAGCTCCCAGTCTTGTTTTTGCTGACTGTATAGAGCTTCTCCATCTTTGGCTGCAAAGAATATAATCAATCTGATTTCAGTGTTGACCATCTGGTGATGTCCATGTGTAGAGTCTTCTCTTGTGTTGTTGGAAGAGGGTGTTTGCTATGACCAGTGTGTTCTCTTGGCAAAACTCTATTAGCCTTTGCCCTGCTTCATTCCGTACTCCAAGGCCAAATTTGCCTGTTACTCCAGGTATTTCTTGGCTTCCTATTTTTGCATTCCAGTCCCCTATGATGAAAAGGACATCTTTTTGGGTGCTAGTTCTAAAAGGTCTTGTAGGTCTTCATAGAACAGTTCAACTTCAGCTTCTTCAGCGTTACTGATTGGGGCATAGACTTGGATTACTGTGATATTTAATGGTTTGCCTTGGAAACGAACAGAGATCATTCTGTCATTTTTGAGATTGCATCCAAGTACTGCATTTCGGACTCTTTTGGACCATGATGGCTACTCCATTTCTTCTAAGGGATTCCTGCTCGAAATAGTAGATAAAATGGTCATCTGAGTTAATTCACCCATTCCAGTCCATTTTGGTTCGCTGATTCCTAGATTGTTGACGTTCACTCTTGCCATCTCCTGTTTGATCACTTCCAATTTGCCTGGATTCATGGACCTAACATTCCAGGTTCCTATGCAATATTGCTCTTTACAGCATCGGACCTTTTTCTATCACCAGTCACATCCACAACTGGGTATCGTTTTTGCTTTGGCTCCATCCCTTCATTCTTTCTGGAGTTATTTCTCCACTGATCTCCAGTAGCATATTGGGCACCTACGGAGCTGGGGCGTTCCTCTTTCAGTATCCTATCATTTTGCCTTTTCATACTGTTCATGGGGTTCTCAAGGCAAGAATACTGAAGTGGTTTGCCATTCCCTTCTCCAGTGGACCACATTCTGTCAGACCTGTCCATCATGACCCGCCTATCTTGGATGGCCCCAAAAGGCATGGCTTAGTTTCACTGAGTTAGACAAGGCTGTGGTCCATGTGATTAGACTGACTAGCTTTCTGTGATTATGGTTTCAGTGTGTCTGCCCTCTGACGCCCTCTCGCAATCCCTACCATCTTACTTGGGTTTCTCTTACCTTGGATATGGAGTATCTCTTCACGGCTGCTCCAGCAAAGCACAGCTGCTGCTCCTTACCTTGGACGAGGGGTATCTCCTCACCGCCGCCCCTCCTGACCTGGAACATGGAGTAGCTCCTCTCGGCCCTCCTGCGCCGGTGCAGCCTATGGCTCCTATGTACATACAAAAATTACTAAATAAGGTCTCTATGCTTTTCATCTGTCTTATGTTGAATCCTTAGGCTCAGCCAGAGACCTGAGAGAACAGAGGAGAGATTTCGCTTACAAGTGTGAAGACAGCCCAGAGGAGGCTGCAGGGACACAGATGTGGACTAATGAGGTCCACGGGGAAGGGCCTGGGGAGGGAAGACCGCGGGGTCAGGGAGGGTTCATGGGGCAAGACCGTGGGTTCAGAGAGGGTTCATGGGGCAAAACCGAGGGGTCAGAGTGGGTTCATGGGGCAAGACCGAGGGGTCAGAGAGGGTTCATGGGGCAAGACCGAGGGGTCAGAGAGGGTTCATGGGGCAAGACCGAGGGGTCAGAGAGGGTTCATGGGGCAAGCTTCGTGACTAGCAAGAGTGAGAGGCCAGGGAGAGGAATCAGTTCTACTGTTCCTTTCAATCCACACCCCTGCAGTGGAAGCACGAGTCTTAGCCACTGGGCAGCCAGGGAAGTCCCTGGAAAAATATCTTTATTCCAAGTATACTGTCCTCTCTTCTCACCGTGACCTCGTGAAAACCCCCATAAATACAGTGTAAGTCTTAAAAGTGGTTTAGTTCAGTTATGCTTAGGCACTGCACACACACCTGTTTCCCTGTGGCCACTTAAAGAAAGAAAAGAAAGTGAAGTCACTCAGTCGTGTCTGACTCTTTGCGATCCCATGGACTGTAGTCTACCAGGCTTCTCTGTCCATGGGATTTTCCAGGCAAGGGTACTGGAGTGGGTTGCCATTTCCTTCTCCAGGGGATCTTCCTGACCCAGGGATCAAACCCAGGTCTCCTGCACTGCAGGCAGACGCTTTACCCTCTGAGCTAGCTATAGCAGAAGACTGTTATCTCCACGGATAGCAACTGTGGAGGCGCATGCAGCCAGTCCTCATTTCCTTTCTTGATCTGATTATTCCTGTGATAGGTAGAATATTTACTTCTAGACCACATGCATAAAAGTTTATATGGTAGCTGTTTAGGTTGATTTGTTAGTCTTTTTTTTTTTTTTTAAAGAAAGACCAGACAATTTAGACCTATAAAAGACAGCTATGCTATTGCTGAAAACACTTAAAAAAAATTTTTTTTAACGTATTTATTTTTTAACTGAGGGATAATTGCTACACAGAATTGTGTTGGTTTCTGCCAAATATTTTTACTGGGCATAATATTATAGTTCAAGCTACTGTTTTAAAGTCACTGTCTTAAAAGTACTTATCAGTATATAACTTTTCTGCATTATCAGGAAAATGTAAAGTTAGGCTCAAATGTTCAGATGTTACTTAATTAAAGTCTAGGCTAACAGTAGCTAATAACATTCCTATTGTGCTTGTCTGCTATGTTAACTCAGTCCTCACCTCGATTCTATTAGGTTGAAACTATTATTATTCCCATTTTATAGATGAGGAAGATGAGGCACAAGAGGTTAAGTAGCCAGACCAAAGTTACATAACTAGTAAAGCAAGAACCAGGATGCAGATTGAGAGAGTCAGCCCCAAGTCCACGCTCTTACTACTATGCTTATTCTGCCTGCTTAAGTGAGAGCTAAGTGGTTACTGAGGAAAAGAAAACAACCAAACTTCCACCTGCCTCCATTAAATTCCAAGAATCAGTTGTGTAGTTATGTTGCAGATTGGGAGAAAAATAAAGTATCTGGGATCTATAATATAAATCGCTCTGGAAGACACAGCATATCTCTTCTGCCATTCAGCTTGCTGTAAATCCCAACTGCCAACAGTCCCTCCCTCACAATCAGAAAGACAAATGCATGCTGTAGAAGCCTAAATGCAACAGTCTTAGGACATTTTGCTGACGAATAGCGATGAAAAATAAAAAGACAGGGGAAAAAAAAAAACAAACTGAAAAGGTCCTTGAGTTCACATTTCCAAGCTTCATGTCACCATGCGTTTATGAATATGAAAATAATTTTTTTCCAGATGGATTGCAATTGAAAAAGAAATATTAGAGTGCATTTCACAAAGCAAATTTATTGTCTTATTGATGAAAATTCTATATATAGACGGGATCATAGTCTAAAGTATATTTCTTACTGCCAGCAAAAACCTGATATCTCTGCATCTGGTCTAAATCCTCTTTCCTGGGAAATGAGGACCAAGAGACTGAAATAGGATCAACAACCCAAGGAGGACCACACCAAGACACACTGTAATTTAAATGACAAAAATTAACTATTAATTAAATATTAAAAATTTCTGATTTTCACTAAGTTTATTTTTAGGTTGTAAATGTGTAAATTATATATACATTGATCTGCTGGAGACAAATACCACTGGTAGCTGGATAGAACTTGTCAGAGGCATTTGTTCACAGGAAAAACTTCTTTTAGTACAGACTGTAATATACTTCCAGAGCCTTTGTTTAAACAGCACAAGTCAAAAAAGATCATATTGGGGAAAAAAAAATAAAAGGTTCCACTGGCAGAAATCACCCGCGTTTATCAGCGGTGCATTCAATTTGTCCAGCAGAGGGCGCTAAAATGTAATTTAAGCACAGTGACCCTTGGCAAAAGTTTCCTTGATTCAGTCTTGATAGTGAGGTTCTCATGGCAAATATATCTAAAAAGGTGTAGTCTTGCAGAATATGGGCATAGGAGGTCTTAACACCCAATATAAAAATTTTAATATTAAATTACAAGGCGAATTTCCTCCATGTTGCCTTGTTGTTGTTCATTTGCTAAGTTGTGTCCAACTCTTCACCACCCCATGGACTGCGACCCACCAGGCTCCTTTGTCCATGGATTTCCCAGGTAATAATACTGGAGTGGGTTGCCATTTCCTCCTCCTCTAGGGGATCTTCCTGACCCAGGAATCGAACCTGTGTCTCCTTGTCAAAATAGAAATGAAAAGGGAATTCCCTGGCAGTCCAGTGGTTAGAACTTCGCATTTTCAGCGCCAGGGACCTGGCTTCAATCCCTAGTAAGGCAACTAAGATCCTACAAGCCTCGCAGCATGGCAAAAAAAAAAAAAAAAAAAAAACAGAAATGAAAAACTTGGTGCGCAGCAATCCCTCTTTGCTTAGCCCCATCAAGCCAGAGAAACAGATTTCTCAAAAGTTGTAAAATGAAGTCCTTCCAAGTCCTGGAACGAAGAGCTTCCTTTCTTACTGTCACAGACCTGAAAGGACTCTCATGGATCCGCCATAAAGCACAGGGTCTGCCCACCTCTGGCAGTCACAGCTCTCTTAGCTCACCAAGAACAATCCAGGATGGTAGTCAGTTTGTAATCACAGCAGCATAAAGCTAGTTACCTCAGTCACCCAGGCTCTCCCGTCAGCATGGAGCTGGCAAGTTGCCTGACCTCAGCAAAGCCCAAGGTTTCTGTAGATCAGAAGCTGGCTGATGCGGTAAGTGGCGGCAAGGGTCACAGGGACCGTGGCCACGAGTAATCAAAGACAATCTGGGCTTTTTAAAAGAGACCAGCACAGAGATCTAGGCAGTTAATCTGGATGGTCAGTAAGCACCTACTGTGGTCACCCCAACCTGGACCCTGGCTGGAGTGCATTTCCATCTGCCTGTGGTACGAGGGGCCAGGTTGTTCTCTGTGCATTTCCACCAAATCGACAGGGGGAAACAGCAGCCCCAGATACACATCATTAGAACCTGGTATTATCCTGTCATGTCCATTGTCTTCACTCCCCACGCGCCTAATCTTTATCCCAAACCTAATATCCTGCTCCTCATTCAAGGGCCTTGCAGCTCCCACACTCTCAAAAGCTTTTCAACTCCCCTGCGCCGCCCACCCTCCACAAATTAGAATTCTTTCTCTCCGATCCGCATCCCTTTTCACGGGTAGCTCTTTGTGAGCACACACCACAGTCCACTTTGCAATGCATCTGCTTGGGTATCCGTCTGCCTCCCTCCACACCCACCTCTGGACTGTGACATTTAGAAGGCAGTGATCCATTCTGTTAATCTGCTGATTCGGCCCAGCTCCTACCCTGCTCTGTGTACAGAGAAGGTGCTCAATACATGTCTGTTGATCGAGATCCACTACATGGACATTTTACAATGGTCAATTTCCCTTGTCAAGTTAAGAAAGATTGCAAATACACATAAAGGTACCAAGAATAATAAAACCACCCTCAGAGTGGCATTGGTTTCTCCCAGGCATTTAGAAGCCCAGGCAGTGTAGCCTAGAGGTTAGCAACATGGATTTTTTTTTTTTTTTTTGAATCAGAATAAGGTGGTTTGGGATCTCAGCTCTGTTTCTTATTAACTATGGGTTGGGAAGATCCCCTGGAAGAGGATACGGCAACCCGTTCCCATGTTCTTGCCAGGAGAATCCCCATGGAGAGAGGAGCCTGGCTGGCTATAGTCGCTAGGGTCACAAAGAGTCTGATGACTGAAGCGACTTAGCACACAAGTGTCCCCAGCCAAATTTCTTCATCTCTCTAACCCTCAGCTTTCCATCTATAAGTTGGGGCTGATAATACCTTACTTGCTGGATTGCTTTAAGGATTAAATGAGATAATACATGCAAAGTACTGGCCACAGTGCCTGGCACACAAGAATGCTATAAAAGGCAGCCACTGTTAGTACTGTAAGCGTGACTACAAGCTCCTGTGACCCCAAACATGGTCATCCTAAACGTCAAAAACTATACTGGTGGGACTTCCCTGGAGGTCTAGTAGTTAAGACTTCACCTTCCAACTAAGGGAGGGGGTGGTCAGGGAGCTAAGATTCCACATGCCTCCTGGCCAAAAAAACCAAAACCATAATACAGAAGCAATATCGTAACAAATACAGTAAAGACTTCACATTCAAAAAATCTAAAAAGAAAAAACAGCAAAAAGTTTACCCTTTAAAAACTGATGAGGTGGCGGCTGCTGCGTCGCTTCAGTCGTGTCCGACTCTGCGCAACCCCATAGACGGCAGCCCACCAGGCTCCCCTGTCCCTGGGATTCTCCAGGCAAGAACACTGGAGTGGGTTGCCATTTCCTTCTCCAACAAGAAGGGGATACAGGGTGAGCAAAGAAACAGCCATCTTGAATGGCCTGACCATACGCACCAGGACAGAGCTTTCTTTACACAAAGGCAGAGTGTATGGCCATGGAAAAAATGTGATTTCTAGAGGCGGTTTCTATCATTCGCCAAAAAACACAAACACTCTGAAGAAAAGCAGACTGATTTAAAGTCACAATACATTATAAGTTGAGTGATCCATACAAGAGAACAAGAAGATAAAAGAAAAATCTTATAAAGCATATTTATTGCATATTAATAACGGACAAATGAGTGGGAATTCATGTTATCTCTGGTCAGAACGTGAAGATATGATCCCAGTTCTGTGTTAATAGGGGTAGAACTACTTCCTTTTTGTATTTAATGAAATAATTAGTGAGAAAAGGAATACCTTCTGGCATTTGCCATCTCCTATGTTCCTTTACTGTAGTGACAAGAAAAGCCATAATTTATTTTAAGTGACAGATAATATATCGGTGACATTTTAGGTCTCCTTCTGGACCTGTGGACTGATAAATATTTTAAAATAATAAACATAAAATAAGAAGTATCAGACCAAATGGGAAGTATAATTCAAAATTTAAGGGTTCCTTACACGTGAACCTAGTGTTCTTTGCAAGGTATAGATGACATCAATGGTATAATTTCTACAAGCAAGGAGCAGAATGCTTAGGGGCTAGCTATCACACTCTCCCCCTCTTCCCCCCTACTCCACCATCTTATTAGAAAAATAAGACTAAATCCTTCCAGAGATGACGGACTCGTGTTCTCAAAATGTGGTCCATGGCCTACGTGCCTGCATCAGCCTCACTTGTGATACTTGTTAAAAATTTGGATTCCTGATCTGCACCTGAGAGCAGCTTGATGCATCCAGGTCTCCGTAGTTGATTAAATCCTCAGGTGCAATTTATACACAATAATGTCTGAGAATACGTTGAGAATTCACACTGTGTTACAGTAGATTAATCACACAGTGAAACTGAGCCAGTCTTTTCCTGTTGAATGTTCAATTCCAGTTGAATGTTCAAAGAATGTATGAACCATTTTTGTGGATTTAAAATTATAAAATAATACATGTTAAAAAACCCTAAAAAATGAAAAAATATTAAGACAAATCATTTCATAATATGGCTATGGGGAAAAAAAAACAATTTGGGGTGAGTACTGGGGTGAATTTCCTTCCAGCACCCATTTTTAATTCAAAGAACAAGACCATCCTCTTGAGCCAGAGCCTCACTCGAGACAAGGGATCTAGTAGGGAGACTGATCAGCTCCCGACCTCATCCCCCAGAGGAACCGGACTGACGCCTCCATCTGACCACTGCATCCTGCAAAATGCAGGGTGATCCTGCATCCCAAGCGGGAGCCTTGTCAACACCGAAATCAGATTGATTATATTCTTTGCAGCCAAAGATGGACAAGCTCTATACAGTCAACAAAAACAAGACCGGGAGCTGACTGTGTCTCAGATCATGAACTCCTTATTGCCAAATTCAGACTTAAATTGAAGAAAGTAGGGAAAACCGCTAGACCATTCAGGTATGACCTAAATCAAATCCCCTACAATTATGCAGTGGAAGTGAGAAATAGATTTAAGGGCCTAATTCTGATAGATAGAGTGCCTGAAGAACTATGGAATGAGGTTCGTGACATTGTACAGGAGACAGGGATCAAGACCATCCCCATGGAAAAGAAATGCACAAAAGCAAAATGGCTGTCTGAGGAGGCCTTACAAATAGCTGTGAAAAGAAGAGAAGCGAAAAGCAAAGGAGAAAAGGAAAGATAAAAGCATCTGAATGCAGAGTTCCAGAGAATAGCAAGGAGAGATAAGAAAGCCTTCTTCAGCGATCAATGCAAAGAAATAGAGGAAAACAACAGAATGAGAAAGACTAGAGATCTCTTCAAGAAAATTAGAGATACCAAGGGAACACTTCATGCAAAGACGGGCTCGATGCAAGGCAGAAATGGTATGGACCTAACGGAAGCAGAAGATATTAAGAAGAGGTGGCAAGAATACACAGAACTGTACAAAAAAGATCTTCACAACCTGGATAATCACGATGGTGTGATCACTCATCTAGAGCCAGACATCCTGGAATGTGCAGTCAAGTGGGCCTTAGAAAGCATCACTACGAACAAAGCTAGTGGAGGTGATGGAATTCCAGTGGAGCTATTTCAAATCCTGAAAGATGATGCTGTGAAAGTGTTGCACTCAATATGCCAGCAAATTTGGAAAACTCAGCAGTGGCCACAGGACTGGAAAAGGTCAGTTTTCATTCCAATGCCAAAGAAAGGCAATGCCAAAGAATGCTCAAACTACCGCACAGTTGCACTCATCTCACATGCTAGTAAAGTAATGCTCAAAATTCTCCAAGCCAGGCTTTAGCAATACATGAACCATGAACTTCCAGGTGTTCAAGCTGGTTTTAGAAAAGGCGGAGGAACCAGAGATCCAACTGCCAACACCCACTGGATCATGAAAAAAGCAAGAGAATTCCAGAAAAACATCTATTTCTGCTTTATGGACTATGCCAAAGCCTTTGACTGTGTGGATCACAATAAACTGTGGAAAGTTCTGAAAGAGATGGGAATACCAGCCCACCTAACCTGCCTCTTGAGAAATCTGTATGCAGGTCAGGAAGCAACAGTTAGAACTGGACATGGAACAACAGACTGGTTCCAAATAGGAAAAGGAGTACGTCAAGGCTGTATATTGTCACCCTGCTTATTTAACTTCTATGCAGAGTACATCATGAGAAACACAGGACTGGAAGAAACACAAGCTGGAATCCAGATTGCCAGGAGAAATATCAATCACCTCAGATATGCAGATGACACCACCCTTATGGCAGAAAGTGAAGAGGAACTCAAAAGCCTCTTGATGAAAGTGAAAGAGGAGAGTGAAAAAGTTGGCTTAAAGCTCAACATTCAGAAAATGAAGATCATGGCATCCGGTCCCATCACTTCATGGGCAATAGATGGGGAAACAGTGGAAACAGTGTCAGACTTTATTTTTCTGGGCTCCAAAATCACTGGAGATGGTGACTGCAGCCATGAAATTAAAAGACGCTTACTCCTTGGAAGGAAAGCTATGATCAACCTAGATAGCATATTCAAAAGCAGAGACATTACTTTGCCGACTAAGGTCGGTCTAGTCAAGGCTATGGTTTTTCCTGTGGTCATGTATGGATGTGAGAGTTGGACTGTGAAGAAGGCTGAGCGCCGAAGAATTGATGCTTTTGAACTGTGGTGTTGGAGAAGACTCTTGAGTCCTTGGACTGCAAGGAGATCCAACCAGTCCTTTCTGAAGGAGATCAGCCCTGGGATTTCTTTGGAAGGAATGATGCTGAAGCTGAAACTCCAGTACTCTGGCCACCTCATGCGAAGAGTTGACTCACTGGAAAAGACTCTGATGCTGGGAGGGATTGGGGGCAGGAGGAGAAGGGGACGACAGAAGATGAGATGGCTGAATGGCATCACTGACTCGATGTACGATGTACGTGAGTCTGAGTGAACTCCGGGAGTTTTTGATGGACAGGGAGGCCTGGCGTGCCGCAATTCATGGGGTCGCAGAGTCGGACACGACTGAGTGGCTGAACTGAACTGAACGTGTGCTTGAAAGCCCCAGAGCCGAGTCAGCGAAGGACGACGTCCTGGCCTCCTGCAGCCCCTTCTTCCCCCAGATCAGCTGCGCTCGCAGCCTCAGGGCTGGGGTCGGGGAGACCGGGGTACATGGGGCTGGCGATGCCTGGAGTCCTGGCCGAGCCTCCGCGAACGTTGAGCAGCCGAGCGCAGCGGGCACCCGCAGGGCCTGCACCTCGCCGCCCGGTCGGTAGGGGGCGCCGGTGTACCGGTGTACGTGTGTGTTTGTGGCGGGAGCCGGGCCTGTACATCGCCGCCCGGCCGGCAGGGGGCGCCGGTGGCCGGGGTAGCCGCCGCCGCCTGGCCCGCGCGCCCCTCCCCCGCCGGCCCGCACGCGCGGCGTTCCGCGAAGCCCGGGAGAGGGGCAGGGGCGGGGCGCGGCGGGCGCCCGAAACGGCTCTGCAGCGGGGGGCGCGCGCGCGAGCCCGAGGGGGCGGGGCGCGGGGCGGGGGCGAGGCGGGGCGCGGGCGGGGGCGGGGCGGGGGCGGGGACGGGGCGGCGGGCGCGCGCGGCGGGAGCGCGGGCAGAGGGACGCTGGCTACCCTGGACAGCGCATCGCCGGCCGCCGGGGTCGCCGCGCCGCCGGCCATGGTGAGTGGGCGTCGCGCGCCTCCCGCCTCCGCCGCCGCCGCCCCTTCCTCCTCTCCGCCACCGACGCGCCGGGCGGGAAGGGGGCCGAGCGGCCGGCGGCGGCGGCGCGGGGGGCTGCGGGTTCGGCCGCTGGAACCCGTCGCTGTCGGCGGGCCGGGCCGCGCGGGCCTGGGGAGGGGGCGGCGGACGTTTGCGGGCGGGGGGCGCGCGGGCCGCGCTCGGGCTCCTGTGTCGCCGGCTCCGCGGTCCTGCCCGGCTCCTCCGGGCGCCGGCCGCCGCGTCCAGCCCCCTGTTGCATGCACGTGCCCGCCGCGCCGCCCCCCTCGTCTCGCGGCGGCCGCTCCACGCTCCCGGTCCGGTCCGGCCCGGTGGACGGCGCCCCTCTTCGCGCGGGACCGGCCCCGCCGCGGGACTCACGCCGGCTCCGGGGCGCTAACGGTTGAATTCCCTCCTGCACGGAGCCTGCAAGAGCCGGGGGTGTGTCTGCGCGCGGCCTCCCCGGG
Organism: Ovis aries; assembly: GCF_016772045.2. Lineage (NCBI taxonomy): Eukaryota > Metazoa > Chordata > Mammalia > Artiodactyla > Bovidae > Ovis > Ovis aries. The sequence continues at coordinate 44,412,525 of NC_056073.1, forward strand.
TTTGCACGGAGGGGTCGGGGTGGGGTGTCCCCGTGTGAACCGGGGTGAGCGGGCCTCTCTGCTCCATTCTCTCCCCCCCCCCCTCCGCCCCGCCCCGCAACCGCTGTCTCCGCAGGCTCCGGCTCATTTCTCGGTTTATGAGGCTTTCTGCTGGATCTTAGGCTCAGTTCCCGGAGAGAAAGGGGCGTGCGTGCGTGTGTGTGTCCCCGCGTGTCCCTGACCCAGACATCGCCCGAGAGTGTCGGTGGCAGAACCCGATTCCGTGACTTCAAAAAAAAGGAAAGTGTGTGCGGAGCTCAGATGTGAAGTCGCGTACGTCCTCGGTGGCCCCTGTTCTATCTTTGCTTCTCTCCTTCCTCCCAGATGGTCCCCTCTCCCCACTTCAGGTGTCCTTAAAAGAACGCGTATCTCCTTTACCCCCGCTCCAGCTGACACCAGTCAGTCCTAGATTTTTGTCCACCCTCCGCACGCAGTCTCCCTGTGGACGGAGGAGCCTTCTTGCTTGGCCACTCTTCCTAAAAATCCAGTCTTTCCCACTCCACTCACCGCAGTTCGTATGACCCTAGTCGGCTTCATTTTTTTTTTTTCCCCCTGGAGCATCTCTGTTGTTTAACACACTCTCTATTTAGTTTATGGACTTTATTGAGTGCGTTCCCCACCGGACTGTCAGTTTCAGTAGGGCAGAGTTGGGCTTTTTTATTTTTATTTTTCGTCATTTTGTTCACTGCTCCATTCCTGGTACCTGCACCGATGCCTGGCCAATCGCTAGTGCTCCATAAACTGAAAAAAGTAGCCAGCGCGATTATAGATATATGTATTCAATTAATAGTTGTAATGATGAGAATCACGGGTAATGTTGAGAGGAGACATGTTCTTGGGTGAGAGGGGCTCGGTGTGGTGGCCCTTGACGATAAGAGGAGAGATGGCTGTGCTTTTGGCAGCTTGGCACCTGGGTGGACAAAGTGTTTTTAGGGCTAACTGGCTGTGTCCTTCAGGTTCTGAACCTTTGCTCCAAATTATTATGAATTACGAGTAAGGGAAATGTCCAAGAAAGTCTTCTTACCTGAATGGAACAGTCATGGGAACCTAAAAAAGTCAGAATAAAGGGCAAGCCGATACTGCCTGAAGACAAGCATTTTTCAGAAACTTTGGGTCTTCAGAGGAGAATTATTTCACTTGTAAATGTCCAAATCCGAGTCTTCCCACTTGGAAAAAAAAAAAAAAAGCAGTGATGCAGAGTGTGTGAAACTTCAAGGTTTATAAGGTAGTGGTTCGGTTCAGAGACACCCCTCTGGATCCAAGTCCAACATGAACAGTCTCTCAAGGTGTCTCTGCTAATTTGTCTTACTCCAAAACCCATTTTTGTTTCAAGTTCCCTTTTTCCACTTCCAGAGTATAAATTTATGGTAATCCTTTGTTTAAAGCCTGGGAAAGTGTGCTTTTATAATCTGAGCCAAATTGGTTGATAAAATCTACCTGGTAAAGTTTCTGTAAATGATGTGATTTTAACCATCATTGTACAAGTTTGTGGTTCTGACTACGGTCTTGCCCAGATAGGTAGTAAAAAATTAAAGATAAAAAGGAAAGAAAATTTTCTTTCTAATTAAAAACAAGCAACCAACCAAACCAAATGTAAGATATCTCATTTTAATGCAAGTTTATATTTTTAGGAGATTTTGCTATGTATGACTCCAGTCAAAATATCAAGTCATTTTTTTCTTTTCTTCAAAAGTGTATCAAATCCATTTTTAACGCATCCAGTTGGGTAAGCTTACTTTTTGGCTCTTCAACAAAAGGCAGAAATTTTAGCTCCCTTCAAGACATGTTTTTTGTTTTTTTTTTTTTTCAGTTGAGATATAATTTATCCCTTCAAAACATGTTAATCACAGTTTAGGAGTCTTGTCTATCTAGTCATCTTCAGGAGGCAGGGCCCTTCTGGTTAGAGTTGCGTCCAGGATCACCTCCCTTAGACAGCCGGCTGTGTACCACCTAAGTCATCAGGTTTGGGTGTTAGGAGTGGACGTTGACTGAAGGCACGGAGCTGCACTGGAAGCTCTTCTTTAGGCTCAACATAGCCAAAGTAGGTCAACATTAGTAGTTCCCATAATTCTGAAGTTACAAATTTGCTCACTTGTATTTTTTCTTAACCTTGGAATTAGGACAATGCTGGTATTTCACTAGCTCTTAACAATGAACCATTATAATAAATTGCTAGTTTAAATACAGCCATTTAAAATTTAACAGTTTAATAGCAGAATGTCAATTGTTCTGGGGTGGATGTAGCAATTTGGAACCTGAGGCTCCGACTCAACTTCTGGTTTGAATTCCAGCACAGCAGTTAACTGCGACCTTGGGCAGATTAACTTCTCTTGGCTCCAGCTTTTTCTTCTGTGAAAAAAAAGATGCTAACGTTATTTCATAAGGTTGTTTGAGGAACAAATAAGATAATGCACTTGGTGCGGCTCATTTAGTGCTGCGAGTGTTCAGTAAATGTTAACTGTTATAATGACATGTTTTTTTCCTTTCTCGCATATGTGTTTGCAGTTGAGACCCTTCTAAATGATGTCTGTGATTCTTCCCAGAATTCTCGTCCCCTTATGTGGTCCTAAAACATTGCTAGTATTGCTCTATATCCATGCCTTCCAGGAGAAATATAATGCAGGCCATATGTGTGATTTAAAATTTTCTAGTAGTCACTTTAAAAAGTAAAAAGAGACAGGTGAAATTAATTTTTAACATACTTTTAACCTAATTCACAAAAATAGTATTTCAACATGTAGTAAGCGTAGAAAACAGTGGGTACTTTTTTTTTTTTTTCTGTGTGTAATCTTTAAAATCTGGTATGTGTTTTATGCTTGGAACTTGTTCCGTTCAGCCTCACCACGATTTCTCAATAGACACATGTGGTTCGAGGTCAAGGTTACTGTGTTAGACAGAACAGCTCTGGGGTGATCCACACCTTCCAGATGTACCTCCTATCTGCTGGGCCCTTTGCACTCGCAAGAACCTCCCTGCCACCTTAAACCCAGCGTTACTGAAAGAGAGCTACTCGCCTTTCAGACTTGCCTCTGGTCCCTCTTGCTGTTAGTAATTCCACCAGCTCTGGCATCTACGGTGTCAGAAATCTGATTCTTAGTCTTTCTCTCTTCTTTGTGTTGTTTATCATCGAATCTCATATTTTAAGTTGAAAATGTCGTTTACTGTCTCCAGCCCCTTTTCCACTGTTGCTTTTTCTCCAGGTTTCTTCTTTTGTCGTCTGATTGTTTCTTTACTTGAAGCTTGTTCTTTCATCGTCGTTTTCACATAGCTCAGTGCTGGGGGCTCTCTCCTGGTATTTTCACTCCCTCCCACCTCCCCAGCCCCCTGCTTCCCTTCCCCCAGCCTGCCTCTCTCTCCAAACCACCAGCCTCCACACTCTGTCCATTCCTTCACTGGCTGTTTGTCGTGCGTCACAAATGCTTTCCATTTGATTGCTTCTTTCCGTGTTCAACATCTTTTCCTTTATCAAATATCCAAAGAAATATACTTGCTTTACCTGACAATGTGATACTAAAATGAACCACCCAAGAAAAGCAGCACAGGAAGAGAGAGGGAGGAGAAATATCAACCACCAGCAGCGAAAAGGAAGTTATTTTTGAGCTTCATCTACTTTCTAAGAACTGTCAATGGACCCGGTTAATAATAATAGCAGCAACCAGCACATCAGTGATAACACCCTGAGTTTCTCAGTGTCCTAGCAGGACAGGGCCCCGCCCTCTGTGCCTGGTGATCGAGGCCGCAAAGCAGAAGGAAGGCCTGAATCGGGAGCCAGGAGCCCTGGCCTCTCGTCCTGGGTCTGTCGTGGACCAGCTCTGTGCCCTTGACCGGGTTACTCTGGGGCACTGGTTACTCATCAGCGAAATGGGCTCCTCTTGTTTTCACAAGATGATTTTGTCAGAAGCAAATGGGGCCTTTACACTGGCCGTTCTCTCTGGCTGGGTGTTTCCCCTGCGAGCTGTGTAGTTGTCTTCCTAATACCTTCTTAGTTGGGCTTACCCTAACATCGCTATTTAAAACTGGAGCCTGCTCTCGGCCGTGTTACATGCATCTCCTTACGGCTCTCTGCTTTTTCCATAACACTATAACTTTATAATTTACTCATTTACATAGCCCTGGGAACCTTCTGATCATTTATTACGTTGTGTGCTTTCTTGTCCTTCCTATGTGAAGGCAAGCTTCGCAAGGGCAGGTGTCTGTCGCCGTTGCTCAGTGATGTAGCTCAGGCACCGAGCCTCACCCCTGATGGTCGGTGAATGCTGAGCAGCTGTTGACCAAGTGCTGGCAGGTTCTGCTGGCTCCCCGAGCAGTGCTCCTGTCTCCTTATGTCCCATTTCCCACCTGCAGAGGACAAATTGGGAAACGAACTTTTGCTTTGCAGACATATCCACAGTAACTTCCTTCAAAGGACAGTCTCTCAATGCGTTTAAAATCACCACCATTCATTCAGTTTAGGCCTGTTTGGGTAATATAGATACTTCACCAAGGCCCAGACGCCCGAGTGACCTGTTAGTAAGTGATCCTGTGTGTGTATTCCCACATCTGTATTATACTTCATAATCATTATATTTAAGGGAGGTTAGGTTGTTATTTTTAAATAGGGAAACCTGTAATTTCATAAGTTCTTATTGAAATCAAAATGTGTATGCATTTCTGTAATTCTACTTGCATTTCATAATTTGTAGACCAGACCAGATTATATTGTTTTTATATAATGAAATCTATAATTATAGATTTAAGTTCTATAATTATATAATTAAGTTCTTTAAAGATGAATAGTTTAATAATAATATAAACAAAGTTGTTATTCATACATTTACTGAATAATTACTTTACATATGTTGCCTTTTTTTGGCTTTGAATTATCACTTCAGTGCATTACAAGTATAGTAATATTTTATAGTTATTAATCAGTAAGATTTTTTAAATGCATTTTTACACACATTATCTGTTTTGAAGCCTCACAAAAGACTTTTGAGAGAGACAAGTCCTGTAGACTACCAATTTACAGGTGAGAAAATTGAGTTTCAAACAAGATAAATGATTTACTCAGGATCACATACTATAGGTAACAAAACCAGGCACAAGCCTTCTGACTCCAAAAATGTCATCTCTTTTGCTAATCCTTATAACCTTATCCTAGAACCAGTGCAAATGTACTCTTCTCATACAAATATGATGAAAGAAGACCTATTTCTTGTTACTATAGATGAGAAGGGAAAAATCAGAATGACTTCCCCATGTAATTTCTTTCTCATAAATTAAAAGAATAGGTAGCTAGATGGACAGAGATATACATACACACATACATTTAAAAGTAATGAATATACATAAAACCTAAAAGTCTGTTTCATTTGTATGGAAATGGAGCATATAAGGGAAAGCCATTTTAAATGGAGGTGATCATGAACAATATATGTGCATATCAAACCTAATCTACTTACCAGTATAATAAATATGGAAACCCTGAATAGTAGGTAATTCATTTACAAAGGAAGTAAAGTCTGTTTTTTAGTAGAATGAGTGCAGTATTGAGACATTACTCAGACCAACAGCAGCTCTGCACAAGAAGTTTTGGTTCATAATGAGAGTTCACTATTTGAGTTTTTTTCCAATGCTTAAAAGATGTACTGATTTTTCTATAAGGCTCAGTAGAATTTGGTTACTAGAATCTTCGAGTTTAATAACAGATGCTATGGCAACTTGGGAGACCGTAACTTTTTTTTTTGACCAGGTTCAAAACGTTTATTGACCATTATGCAGATAATCACGATGGTGTGATCACTCATCTAGAGCCAGACATTCTGGAATGTGAAGTCAAGTGGGCCTTAGAAAGCATCACTACGAACAAAGCTAGTGGAGGTGATGGAATTCCAGTGGAGCTATTTCAAATGCTGAAAGATGATGCTGTGAAAGTGCTGCACTCAATATGCCAGCAAATTTGGAAAACTCAGCAGTGGCCACAGGACTGGAAAAGGTCAGTTTTCATTCCAATGCCAAAGAAAGGCAATGCCAAAGAATACTCAAACTACTGCACAATTTCACTCATCTCACATGCTAGTAAAGTAATGCTCAAAATTCTCCAAGCCAGGCTTCAGCAATGCATGAACCATGAACTTCCTGATGTTCAAACTGGTTTTAGAAAAGGTGGAGGAACCAGAGATCCAATTGCCAACATCTGCTGGATTATGAAAAAAGCAAGAGAGTTCCAGAAAAACATCTATTTCTGCTTTATGGACTATGCCAAAGCCTTTGACTGTGTGGATCACAATAAACTGGAAAATTCTGAAAGAGATGGGAATACCAGCCCACCTAACCTGCCTCTTGAGAAATCTGTATGCAGGTCAGGAAGCAACAGTAGGAACTGGACATGGAACAACAGACTGGTTCCAAATAGAAAAAGGAGTACGTCAAGGCGGTATATTGTCACCCTGCTTATTTAACTTCTATGCAGAGTACATCATGAGAAACACAGGACTGGAAGAAACACAAGCTGGAATCCAGATTGCCAGAAGAAATATCAATCACCTCAGATATGCAGATGACACCACCCTTATGGCAGAAAGTGAAGAGGAACTCAAAAGCCTCTTGATGAAAGTGAAAGAGGAGAGTGAAAAAGTTGGCTTAAAACTCAACATTCAGCAAACGAAGATCATGGCATCCGGTCCCATCACTTCATGGGCAATAGATGGGGAAACAGTGGAAATAGTGTCAGACTTTATTTTGTGGGGCTCCAAAATCACTGGAGATGGTGACTGCAGCCATGAAACTACAAGACGCTTACTCCTTGGAAGAAAAGTTATGACCAACCTAGACAGTGTATTCAAAAGCAGAGACATTACTTTGCCGACTAAGGACTGTCTAGTCAAGGCTATGGATTTTCCTGTGGTCATGTATGGATGTGAGAGTTGGACTGTGAAGAAGGCTGAGCGCCGAAGAATTGATGCTTTTGAACTGTGGTGTTGGAGAAGAGTCTTGAGATTCCCTTGGACTGCAAGGAGATCCAACCAGTCCATTCTGAAGGAGATCAGCCCTGGGATTTCTTTGGAAGGAATGATGCTAAAGCTGAAACTCCAGTACTTTGGCCACCTCATGCGAAGAGTTGACTCATTGGAAAAGACTCTGGTGCTGGGAGGGATTAGGGAGCAGGAGGAGAGGGGATGACAGAGGATGAGATGGCTGGATGGCATCATGTACTCGATGGACGTGAGTGTGAGTGAACTCCGGGAGATGGTAATGGACAGGGAGGCCTGGCGTGCTGCGATTCATGGGGTCGGGAAGAGTCGGACACAACTGAGCGACTGAACTGAACTGATGCTGAAGAGTTAGATTAAAAATTAACTCATGCCTTTCAAGAAGAAATCAGAAGGTGTGCATAAGGCAAAAATCAGTGAGGCCACTTGGAGATTTCTGGAGGGCTCAGCCTGAAAGCGACTCTCCTCTCTGCCTCTGGGGGGTCCATGCGGGGGCTCTCCAGGCACCTTGGGAAGAAGGGCTGCTGCGCTTCCACTTTCTCAAAGGCTTTCATCCCAGGAAGACGCCCTCTCTTGGAGCCAGCAGCTTGCTAGATTTTTTGAAATTACAGATTTCCTGGCTGTTTAATGTTGGTGAAGTTATGCCCGAGAGAGGGTGTCTTGGGTTGTCAGCAAAATACTCTGCTGTCAGAATTGTACCTGGATGCTGTTTAACATCCCTTTTCTCCACGGGCTGGAGAGTTGTTAGTTCTTTGTATATTCAAGGAAAGCATTGCTGTCCTTTGGCCTCTTATCTATTCCGATTCCTAAGAAGAAATGGCGTGTGTCCCAAGCCATCTTGGGATTTACTGGCTAAAGTCTGTTTCAGACTCAAAGCGTACTGCCTTCACTGCCGTGTTTCTTCAGCAACGGTGTGGTGCTTACCTTGACCCCTTCAAGATCCTCCCTCTCCTACTAAAATGTTTCTGTGGTGTTTTTGGTTTCTTTGTAAATTATATTTACTGTACCATAAATCTTTTTCACTTTACAATTTAAAAGTAAGTGGGTTTGTCCCTGTTGTAACAGATTATGTAAGATAGAACAGGTGTCTGTCATAGTCGTAAGTCCTTGGTGCACACTTTGGGAATTGATAGAATTGCATTAACTTTTGGAATTGCGTTAATTTTTCTTTTGATGGAAAGAGGACTGTTGTCTACATTGAGTACCATGTTCTTTAAAATTGACATCAAGGAGATGTAGTACACGCCTCAGTAAGCCTTTGAGTAGGTGTACCCACTGGTTCATTCATCTGGCACGTGGTTGGTAACAGGCAGTACGCTTGGCACTGTCAGTTTCCATCGAAAAGACAGTTCCTGCTTCAGGAAGTCAGACGTGCAGCGAGAGACTCTTGGGTCCTCCAGCAGGAGCATATGCACAAGTCAGCAGCCGAGATGACCAGTCACTCAGGCCAGTAAATGTGCTTTATGTCTGTGTAACATTTTACCCAGTAAGACGACTTACATGATACGGTGACTAGTTGTCTTATTTTTTAAAAAAATCTAAACCCTGCAATACAAGGCACGTTTGCTTCAATATCAGGCCAAGAATGTGGTCGGGACCAGGAGATGGCTGGTAACTGAAGAGCCAGAAATCATCAGGGTCGATAAAGCTGAGGTCAAGATTTGAGTCTGTGACACCAGCGTACTCAGAAGAGGAGGCAATTCAGTGAGAGGGAAAAACATCAAACCCGTCCTTGGAGAGCTAGCACGGGTGGAAGGAGCAGGAATTTTAAGTGTACATCCCCAGACTTGGTGAAGCCACACGTGCGGACTCAGAATCGGAATGCTGGGCTGCGGAATCTGTTCTCTTGGAATCCCATGTACATGAATGTGGAAGCTAGTGTTCTAGATGGGGTTCTCAAGGAACGAGGGACACTTTCTAGCAAAGATGGTTAGTGTATGATCATAAAGGTGTTGGGGGTCAACACTGGATCTTGAGTAGGTCGGATTTTAGTAGGTAGGAAAAAGGAAGGTAGAATTGAACATTCCATTTAGGGATATAACTTGGTAAGGAAGCAGAAAGCATTAACAGGTACATTTGAGTTAAAGCTGTATGCTATGAAACTCCAGTACTTTGGCCACCTCATGCGAAGAGTTGACTCTTTGGAAAAGACTCTGATGCTGGGAGGGATTGGGGGCAGGAGGAGAAGGGGATGACAGAGGATGAGATGGCTGGATGGCATCATTGACTCGATGGACGTGAGTCTGAGTGAACTCCGGGAGTTGGTGATAGACAGGGAGGCCTGGTGTGCTGCAATGCATGGGGTCGCAAAGAGTCGGACACGACTGAGTGACTGAACTGAACTGTATGCTATGAGCAGCTTGTGACAGACAAGGACACATCTTTGCTGAGCCTAGCACAGAATAGGTGCTCAAAAAAGAGTTGAGTTGGAAGGTTAGAGACCAAGGGGATTATGGGATGAATTGAGCCAGATTTTGAAGAGTCTTGAATCTGAGGCTGGGAAGTGTCTTCTAGGTTTTGTAAACTGGATTTTGGAATGGAGAGCCAAATGATGAAAGCATTGTTTAGGAAGAGTAAGCTGGTTTCCATAACAGCTGGGGCTGGAAGAGCCTGGATAAGGAGGTTATAAGGGGGCTAGTTCAGTGTGTTAGTTCTCTTATTTTCATGTTGTCAACTTTTGAAAACAACTCTTTCACCACACACTCCTAGGTTCAATTCTCTACTCCATTTATCTCATCTATAAAATATATAGTAACATAAGGTGAATATTAGATCAAGATAATATATAAGGCCCCTCATAATAGATAAGCTAGCCAAGAGTAAATACTCAAAACTGGTGGCCCACAGAAACTTCATCATATTCATATTTACAAACCTAACTTTTCTCTATGCCCAGGATAGAGATCTTTAAAAATCTAACTTGATTGATATATTTACATTAAAAAGTTTTTCATATTCCTGAGATTTTAGTTTTGACATTCAGGACTTTTTCTGGGGAGAATGAAAAATTGATAAAGACTTTATTCTTTGTCCTTTTCTTTAGGCTGCATGAATTCTGTTAAATAGTGAAAAATGAAAGGCTAAACTGTGTTCTCATTTCAGAGCAGTTTTTCTCACTGAATGATTCTCACCAACAGATGCAGTCACATAACTGAATGTATTTTGAAAATTGTTTAATGGATTTGAAGTACCATTTTGGAACCTTCTAAGAGTGCCACGTAATCAGATTAAACTTCAGCTATTTTCCCAACTGCCCACATCAAATTGCCTTTGTCTTGAGCCTCTTAATTGTGCTTAATCTAATGGCTTAACCCTTACAAATGTGCAAGAAAACAGATCTTCCGTGCTCTGCCTTTGCCACCAGATTGCCGTTACTTCGCATACTAAAACCCTAAATAAAGCTGATTCTTAGATTGGTATGTTGTATTGCAAATCATGAGGAAAGAATATATCATATATATATATATATGATATACATGATTTTATATATTTACTGCTGCTTTTCCTACTTTTCCCCTATCAGTTTAGTAGTGGAAATTGATTATAAATTTTAGTGTATGTGTAAAACCAAACGAAATAGGTGGATGATATGGGGCTTATTACTTTTCATGATCTAGGAGAGGACAGTGTTAGAAGAGGCTAAGATTGGGTGAGAAAAGTCGAAGACGCGTTGGATATGTTGCGGGCAGGGGACAGACCCGTCTTCCTGGCATGAAGTTGTTGCTTAGAGGACTGGTTCAGGCAAGGCTGGAGGAGGACTTTGAACCAAGTGGAGGGAAGTCTCCAGGTTGCTGGTCAAAGTCCATGATGCCCTTGCACATAAAACCCTTTCCTACCTAGTAGTTGCTTTGCCTTGTATGGTTCATTCTTTTTTAAAAAGAAAAAATAGGATAATTATACCTTCAGTGTGTGAGCAACCTTAGAGGAACTTTCCACAATGTCCCTCTTAGTGATAATCATAGCACCACATGTTTGTATGCTTTTCAGTTTACAGGACATGTTCACGGCATCTCAGTTATAGGTTAATTGCTTAGTTCATGATCTGCCTTCCCCTCTGCAGTGTAAGGTCTGCAAGGGCAAGAACTTTGTACATCTTGCTTACCGCTGCAGTTTCCACACTAGGATGGTGCTAGTGTGCAACAGACACCCAAAGAATACTCACTGGATAAATGGTCAGACGTGTCCAGCAAGAAGAAACAGACTCGGGTTGTTTTATTCAGAGTCCTATGACTAGTACGTGGTGGTTTGAGGATTCAAGCCCACTCTATACCTGTGTCTCATTCTTCCACCATCGCTTGTTTCATTATAGTAATTGACTTTCCTGCTACCCATGGTAATTTCAGCAAGACTGAAAAATCACCAACCATAAAAAGTGACAGATTTGATCACATCAAAATGTTAAATTTTGACATGGCAGAAAACACTATTAGATAGAGATTTTAAAAACAAGCAACAGACCAGGAGAAGATATTTGCCGTCTGTGTAAGAGTACAGATTGTTATATAGATGACTTTTATAAAATCAGTAGATGGAAAGGCTTCCCAGGCGGCTCAGTGGTAAGGAATCCACCTACCATTGCAGAAGACACAGGAGATACGAGTTCAGTCCCTGGGTCGGGAAGATCCCCTGGAGGAGGAAATGGCAACCCACTCCAGTGATCTTGCCTGGAAAATCTCATGGACAGAGGAGCGTGGCGGGCTACAGTCCATGGGATTGTAAATAATGGTACATGACTGACCACACACACATAAATGCAAACAGCAGATAAGCAACCTGTTAGAAGCGTGGATGGGCAGCTGTTATTAATGGCAGCTCACTGCAGGGGAAACCACAAGTCAATAAACATTGAAAGGCGTGCACAACCGCAGGAGCAATAAGGAAATGCAAATTAAAGCCATGCCACACACATGAACTTGACAAAAACTTTAGGAGGCTGACAGCAGCAAATCCTGTAACTTCTCTTAGAGCACTATGGCAGTTTTTACCAAAATTAGACATTTTAATAAACAACATAGCAATTCCCAGAGAAATTCTCACTTATGAACACAAGGAGACTTGGATAAAGCATCATCATTTGTAATAGCCCCCAAACTGGAAATAACCTATAAAGCCTAAAAAACCTATAATGCATAACATTATAGACTATTCATAGGATGCGATCCATAACAGCAGTTACAGTGAGTGAACTGGAATAGATGAAGCTGCAGAAATCAAGTATAATTTATATGCAACCTTAAGATGTACAAAAGCAATGTGATTTTTGTTTGAATATCTGTATGTAAATATATAAAAATGGACAAGAAGGCCTTATATCAAAATGATTGCAGTGGTTATATCTGAGGAGGGAATAAGGGACACGGCGTCAGGGAGGCATGCAAAGGCAAGGGCGACTTGATCAATTATGTTTTATTTCTCTGTTCCCAGCACCTGCTAGGTGTATTCGGGAAATAGTGAATTAATTTTAAAAGATATGAAACAAATGTGATAGAGTTTTGACATGTGGTCCTTATTTTACTCTTCTTCACCTTTTTATGCCTTTCTGTTTTTTTCTCAAGTTGAAAATGGATGTGGGATCTGCATTAGAGATCTGATATGAATAGCTCATGTAGGACAGATGAGCCTCAAGACAGGATGGCCTTCTGTTTGCTGAGACCCTAGTCCATCCTTTTTTGTCTGGCGGAACCAACTCTGAAAGAAAGACCTTACAGGGTCAGACTCGGTCGCCATGCGGTTTTAGAGGACTAAAGGATAAACGGTAGATGGGCCTGTTTGTTGTTCTCAACATTCATCAGAGGAAGAAGGGTGTTTTCCTAGGCGCCATAGAGAGACAATAGCCAGACACCAACAATAGCACCTGATCACCCTTAGTAAGCCAGAGCTCCAGGAACTCTCAGGGGAACCTTTCCTATATTTACTCATCCTCAGGGCAGACCTGGGAGTTGGTACCAACACCTCCTTTTAGCAGACAGGGAAACAGAGGCAGGCTGGGGAGAGACGCTCGTGTGTCCTCGCAGGAGGCCGTGGGGATGGACCCTGAACGCCTGCGTGCAGCAGCTGTTCACTCTAACTGCTAACTTAGGCAGTGCTGTCTCTGCGAATATTCATGTTGAATATCCCTTGGGTCCTTTTCCTGTGTTATAACTCAAACTAGAATTTCGTTACTCTCCTTTTTACACTACTGCACTTCCTCTTCTAATTTTTTGAAAAAGGACCATAGGAAAAAAAAAATTTTTTTTAAAGACATCACTGTTGAGATAAGCCTAAATTCAAGAAGGGACATTTCTCCTATGACGTCACTCCCTCTAAATGATCCAAGGGTGATGGTGGAAAAGAGACACAGACATGACTGTGCTGCTCAGCGGGGGCCTGAAAATGCAGGGAATGAATGAACACCTGTTCAGCGTCTGCTTTGGGCACAGGCCGGTCATAGATACTTTCACAGATATGACATCCTCTAAGCTTCACGTAAGTTAGGATGCTTATTTTATAGATAGCAAAGATATTACTCCCAGATGATTATCTTGCCCAAGGTTATACAGCTACTTACTGTCAGAACCAAGACTAAAACCCTTGTAAAACCCCCATTCTTTCCAAGGAACCACCCTGAATGCCATGCCGTCTCCTTTAACATAACTCCCACACACACCAGACCCAGGATTGGCTAAAAATAATCACCAGCTGAGTGGGTGGCAAGAAGGCACAACATTCCTCTAAGCGGAGGGTAGTGGTTCATTATTTATTAGCTCATGGAAGTTAGACAAGTTGCTTTATTTCTCAAAGCCTCACTTTCCTGCTCTGTTGAAGGAGGTGAAAATATCTATTTTATAGAGTAGCTGAAAGAATTAAGTGAGATAATAGTATCTAATATGCCCAATAAATATGACAGCTGATTCCTGATAAACACATTCCATTTTCATTTATTATTGCAATTATTGTCTGTGTGTGTGCTATATGCTCAGTCCTGTCTGACTCTCTGTGACCCCGTGGACTGTACCCCACCACGCTCCTCTGTTCATGGGATTTCCCAGGCGAGAATACTGGAGTGGGTTGCCATTTTGGGTTGCCATTTCCTCCTCCAGGGGATCTTCCCGACCCAGGGATCAAACCCACGTCTCTTACGTTGGCAGGCAGATTCCTTACCACTAGCGCCACCTGGGAAGACCATTGTCATCTAGTTTCTATGATGAAGAAATCAGTGACATTGGAGGATAATTCTGAAATTAGGAATTCCTGATTGTTTTAAAATTCAAAAAACATTTTTTTTTTTAAAGAAAAGCTCACTTCCTGACAGCTGTAGGTAACTAATGAAGGAGAATTAGTGCTTTCTTTATGAACCAGTCAGTATGTAAAAAGAAAAGAAGAAAAGAGAATCTACACCCATTTTTACAACTTGTAGGCAGTTCTCTGCTGATGGAAATAGTTACTCTGGGCTAAAGCCATTCAATCACAGATCAGCCTGTTTGTTGCCACCAGCTTCTTGCCAAGAGTAAAATCTATAAAAAGTGGCCAAACTGAAGAGTCAGATAAATGTAAAGTTAAATGAAGCTGGAGCTTATCAGAGCAGCCACCGCAAGGGAGGTGTATAGTATATAGCATTCTAGGGCAAAAAGCTATTCTATTCCGGAGTTAAAGCGCTACATCCAAATCTAAAGCAAAACCAAATCCCCAGAGACTAAGCAACTCACACACTGCATTAAGAAGCTCTGTAGTCATCATTTAGTTGATGAAAGAGAAGAGAAATCTATGTCGGTAGATTCTCCCCAACAAAAGTCCAAATTTGGCCCATTTGGAGGGATGGTATTGGGGGAAGTTTTTAGGCACAGGCAAAAGGAATTGGTTATATCAATGGAAATTGGTTACTCTTATTCACAGTAAGGAAATGGCAATCCACTCCAGGACTATTGCCTGGAAAATCCCATGGACAGAGGAGCCTGGTAGTCTACAGTCCATGGGATCGCAAAGAGTCGGACACGACTGAGCGACTTCACTTTCACTTTCATTCACAGTAAGAGGTAATAGTTCTATCACGTTCTGAAAATGTTCACTTCTGAAGGCTCTGTATTTTGCAAAGATATTGACAGACTAACTGGAATAAATCCAGAAGAGGAGGCTGAAGAAAGCGAGGGTCGAGAGTGCCTGTCACATCTGTGGATGGGTGTCTGATAGTTTATGAATTAATGCTCGTGGGAGGAGGAAGAAGGGAGCAGGAAAGGCCAGACAACAAAGTCGGGAGGGAGAACGGGAAAGAGGAGTTTACTGAGGCTTTTGGAAGAAGTGATGGCTTGATATGAAATGTCAAGTATGTTCAGGGCTCTCAGGTGAAAGGAAAACGGTCCTGGTCGTGTGTGATTTTAGACGAGAGAACTAGGACTGGTGGGTAACCGTTGGATGGAGAAAGATTTTTAACCCAAAATAAGAAATGGTTTCCTAAAAATGAGAAACATTCTAAAAATAGACCGTGCTACCTTGCCAAGCAGTGAGAAGTGTTTCACTAGAGGTTTTCCAGTAGGGTGGGTGGGTTTCTATTGGAATTATTGTGGAAATCAAGCATTTCCGACTTGGCTGCAAAGTTGAATTAGATGCCTTTTTCCCCCCATATTTTGTGAATGAGGTTCACGGCCACAATACTTCCTGGTGCCGGTGCCCGGGCAAGAACTGGGTCCCTTAACTCGTGTTCCAGTGCTTTCTGCCACATGAAGATGGTTGCTGACTTTATAGGGAAGCAGTCGTTTTTACTGAGTAAATAAATGTGTGGGCATCTCCTTTAAGAGATCCAGCTGAACTAGGAAAGCCCCTTCTGGGAGCTTTAATTAATAATGTGTGTAACACTGAGTTAGTCCTACATTCTGACACTCTGCTAAGTGCATGCAAGTTACCCTTATGAGACTGACATGAATATGTTTTATTCTAAAAGATTTTATCCTAAGCTAAAATAACTATTGGAAGGACTGATGTTGAAGCTGAAATTCCAATACTTTGGCCACCTGATGCGAAGAGCAGACTCATTTGAAAAGACCCTGATGCTGCGAAAGATTGAGGGCAGGAGGAGAAGGGGACGACAGAGGATGAGATGGTTGGATAGCATCACCGACTCAACGGACATGGGTTTGGGTAGACTCCGGCAATTGGTGATGGACAGGGAGGCCTGGCGTGCTGCGGTTCATGGGGTCGCAAAGAGGTGGACACGACTGAACTGAACTGAAAATAACCGTTGCTGTCATGGAGTTACATAGCTTTGTCTGTGAACATATTTAAGTGACTCTATTAGGAAATTCTTGAGATTGAAGGAATAGCAAGCTAGAATAAGTCCCTGGTAGCTGAGTCGGTGAAGAATCTGCCTGCAGTACAGGAGACCCAGGTTCAGTCCCTGGGTCGGGAAGATCCCCTGAAGAAGGAAATGAAAAACCACCCCAGTATCCTTGCCTGGAAAATCCCATAGACATAGGAACCTGGTGGGCTGCAGTCCACTGGGTCACAGAGTCAGGCACAACTGAGTGACTAACATTTAGGCTTATAAACAGTTAGGTGAAAATAGGACTCCTGCTCACTCAGAGAGAAGAGAGAACCGGCGAAAGCGTGTGTGTGTTGTAAGGGTTTCCCTTTGATTGTTAGCAGCTGCTGCCTCATGCTGCGTGTCCTGGTGGGCTTCAGAGCTCTGTTTTACTGAGATAGTGGACATGAAGAAAATAAACTGCTTCCATTTCCCCGCAATTTCTAGCTTTTCTGGTGAAGAAACCAAGGAGACTTGCTATTTAAGAATCAGCTGCTTGGTGGCTGTCCCAGGGATCTGTAATATAACACCTAACTCGAGTCCAGGATTAACGCGGAAAAGTTGGCTGGTCTCTCGTGTTACAGCCGGGAAGGATTGCTAAGGATTTCCCACCACGTGCTGTGCAGCAGAAGCTCACAGCCCCGCCGGCGTCTTCTGACCTTTTCGCCCAGCCTGCTGCTGGCTGCGGTGGTCTTTCCATTTCCAGCCTCGGGGCTGTTTAAAGCCATGCAAATTAGTTGGTCAGACTTTCTTTTTGAAAAAAAAAAAAAAACAAACAAACAAAAAACAAAACACAAAACCCTGTCTAACATCTCCGGCTTTGACTTTCCACCTTTATGTAAATCCAACACCCGTTTTCACACAGTCAGACCGCGGAGCTTTTTCTGTCTCTTACGGCTCTAGAGACTAAGTTGGGCCACAACTTGAGAAATAACTAGAAACAACTAGAATCAAGTAAGGTCACTAGTGAACTTCACGTGCTCACATAATCTTCCCGAAAACCGAGCGGCATCCGGTACCTTCTTAAATAGAACTCTGGAATGTGGCTCACCCCCACTTCTACTGCCCAGAGGCGGTACCCTTAGCATTACTGAATTTATCTTTTCTCTTTTAAAGACTGGGAGGGAAAACACTGTGAGCCTGTTATAGCTGCTTTAGCTGGGTTGGGATGATCCCCTGGAGAAGGGAATGGCTGCTCACTCCAGTATTCTGGCCTGGAGAATGCCATGGACTATACAGTCTGTAGGGTCACAAAGAGTCAGACACGACTGAGAGACGTTGACTTCTTCAGTCATGTATTCACTTTAAATATTTCTTCTACTCTATTAAAAGTTACATGGCAGATAAGCATTCAAAAGACCTTGGTTGCATGAAGTTAAACTAAAAAATTATTGAATGAAAATGAGTGAAGTAACCCAGCTTGCTGGAGAAATGATTCAGTGTTCCTCTGAAAGGCTGTAGATTCACTTTCACCGACTTCAGTCCTGTCTGCCCAGTTCATTTCCAAATTACCCTTTGGGCCAACATACTTCAGACACTGGCACCATATATGAAGTTAAAAATATTTTTATTTAGTTATCTAATAAAGTAAATCGCCATGTTTTATGTTGATCTCCAGTAGTAGCTTCAAAGTTCTTATATAGGCAAAGAAGGGGACAGCTGTCTTAACTGGAAGCAGAGATAGAGGGTGCGGACCACAGAGGAGGGCTTGAAGCATCTGTTGTTTAGCACTTTAAAGAAAATTGAGAAAACACGCTGCAAAATGCTTTTTATTCTCCACTGAATAGAAACGACTGGTCAATAAGATTAAGGATAGTGAGCCTTCTCTGGTGGTCCAGTGGTTAAAAGACCTTTCCACTGCAGGGGACTGAGGTGCTCTGGGAACTAAGCTACCACATGCCATGAGGCTAAAAACAAAAAAAAAAATTAAGGATGGTAATACTTCATAAAAGTGTTCATCTAACAGACTCAAAACAATAGCTTGGGAAGAACTAGGAGAGGTTTGTGATGCAATGCTGTTTTAAAAAACATGGGTGTCAGACTTATATTTGTGTAATTTTCTTTATTTTGACATGGTATCTTGGCAGAGATAATCGGCTTAGCCATGCATGATGTATAGTTGTAGTCATTTTATCTTCTGCCTTATCTCATCTGTCAAATAGATAATACTTCTCACGGCTCTCTTCTCTCCACACCCCGCATAGAGTTGTCTTGTTTATTTCCTCAGCCCAGTGGTTTGGGAGGCAGTGTTGGCCTGATGGTTGAATGTTGATTGATTAATTAAGGTGACATCCAGAAGGTGTTCAGAATAACATGAGGTACCTAAAATCAGTGTGTAAAATTCTGACGCCATCATAAATACCAGTTCAGTTCAGTTCAGTCACTCAGTCGTGTCTGACTCTTTGCGACCCCATGAATCACAGCACGCCAGGCTTCCCTGTCCATCACCAACTCCCGGAGTTCACTCAAACTCATGTCCATCAAGTCGGTGATGCCATCCAGCCATCTCATCCTCTGTCGTCCCCTTCTCCTCCTGCCCCCAATCCCTCCCAGCATCAGGGTCTTTTCCAATGAGTTAACTCTTCTCATGAGGTGACCAAAGTATTGGAATTTCAGCTTCATAATCAATCCTTCCAATGAACACCCAGGACTGATCTGCTTTAGGATGGACTGGTTGGATCTCCTTGCAGTCCAAGGGACTCTCAAGAGTCTTCTCTAACACCGCCGTTCAAAAGCATCAATTCTTCAGCACTCAGCCTTCTTCACAGTCCAACTCTCACATCCATACATGACCACTGGAAAAACCATAGCCTTGACTAGATGGACCTTTGTTGGCAAAGTAATGTCTCTGCTTTTTAATACACTATCTAGGTTGGTCATAACTTTCCTTCCAAGGAGTAAGCATCTTTTAGTTTCATGGCTGCAGTCACCATCTGCAGTGATTTTGGAGCCCCCAAAAATAAAGTCAGCAACTGTTTCCACGGTTTCCCCATCTCTTTGCCATGAAGTAATGGGACCGGATGCCATGATCTTCGTTTTCTGAATGTTGAGCTTTAAGCCAACTTTTTTACTCTCCTCTTTCACTTTCATCAAGAGGCTTTTGAGTTCCTCTTCACTTTCTGCCATAAGGGTGGTGTCATCTGCATATCTGAGGTTATTGATATTTCTCCCGGCAATCTTGATTCCAGCTTGTGCTTCTTCCAGCCTAGCGTTTCTCATGATGTACTCTGCATAGAAGTTAAATAAGCAGGATGACAATATACAGCCTTGACGTACTCCTTTTCCCATTTGGAACCAGTCTGTTGTTCTGTGTCCAGTTCTAACTGTTGCTTCCTGACCTGCATACAGATTTCTCAAGAGGCAGGTCAGGTAGGCTGGTATTCCCATCTCTTTCAGAATTTTTCAGTTTATTGTGATCCACACAGTCAAAGGCTTTGGCATAGTCATGATCCAGCAGATGTTGGCAATTCGATCTCTGGTTCCTCTGGCTTCTCTAAAACCAGCTTGAACATTTGGAAGTTCATGGTTCACATATTGCTAAAGCCTGGCTTGGAGAATTTTGAGCATTATTTTACTAGTGTGTGAGATGAGTGCAATTGTGTGGTAGTTTGAGCATTCTTTGGCATTGCCTTTCTTTGGGATTGGAATGAAAACTGACCTTTTCCAGTCCTGTGGCCACTGCTGAGTTTTCCAAATTTGCTGGCATATTGAGTGCAGCACTTTCACAGCATCATCTTTCAGCATTTGAAATAGCTCCACTGGAATTCCATCACCTCCACTAGCTTTGTTCGTAGTGATGCTTTCTAAGGCCCACTTGACTGCACATTCCAGGATATCTGGCTCTAGGTGAGTGATCACACTATCGTGATTATCTGGGTCATGAAGATCTTTTTGTACAGTTCTTCTGTGTATTCTTGCCACCTCTTCTTAATATCTTCTGCTTCTGTTAGGTCCCTACCATTTCTGTCCTGTATCAAGCCCATATTTGCATGAAGTGTTCCCTTGGTATCTATAATTTTCTTGAAGAGGTCTCTAGTCTTTCCCATTTTGTTGTTTTCCTCTATTTCTTTGCATTGATTGCTGAGGAAGGCTTTCTTATCTCTCCTTGCTATTCTTTGAACTCTGCATTCAGATGCTTATATCTTTCCTTTTCTCCTTTGCTTTTCGCCTCTCTTCTTTTCACAGCTATTTGTAAGGCCTCCTCAGACAGCCATTTTACTTTTTTGCATTTCTTTTCCATGGGGATGGTCTTGATCCCTGTCTCCTGTACAATGTCACGAACCTCATTCCATAGTTCATCAGGCACTCTATCTATCAGAATTAGGCCCTTAAATCTATTTCTCACTTCCACTGTATAATCATAAGGGATTTGATTTAGGTCATACCTGAATGGTCTAGTGGTTTTTCCCATTTTCTTCAATTTAAGTCTGAATTTGGCAATAAGGAGTTCATGATCTGAGCCACAGTCAGCTCCCGGTCTTGTTTTTGCTGACTGTATAGAGCTTCTCCATCTTTGGCTGCAAATAATATAATCAATGTGATTTCAGTGTTGACCATCTGGTGATGTCCATGTGTAGAGTCTTCTCTTGTGTTGTTGGAAGTGGGTGTTTGCTATGACCAGTGTGTAACCATCAAAAAAAGCCTTTTTTTTTTTTTCTTCACATACAGCTCAGACTGCATTTTGCCTTTCTGTGACTTCTTTTCCCCTTAGAGCCTGCTAATGGTGCTCAGTTTGATTTGACATCTGGATTAAAATGTTAAGGAAAAGGTATGATTTTCCTTTACCTTTTAGAAAAGGCTTTACAGGGTGAAGTGTGAAGTAACTGTCACTGTCACTAATACTTGAAACAAAGAGGATGTGATAAGGATTTCATTCAGCAGGGAGAGATTCTGGATTGCTCAGTAACTCCCACTATTGGTTTGTTTTTATAGCTTGAAAGAAGGAGAATATAATATAGTCTATCCATGTGACTCATAGACTGTCTCCTAGGATTAGCAGTACACATCTTTTGATGTTACCAAGAATTTACTGAAATGCTGTGGGTATTGTTTTTAAGGTGGTTTTTTTTTTTTTTTTTTGATGTGGACCATTTTTAAAGTCTTTATTAAATCTGCTACAATATTGTTTCTGTTTTTAAGTTTTGATTTTTTGGGCCTAAGGCATGTGGGATCTTAGCCCCCCAACCAGGGATCAAATCTACACGCCCTGCGTTGGAAGGCAAAGTCCTAACCACTGGACTTCCAGGGAAGTCCCTGTAGATATTTTTAGACCATATAGAAATAGAATACAGATGTATAAATAGGTAGAAAACAAAGGTGTGATTATCACTTAAAAATGGAAATAAAGTCTGGCCCATGTCTTTTAGAAGAAACCATTGAAAGCTTTGCTTTGTTTTCACTTTGGGAAGGATAGCGCTTGTACATGCAGAACAGCCAACCTGCCTCCCCTCTGGTCAGCACTTGATAACCAGAGCACATACAAACAGAATCTCCTTTCATCACTGCTGTTAATTGTGAAAGAGCTTCATTCTTCCCCATGTGCCCAAACACAGAAGCTGGTACTGTTCCAAGGTGTCCTGAATACAACTATCTGGCCTTGGGTTAAATCTCCAAGGAGTTTGGTATTCACTGACAACTTCCTGGGGAAATAGAAGTTGTAGCAATCATTGCAAATATCTTGCATCGCAGCCTTAGCAGCTTTCCTGGCTCCTCACATACCCAGTATAGAATCCCTGAATGGCTGTATTTTCTAACTGTGAGATTGACTCTTTTTCTGTATAGCAGATTTCATTTTATACACTTGAAATTAAGGCAAGTTATTTAATAATATCTTTTAATGAGACCAGAATATTGTAAAAGAAATAATGTTGGTTCAGTTTTCTTTCCTTATTCTTGGAGAGAAGGCAACAACTTGCAAAATGACTGGCAGGGGAACCTAATATAATCAGGGCACTAATCCGATCATGAAGACCCACCCTCATCAGGTCATCAAAATCTAATTATCTCCCAAAGGCCCTGTCACTGGGGGAGAGGCTTCAACATACAAATATGAGAGAAACAAACATTCAGTTCGTAACATGCAGACTATGTCACTTGTTTTAATTAGTAATTTGAATAAAGGTGCCGGCACTTTAAAAGTGACTAAGCCCAAAGGGAAAATAAATATTTGGAGTTTGCATAATCTTCAGAGTATAAGGTGGGGCTGGAAATGAAGATAAATTCAAAAGGGATAAAGGTCTAAATTCCATTCAAGTAAAAAAAAATCAGTTGTCTAAGTATAGAAAGGGTAAAGCTTGAATTTGATAGCAATTAACATGAAACATAATGGCAACCTTGGAGAAGGCAATGGCACCCCACTCCAGTACTCTTGCCTGGAAAATCCCAAGGACGGAGGAGCCTGGTGGGCTGCAGTCCATGGGGTCGCTAAGAGTTGGACAGGACTGAAGCGACTTAGCAGCAGCAGCAGCACCATGATGGCAACCTGTTCTAGTACTCTTGCCTTTATTTTTATTTTTTTGTACTCTTGCCTTTAAAATCCCATGGACAGAGGAGCCTGGCAGGCTACAGTCCATGGAGTCGCAGAGAATCGGACGCGACTGAGCGTGCACACACACAACATGAGATGTACCTGGAAATGTTTGTTGACAGTGACTAACTGGTGTGAGTGTGAGTGCAGTCTTCTGATACTTTAATAGAAATACAGCATCCTGATCAAAAGGGGCCACCAGTTTCTCTGCAGTCTTCTCTCAGTAGGCCACTTTCAGAATATTGTATTCAGATAAAACAAATATAAGGAAAAGTGATGTTATTTCTGTTTCCACGGTGCAGATGCTGTCTGACGGGTTTGTGGAGACAGGTAATTACTAAACTGCCTGTGAAACGTATGGTCACGTAACCAGTATACAGTTACAAACTCACCGTATACAGCAAGTTTGAGTTTCATAGAGTAGAATATGCAGTGAAATCCTTGGTGCTGTGCTCAGTCACCTCGGTCGTATCTGACTCTTTGCGACCCTCTGCCTGCCCGGTTCCTCTGTCCATGGAGATTCTCCAGGCAAGAATACTGGAGTGGGTTGCCATGCCGTCCTGCAGGGGATTTTCCCAACCCAGGGATCGAACGTGCGTCTCTTAGTTTCCTGTGTTGACAGGCAGGCCTTTTACCACTTGCGCCACCTGGGAAGCCTTGGTTATAATCAAAGCACGTTTCAAGAGCAGGATCATCAGAGCATGGAAAACTTTTAGTTGTGTTCAGTGAAAGCTTTGAAAAAGAAATCTATGATGATATCCCCAAACTTCCTTTTATACTGTCTTAAAGAGTGATGCGGTACTTCAGGTAGAGTGAAAGTGAAGGATGATGTAATATCGATGGGTGGTCTCTGAAGGGTCCCCACCCCCAGGTGGTGGTGTCACTCCTAGCAGTAGGACAAGGGGCGGGTGCAGGACGTCACCTGGGTGACCCCCAGCACTGCTCCAGGGGTGGGATGCTGGGGGTGTGGGAGGGAATGCTGGCGTGGCAGTGGACATGGTCAGGTGGGCGGGGGTTAGCTGGCTCTGGGTTGAGGCTCTGTGATAAGGTAGAGACATTTCGGATGCTCTTTATTCTTCTCTGTAAATGCTGCTTTCCATATGGAATCATTTCCCACTAGATTTTTTTCCTAAAGGACAACACCCTTCGCACACCTTGGGGTGTCGTTCTGCTGCTACAGATTCTCTCACACATGTATATGAAAATGCTCCCTGTTTCCCTCTCATTTTTGAAGGCTGCTCTGCTCCTCTCTCCTGCCACCCTGGGCAACCACTGATTTTGTGTCACACAGATAATTTTTTATTTTCTGGAATTTCATGTAAATGGAAACTGTGTAATTTGGTTTTTTTTGGGGGGGCGGGAGGGGGCTCTAGCTTCTTTAATGCAACATCATAATTTTGAGATTCATCCACACGTGTTTGCATCAATAGTTCATTCCTTTATGTTGCAGAGTAGTATTTCCTTGTAGGCTATATCACAGTCTATTATCCATTCATCCGCCTGCGTTTCCACATGTAGGACCCGGAGTGCAGCTGTGAACTCGGTACCCAGGCTCTGCTCTCACCCTTTGCTCAGAGTTCATCCTGGGTGACTAACACTGCCCCAGCTCTGTACTTTGGCTTACCTTTTCCTGACCCGGTGGGAACTCTGATTTATTCTTCCAATGCCATTTCATCCTTGTCTTTTTAGACTGCATTCTCAATAACTGTTTTAAAGAACCCAGAACCAAAGAGGTAATTGTCCCCAGGTTTCTGACCTTCCCCGGTTGGCTTTACTTCTGTCTGTCAGAAAGGTCACCAGGAGCCCTGGCCACGAGCATCTCCCAGCTGAGTCGCATCTCCGTGGGTTTGCTGCTCCTTCTTCTTCGTCTAGACAATGTCCTAGAAGCTTTCAAAACTCGACAAAGCAGCAGCTCTTCCTGGAAGGCTGTCTTTATAAGAGATTTAAGTGAAATCTAGTATTTTTCCTTTTGTTTCGGGTGTACAGGATAGTGATCTGGTATTTATAGACACTGCAAAGTGAACACCACAGTCAGTCTAGTTAACATGAACAGTGACCATTTTTTTCTTGTGATGATAACTCTGCTCTGTTCAGTTCAGTTCAGTCGCTCAGTCGTGTCTGACTCTTTGCGACCCCATGAATCGCAGCACGCCAGGCCTCCCTGTCCATCACCAACTCCCAGAGTTCACTCAGACTCATGTCCATCGAGTCCGTGATACCATCCAGCCATCCCATCCTCGGTCGTCCCCCTCTCCTCCTGCCCCCAATCCGTCCCAGCATCAGAGTCTTTTCCAATGAGTCAACTCTTCGCATTAGGTGGCCAAAGTACTGGAGTTTCAGCTTCAGCATCATTCCCTCCAAAGAAATCCCAGGGTTGATCTCCTTCAGAATGGACTGGTTGGATCTCCTTGCAGTCCAAGGGACTCTCAAGACTCTTCTCCAACACCACAGTTCAAAAGCATCAATTCTTCGGCACTCAGCCTTCTTTACAGTCCAACTCTCACATCCATACATGACCACTGGAAAAACCATAGCCTTGACTAGACGGACCTTAGTCGGCAAAGTAATGTCTCTGCTTTTGAATATACTATCTAGGTTGGTCGTAACTTTTCTTCCAAGGAGTAAGCATCTTTTAATTTCATGGCTGCAGTCACCATCTGCGGTGATTTTGAAGCCCCCCAAAGTAAAGTCTGACACTGTTTCCACTGTTTCCCCATCTATTGCCCATGAAGTGATGGGACCAGATGCCATGATCTTTGTTTTCTGAATGTTGAGCTTTAAGCCAACTTTTTCACTCTCCTCTTTCACTTCATCAAGAGGCTTTTTAGCTCCTCTTCACTTTCTGCCATAAGAGTGGTGTCATCTGCATATCTGAGGTGATTGATATTTCTCCCGGCAATCTTGATTCCAGCTTGTGTTTCTTCCAGTCCAGCATTTCTCATGATGTACTCTGCATATAAGTTAAATAAGCAGGGTGACAATATACAGCCTTGACGTACACCTTTTCCTATTTGGAACCAGTCTGTTGTTCCATGTCCAGTTCTAACTGTTGCTTCTTGACCTGCATACCGATTTCTCAAGAGGCAGGTTAGGTGGTCTGGTATTCCCATCTCTTTCAGAATTTTCCACAGTTTATTGTGAAATAGTCAATATTGTTATTATTGTGAATTGGAGTATAATTGCTTTACAGTTTTGCGTTAGCTTCTGTTGCACGACAGTGTGAATCAGCCATAGTGGCTTGCTGTTAGTTGCTCAGTCATGTCTGACTCTCTGCGACCCAATGGACTGGAGCCTGTCAGGCTCCTCTGTCCACGGGATTCTCCAACGAGAATACTAGAGTGGGTTCTGCCATTTCCTTCTCCAGGGATCTTCCTGACCAGGGCTCGAACCCATGTCTCCTGCATTGAAGGGGATGCTTTATCATCTGAGCCACCAGGGAAGCCCAGCCACCAGCCATAAGTATACACGTCTCGCCTCCCCGCCACTGCCCCCAGCCACTATCTAGGTCATCACAGAGCATGGGGCTGAGCGTCCTGTGCTGTGTAGCGGCTTCCCGTGAGCCGTCTATTTTACACACGGTGGTGTCGGTTCAGCATTGTTAACTGTAGTCACCATGCTGTACATTGCATTGCTGGGACTTAATTCTTTTTTAATAACTGAAAGCTTGTACCTTTTGACCCCCTTCACCGTTTCTGCCACCTCCCAGCCCCCACCTCTGGCAACTACCGATCTGTTCTCTGTATCTCAGTTTGGTCTTTTGGTTTTGTTTCTTTCAGATTCCATACATAAGTGAGATCATATAGTATTTGTTTTTTTTCTCTGATGTATTTGTTCACCCAGCATCATGCCCTCACGGTCCACCCATGTTGTCACAAATGGCAGGATTTTTCTTTTCTTTTTGTAAAGTATGTTTTTTTTTTTTTTTTTAACTATTTATCTACTTGGCTGTGCTGGGTTTCCGTTGCTGTGCAGGCTTTTCTCTAGCCGTGGCGAGCGGGGCGGCTCTCGAGTCGCGGTGCCTGGGCTTCTCATTGCGGCGGCTTCTCTCGTTGCAGAGCGTGGGCTCTAGGGTGCCTGGGTTTCAGTAGCTGTGGCCCCCTGGGCTCTAGCGCACAGGCTCAGGAGTTGTGGCCCATGGGTTTGTTAGTTGCTTTGCAGCATGTGGGATCTTCCTAGACCAAAGATCAAACCCCTGTCTCCTATCTTGGCAGGTGGATTCTTTACCACCTTCTTTGGCACCAGGAAAACCCAGGACTTTCCCCCCACCTTGGGAACAGCCTTCTTTCCTTTTTCATTCCTATAGTTATGAACAGTATACTCAAGGACTTTTTTTATGGCTGGATAGTATTTCCTTTCTCGTGCATGGTTCTTACAGCGCATCGCTATTAACCCTTCCTATCGTACTTGAGAAACTGACCCCTAGTTACTGATGCCTTGTCTGTTATCCTGTGTGACGATAAGGGCCATGCCTCCTTTGACTTCATATGTCAGCATCTAACATGGTGCTGACACATGGTAACATCCAGAGAATTGGTTAATAAATCACGAAGCTAATGACCGAAAGAATTCATTCATAGTACCTTTCATTCTGTTCGCTGTTCCTGTCTCCTCCTCTTAGCTTTCCTTTTGTTCCTGTTTTCCTCCACTGTGACTGAATTTCTGAAAGATAATAGAAGTAATACAAGCCTTGTGACTTTTGTCATTGTATTAGATCTGCTGACACTGGAAGATGGATTTTGAACGCTAGCAAACAAACTGGGACAGTTTAAACATTGTGGGTAGATGTGGCGATGGAGAAGATTTCGTTGTTGTTTGTCGTGAGGGTGGCTACATCAGCGAGGTTAACCTTCTTTGCTTGGGAATGAGAGGCCTCTAGACAGGTCTGCCCTATTTGGACAGCAGCACAGATAAGACCGTTTCACCCTGAGATGTTAGGTAACCGACCTTTCCCCAGTCTGGAGGTCTCCCAGAATGTCCCTCATGGAAACCAAAGATAAAAACACTATTTAAAATCTTCCAAAGTTGGTTTAGTTCAGATAGTTTTTTTTCCCTAATTTATCTATTTATATATTTTTGGCTGTGCTGGGTCTGCACTGCCGCATGAGCTTGTCTCTAGTTGGGGCAAGAGGGGCTACTCTGTAGCTGTGGCACACGGGCTTCTCGTTGAGGCATCTTCTTGTTGCAGAGCACGAGCTCGGTAGCTGTGGCTCACGGGCTTAGTTGGTCCGCGGCATGTGGGATCTTCCCGGACCAGGGATCGAACCCATGTCTCCTGCACTGGCAGGTGGACTCCACCACTGAGCCACCAGGGAAGCCCAGTTTAGTCTGTATACTTTCCATAGAGATACGGTGAAATAATAAAGGTCCTAGTTCACCGGTCAGCAAGTCGTGGGTGCTAATAAATGCTCGTCTTTCATCCTCATCCTCCTCCCCAAGCTGCCTGAGGTTCCCAGAGACCTACGTTTCCTTGAAATTGCCTCCGAATCAATGTCACGAATGTGGGACAGACGCAGACAGTAAGTGCTGATCACCAACACACATCTTTTCTGATGCCAGCCAGTAACTCCATTCTCCTCTTTGGCACTTATCATTTTCTTTGAGAATAAAATGCGTTTGACTGCACACTAGCTGTTGATTATGGAGAATGTTCTGCGTGAACTTCCTGACAACCATCCAGGTAACTCACTTGCTGTCAAGAGGCCAGTCTGCTCACTTGAAATCCTCATCAGATTTCCCTTTCCCAGGAACACTGTGCAGTGTTCATCTCTTCCTACCTTTCCTGGAGGTGGCACTCCAGCGTGAAAGGGAGGCAGCAGTCAGGTGATCAGCCATCAGATGCTTAGCAGAAACTCTCCAGTCCCACCCTGAACCCACTAAAGTGGCGGTAAATTAATTTGTGGAAAATTCTGAGAGAGATGGGAATACAGACCACCTGACCTGCCTCTTGAGAAATCTGTATGCAGGTCAGGAAGCAACAGTTAGAACTGGACATGGAACAACAGACTGGTTCCAAATAGGAAAAGGAGTGCATCAAGGCTGTATATTGTCACCCTGCTTATTTAACTTCTATGCAGAGTACATCATGAGAAACGCTGGACTGGAAGAAACACAAACTGGAATCCAGATTGCCAGAAGAAATATCAATCACCTCAGATATGCAGATGACACCACCCTTATGGCAGAAAGTGAAGAGGAACTCAAAAGCCTCTTGATGAAAGTGAAAGAGGAGAGCGAAAAAGTTGGCTTAAAGCTCTACATTCAGAAAACGAAGATCATGGCATCCAGTCCCATCACTTCATGGGCAATAGATGGGGAAACAGTGGAAACAGTGTCAGACTTTATTTTGTGGGGCTCCAAAATCACTGGAGATGGTGACTGCAGCCATGAAACTACAAGATGCTTACTCCTTGGAAGAAAAGTTATGACCAACCTAGATAGCATATTCAAAAGCAGAGACATTACTTTGCCAACTAAGGTCCATCTAGTCAAGGCTATGGTTTTCCAGTGGTCATGTATGGATGTGAGAGTTGGACTGTGAAGAAGGCTGAGCGCCAAAGAATTGATGCTTTTGAACTGTGGTGTTGGAGAAGAGTCTTGAGAGTCCCTTGGACTGCAAGGAGATCCAACCAGTCCATTCTGAAGGAGATCAGTCCTGGGATTTCTTTGCAAGGAATGATGCTAAAGCTGAAACTCCAGTACTTTGGCCACCTCATGTAAAGAGTTGACTCTGATGCTGGGAGGGATTGGGGGCAGGAGGAAAAGGGGACGGCAGAGGATGAGATGGCTGGATGGCATCACTGACTCGATGAACGTGAGTCTGGGTGAACTCCAGGAGTTGGTGATGGACAGGGAGGCCTGGCGTGCTGCGATTCATGGGGTTGCAAAGAGTCGGACACGACTGAGTGACTGAACTGAACTTAACTGAACTGAATTGATGGACAGAGGAGCCTGGTGGGCTGCAGTCCATGGGGTCGCTAAGAGTCGGACTGAGCGACTTCACTTTCACTTTTCACTTTCATGCATTGGAGAAGGAAATGGCAACCCACTCCAGTGTTCTTGCCTGGAGAATCCCAGGGACAGGGGAGCCTGGTGGGCTGCCATCTCTGGGGTCGCATGGAGTCAGAGATGACTGAAGCGACTTAGCAGCAGCAGTGACACTATCTATTGTAATAGTAAATGGATGCTAATGTGCTGAAAACGTTTTGAAAAACAAAACATAAAGACAATGGGAAAAATAGCCATAGTACCTAATTTCCTTCCTTGAAAAACGAGTTGTCTTTATGGTTTTACGTTTAGCTTTGTGAAATACAGTTCAGCTAAATTTTTCTTTAATACTAGGTTGTGTCTTGTGGGTGTAGACTCTCCCTGTGGCTTGCACACAGACATTTCACACATCCTGCAGGTGTAGACCCTCTCTGTGGCTTGCCCACAGACATTATGTGCGTCCTGTGGGTGTAGACTTCCCTGTGGCTTGCGCAGATGTTATGTGCGTCCCGCGGGTGTAGACTCTTCCTGTGGCTTGCGCACAGACGTTACATGCGTCCTGCCGGTGTAGACTTCCCTGTGGCTTGTGCGTAGACATTACGTGCGTCCCGCGGGTGTAGACTCTCCCTGTGGCTTGCGCACAGATGTTACGTGCGTCCCGCGGGTGTAGACACTCCCCGTGGCTTGCACACAGACGTTACGTGCCTCCCGCGGGTGTAGACTCTCCCCGTGGCTTGCGCACAGATGTTACGTGCATGCTAGGCCTGTGGCTTGTGCAGACATCACGTGAGTCCTGCGGGTTTAGGCTTCCATGTGGTTTGCACATAGCCCAGGAACTGCAACGGTAGGAGTTGTTTGTGGAGAAGCTTCTACCTCTCTAAGCATCCTCAAAGGAGATGGGACAGTCAGTCACCCTTGAATGTTTGAAGGTTCCAAACTGTCCTCTAGGACTCCTCTTACCTAAGAAATGGAAAGAGAAACTGTTTCCTTCCCAGTCCTTACAGGCTGGTGATGGTGAGGCCGCATCTCTGGTCCACCTCCCGCAAATCTCTGCAGTCAGAGTCCCCGAGGCCAGGACCCTTGGAGATTCAGTCAGCCGTGTGTTGTTGGCAGTGGTTCATTTTGAGAGATTCCAGAAGCATCTGCTTAAAGCATTTTTTCTTTTTCTTTTCAGGAGCATCTAAAGGCCTTTGATGATGAAGTCAATGCTTTTTTGGACAATATGTTTGGACCTCGGGGTGAGTGAAAACTTGAGAACTCAAGGTGGAAGGAGCACTGTCTAGTTAGAGAAGAGGATGGCGCCCTTGCAGGTGTCTTGTGAACAGTCCAATGCCTACCCCTGAGAGAGCTGCCACCCCTCCCCCTGGGGCCCCTCCACCCCCTGAGACCTGCTGCCCCTCCTCCCTGCCGCCCCTCCCCCCGGGGCCCCTCCTCCCCTGAGAGACCTGCTGCCCCTCCCACACCCCCACACCCCCCCGCCCCCGCCCTTGTAGGGCCCCCGCCTCCTGCCCTCCAGCCTCTCCCCGGGGCAGGAACACATTGCAGTGCCATCCGTGCCTCTGGTCCCTCCATGGCTGCCATGGTGGCAGTCCTTTCCTTCCAAGCCTACTTCTTCCTCTCCTCTCTTCCTCCACCAGCCTCCCACCTCCTCACACATGGTCTCTCTGCCCCTCCCTGTCCGATAGACTCCCTCTAGACATGCTGGGCTTTCCCTGCCCGGAGCCACGGTTTGGGCTCCTCAGCTCCCAGCCATCCTGAGGGTCCCGGTGGTTCATCCATCACCGCCCACTCAGACCACAGGGGACCTCCTGACGCAGCTGCCCTTCCTCGTTGTCTGCTCAGTGGCAGCTGCAATAAGACTTCAAAAGCCTAAGTCATACTGTGCAGACTCTAGCTTAAAACCCATCAGGTCTTCCCTGCATCCTCAGGATAAAACCCAGCTCCTCCTGGACCACGCAGCCCTGTCCTGTCCGGCCCCAGCTGTCCACTCTCCCCATGCTCTAGACATCTTTTCCTTCCTCTGAGCGTAAAATTCATTCCTATGCTGCTGGTCCCCACCGTCGGATGGCCGCTTAACCGTCCCCTCCTCAGATAGCCTTTCCCTCACCAGGACGGCGGAGATCTGCCCTTGAAAGCAGCGAATCTTAAACCTCGCATCATGCTCTCTTTCAGCTTCTGTTTATTTCCTTCATGCACTTGATTAATAGCTCTTTCTTCCATGAGGACAGGACCCATGACTGGTATCTCCAGGGTGTCTTAACGGTCCTAGGAACCTATTAGACACTGTATATTTTGCAAATAAATGAGGAAAGTCTCAAGAACATGCTTTGTTTCCCTTGAGCCTTGCTGGTTCACAGAGCTGGAGAATTTACAAGTTGTCTCCTCAGCATTAGGGGTGGGAGGAGAGGGAAAAGAGGTTTTCCAGTTTCTCAGAATCTTTAAATAGAATCATGCAGAGACACAGGCTGCGTAAACTATCCTGAGCGAGTGACTACTTACATAGTGTTAGTGAGATAATACTCTGATTGTAGGGAGCTTTAAAATAAATACATCTGGGTATTCACATTGTCCTTGGTCTTCGTTTTGTTTTCCATCTTCTCCTTGTGATAATGCCATAGGGTGGGCAGGGTGGGATACCCGTCCCCCGCGGTCCGCTCTGTGTGGCATGCCCTCTGCGGCACTGTTGTAGCAGGCGGTGTCAAGGGCATGGCACTCCAGTGGGCATGCGGGGCTTCTGGGTGACCAGCCAGCATGTGACGTCTACACCAGAGTCTTAACAGGCAGTGTCTGAGCCAAGGTCACACTGAGCTTTGGCATCAGTAAGGTCACTGTCACCTGGAATTACGTGGACGGGAAGCAGTTAAAGACAGGATTGCAGTTGTTTGCTCAGTTTTGGTCATTTTTATGGAAATTCCCTTTGCTGCGAGGAGACTGTGAGGTTGACATTTGACTGCTGATCAGGTGACGTCTACGGTGGCAGGAGGCTGAGCCTCCCGGCTGACAGGCATCCTCCTCTCCCTTGAGAGGTGGCCGGGCTGAAGTCGTGTGGCAAGTCCCCTGGGGAACCGACAGGTGTCCCCAAGCCTTTTCCGACTATACCCGTGCCATGTGGGCACCATCCAGAGAGATTGTTCTGGGCGCATACCTGACCCCGCTGCAGAGTTAAGGTCTCAGGTCCCAACGACGATGATTTGTAAGTGCTGGTCCTGGGTTTCGGTTAGGGCAGTTGTGACCCTCCCTGACAACCGTGGCCACTGTTTACAACGACAGCCTCCAGCGCTGTCTCCCGTGCTTGACCTGACCTGTTGACTGGCATGCATTGAATGACTGTTTCCTTCACCTCCACACTAAGCAGCTGTAAGATATGAGTGAGACTGAGTAGAAATACAAGGTAGTCTCATCTCTCAGAGTACACACTGTGGCTGGAGCCTGAAACCAGAACCTCTGAGACAGAAAGCACGGAAGTCAACCACGTGTGTTAGTTTCCGGGGCTGTCGTAGCAAAAACCCCACAGACTGTGCGGCTTAAGACAACAGCTGTCCATTCTCTCCCTGTTCTGGAAACATGGTGTCAGCAGAGCCTTGCCTGCCCTGCGCTTCTGGGAGCGCTCTGTCCACACCTCCCACTCAGGGCTTTCCAGCCGCTGCCCTAGAGCTCCATCGCTCCGTCGCCGCTGTCTCTGCCTTCGTCTCCATGTGGCCTTCTCCTGCGCCTCCCCTTCTTATCAGGACACAGGTCCCTGAGCAGGGCCCACCTTACCCAGTACAGCCTTATGTTAGCCGGTTTGTGTCTGCAAAGATCCTGTTTCTCAGTAAGACAGCATCTACAGAGACCAGGAGTTTGGACCTGAACACACCTTTCTGGGGGACACTGTTTAACTCATAATACCATAAGCAGAGGCAGGTAGAGTTTAGTGCAAGTTATTTAGCTGTTTTTACTCAGTTTTTCTCTATTGTAAACCAGAGATAATTCCGCCTGTAGGATGGAGTTATCCATCACCTTGACTGTGGTGTTGGCAGCACAGGGGTTTGCATGTGTCCAAACTCATCAGATTGAACACACAAAGAGTATGCAGGGTTTTCTGTATATGTCAGTGACACCTCTCTACAGCTGTTCAAAATAAGATCACCTATATAATTAGATTGCTTTGAGAAATTTAAGTTAACACACATAAAAGGCTTTAGGACTGTGTGTGGCACAGAATCAGTGCTCAGCAGATGTTCATTATAAAACCAGTGCTACAGTCACATGGGCTTCCCTGCCGGCTCAGATGGTTAAGAATCTGCCTGCAGTGCAGGAGACCTGGGTTCGATCCCTGGGTCAAGAAGATCCCCTAGAGAAGGGAACCCACTCTAGTATTCTTGCCTGGGAAATCCCATGAACAAAGGATCCTGGCAAGCTACAGACCATGCAGTCGTGAAGAGCTGGACACAACCGAGCGACTAGCACGCACACTGTCTCCATGATAACATGCCAACTAAAAAATGATTAGTGCTTTGTTACACTGAAGAGCTGTAGTTATGGAAGAACAGGGGGAATTGGCCAGGCCCTTGACGTGGGCCTTGAAGGACACGCAGGCTTTAGATGTGGAGGTGGACGTTAGGGAGAGGCACGGTGTGCAGACCTCAGGACAGATGGTTAGAGCCCCTTGTGCGAAAGGTAACTTGTTAGCTGCAGGAACGCTCCCCTTACCTTGCAGCTGTGTCACACATGGGGGAAGTTCACAGCATCAGTGATGACACAGAGCTTGAGAAGGCACTTGGCTCATAGAAGCTGTGCTCTGCAGGACAGGGTGTGGAGAGCCCGGGGCTGCGTGGGGTGGCAGGGAGCAGAAGGGGAACTGGGGCTCTGGGGACCAGAGGGACTGCGGAAAGGGAGAATCCAGCTCCGACAGCTCTGTTTACAGAGATCAGAGTCAGTGCGCAGTTCTCATAATTCTGGGCCAAACCATTTTCTCTCTCTAGACAACAACAAAAAGGAGCAGAACAGAGAACAAAAATCACTTTGTGCCTCCAGTTATTTTCTAATTACTGACTGTATTATAGTTCTACTGTGTGTGTTTTCTTTAGGTTTTTTTTTTTTTTTTTCAATAGTGAAAACTTTTATATTTGGAATTAGCCAGCTGGACTCAGTTTCAGTTCAGTTCAGTCACTCAACTGTGTCTTGACTCTTTGTGACCCCATGGCCTGCCGCATGCCAGGCCTCCCTGTCCCTCACCAACTCCCGGAGCTTGCTCAAATTCATGTCCATTGAGTCAGTGATGCCATCCAACCATCTCATCCTCTGTCGTCCCTTTCTCCTGCCTTCAGTCTTTCCCAGCATCAGGGTCTTGTCAAATGAGTCAGTTGTTTGCATCAGGTGGCCAAAGTATTGGAGTTTCAGCTTCAGCATCAGTCCTTCCAATGAATATTCAGGACTGATTTCCTTTAGGATGGATTGGTTGGATCTCCTTGCAGTCCAAGGGACTCTCAAGAGTCTTCTGCAATACCACAGTTCAAAAGCATCAATTCTTCGGCTCTCAGCTTTCTGTATAGTCCAACTCTCAGTTTGCTGCTGCTAAGTCGCTTCAGTCGTGTCCAACTCTGCATGACCCCATAGACGACAGCCCACTAGGCTCCCCCGTCGCTGAGATTCTCCAGGCAAGAACACTGGAGTGGGTTGCCATTTCCTTCTCCAATGCAGGAAAGTGAAAAGTTAAAGTGAAGTTGCTCAATCGTGTCCGAGTCTTAGCAACCCCATGGACTGCAGCCCACCAGGCTCCTCAGTCCGTGGGATTTTCCAGGCAAGAGTACTGGAGTGGGGTGCCATTGCCTTCTCCAAACTCTCAGTTTAGATGATCCCAATTTTGTTGTGAACATCCAAGCATCATAGTCCGGAGCTGGTCGAACATATGCCTTCTTCTCTCTCTCTCCATTAGGCCTGATCAGGGTGTTGACCTTGACCATGTCAGCATCAGGGGGCTTCTTCACAGCCTGCTGGATTGGGCGCTTGTTGGCCTTGACACCCACAGTGGACACACGTGTGGTGTGGCCTTCTGTCTTCTTCACAGCTGACTCGGTGGTGAGGGGG
The DNA here is from genome assembly GCF_016772045.2 of Ovis aries. Lineage (NCBI taxonomy): Eukaryota > Metazoa > Chordata > Mammalia > Artiodactyla > Bovidae > Ovis > Ovis aries. Next base: position 44,448,385 of record NC_056073.1, read on the forward strand.
AGCTTGACGATGGCGCAGTGGTCCAGTCTGTTTCTCTTGGGGGCGCTCTCCGAGGACGTGAGAGCTGCCTCGAGCCACAGTGTTCTGGGCCACTGGAAGGTGGGTGACGTCCCGTCTTTGTTTGTGGCTGTGGACACCTTTCAGCACAGCTTTTTTGGCCTCAAAGCCTTTGCTTTGGCTTCGGCTTTAGGAGGGGCAGGGGCTTCCTTCTTCACCTTTGGTGCCATCTTCGTGAAAAGCTTCTTTAGGTTTGTACATGTTCACTCTCCAGAGTAAGGGACACTTGCCTCCTGGCTGTGCGTATTCTTGGTCCACGATCAGATCTGGGTCCTTGGTTTGTTTCCTGTTCTCCATTCCGAACCCTCAGCTCCAAGGCTCATTCCAGCCTCTTGCTGTCACCCTCCTGTAATCCCGCTGCCCCGTTTGGACCAGCTGGACTCTAACCACTCCTTGTTTCTATACAGTGATCCTAAGCTGACTCCAGGGGGTGTGGGTGTTAGGAGCTAGGGCGCAGTATGGACGTATGCTCTGTTCTGCCTCCCAGAGCCGCTCGGTGGAGGCAGCAGCAAGGTGACGTGACCCAGGAGCTGGATTCACGTCCTGACTCAGCTGCTAACTGCCCGATGGCCTCCTGCAGGTGCTGGCGCTTTCTGAGCCGATTGTATGGGACAGCGTAACACACATGCTTGCTACTTACTGAGAGTAGACACAGAACTCTGCCACTTAGACATCTGAGAACAGTTACTTCCCACCTCTTATTTGTTCACTGTCAGTGTTCGGCCTAAGCCCTGTTCATGCTGTGGAACCTTCCTTAACTGTTTCAGCCCCACTGGTTTCTTCTTCCTAATGGAACCCGAATCCAGCTTGCTCATGCTGTGGCCCACGGTTCCCTGCTGGACCCGGTGCAACACGCGCACCACACGCGACGGCGTCTCCTTACTAAGCACGCAGGGTGCTCTGTGGGATTCTCACTGTGTGTTTCTTTCCAGATGCTCGAGTCAGAGGCTGGTTCATGCTGGACTCCTACCTCCCTACCTTGTCTCTCACCGTCTTATACCTGCTGTTGATATGGCTGGGCAACAGATGCATGAGGAACAGACCTGCTCTTTCCCTCAGGGGCGTCCTCACATTGTACAATCTTGGAATCACACTTCTCTCCGCATACATGCTGGCAGAGGTAAGTGTCCGCAAAACAGTTACGTCGGGCATTCCAGAACTTTCACGGTTTCTATCAATACTGATCTTAAATATCTCAAGAAGCTGTTCCAGCGCCTGATATTATTCCTTCCAAATGGGTGGAAGTCTTTGTTTCTAACTTGAATTTTTCTTATTGTCATTTAGACCTATTTCTTTAGTCCTTAGTCTTTACTTGTAGTTTAAAGTCACAGTTTAGGTCTGAATGGGCTTAAAGATCATGTATTATTATTTTCTCCTTTTATAGATTATGATACTGAGGCTTAGAAAAGTTAAACTGGTTTGCCTGAGGAGAGACAGCTATTGAGTAACAGTATTTTTTTAATTAAACATCAAATACAGTTAGTGTGACTGAAATGCAAACATAACATCCCTTAAAGGATGCTCCTTGCATCCCTGGGCCACTGTGTGTCCTGAGGACCAACTCCCAGAGGCCTGGGGTGACATCCCAGCTTGGCTATAGTTGCCCGCACTGCATCATGTCTTCCCTATTCCTTTATAATGTGCCAAACCTGAGTAATTTCACAAGAAAAAGAACAAGTAATGATGGCCCTGCCTATACAACCAAAGATTATTTACTGTAATACAAGAGAAAATCTTAAAGTGTTAAACCTCGAGAGAGAGAGAGAACTAAAACAGAGTGTTTTTGGAGAAAAATTAGGATAAAATCATTCATGAGTATTATAAATGGCTAATAGTGGCACACATATAGCTGCCCTTCCTGGGGTCCTTGGATTCTGAATGAAAGTAAATTCTTGTCTGAAACACAGGCCCTCTCACCCATAGTTTTTAATCTGTGTTTAATTAGTCTAATATGCACCATCCTAGTAATGGTTAGTAACCACTGTCTGAAATGACTGTTCTGAAACGCTGATTATGGGATTGGAGGCATCAGAGTGCGTGTGGCAGAACTTGGGATCAGAGAGGCCATCCTGACAGCTCTAAAATCACGCCACCTGCGTCTAAAAGGGGAGCATTTATTTTAGTTTCCCTCCTGGGTCAATTTAGTTCACTGGATGAGCTTGCGAGAGAGTAATTTACGGGTTTTTTCCTCTCTGTGCAGCAGGGAGAGGTGCTCTTCCTGGACCGGGTCTCAGCGGCCTTGCGTCTGCAGGGCCCACCTCGCGGTTCACTCGGTCAATGGTGCGAGCCCTGCTTGGAGCTGTTGGCGCCCAGAGGCAGGAGACCCGAGTGCAGTGGCGGCTCTCCACGTCCTCTGCGGCCCTGGGGGACTCACTCAGCCAGCTTAGCTGTAAGATGGAGACGCGACGTCTGGCCTGCCTCACTCCCTCGTGAGCGTCAGGACGTCAGTTCTGTTCAGCCGGCACTCAGTGAGCACCCGCTCGGTGCGGCCCAGGGGCCACAGCGAGGTCAGAGGTGGTTTCTGTTCTTGAAGAGCTCACAGACTAGCGCAAGTGCAGGAGACAGTCCTGTGAGTTAGGACGAAGTCCACAACAGGCACCGACGGCAGGAACGAGAACGACAGTTCGGTGCCTGAACCGCCACATACATGTACGGGGTTTGTCTCTTTTAGGGAGAAACCCCCGCAAAGAGCTCATTCTCCACTGTGACCTTTAGCTCCCACTCGTCTGCTGTTTCTCTTCGCAGACTTTTCCATCTCTCAGTTCAAAATCGCTGCTGGTGGTTGAGTGCCTTCTAGTCTCCTGACCGTAACCTCTTTCGGGGTTTAAGGTCATCCCCCTTACACTACGGGCTGTATTTATAGACTAGTCAAGGGGTAGCTTACCTTAACCTTGCTAACCTGTTACACCCAGGCCAGATGTACGCTTAGGCCAGGAAGCTGCCCTGAAACCACTAACATTGTTCCAGCAAACACACCCTATAGGCCCTACACGGTGTCAGGTCGAGTCCCAGGCTCTGGAGCACAGCCTTGGCCCAAGTGCAAGAGGGAGCACTGGACCGGGCGGGGTTGGGGAGGCCTCTCCAAGGAGGCGATGGCTGAGCTGCACACGGTGATGAGAGCAGGCCAGGCGGGTCAAGATCTGGGGAGGCCTTGAGGCTGCACCAAGCTCCGGGTGGTGTTTGAGGACCACGAGAAGCAGCAGTGTGCCAAGGAGAGTGGATGGAAGACTGGTAATGTGAGATGAGGTAGATAGGGGCAGGTTACCCAGGGCCTTGCCAGGAACTTGGCTGTTCTTAGGAGGAGCCATCGGAGGATGTTAATAGAGGAGGGATGGGATCTTCAACATGGAAAATGGACTCGGCGAGTTGGGGCAAGCATGGAGGCAGAGGGTCTGCTTGGGAGCCTTGATGGTACTACAGTCACAGACACCAGTGGCGTGGACTCAGGCAGTGGAGATGGGGAGTGGATTCTAGTCCTATTCTGGAGCGAGTTGGCCCACACCTCCTTAAGGCTGACAGCCCCATTTGAAAGCCTGGTTTCTTCCTCTTCAACACGCAGGTTGGGTGCTTCCTGCATACCAGCGTGCCCAGGGCATCAGGAGGGGTCTGGGGTAAGGCACTCTGAGCCTCCCCCAGCCTGGCTGCTTGTTCTAGCACTCAATGTGTCAGATGGTTCTGCAGAGGCGCGGTGGGGAGGGGACAGCCCGGGGACAGCTGACTAAGCAGAGCATGGCCTGTTCTTTCCTACTGTGGCGTTGCTATTACATAAACACGGTAGATGGTAGAGCCCCAAGCTGCAGAACAATAGCCTGACCATGGAGATTTTTAATTAATCTTTCTGAACAAAGTTAAGTAACTTTATTTTGAAAAAGGCAGAAAAAATTTACATATACTTCTAGATATTCCTGGATCCACTGGGGCCTCCCACTGGTTCCCATTTGAAAACAAGCATGGACAGCTCTGGGACCTGAAGAAGATTCAGTCTCTCTTACTTTCCCTGGATTCATTTATCCTGATAATCTATACTTATCACGATGTTAACTGGGGTGATTTTGCTAGAAGAGAAGCAGATGAGGATATGGAAGACTCACGAAGGTTCTGAAACATCCTCAGTGTTCTTCGAGTTTATCTCTTTTTCTTGGTGTTGAGTTCATTAACATCCCTCCCTCCGTGCTCTAACAGTCGGTACCTTTACACCTTTTTGATAAGATACAGAAAATTATAGGCTTTCACATATAATATCATATGTAACTCAAAGCCAAAGGCCTTATAGTCTAGAATTTCAAGTTTGTTAGTAACAGTGAAAAAGAAGGCAGAAAACTTTTATAGAATTTCCCACAAAGAAAGTCCATTTCCTTAAGTTGTAGAGGGAACACTAGACAAGGAATTAGAAGACCTGAATCCAGTCATCCTTCTGCTACTTACAGTCGGGTGATCACAAGCAAATAGTCATTCAGGACTTTCTCTGTGCCAGGCATTGGACAAGGAATTGTGGTTGCAAAAAATGAGCAAAGAAGGAGGCATAGACTTTATGGAGCTTTGTTTTTTGAGCATAATGGGGAAAACAGATGTGTATCAATTATAATCATACAAATGACTGATTACTACATAGCATAAATACAATGAAGAAAATGATTTAAGAATGTCTGTGAGCCCTGGTTTTCTCATGGAAAATGGTAACAAATACATAATTCATAACATTGGGATGATCCAATAACAAATATTTCTATGTAAGCCAATAAAGTACTAAAATTTTAGTGTAGTTTCTTCACATCTGTTTACATTTAATTCTGTATTTTATTGGTAGAGCATATGATTAGATAATTGCTTACGGAAAATATTCTGTTACTCAAATGATAGCTAAATTCTGTTTTTGGTGGCTGTGAAGGTTAGAAGTAAATTCTATATTAACCAAAGATTTTAACCACTGATGCCAGTTCAGCAGCAAGAAATTAGGTCCTTTGATAATGTGTGTTTGGGAACAGGATAGAGTAAAGCTCATACTGGGGAGAACTCAAACCTTGAATAGATGCCAATCAGAAACATGAATAGGAAGTTGAGTTTTCGTCCAAATTTTTGCACTGATTTTTTCCTCCTTTGTTTCTTTGGCAGCTTATTCTCTCCAGTTGGGAAGGAGGCTACAACTTACAGTGTCAGGATCTGACCAGTGCAGGGGAGGCCGACATCCGGGTGAGTCAGCTGTTTGTAACCGTTTCTCACTGAAAAGGAGAGAAAGCTTTCTCCTCCCAGAGACGAGGATGGAGGCTGGGCTTAGATAAGAAGGGGTCTCTGTCCTAGTAGAAGTGCTCACTTGGGGGACAGATGGGACAAACCATGGCACATCCACGCAGTAGATCCCTTTGCAAAGTGGAATGAGGATGACCTCTGTCCCGATATAGAATCATCTCCAGGATGGAGCTCAGTGAAAACAGCAACCCACAGACCATGCTTATAGTACAGGGCCTCATATGCAGAAAATGATAGGAATATGCATGTCTTAGCTTTTAGTTTATTCTGCCATTGTTTCTTTTTAAAACCATAAGCAAACACGATGGTTTCCTTTTAGGGGAGGGACCAGGGCAGAGTAGACAGAGGTGGAAATTGGACTTCTCTGAATGTCCCTTGTCTAATTTTCAGAAACAGTAGGTGTTTTCACATAATTATAAAGCAAATTTAAAAAGAATGCAAGGCAGCCTCTCACTCCACATCTTGGAAATAAAATAATTACCCATATATTAAGTTGCTGGCATAACTACCCAAGGAATTCTTTCATGTGCCTTTAAACAGTGTTTTGACTGCATACCCTGAGCAAGATGACCTCAACGGCATTCAGTAATTTGGAGGGGGGTGGGCGCTGCTCTTATTAATAAAAATATTGGTATTCCTTTTTGTGGGACTATTACAGGTATGCTTAAGATAAAGTACATAATAATGTCAATATCATTACAACTGATATTTGAAACATAGAAAAGAGAAACCAAGACTCAGTAATCATAGATTTAAATCAGAAATATCAAAATGAACATTCTTTCTAAAACGTGGTTGTTTAGCTCTGTTCACAGGAAAGGTCTAGTTAGTCTCTGAGAAACCAGCAGTGATACCCACATCATGCTCTCTAAATATAATCCAACAGGAGGGTTTAGTGTTCTTAGAGAGTTGACCGATTCCTGTTCAGCGGGCGGCTGGGGGGAAATACATACATGAGAAGAATCCAGGACATCATGTGACAGAGCCAGGAAGCTGGGGTCACGACAAGAAGATGTAAGGGCCAGCTTAAAGGGACTCCCACAGCTAAAGTGGGACAGTTTGAGTATCAAAAGGAATACTGGCATATTAAATTTATAAAAACTAAACGGGTTTAAAATGACACTAAAAAAAAATTTCTTTGTTACCTTTTGAAGGTTACTAGGACACCAAGTAATTCTAGAAAAAAAAAAAAATTGAAAAGAATCAAACATCTATCCTGCCATTCATATGTAAGTTTCCAAATAGCTAAAGAGGAAGAGCTTCCCTGGTGGCTCAAACAATAAAGAAACTGCCTGCAATGCAGGAGACCCAGGTTCAATCCCCTGGGTCAGGAACATCCCCTTGAGAAGGGCATGGCAACCCACTCCAGTATTCTTGCCTGGGAAATCCCACAGAGGAGCCTGGAGGGCTATGGTCTATGGCGGTCACAGAGTTGGACACGACTGAGTGACTAACAACAACCCACCTGCTATGTAAGTTTCCAAATAGCTCAAGAGGAAGAGCTATTTCTATAAAGACAAAAACATGCACATAAGTATAAAAAAAATTTGAAAAGCACCATTTTGCAGCTTATAGTGAAGGGTAATGGGTCCAGACAGCAGTCATCTGTAAATGCTGAAACTACTGGGTGAAAGTTGAGTGGAAGCGTCACGATGATTAGGTCAGGCTGTTAACACCTGAACTCTGTTGATGTTAGTGTCAGTGGGACAACCAGAAGTTGGGTACCTCTTGATGTGATTCCATAGGAAGTACACAGACCCACGCCTGAAGTACAGTTGACCACTAAACCGCATGAGTTTGAATTACACGGGTCCACTTAATACACAGACTCTCTTCAGTACTAAAGTGCTGTACAACCCGACACGGAGGAACCATGCTACGGAGGGCTGGCTGTAAGTTATGCACGGACGCTGGACTGTGCAGGGGGTCCATGCCATGACCATCCCTCCCTGCCCCGTTGTTAAGGGTCAACTGTAATCTTACCCCCAGCCTTAAACCTGAATCCAGCTAAGCCTCTGTCATTGCTCTTTACAGAAAGTGTGGCGGATAGAGAAACAAGTTTAAACAACACTAGGAAAAGTAAATCACCCAAATCCATACTATTAGGAATTCTATACAACTGATCAAGTTTAAGAAATAAAAGATCGGAAAGAAAACAGTGGAGCACAGAAAGGGAACAGACTTTCGGTCCCCCCTCCCCAGTACTTTGGAAAGATACAATAATTCCTTTCACCAGACGGGGCTGGGTTGCTGGGAATACGGAATAGCTGGCAGCAGGGACACCGGGTGAGATGGTTCCTGCTGGTCTGAGAGCTGGGCAGGTGAGCCGGGGAAGCGTGGCCTGGCGCCCGCAGGGGCACGCAGCCCCGGGCGGCGTCGCAGCTCACCCTGTCTTCCTCCCGCTTGACTTCTCGTACAGGTAGCCAGGGTGTTGTGGTGGTACTACTTCTCCAAATTAATAGAGTTCCTGGACACAATTTTCTTTGTGTTGCGGAAGAAAACCAGCCAGATCACCTTTCTTCACGTCTACCATCACGCCTCCATGTTTAACATCTGGTGGTGCGTCTTGAACTGGATACCTTGTGGGCAAAGTAAGTAAACGTTTGTCAGTTCTGTGTAATGGGTCTCCTGCCCGTCACACGGGGAAGCACATGTTTGCTGGTGGCCGTTTCGTTTCTCATCTTTGATCCTGGCAAAATCTTTGAGTATTAGGATAAATTTTAAGTGTTTTCTCTTCCACGCACCATACGTCTGATGGCAGAAGTGCACGTCCCAGCTGGAGTTACCCCACGCCCTGGGGCAGTAGAAACACAGCACCTTCCAGTCACGACCCCTCAGCTGTGGTACAGATGCAGTCATTTCAACTTCGGGGGCTTGTTTATCCATTCTGAAAAATTAAAATCACGTCCCTCTGACCCACCAGAGCAGTGGCTTTCAATTTTTTTTTTTTTTTTTTTTTACTGAGACATCAATAAGTATTATATTACAACCCAGGATACTCATATTGAATGAAACAAATTTCATGAAACAGTATTTAGCCTGGCTCTGTGTGATTCACTTTAAAAAAAAAAAAAGAAAAAAGTGACCTCACTTTTTCAAAAAGCTAATAACTCTCACTGTACTGACTTTCACAGTTGATGTGTTCTGACCTGCAGTTTGAGAAACAGTGCTCAAGAGAGAACAGTACTTTTCTACTGGATATTGTTTTATACCCAAGAATTCAAAAGTATTCTATGAAAAATCAGGTGAAACTCAGGTCAGAATGATTTTGTCCTGGGATATAGGAACTTGTAGAGATGATATTAAAAAAAAAAAAAACAACTAGGGGTATCTGCAGTACACTGACTATGAAGATGTCAGTTTAAACTCCAGTGTGAAGTAAGCTTGCTGCAGGTGCAGTGGACAGAAGAGACCCTTTTCCACCTCTCCTAGACTGACATACTCCGGTTTGAGTTTAGTTACTAAGAATATAGACTATAGTGTAATCAACATGTAGACTAAAATCAATACCAAAGGACAGCTGTCAAGGGTATTTTTTGTGATTATCAAGTTTCATTTATAAACCACTAAAGAGTCGGACACGACTGAGCAACTGAACTGAACTGAAAACATCTAAAAGTCGATTTTAACCACTGTGTAAAGACATTGTGTTTCATTCACGGGAATTCTATGTGTGTGATAGTTTCTGTTCAGTCTAGAATACTATGAAAATTATAAGCATCAACTACTTTTTAAAAATTAATTGATGGAATTGAAAACTCAGGTTGGTAAAAAAAAAAAAAAAATCACTAATATTGTGCTGCCGGGTAGTCTGAAACTCTGTGCTTTCATATAAATCCAGTGCCCTGACAAGTCATTCCAGCCAGTGTATAAGGACTTGCTAGATTCCTGGTGCTGTTCCTCTTGTCATATTCACTGATCTGCATTGATCTATCCAAACTGCTAATCCAGGACTGGTAAACCAGGCAGGAGAATTTAAATTAATTAACCCACATATGCGCAGTGCCTTTTAGTTTATATAGTTAACCCCATCACAGCCTTAAGCGGTAATTACTTATACCAATTTTCCAGATAAGAAACAAAATTTACAAAGTAATAGATGCAAGGGGACAAAGCTATTTAGGTGGTCCTCCAGCTGCACAGCCTGTCTCCTCTCCCCGGAGTTGGCAGCTCACAGACCAGCCGCCTGGATCCCAGGCCAGCCTGTCGCGCTCACCTTGTGCTGCGCCCCGTCCGGAGCCCTTCACCTACCTGGCGTTCTCACACCCTGCTCCCCCGCTCCTGGGCTTGTGCACTTCCTCACCTCTTGCATTTCAATCCTTTGACCCTTAGTTGACCCAACACAGAACTTAGCCCTTGCTCCTTAGTTTCCTGAAACACGACTCACCCACGTGGATGACAGCACCTGTTATGAGTTGACGGCAGGGGATGGGGGGGTGCCCCGGCACAGCTCAGCACAGCAGGTACCTAAAAGTGTTAGACACTCCTTGTCCCAGAAGTCTAGGAGGCTTCCCGGCCACTGGGAAAGTCCCCAGCCCACCTCAGCCTCTTCTCATCCTGCGGGACCTTCCCCGATTCACCTTCTGCAGCATCTCCTGGTTCTAGGTCCCTTCCAGGGAGATTCCATTTACCTAATTATGAAGGGCAGAACATTTTCCCTGACTCTCGAGCGCCCTGTTCAGCCATGTACAAAGGCTACAATCATACAATCTGTCTACAATCCAAATGGCTGGAAGGTTTAGCGAAAGCAAACACATGTTCTCTCTCAAATTCTGTTTCCTGGTTAAATGGTAGTCCTGACAGAGACAGCATAGCCGTGGCAAAATGGGGAGTAAGCTGTATGGTTTTCAGAGTCCCAGCCAGTCGCAGGTGAGTCCCTCTCTCTAGGTGTCTGGTTGACTCCTGCGGTGATGGCACAGGAATCGGGGTGAGTTCTGTGAGCGCCGTGTTGTTTGTGCGGTTATGACGGGAGGAACAGTACTTGACACAGAACGGCCGGTCCTGCCTCCCAGAGGAACGATAATGCCTCCTGTGCTCTCCTAGGTTTCTTTGGCCCCACCCTGAACAGCTTCATCCACATCCTCATGTACTCCTACTACGGGCTGTCCGTGTTCCCGTCCATGCACAAGTACCTCTGGTGGAAGAAGTACCTGACGCAGGCCCAGCTGGTACGTCCGCCCCCCGCCAGCTCTGCTCTGCCGAGGCTGCATGTTCGGTCCCTGCCCTGGAGGCCGGAGGCTTTCCTGTGGGGGATGAGGCTGCCAGTCTCTCTCTAAAAACGGGCTTTTAAGAGTGAAACCTTGTTATAGTGTCCTTCGTGTACGAAATGCATTCTGTGTGTGTGGAATATGCAGCTAGCTCACTCCTTGCTGTGAAATGTAGACGAATACTTTTGATGTTATTGTCTGCTGAAGCGTTTCTAGCTAAATGGCCTGACCTGATATTTCCCAGAGAAAATTAACAATGGCCAATTTTACACACTTCCTAACTTCCGAGCAAATTCCCGGAGAGGAGAGTGGGCCCCTGGGGCGCCTCCGGGGTTGTCTCGGCCCCGGGAGCAGGCCTGCAGCTGCCTGAGCGCAGAGCGAGCCGCCCTTGCCGCCCACAGGTGCAGTTCCTGCTCACCATCAGCCACACCATGAGCGCCGTGGTCAGGCCCTGCGGCTTCCCCCTCGGCTGCCTCCTCTTCCAGTCTTCTTACATGATGACGCTGGTCATCCTCTTCTTAAACTTCTACATTCAGGTACGTTTAAACTCAAACAGTCAACAGCAAAACATGAGGCTGAGCACCTCTGCGTTACGTTTTTAATTTTACCAGTTAAACGTTGCGGAAGTGCAGGCTTGTTGATCAGTTCAGATAACAGAGATGCACAGAGTCCTCCCTGCACCCTCCTCCATAGGATAACTAACCCCTGTTACTGGTCTGGCGGGCATTCTGCCAAACGTTTTTCAATGCATGCCTGTGAAGTTTCATCAAAAATACTATGCATTTGAATCTTGTATTTGCACCAGGCTGCCAAAGTCTGACCTCTGAAAGGTAAACACTGTGTATAGTAACACAGACCCAGGAAATCTCTATGAATGGAGGGAACATGGACTAAATGAACCTAACGGTGAAAACCAGTTTCCATCAGCTACTGCAAGGGTGTAGGCTTACTGCTGATTTGAAAACATTCTTTTTTTTCTTTAATTATTTTTTTACTTTACAATACTGTATTTTCTTTTGAGGTGAACCAGGATGAGAAGGTCACATTGACTTTTCCTTAAGTGTCATTTTCTTTTTAACAATTTAAGTGGAAGGGATTTTCAAAATGCAATTTCAGAGCAACTCTGCTCTAAAGGACTGATGGCAGCGGTGACAGCACAGGCCTCAGGTGGTGGTCGGTTTTAAATTGCTCCTCTCTGTGGGCTGCGGAAATAGAACGCTTCATAAGAAAAACGAGGGTATACAGTTTATTCAGAATGGTACTTCTGAAATTGTATTGACTGCATTTTCTCCCATGAACAAACAAGTGCTCACTGACGTTAGTCTGGGTTGACTTTGAGCAAATGTACGGTGGTTTTATACAGAATGCGGCTGTGGGAGCAGAACTTCTGATTGCTTTTCAGCTCTTGTGTTTTGGAATTTGGACTGGCAAGGCTTTGTCTTCCGTGAGATAAAAGTTTCCTTTGAGAATTTCTAAAGAAGCAACCATTGATAGAACCAAACAAAGCCACCCCTCTCCTAAAAAAAAAAAGACGAATGTTGCTAGCAGACTAAGCAATTTGTCTTGGTGTTGAAACTTGAAGGAATCCATAGTCCCGCAGTGGGGAGCAGTGGTGCTCAGAGCCACAGTCAAGGTCAGTCCTGACCCTGAGTTGGTAACTATTCACTTTTTTTAAAAAAGTGAGATCATATATTTTGTCTGAATAGGGAGGCTGTGCCAAGACACAAATAAAGCCAAAAGCTCAGGTACCAGTACTTTTGAAATAATAGCACTTTTTCACTTGGATTGTATTTTTTTTTAAATTTATATCCTTAAGTCATAGTGCATACTTGAAAGTTGCTAAGAGACTAGATCTTAAAAGTTCTCATCACAAGAAAAAATTCTTGTGGGATGGTAAGTATGGTAAATCCTATATGTGGGATGGTAAGCTACACAGTGTGACCATTTAACAAGCATTAAATTATTTACAAGCATTAAATCCTGTTATACACCTGAACTAATGCACTGAATTTCACTTATACCTTGATTTTTTTAAAAAGACTTCCCCAAAAATCATTCCCTCCATGTAAGCAACTAATGCAGAATTTGAATGCTAATCCCATAAAACAATATATCAGTACTAAGCTGATGTGGGTAAGGTAAGACAGCTTTTCACTGGAATTCATGCATTTGTCTTGTTTTTAGTCAGAAGCTTAACAACCATCATTTAACAAATAAGCATTCTTACTAGAAAGTTCAGTACCCAATGAAATCATGCATTGTTTTAGACCCTAAGTCACATTACAGACAAGGTTCTATTAACGAATCCCTTTCTCTTTTTCTCTTCAACATGTACGCATCCCAACAGACATACCGGAAAAAGCCAATGAAGAAAGCCATGGAAGAGGCAGGGAAAGAAGTCAAGAATGGTTTTTCCAAAGCCTACTTCAGTGCAGCGAACGGAGTAATAAGCAAGAAGGCACAATAAGGGTCGCGTCTCAAAGACAAAGCATATATAATAGCCTAACAGATCCGCTTGTTTTAAAGCAAAGACTGAATTGAAAGTTATATGTTTTAGCATAAACTAATTTCTTTTGAGTTTATAAATCATTTGTACCCAGAATGTATTAATATATTGCTGTTGGGTTGATCTGTTAACTGAAAGCTTTCATCAGCAGTGAGGCGAGAACTCCGCAGAACTCAGAACCGGTGCGCCTTCTCTCCTCTCCCCACCAACCTAGCCCCCCGCAACCCTGCCCCGCCAACCTAGCACCCCACCTGCCCTGCCGACCTAGCCCCCCTCCCGGACACGGTCCCCACCACGCCTTATGCACCTGCAGAGCCAGGACACAGGGAGCGCTGTTTCTCACAGCAAGTCTACAAATAAGTTAGTTTTGTTCAGATTAAAATGTTTAAAACAAAATGTTATTATCTTCTAAATACAGGGTATGCTGTAATCTATATTCAGCAATAATTGTCAGTACACAATCGGTCCATTTGTTCCTTTAGGAATCAACCCCAGAAAATATTAAAATGGTGACATAGATGGACAACCCAGCAACCCCTTCTCTCTCTCAAGTCTGTCTTATGTCCAGAATCTCAGATTCCCACAATTACTCCTAATTCTCAACTTAGTGACATGGTAATAGTTTTTTATTCCTTTTTTTCTTTTTTATTTTGAAGAAAAATCTCCCAAACCCTCATAGTGCAGGGGCTCTGGATAGGCCTAGTTCTTCTGTTTTAGCTGGGTTTCCTTAGTTATTCATGTATTCACACCTACATCCTATGTTAAGGTGCCCTGGGTTAGGATAACAGACACTGCTCAGTTTTAAAAGTAGAATCCGAATATGGCTGGCTATCTCCTCTCTGAACAAGGACTCGAGCCCAGTGATCTGCCTCACTGGGCCCTTGGAATGAGCTGTCCCTGGACTCTCTGTAAGTTAGAATTAATAGAGCCTCGACGGCAAAATAGATGCTGACCTTGTCAACGATTTCTTATGAGCCTGCTTGTGAATATTATCCCCAAACAGCTGCTGTTTGTCTTTACAGGTTAGGTTTTTGAAAATAGGAAGAAAGAGAGGGCTGTGGAAAGGTTCCAGCCCTGCCCGCAGTAAAAAGCGCCGGTTTGGCAAAGCCAGCACACCCGTGCCCTGCTGGCGTAACCCAAGCCCCACAGAGAAGCACACAGAGGAAGGCGAGAGGGACCACTGCTTTCTCCCCACGGGAAGGGCGGTCCATTAAATTGTCCCAAGAATAGAAACGGTATTTTCCGAAGATCTGATGCAGATTTACACCCTATAAAATAATTCATACCCTGTAAAAACGAGATTTGCCCACTTTGACACTCTATCTGCTTTCCTACCTTACTTTAAGAAGTTTTTAGGTCGTAACATTGACATTAGAGGCTTAAATGCCCCAACCCATTACAGCACAAAAGGACTTTGTCCTTTGGGGACCATTTCTGTTTTCTGAGCTTCTGTTTGAAAAAAACATTTTTTAAGGGGAAAACAAAAACACGGACTTTGGTGCCGACATGTACACTGACACTTCCAACGTGTTTCTTGTAAATGCCCCACGGGGTTCCGCTGCCCTGAGAGGCAACTGGCCTTCCCAGTCCTCGCGGCAAGGGTGTCGTGCCCTCCAGCCCCTCCTCTGCCAGCAGGCCCATTTCTCCGGAACAGACATCTTCCGTCTGACGGCCACTTTCTCTTGGGTCTTTCTAGTCTCCTAAAGCTGACTTGTTCTAGGGTGCTCAGCCCCCTCCTTCCATCACATCAGGCCTGCACAGCTGTAAGTACCATGCCCTCCCAGAAACTCACTTTAAAACAAGGGCTCGCTTTGAGTATGACTCTCCCTGCTCCCGTAACAAAGTCCACAACAGACTAGGGAGGAAACCCCTTGGAGGAGCTAGACTCTGGTGCAGTTTTAGGTCTCAGACGGGAGCTAAAATGTTATCAAAATGCACTCACCGCAGGTCAAAAGGAGGCTCAGAAGGCAGAGGTCACAGTCAGCTGTTGTCTCCAGCTTCCCCTCAGTCATCAGGCCCCGGCTCTGCACTCAGCCTTGCAGCTGCTGTTCCAGATGCTCCGGTGGGCCCCATCCCCGCACAGCAAGGACAGAGGCATCCTTCAGTCAAGGCAGACGGCCCAGACAGCTGGAAAACACTGATCAAAGGGGAAGCTTGGTTAGTTTACACTCTCCAGCTCGATTTGGATAGAGGCTTCAGGATGCTTACTTCTGACTTGATCTGTAATCCTAGGGAAGCTTCATGAAACACTTGATAGCCTTAAACCATTCAAGGGCTGGTTAAAAAAAATAAATACAGAGTTATGAAGTCTTAGTCACAAAAACTGAATCAGGTAACTATCTTCACCTGTTATTAAGTGTTACAATTTTAAACAAAATGTTTACTTTTACTGTGATTTTTCTAAAGCAAAAGCTGTTTTTTTTTAAAAAAAAAAAAACAACTGTATAATTTGTTAGAAAAAAAAGGGAAATGTTTTTCCCTCAAATTTCTCCTCACTCATAAGAATGAAACGTAATGTAATATGGTAAGCAGATGTTTATTCCAATTTTTCAAACAAAAGAATGTTCACTTACTGGAATTAAATACAGAAATCTCAACCCATCAAAATTACATACTAAACTATTTAGACATATTGAGGGGGAAGTCCCCCCCACATTGGTAAAGTATTTTTAAGGCAAAAGTTTACTATGATGGACAGAACTTCACTTCTTGTGTAAGAAACCAGTCAGTTCTTTCCAGTATTTCCATTTCATTTTATGTTTCTGGGGACTTCCTTATTTGGAAAATAAGGATACTACTTTTTTTTATTTTCCTTGGAAAACACTTATATCTTAAGAACATAGTATCATGACTGAGGTGGCCTGGGAGGCAGAAGAAGCCATTTTTCCTTTGTAGATAAAAAGCATCTGTATGATTGTTGTATAATAAATTGATTTTTACACTAAAGTATGTCATGATTCCTTTTATTCGCTTCAAAGAAGTTAAAATGTGTTCTGCATGCTATTCCAAGTGACCTATTACACAGGAATTTGGTTTTTTTTTAACAAAGTTATATTTTAGCAATTAATTTTGCAGGTGTAATCCATTTCAGTAAGCAGTGGGCTTTTATATAACAATGTCACCTTTATGCAGTATTCATATACCGAGTTGAACTCTTTCAGAAAATGGTCATTCATAAGGAAAAGTTAAGAGTAGACTAGCAGAGAGGATATGGTGGTGGTAACGGTACAGAGTCTACTTGCCGATGCAGAAGACGTCAGAGATGCAGATTCAATCCCTGGGTCAGGAAGATCCCCTGGAGAAGAGCATGGCAACCCACTCCAGTATTCTTGCCTGGAAAATTTCATGGACAGAGGAACCTGGCGGGCTCCAGTCATGGGTCACAAAGAGTCGAACATGACTGAAGCGATTTAGCATACTGCACAGCAAGCAGAGGATAGAAAGGTTATAACAGAAACAGCTACACAGAATGACCCAGGGAAGAGTGCAGGACTGGCTGAAGAGGCTAGACTGGGCACAAGCAACATGGGGCCACGCTCTGCAGCCCTGGGCACTCTCTCTGCAGAGTCAGGCAGACAGGAGGCTGGTGCAGCAGCTCAGGAGTCTGTCTGAAGCCTGAGACAGACGTAAGGTCGTGGGGCAGATCACAGACTGGCATGGTGTCGATGTAGAGAGTAGAGGTTTAATGTGATGTTGACAGCAACACGCAGAATGGTACAAGAGAGGGCTCCAAGTCTGCTTAGGAAGTGGCTTAAGTTCCTGGACAGTAACAAGGATGGGGCAGAATATCCTGAAGAGCAGGAGCGGGGCAGAGTAGGAGGTGGCCCTGGAGAGCGGAAACTTCACCTCACCTCCCCAAACGGGGGCCAGAGACCTCCCCATCACCTCCTGGGGTTTCCTTACCTTAAACAGTGGGTGCAACCAGTTCATTAAAGCCTAGTAACTTGTTGCAAATTAAAAGCTGCTTGTACATGACAAACGTTCACCTAAATAAGCTTCAGTTTCTCAGTATAAAGAAAAACTCAATGTGTTTTTATTATTCAGTTTATTATTACCACTTACTATTTAGGATTTCTTCAAAATCAAATTATATTCACATTAAAGAAGAATTCTAAAAATAAAACATAAAGGGTTCTACTCCAAGGCAAGTTAAAATAATAATCACTCTTACAACACCTAAACTACACTCACCTAAAATATCCCTTGACCTTCAGTAACATGACTTTCAGTCATGGGTTGGTGGGGCGGGGGGGCGGTGGGAAGCAAAAGCTATCGATTTGTAGGTCATTTTTCTGTCTTGAGAGGCAGCACTCAGGAAACACTGGGATGACACCAGGAGGACAAGCAAATATGAAAGTCAAACCCTCACTGAACACTTCGTAAATCAGCCAGTTTGGCTCTTAGAAGCAACCCACTGGGAGCCCATTATAACCCTGTGTGTGGGTGTCCCCAGCTGCTAAGTCACGTCCAACCCTTTGCAACCCCACGGACTGCAGCCCACCAGGCTCCTCTGTCCTTGGGACTCTCCAGGCGGGAGCACCGCAGTGGGTTGCCACTTCCTCCTGCAGGGGATGGAACCCACGTCTCCTGCATTGGCAGGCAGCTTCTTTACTCCTGAGCCACGTGGGAAGCCCTACTATGACCCCATCTGAAGCCAACTCCCGTCTGACAGTCCAGCCCAGCTGCGGCAGGCACCTTGGCATCTGCACACACCAGGCTGACCCTGAGACGGGGGCTGTGCTCTTGTGTGACCAGTTACCACCACTCATCCTTTTACACTCGGCTTGTTAACCCAGCTGACCCCCAAAGGCATCTGAATTTGACACCTGAGCACTAAAGAACAAAAGGAAAAATTCTTCTGCACGGTTTTGCCTAGACTGAGTTCACACATTTCAAGGGAGATGAACTTCACTTTCCTGTTGACTGTGACCCTAATGATAAATATCACAAGTTGCAAATTTCTCTGAAAGATTTAGGCACTGTCCCAAAGATGGTCCATGTACAGAGCTAGCCTTTATTTTTTAAGTCCAGTTTAATCTTATGAGCCTTGATAAACTCCGGAAATAGTCATGTTCAATTGCAAAATTCATCAAATCTACCTTCCCAGTGCTGTATGTTATTATGGTGATACAGAAGTGACCCAGATGAAATATTTGCCCTTCCAAGTTCATAGTCTTATAAAGCAGATGGAGAAACATTTAAAAAAAAATAATAGAAATACGGAAAACCACTTACCGAGAAAATTTTTCGAAAGGAGACAGTGTCTGGGCTTAGTTTTGATGGGTGAGGAATTTTCCAATGAGACAGGGAGGGAACTTAGTCCTAGCAAATCCCAGAGGTTAAACACCTAGCATTCTACCAGGACTCACCATCCTTTCCCAAGGATGAGGCACTTCTCCAGTGCCCCCCATGTGGCTGGCATTGTACTGGGGCTTTGGAATAAAATAGTGAAGAGATCAAACAGGGTCTCTGCTCAAAGAGCTCAGGTTGAGGGTGGAAGATGGGAGGTTGAAGAGGGAGGGGACATATGTATATATCTATGGCTGATTCATGCGGATGTATGGCAGAAACCAACACAATATTGTAAAGCAAGTATCCTTCCATTAAAAAAAGAAAAAAGAGCTCACAACTAGTGAGTACCTCCTAGAGGAAAACAGGGGTTACCTCAAAACTCCAAGAACATGCTGTTGATGCTGTTAAAGGTGTCAGGATTTGGTCTCGCCCTGTCCCGTGGGGAACCAAAGATGAATGCTGAGACCACTGTTTGTGCCTGATTCAGCTCCCAACACCACTCTGCTACTCCTGGCTCGAGAAGAGCGACCCAGACAGCTGAAACGCCATCACCGCATGTGAATAAGCACACTTTGGGAGTCTATCTGAAGTTTTCCCTTCTTTTGATAACAACTGCACTGTGTATTTGTATGCAAGCTGAGAAGCAGAACTGCTAGGTGACAGCCACGTAAATCCCCCAGAACCTGACCTCACACGGCTGCAGGAGTGAAGGAGGAGCCTCGGGAAGGCAGCTATCATCAGGTGTGATGTGGGTGCTCAGCGGGCATACCACAGACATTCGGGAAGAGAATATGGACGTGGGCTGGGGAAGACTGAGAATGAGCCTGAGCTGCAGCCCACGCAGACAGACGGTCACGTGCCTCTGACCTCGGTGGTGAGGGTGACCTGCAGAAGCCAAGGCCTGTGCCCCAGAGCCCTACACACACCTGGCCCAGGAGGAGGAGCTGATAGACGGCTGGGGAAGCACAGCAGCTGCAGGGCCAGCATGTGCCTCAGGGGGAGCTTGCAGACCGGCCATGAGGCAAGCGTGCAAAGTGGCAAGCCCAGTCCTCTGCCCGCAAGCCTCCCCCTGGACCTCCGCCGTGGCCACTCTCACCAGAAAGGTACAGGGGCGTGAGTCACCCTGCCCAAGTCAACAGGTCGCAAAGCCACCATGTCCTGTGGCAACAGTCGAAAATGCCCATGCACGTAGGGAAAGATCCAGCGACCCCAGCTGAACTTACCTGAATCCCCAGCAAGAGAGGTCTCAGTCAACAGTGGCCAGTCCTCCAGATCCGAGATGCTGTCTGCTTCTTTGTTATCTGGTCAGTAGTAACAACTGTATCATAAACGGGAGAATCAAACCATTGAAGGACCAGAAACGTTAAGGGCTAGGCCAATTACAGCTGGGCCTCCGCCTCAACAGATCCCAGTTCATGTGGAAACAAGTTTCTCTGGCTTTCCTTGACCCAAGGCGAAGCCAAGATTTTTATCTTAATTAGCATACTCATTTTCTAAAAGCATCAGAATGCTGAACTGACACCTACTGTCCATATGTTCTAACCACTCTGACCCCCTTCCACTTTCCTGCTACACATAGACACATTCACAGACACACACACACAGACACACACACACATAGACACACACACACACAGACACACACACGTACATTTCATTCCGTAGTTGAGGTTCAGCTACACTGGACTGGAGACCTTCTGTATTAGTCAGGATTCTCCAGAGAAAGATAACCAATAGGACATAGATACAAATATCTTGTTTATTGTGATCCTCACACTCAAAGGCTTTGGCATAGTCAATAAAGCAGAAATTGATGTTTTTCTGGAACTCTCTTGCTTTTTCCATGATCCAGGGGATGTTGGCAATTTGATCTCTGGTTCCTCTGCCTTTTCTAAAACCAGCTTGAACATCTGGAAGTTCATGGTTCACATATTGCTGAAGCCTGGCTTGGAGAATTTTGAGCATTACTTTACTAGCGTGTGAGATGAGTGCAACTGTGCAGTAGTTTGAGCATTCTTTGGCATTATGCAGAGTACATCATGAGAAACGCTGGGCTGGAAGAAGCACAAGCTGGAATCAAGATTGCCAGGAGAAATATCAATATCAGATATGCAGATGATACCACCCTTATGGCAGAAAGTGAAGAGGAACTCAAAAGCCTCTTGATGAAAGTGAAAGAGGAGAGTGAAAAAGTTGGCTTAAAGCTCAACATTCAGAAAACTAAGATCATGGCATGTGGTCCCATCACTTCATGGGAAATAGATGGGGAAACAGTGGAAACAGTGTCAGACTTTATTTTGGGGGGCTCCAAAATCACTGCAGATGGTGACTGCAGCCATGAAATTAAAAGACACTTACTCCTTGGAAGAAAAGTTATGACCAACCTAGATAGCATATTCAAAAGCAGAGACATTACTTTGCCAACTAAGGTCCATCTAGTCAAGGCTATGGTTTTCCAGTGGTCATGTATGGATATGAGAGTTGGACTGTGAAGAAAGCTGAGCACCGAAGAATTGATGCTTTTGAACTGTGGTGTTGGAGAAGACTCTTGAGAGTCCCTTGGACTGCAAGGAGATCAGTCCTGGGTGTTCTTTGGAAGGAATGATGCTAAAGCTGAAACTCCAGTACTTTGGCCACCTCATGTGAAGAGTTGACTCATTGGAAAAGACTCTGATGCTGGGAGGGATTGGGGGCAGGAGGAGAAGGGGACAACAGAGGATGAGACGGCTGGATGGCATCACTGACTCGATGGACGTGAGTGTGAGTGAACTCCAGGAGTTGGTGATGGAAAGAGAGGCCTGGCGTGCTGCGATTCATGGGGTCACAAAGAGTCGGACACAACTGAACGACTGAACTGAAATGATAAATATCTTGATATACAATTTATACGTGTATATAACATATACACATATATATAACATGCTGCTAAGTCACTTCAGTCGTGTATTGACACTGCTACCCCATAGACGGCAGCCCATCAGGCTTCCCCGTCTCTGCGATTCTCCAGGCAAGAACACTGGAGTGGGTTGCCATTTCCTTCTCCAATGCATGAGTGAAAAGTGAAAGTGAAATCACTCGGTCGTGTCCGACTCTTAATGACCCCATGGACTGCAGCCTACCAGGCTCCTCCATCCATGGGATTTTCCAGGCAAGAGTACTGGAGTGGGATGCCATTGCCTTCTCTGATACACATATATATAACATACAGACATATACATTGTATATAAAGAGAGAGGGAGATATCATTCAGCAACTGGCTCCCAAAATTGTGGGAGCTGGCCGGTGTGAAATCTGAAGGGCTGGCCATCAGACTGGAAACTCAGGCAGGGTTTCTAGGCTGTAATCTTGAAACAGAAATCCCTTCTTTCAGCAACCTGTCTTGACTCTTAAGGTGTTCAACTGATTAGGCGAGGCCCACCCACTTTATGGCGGGTAATCTGCTTTACTCAAAGTCTACTGATTTTAATGTTAATCACATCTTAAAAAAAGAAGCTATTAAATAAGTGCTCTGATACTCTTATAGCTTACAACATACTAAAACATAGCTCATTAAAACATTCAAGAAAAATGACAAATTTGGGTTATAAAGACTGCTTTAGGCATATTAAACTATAACTAAGCTATATTATATAACAATTATATAATGTATAATCTGGCCTTCAGTGTAGTCTTTAACTGCAGTTATCCAATCATGTACTTTATAGTTACCTTAACTTATGTAGGTTTCACTTTTCTAAAATAAACCCAATCAGCTGTATATACAACTCCACACACCAGACTTTATTAGAGCATTTAGTAATTATCAAAAGATGAATATTTCTCCTCTGCAAAAGCTGGAAGTTTTGTTAAAGTTTCAGAGAAACCAGAATATCTGCCAAACAGAAGAATAACTATTTCAAAATACAACACCATTTTCATCTGACCTATTTTCATCCCAAAGTAAGCTCTTCCTTAAAGAGACACACTATGTAGTGTATATATATATACACACAGATGTTGAGGTTTCCCTTCTCCCAAATAACTTGAAGACACTTCTCAAGTAAAAATCAATTTTACTTTCAAAAATTAAAAAAAAAAAAGGGCAACATCGCTCCAAGATGCTAAACATCCTGAACTTCTTATTTTCTGACCAAATTTAAATACCAAAGGTAAACCTTTGTGAACAAATGGACAAACGACCAACATATTACAGTCTGTCCCGACTTGGCAGGTCTCAGGAACTCCGTTTGCTGTGGACGCGCACAGAACACTAAGGCACGGCCTGTGTGGCTGGAGGCTGCTTTGTCTTCTCCCCGTGGCTCAGGCTGGCAGAAAGGGAGCAGGAGAACAGCAGTTAGTGAAGCCTGAACTATCCCCCTCCTAGTCCCTAGAACTCAGGGAACCAACGTGAATGTCACTCCCTGTCATCAGCTACCTCCCTAACTCAGATAATAACTTAGCTCCACAGGGAGCTAAGGCCACCGCACTGGAGGGAACTGCCCAGGGTCAAAATCACTCTCAAAAATCTCTTAAACGTGTGCTGCTTTCAAGACTCACGTGTCGTCTCTCCACAGTCTAATGCATGAGTTTCCCCCCTTTGGTGTTGGAGAAAAGACAGCTATTTCTAAGGAGGAGGGCCAGTTAAAGTGGCTGGTCTGGCCTTTGGGAAAATGCCCATTGTTAATAAGCAGACTGAGTGCAGTTGGAGGTTCACAAAACAAGTCAGTGGGACCACATTCTCCCATCCTAAAGCGAACACGAGGGCGCATGCTCATTGAGAACAGACAGAATCACCTCTGTGATTTATTTCTCAATCTTACAATTTAATTCAGGCATGACAGACATTATTGGTTACCTACCCAACATCTATACTCCCCTTTCTCCTTATTAACAGAACCCCACTTTGCGGGAGGACAGTAACAAGCTCAGTTTAAATCTGCAGCCCCAGATTCCCTTGTAACTAACAAAGCTTCATGTGATTCAGTTCTGGCCAATAATATGGAGACAAAAGTCTACTGATTCGGCTTCCATGAAAACTATTTCCCTAATTTTTAAAAAAGAAGAGAGACTCTACTGGCACACATCTTTTACCAAATCCTTCACCATCTGCCCCTCCCTGCCTAGAGAGCAGATGTGCTTGGAGCTAGAGCTGCTATTCTGTGACCATGAAACCCAAAGCGAAAGGAAAGATAACAGAGTAGGAAGCAAAAGGAACCTGCATCCCTAACTGGCACTCAGAGCTGCCGTTCCAGCCTTGGATGGGTTTCCCCGATGACTCAGCCAGTGAAGAATCTGCCTGCAAGGCAGGAGACACAGGAGATGCAGGTTTGATCCTTGGGTTGGGAAGATCCCCTGGAGAAGGAAATGGCAACCCACTCCCGTATTCTTGCCCTGGAGAATCCCATGGGCAGAGAAGCCTAGGAGGCTATAGTCCATGGGGGTCTCAAAGAGTCAGACATGACTGAGCTCAGCACCAGCCTTGGACAAAATCCCTCTGGGCTACTGCTCACAGGGTTCAAACAAAACCTCTATTTGGTTCAGCTGCTGGAGTCTGATTTCTCTTATACATGAATGACTGTAACACATACATTTAATTCACATTAGATCCAATTCCCCACTAGGGCTGGGATTCTAATATACTTAGCCCAGATTAGGCTTTTATCCATATCCTCTTTTAGTACTATTTTGACTTGGAGATTTTGTTATTTTTGTTTTCCCCAAGTAAAACAGTAACGTTTCCCTGATACTGAAAGTCATTCAAGATACAAGGGTATTCACTAAGATTTGTTTGTGATAATTTAAAATAATCTGAATGCTCATCAACAGGAAATCAAATGTGAAAGTATAATAGACCCATAAACTAGAATAGCTACAGTTATTTTAAAAATTAGCAGATCCTTATTACTCACTTGGAAAGAAATCCTACTTCTGTTACTGAGGGAGCAAAGGAAGAACAATGCACATAAAATTTAATATATCATTTATGTTACTTAAAATACACATACTGAAACTTATCAAGATGTTTGTATATATTCTTATGTAAACATAGAAACATAGCTGAGCACCGAGAAATTGATGCTTTTAAACTGTGGTGTTGGAGAAGACTCTTGAGAGTCCCTTGGACTGCAAGGAGATCCAACCAGTCCATCTTAAAGGAAATCAGTCCTGAATATCCATTGGAAGGACTGATGCTGAAGCTGAAACTCCAATACTTTGGCTACCTGATGCAAAGAACTGACTCAGTGGAAAAGACCCTGATGCTGGGAAAGATTGAAGGCAGGAGGAGAAGGAGACGATAGAGGATGAGATGGCTGGATGGCATCACCAACTCAATGGATGTGAGTTTGAGCAAGCTCCACGAGTTGGTGATGGACAGGGAAGCCTGGCGTGCTGCAGTCCATGGGGTCACAAAGAGTCGGACACGACTGGGCGACTCAAATGAAACAGAAAAAAAATCAAGAATATATACTAAACAGTAAAGAGATAGTTCTCTCTGGATCATAAAAAAGAGCGAAGGTTAGGGAGAGAGAAAAATTCACTTAAAATGTTATGTTGTTTGAGTTTATTACACAAGAGTCATTTGTGAAAGTGAAAGTGTAGCTCAGTTGTGTCCAACTCTTTGCGACCCTATGGACTGGAGCCCACCAGACTGTTGCATGGAATTCTCCAGGCAAAAGTACTGGAATGGGTTGCCATTCCCTGCTCCAGGGGATCTTCCTGACCCAGGGATCAAACCCAGGTCTCCTGCACTGCAGGTGGACTCCTTACCATCTTAGCCACGAGGGAAGCCCAAAGTCATTTATATCTTGCACTTAATCTAAAAAAAATACAGAACAGCCTAAGTTAGAAAAGTCAAGTCACCTAAAATGTCACCACACAGAAATAACCATGGTTGACATTTTGATGAGAATCTCCTAGAATCCAGACCTCTCACTACATATGCATGTGCACACATCTTCTCATCCTCTGTAACACCACCCACCCCCTCCTTGCACAATCCTCTCGCCCTCTTCTGCTGGCTTCCTCTCCCTTATCAAACTTCAGCTCCCTGCAGCATCCCGAGGATTCTGTCCTGGAACAATTGCTCTCTGTAACTGGTCCCTAAGTCAACTCATCCGGTCTCACTGTCAGACCCTCCACCATGAGTTTCAGTCTTGACTATCTGGTTACCCACTTGACAGCTCCATTCAGATGCTGAAACCACAAATCTAATGTACATCTCACATCCAGCCTTTAAGATCCAGCCACACCCTTCTCCTTCTCCCTCCATCAATAAAAGCAGAACCTTCCCAGTCTACACATATACACATACACACATACACCACTACCAGCAGTTCCCGAAGTGTGAGCCTTTGGGATGTCTAAGTTTTCAAAGATTCTGTGAGGTCAAAACTATTCTGGTAATACTGTGATGAAGACCAGCACAAAAGTTGCTTCCTTCATTCCTACTGTCTCTACAGACATACAGTGGAGCTTTTCAGAGGCTACCTGACGTGTGGTGTCACGATGGATGGAATTCAGAAGCAGATATGGAGTCCCTTATTAAGGCAGACTGTGTGGATCACAACAAATTGTGGAAAATTCTTAAAGAGATGGGAAAACCAGACCACCTGACTTGCCTTCTGAGAAACCAGTACACAGATCAAGAAGCAACAGTTAGAACTGGACACGGAACAACAGACTGGTTCCAAATAGTAAAAGGAGTACATCAAGTCTGTATATTGTCACCCTGCTTATTTAACTTATATGCAGAGTACATCATGAGAAACGCTGGGCTGGAAGAAGCACAAGCTGGAATCAAGACTTCCGGGAGAAATATCAATAACCTAAGATATGCAGATGACACCACCCTTATGGCAGAAAGTGAAGAACTAAAGAGCCTCTTGATGAAAGTGAAAGAGGAGAGTGAAAAAGCTGGCTTAAAACTAACATTCAGAAAACTAAGATCATGGCATCCAGTCCCATCGCTTCATGGCAAATGGATGGGGAAACAGTGGAAATACTGACAGACTTTATTTTCTTGGGCTTCAAAATCACTGCAAATAGTGACTGCAGTTATGAAATTAAAAGATGCTTGCTCCTTGGAAGAAAAGTTATGACCAATCTAGATAGCATATTAAAAAGCAGAGACATTTCTTTGCCAACAAAGGTCCCTCTAGTCAAAGCTATGGTTTTTCCAGTGGTCATGTATGGATGTGAGAGTTGGACTATAAAGAAAGCTGAGTGCTGAAGAATTGATGCTTTTGAACTGTGGTGTAGGAGAAGACTTTTGAGAGTCCCTTGGACTGCAAGGGGATCCAACCAGTCCATCCTAAAGGAGATCAGCCCTGGGTGTTCATTGGAAGGACTGATGCTAAAGCTGAAACTCCAATACTGTGGCCACCTCATGCAAATAACTGACTCATTTGAAAAGACCCTGATGCTGGGAAAGACTGAAGGCAGGAGAAGAAGGGACAACAGAGGATGAGATGGTTGGATGGCATCACCGAGTCGATGGACATGAGTTGAAGTAAACTCTGAGAGTTGCTGATGGACAGGGAAGCCTGGTGTGCTGCATTCTTTGGGGTCGCAAAGAGTCGGACACGACTGAGCGACCGAACTGATTAAGCCAAACATTAGAGATCTGCAAAAGCACAAAACAACACTAATCTTCTCAAAGTTCTTGTTTTGAAAAATCTTGTTATTTTTCATAAAAATCTGTTATTTATATCAATAGGTAAACATTTATTACACCTTGGGGGCAACTGAGTCCATGCACCACAACCACTGAGCCTACGCTCGACAACTACGGAAGCCCACATGCCTAGAGCCCCTGCTCTGCCACGAGAAAGCCACCACGATGAGAAGCCTGCCCCCAGCAACGAAGAGCAGCTTTCCCTCGCCGCAACCAGAGAAACTTTGCTGCAGCAAAAGACCCAGCGCAGCCAAAAATAAACTACGTAAATAAAATTGAAAAATAAAAAAATGTATACCTACACTACATATATAAGGTGTATAGAATATATTCTACCAAGTACACAACTGAAAATCAACTGTTCACTCAGAAACCTTGATATTTTTCTCAAAATCTGTTTTAATTTTTAAAAATCTTGCTTAAAAAGAAAACAATGTGCATCCTAAAAGAAAATGAAGTTTGCATGATCCTGCTTATGCTTTTCGAAATGTATATGTCTTGATCAGTATCGTAAGCCATACTCTACGCCCAAGGAGTCCCACAGAAGCGGCTGGTTAGAAAAGACGCAGCTAATTAGCTACCTAAGTAAGGTTTTACCAACATCAATCACTCATGCTTTAGCTAAATACCTCCTACTTCAACGAAGATACTTCTAGGAAAGATACTTGTTTAAAAAAAAAAAAATAATACCTCTGGAACTGCAGTTCACAGAATGATTTCAGGTCAGCTGACTGCTTCCCCCAAAATTCCTAAAATTGAACAAGACGTGGGTTGGTTGAAGCGATTGACAGTATTTCTACACCAGAACACATCTTCTTAAGTCACAGAGAATGTTCCAAACAAAAAGAACTTACCAGAACATTGTCCTCAAGGTGTTGAAGAACCTCGAAATCCTTGTCAAGACTGCTCAGCTCTTGAAGAACGAAACTGTGAAACTGTTCTAGTTTATTCAATCTGAGAAAAAACAAGAGCAACAAGCTTCACCAGACTGCTGGATGTGACAAAGACATCTCTAGTCTTATTGCAGAGATACTCCATATTTTTCTCTAGATGTTTCTTGTCTTAAGAATATACATCTCCTTTCTCTTCTTTCCCCTTGGAAATGTTGTTTTGAGGAATCACAATTCCATAAACTTGCACTGAAACCCAACACTTACCTGCGATGATGTATCTGGTTTAACAGTTCTATCAGGCAATCTGGTACGTCGTTTGCATTTTTTGAATAAAGTGGGCTCCTTCTGTACCTAAGCTAAACCATAACAACAACAAAATGAGCACATCCGGGTTAAACATAACTACATAAATAGGGTGTAGGCTTTGTATTAAAAAGATGTTGCCCACACATGATATTCACAGAGAACATCATCTCTAAAGTACTTTAATAAGACACCATGCTACACATTTCATATGTTATTACCTCAGGTTTGATATCAATAAAGGACAATAAGCTAAAACAGGAAACCTTGTATTCATGCCACTGATATACATATTGAATATCACAGACAAATTTCCATTATAAATCAGCTTACATTAGTCTTGCAGAAAATAAGACTGGAGATCTTTCAAGTTAGTTCAACGAATATACGTTAGGGTGAGACCATAAGTACTTTTCTCAAACGTGCTAATAACTCCTTAGGGATTTATAAACAGTACGGAAATGGAGGGGACGCAAATGGTTTCAAAGTCCTCTTGCAGACAAGGTTCCGTGACAGCCTGCATGTGTGGCGTCTCGAAGATTTGCCCTAGTCAGCTGACCACCCAGCCCACCTGCCTCTCCGCTCCAGACGCCTCTCTCATCCACACGGTCCCCTGGCCCTCCCTTCCTTGTCTATCACTGTGACCAAATCGTTGCTTTCCGCTTGTCCAGTTTTCTGAGACTGCAATCAACAAAAACCAAAGCCTTTCCGTACAGGTCCATCTGGTCCCAGGAGAGCAAATGGACATGGAACAGCTGACCTAGTTTAAGCTGGGGTTTTGATTTTGGGTTTTTGGCGGAGAGTCACATCGTGCAGCATGTGGGATCTTAGTTCCCCAACCAGGGATCGAACCCATACCCCCTGCAGCGGAAGCTCAGATTCTTTACCACTGGACCCCCGGACCACCAGGAAGTCCCCAGAACAGCTGTCTTATAAATACAAACCACAATTCACAAAGACACTAAATTCAGCAACCACAGCTAGGACAATGTACCTCCCCAGAGACTCGGGCACACCGTCACACAGGAAGGACCACAGCGGTATTTAGGAATGTGAGCCTGCTACTTCACATGCATAACGAGCTAGCTTTTCATTTTTACCGGGCCATTACCTCATAGTTTCTTTTCAGTTCTCTAGTGAAGTTTTCAAAAGCAGTGATCATCACAGAACCTTTTAAGTTCTCTGGCGTAACGTTTAAGGATGAAGTTGAAATGCTCCCTGCACAAGAAGAATAGAACATTAAGTAAAACTAACAAAGGGCTCAAAGTAGGTGTGCTCAGCCTTCCTGCTGCCCAGAGCATGGAAAGTCCTTTAGAAACTCAGGCATGACCCAGAGAAGACCTGCTGGCTTCTGTGGGTCACGGACTTCCGTGGCTGCAGCAAGACTGACTCCAACCGTGACTGACCAGACCAGCTTGAGCCAAGAGTCCTCAGCCGATGCTTCACGCAGCTTCCCACCAAAACTGTCTGGCAAGGGCTCACTTCAACAAACTTTCCCAGCACCTTAAATCAGAGCAACTGATTGCACCTTAAATCAGAGCATGTCTAAGAAGCAGGCTGAGGTGTTGTTAGAGGGCTCTAGGATAACGTGATGGGTACGACATTCTAGGGACTGGCGTTTAACAGCTTCTGGGTGCCAAGAGGCTTTACAAGGGCTCACAAAGGGTCTGGCACTGTGTGGATCAACTCATTTAATTCTCAGAAAATCCAAGTGAAGCAGGCACTGTTCACGTCCACTTTTCACACAGATCACACAACTGGTACGTGCTCACACCAACAGCTCCAGGATCGGAATGCAGGGCTGCCCGGCTCTCACCACCCACTTTGAGTACCTGGGGGCCTCCAAATTTGCCTTCTTAGAGCCTTTTGTTTCAAAGGATAGGCATGTCGCTCATCCAGAAGGCCAACCCCACGTATGTAGACATTTCAGATCATTCTCCTTCATCTGTGGAGTGGATATTTCTAACACAAACATTTGGCTATACTAAAGCAGATACCTGTAAGTTTAAGAACACTTGGGGCCTGGAAATTGCTACAAAGACTTAAGAGGCAGAAATCAAAATGCCAGGAGGAGATAGTACTTGCTCTTATCTACAGTTTGTGCGATGATTTGCTTATGTCTGAAGACAAAGCACTTTGTTTTTTGGTTCCTGCAGCCATTATGATCTTAAAACTCTAGCTGCCTTGTAGTTCACATTGGGACCCTCAGTGCTCACACATCTGAAACATCCGGGTACCCGGCATTACCTGCCAACTCAGCTTCTTCTGCCACCAAGGAAAGGGCCCCTGGTTCACCACCATCTTCCAGCCGTGGCTGTTTCCACTTAGTGCCGTGACGGTGGGCTCTGTCTGAAGGCAAGCGGAAAACACTGATCATCACACACACACGTCTCCTTGTTCCCAGATTTATCTTGCTCTCTTTTTACCAGCGAATATCTAGCCGTGATGAGTGGCAAGTGAAACGTGTTCCCGCCTTGTTACAAATTGCTTATCATTTGGCACGTCGACTAAGGACACGTCTCAAAGCGCTAGGTGTGCTCATGCCTGAGAGAGGACCCGAGCACGCTTTGATGAGCTCAGTGACATGCAAGAGCACTCTCCTTACCAGGATACGGGCTGGCTCAAGTGGAAAGCAGTAATGGTTGGCATCAACCAGGGCTTCTGGCTAAAGGGCAAGGTAGCAAGGTTTCCAGGCCGACTGGCCCTTGGAAGCTGATCAGATCAGCTCAAGGAGGGCACCACCTGCTGGTGACATGAAGCCTCAGCACCAGACTGAGGGCTGTCTGACCCAGGGCCTCACTAGTGTGAGTGATCACATTCTCACTCGGAACCTCAAAGAGCTCACTCACATCCGGCTTCTCTCGCTTTTTTTAAAAAGTGAAGAGCATAAGCAATACTCTCAACCTGGAGAGGTGCAACTATCTCTTTTCACTGCTCTAAGATTCGGGTGTGTTCCTTTGTTTGAAAAGTATCAGTTCAGTTCAGTGGCTCAGTTGTATCCGACTCCTTGGGACCCCACAGACGGCAGGACACGAGGCTTCTCTGTCCATCACCAACTCCTGGAGCTTGCTCAAACTCGTGTCCATCGAGTCGGATGGGTATTTGTTAGGGAGTTGCACTGTTTCAAGACTAAAATGATTTTTTTTTAATCCAGGAAAGAATCCAGACACAGCCAGTCCTCTTTCAGCCTCAAAACAAACAGCTGCTGCTGCTAAGTTGCTTCAGTCATGTCCGGCTCTGTGCGACCCCATAGAAGGCAGCCCACCAGGCTCCCCTGTCCCCGGGATTCTCCAGGCAAGAACACTGGAGTGGGTTGCCATTTCCTTCTCCAATGCATTAAAGTGAAAAGTGAAAGGGAAGTCGCTCAGTCGTGTCCAACTCCTAGCGACCCCATGGACTGCAGCCTACCAGGCTCCTCCATCCATGGGATTTTCCAGGCAAGCATACTGGAGTGGAATGCCATTGCCTTCCCAAACAGCACTCAGGCTTAAATCTCACATAGTGCCTACACCCCAGTCAAGACCCAAAGAAACCACTTAGAATTCTAGCTAGCCCCAGTTAGATACCCATGAACAACTACTATGTTTTGTTACATTTCTCTTCTTTCTGCCTGTTTTGCCTCTTCTGGGTTTTTTTTCCCCCTCTCCTGACAACATTTGTAGCAATAGCTCAAAGCATGGCCTTGAATGTTCATGCCCCACCCATGGAAAAATCAAAGCATCTACTGGCATAGATGATATAATAGTTAGCTCCGGTGGAGAGAGGAATCCAGGAACACTGTGTAAATAACGTGATGGTTCCCTAAACAAGCTGCTTAGAATTTGTGAACCTACTCAATGGGGCTCATCCCAGAGGCCCACTTCAGTGACATGGAAATAATCTGGCACAAGAGTGTGGAAGGGGCACTCTTGTAAATTACTTTACCTGAAACAGAGGAGCGGCTCTTCAGGGAGAACAAGCTCCTCTAGGGAAACCAGCCCACTCCTTAAAGCATGCAGGTACTAAGTGATGCAGCTGACTCAGCTTTGTTTCCACGGCAACTGCATGCCTCTTTGAACCAGGACTTTTGGACATTCTCATAAAGGGGCTAAAACTATGTACACGCAGCACTTAAAAAATGAACACAGGCAGTAAACACACCGTGGCCAAAACTAAGGTGATCTCGAATGAATGTTGGTTCTCTTGGTGGCTGCTAAAGGAGTGTCCACTTGCTTTCGGACACAGGTGTCTTCATCACTGTGAAAGTTGACAGCTTTTGCAATCTGAGGAGCTTCTGAACTTATTTTGGGCACAGGTTGTATGTAGTGAATAATTTGGTGTCCATATTGCATTTATTTACTCATAGTTCTGATGGAAACAGTTTCTAGTGCCACACAGAACCAACCCTATGATGAACAGCCAAGTTCTCCCAAGTTGAGGCATTAAAAAATATCTTACTCTGAAGTGACACCATGTGGCTATAAATGATAAAGGTCAAGAGCCTTCACTGGGACAAGAAAAGTCATTTTTATCAAAATACCCTTCTTATGGAGGTACTTTCTGTAAGGCCAGACCCCGGGGGCCATGATGGGCCGCCCCTCCTCTCCCTCCTGCCTGCGGGGGACGTCCCCAACGGAAGGAGCCTCCCAGATCCCAGGGACCAATGACACCACACTTCGCCAGCTAAAGCCGCCCCACCCCAGCCACACAGAAGGACCTGTCAGCCCGCAACGCCTCGGCCTGGCAACCTATCCGAAGCCCCGTCCATCTAGCCTGACCATCCCTCGCATCGAACGTATAAAAACTACCCCCAACACGGTCCGGGCACGGACTCCCTCGACCTGCCTCGTTCAGGTCCGGGGACCCTGCCCGGGAGCGCTTCACCATTAAAAAGCCTGTTAGACACCCTTCTGGTGTCCTGGTCTTTTACCTAACACTTTCCTAATGCCAATTCCTCTGTTTATTCTACCAATGTGTACTATGCTAAGAATCTGAAAAGTTAAAGACCATCTTTATTATTGAATTTATCAGCCTGATGGAGACCACTGAAAAATCTTTTGTCTGGAGGAATGCATTTCGCTTGCCAATGCAGGAGACTCAAGAGATGCGGGTTTGATCCCTGGTTTGGGAAGATCCCCTGGAGGAGGGTATGGCAACCCACTCCAGTATTCTTGCCTGGAAAATCCCATGGACAGAGGAACCTGGTGGTCAATGAGGTCGCAAAGAGTCAGACACAACTGAGAACACACACACAAACCAATTAATAATAAATACTGATTTGTGAGTATGTACAGATAATTATTCAAACACAGAATTCTGCAGAGGTTCATCTCTACATGACAGCATTTTCTAAGTTTCTTATTCATTTTCTAAGTTTCTTATTCTTACTTTCTAAGTTGTGTTGTTGCCGTTTAGTTGCTAAGCCATGTCTGACTTTGTGACCACACGGACTGTAGCCTGCCAGGCTCCTCTGTCCATGTGATTTTCCAGGCAAGAATACTGGAGTGGGTTGCTATTTGCTTCTCCAGGGGATCTTCCTGACTCAGGGTCTCCTGCATTGGAGGCAGATTCTTCGCTACTGAGCCACCTGGGAAGCCCCTTTCAAAGAAGGTACAGGATGAGGGCAAAGTGCAAAATCATGAGGAATCAGTCATCCTGTCTGCTCACAGCTCGGGGAGCCCAGCACACCCAAAATTCCAGAGAAAACATCAAAACAGCAGCCCATGAGCAAAAAGAGCCAAACAGGAGTCTCCTACTGTCTTTCCCCAAAGGACACCGGGTTTTGGAAATCCCCTGATAAAGGAGCTTTGTGGAAGTCTGAGTCTAGTGTAAAGACCTGACACGTTGCTGGACAAGGGAAAATATGTGACTGGACGCATCCGAGAGGATAACACGGACTGTCACTTGAGCCACATCAGCGTGTGCTCAGGGCAGCCCAGCTCAGCACCGAGAGAAACCCTCTGAGTTCAAGCTTTCTCCCTCGGGGGAAGGCGAGGGCGTCTGTGCTAGTGCTCACCCCAGGCAAAGAAGACAACTTCTTTCTTGCTCCATCCAGAATCCTGAGGTGCACTACACGGCCTGGGGTGGGGAGGGGCTTGGAGAACAGCATCCAGGGTTCTCAGGGAGCATTGAAGGGACCTAGATCCTGCTACCTGCCTCAGGGACCCTATAAGGGAGCCTTCAGGGGCCCCGTAAGGAGGCTTTCTCAAGAGCTGCTGGGCACACATCACCTACAGGATCACCCCACAGCTGGTCCACGGACACCACAAACAACCAGGACGCCTTGCCTACACACAAGCCCAACCTGGGGCTGGTTCATTTTGTACACTCCCAAGAGCACTCCAGGATTCCAGCCTGGGAAATCCCACAGGACAGAGGAGCCTGGTGGGCTACAGTCCACGGGGTCACAAAGAGGCAGACACAACTGAGCGCCTAAGCAACAACAAAGGGCACTGACTGTCAGCATTCGTAAGACAGCCAGGCCTATTCGGCAGGACTGGGAGGAAGCACCCACCAGCCCCAGAGGAAGCGACTGGAGGCTGTCAGCACCCGGCCTGGCTGTGCAGGTTGCAGAGAAAACGCAGTCCGCAGAGGTTCCCCGGAGAAAGAAAAGCGTGGAGCAGGCATATCCCTAGAAAAGGCCTGGGAAGGCTTCAGGATCCCTAGTAGACAAGACGCATTTCTCTCCTGAAGCCAATCACTATAGACTAAATATGAAGACAGCAACACGAAACCTCAAGGGACGTGAACTCAAGGAAACGCTACCCCTCCAAAAAAAAAAACACAATTATACAGTATTCTGGCCTGGAGAATTCCATGGAGTGTATAGTCCATGGGGTCACAAAGAGTCAGATGTGACTGAGTGACTTTCAAAAAAAGATACAGCGACTGACCTCCACAAAAAAATTTAAAAAAAGGAGCTCTGCAATTTGCCTAAAAAGGAATGCAAAACAGTTGCTCTAAGGAAGTCAGTTAGCTATAAGAACACTCAAAGGTGCAAACTTCCAGTGACAAAACAAGTTAAGCCCTGGGAATGAAATATACAGGCAGTGTGGTGACTACAGTTAAGACTTTATTGCACATTTGAAAGTTTCTGAGAGAGTAGACCTTAGAAGTTCTCATCACAAGAACAAGACTCATTATGTGTGGGGCAGGTGTTAACCACATTCATTGTGATCATTTGACAGCATGCATGAATAGCTAATGATTATGCTGTACACTTGAAGTTAATATGTTACCTGTCAATGATATCCCAATTTTTTTAAAAAAGGAAACAGTCTACACTCTTTTAGAGTCCCAGAAGGAGAAAAGAGGGAAAAGGAGCAGAAAGCTATTTAAGAAAATAATGGCAGGCTTCCTGGGTGGCTCAGTTGGTAAAGAGTCTGCCTACCAATGCAGGGGACGTGGGTTCAATGCCTGGTCTGGGAAGATTCTACATGCCGCAGAGCAACCAAGCCTGTGCGCTACAACTATTGAGCCTGTGCTCTAGAGCCTGGGGACCACAAGTACTGAGCCCACGTGCAGCAACTACAAAAGCCTGTCCATCACAACAAGAGAAGCCACCACAATAAGAAGCCCAGGTACTGCAACCAAGAGTAAGCCCTGCTCACCACAGCTATGGAAAGGCCCCTGCAGCAACGAAGACCCAGGTACAGCCAAAAATAAATAAATAAAATTTAAGAAAATAATAATGGCTGAGAACTTCCAAAATCTGGGGAGAAATTTGGACATCCCAGTTCAGGAAGCTCATAAACTCCCAAAAGATTCCCTCACAAAGATCTTCTATAAGACACACTATAACAAAACTGTCTAAAATCAAACACACGGAGAGAATTTCAAAAGCAGTGGAAAAGAATTCCTCATATACAAGGGGACCCTTGGTTTTAGCTCCTAAGTCTCGTCTGACTCTTTGTGACCCCTTGTAGTCCACCAGGCTCCTCTGTCCATGGGATTCTCCAGGCAAGTATACTGGAGTGAGTTGCCATGTCCTTCTTCAGGGGATCTTCCCCGCACAGGGATCGAACCTGGCTCTTCTGCATTGCAGGTGGATTCTTTACCAACTGAGCTACCAGGGGAGCCCCGTCCACTTGCATAGAGTACGCTTTTCCATTCTTTCACTTTGAGCCTTTGTGCATCCTCAAAGCTGAGCTGAGTCTCTGTAGACAGCATATAGCTGGGTCTTGTTATTTTTATCCATGAAGCCACTCTTCATCGTTTGATTGGACAGTTTAATCTATTTACACTTAAAGTGGTCACTGATTTTTAAGGACCTACTAATGCCTTTGTATTACTTGCTTTCTGGCTCTTTTATAGTCCCTCCTTTGCTGTTTGCTTTTGTGGTCCATTTTCTACAGTGGTATGTTTTGATTCCCTTTGCTTTATCTTTTATGTATCTACTATAGATTATCAGAAAAATGGACTTTAGGTTAAAAAGTGTAATGAGAAAACAGGGTCATTACACAATGACAAAAGGATCAATTCATAAAAAGAAGGTAACAAACTGTAAATATACATGCACCCAATATCGTGGCACCTATTTTACGCAAACATTAACAGATTTGAAGGGACAAAGCAACAATGCTATAATAGTGCAGGACTTCAATACCACCCCTGGGGTCAGAGAGGAGGCGCGCTGGGTGACGGGACTCGGATCCCAGGCTACTCACTTCCTGACACAGACCTTCCAGTTTCGGGAGTGAAACCCCTGCTCCTCCCGTACCAGCTTACCACTTGGAGCAGGGAAGCAGACGGCACTGCCCTCTCCAAGGTCTGGCAACTGTCACTCTGTATAGTGATTATATCTGCCTCAATTTGAATAACAGTCCTGTCAGCCAAAATCAGATTAATTTTGCTTAATTCTGCAAAAAAATAAAAAAGTTTAGAATTCTCTCACCTCTGTCTTCCACGTTTTGCAGTTTATGTTTGAAACTAGTACTTTTCATCAATGACTCTGGGGCCATAGTCTTAAAAAAAAAAAAAAACAGGTGGTCAGAAATACATGTATTTATGTCAAAATAAGCAACACATGGTATTACATCATCCCTTAAGAAGGAATAAGCCAGTACATTAAGTATAATATCAATTCTGGAAAACAGATAAATAACCAACAATTAAACAGTACCTTAGATTCATTTTCAACATCTGAGTGCTCCAGGGAAGAGAGATTGCTCAGCTGGCCGGGGCTGTGAAGTTCTGAGTATTGGAGAAAATGAATAGTTCTAAGAGAATAAACATGCTAAGAAGCTAATGAGGAAATGACATTTCTCTATCAATCTAT
The DNA here is from genome assembly GCF_016772045.2 of Ovis aries. Lineage (NCBI taxonomy): Eukaryota > Metazoa > Chordata > Mammalia > Artiodactyla > Bovidae > Ovis > Ovis aries. Next base: position 44,485,799 of record NC_056073.1, read on the forward strand.
AAATTAAACTTCAACATACCCTGCCCCCTGTAAGGGATACAGTTATTTAAAAAAAACTCAAACCAAAAAACACTTCGTCTCTTTCAAAGTATACATGGGTATTAGGTTTACAGGTTTGCAGATAAAATGAATAGCCAGTTACCTCCAGTAGGTCAGCACCTTTCGTAGCTGCCCATGTGGCCCCAAACACGTGGCAGGAACTCTATCACCTCACCGCTGTAGCCCTCTTGCCTCTCTCAGATCTGTCCCTTTGTTCCCCTCCTCTCTAATGCTCTGTCTCCCTCGCTCCTATTCTTCTCTCCCCACTTCTTTTCTTCCAGTGGCAGCCAAATTAAGAGGCTGGCACTCGTGCCTGCTAAGTGCCTGCCAATGTGCTGAGCTGTAGAATGATAAAGGTGAAGAAAACAATATCCTGATTCTCACCAATTTAAAAGATGTGAATTGTTTCAACAGAATACCGTGGGGGCTGAGAAAAACCTTATAAGTCAAAGGTCGGCACACCCTGACCCCTCAGGTCAAATCCCGTCTGTCACTTGGTTTTATAAATAAAGTTTTATGGAAACACAGATACAGCCATTAGTTTACATCTTGTCTGTGACTGATTTGGGACTACGAATGCAGAGTTGAATAGTTGCAACAGAAACTCTAGGGGCCAAAAAAGCAAAAAATAAATACTACCTGTTCCTCTACAGAAAAAGTTTACCAAACCCTGCAATCAACCACCATTTGTTGCTATTTTAAAAGCAGATGAACACCAACAATTCTTACACACAAGGTGATCTCAAATGTTAAACGGAATTAAAACACAAAGTCCTCTGTCTTTTGTTAATCAGGACAAGAAAGAGAAGATTAATCGATCATACCCTCACACTTTCTTCAACAGATATTAACAGAAACATATTTTGCTTTTTTAAACTACCATTTCCAAAATAGAATTTTTTTCTATGTAAATCAACAGAAAATCATATACCTGTTTTCTGGGCAGAATCTTCAGGAGTTAAAAAGGCAGAACTACTCTGAAATTCGGTTCCAGAAATTTTGGGAGGTGTGACATTATTTTGCCTGGAGGAATCTTTCCATAAGGGTGTTAGAATTTTAACCTAAAACATAGTACTTTTTACAAAGTGCTAACAGTCACAATCACTCACAGCAAGTTATTAAAACATTCCAAGACACTTCCAATATCCTTTTTAAAAATGTTTAAGAATTGGACATGATCCATTTGAAAAAAGAAACTTTAAGACCATAAGATCCCAAGGCTAGAAGCACATTAGGTCATGAATCAATAAACTAACTCAAAGCTGACTCTAAGTTCTCAAAGTGTGGTCCCAGACCACAGCCTCAGCAGCACCTGAGAACTTGATGGAAATGCAAATTCTTAAGCCCCACTGACAACGCACTCAGTCAAAAACTCTGGGGACAGGTCCCAGTGATCTGCATTTCTGGTGACCATTCTGGTCATTCTGATGATCACCAAAGTCTGAGAGCCACTCCTCTAAACCAGGAGTCAACCAACTGCAGCTCTACAGTTCAATGGGAATAAAGTTTTCGTAAATAAAGTTTAACTGGAACCCAACACATCCATGCACTTGAGTACTGCACATGTGGATGCCTGCATGCTACAATGGCAGGGTTGAACAGTTGCCATAGAAACCACCCACCCGGAGAGACCAAAATATTTACTACCTGACCCTCCAGAGAAAAGGTTTGCCAACCCTTGCTCTAAGTTATTCTCTTAAACTCCAGCACAGAGACGTCAGTGTCAGCTATCAATGTCTCTATAAAGTCAGCAATGCCCTCACTGAGAATCACCACAGACTGGCTGGCAGCTGCATATCGTAAATCTGTGGATTCTCAGAGCTTTGATGTTTTTTGGTACCTAATTTTTTTTAAAGCTGTATATTGTTAAAAACTGTTCTTTGAGCCTATTTCTTTATTCTTTTTTTTTTTAAGTTTTTTTGATGTGGACTATTTTTTAAAGTCTTTATTGAATTTGTTACATATTGCTTCTGTTTTATGTTTTTGGCTCAGAAACATATGGGATCCTAGCTCCTCAAACAGGGATCAAACCTGCACCCGTTGCCCTGGAAAGCCAAGCCTTAAGCACTGGACCAACAGCGAAGTCCTTCTGTGGTCTATTTCTAACTGATAACTCCTTATCTCAGGTTGAACTACTCAACAAATATTTAGGTACTTGCTCTGGCTTAGAGTTTGAGCTATAAACACTCCCTGTCATTGCAGAACATAAGAGTCCCCCTGGGCAGATGGAAGAAGGCTGGTAGGTGAGGGCAGACAACAAGGTATGATTAGAGCGCTGCGCTGCGCTAAGTCGCTTCGGTCGTGTCCGACTCTGTGCGATCCCCTGTACTGTAGCCCGCCAGGCTCCTCTGTCCATGGGATTTCCCAGGCAAGAATACTGGAGTGGGTTGCCATTTCCTTCTCGAGGGGACCTTCCCGACCCAGGGATCAAACCCATGGCTCCTGCATTGGCAGGCAGGTTCTTTACCACTAGCGCCACGGCCAGATCCCATTAGAACGCTAAACACATTGTATTTGTGTACAGGTGAGCAGGGTGCTGTTGATGTCCTCAGAATCCCAGCGCTGCCTGTAGAAAATCCTTAAACACTTCACACTATATTCTGTAGTGTGTCTGTGTTTTCGTGTGTATATACCCATACATATAAAATATATATATTTATACATAAATGTATGTATTCTATATATATGTACAAATTATATATAATATACATCACATACTATACACACATTATATATCATATTATATACCCTATATAAAATATATTTCATATATACATGATTATATGTTATATAGTGAAAGTGAAAAGTGAAACTAGAAAATTCTTGAACACTGGACAAATTCTGTAGTGTGTGTCTTTCTGTGTGTCTGCATACACACACACACATATAAAATGTTACATATATACATGATTATATATATAATACATAATCATGTGTATATGTTTTATATATGGCATATGTGATATATAATCATATACATATAGCATATGATATATATATTTATATACATGACATATTATATAAAATATAATCATATACACACATACAATACTATATTCACTATATCTCATTTCATTCAACAAAGGACAAAAGCCAACTGCTGAGAGAGGTAATTCAGCTAAAAACATGGTAAAGTAATCTTTAAATTGGTCTGGAGGACACTCATGTCCATATTCTTAACTGCTTTCTATAAAACAAGTATAACTGAAAGAATTTAAGAAACCTTCAGGGTTTATTCAATATTTACGTAAGCCTGAAGGTAGTTCAACCTCTGGCAACATAAAGATTCAAATAATTAAAATCTTTGTGAATAACATGTCCACAAACTGAAAACTGAGAGAAGAATTAAATCAAGAAGTTTATTTTAATACAAATTCAAAAGAGCACCTATTTGTAGGAAATCAGAATAGCCCAGATTTCAACCATACTTCATAATAACCATCTTTCAATAAATTTTCAACCAAAGAAAAAAGATCCTAAATCTCTGCCCAAGATTCATACTAAATGTGTGGAACTCCTTGAAGTTTCTACCGAAAGTAGTTTACATACTAGCAAACCACTGGCTTGTCATTTTTCGATTCCAGAAAGGAGGTTTTTTTAAATAAAGGTCATTCAAACCTAAACAGATCAACTTGTTTCAAACTTACCCCATAAAGGGCACAGGGCACCACAGAAAGCATTTACTCACTTGATCTTTCTTAAGGTCACTGCCACCACTGGGAGGAAAAGGAGGCAAGACTAGAATGAAAGGAAACAAGAGCCCAGTGGAGAATTTACTTATGAGAAACACAAAATACACTCTAGAAGCAACCCCCACTTCCTGCAACCCCCACTTCCCGCGCTGAAATGTCTAACTCTCTAATTATTCAGCTTTGTTCCTCTGGCCAGCATGAATTCTTTGCTCCAGATACTGTTTCTGAACACTCTTCCCATGTTCTTGCTGCTGTTCGGTCGCTAAGTCGTGTCCGACTCTTTGCGACCCCACGGACTGTAGCACGCCAGGCTTCCCTGTCCTTCACTGTCTCTCGGAGTTTGCTCAAACTCGTGTCCATAGAGTCGGTGAGGCCAGCTAACCATCTCGTCCTCTGCCACCCTCTTCTCCTTTGGGCTGCCATCTTGCCCAGGGACCGGCCCATGTTCTTCTGGTTTTACCTAACCAGAATGCTTCCTCTTCTCCATACTTCTTCAAATCCTATTCTTTTCCCAAGGATCAGCTGAGGTCCCACCCAGCCTTCCTCGAAGCTTTTCCTGAAGATTTCAGCTTATGTCAGCTTACGTCAAACTCCTCTTATCTGAACTCATTACTCCATTTATCTGTAGTTCATATTTCACAATTATTGGTCAATTCCATATTCCTTAGTACTGTTTCACATATCAACACTTTCCCTTTCCCGTGTAACAGCAGCAGGATCACGTGGTCATATATCTCGTTGATGCCCTTTCCCATCACATCCCACAAAAGTAATACCTACTGATTCACTTGAAAAGCTACTGGAAAGAAAACACATTACCAGACTTACTTCTTATGCTGCTCCTTCTGGTTCTGGTCTTTTTCCTACTGGGATACGACTTCAAGGATTTCCGCTTTCGGTCACCGGCCCAAGACAGCTCACTGCCACTACTACTTGAATCCTGATCACTCTCCGAGAAAAGGTGTTTCCTATAATCAGACTTTTGCAAACACAGGTGATACATGAGAACTGCTGAAAGGATGCTGGTAGCATTTATGCACAATTAAACACATGACCATGAAGTTAGGCAAAAGAGAAGTACCTCCTTGAGAAGACTGGACTGTCTTACATAATAAAAGGGCACCCAAGTACAGAAAAGGGAGAAAGAGAAGATGATTATATCCTTAGGCAGCTGCTATTGTAAAAGATAATAAAAGCCTCTCTAATCATAACTTTAGAGATGGTAGGGAACTTTCCAAAAGCTGGTGCGCCTGATTACTGAGCTATCACCAACTTCAAAACGCTAGCCCATAGGACTGAGAACTACAGTTAAAAGACAGCCAGAAGGAACTTTGCTTGTTTGGAATCCATGATCTCAATTTTAGGAACAAAAATCTCATTTCCTGTTCCCATACAGATTTCTTTTCCAATGCACTGATGATAGACTTAAGGCACTCTGTTTCCCAAAGGAAGAGCAACAGAGAGAGAGAAGCAGGCAATGTAGAACAAAACATCATTGACTTAGGGCAAAAAAATTTCTTTTCAATTCATTAACACTTCTGATTCTAGTCAGAGGAAATCTCAGCTGCTAGAAAGCCTTTAACACTTCTCTTTTACTTCATAATCTCCTTTTAAATTTACTTTTAATTTGGAGGATAATTGCTTTACAATGTGGTGTTGGTTTCTGCCATACAACAGCATGAATCAGCCTTAAGTATACATGTGTCTTTTTCGACAAAGTAAGGACAGACTTTTGGCTCAAAGCCTAATACAAGGAAAAGTATCACAATTCGATATAACTTTGCTATTCTCCGTTGTACTTACTTGGGGGCTTTACCAACTATTTGTTAGAATTAACCCTGATTTTCCACTTGACAGTGAAATACTTCCTTTTAAAAAAACCTTAAAATAAATTTAACTGAGAAACATAAAGGCGCAGAGCCAAGGCAAAGCTCGAAGATGGTATGCAAATAACTAAGACGGGAAGGACTGCCCGAAACAGTGAAAGTGGCTCCATTACCGACATCCTTGTTTCTTGCTTTCTATTATCCTCAAAAGCAGAATCTTTCCTGAAAGCAAAATACATTGAATTAGCGGAACTGTGGCACCGACAGCTTCACCCTTCTTTTTTCTGCTGTGTGCCCTTTGCATGCTGTGAGCCCAGTGCACGGAAAGCACCCCATTCTGTGGCAAACTTCTCGTCTTGCAATCCATGTCCGTACATCTTCTGCCTGCCAACGATTCACTATTGAAAACAAAACCTTTGTTGAGCCCATCTCCGTGAGGCATATAATGACGAGGATGGCAGGACAAAATGAGCAAGGCAGCAGAGTTTCCTACCCGGTTCTGTCTTAGACTCAGCTGGGCGCTACAAAAGCCTTTCCGGATGATTAGTGACATCAAGCATCTTCTCACACACTTCTTGACCATTTGCATATCTCCTTTGGAGAAATGTCTGTTGAAAGCCTTTCCCCTTCTTTTTTAATCAGATGATTTTTTCGGCGGTGGGGGGGGGGCTATTAAATGTAGGCATTCCTTATATATTTTGGATATTAACTTCTTATCAGATAACATGGTTTGCTATTATCTATTTGCTAGCATACAGAAAGAAATTAGATTTTTGTATCCCAATCTTTTTTTAAGGTTTTTAAAATAACACTTATTTCTTAAAAGTTACCACATTTATAATAGGAAACCAAAAAACACAAGGAGCCACAAACAAAGGGATTCATAATCACAAGTACTTTACCATTTGGTGTGTCCTTCTAGGGCTCTTGTATCTTTCAATTTTGTTAAATTGGGGAATTGTTTAATGGGGACAGCATTTCAGACTGGGAAGATGGAAAATGCTCAGGAGATGGACGGAGGTGATGACTGTACGTACAACAACGTGAGAGAGCTTAATGCCCGGAACACCCACTCACAATGGTGGAGATGGCAAACTTTACATGACGCTCATTTTACCACAATTGTTTAAAAAGTCAGCCCTATACTAAATGTTATTGTGCATGTGTGTGTAGTCTGAACAGGGATAGAATAGGATAATCAAAGAGCTAGTTTAAAATCCCACTTGGAGACTATAGGTAGAGGGGGAACTTTAAGGAACTTTGGGAGACCAACGTAAGTTAATGATCACCCCAGGAAGCAAATGGAAAATCATGAAGCAAAGCAGGCTTGCTTAACAATGAAACCAACAACAAAAATACACATCAAGTCAATGATGTTTGCATCCTGCCGGCTGAGGTCACTAGGTTAATGATTCCTAGGACATGCTCCTCTGCATACATTAAAAACAAAAATACAGGGGAAAGGCGACATTCCGAAGTAGAAAACCCTCATCATACTGATTGCTATTGCTCAGTCACTAAGTTGTGTCCAACTCTTGGCGACCCCGTGGACTGTAGCTGCCAGGCCCCTCCCTCCATCCATGGAATTCTCCAGGTGAGAACACTGGAATGGGTTGCCATCTCCTTTTCCAGGGGGATCTTCCTGACCCAGGGATCGAACCTGCGTCTCCTGCATTGGCAGGCAGATTCCTTACTGACTGACTCACCTGGGAAGCCCCGTTAGACTGATAGCTGACATGATTTACCATAGTCTAGCATGCATACCATTCTTCTCTGATTTGAATAGTGCCATGATGGTCCCAGTTTGACCACGTAGAGACAAGAAAATTTCCCAGCCTGACGTGGAGGAAGAGCCAATGTCGGAAGCTTAACTCAAAAATAAGGAAGATGATGGTCTTCTCCCTGCTGTTCCGTTAATTATAAAATGTAACCTGCGAAACGCTCAAAACCCTCTCATCTGCCTGCAACTCGCACCTTTTTAGCAAGAGCATGCTCAGCCATTTCTGACTCTTTGGGACCCCACAGACTGTAGCCCTCTATCCAGGGAATTTTCCAGGCAAGAACTAATAAACTCCTTTCCTGCCACTCTGCTTCTCATTAAGTTCCTTATGAATTGAGACAGAAAAACCTGTGCTCCTCTGAGCCCTGAATTGCATTCCGCGGTTTCAGTCTGAATGTAAAAGCAGTTGTACGTGCTGTTTCACTTATTGCAACACGAAAGAGCTAAAAAGCTCTGAGCAGTACCCAAGATTTCTTTGCCGTAAAGGTTTCTGAATGTCCCTTTTAATTGAGGTACTCATTTACAGACAGAGAAACAGAGACCTGGCGATGAACAGATTACTCCAGTCTGGAATCCTTAGCTCAGAGTCTGCGGTGGTTTTGCTAGATGTTCTCGGGGAATGAGTACCCTCCGGAAGACGAAGACCTACCCTCTGCTCTACATGGACATGTTCCGTAGGACGACAAGTGAGCAGCCCCTTCCCAAAGGCAAATCTAGACTTCTCGGAGCAGCAGCAACAATGTTCCACACTTCCCAGAAGGAGACAAAGGATTCTCAGATTCAAGCAGGGCTGGGAAGTTCTCACTGCTGAATAGAGGATCAGACAGGCGCAGAGAAGGGCAAGTTTCTGGGAGGAACAGAGCCCCAGAAGAAGGCTGCAGGGTCGCCTGAGCGCGGCACACTTCCAAACCAGCTCCCACTCCTGCTTCGGCGGGCATGAGAGGAAGAAGTAAAGCTGCAAGACACCTGGATAACTCTACAGATCTGAAATGATGAAACACTAGATGCCTGGACAAGAAAGCATGACAAGAAGGAAGCGGAGTGGTGGGGTAGGTCTCTGCTCTCTTCTAATTGAAAGAGACCTTTGACCAGGAAATGGCTAGCTTCAGCGATGATATAAAAACACTCCTTTTTAGTTCCTGGACAGCCTGACACATGTAGGCTCTATTTCTAGCTTCGAACTTTCATTTTTTAAGGTCAGGCAGGAACAGGTTTCACAGGGTGACAAAGAGTACTTTAAACTAACAGTATTAAAGGAGAAATAGAGCTGTTCATTGGTAAAGCATCCGCCTGCAATGTAGGAGACACCAGTCCGATCCCTGGGTAAGGAAGATCTCCTGGGAAAACAGCAGGAAACAGCAACCCACATCAGTATGCATGCCTGGAGAATCCCATGGATAGAGGAGCCTGGCAGGCTGCAGTCCACGGGGTCGCAAAGAGTCGGACACGACTGGGCACAAATGCAGGTCCTAGAGCTGCATATGTAATTTACAACTTGGAATTTGCATATGTAAATTACATATATAATTTATAATTATGTATAAATGGTAAACCCTTGAAATCCCCAAATAATAAATGCTGACACAGATACACAACACAGAAAGAGATCTAATAATTCAAAGAAGAAGAATGGTGTTTGGGAGGTGGAGTCATAACAATATATAAAAATTAATGAAGTAAATAAAGGAAATTTCACTCACTGAGGATCCTTTGTGGAAGGAAGGAGCCCACATCAGTACTGGATTTGTTCATTCATTTCTTACTTCATCCATCAATGAAATTATATCACTGAACCTACTAATGAGAAAGTCTAGCAACCAGAACCCTCAAAGACTGTTGGTGGTAACGTGGAATGCTCTAAAGATACTGGAAAACATCTTGGCAGTTTTTTAAAAGTTAAATATACACCAGTGATGATCCAGCTATCCCACTCCTATATATTCACCCCAGAGAAAAGATAACATAATTTCCATACAGAGGAGTTTCCCAGGTGGCACAGCGGTAAAGAACCTGCCTGCAATGCAGGAGACTGGAGACCAGGAATGCAGGATTCCTGGGTCAGGAAGATCTCCTGGAGAGGAAATGAAAAGCCACTGCAGTATTCTTGCCTGGAGAATCCCATGGACAGAGGAGGCTGACGGGCTACAGTCCACGCAGCTGCAGAGAGCTGGACATGACTCAGCAGCTAAACCACCTCCACCTCCACACAGAGGCTTATACACGAAGCCTAAGGGCTTTACTTGTGACAACAAAAACTGGAAACTCAAGTGTCCATCAAGAGGAGAATGGACAGACAAGTTGTGGTATATCCATACAATGGGCCCACTATTCTCCGCAGCACTCAATAACATAAAAGAACAAACTGCTGATACAACGCGAAGAATCTCAAAATACTAGGTTGGCCAAAAAGTTTTTGTTCAGATTTTTCTATAAGTGATGAGAAAACCAAACAAACTTCCTGGCCAATCCCAATAATTACAATGAATGAAAGATGCTAGGAAAGAAAAAAAAAAAAGAATTCCTCCAGTTTGATTCCATTTAAGTAAGAGTTTTAAAACTACAAACTCATCTATAGTGACAAAGCAGATCAATGATTGCCAAGGGTGGGGGTGGGCATGGAGAAAGAGGGAGGGATTTCCAAGGGGCAGAATGAAATTCTTGGAAATGATGGATATGGTCCTTATCTTGATTGCGGTGATGGCTCCCAGGTGTAGACAAATGTCAAAACTCAAACTGTACACTCTCTATATAGGTACATGTTATTTCAATTATGTCTCAACAAAGCTGTAAAAAAAAAAATCACATGTATGGCCCATTCTTCAGAGGCCTACATAGAAAGTGGCAAATAAATTATCGCCAAGCGACACGCACTTTCTGTCTAGGAGTATCCAGTGTTCTGCTAGGGAAAACTACATCACCAAAGATAACACTGGGACTACGATTTCCTGCCCCAGTGGACCATGCTTTGTCAGAACTCTCCACCATGACCCGTCCGTCTTGGGGGCCCCTGCATAGCATGGATCATAGCTTCACTGAGTGATGCAGGCCCCGTGGCCACGACAAGGCTGTGATCCTTGAAAGGGGTAGAGACCCACAGGACAAGAGAACACTCCAGCCCTGCTGAAATTATTCACCGAAAACTGCACACAACGCTCTCTCCTTGTGTGGGGCATGGCCACAGGCAGGAAAGGGGAAAACCCAGACAGTCAAATTGCAATTAATGAATCACATTAACAACAATCTACGTGGTTTACGGGCTTCCCTGGTGGCTCAGATGGTAAAGCGTCTGCCCGCAATGCAGGAGACCAGGAGTTCGATCCCTGGGTTGGGAAGATACCCTGGAGAAGGAAATAGCAACCCACTCCAGTATTCCTGCCCGGAAAATCCCATGGACAGAGGACCCTGGTAGGCTGCAGTTCATGGGGTTGCAAAGAGTCGGACGCAACTGAGCGACTTCACGTGGTTTACGACTTCTGAAAATCACTTACCTAGATGCATCATTTAAGGTAGGAAACTGAGTTGTTGCTGATGATTCTTGTAAATCTACAGAATATTCATGTTCTGAAGTAAATTCCAAGCATAAAAATGGAAAACAAAAACTGTTAAGGATGTGAAGTATACATTGAAATATACCATTCAGGTCTTACGATAGAAAAAAAAAATCTGACCTTTTTGTGTATCATCCAGTTTTGATTTTTGGGGTGAATTATCAGCTGTATTTGTTTGCTGCAGGAAATGCATATATAAACATCTGCTTAATTAGGGTGCCTCTGAGACTTTTGGGGATCATTCTACACCTCCAAAGAAAAGCGTTTAAACACTAAGATATCAGGCTCTTTCTTCATTAAATTTGGTTCCAAGTGACTATTGGCTATTAAAAAAAAAAAAGATACCCACCCACAGGAGAAGGCTTACCACATCAAAGATAATCAAGAGTGTCTCACAGTTACTAAGGGAAACATCAAAGGAAGACTCACAAAAATGTCAACAGCATCATAACTGTTGAGATCAAGTTCCCCAAAAGATATCTGTAGAAATAATCTTTGGTGTATATTTGTTTAAAAAATATGACACTATCATCACACTTCTCTATAATCTGTCCATGTGATCAAACATAAGAAAACGGACTGAACATCAATACACGCCAAGCCTTGTGTTAGGCGCTTTACATATGTTTTTATATGTGGCCCTAAGAGGGCCACACTATAAGCCCGGTATTGTTTGTTTTCTTTAGTCACTTAAGTCATATCCAGCTCTTTACGACCCCATGGACTGCAGCCTGCCAGGCTCCTCTGTCCAGGGGATTCTCCAGGCAAGAATCCCAGAGTGGGTTGCCATGTCCTTCTTCTTGGGATCTTCCCGATCCAACGACTGAACCTGTCTCTCCTGCACTGGCAGGTGGATTCTTTATCACCGAGCCACCAGGGGAGCCCAACGCAGCTTTGTTCTTTAGATGAGAAGCCTCAGTCCCAGTGATGTTACGTCATTTCCTCAAGTTCCCACAGTCAGTAACTAAATGCCATGTCTGATTCCAGAAATGGTGCTGCTTCTCCTAAGCGCAGTCTCCAAATCCCAAATGAGGGAATGAGGCAAAGCCAGCCAAGCCACACATTCCACTGGAGAGCCAAGTTGAGGGAAAGGCAAGGAAAAATAAGTACAACTGATAAACCTAATTTAGAGGAGGGGATCGTCAGAAAAAAAGACAGCCATGGCTGGCCAGGAGAAAGTGGAGAACCACCCGGGAGAGTCAGCTTCCACCTGCCAGCACCCCAGAGGCCACGGTTCAGAATCCTGCCCTCAGGTCCTTGTACTTACAGCAGGCTCAGACTGGTTATTTAAGGGGAGAGTTATTAGGCGGTGGTCATCTTCAGCCCTGGTTAACTCTGCCGGCTCGGTAGAGTCCTTTGCTTGGTCTATACGCATGAAGGAAAGAGCAATAAAAAATTGGTAACAATAACCATACAAAATGCTGCATACACCCTGCAAATGCAGCCACATCTGGTACAGCGCCATCTTCTGGTAAGAACTGGTAATTGGGACCTGCCTCAAACACCAAAAATCTAGAGGCATCTTGGCCTTTGGGTCTAACTCATAAGAAATATTTCACCTGTGCAGGGCCAGCTTTGCGGGCAGACAGGCCCCTACACACCCCTAGCATTTGCCTCCAGCCACCCCATCATTAGTTCTTTGTCATTTTTAACTGATCCCCAAAGAGACTATATCAGGTGGACAAAATAATTCAAATTTAATTTGCAACTTTTTCTCCAAAGGTGTAACACATTAATTACTCTTATATGACCACAGGTTTTCAGTAACTGCTTTTAAGAAACATTTTATCACTGCTTCTACAGGGAATCCAGGTAAGAAATTTTGCTGTTTCCCAATATACCTGTCTCTGTTTTGTGGCTGCCAGGAATCTCAGTGTCGTCTTTCTCTAATTCACCAAAAACGGCTGAGATTTTTGTCTGGTCATGCATGACCTGAAATGCACACCAAAACCACACAGTTTTTAAAAGCAGTAATTCTTTCATAAATTTAACATTAACATATATAGAGAGAAATAGACAGCAATATGATAATAGTGAAAGTGAAGTCACTCAGTCGTGTCCGACTCTTTGCGACCCCATGGACTGTAGCCTACCAGGCTCCTCCATCCGTGGGATTCTCCAGGCAAGAGTACTGGAGTGGGTTGCTGTTTCCTTCTCCAGGAGATCTTCGCAACCCAGGGATCGAACCCGGGTCTCTCACATTGCAGGCAGATGCTTTACCATCTAAGCCACTAGGGAAGCTATGATAATAGTAAGGGACTTAAATGGGGGCTTCCCAGGTAGAGCTGGGGTAAAGAATACACCTGCCAAGGCAGGAGATGCAAGAGACGTGGGTTCCATCCCTGGGTCGGGAAGATCCCCTGGAGAAGGGAATGGCTACCCACTCCAGTTTCTTGCCTGGAAAATTCCATGGGCAGAGGAGCCTGGAGAGCTATAGAACATGGGGCTGCAAAGAGTCGGACATGACTGAGTGACTGAGCACACACAAGGGACTTTAATACCCCATTTACATCAATGGATACATTACTTAGATGGAAAACTAATGTGAAGACATCAGCCTTAAATTAATGTTAGATCAGATGGACTTGACATACACATAACGTTCTACCCAAAAGCAACAGAATACACATTCTTTCAACACACATAGAATCCAGGAAACACTTACATATTAGGTCACAAAACAAGTCTTAATAAATTTAAGACTGAAATCATATTACGCACCCTTACCGACCACAGTGATGTGAAACCAGAAATCAATTACAAGAGAAAAACTGGGAAATTCATGCATATGTGGCGACTAAATTACACACTTCTGAAAAACCAATGGGTCAATGAAGAAAGCAAAAGAGAGCTTAAAAATACCTTTTGGCAAATGAAAATGGAAATAAAACAGACCAAACTTATGCGATGCAGCAAGAGCAGTTCTAAGAGGAAAATTGTAGTGATAAACGCCCACATCAAAAAACAAAGAAGAAAGATCTCAAATAAACAACATATCTTTACACTTGAAGGAACTAGAAAACGAAAATAAATGAACCCAGTTAGTACAACGAAGAAAAAAGAATGGAAATAAACAAAGTGGAGGCAAAAAAAGAAAGAAAGAAAGAAAGAAAAGATCAACAAAACTAAGAGCTATTGCTTTGAAAATATAAACAAAACTGACAAATATTTCTCTGGAGTCACATATGTATTTTTACACAAAATATTATACCGCCATTAAAAAGAAGCAAATTTGCCGTTTGCAACAATATGGAGGCACTGTGAGGGCCTTATGCAAACTGAGGCAAGTCACACAGAGAAAGAGAAATTCCGTATGATCTCACTTGCATGTGCAACCTTAAAAACGCCAACAACAAAAATAAGCTCACAGATACAAACAGCAGATTGGTGATTCCAGAGGAGGGGGTTGAGGGTAAACGAAGTGAGTGAAGGGGGTCGGAGGGTACAAGCTTCCTGCTATAACATGAGTATGTCAAGGGGATTTAATGTATAGCATCGTGACTATAGTTAATACTATACTGCCTAGTTGAAGCTGCTAAGAAAGTAAAAGTTTTCACAAGAAGAAAAAACCTCTAACAATGGTGAAGACTATCAACGAGTCTCATTATGGCAATTATTTCACAATATATACAAAACGGAATCGCTATGATTTACACCTGAAACAAATAATGTTTTATGTCAATTATATTTCAATTTATAAAACCCCAATATGGAAATGAAACAGAGGAATTAAATGCGTCACCTGTTTCTCTTCTCCTAAAGCTTTCATGGAAGCGTGTGATATGTTGAACTGCAGCTCAAAACGGATTTCTACTTTCGTCACTTCTTTGTTTCTGATATTAATAGGCTTCTTCAGGTAAATTTCAAGCATCTTCATCTCAGTTTCTAGCAAAAAATAAAGTCAATGTAGATCAACAAACTGAAAGGGGTTGTGTTTTTAAATTTTATAATTTTAAATGACTGGGATATTTGCTCACTGTCCAGATTTTCCTGCAATGAGAAGTTGAAAAGATATGATTTAAATGAAGTTACCCTGAAATTGTTTTTATCAAGTACACATGTGTTTTTATATACAAATATTATGTTTAAGTAGTTAATCTTGCAGAAACAGAAGTAATTTAGCAGCACAGCAATTGAGATGGGTCTTCTAAAATTCAATCCATTTTTTTAAAGAACATTTGTGAATACAAAGCTATCATCTCTGACAGGTATTTTACTTCTCAATATATTAAGCACAACCTTCATTCTCATTCTTTCTCTTAGATCCCACCCATTTCTACAGTTCAAAATAAAATGCACTGTTTCCAATCTACAAACTGAAATAATCCACACTCATCTCAACAGACTCCACTTGAAGAGAAATGGAAACATCCTCGGAGAGGCCTGCTTCTCAGACAATAGTCTCCTTGAGGGTCTCCGACCAGGACACCAGCTCTTTACTGACAAACAGTAGTTTGGTTTTAATAGAGGAACTAGTTCAGACCACAATTTACAGCAAGTCCAAACATAAGCCGCAGTGAGTACAGGCTGCATTAGAAGCAGCAGGAACAAAAACTCACGAGAGCAGGCAAAGCTCTTTCACAAACTGATGAGAACGGAAAAAGGAAAAAAAGACACACATCTGGATCCAGATCTTTAGCCCCTGATACTCGAAATACGGCTAGTACAACATGAGATGCGTTATAAGCACAAAACTACAGCTTATAAAGACTGGCACCAAAAAGAGAAGGTAAAGTATTTCATTAATTGTTTATACTGATTACATGTTAAACTGTGAATATTTTGGATATACTGAGTGAAATACACATTAAAATTAGTCCACTTGAAAAAAAAAAACTTTAATGAGGTTACTAGCATGGCAACCCACTCCAGTGTTCTTGCCTGGAGAATTCTAGGGATGGTGGAGCCTGGTGGGCTGCTGTCTATGGGGTCGCACAGAGTTAGACACAACTGAAGTGACTTAGCAGCAGCAGCAAATTTTTAATTAAATATATGGTTCAGATCATATTTCCATAGGATAGTGCTGGCCTCTAGTGAAATTCAACAATTCCCCAAAGGCTGATCATACTGGACATTCAGTCTCTGGCAGGGTAAGTCTCAAACTCTGCAGCAAAAACAATTTTAAACAATATCTGAAAAAGTAAATAGCTAACTGTGGTATTGGAGAAGACTCTTGAGAGTCCCTTGAACTGCATGGAGATCAAACCAGTCCATCCTAAAGGAGATCAGTCCTGAATATTCATTAGATGGACTGATGTTGAAGCTGAAACTCCAATCCTCTGGCCACCTGATGTAGAGAGTTGACTCACTGGAAAAGACCCTGATGCTGGGAAAGACTGAAGGCAGAAGGGGACAGCAGATGATGAGATGGTTGGACGGCATTACCGAATCAATGGATGAATTTTAGCAAGCTCTGGGAGCTGATGGTAGACAGGGAAGCCTAGTGTGCTGCAGTCCATGGGGTCACAAAGAGTCAGACACAACTGAGTGACTGAACTGAACTGGGCTGTGGAGCTAAATGCAAAGATACAAGGCTGAGAAGAAATAGCCCAAGAGCTATACCAAACCCTCAACAGGCTCCTAAAGCACTACCAACCTCTTAGCAGGAAGGGCTGTGCACGCAAAAGGCAAGTCTTGCTCACCGAGTTTGCTATACAAGCCTCAGTTTCCTCGACTATAAAACTACCCCACGTCACAGCTACCTCCTCCAGCTCCTATGAAGCACTTTATGAATCTTAGAGTCTCCCCAAAAGGTGATATATTTATGAAGTACAGGGTATTGACTTGGCAAGTGGGTTACTGAAAACCACCTCAGAAGCAAAGTTCAGGGTTCGGAAACTTACAATACGCAGAGTAACATTAGGATCTGACCACAGTCAGATCCATGGGAAGTCTCTCTAAAATATTGACTTCAGAGTAAACACCAATGATATGTTATATATCTTAAATAGTAACAGGTAGTGACTATATAGTTTCCCTGGTCACTCAGACAGTAAAGAATCTGCCTGCAATGCTGGGGATCTGGGTTGGATCCCTGGGCTGGGGAGATCCCCTGGAGGAGGGCATAGCAACCCACTCCAGTATTCTTGCTTGGAGAATCTCATGGACAGAGGAGCCTGGCAGGCTATAGTCCATGGATTTGCAAAGAGTTACTCTTAATTTATACTTATATTTACATTTTTAGTGAGATGTTTATAAACCCCTTTCCTAGAGAGAGGGGGCACTTCCAGTTCAGCATATACTGCCTTTCCAATTCTGTGACTATAGAACCGCTGGCTTCTGCTCCTTCCCATCTGTGTCACCATAAAAAATATACATTTGATCTTGGCCTCGGTTTCTGACACAGAACTTCTAAAATCCATTTTAAGCAACGGGTTGCTAGAAGCATCTTTTGCTCTCATATTTGGTCTCTGACCTTGGTTCCTGACACTGGAGCTTCTAACAATCCTTGGCATCTCCTGAGTGATGAGTGTGTTTTGAGGTAACTGGGGGCTTAAGGAGCCTAGACAACTTCAGGATTCAGACTGGTCCCCAGAAAGACCAAGGCATGGTTAGAGGGTTGGAACTTCCATCTCCCCAACCTTCAGGGAGGGGAGAAAAGGCCAGAGATGGAGTTAATATTGGATCATGCCTACATGATAATGCTTCCATAAAAATCCTTGAACTATGGGGTTCAGGGTTCACAGAGCTGTCAGGCTGGTGAACACAAACATTCCAGGAGGGTGATGCAGCCCACCTCCTCAGAAAGACAGACCCCTGCACTATGGACCCTCTGGATCCTTTATTATGTATGTCCCCTATAATAAACTGATAAATGTAAACAAACATGTTTCCCTGAGTTCTGTGAACCATTATAGCAAATTATGAAAGCTGAGGAGGAGCTTGTGGGAGCCTGAGTGGTACCCGGTTGGTCAGGCATACAGGTGTCAACCTGTAATCGACTTGCAATTAGTATCTGAATGATGGGCGGTCTTTACCACCCTTTCCTTCTCCCAGCTGCGCAGTGAAAGCTCTCCTTCTGCCTCCTCCTCTACTGCCTCCTCATGCCCCAATTTCCCTCTTTTTCTAATAATATTTAACAGAAGAAATTAAATAATGCAAGTGATTCTTGTTCATAGAAACTCAAATTGTGTTTATGAAATGCAACTATTCTATTTACAAACCTATTTGTGTAGTTCTTTGCATCAGTCCCTGGTTATTACATCTTACCAATTCTCTCATTAATGTGGCCTTTAATCCAAGTTTTATTAATGTATTTTTATGAGGGTCACCATTTCACCTTTTCAAAAATTATCCTTTAACAAAACACTGAAGTTAATTTATGTATCCAGGAAATTCCAGCAAGGAACACTGGGAGCTGAGGAAGGCCCGCCTTACCCGCAGGAGCCCCTTGGGAGAACCTCCAGTGTGAGTTCAACGCTGGGAAGGATGGATCTGCTCTCTCCAGGGCTTGTGAGGTGAGAATCATATTACACATGGTCTCACTTTTCACCCCAATCTGAACCTCCACGGTGGTCAAGTTCAATTCAGCTGGCATGACAGACACTGTCCTTCTTGTCTGCGGTTTCAATTTTCTATTTCTATTATTTTGGTATAAATAGGCAAGCCGCCCTAGATTCTTTGTGAAGTAAGCATCAGTCAGTTCAGTTCAGTCCAGTCACTCAGTTGGGTCCAACTCTTTGCGACCCCATGAATTGCAGCACGCCAGGCCTCCCTGTCCATCACCAACTCCCGGAGTTCACTCAGACTCACGTCCATCAAGTCAGTGATGCCATCCAGCCTTCTCATCCTCTGTCGTCCCCTTCTCCTCCTGCCCCCAATCCCTCCCAGCATCAGAGTCATTTCCAATGAGTCAACTCTTCACATGAGGTGACCAAAGTACTGGAGTTTCAGCTTTAGCATCATTCCCTCCAAAGAAATCCCAGGGCTAATCTTCAAAATGGACTGGTTGGATCTCCTTGCAGTCCAAGGGACTCTCAAGAGTCTTCTCCAACACCACAGTTCAAAAGCATCAATTCTTCGGCGCTCAGCCTTCTTCACAGTCCAAGTCTCACATCCATACATGACCACTGGAAAACCATAGCCTTGACTAGACGGACCTTTGTCGACAAAGTAATGTCTCTGCTTTTTAATTTGCTATCTAGGTTGGTCATAACTTTCCTTCCAAGGAGTAAGCGTCTTTTAATTTCATGGCTGCAGTGATTTTGGAGCCCCCCAAAATAAAGTAAGTGTCTTTTAATTTCATCTGCAGTGATTTTGGAGCCCCCAAAAATAAAGTCTGACACCGTTTCCACTGTTTCTCCATCTATTTCCCATGAAGTGATGGGACCAGATGCCATGATCTTCGTTTTCTGAATGTTGAGCTTTAAGCCAACTTTTTCACTCTCCTCTTTCACTTTCATCAAGAGGCTCTTTAGTTCCTCTTCACTTTCTGCCATAAGGATGGTGTCACCTGCATATCTGAGGTGATTGACATTTCTCCCGGCAATCTTGATTCCAGCTTATGCTTCTTCCAGCCCAGTGTTTCTCATGATGTGCCCTGCATATAAGTTAAATAAGCAGGGTGACAATATACAGCCTTGATGTACTCCTTTTCCTATTTGGAACCAGTCTGTTGTTCCATGTCCAGTTCCTACTGTTGCTTCCTCACCTGCATAAAGGTTCCTCAAGAGGCAGGTCAGGTGGTCTGGTATTCCCATCTCTTTCAGAATTTCCCACAGTTTTTTGTGATCCACACAGTCAAAGGCTTTGGCATAGTCAATAAAGCTGCAGTAGATATTTTTTCTGGAACTCTCTTGCTTTTTCAATGATCCAGTGGATGTTGGCAATTTGATCTATGGTTCCTCTGCCTTTTCTAAAACCAGCTTGAACATCTGGAAGTTCACAGTTCAAGTATTGCTGAAGCCTGGCTTGGAGAATTTTGAGCATTATTTTACTAGCGTGTGAGATGAGTGCAATTGAGCAGTAGTTTGAGCATTCTTTGGCATTGCCTTTCTTTGGGATTGGAATGAAAACTGACCTTTTCCAGTCCTGTGGCCACTGCTGAGTTTTCCAAATTTGCTGGCATATTGAGTGCAACACTTTCACAGCATCATCTTTCAGGATTTGAAATAGCTCCACTGGAATTCCATCACCTCCACTAGCTTTGTTCATAGTGATGCTTCCTAAGGCCCACTTGACTTCACATTCCAGAATGTCTGGCTCTAGGTGAGTGATCACACCATCGTGATTATCGTGGTTGTGAAGATCTTTTTTGTACAGTTCTTCTGTGTATTCTTGCCACCTCTTCTTAATATCTTCTGCTTCTGTTAGGTCCATACCATTTCTGTCCTTTATTAAGCCCATCTTTTCATGAAATGTTCCCTTGGTATCTCTAATTTTCTTGAAGAGATCTCTAGTCTTTCCCATTCTATTGTTTTCCTCTATTTCTTTGCACTGATAGCTGAGGAAGGCTTTCTTATCTCTCCTTGCTATTCTTTGGAACTCTGCATTCAGATGCTTTTATCTTTACTTTTCTCCTTTGCTTTCACTTCTCTTCTTTCCACAGCTATTTGTAAGGCCTCCCCAGACAGCCATTTTAACATAACCACTTCTTAAAATTGTGATACAAAATATAACACTTAACTTGTTAATCTTTCTTAGGTGTAGAGTTCAGTGGTATTAACTATATTCACATGGTTGTGGAAAAGATCTCCAGAACTTTCTCATCTTACAGATCTGAAACTCTGCACCCACTGAACAGCTCTCCATTTCCCCCTCCCCGCAGCCCCTGGTAACCACCATTCTGCTCTCTGTCTCTATCAACTTGACTTGACTTCAGACACTTCATTTTAGTGGAATCATACAGTATTCGTCTTTTTTGTGACTAGCGTTTACTACTTAGCATGACATCCTCAGGGTTCATCTGCGTTGGAGCATGTGCCAGAATCTCCTTTTTTTTAAGGTAAATAACAGTCCAGTGTATGTACAGATTACATCTACTTTATCCATTCATCGGTCGATGAACACTTGGGTGTCTTCAATTTCTTGGCTACTGTGAATAAGCGTGCCATGAATATTGGCAAATCTATTCAAGTCCAACTTTCAATTCTTCTGGATATAAATCCAGAAGTGGAACTGCTGGATCCCATGGTGACTCTATTTTCAATTTGTTCAGGAACTACAGCCATTTTTTACAATGAGAAAATCAGGCAAGTCACTGAACCCTAACATTACAGACTGGAGGAGTCACCAGTCCTTGCCCCCGAGCACAGCCCGGCTTCCACCCCACTCACCAGCTCCCTCTACCTCAAGTGCAAGCAAAGTTCGCCCTGAATTAACTAAGCACACACAGCAACTGTAAACAGAAATAACACTCACCGGTAAAACGTGGAGTGGTTTAGAATGAACATCTTACCTAGTATGCTGAAATTCATCACTGCTTCCTTCAAAAGTCTTACTGAGTCCCACAGATCACTCTTGGAAAAAAAATAAATAAGTGAAATTCATGAGCACTTAACACACACTTGGATATCAACATTCTCTAAGCACTGAGGTCTAAACAGGAATCAAACATGATTACCTCAGGATTGTTTATATAAAAAGTTACACTCTGACTCCCTAGGTTGAAATCGATCCAAAATTTCTCTAATTTTTCATCTGCAGGTTTTCTCATCTGTAAGATATAATTTCAGCATTAATATGTGAAAGAGTCAAATGAAAATTCCACTAAAAACAGAACGTTTTTCCCTAGAACAATCCTACTTTAAGATTACAGGGTCTCTTACTGTCTCTCACTTCTGCAAAACAGGAAGAGGGATTCAATTTTAATAGCTCACCTATTTCTGAAAAAACTGTATATACTTATAAAAACTTATAAAAACTCTATACTTAGCAATAGATGTTTAAATGTGTCAGATAACTATCCACACCATTTTTTTTCCTAGTGCAAGTCACAGAGAAAATAGTTCTATGTGAAAGCAGTAACAATCCACATGGCAATGGATAGAAACTTCTAGCAAGGAGGTACTGTGATCAAATAAAAATGGTGGTTGGCTGTCTAACTTGCCACATGTTGGAAGAAGGCTAAGACCTGAAGATTTCACATTATTCTCATTTTCATTGATTACAGTCACTCCTCCATATCCATGGGTTCATTAAAGCAAATGTGGATTGATTCAGAAAGTTCTAAAAAGCAAACCTTGATTTTTGCCACATGCTGGCAATTATTTACATAACATATTGTATTACTATCTACAACTATTTGCATAGCATTTGCATTGTGTTAGGCACTGTAAGTAATCTAGAGATGATTTTAAGTATGTGGGAGAGTGTGTGTTCATTGCATGCAAATACTAAGCTATTTTAGATAAGGGACTTGGGTGTCTGCAGATTTTGGCATCCACAAGGGGTCTTGGGCCTGGCCCCCCATAGGTACCAAGAAACGACTGTATTACAAAATAAATATATGCTCTTACAGAAAGGGGAAAGAAGGAAAGAAAGCTAGATTAAAATAGTATGGTACTTATGTGTATAAATGTGTGTGTATGGTGCTTATAGAAAGAGTAAATATCTCCTTCTTTGTCCCCCAACTTCACAGAGGTCCCTTTTCATGGGAACCATTAACAACGCCTTTGTTTCTTCCCAGATATGTTACACACACTCAGCAAGCATATATAAAGTTTCTATTCCTCAGCAAGTGGGACAAACACTAGACTTACTATTCTCCCACTTGCTTCTCCAATAAACAGTATTTCTTGGCCACCATTCCATCAGGCATGTCCACTTTTTATTAATGACAGCTACAAAGTTGAGCAAAGGTGTTAACACATGTCTGTGGCGTGGAAAGCCAAAGTATGGACCCCCTACTGAAGCTGATGGAAATTTAGAAGTCCTAGAAAGAAGTAAGCAAGCAGGGATTGGAGTCCTCAGACAACCAGAAGGAAAAACAGACAGACCTGAGACGCAGGAATCAAGCTACCAAAATCAGTTCGAGAGAGAAAGAATTTATGTAGTCATGATCTAACAGTTTAGCTACAGAGGCCAAGAAGGGCACGCTAGACCCAAACAAAGAAAGGGTTCACTAGGACATTCAAGAGACACGATCCAGGAAACCTCAGCAAAGTCCAGGTTCAGAGGCCTTTGAAAATTTTACCCAAAACAAAAAACCTGAGATGGTACAGGTTGGAGCACTTTTACATGAAGGATCTTGTTCCTCTAGGAGCCAAAGAGGGTGAAAAGAGACCATACAGTTTTGGACTATGAAGTACAAGGTAGAATGACCTAGAGAAAGGAGAGTGATCCCAGTTGCTGAGGACAGAGTGGGAGGTACTTACTGGAAGGAAAGAAGCAAGGGACCTGCCCTGTTCCCTCCAGTCCAGGTATGAACAATGATGCCCATCAACAGGATAAAGTAAGGCAAGGGTCCTGTGACTGACCTCATGAACAAAGTATATAAACTCAAAAATTCATTTATCAAGTAGTGACAGCAGGGCTCTTAAATAATAAGCTTCAGAGCTGAGGCCTCTAGGAAGAAAAGCAAGATTGCTTAAAAAAAAAAAAAACAAAAAACCACCCTTCTGTGTAGCAAGAGCAGTTTGGTCTGATGTACATCTACCTATGGATCTCACTATATAGCAGCCAACTTCACAACCCCAGAGACACACATACCTCATGATCACCAGCAAAAGCAGCAACGCACGGAAATGAATAGACCCTGCAAAACATCTCACAATTAAAAAGTAAAATAAAATATGGATGGACCCCACACACAAGCTACAGACATTCTACAAACAAATATGGATAACTAGGTGTGCTGGTAAGTCCCTTGGTACAAAGTATGGAAGAGGCTCTCAAGCTGCAAATGGAGATTTGGTACCATGGGCAGAATTCAAATCCCACCTGGCAGGTTACAAGCCAGGTTTTCCAGTACTACATACACCTCAACCCAGCTGCCCGGCAAGAGTCCTAATGAAAGGAGTGAATTTAGCCAATATTTTCTCAGAGACTTAACTGTCCATAATACATCTTTCCCTAGTTATCCTCAGACCTACAGGAAATCATTCTTCATAAAATCTCTCTGGAGGATATAATGTTACAACTGCTCTAAATCACAGGTAAATATGTTACAGACTGAACGAAACCATTTTACACACACACTAATGAATCGCTAGGCACAATGAGTCTTCTCTTCTGAGGGTTCTACTCAATGGATAACCCAGTGATGCCCAGTAAATTCTGTATTCTCCCCTAAAATAAAACGGATTCTAGATTTCTTAAAAAACATTAGACATTCAGTGATTTCTCTGGTAGTACAGGGGATAAGAATCTGCCTGCCAATGCAGGAGATAACAGGTTCGATCCCTAGCCCGGGGAAGATCCTACATGCCTCGGAACAGCTACGCCCATGAGCCACAGCTACCGAAACCCACGCACCCCACAGCCCCTGCTCTGCAGCAAGAGAAACCACCCCAAGAGAAAGCCGTGCACCACAATGAAGAGGAGCCCCTACTTGCCGCAACTATAGAGAAAGCCCGCGTGCAGAAACAAAGACCCAGAGCAACCAAAAATCAAATAAATTTTTAAAAAGACATTCAGAATAGAACTAGTCAACAAAGTAAAGCTCAGAGAAACGTCTTACCTTCTTTGGTCACCAAGCCTGTCATTTAGGTGATTGACAAACCGTCTACAATCCTTCAAAGTAAATAATGCAAACTTTTTGTTAAACAAACCAAGATATTCAATTTAAGTACTACCCTTTGCAGCGTAACAGGGACCAGTGTTTGCTTCTACATTTTCAGGATCCAGTGACATCAAGACTCCATAAGGACTCATTATTAACCATGGTAACTGTAACAAAGCTTTGTATCAGAAAGAGGAGGCTCCACGCTCAAGTTCTGAACCCCCAGCTGAGGAATACTTTATGTGCAATTATGTTTCCCTGGATTAAAAGAGTGATCAAGAGGAATACCTCTTACTGATGACCTAGACTGTAATATTTGACTAGCCCTTGGGCATCCATCTCCCCAGCACAAGCCAACCACAAACCCCCACAACTAGGGGTTTTTATCCACTGTCAATTTTCCTAATCAGGAGTTCTCTCTCCTGCTCCTTCCTGGAATCTCTCTCCTGCTATAGGTTCTAAGAATAAAGAATATGTCTAGAATTCTCCTAATCAAAAACCATTAGGGAGGCAAACTTGTTACCTCCCAAATTCTAAAACTAGAGAAATAGTGATCGAGGTTTTTTTCCCCCTTGTTGGCGGGGGATGTATGTTGTAAACAGTCCTTGCACTCCATGTCTGGGACACGGATGTGAGCCTTCCTCTAAAAGCAATTCCACTAAGAAACTGACGGCTGTGACAGAAAATGATTTGAGAAACAAGATAATTACTTTTGTTTTGCAAAACTGAAAGTGAAAAGTGAAAGTGAAGTCACTCAGTCGTGTCTGACTCTTTGTGACCACATGGATTACACAGGGCATGGAATTCTCCAGGCCAGAAGACTGGAGTGGGTAGCCTATTCATCCTCCTGCGGATCTTCCTGACCCAGGAATCAAACCGAGGTCTCCTGCATTGCAAGCGGATTCTTTACCAACTGAGCTAAAAGGGAAGCAGGTTGCATGAAAGACACCAAAAGTTGTTGGCTTTCCTTGTGGCTCAGCTGGTAAAGAATCTGCCTGCAATGTGGGAGACCTGGGTTCTAACTCTGGGTTGGGAAGATCCCCTGGTGAAGGGAAAGGCTACTCACTCCAGTACTCTGGCCTGAAAAATTCCATGGACTGTATAGACCATGGGGTCGCAAAGAGTTGGACACAACTGAGCGCTTTCACTTCACTTCAAGCTACAGAGGCTGGAGGGCTCACGTCATAAGCACCCCACGATACTCCTCTGCCAGCAGAGCCCCCAGGCCAGCTTCAGCCTCCACCATCACCCCAGGTGCCTCTGCAAGACACATCCTTTTCTCCTCTGACTCTCCCTGCCCATCAAGATTTGTTGAAAGTCGCTTCCGGCTCCACGACATGGTCTCTGACTGGATCCATCAAATGCACACAGTCCTGTCTCCAATAAAGATGTCCTATAAAGATGTCCTAACTCTAAGCTGGTATTTGCTCCACACATACTCTATTGCTGTTGTCCTCAAGTTATTTTCACATAAGTGGGAAACAGGAAGCTTCAAAATGGCAACACAATCACACTCAAGGAAAAAAACCCTCCCCTAAGCCCAACATACTGGAAGGCTCTGAGAAGATGCTTCATGAGTATTGCTTAAATAGAATTTTCATGACCACAGATCTCACCGTCTCAAATTCTCGGTCGTTAATTTCTTTGAAAGCCTTAGCAACGGTGTCATCTTCAAACCACTGAGGGACAAAGTCCTCCCTGGATTGTCTCGTCGTCAGTCTACACAGCGCTTCACAAAGAGCCACCTGCTGGTCATAATCTAGAGATTAAAGACATGGCAGACAGGGATGATTCTGGGCACCAAGCAAAAGCAACAACGAGTTCCACAGACCAGCATTTGTTCTAAGAAGCTCCAGCTTAGACGACTAGCACGGGGCTTCTAGTGTTAAGCAGCAAGCTATATCCTGGAGCAATTACAATCATTTAAAGTGTGAAAGTGTTAGTTGCTCAGTCATGCCTGACCCTTTGCAACCCCATGGACTGCAGCCCGCCAGGCTCCTCTGTCTATGCAATTCTCCATGTAAGAATACAAGAGTGGCTTGCCATTCCCTTCTCTGGAGGATCTTCCCGACCTAGGGTTCAAACCCAGGTCTCCTGCATTGCAGGCAGATTCTTTACAATCTGAGCCACCAGGGAAGCCCCAATAATCATTTAAATTCATCTATAAGAAATTTTAGGAGAAAAATCCAAACAATAGGTCAATATGCAACAATTTCTAAAAAAAAACTAAATGTTACTTCTGCATTCGATATTTCAGATATATTAAAACACTTAAAACCAACTATGTCTAAGACTTGCAGACACAGAGAACAAATTAGTGGTTACCAGTGGGAAGAGGGAAGGGGAAAGGGGCAAGATAGGAGTGAGAAAGTAGGAGGTACAAAGTGTTGGGTATAAAATTAGCTATAAGGATACACTGCTCAGCATGGGGAGTACAGAAAGAATTTTACAGTAGCTATAAGCTGAGTATAACCTTTAAAAATTGTGAATTACTATATTGTATACCTGTAACTTATATAACATTATACATCAACTAGACCTCAATTTAAAAAAAAAAAGATTTTTTTCCCCAGTCTTAAGAAATATTTCTACTATAACAAAATCTCAAGATAAATTGTGGTTTTTCAGAGCGGATAAACAAAACTATATATCCCAACATATTTAGATTTTAGACAATATTAAAGGTAAAAACCAAATGGCAACTGGATATGCAAACTTAAAATTTGCAAAATAACAGTGTATGTTGCTTGTGAATATATGTATTAAAGTATAAACATATTCGTGAAAATGGAAAACAAGTCCAAGTCAAGGATTATCTCTACAGATTAAAGAGGGGAATGGGATGGGAATTTGGACATGGGGCTTTACCTGTAACTCTGATTTACTTAAAAAATAATTTGAAGCAAATATGGAAAAATGATCAAATTTGACTCATCTCATTGGAGAGTAAAGGAATATTCATTAACTATTTATGGTTTCAGCATGCTTAATGCTTCAATCATAAATTAAAAATAAAATTCTACTTCCTAATTTCAATTTGACCATACTTTATTTCCCATAGTTCCAAGATGCTCATTAAACCCACATCCAGTATTTAATATTCTCATATTTAAAATTCTAAATGCTTCTTACCACCCACAGTCAAGATTGTCCTTGCAAGGTCTTTCCTGAAATATTTAGATAAATTTCATTTTACTGGGATGAACATAAATAAGTAAAACTTTACTACATTGGCATTAAAATTTTAAACTGAGATGTATATTTTTTTGAAAGTATTTCAAACTCATTATCAGAATGTCCTCGATGTTAAGAACATATGTTTATGGGAAAAGTCTCAAATTTATATATTGACTTAAATATACTTTTTTAAAGAGAAACTAGAACTACTACACATTCTGAGATTCTAGTTCTTCTGTAAATGAGTTTGATCCTCCCCAAAGAATTTATCAAATGCTAAGATTCGGGAACTCTATAATCACCTCACCAGCCTGTGAAGATATATATTCTTTTTTATTATTACCTAGCTTTACCCTGGAAGAAATGATATAGTAGGTGCTGTGGGTCTTTCCTGGAGAAGGCAATGGCACCCCACTCCAGTACTCTTGCCTGGAAAATCCCATGGATGGAAGAGCCTGGTGGGCTGCAGTCCATGGAGTCTTTCCTATCACTGTTTGGAATGAATTTTTAAAACTGATAAAGCTACAGATGTAATGGGGTTAAGTTATCACATTACTGTGACCAGAGATTCCCAAACTTCATGTTCATTTAAGAATTTCAATTAAATGCTGACAAGTGTGATGCTGATCTTTTTTAATGTCATAACTCCAAAGCTAAAGAATGGATTTTAGAAATCTTGCCAACAGTTCAGTTTCTCATAATAAGTGGATGGATTTGTCACAATTTAATAGAAGTCTTAGAATCGTCTTATCAAGAGTTCTACTTAATTTTATGTTTGCAGGTTTTACATTTGACTAGAAATGCAGAACATTCCAGATGAGAACACTCAAACGTTAAGTGCATTAGGCTGAAAACTGAGCAGAGTCCATCAGGTCGACTTCTCTCCAGATCTAAACACATGACTAAGGGCAATAATTAAACTAATGTATTCAAAGAAACACAGCAGGAAAAATTCAGAGGAAACACTGTATCCTGCAAAGAGGTAAGCGGACAAACACAGTGAGCTCCACAGTCTCCAATCACCTCCTTCAGTCTGTGCTGTGCTCAGTTGCTCAGTCGTGTCCGACTCTTTGCGACCCTATGGACTGTGGCCTGCCGGGCTCCTCTGTCCATGGGATTCTCCAGGCAAGAATACTGGAGTAGGTTGCCATGCCTCCTCCAGGGGATCTTCCCGACCCAGAGATCGAGCCCATGTCTCCTGCATTGCAAGGGGATCCTTTACCATCTGAGCCCCCAGGGAAGCCCTCACTGTGATCAGCTGGATCCCCTCCTCTTGCAGGCATGGCTGAGTGTCACTTGAACAATGGAGGGCCATAATGATGTCTCTGATGCTGACTGGTGCTCAGCACACAGATTCAGGCTCAAATCTCAAAACAAGGTACTAGTGTTGCTTCCCATGGTCGACACGACCACCTTACCTCCAAATGTCAATGTCCCAGGAACTATGTAACTGTGAGCAGGTCACCAAACCCCCCAAAATCCATCCCGTGGAAAGCAATACACGCTGTACTGGGACAGCTAATAGCTGGTAACCTGTGAATATCTGCTCTCTACCAGGTGATATGCTAATCACTTTCAATGGATTGCCTGATTTGACCTGTACTCTATCGATCAGGTATTAATGTTGGTTCCATTTTACAGGTGAGCAGACTGAGGTGTAGTGAGTTAAAACTGTGCTCTAGAGGAACAACCAGTGTAAGTGGTGAAACCAGGGTTGGAAGGCTAAAGCCTGGCACCAGGTCTGTATTCTTAACATTCTCCCATGAGTCACTAATTCAGTTCACATTCACAGAGAAAAATAATCTAAAGCCTGAGAAAGTATTTCACCTCACAAATGTCATAGAACCAGAAGAAAAAAAAAAAATCCACCACCACAAACACCTAAACAGAACAAAGACTGTCTGTGTGTTAGTTGCCCAGTTGTGTCTGGCTCTTTGTGACCCCATGGACTGTAGCCCATCAGGCTCCTCTGTCCATGGGATTCTCCAGACAAGAATCCTGGAGTGGGTAGCCATGCCCTTCTCCAGGGGATCTTCCCGACCCAGGTATATAGCCCCGATCTCCTGTATTGCAGGCAGATTCTTTACCATCTGAGCCACCAAGGAAGCGCAACAAATTGGGGTAGTACAGTTCAGAGATTTTGCCCTTACATGACCACCAGATCAGGTCAAGGTCACGTACATAAGACGACAAGGGCCTTCCAACAAGAGGAGACGTTTTCTCTCTTCCCGAGGTACAGCTTGCAGAATGCCATTCAAGGTCTTCAGTGCCTGTTGGGAGTTGGGAAAGGTTTTCAGAGGAAGAGACAAAGACAGGACGAGGCACAAACTTCTCCATGGGGCCTAGGGCCACTGGTGTCAGCAACTCACCTCCCGTTGGATCAAAGGATTTACAGCTGCTTCTGTCACTAGAAATCCCAAGGTAAATATGAAGGAATTCAACAGCTGAATTTTCCCTGAAAGCAGAATTTTCAAAGAATCACACTGATGCTAAAAAAATAAAAATAAAAGAATAAGGAAATGATCGTACACAGCAGGAGAAGCAAAGGCTGAAAAGCCAAGGGCAGCAAATGTTTCCGAAACTATCTAGGGTGGATAAGGGACACATGCTAGCCTACTGCAAGTTCTAGAAAGCCCCAGGCCACAGTAGATCTGCAGGGCCTTTGTTGTTCAGTTGCTAAGTCATGTCAGACTCTCTGCGACCCCATGCACTGCAGCGCACCAGGTTTCCTTGTCCTGCACGACCTGGACACCCATGGAGATAAGCAGCAGCAGTCCATGCGGAGTCTGACTGTGTTTTTCGCATCTCAGGCAAAGCTGCTTCGGTATCCAGAGTGAGCAACGTGCAAGGGCGGCTCCTGAACACAGTTTCCCATTGTTTCTATGCATTTTTCACATTTGTGAATTTTATAAAAGCAAACATTTTATAAAGGTCTTGGGCGGCTTCCCTGGTGTCTCAGATGGTAAAGAATCTCTGCCTGCAATGCGGAAGACCCAGGTTCAATCCCTGGATCAGGAAGATACTCTGGAGATGGGAATGGAAACCCACTCCAGGATTCTTGCTTGGAGAATCCCATGGACAGAGGAGCCTGGCAGACTATAATCCATGGGGTCGCAAAGAGTCGGACACAGCTGAGCAACTAAGCGCAGCACAGCACATTCACTGTAGAATGTAGTGTGAATTTAGTAGTAGCTTTTCAGAAGAATGAAAAAGATGGAAAATAGGGAGAGGACATTAAAATGGCCCCGATATCTATCTATCTTTGTCTTCTTTATTTTTAAGTGGAGGATAATTGCTTTACAATGTCGTGTTGGTTTCTGGCATACAACATCGTGAATTAGCTGTAAGTATACACGGCACAAATTAGGCACAAATTAGCCCCTCCCTCTTTACCTCCCCCACCCAAGCCCACCCCACCGCTCTGTGCGTCTTTGAATGCATGGTTTCATAGTTGAAAATGTGGAATTACCTTTAACGTGAGCTAAGCGGAACAATATCACCCGAACATCCAAATAATCTACCTTTTGTGCGCTTGAAAGACAGAGAGAGGCATGAAATTGATTTCAAGTTAAATCAGTATTAGGTAATTTTGCTGGTTCGGATGACAGAAGTGCCTCTCCGTCCCTGATCGGAACTGAAGGACCAAACAGTGGCAGAAGCAGCGAAATAAAGATGCACCAGAGGCAAGTGAGGCACACTTGATAGCAAAACTCACTGCAGCACCACAATCTGCCTGCCACAAGACGGTCAGCTAATCCAACTATAACAGTTAGACCCACAGCACTTTTCCCATCATTTAGGTAAATATTCTTCTCTATTCAAGAATATTTGAGTAATGAGAGGTCAGTGGCCAGTTAGTAGTAAATAATACACTTACCTTGACTACTACGTCTGGAAATAATCTAATGAAAAGAAAAAGTAAAACTTCTATTATTTTTTAAAAGCATTATCAACTGTAACATTAATGTATTAAGGCTGATAATTCTCTAACAGGCAGAAGTTGGCTTTAACTACCATAGAAAAAAATTATAGAGAAATCCTATTTGACCTTCAATCCACTGTATTACCTCCAATCAGGTGAACAATATATTTGATAATAAATCACCTTATTTTTCTATAACGTTGGTTACATAATACTGTTTGTTACTATTTCATATAACATTTCTAATAATAAAATGAGTCTTTTAGTAAAATCCACTTCTTGGAAAAACACAAGCTTTATAAACAACTTGCAGATTCCTGCAAATTACCAACGCTATCTGCTCACTAAAGCGCCTGCCCCCATCCTTACCAAGGCTGTGTCAAAGAAGTCTTCTGTCGCGTTCTTCAGAGATGTGTCTGAGGCTAGATCTGCCATGGTCAGAAATCCCACTGTTCTTTCAAACCAGGAAACCATGTACACAATAAAAGAAATACTTATACAATCTCTAGGACTAAATCTCTACTCCCCATCTGATAAAATTTCACAACTCTATCATTTTAAAGACCTCTTTCCATTCGATTAGGTCTGGTCCTGAAGTCTTCATCTAGACCACTCCAGAATGGACTCAGACCACTACAGAGTTGCAGTAAGTTCTGATACCAGCAAGAACCGGAGACTTTGCCAAGATCATCCACACCAGGAAGCCTTATAAAGGGGCTAGAGAGTGGTCAAGAGAACGCAGGAGAAATTCCTCATTCCTGTAATCCCGGAGGTTACAGAAAACAAGCCATCCAACATCAAAGGACAGCAGATTCCAGAGAGCTCTCCAGAAGTGGGCCAGTGCAGGACACAGGCCCGGCCACATTCCTTCCTTCCTTTCTTCTGCCAGAAGCTTCCAGCTAATTGGAGATCCCCACCCCTCACCACCACCCTTCATCCCATAGGAACATCTATCCAAGTTTATATTACGAAGCTAGAATTGGTGTGATTTAATTAACTTGTATAAACCTCCCTGCGCTCTGTGTACGCTCAGATGCTCAGCTGTCTCCAACTCTTTGCGACCCCACAAACTGAGCCCGCCAGGCTCCTCTGTCCATGGGATTCTCCAGGCAAGAATATTGGAGTGGGTTGCCATGCCCTCCTCCAGGAGATCTTCCCAACCCAGGGATCAAACACATGTCTCCTGCATGGGCAGGCAGATTCTTTATCACTGAGCCACCTGGGAAGCCCATAAACCTCTCTAGAATATATTTATTCAATGAAGCAAAGGCCATCTTTGGATGTTTTTGCAGAGACTAGACACTTTTATTAAAAAAAAAAAAAAAAGAAAGAAAGAAAATCCTGGCATGCATAGTCAGAAATCAACTGAACAAGAAGTTGGTGACATGAGTTTGTGATGAGGCATTCTCTTACAGGAGTGGGGCCTTGGAAACTCTCCACTTTCGAGTCAAGAACCGAGGTACCATCCAAAGGCCATGGATGAACCCATCAGCTCTCAATCTTGGCTGCACATTAGGAAATCCTGAGGAGCTTTAAAATGCTCTCATGAGTGAGACCACTGCAGACCCAGTAAGTCAGAATCTCTGGCAATGAGACCTTCACATGATGTCTCAAAGCTCTCTAGGCGATTCTAGGGTACAGCAACGTTTGGAAGCTCTATTAAGTTCCAGGTGATTTTCTTTTATCTCAAATCAGACAAATATTTGCATTTGATTGGGTCATCCACCTCCTAAAGCAAACTTTTCTCCAACAGTCCATGGAAGAAATGTCCCAGAGGTCAGTGGGGCAGGGGATAAATTAAGACTGATTTATACACAGCACTATTAATATATATATAACAGACAAATAATAACTTGTTGTATAGTACAGGGAACTCTACTCAACACTCTAATGGCCTACATGGGGAAAGAAAACTTAACAAGTGGATATACGTATAACTGATTCACATGGCTATATACCTGAAACTAACACGATATTGTCAATCAGCTATTCTCCAATTAAAAAATTTTTAAGTGAACTCACCGCTAAGGCACTTTTTTCTCCCTCCCTATACTCATGCTCAAAATTCTATGCTTTTAAATCCATTTCTGTCTCTATTCCATTTATGCCCCCAAATCCTGTCCCCCTCCCCAGCTCATCAAAATCCACTGAGTATAGACAGGTGGGCAAAATGCCACATTATTTGATCAAAACCTGGACTAGGAATTCACTCTGAAGGCATCTCTGTGCCAAAATTATGCATAATAGCTGTTACACCAGCTGCCCCTACAGCTGTGTCATTACCAGAAACGAGACAGATAACTACTGATGGGTGCAATAGCTCTTACTCATGATGCATATGGCAAAGGAGAAGTCACTCAGTCCTCCTGAATCTTCAAGTACAGGGCCAAACTTGCTCCTCTCTGTAGGAAATTCTTCTTCTATGGCGAACCACCTCCCAGCAGACTTTATGTTGAGCCTGTGAGCCCAGTGGGCTTTAGAAGTATAAAATCTGGTACCCCCTCCACTCTGATAATATCAACCTACACGAATTAACATTACATGCTTTACAAGGTGTTTAAATCATGGCTGGGGCATTTCCATCACCAGCTAGAATAACAACGGAATGTGGAAATTCCTATTTGGGTCAAAACTCCAGTGGAAACTTGATCTGACACTTCTCAACCCTTGGGAAGGCATTCTGAAGTCTAAATATAGATTTCAGTTCAGAGCAGATCCCAATTCATCCCCCCAAATCAGCTTCAGCTTCCAAGGTGCCTGGGACAGCCTGCTCCATTCCTTTGGAGTTTTGGCTCTTTGTCTCTGTTTCATATTATCTGCATAAGTAAGTATATCAGGAAGCTGTTGCTTAGTCGCTTAGTCGTGTCCAACTCTTTTTGACCCCATGGACTGTAGGCCTCCAGGCTCCTCTGTCCATGGGATTGCCCAGGCAAGAATACTGGAGTAGGTTGCCAGTTCCTTCTCCAGGGGATCAGAGAGTTGGGTGGGGCTAAAATCAATATGAAATACACATATGTTGATATTTTTCTCTTTCTGATATATACATACACACACACACACACACACACACACTACCATGTGTAAATAGATGGCTAGTGGGAAGCTGCTGTATAGCACAGAGAGCTCAGCTCAGTGCTCTGTGATGGCCTAGACAGGTGGGATGAGGGGTGAGGTGGGAGGGAGGTCTGGGAGGGAGGGGATATATGTACACATATAGCTGATCAGTCCTGAATGTTCACTGGAAGGACTGATGTTGAAGCCGAAACTTCAATACTTTGGCCACCTGATGGAAAGAACTGATTCACTGGAAAAGACCCTGATGCTGGGAAGGATTGAAGGCAGGAGAAGGGGACGACAGAGGATGAGATGGCTAGACGGCATCACTGACTCAGTGGACATGAGTTTGAGTAAACTTTGGGAGTTGGAGATGGACAGGAAGGCCTGCCGTGCTGTAGTCCATGGGGTCGCAAAGAGTTGGACACAACTGAGCAACTGAACTGATAGCTGATTTACTTTGCTATTCAGCAGAAACTAACAACACTATAAACAATTATACCCCATTAAAAAAATGAAATATACAACTTGCATTAAGTACAGCCCTTAGATTTCTACTCCCTCCTGCGGGTCTCCCCCTACACCCCAGCAGCTAACACTTTTAAAGTCCCCAAGAGAAGTTAGGAAAACCCGGAGTTTACTCTCTCCCCTCCATGAAGGGGCTGCTGCTGTTGCTAAGTCACTTCAGTCGTGTCAGACTCTGTGCAACCCCACAGACGGCAGCCCACCAGGCTCCCCCGTCCCTGGGATTCTCCAGGCAAGAACACTGGAGTGGGTTGCCATTTCCTTCTTCAATGCATGAAAGTGAAAAGGGAAAGTGAAGTTGCTCAGTCATGTCCAACTCTTCGCGTCCCCATGGACTGCAGCCTACCAGGCTCCTCCGTCCATGGGATTTTCCAGGCAAGAGTACTGGAGTGGGGTGCCATTCCCTTCTCCAGATGGAGGGGCAGCCCCATGATTATAGGCATTTTAAAGTGAAAAAGGATGGACACATCTCCTTGGCCCAACCCGATCTTGATAAACTTGAGATGCAAGTACCTGCAGAGGGTCAATAGAGACTTTATTGCCAGCTCGGGTCACCCTTCTGTCCCCTACACTCATGTCCTCATCAACAATCAATCTCAGGGCTGCAAATCTTACCATGAAAAAAAAAGTGCAGCCAGAGACTGGGAAAACTCTGCTTTGCTTCCAGAAGACAATGGCACCCCACTCCAGTACTCCTGCCTGGAAAATCCCATGGATGGAGGAGCCTGGAAGGCTGCAGTCCATGGGGTCGCTGAGGGTCGGGCATGACTGAGCGACTTCACTTTCCCTTTTCACTTTCATGCATTGGAGAAGGAAATGGCAACCACTCCAGTGTTCTTACCTGAAGAATCCCAGGGACAGGGGAGCCTGGTGGGCTGCCGTCTATGGGGTCGCACAGAGTCTGACATGACTGAAGTGACTTAGCAGTAGCAGCCATTATCAAAGGTGCACACAATGTTACCTTCTGATTAAAAAACAGAACTGTGTAATTTAGGTGACCTAGAATAAGCAACAGAGAAAGCGATGGCACCCCACTCCAGTACTCTTGCCTGGAAAATCCCATGGGCGGAGGAGCCTGGTAGGCTGCAGTCCATGGGGTTGCTAAGAGTAGGACACGACTAAGCGACTTCACTTTCACGCATTGGAGAAGGAAATGGCAACCCACTCCAGTGTTCTTGCCTTGAGAATCCCAGGGACGGGGGAGCCTGGTGGGAGGCCGTCTATGGAGTCGCACAGAGCTGGACACGACTGAAGCGACTTAGCAGCAGCAGTAGAATAAGCAAAAGATACTTTTGCCACGTGTTTTTTCAGATTCAACTAGGCTTTTAGGAAGTTGGAGAAATGGCCTGTGGCAAAGCATAAACCAATCATTTATCTAGGTCCAATCTTGTTATTGGAAAAGACCCTGATGCCAGAAAGACTGAGGACAGAGGAGAAGGGGACTGATAGAAGATGATGGTCAGGTGGCATCACTGACTCGATGGACATGAATCTGAGCAAACTCTGGGAGATGGTGAAAGACAGGGAAGCGTGGAGCGCTGCAGTCCATGGGGTTGCAAAGAGTCGGACGTGACTGAGTAAATGAACAACAATCTTGTTAATAAAGTCTATTGAAACAGTTATAAAGCCTTTGGGGGAGAGGTGTAATAGTCCACTCTCTTCATTCTGTATTTAAGCTAAATTCACTGAAATAATAAAATCATACTATTACTGCATTGACTTGTCAAGGGGAGGAGGGGCTGTGTCTGACTTATTCCTGTGCACTCCCCAAGTGTCCTGTCCACCCCATACACCAGGAAACACGCAGAACTTAAGTTTTGGTTGGATACAGGCAACAAGCCCTGGCATCAGCTCCTTTTCAAATCTGACTTCAAAGGAATATAAAATACCAAACTGGGCAACTGAATCCTCTCTTGTTCTTTACATTATCCAAATCCACACAAAATTAAAAGATGACACTTATCTTTGGGATCAGACCCTGCTTAATCAGTAAAGGCTCATCTTCTTTGAGGCCATCAATGAAGAATCGCTGGATACATTTCAGCAACAGAGAGACATGCTGGAATTCATTTTTATCCAGTTCCTTGGGATGAGACCACACCAAGTTAAAAGCCTTACACAGTCACACATCGGTACTCTGATTACAAACAAACAAAACTCACTTACCTTATTTATTGATCTGTCGAGATGGCGTAATAAAAGATTGTTATATTTTTGAAGAACATGGCGCTGTTCCTGAAAATATTCTTTGATTTTCTGAAATCCTTCATCATGGAATGCATTAGTAAGAAGCGATTGAAGCTGGAATGTTGACAGTTTGAAAATTACTCTTTTTCCCCAAGGATTCTTATTTCATAGTGATATTTCTAACAATTGTTACCAATAACAATTCCGTGTAGAAAAATTGAGTGCCAAAAAAGAAGGTAAGAATAGAGTTATATCTTGAACAGTAACCATGCAGGCAATTATTTTGGGGGCTTAAGACAGTAGTTTGCAAAACCACCACCAGTACAGCACAGACGTCACCGGGGCATGTGTCAGGAGTCAGAAACTCTGGGAGCAGGGCCCTTCAGGTGATCCTCATCACCCTAAAGTCTGAGAACTGCTGACTTAGGGAAAACCACACCTGAATTACAGATATCTGTGGGGAGAGACTTTATCCCCAGTGATGTTAGAAACACTAAAACACTACAAAATGCAAGCCTATTATCACTCA
This sequence comes from Ovis aries, assembly GCF_016772045.2. Classification (NCBI taxonomy): domain Eukaryota; kingdom Metazoa; phylum Chordata; class Mammalia; order Artiodactyla; family Bovidae; genus Ovis; species Ovis aries. The sequence continues at coordinate 44,523,738 of NC_056073.1, forward strand.
TTAAGTTATATAAATGATTTTAACAGGAGAAAACGAATTCAACACCAATACTTACAGTTAAGGGAACTAATACACACAAATTGCTACGATGAATGAAACTGAACTTTTCTGCCTGAAAGTTAGTCAAGACCTATCTCTATATGTGTGTCTCTGTATGTGTGCTTGAATAACATATATTCCTAAATATCTATACTATAAAAGATATGACTTCTTCTGTAATCAAGAAAACCCAGTCCAATCCTATAGGGTGCTGCTGCTGCTAAGTCGCTTCAGTCGTGTCCGACTCTGTGCGACCCCATAGACAGCAGCCCACCAGGTTCCCCCATCCCTGGGATTCTCCAGGCAAGAACACTGGAGTGGGTTGCCATTTCCTTCTCCAATGCATGAAAGTGAAAAGTGAAGTGAAGTTGCTCAATCATGTCCAACCCTCAGCGACCCCATGGACTGCAGCCTACCAGGCTCCTCCATCCATGGGATTTTCCAGGCAAGAGTACTGGAGTGGGGTGCCATTGCCTTCTCCGTCCTATAGGCTAACTTACAGTATTTTAATGAATCATTTTACTATACCTAGCCTGAAATTCCATCTATTCCTAGTACTGATTTAAACGAGGACAGAGCTTTTGAAATTAAACATTTAAACAGAATTTAAATGACCACATATTAATAGTAAGGTTTTTTTTTTTTTTTAACCAAGGGGGTTAGGCATTCTGCAGATATTCTAATTTACTCCTCACCACTGATCTAGGTGTTAGACTCTTTATCTGGGGATAATAAAACAAGGCTGGGAAAGGTTAAGAACGTGTATGAGATCACCCGGCTGGGACTCATGTTCAGATTCTCTGACTCAGCAGTTCAAGCTTCTTCCTACTTGCGGTTTCTCTATACTCAGAACAAATCCAAACCCTTTGCCTAGGTCTGTAGGGCTCTGTCAGCATATCCTGTCTCACTTCCCTTCTGAGTCCCAGAATAAGTCAAGCTCTTCCTGGCCTCAGGGCCTTTGCACCGGATATGCTATGCCTGGACTGCTTCTCCCCACCACTTACCGTTCTGGCTGCTTGTCATCCCTCAGTTCTCAGCTTTAATATCCCCTTTTCAGGTAGGTCTTCCGGACCTTATCTAAAGTTGCATGCATGTGTGTGCGTGCGTGCATGCTCAGTTGCTCAGTGGTGTCCAACTCTTTTCGACCCCATAGACTATAGCCCACCAGGCTCCTCTGTCCATAGAATTCTCCAGACAAGAATACTGGAGTGAGATGCCATTTTCTACTCTAGAGGATCTTCCCGACCCAGGGATTGAACCCAAGTCTCTTGCGTCTCCTGCATTGGCAGGTAGATTCTTTACCACTGCACCACCTAGGAAGCCTCTATCTAAAGTTAGTCAAGGGCAATTATTCTCCATCACAACACCTGTTCCACTTTCCTCCTACCATCTTACTTGTGTTCTTATTCTCTTTGGCTCTCTGCCAGGGTGAAAGTTCTAGGAGAGCCAGCATTGCGTCTATTTTGTTCGATACTGTCTACCTCCACCTAGAACAGTGCAACGGAATAGCCTAGATTAGGATATTAGTAGGGTAATCAAAGAGATGGTGATAAGCTGATGCAGATTAGAAAGGTAGAAAAGGACTTCTCAGGCTTGAATAACTGGAGGAAGGAAACACAGAACAAGACAGCACACACGCGGAACACAAACTCGGTCATTACAGAGAAAGCGTCCCGGGGCAGTCCACTCTCATCCTTTCCCGGAACGGACTGCAAAGGACCTTCGTTCTCCTGTGTACAAAAAACATTTTAAAAAAATTATTTCCAAGAAATGCACTAAGTTTTAAAAAGAAATAAGGTTTATATTATTTTCCTGAACAAACTTTCTTCATTCACGCCACTGGTCTAAGAAAACTATGACTTAGAAGAAAGCCCCAAAGCTTTATCCAACCTTCTTTAACACTTATAACAAATACAAATTACCACAAGAAACAAAGTAAATATCATTGTAATAAATGACCACATAAATTTAAATTCTATAGCAGCAACTATAATTTTAAAAAAAAAAAGGTTTTGAATGAATGAACCATTTTCAGAATGAGAGCTTGTAAAATAAGGTTTTCTAAAGCGAGTTTCAACCCCAGTCATGAGCTTAAGCTTTATATTTCTGACTTGCGTGAATTTTAAATGTGACTCCAGGGCTTAAAACTGAAACTTCAAGGATCAAAACAGCAACAAGAAAACTTACTAAACATTGGGTTGTTGCACATTTTCTTCAAGAAGTGATTCCTGGATTACCAACCTAGTTTTCACAAACACGCTAAACAAGGGCATCTCACCTGCTCCCAACAATTAAAGAATAACTTAAAAAAAAATGTAATCTCTCTCCTAAAGAATTTTTTTTTTTTTAATCTAGCTTGGGCTAATAGTCCTTTGTGTGCTGGACAAAATCCTTAAATGTCAGCATATTTTACAATAATATTATTTATAAATAGGGGAAAAAGGTGAATTCAAAGACTCAAATCCAGGCTTGTTTTTTTCCACCAACAGTGTATTCAAGAAAAGGAATGAGGGAAAGTACCAACCCACTTTGCTCCCTTCAAACCCTGAGCGGCGGGGCTTACAGAAGCCCCAGAGTCTTGGGGCCATAGATCTGGGACCTGGGTAGGTTTGTGTCCTTGCACTTTCCAGGAAACCAGAGAAGAAAACGGGCTGGGAAAACATCCCGAACAACTCGAAAAGAAGTATATCCTTGCCTTCAGACATTAATTCTCCAGTCCCCCTTCCCCAAACGCTTTACTAGCGAGGGACCGGAAGTTTCTATTCTACTTACGGTCTCCCTGAAAGCGACCAACAAACTCCCAGCAAACCTAAGAAGGGTGAAGCGCCCCAGCGCCCCTGCGAAGGGCCGGGGGGCACGCCAGGCTTCCCAGGTGGCGCAGTGGTAAGGAATCTCCCAATGCGGGAGACGCGGGTTCGATCCTTGTGTCAGGAAGATCCCCCAGAGAAGGAACTGGAAACCCGCTCCAGTATTCTTGCCTGGAGAATCCCACAGACAGAAGAGCCTGGCGGGGTACGGAGCAACCGGAGCATTCTGGGCGAGCGCGCCAGGCTCGGAGCCCAGAGCCCGACGGACGTGCGCCCCCGCGTCCCTCTGGAACGGTGGAGAGGGGGCCGGGGTTCGACGGTGCTCTGGTCCCCCCGAGGTCACTCACCTCCCCCATCCCGAGGCTCAGGCTGGACGCCACGTACCCGAACCAGGGCGCACGCCGGGAGCCGGACGCGCCACGCCGCGCTCCGCCTCCTGGGTTCCGCCCACGAGGGCTGGGGTAGCCCACCGCGCCCGGACCCCAAGCTCCGCCCCAAACTCTAATCAATCATCCCGCCCCTGAAAACTTAGCAGAGTCCCGCGATTGAGAAGCGTGTTAAGAAACGCTGGCGTGTTAACTAGGAATCAAGATAAGGCCACCTGGGCGCACGCAAGCGCACCTTAAGAAAAGCGACTTCTCCAGGGATGAAAACATGTCAATTAACAGACTTTAAAAGCGAAGTTCTAAGGTGATAGGCGCACCCTATGCTGAAGCCGGCAGTTTTCTCTCCACCTTTAACAGCAGAGCTGGTTTCGATCCATTGATATTAACGGACTGAAGCTGAACTTTCCCCATAGGAACCAGATTTGTACCTGAAACTGTGACTTTATTCCTGATTTTACAAAAGAAAGGGTTTTAAAATATACACATCTCGCTGTGCTCAGTCCAAATAAAATAAACATTTTCATCCAGGCTGCTTGTTTTCTGCCCACTTACTTTAGCCCCACAAGAATGTGTACCAAGTTTAGGCTGATCGGTTGTCTGATATGGGTACACGGTGACAAAAATAAGTTGGACTGGAATTTTCTTTAAAAAAAGAAAAAAAGCAGACAAAAGGACCTCTCAGATCCAAACATTCCTTGTGAAAAATTAACTTGTATGATAATCAGATGCTGTGGGTACTTGGTGTCATGACCTTTACAGAAGATATTTGTTTGCATCCAAGGTAAACTTAATATAACCAGAATCTCTGCAAGTTAGCCCTGAACTCTACCTTCTATCTCCAGTCCATTCAATAAAGTACTTGTTTCAAAGCTCATCATAACCATTCCTGGTAAATATGATGTAATTTACTTATTTTAATATAAACCAAAGTTTTAGATTCCTTTGCTTTTGAATTAATAAACTTCTAAGATTTCAAAATCAGCTGTGAATATAGTGTTCTGAATCAATGCAACTATTAATGCAGGAAAATTTTAAGGTTGATAGCAAATAATCAAATACAGTTTAAATGCACTTGTAGAGAATAAAATAGGTAATACAGTAAGAATATAATGTATGACATTTAAGTCTTCTTGATATTAGTTTAAAAGTTTTAATCAATTATTTTCAGACTGTGGGAAAAATATGTCTTTCAAATAACATGGTTGTTAATGGATTCAAAAATTCAAGAGAAATTAAAGATAACATCACAGACAACACCATTTATTTTTTTTTTATGTTTTCACTTTGATTAACTTCTTTTACTAACATGTTTTACCCAGACATAATTTTAGGACAACTTGGAATATATATTCTAACTCTGCTCAAACTAAATCCAGTAGAGACAACGACTTTTCTTTGGATACCAGAATCTATTTAGAAAAAAAAAATAAGTACTTGATTAATTGACTTGGCTTTCATTTTTTTAAATTGTGCTTTTTTACATTTTTGAAGGATAAGGACTCTAGGAATATTCCAAAATTACAGAGAAAAGGAATAGTATAACAATGGTTACAGTAAGACCAGAAATTAGTTTCTACATATTTTCACAAGTGATTTTAAGTCCGATTTTGAAGTTATATTAAAAACATTTTTTGTTACTGATCAGTCGCTAAGCTGTATCTGACACTTTACAACTCCTCGGACTGCATTATGCCAGGCTTCCCTGTCCTTCACCAACTCCCGGAGCTTGCTCAAATTCATGTCCTCTGAGTTGGTCATGCCATCCAAACATCTCATCCTCTGTCAACTCCTTCTCCTCCCACCCTCGATCTTTCCCAGCATCAGGGTCTTTTCCAATGAGTTGGCTCTCTTCACATCAGATGATCCAAGTATTGGAGCTTCAGCTTCAGCAATAGTCCTTCCAATGAATATTCAGGACTGATTTCCGTTAGGATTGACTGGCTTGATCTCCTTTAAAATGTTTTTAAAACATTTTAAAACGTAATATTATCTTAAACTTGACAAAGAAATGTCGATTTGTAATAAGTGGAAAGAGAAGGGTCAGTTATTTTAACCGTGGAAAAAGAAAAGAACCCAAAAAGCAACTGAATGATAGAAGTTGCCAGGAGGTTCAGGGCGCGGCTGATACACTGAAAGTCTGTGGATGAAACTAGTGGGTGAACAGTGAATACGTTTCTCCGTTTCCTCCCAGATTTTCGCGGCAACTCTGTGAATGATTTTAATCAGAAACGCTGACCCACAAGAACATAGAAACTTTAGGGGCAGGGTGATCGCGGTAGGGAGGCTGGGGAATGAATTTGTCATTTTCTCTTACAAGAACTTTGCGCCTCTGCTTGGGGGGGCGGGGGAGGGGAGTTTCGGGGAGGGTGGGAGCCGGGAATCCCAGCTTGAAACTAGAGAAAGAAGAAAATTCGTGTCATTATCCAAATCTGGCTTTTACCCTCTTGGGAATTCTCTGCCCCTGGGCCGTCAACAGCAGCGGCTCTGAGTCGAACTTCACTGTTGGTTTAACTTGCCCTCCGCCAGGGAAGTTAAGAGGACTAGGAGCGTGGACGAGATTCGCTTCTTGCGAGTTTAAGTGCGCATCGCTTTCCTCACCTTTCGCCAAAGGAAGAGGCTGTAATCCTGCAAGAGGCGCTGGACTGTGCGTCCTTCCCTCCAGGTGCAACGCTGCAACCGCGTGCGCGCTCGGAGATGCCAAATTCTAGGCGCGCGGGGGTGAGGATTTGGCGGGATGCAGGTTCCCAGCGTCCCTCTCTAACAGTGAACGTCTTTAGAAGCCGGCCTCCGTCTGGCTGCCTAAAGAATCTGCCTGCAGTGCAGGAGACCCGGGCTCTATCCCTGGGTCGGGAAGATCAGTGGAGAAGGAAATGGCAAGCCACTAGACTATATCCTTGTTTGGAAAATCGCATGGACAGCGGAGGCTGGTGGGCTGCAGTCCATGGGGTCGCAAAGAGTTGGGCAGGACTGAGCAACTAACCGGAGAAGGCGATGGCACCCCACTCCACTTCTCTTGCCTGGAAAATCCCATGGACAGAGGAGCCTGGTGGGCTGCAGGCCATGGGGTCGCTGAGGGTTGGACACGACTGAGGGACTTCACTTTCACTTTTCACTTGCATGCATTGGAGAAGGAAATGGCAACCCACTCCAGTGTTTTTGCCTGGAGCATCCCAGGGACGGGGGAGCCTGGTGGGAGGCCGTCTATGGGGTCGCACAGAGTCAGACACGACTGAAGCGGCTTAGCAGCAGCGGCAGAGCAACTAACAGGTCACTTCTGTCTGGCTATGCTGGTAGCAGAAACGTGCCATCCCCAAGAACAAAGGCGCAGGGAGTGAATTCTGGAAACCCACCCTCCCTCGCTGACCGTGGCGGCCACAGAGCAACTTAAACCCCTTCCATTGGTTCCTTGTATTGGGCCCTTCCAATCACCCTAAGGAAGTGGGCGCACAGCTAAAGAAAGCTTGGTCTCAGCCCTGGGAAGCCCACAGCGCCCTATGCGCTCACCTGGTTCTTCCAGTCTCCAGAGCCTCTGCAGACGCAATGGGTGTAAATACGATTTTGTTGTGATATTTCCACGACGATTTCCACGCGGTTAGGGAGGAAAAAAAAATACTATTTTTTAAAAGGGTCGTTTCATGTGGATGGCGACTGAGAAATCTCCGAGCCTCAGATCCTTTTCCTAGCAGAAAGAAAACAGGCTCAGAAGTAGCCAAGGCGGCAGAGAAAATACAGGTTTGGGGCGCTTGGGGGCCGCAGAGTTCCCCCCCTCCTTCCCCTTCCCCCTTCCTACCTGATGCGAAGAACTGACTCATTAGAAAAGACTCAGAGGCCGGAGAAGAAGGGGACGACAGAGGACGAGATGGCTGGATGGCACCACCGACTCAGTGGACATGTTTGAGCAAGCTCTGGGAGATGGTGAAGGATAGGGAAGCCTGGCATGCTGCAGTCCATGGGGTCTCAGGGAGTCGGACACGACTGAGCGACTGAACAGCAACATCAGCCGGAACAAAATCCCCGAAAAGAACGCGCCCCAAAGCTAGTAGGCGCGCATCTTCTCGGACAAGGGCGCGCGGCCGCCCAGGCGTTTAGAGGTGGTTCCCGAACTGCCTGGGGACTGAGTATTACCTCTTGGGCATTTTGCTGGAAAGGTTCTGTCTCAAAAGCCTCTCTCTAGATCCAGTAGGAAACCCCAGAGGTGGGGCGCAGTTAGGAAAATGAACATGAGTTTCAACTTTAACTAGACATTTCAACCTCCCCCGACTCTGGCCCGTCTAGGCTTCAGTTTCCCGTCACCTTGAGTCCTCAGGTCCACCTCCCCTCCGTCCCTCGCCCTGCCTGGAAGTGGGGAACCGGCCCTGCAGGTCCCTGGAGGGTGGGAGCGGGCGGGCGGGGAGCGAGGAAAGGCGGAGCACAGCGCGCGGGGCCGCGGGGCGGGGGTGGGGGGAGCACCTTTATAAACGAGCAGGCAGCTGCCTGGCGCCCGCGCTGTGCTCCAGGTGGAGACTTTTCAGCACTGCCACCAAGAACAGGGCTCCACCCGAACCGCCCCGAGCCCTTGTCCGCCGCTTCTGCATTTCTAAATCGGCCTCTCTGTCTGTCTCTCTCTCCACTTGCTTTTAAAACAGCGGGAAAACAACCTTGGGCTGCTCTAGGTTGGTTTGTTTTTCTTGTGTCTTTCAGGACACTTGGCAGGGAGCGCCCGCGAGGAGAACCGGATGCCGGCGGCGGAGGGGCAGCTGGCGGACTGCGCGTGGTCCTACGGGATGAAGCTCAGCTGGGACATCAACGACCCGCAGATGCCGCAGGTGCGTGAAACCCGCTGCGCGAGCCGCTCTCCCTCCAAAGAGGAGGGATGTCTTGGCAGAGCCTGTGGACAGGCCGCCCTACCCTCCTCCTCCCTCCAAAAAAACACATCCCTGAGAGCCCGCCAATGTGCAGGGACTCCACAAATGGCGGAGCTGGGGCTAGAGATTGTCTTCTCCCACCTGTTTCCTCGAACCCTTTTGAAAACACAGAAAGCAGCAGGAACCGTCAATTAGGCTCCACGTTTCAGGTCGTCTGGCCGCCGGGAGCCTGACACCGCGTCCCCCACTTTCTTTTAACTGAGGTAGGAATCCGCTGACTCTTGCTTGTCCATTCTTCGACATCCACTAGAAAGGTGGAGGGGCATCTTGGTGAATGCAGATGCCACCTCTTCTCACGCAGCGGAACTGAGATAGGACCATAAATTGCAGCGACCGAATCTTAAACAGCAGGACTTGGGCCATTTATCCTGGCTGCTAGGATGAAGCGTGGCTCTTGAGGGGCTTTGCAGTCGCGCTAACCAGGTCGCAGGCGCCCAGACAGCCTCTGGAATCCAGGTTTTGGACACAACTTCTGAGCTTACTTCTCTAGTGAGGAGGAAATCAGTGTCATCTGTTTAGGGTGAATTTAGGGCGAATTTGTTTTAGTTTTTAACAGAAAGAAGGTGTCTCAAGCCAAGTCCCCAGAATGGGCTGGGCCATTATGCTTGGTCACAGTGGTTGGGAGCAAAAACTGCAGAGTGACTTTAAAGTCCTGGGTGGAGGTGGAAGGAGAATTAGGAATGACCTGGAAACATTTGCAGAGGTGGACTTCTGGCAATGCCCTGGTACAAGGGGTGAGAGAGACTTGACCTTTATTCAGCATCTATTATGTGCCATACAGCTGTTCAGGTGGACAGCAATTCATTAGCAACGTTGGGTAGCCTCTCAAAGAGATAAGTACTTTGGGGTACACATTCATGGAAATCTGTTTGTTTTCAAGCCTGCCTACTTTAGGGTCACACTGCACCATTCTGTGAAAGTGGACCACAGTACAGCTGCGGCATCTCCTTCCCACTGACCTCTGTCCGTGTAAATCCCCACGGGGGCTGGGGGGAATCTGTTCTTGTATTTTAGAAAAGAGCCATATCCAAATAAGGGAAGGATGGGTTCCCTCACAAGCATTTTCTAGACTTCCCATGTAAATGTGAAGAACTTATCCTCTGAGAGATTAGTCCTTAAACAGAGTGAGTGTGCCGTCTCTAAAGAGGCAGGTGCTCTGGGTTGGAGAACGAGGGTCCTGCTCCGGCTAACCCAAGGAGAAAGGGCTACACTCACAGTGTGACATTGAATTTGTCACATTGTGACATCCTGAATTTGCCTTCGTCTAGGGTCACTCACTTGTCATTAAGCAGTGGAATTAGATAACGGTCTTAAACTCTCATCCTGTGCATGTTTAGGACACTATAGTGTGAAAACAGACCAAACGTAGACAAATGTACATGGCCGTGTTCTAATACCACTTCATCGTGGATAGCAAAATTTGGATTTCGTGTGACTTTTCACGTGTCACAACATATAATTCTTTTGATTTGTCCCCTCAATCATTAAAAAATGTCAAAATCATTCTTAGTTTGTGAGCTGTACTAAAACAAGTGGGAGGCTGAATTAGGCACATGGTCCCTAGTTTGCAGACCCCTGCCATAAAGAGTAGCTGGTAAATAGTTGAGTGTGCAGGAAAGGGTAATTTTATATTAAACTTATAACAAGAAAGACATCGCAGTATAAATAATGCATAATATGGACAAGGACCACCAAACATGAATAGGAAAGCGGTGTTCATTCTTTTAGATATCACATTATTCTAGCCAGGCAGCTCTTTGTGTAGGAGAATGACAATCCATATTGCTCTGGAGAGAGGACCAGGACCTAGCAGGCTCCACCAAGTGCTCGGGTTTACCTTATATCCAGGCTGTCATCATAATACCCTTGTAAACCTGGAAGGCTGGGCTTCCCAGGTGGCAGTAGAGGTAAAGAACCTGCCTGCTGGTGCAGGAGACATTAGAGAGAGACGCAGGTTCAGTCCCTGGGTAGGGAAGGTCCCCTGGAGGAGGGTATGGCCATCCACTCTAGTATTCTTGCCTGGAGAATCCCATGGACAGAGGAGCCTGGGGGCTACAGTCCATGGGGTGGCAAAGAGTTGGACACGGCTGAGTGACTCAGCACGTATACATGCAAACCTGGAAGGCTACTTTGGGAAGCTGTTCTTGTCTCTCTCATGTTGTACTGGGTATCAAGCCAAGAGCTTTGGAAGAAAAACCACTGGATGGAAGAAAAGATACAGGCTCAAGTGTATATCAGTGAAGAACTTTCTAACCACTTTCTGCCCTGGCACTTTAATACTTACCTTAAAAATATTTGTAACATGTGAATACACCAAGAAGTGGTATAACCTGGTGGTAAGGAGGACAGGCTCTGGAGTCAAACTGTGTGGGCTCAAATCCTACAGCCAGATCTTACTAGCTGTGTGACTTTGGGCAAGTCGATGAAGCTCTCTGGCCTCCGTTTACTATTCAGTTAAATAGGGACAATATTGCGCCTATTGTCTGTGGGCAGTGTGAAAGCTAAAACTAATACCTGTACCATTTTTGTAGGAAGTGGTATAGAAGCATCAGTTTATAGCCAGTTGTCAGAAGGGGACACACACACAATGAGTGACATTTTGTAAGAGCGCAGCTTCTGGGTTTTACAGTATTTCTGGAATTAAAAAGACTCAGTTTTCATCCTGATATGCTTGGAGAAGATTAAAAGCTTGCTGCATGGGGTTTGGGGTGGATAAACTTGATTGCTGTCCTTGGACGCCTTTGCAGAAGCCAGCCCACTTTGACCGCTTCTGCGAGTGGCCGGACGGCTATGTGCGCCTCATCTACAGCAGCGAGGAGAGGAAGGCGCAGCGGCACCTGAGCGGCTGGGCCATGCGCAACACCAACAATCACAATGGCCACATCCTCAAGAAGTCGTGCCTGGGCGTGGTGGTGTGTGCGCAGGACTGCGCCCTGCCCGACGGCTCGCGGCTGCAGCTGCGGCCGGCCATCTGCGACAAGGCGCGGCTGAAGCAGCAGAGTGAGCCATGGGGCCGGGTCGGGGTGGCCCTGCAGGCGTGAGTTCCCCTTCCCAGTGAATGCGTTCTCCTTCCTTCCTTCCAGGGGGGCCGGGAATTATTAATATTTATTAATTAATGTTGTTAACAATATAATTAATATGTATTAATATTAATTATTAACATTTCCCACTTCTGGCTTATGCAGAGAAGCCTTGTCCCAACTGTCACTCTGCTTTGGAATTGATCCCCTGTCGAGGGCACAGCGGTTACCCTGTAACCAATTTCTGGCGACTGGATGGCAATGCAATCTTTTTTCAGGTAGGTGAGGGAACCCTAGTTTGCGATGGACATTCTCATCGTTTCACAGGGACCAGGCCACCTGCCAGGTGTCTTAGAAACTCTCCTTTCTGGTTTAGTCCCTAAGTTGTGTCCAACTCTTTGTGAGCACGTGGACTTTAGCCCAACAGGTTCTTCTGTCCATGGAATTCTCCAGGCAAGAATACTGGAGTGGGTTGCCATTCCCTTCTCTAGGGGATCTTCGGAGAAGGCAATGGCAACCCACTCCAGTGTTCTTGCCTGGAGAATCCTAGGATGGGGGAGCCTGGTGGGCTGCTGTCTATGGGGTCACACAGAGTCGGACACGATTGAAGCAACTTAGCAGTAGCAGCAGCAGCAGGGGATCTTCCCCACCCAAGGATTGAACCCCTGTCTTCTGTGTTGGCAGGCAGATTCTTTACTGCCTAAGCCACCAGGGAAGCTCCTTAGAAACTCTGGACCAAACCAAATACAGCTCAACTGGCCAGAAATAGGTGTTGTGGCTTCTAGCCTAGCCTTACTAGGTTCCTAGAAATTAGTTCACCTACTGTGTGCTAAGAGTGAACTTAGTTATAGTTATTTTCATATTTAAAAGGACTATTAGGTCATCTTTTAAGATGTCTATAATTAATTAGTGCAGTTTTCGTTGTTTAAGATTTTTTTTCCCCTGTTTCTTTGAAAAAAATAACAAGTTGGGATGTTGGGAAAGGCATATTTAATTTTTGCCCAGCTTCGCCACAGAGGAACACGTGATTCATCCCCATATTAATGCAGGCCAAGGGAGTTCATGATCACCCAAGACCAGAGAGTAAGTCAGAGACGGAAGCTAGAAGAAGTGCAATCAAGAGACAAATGGCTTCTTTTTACCAACCACAGAAAAGGAGAATTCGAGAACCTGAGGTAATGGGCAGCTGCCGTTACACTTGTGCTCTGTGTTTGTCTTTATCACAAAATACACTGAGATTTACACAAAATAGGAATGTCATACCTCAATTTAAAACGTTTGATTTTATGTGAAAATTCTGTCTCTAACAAAATGTCATTGAATCAAATTTTTGAATAGGTTTTCTAATCCCTTCTTCTTGGAAGAAAAAAAAAGGCAGAGTATCTCTACAGTTAATGATAGAGTGGGGCTGTGAGCTGACATTCTAATACAAGGGCAATTATCCAACGGTCATACAGAAAAATATAGGTACATCCCAGTGAGTTAACAGTACAGCTTTGAGAAGGTCCTTGGAGAAGGAAATGGCAGCCCACTCCAGTATTCTTGCCTGGAAAATCCCATGGACGGCAGAGCCTGGTAGACTACTATCCATGGGGTCGCAAAGAGTCGGACACAACTGAGCGACTTCACTTCACTTCACTTCACTTTGCATTATTAATGTAGAACAGATAAAAGTTCTTTGTGCAACTTGAGCCAGTTTGGCTTTTCTACCAAAGTATGCCAAGCAGACAGAATATTTGCCTGAAGATAAGAGACACTGATCTTGTCTGAGCACTTTCTATGTGCCAATACATACAGGCTAAGAGATTTATACTTCTTAAGATCACAAAAGCCTTAAGAAGAAACTATGGTTATTGAGCTCCATTTTTAAGTGAGGAACCTGAAGCTCAGAGAGAGTAACTAACTTGTCCAACTCATGAGGGACAGGCAGGATTTGAACCCAGGTCTGCAGCAGGCTCCTAAGCCTCTGCTCTCCTGCACATAATGTGCGGAAGATAGGACCATCCACCACTGAGACCCACCCTCCCAGGCTACCCTGGACCCTCCGAGGTCAGCAGTGTGGAATTCAAGCCTGAGCTCAAGCCGTGAAATTCCTGGACCGGATGCCCAGATAGTGTTTCTGTGCTCATAGCACAGAGTCACCAACTGGAAGCTTGTTATTTGGTTGGTTGGCGACTGTTGACAGGTGAGGGTGTTCATGTAATTTACATCTCTATTTACAAATAAAAACTTTGGGTCATTTCTTTAGGCAGGAGAGAGTCAAGATCACAGCAGACATTTCAACAACATCCCTTCCCTGGAGAACCCAGAGGGCTTGGATGTGATTCCTGATGCCAGCTTCCCTGTTCCGGGCCAGCCCTGCCTTTCCTTTCCAAACTCAGATGCTTACAAAGCTACATGCGACCTCACCACCTTCCAGGGAGACATAGTACCACCCTTTCAGAAATATTCGAACCCAAGAATCTATTTGCCCCGGACCCCCTGCAGCTATGAATTGGCAGGTCCTGGATACGCAAATTCGAGCCCATATCCCACCTTTTATAAAGATGCCGGCAGTATCCCTAAGGACTCGGACTGGGTCCATCTGAATGCACTACAGTACAATGTCAACACCTACAGCAGCTTTGAGAGGAGCTTTGATTTCACCAGTAAACAGCACGGCTGGAAACCAGCCCTTGGAAAAGCTGGCCCGGGGGAGAGGACAGACCAAGGACAGTTCCCGCCCGAGGCCACTCACCCTCAGTACACCCCACAGCCCCCCTGCAGGTACCTTGTGACCGCCCCGCCCGCCGCTCCAGCCCTTCAGACGGTGATCACCACCACCACCAGAGTCTCCTACCAGGCCTGCCAGCCCCCCGCCCTGAAATGCTGTGACAACGTGCGGGACGAAAAGAGCCTTTCCAGCTGTGACTATGCTTCTGAAAACACCCAGATGTCCATCTACCCAGAAGCCTTGGACCTTCCAGCTCCAGTCATCACAGCAAGCTCTCCAACAGCATCACTTCCTCTGAAGATTCCCAGAGATTGCTGGACTGTCAGACAACACTCTCTGCCTTATCCTCTAGGAGCAGCACCCTCCCGGACAGACGGAGCAGAGGCCTGGGAAGTGTGTCCCTCCAGACTGGGGTCTGCAGTCAACTATTCAGATCGAGTCAGTCCATTCTTTAGCTGTGACAATGAGAACTTTTGAACAGCAGTCCTGGGCATAGCATAATACTGGTCTTCATGTACACAGTGGAAGACGACACGGAAGCGCTCTCTTAAATTGGGAGATTCATTTAGCATGCAGATAAATGTATATTATATCAATGATATTTATGTACATATATATGATAGCAAAACCAATGATCAGAGTACATTATAGACTGAAAATATTTAGTTACTACAGGGAAATTTTGCACAGCAAAGCCTACCATAGTACATAGAATCAGGTCTGGAATGTGACTTCCAAATGAACAGATAAGCATGAAAGTTGGGCCTCCAAGGTGGTGCAGTGGTAAAGAATCTGTCTGCCAATGCAGGAGACACAAGAGGTGAGGGTTTGAGCCCTGGGTCAGGAAGATCTCCTGGAGGAGGAAATAGCAACCCACTCCAGTATTCCTGCCTGGAGAATCCCATAGACAAAGGAACCTGGTGAGCTGCAGTCCATGGGATCACAAAGAGTTGGACACAACTGAGCACAGCGCACACACACACACGCACACACACACACGCACACACGAGTGTGCGAGAGCAAAAGTTAATGAGCAAAGTCCATTTAGTTTGTTAGTTGGAGTAGAAATCAAGAAACTTGGTTCTCACTCAAAGCCTCCCCCATTGGATCATATATAGGGAATTTCACAAATCTCTATTTGGCTCTTAGGGACTGTCAAAATGGCTTTGGAAAGATATCTTTACAATCTTACCTCCTGAGTCATTTCCTAAGACTTTTATTTAGCATTTACAACCTGTTAAAACACTTCAGGAAGTAATTTGCATAATTTAATCTCCAAAGTATATATCTATAGCTTTTAAGGAAATCTACCATGTAACAGTGATAAAGTACAGTTGTTTTTAAGTGAATTTTGGTTTCCAGTATCAGCTGAATATCTTCTCTCAACACTGATGAATGTTTGCCTACCAGAGACAGCCTAACACTGATGATGTATATTTAATGGATTTTTACTGTACTAAAGCATATCTTTTGACTAGGTTTCAAAATTAGAATTGAGATGTTTTATTCAAATTTAGCTTTACTATTTATAAAGCTCATAAATGTACACCTCATAAATGTAATTGATAATGTTGTCAAGTAAACATAATAAATAACATTTTAAAATAATATAGCTGAATCTTCAGTTACTTCGTAACAAAAATAGAAAAAAATTGTTCATAGTATGATGTGTGAAACATTTGTTTTAATAAATTAAACATACGAGTTTAAGTTTTGTTTATTTAAGAGAAAACTATTTGCTATCTAATAATAGAAATTCTCTTCCAAATACTGTGCATGGGACTTCCCTGGTGGTCCAATGGCTAAGACTCTGAGCTCCCAATGCAAAGGGCCCAGGTCTGAACCCTGGTCAGGGAACTAGGTCTTACAGGCCACAACTGAAGATTCCACAGGCCACAACTAAGACCCCGTGCAGTCAAATAAATGAATATTACCAAAAAACAGGACTTCCCCAGTGGCTCAGCTGGGGAAGAACCCATCTGCCATTGCAGAAGACGCAAGAGATGCAGTTTTGATGCCTGGGTCTGCAAGGTCCCCTGGAGAAGGAAATGGCCACCCACTCCAGTATTCTTACCTGGGAAATCCCATGGACAGAAGAGCCTGGCTGGCTGCAGTCCGTGGGGTCACAAAGAAGCACAACGTAGAGATTGAACAACAACCACAACAAACCCAAAGTAAAAAACAAAGCAGTGTGCATACGTGCACACAAACATGCACTTCTGCACAGCTCCAAGTGCTTAATGAAAACATTCAGTTTTCAAATAAGAACAAACTATAGAGATAAATTTTTGAGAATTGAGGGGGAGGAGGATTATTCACAAATTTGATTACAGTACTCAATTTGCATAACTAGATTGCAGTCAGTCATATGCCATTTTAAATCATTGAGCGCTGTATATTTATTGCTACTGCTCACCCAATTCATAAAGCCCTCATACACTGCTGTAATGAATGCATGCGTTACCGGCCACGAGATTAAAAAAAGTATCAGCACACTCCTGTTCAATGGCCAAATTTTTTTCAAAGGAAAGGATGCCTAATACATTCATGGACTACTTTTTTCCTTTAGATTTCCATTGCCAGAACTCGCAGCTTCTAATCTGTTCTAAACCCTGAACAAGTATTAATTTATTTGATCGTCATAATAGTCCTCTGAGCTACCTGAGAGAGGCCAAGTGATTTTCATAGTGAGTGGCAGGGCTGGAATTTTAATTCATCTCCAGAGTCCCCACTTTTAACCACATCACATTAGCTTTGATTATAGTTATTTATCAACAAAATCCCACTTGTACTTAGCAAGTGTTGTGCTTGGCATGGAGTAGTGAGTTTTATTACTGCTAAGTATTAATCTCCTAACATTGGACCCAAAGGTTCTGCACAGGGTAATAGGTAGGGGAGGGGTGGGAGTGAACAGACAGACCCTGGGCAAAACCCTGAAGTGAGCATTTCCCAAAGTGTGGTACAAGGGTGCTCTGGCTTACAGGATGATTCTAGATGGTCCACAAATATTGTATGTTAATAGGATTTATTTTAATGTGTAATAGGGAAAGAACAACACATCCAAACTATGATTTCAGGGTATTTTCGCTGAGACAGAGCAAAGCCACAATTTAAGGAAAAATATTAAGCAAATAATAGTATAGACATTACAAGAAATGCCAAAAAATCATCAAAATCGTTGAAAGCCACTGAGTAAGAAGACACACGGTAACAGAGAAGAATAAACCTGACTCCGTACTACATCCACTCCTGTAGCATTAAGCCCTGTGCTCTGTCATGCTGACTCTCCACCTTCGGAAAAGAACATTGCCTAGAGCCTGAAATATGCACGATAGCCCACCATCAGGGCTCTGCCTCCAAGTTTCTAAAGTAGGAAATGGCAACCCACTTCAATATTCTTGCTTGGGAAATCCCACGGACAGAAGAACCCTGCAGGCTATACAGTCCATGGGGTCGTAAAAGAGTTGGACACGACTTAGTGACTAAACAGCAGCATTTGACAATTAGGCCAGAAAATCAATAAGGATAAAGAAGATATGAGCAGTACAATAACCTAAGGAAACTTGACAGGCATCAAAGAACACTCAACAAGAGATATACAGTATTCCAAAGTGTGCATGGAACATTCTCCGGAACAGAACATACGTTAGAACACAAAACAAGCCTCTGTAGATTAAAAAGATAAAAGTCCTACATAGTATGTGTTCCTACCACAATGGAATAGAAATCAATAATAGAAGTAACCCAGGAAATTCACAAATATGTAAAACTTAAACAACATACTTCCAAATAATCAGAAAATCAAAGAAGAAATTGCAAGGAAAAGTAGAAAATATTTTGAGAGTAATAAAAGCCGAAGAAAACACACTGAAACTTATGGGATTCAGTTTATTGGATCTGGCAATGTGGAAAGGGTGACCATGATAATAGTTTTTTCCATGATGTGATGGGCTCTGTGCACGGAGAACAAGACAAAGCAGCTGGTGACAAGATGATTAAGCTCAGTTGGTAAAGAATCCGCCTGTAATGCAGGAGACCACGGTTGGATTCCTGGGTTGGGAAAATCCCCTGAAGAAGGGAAAGGCTACCCACTCCAGTATTCTTGGGCTTCACCTTGTGGCTCAGCTGGTAAAGAATCTGCCTGCAAAGTGGGAGACTTGGGTTCGAACCCTGGGTTGGGAAGATCCCCTGGAGAAAGGAAAGGCAACACACTCCAGTATTCTGGCCTGGAGAATTCCATGGACTGTATAGTCCGTGGGGTTGCAAAGAGTCAGACACGACTGAGTGAATTTCCCTTTCACATTCAATGTAGATTTTGGACTGTAGAGAAAACTCTATGTGTTCAATTAAAAACTACATTGAGAACTTCAAATTCCTTCCAGTGAAGTTTGTTTTAGTGATGGGTTTGCCAGAGTTGGCAAAAAAGTTAGATGGTTCCTATTAGATTTAAATTAAGATAAACAATAAGTACTTTTTGAGTGTAAGTATATCCCAAATAGGGTTTTCCTGGTGGCTCAGACCATAAAGAATCTTCCTGTAATGCAGAAGACACAGGTTTAATCTCTGGGTTCGGAAGATTATTGCATGGACATACAAAAAGTATTGCTTATCTGAAATTCAGGTTTAACTGGGTATTCTGTATTCTGTATTCTGTATTCTGTATTCTGTATTCTGGCCTTCCTTCTTGGGAAGAATGTTAAAATGTAATTTCATTCCTCGTCAAAATGTGGTAAAGGACATTTGATAAACTGAGAGGCTGAAAATGTCATTACCTAGAACAATTTGGTTGCTGAACTTTTGTGTGGGGAAAACATATTTTTACAAGCTGTTTACTTAATGGGAGAGAATATATTTGTATCATGCTTTAGAATGTAAAAATCATGGTATGTGAATCTCTGATTATAGTTATTTTTGTGTTTCCTTTTTTAAAAACATAGTTTGACATTATTTCTAGCACCTATGTTTTTATGCTTATATCACTTTATTAATGATATTGCTGTTTCTACTTGATACTTCCCTCTCCTTTCCAAATCTAAAACTACTGCTTCATGAAAGAAAAATATACTCGCATATTTTCTTCAAAAAAAGTTAAAAAAAAATCAGAGATAATTTAATAAAGGTTTTAAAAAGCCAAGCACCACCCTTTAACATTTATATTTACCAACCTTGCATGTCAGACAAGTAGAGTCCTACCCCCTACCCCTTCAGCTGATGGTCACCCTGTTTATTTCTATTTCTATACCGCCTGGTTAAAGCAAAGAGTGTTCTGCACCAGTAATGGATTTTCCATTAATCAGCCCTTGAGAACGGGGTCTTGTGATTCTCTCTCAGGCAGTTGAGCTACCCACATCACATTGTGTCTTACGGCTCATCTGATGAATCTCCTTTGAACACGAGGCAGTCCGAGCCTCGGTTTTGGAGGGAAGAGGGTGGCTAAGCCTTTCTGCGCTCTCAGCCATCTGTGCTGCCCCACTGATGAATCAGAAGGGCACTGCTGAGTAAAAATGCCACCTGGCTACCTATGGGGGCCTCTGCCTGCGGAAAATAAGCATTCTCTTTTTTAATGTTTCTTAAGGGCTAGATTTAAAAAAAAGACAAAAAACAAAAAACAGAGGTGGAAAAGCCTTCTGCCTAGAAATGTTCTCTCCAAACAGACTACATTCCTGACCCAGGTTTCCATAAACAACCTGAACTCATTCTCTTAAACACCCTAAGCACTATGCTTTTAAAGACCATTTCTAACTGTTGCCAAGATGTAGCAAAAAAAAAAAACACACACACACACACACACAAAAACACCTTAATTCAACTGCACAGGGAATTCCAGAGAGGGGATGAGGATGTACAGATGCCATCTATTCCAGTCTCTATGTTCAGGCGTCAGTGCCCTTGGTTATAGGTTATAGTGAAGAATATAGTTTAATGCCCTAATTTACCTCATCTCTGCTAGTCAGTGCTCCCTGTCTTTCCCCCCAAAAGGCCTATTGTAATAAATTGAATCTGTTTAAATAAATATCCCACCTTCTGCATCCCAGCTTTGACAGCGGACTCCTACACACAAAGGAACGATAGAGCAGAGCCTTTCAAAAAAGGACAAAAACATCCTTCTCTGTGTATCCAAAACCTCATGCCCTGCTTATGTTCTATCGAAAGGCTTTTTTTAGTATAGCATTTTGATCCAACTGGTGCTTGGACCAAATTTTTGTTGTTGTTCAGTCGCTAAGTTGTGTGGACCAAATTTAGTAAGAACCAATATAATATACCTCTAGATGAGAATATCTCTATATCCTTATTCGTATCTAGGGCTTCCCAGGTGGCTCAGTGGGTAAAAGAATCCGCCTGCAATGCAGGAAGTGAAGGTGGATGATAGTTCAGTCCTTGGGCTGGGAAGATCCCCTGGAGAGGGGCATGGCAACCCACTCCAGTATTCCTGCCTGGAGAATCCCACGGACAGAGGAGCCTGCTGGGCTGCAGTCCATAGGGTCACAGGGAGTCAGACACGACTGAAGCGACTGAATATACACATCCATATCTATCTATCTACCTATCTATCTGTATATGAAATTGGCTCACAACGGTCAGATCTGACCTTCAGAAATCAGTAAGGCAAGTGAACAGGCTAGAAATTCTGGCAAGAGTTGATGTTATAGTCCTGAGTCTAAATCCCACAGGACAACAGGCTGGAAATTCAGGCAGGGTTTCTAGCTCCTGTATTGAGGCAAGATTGCTTCTTTTTCAGGCAACCTTTGTCTTTCCTCTTAAGACTTTCAACTGATCCTGTGAGACCCAGGCACAGAGTGGAGGGCTATGTGCTTTTATAGGCAGTCTACCAATCTAAATGTGAATCACGTCAATACTTGCCTTCACAGAAACATCTAGAATAAGCTTTGGCCAAACGATTTAGCCCAGTAGCCTTGTATAACTACCCAACTTACTTGATAAAGGTGGATTAAAGGGACCAGGAATATACAGCTAGAAAAAGAGACTCAGATGGAATGTGATAAAATCTAGAAGTATTTGCAGTCATCTCCAGTACAGATGGGCTACGATCTGCCGGCAATTCAGGAGCCTCAGGAGACATGCGTTCCATCCCTGGGTTGGAAGAGCCCCTGGAGGAGCACGTGGCAACCCATACAGCATTCTTGGCTAGAGAATCCCATGGACAGAGGAGTCTGGTGGGCTATAGTTCATGGGGTCACAAGTCAGACATAACTGAGGCGACTTAGATGTATGCACAGATGGCGTTGTAGTACATGGGTGGCGTTTAGGGACATGAGCTTCAGACAAAACTGAAAATAGCAGAGGAAAGGTTCTCCCGGGAAGAACCTTTCACAGCTGTGTAGTGGGAGACGAGACTGGGCCTCGCCCTTCCTGCCACTGTGAATGCCAGGAAGGCTGTTACTTTTGTGGGACAACTTGAGGGGTGTAGTTCCTTCTTCTCTGTTCAGTTCAGTCACTCAGTCGTGTCTGACTCTTTGTGATCCCATGAACTGCAGCATGCCAGGCAGCACGCCTGACCATCACCAACTCCTGGAGCTTGCTCAAACTCATGTTCATTGAGTCTGTGATGCCATCCAACCACCTCATCCTCTGTCGTCCCCTTCTCCTCCTGCCCTCAATCTTTCCCAGCATCAGGGTCTTTTCCAATGAGTCAGCTCCTCGCAGCAGGTGGCCAAAGTATTGGAGCTTCAGCTTCAACATCAGTCCTTCCAATGAACACCCAGGACTGATCTCCTTTAGGATGGACTAATTGGATCTCCTTGCAGTCCAAGGGACTCTCAAGAGTCTTCTCCAAAACCACAATTCAAAAGCATCAATTCTTCAGTGCTCAGCTTTCTTCACAGTTCAACTCTCACATCCATACATGACCACTGGAAAAACCATAGCTTTGACTAAATGGACACTTACCGGCAAAGTAATGTCTCTGCTTTTCAATATGCTGTCTAGGTTGGTCATAACTTTTCTTCTCAGGAGCAAGCGTCTTTTAATTTCATGGCTGCAGTCACCATCTGCAGTGATTTTGGAGCCCCACAAAATAAAGTCTCTCACTGCTTCCATTGCTTCCCCATCTATTTGCCATGAAGTGTTGGGACCATAGGCCATGATCTTCATTTTCTGAATGTTGAGCTTTAAGCCAACTTTTTCACTCTTCTCTTTCACTTTCATCAAGAGGCTTTTGAGTTCCTCTTCACTTTCTGCCATAAGGGTGGTGTCATCTGCATATCTGAGGTTATTGATATTTCTCCTGGCAGTCTTGATTCCAGCTTGTGCTTCATCCAGCCCAGTGTTTCTCATGATGTACTCTGCATATAAGTTAAATAAGTAGAGTGACAATATACAGGCTTGACGTACTCCTTTTCCTATTTGGAACCAGTGTGTTGTTCCATGTCCAGTTCTAACTGTTGCTTCTTGACCTGGATACAGATTTCTCAGGAGGCAGGTCAGGTGGTCTGGTATTCCCATCTCTTGAAAAATGTTCCACAATTTGTTGTGATCCACATAGTCAAAGGCTTTGGCATAGTCAATAAAGCAAAAGTAGATGTTTTTCTCGAACTCTCTTGCTTGTTCAATGATCCAACGGATGTTGGCAATTTGATCTCTGGTTCCTTCCTCTCCGAGGAACTGAAATTTCTCCTTTTTATTCAGGAGCAGAGGTTTTACATTTTAAAAATTATTTATTTACTTATTTGACCTTGCCGGGTCTTAGTTGTGACATGCAGGATCTAATTTAGTTGCGGCAAGAGGACTCTGAGTTGTGGCTTCTGGGATCTAGTTCCCCGTCTGGGGATTGAACCAGGGCTTCCACCAGGAACGTCCCTGAGATTCTATATTATTTAGAGGATTTGTACAGAAACATGGGAAACTTACGCTTTACAATCTTAAATAATTGAGTGAAAATGAACCAGAAAACAGGATGTGGTCAAGAAGTTTGCTTATAAGCAACCTTACTAAGATACAGAGGAAAAGATTGAAGAATAATGCATCAGATGAAGCAAAAGCAGTTTGTTATCCTCGAGTCTTTCCCATGGACTTTGGCATCCTTGGGTCAAGCTCACCCCTCTGAGAACGGGACTCAGTACATCCTTAGAAGGAAGACAGATGGTGAGACGTCAACATTTCAAATACGGATTTCATCACACATCTCCTGTTTGTCTTCTTTCATGATTCATTCCTGACCAGAGCTCAGGTCACACTTACAAACTGCCTACACATAAAACACAGCTTAGAATACTCCTACTTTATTATATATATAAAAAATTTATTTGGCTGTGCCAGGTCTTCACACATGATCTTCATTGCAGATTGTGGGTTCTAGTTCTTTGACCACGGATTGAACCCAGGCCCCCTGCATTGAGGGTGGGGAGTCTTAGCCACTGGACCATCAGGGAAGTCCCCGGAATAATTAGACTTTGAAGGCTTGGTTTGACATATAACTGACTCACTTTGCTGTACAGAAGACACTAACATAACATAGTAAAGCAACTAATACTCCAATAAAAATTTTTTTAATAAAATGGAATAAAAGCTTAGCTTGTTTTGACAAAATTTAATTAGTATAATTTGAAGCTAGACAAGATTATGTATGAACAAACTAAAATGCTTTTTATGTGGAGAAGAAAAGAGAACTAATTACATGCAAAGTTCATATATGTAAGATTTTGTCTACTCCTCAGCGTGGTAAATGTACCATATTGCTCTGGAACTCTTGCTTTGCTACTATTTATTGCTTTACACTGCACTGCTGGTGGAAAACACTGAAGAGATACTCACGATTTTCATGAGACCCTGGAGATTCATTTCTTTAATGAGAATAAGATGCCTTGAATCTGTGAAATGTTATACCAAGCATTTGCTGAACCTGAAGGATGTCGCAAGTGGTGACAGAATAACTAATGTTATCAGTGACCTGTATCAGTTGTGCAAATGCCAGGAAAATAATTTCAAGGTGATTTCTCAGGTATTTGTAATAGATCATAAATCAAAAATGGCTGCTGACCAGTAACATCAGACATTCCAAAAGAGTTTCTAGAGTATTCTTTGGACTGTAAGTGTAAAAGTTGTTCTCAAAAATATAAATATATCTACTTTAGGTAATCCAGAAAAGAATGCATAAATATAATTTGAGTCTCCACGATTATATCCTACTCTTTAAGTGCTCTCCAAGGGAAATCCTAAACTAAGTGAGAAATCAATTCTAAAATGTAGAAATGGAGTCTCTCCTAGGAGTGTAGCAGTTAGAGCTCTGAGGTTCTACTGCAGGGAGCTCGGGTTTGGTCCCTGATCAGGGAACTAAGATCTCACAAGCTGTATGGTGCGACCAAAAAAAAAAAAAAAAAGTGGAAAAGGAGTAAGGGATGATGAATGATCCTTTTTTTACTGGACGCTTGCAGTGGTGATATATACCAACTGAGATAGGTATTGAGTCTGCCTCAAGGACACAGGGGCAAGGCCCTGTACCAAGGCCACAGAAGCAGAGACCAGAACCAAGGTCACCTCCAGAACTGACCGAGCCCCTTTGTAACCATTGCCAAAGGCCCTCCCCCAATCATCTCTAGCAGGCTTCCTGACCCCCAAATTAGGCAAAAATGCCCACTCATGGTAGTCACCCTATAACGCCCAAACTAATCACCTAATACCAGCCTTCCAGCAGGAATTTTCTTTGTCTTGAGTCTATAATTGGCCACTAACCCATGAAAAGCATTAGCTCTCACTGGTCTGACAGGAGGTCAGCCTACTGGATTTGCAGCGCCTTCGTTAACTCTGTACTTTGTCCTTAATAAACTCGCTGCTTTCTGCAGGACTCTATGTCTGAAAATTCTTTTCCAACTCGGCTTCAGACTGCCGCAACAATAGGGATGGCTGAAGGGAGAACACTTTGGGGAAGTGGGGCAAGGAGAGACTATTAGGAGCTGAGTTTGAACATGTTCAGTTCAAACTACTAGATTTCTCAGTAAAGTGTTGAGCAGGTTATTGGATATATGGGTCTAGAGTCCAAGATGGGGGCATAGAATTGGAGACACAAGTTTGGGAATCATCAATATACAATCAAACTTGCCATTGCTAGGTTGTAAAATGCTATTCAAATATAAAGTACCATTACTAGTAGAAGGCAATGGCACCCCACTCCAGTACTCTTGCCTGGAAAATCCCATGGATGGAGGAGCCTGGAAGGCTGCAGTCCATGGGATCACTGAGGGTCAGACACGACTGAACGACTTCACTTTCACTTTTCACTTTCATCCATTGGAGAAGGGAATGGCAACCCACTTCAGTGTTCTTGCCTGGAGAATCCCAGGGACGGGGGAGCCTGGTGGGCTGCCATCTCTGGGGTCACACAGAGTCGGACACGACTGAAGTGACTTAGCAGCAGCAGCAGCACTAGTAGTTACTCATGAACAACACACCAACAGTCATTGGCCCACTAACCCCTTTGTTTGGAACACCGAAGTTACTTTTTGAAGAATGAAATAATGTCATTTGCAGCAATTGATGGACCTAGAGGTTATCATACTAAGTGAAGTAAGTCAGACAGAAAAAGATAAATATCATATGATATTGCTTATATGTGGAATCTAAAAAATGATACAAATGAACTTATTCACAAAACAGAAATAGACTCACAGACTTAGAAAACTAACTTATGGTTACCAAAGGGGAAAGGGTGGCGGGGGGTATAAATTAGGAATTGTGGATTAACAAGGGCTTCCCAAGTGGTGCACTGGTAAAGAATCCGGCTCCCAAAGTAGGAGACACAAGAGATGCAGGTTCGATCCCTGGGTTGGGAAGATCCCCTGTAGGAGGAAATAACAATCCACTCCAGTATTTTTGCCTGGAAAATTCCATGGACAGAGGAGCCTGGTGGGCTACAGCCCAAGAGATCACCAGAGTCAGATGTGCACTGCACTGGGGGTTACAAAATATAAAACAGATAAACAACAAGGTACAGCCCAGGGAACCATATTCACTATCTTGCAATAATCTATAATGGAAAAGAATCTGAAAGAGAATCTAGCTGTCTATCTATCTCTTAATCACTTCGGTGTATACCAGAAACTAATAGAACATTGTAAATCAACCATACTTCAATGTTTAAAAAAGATACTTTATGAAAACATTTTTTTAAACAGAATACAATTTTTGGAAAATAAGACATATATACAAGTGCTAAATTTTTCTTGGTTTATTCTCAATTATTTTATTGTCAATTTTAAATACTAAGAAGTTCGGAGGTTCTCAACTGATTTTAGGTTTACAACATGTTATCAATTGGAAGCCCCGAGAAGACCATGTAATGATATCTTCTTCAAGAGTGCTTATCTTCCTAGGAAATGAAGAGCTCAAAATGTGAAATATAGTCTCAAAAGAACCTCGAGGCTGCTAGGTCAGCCACGGTCTTGATAGGAATCATGTAACAAAGGATATGCTGCTAGTCTTTGATAAGGAACATGCAGGTAGTTTAAAAATATACATACTTTTCAACACTCCATCCTGTAAGGAGAATTGAAAGAAACATCAATTAAGGTCTAAGCATTGAAAAATTGATTATTGAGGATGACACAGTTTACGAAAAGTAGAAGGATGAGGGTTTATAGAAGGGAACTCCCCACATAATGATAACATTAAGCCACTGCCAATCCTGATGCTATGCTGGCTCAGAACACATATTTTGCCATTTTGCTGTTACATATCTACATGTCAGTCCATCGGATTACAAATAGGAATATTTAAGAATACAACATTGCTCTGCAATATTTGAAGAATCAACACTTGAAAGTAAATTGTTGAATTTCTAGCTCTGGAAAGGGTGGAGTGGCTCGTTTTGAACTAACTCTCCTTCAGGTGGCGGCTATAAACTCTGGACAAATATAAAGCTTAACTATTTGAAGGCCCTTGAAAAACCACCAAAGTCAAATAGAAATTGGGGGAGGGGGCGGGGATTGGAGCCCAGAGGGAAGAGAACCAGGATGACTAGCGTCCAGGGCTACACAGGGCGTGTCCGGTGTCTCCTGAGGGTGCGTCCCAGTCTACACCAGCAGGGCAGCTAGAACAGGAGCAGAAGACCGCAGGGCATCTGGCTTGGCGGAAAATGGAGGCTAGAGATGCCGGCGCAGCTGGAAACTGAGCCGGGAACCACAGAGCAGCCACAGAGAGGAAGTTCTCCGAATCTGGGTACAAATTCACTTTAAAACTCTTGGCTGACCCCTGACCTGTGCTTGTTTAGACAAGACTCCAAGGAAACTGTTAAAGCAACAGCTGGAAAAAACTGCAGAAACAGAGCAACCGTGTTGTAGGCTGGGGGCTAGGGAGACGGAACATAGCGCTAGTCTCACCAAGTTGGAAGGGACCGCAAACCCTGTAGGCCTTCCATCAGAACTCTAGGAGGGCCATAGGGCGTAAAGTTTATATCCTAGATCCAAAGACTATACCCCAAAACTAATGGCAAAACTACAACAAATTCATCTTTATTTTTTTCTTGGGGGGGTGGCCATACTGTGTGGCATGTGGGATCTTGCTTCCCCGATCAGGGATCAAACCCTTACCCCCTAGAATGGGAGCCGAGAGTCTTAACCACTGGATCACTAGGGCAGTCCTTTATTTTGTTTTATTTATTTTTCTGTTTATTTGCAAACCCATCTTTAAAAGTGAATTTTTAAAAGTGAATTTAAAAAATTAAGGGAATTCCGTGGTTAGGACTTGGTGCTTTCATTGCCAGGGCTTGTGCTCAATCCCTGATTGGGCAGCTAAGATCCTGCAAGCCATGGGAAATACGCCCAAAACAATTAACTAAATAAGTAAATAACAACATCTAAATAAATACCTCTAAAGTATCCATCTGTATGGAGCCAATTAAAGCTTATACTTACCAATCAAAGACTTGTGTTTTTATTTTTTTATTGATGTCGGTCTTTACTTTTATTTTTTAAATTTCTTTATTTTTAATTGGAGGATAATTGCTTTATAATATTGTGCTGGTTTCTGCCATACATCAACATGAATCAGCCATAGGTATACATATGCCCACTCCCTCTTGAAACTCCTTCCCACCTCCCACCCTATCCTACCCCACTGGGTTCTCACAGAGCACTGGGTTTGAGCTTCCTGTGTCATACAGCAAGCTCCCACTGGCTATCTGCTTTACATATGGCAATGTGTATGTTTCAATGCCACTTTCCCAATTCATCCTACCTTCTCCTTCCCTCTTTGTGTACACAAGTCTTTTCTCTGTGTCTGCATCTCCATTGCTGCCCTGCAAATAGGTTCATCAGTACCATCTTTCTAGTTTATGTATATATATGCATTAATATATGATATTCGTTTTTCTCTTTCTGATTTACTTCATTCTACATAATAAGCTCTAGGTTCATCTACCTCATTAGAACTGACTCCAATGTGTTCCTTTTTATGGCTGGGTAATATTCCATTGTATATATGTGTGGTGTTTTTAAAACATGAAGTTTACAGTTATTTCTCATGCTTTAAAAAGCTGCATTGATTTCCTGAGTTTTTAAACTTTAACCTCCTCCCAAGTATCCCACAGCGATCCAGATCAAAAAGTACGCATTTTAACAAATGAAAAAAGGTGGGAATGAAAATTGGGATTTCAATAGTCACTTGTCTTTACAATGTCCCTCTAGTATTAAAAAAATTTTTTTCAGAGCTTTTGAACTTCCTTTTGGGCATAAATTTGATGATATATCATATTACCATAGAATCATCTAAGTCAGTGTATAAAACATAAACAAAGTTGCTGAACCTAGAAACATATTGATAAAGATCAGCTCCACAAATTCCTTTGACAGAAGCAAACACACTTGAGGTGATATAATTTATGACTTCCTGTGAAGCAAGACAGATTCTAGACTTATTTGTGAAAGTTATGAAGTGAACTGAATAGTCTGTGTAAACACAGTGCAATGAAGTAGCTGCTCCTTGACAGACAGGCCAGGTCTCAGGTTCCCAGCCCTGCCCTGTGGCCCTTCAAGATGATGAAAATCATCCATAGGGATCCTTCCTGGCTAAAGTTCCCGTTGAGTGTTTTGGCTTCAATGTCTTTTGATCTCTTCCATGTGAGCCCTGGCTTCTGCCTGAAACTTCTGGGACCACCCTGGGGCAGGTGCAGAGGGTCCCAGTGCTAGGATGACACCACCCGTCTAAGTCACATGGTCCTGTTAATTTGAACTCCTAAATACCCCTTGTTCTAGCTCCGTCATTACTGCTGTAGTTGGATCCACCACTTCTTCCTGATCAATTGCCATAGCCTCCTTTGTATTCTTTTGCCTCTAGACTCACTGCTGAAATCTACCTTAGCCACTGCTGCTTTTGTGATCTTTCTGAAATGCAAAAGTGAACATGTCACTCCTCTGTAGAAAGTTCTTCATAGTTCTCTCGTTACTGCCTGGTAAGGTTCACAGCTGGGCTATAAGACCTCCATGATCTAACTGAACACTTCTTATTAATAGGAGAAGGCAATGGCACCCCACTCCAATACTCTTGCCTGGAAAATCCCATGGGCGGAGGAGCCTGGTGGGCTGCAGGCCATGGGGTCGCTGAGGGTTGGACACGACTGAGCAACTTCACTTTCACTTTCCACTTTCATGCATTGGAGAAGGGAATGGCAACCCACTCCAGTGTTCTTGCCTGGAGAATCCCAGGGACGGGAGAGCCTGGTGGGCTGCCATCTATGGGATCACACAGAGTTGGACACGACTGGAGCAACTTAGCAGCAGCAGCAGCAGCAGCATCTTTTTCACTTTAAGCTGTGAGAGGACCACGACTGTCTGTCCTGCTATTCTGTCATTATTCCAGAGCCTTGACACATAATGGATAATTGCTAGCAGGTATATCACTACCCCACGTCTCATGCTTCTAATTTATGGGCCTTTTTGCTAGCTAATTGAGCTTCTTCTTGGTAGAAACACAAGTGTGCCCATCTCTCACAACTCGAGGCTAGTTACTTTCCTTCGTTTATTTATTCACCATTAATCCATTTATCTTGTGATTTACCACAGTATTTTTTGGGCTGCAAAATCACTGTTGATGGTGATTGAAGCCATGAAATTAAAAGACGCTTACTCCTTGGAAGGAAAGTTACGACCAACCTAGATAGCATACTCAAAAGCAGAGACATTACTTTGCCAACAAAGGTCCGTCTAGTCAAGGTTATGGTTTTTCCAGTGGTCATGTATGGATGTGAGAGTTGGACTGTGAAGAAAGCTGAGCGCTGCTTATTTAACTTATATGCAGAGTACATCATGAGAAACACTGGGCTGGAAGAAGCACAAGCTGGAATCAAGATTTCCAGGAGAAATATCAATAACCTCATATATGCAGATGACACCACCCTTATGGCAGAAAGTGCAGAGGAACTAAAAAGCCTCTTGATGGAAGTGAAAGAGGAGAGTGAAAAAGTTGGCTTAAAGCTCAACATTCAGAAAACTAAGATCATGGCACCTGGTCCTATCACTTCATGGCAAATAGATGGGGAAACAGTGGAAACAGTGGCAGATTTGAACTGTGGTGTTGGACAAGACTCTTGAGAGTCCCTTGGACTGCAAGGAGATCCAACCAGTCCATTCTAATGGAGATCAGTCCATTGGAAGGACTGATGCTAAAGCTGAAACTCCAGTACTTTGGCCACCTCATGTGAAGAGTTGACTCACTGGAAAAGACTCTGATGCTGGGAGGGATTGGGGGCAGGAGAAGGGGATGACAGAGGATGAGATGGCTGGATGGCATCACCAAATCGATGGGCATGAGTTTGAGTGAACTCCGGGAGTTGGTGATGGACAGGGAGGCCTGGCCTGCTGCAGTTCATGGGGTCGCAAAGAGTCGGACACAACTGAGCAACTGAACCGAACTGAACTGAACACCGTGACTGGTACCAAATTCTTTGAGTGAATGAGTGAAAATGAATTCAGAAGTGTGGCCCAGGACTTAACATGTTGACCAATATAAAGAATTGCAATCCAGTGCAGTTTTCCCCAGGCAGTACAAAATACAAGGATTACGAGGCGAACAGTTGGCTTCCTCTTGCTCTTCACAAGCCTGGGAACCAGATTCAGTGAATCAGGACTCTATAGAACGAGTGGGAACAAACAAAGGGCAAACAACCCAACTTCTTATAAATAAGTGCAAAGGTAATCAGGACTGCCCCAAGCCCCAAATGAAATAGCAGAAGAGGAGGAACTCCAGCGGCTTCCAGGTGTTCCCGGAGGCCCCGCCCCTGGGAGGCGGGGCGAGCGCCTACGGGCGGGGACTTCTCGTTTAGCCCCGCCCTGTGGGCGGGGTGTAAACGGGAGGGCGGCGCGGGGGCAGATGCACGCCCGCGGTTTCCTAGGAGATGGAACACACAGGAGTGCCGAGCTTCACAAGGGAGCGAACGAGGTAAGCGGCCGGCGCGGGCAGGTAATCCCGAGCGGGCAGAGGGGCGGCCACCGTCCGTCCGACCCGGGCCTGTCCTGCGAGGCGGCCCGGCATGTCCCCTGGGCGCCCTGTCCTACCGGGGCAGACGTCTGCCGAGAGAAGGGGCCTGGACACTGGTAGGGGTCGGGGACTAGGGGGAGGAGGACTCGGGGAGGGGCGGGGCTGGCCGGCGGGGAAGATCTACCCGCTCCCAGCGCGGTGGGTTTGCTCCGAAGCGCCCCTGGCCACTTTCCTGCGTCCCTAGACGACGGGGTTCAGTCCTGGGTTGGAGGATGACAGTGGCCATCCTTCAGTCTCGGAGACCCTCACCGCCACCTCTATCCTAGAGTCTCCCATCGTACCCCCTCACCCCGGACCTCACCCTCTCCCTTTAGTGCCTGGGCTGGAGGGGACACTACTTTGAGGAGTGAGGTGGCGGGATCGGGTCTCGAGAAGGCAGCGGAATTGAGTTCAGAACTGTTACAAAAATGAAAAAGGAGGAAAGAGAAACTGGGTCCAAATTCAGTGCATCCCAAACGGCTCCCAGGTAAAAGCGGAATCCCGGCGCAGGGTGGACCAGCGGGCCCCCCGAGTCCTCCTCGCCGAGCCCACAGCTGCGGTCGGCGGGACACGCGGGTCCCCCGGGACCACCCGTACCCGCAGGCCGGAGGGACTGCGCCCACGGAGTCTTAAGGGCCTGGTTTGCTGGGGGTGGGGGTAGGGGGGGGGGGGGGGGGGAGGAAAAATATCAGAAATCAGAGCGTCAGGGAACGAAAACTGCTTCCTGACTTGCAAATAAGATGGGCACTTAGTTTAAGGACAGGGTTGGAGTCGCGGGAGGGGAGGCAATAACACTGGCTTTTTATAAGGTGTTCGTAATCTCAACTCTAAACGGAAAGAAATGTATGTAATTGTGTTTAATCTTTAAATGATCAGGCAGTTGTTCTAATTGTAACGGACTTCTCATAGAGTCAAAGGTATCGGAGTTATTTTAATCAGAAAAACAATCCCTAGAGTCGAGGTAGTAATAATAGAGGCAAAAGTTACTTTCCAGCCTTTCGGCCTGTCTTTACCGTCCCCATCCCCCCAACCTCCATCTCCGCTGAGTGACCGGAAAAGGAGAGACCCTTCGCTCCGCCCAAGGAGGCCACCTTCTGCCTGGGCAAGGCAGAAGCTGGCTTTGGGCAAAGGTGTTTGATCTATTTGTTGGGGAGGGGTTTTATTTATTTATTTGAGGGGGGGGTGGTTTTGCTTCGTTTTAAAACAGTTTGTGAATATTAGCACAGAGCACCATGCTTTTATTTTTAAAACACAAAATCTTTGTTTTCCCATTGCAAAAGCTCCCCTTTTAATTTCTGTAAACATATGACTTGGTTGGTTTGAAAACTTTTTTCTGTTTTGCTTTTTAAACAACTTAATGATTTTTATGGCATTACTTTAAAAACAAACAAATGTTAATTCCAACCTTAGAGTAATAACATTACAGCAGATTGTGCCAAAGCAAGATGAAGACGTGGAGAGGTTATCTGCTCAGTGATTGGGCAGGCACAGATTTTTACCCTTCATTTGCCCTCTCTCTTAATCGTCTTTAATCCCTTCTAAATCCCTTATTAGCTGGCAGAAGCTGTTGAGAATAAAGCTCAAGTTTACAGTAATTGTGCACTTAGCTAAAAATAAGACATCTAGAATGGGAGAGAAATGGTAAGAGTATTTATCTAATGTAAGTCTGTAATTGAGCCTCTCAATAAATGTTTTTTTCCCCCTTAAACCAGAATATAAGGTGTGTATAACTCATAAGAAAGTACTGCAGCTTGATTGTAGAAAATTCCAAGTTCCTAACAATTCTGTTAAATTAATTGAGGATCATAGTTAAATTACATTTACTTGTGTTATGCCTCGTTGCATCCATGTTGAAATATATACATGGAAATATTCATGTGCAAAAGAAATCTTTTTAATACACCCCTATTTTGCAGAATTAGCTTCCAGGGTCCACAGAGAAGACCTGATGTTGGGAAAGGTTGAGGACAGGAGGAGAAGAGGGCAACAGAAGATGAGATGGTTGGATAGCATCACCAACTCAAAGGACATGAATCTGAGCCAACTCCGGGAGATAGTGAAGGACAGGGAAGCCTGGTGTGCTGCAGTCCATGGGGTTGCAAAGAGTCGGACACAACTTAGCGACGGAACAACACAAAAACAGAGAAGAATATACGTAGTTTGCAGAGAAATATCATTGACTGAACTGGGGACCTATAGGCACTCTGTCTTTTAAATTACATATACTGCTTTTTGACTAGTAAATCAGTTTAGGACCTTCCTATGCTACACTGATAAGAACAGTTGTTTACGGGCTATCAGTGAGTAGATGCTGTGCTATGCTAAGTCCCTTCAGTCATGTCTGACTCTTTGCCACCCGATGGACTGTAGCCCGACAGGCTCTCTGGCCATGGGATTCTCCAGGCGAGAATACTGAAGTGGGTTGCTATGCCCTCCTCCAGAGGATCTTCCCGACCCAGGGATCGAACCTGCATCTCTTGAGTCTCCTACGTTGGCAGGCATGTTCTCTCCCATTAGTGCCACCTGGAAAGCCCCTCAGTGAGTAGGTACATGGGAATAATTTTAAAAACCCTTTATACATCTATGCCTGTCTACATTGGGCCATTATCCTTGTTTTCAGGGGGATAAGGAGATAGCTGGAATTGTCAGCTTCTCACCCTGGACAGCTGTTTATTTTGTAATTAAAATGACTCAAAAGAGACCTTTCTGATGCTTTGTTTGGGAGCATAGTATGTAAACTTGCGTAAACTCCAATTGCCCTGG
Organism: Ovis aries; assembly: GCF_016772045.2. Taxonomy (NCBI): domain Eukaryota; kingdom Metazoa; phylum Chordata; class Mammalia; order Artiodactyla; family Bovidae; genus Ovis; species Ovis aries. Next base: position 44,557,833 of record NC_056073.1, read on the forward strand.
AACTACACATCAGACTTTTAAAAATCCGTGTCATACCCAGAATCTTCACCCCCTCAAACAAAAGAAGCCAAGAAACGGCTGTGTACCTCTTGTATTTTTCCCTGAATATGAGTATCCTATGCTATAGCACTTGAAACAAACTGTGTTTCCAGTGTTTTTTCTTTTTTTTTTTTTTGGAAGACTTGGAGTGAGGCTTCTATTACAGCCACTCCAAAACAAAAACAAGAACAAAAAACTGGGCTTCCAAGCTAGAGCAGGAAGGCATCCGTGGTCTGTTGTGCTGTAATAGTATTGGTGGTGTTATGGTTGATGCTCTTTACAAGGTACGAGAAAGAGGCAGTTCATTCTGCTTTTGCAGGTGGTTGAGCCACTGCAAGGTGAAATTTCCACGTTCCTGGCACCCCTTACCTCTGAAATTCTCTCCCAACCTGGGCAGCTCCCTCTTCACTCCTTTCTCTTTTGTCCTTTTCTAGAGGTGCCTATCGGAGAAGGCAATGGCACCCCACTCCAGTACTCTTGCCTGGAAAATCCCATGGATGGAGGAGCCTGGTGGGCTGCAGTCCATGAGGTCTCTAAGAGTCGGACTTCACTTTCACTTTTCACTTTAATGCATTGGAGAAGGAAATGGCAACCCACTCCAGTGTTCTTGCCTGGAGAATCCCAGGGACGGGGGACCCTGGTGGGGGCCCTTCTATGGGGTTGCGCAGAGTTGGACACAACTGAAGCAACTTAGCAGCAGCAGCAGCAGCAGCAGCAGAGGTGCCTATAATCACCGTCTACCTCTTAGACCCTCAATGTTTGTCCTCACTTAGGTGTTACCGTGAAAATAATCTGTTGCATATGCAGCAGATTTGCAAAGAAAAGATGCTGCTATTTATCCCATTAAAATTTAACTCAGTAACTTGGGGGTGGGGTAAAAATCATAACTTTCTTAATGAACTCCAGTTAGACTCCCTTCTCCCCAACTCACTCACTCTCCCTTCACTGTTTCTGGCCTAATTTTTCAGTGTCCTTCCAGGTTATTGGCATGAGCCAGATCTAGCCCCATGGTGTAGTCAGGGTAGGGAGACCTCTGTGTACTTTTCAGGTTGTTTATAGCATCTTGCCGTGTTAGGATGAGGAGTTAGGAATCTTTAGGGGGTGGTGGGGGTGGAGTGGGCAGCCTTCATTGTGGGGTAGATTCTACACGGTTTGGGAGTGAAGAGGGGTGGTTCTTTTTAGTTGCATCAGTGATTGTAATAGCTAGCAAGGATGGGTTGTTTAGAAGCTGGGGATGCACTGAAACACCAAATAGCTTCAGGCTAATGCAACTATTAGACTAACGCCATCATTGATTCTCTTGATTGATCCTAGGTCACTTAATCCCTCTGCGTTTTTATTGTACATTGTTACTGCTATGATGAACACTGTGGCCTTTTGGACAAATATATTCTCTATATTGTTACTTAACCAGAAAGAATTGGTAAACCTCTGAAGAGCACATTTCCTTAAAAGACCTTAAATAGTGAAGCTAGAAAAGAAAGTCAAGCAAACATTAAGTGAATTCCCTGGTGGTTCAGTGGCTAGGACTTGGCACTTTCGCTGCCAAGGCCCTGGGTTCCCTCCCTGGTCAGGGAACTAAGATCCTGCAAGCCGTGTGGTGCAGCCAAAAAAAAAAAAAAAAGAATTTCAAGCAGTTTAACATCTGATAATAAACTGAAAAATACTGATTTAATAAAATTCTAAATGATCAGAAGGAATATGGTTTGTAGCCCATGTTTTGTTTAATCAGAGCACCAAACAAACCCCTTCTGCATCTTAGAATACAGCCTTGTGGCAGGATGATAATAAAAATTTTAAAGCAGCATAAGAATGATAAACAGGCATTACCAAACAAACCCCCAAGGAGCTTTCAAAATTATCTTTCCTTACCTAGATAATGGAAAAATTAAGGAAACCAAATACACATTTTAGTCAGGAACTGTGCAGGGGGATGTTGCCTTTCTCTGTATTAATGCCCTTATGTTTAGAACCTGTGTCTATGTATGATGTAAAGATCACTTGCAAAAGAACTTCATTTTCAGGCAAATGGGGAAGCATTTGCTGGCATTTGTTGAAACCATTTACTAAGACATAACTGAGCCAGATGAAGGAACCACTAAACAGAAATGGAATTTACTACTGAGATCTCTTTGTCAAGATCCTGGCCACAGAGTTAGCGTGGCCTAAACTACTCACTCGCCTTTGAAGGGGTTGCTATCTGTAATGAGGTAAAATAAATGACAAATGAAAGCACACTCGCTGTTATTTAAAAGCCCCACGGGTTCTTCCAGAGCTTCCTGTGGACAAATGTGTCCCGTGCAAAGGGAACTGCCTCGATTAGTGCACTTCTCTGCTGTGCTTCCGCAGAAAGGCCTATTTTTGGAAGCCTTGGGTACTTTGACAATTACAATATATTCTTGTTGCTCCTACAGTTCTGCATCTAATAGGGAAGGAATTTCTGTGATTTTATTTTGTGGAAGTAGTGCTACAGTGAAAGAAAAATAAGCGTCGATTGAAGCATCAGATTATAAAAGGCATTTTAATTTTATTTTTCCGGCCGAACCACATGACTTGTTGGATCTTAGTTCCCCAACCGTGGATGGAACTCGGACTCTCAACAGCAAAAGCACAGTGAATAACCACTGGACCTCCAGGGAATTCCCTATTAAAGGCATTTTAAAACAAACTATGTCTTTTCATAGTGCCAAATGTTGTTACCTTCTGCGGCTAAGAATATAGCCTTGTAGCAGGAGGATAGATTTTTGAAAGCAACGTAAGAATGATAAACAGGTGTGAAATGAGAAATTGTTCCTTGAAAGCTGAATTGAGACAGAAGAGCGGGAGGAAATTATTGCACAGTTGTAATGAAGGAGGTACTATGGCTTTATGTGCTTTGGTTTGTTTTATTTTTTTAATTATAATAAAATCAGAACCTATCGAAACCTGTACCCTTCTAATATATACACATCCACAACCCCTTTTCTGTAGTTTTGAAATCCACAAAGCTCTGAAAGATGAATTTTCAGAAATTAATTTGTGCAAATTCATTTGCAATAAAATATGACCCGAATGATGTGAGGCCACTTATGGTCTTCATTTCTTTTACTTAGTGAACTTCTCTTACATTCTCCTGCAGGCACATTCAGATGCTCTTTGGGAGATGTTATGTACCCTCCTACTTTTCTGTGGTTGGTGGTTTAGTCGCTAAGTCAAGTTTGACTCTTTCGACCCCATGGACTGTAGCCTGCCAGGCTCCTCGGTGCATGGAATTTCCCAGGCAAGAATACTGGAGTGGGTTGCCATTTCCTTCTCCAGGGGATCTTCCTGACCCAGGGATGGAACCTGGGTCTCCTGTGTTTCTTTACCCCTGAGCCAGCAGGGAAACCCTCTATTTCTTTTCTAACATATGCAAATACCTGGATTCCAAACAGATCTGGCCCAGGAATTTCACATAAGGGATTGTGGTCCAAATTAAACACGATGCAAAAATTGATTCTAAGAATGGATATAGTGGAGAATCTGATTTTCCTCAGTCTGATGTGGACTCCCATAGATTCTATTGCTGCTGTGTCCTTCAGTTGTGTCTGACTCTTTTCGACCCTATGAACTGTAGCCCACCAGGCTCCTCCGTCTATGGGGATTCTCCAGGCAAGAATACTAGAGCAGGTTGCCATGCCCTCCTCCAGGGGATCTTCCCAACCCAGGGATTGAACCCAGGTCTCCCGCATTGCAGTGGATTCTTTACCAGCTGAGCCACCCGGGAAGCCCATAGACTCTATTATAGTCAGTTAAAAAAAAAAAAAAAGGAACCACAAACATCATTGAGTCAGTGTTTATTGGGTTCACTTTCATTACATGGTACCATGTATTAATAAATTAAGCATTCTGCAGTGATTTTCATCAGTCTATCAAATGTGAACGTCATTCCAAATGGCACAAGTGATTTACTGGCATGTGCTTAACAATTAGTGTTTATCTTACAGTTTTCCTAGGTTACCAGTAAATTTTTGGAAGCGATTCTTTAATGAATATTCCTTTTATTCTTGTTTTTTTTTTTTTTTTTTTTTACAGGGTGTTCTTAAGAATGGAAGCACCATTTCCTTGCCAGATTCCTTACTGCTGTATCTTATGAACCTACAGAATCTTGGGGAAGAACCTGTATTTAATGATGACAAAACCTGTCACCAGTGTAGTAACAACGGTCTAAGGGCAGAAACAAATAAAAATAAAAGACGCGTTTATATTTATATACAACAAAGACATCATTTCCTGTGGACAGCCTGCGCTGCATCGTTCTTCCGAGATGAACCGGTACACGACCATGAGACAGCTGGGGGACGGCACGTACGGGAGCGTGCTCATGGGCAAGAGCAATGAGTCCGGGGAGCTGGTGGCCATCAAAAGGTACCGCGGGCGACCCTGCCACGTTCACCCGTCTTTCTGTTCCTCTCCTTTGCTTGCTTGAGAACGCATACAAGCACAGAGAGAAGTCTGGTCCAGACCTCACGCTTGTCAGGCCATCGTGGAATGCCATTCTGGAGACAGCACTGCAAAAAAGGAGTTCTGCTGGTCCCCACATATATGAGTTTAATTTTCTGGTTTGTCCAGCAAAAAATATTAGGCTCTGCTTTTTGGAAAAATTTTCTTTATTTTTAATTGGAGGGTAATTGCTTTACAAGGTTGTGTTGGTTTCTGCCATACATCAGCGTGACAGCCATAAGTATGTATGTGGTCCCTCCGTCTTGCGCCTCCCTCCTACCCCTGATGCCATCCCACCTTCTAGGTTGTCCCAGGGCACCAGGTTGAGCTCCCTGTGTTACACAGCAGCTTCCCATTAGTTATCTATTTAGGGCTCTGCTTCTTATGCATGATAAATCTGAACTGATTCTGAAGATAATGCTTAGCATTCTCTTTTAGCACTTAAAGTGGAGTACAGAGTAGAGCTTATGATTTCTTTAAAACAACAGGCCTCAAAATCAGATGGTATTCATAATATCAAATTGAGTTCTGAATGGCATATGGTATTTCCCTGAGCTTACTGATGAAAGAGAGGAATTATTAACTTAATTATTTCTTTAATCTACTGTATTTGTTATCTATCATATGTTAAAAAAACATTACCCCAAAGCTTAGTGATTTAAGACAAACAAACATTTGTTAACTCATGGTTTCTGTGGGTCAGGAATTTAGGAGCAGCTCAGCTGTGGTTCCGGCTCCAGGTCTCTCTGCGATGATGGTAGAGGTCAGCTTAGGTCACAGTCGTCTGCAGGCTGGACCGGGGCCTGAGTACCCACTTGCAAGCTGGTTCGCCATGTCAGTTTGCTGGGGCTGCGCTCAACAAGTACCCCAGACGGGGTGGTTTAAGCAACGTATTTATTTCCCCATAGTCTGGAGGTTGGAAGTGTGAGAGCGAGCTGTTGGCAGGGTTGGTTTCCCCTGAGGCCCCTCTCTCAGCTTGCAGACAGTTCTCTGCTCCCCATGTGTTCACCTGGTCTTCCATCTGTGTATATCTGAGTCCTAATCTCCTCCTCCTATAAGGACACCAGTAATATCGGATTAGGAACCACCCCAAAGGCCTCAGTTAACCTTAATTACCTCTGTAAGGTCTGTCTCTAAATGCAGTCATTCTCCGAGGTACCGGGAGGTTAGGACTTCAAGATATGGATTTGGGGGTACACAGCGTGGCTCAGACTGGACTTCTGTATGTGCCAGTTTAAGCACAGGCTAGTTGGCTTAAATGGTAAGGATTTCTTGAGACAGTTGGGAGGTCTAAAGTCAAAGGGTCAGCAGGGTTGGTTCCTGCTGAGGGCTGGGAGGAAGGGATCTCTCCTAGGCCTTTTTCCTTGGCTTATCGATGGCATTTTCTATGTCCCTCCCACATCAGCTTCCTTTGATGCATATTTCTTTTTTGTATATAAAGACAGTTTCTCTCTATATGGGGTTCTACAGATCATCACTTGAGTGTTCTCATGACATGGTAGCTGGCTTCCAGTCTTGGAAACTGATTACCGCTTCAACCAAAGGATGATCATCCAAAATTTAAGTGCTTTATCAAATGTTTATCAAATGTTAAAAACTTTACGATATCATGATCTAAAATATTATATGCATAAGGAAATCCTTTTATAAAGTATTGTCAAATAGCCATTAGCATCAAGTAAGTAAATGTATAATGAATGGGCTTCCCAGGTGGTACTAGTGGTAAAGGAACCTCCTGCCAGTGCAGGAGACTTAAGAGATGTGGGTTTGATCCCTGGGTTGGGAAGATTCCCCTGGATGAGGGCACTGTGACCTACTCCAGTATTCTTGCCTGGAGAACCCCATGGACAGAAGAGCCTCATGGGCTATAGTCCATGGAGTCGCAAAGGGTTGGATACGACTAAAGTGACTTAGCATGCTTACATAACTGAAACGAAAAACGGGAATAAAAATAAATTTCCCTAACCTGAAAGGTGAAATATTACAGGTACATCCCGTAAATTTGATTTTAAGACCAGTATGCCTGTTGTATCCCCTACTGATCAAGATTGTACTGGAGACCCTAACTGGTGCAATAAGAGAAAAAAGTAATAAACGGAGTGTAGTTCCATGGATGGAGGAGCGTAGTAGGCTGCAGTCCATGGGATCACTGAGAGTTGGACACGACTGAGTGACTTTACTTTCACTTTTCACTTTCATGCATTGGAGAAGGAAATAGCAACCCACTCCAGTGTTCTTGCCTGGAGAATCCCAGATATGGCGGAGCCTGGTGGGCTGCCGCCTATGGGGTCGCACAGAGTCCGACACGACTAAAGCGACTTAGCAGCAGCAGCAGCAAGTATTAGCCAAAATGAGATGAAATCATTCTTAGTTATAGGTTAAGCGATTATGTAAATTCACACAAATACTTCATTATACACAAATAAATCTATGTGTAAAAATATTTAAAAGGACTGAAAAGATTTACGATAAAATCCATGAATGCTTGGCTTCTTAGGGAGAGAGGGATAAGAAAATGAGAATGAGGATTGGGTCTCATGGTATCATCTTAGAAGACTTCCCACAAAAAATGAGATCTCGAGAATGAGAAAAAGCTATCAAGAGGAGAGGGAAGCATAGCCAAGCTTTAAGAATAGCATGTATGAAGGCCTAGAAACAGGAGAGATTTTGGGAAATTTTACTGTAACTCACTGGTAAGAAACCTTGTAGTATCTGCTGCCATTTCAGGGGAAAAAGGCAAAAAAAAAAAAAAGCTATAAATGGTCTTTCTAGGGGCTGGTGATAAGACCCTCTCACCTCATTAAATTAACAAATATTTATTAAGTTCCGTGTCCTTTAAAGACCTGAGAGGCAGTTCCATTCCAGAGGGTCTCCTGTTTGTGGGACGGTTGCTCAGGAGCCCCACCTGTGGATTTCAAAACCCATCAAGCCACCATTTAGTGAATGAATATGTATTGAGACTTAAACTGTGTCTCAAAAACTGATCAGGCAGATGGTGGTGTCTTCAGAGAGCTTGCTGCTGTACTTGAGGAGAGGGGACAAGGTCTAAACGTAATAATTTAACTATACGCTATATAAGAAGGTGGTCAGTGCTATGGGAGAAAAAGCCGAACAGGAAAGGTGAGCTCAGAGCCCTGAAAGCCAGCTTCTGGCGTTCAAGGAATAAGGATTAGCCTGAGGTGAAAGTTCTCTCCATTCTTGCAACCGGCCAAGCTCTTTCTAGCTGTCTTTCTCTGGCTGGCAGCTTCTGTCTTGCAAGTCTCATCTGAAACACTGCCTCATCACAAAGGCCTGAGGCCTGGCCAGTTTATCTCATGATCCTCTAGGCTGATCTGTATGTCTATTTTGTGTTAACGAAAGTCGATTTCCTGTGAGATGCGAAGCAGCGGTAACCATCCCCGATTTCATCATCCGGGCTCGTAGCAGGTGTTGGATGAATAGACAAATGGAAGAGAAGCTGGCAGGGAGTCTAAAAAGAATTCTAACAAATTGGTTTAACGTCTTACAATTAAATTAATTTCTTTAAATTGGTCTAAGAAATTGGGATAACTGTTTTGTGAAGAATCTTCCATATTTGTTGCATGTAGATACCTGCCTCACTTTAAGGTAGTATTGATAAGAAGTATAACTGTTGAGGAGAAAGTAGCATGTTAGTAAATGCGCATTGCCGCTAGTACAGATTTTTCAGAATAAATGTTTCCGTTTGTACTAAATTTTGAAAAAGAACTTGAATATGTTAACCAGCCTCTAAAGGTTGGATTAAAAAATTCTATAATTATTTTTTAAGAATTCTAGAGATTATATGTACAGTTTTGGATGGATCTGATCAGTGATCAGATGAAAATACTTTTATACTATATTTGAATTGGTTTGTATTTTATTTCAAATTGAGCACTGTGCTGGACTTTCTTCATTTCAGCAAGACATTTATGGCTATAGTACTGAAAAATATCTTTTGGTAAGTCAGTAAGCCCTCAGTTTTTAGCACCTGAGTATGTATAAGTGAAATTCTGATTCACTAAGAGTATTTTAGGAATAATAGCAGTGATGCCCTTCTTATCTCATTGTAGCCAACCACGGATACTGGTGGGGCTTCTCTGGTTGGCTTAGATGGTAAAGGGTCTGCCTGCAATGCGGGAGACCCAGGTTCAATCCCTGGGTTGGGAAGATCCCCTGGAGAAGGAAATGGCAACCCGCTCCAATATCCTTGCCTGGAAAATCCCATGGATGGAGGAGCCTGGTAGGCTACAGTTCATGGGGTCGCAACGAGTTGGACACAGCTGAGCGGCTTCACTTTTCACTTTCACAGATACTGGTAAAAATAGGAACATCTAGTATTTACTGAGTCCTGACCTAAGCCTTTTACAATAAGCTTCTCTTATGCAGCGGTTTCTACTCCATAGCTAAGGAGTTTGCGGCACAGAGGGTCATTAGGTAATTTGTCCAAGAAGTGACATAGTCATGAGCCTGCACCAAGTGGCCTTGAGATGCACAGAATGGAGATGATCTGCTTTTAAGGAGGAGGGAAGACAGGTAAAGAGGAGGGAAGAGCTTGCCTGAGGCAAACTAATAATAGAGTGAGAAAGCCAGCTGTGTAATCTGTGTCTTCACACCCTCGGTCCCCAGGTACTAAACTTTTCTTTTTTAATTTCAGAATGAAGAGAAAGTTCTATTCTTGGGATGAATGTATGAACTTGAGAGAAGTTAAGGTAAAACCCCAGAGATGAAAAGAACTGGAGAAGACCTCAGTTCTACCTCACACGTCTCTCATTTCCGAGGATGGTAGCTAAGGAGACTGTTTCGTTCTCTGTGGGAAGCAGACCAAAGATAATTCTATTCCTTATGTTTTTCTTTATCTTCCTAAACTAATTTCTCATCAGAATGTCAGTGGAGAACAGAAAATAGCTGTACCTTCACATTTGAAAGTACACTCACTTTTTTAGTGCCCGTGATCTCCATTTATTTTTTTTTTTTCTAAACTTTTTATTTTGTAGTAGGGTATAGCCAATTAACAAACAATGTTGTGATGGTTTCAGGTGGACAGCAAAGGGACTCAGCCATATAAATACATGTATATGTATGTATATTCTCCCCCAAACCTCCCCTCCCATCCAGGCTGCCAAATAACATTGAGCAGAGTTCCCTGTGCCATACAGGAGATCCTTGCTGGTTATCCATTTTAAATATACTGTGAAAGTACACTCTCACTTTTAAAAGAGCATTTTAATTCGTACTATCAAAGGAAATACAATTTTTTAGATTACCACATACCATTTCTTTCTATTTTATGTGTACAATGTGGATACATTTTCGGAGACTTTTGCATGGAATTGCACATGGTTAAGTCAGAAGAAAGGTTAAACCTATTTAATAACCAAGAAAAAAAAATGTTGACAGACTGAAATGCTTGATAGCTATTGTTGACCTGGTTTATTTCTGCACTTATATTCATTCCTTAAACAATCACTGCTTACTTTAAGATTTTGCTCCTTTATTTTGGGCTGTGCTGCGTCTTTGTTGCTGTTCGGGCTTGCTCTGGCTGCAGCGAGCGAGGACTCCTCACTAGTTGCGGGTGCAGGGACTTCTCATTGCAGCGGTTCCTCTCGTTGGAGAGCACGGGCTCCAGGGTGCTCGGGCTTCGCTAGTTGCAGCCCCTGGGCTCCAGAGCGCAGGCTCCGTAGTCATGCTGCACAGGCTTAGCTGCTCCTTGGCACGTGGGCTCTTCCCAGACCAGGGATCGAACCTACGTCTCCTAGTTTCCAGACAGATTCTTTACCCCTGAGCCAGCAGGGAAGCCCTTTCTGCTTACTCTAAATAGGTGTTCTAAGATGTTTTTAAGATGTGTAAAGTGTTATAGGTATTAAAACATAATTCAGTACTGAATGTAGAAGAAATGAAAAATTACGTAATTATCATACCTAGCATTGATGAGCTTTTGCCAGATTTGGTACCTTTGCCTTAAGAATTTCTCATATTTACTTGCTCTGTTGCAGTCTCTGAAGAAACTTAATCATGCCAATGTGATCAAACTGAAAGAAGTTATCAGAGAAAATGACCATCTTTATTTTATATTTGAATATATGAAAGAAAATCTCTATCAATTAATGAAAGACAGGTATGTTTATGAAAATTAAGTTCTCCCTTACTGTCTCCTCCATCAGTCCCTTAGGAGCCCTTCAATATATCACACTTTGCAATATATAGGTCCAGGGGATAGCTTTAAATTAGCTGTTATCTTCATGAAAGAATTATGTCTAATTGGAGAAGAACCATCATTTTTCTGTTGTAATCTCTTAGAAGTCAAGATAAATATTTCATATAAATATTTCATATGAACACTCTATCTACAGTTTTTGAAACAAAGTCTATAGTTTAATAAAGCTGGCCTTGGGCAAAACGGAGAAAAGCATCTACCTTGCTCTCCCATGCATCTTGTGAAGATTCATTAAGGAATGAAGGAAAGAACGAAGTTGCTTTTAAGAAAGGACCTAATAAACTGGTTCATGAGAATGCTTAAGTGAATGACAACAACGTATTACCAACACCAGGAAAATTCCCCTTTTAAACATACGGACAGAATCTGTAAACAAGGGCAGTTTTCAGTCATGTGCCATGAGCATGGAAAGAATAATGTTTTCGTGGTAGCTATTGATCACATGTGGAGATTAATGTCCATTTTGCCTGTCTTTAAAGCCAGAGGCGTTCAGCAAAAGATCCTAAAATATGAGATGAATTTCCCAGTGGATTGATGCTGATTTCTCTCTGTTTCTGACACACACACACACACACACACACACACACACACACACACACACACACACTTTCTCTCTCAAATTCTAAGGATGAAGATTGAATTTTTCTTTAATCCTATTTTTCCTTCTTTCAAAAATACTGAATATATGTTATGTTCCAGGCTGATAGCATTATGACAGTAATAGCAGTTAAAAGTAAAGAAAACCTCTACCTCTCAAATCAGTGTTTATTTTTCCCAAGTTCCTCCTAGCCCCTGTATGCAGGCATGCCTGCTTTTTATGTAGTTGTAATTTTAGTGGTGATACATTTCTTATTTGATTTATCCACTTACAGGTTTTCTTTTAATGCTGATACATAATATCCATAGTGACCACAGTTAGTATATTCTGTTAAAGGACTATAGAAAGCTTCACTTATCTCTGAACTATTTAAAATAAGTAACTATCAATGGGAGAAAACGTTGGTAATTATAATGGATAATACTGATGTAATTATTTTGTAGCCATAAGAAGTGATAACTATGGAAATGATAAAAGTGCTTACAGGTAGATAAAAAACAGAAACCAAAATTATATTTATGTAACAATGCCATATAAGAATTATACATGTGAATTACGACTGGATTAGAATACTGAAAAATCAATACAGTTTCTTCATCAGGTGCTGTGATTGTGGGTAATCTTTTTGGCTTTGAATAATAATTTATGCTCTTTTAAATATATAAGATGATAAATAGATATGTTGAGTTATAATTTTGAAGAAAAAATTAAGTATATATAAATATAACAAATATTGTATATTCATCTGATTTTTAAAAAATATATAACCCTGTTGGTGGAAGTAATTAACACAATTGCAAATGAGCACTAAAAAAAGAGTCAGCTTTGGAATGTCATGATTCAATTCTGGATTTCTAAATTAAATGGAAATAAAAGTGATATTGTTTAGAATATTATTTCAAAGTATAAAAGTACAACTTATTTCCAAGTCTCCTATAAATGTGTTATCGTACTTTCATAATTTAAAAAAATAAGAAAGAAGTAAAAAGTATAAATGAAACTACTAACGATTGTACATGGTAAAAGGGCTATTTGAGGTTAAGTGCCATTTTTACACTGTTTTTGGTAGCTTAACTTCCTGAAATATTGTTTTGGAGGATTAATTTACAAGCCTTTCTTATTCAAGTAACCTGTTTTCCATTTCAGCTGAAGACCACACAAAACATTGGCTCTGAGTCTGTACCTTTAGTATATACGATGCTTTTTACAAACTGAATTACATTACTGTTTATTTGTTCATTTCTTCACAGAAACAAGTTGTTCCCTGAGTCTGTCATCAGAAATATTATGTATCAGATATTGCAGGGGCTGGCATTTATCCATAAACATGGTAGGTTTTATATCCCTCCATCTTTAGATTATTGTCAGTTATGGATAGGAATTATATGTAAGCTATTATTAAATAAATAATATTATGTTAGATAACTACAACTTTGGAGTATGTGCCTACTAAATGACATATTTTAAAACTGCAGAATTTCTACAATTCTAAATAAAATATAATTTCTATAATCTATAATTATCTTCCTCTATCGGAGAAGGCAATGGCAATCCACTCCAGTACTCTTGCCTGGAAAATCCCATGGATGGAGGAGCCTGGTAGACTGCAGTCCATGGGGTTGCTAAGAGTCGGACATGACTGAGCGACTTCACTTTCACTTTTCACTTTCATGTTTGGGGAAGGAAATGGCAACCCACTCCAGTGTTCTTGCCTGGAGAATCCTAGGGATGGGGGAGCCTGGTGAGCTGCCGTCTATAGGGTTGCACAGAGTCAGACATGACTGAAGCGACTTAGCAGCAGCAGCAGCATCGTCCTCTATATCAGAATTTTTTAGCAGTTTGATCACCAGCGTTTAGTCTCAGTCATCATAAACCCACCCTGCTTCCTTATTCCACCTAATTTTACCATGGAAATGAAAAAAATATAAGGTTCCTCTTTTGGAAAAGGCTGAAATGCTTTGATCTATCATGACCAATTACTAACATCTAACTAGTTTAAAGCCACCCAAGCTATAGAATTTTCTAGTTTTTCTTAGTATTCACAAATAGTTATTTCTATTCTTGAAGAAATTAAATCAAGTGCTTGTTCTTATTTTTATGAATTTCTTATTTATGTTAATCTTAACTGATATTGTTATTTGCATCTCTATCTACCAAAATAATTTCACCTGAAAAGTTAATATGATTATTATGAAAAATTTTAATGAATGTTTAGAATCACTGGCTGTTTTGATATTAAATTAGAAAAGTTTATGCTACCATTGCTGCATTCTGAGCATAGGCATTCAAAACTCACTATCATTAGTCTCCTTTCATGTTCATCTGATGGTTTCTTTTCTCTTTTAACTGCTACAGGAAATAAATAGAATTTTCTAAAAATGCCACGCAGAATTCCATATAAACTTTGTAAGAACATTCTTGAATCCCCAGTCTTGTATAAGCTATTAAGGTCTTTCAAAATCTAAAACCCATGATAATTTACTACAATTGATTGGTAAAAGTCAGTCATTTGTTAATTAAAATTAAGGATATATACTATTTTAATTGTTCATAATGGATTCCTTATCTTTAACCCATTTTAAAGCTCTGGTCAGCACAATAACTCTTGATTTTTGCATGTGTTAATTTATGCTAATGGACGCAAGTGTGGTGTGAAAAATCAAAAGCCTCATGAATTCTTTTGATTTTTTTGTAAAGAGCTTTGTATTTTACTGTTATTTTTTAGGCTAGTAATAAAATTGGTTTAGATTTCTTGGATAGATGGGCATACCAGACCTCCTGACCTGCCTCTTGAGAAACCTGTAATGCAGGTCAGGAAGCAACAGTTAGAACTGGACATGGAATGGCAGACTGGTTCCAAATAGGAAAAGGAGTACGTCAAGGCTGCATATTGTCACCCTGCTTATTTAACTTATATGCAGAGTACATCATGAGAAATACTGGGCTGGAAGAAGCACAAGCTGGAATCAAGATTGCTGGGAGAAATGTCAATCACCTCAGATATGCAGGTGACATCATCCTTATGGCAGAAAGTGAAGAAGAACTAAAGAGCCTCTTGATGAAAGTGAAAGAGGAGAGTGAAAGTTGGCTCAAAGCTCAACTTTCAGAAAACTAAGATCATGGCATCTGGTCCCATCACTTCATGGCAAATAGATGGGGAAACATTGGAAACAGTGGCTGACTTTATTTTGGGGGGCTCCAAAATCACTGCAGATGGTGATTGCAGCCATTAAATTAAAAGATGCTTACTCCTTAGCAGGAGAGTTATGACCAACCTAGATAGCATATTCAAAAGCAGAGATATTACTTTGCCAACAAAGGTCCATCTAGTCAAGGCTATGGTTTATCTAGTGGTCATGTATGGATGTGAGAGTTGGACTATAAAGAAAGCTGAGCACTGAAGAATTGATGCTTTTGAACTGTGGTGTTGGAGAAGACTCTTGAGAGTCCCTTGGACTGCAAGGAGATCCAACCAGTCCATCCTAAAGGAGATCAGTCCTGGGTGTTCATTGGAAGGACTGATGTCGAAGCTGAAACTCCAATACTTTGGCCACCTGATTCGAAGAGCTGACTCATTTGAAAAGACCCTGATGCTGGGAAAGATTGAGAGCAGAAGGAGAAGGGGACGACAGAGAATGAGATGGCTGGATGGCATCACCAATGCGATGGACATGAGTTTGAGCAAGCTCTGGGAGTTGGTGATGGACAGGGAGGCCTTGGTGTGCTGAGGTTCATGGGGTCACAAAGAGTCGGACACGACTGAGCGACTGAACTGAATTGAACTGAACCAGCAACTTCAGAGCCTAAGGGATTAAAAGAGGAAACTAGTTTAGTATTTAAAAATTGTTTCTAAAAGTAAAGGGTAATCTAGAGATGGCTTTTAAAGTGTCTACATAGTGATTTGGGAAAGCAGACTCAAGAACAATAGACATTTTTACAAAAGCTAATTTATTCTTGTCGTATTTAAACGTCTCAGATGTAATCCTTTGAGAAAACAGACACTTTTAAAATAGTAGCTGTCAAAAAATTGAACTAATACCTTAGTTAAAATAGGATGAAGTTACCAATATATTTATACTATATAAGGTGGGGAAAACCTCACCTCTGGTTTAATTCTCTAAGATTTTATAGATTCATGTCACATGCTCCCTCTCCTGTCTTCATCGTGAAAGTACGACATGTTTCTCTTGGAAGTGAATGAAATGGATCTCAGTAGCTATTTGGAGTAAGGGGTACCGGGGCGCCGAGTCCATCTGTCAACATCACAACAGCCCACAACGGCTCTGAAGGGATTAGAACAGTTCAGGCTTAGAAAAGTCTTCCGAGCTCAAACCCTCTTGGAGTGATGACGATCACCTCCAGCCGATGAGCAGGCCGTTCTTAATTCTCCACCTGGAAGGGTCATTAGGATACAGGCCATCTGTGTACAGCCAGTGTGCTCTACATACATACTCCTTAGATGTTTGCAAGGAGAGCTTTTTGCCTCATTTTCACGGGGTGCCATGTAGCTTCGGGAACCATCTATTTTATACGTTAGTTCGGTAAATAAGCATGTTCCCATTGCGCTTAATGCACTTCTCAAATAAGTGATTATACTCAAGGAATCGCGGTTAAACTGCCAGCAGCAGGAAGACCAGCTGCATTGGCGAGAACTGACGCGCAACCCTCCTTGAGCTTCACGTGGCCGCCTCTCTCCAGGCTGAACCTCTTCGGCTGTTACACACTCATGATTACAGGGCCTCCATAGGGCTGCTTTGCAGATTCACAGAGATCATTGTAACGTGGCAGTACCTAACCCAGTGCCTGAACACATCAGATCCACAAACAGAAATACTAATGGAGGGACTTCCCTGGTGGTCCTGTGGCTAAGACTGTGCTCCCAATTCAGGGGGCCTGAGTTCAATCCCTGGTCAGGGAACTAGATCCCACATGCCGCAACTAAAGAGTCCACGTGCCACAGTGAAGATCAGAGATCCTGTATGTTACAACTAAGACCCAGCGCAGCCAAATAAATAAATAAATATTAAAAGAAAAAGAAAAGGAAAGGAAATACACGTGCATGTTTATTTTTACCCATCATGTATACTGTATGAATTTCCTTGCCAAATTATTCTGAAAGCATGGTCCCCACCTCCCATCGTTTTATAGACAATAAATAAGGTTTATTTTCCCCCCTAAGTTCACATTCCTAATTCGAACAGAGGTTCAGCTTCATCTTGTTGATAAATCAAATATGTCCAGATAACGATGATTTATTGTTTTTCCTCTCTATATTACCAAGGTTTTTTCCATAGGGACATGAAACCGGAAAACTTGCTTTGTATGGGCCCAGAACTTGTGAAAATTGCTGACTTTGGACTTGCGAGAGAACTAAGGTCACAGCCCCCGTATACGGACTATGTATCCACCAGATGGTGAGTAGTTTATGCAGCTGTCCAGAGACGTGTGTCCCTGGTGAAGTTTTCCTACAGTAGATTATTTTGTGTCTTTCTGGAGGTTCCATATCAAGTACTTAAAATATAGAATTGATTTTTTTTTTATATTCTTTGGAGAGAGAGGAGGATTGGCTCATGACTCTTCTGATTAATAAAAAGAGAAGGAAAAAGGATTTCACATATCCATTCACTCATTCAACAAATATTTGCTGAACACCTGCTGCTGGATACTATTTTAGGCACTGGAAACACAGAAGTGAGGGCTTCTCAGGTGGCTCAGTGGTAAAAAATCCACCTGCAGGAGGCGCAGGTTCCATCCCTGGGTCGGGAAGATCCCCTGGAGAAGGAAATGGCAACCCACTCCAGTATTCTTGCCTGGAGAATCCCATGGACAGAGAAGCTGGGCGGGCAACAGTCCATGGGGTCGCAAAGAGTCAGACACGACTTAGTGAGTAAACAGCAACACAGAAGAGAACTAAAGAGAAAAGAATCTCTGCGTCACGCTACTTACATGACAGCCGACACATGAACAAATTAAACACATCATGAGTTACCGACAGAGAGACATACACAGGTCCATCAGAAGACATCAGAGGTCCTTCATGTCTGGTAATCCGAGATGTGATGCCTAGACTGCTTTATGGCAACAAGAATGAGAGGCCTAGAAACTACATAAGCAGTATGATGAATCTCACGGATATAGTGCTGGGAGCAAGAGCCAAACGGAAGAAGAGCACTTATGGGATTCCATTTAATGTACAAAAATAGATCTACTCTATGCTGTTAAAGGTCAGGATAGCGGCTACACAGTGGGGTGAGGGGAGGCAGAAGTGACTGGAAGAGTGAAGGAGAGGGACCATCTGTTGCGCTGACAACATGCTGTCCCTTGATCTGGGTGCCAGGTCTGTTCTAATTGTGAAAATTCAGCAAGCTGTATTCCTGGGACATGTGCTTTTTTCTGTATGTATCAGTTCAGTTCAGTCGCTCAGTCGTGTCTGACTCTTTGCGACCCCATGGACTGCAGCACACCAGGCTTCCCTGTCCATCGCCAATTCCCAGAGCTTGCTCAAACTCATGTCCATCGCGTTGGTGATGCCATCCAACCATCTCATCCTCTGTCGTCCCCGTCTCCTCCTGCCCTCAGCCTTTCCCAGCATCAGGGTCTTTTTCAGTGAGTCGGTTCTCCGCATCAGCTGGCCAAAGTATTTATATTATACTCCAATGAAAGCAATTAAGAATATTTGAATATCAGATAGTGATACAGAGAAAAATTGTTACAGAGAAAAAATTATTACAGAGAAAAATTAAGTCTGGAAAGGGACATGGGGTTGGAGGCAGCACGGGAGGGGAAGGGCATGTTGCTGTTTTTGTTTTTTGTTTTTTTTTCTTTTGGTTTGAGTTTTTTGACCTCTTAGCTCCCTGATCGAACCTGCATTGAAAGGCCTTGTCCTGCATTGTCCACCATCCCCTGCATTGGAAGGCAAAGTCTTAGCCACTGGACCACCATGGAAGTCCCCGTGTTGCTGTTTTAAACAAAAGGTCTCAGTGATGCTGGAGTGCGGGGGTGGGGAGATGCCGGTGAGAGCTTTTCAGGCGGAGAAAATGCTGAGTGTAAATGCTGAGACCAGGCCTGGAGGCAGGAACGCTCTGCACAGAGCAGAATGAACACGCATGGCAAGAGCAGGAAACGAGGTTAGAGTGTTTGAGGGGTGGCCAGATCTCAGAGGTCCCTGTGGATCATGGTAAGGACGGGGGTGGCCTCCCCTGCGAGAACTGGGGAGACCCTTGGGGGGCTCTGAGCTGCCGGATTGGAAACAGGCAGAACTGGGAGAGCAGGGAGGAGACTGGGACAGAAGGTGGCAGAAAACAACTGGCTCTCGTGGCCGTGGAGGTGGTGAGAGGGACAGGACGCGGGGTGTGTCTCTAAGGCAGCGCAGATGTGGGGGATCAGACAAGGGAGTAAGGAAAGGAATCAGGCACTTCAGGGGCTTTTCCGTGAGCAGCCGGGAGGCTGGAGTGGGCCCTGATGGCGATGGTGCCACTGTGGAGCTCCGGGTTTGGGGGAGGCTGTTTTCAGGTGAGGGGTGCCCCTGAGATGCCATAGTAGGTGGCGCACCTGGGTTCAGGGGGCAGGGCTGGGCTAGAGACGTAAACTTGGGAGATCTCAGTGTTTAAAATTACAGGGTTGCATGAGGTCACTAAGGGAGCGAGTGTGGTTAAAGAATGAATCAGTCTGAGGACAGAGCCGGGAAAGGGTGGCAGGATGTCCGGTTTGCTCAGGACAGTCTTGGCAGGGGCCTGTTATCAGTAGTTTCATTTAAGTGAGCTGGGTCACGTCTGATCCCCCGACATGCTGTACTTCTCGCTTCTCCCCCGGTCTTAGCTGCTAACATGAGAGACAGTGAAGCAAGGTCACACTTTAACACACAGCTAATTAACAATGCCAGCTTTTTTTTTTTTTCTTAATTTTTAAAAAAATTTTAAACAATTTTAAAAAATGAGTGTCTTTAAACTGTCTTTGAAGAGAAAGATTAGTTACCTTATTTCTAATAATGGTTTGATTTTTTTTTTATCACAATCCATGGAATCCATGTGAAGCTTTAGGAAGGTCATTCTTTGAAAAGCAAAATGGCTGACATGACTGGGAATGCTACTTAATTTTAGTTAAAAAACTTTTGCATTAAAAATAGCATTCTTTTTGTAGTGATAAACCAAATACGAGTTTTAATGATGGTTAAAACAGTATTCCTACTAAATTAAGAAACCTAGAGAGCTGGAGGGTATTTGATGAAGATGCACATCTCTTTTGTAACTGCTTCCAAATAAGCTGCTAAATTGCATTCTAACAAAATAACAAGTTGCAGTTGTCAAAATATACACATTACACATACACACAGACAGAGCCTAACCAAACCACACATTTTCTTTGATGACGTTGAGGTTGACTTCAAAGACTACTGCAGCATGACTGTATTTTCCTCTCTTTGCTGTCATCTGAATCTTAGAATTGTTTGAACCTTTGAAAAACTACTTTGTAAGTCAATTTTAATAATTTACAGTAGTGCCTAGCTTTTTTGTACATAATCCCTTTATATTTTGGTTGCATTTTATTTCAAATCCCTTGGAAATCTTCCTTCAGAATTTTTGATAAATAGCGCCCAAAACTCACGCTTCTGAAGTTTATAGCAAACTGGAATTATTAAAAATGAGGCTTGCAAACCGGAAGATAATGATTTTTATCCCTACAAAAGCAAAAGAGGAACTGAACAGATTAAATGCTAAGAGCTCAAAGTATACTAGTTTTTATCTGTTTAAATGTATAGTTAGAAGTGGAAAATCTCTTCTTGCGGGGAAGAATCTTTTTAAGGAGCTTCTATTTTCAACTGGGTAAATTTAGATCCTGAAATGGAGTGAAATTGAGACTATTTGTTTTCAGTATATAAACCTGGCAAAACGTTTGAAATAATTTTGTCTCATAAAACTATCAAAACATAGTAACAGGTGTTGGCAAGGATGTGGAGGAATTGGAACCCTCATAGGTTGTTGGTAGGAGTGCAAAATGGTACAGAACAGTCTGGCAGTTCCCCAGTGGATAAACATATAGGTGTATACCCAAGAGAAGTGAAAACATATGGCCACACAAGAACTTGTGACTGTTCATAACAACATTATTTGTAACAGCCCAAAAGTAGAAACAACCGATGAACAGATAACAAAATGTGGTGTAGCCATACAGTGGAATATTGTTGTTGTCCAGTCACTCATGTCTAACCCTGTGACCCCATGGACTGCAGCATGCCAGGCTTCCCTGTCCTTCACCATCTCCTGGAGCTTGCTCAAACTCATGTCCATCGAGTCGGTGATTCCATCCAACCATCTCATCCTCTGTCATCCCCTTCTCCTCCTGCCTTCAATCTTTCCCAGCATCAGGGTCTTTTTCAATGAGGCAGCTCTTCACATCAGGTGGCCAAAGTATTGGAGCTTCAGCTTCAACATCAGTCCTTCCAATGAACACCCAGGACTGATCTCCTTTAGGATGGACTGGTTGGATCTCCTTGCAGTCCAAGGGACTATCGATAGTTTTCTCCAGCACCACAATTTGAAAGCATCAATTCTTTGGCACTCAACCTTCTTTATGATTCAAATCTGACATCCACACATGACTACTAGAAAAATCATAGCTTTTACTATACAGATATTTGTTGGCAAAGTAATGTCTCTGCTTTTTAGTACACTGTCTAGGTTTGTCATAGCTTTTCTTCCAAGGAGCAAGCGTCTTTTAATTTTGGGGCTGCAGTCACTGTTCGCAGTGATTTTGGAGCCCAAGAAAATAAAATTTGTCAGTGCTTCTCCTTTTTCCCCATCTATTTGCTATGAAGTGATGGGACCAGATGCCATGATCTTAGTTTTTTGAATGTTGAGTTTTAAGCCAGCTTTTTCACTCTCCTCTTTCACTTTCATTAAGAGGCTCTTCAGCTCCTCTTCACTTTCTGCCATGAGTGGTATCATCTGCATATCTAGGGTTGTTGATATTTCTCCCAGCAATCTTGATTCCAGCTTGTGGAGAAAGAAGTTCTGATACATGCTACAACATGGATAAACCTTGAAAACATGTTCAGTGAAAGAAGCTGGTCACAAAAGACCAGACAGTGTATGGTCCCATTGATGTGAAGTGACGGAACAGGCAAATCAACAGATAGGTGGTGGACTAGAGATGCTGGACCCAGGGCGGTTGGAGTGATGTGGGGTTTCTTTGGGGGATAATGAAAATGTTCTCAAGTTGATTGTGATGATGGATACACAACTCTGTGAATATACTATATTATCAATTAAGGGAATTGAGTCAGTTGAGGAACTGCTGCTTTCAAACTGATAAGCAAAAAAAAAAAAAAAAGGATAAATAAGCACAGGATATACTCAGTATCCCATGAGAAACCATAATGACTATGAAAAAGAATGTGTACACATATAACTGAATCACTTTGCTATTCAGCAGCCATTAACACAACATTGTAAATCACTATACTTGAATAAAATAAACTTAAAAAAGAGGGGAAAAAAGCTCGCTACTCAGGGATAATCTTTGTTAATCTTTTGTTTTCTGTCCTTCATATGAATGTATCAGGATGTAATGCATTGTAAAATTACATAGCTGTTCCCATTCAGGATATATCTACTTCCATTCAGAGCTTCCCCTCTTTCCTTAGCACATTATATAGCATTTTCACATCTGTTTGTTGGAGTTCCTATCTTAGGTCACTTGGACATTTCACTGATATTTGTCTCAAGCTCTGCTACATGTTTGTGGTCAGGAAAAATCTGCTCCAATAGAAACCCAACACACTGCGCAGAGGCCTGATACACACAAAGGCATTTAACGCCCAGTCGTTGATTGAAATGCACAACCAAACAAAACGGGAGCCTGCTGTCCCTCCGTCTCAGAAACGACACCCCAAATGGCCTGTTCGATTTTGTGTTCTCTTTCCATAGGTATCGCGCTCCTGAGGTTTTATTAAGATCTTCAGCTTACAGCTCTCCCATCGACGTGTGGGCTGTCGGCAGTATAATGGCTGAACTGTATACATTAAGACCACTTTTCCCAGGGACAAGTGAGGTCGATGAAATCTTTAAAATTTGCCAGGTTTTAGGGACTCCTAAAAAAGTAAGTACTCTTGTCCCTAAGTTGTTGTAACTTTTCATTATTTGTAACCTTTGGCAAGCTAGCTGGTATTTGAATTTTTCAAATAGGCTTATGCTTTAACGGTTCATTTTCTTATAATCTTTTTTTTTTTTAAGTTGGGATGGAATGAGGATTGCAGAAGCTAGAATTCTATCAGGTTGTGGAAAAATGGTGCTTGCCTCCCTTGAAGAATATAAGGGAAGGTTTTCTATATTTAGAGTTCTATATATTTAACTTTGAGCAAATGATCAGGTGATGGCTACAGAGACATCCTTGCTCAGAATCTTTCCTCCTTGTTCCGTGAATGTCCATTGGAATCAACTTATTAATACCGAGTGTCCTAGATTTTATATTCTCTTAACCTTTTCTTGTTTACTTTTATATACCTCTGCCACAGATATTTAATTTCTTGAAATGAGGACTTTTCAATTAACTATTGCACTCAGCTAGACTTCACTTTCCGAGCTGTACTTATTTTATTTAATAAGTTTAAATATATATAATTACACCTTACTTGGGTGTGTGCCTCATACTTAATATTAGACAAGTTAACGCAGCTATTAAAAGTTTAACAAAACTGTCATTTCCCAGCTGTGTGCAGTTTTTGACGTTGGAGGCAATGCATTAACATAAAATGAGGATCTTTGTAATATTATTCTCTTTGTAAATCACTTGTCCTTAGTTGTTCAAACTTACCTGGGTACCATCATCACCATCATCACCATCATCATTAACATTTTGAAATTTATAGAAGTGCCTTCTCATTTTCTCTCCTAACTCTTAATTCAGTGTTCTGTGTATACTGTTTGTACCACTGAGCTAGGTATGCCGTCAGATATTTCATTTTCACATTTATTGATGAGTCAACACATCATACATGGGTGATTTTTATATTGTTACTATGTTTGTTTTAATCTGATCACTAAAAACAATTTTCTTATTGCTGTCGCTCCCCAATTTATATATTCTTTCAACAGAGTGACTGGCCAGAAGGGTACCAGCTTGCATCCTCTATGAATTTCCGCTTTCCCCAGTGTGTTCCTATAAACCTAAAAACTCTTATTCCCAATGCCAGTAACGAAGCCATTCAGCTTATGACTGAAATGTTGAACTGGGACCCAAAGAAACGACCAACAGCAAGCCAGGTAAGACAAATCTCCTTGGTATAGCTTTTTCTTCTTTTTTTAATTTGAGGTTTTACTATATCGGGGGTATCTTCCTTTGCAAAGACAAGTCTATTTTCAACCAGAGTTTTACCAAGAGAATTAAGCCCTAAAACTTAAGGTACCCACTGTACCTAATGGATTAACTTCCAGGCGTGTAAGATTCTTGGAAGGATTGCAAAAAATAGCCACTCCTGTGATTTTCTGTGTTTTGTGGTTCAAATGAGGAACCCTACGGAGGTTGAGGCTGAAAGGAATCAATCTCTAATGATAAAAATTCAGGCATGGAACAAGCTAATTAGGAAGCAACTTGTCATCGGTGGTAAAACAGCATCTCTTCAGTTAGACAGCCTCGTAGAATTTCCGCTGCTCTCCTGCGGTTTAGAGGATTCCTGTTCCCTCCACGCAGCACGGTCATCCCTCCACGGGAATGGAGCCTCCTCTCTCCGGCTCCCACAGAGGGTAGCATGTGATACCCACCCTTGGCTTCTTTGTGACTTATATCTTCAGCACCTACAGAGGAATCGTGTCACGTGGTCTTTAAAAACAGTACAGTTTTATCTGCAAATGGCGTAAATTAAAAAGTCGTTATGGGCTTTATGGTGTTCTTATTGTTATTTAACTATTCATTAAGTGTTGAAATAAACCAAATAATGGTTTGGCTTTTTAAAAATTTAATTTGGGAAAATATTTTCTAAAGATCAACTGGAAGAACAGATAGGAAAGAATAACCAAGACAGACTTGAATGAGAATAAGTAACTTGGGGGATGGTGGTAAGGGTAGACAGTTTGCCCTATCAAATATTAAAGTAATCTGTAATGGGACTTCCTGGCAGTCCAGTGGTTCAGATTCCACGTTTCCACCACAGGAAGGGGTACGAGTTCCATCCCTGGTTGGGGAACTAAGAGTCCCACATGCCTCACGGCGTGGCCAAAAAAATAAATTGTATTTATTACAAGAAAACCGTAATCTGGTAAGTGATAGTCATTACAACAGTGAAGGTACTGGCATGTGTATGCTTAGTCACTCAGTCATGTCCGACTCTTTGCGACCCCACGGACTGTAGCCCACCAGGCTCCTCTGTCCATGGGGTTCTCCAGGCCAGAATACCGGAGTGGGTTGCCATTCCCTTCTCTAGGGGATCTTCCCGACCCAGGGATCCATCCTGGGTCTCTGGCATTGCAGGCAGATTCTTTCCCATCTGAGCCACCCTAGTACTCGTGTCCTTAACAGTAATACTATAATTAATTAATGACAATAACTAATACTGATTGAGCAGAGGCTTTATGTAAAATTTCTGGCAGTCCTCACAACAACTCTATTAGGTACACCAATTATCACTGCTTAAAAATAAACTGAGGAACTCAGACATTGCATAATTTGTGCAATGTTGTATAGTCAATAATTGGTGGAAGTGAGACACTGTTAATTAAGTAAGGTAAATGGAAAAAGGCACAGTCACAAAATATTTTAATAGGGTCATTTTCTATTAGGAATTCTCATAGTTTAATATATTTTGAGCGGTAATAGGCTTTTCTGTTTTCATTTTTTATAAATATATGTGTATTTACAGACTTTAACAGCTTCTGCAACTGTAAGTATCTTATGCCAGAACCTTCACTGTTATAATTTCTATCACTTAGCAATTATTTTTTATAGTAAATACAATTTACTTATTTTTTTTTGGCCACACCATATGTATGTATATGAAAGATAATGTAAATGAAAGACTAAAAAGAAATACTGAAAAGAAAAGCATCAAAATGTGAGCAGTAGTTTTCTCTTTGGTGTTGACTTTAGAGATAATTTTAATTTCTTCTTGAGAACTTTCTATACATTCCTTATTGTATGCAATCAGTATTTCCTCAACAAACAGGAAAAAATGTTATTATTTTTTAAAGATTTCCTGTTTCTTTAAGGATGGTAGCTGGTATCTTAAAGGGGGAAAGTTACAGATGAAGCCTTGACATTGCAAAACACACTCTTATAAATGTGTACATTCTTGCCTGAGGAATACTGACATGCTAATTAATGGGACTACTTGATTCAGAATTTGCCTCCTGGCTGCCAGGCACGGATGTATTTAATCATCTACAGTGGCTGAGTTCCACCAAGCAGTGTCTGCGTAATTAACACATGCATGAGGTGTGGTAAGGGACAGAATGAAGTTTCTAAGGGGAAAACTCAGAATAAAACTTTCCCCTACTTCTGCCAAACCATACCTCCCTGCCCTTAACCTCTTTCTTATTCACTGTTTCAGTGCCGGGCTTTTCAGTGGAAGCAGGGAGACATAGTTAGGGAGAGGTTAAGTTCTAGATGCTGCCTCTATTCCTTCAAACTCTGCCCCTGCACATCTAAGAAGTTTACTGTGGGTCATGGCTCTGCCTCCACATGGCGGGTGGGGACTGGCTGAGGGCAGGAGGTGCAGGAGAACTGGACTTGGTTATCTTAAGGAGCCACCCTCCACCAACACACACACACACACACACACACACACACACTCACACACACACACACAATAGAACTGGACTTGGTTATCTTAGGGAGCCACCCTCAAGCAACACACACACACACACACACACACACACACACACACACACACACTAGAACTGGGAACTTCCCTCCCCATCCAGACATGTAATACTGACAAAGATCTATATGCTCAGCTGAGCTGCAGAGAAACCTTCAGACAGCCTCTGGACCAACTGTCATCAACCCTGGTGTAGTTAAGTCACTCAGTCGTGTCCGACTCTTTGTGACCCCAGGCTCCCCTGTCCTTCACCAACTCCCAGAGCTTGCTCAAACTCATGTCTATCGACTCGGTGATGCCATTCAACCATCTCATCCTCTGTCGTCCCCTTCTCCTCCCACCTTCAATGTTTCCCAGCATCAGGGTCTTTTCCGATGTTGGCTCTTCGCATCAGGTGGCCAAAGTACTCCTTGGTATTCCTGACATTTTTGACCCAATAATTCTTTGCCGAGGGGACGGGTAGGGGGCGGGCTGTCCTGTTCATTGTAGGATATTTAGCAGCATTTTTGCAGCATGCCTAGACACCAGGAGCACTTACCATCCCCTGAACTGTGACAATAAAAGATATCTCCTAAGGAGCAAAGTCTCCCCAGTTGAGAACCCCTGCTCAAGACTGTGTCACCCAATCAGCAGGTCCCCCCACCCAACTTCCACGTAATAGCAGCAGTTTGATGACCGATCCAATGAATGACCATTTTTACTAGTATTTTCTTTCTCGTTTTAACTAGTATTTTTATATTCTATCCCCTAAGTAATCTTCTCTTTGCTGGTATATTGTTAAAATAGGCTTTAACACATATGTGTTTGTTATTGTCTTTCTTAGAACTGTTTTTATTGCTAGCCAATATGGAGTTATAGTTAGAATAACCGTGAATTTTATACAATGTTAGAGTTTTTCCTTTAAAACAAACTACGTAGAAGGCTTTCTTAACTCATTTCTCTTAATGCCTTTATGGGGTCTAAACTATTATTGGTATCTACCATTCTGGTTTGAATGGTTTTCAAATTCAGCCAGTGTTACAAGCTAGATTTTGTTTTCATACGAAGTCTTTAAAAGACCATTTGCTTTGACTGTATGTGAAAAATCACTGAATGTGAGTCTTATATTCTTCCTACTAACATGTACTTTTTCAATTTTTAAATGAAACTTAGTTCTCAAATTATTTTTTCCTGGGTATCTTTTTAAAGTCATCACATAAGGGAAAAGGTGGATGCTCTGTAAATCTTTGAAACTTACCCAGATGAGTGATACATGCCTAGCCCAACGCCGGATGGTAGTGTATGTGCAATAAATTTAGGAGAAACCATTTTTCATTTGTTACTTCCATGCTGCTACAGGCATTGAAACACCCATATTTTCAAGTTGGTCAAGTATTAGGCCCTCCCTCACATCATTTGGAATCGAAACAGCCTTTAAATAAGCTTGTGCAACCACTTGAACCAAAGCCATCTGCAGCGGATCCAGAACCTCAGCCTCTGCCGGACATAAACGACCAGGCTGCCGGACCTCCCCAGCAGCAGAACAGCCACCAGCCACTGCGGCCTATCCAGCCGCTGCAGAACGTGGGTGTCCAGCCAGCACCCAAACAGCACAGTCAGCAGAAAAGGCCGCCAACCCTCTTTCCAAGTATCGTCAAAAGCATGCCCACCGTAAGTAGCCCAGTATGACATTTTAGATGGTTTGGTTCCACGAGGATTTCCTTTCTAGGCATTCTCTCAGTGTCAGGGAAGATATAAAAGATGTTGGTCTGTTTCGTTGATCAGTACAGACCCAGAACCCAGAACAGTGTCTAAAAGCCAAAGTGTGAGTCGCTCAGTCCTGTCCAACTCTTTGTGACCCCATAGACTGTAGCCCTCCAGGCTCTCTGTCCATGGGATTTTCCAGGCAAGAATACTGCAGTGGGTGGCCATCCCCTTCTCCAGAGGATCTTCTCGATCCAGGGATCAAACCCCAGGTCTCCTGCATTGCAGGCAGATAGATCCTTTACCGTCTGAGCCACAGAGAAGCTGTCTGGCACATAGTAAATTCTCAACAAATATCTATTGAATGAATAAATAAATAAATGTCCACACTGATTTTGAACCACCCTGAGGGTCTTAAGGAGTCCACATTACCTTTTGGACAATTCTGACTACTAGAAAGTTCTTCCTCACAGTGAACTAAAATCTGGTTTCAAAAAAAAAATTTTTTTTTTAATGTGGGCTATTTTTTAAAGTCTTTATTGAATTTGTTAAAGTATTGTTTCTGTTTTGGTCAGGAGACATGTGGAATCTTAGCTCCCAGACCAGGGATCAAACCCACAGCCCCTGCATTTGAAGGCAGATTTTTAACCACCAGGCTACCAGGGAAGTCCTTGGTTTCTGTAGCTTTTCAGAAAGGCAGCCTTCAGATACTGGAAAGTCACCTTACCTGCCACTTTCTCCAGGATAAACACACTCCCAGTTCCCTCTCAGGCTCCGCTGGGACGGCACTCACTGATAGCTGACTTCCCCCCTGAGTCCCCTCCCCATCCTTCATTCCCCTTCCCCAGAACTAATGGCAGATAGCAGGTAGGAAATACAGACTGGGTGAATCACCACCAAAGTTTCCAGAATGCTGTGTTCACTTATGCCATCAAGGGTTATCTATTTTTTTTCCTTGAAAGGCACATAAAATGGTGACTCATACCGGGAGGGAAAGAAAAGGAAATTCACATTCATAGCTACTCAGCGCCTTGCACTATGCAGCCCCCTGTGTGCATTCCCAAAGTGACCTGAACTATTGACCGCCTTTCTTTCCTAGCGTGCTCTCTCTTTTAGTAACTGCTGTTAGAGTCTTTGCCCTCAGCTGGTACCAAACTTACTACTGTAGAGTTCGTAAAAATCCACCTGCTACTTTGTAAAAGTTATTAATACTTTCCCTTTTCCAATCTTCTCAGACATAAGACGACTAGATGTTACTGGCGTTGTTCAGCAGCTCCTAACATAAGAGTTCAACTGAAATAAGAGTCTCAGGCTCAGACAAGGATAACTTTGATTAACTCTGCCCATCTGAGGCTTTGGATCTCCTTGTTCTCCTTAGTCTGGAGCTCATTCTCTCTCAAACACCACTTTTTGTTCATCACCCATCACTATGGCACCGTCAGCTTCAAGCAATGGCATATCCACTCTTTAAGCATCTTCTTGCTTCAAATGCAGCTGAATTTGCTGACCTTGCTTCCAAATTCCCAATTTTCAGTCACCTTGTGGATTTCTCAGTTTCCATGAGCCCCAGAACACCCACGTCAATCTGAATAAAACCGCCTCATTGTCTGCCCCAGCCTAGGTCTTCTTCCTCATTCCTTATTAACGGAGCCACCCCTCTGAGGCAGCTGGGCTCACACTGCGAAGTCATGCCTGCCTCTCCTTCTCTGTGTCCTGTAGGATCACACTCGGTGACTTAAGACAGAACCTGACCCCTTGTAGCTTAAACCAGGAGGGGTGTTTTTCTCTGATAGCAAGAAGGTGGGTGGTGGGCCAGCCAGGGCTCGTGCCACTTGTAAAGGGCACCGGACTGCCCTGTCTCCCCGTCCCTACCACCACGCTCAGCAGGAGGCTCCTGGTCCCACAGATGGTCCCACAGATGGCTCCTGGGGTTGCATCTGCTGTCCCCAAGGGGAAGAGTGAAACACACAGGAGCACGCCACCGGCAGAGCCTAACGCTGGTCCTCCTGGGATCCCCTCCCAACAGATGGGCACTTCATCTCACTGGCTAGGTCGTGTCCCCTGGGTACACAGAGCTGTGAGGGAGGCTGGCATTTTTTTTTAGGTATTTAACATGGGCAGACTGCCACCCAGAAGAGAATCCTAGTAAGGAGACAGAGGAGGGTGGCTACTGAGGGGGCAACCAGCAGTGTCTGCCACACTCACCTTGACCTCTGTTCAGAAAGACACAGAGTCCAGACCTTCTATTCCTTGTTAACAGAAGTGTGTGCTTTCTTGAGCATTCCAGCCACGACGAATCCGCGGTCCTTGTCACTGCATGCCACTCTAGCTGCAAAGGCCTCCTCTCTGAGGAGCCTGACCTTTCCCAAAGGGGGCCTTTATCACATCACTTTTTTAGCGTTCTCCATGGCCCAGAGGACAGCTGCCACATCTTAGGGATTCATGGAAGGCCCTGCATCACAGAGCACCCGTCTGTCTTTACAGCCTCGTCCTCCGACAGCGCAGCACATCCACTCCACTCGACTCCGTCTACCTTTTCTCCCCAGACACCCACTGACACTTCTCTGTTAAAGAGACACACTTCATCCATTTCCTTCTCCAAACTGTAGAATAACAACAACAACAACAATACCTAACATACCTAATACAGTCACACTTACGTGCAAGAAAGTGAACGTCACTCAGTCGTGTCCAACTCTTTGTGACCCCATGGACTATACAGTCCATGGAATTCTCCAGGCCAGAATGCTGGAGTGGGTAGCCTTTCTTTTCTCCAGGGGATCTTCCCCACACCAGGGATCAAACCCAGGTCTCCCGTATTGCAGGCGGATTCTTAACCAGCTGAGCCACCAGGGAAGCCCATACGTGCAAGGGCCTCTGCTAAAAACTTTTGATATATTTTAGTATCAAATCCCAAAACACTAAGATATAAACACTGTATCCCCCTCTCCACCCCCGCCCCCACCACCGTTTAAGGGGAAGGAAACTAAGGCTTTGAAAAATTAGGTCATTTGCCCAAAAAGCCACCCACGGCAGTTTTCTAGATGACACGTCAACAAAGACTCAGCTCTGAACCTAAGTACTCAAGCCTCCCGCAAGCCAGGTTCACAGAGATCTTTCTCAACATCCTATCACACGTTTTAACCTGCGCTGTCTCTGTCAGCATCTTAAAACACTGTGTACCAGTGTGTCTCCTTAACTCTGTGGAAAGCCCCTTGAGGACGGGGACAGGCAGCACCGAATGTGACAGCCTGCACACAGTAGGCCCTCGGCCCCCGATTAAAGACGGCGATGCTGCTTTCCCACCACAGAAGCCGGGCGGCGCCTTGGGCCACAAAGGCGCCCGGAGGCGCTGGGGCCAGGCCGTGTTCAAGGCTGGAGACGGCTGGGCAGACCTGGAGGACGGCGACTTTGGAGCCTCCCATTCCAAGAAGCCAAGCATGGGCTTGTCCAAGGAGACGAGGAGAAAGGAGTCTCCGTTTCGGTAAGGGATGTCTCACGTGAACCTATATTTTCAGCCCGCGTCAACTTGACTCTACTCATTAAGCGCAAATGAGTGTAGATGGCAAAAGGTAAGAAGTAGCTTGGTGGTGTTTTCTTCTCTCAAACCCAGATCTCTGCGCTTCCCTCTGGGGAAGTTTAGATCCCTGACTCCGCACAGGAACGAGTCTCAGGATCACTGGCTGAGGGTGTGGGGTGCGGGGTTATCACGTTCAGCGTTGAGTGTGCCCCTCTGAATTATGATCCACCATTATGGCCCTTTGAAGCCCACACACCTCTGCAAAAAGCCAAGCACAACCTATAAAGGTCACGGTTTCCTCTGCCGGTGGTGTTCAGAGTGGATCAGTTGCTTGCTGCTCTGAACATTTTTGCTTGTTTTCTGGACTTTTCTTGAAAGCTTGATATCTCTAGCAGTCTCTTTTTAAATTTTTAATTGGAAGATAATTACTGTACAATATCGTGATGGTTTCTGCCCGATATCAACATGAATATGTGTGTCCCCTCCCTCTTGAACCTCCAGTGGGCTGTTTCTCATGAAGGGTCTCCCTGTGTTCAGGGCCACCCCCAAAGCTGTGGCCAGTGGTTCAGAGAGGGCCAGTCACCCCAGTGTCCATCTCTCAGGGGGTCGAGTGGGTGAGTAGGGATCTCCCGGGGGTGAGCACGGAGGCCTGGGGTCAGACAGGTGACAAGAGCGGCCAGGCCTCCACAGAGGAGCGGGGAGAAGGTTGTGGTGAAGGGCCACACTCAGAGCAACAGGCAGCAAAAAAACCCCAAAATCACAGCCATCTCCTCTGGCAGCGATGGCCGCTGCTCGGAGAAAATGGCCTCTGCGCTAGTCAGAGCCAGGCCGGCACACCGAAGGCCTGCATTCTGGCGCCGAACTGGGGCTGGGGAGGCGGACGCGGCGGGCAGCGTGGGTCCCTTCTCCTGGGACCCTGCATGTCTTGCAAACGCGTTATTTCCCTGCAGGGCATTAGGCTCGCTGGAAGTTTCGTCTGGGATCTCTCCTAGCCCTTCTTCCCACTGCAGCCCTCCTTAGCCCGGCCCAAAGCGTGTCCCAACACCCTCGTGGGGCCGCACCCCCGGAGTAGACAGGTGGACACGGCTGAGAGTCTCTCCCCTTTCAACACAACATCTTGCCACATCCTGAACCCACAGCTGCCGCAGGTGTAGACAAAAACAAAACAAAACAAAACAAAAAAACCGGAAAGGCACTGTGCACAGGGCGATTGCAGCTTAGTTCTAAAATCTTTGTGCTGCATGCTGTCCAGTATTGGGAATGATTTCTGTGCACTGCTGGGTCTCCGCTCAGCCGGAGTTGACACTCAGGGGTGTCTTATCGGCCAAAGGACGCTGATGGAAACCACTGGCAGGTCTGAAAAGGTGTGCAGAGGGTGGGGGAGCGCCGAGCGGCGTCACCTTGCTGTTCTTCACCCGGTGACATCCCTTCATGTTGACTTTCGAGGCTTCCAGAGTCGGTGCCCGCGGGCTCCAGCTACTCAACAAGGGAAAACAAGAGCTTACCTGCTGCTGTTACCCTGAAATCAGATTCGGAACTGTCAGCTGCTTCCACGGCCAAACAGTACTATTTGAAACAATCAAGATACCTTCCTGGTAAGTAGAGACCACAAATGTTTCCTGGTGGCAAAAGCACGTTAGCAGGTCATGCTCCAGCGTCTCTGAGTCTTTGACGAAAGGGCGCCCGTAACCTGCCGTTGCAGCCTTCCGCTGGCCCAGCCTGTCACCAGGCACTGTTCTGGACCTTCTGCCTCTGTGAAATGGGCTCAAGAAACACCTGGGAGGCACAAATCAAGATGATGAGTGTGCTAGAGAAAACACCGCCCTCCCCACCAAAGCTGTGCCTTCAGTATATGCAAAACTTTATTCAGACAATTCTGCAGTTCCATTACAAGTTTGGTTTTTTTTTTAAGAGATAGAATTTATATATGTTCCCTAAACAATCTGATGTGTGCTTTTAAAAGATCATCTAGCTGCTAGGTAGACCCCGCTTAGGGGCTCAAAAAGGGTCAGGGGACTGGTCGCGGGGCCGCTGCCCCTATCTGGGTAGAGAGGGCGATGACTTGTTCTGGGACTGAAGTCCTTAGGACCACAGTGAGAGGAGGGGGAATTGAGACCATAAGAAAGGGTGCACTTTGGAAAGGTGCAAAGGCCCCAGTCACTGTCAGTTTTGGTGTTGAAACCATGAGGAGGTTCTGTTCTGACTGCAAGAGCAGGGGTGTAACAAAGTTTTCAGAACACAGATTCCTGGGGGACATTTTTTTTTTTTTAATTGAATCAACCTCGCTGAAATAAAATCAGTGATTGTTATATATAGAAGTTCGCCCTCTGGTGGTGGGAAAGGCGATTGTAAAAGTTTTAGCAGAGGATAGTATCAGTGGCTCCGTCATCTCCGACTCTGCGACCCTGTGGACTGTAGCCCACCAGGCTCCTCTGTCCATGGGATTCTCCAGGAAAGAATACTGGAATGGGTTGCCATTTCGTTCTCCAGGGGATCTTCCCGAACTGGGGAATCAAACCCGGGTCTCCTGCGTTGCAGGCCGATTCTTTAGCGTCTGAGCCACCAGGGCAGAGGATAAATGGATCCTAAACACCCTTTTCCCAGTTCTGCTTGTTTCCTAATGTAGTCTTCAAGTTATTTCAGGGTATCTGAGACCCATCTGATTGTTTCCTTTTTAACCAGAAAGCTCTAACCGATTCTGCTTACTCTGGGTCAGAAGCATGGTTGTAAATTGAAGCCTAAGAAACACAGATAATCACGATGGTGTGATCACTCACCTAGAGCCAGACATCCTGGAATGTGAAGTCAAGTGGGCCTTAGGAAGCATCACTACGAACAAAGCTAGCGGAGGTGATGGAATTCCAGTTGAGCTATTTCAAATCCTAAAAGATGATGCTGTGAAAGTGCTGCACTCAATATGCCAGCAAATTTGGAAAACTCAGCAGTGGCCACAGGACTGGAAAAGGTCAGTTTTCATTCCAATCCCAAAGAAAGGCAATGCCAAAGAATGCTCAAACTACTGCACAATTGCACTCATCTTACACACCAGTAAAGTAATGCTCAAAATTCTCCAAGCCAGGCTTCAGCAGTATGTGAACCAGATGTTCACACTGGTTTTATAAAAGGCAGAGGAACCAGAGATCAAATTGCCAACATCTGCTGGATCATGGACAAAGCAAGAGAGTTCCAGGAAAACATCTATTTCTGCTTTATTGACTATGCCAAAGCCTTTGACCGTGTGGATCACAATAAACTGTGGGAAATTCTGAGAGAGATGGGAATACCAGACCACCTGACTTGCCTCTTGAGAAACCTGTATGCAGGTCAGGAGGCAACAGTTAGAACTGGACATGGAACAACAGACTGGTTCCAAATAGGAAAAGGAGTACGTCAAGGCTGCATATTGTCACCCTGCTTATTTAACTTATATGCAGAGTACATCATGAGAAATGCTGGGCTGGAGGAAGCACAAGCTGGAATCAAGATTGCTGGGAGAAATATCAATAACCTCAGATATGGAGATGACACCACCGTTATGGCAGAAAGTGAAGAGGAACTAAAAAGCCTCTTGATGAAAGTGAAAGAGGAGAGTGAAAAAGTTGGCTTAAAGCTCAACATTCAGAATACTAAGATCATGGCATCTGGCCCCATCACTTCATGGGAAATAGATGGGGAAAGAGTGGAAACAGTGTCAGACTTTATTTTTGGGGGCTCCAAAATCACTGCAGATGGTGATTGCAGCCATGAAATTAAAAGATGCTTACTCCCTGGCAGGAAAGTTATGACCAACCTAGATAGCATATTCAAAAGCAGAGACATAACTTTGCCAACAAAGGTCCATCTAGCTGAAGCTATGGTTTTTCCAGTAGTCATGTATGGATGTGAGAGTTGGACTGTGAAGAAAGCTGAGCACTGAAGAATTGATGCTTTTGAACTGTGGTGTTGGAGAAGACTCTTGAGAGTCCCTTGGACTGCAAGGAGATCCAACCAGTCCATTCTGAAGGAGACTAGTCCTGGGTATTCATTGGAAGAACTGATGCTACAGCTAAAACTCCAATACTTTGGCCACCTCATGCGAGGAGTTGACTCATTGGAAAAGACCCTGATGCTGGGAGGGATTGGGGGCAGGAGGAGAAGGGGACAACGGAGGATGAGATGGCTGGATGGCATCACTGACTCGATGGACGTGAGTCTGAGTGAACTCCGGGAGTTGGTGAAGGACAGGGAGCCCTGGCGTGCTGCAATTCATGGGGTCACAAAGAGTCAGACACGACTGAGCGACTGAACTGAATTGAAGAAACACTCAAAATTAAAATGCTACACCTGAGCCTTACTGTACCCTGTTCTGACACATTCTGTCTCAAAGACGGCCCCTCTAGAGCTGGGTGAGAATTGAAACTAGAATTGAGCTCTGCTCAGTCACTTGGACAAACCTTTATTGAGCACTTACTGTGAGCCAGCAGAGAACAGATACACAAAGAAGTGATCTTTGACATTCATTTATGGTCCATAGTTACTTGTTGAATATCTTCAGGAACAACAGAGAATATTACCTTTGGGCCCCGCCTTTTTTTTTTTTCCCCAACCATAAAGCCAAGTATTAAGGTCTTATTAAGTTTCAACCTTCAGGATGATGGGAGCTCCCGAAATGTGCCATATAATTTCAGGGCAGCATGACATTTATACTACAAGGACTGGCAGATCTGTGACACTGGCCTTCAGGGAGAGAGACGCGAGAGTCTTAGTTACCGACCTGCTGCTGACTGGCTGTGTACTGGAGCGCGACTCTGAGGTTGGGTTTTGTTACTTACAGTGGGACTGCGGTCATCAGCTCACCCTGTAAGCCTTAGGTCCTTAATGATCTCAAGGTAGTTGTTGCCAATAGAGTGTATGGAGGGCATGCTAACCATCTCTGCAATGCCCTCTGGTCTCATTCCTGGTTCTGGCACTTTTGAAACCCGGCTCTGGTGGATCCTTCTCGAGTCTCATTATTACATACAGTCCTTCCTTCCCCCTGGAGAATCCAGTGTCCTGTGTCATTTCTGTATGTGCCCCCTCCCAACTGTATTTTCAATTTCTTAGCAAGACACGAATTCTGGGATCTGCTGCCCACTCGCCCCTCGATCCAGCCCCATTCAGGCCACGTCCCGTTCCCCCCACCCCCCTCCGTCCTTGCGATTGGCCCCAGGTTCTTTCCCTTCCAGAAACACACCTCCCTACCCACTACCAAGTCCCCAGCTTGATTCACATTCAGCCTTAAAGTACCTTTTTAAAAGAAAGACTGGCTTAGTTGCTTCTGTGGTTTTTTTGCCCCCTCGGCATGAGATTCTTCTAAATAATCCCCACACTGCTAATTGCTTCTCTACAGATGTTGATGTCTCCCTTTTTATCAGAGTAGATTGTAAGCGGAGAAGGCAATGGCACCCTACTCCAGTACTCTTGCCTGAAAAATCTCATGGATGGAGGAGCCTGCTGGGCTGCAGTCCATGGGGTCGCTAAGAGTCAGACACAACTGAGCGACCTCACTTTCACCTTTCACTTTCATGCACTGGAGAACGAAATGGCAACCCACTCCAGTGTTCTCGCCTGGAGAACCCCAGGGATGGGGGTGCCTGGTGGGCTGCCGTCTATGGGGTCGCACAGAGTCGGACACGACTGAAGCGACGTAGCAGCAGCAGCAGCAGACTGTAAGAGCCACAAGGGCAGAGACGGGTGTGTTCTGTTCACCACTTTTCCCCAGTGCCACACACACTGCCTGGCACGTGGGAGGTGCTCAGTAAATATTTGCTAACTGACTTTGTAATTTCCTTTGAGGGGACGGATGATAGTAGAGTGATTTCTGCCTCTCTTTAAGACCGTTCAGTTTAAGAAGGTGGTCTAGAAAAGCCTGTAAATTAATACATGCTTTAAAATTCTACATTTTGTCTATTTCCAAGAAAACAGAAATCTTTAAAAAGACAAAGAATTGAAGTAGTTACCTTCAATAGTGTAGTATGTATGTACTTTTAAGAACTGGGAGTATCGCACAGCTAATTGTATTAAAATGACTATTCAGGGCCCATTCTTTGTTGAACTATAAAAAATGTTCACCTCGATAGATTTGTAGTTTTTCCCCCTGACCTGATACCTTCTTTGTGGGTAAATATTTAAAGATGTTTTTAACCTGAGTAATTGCTACTTGGTGCATCTTCTTCATTGTTGGGTAATTGCTTATTGTAGTTCTATTTGTAGGTATTTTATTAGAAACCAAAATCTGTAAGGAGCTACATCCTATAATAAAGGGAAATGATGTACCTGATGGAGTGTATCCTTAGAGAACTGATGATAAGTAACCTTGAGGCTCAAGTCAGAACCACCAGGCGTGTTTCTGGCTTTAAAACAAGGGATATTATATGTCTCAGAAACATGAGACCTTGCCAAGAAGCTCAGTTTGTGACAAGCCAGAGCCTGTATCACCTGGGGACAGTTTCTGACTCACCACATTAGGGGTAGAAAACCCTACACGTATGACCCAGAGGCTTAGACAGTGTGATGTCTCTGGTGTCTCCTAAACTGAACCAAATTTATTTATCAGTAAAAAGACAATAAGTTCAGGAAGTGTTCAAATCTCTTTAAAACATATTAAACCGATACCCTCTGACCACTGGGCAACGAAGGCTGATTCCACCGTTCCCAGATTTTGGAAAATCATAAATAAATTGTTGAGATTTTACTGTATCTGACATGCAAATAAGCTTGCCAGATGAATCTTTACATGAACTCCCCAGCTTCTCAGTTCCCCTGGGTTCTTGGCCACATGTCTGTTTTTCCAGCTGAATCCAGCATGTTTTTCCAGCTTGAACCCAACCAAGAAGGGTCTGGCATAGATTGCACACTCGAAATGAGTGAGTGACATGGAAATGTCTTTTGGAAGAAGATTTTTGTGCCATCTCAGTTTTTACAAAACATTTAGCAGGAAATGTCCAATGTTGTTTATTATTTGCATTAAAAAAAACCAATTTACATTTCTAAAAGACACTGTGAGGATTCTAGGTTATTGTATTGAGGGTTAGGAAGGTGTCAGGGTCCATATAGCAAGTATTTGCTATCCTACAGCCAAAATTTATTTCCATTCCCCCAAGTTATTTCTAGTCTTAGTTTTAATGTTTATTTTCCCTTCAAGTTTACGATCACATTCTAACCTCTGAAATGACTGTTTTGTCTTTCTAAGGTGTAAACCCCAAGAACGTGTCCCTGGTTGCCAGTGGAAAGGATATGAACCCATATGTCTGGAACAACCAGTTGTTTCCTAAGTCACTGGGATCCTTGGGGGCAGAACTTGCTTTCAGAAGGAATAACGCAGGTAAAGCATGACTGCATCCGAAGTATGAATTTACGTTGTTCTCCTTCTGCAGATTTTTACTTTTAAATGTACTGTGGCTGCCTTCTTCCAACCAGGATGCCTTTGCGAGCAAAGGAGGATTTCCAGCTGGTCCTCAGCACGGAGAGTTTTCAGGAAATCACTTGCTAGATCTTAACTTCTCTGTGGGTCCTTTCCTAAAACAGATCTGCCTGAGCAGGGGTCTCTTTTCTCCTGTTTTACAAAAGAAAAGACTTGTCACCACTCTCACACCCACCACTCAAGTGTGAAATATCTGGGGTGCCAGTCAAAGGGCTAATTTGATGTCTTGGTGTCAGTGTTGAGACAGTGAGTCCCTCTGATGACTGGGGGACAGATTCTTTTTAAGTTAAGTGGTTTCCAGTTCTTGTAAAAGAATGGAAGGTGAACCCGAGTTACAGCTGAATGATAATTAAAAATCATTCTTAAAACTAATACAGTATTGTATTAGCGCCACTGTACTCCAGCATAAAATTTTAAAAAATTTTAGATCATTTTCTATGAGATCACTGTGTGATATTTGATAACTCTGAACAGAGTTCAAAGACTATAGTCATAAAGCCGTAACTAAACACCTCTCATTTCCTACTATGCATTTATGAGATTTCTAGAGATTTCTTGTTACTTCCCACCTTAAAAAAAAATTGAAGCTGAATTCTGATTTTAGCAATAAATAATATTTATTTGGGATTCCCTGGTGGCTCAGCAGTAAAGAATCCATCTGCAATGCAGGAGATGGGAGCTCAATCTCTGGGTTGGGAAGATCCCCTGGAGGAGAGCATGACAACCCACTCCAGTATTCTTGCCTGGGAGATCCCATGGCCAGAGGAGCCTGGCGGGCTATAGTCCATGGAGCCAGACAGGACTGAGCATGCTGTATTTATTTATGGATACATGAACCACTTGTATAAGGTTCTATCTTTCTCATTAAGAGATGAATTTCAAAAGAAATTCAGCCTTTCATTTTTAATAATCAAGTTTTATAATATTCACCTTTTTGATTAATTATATACAATGAATCATTCTAACTAATACAGAAAAAAAGTATTTTAATATACTTATGGTTGGTTACGAGACCCTTTTTTAAAGTTTTAGTCTATACATATTTTTGACTGGTTAAAGACTTTTAAATCTAACATGTTTGGATAAAATGAGTTGACCTATGAATAAAAATAAAATTTTAGAGAGAAGAGAGATTCATGCGAAATTCTCTACCTGCCACAAAGGACTGCGGTCACATATTTCTTAAGTCAGTATTGGTGAGGGTAAAATCACTATGGTATTTAGATTCCATTGGTTGTATTTAAGAGAGAGATGTAATAGTTTATTTTTAAATGTCTATAATCACACTATGCCAGAAGGTACATCCTTTGGCATTGCTAAGACTTACGATGAAACATTTTAGATAGCAGCTGAAAGTGAGCTCTTTTTCAGAAGGAAATGTAGGTGGCATTGGATCAAGAGGGTGAGGGGCACTGTTGTAGCAGCTGAGTTCTGAGTGCCTTCACACACTCTGGATAGCTCACAAGCTTTCTCCATGCTGTGGAGACTCAACTTATCCAGCTAACAGTGCTGAGATGTCCGACACTGCAGCACTGTGATTTGCTTCGTTTTTTCTCAGTTACTTAAAAATAGTATTCGGTGGGCCGACTGGTTGAATACTGTCGAACGACAGCCCCACAGCTCTGAGCCTCAGGGGAATAGATGATCGCCAGCAAATGAAAGCGGTGACTGCACAGAAAACATACTCTCCTTTTAAGATTTCTCTATGGATCTTTTCACTAATCATGGAATCCATTTTTTCCTCTGCTTTTCCTGTTAACAGTCTCCTCCTTGTTCATTCTTTCCTTCTGTCTGCCTTCTCTTTAGAAGAAAGCATAATCAAACCCATTGAAAAGCTATCATGCAATGAAAGTTTCCCTGAAAAATTAGAGGACCCACAAGGTAATTTCTGGGCATGGTAGATGGGTACGGTGTATCCTTTGAATCTCCTGTCCAATGTGCCTCTCAACATCTATCCCAAACCTTGTCAGAAGAGGGCCCTGTGACGGCCAAGGGCACCTGCTTCCAGGGGTCAGATCAGGACTAGCAGAGACGGGAGCATCCACACCGCGAGTGGCCTCCTTCTTCAGTCATTGGGCTTCTAAGCGCAACTTGCTCTCGAAAAAGCTCTACGCTTGTCTTCTTAAATTATGACAGTCTATAGAAATCAAGCAAATCTGCTGGAAATAACTGAGAGTATTTTCACTGATAGCGATGGAGGGTGATGACGGCTGACACGTGGACAGCAGGTCCTGTGCTAAGCGCTCCGGATCCACCTCGCTCAGTCCGAACAACCCCTATGAGGACAGGTGCACTCGTCAGGGTGATTCCACAAGATGATGAAGTGCCCAGAGGGACGGGGGCTTCCTGGGAGGAAACCCACTCTCAGGTCACGAACTAGAGTCATACAAGCCCAGGGGCGTTCAGGGTGACCTTTTGGGTTCACGTTCGATCTTGATCACTTACTGTGAGAACTTGGCCAGGTCAGGCGTGGGTAACATGCCTCTAAGGGGGTTGTTATGCAGACTGATCGGGAGTGACTGCCTGTAAGCTCGTAGTACCTCGCATGAAATATAGAGGATGCCCTTCAAGTAGAAGTTAGCATTAGTAGTGGTTTAATCAAAGTTACTCTCCGGTGCTTTAAAGTATTAACCTTTTGACTCTGAAACTTTATGATACATCACTAGGAAATCTTGGAAGTTATGCTCCTTACAATCAGTCAGGATATATTCCTTCCTTTTTCAAAAAAGAAGTGGGGTCAGCTGGCCAGAGGATACACTTAGCACCACTTGGTGCAACAGCTTCAGGTAAGAACAACTTCAGATAACAGTTTTTGAGAATTCTGATGAGAACGGAGCGTCCAAAGACTGTAGTCGCTTTTCCTGAGTGAAGACTTCTAAATTAGTCTCATCTATTAACTACAGTTCTAATTGCTTTTGGCAAAATGTCCCGTTTTCCTTCCAAAGATATGGTTTGATGAGTCTAATGACAGGAGTCACTTACACAAGGATGTTGCCACTGAATTGTCCCAACGACCTCATCAGGCCCACCTTTTACAGATGAGGAAGCTGGCATTGTGAGAGGCTCACTTAAACGGCGGAGCTGGGACTGACCCTGTTCTTCTAAGTCCAGAGAGAGTGCTGTGCTGCACGATGAGATGTGAGAGGATGAATCTCTCAGAGCTCCCTGCCTGGTACCCGGCACTGAGCAAAATCGTGAGAGATGCTGAGGCTCCGCTACGTGTCAGTTAACGGGCGGCTCTTCTGCAGGTTCATCTTAGGTTTTAGAACTAAACCGCAGAACTCTCGCTGGCACTTGCCTTGCAGTATAGTAGGTGGTGAAGTCTCCTTCCCCACCCTCTGACGTAAGGACTAGTTAGGTCACTGCTCTGCAGTGGTATGGCATGCAACAGCCATGTTCAGGGGGATGCTCTTGAAACGGAGATGAGGATTCTGAACTTGGGTTGACAAGATTTGACCATGAATGTTGTCTACATTATTTCAATCTAAAATAGATATCCTGCCTGATTAAAGCACCTAAAATAAACACTGAGGCAGATAACTTCAAGC
Source organism: Ovis aries (assembly GCF_016772045.2). Taxonomy (NCBI): domain Eukaryota; kingdom Metazoa; phylum Chordata; class Mammalia; order Artiodactyla; family Bovidae; genus Ovis; species Ovis aries. The sequence goes on from NC_056073.1 coordinate 44,600,146, forward strand.
TTGATAAGGTACCAAGTTACAGTTTAATTTTTATGAGTTGACTTCAAAAGTCTTCTCCCAGCCAGGATCTTATATTAGAACTCCTGGTTAGAGTCACCAGTCTTTAAAGTTCACACTCTTGGAGTTAAAATTGTAAAAACCACTGGACTTTCATATTTTACGTCTTACCACAGTAGAAGTGCTTAAGGAGTATTCAGTTAACTTATCTGTAAAAAGAATTGCTTCAGGATTTCTCTGCTGGAACAAAATATTAAGTAATTTTATACAGCAATACTTTTTATAAAGCCTCAAATATTTTAAGCCGGCCTTAATCACGAGTCATTAGCCACAGCTTGCTAGCACTTTTTAATATGAAAACAGAAAATCATAATGTCTCAAAATTATTCTGAGTACCTGAGAAAGTAAAAGTGACTATTTTTGAACATATTTTTTATAAGAGATTGGAAGCCTTTATATATTATCCTGTCAGATCATTTTTTTTTTTTAAGTAAAATGCTCTCTCGTAACTTTTCATCTCTTCCATTTACTCTGCTTATCAGATTTTCCTACAGATCGTGATAGGAGGAAAGGTAAAAAAAAGAAGTAAATATTAACCATTCTCAAGTGGTCAATGCAAATCCTTAGGAAAACACTGTTCTGGAAGAGATGTGTCTTCCAGCCCTCCCACTGGTGTGACAGTTTCCCACAAGAGAATAAAACCAGGTCATTACCGTATTTACTCGACTATTTCCCCATCTCTCGGCCTCCCTCTCTGCTCTAGTCCTCACCCTCGAGTCTGGAGAAGAAACATCAGATTAGCCGCCGCCTCCCTCGCCAGGTCGTCTCTCATCCCGAGCCCCCTTGTACCTCCCTGTCTGCTGCTCTGACAGCCACAGGGACTTGGAGCAGGGACCGCTTCAGACACCGCCTGCCCCGAGGCATGGAACTCACTGAATTCTCCCAGCGCCTCTGCGGCGCTCCACTGCCCAGAGGTTTTCTGTCTTGCTAATAGTTACGGGTCACGTTCTTAACTAGAGGCGAACACCTTTTCCTTTAGCCAACAAGGAACTCCTCGTTTTCCGGCAAGAGGTTAAACGCCCCTAAGAGGATTCGTGCAGGTTTTAAAACAAACGCACAGCCAGTGTCCGCGGGCTCTCAGCTCCGCTCTAGGGGTGGTGCAGGGTGGGCTACCAGGTTCTTCACCCCTGGGGGGCTGGAGTCCTAAAAGTTACTTCTCAGTAAAGACTCCTGCTTCACTGGCCAAATGATCCCCTTTTGAAAGAAGGTTTTACGGATACTGGCCTGAGCACAGTCTCCTTCAAATGCATTTAGGATTTAGCCACAAGTCCCGATGGGGAGACAAAGCTGCTCTGGGTGTTATTCCCCGGGCCCTCGCTTCTCACCCACTGGTAACTTAGGAATGGGTTCCCTTTCCCCTTCTCTGAGCTACCGGGGGCCTCCTCCCAAGTGCCCTCTCCTCCACCCGCCCGTGGTACCATTCTGCTCAGTCGGGGTCTTCAGATGTGACGGCACTAATTTATCACACTGATGCTGGTCTGTATCCCAGTGGGTTATAACTAAAGGGCGGTTTCTAGAAAACAGGCACAGTTGACTGGCCCTTCTAGACGCTGTCCCTGTCTTTGTTAGGGAGCTTTGTATTGCCTCTGAGAACTTTAAACCCAGTAAGTGTGGGATGAAATGACCTGTTAAAACCAGGAAAGAGCTCCTGGCCTCCCTGTCCCGATCAAACCACCAACCCCCCGGGTGACCGTCACCAGGATGGCGCCTCACTCAAGGCTATGTTCCCTTTAGCCAAGGTTAGCAGCACGTCAGGACCCACCTGCCCCCATGAGCTCCTCCTACACGCCCGATTCGACAGTAAAAATATAAGAAAAAAAAGGGAAAACCCATGCAAATAAATAAAGCAGAGCTAGTATTAAGTGTACAGAATGGTTAGTCATTTCAAAATTGACTCCTACAGAGGATAATCCAAGAATGACACTGACCACACAGTGTCAAAAAGGGATTTAAATCCCAAACAGAAAGATGGACCTTTCAAGTGAGAACAGCTTGACAGCTGGCTGCCAGTTTGAAGCAAGGAAGGGCCAAAGGAGGGACTGAGGATGTTAAAAAGTTCTCTATAAAATGATTTTGTCATTTAAGATGTTCAAGCAATCAGAGCTTATAAATTGTTCAGGTAACAAATGTCTAACACAGTAAAATGTTTCACAAAGTTTTCATCAGCCAAATCTAAGTATGAATAAAATGAGCCTCGTGATGCCAAGGTTTAGGGTCATGTTGTCATCCATCAGTTGCCCAATAAAACATTTAAGTCTCTTGACTTAAAACCACATTTTCAAGTTTAAAGAGGAACCTACTATGGGACCGCATGAAGTCAGACTTTGCAGGACTGACAATTCTGAATACATTTTCTGTAGTGACACTGTGTTCAAGTGTCATTTAGATGTAACCACAGTGTGATATAAATACTAACACTGTGGCAAAGCCTGCGGGCAAGAGGAGAAGGGGGCAACAGAGGATGAGATGGTTGGATGGCATCAACGACTCAGTGGACATTTGAGCAAACTCAGGGAGATAGTGAAGGACAGGGGAGCCTGGCCTGCTCCCTGGGGATGCCATTCATGGGGTCTCAGTCAGACACGACTTAGCGACTGAACAACCACCCTGTGGGTATTGTCCATTGAACTGAAACCAAGGAGCTGCTCTTGGTCACCCAAGATGGTATTGCCTATCTAAATATGATGGGCGCTGCAGTGAGCAAAACATGGAAGAGCTGCAGTGTCAGAACAATCAACCAGAAATTATGGCTCTGAAGCTGCTGAAAATGCAACCTGGCATCAGCACAATTCTACACTAGAATTGCTGGTGTTTATATATGTATATGCATATATATAAAAAACTTCAGGAAACACTGAGTTAATCTTTTAAATTCAGATTTCTCCCCATAAAATGAACTGCTTTATTTTGCATGGTCATCTGAATAAAATTCTAATTTCTGATTGTGCTTTCTTTCAGAATATCCCTGGAACACCAAAACTGGTCGGGGGCAGTTTTCAGGACCTACTTTTAATCCTACAGCCAAGAATCTAAATATTGTGAGCCGTGCACAGCCAGTGTCCCCCGTGCATGGGAGGACAGACTGGGTGGCCAAGTATGGAGGCCACCGGTAGGAATCCAGCGTGAAGCCCCTTGGCGTCACGCCATGGAGTCCATGCAAGTCCCCCTGACCCTGGGAAATGTCTACAGCTGTCTATTTCTACTGTGTTCTGGAAGAAATATATAAGAGTGGGTACTCTGAAGAGCAAAAATCATCTATCTTATTTTTTTCCTAGAAATGAAATGCATTTTCTTAGCATCATTGCCCACAATGCTGATATACGGGTAGGACTTTAAAAGTATTGAATAAACTTTATTTGCCAAAGTATTAAGTATTTGATCTACAAATTAATAGATACTAAATACTCTAAGAAGCTTTTTTTAAAAAAGAAAAATGCCTCCAGAAATTAGATGTTGAGAGTGTTTTATATTTGTCCCAACTAATACTTCATCGTTTGGCCTCAAAGGTTTGTTTTGGATTTTTACAGCAATTACATAGATGGCTGTGGGCTGTCAGTTACGGTTCTTTGTGACCAAGGTTCTACTCTACCATTTTGGCAATGGTAATTTATAAAAGATGGTAATTCATCATTTTCCTCTTTGGGGATGAAATAATTTTGGAAACAATAATTCCAACCTAGAGCAGGGTGTCTTTCTTAGAAATACTTCTTTAACAAAGATTTCAAAATTACGTCACCTGATTAGAGCAGAGAAAGAGTCTCCTGTTTTTGACCGATACATTAATGATGACCATCAAACTCAAAGCTTGATGACTGCTAGCTTAACCAAGTCAAGGTTGTCATCTTCACAGCAAGTGTGTTCATTACTTTCAAGATGCTTTCTTTCTGTGTCCCCACCACAGTATGCCAGCTTGTTCTCCAAAGCAAATTCCTGCTGCTGCTGCTGCAGACAGATCACTGACTCAGCTCTGAATGTCACACTTGCTCTGAAGAGCAAATGCATTTGGTTGCTATAGCAGTGATCTCACTTATGACATATTTTCTTAATTTTTAAATTGGTATTTAAAATTGACATTTTGAACTTAGAACTGGTCTATTTAAGCCTGTCGTTTTACGGACTGGATTTTCTTTTTTAAAGAATAATGTTATCAAACTGCTGATATTTTATGCATTTTGGTATCATTTTGTGGACATTATATAAAGACACATTATAAGATAATGATATTTTTGTACAGAAGACTCACCTTGTTGGAAAATGTTAAAATCTAAAGAGTAATTTATATTAATATCAGTGATAATAGCCATATATATATATATATTTGTAGTTTTAATATCTCAAAGCTAAAATACTCTTTGGTGTTGCTGGGAAACTTTTAAACTGTGAATAGATATTAAAATTGATATGGTTAACTAGTCTGTTTTGTTTACATTTTTAAACTTTATACTCATACTCTGAGGCCTGTTTTTGTTGTTAAGGTCAACTTTTTTTAAAAACCAGTTTCAGGTTTATGAAATGTCTAATCAGAAAGTACAGAGTTTCCATACACTCCATCTCCCCCTCCTCAGTTCTCCCTATCTTGCCTAAGTGTGGCATATTTGCTACAACGGAAGAACCAGTATTGATTCACTGTTATTAAAGCCCACAGTTTACATTAGGGCTCAGGTTTTTGTGCTGTACATTCTGTGGGTTTGGACAACATGTACAATGACATTAACAACCAAAGTTGTAGAGTATCATAGAAAAGAGTTTCACTTTCCCAGAAATCCCTTGTTCCACCCATTCCTTCCTCCCTGCAAACCTCTGGCAACCACTGGTCTTTTTATTATCTCCAGTTTTCCTTTTTCCACAGTCACGCAGTTGGAATTACGTACCATATAGCCTTTTCAGGTTGGCTTCTCTTGCTCCATAATATCCATTTAAAGTCCCTCGCTCTTTTCTTGGCTTGGTATCTCATTTCTGTTTATTACTGAATAGTATTCCATTGTCTATAGGCCCATTGTATCATAGTTTATCCATTCACCAGCTGAAGGACATTTGGCTGTTTCCAAAGTTTGGGCAATTATGAATAAAGCTGCTATAAACATTCATGTACACGTTTTTGTGTGGATGTCAGTTTTCACTTCACTTGATTCACTGCTGGATCATACGGTAGAAGCATGTTTGATTCTGTAAGAATAAAACTCTTCCAAAGTGGCTCTACCCTTTTGCATTCCCACCAGCAGTGAATGAGAATTTCTGTTGCTCCACGTCCTCACCATCTCTTGGTGTTGTCAGTGTTTTGGATTCTGGTGTTCTAGTAAGTGTGTAGTAGTATCTCGTTTTTAATTTGCAACTCCTAGAAGCACAAGCTGGAATCAAGATTGCCGGAAGAAATATCAATAACCTCAGATACGCAGATGACACCACCCTTATGGCAGAAAGTGAAGAGGAACTCAAAAGCCTCTTGATGAAAGTGAGAGAGGAGAGTGAAAAAGTTGGCTTAAAGCTCAACATTCAGAAAACGAAGATCATGGCATCTGGTCCCATCACTTCACGGGAAATAGATGGGGAAACAGTGTCAGACTTTATTTTTGGGGGGCTCCAAAATCACTGAAATGGTGATTGCAGCCATGAAATTAAAAGACAGTTACTCCTTGGAAGAAAAGTTATGACCAACCTAGAGAGCATATTCAAAAGCAGAGACATTACTTTGCCAACAAAGGTCCATCTAGTCAAGGCTATGGTTTTTCCAGTAGTCACGTATGGATGTGAGAGTTGGACTGTGAAGAAAGCTGAGTGCCGAAGAATTGATGCTTTTGAAGTGTGGTGTTGGAGAAGACTCTTGAGAGTCCCTTGGACTGCAAGGAGATCCAACCAGTCCATTCTGAAGGAGATCAGTCCTGGGTGTTCTTTGGAAGGAATGATGCTGAGGCTGCAACTCCAATACTCTGGCCACATCATGCAAAGAGTTGACTCATTGGAAAAGACCCTGATGTTGGGAGAGATTGGGGGCAGGAGGAGAAGGGGACGACAGAGGATGAGATGGCTGGATGGTATCACCGACTCGATGGACATGAGTTTGGGTGAACTCCGGGAGTTGGTGAAGGACAGGGAGGCCTGGCGTGCTGCAATTCATGGGGTCACAAAGAGTTGGACACGACTGAGCGACTGAACTGATCTGCTCCATATAAACTTCTAGTATCAGTTTGGCAGTATCTACAACATAACTGGGTTTTTAAAATTAGGATTGCAATGAACAAGCGATATGGGTCAAATTGGCAAGAAGTGACATCTTGACACTCTTCAGCCTTCCTATTTATGTACAATAACTGTCACTCTAGTTACTTCTTTGACTTCTTTCATTAGATTGTCATTTTCCTCATAGATCTTATACGTATTTGTTGGATTTATAGCCATTTACTTTAGTTCTACTATAATTTTAATTTCAAATTTGAATTGTACATTGTTCTTTTACAAGGAAGCAAATGACTTTTTTATACTAATACTGTATCCTAATACCGGTTTTAATCACTTATAACATTAAATAATTAAATCCCGGACGTCCCCCCCCCCAGCCCCAGGAAAATTTCTTTGAAACTTTCTACATAATCATGTCATCTGCAAACAAAAATAGTTTTATTCTTCCTTCTCAATCTATAGCATACTATTAATTTCCTTTCTGTGTCTTAATGAACTAGCCAGGACTTCTAGTACAATGCTGAACAGAAGTGGTGAGTGTGAACATCCTTGCCCTCATCCTGATCTTAGCAGGAAAACATTCAGTTTTGCCTTATTAAACAAGATGTTAACTGCAGGGTTTGTTTTAATAGATTTTCTTGATTAAGTTGAAGATGTTCCTATATTTTCGAGAGTTTTATTATGAAGGGTGTTATATTCTGTCAAATGCTTTTTTTGCATCTACTGAGAATGACCACTGATCATAAGATTTTTGTTCTTTAGTCTGTTGATATGATAGATTACATTAATTGATTTTCAAATGCTTGAGACAGTTTTGTATACCTAGAATAAATCCCACTTGATCATGTTATGTAATTCTCTGTATATACTGTTGGATGTGATTTGCTAATACTTCGTTGAGTATTTCTACACCTACGTTCATATATATATAGAGAGAAATAGAGACCAAAACTTTTCACTAGGTTTGAAAATTTTTTAAGTTAAATGTGAAAACAACATAAATATGTGAAGCAAAGACTAATCATAAATACTAGAAAAAACTGACTAACACAGAGTGGGAGGTTTTTCTTAGAAAACAGATCCAGAGGCCTTAAAAATAAGACATGATTAACACAGCAAACAAAGTGTATCCAGCGTACATACTATATAGACTTTTGACCAATAAGGCAAAATACTAACATTCAACATGCACAAAAAGTGTACCTTATATTTGGCTACAAAGAAAATCTCAAATATAGAAATATGTAAACTACTTTTTTATACAGTAGAGCAACAGTAGAATAAAAAAGTATTACTTAAACATTATCCCTTATAAATTCAGAAATATTGTTCTAAACACTTCAAAGTCAAAAGGGAAAATCAAATCTGAAATAAATACCCTTAGAAATGGACAATGACAGACCTCTGTGTTATAACTTGTAAAAGTCAGTCAAAACAGATTGCAAAGAAAAAGCTATAAACTTGTTCCATTTGAGAGAAACAGAACCACTGAAGACATGGTGAACTTGAGCATTCAGCTTAAGAAACTAGAAAGAGGAATAATAACTTGCAAAAGTAAAAAGGAATTAAGGTAAAAGGATAACATAATGTCCCAGGAGCAACAAGCACTATCCAGCACCAGGTCTTGGCTTCCAATATACTGTCCAATAAAAGAAACCAGGCCTCCTTGGAGAAACGGCCGATTCTGGCGTTGGGGTGTGAAACATACAAGATGAGGCTGGAGCGTCTTACAGTGCCGGGAAATAGTGAAGTCCTAGAAAAACAAAAGCAAGCAAGCCAGAAGAGCCTACACTGACTGGTTGTATCAATAGGCCATGGGACAACTGAAAGAGCTCCCCATGTTCAAAACTGCAATAATCTGAACAAGAAAATCAATGGAGAAGTATTGGATTACAACCCAAACCAGAAAATAATCATACCTAAGCCCACACTGAACGAGTGGATGGCTGGATGGACATACAGACAGGGACGAGGAGACATCTTCCATGCAGACAAATTCCATGCAATTTTTACGTAGACACTCTGACCTCAAGCAGGCAGAGCACGACTCTCCATTTCTTAAGCAGGAAGCATGCAGAGTGACTTCCTTTGAGTACCACATGGGAAAGTGGGGGAAAAGGGAATAACCTCACCATGGAGAAGCCTGAGGAACACCACCTCAGCCAGGTGATGAGCGTCAGCATCAACAACAATGTGTGTATGTTCATATATGTAACCTCCACCTGATGTGATGAAATCGACACTTTACCCTGTGATCTTCCTCCTAAAACAAACCCAGATCCCAGTGCAATCACGAGAAAGACAGGAGACAAATCTCAACAGAAGTGCATTCTATACAACACCTGATCAGTACTCCTCAAAACTCGGTCACCAAAAGCAAGGAAAGTTGAAGGGATGGTCACAGCCATGAGGACCCTACATGGCAACTAAATGTAACATGCTATTCTAGAAAAGATCATGGGACAGAAAATGGGTATTCATTCAAAAATAAGAAAAACTGGATAATGTACTAGTGATAATGTAGCAGTATTGGTTCATTAGTTGTTAACCAATGTATCATGCTAATGTACGATTTACTAATAGTAACAAAACTATAAAATATCCCGCAATACTCTTAATAGAAATGCAAAGAACTATGTGAATAAAACTCTAAAATGTTTTAAGACACTAAAAAAAAATTTGAATTGTATGAAGGGACATACAAAGTCCTGGATTGGAGAGTAAATATTTTATATACAAACAGCTCATACATCTCAATATATTAAAAAAAAAAAAAATTAAAACTGGAGATCTAAACAGACATTTTCCCAAAGACATACAGATGGCCAACAGGCACACAGAAAGATGTTCATCGTTGCTAATTATTATAGAAATGCACATTGAAACTACGAGGTGTCACTTCACACCATTCAGAGTGGCCACTATCAAAAAGTCTATAAAGAACAAATGCTGGAGAGGGTGTGGAGAAAAGGGAACGTCCTGCAGTGTTGGCGGGAATGTAAATTGGTGCAGCCACCATAGAGGACAGAGTGGAGGCTCCTTTAAAAATAGAGCTACCATATGATCCAAGGATCCTATTCCTGGAAAGGTATGCAGAGAAAACTGTAATCCAAAGACACACGCAACCCCAGTGTTCATAGCAGCACTATTTACAACAGCCAAGACAGACGCAACCCAAATGTCCAAAAGCAGACAAACGGATAAAGCCAGGTACATACACACAATGGAATGTTACTCAGCCATAAAAAGAATGAAATAATGCCACTGCACCAACATGGATGGAGCCAGACTTCTATACTAAATGAAGTGAGAAAGACAAATATGATATCACTTCTACGTGGAATCTAAAATATGCAAACGAACTTACCTATGAAATTGAGACTCAGAGACGCGCAACAGACTTGTGGTTTCCAAAGCGGAGGGCAGGTGGGAGGGATGGTGTGGGAGTCTGGGCTTAGTAGACGCAGGTTATTTATACAGAATGGATACACAAGCTCCTATTGTACAGCACACGGAACTATATTCAATATTCGGTATAAACCATAATGGAAAAAAAATATGAAAAAGAATCTATGTATATATATATGTGCATATATAATGGAATCACTCTGCTATACAACAGAAATTAATACATTGTAAATGAACTATACCTCAAAAAAAAAAAAAAAAAAGCTAGGGCAGACATGTCAAACACAAAAATGAGAAAAGTAAGGTTTCTTTCAACAAGCCAGTCCATAAAATTGATTCATAGGTGCCTGAATAACACAGAAGAAATCCGATCAATACCAGTGAAGAGTTGAGTTAAGAAGCAAATGTATCCCCTCCCTTTTTTTGTAAAAGGGGAAAAGCAAAGCAAGGGGTACCAGAATGAGTTAACTCAATATTGAAAGAAAGTGAAAATGTGTAATTAGCTAATGTGTCCTATGTAGAGACCAAAATAAGTAATTCCAGTTGTAAACAGTTCTCTCAGGTTTTACATTTATAAATTAACTGCTGCTGCTGCTGCTAAGTCGCTTCAGTCGTGTCCGACTCTGTGCGACCCCAGACGGCAGCCCACCAGGCTCCCCCGTCCCTGAGATTCTCTAGGCAAGAACACTGGAGTGGGTTGCCATTTCCTTCTCCAATGCATGAAAGTGAAAAGTGAAAGCGAAGTCGCTCAGTTGCGTCCGACTCCTAGCGACCCCATGGACTGCAGCCCACCAGGCCCCTCCTTCCATGGGATTTTCCAGGCAAGAGTCCCGGAGTGGGTTGCCATTGCTTCTCCAATAAATTAACTGGTTAACCACAATTTCATTTTTTCTTTTTGATTATGCAGTCCCACTAATCTTAGAAATCCAAGCCTAAATGCAATGTATAATCAAATAACTTTCCTTCCTTGGTTTTTAAATTATTCAAAATGGCTAATTCCTAAATAAAATATCAATAAAAACACTTTCATGTTCTTTTACCTTCTTTGTTATTCACATCTCATTCTAGAGAGCTGTTCTAGAGAACTCTGGCAATGAAGACACTGAAGAAAATATCATTTACAGTAAACTTTATTTTAATTGATTTTATTGAACATAATTTCAAAGTAGGTCTGTGCTCTAAGATAAGCAAAAGAATAGATATCCTAAATCTCATTAAGAGATCCTTTTCACACTGTTCCTTGAGCAGCACATGGGGCTTGGAGGGCCCCAATGGTGACAGCCTAACATTCTATCCCTGGAGATGTTACCTAGAGATACACAAAGAACAGGTAACACTGAAGTACAAGAATCACACTGTATGATGGTACCACAGGAAGAAACTCTTGTGTTACACCTTACCCATCTCTTTAGGGCTGTAATGATAACGACTGATTTTTTATCTCTGCAAAGTTCAGTGGTGTTTTTTGGTCTGTTTTTAAGAAAAATGTCAGAATACATGAAAATGCTGTACTTGTTTATCTTAATACATGAAAAGAGTAGAAGTTTTAAAAATTCTTCATGAGTCCAAGCTGGGCCATGACTATTACTGATGGGGTTTACCCAAGGCACTGATTCCAAGTTTGACGACCATCAGCAAACTGTTCAAAGGAAACACATAAAAAAAAAAATCAAGTCAAGAACAGCACAGACTATTTTTAAGGGACTAGAACTCAGCAGGTTCCCCACAAGTACGTGCCGAGGTGGTGCCAAGGCAGAGCCAGCGGAGATGGACTCCGACCCCTGGAGCTGCCAAAGGGAGAACACGCCAAGGGCAGTTCTACGTTTAGGCTTTGAAATCACACACGGGAGTCAAAGTTCCTAATTGAGCTGCCAGCACTTCAAAGACGAGAAACCAGGCTGCAGAGCCCACGGGCTCCCTCGCCACAGAGGTCGGCAATGCAGACCTCCAGCCTGCCAGCTGACATGACTCTTGACCTCGGTCTATACCGAGTGTAAAACTTTACTCCTGACAGCATCCTGACTATGATCAAAGTCGGTGAGTAAGCTTCTTCCAAAGCAGAGTTTAAAAATTCTATCTTCAGGTTATCTTTATTAAAGACTGCATTTTAAGATCAACCTGGTTTGGATTTTACAATCAAAGTTAATTACAGAACAGGATTCGATCAGAATTTCCTTTTAGCAAAATTTTCAATAATAAAGGACACCAATACAGCTGAGATACGCATGGACCCCAGGCTGCAAATCACAGCAACTGGTGCAGCCACGGCTTCGCAGTGAAGCCACCTCCCCTGCAGGGAGGAGCCAAGCGGGACCAGAGCTCGGATGTGAGAGCACAACTATTTCAGAAGTGAATGAGCATCCTCATCTCACTATGACATGAAATCAACTGTTTTTGCAGTCTTTCCTATTTGTGGATAAAGTCAATCATTTCAGGTGACACTCAGCATCAGGTACACTGAAACAGGGACCCCTGTGAATGTCTACAGCATTTGGGACGCTGAACTAAAGCTAGCAATAGAGCAGAGAGTACCTGGCACCTGCAATCAGGCCTGCAGGCATGAATTTTCTAGAGTTGTAGAATCTCATCCCCATGATGCCAGCCAAGGTTCCAGATGTGACTGGTGGAAAGATAAAGAAGAGTTAAAGATCACTAATCTTATAGGTGAGAGGACGGAAAAGTGGCCAACTTCCCACCCATCTTTCAAAGGCTCAGACCCGATCTCATAATCCTCCTCCCCCGAGCTGGGGACTTCCACGCCATCCACATTTAATGGGACCAAGTATTAACACCAACACTGGAAGCAAAGGCTCTCAGCGTCTGAGCCCAGCCTGCCTCAGCCTCACCTCCTAGCACTCTTCAGCCCTAATTCTCGTTCTCTCCTACACTGCTGTGGGGGTTTTTGTCCCCTACTCGTTGCCGATGCTGTTTGCCCTGTATGCTCTCAGGCTCTTCCCACTCCATGTTTATTAATTCCTACCACCTGGCCCGCAGCAGGTGCCGGGGACACAACTGTCATCACAGAGATCTCTGCCCTAACAGTGCTTCAGGCTTGATGCGGCTGACTTAAAAGAACCACACAAACAAAAATTTAAAAGTACAGTCTATGCTGTCGTTTGAGTCATGAAGTCGTGTCCAGGTCTTTTGTGACCCCGTGGACTGTAGCCCACCAGGCTCCCCCTGTCCATGGGATTTCCAAGGCAAGAATACCGGAGTGGGTTGCCTCCAGGGGATCTTCCCGACCCAGGGAACGAGCCTGCGTCTCCTGCATTGGCAGGTGGATTCTTTGCTGCTGAGCCACCAGGGAAGCCCATAACCTGTGTCACAGGTGCAATGAATGCAATACAGATCACGTAACATCAGGGGTCCAGCCCATTCAGGGAGAAGGGCTTGCTGAGAGAGTGGAGACCAAGCTGTAACGTGAAGCGAGGTGGCTGATGAGCTAAGGGCAGGAACGCGGGTCCAGGCAGGGGGCCTGGCGGTGGGGGTGGGGGGTGGGGTGGGGGATGTGCTGTGGCACAGAAACCCACCAGAGCCAGGGAGAGGGCCACCCTCTGCAGAGCCCCGCGGGCCCAGGCAGGGAGTGGGGTCTTCATCCCGGCGACGAGCAGACATTAAAAGACATGAGCAGAGGGATACGCAAGCAGAGCTGCCGTCTGCAGCCGCAGCACAGGGAACCAACTGCAGGCTGCAGGGCACCCATGAAGAAGCTCCCTCGGGAATGCAGGCAACAAGACGTGGGCGACAGCGTCGGCGGCAAAGAAGGGGACGACTTAGGATGTGGGCTGGGGGCAGGGTTGACAGGACCTGCTGATGAAATGGACACAAAGATGGATGGGAAGAGAGCAAGGGAGACCCAAGTGGATGGAGCCTGAGAGAAGACCTGAAGCCAGGTCGGAGCTGACGCCTGGACACGCCTGGAAATGTCCACGCAGGAAAGCGGATACACACGAGCAAGCCTTGGCAGAGAGAGAAATCTGTGGGTGGTCTGTGTACTGGTGGTCATCTGAGGCCTGGGCTTCAATGATCTTGCCAAGTGCGAGAGTTTGAAGATAAAAAGAGCCATGTTTTAAGAACCTTAGTATTTAATGGTCAAAAAAGATGAGTGGACAAAACAGAAAAGACAGACGAAAGAGAATGAGAAAATACAAAGAAAAAAACAAGAGAATGGAAAACGGCCTAGCATACTGTGCTGAGAACAGCTAAAAGGTCAAAATACAGGACTGAAAAACGTACACTGAATTTTGAAAGACACAGGCTCCTGGCAGCCTTGAGGAGAGTTATTCTTGGACTGAGAGGAACAGAAGTGGAGGCCGAAGTGGGTTGAGAACGTGAGCTGAGGAAGTGAAGATGGGAGGGTGATGGATTTTTTTAAGAGAAGTTTCTGAAGAGGAAGAAGGGCAGCAACTGAAGAAAGAAGTGGGGTCAGGAAAGGTCCCTTTCCTGTTGTTTTTAAATGGGTGAGAGCTGAGCATGTGGGTGTGTTCCTGGCTGGCACCCACCCGAGGGGCTGGCATCATAGACAGGGGCCGAGCAGAGACCCGCAGCCTGGGAGGAGGGACGCGCCTGGAGACCGGGCATTCGCTGGCGTGGAGGGGCGGCATCGGAAATGGGACTCAGGGATCTGAGGTGCTTGGGGGCAGAGCTGGGCGCCTCCTCATCCCCCCATGCCGACGCGGATGAAGGACTGGGGCTCCCTCGCTCCCCGCACAGCTGTGAGGACCAGAACTGCACTTTCCTCCAGCAGTGCGGGGTGGGGGGCGGGTGGAGGCAGCAGGGGGCCCCCACGCCCCCACAGGGTGTCCAGCATGTGGGTGGGGCTCAGGAGAAACACAGCCAAGCCACTCAGATAAGACGGAACCTTCACCCCCGCGCTCTCATGTCTGGGCTGCTCACAGGACACAGCAGCAGCCCGCAGCCACCTGCGGTCCCCAGTGAGAGCTACGGCTCCCTGAAGGCCGGGCCTCCGTCTCATACGCTTCACTTACATCTAAAGGATGAATAAACACGACTTTCAAATGGGAAAAACCCAATACCGATGCGGACCTCACCAGACACACAGTCCTTCAGCGATGCTCCAGCAGACAGTTCTCAGAGGGCAATCACAATAGTTAAGAGACATGTGCATGCCCTCTACATGTTTAAGGCTGACCTCACAGGGTCAACCTCCATTCGGGATGGAGGAAAATCTTTCCGCATCCTCTAGGTAAAAGATCAGCAGCAACGGGCCCAAACCCCCTCCTTTTAAACCTTCCCCAGGACTTGGCAGAAGCGGGAGAAGCATCTCAGTCTGAAGAACCTCCCAAGTCCCACCAACCCAGGGACGCATCAGGGAAACGGTGAAATGACGTACCTAAGAAAAGCCAAACGTTCTTCGGATCCTGAGACAGCTGATAGGAACCCAGGCCAGCGAGACCACCGAAGAGGAGCCCGGCAGCCAGGGACGGAACACTGCCTGGAGGGAGGGACACACACACCTGCGTTCTTCTGGCAGACACTCATCTCTGCAACAGAATCCCCCAGGTGCATCACCTCCCTCTGCCTCGCCCCCAGCCCCAAGGCAAAGGGAACATCTCCCACTACCGTTCAAGACCAAGGTGTCCTCATGCAGAAAAATGTTTGGGGGAGACTGCTTTTTCTACTGGAGAAGTCAGGGCGATAACCACACCACCCCTCTCTCCTCTGACAGGCAGGGCAGCTCCAAAGGAGAAGAGGAGGCTCCTGGCAGGCTTGATTAGCCTTGAGAAGACTGGAACTGCCCAGGGTCACAACCTCAGGCTCCGCCCCAGAGGAAGGGGAAACAGGGTCAATGAGTTAAAAAAGGATTTGGAGAGTGGGTTCTGGTGTGTGTGCTGGTGGTAGGGAAGCAGGCAAGGAAGGCTCCTGGAAAACAGCCAGATTCACTGACACACCTGCGCCTGGCTTCACGCAGAGACCTCAAAATTGTTCACGTGAAGACGAGAGGCTTTCTCCCACTTAAAGAGCACAAATGGCCCTCCGGGGTCAAGGTTGATGTATGGCAGGTGATGATAATGACCATCTATTACCATCCCTAACCGGCATCTTTAGATAAACAGGCAAAAACAAGTGACTGGACAAGAAGCCTGGTTTAGCTCAGCCAGATAACCTCGAAGCGAGTAAAGGAGCAGCTATGGGGCTGATGATAAGCAGGGTCTCCAAAGAGGAGGCTTAAACCAAACCTGACTCCAACAAGACTGTAGTCTGGGAGCACTGGGGACTTGTTCTTCACCAGGAACAAGATTTCAAGAGGTTAAATAACTGCAAACCATACCTGCTTTTGCATAGCCAATGATCCCGCCGGAAGCAACCAGTGCTGCATAGCCAAAGCCAAGCCAATGTAAAGGCACTCTGAAAACAGAACAGTAAGACATTGGTGCTAAACATGTTCTAAAAAACACGTAACTGTACAATGGGATCAAAAAGGTCATCAAACCTATCACGTAGAAATGCTTATAAATCCCAGAGAGGTTAGATGACCTGCCTAGGTCAGCAGCAGAGCTGGGACCTAAACACAAGTCCCTGTGGGGGGTGTAGAGTCCATCCTCCCATAACCCCAGCTGCCCTGCAGTCTTGGCTCAGTGCCCTTTGCAGATGAGGAAAGAAACTCTGCATCTGAGAAGCTCCTGGCTATTTCACGCCCACCCACCGGGCACTTACAGCGGGCCGGAGTCCTTCGGCATTGTTCTCTTTCACTTTCTCCAAACCAGGCCTGTACCTGCAGAGGAGGAGCTGGATCAAAGGTGGTCAACAGCACAGCTCCCTAGCAGACAGGAAGAGATGGGTCAAGTTCCAGTTTCAGCCCTGGGGAGCTGAAGCTGAAGCAATGGCTCAACTTCTCTAAGACTCAGTTTCCTTCACTGTTTACCTACCCTGTGCAAACTTCCCATGACCAGGGCCGGCATCAAATGGGATAACACCTAAAAAGTGCTTTGCACACAGTAACTGCTGAACAAACAGCAACCATTCTGGTAATAATCTAAGTTCTAATAACATAGGCCCAAGGGAAACTTCACTGACCAGCTCTGTACAGTTAACAAGCTAATCTTTTCATTATCTAACCAGGTTATAACTAAATTGTAAAATAAACACTTATGTGCCCTTAATTCAAGTATTTTAATTACCCTTTCTGGGGGGAGGGGTTACTGCTTTTCACCCCCGCCTAAATAATTATCTCAATACTCAACATTTATAACACTTTCAGACAGTTAATTTTGCATCACTCAGTTACTGTTACATGGGGGGCGAGAGGAATGATAAAAAATAGAAAAGCCAAAAAAAAAAAGCCCAAGCCGTAATTACGTAGAGTGGTACACCTCTGGCAAACTAGGGTGTAACTAATTTCTTAAAGAAATGCATTTGGTATACATTGGGGCTAAGCTTGAAAGCAACACACAGCTCTTCTGTTTAAACTATTGTCTATAAGGGTTAGGTGACTTGGAATCTTACCACCGTCATTAACTCGACGTAGCACTGCGTCGAGCATTGCACCCAGATTTTCAAAGAGATGGATAAAATCTCCAGGAAACTAATTAGCTAAATCAGTAAGCACCTGCCAAGAGCTCAGGGTTCCCGCAGGATTCACAACCCACTAGAAGGAGAGCAGAGAAAAGCAACCATCGCGCAGCCTAAAAGCCGCCGCCTGGATCCCGGGGAAGAGCAGGCAGCAGCAAAGCCTCTCATGTAATTTCTAAAAGTCAAAACCTGCGTAAAATAATAATAATTCCAAAGCACACAAACCTCCTTCCCGAATGTCTGCCCGCACAGGTCGACCAGGGCGTACTCGCCTCCGGGCGAGGAGTCGCGGTCCCGCCGGAAGTGTTGCGGCGCGTTTTCTGCGTCCCGGGGGCGGAGCTAGAGAAGTGGGGCGGGGTCTAAGAGCTGGGGCGGGGCTAGAGGCCTGAAGTTGTCGCGCTCTTTGCGTCCTGGGGGCGTAGCGTGGGGCGGGGCTAGAGGCCTGGAGTCGCCGCGCTCCCTGCGCCCTGGGGGTGTGGCTTGCTGCCGACGGCCTGGCGCTTGCTCTGTCCCCGAGGCAAGGAGAGTGGCCGCAAGGAGAGTGGCCGAGCACGTGTGTCCCGAAAGCTGGACGCGGGCAGGGTCGTCCAGCACTTGTCCCAGATCCAAGACGGCCTGGCCAAAAGCCGGAAACCCAGGATTGGAGTCTAGTTTTGACAGAGGCCTGGCGAGCTGGGCCAGGCCTGCGTTGGAGGTCACCGATGGGGGAAAGAGCGTGTCAGAGACTGGATTCTGAAGGATGCCTTAATGGAGTGCTCCAGTCCTCGCCAGGTGTCAACCAGATGCAGGCCATCGGAGATGGTCCCTCTAGCCTGATCACCTAGTTTGCTACCATGAGAAGAGACTATTTTCTACCTGCAGAACATACGGTGGCCACAGGCTAGACAATCTGGCTCACTTCCCTTTAAGGAGTGAGGCTACTTGAAGAGGCTACTTGAAGACTGACTGTAGGTGAGTTAAATTTGCAAGTACCTCTGCAATGTCCCCCCTGACGCACACACACAGATTAACTCCACACCTGCTTCTCTTCCCTGCCCCACCATATTTTCAGTTGATGTAACACCAAAACGTGGGTGTCATCCTTGATGTTGCTTTCATCCCCTGCAAGTATGTAACAAGAACAGATCATACATATACAAACCAGTGAAGACAAATTGTAGTGCACGGGTATCTTAAAAAAAAATGCACAAGGAGAGGGTTGTAAGCTTAGTTTTACTGGGGGCAAAATGAGGACCATAGCCCAGGAGACAGCCTCTCAGCTCTGTGCAGCTGCTCACTGAAGTGGGGGAAGCAGACAAGGGGGCGTCAGTATATGTGATTTTGGTGAAGTGGGTTGCGGTGCACTCAAGCACACATTTTGACAGAATGTTGGTGTTAGTCAGGAGGAGCAGGTGTCTCTGTTAACAATGTCTCTGTTAAGTGCTTTCATAGAAAAAAAAAAAAATTGGGCTCATAAACCACCTCCTGAAAACAGTCTCCATCTAAAGGCCTGTTCTGCCAGTTTTCCCCAGAGTGCCTTATTCCTGATCTCTACCTAGAACTCCTCTCAGGGTCAGCAACTGCAGTGGCTAGGGACCTAATTCTTGTAGAGACAGATGGCAAGTGACCTTTTGGCAGCATACATTTTTTTTTTTTAATCTTTCTTTTTTTAGCATACATATTATAAGAGAAAACTTTTCCACTCGCAGCAACGCCTACCTTTCAGATATCAAAACTGAAGCCTGCATCTACAAGATCTGACTTCAAACAGCCAAAGCTGATAGTGACCAAGACCTGAACAATTCCACTTAGGCCAGACCCTCACCAACTTAACAGAAGACTCTGCTGAAAAAATCGATAGGACTTGCCTTAACCAGCTGGGATGACACTTAAACAAACTAAACCACCCACAACCCAGATAATCATGATGGTGTGATCACTCATCTAGAGCCAGACATCCTGGAATGTGAAGTCAAGTGGGCCTTAGGAAGCATCACTACTAACAAAGCTAGTGGAGGTGATGGAATTCCAGTGGAGCTATTTCAAATCCTGAAAGATAATGCTGTGAAAATGATGCACTCAATATGCCAGCAAATTTGGAAAACTCAGCAGTGGCCACAGGACTGGAAAAGGTCAGTTTTCGTTCCAATGCCAAAGAATGCTCAAACAACTGCACAGATTGTACTCATCTCACACACCAGTAATGCTTAAAATTCTCCAAGCCAGGCTTCAGCAATACATGAACTGTGAACTTTCAGATGTTCAAGCTGGTTTTAGAAAAGGCAGAGGAACCAGAGATCAAGTTGCCAGCATCCGCTGGATCATCGAAAAAGCAAGAGAGTTCCAGAAAAACATCTATTTCTGCTTTATTGACTATGCCAAAACCTTTGACTGTATGGATCACAATAAACTGTGGAAAATTCTCCAAGGGATGGGAATACCAGACCACCTGACCTGCCTCTTAAGAAACCAGTATGCAGGTCAGGAAGAAACAGTTAGAACTGGACATGAACAACAGACAGGTTCCAAATAGAAAAAGGAGTATGTCAAAGCTGTATATTGTCACCCTGCTTGTTTAACTTACATGCAGAATACATCATGAGAAACACTGGGCTGGAAGAAGCACAAGCTGGAATCAAGATTGCTGGGAGAAATATCAATAACCTCACATATGCAGATGACACCACCTTTATGGCAGAAAGTGAAGAACTAAAGAGCCTCTTGATGAAAGTGAAAGAGGAGAGTGAAAAAGTTGGCTTAAAGCTCAACATTCAGAATACTAAGATCATGGCATCTGGTCCCATCACTTCATGGCAAATAGATGGGCAAACAATGGAAACAGTGGATGACTTTCTATTTTTGGGCTCCAAAATCACTGAAGATGGTGACTGCAGCCGTGAAATTAAAAGATTACTCCTTGGAAGGAAAGTTATGACCAACCTAGACAGCATATTGAAAAGAAGGGATACTTTGCCAACAAAGGTCCGTCTAGTCAAGGCTATGGTTTTTCCAGTGGTCATGTATGGATGTGAGAGTTGAACTGTGAAGAAAGCTGAGCGCTGAAGAATTGATGCTTTTGAACTGTGGTGTTGGAGAAGACTCTTGAGAGTCCGTTGGACTGCAAGGAGCTCCACCCAGTCCATCCTAAAGGAGATCAGTCCTGGGTGTTCACTGGAAGGACTGATGCTAAAGCTGAAACTCCAGTACTTTGGCCACCTGATATGAAGAGCTGACTCACTGGAAAAGACTCTGATGCTGGGAAAGATAGAGGGCAGGAGGAGACGGGGACGACAGAGGATGAGATGGCTGGATGGCATCACCAACTCAATGGACATGGGTTTGGGTGGACTCCGGGAGTTGGTGATGGACAGGGAGGCCTGGCATGCTGAGGTTCATGGGGTCGCAAAGAAGTTGGACACAACTGAGCAACTGAACTGAAACCACAGAGATTTAATTACCTACAGTCCTAGGCCCTGTTAGAGCTGTTTTTTGAAATACAAATAAGACATAATTTTAAGACTACTTTTGTTAGACGATTAACTAAAGCCTACAGCCATACCATCCTGAACGCACCGGATCTCATCTGATGATGGAAGCTAAGCAGGGTCGGGCCTGGTTAGTACTTGGATGGGAGATTAGCCAAGTGTTTTGTTTTGTTTTTCTGATGGGCTGAAACAGATTTAAAATAAAGGAAATGTCATTTTCCTGTCCTAACATTTCCTTGTCATCAACTGGAAATAGAACAGTTTAATCAAGTTTGGCAGCCTCTCTTTAACCTTCTGTTCGGAGCCCTAAACTTCAGCATATGCATTATAGATATGTATTTTATTTATCTGCAGCTTTTAAGCTTGTCTTATCATACTTCTTGGTATGAATATCTTTTTATACCATTTGTTATCAAAATGAACAAAATCCTCATTAAAATTACTAGAACCACTTGAAGATGCCAAAGTAATGCAGGTTTTTCATTCTTCCCTCACTTAAACAGAAAATCTGAAAAATAACTCCTTTATCCACTTTGGTAAGAAATGTGTTCAGGATTTTATATTAAGCCACAATATTTTGAGAAAGATCTTTACTCGCTTTACACAGCAGTAAAAATTCTACATTACAGGTCACATGTGTATGGGCTCAGTCATTATGTCATGTCCAACTCTTTTGTGAGCCCTCTGGACTGTGGTCCACCAGGCTCCGCTGTCCATGGGATTTCCCAGGCAAGAATACTGGAGTGAATTGCCATTTCATTCGCCAGAGGATCTTCCCGACCCAGGGATCAAACCTCTGTCTCCTGCACTGGCAGACAGATTCTTTACCACTGAGCCACCTGGGAAGCCCATATTACACATTAACATACTATATATCACCATGATATATAATTAATATTGCCTTTCAAAAAGTTTTACCACAGTTTTTAAAAAAACCTAAAAGTGATTTTTAAGCTGTATGTTTTCTTCAAAAGAAGAAATTCCAAGCTTTTACTTAGGGGAAAAAAAAAAAAGTATTTTTGAAAAAAATTCCTTCTAGGAAAAATCTGGGATTCACGGCATCATTCATATTTTCTTCTTTTTTCTCTTTTTTTCTGACATTTCCACTGTTTTTCTCTTCTTGGCTGACGCCAGGCTGTTTCCCCTTGTTGGCTTATTACCGTCACCAGTTAAACTACATTTCTCTGCATCTGATTTTGGCTGTTTTTCTTCCTCCTGGACTGCATGGGCAGATTCCTCTTTGTTGCGTCTGGACTGTTCTTTACTTACTAAAACATAAGAGACAGTGTGTTTAAAGGCTGTTTTTCCCTCAAAAGTAAAATAAGTTGACAATAAAATGAAGTTATCTAGCACGCCTCCACCTCAAGAGATAGCTTAAATTTTTTAAAAGATCGGTTTCACTTACCAGGAGCAGGCTCGGCGGCAACAGGTGGGCTTTCTTTTGTGTCTGTCCTTCTGTCCAGCCACACCCCAAGACACGTCAGCCTGGCGTTCGTGTTTATTTCACACAATAGAGACGGGGAAGCTTTCTATAATGTGAGAAAGAAAATGTGAGATAACATAAAGGAATTTTAAATAATTTTGTTTCCATAATCAAGTTACCTTAATTAAAAACTTAAACAGCATTTTCTTGAGTATAAAAGGAATGTTGTTTAGAAAATACTTGTCACTTTGACTAGTGATTGGTTTGACGATGTCCACCAATTTCTAAGCACTTCACTAACGAAAGGTGCTGTTTGATCTTGTTCAGTTCCAGGTTTTAACAAAGAACCTTGCACAAACTAGGTACTCAACAAACCACACTCAGAGACTGTTTTGTAAGAGAATAAACCAAGACTCTGTAAGAGGGAGACTACCAGAGAATTTAAATGTGTAATTATCTGGTTCAAAACTATTGTTAATTCTACAATTGAAAGAAAGTTCCCCATTATTTTTCTAGCAACACCAGGATTTTTATCTAACAGAAGGTTATAGAGAAGATCATCGATACACAGAAGAGAAAAATATGCTGTTTCTCTGACTGAATGAGCAGGCGTTCTGGGATCCAGCCAGTTCAGACTCACCAATACCAACCCCCGGGGCAGCACTATGCAACCCTAATTTTAAAACCATGAATATCAATCATGCCTTGAAGAAATGTTAAACATGTAAAAGATCTGTGCCCAATGAACCTTTAAGAAAATCCACCTCACTTAACTCAAAGTCATACTGACAGTAAGACCTGCATTTGGTTTATTTATATTGTGTTGAGACACTGACCTTGTCCTGCTTAAGCTTCCACATTTTGATGAAACCATCGCTCGATGCTGTAACAAGAACACGATGCTCTGGAGTTTCAAAACTGAACATGTCTTTTACCCTAGGACAAAAGCAGTGACACCATTAAAGAGCCTTTCCTACAGACAGTATGATGCTGCTAGAAAACTTCAGGCACAGTCTCTCGACTTTTCCAGGCTTCAGGTGTTTCCAAACTGCTCAACAAACAGTGCCAAAAGTTTAACATACCTCACAATCCCATGACTTGGTTGAGTCATTTTCAGGGTCTAAATTCCAAGATAGAATTGACTGTCAACCATACCTTAAGAAGGACTTGAAAAGACTATAAATGATCAGATTATCAGGAATAAAAAGAATTATCAGGAATTAAAGGAAATAAAGATATTCAAACCCCCTCCACCTCAGGAAACTATATTGAGAGAAAGAGGTGACTGAGGCTTCCTCCCCTTGTCCTCAGGGCCTACCACCCACCTTCTGAGTTACTATCATTTTCCTTCTGGATTATGGAGTAAACTAACTGGCCTCTGGGCTTCCATTTTTGCCCCCTAACAACTTTTTAAAAAATCAAACTATGTTATTCCCAGGTTTAAAATTCTACAGAGGTAGGTTCGGTTTCAAAATACCACAAGAGGGAGGAAGTGGCTGGGACATAGAAAACCCAACCCCTGCAAAGGCACTCAAACTTCTTCCCACAACACGCCGGGCCCGGCACCGTCGGGCTCCCTCTGACCCAGTGACAGTCTTCTATCTGTTCCTAAAATACACCAAGCTCTTTTATCCCTCTGGGCCACTGTGCCTGCAATTCTCTCCCTTTTAGAAATAACTCCTTTATCCCGAAGGTCTCATTTCCTCTTCCCCGATCATCCCATCCAAATAAGTTACCTGTGTCATTCCCAAACCGTAATATCTATTTCCTTCCTGTTAGGATTACCTGAGTTCTTGTTTGTCCTATTTGTTGCCCCCCAATAAGATAAGAGCCAGGAGAGTGCAAGCTCCTGCTGCAGTTTTTCGTTAGGGCTGCTCAGCAAATACTTGTTAAACGAACAACCAAATATCCACGAAGAGCTATATGGCCTTGAAGAATAGGCTCCCTTCCCCAAAACTAGGCAGGTAGAAACGAGGGCCTGTCTAGTGAGTGCAGTATTGTATTTGTAAAGAGAGATTTCTTAAAGCTAAACTATGATATAGAAAATGAAAACTAAGAGTTGTATGGGACTTCCTTGGTGATCCCGTGGCTAAGGCTCCACGCTCCCAATGCTGCTGCTACTAAGTCACTTCAGTCATGTCCGACTCTGTGAGACCCCACAGACAGCAGCCCACCAGGCTCCGCTGTCCCTGGGATTCTCCAAGCAAGAACACTGGAGTGGGTTGCCATTTCCTTCTCCAATGTATGAAAGTGAAAAGTGAAAGTGAAGTCGCTCAGTCGTGTCCGACTCTTCACAACCCCATGGACTGCAGCCCACCAGGCTCCTCCGTCCATGGGATTTTCCAGGCAAGAGTACTGGAGTGGGTTGTCATTGTCTTCTCTGACGCTCCCAAAGCAGGGGACTCAGATTCGACCTACATCCCACATGCCACAGCGTGCTGCAACTAAGACTCTGTGCAGCCAAATAAATAAGCATTTTTAAAGAATGAATAAGAGTTGTTTGAAACATAAAAGAATATGCAAATAAAACATATTACATCACCATTTTACAAAATTACAGCAGACAAAGCAGAAGCAGTCAGATAGAACTGGGTTGGTTCCCTTCTCTATCATCTAACAGGGTGGTAACCTTGGTCCGGTTATTAACCATTGACCCTGAGACTCACATCTGCCTTTAGAGATACAGTGAGCAGTAACGGAGATGGACGCAAGACAGAGGTCAACATGTCATTTATTTCTCCTGCAGGAAAAGCAGAGTGTAGGAAGAGGCCAGTGGACAGGCAAACAGAGGAAAAAAAGACAAGAGTGGTTGGGGCAGAGCTAATTTTTTTTTCCCACTCAAGTATGAATTGAGGGTTCCAGGCAGCAAGTGTAATGAAATTATTGAGAAAATAAGTCTGTTGTGCCAATGACTAATCCTGGTGACGACTTCACCACTTTTGCATCACTATGGCCAAGACAACATTCCCACCATCCTCTTGAAAAAAATCAGTTTTGTAGATATGTCTATTTTTGTAGTCATTCACAAAAAAGTCTGCCTTATGAAGCTACTGCCCTTATAAGAGACCCTCCACATACAAGCCCACAGAGATTAGTGTGTAAAAAACAAAAAAAGTACCTGTTTTCATGAGCTTTAAACTCAGAGAGGCATGTTAGGGAATCACAGTCAAAAAACCTTACAACCTCTTCATCTCCAGCCACTGCGAGGACAGATTCCTAACAGAGGGGAAAAAAAAAAAACCACACATTAACACCCAGAATGTCATCAACAATTCTGACCATCACAGTATACACTCAACTCCCACCACTGACTTCTGATCACTCACTGAAAGAAACGCAACAGAAGACACTCTCCTTGCATTTGTGATGGTGCCACTGACGGACGCAGTGTCGAGCTGATAGACATCTATTCTGTTCAGTATGACAACTACGTACTTCTCTCCTTTTGGCGACCATTCCACTATGTGAGCGTCTGTAAGTTACAAGAACAAAGCTGTTGTATTTCATAGATAAAAAAAGAAACTGATCGGGGGTCATAAAAAAATAGCAAATATTTACACTGGGCACTTTCACACCCATTATCCCATTAAACCTTCACAGCAAACTTATGATGCATATTTTTATGAGTTAGATTTTCGACAAGGAACTGGTTTGAAGAATCATTAAGGTCATACAGTTCATAGGTGGCAGAGCCATGCCAAAAATCCCAATAGAAAGAGGAGGGAAAAAAGTGACCTAAGGCCTATGCTCTCAGAGAGAGCCACCACCATGTAAGGAAATAACTGTAGGTGTGTGGACACGAGAACTTGTGTGTATACACATTCACAGCCTATCAAATTTTCAAATGTTTTTAAACAAAAACACTCACTTTGGGCTTCCCTGATGGCTCAGTGGTAAAGAATCCACCTGCCAATTCAGGAGACATGGGTTCGATCCCTGATCTGGGAAAATCTCACAAGTCTCGGAGCAACGAAGCCTGTGCACCTCAGTTATCGAGCCCTCATGCCTTAGAGCCTACGCTCCACAACAGAAGGCCCTGCTGTGAGAAGCCCGCATGCCGCAACAGAAGAGCAGCCTCCAATCGCTGCAACTAGAGAAAAAGCCCTTGCGATGACGAAGATCCAGCACAGCCAAAAATGAAAAAAAAAAAAAAAAAGTCAAAGAAACACTCACTTTGTTTTATGTTTTTTATGAATGCTGATCTTCCTTCCACGAGATTCCATGTTCTGCAAAACAGGAAGCTCATTTACCACATGATCACTGACTGACCACGTGTAAAGCTAAGTTTAATGAAGACACAAATGAACACTTACTACTTGGCCATTCAGAAGAACTACCTTCTTTCTTATGGCATTGCCCGAAATATTTCTTATCAAGCAAGATTAAAATTCGCTCTGTTCCCACAGTCCTTTCCTCTGCTGAGTTCACTATATTTTCAAAAGGCTTCACTTCCGAAAATACTTCTTTATATAAGACCCCCTCTACTCCACAGCTGACGACTGCAATGCAGCATGTGTGTTTGAATTTAGAGCTTTTCATTCCCCACCCTTTCCTTATGAAAAGGTTCATTAAGCGTTCAGCTTTACCCTCGTGTCTGACAATGGCAGACAGTATAGAAACAGTACCAACACCAACTTCCCTGGTGGCACAGATGGTAAAGAATCTGTGTGCAATGCAGGAGACTTGGGTTGGGAAGATCCTCTGGAGAAGAGAAAGGCCACCCACTCCAGTACTCACTCCAGTACTCCCGCAGGACAGCTACTCCAGGGGGTGGGCTCTTAATTTTGAAGACCAAAGACCACAGCTTAGTAAAGGTGCTCCTGGGCCTTCATGACTCACCTCAGTGTCTTATCTGTACCCACAGACAGGGCCAACTTGCCAGATGGGTGAATGGAAAGGAAGGTCACATGTCCTCTAAAAGGAAACCGACAGTTAGCCCCCAGCTTGACTGGCACCTGGAGAACACTGAGGGCAGGTGGGACTCACTTGTGAGCTCTGATCGCCTTCAGGCACTCCCATCTCCTCACATCCCAGACACAGATGAGGCCGTCCTCGGCCCCGCTGATCAAGTGCCTGTTGCCATGGAACTTCAGGCAAGTGATCGTGCCTGTAGGAAAACCAAGCCCGACAGTCTCTGTTACATGTACTCACATCTACAGCTGTAGTGCCAAGCCAGCCTTTCGTGACTGAATGAATGTGGCTATATTCCAGTAAACCTGCATTTACAGAATCAGGCCATCAGCCCAGATTTGGCCTGCAAACTGCTGACTCCTCTGGCTGCAAAGTCTAAATATTTATATTTTGTCCTTTTCAGAACAGAGCATGAATCCCTGGGTCAGTGCTGTCTCTGCACAGATCCGGGTCAATTCTTCACATGGCCCTTTATACTGAAAGTCAAAGATCTGTGAGGAATCACTGTGCACACACCCCCTCTAAAAACCAAGAAAAATATGTGGGCCTGTGTACTCCTCACAGTGGGAGACTCTAGCCATGTCTACTCACATCTTCCTCCTTCACTGTTGTCTGAGTTCTTATTTTGGAAATGTTGCTTTCCCACATCTTCTACTACTTCTGCCCACGATTCTACCTGTTACCTGGAAAAGAGCTTATGTACTACCAGCCGTTTGCAAACAGCACTTGTATAAGAAATGAAGGAAACCAAGAATCCTGCTTCATTCAGCCCCTATCTAAACTCTTCCCAGGTCAAACCCTTTCTTGAGGTTGAACACCCGTGCAGACCAGGTACAGACCAGACTTGTTCAGCTTGTGTCTCCAAGCCCAGGGGACGGAGAAGCCTTCCTTGTACAAACTGGGACTAGGAGACAGAGGAAAAGGAATGCACACTGAAGTCACCCAAAGCTGAGCTGCTTCCGAAAAGCAAGACACTTATCAAAGTGGCTAAGGGCTATCTCACAGGGCACTCGAGGACACTGATCACTCCAAATTTCTGCTACAAACAAACAGCAGACTCTCGGCTGGCGAGAACCTCTGAAATAGATGAAAGGTAGTGTAAAAAATGGGGTATTTGTCTTATCTGCCTTTTGTTGCAGAAAATTACTTTCCTCGGGCAAGTTTTTCCAAACTGAGCACCTGAGTAAGAGGCTCTACTGTCCTGAGTTCTTCCTTCCCCTTCCTCTCCTGGAGCACACGTGAACCCCCTCCCTCCCTGCTGCCTGGGAAAACGCAGTGACAACAGCACATGGTGCCCAACACTAGGGGCTTCCCTGGTGGCTCAGCTGGCAAAGAGTCCGCCTGGAGTGTGGGACACCTGGGGTCAATCCCCGGGTTGGGGAGATCCCCTGGAGAAGGGAAAGTTACCCACTCCTGTATTCTGGCCTGGAGAATTCCACGGACTATACAGTCCATGGGGTCGCAGAGAGTTGGACACAACTGGGTGACTTTCACTTTCACTTCACTGGGGAATGAACCACCTGTTGGGTCTGTCTGTCCCTCGATCCTGCTGCTATCCTGCTCGAATTCACCGTCAATGTGAAACCCCAGCCGTGACCAGGGGATCACTCCTCCTGACCTCCTCCACTCCAGTCCCTCACATGGCTATCCCCTGGAGCTTTTCCACAGTAAGTCTCCAGCTTTAAGAATCTATCTCCTGACCACAACCTCTCACTGTTCCAGCCCTTCCCAGCCTTCCTCCACTCACACTCGCCTGCTTTATGTTCGGAGATCTGCAGATCCTTGATACCCTACTGTCTCTAGGCCAACAACCTATTCTTTCTCCAAAATCCTCTCTTCCCATGTAAATCAATCCTTCTCTCGCACACACCAAGTAACTTTCCTTTGTCTACAGAACTGTGTGTAGCCTACTGCAAACAGATGTCCATCGACAGCTTCCAACTCCAGCAGGCAGGCTCTCTGCTGTTTCTCGGAGTCTCTCCCATCCTCACACTGCCAGCACTGTCCTCAGGCCCGCACTGCTCTCTGCCCCCATTCAATCCCGACCTCCTCCACTCGAGGCCCATTAGGATCTGACCCCACTACCCCTCCAGTCACCGCAACCTCCGTGTCGACCTTCTCAGAACACCGAGCACCTTACACGTCCCCAGGCACACGTGGTCACAAAAGCACAGGCTGCAGCTGCAGGCTCAGGTTCTGGTTTCAGCGTTTGCGGCCGTGGGCAGTCCTGTGACACCTCCAAGCCTAGGCATCCTCTTCTCTGAGCCACAGATGGCCTCTCCTGGCACAGCGCTGGGCACCTGGCCTTCCCCCAGAGGCAGCTTCTCCCGTGGCGCTGCCACTGGTGCCCCTCGCACGGCCTGCCCTGCCCTGAGCATCCTTTTCTCCACCTTGCCAGTGTCACCTACCCAACTGACCTCTTCTTATAAAACAGTTCATTTTAATGTCATTTTAAGGAAGCTTTCAGTGAAACTTGCTTCCTCCTTCAGCCCCACTAGACTGAGTAAAGTGCTTCCATTCTGGCCCAATACAGACTGTGAATAACGTAAGGATAAAGAACCACATTTTGTCCACTTCTGTATTTCCTAGCACAGAATCTGCTCCTATGAGACACCCACATGAATTGTTCAGCTGAAGTCGAACCATAAAGTAATAATGCCTCAACACTGTTATCAGAAAGGACACGATTTTCTTACCATTGTGATGCATGAGCGCCCCATGGTCGACTTTCTTTTTCATGTCATAAATGTGAATGGTTTCATCTTTGCTCCCAGTGACTACAAAGCGGCTGTTGACAGCCACCGCTGACAAGGAGGCAGTGTGGGCGTGGTGGGTGAAGTCGGCCACAGGAGCCCATCTCTGCTGAAGAGGAAAGCACACGGTCAGTGAGCGCCACGATCACAGCACAGCTTCCTACAGGGAGGCAAGCGACTTCACGATCCATGAAAACCGAATGGATTCCACGAATGGAGAAAAGCCAGGACAGATTCACAGAACTGAATAAAGAAGGGACAGTAAGAGAACGGCCAGGCAACACTGAGCACCGTGACTTTAAAAACAATTACGGAGACTGGACTGGGGATTCCCAAGTGACTCGGCAGTGAAGAATCCACCTGCCAATGCAGGAGATGTGGGTTTAATCCCTGGGTCGGGAAGATCTTCTGGAGGAGTAAATGGCAATCCACTCCAGTGTTCTTGCCTAGGAAATCCATGGACAGAGGAACCTGTCAGGTTACAATCCATGGGGGCACAAAAAGTAAGAAACGACTGAGTGACTGAGCACATTTACGGGCGGAGATTGGGCTACAGGGACTTTAAAATCTCATCCAATCCCTTAACTCCTCGGCAGGTTTACTTATCCGTGAGCCGCCATACCATTCAATCACTCAAATGTCCAAATTTTGATTTGAATTTATTCACTCAGACACTGAACGACTATTATGTGCTTGGCACCATTTGACACAGTGAACGAAATATACAGAGCAGTGAACAAAAGAAACAAAAGCACACATTCCAACGGAGCGTCATTCTGTAGGAGTGACAAGACAGTATGACATCATACAGAGCAGGTATCTATATAACGACAAGACCAATAAAGAAAAATAAATAGCATTTGCATTAATACCAATGCAAGCTCTGGAGAATGACCAATAATGAGGTCTCAAGACCTCTACGCTTGCTGCGATGAAATCTCAGATTGAACGAATGTGATTTGCTCAGTGCAAAGAATGACTGCTGAACACACACACATATCCTGCCCCCCCATTAAAGGAGATGCATCATGAAGTATTAGCAAAACGAATAAACCAAGGAAGAAATAAATTCACCAAACTTGTTTGAATACACTTAGGAAGTGTTATAAATTAATTCCTAAAAGCCGATAGTAATAGTCCTTCTGTCAATCAGGACAGAGCAGTCCTCTTTTGAGTAAAGGCGCAACATTCCTGAGGGGCTGCTGTGGCCATAAATCAGAGAATAACCTTTATCTGTACATCTTACAGAAGGAACATTTATCATCGGGGCTACTGCCTGAATAGCTTTAGAGGCAGTACTAGGTTAATAGTTAAGAGCTTTGAGTGAGAGCCGAGGGAGGCTCAAGAGAGAAGGGATATTCATGTGACTATGGCTGACTTGTGGTCTTGTAGGGCAAGATCCAACACGACAGTGTACAACAACCTTCCTCCAATTAAAAAATAAATTAAAAAAAAAAAAAAAGAGCTTCAAGCATCGGAGACAGCTTGAAAGGTGAGTCCCAGGTCAGCCAATTATTAGCTCAGTGGCCTTGAACAAGCAGCTTAACCTATCTCAACTTCCCGATTCTCATCTGTAAAAGGCGGCCAAGTGCATCTGCCTGGGAGGGTTGCTGTGAGGATGACTACGAGTCTGCAACATGGAAAGTACCGTTATTACGAACAATAACACCATCAGTAGCGTCATCCTCTGAGTATTCAGAACACGTCACCTTTCAACCAGAGTCAGATGAATAACCAGAGTACACAACAAAATAAACAAAAGCCATTTAACTAAGTTACATACTTCCAATTTTCTGGTTAATTCAAAACTGACACCACAACATTTTCATAAAGAAGTATTCAATAATTTCTAGGAAATTATCTAAGGAATTCCTTTAGAGGGAAAACACAGTACTGGGCTAAAAATTAGATCTTGTTTCTAGTAAGAAATTTCTGAGTATTTCCTAACTACCTGAGTACTCCGAATTTACTTAACTTTTATATTCCTACACGTAGTAAAATACTTAACGTTTTTGGTGTTGTTTGAGTCGCGTCAGACTCTTTGCAACCCTGTTATCTGTGACAGAACAAGCTCCACGGGGCTCTGTAGGCAAGAATACTGGAGTGGGTGTCCATTTCCTTCTCCAGCGGATCTTCCTGCACAAGAGACTGAACCCTCTTCCCCTGCACTGGCAGGCGCATTCTCTATCACTGAGCCACCAGAGAAGCCCACAATACTTATCACACTTTGTTGTAACCTTTTCTCTATGTTATTTGCCTTCCTCATCATCTCCCCACGTGGTTAAGCTTTCCAATGCAGAATCCATACCTATGGCTTCTTCGCACCTTCACTGCAAGTAATGGTCCCCACTGGAAGGGCCCAATAATTAACTGGTGTCGTTTTACCAACGAAGCGTTTACCTGAATCCAGCGCGAATAGTTTGCTAAAATTCCAGGACAAAAACTCAGGGAAAGAACGAACTGTTCTTTCAACTTAATGGGAACGACTCTTAAATTCATAATCGACGGCCCACAGGCCCGTTTGCAGAAACTCAAACTTGCTTTGTGCACCGTAGTCAGAATGTTCACTACAAAAGCCACATACCACGTCTTACTAAATGCCTCCTCCATGCTTCAAAAGGCTAAGTGTATTCTAAGTATATGTGCTAAATATACTCTATATGTATACTCTAAGTATACTCTTGATTTCATTCATCGATGAACCCCTAACACAGCAGTGGGTTCCTCTGAGGTGCTGTCTACCTAGGCCGCTGGGAACCAGGCCTGACGCCCCGCCGCCCCACCACCCGCGGTCCCTGCGCGCGCGGGCTCTCACCTCGCGGTGGCCGTCCGCCTCGGGCTCAGGGTGTACAGCGAATCCAAAAAGGACCTGCTCGTAGCATCCAGCAACCACCTCCATCCAGCGGCGCACGCGTCTCCGCCTCAGCGAACCTGGCGCGGCGCAGAGCAGAAGTGACGAAAGCGGATGCGACGGGAAGGAGGGTCCTTCCCGGGTCGGCGTTCAAGTTACGTCAGGCCCTTGGGGCTGCCTTTTAGATGCCTGCATCCATGGGGGGGGGGGCGGATGGTTTCCGGCGGGTCAGACGGAATTTCTAGACGATCAGGCGGAATTTCCAAGGAGGGAATAAGAAAGGACGCCCCTTGAAGAGGTTGCTCATTTCAAGGAGGAAAAAACCTGGGGACCAGCAAGCATTTTCGAGGGAACCTTGTGCTAGGCGCTTCTGAGGCGAGTGGGCGGGACAACCTCTGCGGAGGCCCCCGTTTCCGGGGCGTCTACGGAAGGGGCGGGCACTTCCGGGCAGGGCGGGAGTCGGAGAGCTGGGCCGGCGCAGCCGCGCCGTGTGTGTCTGTGGATCTGGGCCGTGATGACGGGTAGGGAGTTACATCTCCTAGCTGTGCTGGAAGCCGTTTCTTGTGCTCATTCTCTGTAACCGGCGAAGAGGGTTGACCTTTAGGGTTCTCCTTGATCCGGTTCACGAGCTCCCGCCCAGGCCGCCTAATCTCGCCCAGCACCTTTCCTTCCTTGGTTATGGCTTGACGAACCCTTAAGGACTTGTAGGCCAACGTTAGGGCACATTCCGGGGAAGGACAAGGACCCTTTACTTGAGGGGAGTAAAGACAGTACTTTGGAAGATGACGGGTCTAGTCATCCTTGGTGAGTTTCCAGAAGGGAATCTCATTCAATTTGTTTTCACCACCTTTCCCGAGTTAGCCGCAAAGTCAAACAGTAATAAAAGCCAGTATGAGTCTCTCAGTCGTGTCCGACTCTGTCCCGTCTCCTGTGTCCATGGGATTCTCCAGGCAAGAATACTGCAGTGGGTAACCTTTCCCTACTCCAGGGAATCTTCCCGACCCAGGGGTCTAACCCAGGTCTCCCGCAGTGCAGGCGGATTCTTTATTAGCCGAGCCACAAAGGAAGCCCAAGAATACTGCAGTGGGTAGCCTTTCCCTACTCCAGGGGATCTTCCCGACCCAGGGATCGAACCCGGGTCTCACGCCTTGCAGGCAGATTCTTTACTGTCTTGAACCGCAATGAAAGCAAAGATAGTCCTGGTTTAGATGTGAGATTTTCGTTAGATACAAAGATTCAGAGATGTGTCAGAAAGGACAGCTTCGTACAGACTTCCAACAGAATAAATATCGGAGCGTAAAATGAGTCTCCTAAGCTCCCTACCGGTGAATATGACTATGGGAGGTTGAAACATACATTGCTGTCGACTTCTCACCCTACCCGCTTTTAGACTGTAGTACAGGCCTATAGCGCTTAGGCTCTTGTCTCTGAGGACGTTTGTTCACCGATGTTCTGAATCGTCAGTACGTGTTTAACTCAGGTTAGTTTTAATCAGTGCTGGTTTGGGTCTTGTACAAATGAGTTCATTTTGGTTGTCATTTCAGCACAAGGAAAGCCTTCGCGCTTTGGCGGCTGTACATGTTGGGACTCCTCAGGCACTGAAATACTGAAGTCCAGCTCATTCTCAGTCGCTTGAAAACTGTGTTCACTGTTGGACAGTACAGGCACAGGTGAGAAAGATTGTGGGTTCATTTCCAGACCCTCAAATAACGTGTCACACACAATCTTTTCTTCCCCAGTGTTAGGTTTATATTAGACTGCACTCTATTGCAGTGTGCAATCCCATTAAGTCTTGGGCTTCCCTGGTAGCTCTGTTGGTAAAGAATCCACCTGCAGTGCGGGAGAACCAGGTTCGATACCTGGGTTGGGAAAATCCTCTAGAGAAGGGAAAGGCCACCCACTCCAGTATTCTGACCTGGAGAATTACATGGACAGTCCATGGGGTCTCAAAAAGTTGGACATGACTGAGCCACTTTTACTTTCACCATTATGTCTAAGAAAGGCATAGTCTTTAATTGAAAAATACTTTATTGCTAAAAAGTCCTAACTATCATTTGGGGCTTCAACAATTCTTAGTAGTAACATCAGAGATCACTGATCACCATACAAAATAGACTAATACTGATAAACTTTGAAATATTCTAAGAATTACCAAAATATGACAGAGGGATGCAAAGGAATCAAATGCTGTTGGGAAAATGGTGCTGATAGACTTCCTTCATGCAGGGTTGCCATAAACTTTGATTTGTGTTTAAAAAAAAAGCTGGATCTATAAAGGACAATAAATTGAAGTACCAAAAAAAAGGAGACACAGCTGTAATTCCTTCACTTTGCTAGTTATGTTATTATGTCACAAATTGTTTTACTTTTTAAATTCTTTTCTTGTATCTTGCTTGTTCTTCTGGTGGCTTTTCTATCAAAGAACCACTAAATCAGAGGAGTATGAGTTGCTGTAGGGGTGTCCTCTGGGCATGGGATGAAGTAAGGAGGACATTTCTTGAAGTCTAATTTTCCTTTTAAATATATGACTCTTTGCATATCTTTATTTAGGGGGAAGTGGTAGTCTCTCATGCAAAAAGAAAAGAAACACTGAATAAAATTGTTTCAAAATCATGTGCTCTATGTATTTTGTTGCTTCAGAAACGCCCCCCCGGGTGCCCCACCTCATTACCCCAGTGAAATTTCAAATGCTGTTTGTAAAGAATTAGCATTCATTTGAAATTTTTAACATATCATGATAACAGGGTAATTATAGTCAGCATCTATTACTGTGCTTGTCAATTACAATCTGGTACATGAATTGTCACACTTTACCTGCTTAAGTATCTGTCACATTTTGTTTTTAATTACGTTTTATTGGAGTGAAGTACAGTAAAGTCACATTTTAGAGAAGAGCCTTGTGGCTTAAGAGTCTTCTGCTGCAACCAGGAGACGTTTAGAATAGCGTGAAAACCGCAGTGCACGCGACATAAGCATAAAATGGTTTTTCCTCTTATTTTTTTAATTGTAAAAAGTTAGTGGAGCCAGGCATAGAGCTTAGAAGACTATAAAGCATCTGGTCCTGGGGCTCCTAATGTGGGAGAATTGATGGGTAAGTTTTGGGGCTTGTCAGTGCCCTGAAATTCTACGCAGAATTGTATGTGTACGTTTATGGAAGACAGCATTCATAGGATTTCATCACATTTTCAAAAAGATTAATGCCTCTAAAGCTGGTCTGAGGATATAAATGGAGAAGTAGGTCCAAGACGCTCTCAAAACCACACAGCTCGGTAGCAGTAGACTCTGGTGTTGCTGCTGCTTTTCTCTTCTCCTTGGGCTCCAGTGTTGTCTCTTAATGAAGAAGAAAAGTGGTTTTTCTCTGCCTAAAAAAACACACACAATGCAATATACATCTGCTCAAATGGATTCAAACAGCATACTTCCTGCCAAGCCTCCTGTTCTCTTTCCAAACAGAGGGTGGAAAAAGCCATTC
Organism: Ovis aries; assembly: GCF_016772045.2. Lineage (NCBI taxonomy): Eukaryota > Metazoa > Chordata > Mammalia > Artiodactyla > Bovidae > Ovis > Ovis aries. The sequence continues at coordinate 44,636,195 of NC_056073.1, forward strand.
AGTCTCATTCTCAGAAAACTGCAGTTGCCAAGAAACCACCAACCCTTCCACAATAGGGCTTAACTCTAAAGTACAACCGGGTTTCTAGTTTTGCATTTATATTATTGATAGAAAAGCTTTTTGCACTTGAGCCAGGCATTGATTTATTCATTCATTTAACCAGTGTTAAGTAAGCACTTGGCTTTGTTTGGTTTGCTAAAGAAAAAAAGCCAGTCTTCGTTTTGCAGGGTGGGTGAGGGTGGTTAGAAGGTCAATATACCGAGCTAAAAGCAGGATACAGTGGAGAGAAATTGGCCTTGTTAGAAATCTCATGTGCGTCTAATGTTGCTGCTCTGTTACCCTCCTTTCACAGTGTCATAGGTAGCAAGTCTGTTAAATTTGAGGACTGCAGAGATTGTGTGTGCTTGTATTCTCAGAGGACTTTGATCTCTGCATGTAGAGCTCGGAGACAGAGAAAGTGGGCTACTTTCCCTAGACCCAGACCTGAAAGAAATTTGTTTCACCTGCTTCATGAGAATAATCCAGGTTAACTATGGGAGGTTTGTATTTGAAACTGCTAGAGATCAGAGCAATATTTGTGAACTGTTCCTTGTCACCATCATCTAAAATTCTGCCTGAATGTCCATCTTCATCTCTGGAGTCTTGCTCATAGCATCTGGCCCCTGCCATCTTCCTGAGTGGATGCAACATGCCTTATAGACTGCCTCGCAAATCCCAGCCTTCTTACCACCATATCACGAAGGGTCAGCTCCCACATTCCTTTCCCACTACAGCTCCATCTCTCACTCATAGCCAAAATTCTCTTTGTCTTTTTTAAAAAGTCCAAAATAAGGAAAAGATATAATGCTTTTCTGAAAGAATCTTAACTGATAACATGAAATTTTACTTCTAAGCTGCTACAATATTTAAGAATTTTTTTTCTAAAAAAGACAATAAACTGTGAATACAGCAAAAAAAAAAAAAAAAAGCAGGCTCACAGATAACAGAACAAACCAGTGCTACCAGTGTGTGTTGGGTGGGGTCTGGGGGCAGGGGAGGTACAAACTGTTGGGTGTAAGACTGGCTCAAGGATGTACTGTAGAACATGGAATATAGCTGTAATAGCTGTTAATGGAAAATAACCTTCAAAATGGTATAAAAAATTTTAGGGAATTATTTTTTAATGTTTCTTTCCATTTTGCACTCCTTGCCGCCAGTTCTAGGTAACGATGCCCATTGCTGCTCCTCTGCTCAGCTGTATCTGAGTCTTTGCAGCCCCATGGACTGTAGTCCCCCAGGCCCTCCATCCGTGGGATTCTCCAGGCAAGAATACTGGAGTGGGTAGCTATCAGGAAGCATTTAACAGGAGGCTTCCTGTGTGCTGTTTTGGATCTGTCAGGAATTCTCTGTTCCTTATTAATTCCTGAGTATTCAGGAGTTGAGAGGCAAGCCTCTCCTGGGGCTGAGGAATCCAGGCATTTCCTTTGTTAGTTTTTCTACTCGGTGATAAGTGCCCTCTTCCTTAAAGTGGTTATTTACAACTCTCTCTCTCTCTCTTTAATACGGATCGTCTGTGTTTTCTAAGTCTGGAATTTTAATCTTTATCTTTGCTGAGAATAACTACAGTATATACGTCCACACCATGTTGATTAAAACACCTTTGCTCCATCAGAGCTCTGGTCCCTGTGTCTTGCTTTCTCTCTCTCTCTCCCTCCCTCTCTCTCTCTCTCTCTCTTTCTCTCTCATGCTATTTCTTTGGAGCGCAGAGGCTCTCTGAGTTCACTTTCCTGCCTGGACTTCTAAGACCCTCTCGAGAAGGCGCTCTGCGCCTTCACCCCATCGAAAGGGCGCCTGAGGCCTCCGTGAACAGAGCAAGCCCCATGCCAGGGACTTTATTGGCTTTCTGCGTAAACCAAGGAATATCAGCCTCTTTCTTTCTTATCGGTTGACTCCAGGCCACCAGGTTCTGGTCCATTAAAGGACCTCAACAAGTGGCGCCCAGAACAGGAGCTTGGTACACGTATGCAGATTCGGACAAGAGTGACCCCAGGGCCTATTGAGGCCGGTAAGTACTAAGACATGGGTAAAGCAGCTGGAAAGCCCCATTACTTTTCTACTTTACTTCATCACTTATTTAAAGTTCAGGGACTTAATGTAACGTATGCTGATTTTTTAGCTAGATTACAAACTGCAATTTCCCGTACTGTAATTGGAGAAGAAGCCAAAAGGCAACTAGAGAAATTACTTGCCTATGAAAATGCAAATCAGGAATGTCAAAAAGCTATAGCTCCAATTCGTGAGACAGGGACTATTACTGGTTATTTGAAGCCTTGTCGAAATATAAAATTAGAAACTGAAAAGATGCAAATGCTAGCTGAAACAATGGTTGCTGCCCTAAGAAAAGGAAATGAAGGATGCTTTACATCCGGAAATAACCGTTTCAAAAGGGACTGCCCTAAGAAAGCAGAAAAAAAAAAAAGAAAAAATATAGAAATAAAAAACCTTCAAAAATCTGTCCTCGCTGCCATAGAGGAATACAGTGGGCCAAAGATTGTAAATCTAAATTTGATATTAAAGGGAAACCTATTCCGAGAAACTCCAAACAGGGGACCCCCCCCAGATCCCCTTCAACAAAAACCTGGGGCAAATTCCAGCTTTTCCCTCAAACACTCAACATCTGGCAGTGCTGCCATCGATATACCAGCTTTGTTTTTAGATAATATGAAGTTAATGAGCCATATTTAAATTAAAATTCATGTGAACTGAAAAATATTTAATAATATGTATGCTAATCTAATTAAGACATCTTAAGTCATCAACATTATATAATACTTTTATTATGCTTAGGTTTAAGGTGAACTAAATTTGTCAACAAAAGGTAACTCTTTATATATATGTAATATATAAATAAAAACTTAGATAAACTTAAAAAGAATTATATTTTAAATAGAATAATCTATTATAAAATCTCTTAGGATTGGTATAACTTAAATTTCTAGAGCTGTACTAAACTAAATAATAAAAGTTTATTAAATAACTAGGTCATTTCCAAATAAGATTTTAAAACATTAATTACTAAACATTAACTTCCTCTTACAAAAAGTTTTTTACATAAAAACTAAAGAGATTTTAAACTATTAATAAATATATAATGTATAATATATATAATGAATATATATTATGATATAATAAATATACTCACCAATCTATAAAATGCTAATATACAAGACACTTCATAGTTGCTAAAAAAAGGTAAGATATATGCTTTTAATAAAAAGATACAAGATATGACAAACTCAGATATACATTCCACATTTTTCCTAGGGGCCACTGCTCATTTAACAAACAATACAATTATTAAAATAACTTGGAAGAATGACGAGCCTACTTGGACAGAGCAGTGTGGCCCCTCAGGAAAGAGAAATTGCATGCGGCTAAGGAACTTATAGATACACAACTAGAATTAAAGCATATTGAGGACTCTTGTTCTTGGAACTCTCCTATTTTTGTTATTTAAAAAAATCTAACAAATGGCACCTCCTAACATACCTCTACCCATCACACAAGGTGTTAAGCCTCACAGTTTACAACCTAATGCTTTTATTTGGGCCACACCTCTTCGCGGTGAGGCTACACAAAACGTTATAACTCACTTATTAACTTGTTTTACAGTAATGGGAACTCCTAGTTCCATAAAAACAGGCAATGGCCGTGCCTATATTTCTAGACACTTTTAACAATTTTTACAATATTTTTCTATTAAACATATTACAGGTATTCCTTATAACCCACAGGCACAAGACAGTCAAACAAACACATCACACACTAAAGTTACAAATAAAAAAATTTAGAAAGGGAGAATACATAAGGTTCACTACTGCCTTCCTTACCTAAAGCAGACTTTACTAGATTCCAACATAAGACATTTTCTAAACCTATAACTATCGTTAATACAGCTTTATTTGTTTTAATTTTTTTTTAACCTCTTCAGAAGATTTGACCCAAGGAGGCCCCTAGCATCCAAAATGGAGATGAAACAACAAGAACCCCAGGAAGAAGAAATTCCAAAATGGGCTATGTCTGCTTTAAAGATCTCCAGAAAGCACCGCCCTCGGTGGCATCACCCTTATGATCTCCCCACTTGGGGACAAATGAAAACCCTTGCTAATTGAGCTGAAAATTTGGTCTCTGAACAGGGATTGCCTTGGAGTCCTGAATACATTCTGGCAATGCTCAGTCTTTTGGCCTGTACATCCCTTTGCTCGAGCTCGACTAATCCCCAGCTCCCCTCTATTACAGCTGGTCGAATGGACAGAGAGAGAACCAATCGTTTCAGCTAATGACTCTATACTTATGCCCCCTCCCTAGTACGAGCAGGAGCCATCACACCCTGGGGAGGAAGGAAAACTCATTAACATCTCTTTAGGCTATGAAGTCTTTCGACTGTGCATGGGCCCAGCGGTACTATGCATAAACATCGGCGGACAAACGGGTTTTAATCCTGCCTCCAAAAGAAGCCCTTCAGATGTTGCTTGGGTTATTTACCATGAACCAGGACTTCCCTGGTGGCTCAGACGGCGAAGCGTCTGCCTACAATGCAGGAGACCTGGGTTCAATCCCTGGGTCGGGAAGATCTCCTGGAGAAGGAAATGGCAACCCACTCCAGTATTCTTGCCTGGAAAATCCCATGGATGGAGGAGCCTGGTGTGCCACAGTTCATGGGGTCACAGAGTCGGACACGACTGAGCAATTTTACTCACGTTTACACTTACTGAAATGTTAGGGAAAGAACGAAACACATCATAGAAAAGTTTACTAATGAAACATTATCATGCCAAAGGACTTGGCTGGCTTGACAGTGGAATGGCACCCCCTCCTCCTCAAACCATCCTGGATAAACAAATTGCGCCTGAACAATGGGACATTTGGAAACTTGCTGTGAACACCAGAAAAATCTGGAACTTGGACCGGACATTTCACAGAGACCTGTCGTGGTCTTAGTAACTATTTCTTTTGCTGTAATCGGCCATACTTTATACAAGCCTGTGTCCCACTCCCTTTTGTTATAGCCATAGGAAATTTACAATTTAATAAGACTTTATGTTCTATTACTTGCATTAATTGCAAACTATATACTTGTCTTTTTTAGCTACTCAATCTTGTGTTGCGCCTGTTCAATTAAATCATAGTGCCTACAACTGGGTACAAATCAAATTTCATTGACAAAGTATACATGATAATGCCTCTCTGAATGTACATTTACTGCAAAAAGGAAATCTTTAAAACTTTTTCTAAAAGTCTGCCCTCTTCCCCTAATTTGAAAACTTTAGCTGAACAAATTATCCGGGCTAGACCCACGAGGGTGGTTTCAAAGTATTACCCACAGTATTGGGTCTGGAACTGTAAACTTTGGTGATTGTCTTGAGAATTGTATTTGTTGTTTACCATTGACTTTCTATAAGGTTGGTTAATGCTAACCAAACTCATTGGGTTGGGACCTTTTAATTTTGATGAGTATAGTAAAATAGGAGGAATTGTCAGGAAGCATTTAACAGGAGGCTTCCTGTGTGCTGTTTTGGATCTGTCAGGAATTCTCTGTTCTTATGAATTCCTGAATATTCAGGAATTAAGAGGAGAGGCAAGCTTCTTCCAGGGGTTGAGGAATCCAGGCATTTCCTTCGTTAGTTTTTCTATACGGTGATAAGTACCCTCTTCCTTTTTATGAACCATCCAGTAAAAGTGATTATTTACAACTCTCTCTTTAATATGGATCGCCTATGTTTTGTAAGTCTGGAATTTTAATCTTTATCTTTGCTGAGAATAACTACAGTGTATATGCCCACACCATGTTGATTAAAACACCTTTGCTCCATCAGAGCTTTGGTCCCTGTGTCTCACTTGCACACTCTCTCTCTCTCAGGCTATTTCTTTGGAGCGCAGAGGCTCTCTGAGTTCACTTTCCTGCCCGGGCTTCTAAGACCCTCTCAAGAAGGCGCTCTGTGCCTTCACCCCATCGAGAGGGCGCCTGAGGCCTCCGCGAACAGAGCAAGCCCCGTGTCAGGGACTGTTGGCTTTCTGCCTAACCTCTTTCTCTCTCCTTTACTTTCTTATCGGTCGACTCCAGACCACCAGGTTCTGGTCCATTAAAGGACCTCAACAGGTAATCATTTCCTTCTCCAGGGGATCTTCCCAACCCAGGGATTGAACCCATATCTTGGGCATTACAGGCAGATTCTTTAGCCCTGAGCCATCATGGAAGCCCCAAGAATTATTTTTAATTTCATGTAATTTACAGCAGTGGCTTAAACAAGAGATTTCCTTAAGACAAAGGCTTTTGGAGGCAGGTTGGTCCAGTGCTGGTACAGGGAGTCTCCAGTCATCAGGGACCCTGACCTGTTTGCTCTTTAAGATCCTGTGTTTGGTTGTGTGACTTCCCCTTTGATATCACCTCATAGGCCAGGAGAGATGCAGAGTTCTTTTGGTTTCATCCATCACATCTGTAATCTCAGCTCTCGACCTGTGAGAAGGGCAGAAAACGACAGCAAAAAACACCTTCCAGCTAAGCAGACTCCCTCTGCCCACAAAGCTTTCCTCAACCCCCTTGTGATAGTGCTGCTGCTGCTAAGTCACTATTTACATCTTTTTGGCACCCTACTCCAATACTCTTGCCTGGAAAATCCCATGGATGGAGGAGCCTGGTAGACTGCAGTCCATGGGGCCGCTAGAGTCAGACACAACTGAGTGACTTCACTTTCACTTTTCACTTTCTCGCATTGGAGAAGGAAATGGCAACCCACTCCAGTGTTCTTGCCTGGAGAATCTCAGGTATGGGGGAGCCTGGGGGGCTGCTGTCTGGGGTCGCACAGAGTCGGGCACAACTGAAGTGACTTAGCAGCAGCAGCAACAGCAGCAGCAGCAGCAGCAGCAGCAGCAGCTCGACTTTGGCCACCTGGCCACAAGGCACATTGCTACTTTCAAATAAAATCTAGGTTCTATTATTAAGGAAGAAAAGGAAACTGGATATTGGGTGGCCCCTAACTGTGTGTGCACAGCTGCTAATCAATAACATCTCCCTTGAACACACAGGGAAATTAAATTACTAGAGTATAAGTTCCACTGTGGCACCGATGCCGGGCACCTGTGTTGTGTGTAGGAGGGGCTCAGTAAATGATGGGTGGATGGTTGAACGACTAGAATTCATCATGATGATCATTTTTCACATTACAGGTAAATAGAAACTACAGTAAACATTTGAATGGGGCTTCCCAGGTGGCCCTAGTGGTAAAGAACCCACCTGCCAATGCAGCTTTTCTTTGTCTTTGTCTTAAGTCTTTGTCTTTGTCTTAAGTCTTTGTCTTTGTCTTAAGCTTTTAATGATTAAAAGTGGCTCCCTTACACACTATTGTGGGGGGCTGGAGACTTCTATGTGCTTCGCAGTTGCCCACAACACACTCCCTTACTGCCCCACCCTCCCAACCTCCCCTTTCCGACGGCTTCCCGGGGTCTGACAGTTGGGGGAGGAGGTGGGCAGCTCAAAGCCCACCCCACAGTTTGCAGGGGCTCCTCCAGGTGACTCCAATACACTCCTGCCCGTCCGCAACCAGTCCTTAACCCACCTGAAAGTTAAAGAATTAATTACCTGGCAGGAATGATCACTGCAGGTATTTCTGAGGCAGCTGGAAGTGCTGTTTGTGGGCTTGAGAGGGTTTAGACCAAGGGCTGGGATTTTTGATGCGGGGTTTAAAACTGTGGATTCCCAGTCATTTTATCAAGGGTCTGGATAAATGGCTGGACAGGAGAGTTTTGCAGGTTTGGGCTCAACTCAACAGGATACTTATTACTGGTATTGGCAAAGGTGCGCCGATTTTTCCTGTTCCGAATGAAAAGGCTGATAGTGTTCTGTTTCGTAACACAGTTTGGCAATTGACAAACTACTGCTGTGAAAATAGGTGTTCTTAGTGAAAGCGGACACCCTCCTTACTTAGAGAAAGAAGGATCGAGTCCTGGGGCTTTGAGCGATTCTGCCTTGGCTGTTGATGTCCTACCCTTCTCCCTGCTGCTCTTAGAATGAAGCCAGACTTCCCGTCCTGCCAGCCTCACCCCTTTGGCATCCGGTACGGCAGCCAGTACGAGCAACAGCAGGGTGGTTACCCTCCTGGCTACAGCTCTGGCCGCGGGGCAGGTGGAAATGGACCCAACATTTATTCTGCATATGAGACCTCTGGACACCCTGCTGAGACTTCGCTTCTGCCCAAGGTATCTCTCCCTGGCATAGATACTGCGTTGGGCGCATGTCCGGTATGGGGACGTCTCTTTCCTTTCTCCATGCCCTTGAGAAATCCCCTCGAATTTCCCTCAGCCTTGGACTCTGCACCCTAATATGTGTGTGTGCTGTGCTTAGTCGTGTCCGATTCTTTCTGGACCCCATGGACTGTAGCCCGCCAGGCTCCTCTGTCCGTGGGATTCTCCGGGCAAGAATACTGGAGTGGGATGTCATTCCTGTCTCCAGGGATCTTCCCGCCCCAGGGATCGAGCCCAGGTGTCCTGCATAGTGAGCAGATGCTGTACTGCTGAGCCACCGGTGCCTGTAGAGAGGAATGGTACTAACTTACACTGCCCCTGGAGAGCCCATGGAGTCTGGAGTAACTAATCAAGATCTGTTTGGGGGCTGCTTCCGGAATTTACATCTTTCCTTACCTGAGAAGATGATGGATTGGTTTGCTTTTCTGTAGCCTCTGTGTTTCCTCAGCAGGTACCGTCTGGTCCTTAGCTGAGCCGCGGGGTTGGGATGGGATTGGAAGGCCACGAGGGCTATGTGCCCATGGAGACTGCAGATTGTCACCTGGAAAGAAGGGCAGAGCTCCGGGTGCAGGTTTGGGTGCAGGGATTGTGGAGTCTGATGCCAGGGTCCCTGAGGTCTGGTTCCTTCTCCCTAGACCCCAGGGGGCCACTTAGATCCCTGAAACTTCAGAGAAGGCAGGCGCCTTTGACCAGCGCTCCTCCCGTGTGAGTTTTCTTCTATGGGCTCGGCTCAGCTGTTGCATAATTGTAATATTTTGTCATTTAAAGGCTCTTTTAATCAAAATTCAAAATAAAATTTGATCAAAAGGGATTTTAGTCTTGTAGATATTATTTTTGAGAGCTAAATTCTTCCAGGAAAGTGTCAATAGCAACCCTTTAAGTAAAAAGAAATTTTTTTTAACATACTGATTTTCATTGTAGGAAGCCACATCTCTAGCTCAAAACCAAGATGAAGATTCACTAGAAGGTAACAGAAGCCTTATGTTTAGTTGAAAACAAAACTAACCCTTTTTCCAGGTCCCTCATTCTCTGAGCTGGCTATAAACGAAGAGATCCTACCAGAAAATTCCAACGTAGGTCTCCCTCCCTCGGTTTCTGAATTAATTGTTATAAACCATTTCTTCGTTTCTATCAGTCTGCTAATTGAACAGATAAAGCAGCATGTTTATTTGTCAGAGCCCTGTCTTAAGGATCTGGTCCTGGCTTGTCCTTGGGGTCACATTCACCCAGGTCCTCAAGCTAGAAACTCTAGACTCGCCTCCCACCCTTCCTCTCTCTTCTGCTCCAAGTTGAATGCGTTTCCGAGTACTGTCCCTTTGTCTCCAAATTATCTCTTAATTCTGTCCTTTTTCTCCATTTCTCCCACCATCTACTCATTGAATCCAGTAGCACTGCTCTTGTAGCTTCAGTTTCTATTTTTAAAGTCTTATCGAAAGGAAACACGCAATTTAAAAAACCAACATTAAATATCTGCACTATTTCCTGCTGATGTTTTTTAAAAGCTCTAGTTTTAAGCCATTTCTAATGTGTCCTGTGAAACTCTATTTTTCTCCTGTATGTATTATTGGCTTCTGCAGATCCAAATCTCCACTTGAATATTGAGGAACTCAACAAAGAGTTTATGGTGAAAAGTGAAGAGCTCTACCAGTCTCTCATGAATTGCCACTGGCAGCCTCTTGATACTGTGCACTCAGAAATCCCAGACAAGAACCCCCAAGAGCAAGATGCTCATTAAGCTCCCCAACTATCATATTCGTTGTGTCTTGTTTTGTTTTTGTTAAAAAAAAAGTTCTCCCAGGATGGCACTGGATTGTGTATATAAATACAGATTCTTGAGAGACTGTAATGTAAATAAACTTTAGCAGCACGTTCATTTCTGGAAGTGTGTTGTATTATGTGGGTGCCAGCAGAGGTCACATCCAGCTTCTTTGGTGACTCTGGGAAAGAATCCACCTGCCAGTGCAGGAGACTCAATTTCCATCCCTGGGTCGGGAAGATCCCCTGGAGAAGGAAATGGCAACCCACTCCAGTATTCTTGGCTGGAGAATCCCGTGGACAGAGCAGCCTGGCGGGCTATAGTCCATGGGGGTCACAAAAGTGTTGGACAAGAGTTAGCAACTAAACTAACAACAAAGAAGAGAGGCCACAGAACTATCAAGTTAGACCAGGCTGCACCATAAGACACTTGAAAATATGTGTCCTAAAACAACATTGTAAATCAACTATATTTCAATTGTAAATCAGCTATAAAACAACATTGTAAATCAACTATATAAAACTATATGAAAAAAAAGAAGGTAATAGATTTAATATGACATGGGCCTGACCTAAACTGACAGTGGCATTAGCTACTCTGATATATTGAGTGATTTGCTGCTTTCTTCTGTTCACAAACAGTTCAAGCCTTCTTGCCTGCATCTGGTGTAGAAAAAGGTAGATTAGAACCAGAAGTTTAATCTCCATCGCCAGACCCTCAGGCTCTCTTACGAGAGCACTAGGTGATAGAAGACAGTGGAGGCACTTGCCACAGTTGAGTCCTCAACATGGAAAAAGTGTGCTTGATCAAAACAACCTGTCAGCCTTCTGAGACAGAGCACCTGGGCCCCCAGTGATACCACTGTGCAACTTCAATGCATGGGTTGATAAGCGCTTTCACTCTGGGGGTTTACTCTGGCAAAACACTTCCACCATCATGCCAAGAAACCCACTCAAACCTAAAGATTAGAGGTCATGTGGAGGGGAACTGAGGCGCCCCAGTAAACAGCCAACCCACAGCCTCACTCACCTGACATCTTGGACTGTCCGCTGAATGTAACCCTGGATTGATCCCAGGAGAGACCAGCAGGAGAGCCCAGCCCCTAGAGTTGATCGTGTTTTACACGCCAGCCAGGAGAATCCCACGCACATAGGAGCCTGGTGGGCTACAGTCCATGGGGTCACAAAGAGTCGAATATGACTAAGCACACAGAAAGATAATACTATGATTTGACAAAGGAGTGAAAAAGACACAAACACAAATCAGCATGGCAAAAAAAAAATTTTTTTAATTTCAAGAGTAAATATTTGTTGTCAGAAAAGTGACCACAAATCCATGTTTTCTTGCATATTTATTGTCAAGAAATAGCCAGTTTGTTTCACTTACATCCATCTTGCTGCTGCTGCTGCTAAGTCACCTCAGTTGTGTCCAACTGTGTGACCCCATAGATGGCAGCCCACCAGGCTCCTCTGTCCCTGGGATTCTCCAGGCAAGAATACTGGAGTGGGATGCCATTTCCTTCTCCATCTTACATATAAATAAAAGGAAAATGTGATTTTAAAAAGGTGTCTAGGGAATTCCCGGACAGTCCAGTAGTTAGGACTCCACGCTTTCACTGCTAGGGCCTGGGTTCAGTCCCTGGTTGGGGAACTAAATCCTACAAGCCTCGTGGTGCAGCCATAAAAAAAAAAAAATTAAAAAAAGAAAAAAAAAAGTACAGGGGCTTCCTTGGTAGCTCAGTGGTAAAGAACCTGCCTGCCAATGCAGAGACATGGGTTCAATCCCTGGTCTGGGAAGATCCCCTATACTACAGACCAGCTAAGCCTGTGTGCCCTGACTATTGAGCTTACACTCTAGAGCCTGGGAGCCACAACTACTGAAGCCTGTGTTCCATAATAAGAGAGGCCACTGCAATGAGAAGCCACTCACTCCCCGAAACTAGAGAAAAGCCCATGCGGCAAGGGAGACCCAGCACAGTCAAAAAGAAATAAAATTAAATATACATATTATATATATGAAGGAATGAGTGGAAGCTTCCAGCTCAAAAAAATCCTGCATAAGCACAGCAATACTTCTTTACCCCCATGTTATATTGGTGGAAGCTTTTCAAATGGCATTTGCCTAGATGACCCCCACCCCTTGGAAAAACTTCTTGATTCCATACCCAGATAGGAAAATTTGCATATGTGGTAATGACTACAGCATCAGTAAGTTTCCCAGGCATTCAAATTATTTCCCTACCAGCCTGTCCTGTATTTTAAGTCACTGTGTTGCCTTTTGTAGCCATTATCCCCAAAGAATCTGTTACCGACTGCTTTTACTTTTTAAACCATCATTCTTCCACCGGGTCATCTGATACACAGCCAGCCATGCAGATGGAAAGCCAAATTCAGACACCTCCTGCTGGGTCCTTTGTGAAAGCTTCTGTGGAGTGCTAATCGTGGGGTTATCATGCCTCACCTGCTCAGAGATAATGCGTCAAGAACCAGAGTTTCAACCTGGCAATCATCATTGCTTTCCCTGCTCGCTCTTCACGACCCATTACACCTATTTAGTCAGAGCCTAAGGAAATGAATCTAGAGTTTCCCAGCCAGCCATCTGTGATGTGCAGGACACGGTTTACTCTTCTACCCTGCTGCTTTCCCCACTGGTTTCTTGGTGCTCTGGCTGTGGATTTGCTCTGTTCCCCATCCTTTTCTTTTATCCCACTCCCATACTCTAGATAAAGGATATACAGACTTGTCCTTTGCTTTTCTTGTTAAATTAAAACATTACTTACGGCTGCGCTGGGTCTTCGTTGCACTGGGGCTTTCTTAGTGATGGCCAGTGGGGCTACTCTCGTTGCAGAGAAAAGACTCCAGGCACAAGGGCTTCAGTAGGCGCCCTTCAGCATGTGGGGTCTTCCTGGGCCAGGGATCGGAGCCATGTCCCCTGCACTGGCAGGTGGATTCTTAACCCCTGGACCACCAGGGAAGTCCAGATGTTTCCTTTCCACAGTACAGTCTTCATCAGGAAATGGTACTTGAGACCAGTCCAGTCCGTTTCCATCATTTGGTTTAACGTGAAGGCATTCCATGTTACTGGGACTTGCCTTACCCATCTGGTCTGTCCGGTACAAAGGTAAAAGTCATGTGGCCCCAACTCTCAACACACAGCCAGCACAGAATTAAAAACCAAATTAAAAAACAAAGCTGGTTTTGATCACTGACCTTTGATTTTGTAAGACGTTAGACGTTGAGTCAAAGGACATGAATTCTCCATACCATTTTGGCAACTTTTCTTTGAAGTCTATAAAGTTTTTTAAAATAAAACGTTTTGGAAAGTCATCAGAAACCTTCCATTTTGCCTTCAATACAGTTGATGCCTTGAAGTTCACTGATAATTCACTTTAATGGAAATAAATAGCCTGAAACTCATTAATAATTCACTTTCACTTTGACTCCCTTTTTCAGCGATTCACCTAATAGCCTCAACTCCTAATCACATGCTTGAGACTCACTTTCATGGTCTGACATGATGCTGACTGTTGGTTTCTGAATTTTGGTTCTTTTTGGAAGAACCTGGTGTGTGTCTGTGTCTGTGTGTGCACTTTAAATTGTGTCCAACTCTCTGTGACCCCATGAACCGCAGCCCACCAGGCTCCTGTCCCTGGGATTCTCCAGGCAAGAATACTGGAGTGGGTTGTTATTTCCGTCTCCAGGGGATCTTTCCAATCCAGAGATCGAGCCTGTGTCTCTGGCATCTCCTGCATTGGCAAGCGGATTCTTTACCACTAGCGCCCCCTGGGAAGCCCCTTTTAGACCATTCAGCCACCTTGTCTACTATAGCCCCCAGGATCCTTCCCAAGATGTAGGTCAGACTTCCTGGGCTCCCAGCAGGACTCACCCGTTAATCTTCCCAACAGCCACCATGGAAGCCCACCACGTTCAAACCTTGTAGGTACTGAAAAGTGAACACAGTCAGCTTCATCTCTTTACCTGCTTCCTCCCAGAGCCATCACTGGCAGACCTCTTGCTAAAGTCAGAACTTGGCCTTGGGAGTGTGACCTCCAGTGCCTTTCCCATTGACTTGACCTTTTCATCCCTCAGCCATCCTGACCAGAAGAGGGAGTAGTCACAACAGAACATGTGTAGTCCTGGCATTACTGAACTGCAAGGCTGGAGTCCTCCCAAACTCCAGTTATTCTTAGTCTGTTCACGTGGATCTTGGCTCCCATTTCTCACTTGGCATAGACTGCTATCCTAAAGTCTCACCATGTGGGACTTCCTTGGCGGTCCAGTGGTTAAGATGCCACACTTCCACTATAGTAGGGGTGGATTTGATCCCTCATCAAGGATCTAAGCTGCATGGTGTAACCAGAAAGAAAAAAAAAAAACAGGACAATTCTAAAAATAAAGTTTATTTTTGAAGAGCTCAAAAAAGCAAGTTACAAAAAGCTGTAATTCTATTATGTATCTATATAAGCAACACTTAAAAAAAAAAAAAGCGCCAGTCTGTGTGTCTTTGTATTTCCACTGTATAATAAGCACAGGTACATAACGGTTGTATAGAACGGTTAGCTATAGAATTGTGCAGTACAACAGTCACATAAAATAAGTAACATTTCCTCAAACTGGCCACATTCCCAGTGCCCAATAGCTAGTACGAGTGTTAGTATCCTGGACAGTGCAGATATAGAACATTCCCATCATGGCAGAGATCCTTTTGGACAGCACTGCCCTAGGGTATCTGAGTGTATATTGAAAGGACACTGACACCAAACAGTGATCACTTCTGGAGAAAGGAGTTCACTTTTTATCCTATATCCTTCTGTATTCTTTTTTTACTCATTAACTTGATTTAAATCATGTTTAAATTTTTTTATTGAAGTATAGTTGATTTGTTGTTGTTCAGTCGCTCGTTCGTGTCCGACTCCTTGGACTCCATGGACTGCAGCACGCCAGGCCTCCCTGTCCTTCACCGTCTCCCAGGGTTTGCTCAAACTCATGTCCATTGTCGCTGATGCCATCCAACAATCTCATCCCCCTTCGCCCCTTCTCCTCCTGCCCTCAGTCTTTCCCAGCATTAGGGTCTTTTCCAATGAGTTGGCTCTTCACATCAGGTGGCCAAAGTATTGGAGTTGATTTTTTTCTATTTTTAGAAAATATTGCATTTATTTTGGGGTTTATGTATTTTCTATATTTAGGAAATATTTATTTAGATAATATCTTTATGTATTTTATTTTTATAGTTGATTTATATATTTCCTATGATACACAGCATGTATTTTTGTTTTTGTAGTTTGAAATATTTTTCGCTTTAGTTTTAAAATATTATGCTTTAAAAAATGGTGCATTGGATATTGTTTAGACGAGTTATTCTCCTTAGTACTTCTATCATTTGCCATGTGTCTAGTAGAGGAAATATTCATTTACCCAAACTTACCACTGAAAGACTGCTCAAAAACTCTGGCACTTGACAGCTGAATAATTATGATAAGATCAACAGGGCTTTTTCCTAAATTGTACCTTGATTTTTAAAAAATTAAGGAGGCGCATATAGGAGATAGCTTCTTCCTGCCTCAGACTTTGAATTTAAAATCCCGACTGAAATGAAACTGACCTTCCATTGTCTCTATCATTCCCAGTTATCCTCTCCAATACTCCACACAGGGAAAGCTTCATTATTTTCCAGTGGGATGGGCATTTTTAGATGGGTATATGTTTGCATGAATGTATTTATTTGTGTATTTTTAGAAAATGCTAGGAGGGGGACATCCCTGGTGGTTCAGTGCTCAGGAATCCGCCTTGCAGTGCGAGGGCTGCGGGTTCGATCCCTGGCTGAAGAACTAAGATCCCAGGTGCCCTGGTGCGGCTGAGCCCACGCGCCGCAGCTACTGAGCCCGGGAGCCGCAGCAAAAGATCCCACCTGCTGCAACTAAGACCCGACGCAGCCAAATGAAACTTTCTAAGACAGACAGTGCTGGGAGGATGCGCTTGTTAAAGACCGAGCAAATAAAGCCATGCAACAGTCCCCAGTGTGGAAAACAATATATTAATTTATTTCCAAGAAAACAACATGGAACATCATTGAAAACAAAATTTTCAGGGCCTCTCCACAGGCCCGCAGAAACCCACTAGTTCAAACAGTAAACCCTCCCAACATTAAAATATTTGAGACACAGAAGAAATGACCAACAACAGACATGTAAACACCTTCTATTCCAAGAGATTTCTTCTTCTGCAAAAGAAGATCCAGTGTAAAGGGCTCCTCTTCTCAAGTGGTGTGATGTAAGTTAAAAAAAAAAAAAACAACAAGGTGATTTTAAATTCTGCCTTTAGCTACGGGCGTGCTCCCTACCCCTTGACTTTTCATCACCCAGTGCACTTCCATCTCTCTTGGCAACAGGAAAAAAGACAGATTTTCCTTCAAGATCATTAAAAGTCATTAAATTCAAGGTCATTAAATATGATTAAGGGCTTCCTTAAGTTAAATATGATTAACATTCAACAGGCACAATTGCAGAAAAAGTAACATGGCGTGGATTAAATGTATCCTTAGTTGTAGTTGCTGTTTTTCATTAGAATAAATAAATATCAAGGAACTGGATGGAGTACAAAAGGAGACTTCACATTTCTCTGACGTGACAGGACGTTTTCTCAATGTGAACACTGAAACCATTGTGGGATGCTAAATATGGCTTCACTTCACCTTCTCGAGATGCTCCACCTTAGGAAATGAACTAAAGAGACCAGTAAGAGAAGCCTGATTCTCAGAGAACTTGTTTCCTCATGCTTACTAACAACCTCTCTAAGCCTCAGTCACTTCATCTGCAAGATGGGGATAATTGTGTGAGTTTGCAAGAGCACTGTGAGATCCGAATGCCCTGAAAGGTAAAAGAGAAAGCAGGATGCCTAGAAAACAATCAGCTGTGGCCTCTGTCTCCTCCCTCCCTTCTCTCTTCGGAATATTCTGATTTAGACCTCACTTTGAAATTGGTGATATCTGGGGCCTGATATGACAACCCATAAGCCCACCACTACAGCCACTCCCTGGTGGTCTAGTGGTTAGGAATCTGCACTTCCACTGCAGAGGCCGCGGGTTTGATCCCCAGTCAGGGGAGTTCCACATGCTTCATGAGGTGGCAGGAGCCAGGGGGAATAATATACTCTGTGAGATTCTCTGGAGTTCTAGAGATTCTCTTTCCAGTGCTGGCATTATTGCCAAGATTTTCAGAGTGAAAAAGCTTCTCACTTCTTGTCTCTGCACGTGTCTGGTGTATAGTAGACACCCAAGAAATACTTACTGATGGATTGGATGGATGAATGGGATAAAGGATAAGTAACAAAGAGGCTCTTCCACAATTGAAAGCTTTTAAAAATCCAAGCACTCCTACGACCCCCACAGGCACTGCAAAGTTACCCAGAGAACACTGTGGACTCCTTAAAGGCTCATGGGATAGCATTTGGTCTCCATTTTGCAGGTAAGATCACTTCGGTGGTGTGTGCATGCTTAGTCGCTTCAGTCATGCCCGACTCTTTGTGACCCCATGGACAGTAGCCCACCAGGCTTCTCTGTCTATGGGATTTCCCAGGCAAGAATACTGAGTGGGTAGCCATTTCCTTCTCCACGGGATCTTCCTGACCCAGTTATTGAATCCGGATCTCCTGTGTCTCCTGCATCACAGGGAGATTCTTTACTACTGAGCCACTGGGGAAGCCCCACTTTGGTGGGGGTGGAGGCAAAAAAGGGAAGTGATTCACCTGAAATAGTCAAGGCTTGGGGCTACACCCATGCAATAGCACTTCCACTCTTGAAATATCTTCATTCTTCAAGAACTTTTCCATGTTCTCAATGGAAAATGATGGAGAGGGGTCAGAGGACACTCTGACAAATATTCAAGAAGCGAACTACCTGAGGATCTTTCACTGAAGTAGCAGGCAGTGACAGCTGTCTTAAATTTGGTCTCCTGTGAATAACTTTACATTCTACACAGAATGTAAAGAATGTAAAAAAAAAACCAAAAAAACTGTAGGCACAGGAAACTTGAAAATGCTACTGTTGAAACTCAGGAATAGGACCAAGTTCTCAGTTCTAGCAGCTCAAGTTCTAAAGGAGACTGGAGAGTTACCTGAAAAGCAGTTTCTATGCCAACATGCAGCTGAGCAAAGAGCAGGGGGAGTCCATTCATGTGAGGCTACAGATCTGTGATAAAAAAAGATTCCTTCTTCAAAGAAACTTGATTCTTATTTCCCTAAATAGTATTACCTACCATTCTCCTTTTCATGAGAACATTTATATATGATGAGGATCTGATGCAAAGATCTGAAAACAGTTCAGTTTATCACAGATGGGACAAAGAGCGCTGAACCTCAAGAAACTTCCAGGGTGGCCTAAGAACCAGTATCACCGTGCAAGCATCCTGACAGCACATTTCACAGTGTCTGGCAGACATTTGGACATGTAACTATGTAGTCAGGTCCTGAAGCTATAACCTTGGCCCTGAGACTGTTCACATAACCCAGGCAAAGTTTTTCTCCCCAAAAAAGGCTCTCCTTCCCAGAGGTGATTTCCCTTTAGACGTTGAGTGGCAGTAGATCAGAAATACCAGCTGGGCTGTATTGCAATTTCACTCTGATTCAGGGTCCTTTCTCGAAGCCTCAGTTCCAGGCATTCCACAGTGAGGGGGTACGCAGTGAGCTCAAACTTGTTTGCAAAGAGGCTTGACGAATTAATCAACCACTTTAAGTCTCCGTTGCCATAGATACAAATATCATGGACATAGTGGCCTGTAATTGGAGAGAACAAGAAACAGTCAAAACAGGCTTGTGTTCATGTCAATGGGGGTGAGCTTGCAGAACAGGAGGGTGTCCAGCTGACTGCTACAGGGCTAGGACTGTGCCAAGCACTAGGGGATTCCGATGAAGGAGGACTGCGTCAGCCCAGCCCACAAGGAAGTTAAACTTTCTATGAGGAGACAAAGATATAAATACGCACTTACAGAAAATGAGAGTTAAGTGGTCCAAAGGAATAACACAATAGGCATCGCAAGGCAATTCACGCATTATGAACTCTGGGTTTCAAGGATGAGACGCCCTAGATGTAGACAGATGGGAGGGGTCTTTGTGGACTGAGTTGGTCGGGTCTCTTCCCTGGGCTATCCAAGCGCCTACTTTATCTCTCCTCTATTATGTATGAGGTTTTTTGTGTTTTTTAAAATTAACGTTTGGCCTTGCTGCAAAGCATGCGGGATCTCAGTTCCCCAAGCAGGGATCGAACTTGAGTCCCCTGCATTGGAAGCTTGGAGTCCTAACCACTGGCCCACCAGGGAAGGCCCTATCTCTCCTCTTAGATGGGGAATAAACCTCACCCGTGTATCACCTACGAACTCCTTAATCCTCTCCAGGTCTTCTCTATCTTAATCCAGGGCAAGCCTACTCTTCAGTACACTTGGCCCTTTTCCCCTTCCTTCCACACCCCACGTCCAATCTGGCGGCAGCCTTGTCAGCTCAACCTTCAAAATATTAACGCAATTTGACCACATTTCACCCCCTCTGATACCTCCATCCTAGGCAAGCTGCCCCATCTTCCTGTCTGACTGGTTCCCAGTGCCTCCATTAAAAAAAAAAAAAGTTTACTTTTAATTGGGGGAAAGCTGCTTTACAGTGTTGTGTTGGTTTCTGCCACAGGACAAGGCAAATCAGCCATAACTGTTCATGTGTCACCCGCCTCTTGAGCCCGCCCCCGCCGCACCTCCCAGGTCATCACAGAGCCAGCTACGTTCTCCGTTCGTCCCATTCCCTCCTTCCCCTCCAGTGTCCACAAGTCCAGTCTCTCTGAGTCTCCATTCCTTCCCTGCAGCTAGGCTCGTCAATTCCGGTTTTGCCTGTTAGCATATTCTCAGCACAGCAGCTAGAGCGGCTGTTTTAAACGTACGCAGATGTGTCTGTTGCTCAAAACCTTCTGATGGCTTCTTGTCTCATTTGGAGAAAAAGCCAAAATCCTAGCAATGGCGTTCAAGACTCCTCAGAATCTGGCCCTCATCACCCGGACTCACCTCTCACCATTTACCCATTCAGTTATAACCCTTAATAATCTTCACATCAGTCACACCAGCCCCCTTGCTGCTGCTGCTGCTGCTTAGTCGCTTCAGTCGTGTCCGACTCTGTGCGATCCCATAGAGGGCAGCCCATCAAGCTCAGCCGTCCCTGGGATTCTCCAGGCAAGAACACTGGAGTGGGCTGCCATTTCCTTCTCCAGTGCATGAAACTGAAAAGTGAAAGTGAAGTCGCTCAGTCGTGTCTGACTCTTAGCAACCCCATGGACTCCACCCTACCAGGCTCCTCCGTCCATGGGATTTTCCAGGCAAGAGTACTGGAGTTGGGTGCCATTGCCTTCTCCGTATCCTGAAAACTGCTGCTGCTGCTGCTGCTGCTGCTGCTAAGTCACTTCAGTCGTGTCCGTGCGACCCCATAGACAGCAGCCCACCAGGCTCCGCCGACCCTGGAATTCTCCAGGCAAGAATACTGGAGTGGGTTGCCATTTCCTTCTCCAATGCATGAAAGTGAAATCGCTCAGTCGTGTCCGACTCTTAGCGACCCCATGGACTGCAGCGTCCTGAGCAAACGAAGCATCCCTGTTTGTCCTTCCTCCCCCGGACCACGCCCTTCCTCCCCGGACCACGCCCTTCCTCCCCCGGACCACGCCCTTCCGCCCCGGACCACGCCCTTCCTCCCCGGACCACGCCCTTCCTCGAGACAGCCTCAGGGCTCCCTCTGGCACCACTCAGGGCTCTACTTCAAGGCCATCCTCTCAGTGAGGCCATTTCTGACCTCCTATCCTGCTTCCCCGATTCATTTTCCTTTTGGTACTCATCACCAACATACATGTTTCTTTGTTGTCTTTCTCCCCAGACTAGAATATAAGCTCAAGAGTTGAAATTTGAGACCATTGTGTTTACTTCTAAGTCCCCTACATCTACAACAAGTGTGTGTGCTCAGTCGAATCTGACTTTTTGAGACCTCATGGACTGTAGCCCGCCAGTCTCCTCTGTCCATGGGATTTTCCAGGCAAGAATACTGGAATGGATTGCCATTTCCTTTTCCATGGGATCTTCCCAACCCAGGGATCAAATCCATGTCTCCTGAGTTGTAGGTGGATTCTTTACTGCCAAGTCACTGGGGAAGCCACATTTGGAACAGTGCCTGATAAATATAAGATGCTAAATTAATAGTTAATGAAACGTGTAGAGAAGGATGAGTGGAGAGTTCACAGGTGGGTAGAATTGGGAAGCATCTCAAGATGGATGGGAAAGCATCAGGTGGAAAAATGCAGAGAGGGGAATTTCCTGCTACTAAAGAGTTTGCTGGGGAACAGTTTCAAAACAAGGAAGCTGTGAGAAGTTTGCACTCTTTCCAGAATTTGTTTGGCATATAGTAGAGCTACTATGGTTGACTGTCTTAAAATAGATGAAAGGTTTGGGCCATTTTTACCCCCTTTTTTTTGAAAGGGTTGGAGAAATTTAATAGAAGAATCAAATGATGAAATAGATTTCAGCAAGATTAATTTCGCAGAGCTTTGCAAGGTACATTAGGAACCAATCAAGAGACTGTAGTAATCGTGTAAACCAGAGGGTTTGTTTGAAGTTAATGGTTGCCATGAGTGGGAAAGGAAAGCTATTAGAGACAGAGCACAGAAGGACCGATGGGACTTGATAATTAACTCAATGTGGCTGGGAAGAGAGACAGGAGACAGTGAAAATCAGTGGAGAAAGAAGCCAGAGTTCCAGGGATGTTAAAGAATAACCCAGTGGTAGGTGAGAACAACTTGGTACACAACAGCACACCCATGCTTAAGAAAAGAAAGTGAACAGGAGAGAAGATTTGGGGCTGGATCATGAAGAGAGAGCCTAGACAGCTTGGTCTTGAGGACATAGGCAGAAAATACATCTTGGCAGAGAGAAGGAAAAGAACCAGCAGAGACAGTCACTCAGAATGCAAGAGAGCAACAGGATAACTGAGGTGGACCCGCACATGACTGAGGCCAGATGGGGACCTTGGTTGGGAGGATGGGTCACTTTTCTTCTTGAAACAGAAAGCAACAATGGGAGAAAGGGTCCAAAATGCCCTACGATGGGGACTTCCCTGGTGGTCCAGTGGTTAAGAATCCACCTCCCAGTGCAGGGGATGTAAGTTCAGTCCCTCGTCAGGGATCTAAGATCCCACATACCAGATCCTGAATTCTACAACGAAGATTCTGCAATTAAGACACAATGCAGCCACCCCACCCCCCCAAAACCAAAATGCTCTAAGATGGAGGAAAGGGATGACTTGATAAAAGAATTGATAAGGTGATTTTAATCAAATGTCTTCAAAGTTCTTCCTAAAGTTGAAATGATCACCTTTGGAGAGTAGAGGGGCTGTTTCAGCACAAGATTAGGAGTTTAAAGGTGAGCCAAAAAGCTGAAAATGGGTACACCATGAAGAGTACCAGGCCAGTAATGACGTAAATAAAAGAACAAGTGGGCAGCCAGAAGGGCCAGCTGAAGGGAGGTGGTGGGTGAGTTTAGGACAGTTCTGGAGCATTCTTCACCAGTGTTCTGCCAAGGGAACCACAAATGACAAAAAGCAGACGACAGTAATGATTACGCGTAGGAATCAGCCTCCTAGGATCAAATGCCCAGGGAATCTAAAATGTTTGAGAGAACAGCATGAAAAGCTGGCACAGTACACAGGCCAGACAAGGGGTCCTCATAAAGAACCCATAGGAGGAGGGAGCCAGGAGAGTTGAATCTCTGGAAGTCCCAATTTTAAAAAAGCAAACACATCTAACATGGCAACATCTTATTTTAGATGTGGGGCTATGGCAATGAACAAACTGGTCAAAACCCCCAGCATTGCTGGGCCTTCTATTCTGTTCTGGGGAAGAAAGACAGTAAAATATATAGTATATAAGCTGGTGAAGGAAGACGAAGAGATTGGAATCAGAGATGGGAGCTGAAGTTCAAGACCACAGGTCTAGAATGGTACTCTGTGATTCTAAATGCTAACAAGGCTTGGAAAGTGGCTACACTCACAGGTTTGGAACAAACACAGCCAAGGGGACAAGATCCAGATGGTATTACTGACTTGGTGGATTGATATAAACTTCTACCTCCTCTGTCCAGACTGTACCTTTTTCTTTTCCCCGTATAGTGGTTTGGGGACAAATATTTTTAATGCTAACAGTTTAAGGCTTTCAAATGGCATAACAAGTGTTAAAGAGAAGAAAAAAATGAGACATTTGTTTGAAGGGGGCAGACTGGGCTATCCAAACTTTGAACTCTATGTAGTTCCTGGCTAGAGGCTACGTTCATGGCCCCACCTGTCATGTAATCAGTAAAAGTCCTTTGCTGTTGTGGTTTAGTTGCTAACCCACCAGCCTCCTCTGCCCGTGGGATTTCCCAGGCAGAAATACTGGAGCGGGTTTGCCATTTCCTTCTCCAAGAGATCTTCCTGACCCAGGATGGAACTCACGTCTCCAGCATTGGCAGGACGATTGTTTATCACTGAGCAACCTGGGAAGCCTAAAAGTCCTTACAAAAAGGCAAATCTGACTAGTCTATACCTTTTCTACTGAGGCAAGTCCTGGATGCAGGTGATGTCAAGGAGACTGAAGGTAAGTCTCTACTTGGGCAGGGAGTATACGTGGCTGATACACAATGGACACGAACTTCTGTAGGGAGCGGGGAGGGAGGGCTTGGGCTGCAAAGTAATCCCGTCACATGGGTCCATGCTGTAGATGTTGATATCCTCAAGTGTTACAGCCAGAGAAGAGGAGGAGAAGCAGATCAGAGGATGACCGCAGTGGCCCTAGAGGCCAGGTGATAGGGGTTATAGAAGGATGTGGAGAAGACAGCCTATCCCCAATACTGGGACCCTCACTGATGGAGATGGTCCATTTTCTAAGGAAGACCCAGGAGAGCAAAGTGCAAAATACCCTCCTTTTCATTTTCCTCTCCCCACTAGGAGGGCAGGTTATGCAGGCAGGTGGCAATGAGCTGTCCTTTGGGGAAAACATGGGCCAATTAAGGTAAAGACATGAATATACTTGTGGAAAGACTTGTGCAGGGACGCAAGGATGCTGGCCTCTATAATGTGGGAGGGAGGGAACCTCAAGAGACACACCTGGGAAGGAGCACGAGCGCAGTGGAGAGCTGGCAAGAAGCAGCAATTTGGAGTTTTCATCTGAAATGTTGCCATTTCTCTTCTTCATAGAGAAGGAAATGGCAACCTACTCTAGTGTTCTTGCCTGGAGAATTCCATGGACAGAAGAGCCTGGCAGGCTATAGTCCATGGAGTCACAGAAAGTCGGACACTACTAGGTGAAAATATTATTATTATTTATTATCTGAAATGTTAGGTGTGGAATAAAAGGACTAATAAGCGAAGCTATAAATTGAAGGGGGGGGGAGGGAGGCCACACTTTACAGGGCAAACCTTCCTATTCACTCACTCAACTGTTCACTTAATCACTCATTCACTGAATATATGTTTATGGCCTTCTTTAATAGACTGCATTATATTTCCCCCAAATTCACATGTCAAAGTCCTAACCTCCAGCACCTCAGACTGTAACTGTGTTAGATGTACGGCCTTTAAAGAGATAACTGAGTTAAATGAGGTCTAATGGATGGCCCTGATCTAAGCAAGCCAAGGGAAGAGGCCCCAGGAAGCCTCCAGGACTGTACGCAAAGAAGCTTCGGTGGTTTGAACCCCTCAGTCTATGGTACCTTGTTATGCTCGCTCTCGTCAACAAATAGGCACGCTGCCATGTAATGGCACCCCACTCCAGTATTCTTGCCTGGAAAATCCCAGGGATGGTGGAGCCTGGTAGGCTGCAGTCCATGGGGTCGCTAAGAGTTGGGCATGACTGAGCGACTTCACTTTCAATTTTCTCTTTCCTGCATTGGAGAAGGCAATGGCAACCCACTCCAGTGTTCTTGCCTGGAGAATCCCAGGGACGAGGGAGCCTGGTGGGCTGCCACCTATGGGATCGCACAGAATCGGACACGACTGAAGTGACTTAGCAGCAGCAGCAGCCATGTACCAGGCGAGAGTCTTAATGGAATACACACCAAGACCGATAAGAAGTCTTCTTCACAGCTACTTGTCTTCTAGTTCTTATCCATTTGGAGGGGCAATGTCTCTTGTTGCTGTCACCCGCCATCATGCTGGAGCAAATACCTCCAAGCCACCTGGAAACCCATTGGTGGAGGGGGCAGAGGCTGATGTGAGGGATGGGGCTCCCTGGAGAGAAGATGACATCACTTCTCATCGTGACCGCTTGCTCTGCCTAACTGCTGCACCCTCAAAAGGGACAGAAAAAGGAAGGAAGAAAAACAGAACAGAAACTAGCAAGAGGAAAGTACCATTATAATTTGAGCCTACCTGTACATCTCCCTAGGTAATCATAAGATGGAGAATGTCTGTAAGATACTTAAACTTGAGACTTCCCTGGTGGTCCAGTGGTGAAGCATCTGCCTGCCAATGCAGGGGATACAGGTTCGATCCTTGGCGTGGGAACCAGGATCCCACATGCTGCAGGGCAACAAAGCCTGTGCTCCACAAGAGAAGCCACCGCAACTAGAGAATAGCCCCAGCTCACTACAGCTAGAGAAAGCCCACGCACAGCAAGGAAGACTCAGTGCAGCCAAAAATAAATAAATTTTTTTTAAAATTAATACTATTAAAAAAAAAAAACCACATTAAGTTTTCAAGGACTGTGCCTCTAGTTGCTCTGTTTAATAATTCACAGGCTGTCTAAATGAACCAGCAGGTCTGTCTGTGAGAACCCCTGTATTCCACAGCTCCTTTCATGCCAACACCAACAAGCAAAGTGGCCTCAAAGTTTGAAAAGAATGCCTCACCGTGGCAGCCTCCGTGTTTATCTTTCATGTCAAACCACTTCACAGCTCTGAGGTCACCGGCCCAGGATGCATTTGGCATGGAGCCAGGGACACCTGCAATGTTCATAAAGAAGAAAAATCAGAAATAAGAACCTAAGCTTCCAAGGCATGCTCATTTTCTCAGTATAGTTTCTTTCACATCAGATTTCTCATCATTGGTACAAATCCCCAAAGGCTTGTTGTGAGAACTGTTGGTAGTTACGAACCTAGACTTCCCCTGTAAAAATAATCTATTTTTCTTTTTTTTTCATTTTTCATTTCTTGCAAGCCTGCAAGAAACGCCATTGGATGCAATCACAGTGCAGAAGGAAAAGCTGAGAATTTCCTGGTATCTCAACTGAATCTTAATTGAATTTACCTAAAAACTGTTTTTATTAGAGTATAGATAATTTACAATGTTGTGCTGGTTTTTCATGTACAACAAAGGGAATCAGTTTACACACATATATATCCCTTCTTTTTTCAGACCCTTTCCCCATATAAATTATTACAGAATATTGAGTAGAGTTCCCTGTGATATACAGTAGATCCTTGTTGTCGTTCGGGTTCTTATTAGTTATCTATATTATCTATAGTGGTGTGCATATGTTAATCCCAATCTCCCAATTTATCACTCCCCCCACCATGTTTCACCCTTTGGTAACCTTAAGTTTAATTTTGAGATCTGTGAGTCTATTTCTGTTTTGTAAATAAGTTCATTTGTATCATTTTTTAAATTAGATAAGTGATATAATATGGGATTTGTCTTTCTCTGTCCAACGTATGCCATTTAATATACTCTCTAGGTCTATCCATGTTACTGTAAGTGGCATTATTTCATTCTTTTTTATGGCTGAGTAATATTCTACTGTGTATATGTGCCACAACTTGTTTATCCATTCCTCTGTCAATGGACATGTAGGTTGCTTCCATGTCTTGGCTATTGTAAATAGTACCATTACCCAAAATTTTTAGGACTTTCCAGATAACATCTATCTTACAGTAAAAGCTCAGGAAACTGGCCACTCTATGTCATCCTTAATGCTAGTAAGTGACAGAGATTCCATTACTGGAAAAGGAGCACTGAATATGGGAATCAATGTAAGTGCAACTAAATGAGGGCTAATTTGTGTTATAAGAGCTCTAGGGATTCTCATCAGTGAGAAATGCAATGTGAATACCATGCAAATGACATTGGGACTCGAACTGCAAAACAGTCTTTTCTTAGCAGATCCGGCAGGAGGAAGAATGCCCCTGCCCCCAGCATATCCTCAAACAAGTCTGCATCCTAATCCCTGGAACCTGACAATATGCTATGGCAAAGGGGAATTAAGGTTGCTTATCAGTTCACCTTCAACTAGTGAGATTATCCCGATTTATCCAAGGCCATTGTAAATACAACGGTCTTTAACAGTGGAAGAGGGAGGTGGAGAGCTGGCTGGGGTGGTACAAGGTGAGGAGGAGGAAGGGGCTAGGGTATGTGAGTGGCCTGTAGAAACTGGAAAAGGCAAGGAGAGGGAGCCAACCCAGCCCTACAGAGAGGAGCATAGCGCAGCCAACACCTTGACTTTGGGCTGGTGAGACCATGTCAGACTTCTGACCCACAGAACCATAAGAGGAGACAAGTACACCATTTAAGCCCCTAAGTCTGTGATAAACTGTGACAATGGCAAATAGAAAACGAATACACAAACTAATGAGAACCAAATTACCCAAGATGATGGATATTTTTAATTTAAAAATTGGACAAGATCAATATATTGAGAAGTTTAATGGATTTAGGCACATAAAATTTTTTCCTTTTTAAAAAAACTGATAAGGAACTTCCCTGGTGATCCGGTGGCTAATACTCTGTGTTCCGGGGGAGCCGAGTTTGATCCCTGGCCAGGGAACTAGATCCCACATGCCACAAGGAGGAGTTCGAATGGTGAAACTAGAAAGATTCCCACAGCTAAGACCTGGAGCAGTCAAATAAATAAAGAAATAAAATATTTTTTAAAAAACTGATGAAAACGTGGATTTTTCAGACAGTAAAAAAAAGCTCTGCTCTTCTGCTCTGATGTCACATAATAACTATATGAGGACTGAAATTAAGAACTGTACTAAAGTCTTCCAGCTAAAATTAAATTTTGCACAGCCTTTTCTGTAAATAGCAAGAGTCTTCACCCCTACGGGCTCTCTATCAGAGATTCTTCTTTCCTTGTTGCCAAACTTAAAAACGTTGTTTGTAAGTGTTAAGCACTCAAGAAAAACTCTTTATTAAGCAATATGTCTTCCTATTATTTTCGTTTGCATTTAATACTTTAAAAGTTACTTTAGTCTTTGCCTATAAGAGAAGAGGCTTCTTTAATTTTGTTCTTAGCACACATTTTTCAAAATTACTTTTGTTTCGGCTGCATTCCAAGGCATGTGGGATCTTAGTTCCCTGACCAGGGATTGAACCTGCGCCCCCTACATTGGAAGCACAAGATCTTAACCACTGAACCACCAGGGAAGTCCCAGAACAAACTTTAAAATAATTTAGAATAAACCTCGCCTTGGTTAAATTGAGCGGTGGGTAGAGGCAGTCTGGAAAGCAAATAGGTAATCTGGTATATTCACTCATGTCAGCAAGGCAGCTGATGTGTGATTTTTATGTCTCTTTCAATTAAATACTTACAGAAAGATGTAAATAAAACATTGTCTTGACGAAAATTCGCTGGCCCTCCTTTAAAGGACTGAATTTTTAAAAGAACAAAATATTTCTCTTCCTCTTTCATTCTCATTAATATTGAACATCACAAACTGACTCTTTATGCAGTATCTCGGGCCCCACCTATTCCTTCTGCACCAGAATGAGCATCTTGCCAAGACCCAGAGAGGATCCCTGCGCACAGTCAAGCTTGGGCTACAATCAATACGGCCAGGAACTCAGCTCATTTCTTCCCCTCCGGAAGTCGCCCCCTCAGCCTTCATCCAGTTTCAGGGGAGCTTCCCACTCTGCTCTTCTCACTCAAATTCTGCTCTCGTGAAATAATCTGATACTTATATCTTTGTCCCCTCTGCAGGGAACACAACTGACCCTTAAAAAGCATGGGTTTGAACTGCAAGGGTCCTTTCCTACACAGATTTTTTTCAGTAGTAAATACAACAATCGTAGGCAATAGGAGGTGGGTTGAATCCATGGATGTGGAATCTTGGATACAAAGGAAACTTCTGAGCCCGAGAGCCTCGACTATTGAAGCCCCCCACCCTCCCTCCCCTCCCGCCTAGAGCCCATGCTCTGCAACAAGAAAACCCCCCGCAACGAGAAGCCCCCGCAACGAGAAGCCCGCAGATCGCAACAGAAAGTAGTCCCCGCTCGCCGCAACTAGAGAAAAAGCCCGTGCGCAGCGACAAAGGCCCAGTGCAACCAAAAAGTGAAATTAATTAATTAAAAATTTTTAAAAAATATGTGGAGACCCCAAAGCGACTGATCTTGTTACTTGTGCCAACAGCCAGTTGCCCCTTTTACTCCCCTAAAAACATCTCTACATCTCTTTCCGGTTTTTCCCCCAGAGACTGACCTTAGGTTGAACTCCCCAGTGGAACAGATACTGGCCTAGGGAGCTGGGAACTAAGTTCTCACCCCAGAACTAGCTGTGTATTCTTGGCCATCACGCAATGGCCCCCAGACTTACTTTTCCAGTGAAGTAGGTAGATAAGATCAGAGGTTTTCAACCCTTTAGGCTGCAAGCCCCTGGAAAACAATTTCACTCTCTCACCCACACTAAAGTTTCACAAAATATTTAGTGTAGCAGTACACTTGTCTGCTATTTTCTAGTTTACTCTCATGTTAAAAATTTTCATTTAAGACCTACTAAAATGATCCACTAATGGGATGTACTACTGTATCCCATTATACACATTATATGACTTCCCTGGTGGCTTAGACGGTAAAGCGTCTGCCTACAATGCAGGAGACCCAGGTTCAATCCCTGGGTTGGGAAGATCGTCTGGAGAAGGAAATGGCAACCCACTCCAGTACTCTTGCCTGGAGAATCCCATGGACGGAGGAGCATGGTAGGCTACAGTCCATGGGGTCACAAAGAGTCGGACACGACTGAGTGACTTTACTTACTTACTTACACTATTACTATATATTTTAAAATACCGGACTATATTGTGCTATGATTGTTGCTATTATGATTATTGTTTGTCAGGAGGGGAGTTATTGGGTATGTGGGTACAAGTCTGCCTCAATTCACAGGTATCCAAGGTAGCATCTATTCTGCAGTATTTCTAGGACAGGGCAAAAAAGACACTAATATTATCAGAGAAAACATTTTAAACTATAAAACACAATTCTCTCATTTGCTCTTCATAGGCTTATTTAAACAAAAGATTTGAGATCAAGTTTACAGACTAAGCAGGAATGTTTTTCTTGGGGCTTAGCCTCTGTTAGACAAACAGCTGCATTTGTTGAATAAACGAATGTGTTTCTTTGGAACACAAGCTTTATTTATATTGACTTGACTTTTCTCCTTATTGTTCTCACACAGCGAGCATGTTCCTCGTTTTGGGAGAGGTAAGCAAGGTAACATGGTAATCAGGCTTCCCTGGTGGCTCAGCTGGTAGAGAATCCACCTGCAATGCGGGAGACCTGGGTTCGATTCCTGGGCTGGGAAGATCCCCTGGAGAAGGCAAAGGCTACCCACTCCAGTATTCTGGCCTGGAGAATTCCATGGACTAGTCCACGGGGTCACAAAGAGTCGGACACAACTGAGCGACTTTCATTTCATACATGGCAACAAATTACAGCAACTGTTTAATATTTAAGCTCAGATACATAATTTTTAGCTTATTAAATAAGCAAGAATTTTGGTTTTCAATGTCAAAAGTAATGCTAGGGTCAGTGTATTGAAAGAGGTTTTCTCACGGCTTCACAGTGGTGCTGGAAATTGGCACAACTCTGGAAAGTCAGTTTAGAAAAGTAGGAAAAGTCACTGTTGTTGTTCAGTCCCTAAGTTGCGTCTGACTCTTACGATCCCATGGACTATAGCCCACCAGGCTACTCTCTGGCCATGGAATTTTTCAGGCAAGAGTATTGGCATGGGTTACCATTTCCTCCTCCAGAGGAATCTTCTCAATGCACGGATCGAACCCACATCTCCTGTGTCTCCTGCATTGCAAGCAAATTCTTTACCACTGAGCCACCAATGGGAGTTACCTCTTGCAACAAATCCCAGGCTGTGCTATTTACAGGCTTGGGTGACCTTGAACAATTACGTAGTCTCTTTCAAACATCATGTGCTAATCTTCAAAACGTCAGAGAGTTTTTGTTACCTATGATAACGTGTGTATTGTGTTTAGCACAGTGCCTCACATACTTAACTAAATAAATGGTTGAAAACATAATTGTTTCTATTCAAGCCATGAAGACAGAGGAGCTGTGGAAGAGAATGCTTTTTTGTACTATAACCTAAAGCAAGTTTCTCAGTGGCACTTTGGATGATTCTGTTGTGGAGGCCGTCCTGGGCATTGTAGGGTGTTTGGCAGCAGCTCTGACCTCTGCACGCTAGATGCCAGTGCCATCTCTACCTGCTCCCCTGAGCCCTAAGTTGTGACCCCAATGTTTACAGATAATGCCAAATGTGGGCTTCCCAGGTGGCACTAGTGGTAAAGAATCAGCTTGCCAATCCAGGAGACGGGAGTTCTATCCCTGGGTTGGGAAGATCTCCTGGAGGAGGCAATGGCAATTCACGCTAGTATTCTTGCCTGGAGAATCCCATGGGCAGAGGAGCCTGGTGGGCTACAGTCCATGGGGTCACAAAGAGTTGTACATGACTGAGCACAATGAACACGATGCCAAATGTCCACTGGGAGGATAAATTGCCCCTGGATGAGAACATGGAATTGTACCTTATTAATAAAACCACGTGGGCTTCCCTGGTAGCTCAGGTGGTAAAGAATCCACCTGTAATGCAGGAGACCCCGGTTCAATTCCTGGGTCGGGAAGATCCCCTGGAGAAGGGATAGGCTACCCACTCCAGTATTCTGGCCTGGAGAATTCGCAGAGTCACACAACTGAGTGACTTTCACTTTTCACAATAAAATCATGTCTAAATACTGAATTGGCCAAAAAGTTCATTTGGGTTCCATAAGCTCTTACTGAAAAACCCAAATGAACTTTTTGGCCAACCCAGTATTTGAATATGAAACGTGCAAATTTGTGTTTACAAAACTTCCTTTAATGTTACATTGCTTTTATATTTTGAAAAGGTTTATTTACAAGCATCCAAGTCTGATTTGCTTCACTGATTTAGTAATTGTGCTTGTGAAATTCAACCAAACAAAAAATGGTGTTCATTGCTGATTAACTTAAACAATTTAAAAAATGGAAAATTACCTGATAGTTGGGAAACATATGTTGCAGCCTTTCCCCCCTCATTGTTAACTGGGGTTATACTGAGAAATAAAATGGTATATTTGTTTTTGCCTTCCAATGGTTCATTAATCCCTTAATTTTTTAAAAAAAATTTTAATTGGAGGATAATTGCTTTACAATGTTGTGTTGGTTTAACATATGTTACAGAAAGATCCTCTTTTCTTTTCATGGGGATTTTTTTTTGGGAGTTCTGTGATCCCTGAGATGATGACCTCTCTACATCACCTCTGACAACTGCCAACAAATAGACTTCTTTGGTTTTAAGAGGAAAAGATAAAACAAGGAAAAGAGAAAACTACAATTTTATAGAGGAAGGGATTTTTAGAAATTTTCATGCTTTAATATTTTAATATGTTCCCTTCATTGTTGCCTTCATTGCCAGGGCTTCCCTGCTGGCTCAGAGGTTAAAGCGTCTGCCTCCAATGCAGGAGACCTGGGTTCGATCCCTGGGTCAGGAAGATCCCCTGGAGAAGGAAATGGCAACCCACTCCAGTATTCTTGCCTGGAGAATCCCATGGACGGAGGAGCCTGGTAGGCTACAGTCCACGGGGTCACAAAGAGTCGGACACGTCTGAGCGACCTCGCCTCGCCTTGCCTCGCCTCGCCTCTTCATTGCCAAGCTGTGTAAACAAGAGCCCACAACACTGAAGTGAATTGCCCAGGAGTGTGGACATGCTAAAGCCCTTGTTGATTTTGTTTCAAGATAATTTATTCGCTCATTCAAACAGTTTACTTGTGGGTCTCCTGTGTTCCAGAGGAGATGCTGGGGACAAAGCCACAAATGAGATGTTCGTGGAGCTTTTGACCGAGAGCATCCAGAAGGGTTTATATTTATTTTATTTTTTTTAAAAAAATATTTACTTAGTTTTGCTTGCACTGGGTCTCTGTTGATAGGCAAGGACTTTCTCTAGTTATGGCGAGTAGGGGCTACTCTCTAGTTGTGGTGGCTTCTCTTGTTGCAGAGTACAGGCTTGAGAGCACTGGTTCATTAGTTATGGCTCATGGGTCAGCTACCGTTCGGTACGTGGGATCTTCCAGGACCAGAGATGGAACTGGTGTCCGTTGCGTTGCAAGGCAAATTCTTAACTGCTGGACCACCAGGGAAGCCTGGGTTTATATTTACTGATACTGATACTTTGGCGTAGCATATCCAGAAAGGTTTATATGTACTGATTTTTTTATACTTTATTTTTTGAGGTTGATTTACAATGTGTAGCACAGTGATTCATTTATATATATATGTATGAAATTGAAAGTGAAAGTCACTGAGTTTTGTCTGACTCTTTGCGACCCCATGGACTGTATAGTCTATGGAATTCTCCAGGCCAGAAAACTGGAGTGGGTAGCTGTTTCCCTTCTCCAGGGGATCTTCCCAACCCAGGGAAACCCAAGTTTCCCACATTGCAGGCACATTCTTTACCAGCTGAGCCACCAAGGAAGCCCAAGAATACTGGAGTGGGTAGGCCATCTGTTCTTCAGCCGATCTTCCCAACCCAGGAATCGATTTTCTTTTCTAGATCCTTTTCCCTTATGGGTTGTATTGACATTTTTATTAGCTGCCCAGATTCCTCTACTCAAGAGTGTTTCCTGGACAATCTTCCAGTGACAAACAGGAAAGATTAGTGCAGCGTTTTTCAGGTCAGTTCAGTCAGTCAGTCGTGTCCGACTCTTTGCGACCCCATGAATCGCAGCACACCAGGCCTTCCTGTCCATCACCAACTCCCGGAGTTCACTCAGACTCATGTCCATCGAGTCAGTGATGCCATCCAGCCATCTCATCCTCTGTCGTCCCCATTTCCTCCTGCCCTCAATCCCTCCCAGCATCAGAGTCTTTTCCAATGAGTCTACTCTTTGCATGAGGTGGCCAAAGTATTGGGAGTTTCAGCTTTCACATCATTCCTTCCAAAGAAATCCCAGGGCTGATCTCCTTCAGAATGGACTGGTTGGATCTCCTTGCAGTCCAAGGGACTCTCAAGAGTCTTCTCCAACAACACAGTTCAAAAGCATCAATTCTTCGGCGCTCAGCCTTCTTCACAGTCCAACTCTCACATCCATACATGACCACAGGAAAAACCATAGCCTTGACTAGACGGACCTTAGTCGGCAAAGTAATGTCTCTGCTTTTGAATATACTATCTAGGTTGGTCATAACTTTTCTTCCAAGGAGTAAGCATCTTTTAATTTCATGGCTGCAATCACCATCTTCAGTGATTATGGAGCCCCCCAAAATAATGTATGACACTGTTTCCACTGTTTCCCCATCTATTTCCCATGAAGTGATGGGACCGGATGCCATGATCTTCATTTTCTGAATGTTGAGCTTTAGGCCAACTTTTTCACTCTCCGCTTTCACTTGCATCAAGAGGCTTTTTAGTTCCTCTTCACTTTCTGCCATAAGGGTGGTGTTATCTGCATATCTGAGGTGATTGATATTTCTCCCGGCAATCTGGATTCCAGCTTGTGTTTCTTCCAGTCCAGCGTTTCTCATAATGTACTCTGCATAGAAGTTAAATAAGCAGGGTGACAATATACAGCCTTGATGTACTCCTTTTCCTATTTGGAACCAGTCTGTTGTTCCATGTCCAGTTCTAACTGCTGCTTCCTGACCTGCATACAGATTTCTCAAGAGGCAGGTCAGGTGGTCTGGTATTCCCATCTCTTTCAGAATTTCCCGCAGTTTATTGTGATCCACACAGTCAAGGGCTTTGGCATAGTCAATAAAGCAGAAATAGATGTTTTTCTGGAACTCTCTTGCTTTTTCCATTATCCATCGGATGTTGGCAATTTGATCTCTGGTTCCTCTGCCTTTTCTAAAACCAGCTTGAACATCAGGAAGTTCACGGTTCACATATTGCTGAAGCCTGGCTTGGAGAATTTTGAGCATTACTTTACTAGCATGTGAGATGAGTGCAATTGTGCGGTAGTTTGAGCATTCTTTGGCATTGCCTTTCTTTGGGATTGGAATGAAAACTGACCTTTTCCAGTCCTGTGGCCACTGCTGAGTTGTCCAAATTTGCTGGCATATTGAGTGCAGCACTTTCACAGCATCATCTTTCAGGATTTGAAATAGCTCAACTGGGATTCCATCATCCCACTAGCTTTGTTCACAGTGATGCTTTCTAAAGCCCACTTGACTTCACATTCCAGGATGTCTGGCTCTAGATTAGTGATCACACCATCATGATTATCTGGGTCATGAAGATCTTTTTTGTACAGTTCTTCCGTGTATTCTTGCCACCTCTTCTTAATATCTTCTGCTTCTGTTAGGTCCAGACCATTTTTGTCCTTTATCGAGCCCATCTTTGCATGAAATGTTTCCTTGGTATCTCTAATTTTCTTGAAGAGATCTCTAGTCTTTCCCATTCTGTTGTTTTCCTCTATTTCTTTGCATTGATCACTGAAGAAGGCTTTCTTATCTCTTCTTGCTATTCTCTGGAACTCTGCATTCAGATGCTTATATCTTTCCTTTTCTCCTTTGCTTTTCGCCTCTCTTCTTTTCACAGCTATTTGTAAGCCCTCCCCAGACAGCCATTTTGCTTTTTTGCATTTCTTTTCCATGGGGATGGTCTTGATCCCTGTCTCCTGTACAATGTCACGAACCTCAGTCCATAGTTCATCAGGCACTCTATCTATCAGATCTAGGCCCTTAAATCTATTTCTCACTTTCACTGTATAATCATAAGGGATTTGATTTAGGTCATACCTGAATGGTCTAGCGGTTTTCCCTACTTTCTTCAATTTGAGTCTGAATTTGGTAATAAGGAGTTCATGATCTGAGCCACAGTCAGCTCCTGGTCTTGTTTTTGTTGACTGTATAGAGCTTCTCCATCTTTGGCTGCAGAGAATATAATCAATCTGATTTTGGTGTTGACCATCTGGTGATGTCCATGTGTACAGTCTTCTCTTTTGTTGGAAGAGGGTGTTTGCTATGACCAGTGCATTTTCTTGGCAAAATTCTATTAGTCTTTACCCTGCTTCATTCCACATTCCAAGGCCAAATTTGCCTGTTACTCCAGGTGTTTCTTGACTTCCTATTTTTGCATTCCAGTCCCCTATAATGAAGAGGACATCTTTTTTGGGTGTTAGTTCTAAAAGGTCTTGTCACTCTTTATAAAACCATTCAGCTTCAGCTTCTTCAGCGTTACTGGTTGGGGCATAGACTTGGGTAACTGTGATATTGAATGGTTTGCCTTGGAGACAAACAGAGATCATTCTGTCATTTTTGAGACTGCATCCAAGTACTGCATTTCGGACTCTTCTGTTGACCATGATGGCTACTCCATTTCTTCTGAGGGATTCCTGCCCACAGCAGTAGATATAATGGTCATCTGAGTTAAATTCACCCATTCCAGTTCATTTTAGTTTGCTGATTCCTAGGATGTGGACGTTCACCCTTGCCATCTCTTGTTTGACCACTTCCAGTTTGCCTTGATTCATGGACCTGACATTCCAGGTTCCTATGCAATATTGCTCTTTACAGCATCGGACCTTGCTTCTATCACCAGTCACATCCACAGCTGGGTATTGTTTTTGCTTTGGCTTCACCCTTCACTCTTTCTGGAGTTATTTCTCCACTGATCTCCAGTAGCATATTGGGAACCTACTGACCTGGGGAGTTTCTCTTTCAGTATCCTATCATTTTGCCTTTTCCTACTGTTCATGGGGTTCTCAAGGCAAGAATGCTGAAGTGGTTTGCCATTCCCTTCTCCAGTGGACTACATCAGACAATCTTGGGCAACCCCAGAGAACAGTTCAGGTTTCAGTGCATTCATGACCTAAAGACTGACCTTGATCCCCTGACCCTTTGCTTCCATTGTTCTCTGTCTGTTTATCATTGAAAGTGAAAAGTGAAAGTGAAGTCGCTCAGTCATATCCGACTCTTTGAGACCCCATGGACTGTAGCCTACCAGGCTCCTCCCTCCATGGGATTCTCCAGGCAAGAGTACTGGAGTGGGTTGTCATTTCCTTCTCCAGGGTATCTTCCCAACCCAGGGATCGAACCCAGGTCTCCCATATTCCAGGCAGACGCTTTAACCTCTGAGCCACCGGGGCTTTAGCTCTTGTCAAACACCCCTGTTACTACGACAGATTTCTCTGTGGCAGCGAAGGCCTGCCTTTCATTACTATCAGACAACTTTTCCTTCTTCTCTTCACTAAACCAAGACAGGCTTCAATATCCTCCACTCATGATGACCCCTGAGCCACTCACTTGTCCCTTGCTTAGAAAGCGACTCCACAGTCATTGTCTGGAGGTAAAAACGGCTCGAGGACGTAAGGAGAGGCCAGAACTGAACCGTTCCCAAGGCTGCCCCACAAGTATCCCAAGAGGGAATGAAGAGAATTTTTAAAAAATCAAACTTCAAGAATGATTTCTCTTTGACAGCGTATTGCTTCCAGGGGTGCAGAGCAAGTTTCTGAACTCCAGCTCTCCGAGAATAAACTTGGATGAATAACTAGTCTTTCAGCATCTCCTCTTTGTATTTTCTTTTGAAGAGTTTGATCTGGGTGGGTATATGTTGTACTTTTTAATATGTGAAAGAGAAAGAAGTTTCCTTTTATCTGATTTGCTTGACTTTAGTGCAGAATTATGCTAATTCAGTGGAGGAAAGAAAGAAATGCTGGAATGAAGAGCCACTGGATTAGATGCGTATGCACTCCTCCATGGCATATTTCTCTAGTTCTATTTAAGGAACCCTCTCTCTTCAGGATCTCAGAGTTCAAGCAGCTGAAAGATGATCATTCTGTTTTCTTTGTATTATGCCTGTCCTCAGGTTACTCTGTTTTCTTGAGAGCATGCAGGTTTGTGAGTAAAGCAGGAAATGATCAGCAAATTCATTCCGATGATGTTTCATGAAAGTTTGAGATTGAATGGCCACACTGAAAGGGGTGGGGGCTTTTTGTTTAATGTCTCATGAAAGCACCTAGAAGAAAAACTTTGAATTATAGGGTGCCCATTGTTGCTGACAAACTATTCACGCAGAGTGATAAGAGTATCCTTTGGGGGAGCTGGATCAAGCAAGGCCGACCTCTGGCATGAATAAGAGGGAAGTACTCTCAAGTGAGACTTCTATCAGGTGTCCCAGAAATACCATGACATCTAAACAAACATCAGAACACTGTCTTTGATGGATCTGCCCTCAGACAGGTGGCTCACACAGGAAAGAAACCATCTGCAATGTGGGAGACCCGGGTTCTGTCCCTGGGTTGCGAAGATCCCCTGGAGGAGGGCATGGCAACCCACTCCAGTATTCTTCCCTGGAGAATCCCATGGACAGAGGAGGCTGGCGGGCTACAGTCCATGGGCTCGCAAAGAACTGGACATAACAACATAGAACAGCACAGCACCCTCAGACAAGCGGCCAAATAACCAGCAAATACTCTGTGCACCACTGAGTGAGGGGAAGGAAAGAAGGAAGACGAGGAAGAAAGAAAAAAATTGAATGTTTCCAAACTTCGAATATATCAAAACTTTCCGGAGTGCTTAAAATAAAACTAAAGTCTTCTATTTCCCAGAGATTCGTCTTCTTTTCCTAAACTGAAGTACAATCGCCATGTAACATTGTACTAGTTTTGCGTGTACAATATAGTGACTCGATACTTGTGTATATTGCAAAATGATCACCACCATAAGTCCAGTTGGCAATGAACTGGTTTTCAGGTGAGCCCCCGACTGATTTCTCATCTACCAGCAGTTCTTCAGGCCTTACCTGGCTTTTCAGAGCATCTTTTTCCTGGCTAGCACTGCCCGCTCACCGAGACTATTTTAATTGCCTATAAACCAGTCTCTCGGCCTCCAGTCTGCCCACTTTGTCGGCCATACCAGCAAATGGCTTTTTCTATAATTAGTATTGACCTTGCGGCCTTCCTATCTGGGATGTGGGATTACTTAGAATCCTCTGCCCTGCGTCTGCTTCTTCTAGCGCTTTGTGATGCCTGCTCCCCAACTCACCCTCAGACAAATGACAAATCCAGACTTGCCGTCACCCCAGATCCCTCTCACAGGTGCCCATTGCCCCCAGAATTCTGACTCCTCGCTCCGTATCTTATTTTACGTTGCTGCTTCTGCTCCTCAGGACCCAGTTCAAAGTGGCCTCTTGCCACAAACCCGTGAGTGTAAATCAGCACTTTCTTCTTTTGCTCCATGCTGTCATGAATCAACTGCCCCAGCTAGCGCCTCAGAACCATGACCCTGGCCAGGGCCAGCGGTTTGATGCTCTAGGTCACATTCGGGCCAGGAAGACACCAGTGTGTTGAGCGTGGCACAAGAGGATCTTTGCAGTCATGTCTACAGACTCTATGCAGCAGACAGGTAGCCCAGAAACCATATCTGATTGGGAGACCTGTTTGGTTTGACCCCCACTGAAGGGGAGTGGGACATGGCCGAAAAGAAAAGTTCCCATGACAGTCTGGACTGCCAAGAGTCCACTGTCCACAAGTCACGAGAGTGTTGTCTAGCCTGGAGCTCTCCGGCCACCCTGCTCCCTCACTGTGATTCCCAGCTCACACTGTCTGCCTGGCCCTGTGGACATGGAGTTTGCGGCACTGAGTTTCCAGGCCTCCCCTTTCATCACTGTCCACATCACCTTTCAACACTGCCCACATCACCTTTCATCACCATCCATACACACCCAGCTGTCCTACCAGGCTTTGGGGAATTCCCAAATAGGTCTTCCATTTTCACGTCATTCTCTGTACCCTGGCTTATGCAAATATCTAATAAAAGAAAACAAGCTCAAAATAATTCATGGGGCTGTAAAGTACAGCACGATGACTGTAGGTATTAACACTGCAGTGCCTATTTGGAAGTTGATAGGAGAGAATCTTAAAAGTTCTCATCACAAGGAAAGAAAAATCTGTAACTATGGTGGTGGGGACAGATGTTAACAAGACATCATTTCACAGTATGTACAAATTTCGTATCATTATTTCATACATTTGAAACTGTTATATGTCAGTTATGTCTCAATTTAAAAAAAAGAAGCTTATGCTTGCTAGAAACTAAAGTTAGTAAAATTTAAATCTTAAGGTAGCCTCTGCTAAGAAAGTAATTTTTTCATAGACTTTTTGTTTAGAGCAGTTGTAGATTCACAGCAAAACTGAGTAGAAGGTACCTAGATTTCCAGTATATTCCCTGCCCCTCTCATCATTTTATATGGAACTGGCAAAGATTTAGAAAGTGATAATACCTAGTGGTATTGAAAACACCCTGATGATGGGAAAGATTGAAGGCAGGAGAAGGGGACGACAGAGGATGAGATGGCTGGATGGTACCACCGACTCGATGGACATGAGTTTGAGTAAGCTCTGGGAATTGGCGATGGACAGGGAGGCCTGGCGTGCTGCAATCCATGGGGTCGCAAAGAGTCAGACACAACTGAGCGACTGAACTGAACTGAAATGAATACCTGGTGGTGGAGAAGGTGTAGGGAAATGAGAGTCTCAGACTTGCCAGTGGGAGTGCAACTGGACCAATTTTGGGGAGAGCAATATGACACTTTCTATCAAAACCCTTAACAGACCTGCATACAGACTTCCCTGGTGGTGGAGTGGTTGGGAGTCTGTCTGCCAATGCAGCGGACATGAGTTCAATCTCTGGTCCAGGAAGATTCCACACACCAAAGAGCAGCTGAGCCCACACACCAAACTCCGAAAACCCGTGCACCTAGAGTCTGTGCTCCACAACAGGAGAAGCCGCTGCAATGAGAAACCCAAGCACCACCCCAAGAGAAAGCCCTGGGTCAGCAATGAAGACCCAGAGGAGACAAAAATAAATAAATTAACAAAAAAACCAAATAAACCCTTGCATATACTTTGACTCAGTTCAATGTACTGGAATTTGTCCTAAAGAAGTTCTTTCTAAATTCTTATTTGAGAGGCAATGTAATATAATAGTTAAAAGGAAACACTCTCAAACTATATTGCCTGGGTTCAAGTCCCTGCTGGACCAATTATTAATTGTGAGACCTTTGTGGGACCTAACCTCTCTGTTCTTTGGTTTCTCTAACTCTAAAGGAGTGTCAAAACAGTTCCTACAGAGTCTGGATAGGAGGAAGGTTTGGGGGAAATGGATGCATGTATATGTATGACTGAATCCCTTCAATGTTCACCTGAAACTACCACGTTGTTAACGGGCTATACCTCAATACAAAATGAAAACTTTAGGAAAAAAAAATTCCCTACACCTCATGGAGTTGTTGTGAAATGTGTAATATATTAAAATACCCTGAATGGTACTTGGGACATAATAACTGCTGAGATTCAGTCATCATTAATGACCAATTTTATTAATAAAACAATGAACTATTATTACTGATAATACCTTCTAAAACCCCCTAATTGGAAGTTTTGCTAAATAAATGATATTGCATTCACATGATGGCATATTACTGAACTGTTATAAATTATGGTGAAGAATTCTTCAGGACACAGAAAAACTAGGACATACTATTAAATGAGGGGAGCCAGTTATAAAAAAAGGAGAGCGAAACAGTTGGCTTAAAGTTCAACATTCAGAAAACGAAGATCATGGCATCTGGTCCCATCACTTCATGGGAAATAGATGGGGAAACAGTAGAAACAGTGTCAGACTTTATTTTGGGGGGCTCCAAATCACTGCAGATGGTGACTGCAGCCATGAAATTAAAAGACGCTTACTCCTTGGAAGAAAAGTTATGACCAACCTAGACAGTATATTCAAAAGCAGAGACATTACTTTGCCGACTAAGGTCCATCTAGTCAAGGCTATAGTTTTTCCTGCGGTCATGTATGGATGTGAGAGTTGGACTGTGAAGAAGGCTGAGCACCGAAGAACTGATGCGTTTGAACTGTGTTGTTGGAGAAGACTCTTGAGAGTCCCTTGGACTGCAAGGAGATCCAACCAGTCCATTATGAAGGAGATCAACCCTGGGATTTCTTTTGGAAGGAATGATGCTAAAGCTGAAACTGCAGTACTTTGGCCACCTCATGTGAAGAGCTGACTCATTGGAAAAGACTCTGATGTTGGGAGGGATTAGGGGCAGGAGAAGAAGGGGACGACCGAGGATGAGATGGCTGGATGGCATCACGGACTCGATGGATGTGTGTCTGAGTGACTCGATGGATGTGTGTCTGAGTGAACTCCGGGAGATGGTGATGGGCAGGGAGGCCTGGCATGCTGCGATTCATGGGGTCACAAAAAGTCAGACACAACTGAGCGACTGAACTGAACTGAACAGAGTTATAAAAACACATTAAATAGATGTTTTTATATGAAAACAAATACTGAAAGAAATGTGCTAAAATATTATCTCTGAATATTTCTGTTGATGATTTTTATTTTAGTCTTTGTAATTTTCTGGATCTTCCTAATTTCTAAATTTCCTAATTCTAATTTCCTAATTTCTAAACTGTTTTAGAAATTCTTTACTTACCATTAAATTTCTTTTGTAATGCAAGTTAAAGGTACTTTCCCAAAATTAACTAGAAAAAAAATTTTGTTTTTTGACTGTGCCACAACACGTGGAATCTTAGTTCCCCAAACAGGGATCAAACCCTCTGCTCCCACCTCAAGTGGAGGTGCAGAGTCTTAACCACTGGACCGCCTGGGAAGCCCCCTCAAAAAGAATTTTTTTTAAAGGTGCTAGGAAATATCTTGCTTTATCAAGTGGTTTCACTAAAAAAAGGGATGCATTTTAATTTGTTATGGTCAACTGCCAAAAATGGGCACCAATTCATTCCATTGCTATATACATGCCTTCATTCACTATGATTTTGCAACTTTTCCATTCAAAGGCAGAGAATGTTTCTCCATGCTCCTTGAATCTGGGCTTGGCCACGGGACCTGCTTTGGCTGACGGGACATTAGCAAACATGATTCACAAGGAGACTTGCGAAAGTACTCGTTGATTAGGGTGACCCTCCCTGAGGTCACCAAGAGAAACAGCCCTGCTGAACCCACGAGGCAATGAGGGATCGTGGGGTTAGAAGATCAGGTTCTGCAAGTGAAGGTCCATCCAAGCCCTTCCAGTCGTGGCGGAACAGGCCCTGGTGAGAAGTCCTCACAGAAGACACAGGAAACTTCTTCAAGCTACTATGTTTTGGAAGTTCTTTTCCTCCTAGCAAAACCTTAACTGACTTTTTACAAAAGTAGCTGTCAGGTAAAATGGCAGAGAATGAATGTGGGCCAAGTCCACAAGACAATCAATTCCATCCTTCAGTTTTTATCTCTAAGTCCAGCCTTCATCTGTATCAGTATTCTCCATTCTGGCTACACATTGGAATCCTCTGTGGAACTTTTAGAAAAGTACCAATAACTGTGCTCCATCTCCTAGGAATTCTGAATTAATTGGTCAGGAGTGAGGCCCAGACACTGGAATTTTTAAAAATGCTCTATATGATTATAATGTGTAGCCAGGTTTGAGTAACTCTGTTTTCCATAGGCTATTTAATGCATTGAGCATCCCTTTATAGGGATAATATTTTACAGCTTTTAAAACACCAAATAGTATCCCTTAGTAAGGGGAGATTTTATTTTTCAATAAATAAAGCAACCTTAAGTTTTGAAGATTTTAAAAATACAGATAAGTTCAAAGAAGAGACTAGCGGTTTTTTTTTTTTCTTTTTTCCCCCAACTTCCCTAATTTAGCTAGTGTTAAGCATCCTGGCACATTTACCTCATGAACCTTGACTTTATTTCTCTTAAAAATATTATTCTATAATTTGTGAAAAATCAAGCACTTGATTTGAATGGATTCAAACGACTTATAAAAGCACAAAAAACAAAAATGAAAGTTAAGAAAGATCCCAAACACTACAAAATCTTACAAGTAACAATCACTAAGAAAACATTTCATGAAGCATTTTTTGCACTAATAAATACTTTCATGTCACCTTAAGACTATCGCATAGCTATGAACTAGCTGGCTGTGGGTGTGCTCAGTCGCCCAGTCGTGTCTGACTCTTTCGACCCCATGGACTGTGTAGTCTGCCAGGCTCCTCTGTCCATGGA
This sequence comes from Ovis aries, assembly GCF_016772045.2. Classification (NCBI taxonomy): domain Eukaryota; kingdom Metazoa; phylum Chordata; class Mammalia; order Artiodactyla; family Bovidae; genus Ovis; species Ovis aries. Next base: position 44,680,527 of record NC_056073.1, read on the forward strand.
ATTTTCCAGGCAAGAATACTGGAGTAGGTTGCCATTTCTTCCTCCAGGGGATTCCCGATCCAAGGAGTAAACCTGAGTCGCCTGCATCTCCGACATTGGTGGGCAGATTGCTGCTGCTGCTGCTAAGTCGCTTCAGTCATGTCTGACTCTGTGCAACCCCAGAGACGGCAGCCCACCAGGCTCCCCCATCCCTGGGATTCTCCAGGCAAGAACACTGGAGTGGGTTGCCACTTCCTTCTCCAATGCATGAAAGTGAAAAGTTTTATTTGTCACTGATTCCCCGACTTGGGATGCCCCCAACTAGCTGACAAAACTCTACCAAATATAGATTGCAAATAACCTATCATAAGTGGTCTTTATCACTGAGAAATATGGACTGGGTTTCCTAAAATGAGTTTGGGCGTCCCTTATTACAAATGTTCACCACTTTCATAGGTTCATCAGTCCAAAACCCTCCTTAGGATGAAGCATTGGCATTTGCAGCACGTGAACATCAAATAATGTTTTCCCTGTAATCTATTCGTTTAGATGGGTTTGTTCACAGGTTAAATTAGGCATTTGCATTTCAAGTGGCATCTCCTAGTTTTATGTGACTGTTTCAAATAAATAGACTTCCCTGGTGGTGCAAGTGGTAAAGCATCTGCCTACAACGCGGGAGACCTGGGTTCGATCCCTGGGTCAGGAAGATCCCCTGGAGAAGGCAATGGCCACTCCAGTACTCCTGCCTGGAAAATCCCATGGACGGAGGAGCATGGTAGACTACAGTCCATGGGGTTGCAAAAAGTTGGACACGACTGAGCCACTTCACTTCACTTCACTTCACTTCAAATAAAATTATTTACAGTACTGATTGTCCTTCTCAGTTCATTACACTGAAAGCTATTTCATGGCCAGGCCTTTCCTTATTAGAATCAATAGAACATAGCACGCCCTGTACTGCTTTGTCTCCTGTCTGGGGAAAGGCCCTTAATGAATCCATTAGACAAATTTTCATCTTGCCCTGCGTGCAGTCCCTACCTCACCTTCAAAACAAGGTACCAGGTTACACCCAGTTGGATGTAAATCAAGAATGCATTCCCAAATTGTAAAGCATTCCCTCCAAGTCCATGTAAAAGCAGCCAAATAAAAACCATGCTTGCTTAGGGCCGTTGTCTAATTTTAAACCCTATCTACAACCCAAGACAAGTCTGAAGGAGTTGAAGGTCAGTGGTAAATTCCATTTGGTGCTGCATGCACTGGGGTATATATAGGTTGCTAATTCTGGGAACTAACTGCTTATCTACAACAAGCCTAACCTTTTATATAGAACCACAGAAGTACTTCTGTTTAGACTGTTCTGCAAATATGAGAAACTTCTTTAAAAAAAATTAAAAAGAGAAGAAACACGGGAGAGAGGGTCCTAGGTTGTACCTGGCACATGTGGGTATCCCAGTCCACTCCCATCCCTCACCCCCCAAGCCATGGAGTTTCCAGCAGTTTTTAGAAACACACGAAATCACAGGGTAGCAGGAGCATTTCTTCTTGAAAGAATCTATTTAACCTGATGAAAAGCACTAGGCTACAATTAGAAGCTCTGTGATGACACAAAAGCAGCAAAACTGGAGGGTCAAGATGATTGTTGCTCTTGAAGACAGTACTAGGGGATCCCTGGAGTATTTGTAGGAATGCGGGCTCTTGTACTGGTTACCCAGGTGAGGATCAGTTTGAAAATTCAGTGATTTCAATTATGATATGTTCGGTTTCCTGTATGTAGATTTCTTTTTTCAAAATTTATGTATTTTTAATTGAAGGCTAATTACAATATTGCGTTGGTTTCTGCTCTACATCAACATGCATCAGGAACAGGTATACACTGTATATGCTGTGCTTAGTCGCTCAGTCATGTCTTACTCTTTGCAATGCCATGGACTGTAGCTCCTCTGTCCATGGGGATTCTCCAGGCAAGAATACTGGAGTGGGTTGCCATGCCCTCCTCCAGGGGAATCTTCCTGACCCAGGGATGGAACCCAGGTCTCCCGCATTGCAGGCGATTCTTTACCGTCTAAGCTACCAGCGAAGCCCCATACATCGTGTAATGTATTTCAATTAGAAGTTTAAGAAAGTTCTAGAAGAGGTGGGGAAATGATGTGTACATAAATTTATAAAACAAAACCTGAGACTTCAGAGAAATGTTAGCCCCCTCAGTTCCTTGCCCCCTTCTCCTCTGCTCAGGGTCATTTTAAGGATCAAAGTGCCAATTTTGAGCATTCAGTTTTCAGGTGTGGAGAGCTTTACTTTAAAGCACTTGAATACTGCTGTTTCCATTTGTGCAACAGTTATTTCAATATTTTAGCAACTCTGAATTGTGGATAGGGACCAGTGACTAATATGTTCACTTTACAGGAAAAGATACACCCTTGAGCCATCTACAAATTTAGACAAATCCTCTTCTGTATGACTTCTAATAAGAGATCCTATTGGGATATTGTGACATAAACAGTATAAAGTCCTCAGATGATCTGATGGATTGCAAAGACTCATGATAGGAAGTTTTGTGAGTCTGCCACATGTGTTTCTGAAAAAGAAGTGGATACAGTTTGGGTTATTCTTATTCTTCCAATTAAGTTCACAATGTTCCTAATATTTATTCTGAATCACAGATACTGTCAAGCCAAAAGTAAGAAAAGCACATCGAATTCAAGTTTAATAATGACATAACTACATGCTGTATTTGCTTGTTTTGTTTTGTTTTTTTCCTTTGGCTGTACCATGCAACTTATGGGATCTCAGTTCCCCAGTCAGAGATTGAACCCAGGCATTGTTTTTTGTTTGCTTTTGTTTTGGGCCACATCATGTGGCTTGCGAGATCTTAGTTCCCTGACCACAGATTGAACCTGGAGCCCTCGGCAGTGAGATCTTGGCGTCCTAACTACTGGACCAACAGGAAAAACCACTGGACCAACAGGAAACTCTCCAAGTCAGTTCCAAAGGGGATTCATAAAATAGACTGTCAATGTCTTTTTTTCCTCCTATACAGAGGAAGCAGAATATTCAGTAGCTAGAAGAGATGGAAAAAATTACCTCTAAACACTGCACATGGAACAGTCTACCCCCACTAAGCAATTCCTACTCTTAATAACAAACTCCTTCCACGTTCCCTACAGGAAGAGGAAGGCCAAAATGAGCATCTTAACAAACATATTGCTCCTAAAGATTAAAGAACGTTTGAAACTGGCTGATGGGCACATGAGGATGACTGTACCATTCTGCATCTGATTGTGTGTGTTCGTAAATTTCTAATAGTTTTAGAGGAGGGCACAGCAAGCTACTCCAGTATTCTTGCCTCGAGAATCCCATGGACAGAGGAGCCTGGTGGGTCACTCAGAGGCAGACATAGTCTAACACAGCCAGAGTCAGTCCATAGGGTTGCCGAGGGTCAGACACAACTGAGCGACTTAGCGTACACACACACACACACACACACACACACACACACACAAAATAGAATTTTACAGTGGTCCCTGGTAAGTAGCTAGGAGGAGCAATAATTTGTTTTAACATCCAGGAAGTTGAACACGGAAATGAGAAGGATATGGCAGAATGCGCAGAAACCTATACAGATTGACTGTGGGGAAAAAAAACAGCTCCAATTTCTTCCAAGTCTTGGCTATGTCAATTTCCTTTTCCAAGAAATTATATTTATTCTAAACTGACATCTCTGTACATGATAAGGTTTAAGAAAATAAAACAATCCTATTAATCCCAGCTCCTGTTCCTTTCATGTGATGTGATCTCAGAAAGAGTCCTGATACTAACATCCTTTGCATCTTTAAGGAAACACTCTTCTCATGGATATGAGAATATACTTCACAGTATTACTGTAAGAACTAAGTGAGACTTTTCCATAGTTTCAGAAATTATACCAATAACATTTAGGGAAATCAAAATGATAAAAAATGCGCATCCCAACATGTTAAACTGCTTAAGTTTCCTTATAGTTCCTCCTATTTCTCTTTGGATGTACTTACATCTAGCTTTACATGGTTTTGAGGCCATTGTGTAGACATCTTTTCATAGCAAAGAGATTTAAATGGGTTTAATTTAACACCTTCCTTAAGGATCTCATTAGTTTAGGAATTCTACACCATATTTAGGTTTTCTTAATACGAATTTGTATTAACAAATAGAAAAACACTTCACCTCTCAATTTACACCCAATTTTTTCACTCAGTTCTCAAATCAGCTTTACTAAGTAGCCATCATTACTGTGAGTTTAAACAGATGAGGGATTTAAGGTTTGGGTATCCGCGGTCAGGCTTTTCAGGCGGCTCAGTGGTAAAGAATTCACTTGTCAATGCAGGAGACGCAGGAGATCCAGATTTTGATCCCTGGGTCAGGAAGATATTCTGAGGAAGCAAATAGCAACCCACTCCAGTAATCTTGCCTGGGAAATCCCGTGGACAGAGGAGCCTAGCCGGCTACAGTCCCTGGGTTCACAAAGAATCAGATATGACTTAGTGACTAATACCACCACCCATGGTCACAAAGTTACTAAGGGCAGAACCAAAATTCATCATCAGTTTGTCTCACTCCAAAGCCCAGGATATTTCTTCAACATGAGTCCTTCCCAAGCATCAGTCATTTCCACACCACTTTCACAACAGCCACCCTAAGCAACCAAAACTGTAAAGCTTTGCCTTATATAAACTCACTTTCATTTTTACTGGTGATTACCTTTTTTTCTCACTTAAGGAGATGGAAATAAACAGAACCAACATTTCCTGCAAATCTATGTGCTACTCTGTAAAAGGGCAGAGCCAACAGTTCTCAAGGGGGGCTTCTAGCATCAGTACCCCCTGCAACTTGTTAGAACTACAAATTCTGGACCCTGCTCCGGTCCTACTGGACTGGAAATCCTGGTGCTAGGGGCCAGCAATCCATGTTTTAATGGGCTCCACCGGGGCTCTTTGACCATCTGGTGATGTCCATGTGTAGAGTCTTCTCTTGTGTTGTTGGAAGAGGGTGTTTGCTATGACCAGTGCATTTTCATGGCAAAACTCTATTAGTCTTTGCCCTGCTTCATTCCACATTCCAAGGCCAAATTTGCCTGTTACTCCAGGTGTTTCTTGACTTCCTACTTTTGCATTCCAGTCCCCTATAATGAAAAGGACATCTTTTTTGGGTGTTAGTTCTAAAAGATCTTGTTGGTCTTCATAAAACCGTTCAACTTCAGTTTCTTCAGCATTACTGGTTGGGGCATAGACTTGGATAACTGTGATATTGAATGGTTTGCCTTGGAAATTAACACAGATCATTCTGTCGTTTTTGAGACTGCATCCAAGTACTGCGGTTTGGACTCTTTTGTTGACCATGATGGCTACTCCATTTCTTCTGAGCGATTCCTGCCCGCAGTAGTAGATGTAATGGTCATCTGAGTTAAACTCACTCATTTCAGTCCATTTTAGTTTGCTGATTCCTAGAATGTCAACGTTCACCCTTGCCATCTCTTGTTTGACCACTTCCAATTTGCCTTGATTCATGGATCTGACATTCCAGGTTCCTATGCAATATTGCTCTTTACAGCATCGGACCTTGCTTCTATCACCAGTCACATCCACAGCTGGGTATTGTTTTTGCTTTGGCTTCATCCCTTCATTCTTTCTGGAGTTATTTCTCTACTGATCTCCAGCAGCATATTGGGCACCTAATGACCTGGGGAGTTCCTCTTTTGGTATCCTATCATTTTGCCTTTTCCTACTGTTCATGGGGTTCTCAAGGCAAGAATACTGAAGTGGTTTGCCATTCCCTTCTCCAGTGGACCACATTCTGTCAGGCCTCTCCACCATGACCCGCCCATCTTGAGTTGCCCCACAGGCATGGCTTGGTTTCATTGAGTTAGAAAAGGCTGTGGTCCTAGTGTGATTAGATTGACTAGTTTTCTGTGAGTATGGTTTCAGTGTGTCTGCCCTCTGATGCCCTCTTGCAACACTTACCACCCTCTTCCAACCACAAAAGAAGACTCTACACATGGACATCACCAGATGGTCAACACCAAAATCAGACTGATTATATTCTCTGCAGCCAAAGATGGAGAAGCTCTATACAGTCAACAAAAACAAGACCAGGAGCTGACTGTGGCTCAGATCATGAACTCCTTATTGCCAAATTCAGACTTAAATTGAAGAAAGTAGGGAAAACCACTAGACCATTCAGGTATGACCTAAATCAAATCCCTTATCTATACAGTGGAAGTGAGAAATAGATTTAAGGGCCTAGATCTGATAGATAGCGTGCCTGATGAACTATGGATGGAGGTTCGTCACATTGTACAGGAGACAGGGATCAAGACCATCCCCATGGAAAAGAAATGCAAAAAAGCAAAATGGCTGTCTGGGGAGGCCTTACAAATAGCTGTGAAAAGAAGAGAGGCGAAAAGCAAAGGAGAAAACGAAAGATATAAGCATCTGAATGCAGAGTTCCAGAGAATAGCAAGAAGAGATAAGAAAGCCTTCTTCAGTGATCAATGCAAAGAAATAGAGGAAAACAACAGAATGGGAAAGACTAGAGATCTCTTCAAGAAAATTAGAGATACCAAGGGAACATTTCATGCAAAGATGGGCTCGATAAAGGACAGAAATGGTTTGGACTTAACAGAAGCAGAAGATATTAAGAAGAGGTGGCAAGAATACATAGAAGAATTGTACAAAAAAGACCTTCACGACCCAGATAATCATGATGGTGTGATCACTAATCTAGAGCCAGACATCTTGGAATGTGAAGTCAAGTGGGCCTTAGAAAGCATCACTATGAACAAAACTAGTGGAGGTGATGGAATCCCAGTTGAGCTATTTCAACTCCTGAAAGATGATGCTGTGAAAGTGCTTCACTCAATAGGCCAGCAAATTTGGACAACTCAGCAGTGGCCACAGGACTGGAAAAGGTCAGTTTTCATTCCAATCCCAAAGAAAGGCAATGCCAAAGAATGCTCAAACTACTGCACAGTTGCACTCATCTCACATGCTAGTAAAGTAATGCTCAAAATTCTCCAAGCCAGGCTTCAGCAATATGTGAACCGTGAACTTCCTGATGTTCAAGCTGGTTTTAGAAAAGGCAGAGGAACCAGAGATCAAATTGCCAACATCCGATGGATAATGGAAAAAGCAAGAGAGTTCCAGAAAAACATCTATTTCTGCTTTATTGACTATGCCAAAGCCTTTGACTGTGTGGATCACAATAAACTGTGGAAAATTCTAAAAGAGATGGGAATACCAGACCACCAGACCTGCCTCTTGAGAAATCTGTATGCAGGTCAGGAAGCAACAGTTAGAACTGGACATGGAACAACAGACTGGTTCCAAATAGGAAAAGGAGTAAATCAAGGCTGTATATTGTCACCCTGCTTATTTAACTTCTATGCAGAGTACATTATGAGAAACGCTGGACTGGAAGAAACACAAGCTGGAATCCAGATTGCCGGGAGAAATATCAATCACCTCAGATATGCAGATGACACCACCCTTATGGCAGAAAGTGAAGAGGAACTAAAAAGCCTCTTGATGAAAGTGAAACACAGTGAAAAAGTTGGCTTAAAGCTCAACATTCAGAAAACGAAGATCATGGCATCTGGTCCCATCACTTCATGGGAAATAGAGGGGCAAACAGTAGAAACAGTGTCAGACTTTATTTTGGGGGGCTCCAAAATCACTGCAGATGGTGATTGCAGCCATGAAATTAAAAGACGCTTACTCGTTGGAAGAAAATTCATGACCAACCTAGATAGTATATTCAAAAGCAGAGACATTACTTTGCTGGCTAAGGTCCGCCTAGTCAAGGCTATGGTTTTTCCTGTGGTCATGTATGGATATGAGAGTTGGACTGTGAAGAAGGCTGAGCGCCGAAGAATTGATGCGTTTGAACTGTGGTGTTGGGGAAGACTCTTGAGAGTCCCTTGGACTGCAAGGAGATCCAACCAGTCCATTCTGAAGGAGATCAACCCTGGGATTTCTTTGGAAGGAATGATGCTAAAGGTGAAGCTCCAGTACTTTGGCCACCTCATGTGAAGAGTTGACTCATTGGAAAAGACTCTGATGCTGGGAGAGATTGGGGGCAGGAGGAGAAAGGGACGACAGAGGATCAGATGGCTGGATGGCATCATGGACTTGATGGACGTGAGTCTGAGTGAACTCTGGGAGATGGTGATGGACAGGGAGGCCTGGTGTGCTGCGATTCATGGGGTCGCAAAGAGTCGCACACGACTGAGCGACTGAACTGAACTCAACTGACCGGGGCTCCTGAAGCATGGTCTATCTGGGAACCACTATACTATATACCTTATCTTATTTAATATTCATAACATCTCCTGAGACTAAATTTATTATTCCCACCATCACAGATGGGTTAACTGAGACAGCATAGACTAAGACCAGTATCACATAGTTAGCAGGTAATGGGAGCCAACATTTAACCTGCACTTATCTGGTTCAAAGCCTTTTCATAGCATCACGTGCACTCGAGGGGAGATATCGGGAGATGCCATTGCTGTGGTTCAGAGAGAGTAGAGATCTAGATGGTAACGAGATCTGTAGACACCGATTATATATCTGTTATGACTGTGACATGCAACGAACATTTTACTGTTTTAAAGAGTCACTGAGGGACTTCCCTGGTGGTCCAATGGTTGGGATTCTGCGCTTCTATTACACCGAACACAGTTTGATCTCTGCTCAGGGAACTAAAGATCCCAAAAGACACACAGCGTGGCCAAAAATACATAAAACCTAAAACCTTGGTTCTTCTAGAAAAGATTAATTTCAGACAGTTGCTAGAAAATTGATTGGAGGTGGAATGAAAGTTGCAAAAAAAAATGGCCTTGCCGGGTCTAAAGCAGTACCTACATTAATCCTTTCTGCATGACTTCAAGTCGTGTTAAGTTCAGCTTACTGGATATTTATGAATAGGAATGGTATCTGTACATAATTAAGTGTGTATATATATGGTAATCCAATTGTTCTTGTTTTGTATAATGTTGTTCTAGGAATTCGGGATTAAAAGCTAATTAGGAGCAGTATTTCTAGATTATTTGCTTCACAGGATTGGGGGAGAAATCACTGGGCACAGATTCCCCAGTAAAGAGGATGACCCAGGAACTCCCCTGAGGGTTCAGTGGTCAAGAATCTGCCTGCCAATGCAGGGGGCAAAGGTTTGATCCCTGGTTCAGGAAGATTCCACATGCAATGGGGCAACTTGAGTCCGTTCTCCGCAACTATGGAAGCCCCCAGGCCCTAAAGCCGGTGCTCTGCAACACGAGAAGCCACTGCAGTGAGAGGGCCTTGCACTGCGACGGGGAGGGGCCCCGTCCGCCACAACTCGAGAAAGTCCCCAGCAACTCAGACCCCATGCAGCCAACAGCAAACAAATAAATATATTTTTTAAAAGAAGATGATCCAAGTGTTATCCAGCACAACCGATGGCCAGAGGCATCACAAATAAATGCCTTCAAATGGCTAGGACTTCAGTATAGTCCTGTCTTTTTTGTTTAATCCCTAGGTCAACCCCATGGACTGTAGCCCACTAGGCTCTTTTGTCCATGGGATTTCCCAGGCAAGAATACTGGAGTGGGTGGTCACTTCTTTCTCCAGGAGATCTTCCCAACCCAGGGATTGAACCCTCGTCTTCTGCATTGGCAGGCGGGTTCTTTACCACTGAGCCACCAGGTTAGTATAGTTTAATTACGTAAATACTCTGTAACCTGTCTAAGGTTTCTGTACCAAGGGCCAGGCTGACATCTAGATTCTCAAGAGCCAGGATATATCATAACCTTCTCTGACCTCAGATTACTTCCCCAGGAACCACCTACATTTATCAAAGAGACAAAACAAGCAAAACAGGCCTGCCGCCCTAATACAATATTGTGGAAATCATGTCCAACTGTATTATGTGTATTTAACATTATCTGGCCATATGGAAATGATGTCATGTGAAAACTCTGCTCAGCAGACAGGAACCCAAGGAAAGGATCTGTTTAGTGTAATTTCCCCTTCAATCTGAATTTACCTCCATGTCAACAAAAATGAGTGCCACTGTGGACTGTCATTCAGGCACGAAAAAATAACTCGAGTATAAGCCTGAATGTTCTAATAATGTTCATTAAAACAGGATTCTTCCAGTCTGATTATGTTCATCATTCTCAATCAATGGTACGATCAACATGATTGAATGCATCCTTTGTGGCACTGGAAACCCAACTCTAAATTTAGGCTGATGTTCAGAGAACACAATGCATACTTTGAAAAAGCCTGGGGGCTGATCCAGCCACACCCAGATTTAAGGTTGGGGTAACCTTTCCAGAGAGAACACAGACCTTCCCAAGAGCTCAGTGTTTACTTTTGTTGAGAGCTACACCTGCAGAAACGTTCCTCAAGTTTCTGCTGTTGTTTTTCCTTAACCTTTCATCTCCTCATGCTCCTGTTTTTTCCAAGCCAATAGCTAAGGGTTGAAGGTGAAGGTGAAGGTTTTTGTTGCTCAGTCACGTCCAACTTTTTTCGACCCCAAGGACTTTAGCCCACCAGGCTCCTCTGTCCATGGGATTCTCCAGGCAAGAATAGTGGAGTGGGTAGCCATTTGCTTCTCCAGGGGATCTTTCCGACCCAAGGATTGAACCTGGGTCTCCTGCGTTGCAGGTACATTCTTTACCATCTGAGCCACCAGGAAAGCCCCTAAGGGGTACTCTGGGTCAGATTTTGACAGAAGAAGCCCACTCTGTGAACCGGGAGCAGCCAAGTGGGACACAAACCGCAGGGCTGGGTAAGTGCCAAGCTGTGGGAGATACTCAGACTTAGGGCAGATAAGACAGAAACCAGCTGGCAGTACCCACCTAGGGAACTGGTGCTCGCTCCGGGCATCAGAGGAGACTGCACGGGCCCAGCTGGCTACCTGGGAACCAGTTTTCATTTGTTTATTGGACCACTCAGCTCTTAGTTCCCTGACCAGGGATCGAACCTGCACCCTTTATAGTGGAAGTATGGAGTCTTAACCACTGGACCATCAGGGAAGTCCCTGAGAATCAGTCTTCTAAGTAATGATTCTGCCCTATTAACATTCCAGCTGAAACTCTTAAAATTCCACAAGGACTGGTTATCTTTCTCTTTACTGCTATCACTTCTTGGCCTAGCTGTTACGGAATTATACTGTTAGGCAGATAGAACAGGGAAAAAGAGTCTAAAGTGGCGGTGGCTACAAGACAAGGAAGGGAAAAGCCCGCGAAAATGACACAAAAGAAGGTCCGAGGACCAGAGTGAGGACCTCAGGTAAAACAAACAGCACTCCTGGCTGGCCCAATCTACAAAGGACAGGCCCAGGGAGAGATAGACATATAAACAGAGGAGCCAGTGCCAGCTCTCTCTCCCGTGCGCTGGGACGCTCTTCTCCTCGTGTCTTTAGACGACATGACCTCACGCCTCGAAGATGGATTTTCCTGCTATCTTCTAAATAAAATAAAGCTGTAACACTGAGCTGTAACACTGATTTGTCTAAGAGCTATAACATGGTCCATTCAAGACCTGAGAGCTTAACATGGTCTATCCAAGACCTGAGAGCTGGACACGCCGAGGGGGCTTTAAGGTCCGTCACTCCAAATCTTTGCTGTCATGAGATAAAGAATTGAGGAACATACACTCTCGTGACAATACCTTTCAGCCTACCCACTGTTTCTCTGATTCTTACTATCAAAAATTACTACTCCCCACTTCAGATAGGGGACATCACTCTCTGAACTTTTTTTTTTTTCAGACTTCGATAGCTGATTAACAATGTCGTGATAGTTTCAGGCACCCAGCAGTGACTCAGCCATACATATGCATGTATTCAATGTCTCCTAACTGTCCAGCCCCTCCCCAGACCCAACCCACAAGCATCAAACCCTCTTCAGGCACAGCAATAGGTCACAGTGTAGGGGTAGTGATGGAAAAGATAAAAATGGATATCACATTTCTCACCCTAAAAGAACTCAAACAAGGAGGAGGAAGGGCAGAGGGGCTTTTCACTTAGCAGGTAGTTATAATTCAGTGCTGGGAGCTGTGGCAGGGTGAATAGGAATACCAGCTGTCTGGGAGGTGGGTTATCAAGGATGGCTTCTGGAGGAGGTGACTTCCAAGGAGGGTTACAAAGGATGCATAGGAATAGTCAGAGATGATAGGAAGGGTAGCTCAGAGAAGACATCATAAAAAGCCACCAAAAAAAATTAAGGGAAAATCGCAGAAGTGTGTAGGACCAAGCAGTTGCTGGGATATGAAGCATGAGGCCTTAGGTACAAAGCAGTGAGGGGAGAGAGATGGGGTAAGGGGGTAGGGGGGTCAGGTCAGAGAGTCCTGCTGTGTTGGGGAGCTCCCTGGCAGTCTAGGGGTTCATGCCCAGGTTCATTTCCTGGTCAGGGGACTGAGATCCTGCAAGCTGAACGGCATGGCCAAAATTTAAAAAAATAAAATATGTACATATTAACAAAATACATAATGGGACTTCCCAGGCGGTCCAGAGTTTAAGACTCTGTGCTCCCACTTCGAGGGGCACCAGTTCAGTCATTGGTGGGGAGGCTAAGCCGCCCCATGGTATGGCTAAAAAATTAAACAAACAAGTGAACCATCAAAAATGCTTCAGAAAATTTTAAATGAAAATTAGTTTCCTAAATGTCTGCATATGATCTATTTAAACAGAGGTTACATCTTGTCAACTTCTGTTTCTCACTCACAATTTGTTGTCATTCAGCTGCTAAGTCCTGTCTGACTCTTTGCGACCCCATGGACTGCAGCACGCCAGGGTTCCCTGTCCTTCACCATCTCCTGAGCTTGCTCAAACTCATGTCCATTGAGTCAGAGATGCCATCCAACCATCTCATCCTCCGTTGCCCCATTCTCCTCCTACCCTCAATCTCTTGCCCCATTCTCCTCCTACCCTCAATCTTTCCCAACATCAGGGTCTTTTCCAATGAGTCAGCAATACAGTGCCTAAAAAAACAGCCATTCTCCTTTTTGCTGTGTATTTTGTGAACTTAAAAAAAAAAAAAGTGTACTATTTTCCACACACAATGTTTGATTAATTTTATTATCTATAAACTTAATAAAATATCCCTGGAAGAATACAAGGAAGCAACAATATGGGCAGCTCATAGAGTTAAAAAATTTAACTTAAAAATTTTAAAGCTCTTGAATATATTTCTTATTTTTAAGAATAGGGACGGAGATAATCAGGGGGAAAAAAACCCCACATTTTGAGGTTGTTGGAGTTGGGGGGGGGGGTGGATTAGCTCAATATACCCAAACCTGATGAACTAAAGAGTCACTAAACCTGAGAATGCAACCATTCAAATCTCAAAACTTAAATTCCATAAAGTCATACCTATTTCCTTCCAGAGCCACCCTCAGTTCACAGAACAGTGCCAGATACCACGCGGGGTTTAATAAGTATTTGTTAATTGCTGAACACAGACACAGCACCAACATTCCTGTTTTGGTTTTTTTTTTAAGACTTCTTTTCTATTCTGTAGGGAGACAATGTCCTCAAGATTCTTCATGTTCTTTTTGTTACCGTTTAGCAGTGACTAGGTTCAAAGTCAGCCTGGATGGGTCTCGCCCACCAGCCTCTGTGAGCAGCAGAGGAGCCCTGAAGAGTACTTCCCAGGTCCACTGGCTGCACGAAGGGGGAGCCAGACCACAGCCTGGTCTAGAGCGGGCTTGGAAAGCAGGTACAGAAGCCTGGGTGGGTCGTGGCAGCTGGTTCCAGCAAGGGCACCTTCCTGTGACTCCAAACATACACACACACACACACACACACACACACACACACACACACACACACACATTCTTCCATATCCCTGCTAACCTGATTTCTAGCTTAGAGTGGTCAGGTGGGGCTTACTTTCACTGTTCTCTGCATTTTTCCTCCAAACTCGTCCTTTCACCTTTCTGGGGTTCTGCAGGGAATTTGTTTTAGATATACAGAAAAGAAAAAAACAAAACAAGACCGTTCCTTCTCCTGGTACAAGAGAAACACTTCAAACTTCAGGGCTCGCAAATCCAGGATCAGACCCCAGCTTTGCCTTGGACAAGCTATGTGAACCAAGCACATCCCTGATGGCTCAGATGGTAAAGAATCCGCCTGCGATACAGCAGAGCCGGGTTCAATCCCTGAGTCAGGAAGATCTCCTGGAGAAGGAAATGGCAACCCGCTCCAGTATTCTTGCCTGGAGAAATTTCATGGACAGAGGAACCTGGCGGGCTACAGTCCATGGGGTTGCAAAGAACGGACAGGACTGAACCACTACACTGCTACTAAGCCTCGTTTTCTTCATCTGTACATGAGGATAACAATGATTATTTCTCATAATTAAAAGAGGTGCTATGGAGCATAACACACCTAGCACAAACTGTGTTAACAAAAACGGTATTGCATGCCATGTACAGAACGTTTACACTTATTTGTGAACAATTAGGGTAACACTCACTGTGAAATGGAGCAGGACTCTGCCTATGGTCCTTGTCCCCACCCCCCATGTCCTCTGCCTGCCTTTTGTCTATGGAAGAACTTTAGCCAAAGAATAAGTTGAATCAGAGAAGTGAGAAAATGCAGAAACAAAGGAAAATAGTCCAAGCAGACCAAATAATAACAATGCTGTCATTAAGCACAGTCGAGGACCTTTAGTTCCTTCTCAAGGGCTACAGATAAATGAGTATCTGAGCCATATCCTGTGAGCTGTCTTATAGATACTGAAACCTCAGGTAAGTTAACCACTTGATGGTAAGACCATAGCCGTGACATAAGCTGCCACAATTCCAAGAACTGGTGTCAAGGATATTGGAACAAACCAACCACTGGTGACCAATTTCAAGATGACTGTCAGTGCCGACTGTGCTGTTTCTGCCCACAGCCCCTCCCGCAGATTATGAAAGCTCTTGCCCACTGGTTGTCAGCAGGGGAAAGCCCTCCTTTGGACAGAAGTCTGCCCTCCCTGCTCCGTGGTCAGCATCCAAAATAAAGCAAACCTTCCTTTCCACCAACTTCGCTTCTTTTGAGCAGCAAGCAACCGCACCCCACTTTCAGTTGCTACTTAAACTGGGAAAAAAGGTTGATTTACTCCCCCTCTTGCAAGTCTTTGAGAACTGTTAACTGCAAGCCTCTGCCCCCAACCACCTTGCCAGTCCTTTTCGCTCCCCTCTTTAAGTAAGTTTCTATAACTGCCACTCTAGATTAGCCCTCAGGGATGCTGAGCTATTGGGCACCTAACAATTGCTGTGAGTCCACGTTCAGGTATGAAGGTGGCACTCGTATGCGCCAACAATAGCGATACTGCAGCCAAGAGAAGGGAGGTATTTCCAGCGTGGCGGGCTTGGGGTCACCTCCCCGCAGGGCTGACACCCACAGGCAGGCTGGCACAATAACAGAAACCAGTGCATTGGGACATCGCCAGGAAGAGGCCCTACAGGTCACACGGACCTTCCCAGACAACATATGGGAAACAGAACTTTGAGAAGAAACCTAGTCCTGAATCTAAAGAGGGAATCTGCTGCTGTTTCCTGCCTCCATGCCTCAAATACCTTAGCCCCAAATTATCATGAACAACGGGAAAGACTTCCACAGTCTATCAAAACAAGAGCCTGCAAAGGGCAACTTCTAATAAGAAAATGGGACTTAACAATTGAGTAGTTGAGTAGTGACTTGGGGTCAGCTCCAGCTAGAATGTCTCTCCGCACGTTTCAACTCACTGTGACTCACTCCCCCAGGCAATAAAATATCAGACTAGATTTACTGAACCAAGTCAGTTGAGACCTGGACACCTGGTCAGGTCTGAGACTAGAGACGTTCAAGCCAGAGTGATAATTTGTAAACATCCAAAGATGAAACAGCCCCGTGAACTTTGAGCATCAGTATAATACTGTGTAACAGTCTCTAAGAGAAACACCACCGATTTCATTCAATTCATAGGATGCTTATTCAAAATCAGTCTCATTCTGTCACAACTGTTCTTATCAAGGACTATGAAAGGCATTCATTCAAAAGACTGAGGTATTGTATGTCAATTATACCTCAATTAAAAAAAAAAAAGACTGAGCTCAAGGTGAAGAACTAAGTGATACACTCTCAAAGGTAGTTTTGCAAGAGCTCCAGGAAATTGGCATATTTCTTAGATCACTATATAGCACAGTTATAAGATGGTAGTGTATGTGTGTGTTAGTTACTCAGTTGTGTCTGACTCTTTGGGACCCCAGGGACCTTAGCCCACCAGGCTCCTCTGTCCATGGGATTCTCCACGTAAGAATATTCGAGTGGGTTGCCATTCCTTCCCTTCAGGGGATCTTCCCAACGCAGTGATCAAACCCGGGTCTCCTGCACTGTGGGCAGATTCTTCACCATCTTAGCCACCAGGGTGGCCCATAAGACAGTAGCTGCTGCTGCTGCTGCTAAGTTGCTTCAGTCTGTGTGACCCCATAGACGGCAGCCCACCAGGCTCCCCCGTCCCTGGGATTCTCCAAGCAAGAACACTGGGGTGGGGTGCCATTTCTTTCTCCAAAAGACAGTAGAGCTGCCACTAAAAAGCAAGCTGACTAATCACTTTTCAGGCATTTATTTATTTTTTTCCCAAATAATTTCAAAGAAGAGCTGAATGTTAGCACACTCAATCTATGGATAAGAGGAAAAAAAAAAAAAAGGAATGGAAGTTCATACCCACCTGGGATCCTATTAAGAGTCACCCAGAAATGTTCGTCGGGAGAATAGGTATCTTTGGACCACTGGAGCAGATCAATGGCCCTTCGGTCTTGGAAGACAAACTTGACGAACTCTCTGGTGAGGGCCACGTAAGCAGTGCCAAAGTAGATGGTCAACTGGTGGGGAGGTGAGGTTTTCAAAATACCGGTATTTTTCATAAAAGAGCCACCTCTGCCCAAGCACTCCCGGTAGACATATCGAGTCCGCTTTACAGCGTGGTCAGGAGGCAGCACTCCGGGGGTGATGTTTTTCCCTTTAAATCCTTTGAGATGCTGAATGATCTCCCTGTTGGTTTTCAGGGGGAAATCTTGCCCGCAGGTGTTGATGGAGTATTTCCACGGAACTTCAGAAGCTAAAAGGTCTTGCAGGCAGTTCAGGTCAGCCTGGAGCCTGGAAATTCCTGCGTAGACCACAGGCTCCATCTTTGAAGCAAGAAAAGCATTCTTGAAGCAACTCAGCAGCTGCCACACAGACTTCTTAAAGTGAATTGTGGCTTTCTCATCCACGTGAACGCAGTAGACATTCTGGGGCATATAGATGGCCCTGAAGAGTCTTTCAAAAGTGTTAAAATCCTTATGGATGACCATGACATATGCCAAAGGGAACTCGGCTTCTTCTTTCGACAAAGGCCTTGTGATGTAGCGATTCTGGATCAGGTAGTCCTTGCAAGGGACACTTCCTACGGGGGACGTCAATGTCTTTTCCCACAAAAAGGTTGACCTCTCATCTAAGGCATCCTTACAGGCGTGTATCCCCAAGTCTCTTTCAATGGAGCTATCCCTGTGATTTTTTGGTTTGCTTAACTGGCCACTGTAAAGGATCACAAAAATAACCACACTGACTCCCATGAAAGCAAAAAACCAATACTTCCAGAAGTTCATTTTTTTCACTTCCCTGGGGAAGCAGTCTCTCTCTAAAGACTGAGAAATAATCGGTTCCTGAAACAAGAGTGAAGACGTAGAACTGACTTCTTTTGCCAATCTTGGAATTTCAACAGCTTCTCAAGCAGGCTTCCTTCTGCCGGGTCCTTTAATCCTCATTTACTCTCTGCTTCTGGGTGCTGTTCATCCTCTCCTGGCAACCGCCAGAGACGCTTCTTAAAGCGCCCTGGGCTCTGGCCTCCGTGGTGCCACTCGGCTGCCGGCAGAAGGCGCCGGGCTCAGGGCAGCTCCCGGAAGCCCTTCTCATTTGCATACAAGACAGTCTGGAGTGCCGGCTCCTTTCACTGGGGCTGTTTCCTGGGTTTCACTCCGCCCCCCTCCATGCAATCTATGTGGCCTGATCTCCCTTCTCACGCTTTCCCCTTCCTTTTCAAGTTAAATGGTTCTCCTTTTTCTAGCTCGCCCCGCCAAGCTGCTAGCAGTCTTTGAAAACCACTGCCTGTGGACTTCTCCTTCTCGGGTTTATTTCGCTTTCTGGGTCTCTGCCACTTTATTTCATTTCAGTGTTATCTCTACCTCTGGGCGTATAAGACAGACACAGACAAGAAAAAAACCCCTTGCAACATGCCTAAGTAGAAGATTATTGGAGAAAAAAAAATCTGATGGCAAGGTAGGTGTTCCCTGAATTAAATCAGACAGTTTCTGATGATGTTATGTAGCATATATATGTCCATGGGTGGAGGAAAAAATGAATTACACTTTCAAGGGCAGGGGATGAGGGCAGAAGGAAGCTAGGAGTGACTTGATATTCAGGAGTCGATGTAGAGGCATAAATGAAACGCACTTTAGTTCCACCTGCCTGGGAGAAAAGTGATAGCTTGTTCCCAGCGAGCAAAGGTTGGTTCCCATTTCACACAGAGCTTCAGATAACGAGCTGTAGACACAGTATTATCTAGCACGTGTGGTGTAACTAGCCACTGGGTCTCTAACAGCCTGACATCCTCAGACTGGAGGTCACTTCAGAGAGCTCCAAAGAGTCACCTCTTAACCCAGCCCCTCTCCTACTTCCTTACTCTGAAGGGAGAACAAAGGCTTCGGGACTGAGGCAAAATTCCTGGAAGTCTCCTTCAGTGCAGTTCAGGGAAGACAGGGACAGCAGCTCAGCAGGTATGGTCACATGACAGATGCCTTCTCAAAGCTCACCTGAGCCAGGTGCCTCCAGCGCTCAGCAAACGTGGAGTGTTCAAGGCAGGTGGTAAGGATGCTTCTGGGGGAAAGTTAGTGAGCCAACTAAGAGATTAACTCTGGCAGCCACGGGAGCTGAAAACGGCCCTGCTCCCACCTCCCTCCTGCAGTCACTCAACAATCTTGCCTGTCTTGGCGTGACATGGCAGCTGAGCAGCTGCTTCTGTTAGGAAGACACGAGCCTGTAATGCCGTACTCTACCCGGCCCCCTTCCCCCCCAGCCCACTCCTCAGTTGCCTATGGTTCACTGGACTGATGAATGGCAACAGTGGCCTGGATGTGACTGAGAATGAAAAATGCCACCTGCCGTGTCAGTCAACAAAGGATGTCTCTGCCATCAAATGACAGCCGCCATCCCCCCTTCCCCCACACACGGGGGTGAGTCCTGAGAGGACTCAGGATGGAAACACAGGATGCCTGCCATCAAGCCACCATCAGTCGCTGCAGCCGCCCCCAGCGGCGTACCCTGAGGAGGCCCCGGATGACAAAGCACCAGATACTGGCCTTGGAGAGCTGAAGGGCATATCAAAGGGTGATTTCACTGAGCCTGGACTCTTGCATCTTTCCAGAAATAGAAAAGTGCTAAATTCATTAACTGGAGATGTCTGGTTTTCTTTCATTAACAGTCATCTTTTGAGATGCCTACTACCTGGTCTTTGTGATAAATAAAACTATGTATCCTGGCTCCTCCTTTATCTCTTCAGAGCAATGCCAGGCTTGAAGTCCTCAGAATGTCTGCCCAATAAAAGAAGTCTCGGGACTTCCCGCTGGTCCAGAGGTTAAGAATCCGCCTTGCAGTGCAAGGGACTCGCTCAGGTTCCATCCCTGGTCAGGGAACTAAGATCCCTCCTGGTTGAAGCAACTAAGCCCACTGGCCACAACTATTGAAACCCCCATGCTCTGGAACTTGAGTGCTGCAACTGAGACCCAACACAGCCAAATAAATAAATACATAAATTAATTAGTGTGTTTTTTTTTTAAACACACACATAATTCTCAATTTTTAGGTTGTGCTATTTTTTTTTCCGTCGACCTGATGGATATTGACTTGGATAGAGACCCAAAAAGCTGGCAGGAATCTTAAAAATCACCCTAACACAATTCTATATTTTACAGACCAGGAGATTAAGGCTAACACAAATATTTTTCCCAAAGTTATGCAGCTGGGTAGGATCCAAAGGCTTAATTCTGTAGCTCCCTGGTCCAAAAGCCAAAGCCAGTCTAATTGTTGTCAAATCCCAGCTGGTCAGTGACCGGCAGTATGAGCAAGGTGGAGTTACACTTAACCTCTCTAAGCATCAGGTTCTTTGTTTTCCAGATGGAAATAAAAGTACTTCCTATTTCACATGGTTCTTAAGAACAGTGAGTGAGATAGCTCTCATCTAGGGTTTATATATCTGTTTGTTTATGTTCAATAAGCATTAGCAATTCTTGTTGCTTTTATTTGCTTTTTGAAAAATGTTCAACATTTCTGACCCTGTTAAAGAACTGATATTTTGACTTCTGTTCTCAGTAATGGAAACGAAAAACATTTACCTTCTTAGAGTTTTTAAATGGTTTGACTTATTGCCACTCCAAAAGAGGGAAGGTTAAATGGTTTTCAGTATTTTCTTTCCCCACTGAAATCTCCCTTTATCCTGAGACTGGGGACAGTAGAAATGCAAGTATATGAAGGAAAGCACTGAATGGTTTGCCTTCATGCCTTGATATTCCTTCTTTCTTACTTCTTGTTAGAGACACACCCTTTTCTTCAAAGAATAATGGCAGGACTTAGGGGAGGCTGAGCTATTTCAAATCCTAAAAGATGATGCTGTGAAAGTGCTGCATTCAATATGCCAGCAAATTTGGAAAACTCGGCAGTGGCCACAGGACTGGAAAAGGTCAGTTTTCATTCCAATCCCAAAGAAAGGCAATGCCAAAGAATGCTCAAACTACCTCATAATTGCATTCATCTCATATGCTAGCAAAGTAGTGCTCAAAATTCTCCAAGCCAGGCTTCAACAGTATGTGAACTGTGAACTTCCAGATGTTCAAGCTGGATTTAAAAAAGGCAGAAGAACCAGAGATCAAATTGCCAACATCCACTGGATCATAGAAAAAGCAAGAGAGTTCCAGAAAAACATCTACTTCTGCTTCATTGACTATGCTAAAGCCTTTGATTGTGTGTATCACAACAAATTGTGGAAAGTTCTTAAAGAGATAGGAATACCAGACCACCTGACCTGCCTCCTGAGAAATCTGTATCCAGGTCAAGAAGCAACAGTTAGAACTGGACATGGAACAACAGATTGGTTCCAAATTGGGAAAGGATTACGCCAAGGCTGTATACTGTCACCCTGCTTATTTAACTTATATGGACAGTACATCAAGCGAAATGCCAGGCTGGAAGAAGCACAAACTGGAATCAAGATTGCGGGGAGAAATATCAATAACCTCAGATATGCAGATGACACTACTCATGGCAGAGAGCGAAGAACTGAAGAGCCTCTTGAAGAAAGTGTAAGAGGAGAGTGGAAAAAACTGGTTTAAAACTCAGCATTCAAAAAACGAAGATCATAGCATCCAGCCCCATCACTTCATGGCAAATAGATGGGAAAACAATGGAAACAGTGAGCTTATTTTCTCGGGGGCGAAAATCACCGCAGATGGTGACTGCATCCATGAAATCAAAAGACGCTAAGCTATGACCAAACTAGATAGCATATTAAAAAGCAGAGACATTACTTTGCCAACAAAGGTCCATATAGTCAAGACTATTGTTTTTCCAGTAGTCATGCATGGGTGTGAGAGTTGGACCATAAAGAAAGCTGAGCACCAAAGAATCGATGCTTTTGACTATGGTGTTGGAGAAGACTCTTGGGAGTCCTTCGACTACAAGATCAAACCAGTCAATCCTAAAGGAAGTCAGTCCTGAATATTCATTGGAAGGACTGATGTTGAAGCTGAAGCTCCAATACTTTGGCCACCTGATGGGAAGAACTGACTCATTGGAAAAGACCCTGATGCTGGGAAAGATTGAAGGCAGGAAGAGAAGGGGATGACAGAGGATGAGATAGTTGGATGGTATCACTGACTCGATGGACATGAATTTTAGCAAGTTCTGGGAGATGGTGATGGACAAGGAAGCCTGGCGTGCTGCAGTCCATGGGGTCGCGAAGAGTCGGACATGACTGAGCGACTGAACTGGACTGAGGAGGGGAGGAAGAGGAAAGGAGGGAGGCAGAGGGCTCTCATAGGAAACAGCAGGGAAGAGAATAGGGTACAACCTTTGAAAGAATGACACAATCCTAGGACACTATTAGAGCCAAATAGGTCCAAGATGGCAGACAGAGGAGCCGCATCATATTCCCATTGTAATATATCAGCTAAATGATACATCTACCAGCACCATGATAGCCTAACCACAATAGATCAAAAAAAATGGGTGACGGCCCAATTCCTGGAAATCCCTGCCCCTTCCCACAAATAATTGGAATAATCCTCTCACTTATTTAGCCTATGAAATTACCCAGCCCATAAAAACTAACCACAGCATATTTTGAGGTTTTCTCTCACCTTTTGAGATGGCCCACACTCTGTCCATGGTGTATTTATCTCTAAATAAGTCCACTTCTTACCTATCACTTCATCTTTGAATTCTTTCTCGATTAGGCAAGAACATTAAATTCACCAGGAACAAGTGTAAGTTCAGTTGGTTTTCCCCCTCTCTTTGCCTTGATCCTCCATCCTACAACAGGGATCTCTGGTCCAATGCCAAGGCAAAACAAACTCAACAAATCTTTAATCATGATTTATCAAAGAAGTTTGCAGATGAGAAGGGGGTGCAACGTGACTAACAGTTCAAAATAACAGGATCCAAACCCCCCTTCTACAGTCTGTTCTGTCTGCTTTACAAGGAGGTAGAGGAACAGCCAGAGAAGGGAAATGGCAACCCACTCCAGTACTCTTGCCTGGAGAATCCTGTGGACAGCGGAGCCTGGTGGGCTGCTGTCCACAGGGTCGCACACAGTCAGACACAACTGAAGACGTAGCAGCAGCAGCAGCAGCGGAGGAACAGCCAGAGATTAGAGTGCAGTGCCTTTTGTAATGGTTGGCCCAGCAGTAGGTTTGTTTTGCCTGGTATCTGAGGCAACTGAGCAGGCATTTTCTTTCAGCAAATAAATTGGGCAGGCTAAGCTAATATCGTCCAACCAGGACAAGATATCTGCTCTCTTCCCTCTGGTTGGCTTAACATATTGAAAACTGTCGTCAGGTGGTCATTCTGTATCACTCCCTGCCTCTCTCTGCCCCCAGGATACGTTTATGGTCGCAGTCAAGGAGACAGCGAGCACAAGGAGATAGGCACTAATGACACATAGTGAGATCTGCTCAAACATCAAAACAAAAAGGGCTAGACAGGGCTCTGTTGCAGGATCGGGGAGCCCTTCCAGGGCCCGAGAGTGGGCTCTTGCCTAACACTCGGAGATGTATTGTCTGGGAGACACATATGCTGACAAAGGAAGAGACTGTGTTGGGAAGGGGTGCCTGGGTGCAGAGCACCAGGGTAAGGGGACCCAGGACAACTGCTCTGCCACGTGGCTCACAGTCTCGGGTTTTATGGTGATGGCATTAGTTTCCGGGTTGTTTTTGGCTAATCATTCTGACTCAGGGTCCTTCCCGGTGGCGCACACATTGCTCAGCCAAGATGGACGCCAGCGAGAAGGATTCTGGGAGGTGGTTGAACATGTGGCATCTCCTTTTGACCTTCCTGAACTCTTCCGGAGGACGGTGGCTTGTTAGTTCCGTGCTCCTTACCAAGACCTCCTCTTGTAAAATAACTCATGCAAATCATTGCTCTGGGGCCTGGCCAGGGTGGGCGGTTTCAGTGAGCGTGCTTCCCCCAACAGCTTCAGTTCCCGTTAACCTCATTTGAGCTTTGTGCCCACCCCAGCTGGGCTCTCAGAGGTAAAACATGAATGCCTTCTTGCTCAGGCAGGATTACAGCCTGGGCCTGACCTGTTCTCAAGTCCTTATAGCTCTCCTGCTTTTTTTCAGCACAAGTACTGGCTACTGCATCAAGGCAATGTTTTTTTTTTTGTTTTTTTGTTGGGCGCTCTCTTGTCCACCAAGGTCACACCATCCTGCTTCCCACCCAAGGCTTGAGCTGTGTCATTCTGACAACCTCAAACACTTCAACCATATCGAAACCCAGAAAGTAAACCAGAAAAGGTCTCCTGGCAACCAAAATAAAGATCAAACATCATAGGCGGGACTCATACACCTGAATGTGTACAGTCAGGTAAGTGAAAAAAGTTAAAAAAAAAAAAAAAGTAGGTAAAGCTGGTGAAGGGCGAGAAAAACAGGGCTAGGGAATTCCTGAGCGGCAGCTAACACTTGACCGTGGTGTCGGGAGGCTGAGAGAAGGTGGGGATGGTGGTTAAGAGTCGTTAGTTCTTGCCCCACCTACAGCTTTCAAACTGTTCTGGAGAAGATCCTTGAGAGTCTCCTGGACAGCAAGGAGATCAACCCTAAAGGAAATCAGTCCTGAATATTCACTGGAAGGACTGATGCTGAAGCTGACGCTCCAGTACTTTGGCCACCTGATGTGATGAGCCAACTTATTGGAAAAGATCCTGATGCTGGGTAAGACTGAGGACAAGAGGAGAAAGGGGCAGCAGAGGATGAGATGATTGGATGGCATAGTCACTGACTCAATGGATGTGAATTTGAGCAAACTCCAGGAGATACTGAAGGACAGGGAAGCCTGGCATGCTGCAGTCCATGGTGTTGCAAAAGGTTGGAAACAACTTCGAGACTGAACAAGAGCCACCTTCACACCAGCAGTGCACAGCCAGCAGTGAGTAACATGTAGGGTCATGGGGCCAATGCCGCCAGCTCTGCAAATGTTTTAACAGGAGGGAGAAATCTGAATTTTATATTAAAAAAAATCCAAACTCTATAAATGTTATCAAGTAATTAACAAATTTTTAAGACCCAAGTGAATGTACACACAAGCACCCTGAAGATTGCATCAGCTCCCACAATACCATCTTTCACTTTTGGTTTAAGCATCAGAGCTCATGTATTTGAATCTCTCTTGAGGCTTAGTTTATTCACTCTTAGTTTAGATACAATCCTAACACACTTTCTTAGAACTAAACAGGTAAGAAGTCACAAATTAGAAGAGGATGTAGAACAGTTAGACTGGGCATCCTTTGGTCAGCAATAGGTGATAGACTCAGAGTGAAGTAGGTTCAAGAAAAACTCCAAAAGATTCCATAAAAAACTACAAATAGAGGTACCAAATGACCCAGTAACCCCACTCCTGAGCATATATCCAGAAAAAATGAAGACAAATACGAAAAAGATACATGCACCCCAATGTTCACAGCAGCACTGCTTAACAATAGTGAAGGAACAAAAGCAACCTAAATAGCCATCTACAGATGACTGGTTTAGGAAGACGTGGAATACAATGGAATATTACTCAGCCATAAAAAGGGCGAAATACTACCATTTGCAGCACCATGAACAGACTTGGAGAATATCATACTAAGTGAAGTAAGGCAGACAAACATATCTTTTACATGTGGATCTAAAAATTAATACAGTAAATCTGTATACAAAACAGAAAGACTCATGGACATAGCAAACAAACTTATGGTTACCAAAGGGAAAAGGAGAGAGATAAATTAGGATTAATAGGCACACACTGCTATATATAAAATAGATAAACAGCAAGGATGTACTGTGTAGCACAGAGAACTATATTCAATGCCTTGTAATAACCTATAATGGAAAATAACCTGAAAAATAAAATTATGAATATATGTATGACACATATATACCTGAGTCACATTGCTGTACACTTGACATTAACACAATATTGTAAATCAACTGAATTTCAATTTAAAAAGAAAAACTCCACAAACATTTCAAGATCATTCGATTAAAAGAATGACTGGCATTTGTACAGTATTTAAAATGATCAAATAAGGGAATTCCCTAGTGGTTCAGTGGTTAAGACTCTGCCTTGCAATGCAGGGGATGTGGGTTTGATTCCTGGTTGGAGAACTAAGATCCCACGTGCTGCAGAGCAACTAAGCCTGAGTACCACAGCTTCCACGGCTACTGAGCCTACGCGAAGCACCAAGAGAGTCCATGTGCCATAAAGATGTGCTTGATGCAACCAAGATCTCTCGGGCCACAATGAAGACCCAATGCAGCCAAATAAACAAATAAATGTTTAAAAATAAATAAAATTATCAAATCAGTTAATAAAAAGCCTCGAAAACTGTGCAGGCCAACAAACCTAGCAGTTTGGGGTTGAAAACAAGCAGAGCATGAACATTTAGTGAAATATAAAGACATTAATATATTCTTGTACATATATTTTGCATAGTCTATTTAAAAAGGCATTTCTGAAATATGCTTATTCAAATTAGGTGTGGGGTTTTTTTTTTTAGTTTAACCATTTTGCACACAAAAGGGCAGGTTCTAAATTACCCAGGAAACTCACAGTTCTGCCAAAACTTGTCTATCACAGGCTTCTATAGTAGAAGTCAGTACTTTTTCTGTGAAGGGCCAAGTAGTAAGCATTTTAGGCTTGTGAGCTGTTTGGCTTCTGAGGCAACCAGTCAGCCCTAGACTGTGTTCTGAAAGCAGCCACACAGTATGTGTCTGTGTCCAGCCAAAACTTTATCCACAGACACTGATATCTCTGTTTCATATTATTTTCAAGTCATAAAATAGGTTTTTAAATTTTATTTCACAACCCTTTAAAAATGTAAAATCATTCTTGGCTTGTGGTCAGTATAAAAATAGGTCAGATTTAGCCCCCAGGTTGTATGTTCTTGGCTGATTTCTTTTCTAGATCATAATCAAGTTCCTCCAGGCCTGTATTTTGTAATATCAGTCTTTATAATTACTTTCCAGATGAAGAAATGCAAAATGAGGAAAAAGGGTAATGTTGGTCATCCTTGTACCTGCCTGAATGCCCAACATGCCCCATCAGGGTTAAAGTACACGGGCCTATGTGCCTATCTCCTTTCTTCTATAAAACAGAGATACTAGGAACACTGACCTCACAGCGTTCCAAAGAGATCTTAATAGCTTAGTACACACACAGAGCTTAGAGTGATACCTTGCACAGAAGGTGTACCCAACAAATCTTACAGCATCTCTCTCTGTTGCCAAATGTGCTTCACACAGAGCCTGAAGTGCCCATCCACCTTCCGATACCTCTCATGAGGAAGAGCTGTGGGGCTTGACGAGCCATTCTTCATCTTTGCTTAGTTGCTCAGTCACGTTCAATTCTTTACCACTCCATGAACTGTAGCCCGCCAGGCTCCTCAGCCCATGGGGATTCTCCAGGCAAGAATACTGGAGTGGGTTGCCATTGCCTTCTCTAGCACCACCTGGGAAGCCCTAAAAGAACCCAAAGGACAGGTGGGCGCCATCAAAGCTGTGGTTATCACAGGCAGAGCCAGCCTCTGCAGCCCTCTCTGCATCCCACAGTGAGGGAACTGCTCTTTATTCCCAGTTGCAGCCTCTCTCTCTCTCTTTTTTTTAAATTTATTTGGCTGCACTGGGTGTTAGTTACGGCATGAAGGATCTAGTTCCCTGACCAGGGATTGAACCCATCCCCTTGCGTTGGAAGCTCACAGTCTTAGCCCCTGGACCACCAGGAAAGTCCCCCAATTGCAGCCTCTCGAAGTATAGTTGCAGCCTCTACTTAGAGACCCAGCGGGCTGGTGCACCCTGTAAAAGGTTGTGACAGAGCATGCTGGTGAAGACCAAGGCTTTGGAGCAGGGTTTAAATCTGGTTCAGCTGTTTACCATATGATCCTCAGAAAGTTTCTTGGGATCACTGTACCTTAGTTGCCGAATAGTCAAAAATGAATCATAGGAAGTCTATGAAAGTCAATCTGGCTTGGAAGGCTCCTGTATTTTTCTATACTGTTCCACATAACATCACCCCAGCTTACCCTTATTCTTCTAAGGTCACATTACTTTTTTTTCTACTTCCCTGACAGCCTCTTTGGGCAGCCAATTTCTTTCCCTCTTGTGGTTAGTTGCCTAGATTTAATTCCAGTTTTCCAAGCCAAAACAAAAACAAAAGCAAAAACCAAACTCACACATATTTGATCTTTGGCTCGATTCTGCTAAATCTCAAGGGACAGAATTGGTGACTATTTGTCTTTCTATGCAACTTTTCTCTAAGTGTCTGCTCTGAGGGAAAAAAAGACGGCAAATTCATGAGAAGACTTTGCCTCTGTTCAAATCTGGACATACTTCTGATACCCTTCTCATTTACCAAACTCCTCCACCTCCATATTTTTGAATGTTGAAGTCTCAAGGAGATATTTCTACTAAGAGATAATATCTTATCATTCAGCTGCTACCAACAATCCGTATCTTGAAGACACTCTTTTTCTTCTAAACATTTTCGGATAAATGAAAACAAAACCGTCTTAAAATAGGGGTAGCCAGTGGCTTCCTCCAACTTCTAGCTTTAATAGCCCTATTAAATTCTTGCCTCACTTTCAGTTTATTGAACCCTTTATTGAACTAGCCCCTTTCCCACAGGACATTTCGCTTACTTGAGCTTAGACTGCTTGTCAGGCCAGAGTGGCTTGGCTGAATCCCCATAAGCAGATGTTTCTTCTGCTTTCCTAGAAATGAAAGCTGAATAAAATTTGCCTCCACGATATGTCCTGTGTCTGAATTCAATAGGAGAAAATCCTCACCCTTGGTTCTCCCACTGGTTAAAGTGGTTTTCTTTTTTTAAATATAATTTTATTTATTTATTTGTTTTTGGCTGTGCCGGGTCTTCACTGCTGCTCAGGCTTTCTCTAGTTGCGGTGCGCGGGGTCTAATCTCTAGTTATGGTGTGCAGGCTTCTCACTGCGCTGGCTGGATGTGCGGGCTTCGGTAGCTGTGGCTGCCGGGCTCTAGAGCAAAGGCTCAGTAGCCGTGGAGCACAAGGCTTAGCTGATCCGCGGCATGTGGGATCTTCCCTGATCAGGGATCAAACCCGTGTTCTCCTGCATTGGCAGGTGGATTCTTTACTACTGAGACACCAGGGAAGTCCTAAAATGGTTTTCCATTCAAATTTTCTATTTACCAATCCCTCCTTTTAAAGGATATCCTTGAACTCGCTTTTTTCTCCTCAAACACAGGGAAAATTGTTATAAGTAGGGTAGGCTCAGCTCTGGTCTCCTTTGGTTAAGGCTCTCAGGGCTGATGGTGTGGTTTGGATTACTACCCTTCAGTGTGTCTTAAATGTATTGTAACCTATGTAACGGAGTAGTTTTGGTTATCTTTCTTCCCCCCGCCCCCACCCAGTAAATGATCAGCGGAACATAAATATCTAGGGCATTAATTCTCAGTCCCAAGATATCTTGGGCATCGGAAAGACGAGAGGGAATGTGTAAGGGCAGTACTTAGGATAACCAACTGTCCAGTTTGCCCAAGACTAAGGCTATGGTTTTTCCAGTAGTCATGTATGGATATGAAAGTTGGACTGTGAAGAAGGCTGAGTGCCGAAGAACTGATGCTTTTGAACTATGGTGTTGGAGAAGACTCTTGAGAGTCCCTTGGACTGCAAGGAGATCCAACCAGTCCGTTCTGAAGGAGATCAACCCTGGGATTTCTTTGGAAGGAATGATGCTGAAGCTGAAGCTCCAGTACTTTGGCCACTTCATGCAAAGAGTTGACTCATTGGAAAAGACTTTGATGCTGGGAGAGATTGGGGTTAGGAGGAGAAGAGGACGACAGAGGATGAGATGGCTGGACGGCATCACGGACTCGATGGACGTGAGTCTGAGTGAACTCCGGAAGATGGTGATGGACAGGGAGGCCTGGAGTGCTGCGATTCATGGGGTCGCAAAGAGTCGGACACGACTGAGTGACTGAACTGAACCGAACTGAAGGAATTTCCCAGGATAAGGGTTTTGGTTTTTTGTTGTTTTTTTTTTTTAGTGCTAAAAGTGAGAAAGTCCTGGGCAAACAAAAATGTCTTTGCTATCCTAGATATCATCGGTCCTAAGCCCTCACTGCTGAATGATATATCCAACAGGGAATGTTCAACAACTGATCAGTATGGAGGGAGATCAAACTAGTCTATCCCAAAGGAGATCAGTCCTGAATATTCATTGGAAAGACTGATGCTGAAGCTGAAGCTCCAATACTCTGGCCACCTGATGCAAAGAGCCGACTTATTGGAAAAGACCCTGATGCCGGGAAAGATTGAAGGCGGGAGAAGGGAATGACAGAGGATGAGACAGTTTGATGGCATCACCGACTCGATAGACATGAGTTTGAACAAGCTCCAGGAGGTGGTGATGGGCAGGGAAGCCAGGCGTGCTGCAGTCCCTGGGGTCGCAGAGTTGGACACAACTGAGCAACTAAACTGAACTGATGGAGGGAGAGGAAATGCTGAAATCATTGGTCTGAGTGGGAGGTGCGTGCAGACCATCAGAAGTTTGTAAACTACAGTGCAGAAAAACGATGTGACCTCCCACACATATCCTCAGGCCACTGTGGCTTGAGCACAGAGTGATGCATAATAAGCTGCTGCTGCTGCTGCTGCTCAGTCGCTTCAGTCGTGTCCGACCCTGTGCGACCCCATAGACGGCAGCCCACCAGGCTCCCCCGTCCCTGGGATTCTCCAGGCAAGAACACTGGAGTGGGGTGCCATTTCCTTCTCCAATGCATGAAAGTGAAAAGTGAAAGGGAAGTCGCTCAGTTGTGTCGGACTCTGAGCGACCCCACAGACTGCAGCCTTCCAGGCTCCTCTGTCCATGGGATTTTCCAGGCAAGAGTACTGGAGTGGGGTGCCATTGCATAATAAGAGTGAACCAGAAAGAATACACTTAGGACTTCCCTGGAGGTACAGTGGCTAAGAATCTGCCTGCCAATGCAGGGTCCCGGAAGATTCCACTTGTCTAGGAGCAACTAAGGCCATGTGCCACAACTATTTGAGCCTGTCCCCAGGTGGCGCTAGTGGTAAAGAATCTGCCTGCCAGTGTCAGAGACACAGGAGACTCAGGTTCAATTCCTGGGTTGGGAAGATCCCCTGGAGGAGGAAATTCTACTCCAGTATTCTTGCTGGGGAAATCCCATGGACAGAGGAGTCTGGCGGGCTACAGTCCATAGCGTCACAAAAACTCGGACACAACTGAAGTGACTTCGCACAACATCTGGAAAAACCTTCTACTCATGGCTTTGTCTAAAGCAGGTCAAGAAAGAATGTCACATACAGTTCAGGTCAGAGGATGAAAGACAGGCATTGAAGAACCACATTAAGAACTGGTTAGTTAGGCCAAGAAAATGTAATTTTCTTTTTCTCTATGAAGAGCTCTCAGTGTTAATATGGACTGCAGCATGTAATTCTTGAATTGGGGTCATCACAATGCATGTATTTTTATGATCTACATGAAAAGAATCTGTAAAGGAAGTAATCCCTACCTCCAAAAAATTCAAGGCCTTGGGTCTGCATTAAATGGTATGATCCATGTTCATCTCAAAAAAAAAAAAAAAAAAGGCTCAGAATGTTTGCTTTCTTTACCTTAAGTTCAATCAGCATTCTTTCATATCATTCTTGATCTAAACAGATTAAAGTCAAACAATCAATAACGATGTAGTGATGAAGATAAATGTAACGCATATGAAAGAAAAGGAGAAATGATTGGTTAGAAAAATAATGTAACTGCTGGTGTGTAGGTTTGGTTTTTGCTTTTAACTACTCGATGCCACACATGAAATTCCCTATTACTGCTGCTCTAGATATTGCCTTCTAAGACTGCAGATTTGTTCACTCTAAGATCCAGGGGGAAAAAAAAAATCCCTAAAAATCTTAGCAGAGTCATTTTCTTCATCAGATGATGGGTTACTACCATCACTGTTGCCCAAAGCAACAGCCCTGTACAAGCCCAGATCTGGTCTTGAAAGCAGGGTCTTCTGCTATTAGTCTGCTCTTCGTATTTCTTTGGTGCAGAGTGAGGTCCCCACTGGTTAAGTTCACAGATAGCGGACTGTGGACTGGAGCACAGCCTGGCTTGAACTGGTGACCCCAGGATGAACTTGGCATCGAGCAGCCTTCCCAAGACGAACCAGATGCTTTGGAAAAACAGAGAGAGGGAGAACAGGCCTGTTGCTGTTGACCAGGGGAAGAAGGACTTCAGGAAAATGCCCAGAAAACCTGAATGTGCTGCTAGAAGATGTGGTCTGAAGCTGAACCAGTAAGATCTGGCAAAGGGATCTAGACTCTGTGTGTGTGTTGTGTGTGTGTGTGGTGACAGAGAGGGTGGTTGATTTGAAGCTGAGTTGGCAGCAGCGCAGATGGGCATATAAAATGTTATTTCCATTTGATTCAATTCAGTAAATATTTATTCTTATTCCACTGGATGCTCCCTATGTTGAGCTGCCAAAAGTATAAAAGACCCCAAAGAGATAGTAGTTGTCAGGGCAATACAATATCCACGTTCACAATTATAGGCAAAGATGATAGAATGACATAAAGGAGTTACAACAAAGGTTTACAAAATTGAGACTAAAAATCATCGAACACTTCCCACGTGACAAGGCCTTGAATGTAGACATATTCAGGCCATGATTTAAACAGGAGAAATCAAAGAGAATGACTCAAGGAAAGAGGAAGAAAATAGCAAAGGCAGAAACACAAAGCATGGTTTTTCTGGAGTGAACCTTTCAGGGAAGGCAGCCTTGGGAATTAATTAATCAGTGACATTGATGTGGCGTTCCACAGGGCTTTGCAAACATCCAACATCCAACGTCCTATGTTGAGATGATTGGATTGAATCACTCAGTAAGCTGTTGTTGAATGTCACTGAGGCTTCTGGAATTGAGAAGTTATTCTTCAAAGGAAAATATTTCAAGAGTGTTAGAATGACTTGAAGAGGGAGACTTGTGGGCCAGAGGCATCATATCGACAAGTCTGAAGATCATCTTGAGAGGTTGGCCCCACAGGCTGGAGTTAGAGCAGTAATGATGGAGCCGCAGTGGTGATGCTTACTGACACACGCAGAGCGCATGGGATGCGCTGACTAGGGCTGAGGGGTTGGGAGGGGAGATGTCAGCTGACTTGGAGGACAGCGGTGCCTGGGGTTCTCGGGAAGGGGACTCTGGGAAGTAGGCAATAAAATGGGGAGGTGTGAGCAAGGGCCAGTGGGCGCCTCGGGAATAGATACCCAAAGGCCTGGGAAGAATGCAGAGAGGGCCTGGGGCACACAATGTAGACTTATGATTCATCAGGACAGAATGGGGCTGAGCTTGGAGGCCACTGAGGTCACCAAGGGAGACGGAACAGCAAGAGCAAGCAGCAAACCGGGTAAAGACTCTCGGGGGATGTTTCCTGAGAACTAAACTCTCCCCGGTTCTGCATTTCACTGAGACCAGTGGCTCTCAATCAACTATTATCCAAGTCTCAATTCAGTAGTCAGTGACCAAGAATATGAAAAGAATGGAATCCACTTAAATACATTTTCAAAGAGGGATTATAAAAGCAATGCTTTTTAACACACATGGCAACTTTTTCCTAAGGTGGAAGCCATCACTCAAAGTTCTGTGTGACAAAGTATGGTCCAAAGACTGCTGGCTTCAGACAATCATTTCTTTGTGGCACTTTTATCTCTCTGTCTGCCTTTTCGGAGTAAGAGCAACTTTTCAAAAAGAGCGATTCTACACGATGAATTAAGGATTAGAGCCAGAACCCTAAATTGGAAGTAGGGTGATCTGAATTTGGGCCCGGACCTTGCCAATTCCTAGCCAATAAATAAACTCAACAAACATTTAGAGAAGGTACTCATACCACAGATAGGCTGCATTTCAAAGTCGACAGGTACGGGAAAGACAACGTGCAGTCAGAATTCCTCTGGAGGAAGGCCCTGGGAAGGAGCCCCGTTAAGATGACAAAGTCTCTCCATAATTCCAACATGGCACAATCCCCCTTGAATCTGGGTCCAGAGAGTGACTTCTTACGAGCATCAGATGGACAGCTTGGCTTTAGCTAAGGAGCTGAGTCATGAGATCACACTGTCTTTTTAAGGTTGGTGAGCCCCGAAAACCAAGACCCCTTCATGGGAATAAGCAGAATCCACCTGTGGACCCCAGACTCATTGTGTGGAATGGTGGGCAGGGGAGGGATGACCATGTAAACGTTCATACACTGTATGTGTGCGTGTGTGTGGGTGTGTGAGAGAGAGAGAGAGAATCTAGTTGAGTTTGCGAAAGTTAAGTGACTCCGAGGAGCTGGGACTCCATTGCTCGTTTGCCAGTCCTTGTAAAGGGAATAAGGAAAAAGAAATTGGCAGGTGCCACTTCTTCCCTTGCAGGTCAGTCTCCCAGGGCCTCTTGGAACAGTTGCAGCACCGCAAGACTGACAGAACATGGGATTCAGGGGGATGGAGTCCATTAGAGCGAGCATCAGGAAAGGCTCTCTAGAGAATGTGACTCTAAGCTGAATCTTTGAAGAAAAGATCAGAGGAGGGAGAGGGAGGCAGGGCCTTCTAGAGCCTCCTGGTGGAGGGGACCGGCAAAAGGCAAGGCAGGGAGGCTAAGCCTTTCTAAGGGTATGGGAGCCACACGGCAATGAGCCCCCCTTCCAGCAGAAGGGCCGCAGTGTCATGCTTAGGTAATGGGGATCCATGCCTAGCATCTAAGAAGAGAGACATGGTCACAGGACCTATGTGCCTTTATCAAGGTCATTCCGATTCTAATCAAACCGGGGATGGATTAAAGCAGGTTGAGAACGGCATCAGGGGAAGTTGTTAGGAAAGGAAATTAGACTATCGTTGGAGAGAGATGAGCAGAGAGGGAGTGATGGCGCTGGACTTGGAAAGGAGGCCGACAGCCAGACCCCGCTCATGGACCGTTCACCCGGTCCCTGGCAGGACCCAAGCCCCTGCCTCCGCTGCCAATAACCCGATGAATGGGCGCTGCCAGGTCAAGTTTCCCCCGTGACCTTCACACTAGGGCCTCGCCCACGTCAAGCCAGGTCCAGCTCTCACCTTTGGTCCTTCGGGCCCAGCCACACTGGCTGCTTTTCTGGCTCCTGCACACGTGGAACCCTTGCTCACCACGGGGTCTCTGCAACCCCTCATCCCTCTGCTGGGAACCCCCTACTCATTCCCATGGCTCTCCTCACTTCGGAGCTGTAGTTCATGCCTGCTTTCGCCAAGAGGTTGGTCCCTTCCTGGGTCGACCTGCTTGTTTCCTTCATCACACTTAGAGTCTCTAATTATCTGATCAGTCTGCTTTTTATTGTCTGTCTCCTACTTCTAGAATATTCCATGAAAGGAGGGGCCTTATCTGTTACTCACTATTATTGAAAGTGAAGACGCTAGTCGCTTAGTCGTGTCCGAGTCTTTTGTGACCCCATGGCCTATAGCCCGCCAGGCTCCTCTGTCCGTGGGATTCTCCAGGCAAGAACACTGGAGTGGGTAGTCATTCCCTCCTCCTGGGAATCTTCCTGACCCAGGGATAGAACCTAGGTTTTCTGCATTGCAGAGAGATTCTTTAACATCTGAGCCACCAGGGAAGCCCAGAATATACTTATTCACTATTATATCTCAGACTCAGCATAGTGTCCAAGTACTCAGTTAGGTTGGGGGAGGGATAAACTATGAGTTTGGAATTAACATAGACACACTCCCCTCCAGTCTTCACTCAGTCTTGTTCGACTCTTTGCTACCTCATGGGACTGTAGCCCGCCAGGCTCCTCTGTCCATGGGATTCTCCAGGCAAGAATATTGGAGTGGATTGTTGCCATTCCCTTTTCCAGGGGATCTTCCCAACCCAGGGATTGAACCTTGATCTCCTGCATTGCAGGCAAATTCTTTCCCATCTGAGCCACCAAGGAAGCCCACAGACACACTACTACATATAAAATAGATAATCAGGATTCCTCTGCTGGTCCAGTGGCTAAGATTCCGTGCACCCATGCAGGGGGCCAGGGTTTGATCTCTGGTTAGGAAACTAGATTCTGCATGCCACAAGTAAAGATCCCATGTGCCACAACTAAGGCCTGGGGCAGCCAAATAAACAAACAAACATCTAAAAGGATAGATAATCAACAAGGACCTTCTGTATAGCACAGGCAACTATACTCAATATTTTGTAATAACTTATAAGGGAAAATAATCTGAAAAGGGATATATATATATGTATGTATAAGTGAATCACTTTGCTATATACCTGAAACTAATACAACATTGCAAACCACTATATTTCAATAAAATAAATTTATTGAATGAATATCTATATTATTGGTGAAGAATATGATAATAACAGTAACAACAATAAAAAAAATGAACACTCAAAATATGTGCTGGGCACTGGCTAAACTCATTGAAGCCTCACAGATCTGATGTAAATATCATTATTTCCTCCATTTTACAGATGGGCGAACTGAGGCTCCCACATTTAGGTAACTTGTCCAGTTACAGTATGCCTTGTAAATGGCAGGGCAGTTGGTCTGGCTTCCAGGTCCTGCTTTCAACATCTATGCTACACGGCTACTCTGATGACTCCCCGAGCTGCTGCTGGGAGTGTCAGGAATAAAAACCTTTCTTTTCTCCCAGGGGAGCCAGCTGTGAGAAGCAAACACTTGGGGCTACTTCTGAGTCTCTCTGACACCATGTGGGGAGGGAGAAACTTTAAAAAGTCAACTCAGAGACAGAGTGACCATCTCGGACCAAACTGGGACTTTTCTGGCTTTAGCATGGAAGGCCCATGGGACCTTCTGAAGATGCTTCTTCAGACTTGGGTGCACTGGGACAACTGGTCACCTTACAGAGAGAGGACTCTGGTGTATTCGAGTCCCAAATACACTATTCGGAGCCTTGGTCTAACTTTACTTGGAGGCCCTCTTTGGACACCTCAGTTCTATTGACATGATCCGGTAAGTCCTGCTGTGTTTGTTTAAGCAACTTTGAGTTGCATTTCTGTCTCATGCACCTCAAAGAGTCATAACACACACCCAAAGAAAGTCCACATATAAATAAAGCTCAAAGTCAAAAAAGCAAAATAAATCAAAGTAAGAAACATGCTATTTTTAGGACTGAAAAATGAGGAAATGTGGTCATTTCTGAGGTTGAGGTAATCTATTTGACAAAGGGGCTCAAAAAAAAAAAAAAGTATACAAAATGGAAAGAGGAAAAGGCAAATGAAAACATTCTTATGGAAGAAAAGCCTCATGGCATGAGAAAGGTCAGAGGAATGATGAGCAAAAATCCAAAATAACGGGGAGTGGGGGGAAAGGAGCTGAAGCCAAAGCACGGAGCAGTTTTGCCTTTTCTTTTTTTCTCAAACTATTCTAAGCCTTTTTTTTTTTTTTCTTTTGGCTGCGGCACGTAGGTTCCTTAGCTGTGGTGTGCAGGATCTTCGTTTCCAGACCAGGAATCGAACCCACGGCCCCTGTACCGTAAGGCAGGGTCTTAACCACTGGACCACTAGGGAAGTCTAGTTTTAGGTTTTCCTTAGATCCACTGTAAGGTGAGACAAGTGAGCTTCTTGTGGAAGGGACTGTGAAAAAACTCGACCAGCAGTGGCTTCTGCAGATACTCAACAACCACATTAAGACTTAAAGCATCTCAATGGTCTCTGGCACTCCACCCTGGGGCAGACAAACCAAAGATAATGCTAAGGGAATAACCAGAAAAAAACTAGGGAAAATGGGCTTTTCTTCAGGTGACATACAGCAGAGATAACAAAGACTGGGGAAGTTGGGAAACATCAGCACGAACCAGAATTCATACCGGGGCCACAGGATAGAGCCTCAGGCTCACCCTAAACCCCGAGCTCTACAGCATGAGTCAGAAAAATGCATGCTCCTGAAGGGATTCCTTTGAGAATGTGGTCAGAAGGTAGAAATCCAGATAACCCATCTGCACACAGCCACACAGGATGGAATGAGAGCCACTCTTTCTGGCCTTCCCCAAAGAAGGATGTGAGACCGGGCCCCCCTGGGACTCTCTCTGGCCTGGCCAGCACCGTTTCTCATTCTAACACAGTTGGAGAAAACCGAAGTGTTGGAAACCAATAGGGAATTCATTGTCTCAATAGAAAGACAACATGAAAAGAAAAAAAAAAAAAAAAAGCAGTGAGGATATGCGCCTCAGTCCTGCCTCAATGAATATACTTTCACTGAGTCACTCATCTTAAACTGTTCTCCTTTAGTCTTCTGATATCATTCAGGAACAGGATCCTAGTGATGTTCATGGTCTTAATCCTTTTGTGGGTGTTTCAGGGAGCACAATATGCCCATGCAGGGTCTTTCTAACACAAACACTTTAATTTAGGATATTTAGCGGGGCTTCCCTGGTGGTCCAGTGGCTGAGACTCTTCTGCACTTTCAATGCAGGGGGCCCAGGTTCGTCCCTGGTCAGGGAACTAGATCCAACCTCCCACAACTAAGAGTTCACAAGCCACAACTAAAGATCCCAAGGGGCGCCAGATCCCAAGATCCCAAGACCTGGCACAGCCAAGGAGATAAATAAATAACTACCTAAAAAAAGATCTTTTAGGATGTTTAGGACACAGAGAGAAGGGAACTTCGAGGGAGGCAGGAAAAGCACCATCTGAACTTGGAGAAGGATGTGTATGCTGTTTATCGAAGGACCTTCCCCCCTGAAACACGACACAGAGAAGGGAAGAGCTGATATGGTCAAAGGGTGCCTGGTTATTAAGAACCAGGTTCCCACATCCTATCCTAAATCACAGAGAATGCCCAAGTGGAAAACCACTGGAGAGCGTGGAGCACTGGCATCACCTCTGAAGAAGGGGAGGTCCATCACTGGGGCCAGAGCACGTGACGGCTTATTTTCCTTGTCACCTGTGATTCGGGAAGAGCCCACCTACGGGCAGGATATCCAGGATATCCTCCTGCCTGCTCCTGAATCGGGATACCACCCAGAATGCAAGAGAGGAAGGCGGCAAGCCCCTGGGAAGAGGCGCATTATTCTGAAAGGCATCCCTTGAAGAATCAGATCACTGAGGGTCCCCATAGTGAAGCTCTCACCTCCAGTTTCCCACAGGGGTGATGACATGCACTTGCCTAGGCTATGGGGCAGCAAGACTGAGGGAGTCTAGACTCACCAGTACCTTGGCCTTTCTACAAGTTCTCAGCAGCTCTCTGTGCTATGTGTTTATGTGGTTCTGAGTATTGTGTCCTCTGCAAAAAAAAAAAAAAACAAAGGCATATATAGGAACCAAAAAAAAAAGGGTCTTGCCTATTGGGTCTTTTATTTTGTAGCTGGGGAGATAGGAGGTTCCAAGAGACGACTTTTGTGGAAAATCCCTTGGACAGAAGAGGCTGGCAGGCTACAGTCCACGGAGTCACAAGAGTTAGACACGGCTTAGTGGCTAAACCACCACCACTACCATACAGTCACCAAGAGAGGGCAGAAGGCAGGGAGCTACCCCACGAACCTACAGCAAAAATGGTCTTGTATCCTGAGCCTGTCGAGGTATATCATTCTCAGCCTCCTGCCTTCATTTCACCAGGGCTGGAAAGGGAATTAAGGGGAAAAAAAGGGGGCGGGAAAAGGGCGGTGAAAGATTATTTTTTCCTTGATTTTCTTAAGTTGATTTGACATTGGTAAGACTAACCATCCTTCTGCTAAGCAAACAGAGACATTTAACACTAACCCAAACCCATGTTTTTCCTTTTCTTAAGAAACGACAGTTTAGGCTTTTGTGAAGTTACAACTGCCTTCATCTCAGTACGATATCTCTGAAACCACGTGGCTAGTATCAAACCATTATAAATCTCAAGAGGATAGTGAAACACAAAGGGAATAAATATTTAAATATGAAAACCAGCCTCTAAGTACCTAATGTTCCCCACTTAGACACTCAAGATGGAAACAACACGTAAAAGGTGAAAAGGCGGAGGCCCTGGAAGAGGGAGGCCAGGACACAGAGTGCACACTGATGGGAGCAAGCCCTGTTCCCCAGCCAGTCACCCTGGGACTCGGAGACCAAACACGGCGTTTTCCAGAG
This sequence comes from Ovis aries, assembly GCF_016772045.2. Lineage (NCBI taxonomy): Eukaryota > Metazoa > Chordata > Mammalia > Artiodactyla > Bovidae > Ovis > Ovis aries. Next base: position 44,720,390 of record NC_056073.1, read on the forward strand.
AATGCTGGCATGTTTATCGCCCAGCAGGCCTTGCCCTGCAGTCTAAGAGCACCTACCAGTGTTTCCAACTTGGCAGCCCCCCAAAAACCAGAACAATGATTGCTTTTCTCTAGCTATAATAATGCTGTCGAGTTCATCAGAGATCCATTTTGTATTTTTCAGTGAGTCCAAAGCATGCTGTTTCCTTCCGCAGAAATCCTATCATGTTTTATATAGTTTTAAAAATCAATGATCTGATCTGTTAGCACAGGTAGAACTGCTTCGATGAGAAAGGAAAAAGCTTCTCCTGGAATCTCATTATTTATCTGAAGTTAGGAATAAATACATTTTTTAAATGATGTGGTACTTGCATGAGTCCAGATATTTCTCTGCCCACTGGGTCTCAGGGAGACAGCTGTGGGGCCACAGTAAAGCCTCATGCTCTGCCATTCATTCATTCATTCATTTTTTTATTGAGCATTTACCGTGTTCTTTGCATAGAGGCTACAGCACGTAACAAAACAGAAAATGACCTGCTTCATGGAGCTAATGCGAAGAAGGCCAAAAACAAATCCATGCAAATAAGTAGATTTAATAATTCCAGAAGATGATAAAAATCTCTGAAGAAAAAGAGTGGGATGGTCAGTTCAGCTTCTCAGAGTTGATGACATCTGGCTGATAAGGGGGAGTCTAGGAATGGGCAGGGGAGTGGCCAAGCCAATGGCTCTGAGGTTATAGCAAGTCTGACAAATTTGGGGAAAAGAAAGAACACCAGGGGGGATGGAGCGCAGTTCATCCTGACTGCGGTAAAGATTTTAATAAGATGCTAAATGCAAGAGGACACGACCAACTGCAGATCAATACCACCAATGCTTGGCTTGGTTAGACTACTGAACTGTCACCTAAAGAACATCAATTCTTTCAGGGTTTAGAAAGAATTCAGGCGAAAACTACATACTTCAGCTTTTATCTCCTGATCAAAAAGGTGCAGGCTCTCGAAAAGCCCTTTCAAGTACAGAATGTCGCCTTCACATGAAATAGGGAATCCCACATACCTGGAATCCTATTGAGCGTCACCCAGAAATGTTCATCCGGACTGAAGGTGTCTTTGGACCACTGGAGCAAGTCAAGGGCCCGTGGGTCCTGGAGAACAAAGTTGGTAAACTCTCTGGACAGGGCCACATAGGCAGAGCCAAAGTAGATGGTGAGATTGTGGGGAGGAGGCGGCTTCAAGGCTGTGGTTCTTATCACATAGGAAAGCTCTTTGCCCAGGTGCTCCCGGTGGACATACTTAGTCCGCCCAATTGCGTGAGCTGGGGGCAGCACTCCGGGGGTGATGTTTTTCCCTTTAAATCCCTTCAGATACTGAACGATCTCCCTGTTGGTTTTCAGAGGAAAATCTTGCCCACAGGTGTTGAGGGCGTATTTCCAGGGAACCTCCGAGGCTGCAAGATCTTTGATGCAGTTCAGGTCAGCCTGGAGCCTGGAAATCCCACCATAGACCACGGGCTCCATCTTGGAAGCCAGAAAAGCATTTGGAAAGCAGCTCAGTAACTGCTCCACTGAGTCTTTAAATTCAACTGTCGCTTTCTCATCCACATGAACACAGTAGACGTTCTGAGGCATGTAAATAGCCCTGAAGAGCCTCGCAAAGGTGCCGAAGTTGTGATGGATGACCATGATATATGCCAAAGGAAACTCGGCTTCTTCCTTTGATAAAGGCGCCGTGATGTAGTGGCTTTGGGTCAGGTACGCCTCGCAGGAAGACTTCTCATACATCATTAGTTTGTTTCTCCAGAGTAACGGTGTTTTGTCTTTGATAAGGGATGTGCAAACTTGAGTCAGCATCCAAGTGTCTGAGTTATTTAGCCTCTGGAAGCCTTGATCTCCCCCAAAGTTGAACACACAAAACACAATGAAAACGATGACACAAGAGACAGAAACGATGAAGAGGGAACGCATCGGTGAAGGCATGCCTCCAAGAGGAGTCAAGAGTTCAAAGACCGTCAAAATCGGTTAAGTCCTCTCCCAAACTTACTTTTTCCCTCTGGGTTCTTAGCTTGGTGCATACTCCGGGCATTCCTGCCCTGAAGGGGAGGCTGGTGAATTTCCCGGGTTTCCACGCGGGAGTGCGGGAGTCCAGCTGCTGGCGCTCTCCCCAGGCTGATAGTAGCGACTGATCCCGCCCCGGCCTCTGCCTCCCAAGCCGCCTTTGTCTACACCCCGCAGCAGGTTGCTTTAAGCCCAGCCTCTTCCCCTCCCAGCGGCTTCCCCGCTCGCCGTAGCTGCCGGTTTCACTACAACTCCGGTCATTCCTTTCCCCTCGCCGCCTGCGGCTTTAGTTTTTCAGATCCCTTTTCTTCCATTTCGCAAGGTTTTTCTCTCCCCGACCCTCTCCCCCTTGCTGAGGTCATTCGGGGAATGTGTACAGTAAGAGTCAAAAGTCGAAATGATGCGCTTCGCGTGCCATTTCCTGCTAGTCACCCCACAGGCTGCGACACTCACCCTCGCTTGTTTCCCGTGACGAGGGACCCTCCCAGCACAATCCTGGGTGTCCCCGGCAGCCTCCATTCTCAAATATGCCGCGTCAGGGTGGGGTAGGTGGGAATGCAGCGACACGGTCCCAAAGAAAGCCTCATCCAACCGGCTCGACGGTCCCGCCGGGGCCCCGCCCTGCTCTTTTCCAAATCGGGCGCTGAAAGGAGTTCCTGTCCTAGAGGATCTGAAAGTTTAGGTTACCTGTCCTGTGACTCTGAGATCAGGGCGCAGTCCCTCTCCTCCCTCTGTGCTGCTTATCCTAGGGCTGAGACAGGGCGGGACCCCCTGGGGTCTTCCCTGGTACAAAGCCTCTCCCTGACCCCTATTTCTTGTTTGTAGGAAATAGGCTTTCTTCAGCCTCCTTGACCTTCCCTGCGCTCCAAAGGGCAGATTCAAACAGTTGCTAATCAGGGGATATGCACATGACACCACCCTTATGACAGAAAGTGCTACTGCTGCTGCCGCCAAGTCGCTTCAGTGGTGTCCCACTCAAAGAGGAACTAAAGAGCCTCTTGATGAAAGTGAAAGAAGAGAGTGAAAAAGTTGGCTTAAAGCTCAACATTCAGAAAACGAAGATCATGGCATCCGGTCCCATCACTTCATGGGAAATAGATGGGGAAACAGTGGAAACAGTTTCAGATTTATTTTGGGGGGCTCCAAAATCACTGCAGATGGTGATTGCAGCCATGAAATTAAAAGATGTTTATTTCTTGGAAGGAAAGTTATGACCAACCTAGATAGCATATTCAAAAGCAGAGACATTACTTTGCCAACTAAGGTCTGTCTAGTCAAGGCTATGGTTTTCCAGTGGTCATGTATGGATGTGAGAGTTGGACTGTGAAGAAAGCTGAGTGCTGAAGAATTGATGCTTTTGAACTGTGTTGTTGGAGAAGACTCTTGAGAGTCCCTTGGACTGCAAGGAGATCCAACCAGTCCATTCTAAAGGAGATCAGTCCTGGGTGTTCTTTGGAAGGACTGATGCTAAAGCTGAAGCTCCAGTACTTTGGCCACCTCATGCAAAGAGTTGACTCATTGGAAAAGACCCTGATGCTGGGAGGGATTGGGGGCAGAAGGGGACGACAGAGGATGAGATGGCTGGATGGTATCACTGACTCGATGGACATGAGTCTGAGTGAACTCTGGGAGTTGGTGGTGGACAGGGAGGCCTGATGTGCTGCGATTCATGGGGTCGCAAAGAGTCGGACAGGACTGAGCGACTGCGCTGAACTCAATCGGGGAGAGAAGGGAAGGGCATGCAGACACAAGTGGAGAAGAGCCAAGAAACAGAAGTACAGCCTTGGGGCAGGGTCCTGGCTCCACCTCTCGGCATACAGGGAACAGTGTCTTTATTTTATCTTCAGAATCTAGGGCCCCTCCCAGGTAGAGGATGCTAACTTCAGATTGAGCAAAGATCCCTGCTACAGCAGTACGTGAACCGTGAACTCCCTGATGTTCAAGCTGGTTTTAGAAAAGGCAGAGGAACCAGAGATCAAATTGCCAACATCCGCTGGATCATCGAAAAAGCAAGAGAGTTCCAGAAAAACATCGATTTCTGCTTTATTGACTATGCCAAAGCCGTTGACTGTGTGGATCACAATAAACTGTGGAATATTCTAAAAGAGATGGGAATACAGACCACCTGACCTGCCTCTTGAGAAATCTGTATGCAGGTCAGGAAGCAACAGTTAGAACTGGACATGGAACAACAGACTGGTTCCAAATAGGAAAAGGAGTGCATCAAGGCTGTATATTGTCACCCTGCTTATTTAACTTCTATGCAGAGTACATCATGAGAAACGCAGGACTGGAAGAAACACAAGCTGGAATCAAGATTGCCAGGAGAAATATCAATCACCTCAGATATGCAGATGACACCACCGTTATGGCAGAAAGTGAAGAGGAACTAAAAAGCCTCTTGATGAAAGTGAAAGAGGAGAGTGAAAAAGTTGGCTTAAAGCTCAACATTCAGAAAACGAAGATCATGGCATCCGGTCCCATCACTTCATGGGAAATAGATGGGGAAACAGTGTCAGACTTTATTTTGGGGGGCTCCAAAATCACTGCAGATGGTGATTGCAGCCATGAAATTAAAAGACGCTTACTCCTTGGAGGAAAAGTTATGACCAACCTAGACAGTATATTCAAAAGCAGAGACATTACTTTGCCGACTAAGGTCCATCTAGTTAAGGCTATGGTTTTTCCTGTGGTCATGTATGGATATGAGAGTTGGACTGTGAAGAAGGCTGAGCGCCGAAGAATTGATGCTTTTGAACTGTGTTGTTGGAGAAGACTCTTAAGAGCCCCTTGGACTGCAAGGAGATCCAACCAGTCCATTCTAAAGGAGATCAACCCTGGGATTTCTTTGGAAGGAATGATGTGAAAGCTGAAACTCCAGTACTTTGGCCACCTCATGCGAAGAGTTGACTCATCCCTCTGATGCTGGGAGGGATTGGGGGCAGAAGGAGAAGAGGACGACAGAGGATGAGATGGCTGGATGGCATCACTGACTCGATGGACATGGGTTTGAGTGAACTCCGGGAGATAGTGATGGACAGGGAGGCCTGGCATGCTGCGATTCATGGGGTTGCAAAGAGTGGGACATGACTGAGTGACTGAACTGAACTGAACTGAACCTCAGTACAGTTCAGTCCATGAACTGCAGCACGCCAAGGCTCCCTGTCCATCACCACCTCCCAGAGCTTGCTCAAACTCATGTCCATTGATGCCACTCATGTCCATCGAGTCAGTGATGCCATCCAACCATCTCATCCTCTGTCATCCCCTTCTCCCACCTTCAATCTTTCCCAGCATCAGGGGCTTTTCCAGTGAGTCAGCTCTTCGCATCAGATGGCCAAAGAACTGGAGCTTCAGCTTCAGCATCAGTCCTTCCAATGAACACCCAGGACTGATCTCCTTCAGAATGGACTGGTTGGATCTCCCTGCAGTCCTAGGGATTCTCAAGAGTCTTCTCCAACACCACAGTTCAAAAGCATCAATTCTTTGGCTCTCAGCTTTCCAGTCAGTAAGAACAAAGTCACACGCCTTGCAGCCCTCATCCCAAAATTTTTCTTAAAAACTATCCCCCAAACTGTTGGGGAGTTCAGGGTTTTAGAGCATCCGCCTCTCATCCTCTTTGCCTTGTACCTTTACAACAAAAAGTGAAAGTGAAAGGTGCTTAGTCGTGTCTGACACTGTGCCCCGTGGACTGTAGCGCGCCAGGCTCCTCCATCCATAGAATTTTCCAGGAAAGAATACTGGACTGGGTGGCCATTTCTTTTTTCATACAGATCAACATATGTTCTTTACGATGACTTCCCACGCAACTACTGTCTGCCCTCCCATTTCCCCTCAGCTTTGATCTGAAAGTAACTCTCTGAGCCTTCATTCTGTAGCAGTAACGCACCATGGAGACAGCCCCCACCCCACCCGATGAAGAAAAAAAAGTCTTTTAATGCCCTTTCCCTGCTCCCTTTTGAAAAGTCTCTACTCTGCTATTAATAAAATTAATAGCATAATATGCTGATTTTTTTGCTTTCAGAAGAGGCAGGAAAAGCAAGGTTAATCCCCATGACTCAAGTCACTCTGTACTCCAACTGAATGACTCATCACTTCCTGAACCATGGCAGGTTTTCCTTCTACTTTTTATTGCTCACATTTTTCATTCTTCCAGCTCGTACATTATTTTTCTCCCTCCCTTACTAAATTCTCCTCATCCTCTAAGATCTATCACAGATAAACTCTGCATGGCACCCACCTTTGGATTTTTATCCAAAGTAGAAAAAGTAGATGGAGCCTTTAGCTGGACAGAGCAGATTAATCTAATTCTTGGTGTCCCCATAGTTCAAGATAATGGAAAATTCAATCCCAAGCTGCTTCCCTCCTCCCTCCAAATAATACCTTTAAATATCAGGCTATAATCTATTCTGTTTCAAAACAACAGAGAGTAATTTCAATATCTAGTTTGGCAAAGCCTTTTTGGCTTAGAATGAATATTAAAATATTTTAAATATTTGCAGTTTGACAAAGTGTTCAGACACATGACTTAATGAGGCCACAAGAGTCTGTTTACATTATTATTTCCAACTAGCCAGCAAGAAAGGGATTCAGATTTCTACAGGCTTAGAGGGTAGACGTTAATAATATTACTCTATTGAGAAACACAGACATTAACCAATTAGGAACTTCCAGCATACTTCTTTGGTATTCAATCCGTTACTTAAAACAGCACTGTTTGAGTTTTGAAAATATAGCTGTCTTTCCTGTCTGCCCTTGGGTATTGAAAATTCCCTACAGGAGAACTTAAAAAAAAAAAAAAAAAAAAACCACTTGTAACAGCAAAAGACCACTGTTCCCTTTCCTTCCTGTGAAGACCTGCTTCCATAAGACCTGCTTTTCCAGCACAGACACCAGGCATTTTGGGTTTTTTTTTGTTTGTTTCTTTGCTGCTGAGACTGAACAGCTCAGCCTTGCCTCCCTGCCTGTGACTGCAGGCAAGGGCAGGATCCACACGTGCAGGCCCAGCAACCCCACCTTTGGCTCACTCTGGAAGCAATTATGCCCGAACTAGACAATTAATCAGGCTAGACATGTTTGCCCTCCCCAGGGCCACCTTAAAAGCTTGTTCTTTCTTCCATTCAGAAGCTTTTATTGTTTGCTGCATCATTTAAGAGTTTTTCCGGGAACCCTCCTACACTGATGATGGGAATGTAACTTGGTGCTGCCTCTATGGAGAATAGTATTCAGGTTCCTTAAGGAACTAAAAACGGAGTTACCATATGGTCTTGCGATTCCACTCCTGGGTAGATATCCAGAAAAGATACATGCACCCTAATGTTCACTGCAGCACTATTTACAATAGAAGCAACATAAATGTCCATCGACAAAGGGATGGGTAAAGAAGATGTGGTGCATATACAATGGAATATTTCTGAGCCATATGAAAGGATGAAGTGATGCCACTTGCAACAATATACATGGACCTGGAGAAGATCGTGGGGGCTTCCCAGGCAGCACAGCGGTAAAGAATCATCCTTGCAAGAGACACAAGAAATGGGTGTTTGATCCCTGGGCTGGGAAGATCCCCTGCAGTAGGAAATGGCAACCTGCTTCAGTATACTTGCTTGGGAATTTTCCATGGACAAAGAAGCCTAGCAGTCTACAGTCCATGGGGTTGCAAAGAGTTGGACATGACTGAGCGACTAAGCGCGTGCGCACACACACACATACACACACACACACACAGATGATCATACTAAATGAAGTATGTTGGACAGAGAAAGATGAAAATCATCTTTGTATAAGTGATGTTACTTACAGGTGAAATTTAAAAAAAAAGAATACAAATGAACTTATTTACAACACAGAAATATACTCACAAAGAAAACAAACATGGTTATCAAAGAAGAAAAGGGGGGTGGAGGGATAAATTAGGAGTTCGGGGATTAACACATACACACGAAAATGTAGATAACCAACAAGGACCTACTGTGCAACACAACAGCACAGGGGACTATATTCAATATCTTGTAATAACCTATAATGGAAAAGAATCTGAAAAAGAATAGATAATACATGTTTAGGAATAACTGAATCACTTTGCTGTACGTGTGAAACATTGTAAGTCAACTATGTGTGTGTGTTAGTCATTCAGTCGTGTCCAACTCTTTGAAACTCCATGGACTGTAGTCTGCCAGGCTCCTTTATCCATGGGATTCTCCAGACAAGAATACTGGAGTGGGTTGCCATTTACTTCTCCAGGGGATCTTCCCGAACCAGAGATCGAACCCACGTCTCCTGTGTCTCCCACATTGCAGGCAGATTCTTAACCATCTGAGCCACCAGAGAAACCCTCAGTCAACTATATTCTAATTTTTAAAAAAGAAGAATTTTTCCAATTTCAAAGCTAGCTGGAGCATAGCTCCAAAATGAAGAGGATATCCTTTTTGCAAAATGATAGAAGACTCCCAGTCTCAGTGAAATAAAGAAATAATCAAAGTTGAGGAGGAAAACCTCAGCACCCCTAGGCTTTCTGTGCGAGGAGGCAAGGTAGCACTTGCCTGATGCTGGGAGACCTACAGAAGGTGCGTCGAGGGAGCAGCACCTGGAGTTTGTTGCCTGCCAGGCTGAGTCACACCCCTAGGGAGGTGGCTGCTGGTCATAAAAGATCATAAAAGACCTTGCATATTATTGTTCTGAAAAACTTGGACATCACTTTTTTGCCCAAGGAGCACCACCTAAGACGTTGGGTTGAGAAGCTCCCAGGCAACAAGTGCCAACTGGAGGAAGAACAGGAGCAAAATAAATCACGGTGGAAAGTCAGCCCACAAATGCATAAGGCACTCGTTGGTACTAATAGTAGCATTATAGAGTTGCTGTTGTTCAGCCCCTAATTCATGTTCGACTCTTTGTGACCCCATGGACTACAGCACATCAGGCTTCCCTGTTCTTCATCATCTCCTGGAATTTGCTCAACTTCACGTCCATTAAGTCCATTTGAACCAGTGAAGTTGCTCAGTCATGTACAACTCTTTGCACTCTCATGGACTGTAGCCTACCAGGCTCCTCCATCCATGGAATTTTCCAGGCAAGAGTACTGAAATGGGTTGCCATTTCCTTCTCCAGGGGATCTTCCCGACCCAGGGATAGAACCCAGGTCTCCTGCATTACAGGCAGACACTTTACCGTCTGAGCCACCAGGGAAGCCCCTTGAGTCCATTTACACATAACTAAAGTAAAGCCTCTTGAACTACAAGGCAAGGGTGATAATGATGCCTCAGTTAACTACATTTCCTAGAAGTAGAAGGAAATGTAGGAGGCTCTTACAGTTGAGGCTTTAGTCCTGCAGATATTCACAGGACATCAGATACTGTATTGTTTGAGTTTTTCTTAAATAAAGAAATAAAGATAAGGGAGAGATTTAAAGTCCCTAGGTCCATAAGGAATTAATAGTCAGTGAATGAGTAGAATCTACTTTCTATTGTTATTTTCCTGTTGTTCCACCTGGTGATGAGACATATGAATGTTACCTTACCTAGGTGATTTATCTATATGTGCTGAACGTGTTGAATGAATGAATGGGTGAATGAATGAATGGAGTCCACATTCCCCGCAATTCCAAGGTGCTCATGGGTAAATGTTCTTTCAACTAGAATTGGGAACAGAACATGGGTGTCTTTTTCTCTGACAAGCAAAAGCTCTGACCACGTTGACCGACCAGATACATCAAATAACATTTTAAAATAACATTCAAAAAACACAACTTTTAATCACTTTAGTGGAGGTGGTGGGGGAGAGAACCATGCAAGATGTACTTTCTCTTGCGTTTCAAGGAAAGGTTACCCATCAACCCCTACAATTACTAACAGGGAATGGTGCCAAAATAAGGAAACCCAGGTACTGGTGAATTTTCTACCTTTAACTGATTATGTGATCTTAGGCTCCCACTGGCTTCTTCTTTAAAAATGATGTTCTTGGAACTTCCCTGATGACCTAGAGCTAAAACTCTGTTCTCCCAATGCAGGGCCAATCCCCTATCAGGTGACTGGACCCCTCATGCCGTAACTAAGACCTGGCATAGCCAAATCAATATTTTTTTTTTTTTTTTTTTTTTTTAATTTTTTAAATTTTAAAATCTTTAATTCTTACATGCATTCCCAAACATGAACCCCCCTCCCACCTCCCTCCCCATAACATCTTTCTGGGTCATCCCCATGCACCAGCCCCAAGCATGCTGCATCCTGCGTCAGACATAGACTGGCGATTCAATTCACATGATAGTATACATGTTAGAATGTCATTCTCCCAAATCATCCCACCCTCTAAAATAATAATAACTTAAAAATAAATAAAAAGTATGTTCTCCATGGTCCCTTCCAGATTTTTAAAACTAGTTTTATTTATTTTTCATTTTTATTCTTTCAATTTTTGGCTGTGCCACATGGCATGTGGGATCTTAGTTCCCTGACCAGGACTCGAACGCCAGTCCTTGCATTGGAAGTGTGGGGTCTCAACCACTAGACCGCTAGGGAAGTCTCCCTTTCCAGCTTTTAAAATGAAGGACAATTTAGTATGATGTAAGGGGAATCGCTAAGCAACAGTGATGGAATCCAGGAAGTATGAGGTATGGCCTCTGACCTGTAGGAAAGTGTATCTTTACTAGGATTTAAAATGCATACAGCTGGAAAGACAACCAACAAAACAGGAAAGACCATGGATTGTTCCAAACAAGAAGGTGTCTGATAAATGTGACAGGAACTCAGAAGAGAAACAAACAATTCCCTTGGATCTGGGATGGTCTGCAAGAGCTTCCAATGGTGAGATTCAAACAGAGCGAGGAGAAGGCATTCCAGTTGGGGAGATTACAAGAGTGAGCAAGAAAACCAAATCAAGAAAGCCGCACATGCAGAAATTTCCCAGGGAGAGCTGTAAATCTAGAATTTCTTTGGCAGGGCAGCAGATAAAAACCTTCAAGTCGGTGAACTGAGACCTCAAAGAACCAGTCATGTTTAAAGGGTGAGTGCAAAAAAAATAAATAAATAAATAAAGGGTGAGTGCAGGAGAGCAGGGGCTTTCACCTCCCGTTTCTCTCACAACCCAGCAGCTCCACCATGCAGTGTGTTCGATGCTTGCCAGACAGGTCCAAAATCATCTGGGCATTTGAAAGTGCAGTTTTTAGCTCTGGAAGAAGGCATGTTGAAGCTCACATTTGCCCACTGTTTTAATTTATATATCAAAACAGCAGAGGCTAGGAGAGTCGTTTCTGATTTTTTTTTTTCTTTCAGGCTGATTTCTAGCTATTTGGAGGTGTCATTTTACTATACAAATAGTGCTTTTTTTCTCTCTTCGCTCCCCAGCACATGCCTGTTCGAAGACCTAGCTATAAATATACCACATCAGTACTGAATTCTAGTCACATTCCTCACGCATCTTTCCTTGGTTTAATTGCATGGACTAATGCAAACTTCATTATACTTTCATAATTGTTCTGGGACCTGTTTTTCCATTCACAATTAAGTTATCCTGGAGTCGGGAAAGAAATGGAGGGGAAGGAGGCTTGAACAAAAACACTCAATTCATACTGGTAAATCAGCACAAGGGCACTGGAAAGGACGGGGTCTGGTGAAGTTTGTTGGTGTGGCACAGAGGTGCAAAGTCATATCAGCAGAAAAGGTTAGGTAAGTGAGGTGAGATGCTATCATTTCTTGGACTCACTGGTGGCTGTTCTTCAGCAGGTCATTTGTGTGTGGTTTTCATTACTCTTGGAGCAGGTCAAGTGACTCAGGGATTCATTCCTTAATTACAAAATATATGGATTAATTTTCTTCCCTTGGAACTAAGTATCTAATGAAAAAGCAGAGAACAGTGACAGTCCATTTCACTTTGGACAGTCAGTCAAGCAATTCTGTTCTAAGTGGCCAGATGTTTTGTAAACGAAGCCTTTTGTTTGTCTATGTATCTATGCAGTTTTGTTTTTTTTTTTAACTGTGCCACAAGGCATATGGGATCTTAGTTCCCTGACCAGGGATCAAACCTGTGCCCCATGCAGTGGAGTCATAAAGTCTTAGCCCCTGGACCGCCGGGGAAGTCCATATCTGTGATCATCATGATGCTAAAGAGAAGGATGAAGACATTTTCCAAGCACATCTTTAAAACAACAATTTCTCCCAGAACCGAAAGCCCTCCAAGGGAGCTCACTGGGGAAAATCCACCTTCTCTGGGGACCCAATCATTTTACTTTCTATACTGTTCATCTAATTAGCAGTAGCAGAGGTTGTTGTCTAGATCACAGAACCCAAAGCATGATTTCAAACTCTTGCCTCAAAGCAGGGAGGAAGATTAACACAGAGAACTTTCAAGGCTTAGGTGGCAGGTACAGAAGGTGGTCCTACCAAACCCTAGCATGGTAGTGTGAGCTGAACTGATCTGCATCTCATTTTGATGGCACAAAGGTAATCAAGGAAACACTTCCTGGATGCTAAAGGAGCTAAGCAAATGTTTGCAAAAGACAGTCCATACAAATCCCCATAGGCAAATGTCAAAATCTGCCCAGGAAGGAGGCAATCTTCTGGTAGCAGAAATGTAGCCACTGGTACCATAAAGAGCCTGAAACTGGGCGGGGCTTAGAAAATGAAAAAACAAAAACACAAAAAACCGTTATTCCAAATAAGTCATAGCCAGTTAACGAGGTTAAAAAACACTTGCTTGCTCCTTGCAAGGAAAGCTATGACAAACCTAGACAGTGTATTAAAAAGCAGAGACATTACTTTGCCAACAAATATCTGTATAGTCAAAGCTGTGGGTTTTCCAGTAGTCATGTATGGTTCAGTCAGAGCTGGACCATAAAGAAGGCTAAGCACCAAAGAATTGATGCTTTCAAATTGTGGTGTTGGAGAAGACTCTTGAGAGTCCTTTGGGTTGCAAGGAGATCAAACCAGTCGATCCTAAAGGAAATCAACCCTAAATGTTCATTGGAAGAACTGATGTTGACACTGAAATTTCAATTCTTTGGCCACCTGATGCAAAGAGCTGACTCATTAGAAAAGATCCTGATGCTGGGAAAGATTGAGGGCAGGAGGAGAAGGGGATGACAGAGAATGAGATGGTTGGATGGCACCACTGACTCAGTGGACATGAGCTTGAGCAAACTCCTGCAGACAGTGAAGGACAGGGAAGCCTGGTGTGTTCATGGGGTCACAAAAGGTTGGACATGACTGAGTTACTGAACAACAACAAGTTAACATTTTAGGATAAAACTTACTACTGAATTTACCTGTGGAAACTAATTGCTTAATCTTGGAAGAAGAACTGACTCATTGTTTTACTAAAACATTTGTTTCCAAAAGCCAAACTAAGTGTGCTTGTGACTTGAGGTTAAGGGTAGTTTAGGTCAGAAGTTTGGAACCTTCTGTTTGACCTCTCAATACATGGAGAAGTTGTTAAAATGTAGGTTGCAGGTCCCCTACCCCCAAGAAGTCAGTTAGTTCCAGGTGGAATTTAATTATTTGCATTTCTAATAGGTCTTGAGACTAAAGTTTGAGACCCAAAGGATCAGATGCCAAATTCTATGACTATTTTTTCCTCAGTGACCCCACATGATCTATTTTTTTTAAAGATTAAGCAATATATCATAAACAAAACAATACTGTATATTTTGGAAATATTTAATAAAAATGAATGCTAAGGATTCCTTGGCAGTCCAGTGGTTAGGACTCAGCTGTCACTGCTGAGGACCTGAGTTGGTTCCTTGATCTAGGAACTCAGATTCCACCAGCCTTAAGGTGCGGCTAAAAATAAAACCCACAAAAGAGCAAAAAAAACCCTCCAAAACTGTGAATTCAAATGGTCGATAGCCTGATTCCTTGAATAAAATTTTCTATGGTAAATTCACTATGGTAATTGGTACTTTTAGGAAGAATGAAAGAAAATAGACAGTTGGTGTTATTTAAATAAGAGAAACCCTAGTTGCAGGTCATCCTGCCCCAAATTCATTCTCTAATTTACTGTACACAGTGCGGACACCTGTGCTAATCCCAGTCTTTCACAAAGTATAGACTAGGGTTATTTACCGACAAACAATGATGTTTTGAGTATCCAGTTTGCCATCAACTGAAATGGAAGAGGGTGTAGGAGAAGGAGACGCACATTTTTTTTTTATGAAAAAAAAGTCAGAAAATACCATCTATTGGTGCAGATGGAGAGCAGCCAGAACACCTGTGCGCTCCCGGAGGAAGCGCGAAGTGGGATCGCTCCAGAATGCTGGCAATTTCTACTCAGGCTGAGTGCAGACCTCCCTCACCCAGCAGTTCCATCCCCAGGTATTTGTGTGTGTGTTTAAAGGACACATGACTCAGCAGTAAAGAATCTGCCTGCCAGTGCAGGAGAGGCTAGAGACATGGGTTCGATCCGCAGGTTGGGAAGATGTCCTGGAGAGGGAAATGACAACCCACTCCAGTATTCTTGCCTGGGAAATCCCATGGACAGAGGAGCCTGGTGGGCTACAGTCCATGGGGTCACAAAAGAGTTGGACAAGACTTGACGACTAAACAACAATTAAAAGGTCACATAGCTCAACATTCGCTGCAGCCACATTCATAATAGACCCAAATGCCCACCAACAGTTGTTACATAGCAGGGTTTCTCCACCAGGGTACTGCTGGCATTGTGGGCTGAATAGGCCTTGTTAGGGGGGTGGTGCTGTCCAGTGGGTATTTACCAACATCCTCAGTCTCCACCCACCAGATGCTTGTATTACCCCTTCTGCCCCCTCCAGCTTTTGACAACCAATAATGTCTCCAGATACGGCTAAACGTTCCAGGGGGACAAGATCACCCTCCACCCTCCCACCCCAACTTCACATACCTCCTTCTCTCTACACAGCAATGAGAACGAATCATAAAACTGTCTGCAACCACCAAAAAGGGAATCTCACAAACAGACCATTGAGCAAGAAAAAAAAAAAGGCAGACAGGAAAAGTACATGCTGTACATTTCCATTTCTATAAAAGTCAAAAACAGGTAAAAGCGTCTGTGCTGCCAGACATCATGGTAGTGACCGGAATGCTGGTTATGTTCTGTGTCCTTCCACCGACTGTGTGGCTGCGGCTGCGTCCACTTTGTGAATGGTATCAAGCTGAACCCTAGTGATATGTGCGCTTTTCTTTGTTATATAGTGTCTCACCAGAAGTGAATGAATGAATGAAAGAATAACAGGAGTCAAAGTCCTCCTCCCAGAAACACTCTTTCAGTGAAGTCTCCCAGGTGAGCGGGGAATCAGGTGTCTTTCTGAAACAGCTTGTATTTATGGTTATCACTTCTGGTCAAACTCTCTGCAAGACCACATTCCATCCCTTCTTCCCTAAACAGACCGAGGCTGTTTCCACTCTGGCTCCTGACACCAGCCACCCTCAGTCATGACCCAAAGGTGTCGCCTTCCTACCAGTGAGCAATGTCCAGCAGGAAAGGAGCCAAGAGGAAATAGAACAACTGAATTCAAACCCCCCTTGTTGCTTATCCACACAAAAGTGTCAGCCTTTAAGGCACTTGTAATCTGGAGAAGGAAATGGCAACCCACTCCAGTGTTCTTGCCTGGAGAATCCCAGGGATGGGGGAGCCTGGTGGGCTGCCATCTATGGGGTCACACAGAGCTGGACACGACTGAAGCGAAGCAGCAGTGGCAGCAATCTAGATTAGGGGCTTACAAAGGGCTCAGTGGTAAAGCATCTGCCTGCCAATGCAGGAGACCCGTGTTTGATCCCTGGATCAGGAATATCCCCCGGAGAAGAAAACGGCAACCTGCTCTAGTATTCTTGCCTGGACAATCCCATGGACAGAGGAGCCTGGCAGGCTACAGTCCACGGAGTTGTAAAACAGTTGGACGCTACTTGGGGGCTAAACAACGAGAGTCTAGATTAGACAAGGATGAGGGGACACCTGGGCTGACAAGCAGAATGGACGTTACAACAGGGTGTGTGAATGACACAGCTGGTAGCTGGGCATCAGGGGGCTCTCACTCCCTCTTGCCCAATGAGGAAACTCCGAGTCTCAACTCAGAAGGTCACTCGTCTCCCGGTGACCTCCCAGCCCAGGGTTGCTGTGCTAAAAGTGGCTGAACCTTGGCTTGAATGTGAGTAGCTTTGCTCCTGAGTTCCTGCTGTTGGTCGGTGTCCCATCCCATGCCGTTCAGGCAGGCCCAGGGACGGCTAGGAGTCAGCACCCAGGTGTGCTTCAGAGAAACCCAGGAGAGATAGGGAGAGCCGTGTTCAGTTTTACTAAGACACGTGACTTTCTCCAACATTCCTTTTCTTTCTCTGGCATTCAGTCTATCAGTATGTGCTGGGAAGCACAGGGTCTGAAGCACTGTAAATCTTTTCTTTCAAGCTTCCTTATTGCTGGGAAATCCATCTGAACAAGTCTTTTCCTTTCCTGTAGAATTGACTTCCAAATTCCGCCTCTCTTGCTCCCCCTTCAGGTGGTCACATTTCTGCAGGTATTAACCTGATCCAGAGGAGTAATTAGTCCCGGGCCAAACCAGGTCTCCAAGGCCTCACCCTTGAACTAATAATTAACCAGGCACCTAAAGATACTCTCCAGGGACCAAGCCCTGTGAACCATCTCTAACTCTTCTCTTTTTGCAGAGAACAAGTCACCAATTTTCATGTAGATTATCATTTAATACTCGCAGTAACTCAGTGAAGTAGGCACAATTATTATCCCCATTTCACAAATGAGTGAATGAGACTTAGAAATGTCCAACACATATCCAAGGTCATGAAGTTGGGGGGCATTAGAGCTGATCTCTGAATTTATATATTTAAATGTTGAGCTGCCTTTCAATACAGATATGTCTATAAAGGCATCAAAATGCATTCCAATTTCCTTTGCTCTTCCCAGAGGCCAAGGCCACTGCTGGTGGAGGTGGGACCAGCAAGTCTTGGAGCCAGGACTTCAGCTAAGCATCATGGGAAAGACCACTTACATAGCGTGGGAGGGGGAAGATGAGTGAATATGCTGAGGTTAATGGGGGCCTGGTTCCTCACTCCTGGGGAAAGACATGGAGAATACAGAAGCCTTTGTTTTTGGATTGGAATTGGAGGTCATGTGAATTTGTGTTTGTTTTTCTGGCCTTGCTGTGAGGCTTGTGGGATCTTCCCCAACCAGAGATCAAACCGGGGCCATGGCAGTGAAAGCAGTGAGTCCTAACCATTGAACCACTAGGAAATTCCCTATGGTTTTTAATAAGCAGACAGAGATAGATAGGTACATAGATAGATAGATATAAATAGATAGGTACATAGGTACCTATGTGGAAAATTCTTCAAAGGATGGGAATACCAGACCACCTGACCTGCCTCCTGAGAAATCTGTATGCAGGTCAGGAAGCAGCAGTTAGAACTGGACATGGAACAACAGACTGGTTCCAAATAGGAAAAGGAGTATGTCAAGGCTGTATATTGTCACCCTGCTTATTTAACTTATATGCAGAGTATATCATGAGAAACGCTGGGCTGGATGAAGCACAAGCTGGAATCAAGATTGCCAGGAGAACTATCAATAACCTCGGATACGCAGATGACACCACCCTTACGGCAGAAAGTGAAGAAGAGCTAAAGAGGCTCTGATGAAAGTGAAAGAGGAGAGTGAAAAAGTTGGCTTAAAGCTCAACATTCGGGAAACTAAGATCATGGCATCAGTCCCATCACTTCATGGCAAATAGATGGGGAAACAGTGGAAACAGTGACAGACTTTTTTTTTTTTGTCCAAAATCACTGCAGATGGTGACTGCTGCCATGAAATTAAAAGACCTTTGCTCCTTGGAAGAAAAGTTATAACCAACCTAGGCAGCATATTGAAAAACAGAGACATTACTTTGCCAACAAAGGTCCGTCTAGTCAAAGCTATGGTTTTTCCAGTGGTCATGTATGGATGTGAGAGCTGGACTATAAAGAAAGCTGAGCACCGAAGAACTGATGCTTTTGAACTGTGGTGTTGGAGAAGACTCTTGAGAGTCCCTTGGACTGCCAGGATATCCAACCAGTCCATCCTAAAGGAAATCACTCCTGAATATTCATTGGAAAGACTGATGCTAAAGCTGAAGCTCCAATACTTTGGCCACCTGATGCAAAGAATTGACACATTTGGAAAGACCCTAATGCTGGGAAGGATTGAAGGCGGGAGGAGAAGGGGACGACAGAGGATGAGATGGTTGGAAGGCATCACCAACTCAATGGACATGAGTCTGAGCAAGCTCCAGGAGATGGTGAAGGACAGGGAAGCCTGGCGTGCTGCAGGCCATGGGGTCGAAAAAAGCTGGACACGACTGAGCCACTGAACAACAACAACAAAAGGGATGTGACCGCTAAGTGTAGCTCAAGATCCTTACTCAGATTTTAAGTTTAGGAAGGACATTATTAATACAACTGGTGATACTGGAGTAGGGTCTCTGGATTAAAGAGTAACACGGCAGCACTTGCTGGTTACACTATGATGGGAAACTCTGCAGGAGAGTGCCTTGGTTGTTAGTGATTATTGCACTTTGAAATGATGAGAGATGATTTGCAAACAGCTAAAGAAAAGTATAAAGGAGAGAGCCCGGAAGCAAAGAATAAGCAGGTATGGTAGAATGTCATGGGTTGTGGAGTGTAAGTGAAGGGTATAGGGGAGCTCTTTATACTATTCTTATAAGTATTTTAAGTATAGTAATTTTGGAATCCGTTTGAGAGGTTGAAAACTCAAGATCTTCAAATATCTTCTAGACATTCAAGGAGTAGTATCTTTCTCTTTAAGGGGAACAGGGGTTTTCTTTAATCACGCTTTGCTTATTTAATCTTTCTTATTTGGTTGCACTGGATCTTAGTTGCAGCAGGCAGTGTCTTCAGTCTTTAGTTGCAGCGTGCCGAATCTTAGTTCCTGGACCAGGGATCAAACCCCTGCCCTCTGCAGTGGGAGTGCAGAGCCCTAATCATCGAACCACCCGGTAAGACCCCTGAAAATTGCGAAGAATAACACAGACCTCCCTCAGAGGATTTCTGAGAGGTTTAAATGACTTAGTCAAACAAAGCATCAACATTAAATCTTTTACTCTCTCCTGGAGATAACATTTGTTCTACAGAATTTCTTCTCTAGCCACATTTGTATCACCTTCACCAACAAAGCAGTGCCAGGGATTTCCCTGGCGGTCCAGCAGTTAGGATTCTGCTCTCTCGTGGCCAGTCCCTGGTCAGGCAATTAATGTCTCACAAGCTGCTTGGTGTTGCCAAAAACAACACAACAAACAAATAAAATTCAAGAAAACAAACAAACAAAAACTTCCAAAACAGTGCCAGCGTTGGAGCCACCGAGGCTGTGGAAATAGCCCCCGTCTATGAAATCAATACAGGACGACAATTCTAGCTAGAGGTTATTGTGACCAAAGTCAGCCCTTCCCCACCCTTTTCGACCAAACAGAAACCTTACTCCTCTGAGATTTTGAAATCTGGTTTTTAATGTGGGGTGTTAGATCAAGGAAGTAATTTTCAAGTTTCCATGCCAGGGCATTTCCTGAAAGCAGTCGTTGGTCTGGCACTTGTTAAAAAATAATAATAACCGAACAAAGTTCTCTCCTCCACAGGTGAATAGACAGGGCTCCCCAACTGCCACCGGCCTTGTGTGTGGCATGCACTACCAGGATCAGCAGGCAGCCTCTCAGCAGCTGTGCCCAGCAGGTCAGCCCGCACAGACACGGCTGGGAAGCTTAGCAGTGTCTACACGGTACAACAAGGAAAGAGGCTGCCACGACAGGGAGCAGGCTGGGGACAAACCAAAAGCCCTCCACTGTTGTCTAGTCGCTAAGTCACGTCCGACTCTGTGACCCCGTGGACTGCAGCCTTCCAGGCTGCTCTGTCCATGGGACTCCCAGGCAAGAATACTGGAGTGGATTTCCATTTCCTTCTCCAGAGGATGTTTTCAGACCAGGGATCGAACCCATATCTCCTGCATAGCAGGTGGATTCTTCACCGCAAAGCCACCAGGGAAGGCTAGAAACCCTCCATACACTTTGGGAAAAGATGAAGCCAGTCCCAGCTACACTGGCACCCAGGGACCCTCCAGAACAACTCTGGGTTTCTATTCTGAGGCTCCATGTCTTGTCAATAGAGGCTTATCATTACAATTAATTTTATTCTCAATCCTGCCTTGTCCTTAATTTCATTTCCCCTCCTATCTTAAACTTCTCTTTTATGGCTTTGAAGCTAGAAAGTCACCTCACACCTGGCTTTTGCCTGACTCACAAGATTGAAGCCTTGTGGCTTGTTAGGGCTCAAGACTGTAAAGGCTCCTCTGTCCATGAAATTCTCCAGGCAAGAATACTGGAGTGGGTTGCCATTCCCTTCTCTAGGGGATCTTTCCAACCCAGGAATCGAACCCCGGTCTCCTGCATTGCAGGCAGATTCTTTGCCAGCTGAGCCACCAGGGAAGCCCTGTAAAGTCACAAACAGCTGCGCACAGCTCAGTATTTGCACGGAAAATTCTACTCTGGTGGCTGGTTTACCTTCCATAAAAATTGTTATGATTTTTCACCATGGCTAGAAGGAGCTTAGTTAGGATTGCAAAGATTATAGGAATTTGAAGTTCACTTCATTCCTAATAAGGATAAAACTAGAGAGACACATTTATGAATCCTTGGAGGTAAAAACAAATGCTTGTGAAACTCTGTCAGACTCTGCCCCTAATTTGTCAAGCTCGGTAACACAAGAAATAGTATTGGGAGCGGCAAAGTGGTGTGAATTTAAACAACCCCTTCCTGTGTTTCTAGGTGGTCAAATATAGCCAGCACAGAACAATGCACACACATACTAACGGAGACTGAGGCCAAGGGGCAAATCTTGTGAAACAGAAGAAACAAAAAGTAAAAGTTACACAAACACTGACTCGGGCTTCAGCTGCAGTCCTGTATCTCACAGTTCAAGAGCTGGAAGGGAAAGGTCATAGACTAGAGGGAGCAAATACAGGTTGGCTAAACAGGAAGGGATTGTAGCCATTTTATCCTTCAGAGGAGGAGGAATTGTGGTTTGCGTAAAACCACAGAAAAGGGTAATACAGTATCTCAAATTAAATACAGTCTCTCAAATCTTAATACAGTATCTCAATTAAAAGGGTTACTTTATTTTTTAAATGAACCTTAACTAATTGCTTAGTCAAAGGGTTCAGGAAGAAGAAACCGGAATTGACATTTTGGCCAGGCATTTTAGCAAGGTATCCTTAAGTCAACGTTGGACAGTTTCATCTTTTAATCCACCCAGTCTTCAAAATAAATTCAAGTGTCTTTGGCACTTATGAGTTGGATGTCTCTGAGAAAGTAGCAAAAACTCTCCATACCTGTTTCCTCATCTATAAAATAGAGCTTGAAACAATGCCAAGATTCAAACAAGTAATGTCCAAGAGGCACTTAGTCCTCTTCCAAGAAGACAGACCAAATGCCAATGAGCATATGAGAAGATTTTCAACATCATTGCTCCTTGTTCAGTCAGTAAGTCGTGTTTGAGTCTTTGCAGCCCCATGGACCGCAGCGTTGTCTTTCACAATCTCCCGGAGTTTGTTCAAACTCATGTCCATTGAGTGGGTGATGCTATCTAACCGTCTCATCCTCTGCCACCCACTTCTTTTGCCTTTAATCTTTCCCAGCATCAAGGTCATTTCCAGTGAGTTGGCTCTTTGCATCAAGTGGCCAGAGTACTGAAGCTTCAGCAGCAGTCCTTCCAGTCAATATTCAAAAGGCTAACAAGCATATGAAAAGGTGTTCAAGATCATTGCTCATTAGGGAAATGCAAATCAAACCAAAGGAGATACCATTTCACATCTACTAGAATGGGTAAAATAAAAAGGCAATAATGAGTGTTGGTGAGTATGTGAAGATATTGGAACCCTCATACCTTGCTGGTGGAAATGCAAAATAGCATACCTGCTTTGAAAACCAGCTTGCCAATTCCTCAAAATGTTAAACATAGAGTTACCACACGGACTAGGAATTTTTAAATTTTTAGGGGCCCACTGTGTGGCATGCAAGATTTAGTTCCCCAACTGAACAGGGGGTAGAACCTGTGCCTCCTTTGGTGGAAGTGCAGAGTTTTAACCAATGGACCTCCAGGGAAGTCCCTGGACCTGTAATTTTACATATAGAATCTATCCAGGAGAAATGAAAGCATGTGCCTGTACAAAGACTTGCCTAGGAATGTTCATAGCAGCATTATTCATAATGGCCCCAAAGTAGAAGCAACTCGAAAGCTTATCGACAGATGAACGAGTAAACAAAACGTGATCCACTCCCCCATAACAGAATAGAAGTCATCTATATAAAGAAGAGAAGTACTGATTCATGCTACAACCTGGATAATCCTCAAAATCATTCCATTAATAGAAGGAGACAGACATGAAAAAGCATATCTGTGGCTTGACTTGAAAATGTCCAACAAAGGCGAATCTATTCAGACAGAAAACAAAGGATTGTAAATGGGCATGAAGTTTCTTCTGCAGGTGATAAAAAAATACTCTAAATTCAGCTGGGGTCATGGTGGTGCACTTGTATATATACTAAAAACCATTTAATTGTGTACTTGAAACAGGTGAGTTTTACAGTATATAAATTATTATATTTCTAATAACACATCTCAATTCTGTGGTGTGTAAACTGTACCTCAATAAAGCTGTAAACTCAGAGGAAGAAGGGCAGTTTGTCCAGCGCCTGACATTGAAAATGTTCATATGATGAGTTTACTTGCCTTCTTTTATAGTGACTAAACCTGGGTTGACTGTCAGCTGTTAGTGATTTGGACCGTAGAAGACTACCCGGTTGGCATGAAAGCAATACTTTTGCAGGAAAAACATGGGGTGCAAGAGGATGGTCACACCCCAGGTCTCAGGCAAGTCCCTGGAGAGGGCTGCCATGTGAGGGTCCCTGGTTCCTCACAGGAAGGACTTCAAGAGCCAGCCAGAGTGAAAGAACACATTTATTGAGGGAGATACACATTCCATAGATAAAGTGTGGGCCATCTCAGAAGGCAAGAGGCCCCAGGGAACAGGGTTGTTAGTTTTTATGGGCAGGGTAATTTCATAGGCGAAATGCCAGCCTGGATGGATCATAAGCTGGAATCAAGATTGCAGGGAGAAATATCAATAAACTCAGGTATGCAGATGACACCACCCTAATGGCAGAAAGCGAAGAGGAACTAAAGAACCTCTTGATGAAGGTGAAAGAGAAGAGTGAAAAAGCTGGCTTAAAACTCAACATTTAAAAAACAAAAATCATGGTATCCAGTCCCACCATTTCATGGCAGATAGATGGAGAAAAAAATGGAAACAGTGAGAGACTTTATTTTCTTGGGCTCCAAAATCACTGCAGGCAGTGACTGCAGCCTGAAATCAAAAGACACTTGCTCCCTGGATGAAAAGCTACGACAAACCTAGACAGCGAATTCAAAACCAGACACCACTTTGCCAACAAATGTCCATATAGTTAAAACTATGGTTTTCCCAGTAGTCCTGTACAGATGTGAGAGCTGGACCATAAAGAGGGCTGAGTGCCGAAGAATTGGTGCCTTCGAACTGTGGTGCTAGAGAAGAGTCTTGAGAGTTTCTTGCACACCAAAGATATTAAATAAGTCAATCCTAAAGGAAATCAATTCTGAATATTCATTGGAAGGATTAATGCTGAAGTTGAAGCTCCAATACTGTGGCCTGATGAGAAGAGCTGACTCATTGGAAAAGACCCTGATGCTGGGAAAGACTGAAGGCAGGAGGAGAAGGGGATGACAGAGGATGAGATGGTTGGATGGCATCACTGACTCAATGGACATGAGTTTGAGAAAGCTCTGGGGGTTGGTGACGGACAGGGAAGCCTGGTGTACTGCTGTCCATGGGGTCTCAGAGTTGGACAGGACTTAGCAACTGAAAACACCAACAAATCTGGAGCAGAGATTTCCAGGAATTGGTCACAATAAACTGTGGAAAATTCTGAAAGAGATGGGAATACCAGATCACCTGACCTGCTTCTTGAGAAACCTGTATGCAGGTCAGGAAGCAACAGTTGAAACTGGACATGGAACAACAGACTGGTTCCAAACAGGAAAAGGAGTGCATCAAGGCTGTATATTGTCACCCTGCTTATTTAACTTCTATGCAGAGTACAACATGAGAAACGCTGGGCTGGAAGAAGCACAAACTGGAATCAAGATTGCCGGGAGAAACATCAATAATCTCAGATAAGCAGATGACACCACTCTTATGGCAGAAAGTGAAGAACTAAAGAGGCTCTGATGAAAGTGAAAGAGGAGAGTGAAAAGTTGGCTTAAAGCTCAACATTCAGAAAACGAAGATCATGGCATCCAGTCTCATCACTTCATGGCAGATAAATGGGGAAACAGAGGAAATAGTGGCTGACTTTATTTTTCTGGGCTCCAAAATCACTGCAGATGGTGATTGCAGCCATGAAATTAAAAGACACTTACTCCTTGGCAGGAAAGTTATGACCAACCTAGATAGCATATTAAAAAGCAGAGACATAACTTTGTCAGCAAAGGTCCGTTTAGTCAAGACTATGGTTTTTCCAGTGGTCATGTATGTATGTGAGAGTTGGACTATAAAGAAAGCTGAGCACTGAAGAATTGATGCTTTTGAACTGTGGTGTTGGAGAAGACTCTTGGGAGTCTCTTGGACTGCCAGGAGATCCAATCGGTCCATCCTAAAGGAGATCAGTTTTGGGTGTTCACTGGAAGGACTGATGTTGAAGCTGAAACTCCAATACTTTGGCCACCTGATATGAACAACTGACTCATTGGAAAAGACCCTGATGCTGGGAAAGATTGAAGGTGAGAGAAGGGGACGACAGAGATGGTTGGATGGCATCACCGATCAGTGGACATGGCTGTGGGTAGACTCTGGGAGTTGGTGTTGGACAGGGAGGCCTGGAGTGCTGCGGTTCATGGGGTCGCAAGGAGTCGGACACGACTGAGCGACTGCACTGAACTGAACACTTGTATGGTTGACCTTGGAACTGTCATGGTGCCTGTAGGTGTGTCATCTAGCTAATGTATTACAAGGAAGCTCATGGTCCAGTGGAAATCAAATCTTCCACCTTCTTGGGCTTAACCAAGCTGGGGTTCCAGCCTGTTTGCGTTCTGTTCTCAACACTTCTGTCGTTGTTTTAGAGGTGGTGCCCTGCCCCTGTCCTGCCTGTTTTAATGCCACATTTATTTTATAGTAGCAACATAGGTGAATCATATTCAGTTTGACACTCAGCAGTGTGTGGTCAAGGCTCATAAAGACAGAAATATCACTCTAACCCTCCAGGACTCTGCACTGTGTCTCCACAGATACTGCAACAATAAACCCTTAAGAAGATAAGGATACCAGCAGGAGAAAAAGAGTACCGAGGACAAACTCTACCCGAGGGTGGTGGGTGCTCAGTACACAGAGCTCAGTATAGCTCTCAAAGATAATCAGAATTTCTGCAGGCAAAGAGAGGCCTCAGGGGAAAAGCTCAGAGGAAAGAGGTCGGCTTGGGACTTAGCAACTCTACAAGGAATTCAAGCGGTAGCAAAGTAAAGCACTTAACTACATTTTCTGGATAGTTTTAATCAGAGCGCCTCTCACTCAGGGTCAGTACAATTGGCAAATTCCCCTAATGGTTGATTTCGATTTTCCAAGACCTGAACTAAAACAGCTTCCATCACTGCCACGATACACAGGCTGATGCGAGGTGAGCTCGGTCTCAGGTAACGGCTGACTCCCACAGACCTACTGCAGTCAAGTTTTCTGCTGGATTTGGCCTGGGTGGCAAGGATGTCTGCCCTTTGGAAAAGGAGGTGGAGCTGGGGGCAGGACGTAAAAACTGAATTAGACTGAAAATAGCAAACTGAACTTTCTGCAAAATGGAAGGAGAATTTCCATCACTTGGAGAAAAGATGCCATTTAAGAGAAGGAGAAGTCTACACTCTCGTCTCCCATTCAATGGCTCCTTACTCAGCATTCACCTGGAGCCCAGCAGGAGGAGGAAGTTAGGTCAGAAGTCCAAGGGCTGGTGTCAGTCATCCCGCTCATGCTCTCCCTTTTGAGGTGCAGGAGGTGGGGGTGGGGCAGGGAGGCGGGGTCGAGGGGGGACCAGTGAGATGCTGTGGAGGTCACCCTTGGACAGCAGTCAAGTGGGTGGGTGGGGGTGGCCGCTTCTGTGGGAGGGGTGGGGAGCAGAGGAACTTCCCTGAGGAAGTAAGTGACCTTTCAACTCGATCTGAGGCTATTTCAACTAGATTGGGGGAACATTCCAGAAGGAGCGACAAAAGAGCATTTCAGAACGCAGGGGCAGTGTGAGCCAGGGCCTGGAGACTGTCTGTCTTCCGACCGAGCTAGGGTGATAGAAACTTGGCAGAGTCAGAGGCCCTGGACTCGGCTCAGAATGCCACTTCCTAATAAGAGGAAAGAGAAAGCAGCCGCTTCAGACCCCACTCACGTGACCCTGCTAATAAAAGCAACAGCTGAGCGGTGACCTCTGTGGGCTGCATGACCGATTTCTAGTAAAAAAAAAATCCCCGCACCTTCAAAAACACTTTTTTTTTTTGGTCACACATAGAAGTTTTAGAATTGTAACACTAAAACTTCAAAAAGCAGCATCTAAGACATTCTTTTTTTGTTGTCCCTCTCTTGGAAGTGTTAATAAGCTTCTACAACATCCCGAGTACAATTTGTGTGCTGTCTAATCCTTCCTACAGTCTGACAAGGAGATATTTTGATGACAAATCAGAGAAATTAGACATTTTGTCCCAAATGACACAGGTTGTAGGTGGCAAAGCCAGGACTGTCTGCTTCTAAATCCTGCCAACAAATTGGGAGCCACCACTGACTCTACAGGCTTCCCAGGGAGCTCAGTTGGTAAAGAATCTGCCTGCAATGCACGAGACCCCGGTTCGGTTCCTGGGTAGGGAAGATCCCCTGGAGAAGGGATAGGCTACCGACTCCAGTATTCTTGGGCTTCTTTTGTGGCTCAGCTGGTAAAGAATCTGCCTGCAATGTGGGAGACCTGGGTTCAATCCCTGGGTTGGGAAGATCCCCTGGAGAAGGGAAAGGCTACCCACTCCAGTATAGCAGAGTTAATGATATTAAGTATGACATATGCTGAAATCCTTATTTATCATGTAACTGGAAGTTTGTACCTTTTGACTACCTTCATCCAATATCCCTTTCCTCTGGTAACCATAAATTTGATCTCTTTTCCTTTGAGTTTGTTTTCGATGTATTCTTGACCTGTGCTAGTTCCTGTCATACAGCACAGTGATTTGCTATTAATACGTCTACACATTTCAGAATAGTCTCCCCAATGGGCTGTTACCATCTGTCACCACCCAAAGACATTACACTATTATTGACTCTGTTCCCCACCCTGTACCTTTGTACCTTTCCTAACTGTGACTCATATATCTTGCAACTGGAAGTTTGTACCTCTTTTTTCTCTTTTAAAATACTTATTTATATTTTTAGGCTATGCCAGGTCTTAGTACCATCGTGCAAACTCTTACTTGTGGCACATCTAGTCCCCTGGCCAGGGTTCTAACCTGGGCCTCTAGCATTGAGAGCGTGGAATCTTAGCCACTGGACCACGTGGGAAGTCCCAGTTTGTACTTTTTGGTATCCTTCACCTATTTCTACCTCCAACCCCCTTCCCTCTGCCAACCATTTGTTTGTTCTTTGTATCGACGACTCCATTTCTGGTTTTTTGTTTTGTTTTTTAGATTCCACATATAAGTGAAATCCTCTGGTATTTTTCTTTCTCTGCCTGACTCTTTTCATTCAGCGTAATACTCTCTAGGTCTACCCATGTTATTACAAATGACAAGATTTCATTCTTCTTTGTTGCT
This sequence comes from Ovis aries, assembly GCF_016772045.2. Taxonomy (NCBI): domain Eukaryota; kingdom Metazoa; phylum Chordata; class Mammalia; order Artiodactyla; family Bovidae; genus Ovis; species Ovis aries. The sequence goes on from NC_056073.1 coordinate 44,748,280, forward strand.
GAGTAATATTTCTGTGTGTGTGTGTGTAAACCACATCTTCTTTATCCATTCATCTATTGATGGGCACTTAGGTTGGTTCCATATCTTGGCTATAATAAATAATGCAGGAATGAAGATAGGGGTATATATTAATACATGTTTTTGAGTTAGTATTTTGTTTTCTTTGGATAAATACCCAGTGGTGGGATTGCTGGATTGTATGTAGTTCTATTTTTGATTTTTTTTTTTTTTTGAGGAAAGACGGTATTTCCTTGAAAAACAACTTGTATCCCGACTTGCTGATTTCTTTTCCTATGACAAAAGTCTATATTTCAACAGATACGAAAACAGAGATTGTTCAAGCTATTAATAAAACTTATCCCCCAACTGTCCTTCCCAGCAAGTCTGCCCGTACACTCAGTGATCCTGGAAGCTCTGTGAGCATAATGTGTTTGAGAAGCATAAATTCCCTCTAGATATAGCAAGATCCCAGCCAAATCCCTGGGGGGGGCCGCGAAACTGTGAATTCCCAGAACCAGCTTTATTTAGATTGATTCTTCCTGCTTCTCTCAAGGTTTCAGCACTTGGCACCTCAGCACAGCATCTGTACATATAAAAAGTCTAGAGCAACTAGCCAGGCTGCAATAAAGATAGAGTCAGGCCAGTGTGGACTTTACAGCAGAAACTCAACAGACCTCCCCTTTCAAGGGCACAGGGGCACATACACGGCAGAAAATACCAGAAGGGCGGGGCCATCGGCTGGTTCTCCAAGGGAAAAATGAAAAGCAAATAGAATCTGTCTTCCAAGCCCACAATCTCCAATTTTCTTCTTTTCTCTATACCTTCCCCTTTTGATTTCTTGTTGTTCTTTTTTCCTCCCATCTCCAGTGAAACCTGCTCTCAGCTTTTTCTTTTTCTCTGAGATTTTTTTCAGAATGAGAAAAGACTCTTTTTTCATTCATTCATTCATTAATATGAATTTGAAATAAGCTCCCACTGAATCAAATGAGAAATATTCCTTTGTTGCAAGTGAGGCTGAAACCATTGGTCAGTTTCAAAATCTTTAAATCCCAAGAGCATGTGATGAATGAAACAAACCCACCAAAAGTTCCTGCTCAGGGCAGAACCATGCCGACGGGAGGAGCACATGATCTATAGCTTGGAAGCAAACAGGAGGTGGTGAACTGGCACCGCTGGCCCATAAAAGGATCTCTGTCCTAACTGGAAATCAGCCATGGCCAAGGCTGACGGGGAACTGAAAGGCTGCCACCTTGGTGTGACCTGGGTTAAGGAATGGAAGGAGCAGGACAGAGTTGGGAGAGAAGCGGGGTAAAGACAGAGGATGATCAGGAATCCTCATTTCAAAACAGCTGGTGATGTCCATTGGACAGCATCTTTTAAGGCACCTGTGAATGCTCTTTCTGGAATACTTCCATCCTCATGGGCCCCTTCGCCTGAGCAGGCCGTGCAGGAACCCTCACTTCTGAGAGGTTTCCAGAGGACCGGCCACTGCTGAATAGTCTTACTGTGTATTAAAACCACGGCTTGCCTTGTGTTTGAAACCATATGACTCTGCCCCACTGGCCCCACCTGACCTGAATGGTTGGGGGCCTCAATGAAAGGCAGCGCCTCTACAGAGGGGTCGCCTGCTGCCCAGGAAGTGGCTGGGATGCGAACAGGGATGCTCATTGTACGGTGACTTCAGGACCCACACAGCGAGACTCTCTGAGAAGAAACCTCTGAAGGAGACAGAGAGGAATTGCCATCGACAGCGCGGCCCAGAATCTGGCTGGAGACACAAGGGGAAGACGCTGAAAGTAGAGCCCACTGGGCTCATGAGCAAGAAGAAGCCCTGAAGCAGAGGTAAGACTCTTAGGTAAGGACAGAGAACCAGAGATGAAGATGCTGTTGCTTCTCTGAGTCGCTAGGACGGCCCCACTGCTGTCTGACTGTTCTTCCCCAAGCGGGGAGGACATCTGGCTGCCTGCTCTGTGCATCCAAGGAGCCACCAGCCACGGGGACCTTTGGTATTTGAGCTGTATTGTGTTCAATAAAATGCATGATTCAAAGTCACCTGACCTACTCATTTTTGTTTCTATAATGCAGCTGCCAAAGATGGAAAGCTACCTATGTGGCTCATACTGTATTTCTTTCAGATGGTGTTCAACAACTCCATGAGGCCATTTCATCCAGGAGATCTTTTTTTCTGCCCTATTGCTTCTTCGTCTTTATTTTTTTCTAACTTTTTGGCCACACCACTTGGCATGTGGGATCTTACTTCCCCAACCAGGGATTGAACCTGTGCCCACCCCCACCATGGAAGCTCAAATTCTTAACCACGGGACCACCAGGGAAGTCCCTGTCCTATTACTTGAGAATCCTAACAAGCCCACCATCACTGCAGTCAATTAGAACAATCTTAAAATGTCCAAAAACGAATAGCCAACAAACTCATAATCAGCAAAGAAGGATCCTTGAAACAGAAATGACCCAGATGTTCGCATAGCGGGAGGAACCATTAAACAAGGCAGCCACTTAAGTTTCTAGTTCCCTCACCTCCTCACGACCAAGCCCTACTCTCAGGCCTGCCTCAGGTCTTGTAAGAGTTGGCTGGCCCAGTGGAGGCCTCTAACAGGGATCCTCCGGACACGCAACGCAGAAGCAATTCTAAAGGCTCCTTCCTTGAAATGTTTTGAAAGGCATGGAGCTGTCCATTTGTTTCCCCTTGTCTTGCTGACCTGTTACTGCTGGTCCTTACCAGCGATGTAACACTCTAGTTCCAATAGATAACTCATGTTGGGGACACAGCATTTCTGTTCAATAAATTGATTAGAATCATTAGTTAGACTCATGGGCTCCAGAGTGAAAGAGACTCACAGGCCATCTGTCCGACACTTGATAAATGAGTTTCCTTGACACCATTTCTCCAGCCTCAGCTTCCAAACATCCCTTGGGTTTGTTCACTATTCTAATCCCAGATCCATGGAAACGGCCTACATCGTATTTGGTCCAAGCAACACATAAGAGAGAAGTGGGGCTTTTACTTCCCTTATTCTGAGTACTACAACTCCACATGGACAGCTAAGTAGTCATGACTCCTCCAGCTCAGTTTCTTTTTAAAATTTTATTATTTTTGGCCGCATCATGTCTTAGTTGGGTCTTAGTTGTGGCTCACAGGCTTAGTGGCCCCAAGGCATGTGGGATCTTAGTTCTCCAACCAGGAATTGAACTGGATCTGCATTGGGAGGTGGATTCTTAACTACTGGCTCACAAAGGAAGTTCCTTCACTTCACTTTCTTGAGCCCTGATTTCTTTTTTGACCGTGAACTCTACCAAAAGAGGTCATTTAATTGTTTTCTTAATTAAAAAAAAATTATTCAAATATAGTTGATTTACAGTGTTGTGCTAGTTTCAAGTATAGAGCAAAGTGATATACATATCTATAGGGTTGCAAAGAACCAGACACAGCTGAAGCAACTGACCGGGCATGCGCATATATATACGCAACCCTATGGACTGTAGCCCAGCAGGCTCCTCTGTCCATGGGATTCTCCAGGCAAGAATACTGGAGTGGATTGCCCAGCCCTCCTCCAGGGGATCTTCCCGACCCAGGAACTGAGCTTGTGTCTCCTGTACTACAGGCAGATTCTTTACTGCTAAGCCACCAGGAGGAGAAGGCAATGGCATCCCAATCCAGCACTCTTACCTGGAAAATCCTATGGACAGAGGAGCCTCGTAGGCTGCAGTCCATGGGGTCGCTAAGAGTCGGACACGACTAAGCGACTTCACTTTCACTTTTCCCTTTCATGCACTGGAGAAGGAAATGGCAACCCACTCCAATGTTCTTGCCTGGAGAATCCCAGGGATGGGGAGCCTGGTGAGCTGCCATCTCTGGGGTCACATGGAGTTGGACACGACTGAAGCGACTTAGCAGCAAGCCACCGGGAAAGCTTTTTCAGATCATTTTCCAATATAAGTTATTACAGGACATTGCCTGTGCTATACACTAGGCCCTTGTCTTGATTTCTTTTACCACTACATTACTCATTCCTGCTCTGGGAAAACCATCGATTTAAAAAGCATTCTAAGCCTAACAAGCTTTATGTACTAACATCAAAAATAAGCATCCACAGTGGTTCACAGCCTTGACTATTCCTGGGAATTTCCTGGAGGCTGAACAAATACTGAAGCTCACATCCACCCAGGAAGTCAGGAAATGTATTTTTACAAGCTCCAGGAGGCTTTAACATGTATCTAGGGCTGAACCACTAATCTCAAGAAGCCATGACCCTAATCCTTATGTTGATTCAAGTTAGTTTTCCTTTGAACTAGGAATCTGAATTTTTATTTCCAATTGAACTAGCAGAACTGGAATTAGTTCACTGTAAACAATTGGAGATTATTTAAGGCATTTGGAACTTGGACCAAGGAAAGGTGAAGTTGATTTAGGAACAACCGAACAACTAATTTGGGAAATCACCTTAAAAGAACATCAGGGTTAGGCGACCTGGTACAATTAGTGCATTTGCCTGCTAGCTGGGTAATTTGAACACATTGTGCAACCACGCTAAAGCTTCTTTGTCTATAAAATAAAGACATTGGTTTAGGAATCTTAGTGGTAAGGAATCCGCCTGCCAAAGCAGCAGATGCAGGGGACGTGGGTTTGATCCTTGGGTAGGGAAGATCCCTTGGAGAAGGAAATGGCAACCCACTGCCTGGGAAATCCCATGGACAGAGGAGCCTGGGGGGCTATAGTCCATATGTGGGTTGCAGAAGAGTCAGACACTAGTTACTGAACAACACAAGATGAAGATGAATTACACCATCCACTCTGTGAGGAGAGCTGCTATAAAGATATTTTGATGAACTTTTGAAACTGTGAATATGTGCTAAGTCACTTCAGTCGAGTCTTAACATCCCTATGGACTGTAGCCCACCAGGATCCTCTGTCCACAGGAGTCTCCAGGCAGGAATACTGGAGTGGCTTGCCAAGCCCTCCTCCAGGGGATCTTCCTGACCCAGGGATTGAACTCACATGAAGAACGATCTTTACGAAGGTGTTCATTTTTAAAAACTTATTTTTTAGTGATTTATTCAGTATTGGCCATGAGATGTTTATTCATAACAAAAGTTAAGAGATATACATACCAGGAATCCTATTGAGTGTGACCCAGAAATGTTCGTCAGGACTGTACGTGTCCTTGGACCAGGACATTAAGTCAAGCGCCAGCGGGTCGTGAAGGACGAAGTTTGCGAATTCCCTTGTGAGGGCCACATAGGCAGTGCCAAAGTAAACGGTCATGTTGTGAGGAGGCAGTGTTTTCAATTTTGTGGTTTTAATCACGTAGGAATTTTTTTGCTTTAACAGCTCGTGGTGGACATACTTAGTCCGCCCAATTGCGTGAGCTGGGGGCAGCACCCCGGGGGTGATATTTTTCCCTTTAAATCCCTTCAGATGCCAAATGATCTCCCTGTTGGTTTTGAGGGGGAAATCTTGCCCACAGGTGTTGAGGATGTATTTCCATGGAACCTCTGAGGCCACAAGATCTTTGATGCAGTTCAGGTCAGCCTGGAGCCTGGAAATCCCACCATAGACCACGGACTCCATCTTGGAAGCCAGAAAAGCATTTGGGAAACAGCTCAGTAACTGCTTCACCGAGCCTTTAAATGTATCTGTTGCCTTTTTGTCCACGTGAACACAGTAGACATTTTGGGGCATGTAAATAGCCCTGAAGAGTCTCTCAAACGTGCCGAAGTCTTTGTGGATGGTCATCACATAAGCCAAGGGGAAGCCAGCCTCTTCTTCAGAGAGTGCCTCTGTTATGTAATGACTCTGAGCCACGTACTCATGACAGGTGGTTTCACTGAAGGTACTCTTCAATGCATTCTTTTTAGGGCAAAAACTCTTCCCCTTAAAAATCTGGTGACAGACTTCTGATAATAGTGAAGCATTGGATATGGAAGCTTCCAGGAAATTTTTATTCTCCCCTAACTCGTTGTTGCAAACAAACACAAAAATCAGGGCTGAGACCAGAGACACGCAGAAGAGACAACGCTTCCAAAAGCCCATCATTCAAACCCAGGAAATGAGTAGACTGTCTCTTGGGACATCTGGTCAGAGGGTAGGGTAGACAGACTTAACTTACATTTTCTCCGAAATCCATAACCATCCTCCAGGTGGATGCAGCTCTGACCGGCCGCTCCGTGACCTTCCAGCTGATGCTGCTTGTCCTTTTTCCGTCTTCCTTTCCTCTTCATTCCCCACGGTGCTGCTTTTCCACCTTTCTCCAACACGTTTCTGAAGAAACTCTTAGGGATTTGCTTTGCTCTGTTTCCTCCCCCGTCTCATCTTGCAACCTGTTTATACACACACAAAAAAACAAGTTGCCCCAGGGAGGTTCTGACTCCAGTGTGTCCACCCTTCCCTACAGGAAAATCAGTGAGGGGTGAAGGGGCCGTTCTGCAAGTCACGGCTCTCAGACTTTAACCCCGGCCTCCTCTCTCAGCCAGAAGGTTGGCAACTGTGTCAGCTCCCCGACTTCCTGTTAATCATTGCATTCAACTGACTGAGTTTGTTTGCTTAAACAGGACTGCCAAGTTACAAGCATCGGTCCCGAGCATGTGAACACTGCCTGGAGAGGTATTCTGTCAATAAATATTTAGTACTTAAAAATTAATCACCTCACCTTGTCTTTTTCCACACACGCCCCCCTCTCCATATTGGCTGGCTATGCCATAAAGCATGGCATATGACTGGCTATCGAGCCATTCTTTCCAGCACTTAATTTTCTCTGCTATGAGGTAAGGTCTTTAAAAAGGCACATTAGCAAGCGAACCTCACCACCTGACTTACTATACTAAGATGAATACAAGCTAATTTTAAAAAAACCCCAGAAAACAGGGACTTCCCAGTGATCCAGTGGTTAAGAATCTGTCACGCAATGCGGGGGACATAGGTTCTATGCCTGGTCTCAAGTGTTGCGCCTAAGACCCGATGCAGGCGAATGAATAAATATTTTTTTAATTACATTTACATGAGAAAAAGTACCCCTAAAAGCCTAGCAGCCCAATATAACCCCCAAACTGCATAGGGCCTAAAGCTGAAGTTCGGAGAAGGCAATGGCACCCCACTCCAGTACTCTTGCCTGAAAAATCCCATGGGCGGAGGAGCCTGGTAGGCTGCAGTCCATGGGGTCACAAAGAGTCGGACACGACTGAGTAACTTCACTTTCACTTTTCACTTTCATGCATTGGAGAAGGAAATGGCAACACACTCCAGTGTTCTTGCCTGAAGAATCCCAGGAATGGGGGAGCCTTGTTGGCTGCCATCTATGGGGTCGCACAGAGTCGGACACGACTGCAGCGACTTGACAGCAGCAGCAAGCTGAAGTTAGTGAATATCAAGTTTATCTCATCTAAGCCCAGGTTCCCGCGTGGCTCAGTGGTAAAGAATTTGCCTGCCAGTGCAGGAGACACAGGAGACATGGATTTGATCTCTTGGTTGGGAAGACCCTCTGAAGGAGGAAATGGTAACCTGCTCCATATTCTTGCCTGGAGAATCCCATGGAGAAAGGAGCCTGTTGGGCTACAGCCCATGGGGTCACAAAAGAGTCAGACACGACTTAGTGACTAAACAACCACAGAACTGAAGGAGAGAAGTTCTTAAATTCCATATATGAATAAACCTTTCCAAAGGAGTTCCCTTATCTGTAAAACATGAGAATCATTTTATCACCTTCATAAGTCAGTCGTGGGAATACAATGAGAAAAACGTATCAAGGGTTCACTGCCCGCCCCCCCTCCCCATCCATGAGTGGGGCTGAGACTGGAGACAGCTGGACCCCAGGCTGGGCAGCGGGAGCTTGTCTCTAGTTGGTGCTTCATGGCAGAGATAAAGGCAGGAGCAGAGAGGAGCTGCAGTCTGCTTGAGTGAGAAGATGATGACCACAGTCTTCATCCTGGAGGTCAAGGAGATCTCCCTGACTGCACATGTGCAGAAAGGCTCCTCAGGGGTCAAAAATGGAGGCACCTATGTCTAATTATGCTTTCGAAATGAGTCGAATAGTTTGTATAACTTTTTCTCCTCGTACATGCGGATGATGACATGAACTCTCCCTTCGCTTGTTTTGGCTGTCTCCTCATTCTTGGCACAGTTCCATTTCTGCGGAGATTTCATGCATAAAAGCATCCCTAATTATTTGCCTGTTCTACCCTGAATTTACAACTCCCCGAGTTTGCTATGATTGCTGTTGTTCTTTTAATATTGTTTATTTATTTGGCTGCCAGGTCTTCATTGCATCATGTGGGATCTTCCGTTGAAGCTCTTGGGCTTACATAACTGCTCCGTGGCAAGTGGGATCTTAGATCCCTGGCCAGGGATTGAACCTGTGTCCCCTGCATTGCAAGATGGATTCTTAGCCCCTGGACCACCAGTCCTTTGAAGTCCCTAAAACTCCCTGAGTTTAAAGTTACAAGGTGAAGAACGTTTGCAAGTTGGCACTTGGCTGCAGTGGAATCTTCACCCCAAATCCTTAAAATCAGAAGGATTTTGACAATGCTAGACATTATTAGTGGCGATCTTTTTTTTTCTTTGCACTACCCCAGTGCTCTCTGATGTTTACTCTCCTAGTGGTCACTTGGGAGATGCTGGTTTTCCTGAGGCCCTTTTGCACGACACCACTCACCATTCTTCCAAATTTGGGGCAGGATGCTCTTGCCATTTGTACAAGATTGTAGAAGGGATGGTAAAAAGTGATGAAAAAGAACGGCAATCCTTTTCCTCAGTTTGAACATTAGGTCAAAAACTATTTTTTAAATTAATTAATTTGTGGCTGTACTGGGTCTTCGCTGCTGTGCACAGGCTTTCTCTAGTTGTGGTGAGCACGGGCTACATTTCGTTGCGGGGCGCGGGCTTCTCGTCCCCTGATTTCTCTTGTTGCAGAGCACAGACTTAGGTGGGTGGGCTTCAGTAGTTGCACGGCTTGGGTCAATAGTTGTGGTGCATGGGTTTAGTCGCCTCGGCACATGGAATCTCCCCAGACCGGGGATTGAACCCATATCCCCCACATGGGCAGGCAGACTCTCAACCACTGGACCACCAGGCAAGTCCCAGGTCAAAACTGATACCCCAAATTCTAAGTTGGAGGCACCGACTGAGTAGGTTAGAGTTCTGGAGAAGTTGTCCGCCAGGGCAGACTTGTGGCTTGGCTACTCAATAAACGGTTGGGTGTATGACAAAGTCCTAGAACTCAACCCATACTTGCTTATTTCTACATAATGTTCAGTCTTACAAATTCCCACTCCAGCCACAAACTCATTTTCATCCTAGGAGAACAGCACTGAGAGTTTAATCTCCACAGCTGACTGTAGAAGGGGAGCAGAGAGAAGGGCCCTGTTTGTACAGCTGCGGTTATTCCACACACCAGTACCCAAAGCACTTTTCACGTATTCATTTCATTTTGACAGCACCTCTGTGCCCAAGTGAGAAACCAGGGATACCAAGGGGAAACTTTGTCCGAGTCCCCAGAGATCACAGAGAAAGAGCAGCTTGGGTTAAACTGGTTTTATGTGCACATCACATCTTGTCTTTTTTTCCAGCTCTGTCTTCGGCCAGTCTCTCTTTTCTGTCTGTCTTCTTTCTCTTTTCTCTCCTTCCTCTTTCTCTGTTTGTCTATACATTTACTATACTAAACTCTGTACTCTGCTTTACCTTCATCTCTGTGGGGTTTGGTTTTTTTGTTAGCCACAGGAAATAGTCTGAAGCACCAGGACTTAAAATAGCCCCATGTGTGGTTGAGAAAGAGTGTTAAGAAACAACCCGGATCGTATGAAGAAAGGTCTCCAGTTGAGTCAAAGCCACTCTTGACAGCCCAGTGCGTCTAAGAAAGTCATTTGATCTCACACCTCCCTGTTTCCTCTGGAGTAAATTTGAGAAAACAACCCCTGCTCTCACTCAGGGACCTCCAAGGTTGGCTTCCTCCCAAGCAGATCACCCATGCCTCTGAGTCTGGGTTTTTTCTGACATCAACGTCTGGGTGCAGCTGGAAGATTCCAGAAGTAACATACAGAAAGCATCCAGCCAGAGAGTGGCCAGAGATGTCGGAGCGAATTTCAGACTTCCAGAGAAAGCCATTGGGAAGAAAAGAGTGAGGGGAGGAGGTGGGGAAGGTTGAAGTTTTTTGACATAAAATCCCTGGAAATAGAATAGCAGGAAAATGAAAGAAAAAGCCGGTTCTTTTCTTTTTCTCTTTGGCCATGCCAGGCAGCAGGCAGGATCTTCCCTGGCCAGGGATGGAACCCACATCCCCTGCAATGGAAGCTCGGAGTCTTAACCAGTGGGCCGCCAGGGAAGCCCAAAACTGGTTCTTGTCAAAACAGCCCATTAAATATCACTGGTATAATGCAAAGCTGAGGCCAAGAGCTGACAGATGAAGAGCAGCTCAGGGTTGCCTGCTAAGTTGCTCAGTCGTATCCCACTCTTTGCAGCCCTATGAGCCTGCTGTAGCCCACCAGGCTCCACTATCCATGGGATTTCCGAGCAAGAATACTGGGGTGGGTTGCCATTTCATTCTCCAGGGGATCTTCCCTACCCAGGGATTGAACCCACGTCTCTTACATATCCTGCATTGGCAGACCAGTTCTTTACCACAAGCGCCACCTAGGAAGTATCTTGTAATAACCTACGATGGAAAATAATCTGAAAAAGAATATATCTAAGTGAATCCCTTTGCCATATACTAGAAACTAAAAGAACATGTAAATCAAATATACTTCAGTTTTAAAAAAAAGAGGTGATGTTTCCAGAAAACCTCTTCCCTCAGTAGTTTTCTAGCAAATTGACCCCTTTCTATCTCTCTCCATTCCCAGGAGGATAAAGTTGCCTGGGAACATCCTAGTGCGAATCCTCTCCTTCTCTTATGATGGAGGCCCTTATTGGAGTTTACGCTGCTATTTAAACGCAGAATAACAGAAGCTGGAATGTGGAAGCATAACGTTCTGTTTGCCTCAGTCCCAGTCCCAAAGGCCTGTCCTTCAGAGTGGCAAAGATTGAGACTTAAAATAAGCTGGAGTCTTGGAGTCTCAAGTTACTGTTATCCAACACCGGCTTACCCTCCCCTACATAGTCCTGGAAGCTTTGAATCGAATGCTTCCAACTCCGGAAATGTTGTGAGATGTTGCTGTGGGGGAGATAACTGTCCTTGATATAACTGCATCTCCCACTAGGACACTCAAAATAGGGCCCATGCCAATGCAGGAGACTCGGGTTCCATCCCTGGGTCAGGAAGATCCCCTGAAGAAGGAAATGGCAACCCGCTCCAGTATTCTTGCCTGGGAAATCCCTCGGACAGGGAAGCCTGGCAGGCTACAGTCCATGGGGTTACAAAGAGTCAGACATGATTGAGCAACTAAACCACAACTTTCCTGAGACTACCGTCCAATTTACCCATGCAGAAGTTTGCTTTTCCTAGAGAAAGAACTTTCGAATTTTCTTCACAGATTCTTTTTTTTTTTAATATTTATTTTAAATTTTATTTTATGTATTTGGTTTCATTAGGTCTTAGCTGCAGCATGTGGGATCTAGTTCTCAGATCAGGGTTGGCACCCAGACCCCTAAATCTCCAGGAAGTGAGGAGTCTTAGCCACTAGAGCACCAGGGAGTCCTCTTTCCAGATTCTTTGTGCTTAAAGTTCACCCTCAAATTTAGTCCCAGGTGGGAAAGCCTATAGCCCCAGATCTGGAGTGACCTTTAAAAGAGTTGGGTCTGAATTCATTCCAGAGGTAGAAATGCTGACACCTGACAAAGCTGTATGTGAAAAGGTGTGACTTAGTTTTGACACTTCCCAGCATTAATTGCAATAGCATTTTCCATAGTGAAAAAACTGGAAACACACGCTCAACAACTGAGGAATTGTTAAGCAAATTCTAGTACATCCATACTATGAAAAAGAATGCAATTACCTAATATATATGCACGGCAATTATTTCTCAACTTGTGCAATGTATAACTTTTGCTTTTTAAAATTTTCTTAGTTTTTACATACCGACTTTTCTTTATTTCTCATATTTCCTACAGTAGGATTGTATTTTATAATAAGAAAAATTTTAAATTATTATTTTATTCATTTGGCTGCATTGGGTCTTAGTCAGAGCGTACTGGCTCAGTGGTTGCGGGACGTGCACTTAGTCACCCCTTGGCACGTGGGATCTGAGTTCCCCAATCAGGAATCGAACCTGCATTCCCTGCTTTGGAAAGAAGATTCCCAGCCACTGGACCACCAAGGAAGTCCCAAGAAAAAAATTATTTTAGTATTCTGCTCATCAATAACTAGTACAGGGTTTTCAGATTCTACACAAAGGGTGAGTTCTTGACTCATGCAAGCCTAGAGCACAGAGCTGACAGAGGACAGCAGGTTTCCATTCACCAAAGTGAGACTGCCATGCGGCCAGGCCTAAGTGTAGTCTACAGTTCACTTGTCTGACAGTCTGGAATTCTGGAAAGTTCTGGTCAATTAAAAAAAATTGATTTGGAAAGGCTGAATTATTTCACATTGTTCTTCTAGAAATTTTGTTGACATTTTTCAGACCTCAAACTTTTTAAACTTGAGTGATTCAAATTCACATAAAATGAAACCATTATGAATAACCCACATCGCAAATAACTGGAAGAATCCGCCTGCAGTGAAGGAGACCCTGGTTCGATTCCTGGATAGGGAAGATCTGCTGGAGAGGGATAGGCTACCCACTCCAGTATTCTTGGGCTTCTCTTGTGGCTCAGCTGGTAAAGAATCTGCCTGCAATGTGGGAGACCTGGTTTTGATCCCTGGGTTGGGAAGATCCCCTGGAGTAGGGAAAGGCTACCCACTCCAGTGTTCTGGCCTGGAGAACTCCGTGGAGTGTTCAGCCCACGGAGTTGCAAAGAGTTGGACATGATTGAGAGATTTTCACAAACAACATACTATAATTGATTAAAAAAAAAAAAAACAGTTTCACTTGTCATATCAAAAACATACGACCATGTCAAAATTTGATAGGCACTTTCTCTAAGCAAACAGTCTATTTATTGATATGTAAGACGATTAACTTCCTTATATGAATTCCTTGCAACAGACACACGAAAATTTATAGAGTGTCCATAAAGCTGGAAACATAGGTGAATATGCATGCGTGCATAGTCACTTTAGTAGCGTCCAACTCTTTGCAACCCTATGGACTGTAGCCCACCAGGCTCTTCTGTCCATGAGATTTTCCAGGCAAGAATACTGGAGTGGATTTCCAAACCCCCCTCCAGGGGATCTTCCCGACCCAGGGATCGAACCTGCCTCTCCTGCATTGCAGGCGAGAATTCTTTACCGCAGAGCCACCAGGGAGGCCCAAAGGTGAATATATGTAATACAATTAAGGACAGTTTCAAAGTGTAAAATACTTGCACACATACACACGTACATATACGCACAATGCTTCCAGACTTTATGTAGAATCAAGTCCCACATACCTGGAATCCTGTTCAGTGTCACCCAGAAATGCTCATCAGGAGAGTACGTGTCCCTCTATCACTGAAGTAAGTCAAGAGCCCTCTGGACTCAGAGAACAAAATTAACAAATTCTCTTGTAAGCGCTACGTAGGTGGAACCGAAGTAAATGGTGAGATTATGGGGAGGAGGCATTTTTCTTATCCAAATCCACAGCATGAAGGAAAACAAACTATATCTCTGCTTCAAGTGCCTGTATTTAGTCCTTCTGATAATGTGAGGAGGCAGCACCCTGGGGGTGATGTTTTTTCCTTTAATTCCTTTGAGATGCTGGATGATCTCCCTGTTGGTTTCCAGGGGGAAATCTTGCCCGCAGGTGTTGATGGTGTATTTCCACGGGACCTCTGAGTCTATGAGGTCTTGCAGGCAGTTCAGGTCAGCCCGGAGCCTGGAAATTCCTGTATAGACCACAGACTCCATCTTGGAAGCCAGGAAGGCATTTGGGAAGCAGCTCAGTAATTGCTCCACTGCATCTTTAAATTCAGCTGTTGCTTTCTCATCCACGTGAACACCGTAGACATTCTGAGGCATGTAGACAGCCCTGAAGAGCCTCTGGAATGTATCCAGGTCTTTGTGGATGACCATGACATATGCCAAAGGGAACTCAGCTTCTCCTTTGGACAGAGGTTACATTATGTAGTGATTCTGGGTCAGGTTTTGTTGGCAAGTCATGTCTTTCAGTGGCGTCATTGGTATATTTCCACCCAAGATTTTCTTTCCTGCTACAAGCACGTCACAGGCCTCTGCAAGCACCGAAGAGTTTGCGATTTTCCGCACTAGCAGGTGTTTTGGCAGGTCGAAATTGTTGATACACAGGAACAAAAGAGTTATAGAAATGGCCATAAACCCCACGACAAACTCAAACATCTTCAGCGTCATGCTTCCCACCACCTCTCCTGCGTTCGTCACTCTGTATCATTACAAACTCAGCCGCAGCTTCATCCTCTGACTGTTGGAGAATCAACTCCTGCTCTGATTTTGAGCAAGAAGAGAAATACTGCCTCTCACTTAAGGGTCAAGGGGTCAACCCCAAGCTTGAAGTTCTTCTCTTACAATGAAGGGACTGAGTGGACCCAAGAACATGAGGCACTGGGGGCAATGGAGCAAGAACTGTGTGAAGGTGTCACCTTGGTCCAGCTCAACCTCAAGTTAAGACCCTGCGCACCTGTCACGGCTGCCAACTCAGGGTATTCTCCTGGGAGGGCGGGGAGGAGGATGTGGAATGTGGGTCCTTCTTACAGCCCTTTTACCCCCTGCCAGAGGGAGACCTCATCACCATGACTGATGTCGTCTTTCTTCAGTTTGGGGCCCGTCTCACTTGTCATGAGGCGGGTCACCGCTGGCACTGACTGATACTAATCTTGACGGCACCCAGAATTTCTCAACAGCAGTGTATCCCTCTACCTGAAGATAAAAATCAAGAATTCATTGAAACGCAGGATTGGATGGAATCGTGCAGATCATTCAGACTAGCTCACTCAAGTCGCAAATGCAGCGCCTTGAAAATGAACTGTCATTGACTTTTTATCACACTTTTTTTTTTTTTTTCGCTGCACCAAGTGGCATGCGGAATCTTAGTTCCCTGGCCAAGGATCGAACCCGGGCCCCCTACGGTGGAAGCGTGTAGTCTTAACCACTGGACTGCTAGGGAAGTCCCTCTACGGCACTCTCGGCTCCACTTTCTCACTGATGGTCTGGGAGGTGAGCGTGGGCATTATACCCACAGGAGGAGACTGAAGCCCACTTGCCTGACTCTAGCAAGATTTTGACTCTACCTGGAATATTCTCTTCCCACATGTTTACTTGATGAGATCCTCCCATCCACCGTGCCCTTGTGTGGCACCCTTCCCTGCCTCCCATGTTTGTGTGCATTTTTAAAAATATCCTTTACTGCTATATCTTGATTTACTAATTTTAGACATTGTATATTTAGGACCTGGCGCCCCAGTCTGTCTGTTTGCCCCACTGCCCAGCCCATGGAAGGTGATTTCTGTCTACTGATCACAGTGTTTTTGTCACCTGGTTGATAATAGGCATGCATCATAAAATTAAGTCTGGTCCTTCTTCTTCCCTCTACACCAGGGGTGGGCAAAACTACAATGGGCATCGTGGCGGGGCGGGGGGCAATTCACCTGTCATTTTTTGGGGGCACATAGCATGTGGAATCTTAATTCCCCAACAAGGAATCGAACCCGTGCCACCCACATTGAAAAGGCAGAAGGGCAGAGCCGTCATTTTTGAAAGCACAGAGTCTTAACCACTGGACGGCCAGAGAAGTCCCTGCCATATGTTTTTGTACGGTTTGTGTGCATTTTAAAAAATATCCTTTAATGCTATATCTTGATTTACTAGTTTTAGACATTGTTTATTGACTTTCTTCCATGGTAGATGAGAACTTAGTTCTTCCACACCGTGCGTGCATGCTAAGTCACTTTAGTCATGTTCGACTCTTTGGGATCTTGTGGACTTAGCCCACCAAGCTCCTCTGTCCAAGGGATTCTCCAGGCAAGAATACTGGAGTGGGTTGCCATGTCCTTCTCCACTGTGTGCAGTTTTGAATGGCTGAAAGAAAATTTGAAGAAAGAAAAAATATTTCATGGCATGTGAAATTCAAATTTCAGTGTCCATGAATAAAAGGCCATTGGAATATAGCCATTTGTTTACAGATTGTAAACGCAGAGAATCCACTAAAATGCATTGTTCTGTTGGTCTTATCTACACACGGTCACTTGGAGAGTCTCACCTGAGACTCGAGTGAACTGGAAATTCAGAGAACACTTTGCCTGACTCCAGCGTGACTCTGACTTTGGCAAAATGTGGTGCTGCCACTCAGAGGCCGTGTGGCTCATAGCTCGGCCTGGTGGACTAGCTCTTGCTTGACAGGAGGGAGAATTCTTGCCATTACAGCGTTTTATTCCCCACTAGACTGAGTCGGACACGATTGAGCAACTTCACTTTCACTTTTCACTTTCATGCATTGGAGAAGGCAATGGCAACCCACTCCCGTGTTCTTGCCTGGGGAATCCCAGGGACGGGGGATCCTGGTGGTCTGCCGTCTATGGGGTCGCACACAGTCGGACACCACTGCAGCGACTTGGCAGCAGCAGCAGCAGACTGGGGGCAACTCAAAAGGAAGAACCTGTCTTTGAAGACATTAGAAGTGCTCAATGTGGCGTTTGAGCATTGCTGAAAAAAACCTGCCGGATCTCAAAATCCCAACCCCACCAGCCAGTCACAGTCTCCACAAGGACATTTATGAATGTCTCATGAGGAAGCAAATTGTTTTGCTGAGTTATTCAGGAAAAACAGCATAGCAATAACTTCCATACATCTCATTAAGCCACTGGGGGCCTGCCCTGGCAGTCCAGTGGTTAGCACTCAGTGCTTCCACTGCAGGGGGCTCAGGTTCAGTCCCTACTCAGGGAACTAAGATCCTACATGCTCATTGGTCCGGGGCCAAATAAAACGTCATTGGAAACGAGGACATCTAACAGAGGTTTTGAAAAAAATGGGACAAGAGACAAAGTAGATCAGGTGGAAGAAAAGCAAGCAAGGTCTGGAGCCCCAGGTACTCCTGGTAATTCTTTGGAATGTTCTGGCAGCAACTGCTAAGGAGCCAGGAGAGCATATTAAGGCAGCGATATGCATCACTTCTATTATTCATTGCAGAATTAGATATGTCTTAAGAATAAAAATTTTCCCAATGTCCTAGGCACACCCATCAAAATCAAGTCTTTTTATTTTAATCCTTCTCTTGTAATTTAGAGTTTTCCCTGGTGGTTCAGACGGTAAAGAATCCGCCTGCAATGCAGGAGACTCAAGTTCAATCCCTGGGTCAGGAAGATCTCCTGGAGAAGGGGTGAGAGTCCCAGGCCAGTTGGTGAGGGTCTTAGGAATCGCGTGGCTGTCAGGGTTAGAAACCCATCCAGAGAAGTTCGGTTGTGTGAGATGACTTGTCTGAGGCCCCCTACTGATGGCAGCCTGGGTTGGAATTCAAGTCCTATCCAACTGGCCCCAGAGCTGGACTTCTTTCCTGGCATGGAGCCTCCATCCCATCTCCATACCCAGCTCATCTGTTTCAGAACAGAATCAAGAAGGCAGAGCACTGGGCTTCCCTGGTGGTCCAGTGGATAGGAATCTCCCTGCCGATACAGGGGACAGTGGTTCGATCCCTGGTCCAGGAAGGTTCCACAGGCCATGGAGAAACCAAGCCTGGGCACTCTGCTACAGCTACTGAGCCTGTGCTTCAGAGCCCATGTTCCACAGCAAGAGAAGCCCCTGCAATGAGTAGCCTGAACACCATGCAACTGGAGAGTAGCTTCCGCTTCCTACAGCCAGAGAAACCCCAAGCACAGCTGAAAGTAACTTAATAAATAAATAAAATTATCATTTTTAGAAAAGAAGGCAGAGCATCATCTTGTTAGACTTCAGCTGGGAACGTACAAGTCTGGTGACTCAGGCTTTTTTTTTTTTTTTTTTGTAGCTCTGCGCATGTGGGCCAATGACCACAAATATTGATTTGGGGCTTACAAATTTTAGAAAGTAGACAAACACACAAATTTAGAATCGATGAATAATTAGGGGTACACTCAGAGGTGTAGGGGGTGCAGCCTGGCTTTCAGACCATCCCAGCATGGCTGTTGGGGCATCTGGTCCTGCAGCCACATTAGCAGCACAAGACCCAAGTCGCTAAGGTGCCAGCTAGCTTAAGTTTAAGACTCTGTTAGGGGAGTTTAAACATTGACAGCTTTAACCTCCCACTAAGTGGAAAACTGACCCCAGGTCCTCTCTGTCCATAAAGAGAATAAGTGTAAGTGTTCTTTCATTAATTGTGGCATCCACTGATCCTCTGCTTTGATAACATTCTAGAGCATCTGGGACAAAGCGTGCCTGTGCACACACGATTCTGTTACAGGGTTGCTTTCCTGGTAAGCAGAGCAGAGTTCTGGTTCTTGCACTTACTGTGTAAACTTGAGCAAACCTGGGAATCAGAGGAGCCTGGCTGAGAGTGAGAGAGAGACAAATAGACACACACAGGCACACACGCACTTTATAGGTTTGTGTGTGTGCGCGCTCAGTTGTATCCGACTCTTTGCTACCCCGTGGGAGTAGCCCACCAGGCTCCTCTGTCCATAGGATTTCCCAGGCAAGAAACTGGAGCAGGTTGCCATTTGCTCCTCCAGGGGATCTTCCTGACCCAGGGATCAAACCCGTGTCTCCTGTGTCTCCTACGTCGCAGGCGGACTCTACCACTGAGCCACCTAGAAATTACTTCTGGGCAAACTCCTATCTTCATCTTCCCTTCCTGGATTAACCTGCTCCCTAGGCATTAGTAGTACAATCTGAGAATTTTCCAGAACCCTACATGTCTTCAGTAAAATCCCAGCCACCAAGACTGGCTACACAGTAAAACAAACAAACAAAAAAACCCATCTTTCATCAACATGGAGATGAGCTGGTCTAGGGTAGCCGTGGAGCCACCATCAGGGTCTCAGTCTTAGCCTAGAAAATGCGATCCAGATGAACAATTATAATTAGCTAACTAAACAGATTTCCTGTCGGTCTGGATGGATCATTGAGACAGACCTTCTCATGAATCCAGGAGCATTCGGACCCTGGTCCCCTACCTTTGTGTGGATATAGATGGGACCTCTGACCACTGATTTCTGAGAGCCCCAAGAGTGCAGGGAGGGGTCCTCCCCTGAAGCATGCACGCGCCTCCCTCTGCCCTCAGCATCCATTCTCCACAACCTATGATGGTCTCCTTACATCTCAAAAGCAGTTACAGGGCAGAATGCTTGGACAAGTTCGATCCTGCCCCAGTTCTAACCTTGCTTTGAGAAAAATGTGGTCATTTACATTTCTCCCCCTTGAAATTACTGAGAAACTGCCTTCCACCCTTGCGAATCCTGGCTCACCCCATCTCCGTGGATCAAAATGAGCAACTTGGGAAAGAATTGTCCCCAAGGGCGCTTAAAGCCTCCTTAGACCTATTCTCAGCTGTTTTTAATTCTGGAAGAATTTATTTTCCATATATGTCAGGGGCCCTGCTGACATCTGCGATGACACAGGGGGCTGAGCCTGACTCTGAACTTGAGGCTTCTGCTACGCTTTCCCCTTCCACCCCAGGCGACTCCACTGAGCCTCCCATGGTCTGGAAAGCTTGGGAGTGGCCAAGCTGACCACTGCGTGGAAAAACAGGGTCATCAGAGGGCAGTGGCCATTCCGCAAAGACGGCAAGAAGGTGGCATCAAGAATTAGTTTCCCTCACAGGCCAGTGGGTGCCTGGCAGGAAAGGGGCAAATGCATCACAGCCGCCCAAATCCCTGTGACGACGGGAGGAGGCCGTTCTGGTTTGAACTCCATCAGTACGAACCTCCAGCAGTTTATTTCATTTGGGTCCTGCTTTGAGAGCCTTCTTGAAAGGAAAATAATGGTCAGGTCTCTCCCTGGGGGGTGAATCGGTGGGAGAATTAGGAAGAGCCTTTCCACTTCGCTTTGGTGACGATGGGGAGATGGTACATGAACAGCGTGTACATGTCACAGGTCTGATTTGGTTATTTATTTGAATTAGTGTCCAGAAGAGCCATTCTCACCACTAGCTACAGTCAGTGCCCAGCTGCGGTGGTCCTTGAAAGCACGTGGCCAGAGATGGCTGTCCTGGTTTCTCATTACCCCTCTGGCTGGACTTGTTCAGAGCTGGGCAGCAGGGAACAGACAGATTCGGGTTTAAATCCCATCCCTGGCCCTCATCAGCTGTGTTCTTTGGGACAGATTGTTAAAATCTTTCAGTTCAGTTCAGTTCAGTCACTCAGTTGTGTCCGACTCTTTGTGACCTCATGAGTCGCAGCACGCCAGGCCTCCCTGTCCATCACCAATTCCCAGAGTTTACTCAAACTCATGTCCATTGAGTCAGTGATGCCATCCAGCCATCTCATCCTCTGTCATCCCCTTTTCCTCCTGCCCCCAATCCTTCCCAGCATTAGGGTCTTTTCCAGTGAGTCAACTCTTTGCAAGAGGTGGCCAAAATATTAGAGTTTCAGCTTCAACATCAGTCCTTCCAATGAACACCCAGGTCTGATCTCCTTTAGGATGGGCTGGTTGGATCTTCTTGCAGTCCAAGGGACTCTTAAGAGTCTTCTCCAACACCACAGTTCAAAAGCATCAATTCTTCAGCGCTCAGCTTTCTTCACCGTCCAACTCTCACATCCATACAAGATGGATCTTAAAATCTTTAGTTTTCATTTTCTCTGTGTATCAGTCAGGGTTCTCCTAAGAAACAGAGCCTGTACGGTCTCTCTTCTCTGTCTCTCTCGATAGATCAATATTAAGAGAGATTGACTTATTTTATGGAATTTTTTGCTACCGTGATTTTGGAGGCTAGCAACTCTGCAATCTGTAGGTTAGACTGTCAGGGTGAAGATCCTGCTGAGAGTTGATATGAAATTCAGGTAAAAGTTAAATAGAAGTCTTACATCTGAATTCCTACCAACGGGTAGGAAACTCAGCAGGGTTTCTATGCTGCTTTCTTGAGGCAGGAGTGCTTCTAGAAATTTCAGTCTTCACTCTTAGAGTCTCCAACTGATCAGATGCGGCCCACCCACAACGTGAAGGGTAATCTCTGTTAAGCAAAGTGGACTGATTCAATTACACCTGCGGTCAATCCTATCTACAAACCCTTTCACAGCAACATCTAAACTAGGTGTGATCAAGAAACTGGACACCAGAACCTAGCCATGCTGACCCCAGAAATTAACCATCATGCTCTGTAAAGTGTGAATAATGATCTTTACTTCTTCAGTGGGTCCTTGTAAGACCTGAATAATTACATGGAAAGCCTCCACTGTGTCCTGCACATACAGGAGGTTGGAAAAGAGATAAACACAGTTATTATCCTCATCTTTAATTTGAATGATTTTAAGTAAGAAGTTAGCCTAAGGTAGTAAACCTGTATGACCTTTCAGACAATTCTGGTGAAAATTCCAACTGTACCTGAAGGCAGTGTGGCCTTGGGCAAGACATTCTTTCCCCTAGGAATGTCGGTCTTTTCTTCTGGAAAATAGAGGTTAAATGGCCATCTTGCAAGACTGCTGGAAGCTGGAAGAATGCAAGTGTATGGCCTGGGATACAGTGCCTGCCACACAGCTGTCAACGTGCTTGTGATTACCGACGTTATTGTCACGGCATTACTGGGTAACTATCTTTCCTGGGCCAAAGTCCTCGTCAGAAGCATTTTAGGACAGTCACATGGTGAGTGGGGTTTACAAGCAGCTCTATCTGAAAAACTTATAGTAAAAAAGAAAACAGTACCGTAATAGGTAGGGCTTTTCCCAGGTGGTGCTAGTGGTTAAGAATCCACCTACCAATGCAGGAGATGCAAGAGATGTGGGTTCCTATCCCTGGGTTAGGATGATCCCCTGGAGTAGGAAATGGCCATCCACTCCAGAATTCCTGCCTGGAAAAGAGACAATTGTATTAATCCAGCTGTGAGATGATGGCAGCTTGTACCAAACTGGTAGTGATGGAAGTGGTAAGGAGTTGTCAATGTCTGTGTTTGTTTTACAGACAGAGACAAGAGAATTTTCTGGTGAAGAGGCTGTGGGGAGTAACAGTAGAGACTGGCAGTTTTGACTGGACAAAGAAAGAGAGGATCCCTTTAAAACACTGGATTGGCCAAAAAGTTCATTTGGGTTTTTCTGTAAGCTAAATATTACCCCTTGGATGTATGCGGTCAGGGGCTAACTTCCTTCTTTGGCCAGGAGATGAAGCAGGCTTGTGGACATTGATATGGCAGGACAAACAAAACGCATTCTGCTCATGTCGTGGTTTGTCAAGGGCTGTGCCCAGCAGGCAGGGAGCAGGAGCCGCGGGGAGGCACTGATGTGCACGGCCCAGAACACACACTGGCCGTCTTCTGGAGTGATCGTGCACACAAGACTTCAGAGTTCCAGACTTGGGTTAAAACTGCAGCTTTAACGGTGACCGTCTGTGTCCTCAGACAACTTCGCTAACCTTTCTGAGCCTTGGTCTTCTCTGCAAAATGGGGATAAGAAATTCATGCAGATTTCATAGAAACTTCATAGAAATTTCATGGAGAAGGATCTCTCCAGAGGTGATTCATTTTCATTTCCCACCCACTTGATTCACTCATCTTAACTGCAAGCAACATTGATAACCATGTCTTCAGAGTGTCTAATAGGAGATGGTACTTGCCCTCCTTTGGAATTCTCAGCTCATAACATGCCATTTGATAGCCTAGTTAGACTTCTTGGGGGGCACCCTTCCCTTCCTCCTTCATGGAAGGACCTAACTGCACAATGGAGCTGTGACTCTTTTGCACTGAAGAGGTTATCCAATATCTGAGTTCCGGTCTCCTTGTCTTAAAGTGAGGATAAGACCTTATACCAAGATGTTAAGGATAAAATGCCATTTTCTTTGTGAATTCCTTGTAATTCCCTGCCTCCTGTGTACTGCCAAAGGCAGCTGTTCTCGCTGCCAGCACAGAGCAGGAAACCAGAGAAGAGAGACCAGCAGAACCCAGCTGGGGCTTTCCCAGAAAACGATGACTTCCCGCTCTGCTTGTCAGATGCTGGAGGCTGTGAAAACTTGGAGACTGTCATCATTCCTTTCAATCCCTTATTACATAATCCCATTGGCTGACTCACCCTCAAGCTCCCCTGTAAGGCTCGGAGAACCGCACTCTGAAAAGGACACTCAGGGACAGCCTCTAGTGGAATGACAAAGTTTACTATCTAATTGTGTAGTTTTATAATTTTTAGGGAATAGAGCATAAGGCTGTCCTGCACGTAGCCATTTTAGATAAACATTAAAGCATTTAAGCATAAAATACAGTTCCCACCGCCCAAGCCATAACATAGCTTTGGCGAGACTCTAAAGGGAGTCTTATCATGAAACAACAGTCCTTGCTCTCAGAAACAGGTGGTCAGAAGGAAGCCTTCGAACGCCTCAAGGCCGGGCGTGTAACCCTTCGTTATCTGTTCCCAGCCTCAGGCACTCGGTGAACGCTCATAACCCTTTGTTATGCTCGTTCCATCCTCCAACCTTCATTAAGAGTGGAGCAAATACATTTTCAGTATTTGCTCAAAGCCTTCCAACTCCTCCACACTCCCCAGGCATGCAAAGGCCCTGGTTGAAGAACCAGTTCTGGAAAGGTGGTGGATTCAGAGGAGAAAGACCATGACTGAGTCGAGCCCCAAAGGCCGCTATCTGGTGATTTCTAAAGCATGCCAATAACTCCCTAAGTGAAAAAAGGAGTTTCTGGCATATTGCTGAATAAAATGCGGAATGTAACATCCTCTTTGGGATGTTCTGGCAACACTGACTAATGAAAATATGAATATGTGTAAAACCGACAGCCGGTGGGAATTTGCTATATGACACAGGGAGCTGAAAGCCGGTACTCTGTAACAACTTAGAGGGGTGGGAGAGGGTGGGAGGGGGTGGGAGGGAGGAGGGGGCTTTAAGAGGGAGGGGACATACGTATACCTATGGCTGATTCATGCTGATGTATGGCAGACACCAACACAATATTGTAAAGCAATTATCCTCCAATTAAAAATAAATTTTTAAAAATATGAATACTCTTTTGCTCTGAAACCTTTTTTTTATTATTATTTTTTGGGCCATACAGCTCTGCATGTGGGGTCATAGTTCCCTAACCAGGAGTCAAACCCTTGTCCCCTGCCTTGGGAGAGTGAAGTCTTAACCAGTGGACCATCAGGAAAGTCTTCTACCTTGAAATTTTGTACTTAAAGATGTATCCTAGATCGAGCTGATTTGCTCACAAAATTTCTGACACCAAAATGTGCAGGTTTTTTATCACGCCAACCAAGTTTCTGGTTCTCTGGACACCAACCTGGTATCCTACAAGTAAATTCGATTCTGACACTGACTACCCAGAGCTTGCATCAGACTCCACAGGTTGAGGGCCTCCATCCCATCAGATCATCCAGCATCAGATGGAAGTTTGTGAGTAACAGGTCCCCCGGTTTCCTGCACTTCTGTCTGACGTGGCTACAAAGTCGGCGGATTCCCTTCCTTCACATTGGATAATTTGCTAGGATGGCTCACAAAACTCTGAAAGACACTCGACTTACTATCACCTGTTTATTATAAATGAAACAGTGGACAGCTGAGTCAAGTGGTGCCCAGGGTGAGACCTGGGAGGGTCCCAAGCCCAGGAGCCCTTGTCCCTGTGGAGCTGGGTGCTTCCCTCTCCGGGCACAGGAATGTGTTCCCCAGTGCAGAAGCCCCATGAATCCCATTGTTGAGAGGCTTTTATGGAGGTTCCGTCACAAAGGTATGATTGACTAAATCATCATCTGCTGATGGTTGAACTCAATCCCAGCCCTCTAATTGCTTGACTGGTTCAGGTGGCTGTCAGGCCTCATTCTGAAGCTATCTATGGATCCCCCAAGAGTACACAGACTCAGGTATGGAAGGAGGGGGCTAATTATGAATAACCAGAGATGCTCCTACCACTCTCACTAAGGAAATCCCAAGAGTTTTAGAAGCTCTATCAGGAACTGGGAACAAAGACCAACAGGTATATATTCTATTATATCATAGACCATTCTGGGGTCTTTGACTATAAGTTTTTAAGTTTAGTTGCTCAGTCGTGTCTGACTCTTTGCGACCCCATGGACTGCAGCTCCTCTGTCCATGGGATTTTCCAGGCAAGAATGCTGGAGTGGGTTGCCATTGCCTTCTCCAGAGGATCTTCCCAACCCAGGGACTGAACCCGGGTCTCCCACATTGTAGGCAGACACTTTACCATCTGAGCCACCAGGAAAGTCTATTGACTATAGATGACTTACATCAAACGATCAATCCTATCAGACTATTGACATTTGGTACAGCATTCCTGGGCTTCCCAGGTGGTGCTAGTGGTAAAGAATCCGCCTGCCAATCCAGGAGACGCAAGAGATGTAGGTTTGATCCCTGGGTTGGGAAGATGCCCTGGAGGAGGGCATGGCAACCCACACCAGTATTCTTGCCTGGAGAATCCCATGGACAGCCGGTGGGATTGTAAAAGAGTTGGACAGCACTTAGTGACTAAGCAACAACAACACATTATTTGGGGGTAATTCTGGTTAACTGGGAGAAAGTCAGTCATGCCACCTCATCTCACAGGCCTGCGTGGAGACTGGTTTCTATTCTGTGATGTCATATGTTTGGCAGGGCCCACCTCCTTACAAGGAGGACATTAGTGGGACTTAGAAGAGTTTCTATCCTTCCTAACTGTACCACTGGATGTGTCTGACTTTGACGTACTTTGGGGGTGCGAGCAGTCACAGTGCATCAGTGTGAGATCCAGATGCCCCCAGATGACTGCTGAGAGTTTGGAGAACCGTGAGACCCCCAGAGGTCAGCCCCCTGAGCTGCCTGCAGCAGAGAGGAAGCAGGGCCCTGTCAGTGGCTGCTTCAGCCTCTGATTGTATTTAAAGTAGTCAAGAGGCCCTGAGGAGTGAGGGTGAGGAACCTTTCCCAAGGCTGGGCCTTAGCCTCCTCCATCATCTGTCATCCAGCCTGATTTGCTGAGTTTGCTTGACTCATTTGCTAAAGCCTCCTTATTTTTCCAGGCTGACTCTTAGCCTTTCCCTTCCTCCTGGAAGAGAACTCACTCTAATCTGCCCATTCTGGTTAATCAATCTTTTTCCTTTGAATGCCACGCCTCATTAAAGGCCAACTCTGCTTGTCCCAGACTGCCCAGGCCAGCACCTACGTCCCCTGTGGTCTTATGAGTCTTGCTGTACTAAATATAATCTACCAGGGGTATTGTTGCATTGTGTGTTGTGGTGTGGGTTAGTTGGGATGCATATATTGAACCCCGAAATGTCAGGTCCCCCATAAGAGGGGTAGAGGAGGGTGGTTGCGAGTAGCTGCTACTTAGTTTGACTATGCCACGAAGCCTTGCATGTCCTTTCTGGTCTCAGAGTGGGGCCTTCTGCCTGGGGCACTCCAAGCCACCCCACATGCTGCTTATGCTATAATCTCATTAGCTGCCCATTGTTTTCCCATATTTTCCCTAATAATCCACAGAAAAGGGGTGATGTGTGTTTGTGCATAACCATGGCATGACGGACATGCTGCCATTGTGTTCTGTCCACTATAACCAAGTATTTGATCATCAGGGCTTATGGTTTCCCAAAGATCAGTCTGCTAGGAGCCTTACACCACATGGTATAAAGTCACAGAAAGAAAAACTGTTCCCAAAACTCCCTCCCAAATTCCTGGTAGTGAAGAGAAGTAAAAAAAAACCTGAAAGCCTCAAAAATAGAGTAAAAAAACACTAGAGTCAAAACTCGACTGACCGCTAATGACTAAATGAATTATAGCAAAGCCCGCTTGGTCATTAACTAGAATCCATTTTGCTGTTACCCATCAGTCTTGCATGACTCCCAGAGGGAGCCTGCCCAGATTTGCAGACTGCTGTTAGATTTCTTCGAGCTCCAAAAGCTGGGCTGGTCTTGGCAAGCATAGCTTTCCCCTTCCAGGTACCAGGTACAGTTGTGCTAAAAGATAATGTGGATCTCTTGTTCTGAGCCTCTTTGGAGGTCTTAATATAACATCGGATTCCCCTCATCGCATAACCTATTTATTCATTCCTCTGCTCTCAGCTATTCCTCCTCCTCTTCACTTGTGTCATTTAACCTTTACCCAGACTTTTTCACCTTTGGAAGGGACATTCATTTTGGCCTGTGTACTGGGCCCAATTGCTGACGGTAGTATTAGTCCAGCCAAAGCTTCCGACCTGATCGCCTCCCTTTCACACAGAGCAGGTGCAACCCAGGGGGCTGTCCCCACCACTAGGCAAGAGCGCAGCACTCACTTCACCTGGACTTTTCTAGATGAGGCGAAGCACAATCCACTCCACTGGATCTTTAGGAATTCTGCTACCAAGTTTGAAAGAGGTGGTTCCAGTTTCTTGCTCAAGAATCCTGCCTTCTCATCAGCTATCCGTCTTACCCCTGATAGTGTACACATGTCGATGTTACTCTCTCCATTCGCCCCATCCTCTCCCTCCCCCACGGTGCCCACCAGTCCATCCTCTCCACGCCTTCCCTGCAAATAGGTAACCTGGAGGGATGGGATGGAAGGAGGGGAGGGAGGCTACGGAGGGGGAGAACGAATATATAACCATGACTGATTTGCATAGTCCTGTGGCAGAAACTAGAAATTCCCTGGAGCCCATATGGTAAAGAATCTGCTTGCAACACAGGAGACCTGGGTTCCATCCCTGCCTTGGGAAGATCCTTTAGAGAAGGGAATGGCAACCCACTCTAGTATTCTTGCCAGGAGAATCCCATGGACAGAGGAGCCTGGTGGGCTACAGTCCATGGGCTGGCAAAGAGTCAGACACGACCGAGCGACGAAGTACACACACGGCAGAAACCAACACAACACAGTAAAAACGTTTAAACAAACATTTAAATTTTAGAAATGGAAAAAAAAAAAGAAAAAAGAAAAAATCATGCCTGCTTCCGGCAGCTGCATCCCTAGTCCTGGGACCACTGTGTCAGGTTAGGAAAAAGGAAAGTGATATAGCTGCACCAGCATCCTCCTGCCCCCTCTCTCCTCTTTCCCCCTCCCCCATCCCCCCCCCCCACCCAAGCAGAGGAATCTGTCCATCCTTGACCCTCCCTGAGGCCCCCTCATGCTGCTGAGTGTAAGCACACACTCAGGAAGGCATCTAAACCAGCCCTTTATGCCTTTCTCTTCCTCCTGTTTTATTCTTTAAAAAAAAAAAAATTATTGTTTTTTCATTCTTCCCCCTGTTTTAGACAACAAATGTTTCAACTGTCTGTTCTGCTCCTCTATGAAACCATTATTCTAATGAGGATATGCAATGCGATTTGCCCATTTGATAATGGACACCGTTGGATATTGTGGGCTGGAAAGGACATCCCTTCGTCTGCAGAAATGTAACTTGGCAGCCAGAATGGCTTTAGCATCTTCTGTTCCAGTCCTTTATCAGTATGAGACCCTTGGACTGCAAGGAGATCCAGCCAGTCCACCCTAAAGGAAATCAGTCCTGAATATTCATTGGAAGGACTGATATTGAAGTTGAAACTCCAATACTTTGGCCACCTGATGAAAAGAGCTGACTCATTGGAGAAGACCCTGATGCTGGGAAAGGTTGAAGGCAGGAGGAGAAGGGGGCAACAGAGGATGAGATGGTTGGACCGACTCAATGGACATGATTTTGAGTAAGCTCTGGGAGTTGGTGATAGATAGGAAAGCTTGGTGTGCTGCAGTCCATGCGGTCGCAGAGTCAGACACGACTGAGCGACTGAACTGAACTGAGTATTTGCGTCTACAACTGAGTAAGCATCTGTTATCACCCATTTATACCCCTGGAGGTACTGGCATTGGTCCAGTGTAATACACTTCCGGCCACAGGCAAGGCCTTCCCCCAGGGGATTTCTCCTGTCACCCACAGCCGTCTGCAGCCTCCTCTCTCTTGTTGACAGAAGAGTTATGGTTACTGTGTTATGCCTCAGCGGGATCTGACTTTAGTCCATCTCTGCATTGCTGCAGCATACCCTGAGTCCATCCAGTCACTTCCTGGACCTAGGCTTCCAAAAGGTCCACTTGGTGGTTGCAATCACCTTCTGAACCTAGAATAAAGATTTTCTTTTTCTTTTTTTTTTTTTGACCATACAGTATGGTGTGCAGGATCTTGGTTCCCTGACCAGGGATCAAACTTGCGCCCACCCCCAGGAGTAGAAGCTCTGAATCTTACCCACTGGACGGCCCAGGAAGTTCCAAGAAGGGAGATTTTCTGATGGGCACTGACATATCCTACTGAATATGTCTCTTAGAATGACATCACCAAAATATCAGCGTAGAAGACCCCAGTGTCTGCCCCACCTCCTCCTCTGCCAAGGTCAACAGTTAAACAGCTATCTATGAACAGAGCCAGAGAGCGCTGGAGCCCACTTAAGTCCACTTAAGAAGCTTCAACAGAGTAGAACAACAAACCCAAGACTAACTGCACACGAAGAGAAGGAGAACTTAATTTTGCCTGCATCATCCCACCCCTAGGCTGGCACTGCTCAGGCCAAGAGTAGAAAGAGCTCCTCTTGCAGGAAAGGAAGAGCAAGGTGAGCAACCAGTTTCCCCAGCCTTTCAGGTACCTAATGAAGGGCCTGCTTCAATTTCCTCCCGTTCAGATCGCAAGCCTGAGATGTACGTTAGAGATGGCTACGGGCGCAGGAGATGCAGGAGACGTGGGTTTGATCCTTGAGTCAGGACGATTCCCTGGAGGGGGAAATGGAAACCTGCTCCAGCATTCTCACCTGGAGAAATCCTAAGTACAGAGGAGCCTGGCGGGCTACAGTCCATGGGGTTGCCAAGAGTCAGACACGACTTAGTGACTCACCGAGAACAGCAACACAGCAGTGGAGAGGGCTGTGAGCACGAGGAGAAGCAGGGCTGCCCGAGGCAGCCACGCCGAGGGGCAACTGCAGTTCACAGCAACCCGCTCTGCAGACAGACGTGAGTGGGGGCTGCCTGTGGGTCCCGGTGATGGCACTGGCTCCTCCCCTTGCCCAGGTGTTCGTGTTGGCTAATACAGGCGCCTGGGTCCCTCCCTGCTCCTTCCCCTCCTCCTTCACTCCCACTGGGGCCCTGGAGCCACCCAGGCACCCAGCGCAGGCCTCTGCCACCCTGTGGGTGAAGGATGCCAGCCTTGATCCCCGCCATCACGGGTGCCCTCCAGGCTGTTGCCTCAAGCAGCGCACTGCAGGGGAGACTCGCAGCTATAGGACAGAGGCCTGAGACCCAGGGCCCCTGGAGCTGTTTGCAGGCCCAGGTCAGGCCCTGTCCTCTCTCTCTGTCCTGTGTTTACAGCGCTCACATAAAATTAGCCTCTCCAGGGACTTCCCCAGCAGTTCAGTGATCAGGACTTCACACTAACACTGCAAGGGGCCTGGGTCAGATCCCTAGCTGGAGAGCTAAGATCCCACAAGCCTCAAGGTTCAGCCAAAAATAAATAAGCAACAACAACAAACTAGCTCCTCCAGCTAAGTAGCCACATGACCCCCAGACACCTGGGCCTCCACTCTTTGCACCGCTAGACCCGGGGTCACAGCCCACTCCAATGTGTCCTCGCCTGCAGGTGACTGCCTCCCCTCACTGAAGTCAGCCCATGAGACCTGAAGAGGGTGACTGATTCTTCATGGGGGCAGACCCTGGTGCGGGGCTACAGGGGTCACGAAGAGCCAGGGCAAAAAGAGTCCCCAAAGAAGATGGTAAACCTCCAGTCCCTGGCCCCAGAGAAATGGAGAGCCAGGAATTGCCCACAAAGAGTTCAAAATAATCATCCAAAGATGCTCAGAGAACTGTAAGAGAACACAAACAGTGCAACGGTATCGGGGAAATGATCCAAGAGCAAAATGAGAAATTCAACAAAGAGAAAACAGACAAGAACCAAACAGGAGCGGCCAGGAAGGCTGAAATGGAGGCAGACTAGCAGGCACTCTGGGACTGAGGGCAGAAGCAACGGCGTGGAAGGAACCCGGGGTCAGACCCACCTGCTGAGCCCAGAGAGCCTCTGGGAGAGGCGGGAGGCGGTTGGAGGGCACCCTGGGGCCGCAGACGCCACGGCAGGCTCTCTGGGGGGCTCTTTCTGCGACGAGGATGTCAGAGCTGGTGAGCCCATGCTGGAATTCTCCTTGTCGCCTCTTGGGGCAAGGACTGGTCCTGCCAGCTGTCCTGTCAACACTGGAATTGAGATGCCCCGAGCCATCCAGCGAGCCGGACAGAGATGCAACTCCTCCCACCAATGGGCCTGCTGTCTGTCCTGAGATCCCAGCAACCCAGGCCGTGACCCCATCCACCAGAGGGCTCAGGTCCCCGCCCAGACACCGGTGAGCCAGCATAGCCCGGGGACCAGCCTCTCCCCTTGGGGAGCAGGCATCAGCCCCAGGGAGCCCTGGGCCCGGCCCCAGCCACCAGAGGGCTGACACCCAAACCCGTGGACCCCCAGGGCACAACGGCCAGAGATCCTGGGATCTGGCTTCACCCACCAGGGTGTGGGAATGAGTCCCAGCGTCCCCTGGACTCTGACCCCATCCACATAGGGGCAGACATGAGCCACAGGGCTATCACAGCCTGCCATAGGGGATAAAGTCTTGAGCCCTCCGCCAGCAGCCCCAGGGTCTGGCCCTGCTGACCGGTGGGCTGAGACCAGCTTGGGGACAGCCTGGACTCCCCAGCCAGCTGTGTCATGAACCATCCACACTCTCCAGGAGGCTGACACTAGACCCAGCAAGCCTGGTACTGCCCACCCCAGAACTTGGCTCTGCCTACCACTAGCCGCACTTGCCCTGGGACCCCCGGGACCCTGCAGCCTGCTGCCTCCTGACCAGACTCTGCCAACCAGGGGCCGGCAGCCTCTACACAAGGCAAGGCCTGGCAACCACCCCGATGGGGCACCAGCATGCCTAACAGACCACCTGTAGCGGTCAGCCTGCCACAACAGAAGGACCCGTGCAGCCCACATGCAGCCTGGAGCAGAGAGCTCTGATGACCAGGGGGGACTGTGGCGCTGGGACGCACAGGGTGTCCCCTACAAAAGGCCACTTCTCCGAGGTCAGGAAATGAAACCAACCTTCCAAATACTAAGAAATAAAAACAGCAAATTAAGAAAAATAGAGTGACAGAAGAACATGCTTCCTACAAAGGAATAAGATAAAATCAAGAACTGATTGGAGGGACTTCCTTGGTGGCCCAGTGGCTAAGATTCCGGGCTCCCAGTACAGGGGCTTGGGTTCGATCCCTGGTGAGGGAACTGGATCATACATCCTGCAACTAAGAGTTCACATGCCGCAACTAAGACCCTGCACAGCCAAGTAAATAAATAAACAAACTTGTTTTTTAAAAAGTAAGTGACATGAAGGTAGGCAATCTACCTGAAAAAAAATTCAAGGTAATGGCAGCTGACCCCAGTGTTCTTGCCTGGAGAATTCCATGGACAGAGAAGCCTGGCAGGCTGTACTGTCTATGGGGTCGCAAAGAGTCAGACCCAACGGAGTGACTATCACTCACTCACTCACTCACTCAATGATGGTAAAGATATTCAGAGAACTTGAGAGAAGAACGGATGCACAGAATGAGAAGTTAGAGGTTTTTAAAGAAGAGAAAACAAGAAACAGAGATAAAGACTACAGTAAGTGAAGTGAAAGATACCCTAAAAGACACTAAAAGATATTAACAATAAATCAAAGACACTAAAAGATATTAACAATAAATCAGACGATGCAGAAGAATGAATCAGTGAGCAGACACTTAGGCCAAAAGGGAGTAGCTTGATACATTTAATGAGATTTAAGGGGAAAGCCTACAATCAAGACTACGCTACCTGGTAAGGCTTTCATTCAGATTTCATAGAGGGGTTAAAAGTTTTGCAGACAAGCAAAGGCTCATAGGAAAAGAGATTAGATTTGTGATTACAGGGAGAGGGGACAGGGTGGAGAGGAGGCTAGGGAAGGGAGAATTAGATGAAGGAGTCAAGAAGTAAAAACTTGCAGTTAGAATTAAATACTAGGGATGCAATGTACAACATGATAAATATAATTAATACTGTGTGGTGTTGCGTCAGTAGTGTCTGACCCCGTGGACTATAGCCCACCAGGCTCCTCTGTCCATGGGATTCTCCAGGCAACAATACTGGAGTGGGTAGCCTTTCCCTTCTCCAGGGAGATCTTTCCGACCCAGAGATCAAACCCAGGTCTCCTGCCTTGCAGGCAGATTCTCTACCATCTGAGTCACCAGTCGCCAGGGAAGACCTGAAGAATTCAACAGAGAGTGCGTTCAAAGATCAACTGAAATTATTCAGAGAAGCAAAAAAGAAAGAATGAAAAAGAGTGAAGCCTGTTAGATCTAGTTATTTATCACTACAAATGTCTCTTTAGAGGGCATGCAAATGGGCAAGGTGTGAGACAAGGGGCTCTAGATCACTAATCATCAGGAAATGTAAATCTCGGCCAGACAGAGGTATTGTCTCACGCCTGTTAGCAAGGTTAGCATCAAAAAGAGGTAACAAACGATGGCGAGGACCGGGTGGATGTTGAGGGCGTTATGTGAGCTGAAATAAGCCAGACGCAGAAAGACAAATGCGGTACGACCTCACTTCTAGGTGGAAACGAAAGAAGCCATTCTCAGAAACAGAGCTTAGGCTGATGGTTATCAGCGGCTAAGCTGGGGTTGGAGGAAACCGAGCGATGTCAGACAAAGGGTACCAACTTTTAGTTTCGAGATGAGTGAGTTCCGGCGGAAGTCTAACGTGTAGCGTGATGACCATCCTTACAAATACTCCATTGTGTTATGTGGCCGCCTAGATGGGAGGGGAGCCCGGGGGGAACAGACACGCGCGTATGCATTGCTTGGGGGCTGAAATAAGCCAGACGCAGAAAGACACACTCTGTATGACCTCACTTCCATGTGAGGTCATGTGTATGTGTACGTGGCTGAGTTGCTCTGTGGTACACCTGAAACTGTCACAACATTGTTAGTTGGCTATATCCCAATACAAAACAGGGCTTCCCTGGTGCCTCAGACGGTAAAGCGGCTGCCTGCAATGCGGGAGACCTGAGTTCGATCCCTGGGTCGGGAAGATCCCCTGGAGAAGGAAATGGCAACCCACTCCAGGACTCTTGCCTGGGAAATTCCATAGATGGAGGAGCCTGGTGGGCTACAGTCCACAGGGTCGCAAAGAGTCGGACACGACTGAGTGAATTCACTTTCTCTCTTTCTTTCAATACAAAATAAAAAGTTAAAAAATAAAATTAAAAAGGTGTAAACTGAGGTATAAACCCACAAAGGACTACGGTTTTTAAAAAAAGTTTAACCAGAAAATAGCCAGGTCTTTAGATCTAAACCGCTCTTTACAGAACAGCCAGAGGGTAAAGGCAAAGCAGGAGCGGGAAAGTGGTGCAACCAAAACATTTAAATGACACAGGAAGGAAACAACCAGAAAAATCCAGAATATGGAATACTTTGCATGACAAGAGGCCCAGTCTCTTCAAGAAGTCATGTTACAGGGGAAAAAAAAAAAAAAAAGAAACTAAAGAATCATAACAACCAAATATCAGCCTGAATCTTGACTTGGGTCCTAATCTGAAATATATATATATGTGTGTATGAAAAAAGTAGGGGAAATTTAAAGTGGGAGGGAGTGGATCATGTAGGATGATTTCAGGCACAGTCATGGTTTTAAAATTATGTAGGAAAATGACCTTATTTTTAGAAATGCACATTAAGACATTCTGGGGTGAAATTTAAAAAAATACTCTATAGGGTACTTAAAAATTGCTTAAAGGGGAAGTCTTAAATGTTCTCATCACAAAAAGGAAATGGTACTTGTGTGATGCGATGGAGGTTTTGGCTGACACTATGATAACAATAGGGATTCCTTGGTGGTTCAGCCATAAACAGTCCTCCTGCAGTGTAGGAGATGTAAGAGACACAGGTTCGATCCCTGTGTCGAGAAGATCCCTGGAGTAGGAAATGGCAATCCACTTCAGTATTCTTGCTGCAGAATCCCATGGACAGAGGAGCCTATAGGGCTTTAGTCCATGGGATCACAAAGAGTCAGACCCAACTGAGCAGCTGAACACACATGATATTACTCACTTTGCCATGTGTCTCAAATTGACACACCATACACCTTGAGAACTTGCACCATTATATGTCAATTACATCTCAATAAAGCTGGGGAAGAACATACCCCTTCAATTCCTGTTAGTATGTTTTGCATAGGGGCACACCTCATATGAGCCTGCCTTTAATAGTTCAGCTTTCCATTGTCCAGCTACCAGACCACAATATGACTGGGCCATTAGCTGCGGCACGTGAGTGGGAGGAAACCCACACAGAGGAAATTTACCATTGTTCAATTCTTTCATCGCTGCTAGGGAAATGGCACACAATCCAGTTCACTGAGCTAATTTATTCTTATTTTCTTTAATCAGCGTTTCCAGACAGGATGCTGCTTACTCATCTCTCAAATGTCATCTGCAAACCAGGCAGCTCTTTCTCGGTGAGTTGAGAGTTCACACAGCCACTGTTCATGGGGCAATGGGTCGCAGCAGCTCTTCAAAGTGGTTCCAAAGTCACTCCTGGGAAAAAGAAAATACCTGCTGAAGGGAGAGTGAGAACTTCTCTGTATTCCATTGGCTGCATGCTCCTGGGTGAGCCATTTCCTTTTTTTCTGCTGTACCTGCATTTGAGGCAATGGGGTCTTAGTTCCCCAACCAAGGATGGAACCCATGCTTCCTGCCCTGGAAGTTCAGAGCCTTAACCCCTGGACCACCAGGGAAATCCTGAACCATTTGCATTTTACTATGAAACTCCTCTGAGCACTGCCTTCTTACCAGAGTGTTTCCCTGATATCACCAAGACATTATGGATACTTCAGGTTCCAGAAGTTTTGATGACCTACAGTCCCTGAGGCAGTCGAAATCAATGCCCCATAATTCACTAGTAATTGTTTTTCCAATAATGTGTCTGGGGAGGCAGAATTTGGAAATTTTTCCGGTGCAAAATCCAAGTGGTTGACACTGGTAGGTGCTCACAGGCTTTTGCCATTGGCTCTGGTGGGCATGGGGCTTCCCAGGTGGCTCAGCAGTAAAGAATCTGCCTGTAATGCAGGAGATACAGGTCTGATCCCTGGGTTGGGAAGATCCCCTGGAAAAGGAAATGGCAACCCACTTCAGGATTCTAGCCTGGAAAATTCCACTGACAGAGGAAGCTGGCAGGCTACAATCCACAGGGTCATGAAGAGTTAGGCATGACTGAAGCAACTTAGCATGCAAGCGCTGGTCCGCATGAGTTGAGGAGACAGACACTTCCCAAATCATATTTGATCACAAGGGCCCAAAGCCAGTGAGAGAGCCATCACTTTTTATAATTCAGATACAGCCTGCTTTTCTGCAGATCCTCATGCAGATATGACTTTCCTTTGGGTCGTCTTATAGACAGGAGCTGGTGTATTTCCAGATGTAGAATACACATCCTCCAAAATCCTGATAAGCCAACCAAAGGCTGGAGTTTTGGTTGGGGCCTCAGGGTGAATGAGGACAGCAGTTTATCTTTAGTCTCCAACAGAAGGTCTTAATGGTTCTGGACTGTGTCTTCTAAGAATTTCGCCATTTGGGCAGGCCCTAGGGTCTTTGCAGCTCCAGTACTCTTGCCTGGAAAATCCCATGGATGGAGGAGCCTGGTGGGCTGCAGTCCATGGGGTAGCTAAGAGTTGGACACGACTGAGCGATGTCACTTTCACTTTTCACTTTCATGCATTGGAGAAAGAAATGGCAGCCCACTCCAGTGTTCTTGCCTGGAGAATCCCAGGGACAGGGGAGCCTGGTGGACTGCCATCTATGGGGTCGCACAGAGTCGGACACGAGTGAAGCAACTTAGCAGCAGCAGCAGCAGGGTCTTTGCAGGGCTTATTAACGAGTTTGAGTTGGCTATGTTACCCATCTCTATGCAAGACAGTCCTGGCCTGCTCTTCAGTTTCCAATGCTTTCATAATGTCATCAATACATTATAGTCTTACACTGAGGCCCTGAAACCAGGCCAAACTCCTTGGGACCAAATTGTGACAATACACAGGGGAGTTCAGATAATCTCGAGGTAGGACAATGAACATAGACTGGGCTCCTCCTCACATGCTGCAGTTGCCTGTTTCTGAGTTTGAAACAGAGAAGATTAATCAGAGTCCCAGCCTTCTTTGGCCTGTTTTGTTTTATTTTATTTTATTTTATTTTTTGTATGGTGAAGCTGAGGCTGTGGGTGACACAAATCTGACATTTGCATGGTGGGGAGGCAGTCTGGAAGCCCAGGCAGCATTTTTATGGTGCTGTCGTCAGAAGACCTCTGATTTTGCTCTTATGGCCTTCAACTGATTGGATGAGGCCCACCCACATTGTTGAGCGTAATCCCCTTTGTTGCTGTTCAGTCGCTCAGTCATGTCTGACTCTTTGTGACCCCATGGGCTGCAGCACACCAGGCTTCCCTGTCCACCACCATCTCCTGGAGCTTGCTCAAACTCATCTCCATTGAGTCAGTGGTGCCATCCAACCATCTCATCCTCCGTTGTCCCCTTCTCCTCCTGCCTTCATTCTTTCCCAGCATCAGGGTCTTTTCCAATGAGTCAGCTCTTCACATCAAGTGACCAAAGTGTTGGAGCTTCAGCTTCAGCATCAGTCCTTCCAATGAATATTCAGGGTTGATTTCCTTTAGGATTGACTGGTTTGATCTCCTTGCAGTCCAAGGGACTCTGAAGAGTTTTCTCCAGCATCACAATTCAAAGGTGTCAGTTCTTTGGTGCTCAGCTTTTTTTAGGGTCCAACTTTCACATCCATTTCTAACTACTGGAAAAACCATAGTTTTGACCATACAGACCTTTGTTAGCAAAGTGATATCTCTGCTTTTTAATACACTGTCTAGGTTTGTCATAGCTTTTCTTCTGAGGAGCAAATGCATTTTAATTTCATGGCTGCAGTCACCGCCTGCTGTGATTTTGAAACCCAAAAAAATAAAGTCTGCCTCTGTTTCGACTTTTTACCCATCTATTTACCAAGAAGTGATGGGACCAGATGCCATGTTCTTATTAGTTTTTTGAATATTGAGTTTTAAGCCAGTCTTTTTGCTCTCCTCTTTCACCCTCATTGCTTGGGAAATGCAAAATGAAATAATAGTCAGATTAATATTTTGCAAATAAGATTAAGATCAGGAAGTCTGGTGGTACCTGGGTTGACTGAGATGTGGGGGGAATGGTACTCTTTTATTGCCTTCTCTTAATTTCTAAAATTTTTATTGGAATATGATTACAATGTTGTATTTTTAACTTATTTTTGTATGTATTTATATTCTGGCTGTGCTGGGTCTTCGTTGCTGCGTGCAGTCTTTCTCTAGCTGAGACGAGAGGGGGCTCCTCTCTAGCTGTGGTTCACGGGCTTCTCATTGCCGTGGCTTCTCTTGCTGTAGAGCATGGGCTCCCGGGTGTGGGGGCTTCAGTGGTTGGGCTCACGGGGCTTAGTTGCTCCACGGCATGTGGAATCTTCCTGGACCAGGGATCGAACCTGTGTCCCATGCTTTGGCAGGTGGATTCTTATCCACTGTACCACCAGGGACATCCCTTACAATGTTGTGTTAATTTTAGGTGTAGAGCCAAGTGAATCAGCTATGCATATACATATCTACTCTTTTTATAAATTCTTTTCCCATATAGGTCATTACAGAGTATTGAGCAGAGTGTCCAGTAGGTCCTTTTTATCTATTTTTTACATAGTATATAAGAAAAAGTAGGTCCTTTTTAAATCTGTTTTATACATAGTAGTAGATACATGTCAATTCTGATCTCTCAATCCATCCCATCCCCCTTCCTATACTGTTGATGAGTATACACATTATTATAAACTTTTTGAGGCAGTATGACAATATCTATCAAAATATTACATGCTTATATTCTTTGTCTAATAAATCCACTTCTAAGGATTTTTTAAATTAAATTAATTTATTTCTAATTGAAACATAATTACTTTACAGTGTTGTGTTGGATTCTGTAAGAATTTTTCCTAAAGAAGTATTTTCAAAAGCACAGATACAACTTTAAGAAAAATCTTTATTAAGCTTTGACTATGAGCCATGTATTTTCCTAAGAATATAACATTTATTAACTTTCTGAATCCTGTGATGGAAATAAGACAACAGACTTTGAAATTTTACAAAATCTGGCTTTTGCTGTTTGTTAAAAAGTCTGTCCACAGGAAAAAATTAGGCAAGAACATATCACTCCCTCTCAGTTCTCAGCACCTAAATTTTTTTATATTCTCATTTTTATGAGAATTAATCCAAGGTTAGATCCTCATCCCCACCTTCCAGAAATTATTTTAGGATCCACAGAGTGGAGTTCTTATATTCCTAGGTAAACAAAGGTATAAAATACAATTCATAAAGGGAGAGGGCATAAGAAATTGTGTGGCCAGTTTACTGTTACCCACATTTAAAAGGAGATTTGAGAAGACATCTGAAAAGAGAGCAGGTCACAGTAGTAGCTCAGTGTTCTGAGCTTTTTATTTATCTTTAATCGAAGGGTAATTGCTTTGCAATATGGCTTTGGTTTTTGCCGTCGTCATTGTTCAGTCGCTCAGTCGTGTCTGACTCTGCGACCCCAGGGCCTGCGGCGCGCCAGGCTTCCCCATCCATCACCAGCTCCCGGGGGGCTTGCTCACACTCATGTCCATTGGATTCTGCCAGCCGGTAACATGAATCAGCCACAGGTATACAGAGGTCCCCTCCCTCTTGAGACTCCCTCCCGCCTCCCACCCTCTCCCACTGCCTAGGTTGTTCCAGAGCCTCAGTCCGAGCTTCCCGAGTCACGCAGCTAGCCTCCCTGGCCTGTGTCACACATGGCAGCGAACGCGCGTCCTTGCTGCTCCTTTCCTCTGTGCCCCGTTCCCCTCCCACCCCGCCCGCCCCGTCCCACGTCTGTTCTCTGTGTGTGTGCCCACTGCTGCCCTGCAATAGGCTCATCAGTGCCCTCTTTCTGATTCTGTATACACGTGTTAATATACAATATTTGCTTTTCTCTTTCTGGCTGACTTCACTCTGTCTAACTGGCTCTAGGTTCATCCACCTCATTTGAACTGCAAAGTTCTTAGCTTAAAAAAATACACCCCGCAAAGTTCACAGGGAGCTTTTTTTTTTTTTTTTAATTTACTTATTTATTTTTGGCTGTGCTAGGTCTTCACTGCTGCGTGCTGGCGGCTTTCTCTAGTTATGGGGGGCTGCTCTCTACTTGCGCAGGTTTCTCGTTGTCCTGCCTTCTCTGGTTGTGGAACACAGCTCTAGGCTCATCGGCTTTGGTAGCTGTGGCGCATGGACTTAGTTGCTCCAAGACAGGTGGGATCTTCCTGGACTAGAAATCAAACCGGTGTCCCCTCCTGGAAGGCAGAGTCTCAACCAATGGACCACCAGGGAAAGTCCTGATTGTTTCTTTATGGTTAGAACAAACTGAAACATTTTTTTCCATGACTGTTGCTGCTGCTAAGTCACTTCAGTCGTGTCCGACTCTGTGTGACCCCATAGATGGCAGCCCACCAGGCTCCCCTGCCCCTGGGATTCTCCAGGCAAGAACCCTGACTGCTACATAGGTAATAGTTTAAGTCTCTCATTGGATCGCAATCTGAGAGACCTAAACAATTTCTCATTGGATCGCAATCTGAGAGACCTAAACTCAGTCTGTTTTATTTTTGGCAAAATTAAGGTGGTATCAGTCAGATCCATCCATTATAAAAGTGTTTTGTTCTATTTTCAGTTTAGCTTTTTAAAAAAATTGAAACGTACTTGCTTTACAATGCTGTGTTAGTTTCTGCCATAAAATGAAGTGAATCAACTGTATGGGTACATATAGCCCCTTCCTCTTGGAGCCCCCCATCCCACCCCTCTAGGTCTTCATGGAGCACAGACTTGAGCTTCCTGTGCTTTATAGCAAGGATAACTTTAAATGCATTTCTGACACCACAGGGGTCTGCAAAATCCTTTAAGGAAACCCAAGGGATTTAACTTTTCTCATAATAATGCTATGATTTTATTTGCCATTTAGACTCTTACTTTTCACATTCTCATGCTCTCACATGTATCTGATAGACTTTTCAAAAGCTATAGGATATACCATCATAGTTTCAATGACGGATGTCATATATACTTGCGTATTTTTGTATTTCAAAAACTTCTTAGTTTTAATGTCATGTGGTAGATATCAATGAATATAACCCATATAAACAAATTTTTTTTAGTGCTTAGTAATTTTTTTAAGTGCATAAAGTGTTCTTGTAAATTATAAACAAGAACTATGAGAATCTCTGCTTTAGAGTCATTTCTCTATGATATGACTCACGTGTGACATGTATGTATATGACCTACGTATGACACATGTGGTCCCCATGGAGTACCAAGGACCCTATGTCTTTTTAAGCCCTAATGGTACCAGATCAGATTAGTAGCTCAGTCGTGTCCGACTCTTTGAGACCCCATGAATTGCAACACGCCAAGCCTCCCTGTCCATCACCAACTCCTGGAGTTCACTCAAACTCATGTCCATCGAGTCGGTGATGCCATCCAGCCATCTCATCCTCTGTTGTCCCCTTTTCCTCCTTCCCCCATTCCCTCCCAGCGTCACAGTCTTTTCCAATGAGTCAACTCTTCGCATGAGGTGGTGAAAGTACTGGAGTTTCAGCTTTAGCATCAATCCTTCCAAAGAACACCCAGGACTGATCTCCTTTAGGATGGACCGGTTGGATCTCCTTGCAGTCCAAGGGACTCTCAAGAGTCTTCTCCAACACCACAGTTCAAAAGTATCAATTCTTCAGCACTCAGCTTTCTTCACAGTTCAACTCTCACATCCATACATGACCACTGGAAAAACCATAGCCTTGACTAGATGGATCTTTGTTGGCAAAGTAATGTCTCTGCTTTTCAATATGCTATCTAATTTGGTCATAACTTTCCTTCCAAGGAGTAAGCATCTTTTAATTTCATGGCTGCAATCACCATCTTCAGTGATTTTGGAGCCCCCCAAAATAAAATCTGATACTGTTTCCACTGTTTCCCCATCTATTCCCCATGAAGTGATGGGACCAGATGCCGTGATCTTCATTTTCTCAATGTTGAGCTTTAAGCCAACTTTTTCACTCTCCTCTTTCACTCTCATCAAGAGTCTCTTTAGTTCTTCTTCACTTTCTGCCATAAGGGTGGTGTCATCTGCATATCTGAGGTTATTGATATTTCTCCCAGCAATCTTGATTCCAGCTTGTGCTTCATCCAGCCCCGCATCTCTCATGATGTACTCTGCATCTAAGTTAAATAAGCAGGGTGACAATATACAGCCTTGACGTACTCCTTTTCCTACTTGGAACCAGTCTGTTGTTCCATGTCCAGTTCTAACTGTTGCTTCCTGAACTGCATACAGGTTTCTCAAGAGGCAGATCAGGTGGTCTGGTATTCCCATTCCTTTCAGAATGTTCCACAGTTTATTGTGATCCACACAGTCAATGGTACCATGATGAGTATAAACACTGAAATTCAACTTGAGATCACGTCGTTCTGGAAGACTTCTCATTGCCCGCGGTACCATTGTATATTCCATTGCCTACTCTGCCAATGGATGACTTTACAAAATGAAGAGAAACAAAGTGGAAACGTGAAAAAGCAAAATAGCAGTGATATGCCGCCACCTGCAGGTAAAGCTGTGAATTACAATTGTTGCGTTGGCCGCTCAGTCGTGTCCGACTCTTTGTGACCCCATGAACTGTAAAACACCTGGAGTAACAGGCAAATTTGGCCTTGGAGTACAGAATGAAGCAAGGCAAAGGCTAACAGAGTTCTGCCAAGAGAACGCACTGGTCATAGCAAACACCCTGTTCCAACAACACAAGAGAAGACTCTACACATGGACATTACCAGATGGTCGACACCAAAATCAGATTGATTATATTCTTTGTAGCCAAAGATGGAGAAGCTCTGTTTAGTCAGCAAAAACAAGACCTGGAGCTGACTGTGGCTCAGATCATGAACTCCTTATTGCCAAATTCAGACTGAAACTGAAAAAAGTGGAGAAACCCACTAGACCATTCAGGTATGACCTAAATCAAATCCCTTATCTATACAGTGGAAGTGAGAAATAGATTTAAGGGACTAGATCTGATAGACAGAGTGCCTGATGAATTAGATGGAGGTTCGTGACATTGTACAGGAGATAGGAATCAAGACCATCCCCAAGAAAACAAAATGCAAAAAAGCAAAATGGCTGTCTGGGAGGCCTTACAAATAGCTGTGAAGAGAAGAGAAGCGAAAAGCAAAGGAGAAAAGGAAAGATACATGCATCTGAATGCAGAGTTCCAAAGAATAGCAAGGAGAGATAAGAAAGCCTTCCTCAGCAATCAATGCAAAGAAATAGAGGAAAACAATAGAATGGAAAAGACTAGAGATCTCTTTAAGAAAATTAGAGATACCAAGGGAACATTTCATGCAAAGATGGGCTTGATAAAGGACGGAAATGGTATGGACATAACAGAAGCAGAAGATATTAAGAAGAGGTGGCAAGAATACACAGAAGAACTGTACAAAAAGATCTTCACAACCCAGATAATCACAATGGTGTGATCACTCACCTAGAGCCAGATATCCTGGAATGTGAAGTCAAGTGGGCCTTAGAAAGCATCACTACGAACAAAGCTAGTGGAGGTGATGGAATTCCAGTGGAGCTATTTCAAATCCTGAAAGATGATGCTGTGAAATGCTGCACTCAATATGCCAGCAAATTTGGAAAACTCAGCAGTGGCCACAGGACTGGAAAAGGTCAGTTTTCATTCCAATGCCAAAGAAAGGCAATGCCAAAGAATGCTCAAACTACTGCACAGTTGCACTCATCTCACACGGTAGTAAAGCAATGCTTAAAATTCTCCAAGCCAGGCTTCAGCAATACATGAACCGTGAACTTCCAGATATTCAAGCTGGTTTTAGAAAAGGCAGAGGAACCAGAGATCAAATTGCCAACATCCACTGGATCATCAAAAAAGCAAGAGAGTTCCAGAAAAAAGTGTGTGGATCACAATAAACTGTGGAAAATTCTTAAAGAGATGGGACTATCAGACCATCTGATCTGCCTCTTGAGAAACCTGTGTGCAGGTCAGGAAGCAACAGTTAGAACTGGACATGGAACAGACTGGTTCCAAGTAGGAAAAGGAGTACGTCAAGGCTGTATATTGTCACCTTGCTTATTTAACTTAGATGCAGAGTACATCATGAGAAACGCTGGGCTGGAAGAAGCACAAGATGGAATCAAGATTGCTGGGAGAAATATCAATAACCTCAGATATGCAGATGATACCACCCTTATGGCAGAAAGTGAAGAAGAACTAAAAAGCCTCTTGATGAGAGTGAAAGAGGAAAGTGAAAAAGTT
This sequence comes from Ovis aries, assembly GCF_016772045.2. Lineage (NCBI taxonomy): Eukaryota > Metazoa > Chordata > Mammalia > Artiodactyla > Bovidae > Ovis > Ovis aries. The sequence goes on from NC_056073.1 coordinate 44,792,783, forward strand.
GGCTTAAAGCTCAACATTCAGAAAACGAAGATCACGGCATCTGGTCCCATCACTTCATGGGAAATAGATGGGAAAACAGTGGAAACAATATCAGATTTTATTTTGGGGGGCTCCAAAATCACTGAAGATGGTGATTGCAGCCATGAAATTAAAAGATGTTTACTCCTTGGGAGGCAAGTTATGACCAACCTAGACAGCATATTGAAAACAGAGACATTACTTTGTCAGCAAAGGTCTGGCTAGCCAAGGCTGTAGTTTTTCCAGTGGTCATGTGTGGATGTGAGAGTTGGACGGTGAAGAAAGCTAAGCACCGAAGAATTCATGCTTTTGAACTGTGGTGTTGGAGAAGACTCTTGAGAGTCCCTTGGACTGCAAGGAGATCCAACCAGTCCATTCTAAAGGAGATCAGTCCTGGGTTTTCATTGGAAGGGCTGATGTTGAAGCTGAAACTCTAATACTCTGGCCACCTGATGTAAAGAACTGACTCATTGGAAAAGACCCTGATGCTGGGAAAGATTGAGGGCAGGAGGAAAAGGGGATGACAGAGGATGAGATGGCTGGATGGCATCACCGACCCAATGGACATGGGTTTGATTGTACTCTGGGAGCTGGTGATGGACAGGGAGGCCTGGCGTGCTGCAGTTCATGGCGTCACAAAGAGTCAGACACGACTGAGCGAACGCAGTGAACTGAAGTCTTTTTAAATCACCGTGAAGCTTTTGTTGTTCAGTCACTAAGTTGTGTCCAGCTCTTTTGTGATCCATAGACTCTCGCTCGCCAGGCTCCTCTGTCCACGGGATTTCTCAGGCAAGAATCCTGGAGTGAGTTGCTGTGTCCTTCTCCAGGAACTTTTTTTTTTTTTTTGCTGGTCTTATGAGATCCCCATCAAAAGCTAACAAACTGGAAATATTAGAAGGAAGTCCTAGCCTCGTGTTTCCATTTTGTTACCTTTTGATGATGCTAATTGCTATCTTGGCTACGTGGATGGAGGCAGTTTCAGAAAATTGCACTTGGTTTTTCCCACCGAAGACTCGTATCCCTCAGGCTAAAGACCCAATGTGAGGGTTGTGCCAACTTCTGAGAATATCTATCCCTATTGTATTGGGGGTCTGGGGAAATGACCACTGGCTGGTCTATGGACCTGCAGGACCCACTGTGAGCCTCCAGACTATGGGCAGTACTCTCAATAAGTTGGTGGCCAGACACTCACAGCAAGAGAGCGAGGGGGCCGTGATGGTGCTTCAGGTCTCCACGTATCAGTGTCAGTCCCTCCAAATATTTGACATTCCCCTCCCCAGTGAACAGTTCGTTGAGTCCTTAGGTTCCTCTGCAGAAAGACCCAGAGCACTGTGGCTGTGCCCCCTTGCCCTGGTGTTGCAAGATCCTCCTTCTCATTCGGGGTGCTCAAGGTTGGGAGCTGGGAGGGCTATCCTGACTTTTATTGGGGTACCTACCATCAGCCTTCTGATTATCCACTCTCAGTTGCTTCTGATGGTATGCGTTGTGTCCTTGTTGACATGTATTTTGCCCCTGGGCCCATGGTCTTTTATTGTGCTCAGCTGCTTCAGTCGTGTCTGACTCTTTGCCACCCTGTGGACTGTAGCCCACCAGGCTCCTCTGTCCATGGGATTCTCCAGGCAAGAATACTGGAGTGGGTTGCCATTTCCTCCTCCAGGGGATCTTCCCAACCCAGGGATCGAACCTGCATCTCTTTCGTCTCCTGCATTGGCAGGCGAGTCTTTACCACTGAGCCGGAGGATTCAGAAGAAACTAGAAATTCAAGACCCGGCATCAGCACAGATATACTATCCTGTGTGTCAGAGCCCCATGCTTTTCCAGGCAAGGCTTTAACCTTGGCACAGCTGATCTGCTGGGTTGGGAGTTTAGCCTTCTTTGGGATCAGATGATTCATCCGTGGGCTGGGTCCTCAGCTTTCTCTGGGCTCCACTGCAGATGAGAGTCTCTCTGTAAGGTTCTCTGGCTTTCAATCCCAGATTTCAACTGCCTGGTCATTGCGTCCAGCCTTTTATCTTCTTCTTTTCTTTTTCTTTCTTTTTTTTTTTTTTTTTTTTTGGGAGCAAAGTGAAAATAAAAGCATTAGTCTCTCAGTTGGGTCTGACAGCCCGCCAGGCTCCTCTGTCCATGGGATTCTCCAGGTAAGAATGCTGGAGTGGGTTGCCATTCTCTTCTTTAGAGGATCTTCCAGACCCAGGGATCAAGCCTGGGTCTCCTGCAAAAAGAGCTTAATTATAACCATTCCTTGGATTATCTTTGCAGTTACAGTTCTCTCATGCTTTAAAAAAAATTGTAGTAACATGTACATAGCATAAAATCACATTAACCATGCTGAAGGATACCATTCAGTGGTATTCAGTTCGTTTATAATGTTGTGCTGCAGAGCTCTAGAACTTTTTCATCTTGTAAAGCTGAAACTCTGTACCCATTAAACAACCGTTCCCCTTCCTTCCTTCCTGCAGCCCCTGCCAACCACCATTCTATTTTTGTCTCTGTGAACTTGATATGCTAAGCACCTCTTGTAAGTGAAATTATACAGTGTTCGTCTTTCTGGCTCATTTCACTTAACAGAATGTCTTCAAGGTTCATCCACGTTGGAGACTGTGTCCGAATTTCTTTTCTTTTTGAGACAAGGATATTCCATTGTATACACACAATGAGTTTTGTTTATCCATTCATCTGCTGGTGGACACGTGGGTTGCTTCTGCCTTTTGGCTCTTGTGAATAATCCTTCAAGGAACACGAAGGTGTGCCTATGCCTTCGGTACTTTGCTTTCAGTTCTTTGGGGTAGATATGCCCGGAAGTGGAATTGGAATCAGAGCCACCAGACTATTTTCTATAGTGGCTACATCATTTTACCTTCCCATCAGCAACGTACAAGGGGCCCAATTTCTGCACATTCTCACCAAAATTTGCTATTGCTGTGTTTTTTTTTAGAGTCAACATCTTTTGTTATTTTTTAAATGTCTGATCTTATTTGTTGCTCTTAGGACATCTCGTTTTTGACTGGTCTCAGACTGGGCAGCAGGAGCTCTCAGAGACGATAGCCCCCGTCTCTGGGCAATCTATTCCAGGTATTTTCCTTTGACCTTCTTCATTCTCTTGGCCCCAAATTTAGCATCTTCTGCAGCCTCTTCCTTAATTTTCTTGGTATGATGCTTCTTCAGAGTAAAACACCAACATGGCAGAGCACACGGAATAATAAGACGCTGAATCCTTACCTTCTTAGTTTAGGGGCTTTCTCACAGCGTATTTGTGGGTATTACCTTCTTTAGAGAGATTGAAAAGTCTGCGGATTTTGCCATCTCTTTGGGGGTTTCCCAGGTGGCGCTAGTGGCAAGGAATCCACCTGCCAATTCAGGACACGTGGGTTCGATCCCTGGGTTGGGATGATCCCTTGGAATAGGAAATGGCAACCCACTCTGGTATTCTTGCCTGGAGAATCCCATGGACAGAGTAACCTGGTGGGTGGGTTACAGTCCTTGGAGCTACAGAGAGTTGAACACGACTGAGCAGCTAAGCAGCAGTAGCAACAGCAGCTAGTTCTGGGTCGCAGGTGACGAGGCACAGTTGTATCACCGTGTCCAGGAATATCCTTCTTGCCCCCTTTTTTTACGATGACCGGATTGAGAACACTCAGGTTGGCATCCACGATGCAACCCTGTGCAAACTTGCGGTTTCTTTCTCCAGTCCCCCTTGGTGTGTAACAGGAATGCCCCTGATCACCAGCAGGCAGACTCAGCCGTGGGTCATTCTCTTCACAGGGAAAATCCGCTTCATGGGGAAACCCTGTTTGTCATTCCCACCACTGATTCGGACCACATAACCTTTCATTCTTCACCCAGAGCAGAAGCAGCAGGCTCTGTGGCTGTATGCTTGTCCTGGAAAACACGAAGTTTTTCATTCATTGTCCACTTCAATGAGCTTCTGGCAGCCAGTGGTTGGGAAAGAGATGTTGCGCTTCATTCTGAGGCAGCCGCCCGTGTCTGAGGCCCCACAAAAACGAGTGATCGTGGTCACCTTAATGGATGTGAAGTGCATCTCTTTGTGGCTTTAATTTGCAGTTTTGTAACAATTAGTGGGAGAAGGCGATGGCACCCCACTCCAGCGCTCTTGCCTGGAAAATCCCATGGATGGAGGGGCCTGGTAGGCTGCGGTCCATGGGGTCGCTAAGAGTCAAACACGACTGAGCGACTTCACTTTTACTTTTCACTTTCATGCATTGGGGAAGGAAATGGCAACCCACTCCAGTGTTCTTGCCTGGGGAATCCCAGGGACGGGGGAGCCTGGTGGGCTGCCACCTATGGGGTCACACAGAGTTGGGTACGACTGAAACGACTTAGCAGCAGTAGCAGCAACGATTAGTGATGTTGAGCATTTTTGCATGTGCTCATTGGCTGTTTGTATAAATTCTTTGGAGAAAAGTCAAAGAGATTGAGAGCCCACATAGTATCATATGTTTTTCTTAATTGTATCTTTCTATTTGTTTTTCTTGGCCCTCAAGTTCAATTTCTAGGAATCTAATCTAAAATTCTCCAACATCACCACAAAGATTGATGCTGAGGGATGTTCACACGGCATTGTCTGCCACGGAAATGGAAATAGAAACAACCCAAATGGCCATAACTAAGGAGCTGGCTGTGCAAATGATTGTGTGTCTACACTATGGAGAGCTACGTGGTTGTAAAAAAACACTGAGGTTTTCCAAAGTATATGGACAAGGACTGATGTTAGAAACATGTAGATAAATGAAAAAAGTGTAATGTATAACACGTATTCCATTTGCATTTATGAAATGTATTTAAGCATATAGAGGTTTCTGCGCAATGTCGAGAATGTAGAGTGAGCACATTCTCTTATCACAAGTCTTTGTTTGCAAGTAATAAACCCTCTGGAACCACCTTGAGCAATAAAGGAATTGTTTGAAAAGGCTCCAGATAAGTCTTATGGAGGCTCAAAGCCAAAAACCAGCTGTGAAGATGGCTAAGTTATATGTGTAACTAGTCATTCTCTTCTCTCTTTGAATAGACTCTCTCTTTCCTCAGCCTGGAAAAATACAGTGACTGCAGAATTCCTGAGTGTACACCCTCACCATCCAAGAGATAAGTGGCTCCAAATCTCATAATGCTGACATCTACTGTCCAGGAGGGAGCTTCCGATTGCCCTCATTTGGATCAAGTGTCCACCCCTGGTCCCGGCAACTGAACTCAATTACAGGGTTGTTAAGAGCTGGGTAAACCTATTAATGTATTTACCGTACATGTGATGCCTCATTAATTTCCAAAACAATTGTGAGAGGTTTTTTTTTTTTTTAATAACAATAATTCTTCATCTCTATTATATAGATGAAGACATTTGAGGCTCAGAGGCTATGGATTCGACTTTCTGCTTCAGGATTAAAAAAAATTTTTTTTTAAATGTGGACCATTTTAAAAGTCTTTATTGAATTTGTGACAATATTGCTTCTGTCTTCTGTTTCAGTTTTTTGGCTGCGAGGTGGGTCGGATCTTAGCTCCCAGACCGAGGATCGATCCCTCACCCTCCTTGCTGGGAGGTGAAGCCTTAACCACTGGACTGCCAGAGAAGGCCCCCTTTAGGATTTTTGCTCCAAAACCTGTGCTCTTTCCCCTATTTGGAAACCAAGTCTGGTGACCTGTTATTGGACAGAGGCCATTGCATTTTCTCATTCATTCATTCACATTTACTCATTCATTCATTCAGTATCTATTGAGCTACATGCTCATCTAGGCTCCGCTGAGATAAAACTATGAACAAAAACCAAGTCCTGTCTTCACCGTGAAATAAAAAAGGTAATTGATGCATGTGCTAGGCAGTGATAAGCGCCATGAAGACAATTAAACAGAGAAAGACTTGCTGATAAAGGGGACCTCCTGCAGGAATAAGGAATTCTGGTACCATCATCGAAAGCCAACAAGTGGGGCAGTTTTGCCTGGGGTAGAAGGCTCTGTCTCTCTCAACTAATAATAAAACCTCAGCTTTGTAGAGCATCCCAGTTACCACCTGCTTTTGCCTTAATTCTCTGATAATAGTGATTTACCTTCTCTGTATCTATGAGCAACACAAAAAATGAGCTTGTCAAAAAAACCCCAAAAACAAACTGCTCTGAATGTTGGTTAAGTGATGGCGTCTGCTAAATCAGCTGAACTGTGTAAGAACAATCCTGAGGGCTGAGATTCTGGGAGCTCCTTTCATTCAGGCTCACTGGGGATCAATCCCTTCAGCTTCTTTCTATAACTGAGACCTGGCTCCCTTCCTGCCAGGAGGAACCCACTTTCCTTGAGCTTCTCAAATGGCTGTTCTCTGTCCTATACCTTTGGCGCCAGTGAGCTTAGGACTGGAGGAAACCTTCCAGGTCCTCATTTCTACTTCCACGCTGTTTTCCTTCTCTTCACCCACATACATCCAGCTAGAAACCTCATGCCATTATCATACGATTCTACCCACGATTCCTCTTTGTTGAAGGTCACCTACTGAGCCTGGAGTCACACCCTCATTCCTTGTAGAGGCATGCGGCTCCTTTGTCCACCATGGCTGTCCTAATTCTTGGTGGGTACAATGTCCACTTAGGTGATTCTTCCAATGCCCTGGCAGCTCAACCCCTTGGCCTCTCCTCCAATGGTCTTACTGATCACCCCACATCGGCTGCTCACTTCCATGTCCATACCCTTGACTTTGTCGTGGCTGATAACGACAACCCCCATATAACCTATAACTCACTCCACTTCTACTGGTATCTTCCCAGTGTCTTGCCTCTCGCATCTCCAACTCCAACAATCCTTTAGCTCTGGCGGGACTTTAACCTATTGATCCCATCATCCTTTTACTTCCTACAATCTCCCCATATCCATTTTCTCCTTCTTATCCAACTCAATTCCAAGGTCATTATTACCATCACTTCTTGCTTGACCTCACCACTCTCCTGCCTGTCTTTTTCTCAGTCCTTCCCACCTGGCTCAACCACAAGGCTGCTTAAACCCAACTCCCTGCCTCCTCCACGCTTGTACCCTGGCAGCTAGAAGAAGCTGTTGAAAAGCACCTGACTGTGCAGAATACTTTAAGTCCATGGTGGGCTCCATACACTTCCACTCTCTCCCAGTGACTATTTTGTAGCTTCTCCCACCTCAAGCCTCTTAACAACTCCTCCTGCCATCAGCTGTCACTTTCAGCTAATGACGTACTTCCCGATTCTCTGAGAAAAGTGAGGGAAATGAAACAGAACTACTACCAGCTCCCACCATCACTTCAACACACCTGAATCACTGCCCATGCACTGGACCTTCTCTCCTGTTGATGCGGATGAACGGACCTTATTCCTCAGGCTAAGCATCCCACCCATCTCTTTCCTGCTGCAGGACACCACGCAAGCAATTCTCTCTGGCGGTTCTCTTATGAACCCATTGCAAAGCAGTTCTCCCCCATAGTGCTACCAACAAGTTTCTTATCCAGGTCATCAATGACCTCATTGTTTATTTCTATTGCCAACTCTAGTAACTCTTGTTCGTGGTGGTGGTTTAGTTGCTAAGTCTTGTAGTAAGACTTTGGACTCTAGCCTGCTAGGCTCCTTGGTCCATGGGCTTTTCCAGGCAAGAATATTGGGATGGGTGGCCTTTTCCTTCTGCAGGGGATCTTCCTGACCTAGGGACTGAACCCACGTCTCGTGCATTGCATGTGGATTCTTTAACACTTAAGCCACCAGGGATGCCCTGAATGGTTTAATTTTAAAAAAAAGTTTCAAAGAAAGTGTATGCGTGAATTGATTAAAAGAAAATGTATGCATGAATCATGTGTCCAATAAAAAGGGGATGGGGTCACCTTTGCGTATAAAGTAAGCTGGTTTCAACTTCTGTCTCATCAAACTCTCCATCCACTGGAAGAAGTGCTTGACTCAGAAAACTTTGAGTATCACCCCAGAGATAACTATGGTTGTTAAAGAGTTTGTTTTGACACAGCGCTTCTCATATTTTACTGTTCAAACACATTGACTAGGGATCTTTCTAGGATCCAGATTCTGGATCAATAGGCCTGGAGTGGGGGCTGAGAGCCTTCCTCTTGCACTAGCTTCCTGGATGGCAGTGCTGCAGGCCCCCGGAGTACACGTTGGGTATCAAGGCTTTAGGAAAGCCACAGTTGTGGTATTACCTGACAATCCAGGCAGGACCTCTCATGCCTTCCCTTGAAATCACATGCATTTACAATTATAGGAGACTTTATACCCCTAGAGAATCAGAATACGTGTCGTGGAAAATTGGCTGAGTTGCATTGAAATGCATTGTTTCGGCTTCTGCAGACATGGTGCCTGAATCTGTGACAGCACTGAGGTTCCAAGAAATGCACGCATGCGGGTCTCAGGTAAACGTATTGGTTTAAATGAAAAGTCACTGGATGGGAAACAAAAATAGGATTGCAGCGAAAACACATTGTATTAAGTATTTTACATAATTCCCATAAACAGACGCGAGGAAATAGATGTTTCAGTTTCAGCGGCAGTTCATTGAATTAATTGACATGCTGTTTGTTTTGCTGAATATGTATGAGTTTTGACGAAAATGCATTGCTTGGAAGAAACCAACGAGGCTGGTTCCCATACAGCCCAGTTAGAATGTCCTTCTTAATTTTATGCTGCCATACCATCTTTGCTCTTTTTTTTTAATGAATTCATACTGTTTTTAATGTTCCATATTGCTTATTGTGTAAATGTAACAATTTTATATGTTCCTTGAGTTTCTGTATTTATTCTTTGAGTTTCTAAGGTAAGCAGATAAGTGCATTGAACATGAAGGAATATAAATGTGACTAAAATATATATTAGAGTAACTGCAAGATTTTTTTATCTCAAAATATTATTTTTCTGAACCTCTTTTTATACAAAAAATGCATTCTAAAAAATGCTGAACTAAATCTAGAAAAGACTCTGAAATCATAATACTGTACAGACGGAAATATTTCTGTACTAAACAGAAATATTGGCAGTATTTCATCCAGTAGATATTATAATTACAGTCAAACTGCACTCACAGTGGTGTATTGAAATAAGAAAAGAATTATTGTATAATCTGTACCAAATCAATGTTCTGACAAGAACCTACATCAGACAGAGTGCTCATCAGTATATTGCCAATTCCTCTCTTTTTTTTTTTCTTGGTTGTGCTGCATGACTTGTGGGATCTTAGTTCCCCAACCAGAGACTGAGCCCGGTCCGTCGCTGTGATAACACAGAGTCCTAACCACTGGACGATCAGCAAATTCCTGCTGTTCCCCTTGTGAACCAAAGATATAAAAGCAAGAAGGCGAGGAGCAAAGGCTTTTTGTATCGTGCCAGTGTTCCAGCTCAGCATGGCAGATACTCAGATGGGTGAAAAGTACCCACCTGCTCAGCCAGTTGTGTAAAGTTATTCTTGATTCAGTGTTAGAATTTAAAGGGGGGAGGGGGTACAGGCAGGGAGTATAAATTACAGAGATACAGTCAGTTCAATGTATTTATTTAACTCCCCAAATCCGGCTTGACCAGAGAAGAGTGAACAGGAGATGCAGAGATGAGCTAACTATTATTCCTGCGCGTTAAACACATGAGTTCCGTTTTCCTGAGCCAGTTATAAAATTCAAGAGCAGGCCCCAACTGCAGGCTCCACGGCTTCCTGAGCTCCAGTCTTTCTTACCCTTGTAATTCCATACCCGGAACACAGTCAGTGTTCCTCAAGGACCCACTCTACCTAAGAAAAAAAAGACATCACTTTTTCTCTTCTCAAAATCTAACCTTGTATATTCATTTTGAGGAGAGGCATTCTGTAGTATATTGGGGTGATGGATCATGGTGTCTCCCATTTACTTTCAAACGGCTAAGGAAAAACTGTTCCTGTGTATTGATCATATATAGTTTATCGACCTTATATTGCTTATCTATCCATCGAGAGATGAGCAGGAGTGGTAAAATAACAGATGAAGGGTATGTGGGTGTTTGTGTTCCGTTTTTCCAGCTTTTTGATGATCATTTGCGTTTCCTTTTTGTAAACAATTAGGAGGACAATACAAAGCCTTGACTTGTGTGTGAGGACACAGAAGAAAGGGCTGAGTCTGTCTTGATGTATCACAGGTGCCTGACTTGAGGTGAGTGCTAATAAATAATTTTTAAATTGAAGTTTCTTTATTTGTCAAGAAGGAAGGAAGGAAAGAAAGAGGGGAGACAGAGAGAAGTCGCTGTCCACAGTGTGATCTGACTTGTGGAAAGTCAAATTTGAACCCAGAAATCAGTTAAAATGAAGAGAAAGCAAATTTCTGGGGGGAAGCGAAATCTCATCCTGATTGTCTAAGTCCCTCCTCCATTTGGGTACACTTTTCAACCTAGTAAAGGGCGCCACCCTGGTGCCCCAAGACCCCTTACACAGTAAAATTCAATACTGTTACTGAAGCAGAAGCCCAAGCTATTGCAAAACCAGGAAAGAACCTAACCTTAAGTGCTCAAGATGCTGAACAACGAGAGCGCTTTATCTCCGTGTCAGTCTTCGTGTGACTTATATAGAAACCTACAAAAATAACAGGCCTTCAAGTTTTTCTGAAGTAATGCCTCTGGGGGAATGGAATGCTTGTTGACTTCATCCCCTGGGGGAACAACACAGTTTTTCTTCTATATATTCCCCAGGGGTAAAGATTTGAGTGGCGATAAAAACGTGGCATGAATGATGGGGGCATAAATTCTTAGACTCGCTCCCCCGGTGGGAATGGATGTTCCTCTGGGAATGGAATGCAGTTCTATTCCTCCTTAGCACGGCCACCTTTCCTCCCTTTGCCTTTTGGCCCTGGGCCGTAGAAGTTTTCTCCTTTCGGGGAGCGTGTCTTTGTATCTCAGGGCCTGAGGCGGACTGTCTCCCCGTCTTTGCAGAGACTCTGCCGCGCTGTGATAATGGCCTGGTTGCCCCATCTCCATCCCCAGCTTCCCCCAGCCGCCTGCCAACCGCCCCCTGCCAGCCTCTCTGATACTCTACACTCGCCCTTTCAACCCTGTGTTCCATGCCTTACCCTCAGATTGCACAGTTTATCTCTAAACTGGGGAATGAGAGGTTTTATCTCACTTTTAAAAATTTCAGGCATCAGCAAGTAGGTGAAGGGCGAGTCCAGTCCCCCACAGGGTCACGCTCTGTTGAAAACCTTTTCTTACCAGCTGATACCACTGGGCAAACCTCTGCGTGCGTGCTAAGTCACTTCAGTCACGTCCGACTCTTTGTAACCCCGTGGTCTGTAGCCCACCAGGCCCCTCGCTCCATGGGATTCTCCAGGCAAGAATACAGGAGTGGGTTGCCGTGCCCTCCTCCAGGGGATCTTCCCCACCCAGGGATCAAACCCTTACATCTCCTGCATTAGCAGGCCATTCTTTACAACTAGCGCCACCTGGGAAATCCTCTGAAGCTCCCCGAATTTCCTCTCGGGGGAAAGAAAATTGAAGCATGCTCAACTGATTTGAGCATTTTGTCCGGGATGGCGGATTCCAATATTAGAGCATGTATCTTTCATTTGTAAACGTATGTGTGTCATTTTCTCCCACTGAGCTTTTCTTTTGTTTCCATTCTTGCAGAGTTTCTCAAATCTTATATCTGCTGAGAAGACTGCTGGAGGCTCCCGGCCAGGGGAAGGACGGGTGAGTCAGCTTGAAGCCAGAATTCCACCTTCCCCCTGCCCGGTGGTCATGGTGAAAACACAACTCACATTTCTCCAGCTCTTTTCTTCCACCAAAGGGGCCTCACCTCTTCTTTCTACTTTGTCCCCTCTAGGAACTTTCAGCTAACAAATCAGGTTCAGCTGTAGCATCTCAAATCCAAATTTTTGTTTTTTGAAATATTGGTAACATATAACATTGTGTCATTTCAGGTGTCCAATGTGTTGGTTTGAGATTTTATATATTGCAGTTTGAAATTTAAAGATGCTTGCTCCTCGGAAGGAAAGTTATGATAAACCTAGACAGTGTATTAAAAAGCAGAGACATCACTTTGCCGACAAAGATCCTAATAGTCAAAGTTATGGTTTTTCCAGTAGTCATGTATGAGAGAGTTGGACCATAAAAAAAGCTGAGCACCAAAATATTGATGTTTTTGAACTGTGGTGCTGGAGAACACTCTTAAGAGTCCCTTAGACTGTGAGGATATCAAACCAGTCAATCCTAAAGGAAATCAATCCTAAATATTCATTGGAAGGACTGATGCTAAAGCTGAAGCTCCAGTACTTCGGCCACCTGATGCAAAGAGCTGACTCAATGGAAAAGACCTTGATGCTGAGAAAGATTGAAGGCAGGAGAAGGGGACGACACAGGATGAGATGCTTGGATGGCATCACTGACTCGATGGACATGAGTTTGAGCAAGCTCCAGGAGATGGTGAAGGACAGGGGAGCTTTGTGTGATGCAGTCCATGGAGTTACAAAGAGTCAGACACAACTTGGCGACTGAACAGCAACAACAATCACTTTTGTGTTACAATTTTTCCATAGAAAATACATGGACATACTATAAAGTCAAAGGACACAAATTGAGGTTTCACTGGTGGCTCAGGGGTAAAGAGTCTTCCTGCCAATGCAGGAGACATAGGCTTGATCCCTGGTCCCGGAAGGCCCCACGTGCCACAGAGCAACTAAGCCCCTGCCCCATGACTACTGTGCTCTGGAGCCCAGGAGCCACGACTCCTGAGCCCACAAGCTGAAACCACCGAAGCCCACATGTCCTGGAGCCCATGCCCTGCTACAAGAGAAGCTGCCCCAGTGAGAAGCCCACGAACCACATCTAGAGAGTAGCCCCTGCTTGCCACAACCAGAGAGAAAGGAGCGCACAGCAGAGAAGACCCAGCACAGCCAGACACCATACACCACACACACACACACACACACACACACACACACACACACTACAAATTGCAAAAATGACCCGTGTCCCTCACTTTTTGCAGGGTCATCCAGCCCCTTGCAAAGACAATATTGCTACTAGGCACTAGTGTTATTTCTAGATATTCCAAGATTTTCCAGACAAATACCTGTATATGTTACTCATGCCCCCTGCATGAGTAGCAGCCGACTATGGCAGAGGGTGCCCGCTGGCTGGCCCAACAGGCGTGGGCATATTCCTCTTGTAATAGCACTCTAGACTTATGTGGGGCTGCTCATTGTTGCTCAGCTGAAAACCTTCAATTTGCAGGCTTTCCTTTACCTAATTATGTTTGCTTAGTAACTAAGTTGTAGGTACTGGAATGGAAGTCCAAGTGTATGTTACACATCCCAGAATCTTCCTCTTTCCTGCAAGTTGGAGCTAGAGCAACCTTTTAGACCATGAAACAGCCCACTTTGATGACAGAACAAGATAAAGGAAGCTGGATCCTGAGGTTAATGGAGTCTCCGGAAAAGCCATGACCTGCATCTCTCTGGATTTTTTTTTTAATTGCAAGAGAAGCAGCTTAAGCCACTTTTATGAGGTAACTGATTACGGACTTTGCTGGTGGCTCAGATGGTAAAGAATCTGCCTGCAATGAGGGAGATCCAGGCTCAATCCCCAAATCAGGAAGATACCCTGGGGGAGGGCATGGCAACCCACTCCAGTATTCTTGCCTGGAGAATCCCATGGACAGAGGAGCCTGGCAGGCTACAGTCCATGGGGGTCACAAAGAGTTGGACACAACTGAGTGACTAATACGTGAAGTTACTGACACTTTTAGAAAAACTCAATTCTTAACAGACGTGTATTTCTTAAACATTTCTAGTGAGGTTGAATTGAGAACAAAAACATCCATTTTTACGCTCATTTAAAAGAGAAAAACAAGCATGGCGGCCTGTAAGAATTGACAGAAGATAGCACAGGGAAGGAGGATCCTGGTGGGCGGCGGTCTATGGGGTTGCACAGAGTCGGACACGACTGCAGCGACTTAGCAGCAGCAGCAGCAGCAGCAGCAGCACAAAAGAGCTTTGAACAAAGTTCCAGTAGATGGCAGTATTGATCAATTTTTTCTTAAAAGTTAAAGTTGCTCTCAAGATGTTAACTAAAATTTGTTGAAGAAGTTAGATACATCTTACGTTTTCTAAACAGAATTTGAATGTTATACTCAGCCACTAAAGAAGAGCGAAATTCTTCTATTTGCAAAGATGTGGGGGGACCTAGAGGGTATTATGTTTAGTAAAATAAGTCACACAAACACAACCACTCCATGCGATCACTTATGCATGGAATCTGAAAAATAAAGCAAACAAGTGCATATAACCAAACAGAAACAGAGAACAGAGAGAACAGAGTAGCTCTAGGAGTGGTTACCAGCGGGGAGAGGGGTGGTGGGAGGGGCAAGACAGGGGTAGGGGAGTAAGAGATACGAACTGCTACGCAGAAAATAAATAAGCACCAAGGATATATGGTACCGCACAGCACACAAAGCCATTATTTTGGAACAAATTTACATGGAGTGTAACCTAGGAAAATATTGGATCACTGTGTTGTACACCTGAACAAATAAAATATTGTAAATTATACTTCAATGAAAAAGAATTGAATGTGTCTATTGAATATTGTATATTCTGCTGTAAATTGTAAAACTAAGAAACACCTTCAAGAGATAAGTACATAAACAGCAATCACACAGTAACTGTGGACTTAATGAACATTTCTGAGCATTAACAACTTGCGAAGGCATTTGTAATGGACTAAATTGTATCCCCTCCCCACCCCATCCACATGTTGAAGGCTTTATCCTCACTGTGGCTTTATTTAGAGACACTTCCCTGGTGCCTCAGGCGGAACCTGCTACAATGCAGGAGACCCGGGGTTCAACTCCTAGGTTGGGAAGACTCTCTGAAAAAGGGAATGGCAATTCACTCTAGTATCTTTGCCTGGGAAATCCCATGGACAGAGGAGCCTGGTGGGCTATAGTCCATGGGGTCACAAAGAGTTGGACATGACTGAACGATGAATGCTTTCACTTTCCTTAGGGCGATAATTAAGGTGAAACGGGGTCATGGGGAGAGGGGCTAACCTACTGGAAACCATGTTCCTGTAAGTAGAGGAAGAGGGCTTCCCTGGGGGTCCAGCGGTTAAGACTTCAGGAGTGTCCAGTGCAGGGGCACGGGTTTGATTCCTGGTGGGGGAACTGAGATCTCCCATGCCTTGCGATGCAGCCAGAAAATTTTTTAAATAAATAAACTAATGAAAGAAGAGGAAGAGACGTCAAAGATCCCTCTCCATGGGCACACAGAGGAGAGGCCATGTGAGGTTGCAGAAGGGAGGCAGGAGTCTATCGGGCAGGAAGACAGGTTTATTAGCCAGAAGCCAAGCCTGCGGCACCTCGATCTCGGACTTGTAGCCTCCAGAACTGTGAGAAGGTAAATCTGTGTTATTTCAGCTTCCCGTCTGCGGTATTCTGTGTGGCCACCGAGCTGACTCATAGAGGCTTCCCTCACATTATCTCTTTAAGTTCTCACCACCCTGAGGTAGGAATTATTACGCCAGTTTTACCAAGGGCAGCACTGAAGTTTGAAGGGATATGTAGATTGCGTAACACTCTCCCAGGCTTTTCACGTGTTGAGTCTGGGGCTCGCTGACCGCGATGTCCCCGCTGGCTCCACCACGGACAGTGACCGCCCCGTGGCTGCAGCCAAGGGTCCGCCTTCTGTCTTCACCGCGCTCCACGCAGCCGCAGCGTTGGACTCAGCGGTTCGCCCCTCTTCTGGACAGCGGCTCCCAGAGTCCACGCTCTCCGGTGTTCCTCCTAACGCTTTGGTTGCCCCTTTCTCAGCTGTGTTCTGTGCGCATCCCTGCATCTTGACGCTGAACGCTGCAGGACTCCGAGGCTCGGTTCTTGCGCCTCTTCGCTGTTTATCCGTAAGCACTCCCAGGTGATCTCAACAGGTTCCTGGTAATTGCTACCGCCTCAAACTGGTTCGCCTGCCTCCACGCTTGTGCCCCAAACGGTGACACAGCGGCCAAGGCATCCTTATTAACATGTGAGTCAGATCATGTCATTCTTTCGTTCAAATGCCTCCAACCGCTCTCTCCTCTACCTCGGAGGAGAAGCTAAAGTCTTGCTAAGGGCTCACAAGGTCCTTCACTCGGGGAGCCTCCACCTCCTGCCCCCAGCGTTTCTCAGTCTCTCTCCCGCCTCGTCTGGTTTCCCTCTCTCTTTTGTTCTTCTGCTCCGACCACACCAGCCAGTCTACGTTTCTGCCTCATGGCCTTTACCCTTGCTGACTTCTCTGCCTGGGATGTTTTCTTGAGCCAAGGGGCTTGGGAGTCACCTTATCCTCAGGACATCCCTGTCTAAGTGGTACATCACTGCTTTCCCAGGCGTCCTAATTCCTCTTCTTCCTTTATATTTCCCTAAAGGCCCATACCATTGCCTAACATACTATATACTTTATCTTGTTCATAATTTGTTTCCTTTCTCTCGAATATAAGCTCCATAAAGGCAGAGATTTTATTCTTTATTTTCTCTGTTCTAGTCCACAAATCTAGAACAGCTCATGGTACATGGAAAATACACAATGAATATAGGCTGAATAATGGAAAGAATCATACCATATTGCCTCATCTAGAGATAATTACTAAGAATGAGAACGGTTATTGTGCAAAGAATTCCCAGCAGCTGTCTATGTCTCACACAGAAGAAAACTAGGAAAGTTAGATGTAAACCACTACACAAACGACTGGGTGATTTTTTTTTAATTAAAAAAAAAAATTAAATTAGACTGCATTTGCTTTACAATGTTGTGTTAGTGTGTGCTGTATAGCAAAATGAATCAGCTATACTTTCTATATATATATATATATCTCATCTCTTTTTTATTTTTAAATTTACTTTTAGTTTTATTTATTTATTTAAAGCTTTTATTTAAGTATAGTTACTTTACAATGTGTTAGTTTCTACTGTATAGCAAAGGGAATCAGTTATATGTATACATATATCCTCTTTTTTATTTTTAAATTTACTTTTAATTTTATTTATTTACATTTTTGTTTAAGTATAGTTGCTTTACAATGTGTTAGTTTCTACTGTACAGCAAAGGGAATCAGCTATATGTATACTTATATCCCCTTTTTTTGGATTTCCTTCCTATGTGGAGCATTGAGTAGAAGTCCTGTGCTGTATACAGCAGGCTCTCATTACATACTTAGTAGTGTATATGTGTGAATCACAATCTCCCAATTCATCCCACCTCTGGATTAGATACAATTTAAAAAAATTATCAGACATTGAGGATTCTTAAGCATTGCAAACAAGCTAAATAAAGAAAAACAGTCGGATCTCTGAAGATAATGGACAATAGGATAAATTGTAAATCTGTCGGTTTTTACTATCTCAGTGTGGAAAGACAGAAGGGAGAATGGGTCAGCTTCTTGTGATCTTCCTTCTCAGGTATCTATGGCTAAAATAAATGTGCTTTTTAAAATCTGAGTTTTGGGCCTTTAAATATCCAAATGCAATATCCTTCCTGCTTAGAGGATTTTTGTAACAAACAGCATTGTAAGGCTAATCCTTCTTTAAAAAAAATACAACAGCATACTTGCCTGTAAAGGTGATTATATAGAATCCACTCATAGGCTTGTATGAATCAGTTCCCTTAAGGAAATGTCATAATTTTAATGATTCCCCTGGATGTTATTGGCATGTGTTTATATAGCTGTCTTCAATGAAGCCAATAATGTGATTAAGTGGCATATTATATCCATGTCAGGCTGAAGGTACCCAGATTTTATAAGTTAGGGTAGAGAGTGAAATACAATGAGCTGAAAATGTATTGCCTAATAATCATGAATCTCAAATAGGATGGACTGTCCTATGGACCAAACTGTCTGCTTGCTGAGATTCCATCTGAAGGTGGTGAAATACATTAGACAGTGTCTTCTAGGCAGGTGCCTTGAGGTTTCTCAGCTGTACGTTTCAATTTTAGAAGCACTGTTTCCAGACTGTGTTGTTTTGGAACCCATCTGACAGATATATGAATCTGACTCAAAGGGCTTTTAGAGCTGGAAGGGGCCTCAGAGATAATCGGCTCCACACTCTTGCTCTACAAGTCGGGAAATGTGACCTGGAGACATGAAGCAACTTGCCCGAGGAGGCGCGGGTAGCTTGTGGCGACGTCGACAGTAGAATCCCATTCTTCCAATTCCAGTCTTGATCTCTTTCCTTTATCCCACTCAGAAAACCCACACATTCCAGAACACTGTCAACTGAGCACCGCCTTACCTTCGACAGTAGGATATATGTATTGTATTAATACTTAAATGGATCATATGGCTTTGAGAAAGAATGGGTACATCGTGGGGATGGGAACTGACATGTGAGAATCCTGGTAGAAATGACAAAACCTTAGTTATGCAAAGTGGATTGCAAATAATCTTGGCACCTTAATTTTCCATTCAACGGCCTGTGTCTCTGAAGCTGATCACGTCACATCTGTCACTCTGCCCTCTGTATCTTTAAAAACATTTTAAAATTATTATTTATTAGTTTTGGCTGCACTGGATCTTCACCGCAGTGCACGGGCCCTGGGGCCTGTGGGCTCAGTAGCTGTGGCCGTATGGGCTTACTTGCCTCTTGGCATGTGGCGTATTCCTGGGCCAGGGATCAAACCCATATCCCCTGCATTGGCAGGCAGATTCTTAACCACTGGATCACCAAGGAAGTCTTGTCTCTCCGCCTCTTGCTCTAAGGACACATATCTGTGGTTCTCACCACATACTTCCAATTATAGTTGGTAAAAATGTCTATACACTTCATTGGTTTCTTGGTACACAGAAAAATTGATTAACAGAACTATTAGTACTTAGGTAAGAATACATGAATAGTTTCTACACTTTATAGTTTCTATAAATCTGTTTCCTATTCAGTTAGATATTAGGCCATCTGGTAATGGAGAAAACGTTTGGAAATCCACCAAAGTTAAGCTGAAATGTTGCATTTCCTGCCTTTGGGGTTTGAATTTTTAAGTTTCATTTGGTAATAGATAGTGATCAGACCAAAATTAATAACTCCTTTGTATATATATATCCGCATAGGTAAGGGTACACATGTATATAATTCACAGAGAAGGACACATGTGGTATTAACAAGAGTGCTAGACTCAAGTTCCTCCAAGCAACTAGGAGTACAGTCACTTATCAAGTTGTTATATCAGGCATAGTGTGCTAGCTTACTAATATTCCAGCATAATGTATGAACAAACTGCTTTAGTTTGAAGAGTAAAGTGAAATAAATAATATCCTGAGACTTTATTCCCACACATTTTACCATGGAAACATACACAACCATACAAAATCCCACTTACAAAATGCAGAATACTAGCAAAACCTATGGCATCCCATGGGTCCCAAGGACATGGTTTGAAGAACTCAATTTAAAATACACGTGCTTACTTTTTCTAGTACTATCGGTGTATCAGTTAGGATAATTTGGAGTCCAACTAAACTAAACGGTTTTTAACTCACATGCTCAAATAAGTTCTTTTTTCAGAATTATTTATTCATTTTTAGTTGCACTGGGTCTTCGTTGCTTTGTGCAAGCATTCTCCAGTTGCAGCGAGTGGGGGCTACTCTTTGTTGAGGTGGGCAGGCTTCTCATCATAGTGGCTTCTCTTGTTGCAGAGCCCAGGTTCTTGGTGCACAGGCTTCAGTATTTGCAGCTCTCGGGCTTAGCTGCTCCTCAATAGGTAGAATTTTCCCAAACTAGGGATCAAATCTTTGTCCCCTGCATGGGTGGGTGGATTCTTATCCACTGTGTCACTAGGGAAGTCCTTAAAAAGTTCTCAGGTAGGACACTACAGAGACAGTTAATTTAGCAGATTTAAAAAAAAAAAAGTTCAAGACCTAGAATTCTTTCCTTCTTTCCATTCTGCTGTACCTTGCATGTGGGATCTTTCTTCATGGTCACAAGGTGGCTGCAGCAGCTCCAGACATCTCATCCCTTATATCCCCTAGGGTAACAAACAAAACCTAGAAGAAAAGATAAGGGCATAAACTTATTTTCTGTTCCTTTGTGAAGAAAACTACTCAGACTCCCCAGCCCCAATCAGATTTTTCCTTGTAAGACTGAAGATTGCATCATGTGCTCATTCCTAAACCAGTCACCAGAGCAACTGATCATCACTTAAATAAGTGGTTCTCAACCCAGGCTGCACACTAGCATCACTTGGAGTTTTCAAAAACTGTACAACTCTAGTCTGATTCAGAGAATCTCTGTAGGCCTGGGCATCAGTATTTTCATAGCTCCCCAGAAGATTCTGATGAACAGAGAGGGGTGGTCACACTTGTTTGAATGGCTATTGTGAAAAAGGCAAGAAATAACACATGTTGGCAAGGAGGCAGAGAAAAGGGAATGCTTCTACACTGTTGCCGGGACTGTAAATGGGTGCAGTCATTACAGAAAACAATCTAAAGGGCCCTCAAAACATAAAAAATGCAACTACCATATGATCCAGTAATTCCACTTCTGGGCATTTATTCAAAGAAGTCTAAAACACTAACTTGAAAAGGTTATGCACCCTGGGGCTTCCCTGGAGGTCCAGTGCTAAGACTCTGTGATTCCACTGCAAGGGGTATGGATTCTATCCCTGGTGGGAACTAAGATCCCACAAAATATGGAAACAAACTAAGTGTCCATCAGTTGATGAACGGATAAAGAAAATGTGTGATATATATAAATAGAAGTTGTTCATTCGTTTAACCATGTATTATTATAAATAGAATATTATTCAGTCATAAAAAGGGAAAATCTTGTCATTTGGAACAACATGGATGGACCTTGAGGGCATTATGCTAAGTGCAATCATAGAAAGACAAATACTGTGTGATCACTTATAAGTGAAATCTAGAAAAGAAAGAAACAAGAAAAGAGCTCACAGATACAGAGAATAAACTGGTGGTTGCTAGAGCAGGAGGTCCTTTTGGATGGAAGGAGTTAGAAGGTACAAAATTTTAGTTATGAAATGAATGTCTTGGGGATACAATGTACAACATGGTGACTATAGTTAACAGTTACTATTAATAGTTACTATTAACTATAGTTAATAGTTAATACTGCACTGCATATTTGAAAGTTGCTAAGAGAGTAGGTCTTAAAAGTTCTCATCACAAGGAAAAAAAAGTGTGACTATGTATGGAGATGAATGTTAACTAAATTTATCATGAAAATAATTTCACAATATATACAAATATCAAAGAATTACATTATATACCTGAAACTAATATAATATTGTATGTCCATTATACCTCAATAATAATTTTTAAACGGTAATAATAAAACAAAAACTTCTGAATAAAAGAAAATAATGAGGAGTGAGAACCAGTAAGTAGCCTAACTCTTAGATGAATCAAGATCCCCCCCCTTGGTTAAGGGAAGGACCAGCCCTTCTTGAGACCTGTGGTTGAGTTGCCTGAGAACTGAATAAAATCAGGGTTCTGTTATCAGGGAAGTGAGGAGACAACGGCTTTGCCACTTGATCGTGGAATGAGGGAAAAGATTTAAGAACTAGTCAGAGCTCTAGAAGCACCTGTCGCTAATACACATTATAAACACTGAAGATGGTTTCACTTTTGAAGTTACGTCAGTTACTGCATACTCATTGGCCATGATATCAATAGAAAATGAATTCCTTCTTGTCTCTTGGGCTCAGAGCTACTCAGACACCGAGAAGCAGGTTTGTCAAGATGACAGAGGACCAAGGTAATGGGTTTCAATTATGAAACAGGAAATTCATTCATGAGTTTTGGGCACACGTCCAAATTGACTACTTAGCCAGAAAATGGGATAGCTAGTTTTTCCTACTTCTGCTTTACTATCCTCAATGAGAGTGACCAAATGTTAGATTAGATGGGATCCTAGAGAAAATCGGCTCCCATGTTCTCCCCACCCTGCCAAAGTGCCGCTCATTTTCACCTTGGGAGAGAAGGAAGCACAGAGAAAGTTACGCAACGCTGGAGATTACGTCAGAAGTCTGTGGCAAACGTAAGACCTTTTCTCCACCTTTCTTCTGCCCTGTCTTTGGCCCTCGTTCTTACAATAATTGCAATCGTTTCTCTGATTATCTAAACTGCACAGAAGGTACTAAATAAACATTTAGCTTTAAGACTCAGTTTTCTAAAGGGACACATGGGGGCAGCAAATGTTTAGAAAAAAATTTCACTTCTACCGAGCACGCGCTCGTGTGTGTGTGTGTGTGTGTGTGTGTGTGTGTGTGTCCAGAAAATGCTTAGGAATGGGGTATTTGGGGGAGTTTGTTTTGTTTTGTTTTGTTTTTTCATGATATTGACATCACTATGATCCATAAGTTACAACGTGGTGTTGGGGACTTCAGAGAAAGTGAAGGTCAGCGAGATTCAATTTTGCTCCCAACTGCGCCACTGGTAAGAGATTATGAAAAGCTACTTCTCACTAGGAAGCATGTGTTCAGGATGTTTATGCATATTGCACCACACCTTCCTTATATAAGTTAATGAGATTATGTTTCACACAGACTGTAACAAGTATGGAAGAACTTATTGAAGATTTTCTTTAGCTATAATAATAACCCGTTTTCACTGCTATGATTACTGATGAAGAAAACATTTTCTTTTATGGTTCCTTCTATTTTTTATTTCCCCACTCATTTAACACTTTATTTCTTATCACTCCCAGTAACTCCCAAATAGTGATTTCTGAGCTATTATGCCTGCTTTCCATTTTGTGCCACAAAATGTTAGGCATCTGTCTAGACAATGTTCAAGAGACATTAAACAGACAGGTAGCTGCAGGCAGATTCAGCCCCAAAATTCACACTTTCTGGTTTTCTTGTGAATTCAGTGGAGGCAGCACTCCTTTATAGGAAAGAGTTATGAATGAAAAGTCACCCTAAGACTCAAGGAGCCATTTCTCCAGCATCATCCAGAATCAAGGCTTTGGAGGTCATTTCTATCCACACTGGTTGTTTCCCACCTGCAGTGAATGATGGATGCAGAGCTCATACTTAATCCTAACCCTTTTAAAGCAGACACACTGGATGCTTGGGTTTACACACATGTAGTCAAAAAGGTATTTTAATCAGGCCTCTAATCCTGAGCACAATCAGGACACAATATCCTGGACCAGCTCAGTAAGGAAGGGATGTGATGAGAAGGGCCCTCAGTCTGGACCCTAGTTCTTCTGACTGCCTTGTCCATTAACAAACTGAACGGCGCTCAGCTCACTTTACACACCTGTGCTGGGCTCAGAAGACATATGTTACTGGTGAGGAGCATTCCAATGAGAGCTTGAAGGCTCTGAAATTCTGAGACTCTGATGGTTTCTGCCTCAGTTTATAACTGCGGACAGATGCCAATTCATTCTCTTTGAGAGGTTTGACCTTGGCTGCTTCTGAATGTCACAGATCAGGTCCTCTCTATCTAGTGCTGGCACTGGGCCATAGCAGAGCTGCCAAAGCCAGGAAATCCTACTGTTTGAAGAAGTTTTGCTGTGTGCGCTTCTCTCTCTAGCAGTAAAAGAAAAACCAAAAACAGTGTTTAAAATTTTGTCAATATCCTGGGGAGGTTTTATATAAATATTTGAATGCAATAAGGATATGTAAAGTGTACATACGTATACATATATTTATTTTTTACATACGTTGCTTAACATGAATTTCATATGATTACTTGATTACTCCAACAATGAAAGGAGAAAATACATATTTAAACAATTTTGTAGGCATTTATCCTTTATTCGGTACACTTGAGAGGGTCATTCAAGTTATAATTTTACAATAAAAAAAAGAAGAGTGAGAGTGAGAGGGAGAGAGGGAGAGTCAAGATGGAGGGAATATATATAAATATATATATACACATACATATGCACACCCCTGGAGAAGGGAATGGCTGCCCACTCCAGTATGCTTGCCTGGAGAATCCCATGGAGAGAGGAGCCTGGCGGGCTACAGTCCATGGAGTGGTAGAGTTGGACATAACTGAGCAACTTTCACTTCATATATGCACACATCTATAAGTATATATATATATATATATACACATACACACACACACACATACACACACACTTCTGGCTGATTTTCATTGTTGTGTGCCAGAAACCTATACAACATTGTAAAACAATTACCTTCTAATTAAAAAAACAAAAAACAAAAATTAAGATAGCTGGAAATTAAAAGCAGTCAGATGTTATTATCATCTGAGTCTTTGTTCAACTAAAGTGTCTTGACAACCAGTTTTTCAAATTTAGGAATAAAGTATTTAAACCGAAGGCCACCTGTAACTTGGGTATTTTAACTAGTAATTCTCCAGTGGAAGAGACAAATCAGAAGGGAACTGTGTGTATAAACTGTCAGGTTCTGGTGTTTGTTTTCAATCACTTCCCAAGGAGGAGCTTCCCTTTCATTCTTCCAAGCACCACTCTTCACATTTGTACAGGGAAATTCTATAATTCTCACATCCTCAGTGTCGGGGCTGAGGTGATCTAATGTGAAAGGCTGTTACACAATGTATGTTGTAAGATTCAGAAAGAATACATTCTGAGTTTGGAAACAGATGAAAGATGCCATGTCAATTTTTAAAAAACCTTATGCATTTGATCTGGCCTTGTTCCATCGTCAACTTAAAGTCTGAAGACAACTTGAGATATTGAAAAAAGTACAGAAAAACACAAAGCCATTTGTACAATGCCTCCCCAGGATTCCATAGCCATATGAAGTACTATTTTATTGAAAAAATAGAGACTTAAAAAGAAGCCAAAACCCAAACACCTAACATACATCTTTAATTTTTGCATATGTAACTGGAAATCCGGAGGAGGCTGGCCTATTATCTTGAGATATTTGATAAATAATTTTGCAGGGGTGGGAGGGAGGATCTGGAGGGACTGGATATAGGCATACATATAGCTGATTCACGTTGTTGTATAGCAGAAACTAACACAACATTGAAAAGCAACTATCCTTCAGTTAAAAAAAAAAAAAATCTTGCACAGCCTTAAAACACACACAGCAGACACCTTCATGCGTTGCCAGCCTTTCAGCATCTTGTGCAAAAGCAATGAACCTGCATTAGTAAGAAACTGCAAGACATTAAGACGTGGAAGTCTGGAAGGTTTCAATGGCAAACGACTTTGCTCTGCTGAAGAATGTGGTCGCTTAAAAAAGCAGTGGAGTCTGGTGATCGCGGGGTACCATGGAGCGCATCCTCGGGGGCTTCCTATAGGAAGGCGGGAAAAGGCTGAGAGTGGTCGCCACTTTTGGAAGGAAGGCCTTACCGCGTGTTTCTAAATGAAAGTGACAGATCCTTGAGAAAAGTCTTAGGGTACTCATTTCAGCCTATTCCGCCATCAGGGAACTTAGACAAGACAGAAAGTAAGCGGAGCCTCGTCTAAGTCGATCTAGCACCCGGGACCGCTTCGGGCAGCGGCCGATGGGGGAAATTGAAGGACTTGCGCCAAGGGAGCCGGGCCAGAGCCCTCGCCGCTGCTGAGTTCGTCAATGGCTGAAAATTTGAGCCTCCTTTCCCAGACTCCCAGGAGACTTGCATCAGCTTAGGAGACTCTCTGTCTCCACCCGCCGCTAAATCCTGAATGGGGATGAGCGCCTTCTGCTCCCCGCCCCTGGCCCGCCCGGCGCCGGAGCGCCCTCCGGCCCGCGCTCAGCGGGCAGCGTCCTCCCGCCGGGCGCGCCTACTCCCCGGGAGCGTATCCGGGGCCGCGCGGAGGGGCAGCGGCGGCGACGGGATCCCGGGCGCTCGGCTTGCCATCGGCCCCCGTGCGTCCCCTCGCGCCGCCGCGGGGCGACCCCCACCTGTTTCCCCATATGAATTTCCAAGAAAAGGACACGTGTCTGTAGCCCCGAGGGTGAGCAGGCCCCACCTGGACACACACCCTGCTCTAGATTTCATGGCCCGGAGGACAGCGGCGGGTGAGGCCCCGAGGGCCGGGCGCGCTCGCAGGCAGCCAGTGCCGCCCTGGAGCCTCTCCCTAGCCGGCCCGGCCAGACTTTGGGTCCAACAACCTCGAACTTGCCCTCAAGGGTGCTGGGGGAGGCCCTGGGACGCTGCGAATGGGTGCGCCATTGATCTGCAAACTCAACCCGACGAGTCTAGGGGTGGGAGGGAGTGAAGAGCGGAGGTGTCCCTCCCCAGACGCAGGCAGAAGCGGGCGACAGGAGGATTCGCGCTTTTTGGACCTGAGATTCAGAGGACACGCACGCGGCCCGAGCAAGTGAACCTGACCCGCCAAGCAGGGTTCGAGGAGTTGGGAAGCCGGGAGGGAAGCGGCGGACGAGGGAAGAAGTGCTTCTTGGCACAGAGGAAGAGGCCTGGAGCTCAGAGTCACAGCTGACCCCAAGAAAACCCAGGTGTGCTTCTAAGCCTGTATCTCGAGAAAACAGTCGACGCCGCCGAGAGAGGCCGGGGAGCGCTAAGCTTCGTCGGCTCTTTCTGAGCGGTGATGTTGAACTTGTTCTTAAGTTGGTTGCCTCTAATGCAAGTTGCTTGAGAGATTCACACACCTCACCACACCTAGGACCGGGTCATGCCCTGTTTTCTCAAAGATCGAGACAGGTAGAGGTGGGATCTCAAGTTTCTCTCAAGGCCGAAGATGAAGAATGGCTGGGGACTGGAACATCAGCCTCCAAACTCTCTCAGATAGAGGCACACATTTCCCTAGGTCAGTGGGTCTCAAGTTTAAGTCTGCACTAGCATCCTCAGGAGGGTTAGTGTTGGACTCTTGGTTGGGCCTGACCCTCAGAGCTCTCAGTGGAGCTAAAGTGACCCCTGAGAATTTGCATTTCAGGGAGGAGCCTGATAGACTGTAGTCCATGGGGTCTCTGAAGAGTCGGACACTGAGCGACTTCACTTTCACTTTCACTTTTCTGCATTGGAGACGGAAATGGCAACCCACTCCAGTTTTCTTGCCTGGAGAATCCCAGGGATGGGGGAGCCTGGAGGGCTGCCGTCTGTGGGGTCCCACAGAGTCGGGCACGACTGAAGCGACTTAGCAGCAGCAGCAGCAGCAGCAGCAAGTTCCTAGGTGATGCTCTCTTGCCAGTCCTAGCACCACACTTTGACAGCCACTGTCTATGCCACTGGTTCCCAAATTTGGTTGCACAGTGCAGTCACCCCAGACACTTAAAAAACTACTTATGGTTGAGTCCTACACCCAGAATGGACTTCCCTTGGTGGCTCAGTGGTAATGTATCCACCTGCCAATACAGGACAGGTAGGTTAGGAAGATCTTCTCTGGGTTGGGAAGATCTGCTGGATAAGGAAATGGTAACCCACTCCAGTTTTCTTGCCTGGAGAATTCCATGGACAGAGGAGCCTGGTGGGCTATAGTCTATGAGGTCACAGAGAGTCGGACACGACTGAGCAACTAAACCGCCACCACCACCACCTACCCTCAAAAGTTCTGATTCACCTGATCTGGGGGCCACCTGAGCATCAGGATTTAAACCTCTTTAGGTGATTCAAACATGCAGCAAAATTCTAACACCACTGTCTTAAATCACCCATTGCCTCAGACAACAACTTTTGTGGGGGAAAGGGAGAGAGGCATATTCTCTCATCCTGCTTTTGCTGACTTTGCCGGCTTTGGGGCCAACTTCCCAGTCTTTGGAAAGGAAAACCCTTTGCCTTACAGGTGTTTTGCCAGTGACACAAGCAAGGTGTTGAATGTCTGCTTTCATCAACCAAACATTAATTATAAAGGATGAAACAATTCTCCCTAAGACTTTAAAGATGCAAATGACAATTCAACATTGGTAATTCTGCCTGTACTATATGGAAGCCCCATTAGCTACTGGGGTTCAGGGTGGAGGGAGCCAGAGTGTAGGGTTAGTGATTGAAGGCTTTTCAGTCTGGACTTATGGAGAGTGAGAGTCCCCAATCCAGGCTGGATCCGCAGGCACTGCATCCAAACAGGCCAAAGGCTGACTTGCACGTTAATATTGGCTTCAGGGGAAAATCTCACTTGCCCTTGGCTGGAAGAGTCAGGGTGAGGAGAAGTGGTATTGGATGTCCAAGATCGCTCAGGCACAAACCTAAACTCTGGCCATATTATGCTGAGTTGATGATTTCCAGGCTGAAGGGTCAGGGTCGGCTTGTTCTCTTTGCCCTTTGGAGGGCAACAAGAGAAGCAGAGGCACCAGCACCACTGAGGAACCTGCCCCCCAACCACCACTCTGCCCGCCCCCCACCACCGCCACCTTGCTATGAATGAGTTTGGCTGCTTAAAGGATGGTGGCTCAGAGGTTAAAGCGTCTGCCTGGAATGCGGGAGATCCAGGTTGGATCCCTGGGTCGGGAAGATCCCCTGGAGAAGGAAATGGCAACCCACTCCAGTATTCTTGCCTGGAGAATCCCATGGACAGAAGAGCCTGGTGGGCTGCAGTCCATGGGGTCACAAAGAGTCCGATAGGACTGAGCGACTTCACTTTCACCTGGTTCTAGAGAGGGATGGAGATAATAAACAGAGAGATGGAGTCCTCACAGGACTCCATTGTAACTTGTAACTTCCCAAAACTTCTGCCTTTCCTGGCCATTTGGCAGGTACTTAAGTTGGGCTTCCCTGGTGGCTCAGATGGTAAGGAATCCGCCTGCAGTGTGAGAGACCTGGTTTTGATCCCTGAGTTGGGAAGATCCCCTGGAGGAGGGCATGGAAGTCCACTCCAGGATTCTTGCCTGGAGAATCCCATGGACAGAGGAGCCCCCTCTGAGTCCCAAAGAGTCGGACACGACTGAGTGACATGAGTTATCAGTGACCAGTTAACTCTCTCTGTCCTTAACCCTCCCCTCATCCAAGAACAAATACATGGGGAGGGGGACATGGGGGTTAAGGGGAGCAGAACCCTCCCCACAGTAAGGAATTCCTGAAGACTGTCCTTTGGGCCCTGTAGACCCCTTGGGGGAGAAAGAGACGGAAAGAGACCTTGAAGTTTCTGAGAAGGCATGCTTCCCTTCTCTGCCCATCTATTTGTA
Organism: Ovis aries; assembly: GCF_016772045.2. Classification (NCBI taxonomy): domain Eukaryota; kingdom Metazoa; phylum Chordata; class Mammalia; order Artiodactyla; family Bovidae; genus Ovis; species Ovis aries. The sequence continues at coordinate 44,821,746 of NC_056073.1, forward strand.
TAGAGGAGAGGGGGACTGGGGAGCGTCTTGGAAGACACCCCAAAAGCGGACAGTGGAGGAGGGGCGATGCAGATTCCAAAGAGTCAAGAGGGCGATCCGGTGCCCGGCCGAGTCAGTTCACAGCGTGGATTCCTCTGTCACACCCCCGCGCCAGCGCTCGGACTACCCTCTGTTTCCCTGGCCTGGAGGGACACGGCTTGTCCAAGCGGTTTTCCCTGGAAGAGTTGGGAAAGTTCCCCTTTCCTTTGCGGGGACCCCCCCCCATTGCGCCCCTCACCCGCTCCAACACACACACACACTCCGCGAGCTTCTTCGCCAGGGTTTCCCTGCAGGGCAGATTACTTTATGACAGGGTGTGATAAGTGGTGATTTTGTTCCTCTTTTGATGGAAGGATTGCTTTGTAAACAGAAGCGCAAACTCGTTACGATAGTGGTTCCGCACCAGTGCGCGGCGGCCGCCCCGGCCCAGCGGGCGGCGGAGGCTGCGGCTGCACCTGTCTCCCAGGGCCGGGAGGGACCCGGGCCGCGAGTGGCGGGGCCGCTCCGAGCGCAGCCGCGATCCTCCGGGCCTCCAGGGCACCTCTAGGCTCTTGGCCTCTGGGCCTCCAGGCTTGCTGCCGTCCTCGAGCCTTCTGAACCCACTCCTCCGCGAACTCCCCGCTGGACTTGCGCGCCTGGAGGTACAGCGGTGGGCGCACGTCGGTTCTCGCGGCGGCCCTTCCGCATTCTCCCGCGGAAGCGGTGGTAAGAGGGTTGGCTGCTTCTGTAGTTAGCGGTAACCGTATTCCTTTGCCCGAGTCCAGCTGGAGGTTTGAGCGGGCTTTCGTGAGCTGGAGGGAGGAATCGCTCAAGGTGAAGGCCTCAGATTCTGGAGCGGCAAGAAGCCTGTCCATTCTCCTCATCCTTTCCCCCTCTCTGAGTGGTCCAGCCCTCCCCTTCGCTGGTCAGGCTGGAAGGGACCAGTTTATCCTTTGAAGACCCCAAATTGACTTAGGCTCTCTCAGGCCTAGACGCCAGGAAGGTGAGCTTCTGCAGGAGAAGCTGGGGGCGAGGAGCAGTGGGTGGGCATTCATTCTCTCCCAATAATCCAGACTCCTCCTCTCAGGGGAAGGCGAAGCCGGGACCACCGCAGGTGTGAATGTGTGAGTTAACCCATTGCTCAGATCTGGATTTCCAAATCCCTTAAGGAGCCTCTGGGGGGAGGTTGGCACTTCATGATGAGTGAAAAGGCGGGAATATTCCTGGAGGTTGTAGGGTGGAGTGAATGCCCTTCCAGGATGACATTTGCCCTGAGGGAAAGGCTAGCCCCAGTGCAACTTTGGAGGTGGTGGAACCGGGAGCGGGGCATTACCGGCTGGGAACAGATGCCACCCCGCTCTCGGGGGACACCAGGGGCCTCCGGGAACCTGAGCACAGCATTACTTGAGTGGGAGCTCGCTGCAGTCTGACCCCAAGTCCTCCCACCCTCAGAAAAGTTCCAGACTGGGCTTCGAGTCCCAGGATCGGTTAGCGGCAAAACCAGCTTTGTGGGATCCCGCTGATCTCTCCCAGCTAACCCGGGAAAGGAGACAGAGATGGGGGGAGGGAAGGAGGAGCTTAAATTTTTTCGGATTTGCAGGAGGCCTGAGGCCCCGTACCGGAGGTTGCTTGGGCGCTTCGACGGTTGCCAAGAGCAGTTAGTGGCCGTGGGCCTGTCTTGGCACTGGGCGCAGCTGGCACCTTGGGGAGGCTGATTAGAGCTTGGGCGCTGGATGAAGCTGGGAGGTGTCCCTCTTCTCGCCCTCGCTCCCCAGGGCGCCTCCCTCCTGGAGGCGGCAGAATCAGGCTGGTTCCAGCCACCGAGGAGGTCAAGGTGGAGAAAGGCCCCGCAGGGCGAAGCCGGTACGCGAGCATGGGCAAGGGCGCACGCTCGGGCGGACGAGGGCTGTCAGTGGGGAGGCGCAGGAGGAGCTGTTGGCCGCCATGTCCGGCGGCGGTGCGCCTGAGGAAGGAGCGATGGCATAGACACCTTCTAGAAGAGAACCGGTCTCGGGCGCCGTGAGGGTGCGGGCCGGGGCAGGGCGGCCTTGGGCGGGCTCAGCAGCCTCTGGCACACCGCATGCGCGCCTTGCCAAGCGCTTTGCGTCCGCTTTCCTCGCGAGCTCTCAACAGATTCCCCATTTTACAAGTGAGCAAACTGAGGTTCAGACAAGTCAGTAAACGTAAACCGACTAAGCTGAGTTCGGATCCCCAGGGGTCACACTCCCGGGGCAAATTCTAGCTCCCGGCCGCTCCCGGATTCCTCGAGTCCCTACTGCTGCCCCCACCCCGGTCCCTGTCCCCGGCCTCTGAGCGGACTCCAGGGGCCCTCACGCCGAAGGCCTGGGCTGCTGCACTTCCAAACTGTGCTGTCCCCTTCCAGGCCACCCTGCACGGCGCCTTGGCTTCGCGCTTGAGTCCGCTAGCAGCTTTGCTTCCTTTCCCAACTCCCTCCAAACTACCTAAGTTGGCAACTCTTCGGGCCCCATCTCGGCCCTGGCACCGGCCCGCCGGTCCTTCCTCGGGTGGGCCTGGCCCAGTCAGCCGGGTCCCCGGTCCCTCCAGCTCTCACACGCCTAAGAGGGGGAAGCCAGGCTCCCCGGGCCTGAACCTGGGCTCCCTTTAAAGGGCGCACAGCACCTCCCGCCAGAGACTCTTCGAGCTACAGGCGCGACCTCGGCGTGCGTTGGGCTTTCTGAAGAACTGGGTTTTCACCAAACTATTTTGACCGCTGGAAAAAGCCGGAGAGGTTAAAGATAGACGTGAATGGGTTAAAAAAGTCCTAATTTAAGTTGCTTAAAATTCGCTGAAAAGAAAAAAACCCAACAAACCCACAAACAAAACCCAAACTTGTTGAGCCAGGTTCTAAGGCAGGTCCAAGAAAGTTTCCAATCAGCTAGAGAGAATCGGCGCGGGCTCCAAGTCCCGCAGTCCAGGAACGATGGATATGCCCGGGTGACACCACCACACCACCCTTAGGACGGTCAGGAGGGTGCAAGGCCTTTGGGGCCGCCCCCAGGAGAGAGAGGCTCTTAGGGGTTCTAGAAAGGGGAGGTTTTGTTGTGGGGACAAGTCCTTCCCCTCAGCGCGGAGCTGATCTTTCGCCCACATTTGCCTGACTCCTCAGAGAAGAGGATTTGAAATCGGTTCTTTTTTCCTCTCTCGGTCCTCGCGACCGCAGCCTGGGACACCCCCACCCCCACCCCGCCCCGTCCCAGGGGTCCCAGGCCCAAGCCCAGGACTGGCGGCGGCCAGACCCGGGCTGGCACCGTCGCCTGGGGGCCCAGAGCCTCAGCCCCTTGCCTCCCTCCCGGCCAGGTGTGGTTCCCGAGCAGGTGAGCTCCGAGGGAGCCCCGAATCCTGCGGCTTCTTTTCAAGCTCCCTTCTAATTAGAAGACAGCGGTGAAATCATTTGAGTGATTTTATCTGTCATGGGAAAGCAACCCCCAGCCCAAACCTCGGTGGCCCAGCCCAGAACCACCGACGCCCCCGTCGTCCCTCTAAAAAGTTTTAGTGGGGGGGGGGGGCGGGAAAGAGCTAGGAAGCCATGGAGGAGTGGGGGAGGGGCGGGAACCGGTGAAAGTGAGAGACCCGGGTGCACTTAAAATAGAAGCGTCAGTGTCTGAGTGCGCAAATGCGTGTGTGCATGTGTGTGTGCGCGCGCGTGTTTGACTGTCTGCAGTGGGAGGAGATTAACCCTGAAAGCCAGAAATGAAACAGAACCGTGAACGTCTTCACCTACTGAGAAACACTTTGATCTGAGATCCGACGCTGAAGCCGCCCTGAGGGTTGCGAACCCGCATCCGCCGGGTTGAACCTCGCGGGCCGGTGGGGAGGCCGGAACCGGGATCAGGCCGCACCGCGTGCCTCCAGGTGCGCGGCACCTCAGCGGCGGGCCCAGGCCCCGGGTCTTGCCCTCCCCCGCCTCCCACCCAGGGGTGGAGAGTCTCCCAGCCTCCCCCCACCCCCCGCCAAAGTTCCCAAGGGGAACAGAGCCCGGGGGCGAGCGTGCAGATGCCCCCATTGCTTGAGTGGGAAAACACACCGAGTCACTCTCGCGTCGCTCCCAGCACGCTCCAGCAGGCAGTTTGCCTCGGTTCTCCGGCCAGGGACTGACCGGGAAAGCGGGTTGGGGCTGTTGGGAAAAGCTGGAGCTGATGGCGAGATTGCCGCGGCTATAAATCCATCACTTCCCAGGTCAGCTCTGCGAGGCGCTGGGACTAAAGGGCTGGCGGAGCGAATTCCTGGGCTAGCGCGCATGCGTCGGCAGGTAGCAACCCAGCTCTTTATGACCAGGTGAGATGTTGGTGAGCAGGTAAAAAAAGGAGGATTTGCCTAAGCGATTCCAGGGAGCGGGCCCGGCCGAGCCCTACAGCCCATGCCCGGCGGGGACCCGTCGCCAGGAGCGCCGAGCCGCGATGTCCATACTTGCCAAAATGGGGGACTGGCAGGTACGGGGGTTTGCCTTGGATGGGGCTGAGGTGGGCGGGGGTGGAGCGGGGGAGGGGGCCGGGCGGGGGGAGGCGGAGAGCAGGAGCCGTGGCCCAGGGCGGCGGAGTCGCAGGGGAGGCGCGCGGGGCAGCGCCTAGGAGTGTTCCCCGGAGAGAACGCGGGCAGGAGAAAACCGGCGCAGGCGGCGGCCGCGGCGTTAGGGGCCACGCGCGCCACCGGCCGGCCGGGCGCGGGGGAAAGTCCGGCGCACGCTCCACAGGTGGCCCCGGGGGTCACTTGTGGTTTGCGCTACAGCCCCCGCCCCCCCCCACCCGCCCCGCCACCACCCCCCAAGTAGAAACTGGGCTGGATGACTCATTCGGGCGGGGGCAGGGCGCGGGGCGGGGGTGCGCTGCGCTGGGAGGAAGGTTCCGTGCTCGCTACGCCTCCGGTCTCGCCCTGGACCCCAAGGCTGCGCGTGAGCCGGGGCTCCCTTGCACCTGTCTCTCCTCTCGGCTCCACATTTGGGGGAACCGACAGGGCGGCAAGACTAGAGAGGGGCCCGGCTGGACGGGTCGCGCCGGCGAGCGTGTTCTTTCCGGGGAATGCCTTAAAGAGTTTGCGCCAAGTTGAGCTTCTCACTCTGGCTAGTTCCCGAAGCTAGTTTTTTTTTTTTTTTTTCTTTTTTCACCGCTTGGAGGTGACTGGTGGGGAGCAGTAAGTGGCGAGGGATGCGGCAGAAGGCCTAGATTTGATCGAAACCAACGCCTCCCGACGTTGGCCCGACTAGGCCGCAGGCACCGGCGAGGCCAAGTAGACTCCAGATACTTCGCTCTTTGAGCCCGGGGCCCGAACTCGGCCAAGGGAGCCTTAGGTTCAGCGCCCTCCTCCTGCCTTCCAGACATTTCCCTACGAAACCAGGGAGGCTGTGGCCAGGCTGGTGAGGAGGGCAGCCTCTCCCCTGTCGCCGATTTCCTAATGGGAACCGCCGGGCCCTCTTTTCGCCCTAGCCACGGGAAGGCCTCTTGGGGCGAGATTCTGAGTGTGGAAAAGCCTGCCAGCCCATTGGAATGGAAGGCCCCGAACTTCCTAAAGAAAAGCTGAGGCCCTGCTCCTTCCGGGGCGAGTTCTTTCGCTTGTTTCAGGTTCTGGCCACGAGAAGCAAAGTTCAGAGAAGTCCCATCTTCACCTCGCTCTCTGGAGTTGGGAAAAGGAAGTCAACACGATGTCTTTCTTTCCTTGTACCTATTATTTTACCAGCTAGGAGGTCTTTGAAGCCTCTCCTTCCCAGTTAAACCTAAACAAGTGCAACTTCATCTCCAGAGTTAGACTTTGTGGTTTAAGGGTGCAAATCCTGCTCCGAACTCAGATCTCAGGCACCCACTCTCTCCCTCTCTTGCCCTGTGGTTCTCAGGGACCTTCTTCATTCTCTTCTCTGGAGGGTGAAGACTGGGGGGCTCTTTGAAAGCCGAGGTCTTTCGGTTTTCTCCTCAAGCCGGGTGAACTTTGCGCAGAAATCCTCTGGGTGAGAAAAGGCCAGGAGTGCAGGCCTGGCCACGGGCTGGGCCTCCAGTGAGCCCCCGCTGAGGTTTGTAGGCAGCAAGATTCCAGCCTGAAGAAGACAGGAGTGAACCATGGGCCTGTCTCTGGGCAGGCTCAGTTTAACAAGCAGTGGGAAGCTGGGATCTCCGGTCGGGCAAGCGGCTTTGGGGTCTGTAGGGGCCAGGTCCTCCAGGTTGGGCCTGCTGGACTCCTGGGGCCCACTTGGTGGTGACCACCACCATCACTGGCGAAAATGGTAGCATCCCGTCTCCCTGGGTGTCTCTTGGTCTCTCTCAGTTGTCTCTGTCCCTCACACAGATAACTCACTCTTTTCCCAACGCCCTTTACACAAGCCCAGGCCAGGCCTAGACAGCCCCCCTACCCCCGCCTGACCCCTGCCGCCAGGCCTGGCGCTGCCGTCCTGGGGTCCCTGGCAGGCCGGAGCATTGACATGCAATGAAGAGGCTTGTGGTGGAAATGACGCTCACACTAGCGCGGTCTCGCTGGCTCCGGGGGCGACGGGACGCTGGCTGGGGCCTTTCTAAAGCGCTCGGCGCCGCAGAGCCCTCGGGCCCCAATCTGCACCTCAAAGGCGCCCTCGGCGGGAAAACAACAACAGTTTAGCAGCCCCGGCGGGTGCGGAGCCAGAGATCCTCCTCAGCGAAGAGGGAATGTGGATAAGACGAGGCCTTTACATGCCTTCCCCAGCCCAGAAGGAGAAAGAAAGCGAAACTTAGCTCCCCATGCGCATTGGGGGCGCTGGCGACGTGAGGGTGTACACTGCCCTGCTCCCAGCCCAGAGCGTGGCCTACAGATTGCTCTCTGGGGCTGCGGCGGCTGCTGGGAGAGTGTCGGTGCTCCAGGCGGCCTCCCTCCCGACGTCCAGCCGCTGCTGCTGGGCGGCGGCCCTGGGGGCAGCCCGCAGGGTGCGTGGCGCTAGGCTGGAAGTTGACCGTTTTTGAGGGCGGAGTACCGTGCCGAGTCTCGAGCTGGGTTCAGCCAAGAGACTGTGCTGGTGTGCAGATGGGAAAAGGGAGTGCAAGGGAGGGCCTGGCGCCTCGGGAGGCGCCCCCTCTTCCCCCACCCCCGGCTCTGAACCCCCTTCTAGCTCTGGTCGCCTTCCTCACTTAAAAGTTTTGTTGTTGTTGTCGTTGGGAGGACGGTGGTGCTTGTGGCCTACTCTGCCAGGCTTGGGGAATTGGCCGCGGTCTTTTTGGGGGGAGACTTGCCCTTGGGCAGCTTGGGGAGGAGGGGGGTCCCCCTCCTCTCGCCTTCCTTCCACCTGTTAAGCAACGCTCCTATTTGCCACAGCCTCTTACCCTCCCTCCTCCGCCCCTGCGAGGACGCCCTGAGAAAACTGGGAGGCCTGGAGTTTTGCAAGAAACAGGCCTAGACGGAATCAGAGGTCGTTACTAAAGCAACTCAGAGGCGAAACCTACTGTTGCTGGGGTGGGGGTGGGGGGGGGGGGTTGGGGGTGGGGAGTGGTTTGCAGGATTGCAGAGGGAGAAAGAAGGATTTTTTACGGAGGACAAACGAGGACGCTCACCGGGGGAAATTGATCCCTCTATTTCTAATGATTACATCACATCTTTTTGGGTCGTTCTTTCTTTAAATTTTGTTTCACACTAGGAAAAAAAACACGAAGCCCGAGTGGGGCGTGCAGGCCCCTGCGTGGAGCCGGGGAGTCTAGACTGGCTGACCAGAACCAGGGGGTGGCTCCCCGGCCTCCGGGTTCCGCGCCAGCCGGGCACTGCGCCGCGAGCGCGCTCGCGTTAGTGACAGCACCGAATCATGAAGGAACTCTCCCTGCTTTAATTAAAAAGGGGAATCTTGGGAAAACTGGAGCAGATTAGCACAGCAAAGGGTTGGTTCCCAGCGATTTATTTTGATGCATGCATGACACGGCGCACACATGTCGGTATTTCGGCTCAACTCCAGAAGCGTGCGTGAGCCTCCGTAGGAGTTTCCGTATTCCTGTCCACATCGCACCTAGGAAGCCCTTAGCCCAAATACCACGTTGAATTATCCGTCGGCCCTAGCTTCGTACAAATGCGAGGAAAAGTATTTAACCCCTGGAGCTGTCAAGCAACCTCTTCGGGGTACACTTTTTATTTTACACTAGGCAATTAAAGGATGGCAAACCCCAGCCGAGCGACTAAAGCCGTTTGGCAAAAATCTCCAACCTGGGGATTGGGGGGTGGGGGGCGGTGAAGCGCGAAGCCAATAAAACTCCCGGGGCCCTGCGGCCGGAGGTGGCGGCTACCCGCAGCGGAGGCGATCTTTAGCTGGGCAGAAAATCCTGGAGTGATGTCGCCGGTCTTGGGTTGATGGTTATATTTAATTGAGAAAAGGAATAATCATTTCTGCTAAAATTGGACAGGGCCCGAAAGGACGGAACCGCTGGTAGAGGCAGGGATGGGGGAGAGGTGCTGGGAGAGCTGGGCCCCGGGAGCGGCCGCTCGGACCGTGCGCAGGGCCGGGACGAGGAAAAGAGGAGAGAGACGACGACTCGGGCGACACGGGGCCGGGGGCGCCGGCTCAGCGGCGCGCTGCGGGGCTCAGGGGAGACTCCGTGGGCTCCCGGGCGGGCGTGCTCTCTAGGAGCGAGTTCGCGGCTCGCAGAGGCCTTTATACCTGGGTCAGAGCGGCCGGCGGCAGATTGTGGTGCTGGCGAGCAATTGGACTATTGTTGATATGCTAATGAGGCGATTAGGCTGTTGGTAAAGAGCAGGAAAAGGGAAAAGTTTCTACCATTAGAGGGAGATCTCCGAGCGCACACGGGAGCTCCTTCCCTCCTCGCCTCCTCCTCCTCACCCTCCTCCTCCTCCTCACCCTCCTCCTCTTCGCCCTCCCCCTCCTCCTGCGCTCGCCGCCCGCAGCCGGCACTTTGCGCTTACCCAGAGAGTAGCTCCACTTGGGTGCGAGGCGGAGAGGGGCCAAACCCATTCACGCCGATCCATGAAAATGCTTTGGAAACTGACGGACAACATCAAGTACGAGGACTGCGAGGTAAGCGCGGCGCGGGCGCAGTCTCTCCCGCGGCTGCAGGCTCGGAGCTCCGCTTCCCTCCTCTCCTCGCCGCCAGCTGCGAGAGGAGGGTGGGACAAACTTTGCCCAGCGCAGCGTCCGCCTCTCCGATTCGCCCGAAGAGCGCAGGAGAGAAGCTGGCGAGGAAGGCTGAGGACGTTCCCTTCTTTCATTCTCTTCCTTCGCAGCCCCCTGTCCCACTCCCCCCCTACCCCGATTTTCTCCGGACCAGTTTTGAGTGTGGCTAAGGGTAGACGAACGTGGGTTTTTGAAGTCATTGCTGGCAATTGGGCAGGCGACTCTGAACTCTGCTTGTCTCTCCAACGAGCTTCTGAGGGCCCAGGTCACCAGAAAGAGAAAGGGAAAACCCCTTTCCCTCTTTAATTCTTTGTCTCTGATCTTTAACATTCTTTATTTCTTCATTCTTTCCTTCCTTTCTACCACTCCTCCACCCAACCCGCTTTAAAAAGGCCCCCTCCCTTTTGGAGAAGGGGTCCGCAGCCTGCGCTCTGAGCGGGGGCGCACCTCCCTGTGAGCCGGTTCAGTTTGAGAGCACTCCTCCCCCGAACGGCTGCGGGGCTTCCTCCAGTACCCTGCGTTATTCGATAAGTTCTAGGCAGCTTCTCGCTCTGTGCTACTGGGTCGGCGCATCCCTGGGGTGGAGGCGGGAGCCTGCTGGCCGCCGCGCCCTCGGCTGCGTGACCGTGGGAATCCTGGCGGGGCTACCCACAGCCTCTGGTGCGCGGAGCCCGCCCGGCCGATAGAGCGCGCCGCCTTGAAGCCTGTTTCAAAACCCACAGTCCCGGGAGCTCCGCTTCGTGGGGCAGCCGGGGAAGCCCCGGGACCACGGGCCTGGCGGCAGCTGCCGCAGCCCCCTTCTAGCCCCCCGCTAGAAAGAGCCGATGAATCACGGGAGGGGGGCTGGGGAGGGGGCCGCTGCCAGAGACTACCTACGTAAATAGTAGGTGGCAGTCCCGGCTTTGGCTCTCCCCTCCCCCCTTCTCTTTCTCTCTTTTTGGCATTTGGAGCTGGGAATGTGGGGCGTAGAGGTCTGTGCGGGGCGCGGCGGGGTCTTCACTTGAAATGAGACTCTGGGCTCGGGCGAACGACGTGTCCCCCGTTCCCTCCTCGTCTCCTCTCCGTGGACTATTTTAATTCTTTTTCCTTCCCCAGTCCCTCCTGTTTCGCCCTTCCTCCCCCTGTGAATGGGGGCACGGAAAGACATGCCAAGGGGTTGGTTGCTTAGCTGGGGACTCGTGGCTTGGCTGGTGCGGGGTGCAGAGACTGACTCCATGTCAGACCAGTCGCTTTGTTTTCAGGGCCGGGGGGGTCCTTTGCGGACCGGTCGGGGTGACAGCGAGCTCCTAAGCCTCCTCGGGCCGTGGCCCTGGGCTCGGGCATCCCCCTTCTCGAAGGCCGAAAGCCCCGGCGAGCGGGGTCCAAAGCGGCGCGAGGCGCCCGGGGGACCCAGGTGGGAAGCGATGAACTTGCACCCCCATAGGGGGGACCCTGTGGGGGCGCGTCGTGTGCATGTGCGTGTGAGTGAGAGCAAAGGAAAAAAAAAACGAGAAGCGAGAGGAGAAAGAGGAGAAAACAGAGCTAAGGCTGTTTCAACAACTTCGCGGTGGCGAGCGCCGGAGCAGGGATTTCGGGTTTCCGAGCCGGCTCGGGGCTGTCTAATTATTCCGGGCTCTGCAGGGACATGCAGGAGGCGAGGTGCCGCTTGTTCCGACACCCCGGCGGGCAGACTGGCAGCGGCAGCGGGGCAGAGCGAGCCGTGTCATCCGGGGGTGCGTCGGGCGAGAGTGCCCCAGCCAGTCGGACGGGTTTGCGCCGGGAGCGGGGAGCCCGTGCCAGCGGCGCCCGGGCTGGGCCGCCTCGCGTCTCTGCGCGCCCCGGGCCGCGGTCCTGTGCCTCCCCCCAACCCCCGCCCCTCCTTCGCGAGCCCCGGCCGGGGAGAGCCGAGGGCGGGGCGGCCGGCGGCGCAGAGCGGCCGGTCCCAGGAGGCCGCGGGAAGCAAGAGAGCGGCGGCCCAGGCGAGAGTCGGACCCAGGCGGGGCGCCGGGCCATGGAGAAGCCGCACGGCGGCGGGCGGCCGGACCCCGCGCCCCAGGCCCGGCTGCGGAGCGGAGGAGCCCGTGGCCGGAGAGGCCCGGCCGGCCGCAGCTCGGGGGCCGAGAGCCCTTCAAACGCCCGGCCGCGGTCTCCGGGAGCGCCCGGCCGCGCCGCGCGGCCCCCGCGGCATGCCGAGGTCTGCCCCAGCCTTTTAGGTCTGATTGTCCTCGCTCGCTTCCTCTCCCCTCCCCCTCCCCCGCGGCCTCCCCCTCCGCGCGCTCCGGCGCGGCCCCCTCCCCTCCCTCCCCCTCCCCTCCCCTCCCTCCTCCCCCCCTCCTCCCGGGCTCTCCCTCCCCTCTCCCCACTCCTGGCTCCTCTCTCGCGCCCACACTTTCTTTCTCACACACGCACGCAAGACACACTCTCCCCCTCTCCGCGCGCTCGCGCTCGGTCTCCCCGTCTCCCTCTTTCTCTTTCGCTTTGGCCTACCCTGCAACCTTTTAAAATGTTGCCCCTTCCCTGTGATTCGCCAGCCGCCGCGCCGCGGCCCCCCGCGCGCTCGCCCGCTCCCTCTCTCGCCCGCTTTTTGTCTCTCGCGCTGCCTCTCCCCACCTCCGATTTGCTACACTGAGGCTCCCGTCAATGGACTGCATTGAGAGCCGGCTCCGGCGCGAGTTGCCTCTCCGCTTCACGCTCGATTTCCAGGCATTCTTCCCTTATTAAGTATTCGTGTAATATTAATAGTCATGAATATCTGCTATTAGGAGGCTCCAGGAACGCTGCCCAGCGCGGTTATTAGAAGCTCAAGCGAAGCCGCGGCTCAGAAAAGAGGGGGAGACACGGATTAAGGAACACGCGCGCACACACACAGACACAGACACACACTTTTCTTTCTTTCATTTTTTTTTTTTTTTGCTTTTTTGCCTTTTCGGGGTTGTTTTTTTTTTTTTTTTCCCCAATTTTTTAAGGAACTTTGAATCCTACCCGATCGCGGCAGGATAGAGACCGTGGGTTCGACCAGCTGAAGGCGCCGCTCGAATCGGTGGTTCAAGTTCGGATGGACCAGAGCAGGGCTCGGGCGCCCGGGGGAGCGGCGGCGCGGTGACCGGAGTCCTGGGTGGCGCGGGGCGCCTTTTGTGTGGGGCGCGCTCGGGCGGCGGGGCAGCCGGGCTCTCCGCGCTTGCTTGTTGTTTTCCACCCTGACTCGTTACCCCAGACTCTTCGCAGATGTTAGTTCACAGTTTTTCAGCTATGGTGAGTCCCACCCCCACCCCCACCCCTGCCTCCTTAGGAATCCTAGTCTGGAAACCTGGGGCTGCGGAGCGAGACCTCGGGGTCCTCGCCCGGTTTTCCTTCAGGGCGCCCGCCTTTCCTCGTTTGCATTTCCCACCCCCTCCCCGTTTTTCTCCCTCTCTTCCATCCTTCAGTCGAACGCGGTCCCCCCCTCAGCCCCGCGCGACCTCTCCCGGCTCGCACACCTACCTCGCCGCTACTTCCCCAGCGTGTTTTCTCTCCGCGTTCATCTGTATTTCCTCGCCTCTTCACTTGCTCCCGAGACGTGCTCAACATCTGATGCTTAATCCGGATGTAGGAAAAACGCTGCCCGGCGTGCCCCTTCTTCGCCCCCGGGGCCCAGGGCTGAACCTCCGAGGGTTCGCATTCCCTGGAATCAACTCCGTTCGCTTGTTTTGCAAACGAATTGCAATAGAGGAACAGAAGTCAGGCGTTTCTTCTGCCCTTTGGGGCTGGGGTGGAAGGGGCGGGGGCCTCCGCCCCGGGGCGCACCTCTCTTTTAAACCCAATATAAGGCTGAATCTTTGCATTTTAAACCTTTACTTGAAGTCCCCCTCTTCCTCGTCGCTCTCATAAATCGACTCTGTCCAGAAAAAGGCTCCTAAGTGAGGAAGCGGAAAAGACAGTCCCCAATCCCGCAGTTAAAAACCTTCTTTGAGCTGGTAATTTAAACGTGGGCTTTCCTTACAGCCCCTCTACGAAATATGTTTCTATTTAAATAGTCATGAAATGGTAATGGTCTTTGAATGGACATGATTTTACCCCCCTCCAAATAAATGGAACAGGGTAAACAATAACGATGTGGCGGGCAGGTTCAAACTCAGGGACAGAGAAAAGGCCGCTTCTAGCTGTTTAATATATTTACTAGGAATTTTAATTTTGCTTAAGGGAGGTTTCCCTCTGCTGCTGAGCGGGCTGTAGTCCGGGTTCTGCCTTTTTTCCCCCTTTGCAAGAAACGCCTAAGGAGAGTCTCTAATGCCCCCTCGATTGGCATCGGTGAAAATTGCCTATGATTGGGGAAGGAAGGGCCCGTTTCGCTTTTGGAGAATTTTCTGCCAAAGCCGCGCGGTGGGTTGGTTCCTCGCGGCGGCCTGCGGCCGGGCCGGGCGGTTTCGCACGCAGCCTGGCGGAGTGGCCCGACGCCTGATGCCGTCTTCTCTCCCCTTGGCCTCGCTCTCTTCCAGGACCGTCACGACGGCGCCAGCAACGGGACGGCACGGTTGCCCCAGCTGGGCACTGTAGGTCAATCTCCCTACACGAGCGCCCCGCCGCTGTCCCATACCCCCAATGCCGACTTCCAGCCCCCCTACTTCCCCCCGCCCTACCAGCCTATCTACCCCCAGTCGCAAGATCCTTACTCCCACGTCAACGACCCCTACAGCCTGAACCCCCTGCACGCCCAGCCGCAGCCGCAGCACCCGGGCTGGCCCGGTCAGAGGCAGAGCCAGGAGTCTGGGCTCCTGCACACGCACCGGGGGCTGCCCCACCAGCTGTCGGGCCTGGATCCTCGCAGGGACTACCGGCGGCACGAGGACCTCCTGCACGGCCCCCACGGGCTTGGCTCCGGACTCGGAGACCTCCCGATCCACTCCTTACCTCACGCCATCGAGGACGTGCCGGTAAGAGGCCGCGCGCGCGCGCGGGCGGCGGGAGAGCAAACGCTGTCCCGGCTCACCCACGCCCGGGAAAGGGTCCCCCCCTGGAACGTCCAGCCCCGGGGACTGGGCTTTCCTCCTCCCCTCTGGTTACTTTCTTCACATCTCCTTTTGTTTTATCGGGTGGACCCTTTGAGCACCACCTAGCCAACCGCATGCCAAAGATTCAAAAGTAGTTGAGAGTTCGGCCGGGAGAACAATGGTTCGCAGAGCTCCTTCAAACAATGCCTGCGTTACCATTTATAAATCAGACTGGTGTCACCGTGGACGCTACCTTCCCCTCTCGGCGACAGTAAACTGTTTCGATTATGAGAGGATCTGATTCCACCGCTATGTCTGACGTGGGGGTTTCTCCCAGTCCTGAAAGACGTGTTAGAGTGGATCCAAAGAGCTCATTTAAATGCCCTATCGATTTAAAAGAAAGTGTAAAAGACACACGAAGAAAATTATTTTGGCCGGATTTTATGAGTGCTAGGGGGTCTTTGAAAGTTACGTGTATACCCTACCCTGATTAAAGAATACTAAGTGGCAAATCCGAACAGGAGGACATTAAATGCAGCCTTTTTTCTCTTCCTAGGGGTGCTAAGTGCTGACCTCATAAATCATTAGCTGGGTTCCCAACGCCCATCAAGACCTGCTACACCCCCATATTACTTTAATGTTTTGAGACAATTGGGCAATGCAGTCTTTGAGTTCTAATTCAGTTATCAATAAATGCAGTTTTCTATGATTTCTAAATAAGCATGGTATTAGCACATTTACTCTTTGGCAATGCAAACCAGGCTATTGATAATTTGAAAATACTTTCTGAAATTAAATTTAAACCAGCATCTCTGCTTCAATTCTACATATTTATGGTTTCCTCACAACCTTCCTGAAATGGAATTAGAACAAGCCAATAATTTTATTAAAGCTGTAAAGGCTCTGTTAATGCTGCTTTTCTTTGGAGAGGAAATGTATCTGGATGTGATTTTTGCTAAAATGCTATTTCAAATTACTGCATCAAATATTGCAGCAATATGTCCGTTGACAGTTTAATGATTACTGCATTAGATTGCAAAGAAAATGGTCAGATGAACTTACCTGCTTGCTTGGTGAATTTAAAACATTATTTAAGTTACATAGGGAAATAGAAAATTTATTACATCTCTCATTTGGCCTAGTTAATCACTGAAATTTGTTGGTTATGTTTAGCAGCCTAGCATGGAAAGCAGGAAAGTAGGCATTTGATCTAGTGTGGGGTTTAGTAAGTCTTGTGTGCATGCATATGTGTGTATTTTCATACATGGTTTTAGAAACACATTACACAGTGCGTTTCTTGGAAAGTAAAATGAGAGGTGGAATAGTTGGGAGAAGGGCCATTAAAAAACAAACTTGGAAGTTGTGACCATTTGATCTTCCCCTTCCCGAAGAGTCTCTGAGTCCTGATCCTAGTCTGCTCCTTGGAAATATTTGAATTGCAAAATAACGTTGCTAGCTTTTTAAATCTACTGTGAATTAGAATTGCTCTACTTTGCAAAAAATTGCAAAGTGGCTGGTGTGAATTCTTAACACCTGTATAGTCTCTCTTTGTGGTGAAATTGGCCTACAGGAGAAATTAACCAAAAGATCGAATAAAAACAAGGAAACCCAGTTGCTGCTCTTCCCCTTTCCTCCCCCAACCTTTTAAGAGAAAATTCTTTCAAAGGAATTTGGGTCAGGAAAAGGGTTGTTTTCAATTTTCCCATTGCTGCAACAGTTAACCTTTAATGAGAACGAACGCCAAATATTTAAGAAAATCAAATCGATGGTGAAAATTATTTAATCATTAATATCTCAGTGGGGTTTTAAACTTAACAGTCTTCCCTGTATGGACAAGGTCTAGAAATAACACAAATAAAAGTATTATGCCACACTACATTTACTTTATGGGTTTAGGGTGCATGCATAAAGGGATCATATTTCCCCATATAGTTAAAACACAAGAACTGCAGCAGTAGTCATTTCTGAACATTTCTCAATTTAATTATACTTAAATCCAGAAGCACTTTAGGCAAGTTACAAATGAGAGCATTGAGTATAATAAAACCTGTAATAAAGCAACTTAGTACCATCCACCCGGAATCATTGCGATCAGGCACAATTAACAGGAGCATAAATCCAAGACAGAATGGAAAATGTTCGAATCAGTATTATTGTTGGACAAAGACTAGAGAAGGAAGTAATAGTTTTTTTAAATGGTAATGTCTGCGTTTGGTAACGATTGCGAAATCTTCTATCTCAGCAGCCCTGGTGCTAATTTGTAAACACAGCCAGACATTATATTGCCTGTCAGTTTCTGCATTAGAAAACATGATTTCATTTTACTTTCTAATCACGTTTTGACTGTAGCACACGTATACCCACCCATCTGTAAAAAAAAAAAAAAAAAAAAAAGGGAAGAAAGAAGGCCACACTAACAAATCTGCTGTTGGACACAGCAGGGAAACCTCAAAGGCTGCCCCCTCCCTTCTTTTTATCGTTTTCATATCCAATTTGATATTTGATATTCAATTTAGACAGTAGTCCTTAAATTTTTTGTTTGTTTCTCTGTAAGTGAAGGTGCACAAACACGTTAGCTCTTTATCACATCACCTAAAACGTTTTCGGGACTCCCAGGCCACTCCCGCCTCTGTCATTTCTATTGTGTTTCTCTGGTTTTTGCTACCTGAACAGTGGAATCGCTGAAGTCCGAAGCCGCTGAGGCGCCAAACTAAAGCTAGGTGTATTTTGAAAGGTTGAGCAGGCTGTGAGAAAGATTAGGTGTTCCCAAACTCGATTTAATTTCCAAAGAAAGTTTTGTTCCCCACTCCCACCTCCTTCAAATGTGGATTATTTGCTGGGGGTAGAGAAATTGGCTGTGGGTGTACAGTGAAACCTCTTGAGCTGCAAAGCTCCAAATTCCAATAAGCCAAGATGAGATGTTTATATATAAATGTCACCAGATGGGAGGGGGGATTTCGATTCTACGCCTTCCCCTCCCCCTATCTTGCGCGAAATATTCATTTCCTTTTGTTTTGATTATACACTTACATCCATGTGTATCCTTTTGTTGCAGCATGTAGAAGACCCGGGTATTAACATCCCAGATCAAACTGTAATTAAGAAAGGTAAGCCATTTCCTTCTGCATTCCAAGCATGTCCTTACAGGCACAGTGTTATTTAAAAGAACTTGCAGAGGTGTATTTATTTTTTTCAAGTAGGATTTCCTAAAGGCTCAGAATTATCGAATAGATAGGCATAGAACAGCAATGCTCAAATGATTTAGTAATGGCAACAGGCTAGCTTTGTTCTGATTTATGACTTGACCATTTAATTTAGTTTAATGATATCTGGACAAACACATGAAATGTGTAACAGTTGAGCAGATTTGGAAGTGGCATTTCAATTTTGAAACAGCTTTAACAGTTTAGTTAATCCACTGCCTGAGTGGCCATGAGTGTTATAGGAAGCGCATCATGCTAACAACGATGCAAGTAATTCAGTATTAATATGGGGGCAGATGATAAAGACAGCACTCCTTAGCAGAGGGGGAAAAAACCTTTCAAGTTCTTATACTGAATTTCTCATTAGGTGTTGAAGGGTTTTTTAAACTTTGTGAATTAGGTTAGCAAAAATTTGGCGTTTGGTTAAAATGAGCCTCTTGAAGATGTCAGGTTTATTAGCATAACTGTTCTGAGCAGAAATTGTTTTTTAAAAGTGTCAAGTGATTTGGATAGATTTGTAATTTATGTTGTGTTTAGTGAGTAAAATAAAGTTTACTGGATTAAATGCTATTCACAGCAGCTTCCCCCCCCCCCACTTGGTTATAGTGGCAACGTTACATTTCAGGATTCAAGGCACCACCAGAGAATGATGCTATATAAAACTGTTCTCATTTCTAACCCCAATCAGTATATTGTTAGCGAGTTTAAAGTTTCATTTTTGCATCTGTGAAGTCTTTGTCACGTCAAATTAGATGTGCAAGGGATAAATCTTAAGAGATGCTCTTTCCAAGTCGACATGATAATTGGCTCTTTTATTAGTAATCTCTCAAGAGTTCGTTTAACTCCTATTGTCTCTATTAGCCTCCCCAGAGCTATTAATGTCACAAGTGATCTATCCAAAACCTAGAGACCCCCCCCTATACGTCTAAAATATCCCTATTAAAGAGAGTACTGAGATAAGCATATATTATGTAGTATGTCTCCATGTGGAATTTTAATACAAATGCATACTGTATTTAAATGGTTGTGAATGCATTTGAATTATATTGGTGTTAGAAATGTAACGTGTTGGTCCACTTCCTGCTGGCCTTGAATTTTTTTTTCCCCCAAGTATGGGGGAATCCAACAATGAAGAGCTTGTGATTTAAACTAGTAAGAATATATCCTCCCCCCAAGAAGGCGCTTAAGCGTAGGGACTGTTAACTCTTTGCTCGTCAAAGAACACATTGCTAGTATTCCATGGTAGGCCTGTTTATCCGTTTTTTTTTTTTTTCAATTCAAAACTGGGCTTGGCATGGACTTCCAAAACCCCTTTTCACAGATAAACGTAAAGGGGAGGGGGGTAAGGAAAGGACTATTTATCAAAAGGTTGGGGCGTGTGCGCTGTGTGACACCTTGAATCCACCACTTTTCGGCTTGGGTGCCATGACTGAGATGCTCATTTTTACAGGCAGCTTTAGCCGTGGAGACTCGGCTGATTTTAATTATGGGTCTTTGAACAGTTTCTCCCCAACACTGAAGAAGCCCTCGCCTCCCCCGCACCCCACCCTGAATGCACACGGGGCTTTTTTTCTCGGCTCTGGGCCCAGTGTCCTCCGATGCGGAGAGGCGAGAGGGTCACCGCCTCACCAGCACCTCTAAACAGCACCCCAGCGGTTAAAGGGCGAAGGGTCCCGGCGGAAGGACGAGCCGGGCTGGCGGGGCGGGGTCACCGGGGGCGGGAGGGGGACGCGCCAAGGGGCTCAGGCTTCCACTCCCGACAGGGATGGAGCCGGAGGGACTAGGGGAGGTGGGGAAGGAGCCATGGGATTTTCGGGGCTGGAGGAGAAGCGGGTGAAGGGGGGTTGGTGGCGGCGCAGGCCTGGGGCAAGGGGCCCGGGGCTCTACAGGGCTCCCCGGCGCCCACACGCGGCCTCCCCATGTGTCTCCGCAGGCCCCGTGTCCCTGTCCAAGTCCAACAGCAACGCCGTCTCCTCCATCCCCATCAACAAGGACAACCTCTTCGGCGGCGTCGTGAACCCCAACGAAGTCTTCTGTTCAGTTCCGGGTCGCCTCTCGCTCCTCAGCTCCACCTCGAAGTACAAGGTCACGGTGGCGGAAGTACAGCGGCGCCTCTCACCGCCCGAGTGTCTCAACGCTTCGCTGCTGGGCGGAGTGCTGAGGAGGTGAGGCCCGGCATGGCCCCGCCCATCCCCGCCCCGCAGCCGTGAAGAGCGGGGGGGCGGGGGGAAAGCACTGCGCCTGCGCCGGGGCTGTGACGCCAACAGGCTTCGCGCCAGGGCCCGCCCTCCGCGGGAAAAGAAAGGGGCGGGGAGAAAGAGCGTAGAACCGAGTGGGTGGGAGCTGGGGGTGGGGTGGGCGGGGCGAGGCGACGCGCGCCTGCGCACTCCGCCGCTTTCCCGCCCGCGCGCGCGCGCTCCGTCGTTCCAGGGGCGCGCGGCCGGCGTGGCGCGCTCACCCGGCGCTCGGCCGCCCCCCGCCCCTCCCCGCGCGCACGCGCAGCTCGCTCCGCGGCGGACTCAGTCCCGGCCGCGGCAGCCGCGGGGCGCCGTGCATCCGCCTGTTCCCTCCTCGCGCCCGTGTCGCAGGCCTAGAAAAACTTCATCTCGGGCTGCTCACTTTGCCTTGCCTGCATGCAAGGTCTCTGATCGCAGAGGGCTTGCGGCCCTTGAATAGGGTTTTAAGCAGAAGACGATGGTTTTAGAGTCAGCGCGCCACGCCCCCGCGTCCCCGTCTCCCCAGGCTTCACGGGCCCGAGGGACTTGCACTAATAATTCGGATGCGCCGCGTCCGCACGTGCCAGCCTGCGTGCACGGCACGGTTACGTGCGTTTTGTGCGGTCGCTACCTACGACTGCATGTTGCTTACGTGGTCAGGAATTCTCATCTCAACGCGCGCGAGGTTGGAATGATTCGTTTCCTAGATAAGGTTTTATGAGGGTCAGCGAGGTGAAGCACCTTCCCTGAGGGCAGTTTGTCCCTCCTGTGGGCTTTTTACTTCTTGGGGTCCCAGCCAGGGTTGTGTGTGGTGGGTCTTGCGTTGAACGGTCCCAGATATTTCCTACTTCTTTCTAGTTTTTAATAAGAAAGTGGGCCCCACACTTCATTCTTTGACGTGTACACATATAGCTGTATATAGACCCGGAGTTCTGCTGTGATGGGTATATCCTATACAAAGGCTTACAGAACCGTTTTTGGACAGATTTTAGCATCAGCTGTTCTACTCTTTTCTTCCTCCTTCACAGTCATTTGCTGTTCCTTTGTAATCTTTCACTGACACATCTAAATCTGCCGCTGCCTCTTCCTACCCCTTCCCCCATCCCCAGTATTGGAGACTGTTTACCTAGGGGAGTATAATCTAATCCACACAATTAAAGAGCACTTGAGTAGGGAATAAAATCTGAAATTAATTAATTTGCTGTTTTATTTAAACAATTTATCTTAACCACTTTCTGATTATGGGAGTCTATTTAGACATCTATTTAGAACCACCTCCACTGTCTCTGAATTCAGTGACATTTGTAAAGGCTGATATCAACTTTTGACATTTCCAGTTAGGCTGGTGACATGGCATGTAAACAGTTGGTGAAATGAATTTCCCACTGGGGCTGAAGCCGAGCAAGAAACCTGAGAGTGATGATAACTTTGGTTACTCTGAACAGGCTCACAGCAGATCTAGCAAAGACAATTTAAAGACCCCATTGGGATTTGTGTGATTGTAACAACAGGGAAAATATACAGTAATCAGTTGAACTCAAAAATACTTCACACCCTGGAGATGAGAACTGTGTTTATCTGTTTGTGGTTCTTCTTTAGAGAGTTGGGAAATCAAAACCTTCTAACCTGCCACCATAGTTGCAGTAATAAATGAACACAGAGGGTGCTTTACAGTCTAGCAAGTATGCATCTCCTATGATCTTTCCTTCCCAGGTTTCCTTTCCTTATATATCTAGGGGCCAGGATTCTTAATTTTTAAAAGCGAATTTTAGGAAGTTGTCAAAATGAGTACAGTGGGATGCAGAGCAACTGAATGTTTTCTAAATCCATTTCTCACATATATTTGTGAAACAGGGCGAAGTCTAAAAATGGAGGAAGATCTTTAAGAGAAAAACTGGACAAAATAGGATTAAATCTGCCAGCAGGGAGGCGTAAAGCTGCCAATGTCACCCTGCTCACATCACTAGTAGAGGGTAAGCGAGTTCCCTTGCTAACAAGAAGGGAAGTTTCTCCTGGGAAAGTGGATGCTATTCAATGGCCAGATGTTTGGTTATATTTTGTGTCAATTGTGCAGTTTCATTTTTTTCCAGAGAACGTAGCTGGAAGTGAACAGAATTCTTGCATGTGAAAAAACTATTTGCATTTAGTCCTGTCCTCCTTTCCTCTTCCCCTCTGCTACCAAATTACACCCCCTGCCCCAGCCCAGTTTTGACCTAAACAATGTGAAAATTTAAGAACTGCATACTCTTCAAGTTCCTGTCTCCTTTATGGAGCTCAGCAGTAAATCACTTAAGCTACTCTGACATCTGCGTTTGAGAAATGCGTGACCATTACTTCCTGAATTAATTTGGGAATCTTTGACCTGCATCCTGATTTAAGACCATCCTGAAAGCTCAGGGTTATATGCCCTTTCAGGTTTTTGTTTTCCAAACATATGCTCCCTTATCTCTCATTTAATTGTGCTTCTCTACTGGAGAGGAAGAAAAATGAACAGTTTTAGACTTTGAGTTATTTGGATAGGAAAAGAAAAAAGAAATAAGCATTGCAAAAAGTTTCTCATGACAGTTTTTTTAAGCGTGCCCTCGAGCACACACACACACACACACACACACACACACACACACACACACACACACAGAGGCTTCTAAACCCCTCAAAACAAAAGCTCACCCTGTCCTCACTCCCTTTCGATATATGCCACAGTCCAGTTATGGTAGTCACATTTGTACCTCCTCCAGATCCTTGTTAAGTTTGTCTGATACTAAATTGGCTAAAGTTTGGGTGTGTTGGAATGAATGTATAATTCTCTCGCATTTTCCTTTGTGTTCTGTTGGAAATGTCTCATGCCAATAGGAAAAAAAGGAACTTAAGTTATGGTGCAGATTTCAAAACCACCATTTATATTTAAAGATGGCACTTTATCTTACTTATATCTTGTATTTGAGAAGATATTGTATAACAGTTCAGGTTCTCACATTGTAAATAATTTTTAAAATATTTAAAAACACAAATTTGAGGAGAAATCCTGTGAACCACTTGTTAATGGTGTCAAAAATGATAACTCATGTAACTGTTAAGGAATAAGCAATCGTTCAGTTGCAGAAACTTATCTACAGTAGCACTGTATTAAAAATAATACCGGTGCCCTGGGAACCCACCATTCAGACCCAAAAGCAAAAAATAGTAGTAATGATTTTGGGTGTAGTGTGCATGGGTCTGGGGGTTGAGTCCCATAGCAGGGAGGCAGTTTCTGGAGAACTGTTATTGTTTGTGATCCGCTCCATTTTATGGAAACAAGCTCCGCGGAGAGGGCTTTGATGCTCTAATTGGCGCATGCGTTCTTCCGGAGCTGGAGCTAATGGCAGGAAGCCCTGCAGTAAAAACCAACTGGTTCAGGAAATTAAAACCAAAGATTTGAAAATCAACAACACAGACAGACTCAGTGGAGTGACCCTCAAATCCTCTTGGTTAATCGGTTTGGATGAACAGATAATTATATGCGATAAAGTTAAAATGTAAACCCTGAGTCGTTCCCTTGCAGAAAAGCTCAAGAAGTAATTATGAATATCATTTTATGAACACGTTAATAGGTGTGAGGCTGGGACACAAGAAATGTTTTAAAAGAGATTGTGGGAGAATGTCATCAGGGTGGGGGATGAGGCTGTGTGGGGAGGTGATGGAATCTACATTTTCAAATCATCTTGGCCTTCTAGGGTAAGTGGCCATTTTCCCTGAGAAATGCATCTGCTAGAACCCTACAGAGAAGGAAAGAAAATGCCTGAAGTGGGGAAACAAGTCGTTTGTGTTTCCTGCGACAGCTGGGTTAAGAAAATAAGGGAGCTGGAAGTCTTGATCCCAGCTTTTTTCATTCTTTTGCCCTCTCCTTCCTCCTTTTGCCAGGAGAAGCTGTCCACCTAGCCAGGGACTTTGGGTACGTGTGCGAAACCGAATTTCCTGCCAAAGCAGTAGCTGAATTTCTCAACCGACAACATTCCGATCCCAATGAGCAAGTGACAAGAAAAAACATGCTCCTGGCTACAAAGTAAGACATTTACCTCTTCGGGGTCTCTGTGTCTCACTGTCAAAGAGAAACATCAAAATCGTCTTTGCTCTCACTTTTGGCCTCTTTTCCTTTTGTGTTAATCAGTTTTGTTGTTGTAAACGCTGAAATTACAACACAATCTTATAAACCATGATGGGGCTTAAAGAGGAAATACAAGGAAGATTATGAGTGTGTATTTCCCTCTTTCCCCTCCCTTCTGCCCTACCTTCTCATTAAAAAAAAAAAAAAAAAAGAGCATGTATGGGAATGGGGTATAGTGGGGATGTGAGGGAAGCTGAGTGTGGCTTTGTGACTGTTATTTTAGGAAAACCAGAACCAAGTTCTTAAAGGAGTGGACAGACTTGCCTGTGTCAGTTTTTGTCTCTTATCAATAGGTTCTCCAAGGGCAAGGATTAAGCTAGTGGCTTGCAAAATGTTCGGGTCAGAAGCTGGCCTAGTTTCTACCCTAATCCCTTCTCCCATTTCTTGCCTTGCTTTCTCGACCTCCTCAAAAGTGCTGCATACTCACAGCCCACAAGTTCTAGCCTACAGGCGAGATGTCAAATCAGTTTCAAAATGGCCCAAGTTTATATTCCCATTGGTGCCTGGGCTGAATAGGCTTCTCCAGGTGGTGTGTGAAAAGAAAATGACTGTTTTGATATGTTTTCTGGAAATTAAAAGGCTTGTTTGGAAGCCGGTAATTATCAAAGATGATGTCCCAGGAGGGCTTGGATCCAGAGGGCAGAGGCTGAGGCCTCTGGCTGGGCACTTTCTAGCCTGGGGAGACATCAACTGGCCTTGGGGGAGGCAGCCGGCCAGTACTCCCCATTCTGCCTCCCTCGTGTGGAGCCCCCTATCCAAAGCCCCCACCCAAGTCTGCTGCTGCCTCGGGAAGGCCCCAGCCAGTCCTAGCTTCCCAGATTCAGAGACTGAGCTACCCCTGTAGGCCTCATCGCCTGTATTTCAACTTTTCCCTCTTCTCTTAGCTTCCTAAGCACACCCACACTCACAGTTTTACCTAGACATTTTTTTTGGTGGCGGTGCGTGGGGGGCGGTGGGGCGGTGGGGGTGGGGGTGGGGATGCATGGGAAAGGAGGTGGCAGGGGAAATTGAAATGTCTATTTCTGCTTCCCCAAACCACTGAATTATCCCCACACTTGGGTATTCAAGTGCCTTTTATTTTTTAAGAGTAAAGCAATCCCAAGAAAAGTTTTGCCTTCCTTGTCCACACCCACCCTGATGTGAAGGTGAATGAGTGGAGAATTCATGCCCCCAGACCTCAGACTGCTGAGGTCACGCTGGAAGGTCAGGGAAGAGGGTCTCTACAGTATTTTGAGCAGGACAGCTGATGGGTGCAGGCTATTGGCTGCGGAAGAGATGCTTGTGTTTCTGACTCCCTGCCTTTCCTACTCACCTTCCTTTCTCTCCGGATGGGTGAAGTGTCTTCCTATGTCAGGGATGCCTGGTGTGAGTGAGAAATGGGGGTTAGAAATTTGGTTCAGGACTTCCCTGGCAGTCCAGTGGTTAAGACTCTGTGCTTCCACTGCAGGGGGCACCGGGTTCGATTCCTGGTGTGGGAACTAAGAGTCCACATGCCACAGGGCACAGCAAAGGAAAAAAAAAGTTTGGTGCAGCTGAGAGGTGAGAGACACACAGGTGGAAAGAGAGAGGGGGGCGTTAGTGGAAGTGTGTAAGGAGCAGGAGATGTGTGGATGGCTCCTGAGAGGTGGCTGGGTCTCCCCAGCTGTGCCCTGCACCCCTGGTCTGTCTCTGGGGCCCTGAGTCAGGTCAGCTGTCCTGCAGACAGAGCTGGTTGCAGAGAGGAAGGTCTTGTCTCGCTGCTGGTTGTGCTCCCACGGAGCCTCACCCCCTGTCTCTCTGCCCTGCTTGCGCTGCAGACAGATCTGCAAAGAGTTCACCGACCTGCTGGCCCAGGACCGATCGCCCCTGGGGAACTCGCGGCCCAACCCCATCCTGGAGCCGGGCATCCAGAGCTGTTTGACCCACTTCAACCTCATCTCCCACGGCTTCGGCAGCCCGGCAGTGTGCGCCGCGGTTACGGCCCTGCAGAACTATCTCACCGAGGCCCTCAAGGCCATGGACAAAATGTACCTCAGCAACAACCCCAACAGCCACACGGACAACAGCGCCAAAAGCAGTGACAAAGAGGAGAAACACAGAAAGTGAGGCTCTCCTCCCGCCCCGCCCGCCCCGCCGCGCGCGCCCGCCCACCTCCGCCTGCACCTCCATCCCCCCACCGCCCGCCGCCGGCAGGTGACAGCGCCGGGGACCAGCGACCCTCCACTGCTGCTACTGCCGCTGCTGCCGCCGCCGCCGCCGTCGCCTTCGGTCCGGAGGCCCCGGGGCCCGGGGCCCACGCTCCACGGCGAGAGGGGCGACCCCTCAGGCCCCGGCCCCGACCGCCCCCATGAGCATCACCTCCCCTTTGCCCCCGCCCCCGCCCCCGCGTGGAGCCTAAGAGAACCGAACAGGCCGTGAAGCCAGCAAAGAAAAGTTCTGTCCGATTTGTGAACCTTTTTTTTTTAATCCAACAAATCAACCACAAAGACAACAAAGAAATTAAAAACTTTTTTTTTTTTTTTAGAAAAAAAGAACGTAAAAATTAAAAAATAATTCTATGAGTTTCACAGGATGGAATCACCACCTTCCTTACATATTTCAGTTCAGATTGTAGCCATACTTAAAAAAAAAAAGGCAAAAAGGATCATGACATTTTTATCAGTATTGTGAATAAACTTGAACACACAGAAGTTCCATGTCTTGTCTTCAGTTGTAAAAGTTTTCCCTCTTCAAGGTAAAGCGACTAACTTGAACTTTCTCTGGCAACACGATTCACAATTCTATAAGGGAATCAGTGTTCACGTCTCTGTATATATTTATTTATGTGTAATTTAATGGGAATTGTAAATATGGTGAGTCTGTTTTAAGCCTTTTTTTTTTTATTTATCTGGTGATCTCGTTTACCTCTTGTTTAGTGGGTTTGAATCTTCCCTATTAGTTCTTCATGTGGTTCATGGTACTTATTTAGGAATTCAAGGTTAGGGGATTTTTTTTTTTTTCCTCTGGGATTCATGAATTTAGCCCTGTTGTAGCATGTTAAAGACGACAATGAAACAGCCAAACAAATTTTAAAAAGTAAAATAAAATTTTATAAATAATTAGTATTACATTTAGCTTTTCATTGAACTGAAAGGAAAAAAAATAAAAAGTGATATTGGACCCTGGAAAGATTTAACTTGAGTGGTTTGATAACCGGTCTATGTTTTTGTGGGGGAAAAGCAAAAAAGTTTATTTTATTCCACTGTCCTCCCTTAAAAGCATCATTTGAGCAATAAATGAGTATTGTCTTTAAACCAAGGGTTAGGGATGTTTTCCTCTCTCTCTCTCTTTCTCTTTTTGTTAAAGAACTTCAAGCATTTGGGACCGCCTGGTATTCTGTATTTTCACTGGCCATTTTGGAAGCAGTTATAGCTGTATTGTATTGAGTTGTGCTGGCAGTAGTTTTCATGCCTGTCAATGTATCATAGTCCTTTGTTGCCCAGATAAATAAATATTTGATACGCTTTATGTCGATTTTTTTATTCAGTAGCTGTCTTTACCCAGGCGTATTTTTGTTCTTGGCAGTATTTTTTATTCAGTATGGTTACAGTAATTGAGTTTAACTCTCCCTTGGCAATTGCTCCTTGCAATAAGCAGCTGAACCCACTGTTTCCCTTAAGTATAATAAAAACTTACTTTCAACTTGGAGTTCAGAGCAGGGTATCATTTAGATATTCCATTGAGTCTGTATTCAGACAAATGACACAATAAAACCCAATATATTCTTTTGGATAAAAGATTGTGTGTACTGCTCAAGGAATGACATACTATCTTTTCCTTACTAGAAACATTAATTTTACTATTAAAAATAAAGTTATATTTTATTATGTTGACCCTTTAGGTTTTCATTTGTGTTTTGAAAACCAAAATATAAAATCTTCAGAGCCAAACCCTAAAGAATGGCAGGGAAGATGGAGAACAGGCCAGAGGAACCTCCCACTTGCCCCTCATAACTACTTGGGAATCTGTCTCAGAGGATAACTGAAATTTAAATTGTTGGTTCATTAGCACAAAGGAAATACCCACTTCAAAATTCACTTAACTTGCCCTGGCTTCTCAGTGGCTAAGACATGCAAATGAGCTAGAACTGGCCCTAGTTTTCTGGGAAGAGTGGCAGAAATGTACGGAAAGCAGAGACAGAGAGGGCAAATTGCCTCCCATTTATTTTAATATTTCATTTAGAGATGAATTCATTACTGGGCTGTTCTTAGTAGCTCTTGAGGCAGCAGAGGGGACTGGGAATGTCTGTAGATTCCCAGAATCTTTTCCTCCAGCCCCCTAAATGCCCACCCACCCCTTTCAGTCACCACATGGGCTCCTCCTAGGACCTTTAAGAGATACAAAACGTTCTCTGGGGTGGAGGGAATTTTGGGGGGGGGTGGGCTGGGGGTCCTGCCCCTGCAGACCTGACTTAGCACTTAGCTCTTACCGAAAGGACTTCCTGTGTGTGAAAAATGGCCAATTCCGAGCCTGTGTATACTGCTTTGGAAAGTCTTTGCTTTGGAAGTAAGGAGGATTTTTTTAATGGTTTTTAAAGAAGAAAGTGGAGGTGGTTAGCTGGAAGATTCACAGGAGAGGTCATAGGGAAAGTGTCTATGTATACATACTGGAAAGGGTGCAACATTTGTTCTTCCGGTTTGACATTCTGAAGGACTAAAGAAGAAAACATTAGACAGTGTCCATTTTGCAGCCTTTTGCTTTCTAATCTCCTTATGGAAGGCAGGGGAAAATCAATCTCGACAGACGAATGAGAGTTGGTGGAGTCTAAATTCTATTTTCCAAAGCCAGAGAATTCATAACAATGGTGGGTTTGAAAAAAAAAATTCAGATGGAAAGTGTATCCTCAGCTCGAAATGCAGCAATTGTTTTTTAAAGCGGTTATTTATTATTTCCTAGAGAGACTGGTTAACTGTAACGTAGATGTAACAAAATAATGAGGCGAATGAACCCTAACTGTACATACTCTTGACAGAAATGAAATGCACACAGCATCGTAGCAGGTGAAGTGAAGCATTGTCTATCAAGGCTGTTTTTCTTGGCTGCATCTCAGATTGTGTGGGGGATCCTAACCTCAGGCACAATAGCATTCATAAACAGCCATACATTGCTAGTCTTTCTCCAATGACACATAAATACTCATTTTAAAATGAAAACAATCTTATTAAATACCATTCATTCATATCTGGATTTACAGATGCTTGTTATGTTGGAAAACCTGAACCCAGTATAATCCTTGCATCCTGAGAAAGACAGAAGGAAATAGTGGGTTAGAGTATGACAAGGTCATGATAAACAATGGTTTCCAAATGCACAGAATTAGTTGTTTTTATTCTGTAGTTGGACATTTGGCGGAACATGATATTGTCACTTTTTCTTTCTTTTTTTTAAACAACACATTTAAAGAAGCTATGCATACTTTTAAGGGGTGGGGGATCAGAAGGGTTATTATTAAAAATGACTTTTATGGCTACATGGATCTGGGCTTTCTCTGTTGTGACCAATTTTCTAAAACACATGGTGATTACTTGACAGGTCAGGTGCTTATATACTAACAACAGTGATTCTCTTTGGATTAACTCAAGTTAGGATACACAGTTGAATGATAAGGATGCTTGCTAGGCTGTGCTGATTACCAAGACCGATTTTTATGGCAACACAAGGCTCCTTCCAGTTTGGTAGTCATCATTACCCCTTCTATTCTCCAACACCCTTTAAAAATCACAATCCAATCCACGCCTCCCCAAAATCGAATATTAATATAATTTGAGTTCTTGATGGAACTACCATCAGGACTGCAATGCCCCGCAGCTGAAATAATATTTAAAATAGAAGGGATTTGACATTTGAGAAGTCAGTGGCTTGAAATACCCAGTTGTACTTAGCTAATTCAGTCCTTAACCTCTGGTTTCAAATAAATCAATTACAGTCGATTCCACTTCAGTTCAGAAGTGCACAGGGTTTTAGTTAATTGAATACATTTTATTCACTTGCTAGGAATATTCATTTATCAAAACTTCAAATTTAACATACATTTCTTTACAACTCAGGTTGTATTGGCTTGCACAATCAGATCAAATTTGCCCTGGTTTCCCCAAATCCTGCTTAAAATCTAAATTTCACCACTCTTTTCAAAACAATGTTTCCCCCTTCCTTTCTCAATCAAAAGTAAATGCATCATAATTCCAGGTCAGATAGGAGAGTTGCTTTCCTCTTCACAAAGGAAAAAAAAAAAATCTCATCTGTGGTCATCAGCCTTGTGTTAAGTTTAAATAGGTTAAGAACAGAACTGGATTAATTAAGTTTTTAAAAAAGTATTGACCTGAAATTGAAAAAAAAAAATTACGCATGGTTTCCATTAGAGCTCAACTTTGCTGCAGCTGACAGGTATGACAGCATTTTGTGGTCTTAAAGCCACAGGCCCCTTTTCTTAACCCTCTCCCTTCCTCCGCATGCCCCCTCCGGCTTTTGGAGAAGTGCTTGAATAAATAGCGAATTGTTAACTGAGAGCAATGTGGTTAAATGTGCCCAAATGAAGTTGTGCTTTAAACAGATATTGATGTATGCAGTGCTTTATATTTATTGTTTGTAGCATCCTGCTGGCAGCAGTTTACTGTTTGGAAAGGAAAGGGGTTAATTAGCGTCATTATCAATCACTAATGCTTGCCTAACGTGTCCAAAGAATAATCAAGTTAGAGGACGGCATGGAGCCAACAGCTGCTTCATCCCAGTTACAGATCCCCTCCTAAGCCACTCACTTGTGGGGTCGGGGGGAGGTGAAGTGAGGGGAAGAATCCTCATGGCTTTGGTAAAAGGGCTATAAAAACCGGGTCAACTCACTAGAGATCCAAGAGGCAGAAAGGACAACATAAATAACCAGTGTTTTCATTCTCTGAGTTACAGGTGCAGAGATGGGAGCATCCTGAGGCAAGAGCACAGATATTTGTCCTTTCATTTGTTTGATTATCCAAGTTGGGCATTTGAAGAAAAGCATCCATGTTTCCCTATCGCTTAGTACTGTGTGGTAAAAGGAAATCTAAAAATGCAAGGAGAGAAGAAATAACCCACACACGCCACGGACAAACCTGCCATCTCCTAGCATCACCCAACCGCCCATGTCAGAGGGATGCGCCCACAGAGCGCCGCAGTACCAGTGGTTCTCACACCTCGGCATCACTGCTTACCATGCTTAGGGATATCTTTCCTTGTCCATTTCTATGAACAGTTCTTTTTTTATATTAAACGTGGTTGCTGTGCAGGTATGCCATCTCAGCTTTCCATTGTTTTTATTACGATGATACTGCTCTCTTTGTGACACACCGTGGGAGAGAAACTGAGAAAGTCTGACCTGGAAATGAGTTTCTCTTACAAGCTTCTCTTTAGAAACATTATTTGCCAAGTTAACCATGAGTTAAGAGCTAAAGGCTCCATTAATGATCAGAGTTGACTCCACTGTTTTTCTGAAGGCAGGAATGAAGTAGTCTGAAGTGGATTATTTACAAACAGAGAGCAATTTGTGTGATTCAAGAGAACTATGATTCCTGTCTGCAAAAGCAGTGCCCAAACTCATCCTTGCCCCTGTGGACATAGACGAGAGACATTCACAATCAAATCAGGAACGTTAAGTCCTTCCCCAAAGAAGTAATTGGTGTTTCCCATGAAACTATAGTATCAGAGTATATCCCATGGTGATCCTCAGAGTGAGGAGAGAAAAGGACATTGGAATGGAAAATTGTGTAGTTCATGTATATGGGAAGGTCTTGAATTTAAAAAACATTCTATTCCTTAGGATCATGACTGAGAAAAAGAAAAAAGGGAATAAAAGATCTGAGGTTCTACCTGGGACCCCTATAACTAAGCTTTAAATGTTATTCATGTGTAAAACTACTTTTTTCCCTCTTTGATGCCTGAAAGGATGTCGAACCATCTTTGCTTTCATAGAGAGTTTCATTTTTTAGCAAAAGGGCAACACTGAGTATATTGCTGGAAAAAATCTGTTAGAGAAGAAGGAAGCTCAGGGTAGAGGGCCTTTCTATGTACATATATATATATTTCTCTCTTTCTTTCCCTCTCTCCATCCTTTCCTTGCTTCCTTCCCAACTTCCTCTCTCCCTGTACCCCTTTCTTCTTTTTCTCTCTGTCTCTATATCTTTCTAACTACACAATCAATTTAATGTCTTTGGGGGAGCTTGGTAGACTTAGTTTGGTCTTCCACACCAACATTCATTTAAAAGTCGGAATATTTTCAACAGCAGGTCAGGGATTTTTCTCAGAGTGGCCCAATTCCAGGCTATGCTTTTTTTGGTGTGTGATTTTTCTATGGAAACAAAGATTCTATCTGCTAAATTTCAGTAACAATCCGAAACACAAGCCCTCAAACTGAAGGTTGAGTCTCATGGTCCAGCCTCTGCCCGTCACAGCTCCCTCTGTTGGGTGTCCATCAGGACTCGGGACTTTTGCAAGTGGAAAGACCCCTGGCCCTGGGTTTCCTCTGGACCCGCATGTCTCCAATCTCTCTCTCTCACGAGCTGTTCTGGCTCATCACCCTTTTAAAATCCAGCGTATCTTGAGGAAATGTACACACATATGTATACAAATTTATTTACATTCATATCTGAGGTGTTTGGTCAACCTAAAGTTAACTATCATAGCTTAAAAGAATTTTCCCTGAGGCAGAGTTAATGTCAGGATCGAATTTCCTTTTTGCCTTGTCAGCTACCAAATCCTGTGTCAGGATCCACCTCCCCACCCCATCATCTTTTGGAGCCCCCAGGTCTGGGCTGAGCCTTTATCCCCAGCATGGAGTCGGCCTCCAGCGCCAGATCTCAGCTCCAGGCTCCAGGATCCCGCCCGGGAGGAGACTGGCACTGTCCGTACCCCCTCGGCGCTGGCCAGGGAGCCTTCTTGGCTCAATTTCAGGGAAAAAAAAGAAAAAAAAAAAAAAATCCCGCCGCGGGCCCCCTCGGATGAAAGGCAACTTGCTCCTTGAATTTGGGGTCTGGAGTAGCAGGCGGGAGGCGAGGCGGCGAAGGTTGGGTCGGGGGCCAGGAGGCTCGAGCCCACCTCGGGTGGTCGGAGGCGGGGGTGGAGGGCACAGGAGCCCCGGGAGCGGTGTGGGCGGCCTGGGCGGCGGCCCGCGGCCCGCCTCCGGGTTAGACCCAATTAAACTGCAATAAAACCCTGAGATAGAGGTTTGGGACTTGCCAGCTTCCCTTTTGCGCGCCGGTGCAGTGAGCGAGAGCTGGGAGGCTCCAGGTCAGAGTTTTCAGGGCCTTTTTCACGGGAATGGCGCTTTAATTAATGATTGGAGGCGAGATCTGGGCAACTTTCTTGTTCCACGACTCCGAAGGCGGCGCAAAATTTCAGACTCCCCGGCCCGGGTCTCTAAACTGATCACAGCGCCGTGGGCCTTCGACTTGGGGACCCACAGGCCTCCCGGAGCTTTCCACCCTCAACCCATCTCGGCAGAGCTGTGACTGCCCGACCTCTCCCCCAGGCTTCCCTTTCACCGAGACGTCGCCTGGACCCGCGCCGCCCGCCCACAGCAGGACAATGACCATTAGCCATCTGAGTCTTTACAAACTCATCAAGACCTTGTTTGGTTGCGACAGTTCAGTTGACCTTCCAATACCCGTTTGAACCAGCATCCCAGACCAGAGACTATCTTAGGAATGGGAGGTTCTATGGAGGACCACTTATGTGACCGCCCCCCCCCCCCCCCCCACTCCACGCCCCGGATCTCCGCACCCAACATGGATCGCGAATTAGGATGACCTCAGATGAAAGCCTTGGGTGCTGATCCTCGCCAATCCCAGGCCCATTTGCTCCTTCGTTTCCCCTCTTCCCTGCCCCCTGTCTTCCTCCTCCCTCTCCCTCCTCTCAAGACTCACCCTCCTCCCTCCTCCTCCCTTTGTAAAAATGCGCTCTGACTTTTGGGGCGGGGGCGGGGAGGCTGGCTGGGCTGGGCTGGGGAGGGGGGCTTCGCAGATAGTTGATATTCCGGGTCCAGCAGCTCTCCGCGCTCCCATTCTCTAAGCTCAGCCGGGGGGAAGTGTCGCCCCGGGCCAAACATATGCTTCTTTCCAGCGCGCTAATCCACCTTCAGCGTGGAGGCATAATTGCTCGAGTGTCCATGGATTCGCGGCGCTTTGTCCCTCGCTGGCTCCCATCAGCCCTGGCACACGCCATTTCAATCAAATCTTTTCAGAAAACTGTCTCCTTTTATCAAGTCCCAGCCCCTGCGAACGACCGGAGCATTTAACAAAACACCCTCGGTGTTCCGCCCGCCTCCCTCGGCCCTGGCGGAGCTGGAAGCTGAGATTATTGCAACAACTTTTCATTGAGTTCAGCCTCTGAGAAGGGAGAGAGAGAGAGAAAGGGAGCAGAAGAGGACAGAAGAGAACAACAACAAAAAAGCAACATCAGCATCCTAGACACATACATGTCTTTTTCTAAAGCCCTTGGTCCTTCGTGTCAGGTGTATTGGAAAGGAAAGGTCAGAGGTCACCCTCAAAGTGAAAACATGCTTCATCTGTTATATTTTTCTTTGGAATTACAGAAATCAAGTGCCTCTGTCGAGTATTCCAGCAGTCCAGTGGGTTAAAAAGACGGGCAGAAACAGGCTTCAAAAAATGGTCAGAGAAGAGGGAAGGATGTCTGAAGGATGTTTTTGATGGTCTCTTTCTCAAAAAAACTCTCACAAAAGAATCCCTCGCGTTGAGCCCCATCTAGTATCCCCTCTCTTTCTTTTTTTGCCAGCGAAGGGGATAAATGGAAGTTGAATTTGAAGATCTCTGTCTTTATGATAGTACTCTCTTGGTAAATATGCAAGTCTTACACACTCCTGATTTAATATTTTGACTGGATTCCCAGCTTCAGGAGAAAAAAGAAAAGAGAATGAGAGATTGAAAAGATGAACTCTGGATAAGACCCTACAAGGAGATCTTTAAAATATTTGTGATGCGGTAGAAAAAAAGTCATGAACCCAGATGCAAAAGACGAAGCACCAGGTTTGATTTTGCTTAGCAATTATTATGCAAATATACACAAACAGAAGAGGTTGTAGTTCTATTATAAGGAACACAGCTTTGCTGCTTGTTTGTAAAATGAGAACGTCAGAGTAATGAACAGTGTTCTTCAAATCCAGAATTACCCCATTTTGAGACTGATTTCAGGGACTTAGGTAATTTTCTTCTGCAGCAATTTATTTCCTGATGATGGAGGAGAAGAAAGGCAATGTGGTTGGACATGACCATTTGCTCTACAGTCTTAGAATACGGCAGGCCTTTATGGTTTAAAACTCCATGGGGTGTTCTGGTGACTCCCCTCACTCCTCACAAGTCCAAGCTAAGGAAACTATGAAAGGCTTGCAAGTGATAAGGTCTTCCTTGATCACATAGACCCCACAATGCCAATCCCAGTACCCATGGTCCAGTTCCAAAGTCAGATGAAATCCTTGATGTCCTCTCCATTAACCAAGTGGATGAGCCAAATTTGCTGTGAATGCCAAGGTCCAGGTGTCTAAGTCAGACCTCCATGCCCACAGTTTGAATAGGTGATTGCAAATGTAAGGCTTGAAGTCTTCTAAAAATGTCCAGGCTGTGAGATAGGAAGGGGTCGGATTTAAAGGGGAAGGCTATCCCACCTCACCCTGGAAGCTGGGAAATTTCTTAGCTAAATCTTGAGAACTAGAAATTACTTTGTTATTAATATGAAACACTAAAGGATGGTGGAAATCTTTCAAAATTTAAACCATGAGGTTCATCAGAGGGAAAAAGAGAGTGAGTTTTCAGTTTTTATTCAACTGCATATATTATGATCTTTTTGTAGTTACAGAACAAAAGAAATGCACAGTAACATCAAGTCTTCCTCCAATTCTCTTTTCATCTCTATGGTAAGGTTGGGGGTGGCAAGGGGGCAGAAGGGGAATTCAGAAGGAAGTAGTCATCTTGGAAAGGAGAGAGAAGTTAAAAACCATGATGGCAAGGACTGTAAGAACTCTCCAGTGGGAAAGACCACTCTCAGTAAACATAGTTGTTATATAATCTCTCAATTTCTCATCACTCCCTCCATGGTCAGTTGAATGGGCTCCAGAAAAGAATGTGTTTTCTGGAATATCAGAGAGCATGGAAGTGAAGAGTTCTAACCTTGAGGCTATTTCTCCAAGTCAAAATGGTCTTGAAGATTCCCATTAAGCTCGCAGGTTGGAAACTGGGTGGGTTTCTCCTCTTAACATTATGAGACATAAGCGGGTGGCTCTTGAAACAAGGTGGGATAGGGGAGACTGATTGTGGGGAGATGATGAATTGCAGGGGGCTTCTAACCATCCCCCGGGGACTCCACCTAAAAAAGTTCCAGGAACAGCAGAATAGAGGAAAGTTCTGATGAGGGAAATCTAAAATTAAACCAATCCTTTAATAAGGAGACCATTCTTAGGGGAATTTTTCATTTTATTTTCACTTAAAGAGATATTGATCTCACCACTGCCGTCTAGCTCTGTTTCAAGGCTGAGAAGCATCTTGCTGGGTTGGTTCAGGAAAGCTGGGGAGAGCTGACAGGGATGCTTGGACTGGTCATGCCCCTTGAGGCTCCAGAAAAGCCGTGTGTCCCTCAGTGATATGGTTTAGAAGGGGAAGAATCCACCTGCTTGTTTCTGAAGGTGCTTTTTGCTACTAACTGCTCTAGGAAGTCTGAGGGAGAAGCCTGGAGTGGGGTTGGGAAATTCCTCCCCAGCCCTTGGAAGTCAAGAGAGTCAAGTCACGGGACTGTGTGCAGAGTTAGAGCTGCTTAGAGAAGCTATCTCCGTGGGTGTTGGTAAGTATGGAGAAAGTCCCAAGAAAAGGTAGCAAGAAGAGTTCCTTCAAGAAGGAAATAGGAGTTTAGAGCATCCTCCTGAATCCCTCTTCCTCCCCATCTTCCCCTCCCTCCTTGTTGAATATTTTGGCTGAACTTCGTGTTCCTTTGTATTTCTCCCCTTTGCCGAGAAAACCTTAAGAACCTTCTACTAGGCTTAGATTTAACCACAACCCTTACTGAATCTGGCTTATGAAAACCAGACTTCTCTACGAGACGGGTCTTCTGGCAGCAATTAGTCTGACTTTTCTTTAACAAAATTCTTTGTAATGCCATTCAGAAAACCAGTCGGTAGGAGTTTGTGGCTGGGAGTGTGTGTGTGTGTGTGTGTGTGTGTGTGTGTGTATGGGAGGGGTCGCTGGGGTGGGGGATGGTGTTAGAGAAGGCCAATTTGTCTGATTTGGTGGAAAAAGAATCCCAATGTTAGCACATTAACTTTGGGAGCTGTGAAATATTTAATTAGTGCACTGGTTGGGATCCTATTAAAACTGGCTCTATTTCTGAAGACTGCCCTGAAAATCTGCATCTTCCTTTCCTGTGTGCAGAGTAGAAAACGGCATGGCCATCTTTCCTTGGCGCCGAATTATTTCAGTTTACCAAAGCAATTTATCTTTAAAAGCAGCCTTGTCTGGAACAAATGAAAGAAAAGATCCAATGAGTAAATATTTCCATCTAGAAGATTCTATGGGTGGACAAGAGAAGAGAGTGCTTGGGTCCAGGGAAGAATGGTCTGCCTCCATCCCAGCAGTGACCTCCCTGTGTCTGACTGATGGGTAGTCACACAGTCCTAGAAATGCCCTCCTATTGGCCTCCTCCCCTACATGTATTTAAGAATCTAACCCCACAACACACACACACACACACACACACAGACACGCACACACACCAAACAAGAGATCTATTCATCCAGTCTGCAAAGCCACCTCTCTTCTCCTGGTTATGCAAATACTAAATTGAATCAAGGGGCTACAGCGTTCAGCCCATTGCTGAAATATGATAGAAAAAAAAAAGTTGGGTGTTCCAAGGAAATTGATTCCAACAGTTCATTTTCAGTGGGGGTGGACGTCTGTGTGTCTGGAGGTGGAGACACAAATCCATCTTGTTGAAGTTGTGGCTGCCAAGCTGGGAAGCAGCTCACAGATTTTGACCCCCCACCTCCCGCACCCTCCCTCCGGCCCCCCACCCCGGGGAGGCGGGGAAATAAGATTTGGAGTCACTTAAGGTGCATTGAGGACAACTCTGGGGAGCCTGTCGCGGGAGGTGGGGGGAGTGGGGAAGGACTCTGGTGTGAACTCTCTGGCGTCACGGTTTCCTCGTCGCTGACAGGACCCGAGGTCCGAAGGGCCAGTTCAATTGCGAATCGGTTCCAGCCGGGGAAGCGGCCAGCTCCTGCCTGCATCCTGCCGGGAGAAGGGGAAAGCGGTGGAGACTGCCAGAGGAGAGCCCTTCTGAGAGCAAACACGCGCTCCCTGTCCCCTTCGGACCTGGGGGCCCTGGGACCTTCCAAAGAGAGGACAGGGTCTTCTAAAAAACTAGCAGACATCC
This sequence comes from Ovis aries, assembly GCF_016772045.2. Lineage (NCBI taxonomy): Eukaryota > Metazoa > Chordata > Mammalia > Artiodactyla > Bovidae > Ovis > Ovis aries. Next base: position 44,859,764 of record NC_056073.1, read on the forward strand.
TGGGCATTTCTTCTCCTCTCCAGGCCCCCGGAGTCGTCGACTTGGCTCACTCGCGGGCAGCCAGGTTGCGCTCCAGACCTCAGTTTCCCTGACGCGCGGACCAAGCCGGGAAGTTTCCGAGGGGGCCGGGGACTCTTGTGCTTCGGGAAATCGAAGTGGGGACCGGTGGGAGGAAGGGGGTCAGCTTCTTCCCCGTAGTCCAAGGCGCGGAACCCAGGACCGGGCCCCAGTAACCCAACCCCAAGCCCAAAACAATAAAGGCAGGACCCGGCGCTGGTTCTCCGCCACCATCTCCATCTTGAGCACCATTAAAAAAAAAAAAAAATCCAATCTTTCTACACACCCAATACATCATTTCAATAAGAATGACTTCACTTTAATAAAGATTTAATACGTTAAATCTGTCTTGTCGCTGATTGATGCTGCTTTGTCTTGAAAACGATTTGGGTTTTCCTGATCCAGGATTCTGGGGGCAAGGCTGTAATTCAGAGTCGGGGTTGTTATTATTGTTGGGTAACACTACCCAAAGAGGAGAAGCCCCGCGTGCGCAATGACACATACGCGCTCGCACACTCGGAGGCCCCGCTGGCATTTTCTCCTTGGGCTTCTCCAGCGTGGAAACCTGGAAAGCTTTTCTCGAACTGCCCGGGACATGGGGGGAAGGGGAACCGCGAGGGGAGGGGGCGCGCGGGCCGAGCGTCTGTCGGAGAATCATTTGCCCTGAATCACAAATTTTCACGGCTTAAAAAGAAAAGGTAAAGCTAATGTCTGGCTCAATTAATAAACATGGTAATTTCACACCCGGAGAAGGACATAATTTCATCCGAGCGCTATCGGCGCCATCACAAAGGGTCAAGGCGCAGCTGCGGCGAACCCGGGTCATTACGGAGTCGCCGAGCAGCTCCCGCGCCCCAGCCCAGCGCGCGCCTCGAGGCGAAGGATGGCTGCGGGCGAGGCCGGGGCGTCCCCCGATAAAGGACTTACCCACCGTGCGGGAAATGGAGCCGCTTTCAGACCCGGAGTAATCAGCTCGCAGACGTAGAGCCCGCCCCGGCCCTCCCCCACCCCCACGTTTACTTTTCAAAAATCAAAGACGAAACAAGCCAACACCCGCTCTCCACCACCTCCAGTCTTTTTCTCTTCTCCAGTCCTTTTAAGAAATCCACCACCAATACAATATAGAGACACACACCTACATATGTTTATTTTTTTTAAGAGGTTGTCTTTTGATTCGTTGTCAATAGAAGCCTATTGTATCTGTAAATTTCAGGACAGTTGCAGTTGACAAATTTGTGGTGTCAAGATTTGGGGCCAGGAGCTGGGAGACAAGATATTAGCTTCAATCTCATAATCTCTTAATCACATTACACTTTAAGTGAGCATGTGTAATTTCACCCATCAATGATTAATTTGAGGTTTTGGAGCACAATGACTTGTCTCACACACAAATACTGACTAGAGCATTGTTTGCTAGAAAGAAACCCTGAGATTTAGGAAAAAGAACCTATCTTGTCCATTCCATGGCGAGTCCCACTTCGGAATCAAAATGCATCTGTAATCGAGACCCTCAGGGCCCGTCTTCTCAAAGGATGAAGCCCCAGAGGCAAGTCCCCCCGAGCCACGGGGAGAGGGGGGCGCCCCTCCTCCCTTCTCTGGGTTTAGATTTTTAAGCAGATCTTCAAAGCTCAGATAAATGCCCATTAAATAGCCACATGCAAATAGGATGGAGCGGGGCAGCTAAACACACAAAGCCCATCTCACATGAAACAAAGCAAGATTGATGGCAACCCGGATGCTCGTGTGTTTGGAAAAAAAATTATCCTTGTCCAGTCTCCCAGGTGCCTAAATTATTGAAGAGCGATGTGCATATTTCAGCGGAAGAAGGTGGCCGAGGTTAGGTATCGGCGGTCCGCGCCGCCCAAGCCACTGTGCGGTGTATTTGGGTCTGGGGAGACTCCCGTGCACAGAATTTTAACATCTTCTTCTCTGGGCGGCCCAGGAGGCAGCGCTAACCTGACAGCTCTTGGGTAAATGGTTAGAGAGAATGGATCGCTCTCCTCGGCCGGGGACCCACACGCCGGCCTAGGGCAGCGGGTTCCTCCTCAAGGCTGACGGCTGCGCACCGCGTGCCACGCAGGCCTCAAAGCGCGTTGGGCAGGGCCGGGCCGCGGTGCCCACCCAGGCAAGCCGCCAACTTCCGCTCGCGAAGTGGTCTAGGGTCTTCGCCGCCGAGCTGAGCCCTGAGGTCCGATTCCGCGGGCAGAGCCCTGGGAGGCTCTCACAGAGGCAGCTCTTTGTTCTGGCACTTTCAGGGCCTCGGACGGATGCACCTCTGGGGACTCGCGAGGGGTCGCCCCGTCCGGTGCGGGCGGGGGGTGGGACAGGACCCTGCAGGTCTGGCTCGGAGCAGAGGGGCAAGGGTAGTGGCACTTAGTGCTGGGACCCAGCGGCCACTGGTGGTGGAGGAGGGTTACTAAAGCAGGTAAATACGGGGGGAATAGAACTTTCCAGAATTTCATTTCAAGTCTAAGAACGGAATATTTGAATCTAGGCAAGCATCTTTGTGTATCTCCTCCCTTCCCTCTCCCCCACCCTTTCCTCTCTCCTCTTTCTTGTCTCTTAGTTCTCTAAAGCAACCCCCCGCCCGCCCCCGTCCTGCTTCAACTCTCCAGCTCGTCTGTTTTTCTATCTTCTTTTTCTCTCCTCTCCCTTTCCTCCCTGCCTCTATCGTCTTCTTTATAAACATGCCGAAGAAAGAGATAAAGAGCCTCAGAAATTCCTGTAAAGAAAGGGGTCTGGCTTTGGGAGATCGGCCTTCGAGGCCTCCGGTCACCTAGGGAGCCCCAGGCGCCCCCTTCTCCGCTGGGCTGGTGGGGAGGAGAGGCGTGGACCGCCCGTCCTCTGCGTAGGCAGAAGCCGCTACTGCCCACGCATCGAATCCTAACCCCAAACTTGCATCCATTTCGCTGCTCGAATCAGGCTCGGCGGATTCATAATAGCGACGACAAAGAGTAATTACATATTAGAAAACAAAACAATAATTACACCACCAAGTCACACACACCAGTCAGCGAAGCACAGTCGCCAGGGTTGAAAACAGCCAAGCCCTCGGCGCCGGCAGCTGACTCAGCAAATCCGAGAAGCTCGGGACCGGGTCCACACCGACCCGGTCCACACCGGCCCTGCGACCGCCTCTCCCGAGGCCGGACGGCCGAGTCGCCCCTGCTCCTGCCCTGGTCACCTGCTGACCGCTCCTAGAGGCCTCCCTTCATCAGATCTGATTTGGGAGCCGTCTGGCAGAAAAACATCTCACGGACCAAATAATCGGTTTCCTGGAGAGTAGGGCGTTGTTTTTGAATCAAGGTAGACACACAGATCTTGAGTTTGAACCATTGTTTCCCATTTTTATCCTTAGAGCACAGCAAGGCGGTGCTCACGTGTTCATTTCCCCCAGCACCTGTCACCTGGCTCCAGGGTCACTTGGCTGCGTCCTCAGGCCGCAGCGTCTTGGGGTCTCCGCTTTATTCCCCCAAGCGTCAAGGCCGCCCCGGCCTTTTGACTTCTTTCCCCCGGGGCATGCAGGCGGGTTATTGGGCCCAGCTTGGGACCGAGCGCCTCTCTAACCAAGGCCTTTCGCTATTGCTGCTGAAGACCCCGCTTCCTGGCCCCAGGGGAGGTCCCTCTTTCGGGCGTGGCTCCCCCCGCCCCCGGCCCTCCGCCGTGGCTCCCGCGCGCCTGCTGGTTCGCCCCAGGGGGCCCAGGCCCGGAGGGTGGGTGAGGGATATGGGGGGACGGGCGGCTGGGGGGATGGAGGCGTCGCCTGCGGCCGGGCGGAGATGTGCCTTAGTCCCCGCGGCCCGCTGCGCGCCGAGGCCGGCTCGGCCTGCAGTCCGGGGGCGGGGTCGGTAATGATGCGGAGGACGGCAGAAACGCCTGCTCCTTGAGCCCAAAAGACGGTGGCTAGACGATGCAACTAAGCTTGAAAGGCCGGGAAAGGCTTGAAAAAGACTGAGGCCCCCCCCCCACCCGCCCAACCCCCAAGCTGCGTCTCTGCTCCCACTTCCCCAGGCCTGCGTTGGAGCTTCCAGGGAGAGGCGGCTTGGGTGGGGGCCGTCGAAGGGCGACAGCCGAGCTGGGGACTGTCCTTGCCAGGCGCCGGGATGCCGAGCACCTCGGTCTGGGAGAAAGCCTGGAGCAGCCTCTTAGGCCCAGGTGGGAGAAGCCCCCGAGGCTCAGGGACCACCGCACGCGCCCCTTCGCGGGCCACACCACCCAGCTCCTCTACAGCGCAGGCGACAGAGGGGTCCGACCGGCCGAGGAGGGCCAAGGGTACAGCGACCCAGAGTGGCCACCAGGGACTGAGGGCAATCTGAGCTGGGCTGAGCCCGCGAGGAGCCCGCGCTCGGTCTAGCGCCCTCTATAGCTCCCACGAGCCCCGCTGAGTGTGGACCGCTATCCTTTCATCCCCCAGGGCTCCGGGAAGGACAAAGGACCTATTAAAAAAAAAAAAAAAATCCAACAACAACAAAAAATATCAACTTGACCCCCAAAAGAACACTGTTTAATGAGGTGGAAAATTCTTCCACACAAATTGCTTTTTCTACTACTTTATGAGAGTTCATAAATGTTAATGAAATCCAGTTACCAAAAAGTAACATACATCATTGCAGCCGAAAGGAGGCAGAGGAAGGAAGGTGGTGGTTAACGTACAATCATAATTAAAATAACAGCAGCGGCAGCAACAATGTGGCCTATGGCTCCTGTGGTCGGAGGCCCGGTCCAGCGGTCCAGCCTTGCACCTCTGTATCCAATCTGGCTTGGCTGTTGGTGTTTCTCTGGACAGGGAGAGCGGCTTCAGCGTAAGGAACACAGCCAAAAACTAGAGGCGCAGAAACAGGTGGAGCAGAATGAAAATAAAACCAGCGCCTCTGTTCCTTTTCTTTTGCAGTAGAATGATTGTTACTGACTCAGATGTCCTCAGACTTCGTGCTGAAAACCGAACCCAGCGGAGATGCCTAGAAGAGGAGAGGCCAGGCAAGTTTATCATCTTCCACTCCCCGGGGGATCTCATTGCTTCTCTCTTCCTCTATTCGCTGCAGACTGTAAGCTCCTAGAGGGTAAGCTCCTAGAGCTAGCGATCTTATGCTGCTATTTCTGCCCTGAGCATCCAGCCCAGTGTTTGGTACATGGCAGGTGTTTAATAGGTATGTTCTGAGTAAGCGAATGAGGATGGATCAGTAACAGAAAGTTAAATAACTCAATGGATAATCTACTTGATGACACCTGAGATGCTCAAGCACTCAATAGTTTCAATATTCAACACACATTTCTTTTTGATAACTTACTACATGAAGGAACTGTTCTTGGCCCTGGGGACACAGCAAAACTAGCAAGACAGACCATAATCCCTCCACTCAGGAAGCTTACACTTGATTTGGGTGTTTTTATAGATGTGTTGTTTCACATGGCTGGACAAATGTTCTCCTATCCAACTTTGGAAAAATACTTTAATTTCCACCTTCCAGATTCTTCCTTATTAAATGGAATTTTGGAGACATGAGGTCAACTGCTGAAATTCATTATATAAATGATATGTCCTTCCCCCCTCCCCTAGCTTTATTGCTACATGATTGACATATAGGAATCGTATATATTTAAGGTGTACAACTTGATGTTTTTAAATAGGGTACGTTGTGAAACGATAACCACACTCAAGCTAATTAACATATCTATCATCTCACATTGTTACCTTTTTATCTTTCTTTTTGGTGACAATACTTAAGACCTACACTTTGAGCAAATTTCAGGTATGCAATTGAGTATTGTTACCTGTAGTCAGCATGCTGTACATTAGATCTCCAGTCTGTTCATTTTGCATAATTGAAACTTTGTATCCTTTAGCTAACATCTCTTCTCCTTCTCAGCTATTCACCCAGCGCTTCATCCTGAAGCCTGTTTTTCCCCAACCTCTCCCCGCCAGCCTCTGGCAACTACCATTTAGCTCTCTGCTTCTACGAGTTCTAGTATTTCTTGTTATTGTTTAGTTGCTAAGTTCTGTCGAACTCTTGTGACCCCCATGGACTATAGCCCCCCAGGCTCCTCTGGTCATGGGATTTCCCAGGCAAGAATACTGGAGAGGGTTGCCATTTCCTACTCCAGGAGATCTTCCTGACCCAGCCATTGAACCTGCGTCTCCTTCGCTGGCAGGTGGATTCTTTACCACTGAGCCACCAGGGAAGCCCTCAACTATTTTAAATTCCACTTATAAGTGAGCTCTTGCAGTATTTGTCTTTCTATGTCCGGCTTAGCATAATCTCCTCCGGGTTCATCCATGTTGTCCCAAATGGCAAGATTTCCTTCTTTTAAGGCTGAATAATATACACAATATTTTAAAGGATATGTTTTGAAAGTGCATGTTTTATATTCCTTTCATGCAATTGTTTTGTCTTCTGGCTTTATTTCTGGTGGATAAAACTGTTGTGTTTTTTTTTTTTTTATAAATACTTAGGAGAATTTGAATATTTTCCTGTTCCCTTTAGAGCTGCTGAAATCAAGTCATTTTGGCTGTGCATGCACTGCTTAATATTTCGTGGCCTCTAAATATGAGTCCCAAAGAGTCGGACTCGACTGAGCGACTTCACTCAAATATGAATACCAGTACTAATAACTCTAGTTTTTAAAGCCCTTATCTTTTGCCAGTTACTGTGCTTGGTGCTTTATTGGTCTTACCTCATTCAAACTGTCAACAGCCCTTTGAGATAAGTTTTATGGTCAATGTTTTATTTTTAAAATGGGGAACCAAGGCTGAGAGAAGGTAAGTAGTGAATCTTGGGCCAGCATGGAGTACCTGGCAATGCCCAGTCTGGAACCCTTGGCACTAGAAGGGAGAACACACCATAGAGCTTCCAGCCATCGTGATCAAGGGCAACTCATTTGCCCACAGGTTTCTTATCTATCTAAGGTCTGTCTAGTCAAGGCTACGGTTTTTCCAGTAGTCACGTATGGATTTGATAGTTGGACCATAAAGAAAGCTGAGTGCCAAACAATTGATGCTTTGGAACTGTGGTTTTGGAGAAGACTCTTGAAAGTCCCTTGGACTGCAAGGAGATCCAACTAGTCCATCCTAAAGGAGATCAGTTCTGAATATTCATTAGAATGTTCCAGACATCCTGGAATGTGAAGTCAAGTGAGCCTTAGGAAGCATCACCATGAACAAAGCTAGTGGAGGTGATGGAATTCCAGCTGAGCTATTTCAAATCCTAAAAGATGATGCATGAAAGTGCTACACTCAACATCCCAGCAAATTTGTAAAACTCAGCAATGGCCACAGGACTGGAAAAGGTCAGTTTTCATTCCAATCCCAAAGAAAGGCAATGCCAAAGAATGTTCAAACTACCACACAATTGCACTCATCTCACATGCTAGCAAAGTAATGCTCAAAATTCTCCAAGCCAGGCTTCAACAGTACGTGAACCGAGAACATCCAGATGTTCAAGCTGGATTTAGAAAAGGCAGAAGAACCAGAGCTCAAATTGCCAACATCTGTTGGATAATAGGAAAAGCAAGAGAGTTCCAGAAAAACATCTACTTCTGCTTCATTGACTGTGCCAGAGCCTTTGACTGTGTGGATCACAACAAACTGTGGAAAATTCTTCAAGAGATGGGAATACCAGACCACCTGACCTGCTTCCTGAGAAATCTGTATGCAGATCAGGAAGCAACAGTTAGAACTGAACATGGAAAAACAGACTGATTTCATATTGGGAAAAAAGTATGTCAAGGCTGTATGTTATCACCCTGCTTATTTACCTTATATGCAGAGTACATCATGAGAAACGCTGGGCTGGAGGAAGCACAAGCTGGGATCAAGATTGCCAGGAGAAATATCACTAACCTCAGATATGCAGATAACACCACCCTTATGGCAGAAAGTGAAGAGGAACTAAAAAGCCTCTTCATGAAAGTGAAAGAAGAGAGTGAAAAAGCTGGCTTAAAACTGAACGTTCAGAAAACTAAGATCATGGCATTTGGTTCCATCACTTCACATCAAATAGATGGGGAAGCAGTGAAAACAGTGAGAGACTATCTTTTTGGCTCCAAAATCACTGCAGATGGTGACTGCAGCCATGAAATTAAAAGACACTTGCTCCTGGGAAGAAAAGTTATGACCAACCTAGACAGCATATTAAAAAGCAGAGACATTACTTTGCCAACAAGGGTCCTTCTAGTCAAAGCTATGGTTTTTCTAGTAGTCATGTATGGATGTGAGAGTTGGACTGTAAAGAAAGCTGAGCACTGAAGAACTGATGCTTTTGAACTGTGGTGTTGGAGAAGACTCTTGAGAGTCCCTTGGACTGCAAGGAGATCCAATCAGTCCACCCTAAAGGAAATCAGTCCTGATATTCATTGCTGATGACTGATGCTGAAACTGAAACTCCAATACTTTGGCCACTTGATATGAAGAACTGACTCATTGGAAAAGACCCTGATGCTGGGAAAGATTGAAGGTGGGAGGAGAAGGGGATGACAGAAGATGAGATGGTTGGATGGCATCACCGACTCAATGGACATGAGTTTGAGTGAACTCCGGGAGTTGGTGATGGACAGGGAGGCCTGGCGTGCTGCAGTTCATGGGGTTGCAAAGAGTCGGACGTGAATAAGTGACTGAACTGAACTTTTTATCTATAAAATGGAGCCAATACCTGTCTGCTCTATACTGTTCACAGTGTGGTGAAGATAAAATTTAAAAGCACTGTGAAAATGTTAAAACACTGCATGAGTACACCGCGGGTTTTGGTTACTATCACTCTATGCTGTTGCTGATCTATGACAGCTAGTACCTCCAATAAGGTGCTCTGCAGCAGCAGTCACTGAAATTGATGGAACTTTGGCTGAGCGATTGTTTGGGGGATGCAGGCGGTAATGGATCTGGTGGGGATGGGGTAGCACATTTAATGTGCTGGTTAAGTGGAGAAAACACTATGGAGATGACGGCTCTTCCTGATGAGTCTTGCTGCATCCTGGGGGATCTCAGGGTCTGGCAGGAAGGGGTCTGAGGCCTCCTACCCACCCTCCACAGTCTTCCCCAGGGACATCCTTCCTTCTGATTGCAGGGTTCCCTGCTCTGCCCTGCCTGTGCCATTGGCCCTGTTGTTGGCCATCACTCTTTGAGCTGGTCCAGCACAACCGTGAGAAAGGTTAAGTGTTCATTTCGGTGAGTAAATTTGCAGTGCTGCCTGGAGACAACATAATTGCTACTTCCCACATCTTATTGTGACTGGTGGAGAAACAGTCACAAAGACATCAGACGAACATCCTGTCTCTGGCACTGCCTACTGCACCTGTCATTCCCCACAAAGTGGGCAAGACCTTGCGGGTGTTTGAAAACCTTTAGCATCTTTTCACGGGAGTCCCTTGTCTGGGGTGACACCTGAAGATGTCTTTACTGTTGGAAACTTGGGTCAGCTAGTCGAGGCATAAAGAGGCAAAGCTGTTAAGGACATACTAGCTTCTTAATGGTTTTAGTAACCAGCTTCCCTGGTGGCTCAGGTGATAAAGAACCTGGCTGCAATGCAGGAGACCAGGGTTTGATTCCTGGGTCAGTAAGATCCTCTGGAGAAGGGCATGGCAACCCATTCCAGTATTCTTGCCTGGAGAATCCAATGGACAGAGGAGCCTGGCGTGCACCAGTCCATGGGGTCACAAAGAGTCCGACATGACTGAGCAGCTAACGCTTTCACAACCAGTCTTTATATTTCATTCATTCGTTTATGTGTACATTCATTTACTCAACTCTTTTGAGCTCTTTGCTGAAAACTCAAAAATTCCATTGAGAAACTCCCAGGCTGGTGGGGAGGCAGATGAGTGAAAATATACTACAGAACAGTGAGGGAAGTTTTAATACAGATTTATTCACACAGTCGGGCTGAGTCAGTTAATCATTTTGATATACAGGCAGTAGACGACAGCATGCATTCTTAGTTGGGGTGATATTGACTTGAAAAGGGCAAAAGTTGTTTCTTGGGGGGCAAAAAGTTTTTAGCTATTACATTGGTTTGTGATCTTCTAAGACCAGCAATACTCAATAAAAGCTTATTCTTTTATATTTAATTTCCCTTGTTACCTAGACTTAAACTCAAATGTTTTTCATCTTTGAGAGAGTGATAATGAAAAAAAAAAAAAAGGACTGATAACCCCTGGGCTAGATAGATGGATTTCCCCTTACAAAGTCAGGGGCTATCTAAGACTACCAAGTTGGCAGTTGTGGCTGGCATTTTCAGTTAGTTAAAAAGCAGCTGTTGGTTTGGTTAATTTGTCCAAAACTTCCTCATTGTTTTACTGATAAAAGCTTTCCTGATTTGTGTCTTAATATAGAGACTTGCCTGCCCTGTCCTGCACAGTCTCAAATAAAAAAGTGAATTCTATTATTCCTCTTGGTTCCTTGAAAATTAGTTAACTCTGGGGACACATGGAAAACCAATTTTTAGCCCCTCAGTTTCCTTGCTGTAAGAAGAAGCTGCTAGATACAACGTCGACATCCTGAGAAGCAAGAAGTTTTGCACAGACGATATGCTGTATTATTAGTTACAAATAGATGGTTGTTGAATTTGCAAGCATGATTCCTTCCATTCATGCAGAGGTTAAGATATCAAATTTTAATACACAGACAAAGCAATACAATCCCTTCACAAGGTTGTAAGTAACTTATTCTTTTGGTTTGCAGTTCTTATCCTTTGGGCTAACTGTAATTACCACTTCTATATCTTGCCCAAAGCTTAACCTAAGAAATGATTGGGCCCAATATTTGAGATTTTTAGAGGAATTTTTCACTGTAGAAAGACATTTAAGTAGAATATAAGACTAGTTAGGAAATGTACTAATAGCTGGACCCTAACAATCAAATGAGCAGAAACAGTGATGATTCCTGAGAACATTCAATGAAGAGGGAGAAAAGGAAAGTGGCCCAGGGGGGTAGGGGGCTTGAAAATGGTCACAAAAGAGCTTTACCTGAAATGGCTTCATTTAAAAGGAGGAATAGAACCTGCTGTTTCCCCTTCCATGGAAGTCTGAAAAATAAAAAGCCCTACCACCCACAATATGAGATGGTTGGATGGCATCACCGGCTTGATGGACGTGAGTTTGGGTAAACTCCAGGAGTTGGTGATGGACAGGGAGGCCTGCTGAGCTGTGGTCCATGGGGTTGCAAAGAGTTGGACACGACTGAGCCACTGAACTGACTGGCCACCCACAAAGATATCCTGGGTAGTCCTAAGGACACGCTAGTGGGGGCTGGCAGAAAACCTGGCTCAGGACTCCTTGCCAGCAAAGGGTCCAGAGCTGGTCCGCCAGTTAGCGCCTTCCCCAGACAGAGAGCCGAGCGGGAGGGGGCGGGGTGGGACAGTCCAGCGCCTTTCAGTCCCTCTGGGTCAGCAGTGGCCACTGTAGATACGAGCCTTTCCATATAAACCCTGCTTGTGTGAAGGCGCTGTTGGTCCAGTCACACAGACGGGGACACAAAAGCCACTTGTTAACGCTTCAGACGAGGCTGAAGGGGAGCCATGAGCAGGCTGACCCACATTCCTCAGGGAACGTAGCAAACAATTCTCCTCATTCACACCATAGGAGGATTGACTGCTTCATTGTCGGTCTTGTTATTGTGGCTGTTACTCCTTTAATGACACTATTTTCAAAAGTTTAAAAGTTGACTGCTAACATTTGCTTCACTTTAAATCTTAGTGTTAAAGTGTTTCGGGTGTGTGTCTGTGTATGTTCACACACGAGAATGACCCAAGAGGCAGTTTCATCTAAAGGAAACTAGTGTTTAAACTCCTAAATATTTCCATCTTCGTACCTACTATCTGAGGTACCTTTGAGTCAATAACCTCATTGTAAAATAAAGACGGACATATCTGGAGCTGGCTGAGGTTTAGCTTGAAGAGCAGTTGGTTTGAAAGGAGAGGAGCAGGCATTTTTTTAGCTGTGGGCAAATTATTTAATGCGCATGAGCATTTATTTCCATGCCCATTAAATGGGCATGATACTATACCAGCTCATCCGAGTCTTGGGTGTTTTAGATAAAATAATGGACACTGTAAAAATCAGTGCTTTGAAGATGTGAGGTGGCTTTGTAATTAGGCTGAGAATGAGCTAACACTGAGACGTCCCCTCTGAGAGCTTCATGGACAGTTTTTCCTCACCCTAGTTCATCTGCCACACTGGATGAATGCTGAGTATTTTATGGTAGCCTAGAGTTATATTCCTAAATGTAGATCTAATTATATCAATCTCCTCTTCACAAAACTGCAACGGTTCCCCTTTATAAAGATTAACCTCTAAAACTCAGCCTGGCAGGCGAAATCTTCCTTGATCTAACCTGGACTGCTTTTCCAAGGCTTTTGTTCATTAAATGCTTCCCATGTTTTGGCTGCCTTAACCTTGCCAGGCCTTGAATATGTCGGGACCTTACAGGACTCCGCCTGATCTTTGCTCAGCCTCTGATGTCGAATTCTTCTCACTCAGAACATGAGTAATCATTTTCATCCTTTATGTCCCGGTGTACAAATTCATCTCATAAAGCATCTCTCATCTCTCCAGTCAGAAGCAATTGTCTCATCTCCTGACTTCTTACAGCATAATTCTTGTAATTTTATTTAAGCCTGCTTGAATTCTGTTTAACTCCCTTTGCTGTGAACCTATGATGATTGTTATTATTTGTTGAACATCCTGTATCTTAGTGGGGCTTCCCTCGTGGTTCAGATGGTAAAGAATCCACCTGCAATGCAGGAGACCTGGGTTCCATCCCTGGGCCGGGAAGATCCCCTGGAGGAGGAAATGGAAACCCACTCCAGTATTCTTGCCTGGCCAGTCTCATGGACAGAGGAGCCTGGTAGGCAATAGTCCAGGGGGTCACAAAGAGTTGGACAGTACCGAGCAACTAACACTTTCACACTAACATTACTATCTTTATAAAGAAGTTAGTTGATGTTATGCTGTGCGTGCTTCAGGTACAGTAAGGCCTGTTTAATAAAGCACGAGGAATATTCTCACTCCACCTTGTGTTTAGTTAGTTATGTCTCTGTCCTTCACCAAATGACAAGTATATTGAGGAAAGGGCCTATGCTTTCTTTCTTTCTCTAAGATGTTTTCTTTCTTTCTTTTTTTTTTTTTTTGATGTGGACCATCTTAAAGTCTTTCATTGAATCTGTTACGATATTCTGTTTTGAAAAATTGTTATTTGTTTACTTTTGGCCCCTCTGGTCTTCGTGGCTGCCCTCAGGCTTTCTCTAGTTGCAACGTATGGGCTTTGCTTTGCCATGGCTTCTCTTCTTGCAGAGCACAGGCTCTAGGGCGTGGGCTCAGTAGTTACCCAGAGGTCTGTGGGATCTTCCTGGACCAGAGATGGAACCCACATCCCCCGCATTGGCATTGGCAGACAGATTCTTAACCACTGGACCATCAGGGAAGCCCTGCTTCTGTTTTTTTTGTTTTTTTTTTCTAGTGTTTTGGTTTTTTGGGGGGGGGGGCTGCAAGACATGTGAGATCCTAGCTCCCTGACCAGGGATCAAACCTGCAGCCTCTGCATTGCAAGGTGAAGTTTTAACCACCAGAGCACCAGGGAGGGAAGTCCCCTCTACTTTCTTTATATCTGTGTTCTTAATAGTGATTGACAAAGAGTCTTGCATGAATTAATAACAAAAGAAATCAGGTTAACAAGATACACTTTATGAAGGTTTAGCTCTTTTGGTGTGAATGAAACCTATTAAGCAGAGGCCAATAATAAAAAGTGATTTGGATATAGGTATATAGTTGACTTATAGTGGACTCAGGTCCACTTAGAGTTGTTTTTCTCAATAAATATGTACCACATGATCTGTGGTTGGTTGAATTCAAGGATATGGAACCACAGATAAGAAGGGCCGATTGTACAGTTATGTAGTGATTTTCAACTCTGTATTTGTGGGCTCGCCTATGCCTCTCGTTCTTCAAGGATCAACTGTACTTTGAGAAAAGATATATTCCTGAAACTGTGTGACTTAACTGGATTTCTTTGCATTTGAAAATTGGCCCTGATTATTTATTTAATTGGAGAAGGCAATGGCACCCCACTCCAGTACTCTTGCCTGGAAAATCCCATGGACGGAGGAGCCTGGTAGGCTGCAGTCCATGGGGTCGCTAAGAGTCGGACACGACTGAGTGACTTCACTTTCACTTTTCACTTTCGTGCATTGGAGAAGGAAATGGCAACCCACTCCAGTATTCTTGCCTGGAGAATCCCAGGGACGGGGGAGCCTGGTGGGCAGCCGTCTAAGGGGTCGCACAGAGTCGGACATGACTGAAGCGACTTAGCAGCAGCATTGTATTTAATAGGAGATCTTTTCAAAGAAACCCCTGTGTTTTCATGTTGGATTTACAGTGAGCGGAGAATGCTCGTAGCCTTGCCATCTCCCTGCAACCTCCTACAACTCTGAATTGTTGCCAGCAAACAATTTAACTCCTTTTTCATTTTGACAAACAAACTCCTTCAGGATATCGTAGCTGAAATATCCATTGCTGTGTGGCCTGTGGCCTTTCTGCTGCAGAAATTTCTTATGGCTTTCTAGGCGAATGATCATCATCTGAATTAATGATGAAGCCATTCTATTTTATTGGGTAATTAATAAATGCTGGGGAGGGGGATCCTGGGTGATACATATTTTCCCCTTTCTGTATTTATAGGAGAGGAATGTAAACCAAAAATGAAGAATGCTTTGGGCCAGTTGTACTAAAATGACTCTGGGCCAGTGGGGTCGCACTCTGACTGCACTGGGGTCATGAAAAGATCAGGGCTTTGGGGGCTTGTGTAAATGTCCATATACTTCCCTAACACCTATTTTTTACTTTTAGCATGCTGGGAAAGAAACCCAACACAACAACCCAGCCCCCAAGCAGTCACAAGTACAGGCAGAATTCTCATACAGAAGGGTTTCAGAGTACAGCCCGAAGGCAGAACACCCTTTTTCCAACAGTGAATGGGTTTGTGACGGTAGTCTTTGAAATTTTGCGTGTTGTGTACGTCTCTTTTGCACATGGCGTGAAGAAACAGAAGGGAGCTGCTATGAATGATTTTCCCATTTATTCTATCTGCTGTGGGTTGTACATCGTCTCACTAAAAGATACACTGACGTTCTAACCCCAGAACCTCAGAGCGTGACCTTATTTGGAAATAGGGTCATTGCAGAAGTGATCCGTTACGTTGAGGTTATAGTGGCCTACGATGGACCCTGAATGCAATATGATCATGACTTATAGAAGGAGGGAAATTTGGATGCAGACAGTGACTGGGAGAAGCCGCATAATAACAGAGTCAGAGGATGGAAGGATAAAATCGCAAACCCAGGAGCGCCAAGGATTGGCAGCCTTCACTAGAAGTTGGGAAGAGGCAAGGAAGGACCTACTGAGCATTTTGGAGGGAAGAAATCCCTACTGAGAGCTTGGTTTTGGACTTCTCTCCTCTAGAGCTGTAAGAGAATGAATTTCTGTTGCTTTAAGCCTTCTAATTTGTGGTACTTTGCTACAGCTGCCCTAGCAAACCAGTATATCAAATTCTTGCCTTTTGTTTTCTCTGTCCAGAGGCCAAACCATGTTAACAGGTCTGATGATAATATTTTATTTTAATTTGAAAATCAGCGTGTTTGATTTTTGAATAGGTGATACATTCCAATGGATTGAAAATTACACAAAATACTCAGCCATTAAAAAAAAAGATGAAATCTTGTCATTTGTGATAACATGGATGAACTTTGAGGGTATGATGCTAAGTGAAAGAAGTCAGATGGAGAAAGACAAATGCTGTATAATTTCACTCATAAGTGGAATATAATGAATAAATCAAACCAAGCCAAAACAAGCACATATACAGAGAACAAAATACTGGGTACCAGAGAGATGGGGTGGGCACAGGGTCAAACGGGTAAAGGGGTCAATGGAATGGTGACAAATGGAAACAGTACTGTATACAGAAGTCAAAATAGAATGCTGTACACATGAAATTTATATAATATTATAAACCAACATCCACCTCAATAACAAGTTATACGATCTATATTGATAAAAGAAAACTAATTTGTTTTTGTATTTGAAAACTCCTTTGTTGTTGTTTTACCCCGAAGTCATGTCCAACTCTTTTGCAACCCTATAGACTGTAATCCGCCAGGCTCCTTTGTCTATGGAATTCTCCAGGCAAGAATACTAGAGTAGGTTGCCATTCCCTTCTCCAGGGGGTCTTCCTGACCCAGGGATCGAACCCAGGTCTCCTGCACTGGCAGGTGGATGCTTTACTGCTGAGGTACCAGGGAAGCCCCAATAAACCTCCTTACATGACAAAAAATCACACAAAAAATTATACGATGAAAAATGTTTCTCTCATTCCATTCCTCATCTGCTCTTTTCCCCTCTTGCCTCATCCTGTCTTTCCACCATGGCCATTCGTTTTATTAGTTAATTTATACACTATGTATTACAGATTTTTGTCTCTCCTCTACATAATAGGAATCTATTATACCATTGTTCTTCACCTTGTCTTTATTTTTTCTATGACAAAAAAGTACTTTCCAATTATTGTCCAGTGAAAATGCTCTGGCATGGAAATGGATGGATATTGTTACAGCTTTATCGTTAAGAAGAGAGAAAGAGAGGAGTTGGTTGCGGTTACCTCCCATCTCAGCATCAGAACTGGGCTGAGTTTCTAGTCTCTGCACTTATGGGCTCATAAGCTGTAGAAGGAATATGTCAGTCAAGGCTGGAATGCCAAGAGCCAGGCTCCTCGCACTGGAAGTTACAGATTCAGGGAAAATCAGGATAATGTGAGCCTCAAGCTTCCAGGCTTGAGTAGCCTCCTGAGTTGGCAGCAGTGGATGAGGTGGGCATGACTGAGTGGGCCCTCTGTGTCTCCACTGTCTCCTGGGAGACCTCATGTTCTGGTGGGATGCTCAGAGGGAGTCAGGTGTCCAGATCTTTGCTATCCAAGGATAGCAGCCTCAGATTTTCTGATTTGAGGAGGAAGAGGGCCATGGAACCCAGGGGTTGATTAAAAGCCTCGCAACCAGGTTTGAATTCCTGTTACCAGCTGGATGATTCGACCTAGCTACTGAAATCCTCTCTGTGTTTCCGAGTCATCATCTGCAAAATGAGGATTGTTCTGAGCAGTAAAGGAGGTCTTTGGCTTGAGTGTTGCTCCTCTGCTTGACACTGTAATGTCCAGGTGGTGATGGAGAGATGAAGATGAGACCAGAGATGCTGGAGCAAGACACTTCACCATGGTGCAGGAGGAGAGCCGCTGGCTCAGGCTGGGCCGAAGAGAGGGGGTTTTGTTTTTGTTTTTCCCAGAATGGATTAACTTTATCTCCTTAAGCAGAAGCAGGAAAGAACTGGGGATACATGAGTTGAAAATATACAGACTGAGGGGAATTTATGTTCATTCTGACCTTGATTAACTTATAAAACATATAAGAATTTATATGCAAATAAGTACCAATTATTTTCTTTCATGATCGTCGGTCGTTTTTGCAATCTTAATATCTACAGGGTGCCAGATCGCCTGATCTTTGCTGTCTCAGGCTGGGCTATCAGCTCCAGTCTGCTTTGTACCCACCATCCACTGACAGCTTTGCCAATTGCAGTGACTGTCCTTTGTTCAGATCCTGTCTGCCCTAGTAAACAAATGTCAGTATTGCCTAGAATTGGCCATGGAGCTCTCCATAAATTCACAAAAATGTTGCCTCTCAACATCATACCAGCCAAGTGGCAGTGAAAAGTGAAAGTGAAAGTCGCTCAGTTGTGTCCGACTCTTTGTGACCTCATGGATAGTCCATGGAATTCTCCAGGCCAGAATACTGGAGTGGGTAGCCTTTCCCTTCTCCAGGGGAATCTTCCCAACCCAGGAATTGAACCCAAAGGTCTCTCACATTGCAGGCGGATTCTTTACTAGCTAAGCTAGAATTCATAGTATGTATTCTTAAGGATTATCAAAGCATCTTATTCATTAAGCCCCTGCTCACTAAGTAACTTGTGTGTGCTAGGTTTCTTAAGAATGAGAGCCATATGAGGAAAAAGCTATCAGGATCTCTGGGAAATAGCATATGTATATTTATATATCATTAAAAAGAGCATACTTTATATTAATCAGAATTTTAAACTGCCAGCGTCATATGCTTCCTTCCCATTACAGGGTCATAATTATCAATACATTAGATCCTCAGGCATTTTGATGTTAAGTTGATCTCAATAGGATGAGGTGGCTAACAGGAGCTAAGCGGAGAAGCCTCCTCTTGGACCATAATATTGAGCCCAGAAGAAACTGAAGCTTGCCGACAGCCCCAGCCTCAAGTACATCCAAGGACAACCCACCCACAGGAAGCAAATATTCTTGCATAACGTTGTTTGACTAAGTGTGACTCACCTAGTACTGTATTATTATCCAGCTTATATTTCTCCATCAACACCACACAAGTGAAAGAGATTTTATCAAAAATTCAAAAAGTTGACGTCTAGTTGTTGAAAATATTCCTTAGGCTGATAATCTTAACATGAAAAGGAAATGAACTCTCTTGGGTATTCTCATTGAACTCTTACTGATTTGCTGTAATCTTATCTTATTCTTCTTGTGTTCACAAGACTTTCCCCTCCTGTGTTTACTTTTCTAGAATTTTGCCAGGGAAAGATGTCCGATTCACTGATCTACGATTTTCAGAATATCATCTTTCATAAAACCTGGAGCTACATTTTGATCTCATTTTCCAGAATCTCATCTGATTTCTAGCACTCGTCAAAGCCTACCTCTGGTCTTTTCTCATAGAAATTTGTCCCCTTATTGTTTCAGTCCTTGAAGGTGAATTTCTTTGCTTTATATGACAAAACAGACGCCCTTAATGTTTTCCTTATAATGAATACTTTTTTCACAAATGTCATTCTCTAGGGTATGAGAGCAGTAATTGCTTTGAAAAACCATCAGATAAGATGGTTTTAAGATCTTCCAATAAATTGTTATCTTTAGTGTCAACAGCCTTGACCTAAAAATCTCTAGAAAGATGGGATCAAGAAACCAGTAAAATAGGCAAGATTCTTTTAATGTGGATTTGAGCTATTAAAATATCAGAGATTTTCTGGCATCATGCCTTTATATTGTAAAAGATGTAAAGTCTTGAACATGCAGAGGGGTAAAATAAAATGATGAACCACTGACCCACTGAAATAGCCTCCTCTCTGTCAGATTCCTGGGTCGGGAAGATCCGCTGAAGAAGGGTTAGGCTACCCATTCCAGTATTCTTTAGCTTCCCTTGTGGCTCAGCTGGTAAAGAATCCACCTGCAATGTGGGAGACCTGGGTTTGATCCCTGGGTTGGGAAGATCCCCTGAAGAAGGGAACAGCTACCCATGCCATTATTCTGGCCTGGAGAATTCCATGGACTGTATAGTCTCTGGGGTGGCAAAGAGTTGCACACGGCTGAGCGGCTTTCACTTTCAGTTTCTTTCACTGAAATGAAACAGTCAACCAAGACATTTATTCCGCCCTTGAACCTTCACTCATGGAATGTGTTAATCTCTTCTAGGCTCTTCTAGCTTTTCAAGTGTGTTGTTACAGGGTTAAATACCAAAGAAGAAATGGATGTGATAGACATTGTCCCTGAGTGAATCAGAAGTGACATGAATCATATGCCCCAAGACCTGTTGAAGGTGTTTAAGATCTTGACTGATGAACTGCTCAGAGTCTTGGAAAGTGTAGATAGACGGTGAGCCCAATTTCTCTGGCTTGGGCAGAGGCCGATGGGCTTGTTTCACCTTTTGCTGAAAATGGGGAAACGTCCCCTGCCTCATTTCCCTGTTCCAAGGCTATGGTTTTTCCAGTGGTCATGTGTGGATGTGAGACTTGGACTGTGAAGAAAGCTGAGCACCGAAGAATTGATGCTTTTGAACTGTGGTGTTAGAGAAGACTCCTGAGAGTCCCTTGGACTGCAAGGAGATCCAATCAGTCCATCCTAAAGGAGATCAGCCCTGGGTGTTCTTTGGAGGGAATGATGCTAAAGCTGAAGCTCCAGTACTTTGGCCACCTCATGCGAAGAGTTGACTCATTGGAAAAGACTCTGATGCTGGGAGGGATTGGGGGCAGGAGGAGAAGGGGATGACAGAGGATGAGATGGCTGGATGGCATCACCAACTCGATGGACGTGAGTTTGAGTGAACTCTGGGAGTTGGTGATGGACAGGGAGGCCTGGCGTGCTACGATTCATGGGGTCGCAAAGAGTTGGACATGACTGAGTGACTGAGCTGAACTGAACTGAACTGAAGGTGCACCCGCAGCACCCATGGCTGCTATATCACATGGAGGGTGGCTGTTATACGGCTGTTATGCTTGAAGTGTTCCCAGGGGAGAACTCCGCATGGACCCCTGCTGGGTGTGCCTCTTCCTTTTCTCTTTGCCTACGCAAATTCTTTTTCCTGCTTTTAAACTTTGTGTTAGTTCTTTTTCCTGCTTTAAAATTTTATGTTAGTTCTTTTTCCTGCTTTAAAATTTTCTTTATTTGCTTATTTATTTTTGACTGCATCGGGTCTTAGTTGCGGCACGTGGGATCTTTTGTTGCAGTGTGCTGGCTTCTCTCTTGTGGTGTGCAGGCTCAACTGCCCCACAGCACATGGGATTTTAGTTCCTGGACCAGGGATCAAACCTGCATTCCCTGCATTGGCAGGTGGATCCTTAACCACTGGATCACCAGGGAAGTCCCACTCATTTCTAAAGATTTCTCCAATTCCATAATCTTTTCCCTGACTGATCAATATCTGTTGATCTTCCCCTAGTTGGATCTTTAGAAGTAATGCTCATCATGTCCCTAATCCTGTTATTTTATTGTCTCTCTCTCTGTGCTTCGTCTTCCCCAGCCAGCGCACTGGCAGTATCTAGTGGTAGGAACTATATTTTTATTTCATTTTTGCTGGCTATGATTTCCTTTTAGTGCCTTTCATTTATATGAAAGAATTAGTTAATGAATTCATATTTGTTTTTCTATATGTTTTATTTTCTATAAAATAAAAATATTTTTCTATCCTTGGAATTTTCAGGTTCTTGATGAATTAAAACAGTCCCAACTTTCTTCCATGGATGTGTCTAAGCAGGAGAGTGCCAGTGTTTTGACCAAGAAAAATGTGATCAGGGTGCCTCATTACAGAAATTTCTCTGATATATTGATCTTTATTGAGGGGTTGATCAGTGAACAATTTCCAAGTCAGTTATTACAGCTTCCTCCCAAGGGAGAAGCAAGCTCAGTGGTTCACAGTGGTCCCTTCTCTCCTCGTCAGCAAATCCCTTTCTCATCATCATCTATCAAGGTGAGTTTCTGAGATGAAAAGCCTCAGGTCACCTCCCGTAAAAGAATGTGCTACTGCGTTGGTTTTACAGATGCCCTGTCAGCAGGACATGTATTTTCAGTTACTCCCAGGAATGTTGTTGGTTCTTTTGCTGATCTGGTTTCACTTACGATCAATGATTCGTGAGTGTCAAGGGTGCAGCCAGAGTCTGGGGTCTGAAGCTTTGGGTGAAGAACTAAGGCCCCCTATTGCTGTGCCTAGTCACTCAGTTGTGTCTGCAACCCCATGTTCTGTAGCCGCCAGGCTCCTCTGTCCATGGGGTTTCTCCAGGCAAAAATATTGGAATGGGTTGCCATGCCTTCCTCCAGGGGATCTTCCCAACCCAGGGACTGAACCCAGGTCTCCTGCATTGCAGGTGGATTCTTTACCACCTGAGCCACAAGGGAAGCCCAAGGGCCCTATTACCCAGCTGTAACTTTGACCTAATTTGTGCAAAGCGGAGATGCTGGCTACACAAGACAATGAAGGAAGGGGCCAGGAATGCATCTCTTCTTGTTTCAAGAGTCTTGAATTCACCTGGGTGTAAAGGTAGACAGGTGGGTAAAGTTCTGTATAGTGGTTTTCAATCTTGCACAAACCAAAATCCTTTTGAGAGTGATGTATGTGCATGCTAAGTCACTTCAGTCCTGTCCAACTCTTTGCGACACTAGGGACTCTAGCCTGCCAGGCTCCTCTGTCCATGGGATTCTCCATGGACAGAATTCTCCAGAATACTGAAGTGGGTTGCCATGCCCTCCTCCAGGGGATCTTTCCAGCCCAGGTATCAAACCCATGTCTCCTGCATTGTAGGGGATTCTTTATCCGCTGAGCCTTGAGAAAGCCCTCACAGGGTTTTTGGGAGGATTAAATGAGTAAATGCACTTAAGCTCTGAGCAAGGGGTCTAGTGTGGGTTAAGGGCTCAGAAATGTTTGCTCCCATTCTATTTTCAGTTAAATGTTACCTTGGCCTCAATTTGAGGCATGGAGCTAAAACAAAGTTGTATATCATGGTAACCTGAGTTTTTCTGGGGGCCAAGCGTCACGCTTGTTTTTAGCAGTGCTTCCGACCCTGCAGTCTCCAGCAGCCATATGAACATATGATTGTTCCGTGGCTGCTGCATAACCTGCAAAGTGGGTCAGCCCCGAATGGGCTGAGGAAGTGATTCTGGAAAACACAGTCTGAACGTGAGGACTGGTGCCTGGGGAGCAGCCGCCGTAGAGGTCATTGCAGTGACTCAGGAATCAGGAGACACGCTGAGGTTCTGTTTGAGCCAAAACACTGTACCCCAGGAAGCGGGATGTTCAGAGGACATTAAAGTCCATCACCATTGGTCGTCCCTCGGCTCACATGAACTGCTTCACAGAGGTACCTGTCTAATGTTATGCGCTGAGCTGAGCCATTCAGTGTTTTAGTGGGTAATCTTGCTGCGTTTGTTTGTGTATGTGCCTGCAGTGTACAAGAGGGTCTGTATGGTGTAAATTAGCTGATTGAAAAAGCCCAGCGTCCAGCCTATAACGTCCAGGGCTGTCCTATTCCGGATGGAAGCCGTGGGAGAGATCCTTGCGCCGAGGGGCAGGCTCCACGTGTGCATTTGCACGGAGTGCAGTGATTTGGTTGGAGTGGAGCCGTCCGCAGAGAGGCCTCTGAAAGCAGCCCCTGAATGTGCGCTGGGTGGTTAGCGTCGCTGTGGAAGCACTTGTGGGTTGTTTCTGATGGTGGGGATGTTTGTTTAAGGTTGCTTCAACACAGATCAGTGGGGCTGTTGATCCCTGGGAAAGAAATCCATGAAAACACAGTTCTTGGATTTTGGAAGATGGTATTATGTAAAAGGGATTAACTTGGCAAAAATGAGAACATAGGCACGTACGTCTGAAATGTCTCTCCCAAATGTCTTTAAAAGCATGAAAGCTTTTAAATAAAAAGCTTCTAAATAAAAAACGGAATGATGATTAGAGGGGGTTTCTTTTTCAATAGAAAAAAGATGAAATAAGGTGACTTGGTATTTGTTTTGTATTTCACTTCCCATCTCCCTCTGGCCTGGAGCCTGGCCTGAGGGTGCTCAAGTGTCTGATTGTGATGTAAGAGGTTCCTTCCAGTCTGCATGGGCCTAGAGGCCACACATATATATCATTCTGGGACATACTTGTGGAGACTGAATAAGTTGAGGGTCAATCTTGGGACAAGTGGTGATCATAGACATGTACGTCAGGCATTTCTAGCTCTTTACTTTCTGGGCACGTAGTAGGATTACACTTGGCCCCTTTGCAGTTGAGTAGGGTCACATGGCCGATTCTGGCCAATGAGACCAAGTGAAAGTGACCTGAACTATTTCTTTTCTTTTCTTTTTTTTTTCTCTGAACTATTTCTTAGCTGACCATATAATTATCTATATGAGACCCTTGAGTATCACTTTTCCTCTGGAGTAACAACTGAATATTTGGGAAGGTGACTTCTCTATTAACCCAAGTTCCTGAGTGATTACAGAGCAAACAAACAAACAAATGCTCCTAATGACCAGAAATGAACATATATCACGACTAAGGAATAAATATTTGTTTGAGGCATTCATAGAGATTTTGGGGTTATTTGTTATACAGCATAACCCAGTCTGTGCTGATTGATACAGAAGTCTGATCACTGAATCACAGAATGTCTTGTAACCAAACTTTCTTGCCTTTCTCAGTTGCATTTGCATTACTAAAAGTTAGTCTAATATCCCTCCACAAATCCCAGCAGTCTTTTCATCTGGAGCTGACTCAGCATAGAACATATACAGACCCTTAAGCTAGAGGATATTTCTTCATTTTGTTCTGAAATGAATGCTTGAGGACTCTTCTGGGATTTGGTCAAGATCTCAAAGGGATAAAGTAGAGTTATTTTAAAGTACTTAGTTATCACAACTGGAAGAGATCCTTGGAATCAACAGTCAAAAACTTTAATTTTATCAAGAGGGAAATCGAAGCCCATGGAAATGAAGAGTAATTTAATCAAGGTCACATAGCTTGCTGTTTGGTTAGTGGTCAAGGCAGGACAACAGCTCAAAACTCTTGGTTACATTTTTTTCTTCTGTGTAAACAGGAACTGTTTGTAGAGGTCACAAAGGAGCCCACTGAACTCTAAGTCAGCTCTGCCAACAGAAGTGTAACATAAGCTACAAATATGCTATTTTTTAATAGCTACATTTAGATGTTAAGAGAAAGGGATGGAGGGAATTCCCTGGTGGTCCATGGTCTGGTGGTTAGGGCTCCCAGCGTCCACTGCAGGGGGCATGGGAACTAAGATCCTGCATACCTCGCGACCAGAGTAAATGAATAAATAAATAAATAAAGCCCTCGATGATTCTCATTGACACTGACCCCAAGTAGGGCCCCAGAAGTTGTGTGTGTGCACTTCAGTCGTGTTGACTCTTTGTGACCCTACGGACCCTGGCCCACCAGTCTCCTCTGTCCATGAGATTCTCCTGGCGAGAATACTGGAGTGGGTAAGCTATGCCCTCCTCCAGGGCATCTTCCCAACCCAGGGACTGAATCCATGTCTCTTATGTCTCTGCATTGGCAGGCAGGTTCTTTCCCATTAGTGCCACCTGGGAAGCCCCCTCAAATCACACACACATACACACACAGAGGATTTCAAGTCAGTTCCCTTTGCAAAATACCTCCTTCCATGTCACCTGTAATGACATGTTTCTCAATTTCTTCATCTGGATCCTAGACAGCATAGTACTTGGCCGCTAGTCACTTCATAGGGATGTAAAGACAATTAATGAGATAATGTCTGAGTTCTGTAGAAGGTTCTATCTGTCTGAACTCAAAGTGCTATTCTCTTTTGTGTATCTGTGGGGAAGTCCCATTAGCACCCATGGGAACTATTCATGTTACTGTCATGGAAAAACAAACATTTCTCATCAGGCACTGAATAATACTAGGTTACTAGCAGGGGCTGGCTTTCCCAGTGTGGGCGGAGACTTTCTGCTGAGAACTGACAGTTCCTACAAAGTCTTGTTGTGCTAGCCAGTGGTGGAGGTGTGGGATGATGGGGGCAGGGAGGTGGAGAAAGGTAGACCCTGGGGGTTAAAGGCTATTGTTTTCAGAGCTGACCTGGGACTATGTCCTTCCACGAGGAGGCGTGGGGACGGAAGGAGGCAGGCACAGATGGAATGTTGCTCTTTTAAAAGTGTCTGAATGGCCAGTTTGAGTTTTCTCATTTGCCTGAACTTATTTTTGATTATTATCATTTAAATAATTTTATTTATTTATTTTTCGCTGTGCTGGGTATTTGTCGCTGCTCGGGCTTTGCTCTGGTTGCAGAGAGGTATGAGTGTGGGCGTGGTAGTGGCCTCTCTTCCTGCAGTGTTGGGCTTCTCACTGTGGTGGCGTCTCTTGTTGCAGAGCATGCGCGCTAGGGTCCTCGGGCTTCAGGAGCTGCGGTAGTTTCGGCGCGTGGGCTCAGTGGTTGTGGCTCCTAAGCTCTAGAGCCCAGGCTCAGTAGTTGCGGCACATGGCTTTAGTTGCTCCACGGCAGGTGGAATCTTCCTGGATCAGGGAAGCTCTGATTTTATTTTTAAAAACATCTATGTATTTATTTCGCTGTGCTCAGTCTTAGTTGCAGCTTGCCGGGTCTCTTTCCCCAACCAGGGATCAAACCCAGGCTCCCTGTATTGAGAGCCAGGAGTCTTAACCAGCGGCTCATCAGAGAAGTCCCTTGTTTGACTGAGTTTAGGCAAGGTTCTGTTAACCCAGCTGTGGACAGATTTTCCAGGGACAGTAGACTTTGTTATTTCTCCCTCCTGTACCAAGGACAGCTTTTCCTTTGCAAGAAGAACAGCTTACCTCGCAGTAGGCTGGAACTCATGCCTGTTGTCTTGTTCAAATTTTCTAGAGATCGATACTTTTGAACCCTTTGAAACAGTGCTGGACACTGTGGGTGAGTATGGTCTCCCTTCTGGGGCCAGACTATATCTTCACATAAATGGGTTTAGTCACTTCTCACACCTTTTGTTTCCGACCACTTTTCAAAGTTAAGACACACAAAAACACACATACATTGTTTTCTAGCCTCAGAGCACAAGTAGACTTTTTTGTGGCACATTGGAGAAGAAAGATTTAGGGAAATCTAATTTAATAGTGTATAGTTACTGCTCCTAACACCTATTTTTAATTTAGCACCTACCCTGTGCCAGACATTTTTTATGCACCATTTCTCCTCCGTACAGCTGCCCTTAAATAAGCTGGGTGTTATTTTCTCTGTTTTATAGATGAAGACACTGAACTTAGTTGGGAGCTTAGGTTACTTGGTGAGAAAAAATAATCTGAAGCTTGGAAATAAGCAAAAGGATGACCGCCTTCATGTGTTCCCAGTATCATTAAAACCACTAACAGTCTCACCGAAAGATGACAGCATTCTTTAGGGAAAGCTGCCTTTGAACCTTTGCTAAGATCAGGTCCCAGACTCTGTTAAATGACAGAGTCCAAACTGTTAACTTTTCGATTGCTAAATTGCAACTTAAAGAAATTCTTTAATTGGAGTCTAGTTGATTTACAATGTTGTATTAGTTTCAGGCGCACAGCACAGTAAATCAGTGATATGTATACCTGTATCCACTTTTTGCGACTTATTTTTGTACAGTAAATATGTAAATGAATTCTTCCTGTTATAAATGACAATCCTGGAAGTTGTAGTTCTGTTTACCAGTAGGGCACTACCCAGTTTTGTATCTAATTTAACAAACTTGTTGGGCTTCTCTTGTGGCTCAGCTGGTAAAGAATCCGCCCACAATGCGGGAGACCTGGGTTCAGTCCCTGGGTTGGGAAGATGCCCTGGAGAAGGGAAAGGCTACCCACTCCAGTATTTTGGCCTGGAGAATTCCATGGGCTGTATAGTCCATGGGGTCGCAAAGAGTCGGACACGACTGAGCGACTTTCACTTCACTAACTTGTTGCAGTTTTTCTTTCCTGCAGGTCCATGTGAATTGTCTCCCAACAGTCAAATTTCTAAATGTTGAAGCTTATATGTTGATTCAGTTCTCATGGCCAGTTAATGGCTGAGTCTGGATTCTCCCTGGCTGCAACGCCTGGGCTGTTTCTACTATAGCATGAATATCCAAGTCCTACCACATGCAACCAACCAAAGAACTCCCACCGCTATGACCTCTGGGTCTCTTCCATCCAAGAGTGGGAGTGACCTTGGTTTGAAAATGATGCATCAAAATGTGGATTCTAAGAGACAGAATTTAATTTTATTAGTCAAGCTTACATGTCTTGAGATGCCTAAAACACTTATTCTGATGGAATTTTAGCAGAGCTCTGAAACCATAAAAACTTTAAGGAATAAGGGCACTAGTCTGTAAGAAATTTAAGAGCAGGGACCCCGTTTTATCCATCTTGACATTCTCGGGAACTAGCTCAGGGTCGGATATCTAGCAGATGCTCAATAAAATTTGCGTGGAATTAACGAATGATAGGAAGGGGACACACTCCTACTTCCTTCCTTCTTATCCAATCTCTCTTTGGTTCTTTTGTCTTCAAGCAAACAAAGCAGATATCTGTTGAACTCATTTGTGCCTTGTGATTTAGCTGCTGGGTCCAATAACTAATTCCATATGTTTATCTCCTTCAGCGTGAAAAGATTTGGCCCACACTTTTCATTTTATTTATTGTTTCCTGAGTTTTCAGTCCTGCCTCTGCTTGCTCGTTCTCCAGCCCCCACCCCTCCACACACCCCCCCCCCCCAGGAGTGTGAAGTGGCAACGTGCCGATGGTTACAGCCTCACATTCTCGGAAGGATGGCCGCGGTCTCCAGAGGGTCACCCCAGGCTGCTGTCCGCGCCTGCAGAGGCTGACGGCTCAGCCTGTGGCCCGGGCCTCCATTCCCGAGATGCCTTGTCACTGTCTGTCTGACCAAACGCCCTCTCTCTCCTCAGGTGAGTGCAGCCCATATGGTGGGCGAGAGAAACGGGAACAGGC
Organism: Ovis aries; assembly: GCF_016772045.2. Taxonomy (NCBI): domain Eukaryota; kingdom Metazoa; phylum Chordata; class Mammalia; order Artiodactyla; family Bovidae; genus Ovis; species Ovis aries. Next base: position 44,888,101 of record NC_056073.1, read on the forward strand.
CCACTGAGCTCTTCCAGGGCCCGAGACGAAGGTGACAAAAGGCCAAGCTTTGAAGGGCACAGCGAGTCAGTCTCCTGCCCCAAAGGAAAACTCGGGAGGAGAAACCTATGCTTAATTAAGAAGGGGTGGGGAAGCCTTTTCTGAAATCTGTCTTCACTTTCAGAAGGGAATGATGAATTATTGACTGAAGAGCTGAGCTGTAAAAGGCTATTTTTATATCCATCTGTGAAACTAAACAAATGTTGAACTACATAACATTTTCGGATTTGACATTAGCATGCGCCGAGGGTCAGGAAGGACTTCCCTGGTGGCTCAAATGGTAAAGAATCCGCCTGCAATGCAGGAGACCAGGGTTCGATGCCTGGGTTGGGAAGATCCCCTGGAGAAGGGAATGGCTGCCCACTCCAGTATTCTGGCCTGGAGAATTCCCATCGAGAGAGGAGCCTTGTGGGCTATAGCCCATGGGGTTGCAAAGAGTCAGACATGACTGAATGACTAACACTCACACTCAAGGGTCAGGATAAGTGTCCTCCTCAGGGTGGTTTAAGCCGAAGACAAATGCTCTTAGGCATCAGAGATCCAGTTTATCTGAGAGCCAGTCTCCACTTTCTATATCCTGCCAAGGCCACGTATAAAGCACTGTAGCCTGAGGACTTTCCTGATGGTTTAGTGGTTAGGACTCGGCACTTCTGCTGCTGAGGGCGTGGGTTCAATCCCTGGTCAGGGAAGAAAGATCCCACAAGCTGCACTATGTGGCCAAAAGAAATGAAAAAATAAAGCGCCACAGTGTAGGTTTCTGCTGGTCTCTTTAGCTTAGGAAATAGCCCTTCTGGCTTGTCCAGGGTGAGTGATGACTTGCATAGGCCAGGAGTTTGGGAGGCTCACTACCTTTATTCCATTCTCTCTGGACTTGCCAAGGGTGGTAATAAGTCCAGAGTGGTAGGATTTTGGCAGGATTTGCTCCAGTGAGAGCCTTGCAGCAGTGGAACAGGCTGCCTGTCAAGGCTGAAATTGTCTGAGCTGCAGAAGGATTCCCACTTGACCTGGGAGGATTGGAATAGATGATTTCTGAGGCCTTTTCTAAAAGTCAGTCTAAGGTTTTCTTATATTTAGGTCTCTGACCAGGAAGGTGGTAGGGTGTGTTGATCAAAAGCAGAGGCTGAAGCCAGGCTGCCTGGATTTGAATTCTGATACAGCCTGTGCTGCGTGACCTTAGGCAAAACTCTGTGCCTCAGTTTTCCCATCTGTAAAATAGGTAGGGTAATGGTAGTATCTATTTCATGGGGGCTAGGCTGCCTCATCTCATGAGGTTATTATAAGAAATAAGCAGGTTAATACATGCAGAGTGTGTAGGCCAGGGTTTGTGATTGATGTGTTAGCTACTATTAGCTATTATTATTGACTGTTCAACACCCCTCCAAAACCCCCAATGTTCTGAGTCCCCCACTTCCTTCTGATCATTGATGGGACACTTTCAGCCCTTTTTCTTGGCAATCACATCCCCAGTTGATGGGAACTGGGTGGAGCAGAGGGTAGAGGAGGAAGAATGAAGATCAATGTGATAGCAGGAGGGTGTGAAGGAAATAGCTCCCCCTCCCCCCACCTACACAGAGCAAGCCACAGCTGCCATCGTCGTCTTTGTTTGCAGCAGCAAATGCGGAAGAAGCAAGGAGGGGTGATCTCCGATCATCACCATCACTGTCACCATCCTCCTAGGCTCCTTTCCCAAGGACCTCGAAGATGATTAGTGATGAAGCAATGAGACACCACGGAGTTTAACAGTGTTTTCAAGCCCATAAAGATCTCCAGCCTTCCCATGGGTGCAGCAGATCTCACATATCAGTTAGCATCCTGCTTACACAGAGGACGTGCTTCGTAAATGTGGTCCTCAAGCTCGTGCTCAGTCACGTCCGGCTCTTTGTGACCTCATGGACTACAGCCCGCCAGGCTCCTCTGTCCAAGGGGTTCTCCAGGCAAGAGTACTGGAGTGGGTTGCTATTTCCTTCTCTAGGGGATCTTCCTGACCTAGCGATTGAAGCTGCCTCTCCTGCGTGGGCAGGCGGATTCTTTACCGTCTGAGCCACCTCAGAAACCAAATGTGGTCCTCTCCCCGTGCTGATGCGTCCTCTACCTGCACTTCCCAGTTGGCTTTCTTTCGTCTATTCCAGGATTGCTATTCTAAAACCTCCCTGATTCCCTCAAAACTGATCCCTTCACCAGCCCTGCCTGCACTCTTTGTAGATTTTATCCTCTCCTTCTAAAAAAGAGGGCTTTCCAGGTAGCTCAGCTGGTAAGAATCTGCCTGCAATGCATGAGTCCCCTGTTCAATTCCTGGATTGGGAAGATCCACTGGAGAAGGGATAGGCTACCCATTCCAGTATTATGTTTTTGGGCTCCAAAATCACTGCGGATGGTGACTGCAGCCATGAAATTAAAAGACGCTTACTCCTTGGAAGAAAAGTTATGACTAACCTAGATAGCATATTGAAAAGCAGAGACATTACTTTGCCAACAAAGGTCCGTCCAGTCAAGGCTATGGTTTTTCCAGTGGTCATGTATGGATGTGAGACTTGGACTGTGAAGAAAGCTGAGCGCCGAAGGATTGGTGCTTTTGAAATGTGGTGTTGAAGAAGACTCTTGAGAGTCCCTTGGACTGCAAGGCGATCCAACCAGTCCATTCTGAAGGAGATCAGCCCTGGGATTTCTTTGGAAGGAATGATGCTGAAGCTGAAACTCCAGTACTTTGGCCACCTCATGTGAAGAGTTGACTCACTGGAAAAGATCTGATGCTGGGAGGGATTGGGGGCAGGAGGAGAAGGGGACGACAGAGGATGAGATGGCTGGATGGCATCACTGACTCGATGGATGTGAGTCTGAGTGAACTCCGGGAGTTGGTGATGGACAGGGAGGCCTGGCGTGCTGCAATTCATGGGGTTGCAAAGAGTCGGACACGACTGAGTGACTGAACTGAACCCATTCCAGTATTCTTGGGCTTCACTGGTGGCTCAGATGGTAAAGAATCCGCCTGCAATGCGGGAGATCTGGGTTGGATCCCTGGGCTGGGAAGATCCCTTGGAGAAGGGAACGACTATCCACTCTAGTATTCTGGCCTGGAGAATTCCATGGACTGTATAGTCCATAGGGTTGCAAGGAGTCAGACACGACTGAACGACTTTCACTTTTCTTACAGAACCTAGTGGCCATCGGGATAACCAAGCAATGTCCTACTTTCAAAGCTGACTTTCCCATGCTATTGCTTGTTACCCCATCTGTGCCTTTTGTCTGAGAGAAAGGGCATGTTCACGCCTCCGAGGCTGAACTCTCTGCTACCTGGGCTCTGCATCTCAGACCCTTCTGCCTCATCTGTGACCTTCATCCTCTCCATGTCCTTAAGGTTCCAGCTCTCTTTCCTGAATATTCTATTGCTCTCTTTCCTTTAGCTCCTTCCAATTAGCTGGTGGAAATGTTCAGTTCCCTGAACCCTGAAATCATCTCCCACCCCCTCCACTGTCTTATCTCCAGATCCTGGTCTGTCTTTCTCCTTTCTGCTTTGCTGTAGAGAAGAGGATGGATGTCTTCTCTTCTCGCGCTGTGTGCCTTCCTTGGGTGATTCCATCCATTTCCATACCTTTGATCAACCTCCATGTCTTGGGGCGGGGGTGGGGGGGTGCGACTTCTCCCTGTTCTCTGCATCTGAGGCCCATGAACTTCCAACTCCGTGTGTCCCAAATGGAAGACGTTGTTCCTCCGTCAACCGGCCTGTCTTCCTCCTGCCTCCTCTTCCACTCTGGGTGATGCGGTCACCACCTAGGCAGTCTCTTTGACTGGAGCCCCAGTGTCATCCCTATTCATTCCCCTCTCCCAGGCTCCAGTCTCATGAGTCACAGGAGATTTTCCTGGAAGATAATTCACAGCACACACTTGTTCATTCCTCTTAGACACGTTCCTCAAATCTGACTTCCTACTCCTACTCCCGTCAACATTCCCTGGTCACCTCGTCACCTTTTGCCTCAACTACTGCACCCATCCATGAGACATCCCTGGTGGGCCAGTGGTTAGGACTCTGAGCGTCCATTGTAGGGGGTCTCAGGTTCCATCCTTGGTGGGGGAACTAAGATCCCACGTGCCACATGGCTGAAAAAACCCTCCAAAAATGATCACGCCCATCCAGCCATGTCCATTCTGCAATCTGTTGTCAATGTGATTTGTTTAAAACGGAAGTTCTTAAACCCTCCATGGTTTTTTGATGCTCTCCAAAGTCAAGTCCAAACTCCCTGCATCCTTAATATACATCCTAGAGCGATCACACTCCCCCGCACCGTCTTGCCCTGACAGGCTTCTGCAGCACCGCTGCTGGGAGGTCTGGAACATGTGGCCACACTCCCGGCTGAGTTGTACTTCCAACCTTTTTCCACGCCACTACCCCCCTGAAAATCCAAGTCTTTTAATTTCTGCCAAAGTCTCTTTTCTCTCAACTTTCTTGTGGACAGATTGTTTTTCTCCTCTTCAAAACTTAACTCAAGAATCTTACCCTCTAAGGGATTAAGGGATAGTTAGGGAGTTTGAGATGGACATCCTGTTCTATTTAAAATGGATAACCAATAGGGACCTACTGTAGACCCCAGGGAACTCTACTCAATGGTAAGTGGCAGCCTGGATGGGAGGGGAGACTGGAGGAGAATGGACACGTGTATATGTATGGCTGAGTCCCTTCACTGTTCATCTGAAACTATCAACATTGCTTGTTAATCGGCTATCTCCCAGTACAAAATAAAAAGTTAAGAAAAAGAAAAGGTCCTTGCCTTCTGTGAAGCTTCTTTGCATTGTACCAGGCTGCTTGCTTACCCCTGTGCTCACCAGCTGGAGCTTCTTCAGCACTTTGGAGATGCTCAGTCCAGTTTCCTGAAAGTGTGAGTAAGCATAGGCAGAACCAGGCTGATAGAACAAATTTATAGGTATTATGGGTGAGCGAAGTTCTGTGGGCATGCTTGCAGAAAGAGGTTGCTATTAATGTTTGGAAGATGATTTCTTCCACTCAGGCCACTCTCTTTTTCTTCTTTTGGCTGCATGTGGTCTCTCTTCGTTAAGGTGCCTGAGCTTTCTCTAGTTGTGGCCTATGGGCTAAGCTGCCTGAGGCGTGTGGGATCTTAGTTCCCAGACCAGGGATGGAACCCATGTCCCTTGCATTGGGAGGCAGAATCTCAACCACTGGACCACTCGGAAAGTCCCAGGCAAATTTCTAAATGGCGATTTTCATTAAATTTAGCCTTAGTTCTAGGTAGATAGGGGTAGGCCATGCACACAAGAGCTATCTCCTCTGAAAATTGTACCTATTTGGTTTGCTGTGGCTAAGTGAAATTAAAAAAAATGTTATTTAAAGTGAAATTTTTATCAATAATGAGGACTTGGTGGTCATTGTCAGGATGCTTCAGATTTCTCTTTTGTAAAATAAGTGAGTCAGTGAAAAGATTTTTGGAGAATCTATCCTAAGTGTGGTGCTTTGGAGGATGCTGAAAGAGCTGGTCATTCTCCAGGTGCTCGCAGAGGCACTGGAAGATCAACATGAGAGAATGGTGTCTGACAGCGCACGGCTGGCTGTGGTTACCTGTGGGGTGATGGCGACACACACTAGCCGTTGTGGGAGACCAGAGACAGGCCAGGCCGATTCAGGCTCAAGCAGAGAGAGGACAGGCTGGACTCACTGGAGAGGCAGCAGTCGTCAAAAATTACGAAATCTTATGGACCCCGAGGGGGAAAGGGAGTGTGGGATGAGTTGGGAGATTGCGATTGACATATATACCCTACTGATACTATGCATAAGATAGGTGACTATTCAGAACATGCCGTATAGCGCAGGGAACTCTCTTTAGAGCTCTTTGGTGACTTAAAGGAGATCCAAAAAAGAAGGAGGTCCAAAAAAAGAGATGATATATATATACCCATGGGCTTCCCTGGTGGTTCAGACAGTAAAGAATCTGCCTGCAATGCAGGAGACCCAGGTTCGATTCCTGGGTTGGGAAGATCCCCTGGAGAAGGGGATGGCTACCCACTCCAGTATTCTTGCCTGGAGAATTCGAGGACAGGGGAGCCTGGTGGGCTGCAGTCCATGGGGTGGCAAAGAGTTGGACACGACTTGGCGACCAACACGTCACTTCACTTCCTGTATACATATAGCTGATGCACTTTGCTGTCAGCAGAAACTAACTCAACACTGCAAACAACTACACTCCAGTAAAAATTCAAAAAATATAACAAATAATAACTAGAGAAATCTGTGAACAAAAATTTAAAAACTCTCACCACGGGTAAGAAATGAAACTTTTGAACTGGGAGTAAAGGAGGAGAAAAGCGAGTGGGAGAGATAAAGTCTGATCAGTGGTCTGAAGCAAGAACAAGCATGTTTTCTGCAGAGAACAGTGGAAAGGGCAGCCTGTGTAAGGGGCTGCTGGGATGTTGGCAAGGAGGATCTTTGTACGAAACGGACAGAGAAGGTTGAGGGTCAGGCTGAGAGGCGGGGACACGATTGAGTTTTTTTTCGGTTTGGGGATGGCAGCTTTGAGCCAAGAATGGAAGGGTGTCAGAGCACAGCAATGTGTTCCTTCCCCAAGTTTTCCATGAATGAGGTCTTGGGGCAATACTGTTCCTTGCCTGCCGTGCACAAGGTCTCAGGGAAGGACAGACTTCATTTACATTTGGAGTTTGCTTTGCAGGTAATGGGGGATTTGACATCCTGACCCCTGGGAGTTCGCATCCTCAACCACTCCAGACTGGTCAAGGCAATTCCATTAGCATATCTGTTCTCTGTGACAGATTATTTTTAGCAGCCCATTGCCCGAATCCATTCAAAGAATGCACCTGTTAGATGGGAATCTAGATCTGGCAACCATGCAAGCTAATTTCGAGAGAGCCAAGTCAGGCTGTACCCTGAACTGGGTGACACGACCGCAGCTCTATTGATCTGAAGCTCATGACAGCTGCTTTGCAAAGCTGGTAACATGAAGGTGTTGCTATTCATCTGGATATTTTAGTTTAACTGGATTCGTGAAAATAGTCAGATACAAAGGAACATTCTTTCCACTCTCCTCTGTTCCCTTGCTCCCTATCTTCTTTCCTTTAGCGATATAGTTTTTAAAATATTTTATTTTGTTATTTTCAATTGGAGTTTAGTTGTTAAACAATGTTGTGTTAGTTCCTGCTGTACAGTGGAGTGAATCTGCTCTGTGCATACGTATATTCCCTCCCTTTGCGGATCTCCTTCCTACCCCACCCCCATCCCATCCCTCTAGGTCATCACAGAGCACCAAGCTGAGCTCCCCGTCCTATATAGAAGCTTCCCATGAGCTATCTGTTCTACGCACGGTAGTGTATTTGTGCCAAGCCTCATCTCCCTAGTCATCTCAGCTTCCCTTCCCCTCTCTGTGTCTATTTGTCTAGCAATATTTTTTCAATGCTCTATCTTGGGTCTGGAATCTCGGGGGTAGAAAAAACAACTACGGTTTCCTTCTTCTATTAAATGTATATTCCAGAAAGGAAAATAGGTAAGTAACAAATAAACAAGTTAAAAGATAATTTAGTTGCATAAGGTGATGTGTGCTGGGAAGAAGGGAAGGAAGGATTAGAGGGTGACTGGGTGTGGACTAGAAAATCATGCGAAGGAGTAACATCTGAGCAGAAACCTGAACTGAGAATGGGCATTCGAGCAAGTCGCGAGGTAGAGAGCTTGGCAGGAAGAGGCGGCAAAGAGCAAAATTTGGTCAAGGAGGAGCAAGAAGGTCAGTGTGCCTGGGGAGGAGTGGTGAAGGAAGAGCAGGGTGGGAGGAGAGGAAGCAGCCAGTAGCTGCTTCGCTAGGGACTTGTCGGCCACAATGGGAGCCCCGAGTTTTATTCCGCGTGCAGTGGGAAACTGTTGGAGTTGTGCAGGGAAGCAAGGGGGTCTGATCTACAGTTTAGAAAGATTATGCAGACAGCTCCATGGAGAATATTCTTGTTGAGAAGAAAGAAGGAGGTGGGAGAGCAGCTGCTGGGCTTTTGGAAGCGCACGTGGAAGCTGACGGTGGCTGAGCGGGGAGGTGGTGGTGAAAGATGCTGAAGCCCAGTACATGTTTTAAGAGACTGTCAGAGGACTTGATAAAGGATCAGATGAGGAGCAAGACGGAAAGAGGGGAGTCAAGGGTGACTTGTGGGTGGAAGGTCTGAACAACAGGATGATTTGTGGGGTCATTTTCTGAAATGGGGAAATTAGGGGAGGAGGTAGTTGAGATTGGGAAATTGAGAATTCTGTTTTGATCATTTGAAGTGAAGACATTGAGAATTAGATGGGTATGGAGAGAGTAGGCTGCAATTGAGGTGAAAGATCAGAGCTGGAGAAACACTTTGGGAGTTACCAGCGTGACTCACCAGTAGACAGGGCATTAAAGTCATGGGTCAGGAAGAAGTCACCTGGGGAGGGGCGTGTTCACCTGGAGGCTGGGGCTGAGCTCAGGGGCACTCTGATATTTAATGGGTAGTCTGAGAATAGGCCGCCCAAAGCGAAGAGTCGCCTTATTGGAAAATACCCTGATGCAGGGAAAGACTGAGGGCAGGAGAAGAAGGGGGCAACAGAGGATGAGATGGTTGGATGGCATCATTGACTTGATGGACATGAGTTTGAGCAAGCTCTGGGAGATGGTGAAGGACAGGGAAGCCTGATGTGCGGCAGTACACTGGGTCGCAGGGAGTCAGGGACGACTGAGCAACTGAACAACAACGAGAATGGGGAGCCAGCAAGGAAGACTGGGAAGGAGCAGCCGACAAAAGAGGAGAAAACTCAGACCTAGGCGGTGTCCTGAAAACCATAATGTTTTAAGAAAGAACAGGTGGTCCACTGTGTTGATTCCTGTTGAGACATCCAGTAGAATCAGGATGGAAAGCTGACCGCTAGATTTGACATGATGACCTTAACACGAGCAGTGATAGCTGAATGGTGGGGAGAAAATGCTGAATAAAATGAGTCAAAGAAAAAACGGGAGGGAAAGAAGTGGAGATGCAAAGTATAGAGACTCAAATTTTGCTGTAAAAGGAAGGAAAATATGGGAATGTGGGGTGAAAGATAGATTTTTTTTTTAAGGAAAAAGCGGTTAAGGTGTTTCTGTATATGGATGGAAGTGGTGTAGAAGAAAGGACGAAAGATAAATTACAAGAAAGAAGAGATAAATAGGAGTTACTAAGCCCTCAATAGGCAAGGAGTTACTGACTCAAGAGAACAAGGGATCAGTTGACCTTGTGTGTGTGTGTGTGTGTGTGTGTGTGTGCACGCGCTAAGTTGCTTCAGTTGTGTCCAATCCTTTGTGACACTATGGACTGTAGCCTGTCAGGCTCCTCTGTCCATGGGACTCTCCAGGCAAGAATACAGGGAGTGGGTTGCTATGCTTTCCTCCAGGGGATCTTTCAGACCAGGGGATAGAACCCATGTCTCTTATGTCTCCTGCATTGGGAGGTAGGTTCTTTACCAGTCGTGCCACCTAGGAAGCCCAATCAATTGACCTTAGAAGGTAGGAAATAAGGAAAAGCAAGTTAAGGCTGTAGGAATATGACTCATTGGAGAAGACCCTGATGCTGGGAACAAGGCAGAAAGAGAAGGGGACGACAGAGGATGAGATGGCTGGATGGCATCACCAACTCAATGGACATCAGTCTGAGTGACCTCCGGGAGTTGGCAGTCCCTGGAGTTGCAAAGAGTTGGACACGACTAAGCGACTGAACTGAACTAAACTGAATATTGGTAGAACTGGGTTGTGGGGAAGCGAGCTGAATCTCTTCTTGTTTCTATTTTCTGTAGGAGATAAAGCAGTGTCAGAGTGAGTGGGGAGGTGTGACGTCTTTTAGAATTTTAGGAAGAGAGGAAACGGGGGTGAGATAGTCATTTTGGAGGATGAGAAACTGAGTGACCGGACAGCTAATGTTAGGAAGTTTTCAAAAGTCACTTGAGATTTTTGTTCATAAACTTTTAAGCTATAATATAAATTAAAGATGAAACCTGTTAGGACTGCTGTGTGCTTTTCTCCGGTCCTGTTCAGCTGGAGGGCAGATGCTAAGCAGACGGGGGCGACGGGGGGCGGGGCGGGGGGAAGCGGGCCTTGGGTTTAACCAGATTTTGGAGTTTTGCCAAGTGAGTTCTAGGAAGGGGAGGGAGAAAGAAAGGGATCGAGGGTGTGTGTGAAGGGGAGAATACTCAGACGGATGTGAATTCTAAGCAGGGTTAGGAGGAAAACGTACATCTTGTGAAGCTGATGGCTATGAAGACAATTTGGAGGAGTACACAGGCTTGGGTCATTGTGGGTCTAGGAACTGTAGGCTTTTCTTCTTACCGTCTGTCCATTTCTCTCTTCCTTCCTTCATGCCTCCGTGTAAGATCTCTGAATTTCTAATGCCTAGGTCATTTCCTCCATGAAATCCTTCCTATAACTAGGCTCTTAAATGATGTCCCCTTTCCTGGATTCCTATTGTATTTTATTATGTGTATGTTATTCGAACGTATTTACGAATAACTAGCAAAGACTTGTAACCAAGTGCTTGTTATAAGTACTGAGAAGGTGAACGTGAACACACGCTGACGTGAACCTGGGCCTTACGCTGCACGGTCTGTTACAGAGACACATGGAACAGATTACAGGCACACTGTGTTGCACAAGACCTAACAATCCGGAAAAATCTCAGATGGGATGAACATTTCTCAATGACTAGGTGGTAAGCCTCCTGGAAGCAGACGGTTGCGCTGCACCAACAACGGCTCAGTAAACACTGTGTCCTTGGAGAACTTCTCTTCACCTTGAGGATGTTCCTTGCAAAGGTCTGCAGGAAAAGGAGTGAGCAGGAAAATGGCAGTAGGAAAAGTTTTCTTGAAGCCCATGAGTTTATATCCAAGTTTGGGAAAGCTTGGAATGGTTATGGAATGATCATGTCAAGAAAGCTTGGTTGCTTCCTTGCACAATAATCTTGTGCTTGTTCCACAGTTTGTTAGGACCATATGTCCCTGGCAACCCATAATCTATGCGCTGCATGTCCCTTTCAGCATTTAAATTAATTACCTTGAAAGGCTAAGGTGTATGTGTGACAATCGGATCTAAGTGGGAAGAAAAAAAAAACTGTGGTCTTACCCTGAATTGTTGGAAGACTTAAATGGGCAGTTACCAACTAGTGACCACACATTCAAATCAAACACAGCTTTCTCCTTCACCAGATGTGTGCACTTATCAAGAACTTTCTGCTAATTATTCAAAGAAGTCCTAGAACAGCACACATGTGCCCTCTTCAAGGAAAGCCCACGTATGCAATACACACTCATAATCACTTACAGATAAGCCAGCCAGATGGACGCATTGTTTTACATAATGTTACATAATTCTGCCAATGATTAAGACATATTTCAGCACATAATTCAATATCAGTTCAGTTCAGTTGCTCAGTCATGTTCAACTCTTTGCGATCCCATGGACTGTAGCACGCGCCAGGCTTCCCTGTCCATCACCAACTCCCAGAGCTTGCTCAAACTCATGTCCATCAAGTTGGTGATGCCATCCAACCAACTTATGCTCTGTCATCCCCTTCTGCTCCTGCCTTCAATCTTCCCCAGCATCAGGGTTTTTTCCAGTGAGTCAGTTCTTCGCATCAAGTGGCCAAAGTATTGGAGTTTCAGCTTCAGCATCTGTCCTTCCAATAAATATTCAGGACTGGTCTCTTTTAGGATGGACTGGTTGGCTCTCCTTGCAGTCCAAGGGACTCTCAAGAGTCTCCTCCAACTCCACAGTTCAAAAGCATCAATTCTTTGGCGCTCAGCTTTCTTTATAGTCCAACTCTCACATCCATACGTGACTAGTGGAAAAACCATAGATTTGACTAGACTGACCTTTGTTGGCAAAGTAATGTCAATTCAATAAAGTAATTCAATATAGGAAGTTTAAATGTAAACCCAGCATTTTAGTTATGAGAGGTTATGAATTACAGTGATATGAACTAGAGGTTGTGAACAAGAGTGATACGGTAGATTCCAAGTGAAGAGGCTCAGAACACTTTTATTCCTTTGCACCAAGGACAACTAGTTGGGAATAGCCAGTGTTACTTTTTGTATAAACAGAGCATCTGTGTCTGCAGTTGGGTTTTGGAAGAGAGCAGTTAGTGCCAGTGTTGGTGATGTGCCTGAGTCCCAAGGTGTGGAAAGTCATCTTACATCATGGGAATTGGGAGATTGATTTTACTTTCGATATGGGCCATTATTTCTTTTCCCACTTTGATCTGCTTTCTAGGAATTGTCCTGGGGATATTTTGGGTGTAGAAGTTTTCTAAGCTGGCAAGTAAGGGCTCTTTCATTATGCTTTTTTTCTTATTGTTGCTTTTTTGGCTTGTGGAACATACTCCCGAGTATAGTCTATGAATGTGAATTATAAACCCACTTACTGTGTATCTCTTATTGACTATGAAGCATATGAAAGAAAAGGAGGCATTTTAAACTTATTTTACATCCTTCAAAGGTGTAACTGAGATCAATCAAGGCACGCTGTGGGTGAGAAGATTTTAATTCATAAGAAAAAAGAACTACCTAGCACTCAGAAAACAAAAAATGGAATAGTACTTTCCCAGCAGCATCTTGTGCAAAGTCTTCTTCTAAGCTGGAAATTGATGAACTTAATGTTTCTTACACTGGCTCGTGCTTCAAAGAGCGAATTCAGAACAGAACCCAAAGTGGCCTTGCCAGACACCCATCCTGAAAATGTGGGCAGTGCTTGGGTGTGGCTGGCATTGATTGGACAATGTGGCTAAGTTTTGTGGTCACTCTGGGATGCTGTGGGTGAGTAGTAGGTACTTAGAATGGTGAGAAATTGGAAGGGCTGGTCACTGGGCGATAGGCACTGATATGAGATGCATATTTTCTAGAATCAGAAAGTGGGAGTGCTGAGAAATCATGACTATTACCTATATTACCATTAGTCCCTTAACTCCTCTCTAAAAGGTAAGACCTTAAGTAAAACCGAAAGATCTACTTGGCTTGAGAGTGTGTCCAGTTTGAGGTGCTAGGCAGCCTTTGCTAGGAGGGATGAGACCAGCCAAAATTGGAGTCCATCTTGATCAAAACTGTGCTGACTATAAAACCCAGCAAGAGACAGAGTGTGCTTGGTGGCCTTGTGATCCCTCTCTGCTAGCCTCTGTTTTCTTTTTTCTTAACTAAATTTTTTTTGAATTTTATTTATTATTAAAGATGTTTTATTTAGTTATCTACTTTTGGCCACGTGGGCCTTGTCTATTGTGGCGAGGGGGTCTACCCTGTGTGGTGAGCGGGCTTCTAATTGTGCATGGGGGTCTACCCTGTGTGGTGAGCGGGCTTCTCATTGTGGAGGCTTCTCTTGTTGCTGCACACGGGCTCAGCTACCCCGAGACATGTGGGATCTTCCCGGACTAGGGATTGAACCCCTTGTGTCCGGATTCTTTACCATCAGACCACCAGGGAAGTCTTTTTGTTTAATTTTAAAATTAGGTGTTTTTTTTTTTTTTTTTTAGTGTAACTGCTTCACAACGTGTTAGTCTCTGTGTGCAACAAGGTGAGTCAGCTATATGTCTATATGTACATGTGTATACGTCCCCTCCCTCTGTCACCTTGCTCCCGTTCCATCCACCTAGATCATCACAGAGCCCTGAGCTGAGCCCCCTTGCTATGCAGCAGCTTCCCACGAGCTCTCTACTTTGCACATGGTAGTATCTATATTAGACTTGGTTTTCTTTATCCACTATTGGCAGCTAGTGGCACAGAGGGGTGGGTAAGGAAAAAAACCCAAATATTTATTGAAAGTCTGTTGTGCACTTTTAGGTGATTTACACATCTTAACTCACTTTGTTCTTAGGATCATTTTCTCTGGGTAGATTGTTACTATACGCATGTAGCAAATGGGGAAACTGAGTCTCAGGAAGATGAGTTGGGATCCAAGCCAGTCATTTCATGACACTGTGCTGGATAAGAGAAAGGAGGAAGGTTGACGATGGGAGATATATTACCTATAGGGAAATGATACATTAAGCATTATTCATTTTATTAATTGTATTGCTATAATGGTATAAAGTTGTCACAGTCATAATTTCATGCTCTGACATTCAGAATTCCTGGCAAAGAATGCCTTTTTCTACACTGAATTTTCAATGACTCTGTCTTGGTAAGCTTTTTCCTTTTGCTTCTCTGGTTAAATCCGGGATACACTTTGTCATCATTGAACTTTTAACTCCCAGTTTGAACTTCTGTAAGTCCACCTGCGCCTGTTATCAGACTTCTCATCATGAAAAAGGCTAGGTCAGACTTTATCGAGCATCTCTCATTCATTTTTAGCGCTCCACCCAATTCCACTCTTATCTCTATCTGGAGTCTCATTTTGAGTTACTCCCTTCTCACCACCAACTCCCCTGTTTTTCACCAGTCCTCATTCCTGACCTCTGCTTCATCCCCTTTTCCATTCACTATTCTAACATCACCTTCCATTTAGTGACTAGTGGGTTCCCTCACCCTACTGCTCTCCACCTAGGTGCTCTTTCCCAATAAAATCTCTTGCTTTGTCAGCACATGTGTCTCCTCTGACAATTCATTTCCGAGTGTTAGACAAGAGCCCAGTTTGGGGCCCTGGAAGGGGTCCTCCTTCCTGCAACAAATGGCGACTCTGGTGGGATTCTTCTTCGCTGAGACTGACATCCTGACCACTCGGGGTACTCAGGGGCCAGCTTGCCTGCCAATGGACCAGAGCCAGCGGCCGCAATTGGGACCCTTTGTCCCTGGTCTTCTCCTGAAGCGGACAACTGGCCAGAGTGCCCCGACCGGTAAGGAACAAAAGACTTTATTGACCTCTCTCCCCTTCCCTCTTTCTTTCCTCTCCTTAACCCTTCCTATCCTTCCCTGTTTTTCTAGTCCCCCGGTCTTGGACGCAGGAATCTGGTCGAAGGGCCCTCAGCCTGAGCTGAGGATTGGAGACTGATCACCTCCTCTTGGCAGAGAACTCGAATTCTGGTTCTGGTCTGGTCTGATTTCTGGTAGGGCCAAGTTCCAGTCCTCCCTTCTCTGGAGGCCCAGGGAAAGTCCCATAATGCTTGGGTATCTGCAGGTGGCAGGAGACATCTGTAAGGCCACTCCTTTTGCCCCCCTCTCTCGCCTCCTCCCCCTTCTTCTTTCAACCTAGCTTCCTTTTCTCCCTTGAAATCTTTGATGTTAGTACTTGGATTCTTATATTTAAGGGCTTCCCTAGTGGTGCAGAGGTTAAAGCATCTGCCTGCAATGTGGGAGACCTGGGTTTGATCCCTGGGTTGGGAAGATCCCCTGGAGAAGGAAATGGCAACCCACTCCAGTATTCTTGCCTGGAGAATCCCATGGACAGAGGAGCTTGGTGGGCTATAGTCCACGGGTTGCAGAGTCCGACACAACTGAGCGACTTCACTTTCACTTTCACTTAAACATCTAAAAAGCTAGTATATGTCCAGTTAGAGATTTTTATTATTTCTTGACTTTTATTCTGTTTTGTTAAAAATGATTTTTTTATTGGAATGTAATTGCTTTACAGTGTTGTGTTAGTTTTTGTTCTAGAATGAAGTGAAAACCTGTATGTATACATATATCTTCCCTCTTGAGCCTCACTCCCCACCGCCATCCCACCCCTCTAGGTTCCCAGAGCCCCGAGCTGAGCTCCCTATGCTATGCAGCAGCTTCCCACTAGCCATCTATTTCACACATGGAAGTGTATATACTTGGAATGTATTTGGAAATTTGGAAAACAAATTTGGAAAACAGCAGTTTAGAAAAACATAGCAGAAATTTGGAGAACAGCAAATCTGGAAAACTCAGCAGTGGCCACAGGACTAGAAAAGGTCCATTTTCATTCCAATCCCAAAGAAAGGCAATGCCAAAGAATGCTCAAACTACTGCACAATTGCATTCATCTCACACGCTAGCAAAGTAATGCTCAAAATTCTCTAAGCCAGGCTTCAACAGTATGTGAACTGAGAACTTCCAGATGTTCAAGCTGGATTTAGAAAAGGCAGAGGACCCAGAGATCAAATTGCCAACATCAACTGTATCATAGAAAAAGCAAGAGAGTTCCAGAAAAACATCTACTTCTGCTTTATTGACTATGCCAAAGCCATTGACTATGTGGATCACAAACTGTGGAAAATTCTTAAAGAGATGGAAATACCAGAGCACCTGACCTGCTTCCTGAGAAATCTGTATGCAGGTCAAGAAGCAACAGTTAGAACTGGACATGGAACAATAGACTGTTTCCAAATTGGGAAAGGAGTACGTCAAGACTGTATACTGTTGCCCTGATTATTTAATTTATATGCAGAGTACATCATGGGAAATGCCGGGCTGGATGAAGCACAAGCTGGAATCCAGATTGCTAGGAGAACTATCAATAACCTCAGATATGCAGATGACACCACCCTTATGGCAGAAAGCGAAGAAGAACTAAAGAAACTCCTGATAAAAGTGAAAGAGGAGAGTGAAAAAGCTGGCTTAAAACGTAACATTCAAAAAACTAAGATCATGGCATCTGGCCCTATCACTTCATAGCAAATAGATGGGGAAACAGTGGAAACAGTGGCTGACTTTATTTTGGGGGGCACCAAAATCACTGCAGATGATGACTGCAGCCATGAAATTAAAAGACACTTACTCCTTGGAAGAAAAGTTATGACCAACCTAGATAGCATATTCAAAAGTAGAGACATTACTTTGCCAACAAAAGTCCATCTAGTCAAGGCTATGGTTTTTCCAGTAGTCATGTATGGATGTGAGAGTTGGACTATAAAGAAAGCTGAGCACCGAAGAATTGATGCTTTTGAACTGTGTTGTTGGAGAAGACTCTTGAGAGTCCCTTGGACTGCAAGGAGATCCAACCAGTCCATCCTAAAGGAGACCAGTCCTGAATATTCATTGGAAGGACTGACGCTGAAGCTGAAATCCAATACTTTGGCCACCTGATGCAAAGAACTGACTCATTGGAAAAGACCCTGATGCTGGGAAAGATTGAAGGCAAGAAGAGAATGGGACGACAAGATGAGATGGTTGGATGGCATCACCGACTCGATGATGAGATTGAGCAAGCTCTGGGAGCTGGTGATGGACAGGGAAGCCTGGCATGCTGCAGTCCATGGGGTCGCAAGGAGTCAGACATAACTGAGTGACTGACACTTTCACTTCACAGTGTATGTATGTCAACTACTCTAGAAAAATGGTCCTGATGAACCTGTTTGCAAGGCAGGAATAGAGATGCAGACATAGAGGATGGACTTGCAGACATGGGTAAGGGGGGAAGGGGAGGGTGGGATGAATTGAGAGGGTACCATTGATAAGTTATAGCTTTTTAAAGTCCCTAGAAACACAGAACATGCAGGCTTAAATGAAACATAGTGTATTTACGGCAGCATCTACTTTAGTTTCCCTGACCTCATTTCAGTACCATCTGGATGATTTTTTTTTTTTTTTTTTGGTTGCACCAGGTGGCTTGTGGAACTTCCCCAACCAGGGATTGAACCCGTTCCCCTGCAGTGAAGGAACAGAGTCATAACCACTGGACCACCAGGGAAGCCCCCATCTGGCTGCTTCTTTCCCTCTCTTCAGATTTTTTTGTGTGTAATTTGCATCTTTGTCCACATTATTTGGCTACCTCTCTTTTTCATCTAGCGTGCTAACATGACCTTTTACAATGTCGATTTTTAGGACTTGCATAGTTTTCCCCATCTATTTAGTATTTTAAAATTTAACCAGCCTGTTATTTTGTACATTTAGGTTGCTTCCCAGTTTTTCTTACTATAAATCACCCATGAACATCTTTGTTTCTAAATCATAGTGCATTTCTCTGGTTACTTTCTTATGGCAAATTCATAAAAGTGGAATTGCTGAGTCTATCTTGAAAAAGGTTGCCTAAATTATTATTTGGAAAGATGATCTGTTTGTCATTGTAGAGGAAGTATTGCAAAGGTTTTTTATAATATAAGAAGAATGATATCATCACTCCTAACCCACACTAAATTATTCATGCGATATTCAGTAAACCAAAAAACTTTTATCACTATCAACTGATTCATATATTAGACTGAAGGCAATGGATTAGAGCTCTAAGGTATTCCTCCATATGTCATTCTTTTATGCTGATTTCACACAGTGGGAATAATTGCATTCCGGAATCTTCTCTTTGTTGCTGTTGTTCAGTTGCTAAGTTGTGTCTGACTCTTAGCAACCCCATGGACTGCAGCAAGCACGCCAGGCTCCTCTGTCCTTCATTATTATCTCCTGGAGTTTGCTCAAACTCATGGCTGTTGACTTGGTGATGCTATCTAATCATCTCATCTTCTGTTGCCCCCTTCTCCTCCTGCCTTCAATCTTTCCCAGCATCAGGGTTCCAATGAGTCAGCTGTTTGCATTAGGTGGCCAAAGCATTAGAGCCTCAGTTTCAGCATCAGTCCTTCCAGTGAATATTCAAGGTTGATTTCCTTTAGGATGGATCGGTTTGGTCTCCTTACAGTCTGGGCTTCACAAAAGACAATTTAGAAAGCCAATCCAGTGAAGTGGCTGAAACAAAGGCACGGATTTTCTTGAAGTCCTGTCTTAGGAGAAAGAAAAGAGTTGCCACTGTTTTCACTTTCACTTTGGCCTCCAAAAATTCTTTGATTTTGTTTTTCAGTCATTAAGTGATGTCTGACTTTTTGTGACCGCAGGGACTACAGCATGCCAAGTACTAAATATTCTTCTTGGTGCTAAATATTTAGCAAAATGGCTTTTGATCTTGTCCACGTTTGAGTAATGTCGCTCATGGCTCTTATTATCTTTCTCATTGATGGGTTCTCATTGGCATTCTCCAGATGAAGAAACAGCAGAATCTGAAAGCTGGTGACCTGCTCAGCTTTAGGAGGTGAATCAGAGGTTATAGCAAGGAACTTCCTAGACTTTCCCCCATGAGGCTAGCAGAAAGAAGGCTCTGCCTTGGAATACTGCTTTGGGTCTATCCAAGGGGGTTATGGGAACTAGTAGACTGAATTCTTTCAAAACACTCTCCTCCAGCAGGGCCCTGGGGCCAGGCACTCTTTCCCAGATCTTATGTGGAGTCTCTGACTTTTTCTTACTTCTGGCAATCAGCATTTGGGTCATCAGGATATCCATGCCAAAGGATGAACCTGGCAAATGTACGGATGAACTCAGACATCGCTGATAAAAACAAGAGTTGAAAACAGTGATGAAACGCGGCACCAAGGACAGTTTGGCTTACTTAAAATTTTTGTTGGGCAACAGCTATGTGGAGGTTCCATGCGGGCAGCATCCAGAACAGGAGGAGACTCAGGGCTTGATATGTATCTGCTGAACGCCAGGTTCTGGACGTACAAGGATAAATAAGCCTCAGGACCTTCCCTCAAGCAACTCGCAGTCCAGCAGAGGAGACTGACACACACAAAAAAACAGCAGCAAAATCATAAATTGAAATTTATACAAACACTCAAGCAGCAAGGAGGAGGGAGTGAGTGAGTGACTTGAAAACTCTACTACAGTAAAACTTAAAAGCCTGCCTCATCTGATAGATTTCAGGTGCAAGTTCCTTTCAGAGCAGATGGACTCCTGAACTTTTCTCTGACGTGAACTTGTATGTTTCAGAGCCTATATGGTTTCATTATAAAATGGAATGTATATACACTAAAATTACTTTCGATAACTCGAACCATTAAATTACTTAACAGTTTCCTCCCTGCTCCCTTCTGAGCAAAGTAAAAAAAAAAAAAAATTCTTAACTGAATAGTCACAGTGGATTGAAGTCATTTGTTTCCAACCAATTGACACGTCATTATTTTCCACTGGGAGTGAATGTGCAACTCCTTTTGATTATTCAGAGCTTGTAATACAGAACAAGAAGAGGTTGCATTAAGACTATTACAATATTGTAATTATCCTTCAATTAAAAATAAAATAAAGAAATGAAAAAAGAATGAGCAGACTCTTCTAGACTGGAAAAAATGCAGACATATTGCAGAGATGGAGTCTCCTTGTCTCAGGAAATGAAGTAAGGGGATGGGATGCGCTTACTGGAATATTTATGGCTGAACGGACTTGAATATTATGTAAAAGAAGTTGTGAGATTTTGTGTGTTATGTGGATTGAGTTAGTTTTCCAGCTCCTAAATTCTTTGTTTTGTGGGGGGTGGTGTTATATGTCTTTTCTTTTTAAATTTATTTTTAATTGGAAGATAATTGGTTTACAATGTTGTATTGGTTTCTGCCATACAAGAACATGAATCAGCCATAAGGATACAAATGTCCCTCCCTCTAGAACCTCCCTCCCACCTCCTACCCCACCCCTCCCACTCCTCTAGGTTGTCACAGAGTCTAAATTCTTTGACAGTGAATTTCAGAGTATCAGATTTCTGTGTAATGAGGTGTATATGTGAGGGCTACATATACAAATCCACTTCCTAACTATTTCCCAAATGATTTGTGACATTTAGGGGAACTCTATGGGAGATTAATACGAGAACACCTTCTTATCTTTGTAGAAGAAAAACATTATATACTGTTAATTATCATAACGTTTTTCTTGTAGAAAATTGGAGAAATCGAAGGTTGAGAGGCACAGATGTTCTCTATATTAGAACTCTCAGTCAAGAGTTGTACTGAGGGGAATTTCCTGGTAGTCTAGTGGTTAAGAATCTGCCTGCCCATGCAGAGGACATAGGTTCGATTCCTGGTCAGGGAACTAAGATTCCAAATACCCTGGAAGAACTAAGCCAGCATACTTCAGCTACTGAGCTGGCACACATGCCTGCGTGCTGCAACGAAATATTACACATGACACGACAGAGATCCTGCGTGCCACAACTAGGCGCTGATGCAGCCAAATACGTAAACATAAATTAAAAAAGATAGAGCTGTACTGAGGAAATTTGTCTACGGACAGAATCCACATTGTTGAGAAGGTGGCAGGCACGATTTGCATTTGAAAAGAACTCCATAATCCTTCTGATGTTTATCCAGCTTAATAACATTTCAGATGTTTAAAGATTTTCTGATTCTTTTACTGTGCCAAGTATAAAGGAATTAACTTATTGATGGTTGGAATATTCTTCAAATAAGCACTTTTACTATGAAACTACCCAAAAGATGTTGAAAAATGAGTGTGAAAAGAATTAGGTCTACATTTAGAAATAAATGTATGAATTTAAAGGAAAAATAAAAACCATGAACACTGCTCTGTGTCTTAGCTTAGAAATATTTCTCTTTCTCTTTTTTAAAAAAAATTATTTATATTCATTTAGTTTGGCTGTGCTGGTCTTCGTTGCTGCTCAAGTTTTTCTCTAGTTGCGGGAAACGGGGCTACTCTTGAGCTATGGTGCTTGGGCTTCTCATCGCAGCGGCTGCTCTTGCTGCAGAGCACGTGCTCTAAGTGTGTGGGTTGCGGTGTGTGAGCCCCCAGGCTCGAAAGCGCAGGCTCAATAGTTGTGGTGCCCAGGCTTAGTCACTTTGAGGTGTGGGGGTCCTCCCAGACCTGGGATGGAACCCAGGTCTCCTGCACTGGCAGGCAGATTTCTTTACCACTGAGCCACCAGGGAAATCTCTCTCTTTTTCGTACCTTGCAGGGGCCTTGAAGACTAACACAACCCAAAATGGCCCATCAACATGTATGGATGTTCTTCTGTTCCAAATGCCATGAAGTTGGTGAGAAGTGTTCTCCTAATTCCACCCCAGATTGAAGTGGGGCACAAAAGACGAAGCAGGCACCTCACCCAGAGTCACAAACCAGGCAGCTGTTGGAGCAGGAGAGAGGCTGAGAGCTCCAGAACTTTCCCACACTAACCTTTAGAAGGAAGACGTCCCCTCATTCTGCTTCCTTGACACCACTCACACCTGGCTGGCTGGTTTTTCTGGACCTTTGTTCAGGAAAATATTATTATGCAGATGATGGAATTTGGCTTTTAATATTTCTGGGCAAGGCTCTGGGAAGGAACTGTTGTTCAGCTTTCCCATTTATTTCCTTTTCAGAAATAGAGCCATGTGTAGGAAGACTGGATCCAGGGAAGGTGTCCAGCTCTTCCTTGGTCTTTCTTGAGCACTTCCAGATCCCTCCCCTTTCTATTTCTTTTTTAAAAATTTATTTAGTTTTAATTGAAGGATAATGCTTTACAACACTCTGTTGGTTTCTGCCATACATCAAGAAGTCATGTGCTTTCTGTAGAGGCTTCACTGGTGGCTCAGACAATAAAGAATCTGTCTGCAGTGTGGGAGACCCGGGTTTGATCCCTGGGTCAGGAAGATTCTCTGGAGAAGGAAATGGCAACCCACTTCAGTACTGTTGCCTGGAGAATCTCATGGACAGAGGGGCCTGGCAGGGCTACAGTCCATGGGGTTGCAAAGAGTCAGACATGACTGAGTGATTAAACAACAATCCTGAAGAATACAGTCCTGTCCTGAGAGAATAAAGTCAGCTGTCACACTGGTCTCACACAGGAAGACTTTCCCCCTCACTAGTAGCCAGTAAAGGGTGAACTTAGCTGAGAAGAGTCAAGTGGGTTACTTCGGAGTGTGCTGGGTGGGTGGTGCTCTGAGAGGTCTTGGCTTCTCCTGGGAGTTGCTTTCTTTTTCACCCTTACATACACTGAGCACGTGCATGCTCAGTTGCGAAGCCATATCTGACTCTTTGCAACGTCATGGACTGTAGCCCGCCAGGCTCCTCAGTCCGTGGGATTTTCCAGGCAAGAATACCGGAGTGGGTTGCCATTTCCTCTTCCTGAGGATCTTCCCAACCCAGGGATCGAACCAGAGTCTCCCGTGTCTTCTGGGTTGGCAAGCAAATTCTTTGCCACTGAGCCACCTGGGAAGATACTAGATGCCACCGAAATAGGTGTGCGCTTGAACGAAACACTTCACTTTATATTACTGTATTATACCCGTTTTGGCTTCGGTTTTTATTTTACGCTTGGAATGTAGGATAAGGTTGCTCCCGTTACAGCTTTTATAGTTGCTTCTTTGACCATGTTTGGCTTGGCAGTTAAGGAAAAAAACAGAAGGATTACATTTCAGTGGCACAACACCTAATCCTCAGGCAAATGATTTGTCCACGCTTAATATAAAGTACTTAGGATGTATTGTCTGATGTAAACACCGGTTCTAATAAAGTGGTGCCTGAGGTACAGTGCTTTAACGTGTAATACCCTATTTGTGTTGGCCTGTACACACTGGATATAAAGCCGTTATGATAAAATATATCCTCTTTAGCTTGATAAAAATGAAAATCAGAGTACAGAACTCTCACCAAGAAAGAAAAGACGCTATAAAACACAAAGACCCCTGTGATATTTGTAGTCGGCACGGGGGACAAGCCAGTCAGCATCTCTTCAGATGGAAACTACCCAGCTGTCTTTTTAAAAAATAATTTTAAATTTGCTTTGTTTATTGGCTGTGCTGGGTCTTTGCTGCTGCTCTGGCTTTCTCCAGTTGCAGCGAGCAGGGGGTACTCTCGAGGTGTGGTGTGCAGGCTTCCCTTTGCGCCGGCTTCTCTTGTTGCAGAGCACGGGCTCTAGGCTCAGTAGCTGTGGCTCCCTGGACTCTAGAGCACAGACTCAGTAGTTGTGGCTCACGGGCTTAGTTGCTCTGCTGCCTGTGGCATCTTCCCAGACCAGGAATTGAACCTGTGTCTCCTGCTTTGGCAGGTGGATTGTTTACCACCGAGCCACCAGGGAAGCCCTACCCAGTTGTCTTGGAGGAGCATCAGTTTAATCATTTCAGGTACTTTATTTGAATCTAACATTGTACTGAATTCAACGACATTTAGCTGCTCTGTTGTGGGGTTTTTATCACTGGGAAAGAGCAGCTGCATGGAAGGAGTAGATTTCAAGCACAAAGAAAGGTTAAAGGAAGCAGATACGATTCCACCTACCCTGGATAGCAGTCTCTGCCTTCCAACATCCACTTGGTATAACCTTTTTCTCCAGGACCCCGTGCTGCTTAGAAGCACGAGAGGTTAATAATAGCAGGCAAAAAAATGCGAGGCATTTCAACACGCAACATTCATCTTGCCGTTCCACTAATGCGGGGATGACAGAAAGTCACTTTCAACCTCCTTTTCTGCTGCTTCTATTACCTGGGTGTTGCGAGACACTCCTCCAGGTACTGGAGAATGATTACTGTTCATAGGGTATTATAAGAAAGATAGGCATATTTGCCATTATCCTCATCTGATTTAATGCTTATAAATCAGCAAAACCTCTACCTCAGTCCTCTTCTCTTAGTCTCTGAAGAGCAGATGCTCAGTAATAGCCCCATTCACAGTTCATCCGGCGACTCACTTCCCAGACACAGGTGATGGAGAGCCTTCTCTGTAATTGTTGCTTTAGCCAATGGATGAAAAATCACAGGCCTTGAACTAAAGTGACTTGTGTTTTCAGGTTCCTGCTTCCTCCTGGCTCAGTCTCGACTCCTCAAGGCCTGCAGGAGGGGTGAACTTGGAAATGAGATGCAGTCTTTGGCTTTGGGTTTGCCCTCCTAATTTCTATCTTCCCCAGAAAGAGTCGTTCAAAGGGCAAGTCTTTGAAGGCTGCTTTGACTTAGATGTTTATTTTTGAGGGTGTTTACAAATAGATGCAGCACTTAAATGCAGGAAAGTATCTTTCCACTAACTGAAAATCTGGAAGTAAACCTGAAAACAGGAATGGCAACGAAAGGGAAGGAGGAGGGAGAATGATCCTTTTTTTTCCCTCAGTTTAAGGGGGTCATTTCATCACAGCCCTCTTAGGCACCTGTGCTTATCCTCGCTAAAAGACCCTGAAAGTGAAGTGAAAGTGTTTGTCATTTCAGTTGTGTCTGCCTCTTTATGACCCCCTGGACTGTAGCCCCGCCAGGCTCCTCTGTCCATGGGATTCTCCAGGCAAGAATAGTGGAGTGGGTTGCCATTCCCTCTTTCAGAGGATCTTCCCAAGCCAAGGATAGAGCTGAGCCTCTAGGGAAGCCCCGTGACACTGGGAAAAGAAAAACGAACGTGTTAGTTGCTTAGTCATGTCCGATTCTTTGTGACCCCATGGACTGTAGCCCATCAGGCTCCTCTGGCCATGGGATTCTCCAGGTAAGAATACTGGAGTGGGTTGCCATTCCCTTCTCTGGGGGATCTTCCTGACCCAGAGATCAAAGCAGGGTCTCCTGCATTGCAGGCAGATTCTTTACCGTCTGAGCCAGCAGGAAAGCCTGAAAGGCACAGAGACAAAGGTGACTACGGCACACACTGATTTCTGTGCCAGGGTGAGTCCTGTGTCCTCCGGCACCGTGAAGGGGGCAGCCCAGTCTGTGAGAGGCCTTTCTGGGCTCCCACTTGGCTCTTCTGGCCCATTGGCCCGGAGCAAGGAGGCCTAAGTTCTAATTGATTGATGGAAACTTGGGAAAGAAGGGCTGGCTCTTCCAGGAACTCTTCCTTTAATGCAGGTGCAGAGTCCCTCACCTAGGTGAGGCCAGTAGGTATGCGCTCAGGTATTCAGATCAGACCAGGAATGTGCTGGAGCCTTTCCAGGGCTTTCTCTACCCAGGGGAACTGAACTGTCCTGAAAAGAACGTCCTTTCCTGGTCAGGTTCCCACCCACAGGAACGCAGCTGGAAGCAGATGCCGTGTGAGAGGTCGAATTACGATGGAAGTTACAAGGAGAATCAGGAAACCTTTTGGTTTGCTCTGACAAAGACTTCTCTTCAATCAAATCTTAAATGGTTTCCTATTCTTTTTTCCATTGTTGGTTCAATGTCCAGTCGTGGAGCTGGGAGATTTTCCTCTGTCACTTTCTGCCCTGCGAGTAGCCACTCATATTTACCCTAGACTTCAAATCTTTTAAAAATAGGTTCCAACGACTTCTCTGGTGGCGCAATGGATAGGAAGCTGCCTGCCAGTGAGGGGGCAGGAGGTCAGTCCCTGGTCAGGGGAGATTCCCACGTGCTACGAGCAACCAGGCCCATGTGCTGCAGCAACTGAAGCCCGCTTGCCCTAGGGCTGGTGCTTCTCTCCACAACTAGAGAGGACACCGCCAGGAAGAGCAGACCCCGCTTGGCGCAACTCAAGAAAGCCCTTGCAGAAAGCAAGAAGACCCAGGATGGTCAAAAATAAAAAAATAAAAGAAACAAAAGTGATTTTTAAAAATAAATAAAATTTTAAAAATGACTGTTAAATAAATAAAATAGGTCCCAAGACTTCATGCCAATTCTTTTGTTGATTTGGAATTTTGTTATTTCATGTCCACTACCTCAGTTAAATGAAAGAAGAGGTGGATTTGGTTTACGTATCGAGAACTTTCTTTTTTCATGACAAGTGGTATATTTTAAAGTGAAGCTATTCTCTCTGATTTTGAGAAACTCCTTCAGAGGATTATGAAGGAGATTTGGTCTTTAATCCAGGTACCTGAGAGAGTACCTATTATTAGCATCAAAACCCCTATTATATGAGCATTAGAGAAAAGGCCACTTGTGTAACTACTCTTTACCAAAGGGGCAGGGACAACAGAAACTCTTGTTGGAATTCAGAATTCTTTTCTGAGGAAGGAGAAATTGGTTATCCAGAATATGATAAATGTGTGAAAAATGCAATCACAAAACTGATAAGATACCTAAGTGTACTTACTATTTGGTTATAGATAGAAATGTTCTGGCTGTTGGTATTTAAACTTTGGAGTACGTCAAGGCTGTTTATTGTCACCCTGCTTATTTAACTTATATGCAGAGTACATCATGAGAAATGCTGGACTGGAAGAAACACAAGCTGGAATCAAGATTGCCGGGAGAGATATCAATAACCTCAGATATGCAGATGACACCACCCTTATGGCAGAAAGTGAAGAGGAACTAAAAAGCCTCTTGATGAAAGTGAAAGTGGAGAGTGAAAAAGTTGGCCTAAAGCTCAACATTCAGAAAACGAAGATCATGGCATCCGGTCCCATTGCTTCATGGGAAATAGATGGGGAAACAGTGTCAGGCTTTATTTTGGGGGGCTCCAAAATCACTGCAGATGGTGACTGCAGCCATGAAATTAAAAGACGCTTACTCCTTGAAAGGTAAGTTATGACCAACCTAGATAGCATATTGAACAGCAGAGACATTACTTTGCCAACAAAGGTCTGTCTAGTCAAGGCTATGGTTTTTCCTGTGGTCATGTATGGATGTGAGAGTTGGACTGTGAAGAAGGCTGAGCGCCGAAGAATTGATGCTTTTGAACTGTGGTATTGGAGAAGACTCTTGAGAGTCCCTTGGACTGCAAGGAGATCCAACCAGTCCATTCTGAAGGAGATCAACCCTGGGATTTCTTTGGAAGGGATGATGCTGAAGCTGAAACTCCAGTACTTTGGCCACCTCATGTGAAGAGTTGACTCATTGGAAAAGACTCTGATGCTGGGAGGGATTGGGGGCAGGAGGAGAAGGGGACGACAGAGGATGAGATGGCTGGATGGCATCTCCGACTCGATGGACGTGAGTCTGAGTCAACTCCGGGAGTTGGTGATGGACAGGGAGGCCTGGCGTGCTGCGATTCATGGGGTCGCAAAGAGTTGGACACGACTGAGTGACTGAACTGAACTGAACCTGCTTTTAGTCTAAGAGAATATAATGTTTGGTTTGAGAGCTCTCAAATGGGTTCCCATTTCCTTTCTGGGTGACTGTGCTCTGAGGGCCGTCTAGTCAGTAGCTCTCCGCTGTTAGTAACACTTCAGTGGAGATGTTTTCTGTGTTCTGCGTGGATGTGGGGGAGTCCGGCAGGTGCGCAGGCCGTGGTGGTGTTGTGTGCTGTTTACTGGGATCTGGGCAGTGCAAGCTTTTGCAGGAGTGCAGAAAAAGCGCTTCTAACAATCTGGTGGGGACAGGTGGCTGGCAGATCAGGACAGGTGGCCAGAAAAGGCTTCTTAGAGGAGGTGATATCTGGTTAGACCTTCAGGACAAGTGGGGTTTGGTGAGACGGACAGGTGGGAGGTTTAGGGCCTTGCCAACAGCATGTTATGCAAGGAAACATTCATTGTCTGTTGCTGCCTGGAACTTATCTATTGGGACAATGCATCGACGTTCATGAATATCAGCACAACGAATCAGGGTATGAAGTCAACCTCTGGTGCAGTCGCGGAGGTTGTGTAGGGCTGCTGAATCCTCGTGCTTGTCTCCTGTCACCACGCTGACCCCATGCCAAAGCAGGCGGAGGGCGATCAAAGGAGAGCTTGAAATTCTTCACGTGCAACGCAGGTTACACAGGACAGTCTGGCCTGAATCCTGCCCCGGAGGCCCTCTGATCCTCTGAAGAAGGTGCGCTTGCTGTTCTGACTCAGACCAGCCATGGAACTGGGCCTCCTTCCTAGCAGCATAGAGGTTATTTGCACTGGACACCTTTCCAAACAGTCACCTGCGGAAACACCCTCAGGGGCCTTTCAGTAAGATCAACTGCATGTGAAACAATATTTCCTGCTGCCCTGCCATTTCGTGGATCCTGTCGGATAAAATACAGACACTCCTTTTTTTTTTTTTCCCATCTGCATGATATCTTGTGATAGTTGTCGCC
Source organism: Ovis aries (assembly GCF_016772045.2). NCBI lineage: Eukaryota > Metazoa > Chordata > Mammalia > Artiodactyla > Bovidae > Ovis > Ovis aries. The sequence continues at coordinate 44,916,641 of NC_056073.1, forward strand.
TCCGTAATAGGGAGCTCTTGAAAGGACTGAGGAAGATGAGAAAGCTCGTCAGGACCTCTCTTTGGAGATGCTCTGCGGTCTTGAGCAATTTGGTGAAAGAAGAGGAGCAAGTTAGAAGACAGGGGGAAAGAGGAACTGCAGCGGCCCTGCTCCGAATATAGAAACCTTGGTTTGCTCTCTGGATCTGATTTGGCCTGAGAATGCAGGCATCGGATAAAAATAACAAGTCACCCAGTAGAGGACAGATCTCCGGCTTCTCCCCTGCCCGGGGCTGCGCATGCCCAGTGCGCGCCTCTTCGGTGGAGAAGCGCCCCGCCGCATCCCCCAGCAGAAGGCCCGAGTGAGAAAGGGCCTGTGTTTGATGTATGAGCTCCGGCTCGCCATCGTGAGTCACCCCAGAACTAGCTGCAGGCAAAACAAAAATCTTTTGTGATTAATTAGAAAAACTGGACAATTATGAATTGACTGCACACAGCCAGGGTATGGTAATATAAATAGTAATGACTCTGGCAGAGCCAGCCGAAAGCTCCATGTTTGTGTGAGGTCACTGGAGGAGGGCACATTTTTTAACAGGGAATCTGCTGAAACAGGACAATTCCTGATCTTTGACGATCTGAGGGTCTTGGTGGAGATTTCAGCCGACACCTTGGAAAGGGATTCCAGTCGACTTCTCTCCGCCGCCCCTCCAAACATTGGCTTCTGTACCAAACCGATTGTTCTTTTCTTTCTTTTTTAAAAGGACCCCAGACATATCCTTTTTAGCAGCTCTGTGGAACCGCTCACATCTTTTGCTAACCTCCCTCCCAGCGCATATCCTTTGCCTCTCCACTCTTCACTCTCTGAGGAATGGAACACAGATACTGTTTTTACTCTGAGGCACTTGTTGCTTTAATCTTCAGGGGGAAAAAGGAACCACTATGGATGAACTGTGTTTATCAGGGAAAGGAGAGATCAAAATATTCTAGTAAGTTATCGGATGGCGGTAGTGAAGGACAGGGAGGCCTGGCGTGCTGCAGTCCACGGGGTCGCCAAGAGTCAGGCACAACTGAGCGACTGAATAATGACAACAGTGGGATTAATGACTTATTCTGAGGGACAGAAAGTGGAAGGGTCTTCAAACCACAGAGTTGAGTGAGATATTTAAATCCCTTTGGGTGTGAACTCTGTATTTTTTTGCTTGATATAATCTGCCTTTAATTCCCCCTAACTGTACCCCTGCCCTTCCCACCTCCCCCTCCAAAAAAAACTCTCACACAGAATAAGCATATCTCACGTAGTGAAGCTAAGGAAGATTTCTTTTAAAGGAAATCCACAATGAAAAATAATTAAACCCTGACAGTGCTTGCAAATGTCAAAATACAAATTTTCCCCAGTGATCTTTTTTTTTTTTTCTAAACCACCAAGGTAAACAAGTTTCCCTGTGTGCTGGGGCAGGATTGTGCAGCCAGCAACGGAGTCCCATACCTAAGAGGGAGATGAGAAAATGCCATCTCGCAGAGGCTCTTTCCTCCAGCACCTACCGCACTGTGATAAAACATCTTCCAGACCTTTGAAACTGGGTATCTGCCGGGCAATTAACTCACCTTAACGCGCATTGTGCGTGGCCAAGTGCCTTTTCTGGCCCTCTGTTTGCACTCCCTGGCGTTCTCAGGGCTTTCTATTATTATTCAAGCAGCGCCACCTCAGTGGTAAACCCATTGACCATTCAATCAGTGCAGTAGCTGCTGCGGATAATTAAAAGTTCCCAACCTTTTGCCCCAAGGCCAGGCTAGAGCCAGTCAGAGAGGAGCCAGGTCTTGGCTGTGGAGGGACCAATCGATCAGCTGATTAACCCTTCTTACTGATTGGTTAGAACTGATTGCATCTCCAGTAAAGAAATCTCTTCGGGCCCTGGGGCACAAATGGCAACCATACATTCAGGGTGAGTGTAAGAGCCTTAGTCCTCACTGTCCACAGACAGAGAGCAGGGAGGGGCGGGGGAGGGCTCCTGGGACGACATTTTCAAGATTTTTATCTCCTCCCTACTGTTTTCTCTGGACTATCTCAGATTTTATTTCTAGAGAGGAAAGCTCTGTTGCAGCTTCAGGAATGATGGAAAAGATTCCTGGCATAGCACTTGTCTACTCCTTAGCTTGTGACTGAAACGGAGGATTCTTTTCAACCACCGTGTCCCCAAGGGTCCCCTTGCAGAGTGAACGAGATCAGGAAATACTGGAGACATACCTTTCATCAATGGGTCCTAGAAGGTTGCGGCTGGACCTCTCCACTCTGATCGGGCTGGCATTTGCTGGTTAGTAAATATTTCTGTGTATGGATAAACAACCTATTTTCAATTGTGCTTACATACTGTATGGGAACAGAGGCATTAAAAAAAGAAAAGACAGCCCTGCATGTCTTTGAAGGGAGTAGCTGAGATGCTATCAGAGGGGACCATAATGGGCAGCTCTTAAAGGCTGATTTATGCGACTTTGGCAGGGGAGCACAGCAAGGAGACTCTCCTGTGAAGGTGTTGGCCCTGCAGGTCTCAGGCATACGATCCTATCTGCCGCAGAAGGGGGAAAAAAGCTGAATTTTGCAAAGCAAACTCTACCAATATTATCTCTGCTTCCGTCTTCAAGAAGGCCGAGCTCCCCTGACGTCAGAGGCAGGTGGCGGCAGATACATCAGCGGCTGTCTGGTTGGGAAACACATGTTGTCCAGAATTCTCCTGATTTGCCCTTATTTGGAGATACTTACCCATGGAACCGCAAGAACCAAAAATCAGGAGACATTTCCAGGAAGCAAAACATTGTCAGGCTTCCCTGTTGGCTCAGGGGTAAAGAATCCGCCTGCCAGTGTAGGAGACATGGGTTCCATCCCTGACCTGGGAAGATCTCACGTGCGACCGAGCAGCTAGGCCCACGCACCACAACTCTGAAAGCCCGTGTGCGCTGGAGCCATGCTCTGCAACAGGAGAAGCCCCCAAAATGAGCAGCTCAACCACCGCACCTAGAGAGTAGCCCCTGCCCACTGCGACTAGCGGAAAGCCCACCCAGCAATGAAGACCCTGCACAGCCTAAATAAATAGATAAATACGCACCTACATGTTCATCTCACAGTGAACTTGATGGAACAGAACGTGGTCTTGTATTCGACCGAGAAGGCTCATTACAGAAGAGATGGCTTTGTTCCATGGGAGCCCTCAGAGCAGGTTTAGGGACCGAGTCCTCTGTGAGTGGTCAGGCACCGTGGGTTCGGGGCTCCTCACTTTGAGGGATCTCTTTCTCCACAGCGGCTGAGGTTAAGCAGGTGAGAGCCAAAAGTGGAAAGGTTTTGAGGTCCTTAAAGGAGGAGTAAGTGTTGTAGGAACACCCAAGAATGATAGTTATATGGTAATAATAATATTAATAAAATTAATAACACTGTATATGTAAAAAAGTGAAAGTATATTCACTTTCAGGAGGACCAAAATGATCTATATTTATATGACCTTGGATCTATTTATTAACATCTTGGTGGCCTTTTAGTCTTTAAGTGAGGAGCCTGGTGGGCTATAGTCTGTGGGGTCACAAGGAGTCGGACACGACTGAGCACTCTTCTTGAGTCTGGATTAGATTACAAGCACACACACAGGCACACATACACACAGGACTTTTTTTTTTTTTTTTTTGCCAAGACATGTAGCATGTGGGATCTTGGTTCCCCAGCCAGGGATTGAACCCATGCTGCCAGCAACATAAGCGCAGAGTCTTAGCCACTGGACTACCAGGGAAGTCCCTCATGGAGAATTTTTACATGAACTCATAGTTATTCAGTTTATAAAAAAAAAGTTTCTGGAATCAAAGCAGAGTTTGTAAAATTTGTGTGTAAGCCAGAACCGCAGGCTGTTAGAGGAAAACACCATCCAACCGAGGAGGCTTGAGATAATAGCATAAATTCTGTTAACACCTTGCTGTTAACAGATCACCAATCATTATTGAGAAGATAATTACACTGACGCTGCTAAATAGGAAAGGGAAAATAATGCAAATATCTGTTTTTGGTCTGTTGGAATCTCAGAGTCTATTTAGTGTCATAAATGCCACTTATTAAAATGTCCATGAGGCTGCTTGGAATTTTTAAATGTTTTGAATAAAGTGTTTCTACTTGAAACTGCTTTTTGATGTAAGACTTCTGTGCACGGAGAGGAAAAGTATAAAATAGGTGTTATAGGGCTTCCCTGTGGCTCAGCTGGTAAAGAATCCGCCTACAATACAGGAGACCTGGGGTTGATCCCTGGGATGGGAAGATCCCCTGCAGAAGGGAAAGGCTACCCACTCCAGTATTCTGGGCTGGAGAATTCCATGGACTGTGTAGTCTGGGGTTGCAAAGAGCTGGACATGATTGAGCGACTTTCACTTTCACTTTCAGGTCTTAGAAGAGAAATGAGTGAGACTGTATTTGTTAATTTTTTGTGGTTGGAGAAAATTGACTGTATTTGGGAAACCAGGTCATTTATGATAGGTTCAGTTCAGTTCAGTCGCTCAGTCGTGTCCACCTCTTTGCAACCCCATGAATCGCAGCACACCAGGCCTCCCTGTCCATCGCCATCTCCCGGAGTTCACTCAGACTCACTTCCATCGAGTCGGTGATGCCATCCAGCCATCTCATCCTGGGTCGTCCCCTTCTCCTCCTGCCCCCAATCCCTCCCAGCATCAGAGTCTTTTCCAATGAGTCAACTCTTCACATGAGGTGGCCAAAGTACTTTAGCATCATTCCTTCCAAAGAAATCCCAGGGTTGATCTCCTTCAGAATGGATTGGTTGGATCTCCTTGCAGTCCAAGGGACTCTCAAGAGTCTTCTCCAACACCACAGTTCAAAAGCATCAATTCTTCGGCGCTCAGCCTTCTTCACAGTCCAACTCTCACATCCATACATGACCACAGGAAAAACCATAGCCTTGACTAGACGGACCTTAGTCGGCAAAGTAACGTCTCTGCTTTTGAATATACTATCTAGGTTGGTCATAACTTTTCTTCCAAGGAGTAAGCGTCTTTTAATTTCATGGCTGTAGTCACCATCTGCAGTGATTTTGGAGCCCCCCAAAATAAAGTCTGACACTGTTTCCACTGTTTCCCCATCTATTTCCCATGAAGTGATGGGACCGGATGCCATGATCTTCGTTTTCTGAATGTTGAGCTTTAAGCCAACCTTTTCACTCTCCTCTTTCACTTTCATCAAGAGGCTTTTTAGTTCCTCTTCACTTTCTGCCATAAGGGTGGTGTCATCTGCATAGCTGAGGTTATTGATATTTCTCCTGGCAAGCTTGATTCCAGCTTGTGCTTCTTTCAGCCCAGCATTTCTCATGATGTACTCTGCATATTATGATAGGAAGTGTAACTCAAAATCCATTGGTATACTTTCGTGGTTTTGAGATCATCATTCAGAAATTCTCCCAAGGAAGTGTTCATCGTGCATTCGTGTTGCACTATTGCATAATTTCTCTTTTATCATAAAGGGATTTTATATGTGTGTGCTCAGTCATATTCAGTCATGTCTGACTCTTTGTGGCCCATGGATTGTAGCCCACCAGGCTCCTCTATCCATGGGATTTCCCAGACAAGAATACTGGAGTGAGTTGCCATTTCCTCCTCCAGGGGCTCTTCCTGATCCAGGGATTGAACCCCCGCTTCCTGTGTCTCCTGCATTGGCAGGCGGGTTATGTACCACTGAGCCACCTAAAACATGCTATAAACACAAAGTGGAAAATTTTATTAAACTCAGGTTATACTTACGTGGAGGTTAGTAGGTGCTCTCCTGTCTTGAGAAAGGGAAACAGCATGCAGAGTTTCTAGACTGGAAGCCACATTCTCAAACAGTGTCCACAGTGAGAACACACTCAGTATCAAACTGAAAACAGGGAGGATTCCTGGGACGGAAGCACGGTAACTTGAAACTCAGATTAGCCATATTTTCTGTGGTCAAACAGAGACCACAAAGTACACCTCCTCACTCATCAAACGGCCTCCCCGAGGCATCTCTTTTTCAGAAACCATTAATTTTTCTAAAGAAAGCTGATAAATACCTTTGACTGCATTTGGTGAATTAAATGAATTGTGAATGATCCTGTTTTAGTGATTCTGCTTATAAAGCATTTCTGAGTATGCTTAGAAATGCCCCCAAAGTTAGTAAACTAGATCTGGAATTTTTTAAACACACAAGACAGATAAGAGTTCAGAGTTCTTACTTCATTCCTCTTTTTTCTTTTTTCTAAAGCACCCAAGAGATAATGCAGCCATCAGCACAACCAAATATCAAAGTTCACTTTATACAGAAGTCTATGAAACCAAAAAGCTAGTTGCTCACCCATTCCGGGGCTAACTTCATGCTTTCAACTTCATGCTTACATCGATTGTTGTTGTTAAGTTACCAAGCCATGTCGGACTCTTTTGCGATCCCATGGAATTTCCCAGGCAAGAATATTGGAGTAGGTTGCCATTTCCTTCTCCAGGGGATCTTCCCAACCCAGGGATTGAACTCACACCTCTTATATTGGCCAGGGGATAAAGTCTTTATCACTGAGCTACCTGGGAAGCCCTTACATCAGTTAATTCAGGATAAAAGAAATATAAGCAGTCACCAGACCTGTGTTGGTTAAGAAATGGTATATATGTATATATACACACAGCACCATGCAACGAGATTGTTCAAACATTTTTTTTGAATCTCTAGATGTGGAACCTTATTTAAAAGAAAAAGTGTACCCTGTGTATACATTTTCTTTTAAACAGGGCAGAGTGCCATGTTTGGTTTTTGCTGTCTCAGTCTGCTTAGGAATTCCTAATGAGTAAACCATAGTGTTTAACAGTAAAATATGGTTATGGCTCTTAAATGCAGGCTACATTTAACAACCGTATATTGATTTTTTCTTGTAATTTTATTTCCATGAGCATTTCTGGTTTCTTAATTAGTAGCCTTTTAGAGGGAGATTTAACATTCTCTCTATCAGAGGATTCGGCTTCTGTGATCCAGCTTCTCAGGGGAGAGAAAGTTCTAGGCTTGCAGCCTGTGTCGGGAAGGAGAGGGGCAGCGCTCTGTGCACACGTGTACAGGTGCACAGGGACACGCAGCCCGCCCTCCTGGGCCCTGCCAACACAATTAAGACAAAATAGCGTCAGTGAGCCCGGTGACAAAACTCAACAATTTCCAATTGCACGCTCACCCCGTAACGGGAAGAACTATTTACCCCATGTTCCTTATTAAACTGAAGTATTTTATTTAATGAGCATGACTCATGCAAGGTGTTCCCATAAATCATTGGCTGGTTTACAAACTCAATAACTAGGCTTCCTGCTATAACTAGGCTGTGCACACCTTAAATTATTAACACGCCAGGGCCTTAAGGCACATCTTTGATGATGATGATATAAACACTGTGGAGACAAGGTGCTCTCTCAGCAAAAGATTATTGACTCTAATTACCATTTACCACAGGAAAAAGAAAAGAAAAGACAATAAAATATGAGGGAGAATTGAAATCTAAGATTTAATTTTATGAGGAGCTTTAAATGCAACCCCCTCAACTATTTTTTTCCCCCTTTCTCTTTTCTTCTTGTTGGCGGCCTTATCGCACTGCGGGTGTATAATGATGGCCTGTGGTTGGCTACCCTTGGAAGGATGACAGTCGTTGGAGGAAAGAGATGAGAGGATGGAAACAGGGGGCTAATATTACGTACATTCTTGGAAACGTGATGGAAAAAAGCCAGGGGGAAGAGAAAATGATAATACACTGGGGGAAAAAAAAAATCCCAGGTGTAATTGTTTTCACGTCTATATGCAATAAAAAGTTTAAAGGACTCAGATGCCTGACTCCACTTATTTTGCGGTAGTAAGCTAGACTTCAGGTCAGTTGTGTAGAAAGAGACATTTGCTCATATTATGGCGTGGATTTTACTGTATCCTCATTATACATTTGTTGGAAGGATGCAGAGAGGTTACAGTGAAAGAGGTTTAATGATTGTTGTTGTTGTTCATTGTCTAAGTCGTGTCCGACTCTTTGTGACCCCATGGACTGCAGCACGCCAGTCTTCCCTGTCCTTCACTATCTCCTGGAGTTTGCTAAAAGCTCATGTCTATTGAGTTGGTGATGCTATGCAACCATCTCATCCTCTGTCACCCCCATCTCCTCTTGCCCTCAATCTTTCCCAGCATCATGGTTGATGAGCATCAGGCTCCCTTGAGTCGGCTCTTTGCCTCAGGTGGCCAAAGTACTGGAGCTTCAGCTTCAGCCTCAGTCCTTTCAATAAATATTCAAGGTTGATTTCCTTTAGGATTGACTGGTTTGATCTCCTTGCTGTCCAAAGGACTCTTAAGAGTTTTCTCCAGTACCACAATTTGAAAGCATCAATTCTTTAGCACTCAGCCTTCTTCATGGTCCAACTCTCACATCCTGTACATGACTCCTGGAAAAAGTGTGGAAATGTTAGTCACTCAGTCATGCCCGACTCTTTGCGACCCCATGGACTGTAGCCCCTCAGGCTCCTCTGTCCATGGGATTCTCCAGGCAAGAATACCGGAGTGGAAAAAGAAAAAAAAAAAAGAAAGAATACCGGAGTGGGTTGCCATTTCCTTCTTCAGGGAATCTTCCCAAGCCAGGGATCTAACCCAGGTCTCCTGCATTGCAGGCATATTCTTTACTGTCTGAGCCACCAGGGAAAGACTCTAGGACCCAAGATAGGGAAACCATAGCTCTGACTATCTGGACCCATGTCAACGATATGATATCTCTGCTTTTTAATACGCTGCCTAGTTTTGTCATAGCTTTTCTCTTAATGATAAGATAGCTTGTTAAAAAACAAAAATCCAGCTAAAAGGACACATGGATCATGATCAGGTGTCAGGAAGGTGGGCATATTGCTGGGGAGGGATAAAGGAAGTTCTCAGAAACTGTAGAGGAGGGTCCAGGACAGAATGAAGGGTGGCAAAAAGGGAGACTCTATGTAGGTTTCTGCTGTCAAGGGCTTTTCTGTCTTCCCCTGTGGTTCTGCATATTTCTCCTTTCAAAGACTCTCAGCTCAGGTCATTGTCTCTGTGGGCTAAATTGTTGGCTCAGATTTCCCCTTCTCAGAAACTCATGTTTCATCTAAAATTTATTGATGGAATCATAGGATGTTGGAGTTGGAGTGAACTTGGAAATGTCCAGTGCCTTCACCTTACAGATGTGAACATTTCAGCCTGGAACGAGGAAGTGATTTGGACAACACCACCTCGTCCGAGGTAAGGAGGTCTGATGAAGTTGGGACCCTCACCACCTCCTCACTGTGTCATAAGGTGGTGTCCTTCTGAACATTGTTGTCGTTCAGTCGCTCAGTCGTGTCTGACTCTTTGGGACCCCATGGACTGCAGCACACCAGGCTTTCCTGTCCTTCACCATCACTTGGAACTTGTTCAAACTCATGTCCATTGAGTTGGTGATGGCATCCAACCATCTTCTCCTCTTGCCTTCTTTCCCAGCATCAGGGTCTTTTCCAATGAGTCAGTTCTTTGCATCATCAGGTAGCCAAAGTTTTGGAGCCTCAGCTTCAGCATCAGTCCTTCCAGTGAATATTCAGGATTGATTTCCTTTAGGATTGACTGGTTTGATCTCCTTACAGTTCAAGGGACTCTCAAGAATCTTCTCCAGCACCACAGTTCAATAGCATCAATTCTTCGGTGTTCAGCCTTCTTTGCGGTCCAACTCTGACATCCATACGTGACTACTGGAAATACTGTAGCTTTGACTAGACAGACCTTTGTTGGCAAAGTAATGTCTCTGCTTTTTAACACCCTGTCTAGGTTTGTCATAGCTTTTCTTCTAAGGAGCAAGCATCTTCCAAACTTAGAATTATAGAAAAGTGGCCAGTGACTAGAAAATCAGCCTCATAAATAAAATAGGTGATACTGACGACCATATCTGCTGTGCAGATGTTGAAAGCAGGTCTCCTAATTCAACATGATTGTTAAATTATGACCAGAACATGTTGGGAAGGTGCTGGAATCTGTGATAGAACTTTACAGCCTTGGCCTTCTTATTTGAAAAAAATTTCCTAGACATTTTAGGATCACGTAAGATTTTTGGTGCTGGCTTGATTCAGGGGCACACGAATTTGCTCCTAGAACTCTCCTCTCTAGTATTTCTTGGCGGTCTGCCATCGGTCTCATCCCCTCCTCAAGGTAGTCTTAGATTCCTACGGGGCAGCAGATGTGGAAATGAATACAGGCCCTAAGAATCTCCTTCAAGGGGCCTCCTGGGCACCTGCCCTGTTTTCCCATCTAGTGAGGTTGGGGGAGGTTTGGCTGTCATACCCCATGCTCTGCAGCCGGTCAGCACCCACCACAGGGCAAGCACCCCGGGGCCAAGTCCATCGTGCCTTTCTTCCCCGAAGAGCACGCAGTGAGTCTGTGTGTAAAATGGAAGATGCTCAATGCCTTTTGCTATTTTGGGGAAAAGAAAAAACCCATGTAGTTCTCTCGCTGGTCATTTTGAGCCTGTCCAAGCAGGATCACTCACTAGAGACCAGAAAGCAAAGACTCTGGCCCCTGCTGACCCTCAGGATTACTCTCATGCGCCTCAGGACCCAGGAGGCCTCATCAAATTCCAATTGGGTTAATTGCCTTTGTGATTATCTTATTGGGGCTTCCAAAGAACTTTATTGGGGCTTCCTAGGTAGCTCAGTGGTCCAGAATCTGCCTGCCAATGCAGGAGATGTGAGTTCGATCTCTGGGTTGAGAACATCCCCTGGAGAAGGGAATGGCAATGCACTCCAGTATTCTTGCCTGGGGAATCCCATGCAGAGAGGAGCCTGGGTGGCTACAGGCCATGCGGTTGCAAAGAACCAGACAAGACTTAGCAGCTAAACAACAACAAAAGAACTTTATTGTGTAGTTTTATTTTAACTTTTCTGGACATCACATAATTTTCACCACTTCATTAAATAAGGGTTGTGCATCATCCTTCCAGCTACATTTTTCCTCAGAAGTAACCGCAGATACATATTGAAAGGAAGAGAAATAACTCTTATGTGTGGTGTATACACACCCACATAGACACACACACACACATATATATATACAGCCTTTAAAAAAGCTTAGGATTCTTTTTAGCGTAAGACATTGTTGTTTTGTGGGAGACCATGAAATATATAAACACCAGGGCAGAAAACCTAAAATTGTGTGTGTGTGTGCACTTGGAAACCTTGGTGTGCAATTTTCATTGTTAAACATGAAATTTACACATCAAAACCACTTTTTGCTCTTTGCCTTGGGCTGATTATAATGCAAAGAGTCACAGTGGAAGCCTCTTCTTGGGGCGCTTTTGAGAAAGCCTGGTCCTGTGGGGGTGGACAAGGCTTTTCCCAGGCTGAGCCTTGTCTGGGTTCTCTGCCCAGGGACTGCCTGGGGCAAAGCCTGCTGATGGCTCTCACTGGCTCCCAGGGGTCGACCTGGGCTTAGTGGCTTGTACTCAACAGTCTAACCTGGGGAAGACGAGCTAACAGAAGAATGTGTGTGTGTCTGCACGCAGGGTGAGTTTCAGAGTTCAGGAAATGCTCCCCCAGAACTTCAGAACCTCGTTCCTCATTTCAGTGCAAAACCAGAGGTGACGCTTAGACGACTCTTCCTGAAAATGCCAGAATTCTGTGCATTCAAGTGTTATTTCATTTCTTATGTAACTCTCTCTCTTTTCAACTACATTACATTCCCTCCTGCCACCAACTCTGCCTGCTTAGACAATGTTCTATGCATATATATATATATATATATATACACACACACACACAGATAATCCTTCAAAGAAATCCTTCAAAATTGTGATCATGGGCTACATTCTGGCTTCCCTTTTCAAAAACATTTTTATAATGGAACATTTCAAGCATATTCAAAGGAAAACAAATAATATAGAATCTACGGCCTCATCCCCCAGCTTCAACGATTAGCACAGTTGGCCAACTTTATTTTATCTATACCTAAATCACCACCCCCCCCCCATTATTCTGAGGCAAATTCCAGATATCATATCATTTCATTGTACATATCTCCACCGCTTTCTGTTTTTTTTTTTTTTTTTAAAGAAGTAATTTTATTTATTTACTTCTGGCTGTGCTGGGTCTTTGTCCTGTGCAGGCTTTTCTGCAGCTGTGGGGAGGGGGCCTTCTATCTAGTGCGGTGTGCTGGCTTCTCTTGCTGCAGAGCGTGGCTCTAGGACGTTTGGGTTTCAGTAACTGTGGCAAGTGGACTCAGTAACTGAGGCTCCCAGGCTCTAGAGCACAGGCTCAGTAGTTGCCACGCATGGATTTAGCTGCTCTGCGGCGTGTGGGATCTTCCCGAATCGGGGATTGAACCCGTATCTCCTGCGTTGGTAGGCAGATTCTTGACCACTTGGCCACCAGGGGAGCCCCACTGCTTCCTGTTTTTAAAAATTGTGGTAAAATATACATAACAAAACTTACCATTTAGGTCATTTTCAAGTGTACAGTTCTGTGGCATTAAGTGCATTTACATCGCTGTATAACCATCTCATCAAACATCTCCAGAACTTTTTTGTCTTCTCAAACTTGAACTCTGTGCTCATCAAACACTAACTCCCCATCCCCCTGCCTCTAGCTGCTAGCAACCATCCTTTTGCCTCTGTCTCCATGAATTTACTCTTCAGGGTACGGCACATGAGTGGTGTCATAACAGTATTTGGCCTTTGTGATGGGTTTATTTCCCTTAGCACCACCAAGGTTCATCCATGTCGTAGCCTGTGTCAAATTGTCTTTCCTTTTTAAGGCTGTGGATTCTGTTTTCTGATCTGCTCGTTCATTTAGTAAGAAAGCACTGAGAATATTTTTAACTCTCCCATTTAAACATTTCCTCATTATTAAACATTAGTGTTTCCTTTTGACTTGTTTATTTGGAAGGATATTAGATCGCTGATTCTGGAAGAGAAACTCTTTCCTCCTGCTAAAGCTTCGGGTTCTAAGATGTAGGTTAGTGAGTGGTGCACTTTCAGTGGCTTAAAATCACAAGCATGAGATACTTAAACGTGCTCATGTGTGGGATTTTGTATCTGTATATTGCATGTACTTTTTAAAAGTTAAAAATAAATTTTTTGGCCACACTGTGTGGCATGTGTGATCTTTGTTCCCCAACCAGGGATCGAACCCACACCCTGAATTGGAAGAGGGAGTCTCACCCACTGGACTGCCAGGGAAGTCCTATATATTGCATATATTGACTCTCTGTATGATACACTAAATACACACAGTTTTATGATACTTAACAGTATGTTTTCTGTGGATGAAAAAGATGGACAGTCTGAGAATGAACTCACACGAGAGAGTAAGATCATACACCTCATCTGAACCACATTTTCCCTGAGAACCCCAAGTCCGTTTGGAATTAGCCAACTCGTCTTCAAAATACATCAGACTGTGAAGCATAAACTGCTTTCCCTACTATCAGACAAAGAAGGTATATATTTGCAAAATCAATTGACACTTGAAAAATACCGAGCAAGGTAGGGAAGAACCCTTTTTAAAATGTATCTATTTATTTATCTTCACTGTTGAAAGACACTTTTTTTCCCCACTTGTTCCTTTTATTAACAGTGCTATATTAAATCTCCTGGTGTATGCTGTGTGTTTACACAAGCAGTCTCACAGGCATGTATAGCTTTCCGCATACTTTCTTTAGGGAATATTTCTAAAAGAAAAATTGCTGGATTAATGGTTATATACATTTTAAAGCTGGATAGGTCCTGCCATATATTCCTTCACAAAGTCCATACCGATTTAGACTCAACAACAGCGCATCAGAACACTCGTTTCCCCACCCTAGATATTGCCAGTCAGTTTAATCCTTGCCAATGTGTACGTCAAAGTTGTTTTGATTTTTCCTTTGGTTAGTAATACGACTTATTATTTTTAAATTGCTTTATGGTGCTGTGTTAGATACTGCTGTACATCTGGGTCATCCCAGAGCTCTGGGCCGAGCTCCCTGCGCTACACGGCAGCTTCCCACGAGCCACCTGTTTGACGCCTGGCTGGGTACATATCTCAGTGCCACTCTTTCAACGCGGCCCACCCTCCCTGTCCCCCTGCTGTGTCTTCAAGTCCATTCTCTGTCCGCTGGACCCTTTTGCCTCTGCGATCACTGCATTTACCGCCTTCAGGCCCATCCATCTCTGGGTCAGGATCTCTTGCATAGTCTGCAGTGTTTAAACGTCTTTCCAAGCCTGTTCCTGCTGTCAGTCCCGCCACGTCCCTCGCCTCCCCGGTGGTGTGGTGAGCTGTCTGCTCTCCACCCACTTCCGAGCGTGGGGCTGCTTCCTGGGAGCTGGTGGTGAGCAGAAGTGAGGGCAGCTCTCCGGACTTGCGCTCACCCTTGCTCCAGATCCCTTGCAGCTCCCGGTAGGAACCAGGCTCGAGCTTCATCCTTTCACATAGTTTCTATTCTGGGCGGTAGCCCTGTTGGTCTCCTTTCTGTCCTGAGCTCTGACCACATCATCTTTATCTTTTCACTTCCTTTTGGGAAAACAAAAAGAGGAACGCTCAGAGGAGATGCAGGAGAGCCACAGGAGTGCTTCATGCAGCAAGAGCTTCGGCACACGAGGAGTACGTGGGTGCACGAGGGTGAACGTGCCATAACGGCTCTTCCTCCTTCCTGCCTGTCTCCACGCTGTCCACCTCCAAGTCACCTCCTCCATGAAAGCTTCTGGTCTGACCCACTCATCCATCATGTAGTCATCTGCCGGCTGGGTCGTCATCTGTAGCTGCCTTTTGCTGTTATTTTCATCTCTATTGTTTTTTAACCTCTTGTGATTCACTCTCGCTGTCTCAGCTTGAGGGTCACTTCCTCAGGAATTGGGACATGACCACGAATTACTTAGTGGTGCAACTTAGCACAGGGTGGGCATTCAGGATGTCTGTACGGAACGGACAAGGGCTGTTCATGGGAGGCCACATGGTGGCCTCCGCCCAATTGCCTGAGGTCACCCAGAGTGGGCAGTCAGACAGGAGAGGATGGCTCTGCCTTTCTTGGTCAGCTCTCGCTGGGTGTAACTGCTCCAGACGAAGGCAAGTCTGAGCTGGCATGCAGCTCGCAGGACATGTGATGGTGCTTCGTGCTTTTAGGGGGCTTCCCTGGTGGCTCAGACAGTAAAGTGTCTGTCTGCAATGCAGGAGACCCAGGTTCGATTCCTGGGTTGGGAAGATCCCCTGGAGAAGGAAATGGCAGCCCACTCCAGTATTCTTGCATGGAAAATCCCATGGACGGCAGAGCCTGGTAGGCTATTGTCCATGGGGTTGCAAAGAGTCAGACACGACTGAGTAACTTCACTATAAATCACTGTGAGATAAAAAAAACCGTCGGGGTTGGCCATGTCCCCTGAAGTCACCTATCTGGAACACTCAGCTCTGGATCAGATGAAATTTGGTGCTATGGTTTGGCATCTGAACTCAGTATCTCACCTATAGTTCCTTTCTAGGCTGCTCAACACTTACCTTTGAACTGCTGACGACTTGACTAAGAAGGGGCTTGAGGACACTGACAGTCTCTTTGAAAAGAAGCTGCACGGTACAAGGTGCTGAGATATTATTTAGGACAGTTTACAAACCACGGATCTTATTTGTTAAATGTCTCTTACTGAAGCATTCCAAGTAGTCCATAAACTAGACATGATTGCTAGATTTTTTAAAAAATATCACCAGAGAAGCTTAATCTGAATGCAGCAGTACATAAAACATTTCTGTAATGAGGAATTCACAACTTAAAATATAATGCTTTTGTAACTCTGGACCTCTTGGGGAAAAAAATAAAATGAGTCATTAAGTTCATGAAAGACAATATATGCCTTCAGCTTTAAATGTGTTCACCGAACAGGCTTTTATTTTTCCCTCTATGGTATGATGCTTTGCCTTTATCAGAAGAACAGAATTTGGGACTTCCCTGGTGGTTCAATGATTAAGAATCTGCCTTCTAATGCAGGGGACTCAGGTTTGACTCCTAGTTGGGGAGTTAACATCCCATATGCCATGAGGCAACTAAACCCCCACTTCAACTAGAAGAAGCTCATGCCAGGCTATGAAAACCCAGTGCCATCAAAAAAAGAAACCAAGAAGAGAAAAAGAAAAGAAGAACATAGTTATTCTCCTGCACGAGAGATGACTAACTTGAGTAATAAGAGCCACAAGTCCATACCTGTTTCCATCTATTTCTACACCAAAAATGTTATTCGTCTCATTTCTAAATAGTTTACATGCTTTCACAGTCTGTTCCGTGTGGAAGTGTAGAGTGCAGAGCTGCAGAGATGAAACACGCTTCTTGAACTTCAGGCTGATCATTGGCTTATCAAATCAAAGACGGGCAAGAGCAGCAACTCCCACCTTCCCTCTACTAGGTTACATTTATGGGGATTAACTACATTATTCAACGTATTTCTCAAGAATTAAATTAATTATAATGCATTTGGATTCCCTGAGCATTCTCACAATTAATTTGTGCTATTGAGTTATCAAATATCCCTTTCTTAAGGGATTAGCTCATTTCTGATGTTTTGCACTGGTGTCCCGGGAAGTAATTTTGGACTAAAAAAAATTGGATCATTTTTCCAAGGATTTGTTCTTAATCTCTGAAGGAATTCTTGGAACACTGGAATAAAACAGTACAACAGTGGCTAATCCCTTAAGTAAGGATTTCTGATCGCCCAATAACACAAATTAGCGAAAATAGCAGGCCAAGGAAAGGGTCCTCTCATCTCATCTGCTCTTTTCAGACTGAGCTCCAAAAACAGTGCCTATGAAGAATCTGTCATTCCTGGTTCATTATAAAGCTATTGAATCCAATGTTAAAGACTTATATATTTTAACATACAATAGGGCTTCCCTAGTGGCTCAATGGTAAAGAATCGGCCTACCAATACAGGAGACACAGGTTCAATCCCTGGTTCAGGAAGATCCCCTGGAGAAGGAAATGGCAACCTGCTCCAGTACTCTTGCCTGGAAAATTCCAGGGACAGAGTAGCCTGGTGGGCTACTGTCCATGGGATTGCAAAAGAGTTGGACATGACTTAGCAACTAAATAACAGCACGTATTTTAATAACTTGTTTCAGGTGATCAAATATCCCAGAGAATACTTTGAATATTTAAAATATCTCAGTTCAAGTTTTAAAGATTCTTTTCATAATATCACTTAACTTGCTTCCCAAACTCAGATCTGCTCATTTTAACCCATTTTGCAAGGATGGCATGTGGAAAGAGCTTTTATTGAAGATAAATGGTGAGACTGTTTTGTTTTTTAGATGCTGGGTCTGTGTATGTGCTGTTATTTGGTTGCTAAGTCATGTTTGACTCTTTTGAGACCACATGGACTGTAGTCTGCCAGGCTCCTCTGTTTATGGGACTTTTCAGGCAAGGCTATTGGAGCGGGTTGCCATTTCCTTCTCCAGGGGATCTTCCCAACACAGAGATTCAACCTGCATATCCTGCATTGCCCGCGTCTCCTGCATTGCAGATGGATTCTTTACTGCTGAGCCACCAGGGAAGCCCGTTATCAAGGACTGAAATAAAAGTATAGTGCTAGGTAATTTTTTCCACCCATTTCTTTAAGGTAATCTAGTCAAGGTCTCATCTGCCTGTTATAGTTAGAAGGTCGTGTATTAGAGCTGTGATGCCTTTAGCAGGAAAATAGTTCACAACTGGGAAAATACAGTTATGAAATTACTTTCAAGAGTGTGAGAAATCTAGAGAGATGCTTATACCATTTTAGCCAGAAGACTCAGGAGATGCAAAGACAACATTCTGGATCAGTTTCAAGAACAGTGGGTTTATATTTTGAAAATCCACAACATGTACTAATTACTAGATTATTACTAGTAATTATTACTCATTACTAGATTATTACTAGTAATTATTACTAATTACTAGAAAATCAAACTAAATTTAAATGTATCAATAAAAGAGTTTCCTGCACATTGCAATTCTGCATTTATAAAAGAGATTTTTAAAACGCAGTATATATATTTATGGTAAAAACATACCTGAACTTTTATTTATTTTATTTTTGGCCTTGCCACTTGGCTTATGGAATCTTAGTTTCCCTTCCGTGAAAGTGCAGAGTGTTAACCTCTGGACCACCACACACCTGGATTTTTAAAAAGAAGTATCTTTTTTTTGTTATCTTGAAATATCATCTAAAAACCAGAATCAGAAAAAGAAATCTTTTTCTTCACATATTTTTCCTAAGTTAAAGCATCTGCCTGCAATGTGGGAGACCAGGGTTCGATCCCTGAGTTGAGAAAATACCCTGGAGAAGGAAATGGCAACCCACTCCAGTACTCTTGCCTGGAAAATCCTATGGACGGAGGAGCCTGGTAGGCTACAGCCCATGGGGTCGCCAAGAGTCGGACACAACTGAGCGACTTCACTTTCACTTTCAGTATTTGAAAAGGACATCAGTTAATATCTAACTCAACATACATGAATTATCAGCACCAGTTTACAATATGCAGGTCTAAACATAAGATTTATTTTTCTCATCTGGACCCACAAAAATCCTCAACCATCCAACATTTTTTGCTGTATGTTTTTTTCTCCATTTTTTTCAATACTCTCCTTTCTCATCCAGCAGAGCAGAGCAGTAACTTCCTGGGAGAACAAAACTGTAGCCCAATCGTGACCACGTCTTTCATGAACTGACTTTCCTATGGAAGATACAGTAGAAGAGATTAAAAATCCTACTCGCTTTACCTGACACATATCTGAGTTATGAAGTAAACAATTGTGCACACTTCCTTTCAAGACACTTAAAATGTTCCTCAGTTGCTTTTCTTTGTGGACATCGTGTCTGGGGAGTAGACTGGACCCCATATTGTGGGGTTTTCCTCCCAATGCATTTCATAGCTCACTTCCTTCTCCACCTTGCTCTCCCCACTTCAATTTCTTCTGTCTTTCATTTGAGTGAAACAGTCCAGAAAAGCTTCTCACTGGCCTCC
The DNA here is from genome assembly GCF_016772045.2 of Ovis aries. Lineage (NCBI taxonomy): Eukaryota > Metazoa > Chordata > Mammalia > Artiodactyla > Bovidae > Ovis > Ovis aries. The sequence continues at coordinate 44,935,609 of NC_056073.1, forward strand.
ACTGAGGGACTTTCAGATAAACCAGTGATTGAAAGAATGCATGCATCAATTTTGCCTCCTCTGAACTATAAAATTATTGAGGTCCAGGCAGCCGGTCGTAGTCAAGATATGGGCTCTGGAGTAAGAGCATCTGAGTTTGAGTGTGGACTCTTCTGTTTATTGGCTGTGACCGTAGTCTTGCTCTATGTCTCAGTTCATTCATCTGCAAAATGGGCATAGCAATGGCTCTTACTTAATAAGATTGTGAAGTGTAGCAAATTTACTAATATATATAAAGCTCTAAGTGAGGCTCAATTTCAACCCACAGTCAGAGCAAGCACTCAATTTATTTAGTATTTTTGGGAACTTTTTATTCTGTTTGGGGGCATAGCTGATTCACAATGTTGTAATAGTTTCCGGCCAGTTTGTCTAGTCAACACCTATTAAGGACTGACTAAGTGCTGGGCACCACTCATATGTGACAGAGACAGATTCCTGCCCTTGGCTGACATTCAGGGGGAGGAAGTAGACCACGAACTGCGAACTTGGTAAGAAGTGTATTAGCAGGTGATTAGAAAAAACAAGGAGCAGCGGGAGGGGAATGGAGAGAGCCAGAGCGTGTAGGTGCGGGCGGCAGGTCTTAGTTGGATAATGGGGAAGGGGTTACAGAGGAGGCGATGAGGGGCCTCCAGGACAGATGAGGGATTTAACCACGCGCATATCTGGGATGAGATGGTTCTAGGCAGGGGTCGCAGCCAATGCAAGGGCCCTAACATTGGGTGTTTGGGGAACAGCATGTCACTTAGTCATCTTTTGTGTCAGATCACATCCTGAGCCCACACCCCATAATGAGACCTGAGCGAGCAGGGAGGTGAGTTGAAGGAGATGAAATCACAGGGGCAATGAGCCATGTTTTATAGGACTTTGTGAACCATTGTAAGAGCTTTGATTTTCCCTCTGTGAGGTCTGCATGGAAGAATTTCAGGGTCTTAGATTTATAAGATTCTTCTCCCTTGTGGCTCAGATGGTAAAGAATCTGCCTGCAAGCGGGAGACCCTGGGTTCCATCCGTGAGTTGGGAAGATCCCCTGGAGAAAGGAATGGCAATCCACTCCAGTATTCTTGCCTGGAGAATTCCATGGACAGAGGAGCCTGGTGGGCTACATCCATGAGGTCACACAGAGTTGGACATGACAGCGACTGCGCTTTCATTCTGCCTCTGATGTTGAGACTAGACTAAGGGTTAGCACAGCTCGTCGTCACAGCCTCGCTAAAAGGCTCTGCAGGAACAGGGTATGCATGATACTCAATGAATTGGGTAGTTCATTTACTGTACGGGCTTCCCAGGTGGTGCCAGTGGTAAAGAACTTGCCTGTCAATGCAGGAGACTCAGGGGGACACAGGTTTGATTTCTCGGTCAGGAAGATCCCCTGGAGAAGGAAATGGCAACCCACTCCAGTATTCTTGCCTGGAGAATTCCAGGGACAGAGGAGGCTGGTGGATGCTTCTCCAGCCTACATACTGCTGTTCATTTGCCTTTTCACATCTAGGTTTTCTCCCCATATTTAAATTTTCTCCCTTGTGATTTCTGGGGTCTGCTAGCCCAAAAGAAAGAGTTACATTCAGTCACTTGGAGTTAAAGAATGAAAATTTGACTGCCTTTAGTCCAAGCAGTTGACATATATATGCAAATCACTTAAGTGTGATGATGGAGATATCATAACAGGAGACGCATGCCCTGCTTTAAGCATGCCTTGCTTAAAAGCACTCATGTTTCTCTACTGCTGCCTATTATGCATTCATATGTGATATTTATCTTTCTCTTTCTGACTTACTTCACTCTGTATAATAGGCTCTAGGTTCATCCACCTCATTAGAACTGACTCAAATGCATTCCTTTTTATGGCTGAGTAATATTCCACTGTGTATACGTACCACAAACAGACATAAAAATCAGACTTATGGACATGGGGAGAGGGGAGGAGAGGGTGAGATGTATGGAGAGAGAAACGTGGAAACTTACATTACCCTAAATAAAATAAATAGCCAACAGGAACTTGCTGTATGCCTCAGGAAACCCAAACAGGGGCTCTGTATCAACCTAGAGGGATGGGATGGAGAGGCAGTTGGGAGGGAAATTCTAAAGGGAGGGGATATGTGAACATCTATGGCTGATTCATGTTGAGTTTTGACAGAAAACAACAAAATTCTGTAAAACAATTATCCTTCATTTAAAAAATAAATAAATTTTTAAAAAAGAGAAGATTAAAGCAGAGAAAGGTTTCCTAACTCATTCTGGAAGACCAGCATTTTCCTAAAACTTAAAACCAGAAAATGACATCACAAGAAAAGAAAACTATACGTCAATCTCTCATAAACACAGATGTAAAATTTCCAACAAAATACTAGCAAATCAAATTCAACTATGAATAACAGTATTATACACCACACACACACACACACACACACACACACACACGCACACACACACACACAAAATGCACACATGTTGAAAGCTTTAAAAATGTCATGTAGGGTAACCCAACCTGTGGCTGGGCAGGCTTAAGGTACTTGTTCCTGATGGCCACTTAATGCTGGTCTACCTTAAAGATGCCTGGGAGTGGGGGTGAGGAGAAGCAGGCCACAACTTCCTCTCCACTCTGCACACCATCAGTCGCAGAAGGCTAGACTGTCCTCTGCTGGACCTTGGTGCGGTTTAGGAAAGGTGCTTGGTTCGGTGTGCAGAGGGCAAGCTGTGTTTCTGTTCCTGCTTGTCTCCTCAGCCGGAGGCTTTTGTGCAGTGCCCTACCTGCTCATCACATCCTCTGGGACACGACAAAGCTTGAACGAAACCATGAAGTTCATTTCCCTCTTGGAAGCAGGCATGTGTTCCTCCTGGCTTGTGTGATCTTCCACTTTGATGACCTAGCTGCTTTTTCTCTCTCTTATCATCTTAGACTTAGTAATTCTGCCTCTCTGTCTTGAATTCAAACTCTCTGGATGAGATTTTGGTGGATTTGGCCAGTTGCCTGTTAGTAGAGATCGGGTCCAGGGCAGCCTGTTAGCTCTTAGGAGTGCTCAAGAACCCATTCCTATGCCAATCATCCTTGTCTAGGGCATAAACGTCACACACAGATGTAGAGAATATGCCCAGTGAATACCTCCATGTGCAATGTAGTCTTCAAGAGCAACTTTTTGCTCTCTAGGATATACTGGGCAAAGTAGCTTAATTTATAGGAAACTGCCTAATAATGTTAGAATTTTCTTTGGATACCCTGAGAAAGAAACTGAAACGCATAATAATCTAATATAAATAGGGCTTGTGTTTACCGGAGGGAGGTCATCTAAATGTACAGCTTAATAGTCAATAAATGCAACCAAAGGATGAATTCCTTGTATCATGCCTTGGGTCGATTTAGTCAGTCACCTTATGCTGTGTCAATATCCCGGTCAATAGTCTCTATCATCTTGCTTTCTAAATACAGCTAGTTCCTTATGTGCGTACCTTCAAGTTGAGAAGCTTCAAAGATGCAAACGTGTGTTTGCATGACTAATCACGTAAGTTAGTTCACATTTCTGGTGTCTATTGTCACGTGTGTGCGTCTCTACAAGAGGCTGTGCTTCTGCGGACTTCACGGCTCAGTGCTGTGTAGCGCACAGTACTGCAGTATCTTTACGTCAAGCCCAGGATGCCCGCAGCAAGCGCAAAAGCAGTGGGAATGGAGCTGTTGCTACGGTACTTTTCAAGGTACCGTACTGTAATATTAAAAATGTTTTCTCTATTTTCTATTTCTTTTTATATAGTGTTTGTGTGAAAAGTATTATAAACACATTACTGTATGGTATTATATAGCCGATTTTGTTAGTTGGGTATCTAGGCTGACTTTGTTGGGCCTAACGAACAAGTTGGACTTACGAACGTGCTCTCGGAACCGAACTCGTTCGTATGTAGGGGACTTACTGTATGTGTTTCTGCCTTTCTATTCTTGCTCTCATTCACATGCTTCTGTCATCTGTTATAATCACCATTGCGACTTTCCCAAGGATCTCTCAGTTTGTACTGCCCTCCCCTTCCTTTGAACAATCTCTGCATCACCACCAGAACTATCTTTCCAGAGTTCGAATCTATTACTGGTCACGTGGCTCTGACTGAGAGTCTGTAGAGGACATTTTAGCCCTATTCCATGAGAAGCTCTTCATGATTTAATCCCTTCTTGACATCCAAGAGCGATTCCCACTGCACTCCTGAATCGCGGTTAAGATTCTTAAACCCCTAAGCCTTTTGATATAATGGCCAGCCCTTTCTCCTTCACTTGGCCGACTCCCCCTTGACACAAAGGCTGCAATATTTCAGAGGCCTCCTTATTCCAATTACAGAATTAGGGTCTCTCTTTTGGAGGCTTTTGAGTTTCGGAGCTTCCCTACATTAAAACATAATGTGACTGTGTAGTAATTCTTGGTTTCCATGCTCATCTCCTTTGCTTTATTGTGGGGTTCTCAAAGACAGCCACTCAGAGGACCTATCTCTATAAACCCAAGACTGTTCACCATGTCTGACTCATAATGGCTGATCAAAAATAACTTAAAATGGAATCGAACAGAGTAGCCCTTGTCCCTCAAGGGTCTCCTCCAAAGGACCCTGCGCTTTCTTGAGTGAAGTTTACTCCCCGTTGCACTCCACCCTCAAGCCTCTATTTTAGAATAAAGACTGTAAAATTACTTCTCTCCTTCCTGTGTTTTGCTGTACCAGTGCTATTCCCCTCAAACTTTCCTTAATGTTGATTCCAATATATGATCTAATGATCGAGTACCTCTGAGATCTAAGGATGTCTAAACACTGGGCTGCCTTTTTCTTTTGAGTGTTGCAGTCTCTTGAGTGTGATTGCTCTCATATCTGACTCACTGAACTTACTTTCAGAGAGTCTGGCTCAAAACGGAGCTCGTGTTTGTCACGGGCAGGCTGGTCTGTCTGAGAAGCCACGGTGACTTTCAGATGAGGGAGGAGAGGCCCAGTTGTGACCCGGAAGCAGGAGTCCTACCCAGACGATCGTTAGGCTTTGATCATGCTCCCAGGTATAGCTGATCACCAGGCTGGAAGAGAATGCTTTCTCCTTTCAATTGTGTTTTATCGTTATATCTCACAGGCTAACAAAAACCCAATTCTTCACATGGTTGATTATCCAAACCTTCCCTGAGGTCCTATTTCCTTTTTCTCCCTCCAACAGGCAAATCCTTCTTTATAGTCACACTTTCAAGTGTCTACAAGGTTTCCTCTATAATTCGGTTCAATGGCCACCTCCTGTAAGGAACTGATGAGCTCTTGGGCTGGTTAGGAGTGTTTCTTTTCCACACCTCCTTAGAAAGTATTCTACCAATGAATCACCAATTTAAGATGCTCATTTGTTATTTTACTTTAAGCAGGCTCTACATTATAATTTAACGGCGTAATGGAATCCCTATTCTAGTTGACAAACACTGTGGTGCAAATGATTTAATTTACCAGCTCGAGCATCAGTCTACATATTATTGTACTGATCAGTCATTGCGTACTAAAATCACTCATCCTTAATGTAATGATTTGGTATCCCTACAGAGAATTCCAGTCATCAGAATGTCATTAGATACAGTAAAAAATGAAAATTACTATTACACAGCAGTAAACGCTATTAACTGTTAGTTAAAATAGCATTTAATTTAGCCGTGCAAGAGTTTACAAATTTTCACAGTTTACTTGGCCCTCGAATAATTGTCGCTGTGAAGTTAATGACACTTCTGCCAATGAAATGACGGGATGAGGAGGGAGTGATGATGAACTGGTGCTTTTGTACGGCGGATGTCATCTCATGGCAGTGCAGGGCCTGGCTATCTGGGACATTTCATTGAGAAGGAAAAGAAGCAGGCTGGCATCCTCAAACTCTGATTCAAGGCAGTAGAGTTTGTGTGCTCTTGGGGGGCAGGGTGTTCAGTCGTGTCTGTCTGCGACCCCACGGACTGTAGCCCGCCAGGCTCCTCTGTCCTGGCAATTGTCCAGGCAAGAATACTGGAGCGGGTTGCCATTTCCTACTCCAGGGGATCTTCCCGACCCAGGGATTGAACCCATGTCTCCTCTGTCTTCTGCATTGGCAAGTGGATTCTTTACTACTTAAGCCACCTGGGAAGCCCTCAGAATGCAGAGGAACGTTAAGCATAGTTGGGTAGAGGAGGAAATGATGCCTCCCAGGTGCCTTTTTCTTTCTCCATCAGCTCAGGTTCACACTCTGGCATTCCAGATGTCTACTGCAGCGCTGATGAACTGGGGTGGCCATAAAGTTCTCACCAGTGTCCCTGGCTGGTGGATCTGATCTTGTTGGGAATTATGGGCCTGGTTGGAAAGTATTTTGCAACAAGGCTCTCCAACCCCAGGCTTACAAACAGCACCAGCTTAAGTTGCAAAAGATGCATTTACCTTGAAACGGCCTCTCTCTGCTGCAGCCTGAGTCCAGCATTCCCCAGCTTTAAATAAAATCAGCAGCACCATCGACCATGCCTGTAAATGTGGGCGCTCTGTGGGTGCCTTGGCTCCAGAGCTCTGACTTCATCCAAGCCGTTGTGATTCATTTCCTTGTTTATTCCATAACTGCGTGTTACTGAGTTTGGGTTCTGTGCCCAAAATGTTGAACTTAGATATGGAAAGGGACACCAGGGACCTCTCTGTATATGCAGAAGGTAATAAAATCCAAATAACAGGCAGGACCGCTTCCTGCCTTGCTCATGCCTCTCATGCCAACTCAATGGAGAAAATGAGATTGGGAAATGACCAGCCCTGGTAAGACAACAGTTGGGCGAGATGGTGCCCAGTTTGCAGAATCTTGAAGGAGCTCTCTAGTGAATGCCAATCCTAAATCAATGAAGTCACAGTAATGTGGCAGGATGTATATTCGTGGAAAGTGTTTCTAGTCTGCAGTATGGCACCGCCAGCCATATTTCATTGAGAATATGCAACAGAGAATTGCCTGGAAATGGATTCTTTATTACTCATGGCATGATGGGGTAGAAATACTTGGCAGCAGACGGCATCGGGTGAATAAGGAGACATGAGTGTTCCCACCGAGGTGACATTCCAGGGGCTTGGGTGGTACACGCTTGGTCCTGCTATACCCACTGTCCACAATTTACACACCGGGTACCAATATGGTGTTCTCTGAGACGTTATCGTTCAGAGTAGTTGCATTTTTCACCTTGGAAAGAAACTTGGGACGAAAGTGTAGGGAAAGAGCAATTGGCCAGGTGGCGGGGGTTAGGCTCTCTCTGGTTCTGGCCCCACATTTTGGAAATAATGATTATGGAACAGCTGAGATCTCTTGTGGCACTGTGCCTGTGCCTCAGGAGGGTCTCACTTGGCCCCTGGGCTACTTTTGTTCTGTAAGTGTATATGGACTCCACCTGGAGAAGCCCGCGGTGGTGTGTTGGGGTGTGCTGTGGTATGTGATGTCTGCTGCATTATGGCTGTGTTATTGCTGCGACGACAGCTCGGTCAAGCAGGAGCACGGAGAATACGGCAGGTCGGCTGCTGCTACAGCTGCTGCGTCAACCAGGAGGGAAGAAACATGTCTGCAGTTCCTACAGCTCCTCGCATCTTCTTCCAGCCTCTTAGCTCTTGCCTTGCCTACCCTGGTTCAGCACCATGAACAGTGAGACACCGAGATACAAGAAAGTCACTGCTACTGTTTGAGAAAAAGTACCACGTTTGCTGCCGCGGACTCAGGTTTTACCTGAGTTATTTGTTCAAGATGCAGGTGACTAGGCCCTGGGGAAGGGCTTCCCTGGTAGCTCAGTTGGTAAAGAATCCTCTTGCAATGCAGGAGACCCCAGTTTGATTCCTGGGTCAGGAAGATCCGCTGGAGAAGGATTAGGTTACCCACTACAGTATTCTTGGGCTTCCCTTGTGGCTTAGCTGGTACAGAATCTGCCCACAAGGGTTCGATCCCAGGGTTGGGAAGATACCCTGGAGAAGGGAAAGGCTACGCACTCCAGTATTTTGTCCTAGAGAATTTCATGGACTGTATCCATGGGTTCACAAAGGGTCAGTCACGACTGAGCGACTTTCACTTCAGGCCTTGTGGTACAGGATCCTTTCTCATCACTAAAGTGAGACGCCAAGTGCAGATTATTCCTCAGTGAAATGGACACAGATTTATTTCAGAGTGATTTTCAGGGTCGAAGTCTCTAAAATCATTATTCCAAGAGTGTCACAGTCCTGAATTCTTTCCCTTTACAACTGCCCTCATCCTATCTGCTGAGAAAGACAGTGAAATGGCAATGTGTGGAAATCACGCTGATGGGAACATTTCACCTGCCTGTACAGCTGATGGGTCCCAGCAAGACCCAGGATTTGTCCTGTGCATTTCTACTTCCCTAGGACGGAAGGACTCAGCATTGTGGTTGGGTCAGAAATGAATTCCATTGCACTTTCAGGGACCAGCCAGTGGGTCTAGACCGGCCAGTGCCTTTCAGGGGTGTGTGTGTGTGTGTGTGTGTGTGTGAGATCTACAACATCACAATACTTAAAATTCCATTTGTGTTCTCAAATAGTCTTTGGTTAGCTTTTGACCCAAAACATGGAAGTCTCTTTGCTGGCATATCCCTTACTGAAATTTTCTGTCATGGGTCAAATACTCATCAGAAATAGCCAGACCCAGTGATTCAGTCTAGGACCAGTTCCTCAGTGGCTGAGTTGGTAAAGAACCCGCCCACCAGTGCAGGAGATGCAAGAGATGAGGGTTCAATCCCTGGGTCAGGAAGATCCCCTGGAGAAGGAAGTGGCCACCCACTCCAATGCTCTTGCCTGGAAAATTCCATGGACAGAGGTGCCTGGCGGGCTACAGTCTATGGGGTCACAAAGAATAAGATACAACTGAGCATGCAAGCATCAATGTTAGGGAATGGATTGACAATAGCTAGGACCCATGAGCATATTAGCCAAGGTTTTCCAGAGAACAGAACCATTTGGAGACAGACAAGCATACATTTATTACAGGAATTGGCTCATGCGATTTTGACAGAGTCCTACTCTCTGCTGCCAGCAAGATGGAGAACCAGGAAAGCTGGCAGTGGAGGTCTGAGGATTGGAGGTGGTGGGCAATGGTGTAAGTCCTATTTCAAGTCCCAGGACCCAAGAACCAGGAGTGTTATTATCTGAGGGCAGGAGAAGATGAATGTCCCTGCTCAACCAGAGAGTAAACTGGCCCTCTTCCTCAGCCTTTTCTTCCATTCAGGCCCTCAGCGGAGTGGAGGAAGCTCACCTGAGTTGGTGAGCGTGAGCTCCTTACTCAGGGTACTGATTCAAATGCTGACCTCTTGCAGAAACAACTTTACAGATACATCCAGAAATAAACAACTTTACAGACACATGCCAGCTATCTGGGCATCCTTAGCATAAGTCCTTGAACATAAGATTAAACACCACAAACTGTAAATAAACTAACCAGTTAATCCTCACTAATTGGTTTTCTTCACTGTTAAGAATAAGCTTGACTTATAAGGAACTTTCTTAGCCTTCAGTGTTGATCTAAGTTGGGCAGAATAATCAGAAAATAATTAATTTGTATGCACCAATAAGATGAATATTCATTGGAAGGACTGATGCTGAAGCTGAAGCTCCAATACTTTCGCCACCTGATGCGAAGAGCTGACTCATTGGAGAAGACCCTGATGCTGGGAAAGATTGAGGGCAGGAGGAGAAGGGGATGACAGAGGATGAGATGGTTGGATGGCATCCCTGACTCAATGGACATGAGTTTGAGCAAACTTCAGACATGATGAAGGACAGGGAAGCCTGGTGTGCTATAGTCCATGGAGTGGCAAAGCATCAGACACGACTAGCGACTAAATAACGATGACAATTACTGTGAATCTGGTATACTCTCCATTTCTGATAGGCACTCTTTGTGAATCAGCGTGTCCTTACTTATTTGTGGAACATATTTGAATGCTTACTTTATTACTTCAAAAATGTACTGTACTCCTGATTCATCGTGTTTTTATTTAAACCAATCTACAATGTAGCTTATAAACATTGCTGGAAATGAATTTACATTCTACAATCTATTAATCTAGCCCTACTCATTACATAAGTGAACCGATAAATAGCCAATAAATCAAGCTATGAGAAACAATAAAACAAATTAACCAGTATCATTTAAATAATTGCCATCCCGAGCAGGCAGAACAAAGTCTCACAAATTAACACTTTAAGGGTGTTCTAACGTGAATCTCGTCCTTACACAAATAGCACTAAACTTCAAATGGATTTTGGAAATCATGTGAGGAAAACAGTGGAAATCAAGGTTGTTGGAACTGGCCCTGAGTTTTTCCTGCTCCTGTGAATGTTTACATTTGAACCATCTCCAAAGGAAGGCCCGTCTGCTTAGCTTCAGCCCCAGCATCCCTGGGTTACTTTCCCTTTCCCAGTTTTGAGGGACAGGGCACTGAAGGCCCATGCCACACATCATCTCGGAAGGTCATTTTCTGGAGCAGGTGCGCCTTGCAGCAGAGAGGACCACCAGATCTCCAATCAGGTTTTTTAGCCTTGCTGGTTATTCCCCAGCTGGGTGAATTAAACTTCTGTAGGCCTCAATTTCTTCATCTGTAAAACTGAGATGCTGATGGGATTTACCTGAAGAAGACCAAATGTGTGATGTATGGAAAGCACTTCGCAGCGGCTGTTGTGCTCAGTAAATGACCGACACTATTACTGTTGTGAGTCTCTCTGCCACTTTGTGCTTGCGCTCAGTTGCTAAGTCTCTGAGACCCCAGGGACTGCGGCCCGCTACGCTCCTCCATCCATGGTATTTCCCAGGCAAGAATACCGGAGCGGGTTGCCATTTCCTTTGCCAAGGGGTCCTGCCGACCCAGGGATCGAACCTCTGTTTCCTGCATTGGAAAGCAGATTCCTGAGCGCTGAGCCACCTGAGAAGCCTTCACTCAGGGGTATACTCCCTTCCTTTCCCTACTGCATTTTTTTTTCTTTTTTTTTTACATTCTGCTTTGTTCTTGGAACTCAGGAGTACTGGTGGAGGCTGTGTGTGTCTGCTTTTTGATATTGTGATGTATGTCTATATTGATACCTTGAAATAGAAAGGGAATCAATCTCTAATTTTCCATCAAAAATAAGCAAATTTGCACCTCTGGAATAAATCCCACTTGGTCCTGATATATAATTCTTTTAAATATGTTGCTGAATTCTGTTTGCTGATATTTTGTTAATTTTTGTGTTAATGTTTATGAGAGCTATTGTTCCGTAGTGTTTTTTTTTTTTTTTAGATAATCTTTGTCTGGTCTTGGTATCAGGGTAACATCTGCTTCACAAAATGAATTGAAAAGGGCTTGCTCATTTTCTATTTTCTGGAAGTGATTTGTAGAGTTGGTATTAATTCCTCTTTAAACATCTAGAATCCACCAGTAAAATCATCTGGGCCTGGAGGTTGCTTTTTGGGGAGCTTCTGAATTACCAATTCAATTTCCTCAATAGTTACAAGGTTATTCAAATGCTCTTTCATATTAGGTGAATTGTAGTAGTTTGCATTTTAAAAGAATTGCTTCCATTTCAAAGTTGTCAAATTTATGTCTGTAAAGTTATTGGTTGGGCTTCTCAGGTGGCTCAGTGGTAAAGAATCTGCCTGCCAATGCAGGAGACCCATGAGATGGGTTTCGATCCTTGGGTCAGGGAGATCTCCTGGAGAAGGAAATGGCAACCCACTCCAGTATTCTTTTTCTTAAAAAAAAAAATTATTTGTTTTAATTGTAGGATAATTACTTTGCAATATTTTGATGGCCTCTGACATATATCAACATGAATCAGCCATAGGAATACATGTGACCCCTCCCTCCTGAACAACTCCCACCCTATCCTTCGAGGTTGTCACAGAGCATCAGCTTTGGGTTCCCTATATCATACATCAAATTCCCACCACTCCAGTATTCTTGCCTGGAGAATCCCATGGACAGAGGAGCCTGGTGGGCTACAGCCCATGGGGCTGCAAAGAGTTGGACACGACTGAGCATGCACGTACTACTCTGTCTGATATCAAGATAGTCACTTCTACTTTCTTTTGATTAGTGTTTGCATGATAAATAATTATTCCTCAATTAATGCTTGCATGATATATCTATCTTTACTTTCAACTTGCCTGTATTGCTATATTTGAAGTGAGTTTCTTTTAGACTACATATAGCTGGGTCACGTTTTTAATCTATTCTGTCAATCTTTGTCTTTTAATTGGAAAAATTCAATGTAATTATTGTAATAATTAAGTTCAACATAAATTCAATGTAATTACCGATATGTTAGGGCTTAAGTCTGTCATTTTATTTTATTTTTTGTTTTTGGTTTGTTCTATTTTTCATTTTTCTGTTTTCTTTTTCCTAGCTTCCTCAGGGTTACTTGAAGGTTTTTTTGAATTTTATTTTGATTTATCTTTTGTGTTTTTGGATGTGTCTGTGTTTTTCAATAGAGTCGGACGTGACTGAAGTGACTTAGCAGTAGCAGCAGCAGTGTTTTTCAATGCTTGCTATAGGGATTGTATTATATATATATATAAGTTTTGCAGTATGTTGATGTTGCCACTTTACTGATTTCAGTCGAGTAGAAAACTTGCCTTCCCTTTCTGTTTCTCTTTTATATACTCATACAGTCAGCACCACATTAGACAGAGTTTGCTTCAACCATCAGATATAATTTAAGACTCAAGCAGAGAAGTACAGCTTATTGTATCTACCCATATTATTGCTTACTGTGTACTTCCATTTTTTATTTTTGGCTGCCCTGGGCCTCTGTTGCTGTGTGCAGGTTTTTTCCTAGTTGTGGTGAGCAGGGCTACTCTCTAGCTGTGGACCTTGGGCTGTAGGGCTCACAGGCTTCCGTAGTCGTGGTTCCTGGGCTCCAGAGCACAAGCTCAGTAGTTACGGGGCACTGACTTAGTTGCTCCCGGGCACGTGGGATCTTCCCAGGCCAGAGACTGAACCGGTGCTCCCTGCATTGCAAGGCAGATTTTAACCACTGGACCACCAGGGAAGCCCCATATTTCCTTTCTTTATTTTCTTCTTAGAGCATCCCCTTTAAACATTTTTTAAAGAGCACATTTGCTGGTTGCTAATTCTCTTATTTTTACTTTAAGAATTCTTCTCTTTCCTCTTCATTTGTGAAGAATGTTTTTGCTCGATACAGGGTTCCGATGGACAGTTCTCTTCTTTCAGCGCTTGTAAAGCGTACCGCTTCCTTCTGGCTTCCATGATTACTGAAAAGACGTCTGCTTTAATGCAAATTGTTCCCCTACAGGTAAGATGTCATGCTTCTCTTGTTGCTGTCGACATTTTAAAAAATTGGCCTCTGTTTTCTGAAGCCTGACTTTGATGTGTCTTGGTGTGAATTTCTTTGGGTTCATCCTAACTGAGATCTGCTGTGCTTCTTGTATGCCTTTTGGCAGAGTTGGGAAACTTTCAGGCATTATTTCTTTTCCAGCTCTGTCTTCTTTCTCCTCTCTTTCTGAGATGCTGAAAACACGAATGTTAAGATCTCTGGTTACAGTTCTGCAGGACTCTGAGGCTCTGTTCTTTTTCTTTTCTAGTTTATTTTTTCTTTGTTGTTCAGGTTTGGTTAACTTCCATTGTTTTGTTTCAGTTCACTTATTATTATTTTTTCCCTTTGTCCCTTTCATTCTATTACTGAACACATGGCAAAGTTTTCTATTTTGGTTACCGCATTTTTCAGTTTCAAAATTGCCACTTGGATTTTCTTTACATCTTCTATTTGTTTGCTGAGGATTTTTATTTCTTACCTGAGATTTTCTGTTTTTTACTTGTTTCAAGTGTGTTTGTAAATAACTCATTCTGGTATTTTTATAATTATTGCTTTAAAGTTTTGGTCAGATACTTCTGACATCTCTGTCATGTTAATGGTGGTATCTATTGATTGCCTTTTTAAAATTCAGTTTGAGATCTTTCTGGTTCTTGATATGATGAGTGATTTTCAGTTGCAATCTGGACATTTGTGGCATTATGTTTTGAGATTCTGGATCTTCTTTAGCCCTTCTGTTTCAGTTGGCTTCTTTTGATGCTCCGTGGCAGTAAATAAGCAGGGTTTCCTTTAGGAAGGACTCATTACCACCCTCATTACCACCTGTGTGCTCAGCCGCTTCAGTCGTGTCTGACTTTTTGAGGCCCCATGGACTGCATCCTGCCAGGCTCCTCTGTCCATTGGATTCTCCAGGCAAGAGTATTGGAGTGGGTTGCCATGGTCTCCTCCAGGGGAATCTTCTCAATCTAAGGATCAAACCTGAGTTATTTATGTTTCCTGCGTTGGCAAGTGGGTTCTTTGCTGCTAGTGCTCCCTGGGAAGTCCTCATTATCGTCAGGTAGGGGTAAAAATCAGGGAGCCCCTCATTAGTGTGAGAGGAGGTAGGAGTTCCCATTCTCGCCAGGCTTCCACGGACAGCTCTGTCACTGGGCGCTTAGGAGCTTTGTGATTGCTCCTTGATGAAAGTCCCAGCTCCCTATTTGGCCTTCTCTGGGGTCTACCAGCCCCGAAGGTGTGTTTGAACACCTTGTTACAGCTTTGCAAGGAAATCTAGACTCTCCACTTGGCCTTTGCTGGTGTGGATATGGGTGGGACTCACAGTTTTTTAATAGTGGTTGCCTAGAATAGAACAGTTACCATCTGAATGTTTTTTCTGGCTTGCCAGTATGCCCCTTTTCCGGTGCTTAGGACTTTTTTTGCTGTCTTAAATATTGATTTGTTTTTGACTGTGTTGGCTCTAACGTGCAACGTATGTGGGATTCTCCACGTGAGGTGCATGGGCTTAGCTGCCCTGAAGCATGTGGGATCTTGGTGCTCTGACCAGGGATCTAATCTGTGCCCCCTGCATTGGAAGGCAGATTCTTAACCCCTAGACAACCAGAGAAGTCCCAGGGTTTCGGTTTTGTTTTTCTCTGTGCTTGTTGCAATTTCCAAGTTGAATTCTCAGCTACAAGTCTGGGATGTACGAACCGAAAAGAAAACTGACAGAACTCATCCCTGTGTCTTTCTTTGGGTCCTGAGATGGTTCTTCTCCTTTTCAGAGTTTTCTTATGTTTGTTTTAATATAATGCCCAACATCTTTAGTTGTGTTTAGCAGAAGGGATAGGGGAAAATACACCTACTTCTTCATCTTCCCAGAAGTAGAAATCCTAATTGACTCCTGTTTTGAGGGCAATGTTGAATTCATCAATTTCTCCTTTTTTCTTCCTTCAGTATTTTTCTTGTTTTCCATCATTTCCTACTGTCTCAAAAGAAGGAATTCTACTTCTCTGGGGTTGTAGTAGCTTCTTATGACTCCCAGACCTATCCCAGTTTCTCTTGTCTGCTCTATTAATTTGTTCAACCAACGATCCCATCCTACTTGTATCTTTTTTGGCATTGCCTTTCTTTGGGATTGGAAAGAAAACTGACCTTTTCCAGTCCTGTGGCCACTGCTGAGTTTTCCAAATTTGCTGGCATATTGAGCATAGCACTTTAACAGCATCATCTTTGAAGATTTTAAATAGCTCAGCAGGAAAGACTGAGTGCTGAAGAATTGACACTTTCGAACTATGGTGCTGGAGAAGACTCTTGAGACTCCCTTGGACAGCAAGGAGATCAAACCAGTCAATCCTAAAGGAAATCAACCCTGAATATTCATTGGAAGGACTGATGCTGAAGCTCCAGTATGTTGGCCACCTGATTCTTGAAGGAGACACTGCCCTTCAAACACTGCTTGAAGAGAAGACTGAAGGCAAGAGGAGAAGGGAATGGCAGAGGATGAGATGGCTGGATGGCATCACCGACTCAATGGACATGAGTTTGAGCAAACTCTGGAGATAGTGAAGGACAGGGAAGCCTGGTGTGCGGCAGCCCATGGGGTCACAAAGAGTTGGACACAACTTGGTGACTGAACAACAACAAAAACCTTCCCAGTGTTATTCCAGCATTATCCCCACTGAGGGACACCAGGCTCCTGCAAAACTAAAATATCTAATCATTCTTTCATCCTAACTGCTTCTTCTTCCTCCACCACTTAAGATGGAAGCACCCTCTCCATTCTTCCCTAGCACTTCCGCTCTTTGTTAGGGTGCTCATCAATGTAGAAGTTGTATTAGAAGTATTTATATGCTGATAGTACTTCTACTACACTGTTAGCTTTGGATGAGGTTGGCTGATCATTCATTAACTCATGCAACAGATTTAAGAAAAATTTTTATTGAAGTATAGTTGATTTGCAATGTGGTATTAATTTCTTCTTTATAGCAAAATGACTCAGGTAAACATATGTATATAATTTCATATTCTTTTCCATTATGGTTTCACAAAATATTGAACATAGTTCCTGGTGCTGTACAGTAGGACCTTGTTGTTTATCCATCCTAAGTAAAGTCAGAAAGAGAAAGACAAATAATATATATTGCATATATTAATACATGGAATCTAAAATACGATACAAATCAACTCATCTATGAAACAGAAACAGACTCACAGATACAGAGAACAGACTTGTGGTTGCTGAGATAGAGGGGTAGGGGAGGGAAGGAATGGGAATTTGGGATTAACAGAGGCAAACTGTCATTCACCAAATTTCTAGGCACTGGGGATATGGCAGTGAAAAAAGCTCCTGGTGTTACTTACAGCCCCGGGGTCCTTGTTATTTGTTGCTGTTAGTTCGCTTTCATGCTATAAAGAGTGCCTAGTCCAAGATCAATGTCTAGCATATCCAGTAAGCACATATACTCCTTATTAAATGAATGAATGAACTAGCAAGCAAGTAAAATGAGATTGCTAAAGCTGCACGATGACTGTTTTAAAAGTTCCTGGCATTTAAGACTTTTCTGATGAAAGAGAAAATAAAAACTGAGCAGGAGAGGCAAAATATTTATTAGAAATAAATGCAAATGCAGGAATCTATCATCTGCTTCTTTGGATTATGGCTATGATACAGCAGACGTTTTCAACCCATTTTATAAATGACAGCAATATTTAAAGAACATCGGTCTCAAAAGATGTATTTTTGTAAGATAAAAATGATGACTATGGGAACTGTCTATTCCAACTAGCTCTCCATACTTAATTTGAGGCTTTTTAGCATAATAAGACATTTGTTCTCTTTGTGTTTGAGACAGGGGTTTCATTTTACTTCCTATGGAGCTTTCCAGGGTGAATGTTCTGTGGCAGCTTGATGCTCTTATAAACCGTGTCTTCTGTCTCATGGAAGTTTCTCAGCTCGCCAAGGTCAGCTTCTGAGTTTAAACAAAAGAGTTGTTGGGGGAAAAGGAAACAGCAAACCAGTAAAATGAACAGCCTCTATGAATGCCTTACTTTCTAGAGTCTGCAGAGCATCAGAATGTTAGCCGGTTCTCACTGACTCATTTTTCACTCCTTATATCTCACTAATGTTGATACAAAGTCAGCTGTAAAGATGCGAGGCTTAGGCAACTGCCGTTCTGTTCCCCAAACATCAGACTCCAAATATTTCCTCTGCTCCTTGAAACACATTCACTCCATTAGCAATGGCCAAAAGGAGAAAAACACATTCCTTCTACACATTTAATTTGCTTTTCTCTCATCCTGTTCGTTGCATTCTTAAGTCCCTAGATGTTTCATCAGTTTGTTTGTTTGTTTTTTTTTAGTTTTCTTATAAAACTCCTTTCAAAAACACAAAGTTTTAGAGACCTTAGCTAGGTTCCCTTCTTACAGTAATTTCTTTTGTTTTTTAAAAAGCTTCCATAGTTGTGGTTCCTGGGCTCTAGGGCACAGGTTCAGTAATGGAGACACACAGGCTTAGTTGCTCCATGGCATGTGAAATCTTCCTGGATTAAGGACTGAACTGAGGGAGGAGAGGAACAGACCGAGCCGACTCCATCTTCAAAAAGAAGGAAACTCCATCTTGCACTTTCAGTGAGTCGGACCATGGGCCTGGTAGCCATGGGGATAACATACCTATGGCCAAACTGGCCTCCCGGACTGATAAACACCAGATTCCACACCAAGATTTCCCATCGCCAAAAAGAATATAATGACCTCCTATATAGTCAATCATCTTTGTAATCTTGATGGCACCCATTGGTGTAGGCTACAATGTATAACCAGCTGGCCCTTCTGATTATGAGTCATGGCTGTAACCTGATCGTATCTGCTTTTAACACTTTCCAGGCTAGGTTTAAGGAATTTTGGGATTTGGGCTTGAGCAGTACACTTAAGGTGTAAAAGGTTTTCATAAAAGTCGGTCGGGGTCCTTGGCTAAGAGGAGACTCTGTCTTGGGCCCGATGCTGTAATAAACTGAGCTCCACTATCTGCATTGTCCTTCTGAGTGAGTTTGTTTCCCGGAACGCGTGGCTACAACAGAACATTGTCCCCTGTATTGCAAGGCGGATTTTTAAACACTGGATCACTAAGAAGTCCCTCTCATAGTAATTCCTAAACCATGCCAAGGATTTGAGGGCCCTGAATGAATTTCCAATAAGGAGCATCTAAGTCTATACAGGCTGTCACACTTTCATTTGTTTGGGGTGCCAACATGAAGGTTGCATAGTGGTAAAGAATCTGCCTGCCAATACAGGCAGAGATACCAGAGACTTGGGTTTGATCTCTGGATTGAGAAGATCCCCTGGAGGAAATGGCAACCCACTCCAGTATTCTTGCTGGGAAAATTCCATGGACAGAGGAGCCTGGTGGGCTACAGTCCATGGGGTTGCAAAGACTCAGACACGACTGAGCACGCACACACGTGACATGGGAACTGAAGACTGTTTCTCCCTCAAATCTCTACGTATTGAAATGCACGCTGGGGAAGCTGTACGTCAAGTCAGGGGCAGTGTCTTACCTCACACTTTGCAGGCGATACTGGTGATCAGACCTGCTGGATATGGTTGATGTGTAAGGAGAGAATGTCCACCTCCCTTCCCCATCTTACTTCCTTAAACAGTTGGCTATTAGTCCCTAAGAAGAGTTTTGCATCTGTGACCGGGCTTGGCAGTATAGAAGAGACTTAAGTTTTCTGAAGTGATAATACTCTTAGCGCGATTTTTCCAACAATCATTTACCTTGCCAGTGATTTGATTTCTGATAACACACTGGGACAATCATTATTTTGGGGAGGGGGCAGGAAGCTCTGTTCAGCATGCAAATGTGCTCCTTATGCCCAGTTATTCATAGTTTAGTGCTAGTGAAGAGGAAGTGAAAGTCGCTCAGTTGTGTCTGACTCTTTGCGACTCCGTGGACTATAAAGTCCATGGAATTCTCCAGGCCAGAATACTGGAGTGGGTAGCCTTTCCCTTCTCCAGGGAATCTTCCCAACCCAGGGATCGAACCCAGGTCTCCCGCATTGCAGGCAGATTCTTTACTAGCTGAGCCACAAGAGGAAAGGGAGGCTAAAAAGAAGCTTCGGAGAACAGGCAAAGTGGGGAAGTTGGTGAGTCGCAGGCCGCAGCAGAACAACTTTCGCACAAAAACCAAAATGGCAGCTGGTTCTGAGATTTCATGAACACATAACCGCCCAAATGCCAAAAAGCCCCCAAAATTCTATTTAAGCAAATTTCCCCCTCTCTATAGGAACCGAGCCTGTCAGCGGCATAAACACTTGCAATCCTGCACTTCCTTGGATGCATATGCTATCGAAAAGGGAGGTGTTAATTGCTGTGCTAATTACAACATGATTGCTTTGCACTTGTTTTGCACTTGTAGGTGATTAAATTTTTAACGAAGCATATTACTTGGCACTGTTAGCACAGTTAACACATTTCTCTCTCTCTCTCTCTTTTATGCCTTGGGAGAAGTCCCGCGCCACAGACCCTTCCCTGGCTGTGACGCGCTCTTGTGTTTGGAACCAGCTTCTGTGCAAGGCTGTCGGTAACAGGACTCCAGCTTCCTGCTTGGGAAAGAGCAGCGGCCTATTATAATCCTACGCAGCGTGATGGCACTAGCCAGATGCGAACGCGGAACCCACAAAGGTATTAGCTAAAAATTAGGCAGCGCTGCCAACGCCAGTCTCCAGCCTTCGTTTAAAAACCGCAGCGACTCCAGCCAGTCGAGCGGCAGCATCGTCGGAGGCTTTAGCAGGAAGGGAGAGAGAGGACAGCAAGTTCCACGTGATTTATTTCTGCTCTCCAGCCCGCGTTCCCAGCTGAATGGGAGCGCGGGAAACCGGCAGCTGTTGTCTTGCGTCCCGCGGTTCCCACTGTGCGGCAGGCTGCAGTCCTCGCCGGAAGCGGACTTTGTGTTTGCGCGCCTGTGCATGCAAACGCTCTGTCTTTCGTAGGCCTCCTTATTCAGAAGTGCTTGGGAACACAGTCTGGTTCTAAGCGAAGAGCTAAGCGAGGCTGGGGTTCGCAACCAGCTGCTGGGGGTCAGAAACTGAATGTCATGTAGCTAAATTGTCTTTCATGCTGCCTGTCAAAAAGCAAAGACACAGAGACGCCGATCCAACCAGAAAACTCAAGCATCCAACTTTTTATGATTCAACTTTCGTGACTTGGCAGGTTTGTTTTTTTTTTTTTTTTTCCAGCAAGGATCCCTAGGATGATGGTCTTACGAGAGCCGAGTGAACAAAGGAAACAGATGAATTCGATTGCCTGAGAAGTGCCTGTGTGCCTTTCCTGCTTGTAAGTCCACCCATGGGCCGGGTAGGGTAAAGTGTCGAAACTCACTCTCAAAGACACATAAATTCCCTGAAGCCTGAGTTAAGATTTAAATTCTAAGCCTGAATAAACGTGTCTCTAGAACCTTTTATAAACGTTACCCTTCCAGAGGAAAAAAGTTGTCTCTATACCACATAGCTTAGAGAACCCCATGAAGGGTTCAGCCTGGTGAAGAAATGCACAAACTAGATATGAGCAGATGTTGCTGTTCAGCCGCTCAGTCCTGTCCAACTCTTTGCAACCCCCTGGACTGCATCATGCCAGGTTCCCCTGTCCTTCACCACCTTCTGGAGCTTGCTCAAACTCATGTCCATCGAGTCGGTGATGCCATCCAACCATCTCATCTGTCGTCCCCTTCTCCTCCTGCCTTCGATCTTTCCCAGCATCAGGGTCTTTTCCAATGAGCCAGTTTTTCGAATCAGGTGGCCAAAGTATTGGAGCTCAGCATCAGTCCTTCCAATGAATATTCAGGATTGATTTCCTTCATAATTGACTTGTTTGATCTTGCTGTCCGAGGGAGTCTCAAGAGTCTTCTCCAGCACCACAGTTCAAAAACATCAGTTCTTCAGTGCTCAGCCTTCTTTATGGTCCAACTCCCACATCCGTACATGACTACTAGAAAAACCATTGCTTTGATTTTGTGGACCTAGTGGAAGGAACTGCTAAAAAATATTTGGGCTGCTATATATTGTGACATGACCGAGGATTTGAAAGTAACTTCTGTATTGGTGTCCCCTCGGCAAGAATATTATCTCTTATTAAATAAAAATTAATTCCATTTTTAACTGTCACTTCCATGGTGTTCTTCCATTAAGAAAATCTTTTTCTACCCCAATAACTTATTGGCTGCATTTTCTTTTTCTCTGTTTTCACTAAGGAGTTTAATTACTTTCATTTGCAAACTCTGCCTTTCTCATCAACTTTGTAGTTTATTATTTTTAATTTTTGGCCACACTGCTCCGTTTGTGGGATCTTAGTTCCCTAACCAAAGATTGAACCTAGGCCCTCTGCAGTGAAATTATGGAATCCTAGTCACTGGACCACCGGGGAATTCCCTCGATTTTGTATTTTAGGTGTATCTATTGACTGCTTGACTTCACCTGGCTATTCAATATAAAAAACGGATAAGTAGGTGGTGGTTTTTCCCAAGGTGTCACATACCCCAAAGGGAAAGAGAGGCCAGTAACTTTTATACCTTACTAAGATGTATATTTCTCATGTGGGCAAAAAGGTGATTTGGGGAGATAAGAGTATTACAGACATGTGGGAGATAAAGCCAGATGTCCTGAAAATAACGCTATTAATTCAGCAGTATTGCAACTTAATGTTTGAAAATGTTTTGAGGGAGATTAGAGAGTTTAGGCTGCTAAGGCCTAAACATCCATTTTTAGAGTTTATCATCAGTCTTTCAGTAAGTTTGTTCTGAAAATTGTGAGACATCATTAGAGATAGCGGATCTGCCAACTTTTCAGAGGTTGTTTCTCTTTGCTGAGTCCACTTTTGCTGGACTCATTCTTGGTTCTTTCTTCCTTCTCTCTCCTGCCGCCTACTCAGCTGCCCCTCCCGACACCATTCATAGGTCAGCAACCTGAGAGATTCCTAGAGACCCAAGACTCCAGGCTGAATGGGGGCTCAGCTACACCAGCCCCAGTGCCATGGGTATTTCAAGAATCTGCTGCTTCAGCAACATCAAGGCTCTTTTCTTTTCCTTTTTTTGCTCTTTACAATTTCTTTTTTCCTTTTTTTAAAAAAATATATACATGTATATATTCTTTTTCAAATTCTTTCCCCATTGGCATTGTTACATAATATTGAGCAGAGTGTGCTCTACAGTAGGTCCTTGTTGGTTACCCATTTTAAATATAGCGGTGTGTACATGTCCATCCCAAACTCCCTAACTATTCCTTCCCCGCACCCTTCTCCCTGCAACCATAAGTTTGCAAAGTCTTTGAGTCTTTTTTTCTTTTGTTTTGGATGGACATGCTAAACCCCACTTTCTCCCTGACTGTTGAGAAGAAGAGGAAATGCGTGAGGCCAGATTTGTGTGTTTTCTGAGCTGATGTGCGGAGACACACACGCGCATGCGGTTTCCCAGAAAACCACTCCAAGTGTAGGCAGGATCGGCACACGTTGCCTGAGTGAATTCCAATGAGTCAATTTTATTTTGTCTCAAGAGAACCGCTTGAAGATGCCGGACAGGCAGAGAGAGTTCATGGATAAGGAGGGTGGAATTCTCAGTGAAACTGGGGCCCCTTTTCACAAGTGAACTCTAGGTGGAATATTGCTTAGGGACTGTCAGCTGCAGTTTCCGACAGTCTTTTCCTTAAAGTGTTCTCCTGCTTTTCGTCTTGGCATCTGTTAGTCTTCCCTCCTGACCCTCACTCTGAACACGAATTGCCCTGCAGGACTTTGATCAACCTTTTTCTTCTCTGAAGCCTGAGAAAGAGTAAATAACCCTCTTAATGTATGTGACAATGTCCTGTGGCTCACTCTGCTATTTATTCAATATATGGTCTTAAGATTAGTGCTATGGTAAATAGAACAATTTTGATGCATGCTGATTCTTGTCGTTATAATATTGTATTCTAACTGATTTTTTTTAAAAACAACTTTCAAATTGCAAACATTTTAAAGTGAAAGTGTAGTTGATTTATGGGTTTCCTGGTGACTCAGTGGTAAGGAATCTGCCTGCAATGCAGGAGACATGGGTTTGATCACTGGGTCAGGAAGATCCCGTGGAAGAGAGCATGGCAACCCACTGTAGTATTCTTGCCTAGAAAATCCCATGGACAGAGGAGCCTGGCGGGCCACAGTCCATAGGGTTGCAAAGAGTCAGACACGACTAAAATGACTGAGTATGCTTGTGTAGTTGATTGACAATGTTGTGTTAGTTCCTGGTATACAGCAACATGATCCAGTTTTATATACATAAGCCCTCATGGAGCTTCTATGAAAGAGTCTGACAAACAGATAAACAAGTGGCAATTTAAGTGTCAGATATTGGTAAGTGCCATGAGAAAAAATAAAGTGAGGAAGGAAGGTGCTTCACTGCAGAGGTGGCAACTTGTTGGGAAGATGCTTTATTGAATCAGTGGACCAGGGTGATCTTACTGCTAAGTTGCAGGATGCCAAGAGCCTGGAAGGAGCTCAGAAAAAGAACCATAGGAATATCATGGAGAAAGCCATTTGAGCCAAAGGGAGCAGAATGTGCAAAGGCCCTGAAATGCTTTTTGGTGTGTTTGGGGAACAGGAAGTTAGTGTGGCTGAAGGGGAATGAGTGAGGGGGATAAAGGAAAAAGATGGGACAAGAGAGGCAGAGGTGTTCCAGATATTTTTCAATCACCAGCTATTCAAAGATAACTTAGGGGGCCTCCAAGACCTCAAATTCACTGTGGACAGTGACTGCAGCCAAGAAATTAAAAGATGCTTACTCCCTGAAAGGAAAGCTATGACAAATCAGGACAGCATATAAAAAGCAGAGCTATCACTTTGCTGACAAATGTCTGTCTAGTCAAAGCTATGGTTTTTCCAGTAGTCATGTATGGATGTGAGAGTTGGACCATAAAGAAGGCTGAGCAGTGAAGAACTGACACTTTTGACTTGTGGTGCTGGGGAAGACTCTTGAGAGTTCCCTTGGACTGCAAGGAAATCAAACCAGTCATCCTAAAAGAAATCAACCCTGAATATTCATTGGAAGGACCGATGCTGAACTCCAATACTTTGGCCATCTGATGCGAAGAGCCGACGCATTAGAAAACACCCTGATTCTGGGAAAGATTGAAGGCAAAAGGAGAAGGGGGTGGCAGAGGATGAGATGGTTAGATAGCACCACCAACTCAATGGACATGAGTTTGAGCAAGCTTTAGGAGTTGGTGATGGACAAGGGAGCCTGGTGTGCTGCAGCCCATGGGGTTGCAATGAGTTGGACATGACTTAATGACTGAATGAAAACAAACGAAAAAGCAACTTCAAGGCACGTTGTGCTAGCAGATTTGTTCTTGTTTATTTGAGTGAACAGGGTGATTAAAAGTGTGAACTAATTAAGGGAGGAGGGCAGTGTTTTGGGAACAGCTGGTTAGAGATGATAGAGGGAAATCTAAGAAAAAATGCCATTTGTTCTGTCAAAAATGCAGGAGAATTCTGGTAGGTTTGAAGTTATTGCGAAGAGTTGACTCATTGGAAAAGACTCTGATGCTGGGAGGGATTGAGGGCAGGAGGAGAAGGGGACGACCGAGGATGAGATGGCTGGATGGCATCACGGACTCGATGGACGTGAGTCTGAGTGAACTCCGGGAGATGGTGATGGACAGGGAGGCCTGGCGTGCTGCAATTCATGGGGTCGCAAAGAGTTGGACACGACTGAGCGACTGAACTGAACAGAACTGAAGTTATTCGTACTGGTAGAAGAGAGTCATGCGAAAGATAGGCTTTGAATAGCACGATTTCGATTTGCTTTAGAATAGCGGGTCCCAACCTTTTTTGCACCAGGGACCGGTTTCATGGAAGACACATTTTCCACAGATGAGGTGGGGGGATGGTTTCAGGATGTTTCAATGCATTACATTTATTGTGCACCTTATTTCTATTGTTATTACATCAGCTCTGCCTCAGATCGTCTGTTATTTAGAACCCAGGGGTTGAGGACCCCTGCTTTAGAAGATAGCACCTAATTTTTAGTAAAAACTTCTTAATTAGGCTTTTTCTGTCTATTAAATACATTAGTATTTTTCAATGACACATAAACAGAGTGGCAGGAGATAACCCAGAAGCTTGGGACAAGAGGGGGACATCTTGCAGTGGATAGTCCCTAAGTATATAAACGAGAGGTGTCAGTAATAGCAGTGGGAATTTTCTTAGGCTCCTTTCCTGTGTTTTCATGAGATTGATAGGAGACATGCTCATAAAGTCTCCTTTCTAGGGTTAAAAAGAGTCTCATAGCACATTGATAGTTGAACAATTAATTAAACTTAAGGCAAACACCATTTTCATTATCAGGAATAAAGTTGATGTTTTCTAAACAAGGGATCCTAGTTATGTTTGTGCTGTGCTAAGCTGTTTCAGTCATGTCCATCTCTGCGTGACCCTACGGACTAGAGCACCCCAGATTCCTCTGTCCATGGGATTCTCCAGGCAAGAATACTGGAGTGGGTTGCCATGCCCTCCTCCAGGGGGGTCAAATCTAAATCTCTTATGTCTTGTGTGTTGGCAGGTGGGTTCTTTACCACTAGTACCACCTGGGAAGTCAGTTATATTTAAACTCAGCTGAAAACTGGATATTTCCACGTGTCACACTCATTTGATTTTTAGTATTATCTGCCAAGAAAAGCAAATAATACCCATCCAAAACTTTGGACTGTCGGATTTTTCTGGAGCACTTTTAGTGTTCTTCACTTTTCTTTGCAGAACCTCCCTCCATACTGTTTGTAGGTCACTCTTATCAAATGCTAATCCTGTGACTTGGCTTGGACTAGAGAGACTCAACACATCTGAGCTCCCCTGATGTCTAGGACTCCAGGCACCTGATTGGATGGTATTTTCTCACTCGTCCAGGGTTTCAGGTCCAGTAGCTTGGCCTCAGCGCTGCCCAGAATTCCTATCAAAGTGTAGACGAGGGGCCAATTAGCACCGAAACCAGACTGGCTCTTTTTTAAAAAAAAATTTTTTTTATTATTCTTATTGTCATTCTATTTATTTATATATTTTTGGCCATGTTGCACAGTATGTGGGATGTTAGTTCCCTAACTGGAGATCAACCCCCTCCCCCCTCCCCAGTATTGAAAGCTCGGAGTCTTAACCACTGGACCACCAGGAAAGTCCCTAGACTGTCTCTTTTATCAGTAAGAACTCGCAGGAGAATAATACTCGTGCTGGTTCATCTCAGACTCTGTGAAAAAGAACTGAAGAATTTGCCCAGAAAACACAGGTATTGCTACAAATATGAGAAGGTGTGAAACAGACAAAAAAATAGACAGAAAGCAGTGTCACGTGTGACGCTGGCGTTTTGTATGGGTGACAAGTGTCGGCTGCTACGGGAGAGGGAAAGAAAGAGCACCCTAGACAAGCACTGGCAGGAAGATGATCAGAGTCCAGGATGAATCAGACTGGGAAGACAGATAAATGTTATAGAAACAGAAAATCTCCAAATGCACTGAAATAGCATGGAGTGAAAAGGCAAAATCTGAGGTGGTCTAGGTTGTGCAGTAAAGATCGGTTGCATCCAAATTCAATGGAACTGGGTTTCTGGTAAGAAGCATCACTTGGGGTGTCCCGGTGGCTCAGTAGTAAGGAATCTACCTGTGAAGGCAGGAGACTGGGGTTCGATCCCTGGTCTGGGAAGATCCCACAGGCCACGGAGCAATTAAGCCTGAGCACCACAGCTATTAAGCCTGTGCTCTAGAGCCTGCAGACCACAACTACTGGAGCCCATGAACTTGGGCTCCACAGAGAGAGAAGCCACTGCAATAAGAAGCCATGCACACAATTACGGAGTACCCCTGGTTGCCACAAATAGAGAAAAACATGCCCAGCAACGAAGACCCAGCACAGCTAAAAATAACTAAATAAAATTACATGAAAAAAATCATTATTTGAGTTCTTTATGTTGCTTAGTTGCTTTCATCAATCAGCAGTCGATGTTCCCTTCATTTTGGGGGTCACTCTTCACAAAGAAGCACAACTGCAGAAAGGCAGCACTTGAGTTCTGGCTTAGACCTGGGTTAGCGTTCTGGCCCCTCCACTGACTAACAGGGCGACCTTGAGCAGATTATTTAACTGATCCATGCCTCACTGTGTTTCTCCACAAAATGAAATACTTCCCGTAAAACTTTGAGCACAAACTGCTTGGTACCCAGTAAACATTCAAACGTGGGTATTGCGAGTGCTATTTCTGCGAATTGCTATGTGTGATAATTAGCAGAGAACACGTTGAGATTTCTAGGGTAGGTGGGTGGATAGACTCAGTCCCTGCTGAGCTAATGCGTTTTATCCAGACACCTTTGGTTAGAACTGTTGGCTTAGAAAAATGGCAAATTATCCTGTGTGATGAACCACCAGAGTGGTGCGCTATGACTTGAAACCTCACTTGTCAATATCTGCCGGTGACGAGGATCTACGAGACTTTCTTCTCCTCTGTCCCTCGGAAAGAACAGCTGGACACCAGCCTGCGTGTGCTTGTAAACAATGATTAAATTACCCTGTAAACTTGTCTTCTCCAGGCAGAATGAACTTGGTTCTTTAACCTTTCCTGAGCATGGTTTTGATTTTCTGTCTCTTTAATCATCTCTGTGGCTCTTTCGTGAACCTTCTCCAAGTTCTCTGTGTCCTTCAGTTTGCTCTGGAGCACCTAACTGCTCAAAGTTCCTCACTAAAAGTTTTCACAGCACAGAGTTTACCATTTCTAGGTGCCCTACTGTTTCTGTGCACACAGGCCAGTCTTCTTTTCCCAAACGTGCTGCTTTGCTATGGAATTATATTAATGACGCCTTGCTTTTGAACAACAAAGTCCCTTTCAAAGGACTTTCCTCCATGCAATTTACTTTGACTTACATTACAATCAAGTGAGCTAGTTGTAATCATCTCCCTTTTGCAGACGAGGAGACTGAGATTCAGAAGGATTCAGAGGCTTGCCTGAGGTCATAGAGGCAGTAATGTTATGGTTGGGACGGGTCTTAGGACTCTGGTCACTCATTGTTAAGTTCTTTCCACTGCATCCAGCTCATGCCTATAAACAGTCTGTAAAGTACACGGTCATCTAAATAAATTTTCTGCTCTACTTCCCGAGAGCTCTTTTTTCCACTGTAGTTGGATTGCTTTCATTAATTTCTCCACCAAACCTTTCCATAATCCTTCCATCTGACTCAGGGATCCTTCAGGACTGTGACTGCTGTGTGGCGGGACTGAGTGATCAGTTGGCAAGAGAAGACTTTTGCTGATGTGTCCTGAGGAAAGCCCTTGGAGAGGGGCTTTGGAAACATCGAGTTTCTCTTTAGTGTTATTCCAAAATGACCGATTGAGAGTTTTCCTCCTAATGATCCATGTGGCAGTGAGAAACTTTGACCTATAGGTGTCTTTGCTTACTGTTTCCATTTATGATTCTTTATGTTTTATTTTTGTGATGGCCAGGGTTGGGGAGAAGGGGATTCTAAACCTGCCTCAGTGCACTATCCTCTTATAAGTCCCATGTGCTGGAGCACATGGATGGTTTCCTTGTACGTGACCAAGTTTCTTTGGAGGATCAATCTGTCCGGCTCAAGGTCAAGACCATCTCTTAGTGTTTATGTAGATTTGTTTTCCCACTCTTGAGGAGTGATAGACACTGAATGCTAAATATTCCCTAACTACTAAAAAGGTAAACACAGTTCATAATTCTGGATCTAGAAAGCCTCATGACTTATATTCCATCATTGAGGAAGGATTTAAAAAGAAGCTTACTCACCTATATGTTGGATATTTAAAAATAAACTCACCGATTCTTTGACTGAGTTAATGAGTCAATTAAACTGTTTGAAATGTATTCCCACACCCATCTGCAGCAATAGTTAAAGAGGATCTTTTTAAATAAAAATGCTGAGGCAGGGTGGTTAACAATAAAGATTAGAGAAAGAGAGTGGTAACAACTTCACAGCGTTTTGCAGCCATGGATGCGTTTGAGTCAGCTAGGTGGAGGATGGAGGTGCAATAAATAATCCCATTTCCCCAGTCCGTGTCAGTCTGATTTCTTTTTTTTTTAATGCTGCACTGGGTCTTCGCTGTAGTACAGACTTCTCCAGGTGTGACAAGTAGGCTTGGTTGCCTCGAAGCACATGGGATCCTTGACCAGGGATCAAACCTGCGTCCTCTGCATTGGAAGGCAGATTCTTAACCACTGGACACTTAGGGAAGTCCCTGCCATTTTGATTGAATTGGTTAAGTTGGAGCCCTGCAACAATTTTATTTAAAGCTCTTCAGATGACTTAAAGTAGCCATGGTTGAGATGCAATAATAAGGGAAAGAGAGGAGACTGGGGTGTGAGGATCACTGCAGGAAAATGCTTCTTATTACCTGGCTTGGGTTTGCTCAGCTCTGGGTAGCTGGCCTTGATGCTTGTAACCATGAGAAGGCCTGAGATGGTATCCAATGGGCCTGGAGAGTGTAGGGATGCTCACCATCTTGAGGGACCGTGGAACTGATGTCATAGAAACACCTTCTAAGCCACGTGATCCAGCAGACCTGAGGTGTGAGAACCTGTGGTCTCCAGTGTCAATGGATTTCTCTGGGAAGCTTTTCCTAGATGAACTTAGTCATAAGAATCTCCTGGGGGTGCTTGTTAAATATAAATATTCCTAAATTCTTACCCTGGAGATTCTGATTCATGAGTTCTGGGATGGGGCACTAGTGGGTCTAGCCACTAAAAAGCACTCTGGGCAGGCAAGTTTAGGAAATTTGGAATGCAGTAGATTCAGTTGAGGAGCTCGTCGGAGGCATGGATTTCCCCAAATCAGTTCAGTTCAGTTCAGTCGCTCAGTCATGTCCGACTCTTTGCAACCCCATGAATTGCAGCATGCCACACCTCCCTGTCTATTACCAACTCCCGGAGTTCACCCAAACTCGTGTCCATCGAGTCGGTGATACCATCCAGCCATCTCATCCTCTGTCGTCCCCTTCTCCTCTTGCCCCCAATCCTTCCCAGCATCAGAGTCTTTTCCAATGAGTCAACTCTTCACATGAGGTGGCCAAAGTATTGGAGTTTCAGCCTCAGCCTCAGTCCTTCCAATGAATATTCAGGACTGGTCTCCTTTAGGATGGACTGGTTGGATCTCCTTGCAGTCCAAGAGACTCTGAAGAGTCTTCTCCAACACCACAGTTCAAAAGCATCAGTGCTTTGGCACTCAGCTTTCTTCACAGTTCAACTCTCACATCCATACAGGACTACTGGAAAAACCATAGCCTTGACTAGATGGACATTTGTTGGCAAAGTAATGTCTCTGCTTTTGAATATACTATCTAGGTTGGTCATAACGTTCCTTCCCAGGAGTAAGCGTCTTTTAATTTCCTGGCTGCAATCACCATCTGCAGTGATTTTGGAGCCCCCCAAAATAAAGTCTGTCACTGTTTCCACTGTTTCCCCATCTATTTCCCATGAAGTGATGAGACCAGATGCCATGATCTTAGTTTTCTGAATGTTGAGCTTTCCACAAAATCAAATGTAATAGGCCTGGATTGAGGCCCAGGAATCTCCGTTCTTAGCGACACTCCTTTACTTCTCAGGTGTGTCTGATGTAGGTGATTCTTTGCTCATTGTTAGAAATGCTGCCCCAGGGAAGAACTGCTGTTTTTCCAAAGATCTCCTCTGTGCCTGCCCCTGTCCCAGCTGTTGGAAGCCTTTGTGCACAGTTAATCTCCCTTCTGTCCTTGCAGGCATGTGCAGGACCTGTGCCGCTCCGTGATGACCAGTTGGTCTGGGAGTCCCCACTGACCACATTCTCAGCCTCCTTCATGGTCTTATTGCCACCCTTTGCCAAAGTACCCAAACCTGACATTATGTAAGTCTACACAGTTAAGGCAAAAAGGAAATTATGTTGATATATAGACTTTACAGTTTGAAAAATTCACACTAAAGCTATAACAGTTAAGATAGCTGTGAAAGTCACTCAGTTTTGTCCAACTCTTTGCGACACCATGGTCCATTGAATTCTCCAGGCCAGAATACTGGAGTGGGTAGCCTTTCCCTTCTCCAGGGAATCTTCCCAAGCCAGGGATCTCCCATATTGCAGGCAGATTCTTTACCAGCTGAGCCACAAGGGAAGCCCTAAGATAGGTTAGGCCACACATATCATGTAATTCAATGGTAAATGGTTGTAAAGGCATTTATTGACTCAAGAAGTGGAAAAGTCCAACATTCTAGTAAGTTTCAGGAGCACTTTGATCAGCTCCTGGGCTCCGTGTTTTTGAGATCTGTTTGGCTTTGCCCTTGCCCTTCTCGAATGATTTCATTCTCAGTTTGGACTTTCCCAGCAGGGATGGTTGCAGCAGCTCCTGACATTCCATGTCCGAGGCACATCTTCTCAGAGGAAGAGAAAATTTCTCTTCCTTGAACCTTTAAACAAAATCCTGGACATTTTCCTGAATAACTTAGCTTCAGGATCATCCCTGAATCAAGAATTAAACTGACTGGAACAGGGTAACCAGGGTCCACCCCGGTGGAGTGGAGGGACCCTTAGTCTTTATGATTGAAATTGGGATTCAGTGAAATGGATGCTTCCAACGAAACCAACAGTATCCATTACAAAAGCACTCTATCTTAGTCTGCTATGACTGAGTATAAATAAGACATCGTTTTGTGGGTGTGTTGTTTTCTGTTTTTTCTATTTTAATAGAGGATGATGAAGAGTGCCTTTGAATGAGGTCAAAATTATCCCCCTAAATGCTAGAAATAAAAGTATTTGGTTGAAGGACTTCCCTGGTGGTCCAGTGGCTAAGACTTCACCTTCCAGTGCAGGAGGGTGGGCAGGTTCAATCCCTGGTCAGGGAACTAAGATCCCTCATGCCTTGTGGCCCAAAAATGATAATGTAAAACAGAAACAATATTGTAACAAATTCAATGAAGACTTTAAATAATGGTCCACATAAGAACAATCTAAAAAATACAAATAAATAAAATAATTGGTTGAGACCCTAGCTTTTCATACCACACAGCATGGAAGGTGGGTCAGTTCCAACAGAGTGGCTAAACCAGCTGTTTATAGAAATTCTGGCTCCTTCATTCTTATGGAGCTAATCATAATATTTGCTACCATCTATTCAGTTCAGTTCAGTTCAGTCGCTCAGTTGTGTCCGACTCTTTGCAACCCCATGAATCGCAGCACGCCAGGCCTCCCTGTCTATCATCATCTCTCGGAGTTCACTCAGACTCACATCCATTGAGTCTGTGATGCCATCCAGCCATCTCTTCCTCTGTCATCCCCTTCTCCTCCTGCCCCCAATCCCTCCCAGCATCAGAGTCTTTTCCAATGAGTCAACTCTTCGCATGAGGTGGCCAAAGTACTGGAGCTTCAGCTTTAGCATCATTCCTTCCAAAGAAATCCCAGGGCTGATCGCCTTCAGAATGGACTGGTTGGATCTCCTTGCAGTCCACAGGACTCAAGAGTCTTCTCCAACACCATGGTTCAAAAGCATCAATTCTTTGGCACTCAACCATCTATTACTATTGTGTTAATTACTTCCCACAATTTATCCTACTGACTTTTCACAAGGTAGAGAAGTAATGGAGGCTTAGGGGAGTTAAGTAACTTGCCCAAGGTCACACAGCTAGTGAAAGACTGGGCAAGACTGGTCTGGGACCCAGCTGTATCCACTTCTGACAAAGAGAGGCTGATGTTCTTCCCTTTCTGTGCTCCTCATAGGAAGTATTTGTGTCCTTTTCATTATAGGGGACTGGAATGCAAAAGTGGGAAGTCAAGAGATACCCGGAGTAACAGGCAAATCTGGCCTTGGAGTACAGAATGAAGCAGGGCAAAGGCTAACAGAGTTTTGCCAAGAGAATGCATTGGTCATAGCAAACACCCTCTTCCAACAACACAAGAGAAGACTCTACATATGGACATCACTAGATGGTCAATACCGAAATCAGATTATTCTTTGCAGTCAAAGATGGAGAAGCTCTATACAGTCAGGAAAAACAAGACCGGGAGGTGACTGTGGCTCAGATCATGAACTCCTTATTGCCAAATTCAGACTTAAATTGAAGAAAGTAGAGAAAACCACTAGACCATTCAGGTGTGACCTAAATCAAATCCCTTATGACTATACAGTGGAAGTGAGAAATAGATTCAAGGGATTGGATCTGATAGACTGAATGCCTAAAGAACTATGGACAGAGGTTCATGACCCTGTACAGGAGGCAGCGATCAAGACAATCCCCAAGAAAAATAAAGGCAAAAAGGCAAAATCATTGTCCAAGCAGGGCTTACAATTAGCTGAGAAAAGAAAAGTCGTGAAAGGCAAAGGAGAAAAGGAAAGATAAATTCATTTGAGTACAGAGTTCCAAAGAATAGCAAGGAGAGATAAGAAAGCCTTCCTCAGTAATCAATGCAAAGAAATAGAGGAAAACAATAGAATGGGAAAGACTAGAGATCTCTTCAAGGAAATTAGAGATACCAAGGGAATATTTCATGCAAAGATGGGCACAATAAAGGACAGAAATGGTGTGGACCTAACAGAAGCAGAAGATATTAAGAAGAGGTGGCAAGAATACACAGAAGAACTATACAAAAATGATCTTCATGACCCAGATAACCATGATGGTGTGATCATTCACCTAGAGCCAGACATCCTGGAATGTGAAGTCAAGTGGGCCTTAGAAAGCATCACTATGAACAAAGGTAGTGGAGGTGATGGAATTTCAGTTGGGCTGTTTCAAATCCTGAAAGATGATGCTGTGAAAGTGCTGCATTCAATATGCCAGCAAATTTGGAAAATTCAGCAGTGGCCACAGGACTGGAAAAGGTCAGTTTTCACTCCAATCCCAAAGAAAGGCAATGCTCAAGAATGCTCAAACTACCTCACAATTGCACTCATCTCACTCACTACCAAAGTAATGGTC
Organism: Ovis aries; assembly: GCF_016772045.2. Taxonomy (NCBI): domain Eukaryota; kingdom Metazoa; phylum Chordata; class Mammalia; order Artiodactyla; family Bovidae; genus Ovis; species Ovis aries. The sequence goes on from NC_056073.1 coordinate 44,969,843, forward strand.
AAAATTCTCTAAGCCAGGCTTCCACAGTACGTGAAGTGTGAACCTCCAGATGTTCAGGCTGGATTTACAAAAGGCAGAGGAACCAGAGATTAAGTTGCCAACATCTGTTGGATCATCAGAAAAGCAAGAGAGTTCCAGAAAAGCACCTACTTCTGTTTTATTGACTGTACCAAAGCCTTTGACTGTGTGGATCACAACAAACTGTGGAAAATTCTTAAAGAGATTGGAATACCAGACCACCTGACCTGCCTCCTGAGACATCTATATGCAGGTCTGGAAGCCACAGTTAGAGCTGGACATGGAACAACAGACTGGTTCCAAATTGGGAAAGGAGTATGTCAAAGCTGTCACCCTGCTTATTTAACTTATATGCAGAGTACATCATGCAAAATGCTTGAGGAAAGTTATGCAATGCAGGAGACAAGGGTTCGATCCCTGGGTCAGGAAGATCCCCTGGAGAAGGAAATGGCAACCCACTCCAGTACTCTTACTTGGAGAATCCCATGGAGGGGAGGAGCATGGTGGGATACAGTCCATGGGATCGCAAAGAGTTGGACATGACTGAGCGACTTCACTTTCACTTTCTAGCAGCAGTATAATTTACCAAAGAAATTAATATGTTGTTACTAGGCTAAGACATCGAGAAGCCAGGAAGGGGCCTGGAGGTTGGGCCAGAGAGCAGACAGGATGTGTTTCAATGAGCCAGGAAACAGAGCTCTCATTTCAGAACCCTGAGTCCTAAAAACTCCCCTGGCCACTGATGAAAGAGCCATGTCTGGGGGCCTGGTAACCATGTGAAGACACTGTATCAACACTGGCTATTGTCTAATAAAATAGAGTATTTATTAGAGTATTGTCTAATAAAATAAAGTAAAAGTCTAGTTCTGAAATATTGAAACAGTATGCACAAAATTACCTGCAACATGTAGAGTTAGAATATGCTCTTAGGAACTTATCTTTATTTGAAAATGCTTGCAAAGACACTGGGGTTTCCTTAGGACATTAAAAAGCAAAATAAAAAACCAACTTCTTCATATGTAGCATAGTTTTATAAATTTGGCTTAAAATGTAGACTTCACAAACCTTGGAAACAACAGCCCAGTCCCAGGCGAAATCCTTTGGGTCATTCACTTTCCCTAGGAAAAAAAGTGAGGTTAAATCTCCAGCTTAAGGCAGGGAGTCTTCACCGCACCCTTCAGATTAAGCCGGAGTCAGCTAGACAGGAAAGGTGTGACTCGGTGAGTCAGCGACTCAAGAGAAAAGGCTGTGCTTGACTGTCTGGCCTCCCAGCCAAGGCCTTTGCCCACCGCCTTCTGGCCACTGGCCACGCCTGTGCCAAAGCCTCAGGTCTACTCACAGAGTCTCTGACACTCCGCGCCCTCTGTCTGTGGCAAAATGAGGCTGATAGAGTTTTCTCTTCTGACGCATCTTTGTCCATGGTGGAAGGGATATTCACAACCATTTCCTGGGCTGTTGGTTCCCCTCTAGCTCTAAAGATCCTGATCCCAAGCCAACAGAAGATACGTTTTAGCCCGACCCAGGTCTGTCCCTTCCTGCTGCACCTCGTTTTGCATCCATAAGGGTAATAAATATGGTCTGCGCAGGAGGGAGTGATGTGGGGAGGGAGAGTTTCCAGTCCTCAGGATCAGAGGACACGAGGCACTTGGTAGGAAAAAAAATAAGTTTCCTACATTTTAATGTTTCTGAATTCCTAGGGATACAAATACGATGTTCTGAAAGCAGGTGCTATTATAAAAATGCAGTGTAGAACTCCATTTACTTATCAAGACTTTCATGTAAAACAAATATTCCATTAAAGGCAGCATGCTTTGGACTTCTGATTAGATCACAGAAGTATAAATACCATGGGCTTTTATGTGTCTGTATGATGTGAAGCAGCAAAGTTCCTTCCTCTGACCCTTTTTAATATAATCCTGTGTAAAGAAGCATACTATTTCTCTCCACTGTTCTTATTCAGCGTGCTCTTCTCAGGTTTGCATTCTTGGAATAAGTTGTAAGTTTACAGAGCAGACATTTTAGAACCAAAAACTAGCCCACAAACCTTTCAAGGGGCTTCCCAGGTGGCTCAGTGGTAAAGAATCTGCCTGCCAAGCAAGAGATTCCCAGGAGACATGGGCTTGATCCCTGGATAGGGAAGATCCCCTGGAGAAGGAAATGGGAACGCGCTCCAGTATTCTTGCCTGGAAAATCCCATGGACAGAGGAGCCTGGTGGGTTACAGTCCACGGGGCTACAAAAGAGTCGAACACAGCTTAGAGACTAAACAACGATGGTCTTTCAAGATCCTGCTCTATACCACGGGTGGGGAGCAATGCTCATTCCCAGCTCTGCTGCCGGAATGAGGATGGACAGGAATGACTCTGATAGTGTAAACCTCAGCCCAGTGGCTTTCCTATCTAAGATGCATTCCACTTTATAGTCCAGAAAGCTGTTTTTTTTTTTTTTTTTTTTAAATAATGGAAGTGTTTGACTCCTAGGCTGGAATTTTCAGCATTTAAAAAATATAATGGTTTACATACTGTGCAGTGATTTGTAAAATGTGAGTGCCTGCAAAAGCAATGGTTACGCAGCACAACATTATCTTATTTTTAGTTACACAACCAGTAAAACAGCTGGAGGTCTAAAATCATGGCCTGGCACTAAATGCATTTCTACATTATATCCCATGCGGTAAGGGCCTGTCCTTTCAGTGAGAGGATAGGAGAAAGTGGAGTGATTACTGCTAAATTAACACTTTCAATTTTAATAGAGAAGCCGAGCCTACATAAAAACATCGAAATTAGAATCTGTGCCAGTTAGACATTGTACAGCAATACGGTGTGCATCTAAGCCACACTGATACACGATCGCAGTGTCTAATCAAATGAACTCTTCCTCATTAGTCAAGGGCTGATATCTACCCACTTTCACTAAAGGATTCACCAGCAGAATATTTTACGTGATGGCTTCTTAACGTAGTTAATAGAATCATCTTGACAATAATGGTAAAATATAATTGGCGCTTTGCAGGGCTTGTTTTTGCTGCCTCTGTGAAAGGATGAAATAGTCTATAGCACTGTGTCCCCTTTATCTTTAAAATCAACCTTTTCAGCTAGGTCAGTGATTTTTCTACAGCAAATCCAGGAAATATTAGTTTCCATCATATGAAATTGCTGACAATGACTCATTTGCCCACCCCCCCCCCCCCCAAAAAAAAGGCAATTTCATATGGTCTGACCCAGAGTGTTTTATAAAAACATGCACCCAGAAGCGCAAGCACACGTGTTTGGTGCCGATATATTTATTTGTTGTAAAAATTGAGGATTTTGAAGGTAAATGTTTCCTGATTTTTTTCCCCCACTGATCTTTGGTGATTGTGTCTAAGAGTTGACTGGGAGGTGGTGGTTAAATCTTCCCCTCGTGATCCATCTGCCGGCTCTCAAGCCACACAATAATACAACAAATACAAATAAAACATATTTTTATTCATTTTAATAAAATGGGAAGGAATGTATCTTTGTGACATTTATTGCTCTAAATCAAAGCTTCTAAAAACAATCTCTTGACAAGTCCCCTGGACCCCTCCTCCTCACTATTCTTACAACCTGATTCAGCCATTTAATTTAAATTATTATTTAATCATTTCTTCTAAGGAAATTAAGTTCTTCCTTCAGCCATGGGCTTTCCTGCCACACCTAAACCCTTGCCAGCACCCAGAGTGGGTCCAACTCCAAAATCTTATATGAAATCCTCCTCTTTGATCAAAAACTTTGATCCTGATGACTCAATCACTCCCTTGAAGGTCTCCTTGACTCTGAAAGAGAATGGATATGTATATACACGTATATATATGGATATATATATGAATGGATATATATAGTTATATATCTACACATTTATGTATAACAGAATCACTTTGCTGTACCTGAAACTAACACAAAGTTGTAAATCATCTATTAATATACTTCAATATAAAGTAAAAATTAAATGATAGAAAAGAAAGTCTTCTTTGAGACGTTCAGTGCCTTGACTCAACTGTCTTTACTCCATATCATTTTTGCTATTGTAAAAAATATGATTTAAAATTATATCTCCTAATTATTTGCTGCTAGTTGGACTGAAGTGACTTAGCAGCAGCAGCAGCAGCAGTGTATAGAAATGTGATGGACATTTTTTGTTATTCTGGTCTCAGTGATTTAGCTAAATGTAAATGCCAGTAATTTACAGGGGGATTTCATGGGGTCTACTATGAGGAAAGATAGTGTTTTTTTCTTTTTTTTCCAATTTACCTTCCTTTTGAAACTTTTCTCACTTTACTCTCACTGGGCTGGTTAGGCACTCCAGTACAGGGGTGAGTAAAAGAGGTCATCAATGTCTTTTTTTCTAATTTTAAAGCCAATGCTTTCAACATTTCACTATTCAGGATGATATTTGTATTAGTTGTTGAAAGTCTCCTCAGGAGGTTAAAGGTATTCTGGTCAATTTTTAGTTTGCTAACTTTAGAAAAAAATACTCTTTTCCCATCTAAATATTGAGAAAAGCAAATAGTTCTTTCTTATGATTTTAAGTGGAGTCTTAAATGAGTAAGTATTCTTACAAGACACCAATTTTGCGTTCCAGGGCTAACCTCAATTTGGCCTTTTAATTATATCATTAGATTTTTTTTTTTCTAATATCCTGTTTAGATTTTGCACCTATGTTCATGACTGAGAATTGTCTGTAACACTCCTTTCTTAAAGATTGATATTGTTGGTGCTGATAGCAAGCATCACAAAAGGAAATGGACCCTGTTCCTAATTTTTTTCTCTTTTCTGGCAGTTTGGGTAAGGCTGGAATAAGTTCTTTAAAAGTTTGCTAAACTTGCTGCCTTGATCAAGTTGTTTTTGTGAGAAAGTTTTGATTACATGAATGATTGGATAACTATTTGGTTTTTCTAGTTCTTTCCAAGTTAGTTTTCTTGAGTTAAATTTCTTTAGGTGAATTTCTCCAGCTCACCTAATTTTTGGAAATGTATTGGCTTGTTGTTCAGAATATCTTTATCTTTTTGGATCTTTGTAGCATTTGTAGTCATGTCCCTGTATTCACCCTATTAATGCTTTGTTATACATTTTCTCTTTTCTCCTGATTAATCCTACAAGAGATTGTTAACTTAACTAGCTTTTTCCAGGAACTAACTTTGGGCTTTGTTGATCTCCAGTGTATGTCATTTTCTATCTTTTAAATTTCTGCTCCTTTTATTTTGCTTTCCTTCTGCTTTCTTTACTTTCTTTTTCTTGGTTTTTATCTGACTTCTTAAGAGGGATGCTTTGTGTATTTTTAGCCTTATTTTAAATACAGCATTTAAAGCTAGAAACCCTTCTCTAAGTAACATTTCAGTCGTATTCCATGTTTTAAATGTGTATTTTCATGATCTGTCCATTTTAGCTTTTCTAATTATGAACATTATAATTTTTTTTCTCACGAGTTGTTTGGGAGCATGACTTAAACTTCCAAATCAATGTTTTTTGCTTCGCTTTCTTTTTTACTTAGTTATTAATTTTTAACCTAATGTCATTTTTGTGATAATATTGTATTTCCTGGGTCGGGAAGATCCTCTGGAGAAGGCAATGGCAACCCACTCCAGTACTCTTGCCTGGAGAATCCCTTGGATGGAGGAGCGTGGTAGGCTACAGTCCTTGGGGTCTCAGAGTCGGACACGACTGAGCGACCTCACTTCAATTCACTTCACTTCATTGTTGTGAAAGAACTTGACCACATGACATGTTCTTTTAAGTGAATTAAGACTTGTTTCATTCCAAAAATATCCTGGTTATCTTAAAACAAATTTATATTCAATTTGGGAGTGGTACATAAATCCAGTCTTGCTACTTGAATTGTGAAAAGGTCTTATAAAGTTTTACTTTTTATTGTTGTTTATATTTGCTCCATCTAACAATTATTGATCAGGTTGTGTTAAAATGTTCTGCAAAGATGGTTGGTTTGTAAATTCATCCTTATAGTTTTGTTAATACTTTTTCTCCTTCAATTTTAATATATTTTAGGATCATTTATTAAGTATGTAAAAGTTTAGAATTATTATATATATTTTTTGCATATGAATTGAAGTGTTTATAATATAGGATGAACTGTTATCTTTACAAATACATTTCCTTAAAGTATTTTTATTGTATGGTTTTATATTAATATAGCTAAGTAGCTTTTCTTTTGGCTAGTATTTTCCTGGTGTATTTCCCATCTTTTTATTTTCAACCTTTCTGTGTCCTTATGCTTTAAGTATGTAAATGGCTAAAAGCCAGGTTTCTATTTTTACCCAAGCTATCACACTTTGAGTGTGTTGCTTTTTATTTCTGCTATTTTATATTTTCTACTTGTCTTACATTTCCATATTTCTTTCTTCCATCTCTTGCCTTCTTTTGGACTGATTTGTTTTTCTCATTCTATTCTTTTCCCTCTAGGTTTGAAAGTGATAAATTATAATTTTAGTCTTGGTTTCTCCAGACATGCAACAGGTTTACGTAATAAATTAACCAGCATTTTTACCCTCCTTGCCAATAGTGTGAGTAACCTGTTCACCATCTTACTACCCATGGGCCAATTTAATTCTTTATTTTTATTGTTACACATTAGGTATTTACAAATTGGATCCTTTTTGTTTCAGTATAGTTTGCTAAATGGATGGATGAATAAATGAAATAATCAGCCTCTGGATGAAGACAGACAAATTAAAAAAAATGGAACATGAATTGATAATTAGAAGGGTTCCAACATTGCTTTTTATTGCATGGAGGAAGGAGAAGAGAGAGGAGGACAATCAGTGGTGATTTTGAATATACCCTAAGAATGTTGCTATTTATCAAAAACAACTTATCAAGTGCTTCCTGTTATCAAGCGCTCAGGGTTACTGAGGGGCTGTTCAATTCCCATGATGCCGTAAGCCATGGAGAGGCATCACTTACTTTCTTCTTTCTCTGCTTGCATCGTGATCTCAGTTGTTTTTCATTTCTTCTACTTGCTGCATTTCTGTCTTAAATCTTTCTTTTTTATTTTTTAAATTATGAAAATATGATAACACATTTACTGGAGACTTTGGAAATACAGAACAAAGTCACATATAGTTCCACTATATATTACAGTTGTTTAAGTAGAAAAATTAAGGCTTTTAGTTGGAGTTTCAATATCAAATTCTCAGAAGTTAATAGAATGAATGTACAGAGAAGTAGAAGACTATAGTAGACCTGAAAGGCATTATGAACCAATTGGACAAAACTAAGATTGATACCATTTTCACACAACAGTAGAATACAAATTCTATTCCAGTTCCCATAGACTATAAACTAAGAAACACTGGAACATATCCAGAGACATCTATCTTGTACTTTCTACATTTCTGATTTTTTGTTCATTTGTGATGCTCAGACCAGAATCAATTCATATTAGCAAAGAGAACTTGATTATGATTATACCCCCCCCCCAATTACTTACTTCTTGGGGATGTTTCTATACTTACTTAAAGTTTTATTTCTTAAGCAATTCCAGGAGTGACCTACGAGGGACGACCCATCCTGGGTCATCAGGGTACCAAGATTTTAAAATATTCTTTGTTATGTGTTATTGCTAGTTCCTTGTCAGTATAGTATATGTATGTAATTTTTGCTATCTACAATCTTAAATGTGCAAAAAATATCACTTAAAACACCCCCACTTAATTTCTAAGTTGAGTCGTTAGTCCACTTAATGACCGGCACTAAAACATAGCCTCCTAGGGGTCAGCTCTCCTTGGGGCTGTTTCTAGGCGAGGGCCGTGTGCCATCGGTGACTTCTGGTCCTCTGTGCTCGCTGTTCACTGATGCCTTTCCTGAGCTGAGAAGAGTCAGACTGTTGCTTCTGGCTCTTGGTCCACACACTCTCAAGTGAAACTCATTTTGATTTTGAGCTCCTTCTGCCTCCCTGGTGTTCTTGGTTCTTTGCTCCCTTTTTGGGAAGTGAGAGGGCAAGGGACTGCTTTTAGAAGCTCTCGCACACCCCTCTGGGGCTGAGACTCCAGGGCTGCTGCAGACCTGTGACCTGGTGACCTCTTTAGCTGCCACACCAGCAAACAGGTGACTTCTCTGGAGGTGTCTCCTCTTCCCCACCTTTTCTTAGGGAGCCCAGTCACCCTTGCTCTCATCGAGCTACCCTGGAATTTTTATCTGTTCTTCTCGCTCCAGAGTTTGAACAGGGTCCAGAGAACTTCCTTGCAGCCCTACGTCCTCATCGGACTTCCTCACTTCCCTTTCCTAATTCCCTCCCTCAGTCAGTGGAGCTGGGATTTAGTTTTCTGCTGTGCCCTTTCCAATCTAGTGTTTATGTCGTAAACTTTGTGTGCTTCAGTAGGCTTAGCCTATTGAAACTCAAAAACCCTGCTCTTGAAATCAAAACCTTTGGCGTGGAGGAGTATAACTTACACTGTGAGTCTCAGAGGTCAATTTTTGCATTCAAACCTGATGTGATTGGGTACCTTTTTTTTGCATTTTGATATCATCCTGATATTCCAGAAGCCAGTGCACGCTTCTGACTTGATGCGTGTTTGGGAGTGTGGATAGGAAAGCACAAAGGACCAGGGTGAGTCTTCTATGAATCACAGTGGCTTTAAAAATATAAACCCATAAGATTCCAAACAGCTTTATTTAAAACATTCTCATAAAAATATTTTGTATGCTCAACCTGCCATTCAAGAAGCAGTTAATTTCTGTAGCTACTGTCCCCTCTTTGTATGGTCTCAAAGTAAATGCTTTAAATGTTTATTTATAGTTATCTTTATAAATTATAGTTATAAATAACTTTTCTGTGGGGGAGGGCATCCCATGTAGCTTGTGGTATCTTAGTACTCTGACAAGAGATTGAACCTGGGCCCTCTGCTGTGAAACGCAGAGTTCTAACCACTGGCCCGCCAGAAAGTTTTCTCCTTACTCATCCATATTATTTATACCAAAGTGTATGAACACTGTCTTAATCTTAGTAAAGAAAAATCTGGAAATGTCATAATGATATGATTACCATAATTAATAATTACCTGTATAATTGATAAATATAAATTGACAAAGAATTTTCTAAAGTTTCATGGAGTTCCCCAGAGTAGAAAAATAGTGATACAGAAGTAAGCATCATATCTATCCATTTTTATTTCTTTGGAACTGACAGTTTGGTTTTCTGCTTAACTGTCATAAAACTATGAAGTATGTGATTTCTGAGTCTCAGGAAGGAAAAGGCCCCATTTCAATAACATGTCAGGGGGCTCTTGTGGCCATGTGGAGAGGGGCCATGGAGTTAACCCCTTGAAAGCCAGCCTCCTGGGTACAGTTTGCTCTTGGCTGAGACCTGCAGTCCTGTACGGGCACCCGTCAGCGCCATGATTCCCCATAAGCACCCCACGCATTCTGGAGGCTCACAGCCCCTCTCCACGGTGGACCTCCTTTAACTCCCTCCTTCCCAAATCTACTGCCTGAGATGAGCAGACAGAAGCATCTGCAGCATGGGGCGGGGGGTGGGGGGGGGGGGGAGGGACTGGGTGGAGGCGGGTGGAAGAAAGGAGAAGCAGATGAGAAAGCCATCCATCCATCTTTCTCTCATATACTTGCTCTCAACACTTCCCGGTGAATCCAGTTCTTCCCAAACGGGATGAGTTAGAATCCTTCCCCAACTGTGTAGCTGGGAAACAAACAAATGTTGCATGGCAGCATTTCTCCAAACTTGATTCAGGAGTCAATACTGGCACATTTCACTCCATTTTTTATTTTTAAAAGATTAAAAAAAAATATGGACCACCTTAAACACCTTTATTAAATTTGTTACAGTACTGCTTCTCTTTTACGTTTTTTGTTTTGTGGCCGTGAGGAGCATGCAATCTTAACTCCCTGAGAAGGGATCGCACCCACAACCCTCGCGCTGGAAGGTGAAGTCTTAACCAATGGCCCACTGGTACCACTCATTCAGTTTTAAATATTTCTTTGGACAAGTCAATTCTTGTTCAAGGCTCTCTAATTATTACCCTTTATTCATGCAGAAAGCCTACTCTTGTGTACTGATAGTGTGAGTAAAATCAAAGCCACTTTCCTTCTGACCTTAAAAAAGTTTGGAACCCACGCTGCTTTGGTTAAAATAATTTCAGACACTGCAAATACCAGAGGAACAGTAACCAAATTAAAAGAAAAACAACAGTAACCAAATACCGAATTCACAATAACAGTGAAGGCAAATAAAACTTGCTTTAAATACAGTTATCCTCCTTCTCCTCTTTTTTTCCCTAATAATAGAGTATTTATTGGACACAGCAAAGTAGGATCTGGCATTTCCAGGGTGGATAATGTACACAAGACCAGTCTCTAGTTTCAGTGCATAAATGTGTGGTCTCACTGTGATCTTCACCAAGGACTCAACAGCTCAAGATAAGAGTTCATGTTTCAGAATCAGTTAAAGCAAATTGTGAAACAAAAGCGACGCCAAAGCAAATACAAATACAAGCTGCCTTTAGTTTATGATTGGGAGGTTATATATTTGGTTTTGTAACAAAACCAAAAAAAAAAAAAGGCACCTGAAAGGAGCTTGCCCTCCAACCGCGCAGGGAAATGTTTCTGACGCAACCTGAATTGTTCTGTCCCCAGCTGTCTGGAGCTTGGTCTGGACATCTGTTTTTAATAGTTTCCAGGCATGTCAGTGGGAACATGATCACAAGTGGGTTGACTGCGATTTTCACAAAGGAAAAAAAGAGACAGCTAATAGATGGTCAATAGAGTTTGGATAGTTCTTAATTTTAATGAACAACGCCAAGAGTGGGATGCTGGGTTCAGGGTCATCCAGGCTCATGGTGCTTTGTTTAAAGGGACCTTCTGTGAAAACTGTCCTTCATATGATGTTCTACGCAAAGAATAGCCATTTTAAATGTTTTCATGCGTTGAAAAGGTAAGATGTTCATTAATTGCGTAGATAGGGACAAAGGGATATTATCAATACTTTATCATTTAACTCAGTGCTTGTCAGCTGACCTTAAAATAATGGCCAGTACCCTAAAAGCAGCCCCTTCTCACGGGATGAAAGGTGAATAAATCCCTGAAGGTACATGAGAGTGAGGTGGTATGTAGTGAGGCCGGACTCCTGGGTCCATTTCACACATGGTAAGTTGGGGGCCAGAAGGCTTCCAGAACACCCCACAAACGCTGCTGTTGGTCATTGTCAGAGCGAGCAAAAAGCATCAGGGCTACTAGTACCAGAGAGGGCTGATGCCACGCCTGAGGGTTTTTTTTTTTCCCCCATTTATTCTGGGGTCAGTTAAATACAAGCTAGAAGCAAACTCATCAGAAAGAAGAGAGAGTTGGGAAATAGTTTTGAAATGCCATTGTGCATTATGCATCCACCTACCTTCTTCTCATAATTTTTCCTGTCTAGAGTAAAAACTTTCTAAGTGATCATTTTACCAACCATCCTCAAGAGAACCACAGACCCAGGAAAATTTACCATGTTGAGTCTTGTCCTTACTGATGCATTGAAACTGTATGGAATAGAATGTATCATTTAATTTTTAATGACTCACTCCTGTGGTACAAAATTCAAAAGTGCAACAATGTATCCATTAGCAAATTTTCTTCTTACCCCATTCTTCAGCCAATTATGTCTTTTTTTGTCCTGAAGCAGCTGGTTGCTTGTGGATCCTTTCAGAGATATCCTGTGGGTGTTTCATTTTAGATCTGATTATTTTTTTCCCTAGCAGCACGAAGAGATGTTGAGACAATTACATAGATAATTTTGAGCTATATAATCTGTTAGCCAGTTCCATAACATTCAACAAGTGTGCTTGAAAGATATTATGCTCAATATGGTTACTAGGACTCACAGCAGAAGTACAGGGTATAATCTCTGGCCTCAAGAATTTATGAGCCTAACAATAAGAAAGGTCATATGCCTATGCATGTAAATGTGCTTTATTGAACCAGCATAGTGCGTTGTAACTTCCTTCCCTTTGATTGAGAATCATGAAAACAGACTCTTTCTAATTTATCTTACTCTGTAAAGGTTCTTGTGTGGTGCCTGGCATGCAGTAGGTAGTCAGTAAATGATTGTCAAATGAAAGCGTGGATTAGTGAACTAATGACTGGAGAGTGGCTCAGAAGACACTTGGCAACACTTGGATGAGGAGATTACACTCATGTCCTGGAAAGGGTGGTGATGCTGAAACAGGCAGTAATGAGCAACAGGGATTCTGAGAGTCTGCCTCAGGAGAAAGGGAAGATGGCTGGTCCCTGGAAGAGGTGAGATGCGATCCTGAAGCATGGGAGGGTGGAAGGATGGAAAGGTGGGAGTCTGAGACCCATCTTCAGGGTGCAGGGGCAGAGTGGTGACTAAAGCGAGTGATGGTGGTAGAAAAATGCACAGGTTGCTGCAGAGACTAGAGAGGAAGCAGAGTCTTCCTCTTGGATTTGTTGGACATTCGGGGAAACCTGGTGAGGTGGGGTTGTGATGGGGGATTCAAGTGTGTTATCTCAAAGGTACTAGAACGTGCCTGAAGTCTTTCTGAGCTTGGAAGCACTTAGGAAGCATAATCTGATAAACTAGGAACTGGGAGGCTGGCCAGGTAGGTACTATAATATTTGGGGGCATCACGTGGTAGTTGTTGGGAATGGAAAAGGAAATACTGACTTTAAAGCCTTGGAGTGGGATGAGGGAGGGGAAACTGGACAAAGGCGGTCAGCAGGTACAAACTCACAGCCGTAGATAAATAAGTAGGGATATAATGTATCAGATCAGATCAGATCAGTCACTCAGTCGTGTCCTACTCTTTGCGACCCCATGAATTGCAGCATGCCAGGCCTCCCTGTCCATCACCAACTCCCGGAATTCAAACTTACTCAAACTCATGTCCATCAAGTCAGTGATGCCATCCAGCCATCTTATCCTCTGTCGTCCCCTTCTCCTCCTGCCCCCAATCCCTCCCAGCAGCAGAGTCTTTTCCAATGAGTCAACTCTTCACATGAATTGGCCAAAGTACTGGAGTTTCAGCTTTAGCATCATTCCTTCCAAAGAAATCCCAGGGCTGATCTCCTTCCGAATGGACTGGTTGGATCTCCTTGCAGTCTAAGGTACTCTCAAGAGTCTTCTCCAACACCACAGTTCAAAAGCATCAATTCTTTGGCGCTCAGCTTTCTTTATTGTCCAACTCTCACATCCATACACGACTAATGGAAAAACCATATCCTTGACTAGATGGACCTTTGTTGGCAAAGTAATGTCTCTGCTTTTTAATATGCTGTCTAGGTTGGTCATAACTTTCCTTCCAAGGAGTAAGCGTCTTTTAATTTCATGGCTGCAATTATGATCTGCAGTGATTTTGGAGCCCCCCCCCAAATAGTCTGACACTGTTTCCACTGTTTCCCCATCTGTTTCCCATAAAGTGATGGGACCAGATGCCATGATCTTCGTTTTCTGAATGTTGGGCTTTGTATGACACAACATGATTTATACAGTGAACACTGCTGTATGCTATATATGAAAATTAAGCGAGTAAATTCTGAGTTCTCATCACAAGGAAAAAAATTTTTTTCTATTACTTTACATTTGTATCTCTATGAGGTGACAGGTGTTCACTAAATTATTGTGATCATTTCATGATGTATGTAAATCAAATCATTACATTGTACACCTTAAACTTATACAGCGTGTGTGTGCTCAGTAGTGTCTGACTCATCGGGACCACGTGAACTGTAGCCCGCCAGGCTCCTCTGTTCATGGAATTCTCCAGGTAAGAATACTGGAGTGCGTTGTCATTTCCTCTTCCAGGGGATCTTCCCAGCCCAGAGTTTGAACCAGAGTCTCCTGTGCTTCCTGCATTGATAGGCAGAGTCTTTACCACTGAGCCACCTGGAAAGCCCTGTCCAGTGCTGTATGTCAATTATATCGCAATAAATCTAGAAGAAATGAATAAATGTCAAGTGTATAAAGCAAACAAAAAACACTTGAGGCAGGTGTACCAAGAGCATCTGATAATTGCTGGGACAACAGAGATAAAGGAAAGAGATGGTTTAAAAAAAAAAAACCACAGCTATGTAGAATGCCACCAATTTGACGCCCTTTTATTGACCGAACACCTACTATATTTAAGACCTTGCATGTCCCACAGAGAAGAACCATCAAATACACACTGAACAGCGCCAAGAGCTGAGTAAATACCCATGTCCTTATTGGGATCTTTGCTAACTACAGGCATATTGCACGTATCTGACACATTTATTGGCAGGTCATACTTAATTTTTTTTTTTTTAAGGAAAACAAGCTTAAAAATGCTCTTGAAATCATGTTAGATAGCAATCGGAAGACTTTGTCTGCAAGGACGACCTAATTCACCATGTTCTTTTGCTTCTTCGTCTTGGATCCCGGCAGTGTTCACAGGTGCCCCACAATTTCGGTCTTACCCCTCCGTGGCTGGGACTCTCCGGACTGATTTGCTCATAAATCTGATGTTCTTTTAGAATGTGTGGTTTACGAAAGGCTCATGGTGGGTGTCCTATCCTCTCCCCAGCCCACCCTCCGTGGCTGCTCCTTCGTGGTATATAATAGTGACCTAGCAGGAGCCGCAGAGAGGACTGGGAGGGGTGACTTGTTAACAAAGAAATGATAGCTGCAGCGCGCAAATGCCCTCCAGAGTCTGGGGGCCACACTGATGGCGTTTGCTCTGCGCTCCTCACAAGCTGCTTCAGCCAGTTTTGGATTTGTGAGTTCTTTTTGTTTCTTGGGGTCCCAAATAAACCAGTTTGGACAGACTTCCCCTCTCTGGACCTCTTTATTCCATCTCAGCACACGCACACACTCAGACACACACACTCCTCACGCACCATAACTATGTGCCTTTGGCATCTGGTCGTCTACAACAAAAAGAGAAAATTGCCCCAGAATGTGACATGATTAAAAAAAGAATGGATTAAAAAAAAACAGATAAAAAATTTTGGATAAGGCTGAACAAAAACCAGAAAGAAGAAAAGGAAGGAGAAATACTCCGCTTTAATCAAATCCTTCATTTCCCCTAGAGCAAGCAGTTCTTAATTATATTTAACAGACCCAACAATGTGCCGCAAGTCGGTCCAAACAGCTGTGGGAAAGCTCCATTTTGCGGCAAACATGGCCGGGGAGGAAGACCCCGCTGGCCAATCAGCACGTGCCCTCGTTTCAGATGAGGATCGCTTCTGAGCTTCTGACGTCTGCTGCTGGGCCGTGGGGGATGTGACCCGAGTTCATTGCCCCTCGAGCTGTATTTTTCTGGTGGTGTTCTTTTGCAACTAAATATTTCAACCAGGCTTTCAGTGGGTCCTTCCAGATCTGTCATCTACACTATTTTTACTAATAGTTGACTGTGGATAGATTGGCATTTCCGTGAGTTGCCTGTTTGCTCCAGAAACCTGCTCGACTTGTCTCCAGCGGCAGAACAAGAGTTTTGTTCTCTGAACCTGTCACTTAACTATAGGTTTAGGAACAGAAAGTTGAAGGCACCCAAACCCCAAGCTTCTTCCCTGCCCTGTGCTGTGTGCTGTGCTTAGCTGCTCAGTCGTGTCCCACTCCTTGTGACCCCCTGGACTGTAGCCCGCCAGGCTCCTCTGTCCATGGGGATTCACCCACCTCTGATTCCAATTCCCACTCTTGTTAAACCTGCTTGTGTCCGTAGCTGTGTGTGTCTGGTCTATCACGTTAAGAAGATACGCATGCTTGCAAAGGAGAACAGCCATTGAGCTTAAGTGTTCCTGATTATTTGCAACATATTTTTCAGCCAGGAGATTAAACTTTTTCATCTTTTTCTATTGCATTTCTTTATCTGTCTTTATCTACTGGATGTAATCACAACCAAATTGTGCTATGGAAAGGAACACATTCCATAATTTGGGCTTATTAAATTTCCCATCATCTGCCTTTTATGTCTCTTTCAACAGACATTTTATCGTCCCAGAAGATCTAAGACATTTTCCCCATGTAAATATACATCTAAATCACCAAATTCTTCATTCTCGTTTCTTCTCACTCAGTGCATCGATTCTTTTTCCTTTTCACTTTATAAAATTGTAAATAAATAGCCAATTAAATGTTAAATCACTGCACTGATTGTATTCTATTTGTTAAGTGATACACTTCTCACATATTTACTTAATCTGTCATAAGTTTCCTTCTTGCCTGATAATACTTTGAACATTGGGCCACATGCTTTGTTAAAGTTAGACCTTTTGTTTGAGTTTGTTTCTGAGAGAATTCTCACTACTAAATCCATCTCTAGTAATGGTCTCTAAAATGCTGTTTAGCACTCTGATTTTCTTTCATTATTTCCATTAGCTTAACAGGTAGTCAAAGATGTTTTCCTCTGTTGCTGTATTAAAGGCCCATTACAAATTAATAATGAGAGGAGCAGCAAATATCCCCCTAATATTTTCTCAGTCTTCCACTGATTGAACACGATTCTGCGCATACACCAATCCCATTAAAAAGCTCTTTCACTCCAGTGTAAACAGTATCCTATTAATAGAATGTTAGGGCTGTGGCTTGCGGCTTTAGACTCCATTATATTATTCAATCTATCTGTGCCTCATCCTGAATTAGTGAGGGGATGTTTGGGCAAGACAGTTTAACCCTCTCTTTGCTGTCTTTGAAAATAGAGGTGCAGCCTGGAGTAGAGGAGGGGCTCCTGAAGCAGCCCCTGGTACCTGAGACCAAGCTGTGGTCTCTGCTGGCTAC
This sequence comes from Ovis aries, assembly GCF_016772045.2. Classification (NCBI taxonomy): domain Eukaryota; kingdom Metazoa; phylum Chordata; class Mammalia; order Artiodactyla; family Bovidae; genus Ovis; species Ovis aries. The sequence goes on from NC_056073.1 coordinate 44,986,579, forward strand.
GTAGCCTTGGATCCATCACAGAGCCTCTGCCCAGCCCTTACCCACACACCTTTGTTTCCTCATCTGTAAAATAAGTGAATAGAATGACACAAAGATGTTCCAGCTCCGTAAGAGGCACCAAATCTGTTCCTTAAACCTTTCATGTAGGTCTTAGCTATCTTCAGCTAAATTGTTTTAACTCATCACTTTTACCTGGAGATTTTCATCCTTGGCTGCAATGAGAATTACCAGTGGTGCTTTTATTTTTAAATTGTTTAGGTATCTATTAATATTTATTTATTTTGGTCTCAGCATGGAGGATCTTAGTTCTCCGACCAGGGATTGAACCAGCTTCCTCTGCATTGGAAGCGTGGCATCTTAACCTCTGGACAGCCAGGGAAGTCTCGCCAGTGCTGCTTTAACCCTGTGATGTATCAGTAGTTTGGAAAGTTCCTCGGCTGATTTCAACGTGAAGCCAGAGCCGAGAACCAGGGCTGTCACCTGAAATGCAGTTATTCAAATTCCAGTCCTTGACTTTTATCCCTCTGAGGAACATCATGAGAAATGCTTTGAATTCAACAGTAAATATAATAATAAAAAGGATGATTGTAGTCAGAACTAGAACGGTCTGTAGTATTCTGGTCACAAAGGGGTATAACAGCTCGATAGGGTAAATATCACCTGATGAAAAGAGCATCAGAAAACTAAGTTGCATGTGGTCACCTGGGGATGCAGGCAGTTAACCAGCCTGCCTTGGTCTCTCCTTTTCACAGCTGGAGGGATAACCGCTGGTGAAGGTGTGGTTCTGCATGGGTCAGCTGCTCAACCACACTTTCCAGGCCCAGGAGGTGCACGCATGCATGTTCAGTAGTGTCCGACTCTGTGATTGCATAGACTACAGCCCGCCAGGCTCCTCTGTCCATGGGGCAGGCAAGAACATTGGAGTGGGTTGCCATTTCCTCTTCCAGGGGATCTTCCCAACCCAGGGTCTGAACCCAGGTCTCCTGCATTTCAAGCAAATTCTTTACCACTGAGCCACCAAGGAAGCCCTAATGTAATTACGTAAGACAATCATGACAGAATGTACTTAATATTTCCTTACTCTCGTTATCATGTTTCCAAATTTTTATGTTTATAAATAATACTTAAGGTAAATGAAAACTTTAAAAATATAGGCAATGAAAAGGAAGTATAAAAGGAAAGCTTTCTTTGATATGTAAAAAGCTCATGTAATTGAAAGTAAAACACTAATTAAAAAAAATGAGCAAAGGACACAAATGAGCAATAGCTCAAAGGAAGAAATGTAAGTGGTCACTAGATAGGTGACGAATGTTCATATTTATTAATAAATAAAAACTAACAAGACAAATGGCAGTAAGAAACCATTTTTTACCCTATCAAATTAGAAAAAATTTCAAAAAGTGTTATTTTAAGAGTGTAGTACTAAGGCTTCCCCAGTAGCTCAGCAGGTAAACAACCCATCAGCTAATGCAGGAGACACAGGAGATGTGGGTTTGATCCCTGGGTTGGGAAGATCTGCTGGAGAAGGGAATGGCAACCCACTCCAGTATTCTTGCCTGGGAAATCCCATGGACAGAGGAGCCCGGTGGGCTACGGTTCATGCAGTCGCAGAGAGTTGGACACAACTGAGCATACAGGTCAGATACCATTGACAAGAGAATAAATTGATAAAACACTTTTTGGAACACACTTTGAAAATACACATCAAAAGTTTAAAATTGTATACTGTTTTTAAAAGGTATGTGTCCCTAAAACAATAAAGTTCTGTTCTCAGAAAATAGAAACTCAGACAAAAATGTATGTATAAAGATGTTTAATGTGCTAATGAATAGAATAATTAAAAGTAGGGACAAATTAAATGGCCATATAAATCTGTATGCTGTAAGACTGTGCAGAATGTGAAGTAATTAGCGGAAAAGGATGGAAAAATTCTCACACTGTCATGTTGGATAAATATACTATGAGACAGTTATATAATAAGATTTTATATATATGCATATCAAAATGACTGAAAGGAAATACTGGTTTTCTTTGATTATTATGAATGGTTTTAAATTTTTTCATTGTGTTTACCTATGTTTTCCATTTTTTCAATGAGACTATTATGCAATGAGAGCAAGAATGTAGGTTGCTGCTGCTGCTGCTGCTAAGTCACTTCAGTTGTGTCCGACTCTGTGCGACCCCATAGATAGCAGCCTACCAGGCTCCCCCATCGCTGGGATTCTCCAGGCAAGAATACTGGAGTGGGTTGCCATTTCCTTCTCCAATGCATGAAAGTGAAAAATGAAAGTGAAGTCGCTCAGTTGTGTCCGACTCTTCGTGACCCCATGGACTGCAGCCTATCAGGCTCCTCTGTCCATGAGGTTTTCCAGGCAAGAGTACTGGAGTGGGCTGCTATTGCTTTCTCTGAGAATGTAGGTTACTAGCTGAGAAATGGCTTCCTGATGCCAGTCCTTGCCCCACCACTCACTGTTCAACCTTGAGCAAGTTTTTTAACCTCTCTGTGCTCTGGTTTCCTCCTCTGTAAAATGCAATAATAATAGTACATCCACCTAGTCGATTTGTACGAAGATAAATGATTTAATCATATAAACATTCAGGACAATTTCAGGCACAAAGCAGGCACTAAAACAGGTTAACTATTCTTATTTTTTTAATAATCAGAAAATATGTTAATTTATATAATCTGCCCCTTTCTCAAAAAGCACTGTGGTAAACATTTATGTATATAGTCCCTCCCTCCCATCCTAATAAAATAATTATACTAGGTTCTTGATAATTTCTGCTGAAATTCTTTCCAAAGTTATAAGATATTTTTCATGCCAGAAATGAAGGATATTGATAGCTTTAGCAAGCTCACTGAACATTGTTATTTGAAAATAGCTGTGAGATAAAAGAAAATAGCTTATATTTTAAACTGAAAGTTCTTTAATGATTTGTAAAATTGATAACTATTCTTAAAATCGCTAAATAATGTTATAAAATTATTTGTCTCTAACCTACTTACTTATTGGAATCCAATGTTTTTCTTATTGAAAGCTTTTTATATGGTAGAAATATTAACCATCTTTCTGACATAGAGACTCTGAATACTTTTCCATTTGTGGGCTTATTACTATATTTTGGTTAGATGTATGGAAGTTCAAATATTGTAGTATCAAATCTATCCATCTTTTGCTCTGCAAATTTTGCCATTGCTTTAAAATCAAACAGTGTCAGATGGAAAGATTTTTGATGTGATTCTGTGTTAGCCCTAAAAACCTTTCCAATGAGTTCTATAGCGAATGGCACTTTTTAATTCTGAAAGAGCTTCTTCTGACCAAGGTCATTCATGACTGGGAAGCACTAGTGAGCTCACCTCACTAATCAGGCTGAAAGAGTTCTCAGAATTCCAAATCACCAGGTAGAATTTCTGGGACAGCAGCCTATTTCTTTACCCCCCCTCAGAACACGGAAAGCACAAGTTCTTCTCACTAGTCACTGGGCAAATATTGTCCCCAAGGTAGGCAGTTTTTGATCGAAGCCACAGTGACATGTACATTGCCAGAGTAGGCCAGAAAGCAGGTGGCATAGCTCCTCCATGCTGGCTTGACCACGTGGTTCAGTCTCAGGGCACAAAACGTAGAGGATGAGAAGGTTGGATAGCATCACCATTTCAATGGATGTGAATTTAAGCAAACTCTGGCAGAAAGTGAAGGGACAGCCTGGCATGCTGCAGTTCATGGGGTTGCAAAGAGTTGGACATGACTTAGTGACTGAACAACGACAACAGGGCACAAAACTGTCACGTGTGATGCTTAGATGGTCCTATGGAAAACAGAGGGGCCAGCTGTTCCAGCTAGTTCACAGGAAGAAGGCATCTCGGGAGGAACAGTGGTCCTGGGTCTTGCAATTGGCTGAGTGGGAGGTCACTTTCTGCCCCAACTGGGCTTCTGGCAGTGTCCTTCTGGAATGACTGTCAGCAGGGTGGAATTGGATCCTCTAGAGAAGAGTCTTTAAGTCTCTTTGTGACCCCATGGACTGTAGGCCTCCAGGTCCCTCTGTCCATGGGATTCTCCAGGCAAGAATAGTGGAGTGGGTGGCCATTTCATCCTCCAGGGGATCTTCCCCACCCAGGGATGGAACCTGTGTCTCCTGCACTGCAGGCGGATTCGTCACCTGCTGAGCCACCGGGGAAGCCCCAAGTCTCTGGGCTCAGTGATCTCTTTTTAAGGAGTAACAGTTACCCCAGGGGACGGGATCTTGATCTTGTCGCTTGTTCCTGCTCCAGTGATATACGTTGCCCATCGAACTTCTAATTATCTAAAGTAATATTCTTAGTTCATCATTCTAAGATATTTACAGTCCTACAGTGGACGTTTCAAAACAGCTGCTATGGAAATTCACAGTGACTACTTAACGTGTCTTAACACAGCTTAAATCCTGTAAGTTTCACACAAGATGAGTAGCAATCATAACACTAAAGAAATCACATCGTAACTCAAGAGACTGAGTCAACTGATATGTGCCTTGAGTGTTTTAGAGAAGCTCAAAGAAGAAGCAAAGTCCTGATGACTGGAGGAGTTGAACAACTCAGAAACTATTAATAAAGGTGGGAAATCTGGGTTTGAAATTCCTAGCGTCCATTGCCATTTTTGAGTGGATTCAGCTAGTGGTTTGGTTCCTCTTTTTCTCCGTTTGTTGTCTCTGTGCTTCTCCCCCTAGCTGTCAGTTCCTTTCCAGAGATGTTCAGACATTTTTTTTTTCCTGCTAGGTGAGAGTAAAAGGTGTGTATTGAAAACAGTCCCTGCCAAAACTAAAAAAGGGTCATCTCAAACACAAAACGTTACTACATCAGCGTTTAAAGACTTGGCTGCTCACCTGCTCACTTGAACATTTTGGACGTCCCAGTTGGCACTGGTGGTCAAGAACTCATCTGCCGATGCAGGCGACAAGAGATGTGGGTTCCATCCCTGGGCCAGTAAGCTTCTCTGGAGAAGGGCATGGCAACCCACTCCAGTATTCCTGCTTGGAGAATCCCATCAACAGAGGAGCCTGGCTGGCTATGGCCCATAGGGTTGCAAAGAGTTGAACACAACGGAAGAAACCAAGCACGCACACACGTGCACACCAACTCAGTGGACATGAGTGTGAGCAAGCCCCGGGAGCTGGTGATGGACAGGGAAGCCTGGCGTGCTGCAGTCCATGGGGTCGTAGAGTTGGACACGACTGAGAGACTGAACAGAACTGAACTGAACACACACACACACACACACACACACACACAGAGGACATTTTAATATAAACCTGAAGACACTTTTACAGAATGTTGACTTTATACCTTGGTTTGTAACTAGCGGCTTGGTCTATGGTAGTCCTTTTCTAGCAATTGTTCACTAAACTATATAAGCAAATTTGATCTCTTTTCTCAGGGCATTTTATATGATAATAACATATTACCAAAAAATGGTCTAGAAAATACTTTTTATTTTGTCCTCAAATATTCTTCCCTGGCACACTGTCTCTTTGACGGTCCTATTGTAGGATAACTCTGACATTTAGACTATCAGAAATGAATGGGAGCTGACAACATGCTTTAACCTAAATTGTAAAGACTCTTGTCTGGCTATTCAAGTCAAAACCAGAGTTTACATAACCACCTAGCATGGTTTCTGGTTATGTAAAATGTGACTGAATAATCTGAATCCTGGATCAAAAGCTTCCTCCACATGAATGGTTTAGTTAGGGGGGAAAACCCAAGACTGAACTGTGCCAGTGAAAGCATGGATCATTTCACATTTCGCTTTGTGAAAGAGCAGAAAGTAAAGACAAATGAGGAATATACATGGGGCACATCAGAATATCAGGTCAGTGGAAAAAATAAGCCTGGAAAATGCGGGGGAGAGAAGCCAGTGACTCAAAAAAAAAGTCACAAGGACCTGGCAAACTTCCAAAGGACTCTGAACAAGAGGGGACAAGGGATGCTTGACTTGGGGACGAACAGCTCCAAAGCTATAAATTCAGGTCCTCAAGTGCTTGTTGAGCTTTCACTAGGAAATGCACCTTCTGGGCTTCCCAGGTGGTGCTGTAGTAAAGAATCCGCCTGCCAGTGCAGGAAACAGGAGACTCGGGTTCGATCCCTGGGTCAGGAAGATCACCCAGAGGAGGAAATGACAACCCACTCCAGTATTCTTGCCTGGAGAAGTCCATGGACAGAGGAGTCTGGCAGCAGGCTACAAAGAGTAGGGGTTGCAAAGAATAGGACACGACAGACAATGAGCAGGCACGCATGCGCACCTTCTGGGTCTAAAGTGCTGCGTGGGGAAGGTATAAAGAATAACGTTTCCCTCCTTGACCTCAAAGCATTGATAAAGGCGTGAAGACAGGAAACCTTCACAGGGGATAAAAAGAAAAAACATAAGAAGACTGTTCAGCTGGACATGATAATGCTGAATATACAGGGGAAGTGACCATAAATATTATGGGCTATCAGGGACATGTAAGATAGAATCTCATGGTGAGTTTTGAGATGTACATCACAATCATGGGGGCAACTTGGGTATCCTCAGAGAAGAAACAAGGGGTTTCAGGAAGGAGTAGATGTTAGACAAAGTATTAAAGTTGGGGATAAGCACAGCAAGCATGTGTGCAAGGCTGGGAGACCTATCTGGCGGGGGTGAAGGGTGTGTGCTGTGGCCAGATCAAGGATGATGTTGAGTGATACAGTGAGGTGTTTGCCCTGAAACAATTAGCAACAGAAATAATAAAAAAATCATAGATGTTGTGACACATCATATTTCATAAGGGTACAATGTTTGCTGAATGATAAAATTTAAGCAGAGAAGTGGCATGAAAATCGGTGCTTGTGGTATTAAATTCAGTGAACACTGATGCATCATGTGATCAAGGGTAAGTGATTGACTTTCATGGGTCTCAGTGTTCTCATCTGGAAAATGGGAGCAATAACATACACGAGGGTCATTAAAACAATAAAACAGGGTTAATACATAATGGTACTTATAAAAATATAATGCACCTATAAGTTATGATGACAGGGCTGTGGTGAATGTAAAAAAGGCTTTGAATTCAAATAACCCTGAGCAAAAATTCTTGCTCCTCTATTTACTTTTTCCTCTTGGGCAAGTTATTTAGCCTCCTTATGCCTCCGTTTTATTGTTTTTAAATTGGGGATAATAGTATCTATCTCAGGGCTGCAGTGAAGAGATCTTTTTCTTTTGTGCTGCTGTGAACACTTTCTAGACCTGCTGGGCCTTGGTTATGTGTTTGCACATGAGAAAGAAATCTTGAGTTGTTGGTTTGAGTTTTCTCCCTTGTTGAGTGTGTGTGTGTGTGTATGCATGTATAAGCTTTGCATTGGGAAACTGACTAGCTTCATTTCACAGGAAGGGCTTTGCTTAGGTGGGGGCAGCCAATCCCTATCATGGAAGCATTAGCTTTCTCCAAGTACTTTCTTCAGGCTTGACAGAAGTGTTGAAGATATTTGACCTAAGAACTATCTGCTGCCTGAATTTAGGGTGGGAAGAGGAGGGGAGGATGGGAGTTTGGGCTGGTGGGTGTGCAGCTGAGAGATAGTGTATTACTCTCTCACTTTTCACTCTCACCATGTGAGATCTGCTGACTGTGAGCCGGATCCCTCTCTGGGGCTTGATGTTCTCCAGAGCAAACTGCATCCTAATCCTTTTCTCCTCCCTTAGAGACCATGGCTTCCTGCACCTTTTTTTTAATCTACTTTCCAGAGCTTTGTTGAAATTGGTTGAAATCCCTCCTTGGTGGTGACTGTCCTTTTCTTCTCTCCACTTTATATCGAGTTCCTTTTTGTACTTCTGTGCTTTTTCTTCAGGAGCAATTTGGGAAGAACCCCAAGCAGATTCTTTCATACGGTCTACATTACTGGAAGTCCTTCACAGTTGACTATTTCACACCCTAAACTGCAATGCTGCCCAGCAGGTGTGTCATTTTTATTTCACAGATGAAGACCCAGAAAGGTCACTGTGATTAAGTAATTAACTGATCCTAAGTTTTGCTAGCCAATGGCTAAGCTGAGATTCAAACTGAGTATGATACTTCTAAATACTTTTATTTTTCCCTAAAGGAGAGATCTGAGGAAACCGTTTCCTCAAAATGTGTAAGGAAAGCTTACTCTCTCTTTGGAAGACAAGGATGGACCTTGAAAAAGACAGAAAGCTTGGAGTGTGTGGGTGCCCAAAGGACTCCTCCAGTGCTGTTAACAGGTGTTTGGCCCATTTCAAACTTCTTTTCCTTTATCTAGGGGCCTCTCTGATGGTTCAGACAGTAAAGAGTCTGCCTGCCATGTGGGAGACCCACGTTTGATCCCTGGGTGGAGAAGATCCCCTGGAGAAGGAAATGGCAACCCACTCCTGTATTCTTACCTGGAGAATTTCATGGACAGAGGAGCCTGGCGGGCTACTGTCCATGGGATCTCAAAGAGTCAGACACAACCGAGCAAATAACACACACATCGTGCTGCTTAGCCATCTAGCCACTGCTAACAACTACACATGGAAAAGACTGAGATGAGATAAACAAATTCCACCCTAATGATCTATCTTAGCTGTTAAAAACTCACCTGGCTCTGCCTTTCTGCACTCTTCAAGTATGTGAGCCAATAAATTAGCTTTATGCATAAGCTGACTTGGGTTTGGTTTTTTGGTCACTGATAACCAGCAGATTCCTAACCAAGACACTGGGCATGGCAGTCACACTAACATATGGTAATGAATGATTTGCATAATCACTAATGCCCCACGCACTGTATAAAAAATACCCCTAAAATGTTGTCTTAAAAATCTTACTTTTTGAGTTTAGCTTGGATTTTTTTTTAATAAGGAAAAGCTGTAAAAAAAGAAAAATAATGTTTGTTCAGCATGGCTTTGTACAAAACCTACTGCCTTTATTTCCACATTTGTCTTGGTTATTGTCATCCTATATCCCAGGCATGGAGCCTGATGGTTTTGCAGACTCCAATACATATGTGGATATACCTTGTCCCCTTTCCAATTTTCTAGCAAATCCCCTAAGAATTTCTTTTTCAAATGGCTGGTATTTCTTGAGTGAAATTTGTTCTCTCAGCCTCACAGTAAGCAGGGATGCAGTTAGAAAATTCTAATGCACAGAGAGTATTTTTGAAACTTGTAATCTACCAAGAGAAAATGCCTGACCACATTTCAGCTAAGCTACTCCCATGGGGCCAGGATCAGCTAAATGCAGAGAATTGCCACTTTACATTTCCAGCTTAAACTGTTCTGCTTGGAACTCGGCTTTCAGCGCATTCCCCCAGTATAAAGAAGGACACCTCCTAGAGTGGGCTGCCTTTTGACTCTAATGCAAGCCTGGTTGTTGGAAAGGGAAGTAGGGCTAGCCGTAGTAGGAGAGAAATGAGCCACGGACATCAATCAAGAACTGGACATTGTGTCTGAAACATCCGACTTGGCGATCGCTGCAGATCACACTCCCCAGATAATTGTCAGTTTCCTGTTTCCTTTTGTGTTTTGTTCTGTGGAGCCACCAGACCACAAGGAAGCTGATACTCTCTCTCCATCCCTGCCTGCCACCCTCCTGCCAACCATGGGAAGATTCAGCTTTTAGTGAAGCTTCAGTTTCAGCAGCTTCATGGGAAATCCCCCGCTATTCTCATTGAAGAATCTCAAGGCAGAGAGTACCTTGTACTCTAGGCACTTAGTAAATACCTTCTCTTTCCTTTTTATTTTTTTGATTGCACTGGTTCTTTGTTGCAGTGATTAGGTTTCTCTTGTCGAGGCAAAGAGCTTAGTTGCCCCTTGTGTGTGGGATCTTAGTTCCCCGACCAGGAATTGAACCTGTGTCTCCTGCATTGGAAGGCAAATTCTCAACCGCTGGACCACAAGGGAAGTCCCAGTAAAGGTTTTTTGATTAGAGCTTTTTCTACATTCCTATACCCTTCTTTATGCTTTATCTTGACTTTCTCACAAAAGATTCCACTTCTCTTAGGAACAACCATTGCTGCTGCTGCTAAGTCGCTTCAGTCGTGTCCGACTCTGTGCGACCCCATAGACAGCAGCGTATGAGGTTCCCCCATCCCTGGAACAACCGTTAGGAATCCTTGAAACTTGCAGCAAAACTCAGGAGAATTCTAGAATGTTTTATTAATAACTAGATAGTCAAACTCTTTTGTTTTCTAGATAAAGAGAAAGTTAAAAGTAAAAATGTTAGTCGCTCAATCATGTCCAACTTTTTGTGACCCCATGGTCTGTCTGAGCTGAGTTTATTCACAGAAATACCAACTTTAGGAGATCCTGCTGAAACAGGATCAGAAAATATTTTCTATTGATGCAAACCTACATCTCCTATGTCTCTTGTATTGGTAGGTGGATTCTTTATCACTGAGCTGCCAGGGAAGTGAAGTAGTGGAGATGACACTCAAACTCAAGACTGCCCATCCCAAAGCCCATTAGTGATACTTGGGCGAAGTAAGAACCCAAAAGCCTGGATTCAAATTATACAATGAGAGATGTATTATAGCTTTAGAGATATTATTAGGCCAGTGGTTCTCAGAGTGTGCCTTTCAGGGCATCTTCTAGGTCCTTTCTCTTTCTGTTGAAAGCTGGGTTTTCCTTAGCTCTTTCAATCAAAATAATTCCTCACAACAGATTAAATACAGACCAGATATGAGAATCCAGCTGTATTTTATTAAGCCAGATATTGAATAGATTTGTGAAAGAAGGTAAAACAGTTATGCTCATCACAGTAAACTTTCTTTGATTTGGAAAGAAGAGTTAATTTTTTAAAAATAAAATTTATATTACACTTTAGTATGCAATGGATTTATTATAGTTATTTTAACAGATAAAAACTTTAATCTTCCTTTAATTTCTAATATGGTAAATATTGATAAGTATAAACTCTGTAATCAAAAACTCTTTGGAATCTTTAAGAGTATTAAGAGATATCAATAACACAGTATTTGAGAACTGCTGAGGTTGCCGGTCTCAGAAAGAAATTCTCAAAGAGAAATCTCCAAGTGTTTGATCTTTTTCTTGAGTTCTCCTGGTGTGACTTTGCTTGGCCAACAACTAGACTTTGTCTTTGAAAAATGATAGGTTTGTTTTCCATGATAACAACAACCTGGAAAACTAGAGCCTGAGTTCTTTATTTTTTTAAATTAATTTTTATTGCGGTATAGTTACTTGTGTTAGTTACTCGTGTTAGTTTCTACTACATAGCAAAGTGAATCAGCCACACATATACTATATCTCCTCTTTTTTGGATTTCCTTCCCATTTAGGTCACCACAGAGCAATGAGTTGAGTTCCCATGCTATATAGTAAGTTCTTACCATTCAGTCACTAAGTCGTGTCTGACTCTTTAAGACCCCATGGACTGCAGTGCACCAAGCTTCCTTGTCCTTCACTATCTCCCAAAGTTTGCTCAAACTCATGTCCATTTTGTCGATGACACCATCCAACCAATTCATCCTCTGTCGCCCCCTTCTCTTTCTGCTCTCAATCTTTCCCAGCATCAGGAGCCAGCTCTTTGCATCAGGTGGCCGAAGTATTGGAGTTTCAGCTTCAGCATCAGTCCTTCCAATGAACATTCAGTGTTGATTTCCTTTAGAATGGACTGATTTGACCTGTTTGCATTCCAAGGGACTCTCAAGAGTCTTCATTCGCTATCATTAGTTATCTATTTTATACAGATGGACCTAGAGACTGTCACACAGAGTGAACTAAGTCAGAAAGAGACATATCATTTATTAATGCATATATATGGAGTCTAGAAATATGGTATAGATGAACTTACTTACAAAGCAGAAGTGGAGCCTGAGTTCTTGATAGCTCTTTATTAGCCATTGGGTTCAGATCTCTTTCCCACCCAACTTTATTAAAAAAAAGAAGAAGAAGAAGATGACAAAATGCTTGATTTGAGCTTTGGGAACAGAGTTACTGAGACACGGACTTGGTTGCGTTGGCTGAGAACATCGTGTGCCTGTCGGAACACTGTGATCACAGCACGAAATGTGATGCAGAAGATACTCTTTCAGGGCCAAGGGGCCAAGGGAGCGTGAATGTCCATGGTGAACCAGATGACTATGACACAGTGTGTTATACAATTTTATTTAACTTTTCACCTTCACTCTCTGTTCCCACTCAGTCCTTGCCTGAGGGGGACGCAGAGAGTGAAAACAAGTCCCCAGCAAGAAAGGAAGCTGAAGCCCAGGAAATCCACAAATTAGATAATAAGTTTCTTGAATTATCAAGAATTGTGGGTATTTCTAGATCGAGGAAACTGGCAGACACTTAAATTGTTTTCTGAAAGCTCTATCTCATGGTGGAGGCTCTTTTAAAGTTTCTCAGCAATTGGGGGTATTATTTCCAGCTTAGACAGCTAGCAATTTAAAATTATTAAGAATGGCTTAGCCTTCAAAGCAAATTCCAGATTGTTTAATTAGTCACATAAAGTGCTGGATGTTACTCATCATACAAGAAATAGGACTATTTATTAGTTTTGAGTGCAATTAATCCCCTTTCAGATTTTCATGAAAGGGCAAAAGTCCATTTGATTTTCAAGTCTGCATCTGTAGCAAATCGCACTTAGGAGATTTCGGAATTCTAAATGAGTCTAAACTTTGAATTTAGGAAGCAGAGTTTCAGCAAGGTTTGCGACACAACAAGCTCTTATGGAGCCTGTAGCTAGGAGCTGATCTCCAGACCCTGGGGATCTTAACAATGGGTTGTTCCAACTGAAATTGAGGGTGAGAGAATGAGTCCCCTCTACCTAGGTCTCAGCATAAAAGTAGCCAGAGGGATTTGAGAACGAATTGATCGAGGTTTGGAGGAAGCAGAGTGAGTTGGAATTCTGCAGGGCAACACACATTGTAATTGAAATGGGATATATTTGAGGGACGATTTGTATTTAGTAAAAAGAATTCAGGGACAATAGCTGATTATATTGCAGGGCAGCTGTCATCTCTAAATTGTCCTTAGAATTTAATACTCATTTAAAATTCAATTTGGCCACATTTTATTGAGTATTACTGTTTTCAAAACTCTGTCTTAGGTGTAATGTGGGAAACAAAATATGAATGCAATGGGCCTGCCCTTGAAGAAGTCTACAATCCAGATGGACAATAAAATATATGTGAACATTTACCATCTAGGACAGAGAGTGATAAATGCTAAAATAAAAGCGCTAAGGCACTAACTGTTTTGAAATTGCAGAAAAAGGAAAGTTTGATATCAGTTAGCAAATTTGGGAAAGTTTTCATTGGATAGTAGTATTTGACACGGATCTTACAAAGGATGACGTTCTAATGAAGATAAATGGAAGGACATTTCTGACTAGGAATGATTTGAGTCAGTGGGTAGATATAGCGTTTAGGGCATATGATATTGTCAGGCATTTTGGATAAGTGGAGAGTGCCTTTAAGCCCAGCCTCAGTTAAGGGCAATCACACCACTGATGAAAGTGAAAGCCGCTCAGTCGTGTCCAACTCTTTGTGACCCCATGGACTGTACAGTCCATGGAATTCTCTAGGCCAGAATACTGGAGTGGGTAGCCTTTCCCTTCTCCAGAGGATCTTCCCAAGCCAGGGATTGAACCCAGGTCTCTCACATTGCAGACCCCATTCATAGTGATGTGCAGACCTAGGCAGGTGTGTGTTTTGCCAAGTGACCCTGTCCCTATTGTCTAAGCTGGGTGGACCAGAGAGACGCCATAGGTATCGTGTGTCCTAGCCTGAAAACCTCTGCATAAACAAGAGACAGCTGGGTTGATTAGAGTCTCGATTTTGGGAAATTACATGGTGGAATACAGAACCTGGCAGTTAGGTTTGGGAAATGAGGGTGAGAGGAGGCAAACCCCAGAAGAAACCATGAGTAGAAGAGGGCATTATGAGTAAGTCAGTGATGTTATGAAGAAGTTGAAGTCACAAAGAAGCAGAAATTGTGCAGGAAAACTTTGCAGAGGGCGAGCAAGTCAGGTGGCGCCAACAGCGGTTCCCAGTGGCAGCCGCGCTACTGCGCTTGCAGGGCTCGAGCGAGCCTGATGCAGTCTGGAGCTGCTTAGGTTCTCTTTCTCGCTCCAGTGTCTGCAGTTCTTGATGGGGTCCTAGTTCCTGTTCTTTGATTTTCATAGGATGCTTTTCTTTCTTGTTGCATCACATGTTCATACCCTAAAACTCGATTGGACCATAAAGAAGGCTGAGCACTAAAGAATTGATGCTTTCAAATTGTGGTGCTTGGAGAAGACTCTGGAGAGTCAACTTGGACAGGAAGGAGATCAACCCAGTCAGTCCTAAAGGAAATCAATCTTGAATATTGGAAGGACTGATCCTGGAGCTGAAACTCCAATACTTTGGCCACTGGATGTGAAGAGCTGACTCATCGGAAAAGACCCTGATCTGGGAAAGATTGAAGGCAATAGAAGAGGGCAGCAGAAGATGAGATGGTTAGATAGTATCACTGGCTCAATGGACATGATTTTGAGTGAACTCCAGGAGATGATGAAGCCTGGCGTGCTGCAGTCCATGGGGTGGCAAGGAGTCGGACACGAACAGCAACAACACTCACCCAGGTATGCTGCCTGAATAAGCCCCACAATGAGCCCGGCTGTGACATATTATGTGACTTTAACAGAGGGAGAAGAAGGGCAGAAAGTCAGGTTGGGCACGGTTTGTGGATGTCAAGGGATTCTGTATAGGTGATTTGATGCTTTTGTCTGCTTTTTGCCAGGCATTTTGGATTCAAAGATGCATAAGACTGGGTCTCCAGTTTCAAGGTGAAGAGAATAGGGGCACAAAGATAGTTATCACTGAAGATTAACATATTAAATATTGGGCTACCATCCCACTCACAGGATTAAATATTGAATGTGCCAAAGATGTATTCATCCAGTCCTGGAAGGAAGGGGCCATCTGAGCAAAGAACTTGAAATATTCGGATTCCATTAAAGAGTTGCGTGCATGTGTGCTCAGCTGTGTCTGATTCTTTGTGACCCCATGGACTGTATCCTGCCAGGCTCTCTGTTCATGGAGTTTTCCAAGCAAGGATACTGGAGTCGGTTGCCATTTTCTACTCCAGGGCATCTTCCCAACCCAAGGATTGAACCTTTGTCTCCTGCACTCAGGCAGATTCTTTACCACTGAGCCTCTGGGGAAGCCCCTCCGCGAAAGGGTTATGAGCAGGAAAATAAAATGAGTAGATAAATACTACAGAAAGGTGACTTTTGTCTAAGGATAATTGGATTACTGAGAGGCTGTTATCAAGAAGATTAATTTTAATACTTGGGAGGATAATTCAGTTGTAGAGGAGGGAGGGTGGGGCTCTTGAAAGAAAAAAACAAAAGAAGAGGGAAATAGACCCCGGGATGACTTCAAAGGTAGAACCAATTCAACCTAGTGCTTGATTCAATGTAGTAGATACTTGAAGGGGTGGGAGTGGGGTTAACGTGACATCACAGTGATGTCGAGAAGACACTTCCCTCCATCTCTTGAATCTGTCTTTCTTCTCCTTTCATGCAGGCAGTCTCGTCCCCAAATGGTGGCAAGGTCATCGTCTCAGCAGCCTCAGTAAAAGAACAGTGCTTTCGCTGAGACTTTTGGTGAAGCCCTGGAGGGACACGCTGCTTTGGCAGGCTTGGCCACGTGCCCTTTCCTCAGCCAGTCACTGTGGCCCATGGACAGGCTATGCTGCTAAAGTCATTGTCAGTCCTGGATTCTAGGGTCGACCCCATCGCAACCACAGGCAGGAGTGACAAAGAGATGGGTGACTGGAGAAAAACAGGGCTGTTGCTGCACCAAGGGAGAAAGGATTTAGGACAGCATAATAGCAGTACAAGTGCAGCTATGAAGGTTTTGTGCTCAGAGGGACAGCAGTATTGAAGCAGGGTCTCGTTTCCCTGCCCAGGGATGGAACCCATGTTTCTTGCATTGGCAGCTGTAGCTTTATACTAAAAAGGACCTTAGTGTATACTCCTGAAGGATACTGACTGCTTGCTTGCTTCCTTGCTTGCTGTTTCCCCATGGAAATCAAGGGAATTTTGTTTCTTTTGTAACCGTTTCCTTATTTCATCATCTTTTCGGGTTTGTTTTTGGTTTGCCTCCAGTTTTGGTCGATCGGAATGTCACGTGACTGGATCTGGCATGCTTGCTGTGTCCTGTATGTTTGCAGATCAGGAACACCAAGCATAAGAGCTCCCGCACAGAGCCCTGTCCCCAGAGATACCCCCCCGAGTCCATGCACAGAGAGTCGGCAGGGTGTGCACACATCTTGTAGCTGAGCCATCTCCAGGAGTCTTGCACTGTTTTCCCAGCTGAAGACAGAGTCCATGAGGCTGTGGCTGAGTGGGAAACCTTCTGATCGCCGAACTGCAGATGCTGACAGCTGGATTCTCAGGACTCTTGAGCCGTGTGCAGTGTCCCCTCTGGCCCCCAAGGGAACCTTGGTTTCTGACTGTGATTGTGTTGGCCAGTGGCCAGGCTTCTTCCTAGAGTAACCACCTTCTACCTAAGATCAAGCTCTGGAGCTCTCGAGGTCAGAGCGGCTCTGACCTTTTTTTAAAAATTTTAATTTACTTTTATGTTTGGCTGTGCTGGGTCTTTGCTATGCGGGCTTTTCTCCAGCTGTGGCAAACAGGGGCTACTCTCTACTGGTGGTGCTTTGGTTCTCACTGTGGCAGCTTCTCTTGCTGCAGAGCCTGGGATCTAGGGCACGTGGGCTCAATACTTGCTCCCTGGGCTCTAGAGCACAGGCTCAGTACTTGTGGCACACAGGCTTAGTTGCTCTGCTGCATGGGGACTCTTCCCAGACCAGGGATTGAACCGGTGTCTTCTGCTTTGCCAGTTCAGTTCAGTCGCTCAGTCATGCCTGACTCTTTGCGACCCCATGGACTACAGCACGCCGGGCCTCCCTGTCCATCGCCAACTCCCGGAGTTTACTCAAACTCATGTCTATTGAGTTGGTGATGCCATCTAACCACCTCATCCTCTGTGCCTGCTTTACCATGTGGGTTCTTTATCACTGAGCCACCAGGGAAGCCCAGCTCTGACTTCTAAAGCCAACAACTGTGGATCGAGCTCTGTGTTGTCCAGTGCAGAATCCTCATGTGGCTAATGAGCCCTTGAAATGTGCTTTGTCTGAATTGAAATTGAAGCAAATGTAAAGCACACACCAGATTTCAAAAACTTAGTAAACTATGGATGGAATGGTGTTCTCTTGCCCTCAGATTCATATATTGAAGTCCTAAAATGATGGGGAAACAGTGGAAGCAGTGTCAGACTTTATCTTTTGGGGCTCCAAAATCACTGCAGATGGTGATTGCAGCCATGAAGTTAAAAGATGCTTACTCCTTGGAAGAAAAGTCATGACCAACCTAGATAGCATATTAAAAAGCAGAGACATTACTCTACCAACAAAGGTGCGTCTAGTCAAGGCTATGGTTTTCTCAGTGGTCATGTATGGATGTGAGAGTTGGACTGTGAAGAAAGCTGAGTGCCAAAGAATTGATGCTTTTGAATTGTGGTGTTGGAGAAGACTCTTGAGAGTCCCTTGGAATGCAAGGAGATCCAACCAGTCCATTCTAAAGGAGATCAGTCCTGGGTGTTTACTGGAAGGACTGTTGCTAAAGCTGAAGCTCCAATACTCTGGCCACCTCATGCCAAGAGTTGGAAAAGACTCATTGGAAAAGACTCTGATGCTGGGAGGGACTGGCGTCAGGAGGAAAAGGGGACGACAGAGGATGAGATGGCTGGATGGCATCACCGACTTGATGGGCATGAATTTGAGTGAACTCCGGAAGTTGGTGATGGACAGGGAGGCCCAGAGTCAGACACGACTGAGCAACAGAACTGAACTCCCAACGTGATTGCGTTTGGGGTAAGGAAGTGATTAAGGTTAAAAGAGGTCATAGGATGAAACCCTGATGACCAGGAAGCTTGCTCTCCCTTTCGGCCATTATGAGAGGACACAGTGAGAAAGTGGCCATCTGCAAGCCAGGAAGTGGGCCCTGGCCGGAAGCCCACCATGCTGCGCCCTTCACTTGGACTGCCAGCCTCCAGAACTGTGAGAAAGTAAACTTCCGTTGTTTAAGCCCCCTGCCGTCTGTGCTTTTTGCTATGGCAGCATGAGCAGACTAACATACTATATGAAAAAAAAAGTAAAATATCTAATTAATATTTTATATTGATTATTTATTGAGATAATGCTTTGGATATATTGGGTCAAATAAAATATATTATTGAAGCTAATTTTATCTATTTCATTCTCTTCTTTAAAAAATGTGGCTCCTAGGAAAATTAAAATTACATATGTGCCTTCCATTATATTTGTACAGGACAGTGATCACCTAGACCTTTGTGTTATCATCATATTGTCTTAAATTTCTCCATCAGTTACTGCTCAGTCCCTGTTCATGAAGAATCCCTAAACTTTTCTCTATCTTATACAACATTCTGTTTCTTTTTCCTTTAGTATCCAGGACATTAAAACCAAACAAAATAAAATGAAACACATTAAAACCCAAGACAACATGAGCACAACAAAACCTATGGTATTTCTCTGGTTTTTGTATTATTATTATTTTTGATTAAAGAGATTTTTTTTTTCTCTCCTCTTGATCTCGCTTCTGCCTTACATTCGTGCTCGTTGAAGCTGATATTGAAGAATCAAGTTTATAGTTTGTGGTGTAGCATGACAAATCCCCTGGGGAAAACCAGCCCAAAGAAAGTTGGGGAAGTTTTTCTACTTAGCCCTGGGTTCCTGGTTGTTATTACCATACAATGAGAAGGTTAATGAAAATGGGGGAACAGAGACTCCTGTGTTTTTTTTTTTTTTTTAAATATGTCAGGGCCCCACTCAGCTGTAGAGGGCCACACTCTCAGGCCTTGCTGGCTGGGAGAAGGGAAGGTTCTGCTGAGCTAGATTGTTGCATTGTTGACAACATCAAATGGCATCTGAATAAGTTCGGGAAATTGGAGACTCCTAGCTCCTGTGACCTAGAGCTGGGGAAATGTTTTGTCAATAGCAGAACCGAGTGCAAGATGTCCTGGATTAATCCATATGCTTTGGGTGAGTGTTTACTTGGGAAGGCAGCTTCTGGTGGCAGATTCATAATTGGAATTCATGGTCTCCACTAGTAGGAGCATCATGATTTATTTCAAATATACAATCTCCTTAGTACAGCCCTAGATTTTCTCAAATTTTATCTTTAGCAACAAATACTGCTAGGCATTTACCTTGAACTAACAGACTCACTCAGTTGATTTTTGAAATATGTCTGCCAAGTAGTCAAAGTTGAATAGCCAAAGTGAGCCTGCCAGTCATTCTTCCAAGTAAAAACAGTGTTCCATGAAGACAGTCATATTTCAATTGTAATTCAAACGATTGCATAAATACTTTTCCCTGAAGGCAAGCAGCAGAAGTACTGTATGGGCACCTCCCATTTTATCCAAATAGAATATTTAAAAACTGTGTATGTAAGAGCTCAGATTCATAAGTTCATTCTTACTGCTTCATCAAGATCATTAAGTAAAACTAGCTTTCTCTTTTTTTTTCCCCTGTGAATAGGGATTAGGAAGAACCTGATAGCTGCTACTTCAGTTTGCTCCTATTCCTGGGTCTGGGCTAAGGGCCAGCAGCTTTACCCATCATTTTTTGCACCATCAGCACAAATGTCAACACAGTGAAATGGGAAAAATTTTATTATGAAAGTAGTTTTGAACTCCAGCACTCTCTGAAGGAGCTTCAGAGACCCCTTGGGGGTCCATAGATGGCACTTTGAGAAGGGATTCCTCTAAAGTGTATTATAAATGTACTATAATTCTTCTGAAAATTAAAGGTCATTTTTTTGGTAAATCATTATTGGACATGCTGAATTACCTCCAGACCACCTGTTTGGAAATGAGGAATTAGTGCATCTACTGGAAGACTAGATTCAACCGTTGTCATGGACTCTGTTAATTAATTTAAAAAATATATTTTCTTATGGCTGTGTTGGGTCTTAGCTGTGGCCTTCCCCGACCAGGGATTAAACCTACATCCCTGGCATTGGGAGGTGGATTCTTAACCACTGGATCACCAGGAGGTCCTAGTATCTGTTAATTTGTGTTTAGATTTTTGTGCTAGGTGGTAATTGCCACAGCTTCACAAGGATGTTTGGACAGAGCGGACCCTGCCTTCTAGTTGTGATGTGGACAGTAGATTACTCTTCAGGATCCCTCAATCTTCCATCCTGGATGGAAAGCTTTTCTTTCATTCGTGGGAATCTAATAGGACCTTGCAGTCTTGAAATCTAAACTAAGTTGTATGATTTAAAACATCAGCAGGTGTTTTGGTGGTGCATCTATGGATCTCCTGGTTTCATAGTTCTAGACAAGTAAAGGATTCTCTTGGCACAACTGCCTCGCTGAGCCTGGAGACTGGACACTGTAGCAGCTGGAGGAAAAGAGGCAAAAACCGCATTCTCCTCTCATCCACACATAATGCCACGAATAGCATCATTTTCTGACATTTTTTTTTAACATTTTTTAAAAAATTTTTATTTATTTATTTGGCTGCTCTGGGTCTTAGTTGTAGCATGTGGGATCTAGCTCCCCGACCAGGGATCCCCCTGCACTGGGAGCTCAGAATCTTAGCCACTGGACCACCAGGGAACTCCCTCTCACATTTTTTTTTTTTTTTCTCACATTTTTTAAAATTAAAAATACAAATGGATGACAGATTGCTTTGAAAAATCTCTCAATAGAAACCTTAATACCTTTTAAAAGTATTTGCCCGCTTTGTATTTTAGGAGAGGAGTGAGCAAAAATGGAAATTCTTCCCACATCTCTATGGCTCCTGAATTTGTGCATTGCTCTCCATATTGAAAGAAATGAAATGAAGGGCCTAGATTCAGTCCTGACCAATGCATATGTACCTAACTATTGACAAGTTTTAGTGACTTGCCATTACATTGTCATAAAATATGCGTCTCCTGGCATAACAGTGATTTTGTGGTTTTTTTTTTGCTCAGTTTTTTTTTTTTAAGGTCAGACCTCTGCCTTATTCAGCCACCAGGGAAATAGATGCATCCCAGTGTCTCTAAGATAACTTTTTAGTGTCCTTAAAATGGTTTTTAATCTACTATGTCCTTGGGGAGATTGCTTTTAAGTTTAGATTTTAAGCAAGAAACCAGGCATAATATATACGTTAGGCGCAGATGCACATTGTAATAGGGAGATTATTTAAGCCTAGAAACTGAAAACAAGTCTAAGATCTCACCTTCCAGAAATCATTTTCATCTTTCCTACTTATTTTGGTCACCCTAAGAAGAACACGTTTTGCCTTATATCAAACTATAGACCTTCTGAACTTTACACCATACTTAATTCTGTTTCTATTACATACCAGTTTTCCTAGGTGTGATTGGACAATATTATTTTCACTTAGTCAATTAAAAACCCAAAGAAAATAGATGGATATTAAGGAGAAAGTTTGAACATCAGCTTTCCTTGTCTCTTTTTGTTTGTTTCCTTTTGTATACGACCAAATCTATATTTGCATGAGCAAAGTAAATCATACCTGCAAGTCCACAAATGCAGAATTTGCATGCTTCCCTAATCCTAGATCCTTGGGAAAGCACTATATTAATGCCAAAACCAACATATAAACAAGTTGGCCCTTGGTGTCCGACTTAGCTAATGGAGTTGAGCACCATCCAGCTTCTTACTGGAGTTGCTCCATGTATATGGATTTTTGAGCTATGCTTCTAGGGCCATCTTCAAACTGCCAGGAAGCTACCCCCTGAATCTCCCCACAGTCTAGTTACCAGACTGTTTAACTGGAAGTCCTTTGAAGGCAGCATTTATATCCTCCTTGTTCACATGAATTTATGAGTCGTGCCTCAATGCAGTGTTTCAGGGAAACAATGAGGATCCCTGAAAGGAACTTCTTATAAAGTTAAATTGCCTGTACAGACAACAAAATAGGGAAACTAATTATATCTGTTTTTTGAAAGGATAACTTTATGACTGTACAAAAAATATTGACCTCTGGTAATAGTTTTATTATCTGTAAACTGAGAGTTTGTTACTTAAGCTAAACCCTTGATCTCACACATTCATAGCCGCTATGGAACACAAATGTATTTCTTTTTTATCATCACCATTCTGTTGCTCTTGGTGTTGAGCAGTATAGTTTTTGTTCATATAATCTGAAAATAATCATACAGTTTGGGCAAGAGAACTTAGTAGTTTAAATCAGTTATTTGATAGACTTTATTGGTTATATGATTACACTGTCTACTCAGTTTGACCAGTCATACAAGCTTAGCAATTTCAGAGAAAATAGTTATAGTATTTTTAAGTGAAGTGAAGTTGCTCAGTCGTGTCCGACTCTTTGTGACCCCATGGACTGTAGCCTACTAGGCTCCCCTGTCCATGGGATTTTCCAGGCAATAGTACTGGAGTGGGGTGCCATTGCCTTCTCCAGGGGATCTTCCCAACCCGAGGATTGAACCCAGGTCTCCCGCATTGTAGACAGACACTTTACTGTCTGAGCCACCAAGTTGTGGCATAGTATTTTTAAGTGGACTATTAATAATTCAAGGTTCTCAACCTCTTTTGGGGATATGTTGGTATTACACTTAATATTTCTCACATGTTAAAGATTTTCATTTAAGAAAGTCAGACTGATGAGGGGAACTTCTCAGTGGGGAGGTGGGGAAGAGAATACCTTCCTCTCCTCTTGCTGGAAAATATGGTAAATTAGAGGGGAAATGAAGAGTCTATAATTGATTGAAGACTCATCTGGTATGACTTCAAAGGCATAAGAAGTCCACAGTTCCTCACTGGGAGTTCTTGAACTAGGAACTTCTAAGAAAGATAGTTTGGACCCTTTCTACACCACTCAATTTCTTCTTCATCCAGTGCTCTATAAATGCAAAATAGAGACCAAACTGGAAAAGCGTGTGCAGACAAAACCATTTAAGCCGTGTAAGCAAAACTAAGTCTAGCTTATTTCACTAACGTAAGCAAGATTTAATTTAGATTACTTCTTGTAAATCATGAAAGAAACTTCAGTCGTCTTTCTGAAATGCTATGAGGTAATCACTTTGAACCAATCCCCTGCTGTCTGGTAACCCCTGCTGTCAGAACCCATCACTGTGAACGTTAAACAACTCTCTCCTTTCTGCTCTTCATGCCATGATGGAATCATCCCTCTGAGCCTCATCTCAGTTTTGAATCCGAAAGCTCCCAGATTGCACACTGTCCTTATAGGCACAAAAAACTCTTACTGGATGCTATTTTCCCGTTCTGGTTTTAATTGGTTCAATTTCCGGAGTTTTGAGAGAAGGAAATGTGTCAGGAAAACACAGCGAGGAGAAGCGACGGTTGAGCGAGGATGAGTAATCGGAATGGTTTTAGCTAAGAATGGAGATGCAGTTGAAGCTGAATTGTAGAGGATTTTGAACAAAATGCTGAAGAGTTTGGACAAAGAGCTCGACGCTGAAGAGTCACTGAAAGTGTGCACGAGAGAACTCTATGACGGAGCCGTTCTTAGGGATATTGACTATAGCAGCAGCGTGTTGGGGGTCTTGGAGGAGCAAGAACAGAGGCTGAGAACAGAGCGGGAGGTCCTGAACACGATCAGATGGGCGGTAACGGGAGCTTGGATTGACTGTGAGTGGTTCCAGTACGAGAAGCGGGTGACAGCTGCTAGAGATGGGGTCTAATTGGAATGAAAAGCATTGGTAGTTACTCAGAGAAAGGCTGGCGGAAGCTCCAGTGAGAAACTTGGGTTTTTAATTTTGTTTCATTTCTTTTTGAGAACATTGGATTTTTATTCTAATTAACTTATTTTTGAGGACCTTGAGTTGTTTTTCTAAGACCTTTTATTAACATATTTTCAAGACCTTTTTAGAAAACATTTGTTTGGCTGTCTCCAGGTCTCTGTTGCAGCACGTGGGATCTAGTTCCCTGACCAGGGATAGAACCCAGGTCCCCTGCATTGGGAGCTTGGTATTTTACCTACTGGACTACTAGGGAAGTCCCAGGAACCTTGGGTTTTTAATCCGGATCACCAATAGGATACTAATGGCATTTGCAGAGATGAGCAGGTGAGGACCAGGAGTAGAGGTTGGGGTTGTGGATGGGTGGGCAAAGGAAACTATGGCTCCTGTTTTGGGAATGTTGGGCTTGTGATGATGGTGGAACCCTAGGTGGAGGGTTAGGATATGCAGTGAGAGTGGCCTGGGAACTGTGGATTTGGATTTTCTAAGAGGAGAGTTGAAGTGGAAACTGAAGTGAGGAGTGTAGCAGACTGGCATGTGACTGAGGACGTGCGTGTGGCCACAGTTTAGTCCAAGAGACAGGTCAGGATCGATACCATAAGCACTGTACAACAATGTATATGGGTCATGAAGATGCTAACACAGGAGTGAGAAGAGCTGCCTGCCAGGGAAAGCCAGGCACATCTGTAGCTGGGCCTTAGAGCCGAGAAGTTTGCCAGACTTCCCAGGGAAGGAAAAGCATTGCAGGCAGGAGAAAAGCACAGACGGAAAGTGGTGGTGATTTGATTTGTTGGGGAACGGAGTGGTGAGAGGCGAGAGAAAGGAAACGGATACTGTCGAACATCCTCTTTTTATTACACGGAGGAAGAGATCCCTGAGTGGAGGGTGGAGAGGGAAGAAAAGCCAGCCAAGCTTGTGGGATCCTGAAAGACACAGTCAACAGTGATTCAGCTGGCTGGAGACGGAGGTGGGCTCCAGCACCCTGGACTTCTTGCCTTTGCTCTCTGCCTTCTTTTATAAAAGGAGGTTAGCACCCGGTCATTTCTGAAGCCCTTTCCCACTAAGGTTCTGTGTGCCTTTCCAACTTTGGGAAGCTTTCTTTTCTTTTTGGGTCACATTGAGTAATTTAGTGTTTGAGTAATTAGAGTCTAATTGGAAACCTGTGACCCGGAAGAGGTAACACACTTCCTTACAGGGTCTGTCTTGCTCTGGGGGCATAGTTCACAGTACTGGGAGCACTTCCTCATTAACTGTCCTCAGGGGCCTCCATCCAGCAGCTAGTTACTGGGGTGGGAGGAAAGTACTAATGTTTATAAAGGTCACATTGGAAAATTTTCTGAAACAATTGAACTGCAAAACATGTGTTTAATATTTATAGCGCTTGGAATGGAAAAGATACTTTTGATCATCCTCTTTCTTCCTGGAGTTTAACCAGCTCCTAGATCTCTTGGGAGAGCTTCTTCTCAACCGGAAAATAATGAGACCTTGCTATCTCAAGGGGACCTTGTACCATTCCTTGTGATTTAGGTGAAGGCTTGATTGCAGCTCATGTTTTCTGATCCTGGTAATCTTCAATAAATAATCCAAGCCCATGGCATTAATAAAAGCAGTAATTCTGTCAAGGATCCTTGCTAACTTCCTAAACTTCTGAGGGTCCGGAGCTGGTGATTTATGAATGCTGCCAGAATCTGAGCTGTGGTGTTTTTTAGGGGATTCGTTGGGAGGTATGCCTTTAAGGGTAATTACCATGTGTCAGAAGGATGCCTTAGCCCCGTTGACACTGTGTGCTCAATTTTATTTAGAGGTCAAATGGCAAGAGAATGATATGTAAAAGGGTATCCTTTCAACATTTACAAGTAGAAAGTAAACGTAACGTGCTAAGCTCAATTCTGAGTGGATGTGATAGTCACAGTAACTCTGTGTACCTTGCTGTTTGCAGGTCATTTGAGTTCTACAGATATTAATTGTGCTTCTAACACACCCCAGTGGAAGACTGACACACACACGTCTCTGGGTCTGGCATGGTCCAGTTGTTCCCTGTTCAGTCTCTGAGTTGTGCCCACCTCTTTGCGACCCCATTGACTACAGCATGCCAGGCTTCCTTGTCCTTCACTATCTCCCAGAGTTTGCTCAAATTCATGTCAGTTGAGTCAGTAACGGTTAACTATTTTATCCTCTGCTGCTCCCTTCTCGTTTTGACTTCAATCTTTCCCAGCGTCAGGGTCTTTTCCAATGAGTCAGTTCTTCACATCATGTGGTCAAAGTACTGGAGTATCAATTTCAGCATCAGTCCTTCCAATGAATATTCAGGGTTGATTTCCTTTAGGATGGACTGGTTTGATCTCCTGACAGTCCAAGGGACTCTCAAGAGTTTTCTCCAGCACCACAGTTCGAGAGCATCAATTCTTTGGCTCAGCCTTCCTTATGGTCCAACTCTCACATCTGTACATGACACTGGAAAAACCACAGCTTTGACTAGACGGACCTTTGTCAGCAAAATGATGGTCCAGGGCTGAAGCGTTAGTCCGGGGCTCCTTGAAATGTGAAGGAAGAGCAGCTAACAAAGCCTGGGAGGTGATGGAAGGAGGTGAGGGAGGGCAAGAATGTCTTCCCTAAGAAGGTCTTGCCTGAGCTGGATCTTAAATAATCAGCTGGGTTTACCCAGGTAAAATGTGAAAAGAGAGAGAGCTTGAGAAAAAGTAGGAGGTTGCAGCAGTGCTAAGTGGGGGTAACAAAGGCCTTTTGGTTGGAGCACGAAGGACAGGGGCAATTATAGTTGGTGGTACCAGTGCAACAGTTTAAGCTGAGAAGGTGAGGGGAACAGGCAGCTTGCTAGTCTGATGGCAGTTTTCTTTCCCCACTAGTAAATTTGCCTAAAATCTGCTGCTCCCCTGAAACGGATCTGGAATCTTGAAAACTGTGTGCCTTTTACTCCCTTGTCACCCAAGTTAGACTTCTACTGAACACGGTCGGGTGGTCTCCCTGCCTTCTCCCCAGATCCTGGCTCCTTCTCCAGTTCTAGAACTGGAACTTGGATCGGCACCCGTTGCCTAGGCCAGTGGGTTATTCCCACCCCTCTGTCCCCTAGAATGGCCCCAGATTGATATCTACCCCATTAGCTAAGATGAGTCTCCGTGGTTCTTGACCCAGACACTCAAAAGGTGCTCAGGAAATCTCACCGTGGAACTCTCCCCACCAGCCACGATTGGGTAGATTGGCTTCTTAGAAACTAAGCACCCAGTTCATGCTTGATCTTTCTGCAGCTCTTGAGTTTGGCGACCTGGGCGATAGCTTCTTCTCCTTCCCCTCTGCCCTGGTTAGTTTCCCTGCTGCCGCCAGCCTCAGTGGATGTTTTCAGCTCTAAACCTCCCACTGACTTGTCAGCTGATGTTGAGCTGGTAGGGTGCCTGACGAGGCTGAAGCTCTCTAGAACTGGCAAAGGTCCATTTCCAAATGTCCAGACATTTCTTTGGCCTGCTTCCAACCCCAAACTCAACTCTTAGCTTTTAAGTCCAGCTGTGTGGCTGGCGATTTTATAAGGAAGCATTCCCTAATGTGTGTTTGGAGGAACCGTAAGTGTTGCAGACAACACCCTCATTTTTGGGGAATCACAATAATTATTAGCATATTGAAAGGCTCTGGAAAGTTCTATGGTCTACAAACTCTGATAATTTGCCTTTGATAATTTCTAAAATAAAAGTCTTCCCCCACCAGTAATATCTATCTAAATGCCCAATCATTGAACATTTCATAAAACACACTTAGGGAACCTGGTTTGAAAGCTTTATGATTCTTTTCCAGTACTATTAACCAGGGTGGTAACCTTCCAAGTAGGAAATGGAAACCCACTTGCCGGGGTCCAGCCCCGGTGGATCCAGGGTGATTCGAAGGTGGGGGGACGGAGTCGGCGTCTTTGGAAAAATACATATTTAATCACAGATAGAGAGAGATCAGAAACGGATAGTGTAGTAGGAAGATCAGTGGAGAAAAAGAGGCTGAATAACTTGGATTACGTGGAATAGCATCCATGCTCCAGATGGGAATTCAGCCAGAAAAACGGGAGCAAGAAAGAAGTGACATGGGGGGATCAGTCTTTCCGGAAACTGATCCGATTTCTTTATTTTTGGGTTTGCTTATATACCTTTTGTTACACATAGGGATGAATACAGAGTCACGCGGGGGTCAGCAGTCCTGACCTTTATCAAAATCAGGTGCTTCACATAAATGTATAAAAAAAAAAGGTCTTAGGGATATTACATCATCTTCTGGCCATGAGTGAGACCTGCTGACATTTTATGATCCTTTCTTTCTGATAACCAAAAAACTTATTTCTTCCAAGGGTGTTTTTTCTTAAACCAGGCACCATCCTCCAAATAAAGTTACATTCCTATAGGGTGAGGGTGTAGTGAGTTACAATCAAGAAAGGAATTTATTTAACCCAAGGTTAACATGATTAATCTTAAAGGTTAATACTTATTTCTCCTATATGCTTAAAGGTTAATACTTATTTCTCCTATATGTTTAAAGGTTAATACTTATTTCTCCTATATGTTAGTTATATTCATTATAAGGGTAGGGAACATGGAGATTTAGCAGCAAACATCAGCCCAACAAATGAAAATCCTTTCACCAATGCTCCCCTTAAGATCTATTTAGTCTTAAGATATGATAAAGTTACATTCTTACATAGCAAGGACACAGTGATTTATAACAAAGTACAGTGATCTATTACAAAAGAGAAAATCCATTAACTCAAAAAGTCTAGTATTGCTAACATCAAAAACTACCATATTTCCTTTGCTATATTCCAAATACATTGATTAATATATTCCCAGGTACCTAAGGATATAGAGGCCTGGCAGCGATCATTAACAAGAAGAAAAAGTCCTATGCTAATTAAGACTCTCAAAATACTCCAAAACACTCTGTGCTGTTTATGGTTGAGAGGTAGTAAACAATCATGTGCCTAGTGGCGGCAGTAAGGATAATCCTGTCACACAAGCTACTGTGTCCGCAGAGAGGTTTGACCTGAGACATCCTTGTCCCACCCAGAGCAGGGAATTAGCAGCAATTATTGACACAACAAATGAAGAAACCCTCACCAATATAATTCCTAACCAACTATATTAATAATTTATAACTCCCCAAAATAATTTGCCTTTAGTAAGTCTAAAACATCTCATGCCTCTCAGGTTGGGAGGCTGTAAGCAATCACATGTGGCCGGACAAACCTATACAGGTGGGCTAGATAACCTTCAGAGGAGTCCGTAAGCTGAAACACTCTTGTCACGCCCAAGAATTTTTATTGCCTTGGAGCTGCGCGTTTACTCCTTCTCCAAGAGAAACGGTTATGGGGGAGAGCCCCCGTAAAGTCAGAGGTGTAGGTGAGAGCATAAAACAGACTCTGGCTTTGGGGTTGATGCTCGGGAACAGGGGGTTTCCTGAGGCTTGATCACGCCTTTGCGTATGCCAAGCCTCCTTCCTCATGACCTTTGCCATGGGCGGAATTCCTCACGCTGGCCCCCGGCACCCACTGCAATATTCTTGCCTGGGAAATCCCATGGACAGAAGATCCTTGTGGGCTACAGTCCTTGGGGTTGCAAAGAGTCGGATCTGCATTAGTGACTAAACAACAAAAGAACAGCAAACCTTCCAAGTGGGGGCATTCCTCAGGGACTGGAAATATTGCCTTCTCAAATCAAGTTGTAGCAAATTCACGACAGGGTTTGCTGGGAAAGTGTCTGCGGAGGCTGGACGTGTTTAGCAGACAGGTTGTTTGTGCTCGACAGCATTGATTTCCTTTTCTTCTGATAACAACCTCAAAATTTCCTTAGAAAATTCAATTTATAAGGCTGAAGTGTGCCCCCACCCCCACCCAATTTGTATGTTTAAATCCTAATTATAGGGTATCCCAGAATGTGACTATGTTTGGAGATAGGGCCCTTTAAAGAGGTGATTAAGAGGCTATGAGGTCAAATGGGTGGGCCCTTATATCAGTTCAGTTCGGTTGCTCAGGTGTGTCCGACTCTTTGCGACCCCGCAGCACGCCAGGTCTCCCTGTCCATCACCAACTTCCGGAGTCCACACAAACACATGTCCATTGAGTCGGTGATGCCATCTAGCCATCCATCTCATCTTCTGTCGTCCCCCTTTCCTCCCGCCTTCAATCTTTCCCAGCATCAGGGTCTTTTCAAATGAGTCAGCTCTTCACATCAAATGGCCCTTATATGACACGGTCTTTATGAGAAGAGCTTAGGACTTATGCAAACAGAGAGAGGACCACATAAAGACAGTGGACGCAGACAGCCACCTACAAACCAAGGAGGGAAGTCTCCAAAGAAACCACCTTGCTGACAGCTTGACCTTGAACTTCTCAGCCTCCAGAACTGTGAGAAATAAGTTTCTGCTGTTCAAACCAGTCAGTCTGTAATACTTAGTTATGACAGCCCTAGAGAGCTACTTCACAGGTAAAAGTGAGGCTGATCCCATCATGTGGGTCATCAAGTATCCACCACAGTCCATGAGAACAAGGTCTCAAGATGGTCCACAGTGACTGGCTTTGGACTGGTCACATGACCCAAAATAGATCAGCGAGCTCCAGAGGGATCCTCTTCCCATGTGTGTGTTCCTGCTCAGTCACTTCGGTCGTGTCCGACTCTTTGCAACCCCATGGACTGTAGCCCGCCAGGCTCCTCTGTACACGGGATTCTCCAGGCAAGCACACTGCAGTGGATTGCCGTGCCCTCCTCCAGGGGGTCTTCCCCACTCAGGGACTGAACCCCCATCTCTTGCATCTCCTGCATTGGCCGACGGGTTCTTTACCACTAATGCCACCTAGGGGGTCCATCCTCTTCATATAATTGCAGTTTAACAGGTAGGAGGCCAGGCTGGAAGCTGTCTTTACTATGATTAGAGACAGAGCCGCTTGAGAACAGAGCCAGAGAAGGAAAAAAACGAGCTGAGAGTAATGGAGTCAGGCTCCTGATAGAATCATCTGGTAACGGAGCCAGACCTTTGGGGCCTTCTGGGGACTACCCTTCCCCCCATCCTTTGCTTTAGCTCCTCTCTAAAGTACGTAGACAATAGCATGTGATGCAGATTTTCTGAGTTGTTTTGCAGATGTAAAACGTCTCCTCCTCTCCAACAAATATATGATACTAACTCTGTGAAGACCCTGAACAGTAGCCCCAGACCTCCTGGAGCCTAAGGACTGCTGGCCCCTGTGACCCCCCCTGCCACCGCACCGTCAGTCCGGCGGAGAATTGGGCGCCTGTCGACTCCCCTCCCTCACCTGGTTTTTAAAAAAGTGATTTGCTCAAAACCCTTGGGGGAGTTCTGGCTTTTCAGGCGTGAACCACCTTTCTCTGCTCCAAATGTCTGACGGTTCAGTTTGTTTGGCCTCTCTGTGCCTTGTCCACATGAACTTGAGTTAACATTTTTGAGTGCCTAGACCTAGCCATACCTGAGGTTTTCTGGCCCCTGGACTTCACGGAGCTGCCCCCCAACACATTCACTTTTTTTTTTTCTTTTCCTAAGAGATTTTGAGTTGTAAAAATGATACGTAACAATAACATGATAGTTTTTGATAAAATGCCATCAGTGTTACCTTTGTATCTTTGCTAAACATTTCCCTTTCCAAATGTCTATGTAGCCTGTTCCTCTTGAATTGAATCTCCTCAGAAATAGTAGTCTTTGTTCCCTGAAACGTATGAGATTTTTTCAGATGAAACCCCTGATGAATTCAGTGGTGGTGTATCCTTTACAACCCATGCTACTGTGTCTATGGTGGTCTGGGTTAGTCTGTATCGATATCACCAGCTGTAATTTACAACCAGGCAGATAATTTTATTAATGCAAATTGTCTCACATTTACAGCAAATGCTTTAAAAATTATGATGATGTCATGATTAATAAACTGAGTCATCATTAACAAAAGTCCTTGGCAAACAATTTTCCCAGTTTCTCTAGTATCCAGACTGTTGGATAAGCAATTTTCATGACTATATTCTAGGGTTCACTATGCCTTTGAAAATAACCTGAAGGTCCCCAAAGATCCAAAGCTTTAGGGCATAGGAATGGTCCTCCATCCTAATGAATTCCTGGTTGGCAGCAGAGAGGATGTCTGTGAACCCAAGGAACGCCCCCTCCACCACTTTCTGCCCTGAGCCCTCACCGCCTCCCACTGGTCTGTTCCTGAAGCAAGTGTGGAGGATGAATCTCTGAAGACACATTTGGAAAATCCAAGAGAAATGAAAATTCATGCAAGGATTTTTTTTTTTTTTTTTACGCTTTACCCATCATTGTTCAGTGAACATGGTCCGAAAAACTTGTCACAATAAGCTTCCTTCTGAAATGGACATTGCTTCCTTTCCTCTTATCAGTCTGGAAAGCTGGCATGCCCTTCCCTTGGTGAGGCATCCTGGCACCTCCGTGTGGCATTCAGCCAGAGTTCAGAGGTAGCAGGCTGCATCCGTGCTGTGGACCAAGGAGAGACGCGCAGGTTCACGTTGCTCCCCTCCCCAACAGGACCGTCCACATCTCTGGGGAGAAACAGAGTGGCAGGAGGTGAGGAGGGAAACAGATTTTTGGTCTTTTTTTCTTTTTTCTCTCTAGTGATCATGCTTCTGTCTTAAAGATCTCCCCTGTGCATTTTCAGATTCTCAGTTCTTTGCTGTCCTCAGTGGTGATTTGGTAGTGGAAGATGGTGTGGGAATAGTGGTAAAGAACCCGTATGCCAATGCAAGAGACCCAAAAGACGAGGGTTCAATCCTTGGGCCTGGAAGAACCCCTGGAGGAGGGCATGGTAACCCACTCCAGGACTCTTGCCTGGG
This sequence comes from Ovis aries, assembly GCF_016772045.2. Taxonomy (NCBI): domain Eukaryota; kingdom Metazoa; phylum Chordata; class Mammalia; order Artiodactyla; family Bovidae; genus Ovis; species Ovis aries. Next base: position 45,019,166 of record NC_056073.1, read on the forward strand.
AAATCCCATGGACAGAGGAGCCTGGTGGGCTACCATCCATGGGGTTGCAGAAAGAGTCAGACATGACTGAACAACTAAACAACAGCAAAGTCCATGTTGCAGAGCCTGGCATAGAGCACCCACTGACAAACACTTGCTCTTTTCAATACTATTATTATGACCCACAGATCCTGGTACCTGTGGGCACATGATAAATGTAAAGCTGATCCATTTTTCTTAGCTTTCATTGTATTTATGTGTTCGCCTTCTCACAAACTAAACAGAAGCATGAACTATGTCATTTTCAACCTATTAAAAATCAAGTATACTCTTTTCCTGTGAACCGTTGACAGCATAATGCTAAGCAATCCCATGACACAGTTCAAATGCACAATATTGAAATGAAGGAGGTAGAAGAAAATTGCCAGTTTGGGAAAGGATTCATATACATGGAAAAACAAAAGCACCGAGTTAAAAAAAAAAAAAAAATATATATATATATATATACTGAATCTTTTATAGAGAAAATGTCCAGGCCTTGGATAGCCAGACAACTTACTTCATAAATTAGTTTTATAGAATTTTTGCAAAGTGCTAAAGCAATTTAGTGTCAGGATATACTGATTCGAAGGAAAATAAATTAATAAATTTGAAATCTTTAGGCACCTATATTCAAAGGCCGCTAGGCATTTTAATAGGAGATAAGTAAGAGCCATTAATCATGGTTTCCGCACACTTTCTCACATCACCCTAGGCAACCGTGGCTGGGCTGAGGAATGGTACTGAGAGGGAGAAGCTGCTGGGACCGGATAAAATAGTGATATTATCTACAGTGTCTACACTACACTTTGTCTACACTTTCGCTCTCTTACAAGTAAGTACAAAATTGTACCTGTTGACAACTTAATTTTTTTCACCTTTTTGCTCTCCCCTTAGGAAAAGGTAATAAAATCAGTGAAACATGCATTTCTGTTCCACTCGCTTGGCATAAATTATTGGCCACCCTGAGCCAGAGAAGCGGGGAGAAGCGCACGTGTGCATTGGCCTCATTTTTGCATTGACTATGTATCTTCCTTTCTTTTGATTTTTTTTTCTTTTAATTCAGAGCAGTGTCTTCTCTTTCTTTTAAATATTTATTTATTTATTTGGCTGTGCCAGATCTCGGTTGTGGCAAGCAGGATCCTTAGTTGTGGCATGTGAACCATGAACCTTAGTTGTGGCTGGTGGGATTTAGTTCCCTGGCCAGGGATCGAACCTGAGCCCCTTGCATTGGGAGTGTGTGGAAATCTTAGCCATTGGGCCCTCAGGGAAGTCCCGACATAGACCAGGTTTCAAGCCAAGTTTAGAGTCACAAAGATTATTAATAGAATCCTTGGTCTTTCTGGAGGCAGAGACTATTTTGAGAATCTAATGAAATGATGGATCCTCTCCCCTCAAAATACGCAGACCTCTAAGATCTACGAATGTCCTCATGAGACCCTCCATGGATGGTTGCTCAGACATCAGGCTTACATTGCCAAGCGGTGATAATCATACAGAGAAGAACAGAGAAGGATTTCCCTTTTTTTAAAATACCACCTAGAAGCAAATTAGTCTCTCTTTAGTCTCAACTCTTATAAACCACTTTCCCCATCAAGTTTCTGACGTTTTTTTACACTGAAGTTAAAAATCAGCTGGATTTGCTTCCCAGATTCAAAGACCGTTCAGCCACATCGGTAACAGAATTTCGTCTCCCCCATCCAAGTAAGCCTTAGAAACAAGGTGCATTCCCTTATCAGAAAAAAATACTATCTTTCCTTCTTTAAATGCTGTAGCAGTGAAGTCAGGAGCTTGCAGCAGCTCTGTCCTTCCCACTCGTCTCGTGGTTCACGCCGACTACCTTGCGGCCTTGGGCCTGCCCCTCTGCCCTTGAGAGTAAGCTGAATTCTATTTCCTTTTTCTATAAGTGTCTCTTTTCATCAGAGGGTCGGGGTCAGATTTCCAGATACGATTTGAGGACTCTTGTTCTACTATTTAATTTAATTAACTTCTGCTGTAGTAAACCTCCTTTCTGAGTGAAATAATTGGACCTTAAACATGGGCTAGCTTTGTAATTTTAAGCATGTCATTGAACCTTTTTCAGGATCCAGTTTCCCAATATGTCAAATCTTTAAGGTTGCTGGAAGTCTAACATTCTATATTTTTGAAACACATTTTTGTACATTATGTGTGTGTATATTGCCTAGGCCTGGCTATTTTTCTAAGTGGTTGATAACCTATGAAAGAAACCCAAATGCTCAAACACATCTTTTTTTTTTTTTTTTTTTTTGGTATATTTTAAAACATATAGAACCATTTTAATTCTTGCCCAGCTAGTCTATTCAAGCATCTAAAGGTCACTAGCAAATAATTCACTTCCAATAGCAAGTCTGGAATATTTAGCTTTAAAATATTTTTTAAAAATTGTACTTTCTTTGTATACATTCGTTTGACTACATAAAAATAAAATGCAAAGCATGAGTAGTTACAGTTAGATGAAATTTGAAAGAGACTCAGTTTCTCTAGACCAGCGGTCCCCAGCGTTTTTGGCACCAGAAACTGGTTTTGTGAAAGATATTTTTTCCATGGACCGGGTAGGGAGTGATGGTTTCAGGATGATTCAAATGCCTTCCATTTAGTGTGCCCTTTATTTCTATTATTATTACATCAGCTCCGCTTCAGGCCTTCAGGTATTAGATCTTGGAGTTTGGGAATCCCTGCAATCTAGACCACTAGAGTCACCACTACGCTCTCGGCACCTCACATTGCATGTGGCACATAGTAGGTACTCAATGAATGTTTGCTGAGCAAATTAAAATGTCTAATAAACTGATATAAGTGCATGCTCAGTCCCTCAGTTGCATCCAACTCTTTGCAATCCCATGGACTATAGCCCTCTAGGCTTCTCTGTCCATGGGATTTTCCAAGCCAGAGTACTGGAGTGGGTTGTCATTTCCTCTTCCAGGGGATCTTCCTGACTCAGGGATCAAACCTGCATCTCCTGTGTTGGTAGATGTATTATTTACCTCTGAACCACCTGGGAAGCCCAATAACTGATAAGGTACAACAATTATTTCTAGGGTTGAAAAATTAGAAATTGGAGATGGAGTGTTAGTGGGTGGGATTCAGTGTTAAAAGATAGAAGATGAGTTAAAAAAAAAAAAAAAGATGATTCCAAGAGTGGAAAAGATCGTGAACTTGTAACTGCTCTTTATGGTCATGAAACTGATAAGAGTAATGATTAAATGGGCTGCTGACAGTGAAAACATTGTGCTACATTTTATTTTTTTTTCACAATAAGTAATTTTATTTTTTTGCTTCCCAGGTGGTGCTAGTGGTAAAGAACCTGCCTGTCAGTACAGGAGGTGTAAAACATGTGGGTTCAGTCCCTGGGTTGGGAAGACCCCCTGGAGAGAGACATGGCAACCCACTCTAGTTATTCTCGCCTAGAGAACCCCATGGACAGAGGAGCCTGGTGGGCTACAGCCCATGGAATCGCCAAGAGACACGACTGAAGCAACCTACCAATTTTGTTTTTTTTTAAACTACACAGTGTGTCTTATTCACAGTTTAGATTAATACCCTAAACCAAATACTGAATGACAATTCTTTGAATGAATGGAGACTTGTGTATTTATTTTTTAAATTAATTATTTTTTTTAATTGAAGGATGATTGCTTTACATAATTTTGTTGTTTTCTGTCAAACCAATACCCGTAGCACCTCAAGCCATAGGTATTAACTGAAGCCACTGAGGAAACTTGTGATCTGATCAAAATTATTCTCTTGAATGTCTGTAAGTATCATCTACTCTAGGATTGTCCTCATTTTAAGATCTTTCTTCATTATGAAGTCTATTAATATTAATCTGCAGTTGAAGATTTTCAGCCCAGATAACTAACTCAGTTTAAAATGTATTTGGTTACAGCTATTGAAATACCCGTCTGAAAAAATGTGAGCAAATATTTGCTGGCATTGACTAAGATGCTCTGTAATGACCTTGGACGCACAGTTGGTTTTTTTTAACCTCCTTCCTCTCTATCATCGTATGTTTGTTAGGTGCCATCCTCATAGTTGTAAGGTGGTTGCTGTAGCTCCAGTCATCACATGTATGTTCAAGGAGGGAAGATGCGTGTGTGGTCTGGGGAAAGGACAAGCCAATTGTTTCAGTCCCCTCTAACAAATGGTAATATTTTCCTAGCACATGAGTGGACATGCACGTATATCTCAGTGGCTGATGGTTTGACAAAGCTATCCTGGATGTGAGAGTAGGTGGAGAATGAACATCCCACCTGGGGCTAGACGCGTCACTGCTTAGCAACATTTGGGATCAGCTGACAAAGAAGCACTAGAGAATGGAAACAGGTTGAGAAACCAATAATGCTTGCCACAGTCTAGAAAGATGATGGGAATCAGAAGAATAAAAGCATAAATAAATAAATTTCTCTTTTATTTGATGTTTAAAGCTAGTCTTATTTCCTATAATTGCTTTGAGTAGGTGTTACTGCTTGCTTGCTTAACTCAGGAGAGCACTTAGAGTAAATAATGATACAAGCTATGTTTAATAGTTTAAATAACAATGAGTCAGATGTTTCCTGTGTTGCAATTTTTTTGCATACATGAATTTTAAATTTTATGCAAAATCATTATTTAATGATTGTACTAAAGTTGTATATAAATTTGCTAATTTGCACATGTACAGTTTTGGAATGAAATCCCTGTTTTTTGGTTAATGGTCAGAAATGAGGATATGGCAATGCTTTATATGTAGAACTGTTCAGGGGAAAATAAAATTTTTTTTTCTGCTGTACATAAGTCAAAGAAATGGGGAATAAAGGCAATAAGGAAAATGAAAACTGTTTAGATAGCATGGGATGAGAAAGAGGATGACATTTAGACTGGCAACAGATAAGACTGTAGCAGGAAGAGAAAGAACAGAAATAAAATAAATGAGTGCTGAAGTTCTCTTTGTTTTTTAAATTAAACATTTTATTACAGAGAATTTCAAGCGCATACTAAAGTAGAGAGAACACTGCAATAAACCTGTACCTATCCATCACCAGGCTTCACAGGTGGCTCAGTGATCAAGAACTTGCCTGCCAATGCAGGAGACGCAAGAGATGTGGGTTCCATCCCTGAGTTGGGAAGATCCCTTGGAGAAGGAAATGGCAACCCACTCCAATATTCTTGCCTAGGAAATCTCATGGACAGAGGGACCTGGCAGGCTACAGTCTATGGGGTTGCAAAGAGTCAGACACAACTGAGTACTCACTCACCCATCCACGATCCAGCTTCAAAAATCAATAATCAACAATCAACACAATGTCAACTTTTTCACTTACAAGCAACTTCTATCCCCTGTAATATTTTGAGGCACTTCCCAGACATTATATTGTTTCATTAGTATCTAAGTAGTCCTTTTCAAATTAAAAAAAGAAAACTTTAAATACGTAGTTATGTTTGGATTTGGATAGAGCAGAGTTCAAATTCTATCATGGGCACCAACAGCTTCGGGGCCTTGAACAAGTCCGTTCATTCACTCAATACATATTTATTAAGCATCATCTGGGAATCCAGAAGCAAACAACTACATTGAATAATTTTAGATAGAGATAGATGGAATGAAAGAAATGAAAAACAGGGCAATGGAACCAAGAATGACTGGGAGTCTGGGAAGCTGGGAGGGGTGAGCCATTTTCCACTCTAGTCTAGCTTCCCGTTCTGTGAAATAGGATCAGACCTGTGTCTCAAATGAGTCTCGAGGGTTGGTCAGTATCTGAGAAAGTGCTTAGCAAGGCCTGGTACATGGCAGCTCTACATAAGTGGAAGACCCAATAATGATTTTCTTGATTGCCATCCAGGGAGACCCTTCCCAAGGAAGGCTGCAATGGTCCATCTGGCTTCATTCTTTCTTCAGGAGCATAGAGATGCATTGGGCTCATTGCCATGGCTGTGCATGCCTGCTCAGTTGCACTCCTCAGACTGCAGCCCACCAGGCTCCTCTGTCCATGGAATTCTCCAGGCAAGAATACTGGAGTGGGTTGCCATGTCCTCCTCCAGGGCATCTTCCCAACCCAGGGATCGAACCCGCGTCTCCTGCACTGCAGGCGGATGCTTTACCACTGAGCCACTGGGAAACCTGACTATAGGCTTGTCAGAACTCTGTCACTTCTGATTTTATTCCACCATGAGCCACCTTATTCTAGAACGTGGTGAATCTCAGGAGTTGTATCAGGAAAGTAAGGTTATAGTGGGTCTGTCTCTCTCTCCTTCTCCTCCCTTCCCCAACTTTGTAGGACATAACTGGCTTATAAATTCACCATATTTTAATGTAGAAAAGACTCATTTTTTGCTTGAGTGAGTTGTTGGAGGAGAGCTGCTTAAAATCTTATATTAAGCTTATAAAAAAAAATCTTCTGAGATTGAGTTTTACAGTTTCCAATTTGGCAGACACTTAATTCTAATCCAAACAAAGTACTGCTGGCAGTTAATCAAAAAAACAAGAAATTTCAGGTTTAAGGAGGGCTATTTTTCAGGAATTTAATGACCTTTTTCATAAAATTTTAGCAGATCAACTTTTATTTATGTTAAACATAGGCTATGATCCAGACTCTATGCAGTGAAGCAACAAACACAGGAGGAAAATGGAATTCAATGCAGTCATTCACTTCCTTTAGGTCTGGGAAACGCGAGGCCAGTGAGCTGTGTTTACCCAAATCTAGCCTGTGTAGAGCTGAGTAAACTGGAAGAACACAGGCTCTCCTTCTGCAGGAAGGATTAAACAGTTTTGGCCATGCTTTGTTGCTTAATCCTAACCTGGACGAGTAAGAGGGTTGAGGACGGGTGAGCTCTGTGTGCGTGCTAAGTCGCCTCAGTTACACGGCATCCACTACCCTTTACCTGTGCTGTGCTTAGTCACTCAGTCGTGTCCGACCCTTTGCGACCCCAGGGACTGTAGCCCGCCAGACTCCTCTGTCCACAGGATCCTCCAGGCAAGAATCCTGGAGTGGGTTGCCAAGCCCTTCTCAGGGGGCTCTTCCCCAGACAGAGACTGAACCTGTATCTCCTACATCTCCTGCAGTGGCAAGTAGGTTCTGCCCCACCAGCGCCGCCTGGGAAGCCCTGGGTGAGCTCCAGGACTGACTCCTCAGCCCCTCTGGCCTCCCCATCGGGATGCACATGGAGGTGTTTTAGAAAATATTTATTATTATTTATTTATAATATTTATCGTTAATGTATTATAAATATTATTCATTATAAACTATTATAATAATAAATGTTTATAATAATATTGTTATTATTTATTGTTAAAAGAATAATATTATTTATTCTTTTGCTGTGCTGTGTCATAGCTGCTGCGTGCGGGCCCTCTCTAGTTGCGGCCGGCAGGGGCTCCTCTGTTGAGGTTGCCCAGGCTTCAGTAGCTGTGGTGCACGGGCTTAGTTGCCCTGTGGGGTCTTCCCAGGACCAGGGATGGAACTGAAGGAGGAAACAGACAGAGCTGGGCTCCGTCTTAGGCCAGGCTGCAAACATTAGGCTACAGGCATGGTCACCCCCCGCGCCCCCCCCCCTCCCCCCCGTGGACTCTGAGCTTTGTGCTTGGTGTCTGTAGAAATGGCTAACCAATGGAAAACCAGACCCCCGGATAAAAGAGCCTCCGGACTTGTACTTGGACTCTCCGTCGCCTAAAAGAATATGCTAATTATCTCTGTAATGGAACAAAGCGGTAAATTCCATTAGGTTTGTTGGGATATGACCACAGGCCTATTGATAAATGTCCACTGTTTAACTATCTAGGCTTATGACACATGAATCATGGGTTAACTTTGATCGTATCTCTCTTTTACCTTGTCCAGACTAGTTTCAAGGAATTTAGGGACGTGGGTTTGAGCAAGTACACTTGTAAGGTTTTACAAAAACTGGTTGGGGTCCTTGGCCAAGAGGAGACTCTGCCTTGGGCCCGCCGGTGTAATAAACTGCACTCCACTGTCTGCATTGTCCTTCTGAGTGAGTTTGTTTCCCGGAGCGCGTGGCTACAATAGAACCTGTGTTCTCTGAATTGGCAAGTGGTTTCCTAACCACTAGACCACCAGGGAACTCCTACACGGAGGTTTTACCAAGACTTCCTACCAAGATCGTCTCATCAACTGGCTCCCAAGACAGTTAGAGCTTCTGGCCCAGCCAGGCAGAGACCACTTCAGCGGGGTCTTTGCTGCTACACCTGGTTGCCTTTTCATCCCTTTGCCATCCACTTCCTAGACTCTAGGCTCCCTGAGGGGCTGTTTTCAACCCTTGTGAGATCTCCATTTGCCCCAGGAGCTTAGTCCCAGTCAAGTCCTTTACTCCCTGCCCCCCTACAACCTTCTCGCTTTTGGGGTCCACCTCGGGGAGACAAAGCGCAGCTGACCTCTGTCTTCTCTCACTGCTCATTTCTTCCTCTCCCTTCCATTAACCTTTCCTCCCTAGAGGGACCTTGGAGTAGTGGGTGGGGGTGAGGGAGTGACCATTCCCAGCCCTTTGAATGAATCCTCTACAAGACAAATAGCCCTTTCTCTTGCTAATGTTGACCAGCTCTTATATTAAAACTCTGGTCCATTATTATGCTAAAAGAGCTTTCCAGTTCAGTAAGGCTGAAAAGATTGCAGCCTTTTTAACCTAATTGGTAAGTCCCTGGCCTTTAGGAAGAAGATGGGTAAACACCAAAGAGGGTAAGGGAAGGACGCAAAATGCTGGGAATAAATATTTAGAGGTACTCTGGTATGGTGGGGTGTTTGTTCCTTCTACAGGAGTGGCTTCCATTATAAACCATGCTTTTAATAATCTTCACCCTTAGATTTTAATCGTCTTGTGACCGTTTTCAATTTGGAAAAGTCTAACTCGTCTTGATCCTTTAAGTAGTTGCAAGATTCTAGTTGAAATAAAAGGAAGGTCCCTAAGGCTGGAAAGACTAGAGACAAAGGCAGGCCTGGTGTTGGGAGTGCGTGCTCAGTCATATCAGTCAAGTCTGCCTCTTTGTGACCCCATGGACTGTAGTCCCACCAGGTTCCTCTGTCCATAGGATTCTCCAGGCAGGAACACTGGAGTGGGTTGCCATGCCCAACACAAGGATTGAATTTGCATCACTTATGTCTCCTGCATTGGCAGATGGGTTCTTAACCCCTAGCGCCACATAAGGTGAGTAGCAATTCCGTCAACCTGAGGGTTCCTTGGATGTGGCCCACACCTTTCCCCTGGGTCTGGGTAGCACAGGACTGAAGTCAGTTCTGGGAAAGAATAAACCCAAATTTAAATGGAAAGAAAGAAGCAGTTCCTTTATTATAGCCCAACAGTTATGACAAATGAAGATACATCCAAGAACAGATAATGAAAAATTTTGAATTATTGCCATTGTTTCTCATATTCCTGAGACTTTTGAATTAATATAGCAAACCAGTCTGAAGATAAAAAGCCAGAAGCTTTATCAAATACATTATGTCTGGCAGAATGTCTACCGTTGAACTAACTCAAAGTCCTAGTAGTAGTTTGGGCTTTGTGTAAGAAGTGGCATGGATTCTTCCAGGAGGTATTGACTTACTCTTCATTTGAAGCCAAACTGTCTATATAGTTTTATACTTCTCTTACTGGAGTGTCATGTTGATTTCTTGTTTATTTCTGAGTTAGCTTTAACTACCTTCTGGTGGAGCCAGAATGTTCTTTTCCATAAGTCAAGAATACTGACCCAAGGGGAAAAATGAATTTAAGGCCAATCCTTGAGTAAGAGAGTGCCTAGAAAGTAGCATTAAGTGTTCATGCAAAAAACTCAACTTGTGCAAGAGTTAGGTATTATGTAACATAAATTTATGCAGTAGGTGAAGAGATGATTTAACTTTATATTTAAATTGTTTCAAAGATCAGCTTTAATTCTAGATTATTCTGTGTTTTTGTTGTTGTTGCTATTACTTAGTTGCTAGGTCATGTCCGACTCTTTGTGTGACCCCATGGACTGTAGCCCGCCAGACTCCTCTGACAATGGGATTTCCCTGGCAAGAATGTTGGTATGGGTTGCTGTTTCCTTCTCCAGGGGATCTTCTGACTCAGGGATTGCTTTACAAATAAAAATGGTATTTTCTTTCCCATGGGACTCCCATTGTAGGTGCAAATCACCAAAATAATGCGAATAGATATTTACATATTTTATGTGACAACGAAATACTAAAACTGTGAAATATGGGATTATCCATTTATTGGAGGATTTAGGAGTTTAACTTAGTAGATAAGGAGCTATTTCCTGCTTTTGAAAAAAAGACTTCCTTCCAGCTATGTTTTTATATGTCGATTGCATTTTTAGATGTCCTCATGCTCATGTTTGTATTTTATAGAGATATTAAAATAGAATTTGTTTATAATTATCTGCTTTCTAATGGCTGTTAATTATTCTTCATAGGAAAGTTATTTATTAACAATAAACATACCAAAAGCATGTAATCACTTCATGTCTTTGAGACCAAGGTAAGGCTAGGAGGAGTTTTTTTCAAGACTGTCTCCTGAGTGGAATCGAGAAAAACAGAAAGACATAATAACTGACTTAACAAAATTTACTTCCTGGTATCCAGCATTACAGAGACATATATCCAACATACAAGGGAACTTATGGTTCTTACATACAGAAATTGTTCTATTGCTCATCTCCCCGAAGAGACTTCTGCAGTAACTACTATGAAATGTCTATTAAAACTAATACATAAAATAGGTATAACCTTTAATAACTCTTTTACACAATGGCATATCCAAAGACCTTTAGTGCCTATTGCTATACAATTGGACTTGTCACACAAATCAAACTTAAAACTGTATTAAATTGAAATGAAATTGTAATCTCAAAGTAAGTCTGTTCCCCCCTTTTATTTCCTTACTTCCCCATGCTTAACCTAAAATACCCCTCTTTTTCTCCCCTGATAGTCTTCCCTCTAAGAGGACAGCATCAAAGCTTTTACTCTCACAGTCTTACATGGAAATAATATGTTAGTTCGGAAAGCCCCCAAAATGGTGTGATTAGAAAGTCGTTTTTATCATCCAGGTTTAAATTTGTCTTTAAAAGAATCTGAATGTGCGTTTGGGGGTGTTTTGCTAGAATGCTACGCGTTTTCCACGAACAACACAACGGTTAAATAAACCCTGAATGAATCTAACTTCTTGCAGTGGCTATAAATAAATTATGACTACTGTGTACTTACTTTGTCACTCCTGTCTAGGGGCTCACACACACAGCTCACCGTATAGCAGACATGTGCAAAACCGGGTGTGAAACTTAAGAGCAAGGTCTGGGAAAAGCAGTTGGCTTTCTTACCTCAAGGCATAAAAAAACAGGCTTTTTGCCAGGTCTTTGGACAGCTCATTCTTTACAAAGCTAACTTCCCTCCCAGTTAACTCTGTCTTTCTTCCCTTTTCCTGTCTCCTGGGGCCACTGAGAAAAAAGAGAGGAACCCCCTGCCCCCAGCCTGCAGTAGGAAGGTGAGCTGTCATTCACTGGTAGGCATTAGAATGGCAGAAACGTCACCTGTGATCTGTTTGGGTTGTAAACATGATTAAGCTGCTATCCAGAAAGTTATGTAAAGAGTTGCCGAAGTTCCCCGAAGATGTCTACCAGGCTGGCTGCACTGACATCTTGCAAGAGGCAGGTTGGGACCTGTGTGGAGGCTTCCTGAGCTATTTATGAGACCAGCAGCTTGCTGTGAAAAGCTGTCATTTTTCCCCTGGGTGTGTCGAACCAGTTTCTCTGGCAGGCAAGCCAGAAGGCTGAGGCTTATCCAGAAGGAGGGGCCGCTGCCGGGGGCTGTGGGGAAAGCCAGTGATATATATCACTTGTTTAAACTTCAGGTGTAAAGAGAAGCAAGGATGAAAAAGGGAAGAAAAAGAAAAAAGCCATTTTACAGAGTTCTTTCAATTATCTGTGGTTCCAAAGAGTGGAACCATTTCATCTCTCTGTTCAATGGGGATGAAGGGAAGTGTAGGGGCTCAGCCCTGCCTGAATTCACCCATGGCTTCTTGCCAGCTGGAGGCTGACTTGAGCTTGGGACCCCATTCTGGGTAAAGATAGTAAGGACTGGCATTCCTTGATTGACTGTCATGCTTCTAGGTTAAATCTCTTTAGAAAGATCTCTCAACAAGATCAAACAGAATAGAAATGTCCTTTCCTATTTTTGGAAAATATCTGTATCAGCATCTAAAATAACCCCAATTGAGTTTTTGAGATGGTGTAGAGTAGAACTTTGGGCTTCCCACATGACACTAGTAATAAAGAATACACTTGGCAAGGCGGGAGACCCAAGAGGTGCAGGTTCGATCCCTGGGTTGGGAAGATCCTCTGGAGAAGGAAATGGCAACCCACTCCAGTATTCTTGCCTGGAGAATCCCATGGACAGAGGAGCCTGGCGGGCTACAGTCCATGGGGTCACAAAGAGGCAGACAAGACTGAAGTGACTTAGCATGGCCTGACAGCGTAGAACTTTGGTGCCTATCCAGAGACAAATACCTGTGGGTGTCATCATATGGTAAAAAAAAGAGTAAATAAAACAGGAAAAAAAAAAAAGATAAATTTCTTTTTTGTTTCCTGCAAAGTAGAGGCAGTCAGACTTCTTTAGCAGGCCTGCCTGTGCGAATGCAAATGTGGAGACAACTTTTCATAATGTATAAAGGCAAAGTCGGCCAGGCATTGATCATGAAATGAATTTGCAAATGACTGTGCGTGCTGGTATAAATCAGTGCCACCCGGCAAAACAGAGGAGCCACATCAGGGCTGGGTTGCTGCTTTTCTTGAATTCTTTCTTAATATATCTGTTTTTTTTAAAAAATGATTCTGGCTGTCAGCTGGGATTATTAGACTACATAATGATATTTTTTATGTCCAAACACATGAATAAAATTACTTTCTCGCCATGTATATTATGGTTATACATGCTTTCTGAAAGTGAATTAACATAGAAATAAATCTGTGATGTCAAGAATATACATTAACCTGTTTTGGGCCTCATAAATATGTAAAGATAGCACCTAGCTCTTTGCCTCTCTCTGGTGGTAAAATATGCTGAATCTAGAACTGGGCAGTTTGTGTACAGCATATTCAATTATATTTACTCAATACAGTTTAACAATGATTTTAAAAATATGTGAGTGGTGGTGTACCTGGTGGCCTCAGGAATGTAATAAGAGGCTTTCATGCAGTCTTTCTTAAAAAAAATTTTTGTTTTTAAAATATTTTTTAAATGTTTATTTTGTGTATTATTTGGGTCAGATCTTAGCTGCTGCTCGTGGGCCCCAGTGTGATGTGTGGACTCAGTAGCCCCACAATATGCGGGATCTCAGTTCCCTGACCAGGGATTGAAACCACATCCCTTACACTGGAAGGTGGACTCGTAACCACAGGATCACCAGCACCGCCCTAATGCAGTCTTATCTTTATAAATCTCATAATCTTGCCTCAGACTGACTTATCATTAGTGCCTGGGCTATTGCATCAGAGTCTGTGTGTGTGTGTGTGTGTGTGTGTGTGTGTGTGTGCATGCGTGTGCGTGAAGTCCCTTCAGTCACGTCTGACTCTTTGAGACCCTATGGACTGTAACGTGTGTGCGTGCGTGTGTGTGTATGTGTGTGTATGTGCTAAGTCCCTTCAGTTGTGTCCAACTCTTTGCGACCCTATGGACTATAGCCCACCAGGCTCCTCTGTCCATGGGATTCTCCAGACAAGAATACTGGGGTGGGTTGCCATTTCCTTCTCCAGGGATCTTCCTGACCCAGGGATCGAACCTGCATCTTTTATGTCTCCTGTGTTGGCGGGCAGGTTCTTTACCACTAGCGCCACCTGGGAAGCCTGCCTCTGTCTTTGTTCTCTTTGCAAATTGTTCCTCACACCTCTTTCTGGAGACACCTGTCTCAGGCTTTGCCCTCTTCCCAGTGGCACACAGAGCCCCCTGCCCCTCTCCGCGGGGGTCCAGTGCTCTGGCCACGTTCATCGGCATGGCGGCCCACCCAGGCCCCGCTCATAGGTCTCCCCTGCCTGCGGCGGCTCTCCACTCTCCAGCATCCTCCTTGCTCCTCAAGAAGTCTGCTCAGGCTCCCTGTGTTTTGTGAACAAGACTTTCCCTGCTGTCTGCTCTCCTGGGGGCTCAACCTTCTGTGACCCCCTCCTCTTGCAGGATGACCTCTCACAGAGCTCTTAACAGGCTCCTTTAATATCTTCTGTGGCCTTGCCAGCGCCTTTGACTGGCTGGAGAGCTCTCGGTGGGCGGGGTTTTTGTCTTACCCATCTTTGCCCGGCCTGCACATGGCCCGACTGGTGGATGTTCCCTGAATGTTTGCCAAATGCCTGGTCCCTTCATCACTTGAACAGTGGTTGTCAAGCACCGCTATATCTACCAAGAGCTTTCTACCGCCCTTACGGCTGCAAGTATCCTCTGGGCCAAGTACCTCCAGAGAGCTTTCCTTTCCATCACCTGCGACTTGTCTGTCTCTTCCTGCCTCCTTTATCTCTGTCTACTGACTGTTTCTTTACGCAGACTCAGACAGTACAAGTCACACGAAACAAACCACCTCTTTTCTGGCTTAGACATCCAACATGGCTTCCGTCACCCTTAGAATAAAATAATGCCTTACCTTGGCTTGCAAGGGTTAGGGTCTTGCCTGGTCTGTCTCCCCAAACTCCAGGACTGGCAAGCCGGGAAGAGGGCCCTTGCCCCAGCTGACCCTGCTGGCCCCTTGAGCTCCAACTTCCAGCCTCCAGAACTATGAGACAGGAAATGTCTGCAGTTTAAGCCCTCAGTTGGTGTTTTGTTATGGACTAAGGCGAGCTGCCTGAGTGGGCTTGAGTACTTCAGCTGGTCCTGGTTTCTATGGCGATTTTGGTGTCTAACATTGATTTGGGATCTTCCCTTCCAGCTTCAAGCTTGCCTACGTTCTCTGGCCTCTTTTCTTTTTCCTGCTTACGCACCCGCCAACATACCTCATCCCTTGGCACACACAGCATTCAAGGAAAGTTCTGAGCTCCTGCCCAATCTAAACCCTACTGTGACTTTAAGTGGGTCCTTTAAATAATTTTTGAAAGGAAGAATTCAACAAGACCTCAAGTTGAAGAAAGGGTCTCTAGGTCTATTTTTGGACTGATCTTCCCATCTTTCAAATGCTGCAATCTGCCAAGGAAGCATAGCGTAATGACCTGGATGCATTAGTAGCAAGAATATTATCACATTCCCCAACTCTGTGTATACATAAACGGGGCATTAACGTGACTGTGAGTAATGCTAGGAACTATGTAAATAAATTCCCATTTACAGTAGCTTGTTTTTCCTTTTCACTCCAATTTTTGAAATTCGTTCAGTAACTTGTTTTTTTTTTTTTTTTTAAGGTGTATTTAAATACCTGTAGCCTCTCTCAAGCCATTAAAAATGAAGTAAAGTTCAAGGCCCACATTATCTGGTGGCCACTGCACTCAGGTAGCTTTTCTACTGTTAGTGCCACCCAGCCAAATAACCACAGAATCAGCAAAACTGCTAATAACACGTTCTTCAAACTTAATACAGCATAATGGACCCTCTAACAGCCAATCCCTTTGGGAAAAACAGTGATGTAAATGGTCCCCCACTGATTTCATGAGCAGTCCTATAGAGTCTCGGGAGGCTTAAAGGTGAGTCTTGGAGCAAACATTTTTGAAAGGCTTTGGTGTTTTAAACAGTTGGAGCAGGTTAAAGAAAGAAAGCCACTGCCCCGTCACCCCCGCCACCGCCAACCTTCTCCAAACCCAAACCAACCCAGGCCACGGGCAGGCACAGTCAACCAAGCTCTTCTGTTTTCCAGAGTCAGAGAACCCCTGTCCACACCAGGGACCCGGCATCATTTACTTCCGGGCAGGGCCACCAGGTGCCCAGATGTCTCTAATGAAAAGTTTGTCTGACAGGTTTTGCCTTGTCATGATTCTCGTCCTGTCCCAAATTCCTTTGGTAAATATTTGTTGAAGGCCCTCTACATGCCAGAGTTTCCCGGGTGGCATTAAAGAATCCTCCTGCCAGTGCAGGAGATGTAAGAGACACGGGTTCAATCCCTGGGTCCTGGTGATTCCCCTGGAGGAGGGCCTGGCAACCCACTCCAGTATTCTTGCTGGGAGAATCCCATGGACAGAGGAGTCTGGTGGGCCAGCGTCCATGGGGTTGCAAAGAGTTGGACACAACTGAGTGACCAAGCACACGCTCCACCTGCCAGGCGCCATGCAAACCTCTCAAAGGAGGCTCTGCAAACCTCCCTGAGACGCTGGAGGCTCTGCAAACCTTCCTGAGATGCTGCTTTGGAAGTAAGAGAGGATGAGAAGCTGGTGTGCCCAGTGTTCAACCACTTTTGATGGTTTTAAAGAAACTGAAGAATTTTCCGTCTTCAATTCATTAAATATTTGCTGAAGGTCTGACAGCTGTGTATGTGTGCTGCCAAATGCCTACACTATATGAGAACACTGGTTGCTTTTGGGGAGAAGGACTGGCTTTGCTTTTCTACAGCACCTATCACTCTCAGAAACTGCCTCATGTTTGTTTGTTTTTTTTTTTTTGCTGACTTATTTATTGTCTGTTTCTCCCACTATCATGCAAGTACTTCCCAACAGCTGTATCTCCAGTAACTAAAATAGTGCTTGGCATATTTTAGATTCTTAGTAGTTTCTGCTTTTCCTTTTAAGTGAAATGAGTTTAGCATTCAGAGATTGGAGTCAGACTTACTTTTACCCATTTGCCATTTTTTTTATGGCTCAAATATTTAACTTTTTACTATGAAAAATTCAAATACATGCACACGTAAATAAACGGCCATCTATTCATCATCCCAGACTAATGATCACCTCACGGCCAATTTGCTTCACGTATGTCTCCCCTCCCATCCTTCTCCTCCAGGTTAGTTTGAAATAAATCCTAGACATCATTATAATTTTAAACATTTCAACATGTAACTATAACACATTCCATACCTCAACAAATAAACAATAATTTGTTATTATAAAATATCCGGTGTTCACATCTCCCTAATCAGTGTCATTATTTTTTTGTTACAGGTTGTCTGAATTTTATTTAACAGTGTGCATGTCTTTTTATACAATCAGTTATAGTTGCTCGTTGTTCATAGTCTAGTGTCTGACTCTTTGTGACCCCGTGGACTGTAGCCCACCAGACTCCTCTGTGCATGGGATATCCCAGGCAAGAATACTGGAGTGAGTTGCCATTTCCCTCTCCAGAGTAAATACATGTTAAGTGACTATTATGTGCCAAACACTGTTCCAGATGCCCAGGATGCATTTGTGAACAAAAAGGAAAACAAAATTCCTGCCCTCCTAAAGCTTTTACTCTAACTGAGGAAGGCCAGTTTCAGGGATTTTTTCCTGGTAGCCCAGTGGCTCAGACTCCACTCTCCCAATGCAGGGGCCCCAGGTTTGATCCCTGGTCCAGGAATTAGATCTCATATACAGTAACCAAGAGTTCAAATGCTGACACTAAAAAAAAGATCCTGCATTCCAGGTTGAATATCTTGTATGTCGCAATCGAATAAACAAGTAAATATTAAAAGAAAACCCCAAACACCTGTACATAAAATGTTGATCACAATACAATGTAACATGAATTATAATAGAAGGGAAAGTGTCTTCATAGGATTGACATAATAGACTCAAAGTACCTAAGGCTCTTATTGTGGCATTTAAAATTTGCAACATTTCATATTTGGATAAAACTGCAGACAGAGAATATTGATTCTTTCTATAAAGAGTTAAGTAAACTAAAACCACATTTTAATAAAAACTTCTTTGCAACTGTGTTGACTGGGCTGTGTTATATATCAAGTCATGATAACCGGGGGCCGGAACATTATTTGCTAGGGTTTGGAAGATCAGACTTGGTTGTTTATGTTACAGAGCTGGGACCAGTCTGACACCAGGTTCTGGCATATGGTCTGCAAACAGCGGACTGGAGTTTATGTGAACCAGGCCAGTGGGTATAAACTAATGCTCCTCTAGCAGGTCTCTTTAGAGAGAAACTTTTGTTAGAATACGGACAACATCAGTGAAGGCGCCATCCCTAGATCAGAAAGTACCAGTTTAGGAAAAGCAGAGCTATTGTTAGGCTCTATTAAACCCCAAAGTATTTTTGATTAGTACTGAACCCCACATTGAAATGCAGCATTTTAACTCCTGAACGGAAATGCCAGCAGGATTTAAAAGCAATGTTAAAACAAAAAAGGGCCAAGACAATCTTTTAAACCTAGCTCATTGCATCCTCAAGACAATAGCTCACCTTGAGCTTTTTGGTTACAATTGAAATCTGCTTGAAAGAGGATGGGAGGAACTCTTGACAAGATACTCTAAAGATGGCGCAGTAGCAGTTCTGCTTTTTATACGAGTCCCTCAGACCTTCTGCCTCTGAGTGCTGTTCTTTCCTACAAAGCAGTCACTTTGTGACGAGGAGGATGCTCCCTCGTTCTTTCAAAGGTTTAGTAGCTCAAAGCATTTCTGAAACACCTCCCTTATGCTCACTTCCAAAGACAGTTAACAGTTACGTAAGAAAACAATCCAATTTCTTTTTTGTTTGTTTATTGTTAAATGTTTACTGATTTATTTGGCTGCACCGAATCTTAGTTCCACGATCAGGGATGGAACTCGGGCCCCCTGCATTGGGAGCTCAGAGTCTCAGCCATTGGACCACCAGGGAAGTCTCTACACTTCTTGTTGAATAATTAATGAACCAATTTCTATTTCATCCATGACTGGATCGCTAGAGCTCTGAGGGCAGGAAGCATAGCTTACACTGTTTTGCTTTTCTACACCACCTAGCACAGAAGTGACCATGTGACTTAATGGGATACTAGAGGGCTGAGCGCTTAACTTGGAGTAAAGAGACCGGAATTCTAGACCTCTGTCCTATCTCTGTGCTGCAGAGCCACCTTAGGACACTCTTGTGACACTTGCTGGGCTTCTGGCATGACTGTGGGTCTTAACTTTCTGGGGAGCTTATTAGTTTCCTAGTGCTGCCAGAACAAATTCCCACAGACAGGGGACTTAGAGCAGCAGACATGTACTCCCTCATACAAGAGGCCGGAAGCCGGACACCTAGAGGGCAGGCTGCACTCCATCTCAGGGCTCCAGGGGAGATTTCTTCCAGCCTCTGCAGCCTCTGGTGGCTCTGCTCTTCCTTGGTTTCCAGTCTCTGCCTCTGTCTTCCCATGGTCTTTTTCTCTGCATCTCAAATCTCTTCTCATTCCTCTCATAAAGACACCTAGTCACTTGATTTAGGACCCACCCTAAATCCAGGATGTTCTCATATTGAGATCCTTAACTCTTGAGAGTCCCTTGAACTGCAGGGAGATCCAACCAGTCAATCCTAAAGGAAATCAACCCTGAATATTCTTTCAAAGGACTGATGCTGAACATGAAGTTCCAATACTTTGGCCACCTGATGCGAAGAGCTGACTCATTGGAAAAGGACCCTGATGCTGGGAAAGATTTTCAGGACGATTTCATTTCATCTTGAAAATTAATTTGCTATTCTTAAATGTCAGTAAGTCAATTTTCCAGATGTTTCATGTTTAAATTGTCTTAACGTTAGCTACTCTCGAGAAAACCTAAGCTTTTTAAAAGAATGCTTGGGTGAGAATGAAGTTCAAAATAGTGAAAAAAATTGACATAACATTTATTTCTTGTGTCTTGTTTGGAAAAGAATGCTTGGCAGCCTTTGAGATCAAATGGAATGGTCATTTAACTGTGTATCAGTTTCATCTAAGTCTACTTCATTTTTACTTGTGTTAGGACCAAGCCTCCCTCTGTACCTGGGGAGGAGGTTTGTGCCACTTCCCCCACATATGGAGACCATATTTTATGAACCCTAAAACTGGGACGTATATATGCCCTGCAGATGTTTTGGCACAAAACATCTGATGTTGGGTCAGAATATTAAAAACCAAGAATACAATGGGAAATAACTTACATATTTTTCTTAAAGCACATTTTTCTTAAATTGACCTGATAATCCAAGTTTTCTAAGGATGCCTTTTCTTCTCTAAAAATAAATTAACTCAGATGCTCCTTACTGTTAATCTATTGGATTAACAGGGTGACTTTTACATGAACATCTTTTTATTATGTAACGTGATTAGGGTAAAGTGCAAAAAATATTCAGTGGTGTAATGAGTATAGGAATGCATGTAGATTCTTTTCTCTCGGATAGTTATTGTTGCGAAAGCGCAGCTCTGATGCAGAAAGTTCACCATGTTGGTACAATAGTGCCTGTGGGCAGATGCTCAGCTAGTCTTCCACAGGAGAGATAATTAAGAGACAATGGTAGAGAAGTTTGTGCTGCAGCTCGCACGAGTGCTCCCAAGTGTTGACCTTGCAGCTTCAAGCAACTTAGAGAATGGCTTGGTTTTCAAAATTACAATTCCTCCCAGGTTCTAGAGGGAGGCACAGATGAGATTCTTCAGACTTTACTCCATCTCAGAAATGGTAAAATGCCTAGTTTGGGAAAAGTTGCCCTCTCCTTGGATAGGATACTAGAATTTCAGGGGCTTCAAAAATGCGGGACATACAGAAGACTCAGAAAAGCTGCCAGAAGGAAGCAGTTTTTTATTTTGCACAAATCTTTGCAATAACAGGAAGGTGGAGAGTGAGCGGGAGAGAAACAAAAGGGGAAAACCACCGACTGGGAGCATGGTTCGAAAAGGTTAGCATAGACACGGCTGCCTCTTTCCGTGTGGTCCTCGTGGTCACATGCTTCTCAACTACATATAACCTTTTAATCAAAATGCTAAGAAGGGGAGGAGTTGGGGTTGTCAACATTAGAAGCACAGGCAGACTTTGGAGATATTACAGGTCCAGGTCTAGACCGCCCTAACTCAGCAAGTATTGCAATAAAATGAACCCCCGACTGAGTGACTTCACTTTCACTTTTTGCTTTCATGCATTGGAGAAGGAAACGGCAACCCACTCCAGTGTTCTTGCCTGGAGGATCCCAGGGATGGGGGAACCTGGTGGGCTGCCGCCTATGGGGTCACACAGAGTCAGACATGACTGAAGTGACTTAGCAACTTAGCAACATAAACTTTTGGTTTTCCAGCGTGTCTAAAAGTTATGTTTGCTCTATGCTGTATCCCGGTAAGTGCATAGCAGCATTATGTCTAAAAAAAAGCAATATACTTAACACTAACTAAAACATACTTTAGTGCTAAAAAATGCTAATTATCCCGAGTCTTCATTGAGTCATAATCTTTTTGCAATAGTCACTTCAAAGATCACTGATCACAGATCATCATAACAAATAGAACAATAATAAAAATTTAAATATTGCTAGAATTATGGAAATATGACATAGAGACAGGGAATGAGCAAATTCTGATGGAAAAATGGTGCTCATTGAGACCTGGTGGATGTAGAGTTGCCACAAACCTTCAGTTTTGTAAAAATATGCAATATCTGGGAAGCGGAGTAAGGTGAAGCGCGATAAAACAACGGTGGTGCCAGCGGTAAAGAATCTGCCTGCCAATGCGGAAAACATGGGTTTGATCCTTGGGTCGGGAAGATCCTCTAGAGTAAGAAATGGCAACCTGCTCTAGTATTCTTGCCTGGAAAATTCCATGGACAGTGGAGCCTGGCGGGCTGCAGTCCATGGTGTCCCAGAGAATTGGACATGACTGAGCAACTGAGCAAGCACACACAAGCCTGAATGCTGCTGCCGAAATCAGACAAGAAGAACCCTGCTCAGGAAACTTATGGCGATACGGCAACCACGGGAACCTGCTTGCTTGTACAAACTGGGGTGAGACTGAAGAGTACTGAAAGAGACCCAAATCTCAATGAACAGAATAATGTCCTACAAAACACTAATCCAGAGAACCAGTCCTTTCTGTCCCAAAATATCATCAACCCCCTTCAGCACTGCATTGAATGCCGTCTATGTGTTTGCATGTGTGTGTGTGCTAGCAATAACGAAATCAGCCTTTCCTCGTGTGAAGATTATTTGGGGATCAGTTAAATGGGAATAAATAATGTCTCCTGTGTAGAACCCCCTATGTGTGCTGCTGTTTCAAAATATTGATTTCCTTTTATTCCATTCAAAAAGGAGACCCATGAGGCGCAGAGAGAGGAGGGCGCTGTCTCCGTGTGAATACTAATAGGGGAATCAGGGGAACAGAGGCGCGTCAAGTTTCATCTTCCCGTTTCCTGGAGGCGCAGACTCTGCAAGTTGTCACCTCGGTGTATTCAGTGCTTTTTGAAGCACTAGACTCCTCCAGAGAGAATGTCAGCCCCAGCCCTGGGCAGTTTTGACAAACAGAGTATATATTGATACATGATAAAGTATGCTAGAAATCACCCCAGTGCTAAGGGCTACTATAGTTTTAATATCATCATTTGAATTAACAAGCATTCTGTGGAGAAATAATGAGCTTTCATTATTCAGAACATCATCCTTACCCGGGGAACTCAGAAACCATTAGCTCTTGAGAACTTAATGAAAAGATGATAAAGAATGTTTTAGATAAAAGTTTGAACGAGCACGCTTGATAACCGAGGTAAAATATTAATGTTTGCTTGGATGATGTATTGGGGTGGCTGAGCTGGGCTCAGCGAAGCCACAATGCCAAGTGTGCGATGAGCCTCTGGGGCTGCTGGACCAGCCCAAGGCTCGGCGCTGGAGCTCTCATGCCCAACATCACCTCGCTGACAGCGTGGCCAGGTTTCTTTTAGACTTACAGACAAGAGGGGATTCTGGTGGTTAGGAAAAAGAAGGAATATTGGTAAAGTGTGATCAACAGGTATTGATGGACAGATTCAGAAATGGCTTATCAAGTAATTTTTTTATTGGAGTAAAATTGCTTTATAATGCTGTGTTAGTTTCTGCTGTACAACAAAGTGAATCAGCTATATGAATACATATATCCCCTCCCTCGTAGACCTCCCCCCACGCCCCCTCATCCTACCCACCTAGGTCGTCACAGAGCACCACGCTGAGCTCCTTTCGCTATATAGCAGCTTCCCACTAGCCATCTATTATTTTTTTTTAAGGTCTCTAATGTTTTAAATATAGATAAAATACTTGAGTTTATGTGGTCAATATTTTGTTTCTCATGTGTTAGGCTGATTAAAAGACTAGGAAATTTTAGGTTAGCCTTTCAGTTCTGCATTTTAAAATAAATCTGTATTGGGAAGGGGAAGAAAAAAAAGCAAAAAAAAGGATTATATCTTTAACACTTGGACATCAACGTGAATGGTCTCTGAACTGGCAGATGGAACTTGATCAATGTAGACATGAAATAAGAATAAAGCTTACAGTTGAGCTCTTGGAAAATGTAGAAGGAACAATGCAAAGAAGTGCCATTCACTTGTTTCACCCCTGGTAATACTTTTAGCCTTTTTTTTTTTTTTTTGCAGGTTTTAGATTATTTATGTGGCAACGACCATGTAGCATATGCAGAATTATGTATGTTGTCATTTTTAGAGACTGTTTCTGGTTATAAAAATAATACAGAATTTTCTAAAACTGGAAGATACTGGAGATTATTAAAACTTTTGTCCATGAAGATCACCCTGGAGAGCTTATTAAAAGCACAGTCTCCTGGACCCCACCTCAGAACTACTGAATAAAATATCCAGCGAAGAGGCATTCTCGGGGGTAGAACTGTCCAGGTTAGACTCTTTTGGTCTCATCACTTAGCAGTACATTGCCTTGAGCGTATTTTTCCACCTCTTGAAGCTGCAGTTCTCTCATTTATAAATTAAGGCTAAAAAGAGTACATACCTTAAGGCTGTTATAAGGATTAAATGGCATAATGCCCGTAAAACACATAGAATATTGGTCGGCACATAGCGTGAATTCAAATGCTAGCAATTCATATTATTATTAATAGTATTACTATTGTAACCCTTCTTCTCAGTTACAAGCAGCTCTAATGGACCATTAGAATCATGATGTGTCCTTAGTCTTTTTTATTTTATGTTTAATAGTACAATTAGGATTGTGTTAGTGTGGACAGACTGATTTGCACTCAGCATCCTTTCCAAACTTATTCCAGTGTGTATTCCTGTACACTTCTCCCTTGTAGCTAAGATTCTGAATATAATTTAGGTTCCAGAAACTAGCTGAATTGGATGCACTCACCTAAGATTCTGAGGGCTTCCCAGGTGGCTCAGCGGTAAAGAGCCTGCTTGCCAATGAAGGAGATGTGGTAGGTTCAACCCCTGGGTTGGGAACATCCTCTGGAAAAGGGCATGGCAACCCACTCCAGTGTTCTTGCCTGGAGAATCCCATGGACAGAGGAGCCTGGTGGGCTGCAGTCCATGGGTTCACAAAGAGTCGGATGTGACTGAGTACACACACACACATACAC
Source organism: Ovis aries (assembly GCF_016772045.2). Taxonomy (NCBI): domain Eukaryota; kingdom Metazoa; phylum Chordata; class Mammalia; order Artiodactyla; family Bovidae; genus Ovis; species Ovis aries. The sequence continues at coordinate 45,043,532 of NC_056073.1, forward strand.
ACACACGTGTAAGATTTTGAAAGTGGGAGTGAGGAAGATGCTGTATTTCTGTGGTTTAATTTTCCTAGTAAGTGTGGATGGGTGGGAAACTGGTTTTTCTGCTACAGCATCAGCAGGCATCTTTTAACAAATATTTATTTGGCTGCCTCAGGTCTCAGTTGCAGCATGTGAGATCTTGGTTGGATCACGAGGGCTGTTTCATTGCGGTGTGCAGGCTTAGTTGCTCCGTGGCAGATGGGATCTTCTTTCCTGGACCAAGGATTGAACCCATGTCCCCTGCATTGCAAGGTAGATTCTTAACCACTGGACTACCAGAAAGTCCTATAGGTGTCTTAATAGCTGTTGAAATACAGAGTTGGGGGTGGGTGGAGAGTGGGCCCTTTTGCTAGTGCATATCATAACAAGCTTCTTGGCTGGTATGGTGCTGGTGGACTTCAGGAGGTGGTTCCTTCCTCCTTTGGGACCAGCCTCCCTAGTCACTGAAGAGGCTCCTGTGGTGGCTGAGTTTTGTGACTTTGGAAATCATTCCTGAAACCTAACCTAGAGGCTGTTTCCTCAGGCTTTCCAGCAGCCCAGGAACCCACTTAAAGCTTATAGTAAATCGGCTTCTGCTAAACCAGCCAGACTGGATTTTGTTCTTTGTAAAGGAAACCCGACAATACATTGAATATACTGTTTCAAAATCAAAATTTAGTAAAAGCATTCTCAAGTCTCAGAAGGAAGAAGGTAATAGAGAGGAATTTGTGTCACATGAAATACACAGTAGGCTAGTTTATTGGTCTTTTCTAATCATAAAACCATACTTAAGTTTCTCAATAGACATTTTATTTTTTTCTCATTATAAGTTTTGAAGATGCAGGGAAAAAATCAATATTCAAGAAACTTGGCAATGAAAATGGTCTTTATGTTGGTGCTGGTGGTTCTGCTTTTGTGCAGGGCAAAAAAAAAGCACTTTTGTATCAGCCATGTGAAAAGTTTGGTCATTGTTAGTAAATGCTGGCACAGGACAGCATTAGTTCTTGTTATAAGTGATTATCAAAGAAGTCAAGAATTTAGAGCATGTAGCTTAGAAAGCATTTGTGATGTTGGGAACTAAACAGCTTCAGAAGTAGCAAAGGGAATAGTTGGGTGAAAAACTGCAGAGAAAAGCTCTGTTCTTTGGCTGCAGAAGCAATTTAAAAACAACATTCTTAGGTAATGATTTTTCCTGCATCTTTAAAATGTATATTGAAAAAGCAAAGTTATGGTTTTGTTTAATTAGCAAAGAACAATAAACTGCCCCATGGCAGAGGTTCTTTCTGTTGCCTTCTGTCATCAAATAAAACTTGGCAGGGATAAATTCAAGGATCATGGGGTTTTGTTGTTGTTGTTGTTGTTGTTGTTTTGTTTTCGTATCTCTCTCTCTCAAAATTCTGTAAGCAATGTTTAAGCAGAATACAAAATTGTGTATTCTGGCATTTAGGGCTAAAGGGAAGAAATCTGATGACAGTTTGGTTTTTATTCCATTGCAGATGATGTTTCTGCCTTTATATTTTGTATATACATTTAGAGACTGTAACTATAAAACAAAACAAATGAAAATGGTGAAGGCAGTTGGGAAGACTTGGAGAGGTACATTGCATATTGGGAGATGTAGTCCTTATCAGGTGTAGTGCATTCTGGGAAATAGAATCATATATTTCATTGGCTCAGGTAAACTTTGGGGGAGGAGGGGTTAGAACAAAGACAAGATGTATCTTTTTATGAAAATGAGCAAACAGAAACATAGCAACAAGAGGCTTATGGAAAAATATTGTAGAATTAGGGGAAAAATCATCACCTTAAAGTCTCAGAGAAATACAAAGTATTACATTCTTCAGTTCAGTTGAGTTGTTCAGTCACGGCTGACTCTTTGCGACCCCATGGACTGCAGCACACCTGGCTTCCCTGTCCATCACCAACTCCTGGAGTGTACCCAAACTCATGTCCGTCGTGTTGGTGATGCCATCCAACCATCTCATCCTCTGTCGTCCCCTTCTCCTCCTGCCTTCAATCCTTCCCAGCATCAAGGTGTTTTCCAGTGAGTCAGTTCTTTGCATCTGGTGACCAAGTATTGGAGTTTCAGCTTTAGTATTAGTCCTTCCAGTGAATATTCAGGACTGATTTCCTTTAGGATGGACTGGTTGGATCTCCTTGCAGTCCAAGGGCCTCTCGAGAGTCTTCTCCAACACCACAGTTCAAAAGCACCAACTCTTTGGCACTCAGCTTTCTTTATAGTCCAGCTCTCACATTCATACGTGACTACTGGAAAAACCATAGCTTTGGATATTTCTCCTGCCAATCTTGATTCCAGCTTGTATTTCATCCATCTAGTACATCAGCATTTTTCATGATGTACTCTGTATATAAGTTAAATAAACAGGGTGACAATTTACAGCCTTGACCTATTTGAAACCAGTTTGTTGTTCCACGTCTGGTTCTAACTGTTGCTTCTTGACTTGCATACAGATTTCTCAGGAGGCAGGTCAGGTGGTCTGGTATTCCCATCTCTTTATGAATTTTCCACAATTTGTTGTGACCACACAGTCAAGACTTTGGTGCAGTCAATAAAGCAAAAGCAGATATCTCAGCTAACAACAAAAAAATTAGAAATGGCTTGGCATTCTTCATGAATACAAACACCATGGCTAGACCTTGCTTCTCAGGTAAGAATATGCAGTGGAAGGTCAGGTAGGGCAGTACTGGTCAGATTCCTGAGATGGAACATGTGTAACCTACTGATAGCTTATTCTCAAACTGCTCCATTATCCTCACAGTATGTGTGATTTTCTCTCAGATTCTAGGAATCAATTGTCTAGTGATCTTACATTTCAACATTGCTATAAACTCAATTATATTCCCCAATATTCATATGATGAAATTCTAACCCCCAGTAGCTCACAATATTACTGGACCTAGGTGTCTTTAAAAAGGTCATTTAGGTTAAATGAGGTTACAGGGGAGGATTGTAATGCGGTGTGACCAGTATCCTTATAAGAAGAAGAGATTTGGACACACTAAAATGCTACACACACACCAATGTCCATAGCTACACTATTCACAATAACTGAGTCATGGAAGCAACCTAGGGATCCATTGAAAGATAAATGAGTAAAGAAGATATGGTGTATATATATATAATGGGATGTACATACCACATCTTCTGTTTATATATATATATATATATATATATACAAAATGGAATATTACCCAGTCATAATAGAGAGCAAAACATTGCCGTTTGCAGCAAAATGGATGGACCTAGAGAACATTATAATAAGTGAATTAAGTCAGATGAAAACATTATATGATGTCACTTATATGTGGAATCTGAAAAAAAAATGATGCAAATGAATTTATATATAAAAGAGAAACACATTCACAGACATAGAAAACAAACTTTTGGTTAGCAAAGGGGAAAGAGGTTGGAGGAAGGATAAATTAGGAATGGAGATTAACAGACAGACACTGCTATACATAGAATGATAAACAGCAAGGGTTTACTGCATAGTACAGGGAACCATATTCAATATTTTCTAATAACTTACAACGGAAAAGAATTTAAAGCTGTATACCCGAAACTGACACAATATTGGAAACCAACTATAGTTAAAACATAGTAAAAGAAATAGAATTGATTTGTAGGGCGTCTTAGTTTGTTTAGGCAGCTGTAACAGAATACCATAGTCTAGGTGGCATAAACAACAGAATTGATTTCTCATGGTTCTGGAAGCTGGGAACTCCACAGTCAAGGTGCTGGCGTGTTTGGTGTCTGGTGAGAGCTGACTTACTGGTCACGGAAAGCCATCTCCTTACTGGAACTTCATGTGGCAGAAAGACAAAGGGAGCTAGCTCTCCAGGGTCTCTTTTAAAAGGGTGCTTGTCCCACTCCCGAAGGCTCATCCTCATGACCTGTTTACCTCCCAAAGGCCCCACCTCTTAAGACCATTGCCTTGGGGGTTAGGATTTAACCTGTGAGTTCTAGGAGGACACAAACATTCAGTTTATAGCAGAGGGTTTCTTCTCATAAATTCTAGATATGAAGCCGTTGAGTTACATGGGTTTCATCCCAGTCTGCGGTATCTCTTTTTACTTGTCTTTGATGCAGAGAATTTTTGTTTTCCTAATGCTATTTAAGCAGGCTACCAGCAGGGTGCTATAAACTCTGAGCACAGCCATTTTCTTCACTCAGACAGCTTTTATTTTCTAATATACAAATTGGTAGGTGTCTTTAAAGCAGACTATTTTTTGTCTCAGTTTTCATAACACTTAGCTTAAGGTAAACTCTGGCTAACAACTGTGAAAAGTATAATTTATCTATAAGAAAATTACTTGTTAGGATGGTATTTGTATATTTAATATAAAACAATAATTTTAAAATTTTAAATTTTATATTGGAGTATAGTTTTTTTTCCCATTGACTCAGAGGTAAAAAGAATCTGTGTGCAATGCAGGAGTCACAGGAGATGTGAGTTTGATCCCTGGGTCCGGAAGATCCCCTGGAAAAGGAAATGGCAACCCATTGCAGTATTCTTGCCTGGAAAATTCCATGGACAGGGAAACTAGTGAGCTACAATACATGGGGTTGCAAAGAGTCAGACACGACTGAGCGACTAAGCACACACACATAGGTGATTCGCAGTGTGTTAGTTTCAGGTGTACAATAAGCTGCTTTGGTTACATATATTCATACAGCTGTTCTATTTCAGATTTTTACTAATAGTCTTATTGTCCTAGAGGACAACTGCACTTTTTGAGAATTAAATGCTTTTTTTTTGTCTCTAGGACCACGTGATGTCAATAATTATTCATTCATTTGTTTAGCTTATATGTGAATAATACTGAGGACTCATTAGGATCCCAAACACATTAAGCTTCATGGTATTCTAAAGCAACTATAATTACTTAGTGAATGTGTGTGAACCAGTTGCATTTCATATTTACTTTACGTTAAATCCAGTTGCATATTTAGTCTACTTTGTTTCTTTAGCATTAGGCTAAATATAAACAGATGTGTATCTTTCTATTGCTAAGCTTCCTTGCAGAATACATTTTCAATTAAGTTACCCAAACTATGATTGTCAGACGGACTTTGCCATGGCTCAGAAGGAAGTTTATTCATATTATAAAAAGCAAATGATAAGATTATCAACAAAGAAACTTTTTTTTTCTCAAAAAAGTGAAACTCACAAAAACCAAACCGTAATGTTGTAAATCACTGACAGATTTTACAAAGTTAATTTTATTTCTAAAAGTTCGCTATTACTTTAATAGCAATAATCTTTCCCTACTAACCCATTTTTTAAAAAGTTCATGTGAAAAATGCAAAGTGTTTCAAAGTGTATTTGAAAACCCTTCATTAAGATTTTTCTTGGCACCAGGGCATACTAAGAGGCCGCTTCTACATGTAGATTTTATCTCTGTGTAGACTCGTAGTTTTGTGGGAAAGTTTTCAGTTCAAAACTGGTTTCTAATATCCTTAAAGTATATAAATTGGTATCATGTTTCAAATAAAATATAAGTTGTTTAAAGAATTTATGCATTCTTTTGGCTTGGACAAATGTTTATTTGCTGAAGAAGATCTAGGGGAGAGGCGTCTTTTTAGGTATATGGCCTCTTTGCTATGGACCACGTGTTTTGGCGGATATGATGGTGGTGAGGGTGATTCGGGGACAGAGTTTAAGATCTAAAGAGAACAAAGGATGGAGCACGTCAGGATAGAGAGAGAAAAATAAGCAGATTGGTTTGAAGTTGGATAGATTTGAGGTGTTGAGGGAAAATGGCAGTTTCTACTCTTCAAAATTCCATCTGGGTGGTTTCCTATGTGTCTGCAATAAAACTCTTGCACAATAAATGAAGAAAAATATATAAACGTTTACATTTATTGGGTGTAAAGCTCTTAAAGAGAGGCTGCTCACCAAGAGTATAAGGCTGCCTGGGTTTGATGGGGTGGACCCCGGCTAAAAGGCTGTGAGTCCGCTGTTCCTTTCCCTGCATTAGGCACTGAGTTGTCTTCCTTGATGACAATCCCTTGGGACGTGGACCACCACCAGCGAGGAGCAGAAATTTACCTGCCTGGACAAGGAAAGAAAGGATGTACTAGAACCTGAACATCAATTTCACTCTGTGAGAACCGCTATCCACTGGAAATGGAAATGATAGGATGTAGCAGACAAATGGGAATCGACTCTCACATAAACACTCTTGTCAGTGCTGGTTGCTAACAGATGCGTTTAGGTAAATGCTGTTACCTCAAGAAGTGTTATCTTCTGGGGATCCTTATCATAATTTTATTTTAAATCCGAACAGCTGTTGTTTAACTACCACAGACCACAATTTATCTACAGCTCGGGGCCATAAAGTTAGCTTTAATGCACTCTGCTTCTTTTTCCCCCTTGTATTTGATTTAATTTCCATGCATCTGACATTCACATGCTATATACTATTTGCATATTTCAATATGTACTTTTGCAGATCCCATAAGTACTCAGGTGCTCAAAGAGGAAGAATAAATAAAAATGGAAGTTCCCAGTGACAAATTATATACAAAAAAAGGAAGAACAGCGCTCAGAGTTCACTTACATGTAAAATATTCTGAACAATAATAGCTCCTTGAGGACAACAAAGCAGGTTTTTCTGAGGGTGGTTGGTTTATGGTGACTGTGGACAAAAACGGATGTTTTTGTTGGCAGTGAAACCCAGCGCACTTATCTGAACTGAGCCCTAGGGTCTACCATACAGTGACGGAGAGAGAACTTTCTCTTTATTTAAGAAATCAACTACTGTGGCCACTTCCATAAGCCCAAATCTTTCTAAAATAAATATTCATCATTTCTCATTCATAAGATTATGCAAAATGAGGTTGCAGTTTCAAACAAAAGAAAACTCTGGGATAGATAGAAAACGAGTATAGTCATTCTTGGGGAAACTTCAAAATATAGGGCCCCCACTAGGTTATGGTACCCTATTTAGAGAAGGCCCTTGGTGACACAGGGCATGAGCTAACCCAGGGCTTGAGCAGCCGCTGGATGGAAAATCAATTTTGGTCAGGGTTAGATAGACCCAAGACAGTCCTTTGGTCTTTAGTACAGCATCTGAGAACTTCCAAACAGAGGGCAGAGGACTCAAAAAGCGTTTTCTTCTCTCACGCTTTCAGCCTGGTTTACAGACTCCTGCAAGTCTCAGAACCCCAGCTTCCATCTCTCCTTCCGTTTTCTGAGGTTCCAGTCATATGTTGGCAGGTGTGCTTGGCTTTCAGACCTATTTCAGGTAACCTTTAAGCTCCAGTCCTTTTTGAATCCTTGCTTCTTAGAATCTAGTTTCAAAAGGAAGTGAGATGTGACCCCTACTGCCACAGAATGAGGCAGGCTCTGGAGCTCAGTGACTCTGGGGCTTATTTATTTGATGGTCAGTTTTGCGGCAGCAGACAGTTGTTTCCAAAATGGTGGCTTCACAGATGCCCTAACACACATCGGGTCTTCCCTGGTGGCTCAGACAGTAAAGAATGCCTGCAATGCAGAAGACCTAGGTTCTATCCCTGGGTTGGGAAGATCCCCCTGGAGAAAGGAATGGCTATCCCTTCCAGTATTCTTGCCCGGAGAATGCCATGCACAGAGGAGCCTGGTGTGCCACAGTCCATGGGACCACAAAGAGTCAACTGAATGACAACACACACACACACACACACACACACACACACACACACACCAGTAAAATAAACAAGTGCAAGGAAAGTAGCCTCACTGGAATGACGAATAATACGAGAAAGATAGTCACACACCTGTCCTAGAGGTGTAACTGAAAAGTGGAATCAGTGTATGTTTTATTTCTGAACCATTATTGCTTATGGAAATGGAAACAGTCTAAGTAGAAGCAAAGAGATAATGAGAAGGTGGGAAGGATTTGCGGGGCCTAATCTGGGAATGTGATAGTTGCTCTTGAGAAGGAAAGCTATGACCAATCTAGACAGCATATTTAAAAGCAGAGACATCGCTTTGCTGACAAAGGTCCATCTAGTCAAAGCTATGGTTTTTCCAGTAGTCATGTATGGATATGAGAGTTGGACCATAAAGAAGGCTGAGCACCGAAGAACTGATGCTTTTGAACTGTGGTTTTGGAGAAGACTTTTGAGAGTCCCTTGGACTGCGAAGAGATCAAACCAGTCAATCCCAAAGGAAATCAGTCCTGAAGTTGAAACTCCAATACTTTGGCCATCTGCTATGAAGAGCTGACTCATTGGAAAAGTCTCTGATGCTGGGAAAGATTGAAGGCAAGAGGAGAAGGGGACGACAGAGGATGAGATGGTTGGATAGCACCACTGACTCACTGGACATGAATTTGAGTAAACTCAGGGAGATGGTGGAGGACAGAGGAGCCTGGCGTGCTGCAGTCCACGGGGTCACCAAGAGCTGGACTCCACTGAGCGGCAGAACAACCACAACAAACAGTGCCACTCTTATAAGGTCTGTCTGCTGAGAACACTTTCACCTTCAATTTTTTGTTGCGTGTGCTTCCAATAGGACATAGAATCGGATACCACTGGAGAAGGGACTAAATATTTGTAAGGAAAGTGGTTTGGTACCCCAAATTTCATGGGAAACTTTGATCCTGTGAAAATTCTAAGTTTATTTATGAACCAAAGAGAGGGAGATAAATGACAGTAATGACCACCTGGCACTTCTGTGGCGACTTTCATCTGAAGGTTTCAGAGAATCTGACAAAGCTTAACTAAGGAAGCCTCACGATGCCCCAGACTTCCCTGGCTCAGCAGTAAAGAATCCTCCTGAAATGCAAGAGCCCTAGGAGACATGGGTTCGATCTCTGGGTCAGGAAGATCCCCTGGAGGAGGGCATGGCAACCCACTCCAGTATTCTGGCCCAGAGAATCCCATGGGCAGAGGAGCCTGGTGGGCTATCGTCCATGGAGTCGAAAAGAGTCAGACACGACTGAGCAACAGCTTGCATGCATGGACATTGGGGAGAATATAATGAATTTGGCTTGAGATTAAAAAAAAAAAAAACAACAAGCCCTTGAAAATGAACTTCTTGGAAAAGTGAAGTGATCTCCTGATGCACTTGGACTTGATTCTGTGGTACAGTGAAAATCACATGTCAAGAGAAGTCTAAGGGATTGAGACAAAAATTCAGGATCATCTTATTAAGTATGAAGTAAGGTGAAACTGAAAGTCTCTCGGTCATGTCCAACTCTTTGCCACCCCATGGGCTATACAGTCCTTGGAATTCTTTAGGCCAGAATACTGGAGTGGGTAGCCTTTCCCTTCTGTAGGGGATCTTCCCAACCCAGGGATCGAACTGGGGTCTCCTGTATTGCAGGCAGATTCTTTAGCAACTGAGCTATCAGGGAAGCCTAAGTTTGAGAGGTCATAATCACCACCCTGCCTTCATTTGGTTGCCATTATACTTAACGCTGCAATTCATGGGGTCACAAAGAGCCGGACACGACTGAGCGACTGAACTGAACTGAACTGATACTAAACGGCATGTGAGAGTTGGACCATAAAGAAGGCTGAGCACCAAAGAATTGATGCTTTTGAATTGTGGTGCTGGAGAAGACTCTTGAGAGTCTCTTGGACTCCAAGGAGATCAAACTAGTCAATCCTAAAGGAAATCAACTCTGAATATTCACTGGAGGGACTGATGGTAAAGCTGAAGCCTCAATACTTTGGCCACCTGATGTGAAGAGATGATTCATTGGAAAAGACCCTGAGGCTGGGAAAGATTAATGGCAGGAGGAGAAGGAGATGACAGAGGATGAGATGGTTGGATGGCATCACCGACTCAACGGACATGAGTTTGAGAAAGCTTTGGGAGATGGTGAAGGACAGGGATGCCTGGAATGCTGCAGTCCACGGGGTCGGAAAGAGTCAGACACGACCAAGTGACTGAACAGCAACAATACTTAAGGGCTTCCGCAAGAGATTCATAAAGAATCCGCCTGCACTGCAGGAGACCCAGGTTCGATCCCTGTGTCAGGAAGATCCCCTGGAGAAGAAAAAGGAAACCCACTCCAGTATTCTTGCCTGGAAAATTCCATGCACAGAGGAGCCTGGTGGGATATAGTCATGGGGTCACAAAGAGTCAGACACAACTAAGGAACTATCACTTTTTTTCCCCACATCACATACTTAAAAAAAGAATAAGAAGCCTAAATTAGGATTGATAAAACTGGATTGTTTCCATATATTCAAGTCCTAAAAAATCTTATTATATATTACAATTCATTCAGGTAGGCAGAGGTCATCTTTAAAGGCTGAAAGTTCACAATCTTTAGGTCTTATCAAAGTTTAGGTCTTAATTTTTAAACTCAGTGAGTACATAAATGAAATATATACACATAAGCTTTTCTTGTTTAAGGAGAACTGTCCTGTATGTTTTTTCATAATTTGAACTTGGCTGGGCATAACAGGAAAGAAGATATACCTACATTTGCTGAGCAGAGGCATAGTTCAGATTTGATCCACACACTGTTCCTTTAAGATGATCCTGCTTCTAAAGAGTATGTCATCACCAGGAAAAACTAGAATAATTTTTGTTCCCACTGCAATTTTCCAGGTTTTGCTTCACAGAGTCAAGTTTTCATGATACTTGTTTTCCGTTCCAAGAACCTAAACTTATAATTAAAATAGCTGTCATATGATCCATGGACGCTTGGACTCACCTACCAGGGAAGAGGGAAAGAGTGAGAGAGAGAGAGAGAGAAACGGACAGACCTTAGAATGCCTTCCTGCCCATTCTTCAGTTTAGAGGTCGACAAGATGATTTTATTTAAAGACAGAGCATTTGCTTGCTGTCTTTTATGTGCCCAGTTCTTTTACCTTCAACAAAACTCCATCTATTGTTATTCTCAATTTATAGATTAGGAAATTGAGGCTCACAGAGGTTTCAGAACCTGCCTCCAGACGGAAAGTTATAACGACAACATTTCACCCACAAATTTTAACCACAACGGCATGAATTCCTTTCTGTCTTGGTTTCATAATATGGTACATTTTCTTTTTAGAAGAAGAGGTGGAAAAAAAAAATGCCACCTAATTAGCTTCACAAATGGTGACCCTGTTGTTTTCCACATATTTTGGGGGTAGATCTGATCTATATTTATTCCGTCCTGAGTCTGGCAGAACTAATGACCGGATGTGACCTCATTCAGACTCTTGCCAGTATGTGACTGATAGGCACGTGCCAAGGTTGGAGACTTGAAAATGAAAGGACAGATGGGAAGGCAGGAGGGGAAAAGTCACCTTACATCTTTCTTTGAAATGCTTTCATAAAAATATGTCCCTTTAAATTGTTCTTTCATAATGAGAACGTAAGGTTTATCCTAAGACCAATCTGCTGAGGTCATAACGTAAATCAGAAAGATGACTGACACCTTGACTGCAGCTTGGGAGTGATTCTGAAGTTGAGGACTCAGCTAAGCCACGCCCAGATCCCAGACCTGCACAACCTGTGGGACGATAAATGATGACGGCTCAAGCCACTAGGGCTTCCCTGGGGCTCAGTGGGAAGGATTCCTCCCACAATGCAGAAGACTCAGGTTCGATCCCTGGGTCAGGAAGATCCCCTGGAGAAGCAAATGGCAACCCATTCTAGTATCTGTGCTTGGGAAATCCCATCGGCAGAGGAGCCTGGTGGGCTACAGTTCCTGGGGTCATAAAAGAGTTGGACATGACTTAGGGACTGAATAATGATAAAGCCACAAAGTTTAGAGGTAACACGTCACACAGCAGATAACCAATAAGCATGGTAGTTGGTTTTTCCTTCCGGGCAGGACCACTTGTGTTGAAGAACTGTGCCCGCTGTTGGCCTTGCTTGAGATCTGTAGCCAAGGGCATCCTCTCCCAAGGGCTTGACCTTCTTTGCCTTTGGTATCTCGTCCTGATACATTGGGAGTTAGTATTTAAAGAAACCATTTAGAGTTGTATTACAACTCTACATGATTTACTGAAGAAGCAGTTTAAAGTTGCTTTTCTACCTATTGCTTTTGGGTAACTTCTCCCCTAACATCATAAAGACAAAAGTACAGGTTTGACTTGTGCATGTCACTTTCTATATACCTCCAGAGGCTCCTACTGTAGTCCCCTGGGATGATAATACGTGAGAAACTTAACAAACTCTTGCCCAGTGAGTTAGTAAAAGCATCAAACCAGCTTTGTGCTGGTTCCCTGATCCAGCATCCATCTTCCACATTCAGCCCAGGAGGTGGTGCGTGTGGGCTGATTGTCTGTGTTTTCACCCTAGCTCTGCCATTTAGTTCTGTGGGCCCCTAGGAAAATTACCCTTCCCAAATCTTATTTCCCTAACCTCTAAATGATTTATAGTATTGAGAACTAATCTTGATAGTATTGTGAAGCTGATGAAATAAAATAATTCATGCTAAGTATTTAACACAGTACCTACCAGATAGTAAGCCCTTGATAAATGCTGAATATATGGAACATATATTTATTGAAGTGAAAGTGAAAGCCACTCAGTCGTGTCCCACTCTGTCCATGGAATTCCCCAGGCCAGAATACTGGAGTGGGTAGCCTATTCCTTCTCCAGCAGATCTTCCTGACTCAAGAATTGAACCAAGGTCTCCTGCATTGCAGGCGGATTCTTTACTAGCTGAGTTACCAGGAAGGCATATTAATTGCCTGACATTGTGCTAGGTTATGAGGATGCTAATATAATTTGGTTCCTTTTCTCAAGGAAATCACAGTCTTCGAAGTGAAATAGTAATGAATATTTATATAACATTGTTGATTATAAACATTATCACGTACCTGACTTAAACGATCCTGATAAATTCACCTATTTGGTATTATTCTTGAATTTCTGGCTTCATGTTTAGTATCAGTTACTCTAAAATTAGATGACTTCTTATATCCCTAGTTTCTTCCAGAGGCCAGCCAAATGAAAACTGTCAATCTGACCTCACTTCTGGAATCTGTTTAGGTTATTCTCTAACATGTCTATGTATTTTACAAAATTGTGAAGATGAAGCTTTTGGTTGTAGGCGGTGGGGGTGGTGGTTTGGTCGCTCAGTCATGCTCAACTCTTTGACTGCATGGGGTGCAGCCCTCCAGGCTCCTCTGTCCATGGGATTTCTCAGGCAAGAAGACTGGAGCAGGTTTCCACTTCTGCTCCAGGGGATCTTCCCGACCCAGGCATTGGACCCGAGTCTCCTGCCTTGCAGGCAGATTCTCTTCCCCTGAGCTACCAGGGAAGGTTAGGGGGAGCATTTAAATAAAGCAGTCAGGGCGTGTGAAGGAAACTGCTACCGCTGTTACCTGTTCTGACCTCTGACTGGCCAGAGTCAGTAGTTCAACTTCTGCAGCCCTCTCCATCTGGCTACCATTCTGGCCCCAAACCCTGATCCCGGATCAGTCCCTGGAGGGTCATCTGATAACCGTGTCCTTGCTCCTTACCACATCTCCCCACATCAGAATATTAGGGAAGAGGAGTAGAATGGAAAGGCAAGCAGAATGTTAGTGAGATGCAGGCAGAGATAAGGTCCAGTTATCATGCAGACGTGGGTAGTCAAGTGATTATCCACTGCAACTTTTATCAAGAATCGTGGGGAGAGATTGGCATGGGTGCTCAGGGAGCTGGCTTTGGCATAAATAACAAAATCACCAGGGAAATCCCTTTCCTATACACCCATTCAGTTTGCCTGGCAGATACATTTTCTAAAATAAAACCATTTGGACCACCATCCTGCCAAAACCCCAAAATATAAACTATGTTCTCCTCTGTTTAGGGCACGTAGCAGAACTATTCAGACCAAACAAATAAATAAACAACAAACCAAACAAAGCAAAACCCGCAATCATGCCCAGTTCTATTGGGCAGGCATAGCTGAGAACTTTAAGCAATAAACAGGAGTGAGCTGGTGACATTTCTAGGAGGTCCTGGCCAAAGAAGGGAGAGCAGACAGCCATGGCTCACTTCACCGGTGTTAATCTGTGATGCCTTTGGTGTTGTCAAACAGATTTCATTGGTGTTTTTCCCTTATTAAATATGAAAATCATGTCAAAGGTAAGTGTCAGGGGGCTGTAAAATTACCCTTCTTATCTTCTGTACATTTATCAGTTGATAAATGGAAAGACACTGCTGCCAAAATAACTGAATGAATAATTTATAAATGACTGATGCATCTTGCATGCTGTTTCGGGCACAAAGCAGTAGGACATCAATAATCAGAAGAAGGTGGATTAATTTAGCAGTATTTTGGTGTTGATATTTTTATCTAAAGGCTGCTGTCTAGGCTTCTGGGACCAGAGAAACTTCTTTCTGTTGTTTCAGTGCTTTAGCAATTTGAGGGTAGAAAGGCAGAAAAGGAGGCTACCCCACTTCTTACCCCAGAGCTCCCTCTCTGATAATAAGTGCTGCTAACATTGATGTAATGAGATTTGATCTCTTCATGCCCTCTCCCTTCATGGATTGGCTTACAATACTTAGAGCAGGAATGTTTAAAAAACAAAAAATCTTAATCTAGATTTAAAAGGGGACTGCACATCAATTTTAACCTTTCCTAGAGGACTTCGCTGGTGGCTCAGGTGGTAAAGACTCTGCCTGCAGTGCAGATGCAGGAGACCCAGGTTTGCTCCTTGGGTCAGGAAGATCCCTGAAGAAGGGAATGGCTCCTTACTCCAGTTTCTGGAGAAGGGAATGGTTACACACCCAAGTATTCTTGCCTGGAGAATCCCATGGACAGAGGAGCCTGGTGGACTATAGTCCACGGGGCTGCAAAGAGTCAGACATGACTGAGAGACCTTCAGAAATCATTTTATTCCCCTTAATTTACATTAAAGCAGTGTTATCTTGGAAGTGTTAGTCTCTTTAGCCAAATATTCTTCAATGTATTTACAATTCTATGACATTGCGATCTTGGTCACCCTAAAAGCCCCTCTAAGGCTGTGGAGAAAAAGGAACCCTCTTACACTGTTGTGGTGGTAATGCAAACTACTACAGCCACTATGGAGAACAGTGTGGAGATTCCTTAAAATCTTAGAAATAGAACTGCCATATGACCCAGCAATCCCACTTGCTGGGCACACACACCGAGGAAACCAGAACTGAAAGAGACACGTGTACCCGAATGTTCATCGCAGCACTGTTTACAATATCCAGGACGTGGAAGCAACCTAGATGTCCATCAGCAGACGAATGGATAAGAAAGCTGTGGTATATATACACAATGGAATATTACTCAACCATTAAAAAGAATACATTTGAATCAATTCTAATGAGGTGGATGAAACTGGAGCCTATTATACAGAGTGAAGTAAGCCAGAAAGAAAAACACCAATACAGTATAATAACACATATATATGGAATTTAGACAGATGGTAACGATGACTCTATATGCAAGATAGCAAAAGAGACACAGATATAAAGAACAGACTTTTGGACTCTGTGGGAGAAGGCGAGGGTGGGATGATTTGGGAGAATAGCATTGAAACGTGTATTATCATATGTGAAACAGATCGCCAGTCCACGTTGGATGCATGAGACAGGGTGCTCAGGGCCGGTGCACTGGGATGACCCTGAGGGATGGGATGGGATGGGGAGGAAGGTGGGAGGGAGGGTCAGGATGGGGAACACATGGACACCCATGGCTGATTCATGTGAATGTATGGCAAAAACCACCACAATATTGTAAAGTAATTAGCCTCCAATTAAAAGAAAAAAGAGAAAAAAAAGAATAAAGCTCCTCTAAGGCACTGGTAGAGAAGAGACAGAGCAGAACTCAATTCTATTGGGTTTAGGGACAGCGCCCACCAACCTAACCAGAGAGAATGCCTGGGAGCCAAGGGCTCAACCCAGATTCTTCCTGAAAAAGGCAAAATGCAGGCAGACCAACATTTTGCAGAGAAAATTTGCTGTCTTTGGCAGTTTCAACTTGAAACTCCTTTCCCCTGAAGGTTGAGCAGACACTTAGGGTTTATACTCAAGGGGGAAAGGGTCTTGCAATTAACATCATGATTTATTCCGACATATGACTCTTGAAGAGGGGCCACTTTACGATTTTTTTTTTTTTTTTAAAGATTCCACCCTGTGGCTTTCCCCACCTGGCCCAGGGGTCTGTTTTATTTATTTATTTATTTTTGTCAGCCCCTTGTCAGAATGGCCTTGCCTCGTCCCCAGGCCCCACTGCCCGTTAACAAGAGCCGCTTCCACGGAACCGGAGGTCCATCCCAGCACGGCAGTTGGGCTGGGCTGGCTCTCCCAGCCGGCTCCTGCCCGGCTCTGTCCCCTCGGCGAGGGGGAGACCCCAGCCCTCCGGGGGGCTCCCCAGCGTCCGTCGTGGCCGCCGGCCCCAGGGTCCTCGGACCGCGGTGGGCGGAAGACAACTACGCGGTCCTCCCGGCGCCGAGCTGAGTCCCGGAACTGGGCCGGATCCCGCAACTTCGCAGACACCGACCGTCGCAGAAGGCGCGGGGCCCACTTGCTTGGGCCTTTATTACCCGGAGCGGAATGCGGAGAGAGAGAGGCTTGATGATGAAGTACTGGACTAATTCGTGTGGTCCAGCTGGCTGAGCCGGAGGGGCTGGCTGCCGACGAGGCCCGGGCGCTGGAGAGCTCACTGCTGGCCGATTTCCCTTGGCACCTGGGAAGCCGAAACAAAGGAGTGCAGAGATCAAAAGAGCGCAGAGGCATCAATAATGAAGGAGGGGAGCTCCGGAGAGGAGGAGCAGGTATGCGGGTGGGCGCCGCACTCCTTCGCAAGAAAGTTGTATTTTGCTCATTTCATTCCCGAATGAATCCCTTTTCTGGAACTTCACTTTCTAAATCGAAATCACATTCTAAATTCTAAATCTAACCAGCCTTTTGATTATCACTGACACCAGGTTATTTACTTTTTTCCCCTCTTCCTTTTTAAATTTGCCCATTTGCCAGTGAATTCTGGCAAAACAAAAAGAGGCAGGTTCCCTTTTACACACACAGGAAGCGCTTCTGGTCCAAAAGCTTTGTGGCTAGGAGGCTAATGTGACAGGAAGATACCTTTCTCTCAGGCTGCACAGAGGCCACCCGCCTGTTCGATATTCCCATCCTTCCGTACCTGCTAGTGGCCCACGCTAAGTTCCTTCTCTGTTCGCCATCTCCTGCAATAAATAATGGATCTTGCGTGTTCAAATGTGCTTAAACACTTTGAGGACCATCTGCTTACCAGTGCAATAAATAAAACGCTGGGATGACTGCCTTTAGCACTGGATGGATTGTAATTATCTTTTAAAAATAGACCCAGCATTCATCCTGAGTTTTAAGGGCTAATTCTAATAGTCCTGTGGGTACACTGGGCCTCATACTCAGGATGAAAGGGGGTGACCTTGACAGCCTTTGACTGTGTGGATGACAACAAACTGTGGAAAATTCTTCAAGAGATGGGATTACCAGACCACTTTACCTGCCTCCTGAGAAATCTCTAGGCAGGTCAAGAAGAAACAATTACAACCGGACGTGGAATGTCGGACTGGTTCCAAATTGGGGAAGGAGTACGTCAAGGCTATATATTGTCATCCTGCTTATTTAACTTATATGCAGAGTACATCATGCGAAATGCCAGGCTGGATGAGGCATAAGCTAGAATCATAATTGCAGGAAGAAATATCAATAACCTCAGATATGCAGATGACTCCACCCTTATGGCAGAAAGTGAAGAGGAACTGAAGAATCTCTTGATGAAAGTGAAAGAGGAGAGTGAAAAAGTTGGCTTAAAACTCAACATTCAAAAAATGGAGATCATGGCATCTGGTCCCATTACTTCATGGCAAATAGTTGGGGAAACAATGGAAACAGTGACACACTTTATCTTTTTGGGCTCCAAAATTACTGCAGATGGTGACTGCAGCCATGAAATTAAAAGACGCTTGCTCTTTGGAAGAAAAGCTATGACAAAGTTGCACAGCATATTAAAAATCAGAGATATTAATTTATCAACAAAAAAGGTCCGTACAGTCTACGTTATGGTTTTTCCAGTAGTCATGTATGGATGTGAGAGTTAGACCAAAAAGAAAGCTGAGTGCCAAAGAACAGATGCTTTTGGACTGTGGTGTTGGAGAAGACTTTTGAGAGCCCCTTGGACTGCAAGGAGATCTAACCAGTCCATCCTAAAGGAAATCAGTCCTGAATATTCATTGGAAGGACCGATGGTGAAGCTGAAACTCCAACACTTTGGCCACCTGATGCAAAGAACCAACTCATTGGAAAAGACGCTGATGCTGGGAAAGATTGAAGGCAGGAGGAGAAGGGGACGATAGAGGATGAGATGCTTGGATGGCATCACCAACTCGATGGACGTGAGTTTGAGTGTGCTCTGGGAGTTGGTGATGGACAGGGAGGCCTGGCGTGCTGCAGTCCATGGGGTGCAAACAGTCAGACACGACTGAACTGAACTGAACTTGACAGCCAGAAACAACGCGGCAGATGAGCTTGGGTCGGAAGAGTAGGTAGATGAGGGAAATGGGAGGTAGTTCTACCAAATGTGAGCTTGATTCATAGACCAATCAAGTCAAAGGTTTATGCCTAACAAGCAGGAGCAAAGTTAAAGTTTCTTATAGTCTTTACCCGAAACTAACAAGGTCTGGTTTTAGAAACTACAATAAGGTATGAGGGCAGCTCCCTACACTCCCCTCTGTTTTCTCCTCTGAACTGTTTTCATTCCACTTCTCTCTGGGAGCCCTCATGCTGTTTTTCCTTTGCCCTCAGCAGAAACTCTCCTTTAATCTTACTGAAGTGTGAATGACTACCTGAACTTCAAGAACTAAGTCTTTCTCTTGTCTTTGGTTTATTTGTATTGAAAGAATCAAATTGTTTTGAAGGATGAAGCTATGGGTTTGGGGGCTTTAAACTTTAGGACAGAGATATTTTGTGTGTGGCTGAAGACCCTTCATTTCCCCCCCAAACATCACGTAGGTTAGGCAGACAGACACCTGTATCCTCCACATGTTGGGACCAATTCATATGCCATCATCCCTGAAATTCAGTGATCTGCAGATATTTTAAAGAACTGAGCATGTGGTAATTATATTGAACATTTTGATTTCCCTATTTTGCCATGAGAAAGAAACAGCAGAAGAAAATATTCATTTTGATTTTTTAAACTTTTGCTGTTGTTTAGTTACTAAGTTATATCTGACTCTTTGTGACCCTATAGACTGTAGCCAGCCAGGCTCCTCTGTCCAAAGGATTTTTCTAGGCAAGAATACTGGAGTGGGTTGCCATTTCCTTCTCTATACTGAGTGCCAGGCTCTGTAATTTATTCTATATATTGCTTTAACGTAATTGAATTATCCCATAGTTAATGATTGTGTGTATACTACCCTTACATAAGGGTGATGTTTCTAATGCTGCTCAAGTAAATTCAGGAAAATGATTCATCTGGTGGTAACCTTAAAGGGTTAATGGAACTTGCCTGCAAGCTGTATCATCCATTCTTTATATAAAGCTTCTGTGCAATCCATCCCTCTATTATACGCTTCCAGTCACCAAATAATAGTTTGCCCATATATATAATGAGCCAGTTTAAATAGAGACAGTTCTAAACTTAACCCTTACCTACGGACCAAGTTAGATCCAGTGAGATAAAATGCTTTGTTAGGAGTTTTCACAGGTTAGTGTCAAACCAGCACTTCTGACTGTCACATCAAAGCAGCAACTGGCTGCCTTGAAGAATGCTTTGAACAAGTACACATTGTATCCTCTGTGGCAGTTGCAGAATCTCACCCTTTGTTCTATGACCTCTTTTAGAATACGAGTCCAGGGAATGTTGGTTAAGAAAAGTAGTCCGGAGCCCATCCGCTCAGATAGCTCAGATACTGTTTGCTGGGAACAGGAAGAAAGGTGTGGGAGATGGACGATTTGGATAACATAAAAATTAAGAAGGTGGCACACGGGGCTCCCTCTCTAAGGATCATATCTAGTCACAGATCAGCGAAGCAGCACCAGGAAGCAACAATGTGGTCCAGTGGTGGCTCAAGGGCTGGACAGACTGTGGCCATGGGGCCACCGGACAGAAGGGAGTCAGACGTTGGAAGGCCAGTAGATGTGGGAAGTTTGTCAATGATAATGGGTACGGCACAAGGCACCTTACAGATTGGTGGAACATGAACTTAGATTAGGAACTGAAAGCAATATTCAAGGTCTATTAGAATAGACACCCAGCAGAAAGGTGGATATGGGCTCTGGAAGCTTCACGTGTGTGTGTGTGTATGTGTGTGGTGCTCAGTCGTGTCCGACTCTGCAACCCTATGGACCATAGCCTGGCTTCTCTGTCCATGGGATTTTCCAGGCTGGAATACTGGAGCAGGTTACCATTTCCTTCTCCAGGGGATCATCCTGACCCAGGAATCTGGTACTGCAAGCCAGTCCTTTCGTGGTATCACTAACCCAATCAGAATTGGGTCTACATGATAGAATGTCCACACGTTTCATGGTTATCATAGGGGCTGGTGAGACATCATCTCTTTGGTGATTTCAGGATCATGCCAATTCATAATATTTAGTATTATGACAATTGGTAATCAGTAAAACACTGTTTGAAAGAGCCTAATTTAATCGGTATCATATACATGACCTTAACTGTTGAAAGAGTTGGACACGATTGAGCGACTTTCACTTACTCACTCACTAACTGTTGAAATAGGTTAAAAAAATGTACATAAAAAATAAGTATATGTCTTAGTTGACATCTTATTCCCTAAATAAAATATCCTGCCTGGACCACATGTGTTAACATCATTCAGTTTAAGTGGGCAACACACTTTTACTGCTGCTGCTAAGTTGCTTCAGTTGTGTCTGACTCTGTGCGACCCCATAGACGGCAGCCCACCAGGTTCCCCCGTCCCTGGGATTCTCCAGGCAAGAACACTGGAGTGGGTTGCCATTTCCTTCTCCAATGCATGAAAGTGAAAAGTGAAGTGAAGTCGCTCAGTCATGTCCAACCCTCAGCGACCCCCTGGCCTGCAGCCTACCAGGCTCTTCTGTCCCTGGGATTTTCCAGGCAAGAGTACTGGAGTGGGGTGCCATTGCCTTCTCCACACTGTTACTGAGCACATACTATATTTTACTGAGCATTTAATATATGCTAAGAAGTTCTGATGCTGGGAGGGATTGGGGGCAGGAGGAGAAGGGGATGACAGAAGATGAGATGGCTGGATGGCATCACCGACTCAATGGACATGAGTTTGAGTGAACTCTGGGAGTTGGTGATGGACAGGGAGGCCTGGCATGCTGCAATTCATGGCAATAGAGCTGTCTCTCAAAGCTTCAGTTCAGTTCAGTTCAATCGCTCAGTCATGTGTGACTCTGCAACTCCATGGTCTGCAGCACGCCAGGCTTCCCTGTCCATCACCAACTCCCAGAGCTTGCTCAAACTCATGTCCATTGAGTCAGTGATGCCACCCAACCATCTCATCCTCTGTCGTCCCCTTCTCCTCCTGCCTTCAATCTTTTTCAGCATCAAGGTCTTTCCCAACGAGTTAGTTCTTCACATCAGGTAGCCAAAGTATTGGAATTTCAGCTTCAGCATCAGTCCTTCCAATGAATACTCAGGACTGATTTCCTTTAGGAATGACTGGTTGGATCTCCTTGCAGTTCAAGGGGCTCTCAAAAGTCTTCTCCAACACCACAGTTCAAAAGCATCAATTCTTCGGCACTCAGTATTCTTTATAGTCCAACTCTCACATCCATACATGTCTACTGGAAAAACCATGTTTTTCGTGGCTGCAGTCACCATCTGCAGTGATTTTGAAGCCCCCAAAATAAAGTCTATCACTGTTTCCATTATTTCCCCATCTATTTGCCATGAAGTGATGGGACCAGATGCCATGATCTCAGTTTTCTGAATGTTGAGTTTTAAGCCAACTTTTTAAGCCCTCAAAGCTTATCCTTCTACTAACAGAGAGAGTAAACCCAAGGTTTGCAAACACAATCGATGCAAAATTTTGTACACTCTTCAGAAAGCAAACTGTGGTGAAAAAACAGATTTTGGTCACTTAAATTGATCTTGGATGGAGGTTCCATTTCTGCCTGTCTAAATTAGCGAGCTTTGCTGGAGTGTGTTTTGAGGTTGCGCTTTGTAAGACTTAACGAATGTTAACTAGTAATTGTAAGTTTATTGTATTTGATGATAATAGCAATAGTAATAATGACGATAAAAAAAGAGAGTCATCATCAGTATTTGTGGCTGTGCAAAAATGGTGTCTGGTACCAGAAAAGTGTGGTCCAGTAGCAGGTGAATTAGGCGGCCTGTCCAGCCCCTCCTCACCAGTACTGAGTCCAGGATGCAGTCACAGAAGTAAGTTCAGAGGACACTGTGAAAACAGGAATCGGGGCTGCTTTGTTCTCTGGGTCCTAAGACCCAGCCTGAGCTGAACTAGGACCTCACACATTCATATACACTTGTAAACAAAAGACAGAAGAAGAATTATAAAGCTTCAAGGAAACAAGTGAGTTCAGCATCCCTCAAAGCCCTTTATCATACGCTCTCTGTCCCCTGGCAGTCCTATTAGATGCAAAACCTATTTTCAACAAATCTTTTGCCCTTTGGATCTTGTGCTAAAAACATTAGAAGTGAGTGAGTGAAATCTCTCCAAAGAAGTTCTATTAAAAAGATATTAACCTGTGTCTATAAAATGCCTCTCTCACAGTGTTTTTTTTCAAGTATTCTTCATTATATAGTCGGGGCATAAACAGCAGTGAAAAGAAAGACCACTATAAAAATAGACCTCAGTGGAAGTCAAACTCAGTCTATTAGGGCTTTGACCTGAGGTCAATTCCCAGTGTAGGCTCCATAGTTTTATGTTTTTTAGTGGCTTAGTGATGTCCGACTCCTTGTGACCCCATGGACTGTAATCCGCCAGGCTCCTCTGTCCATGGGATTTCCCAGGCAAGAATACTGGAGTGGGTTGCCATTTCCTTCTCCAGGGCATCTTCCCGACCCAGGGATTGAACCTGGGTCTTCTTGGCAGTCTGATTCTTTACTGCTGAGCCACTTGAGAAGCCCCGATAGTTTTGTGACCCAGGACAAATTTCTTTACTACGGAACAAGAGGAAATCCTTTGTCTGCTTATAAAGTTGCCAGATCATTAAAGAAAACACTAGATGACAACGTAATTTTTCCCTATTCTCACCTCATAACTAAGCCTTTGGGGATTCCTCTCTGAGTATAAGCTGCGGATTAATTTTAAAAAGTTGGGGCCATGTCCCTATTGCTCCTCATTAAATTGTTACTAAATTGGAGGCTTGTACACATTTCAGGCACCCAGGTAACAAAACCCTGTGATTCTGGGGGCCTCCCAAGAGCCAACTTGACTACAGAACAGCCACCACTAAACCGGTCTGATAAATGTCTCTCCTGGACTCTGTGCGGATGACTCCTACGCTTATCTGCTTTCTGGAGCTGTTAAGAGGATTAATTAATGCTTCTGAAGAGCTATAATCACCTTGGATGAAAGGAGCAGGAGGAAAGTAATGACACGTCAGAGTAACTTGGCACCTTTCATCTGAGGATCTCAAAGTACTTCACAAGTTTGAATTAATTAAGCCAGAGTAATTGCAAGGTATAACGACAATCACAATAATGATTGTAATTATCCTCGACATTATCCTTAAGAACCTGATTTGAAATCAATTCCTGACACTATCTCGGCCTTGGTGCTGGTCAGCCTCTTGCTCTCGTGGGTCTGCAGCAGGAAGCCAGTTGCCCTGTTTTCCCTCCTCACCAGCAGTGCCCATGACCTCTGCCCTCACCATGGGATGAATGTGGGTTTCATGGAAGGAGAGAGGAGGGGACCAGCATTTGGATGAGTGGGGACTTTAGGACATATTGGAATATGACATTGAAAGGAATGCTTACCATGTATTCAGTGATTGTCCATCAAAACGTTTTGGATGAATACTGCCTTACTTATAATTTTTAGTGCTAATAGTTTATGCTTATATAGCATTTACTGTTGCAAGTGCGGCTTATATGTTATTTTATTTGACCCTCACACTGACTCTGTGAGGGCGGTACCATTATCATTATTCCCATTTTACAGATGAGGAAATTGAGGCACAGAACAGTTAAGTACCTTACTCAGGTCACAGAGTTTATCATGGCCAGGTCATGGGGCTGGCAAGTGGCAGCAGGAATTTATGACATGAGAAATATGCTGACAGAATTTGTGCTTTAAACCACTGCATTTTACTGTCTTTATAAAGAGGAAATAGAATTATAATTTTTACTCAAGTAAAGATCAGTGCATTCTGTTTCTGCATTTTCCAGACCTCTCTCTCAGAGTAGCTAAAAGCATGGTTTTGGAACTGGATTATCTGGATTCAAACTCCTCTTCTGCTGTTTATGAGCTGTGAAATCTTATAAAAATGCGTCGCTTTTTAATGCCTCGATTGACTCATCTGTAAGATGGGGGTAATATAGTTCTTTCCTCATAGAACTGTGTGATTATTATATGACCTGCTCACATAAAGGGCTCATGTATGAGCTCTGCTCATATAAAGGGTTTAGAGTCATGACTGGCACGTAGAAAATGCTCAATAAATAATAGCTATCATTACTGAGTAATAAATATTATTGGTGGTGGTGGTTTAGTCGCTTTGTCGTGTCCAATTGTGACCCCAGGGACTGTGGCCCACCAGGCTCCTCTGTTCATGGGATTTTCCAGGCAAGAATGCTGGAGTGGGTTGCCATTTCCTTCTCCGGGTAGGAGGGGGTGGTGGTGTGGAGTCTTCCCGACCCAGGGATTGAACCCATATCTCCTGCATTGTAGGTGGATTCTTTACTGCTGAGCCACCAGGGATTCCCAATAAATATTATTACCCATTCTTTAATAAATAGACAGCAGATAATTTGAAAAGTCAATGGCTAAGAGACCTTAACATTATTTGTTTCATTAAGATATAAATGAAGAATTTTGTAAGGTATTCAGATTAATTTTTGTGGAGTCTTATTGTGAACATCAACGTTTTCCTCAAGACATCAAGTTTCCATTCTGTGAAAAAGATGATTTAGAAAAGTCATTGTTCTTAGTAGGTTTAGCTACCCTCCTAGGGAAGAGAGGCTTCTCCAGGATTCTCTGTCTCACCAATGGGCAATGTGGGTTTGCGAGTAGGAAATCCCTATTACCATCTTCTGGTCTACTTCTGCTCCATGGGAATCACAATACTGCACTGCTGCTGCTGCTGCTAAGTCGTTTCAGTCATGGCCGACTCTGTCGACCCCACAGACAGCAGCCCACCAGGCTCCCCCATCCCTGGGGTTCTCCAGGCAAGAACACTGGAGTGGGTTGCATGCCCTCCTCCAGGGGATCTTCCCAACCCAGGAGTCAAACCCAGGTCTCCCACATGACAAGCAGATTCTTTTTTATCTGAGCCACCAGGGAAGTCCAAGAATACTGGTGCATAAGCCATCACTTCTTTGCCAGCTTTCCTGGTGGCTCAGACATTATCTTATAGCAGTGGCTAGTACTGGTGCTCTGGAGAAGTAAAATTTCCACTGCTGGTTTTTCGTTTTTTTTTTTTTTTTTTAAGCTTAGAATTTTATTTTTTAAATGTTTATTTATTTAATTTAAAAACTTAAAAATTTTATACAACTTTTAAGGTTGCTTTCCTTTTAGTTACTCCAAAATATTGGCTATATTCCCCATGTTGTACAATATATCCTTTAGCCTATCTTACACCCAATAGTTTGTACCTCTTGTTCCCCTACCCCTGTGTTGCCCTGTCTCCCCCCACTGATAACCATTAGTTTGCTCTCTATATCTGTGAGTCGTCTTCTTTTTTGTTTTATTCATTTGGTCTTTGTAGTTTCTAGGTTCCACATAAAGTGATATCATACAGTATTTCACTTAGCATCATGTCCTCCAGGCCCATCTATGTTGCTGCAAATGGCAAAATTTCGTTCTTTTTTATGGCTAAGTAGTAGTCCATTGTATGCACATCCCACATCTTCTTTACCCATAGAATTTTATTAAAAAAAAAAACCAAAACCAAAATTCCTCGTTCAACCATCCTTGTGGAGCCTTGTCTGTGGTCTCATGAAGGTCATTTATGTTAATGGGGTAGAAAGAAGAAGGAGCCCAAGTTTGCGGGTGTTAAGTAATAGAAAATGAAAGACCTTTTGTCTCCAGCAGTGGGTAGATGAAAGGCTAGGCTGGGCAAGGGCAGAGTGGCAAGAGCCCAGATAATACAGACAGAGACTTAATTATTAACACTGAAACGAACCTTGGGCCTGTCCGTGATGAGATCATGTCCAAGGTTTTCACATTGTGTTTGTACATGAGTAAGGTTAGATTAATTTGACATTGGCTAGAGTTGAGTTTTAACCCACATCACTTTGTGAGGAGACCATTTCTGTAGTCAGGGAAGACTGGCAGCTGCCAGGAGGTGAGGTCAGCCAGGATGCCAAGGTTGACCTGATTCCCGGGGAGGAGTCGTCTCCTCTGAGCCCTTCGGAAGCTGCCTGGCAGCTGATGCTGAACCCTCTTAGAGGTAACGAGCACTGTGATCTCTTGCATTTTTCTTTTTTTTTTTTTTTTCCGTCTCTCCTTTTCCCTCTGCATCCCTGCCAACAGAGCCCTGGAGTCAAAGGGGATTTGGATGCGAGAGAAGGAGAGAATGGAGAAGGTTCCTCCAGGGCCGATCAGAAGCTGAAGTGGGGAGATGTAGAGCAGGGGTGAAAGGTCAATTTGTCATTTCCTTCCCTGTAGGCTCTTGAGGTCTTCTCTGTGGGCTTGTGACTTGGGATGTCCTCCATGCCTGCGAAGGGCTTTGCTTGTTTCTCAAAGCAGAGTCCTTTCTCAGCCCCTTTACCATATGCTTGGAGGTCAAGCCTACACAGCATGAGGTAGATGTTAAGAAAGCATCCGGACAGGAAAAAAAAAACATATAAATATATATATTTATATGTTTTTAAGTAACAATGAAATTGAAAGGGAAAGAAGGTGAGAAAGTCTTTTCTTCCCTTATCAAACAGAAATATTTGGCTAGGGAGACAGGTTTTACTTTCTTCCCAAAGATTTCAGCAAAAGAATAACAGTGATATAAAAACTCTTTGTGAAACTTATGAAAAAATCTTGCTGTAGCATATTTGGCAAGGAAGTTATAGTTTATGCAAACCATATTGATTTCAGCTCCTTTCTAAATTTCTGAAAGAACGATGGGATAAAAAGTGAAATTTACTCAAGAAATAAAGTGAACCTGAATTTCCGGCTTAAAATGGAAAAAAGAATAGAAATGTCAGCAATAGTGAAATGAGAAAAATAGTTCTTGAGTCTTAGTCACTTAAACAGAAAGGAACATGTTGCTTTCCCTTCATTGTTTTGTTTGGAAGCTGCAGAAATCAGAGTTTTGAATAAACTTTCTTAAGATACACTACCCCTAAAGATGTCAATACAAAGAAGGGCATTTGTTTTTTAAGAGAAAGGCATAGAAAGTAAAGAAAAGATTGATATGGGAAAATGTCTTCTAATGGTACATTTAAAAAGCCTGAGATGAGATCACCTCTCATCACAGGATTCTGAGGAAATTAGTCTTCCAGAGACAGGTGAGCACCGTGAGAGTTCCTCTTGCCACCCACCTTCCCGTGAAGAAGGGGCAACCTCTTCCCTAACGCAGGCGGCAATGACGCCCCACCCTGGACACGGAAGCAGGCCTTTCATTTAAATTTTGCCATCTGTCGTGATCAACAGGTGCACTGGAGTGGTTTCTGTTGTAAAAAGTGTATTATTATTTGTGTGATCCCCAAGTAGACACGGAGAAGGCGATGGCACCCCACTCCAGTACTCTTGCCTAGAAAATCCCATGAATGGAAGAGCCTGGTGGGCTGCAGTCCATGGGGTCGCTAAGAGTCGGACACGACTGAGCGACCTCACTTTCGCTTTTCATTTTCAGGCATTGGAGAAGGAAATGGCAACCCACTCCAGTGTTCTTGCCTGGAGAATCCCAGGGACGGTGGAGCCTGATGGGCTGTCATCTATGGGGTCGCACAGTCGGACACGACTGAGGCGACTTAGCAGCAGCAGCAGCAGCAGCAGCAAGTAGACCAAGTGAAATTAAAGTTGTGTCCGACTCTTTGTGACCCCATGGCCTATAACCCTCCAGGCTCCTCTGTCCATTGAATTCCCCAGGCAAGAATACCAGAGCTGGTAGACATTCCCTTCTCCAGGGGAATCTTGCCCCGGGTCTTCCACATTGCAGGCAGATTTTTTACCGTCTGAGCCACCAGGGAAACCCCAAATAGACCAAAAGAATACCAAATAAATATGAAATAGGGGCATCCCACTGTATCCCCTTTCTTAGACAAGAAAAAGTGAACATGCTTTAGGATTACTTTGTAGCTATGACCTTCAGTCGTGTCTTGTATAAAGACAGGACATAAAGAAAACATTCTCCCTCTCTTGTTCTGAAAAGTACCCAAGATTTGTTGATGTCCTCTGCAAAAACGAAGAGTGACCCATATCTGGAGGCCTCAGGTAAGTCAAGTGACATCTTCTGAGGGAGACCCAGGGAAAGAAAACCTTTGTCTTTTCTCCCTGTCCTTTTCTTGATGTCTCACTGGTGGTTGTCCAGCAAGGAGTGTCTTATATTGGTGTCAGTTTTATTTTAGTAATCATCATTTTGATGCTATGGAGGAGCTGTTCACAAAAATTGTTAGTGATACAGAAAGCAGTTTGTTTAACCATTTTGTGTTGCCTGAACAACTGTTATTGTAGTTGTTCATTCATACAATCATGTCTGACTCTGTGACCCCATGGACTGCAGCACGCCAGGCTCCCCTGTCCTTCCCTGTTTCCCTGGGTTTGCTCAAACTCATGTCCATTGAGTCAGTGATGGCATCCAACCATCTCATCCTCTGTTGCTCCCGTCTCCTCCTGCCCTCAGTCTTTCTCAGCATCAGAATCTTTTCCAATGAGTCAGCTCTTCACATCAGTGGCCAAAGTATTGGAGCTTCAGCTTCATCATCAGTCTTTCCAATGAATATTCAGGGTTGATTCCCTTTAGGATTGACTGGTTTGATCTGGATTTTTTTCCATTTTGACTGGAAAAATGATTTGTTCTTAAGATTGACTGGTTGACCCTGGGCTAATTGTATTTCGTTGGAGTCTCTGCTGTGTGCGTGGTTTGCTCTGATTCAGTCTGATGCAGCACCTCTGTCCTTCTTTAATCCTGAGAGCTGCGCGATTCTCTGAAGTTCTGTTGCCTTCAGCTCCTATCTGTGAATAGTGAGGTTTCTTGACAAGCTATGTCAAAAAGAAGTTGTGAAAAAGAATACTTAAGGAGCACTTTGGGCAACTTGGAAGAGAGATGGCACGTACAGTCCAAGGAGCGTTGGTCCCTGAGCACCAGCCTTCACATAGAACTTTATCTCCCTGTGTAGGGCTTCCCAGGTGGCTCAGATGGTAAAGAATCTGCCTGCAATGTGGGAGACCCAGGTTTGATTCCTGGGTTGGAAAGATCCACTGGAGAAGGAAATGGCAACCCATTCCAGTATTCTTGCCTGAAGAATTCCATGGACAAAAATTCCCTGGCAGGCCGCAGTCCATGAGGTTGCAAACAGCTGGACACGACTGAGGGATTAACACTTTCATGTAGGATGGAGAGCACGGTAGACTGGTGAAAAACAGTTCCTGGGCTGCATATTCCAGATTGCACGTGTGTGTTGTTGTGCAAAAGGGTGTGTCTCCAGGTACGGCCTCCATGCCTTAGTCATGGACAGCCTCATAGAGGAAGTGAGCTCTAGGAAGGCTTCTAAAAATGAGAAGAGAAAGGTACAGTGAATACAGGGCAGAAGGGAAGCTTCGGGAATGTAAGGAATGACTTTAAAAACGAGGAGAGGGACTTTCCTGGTAGTCCAGAAGTTAAGACTTTGCCTTCCAGGGCAGGGGGCTAAGACCCCACGTGCCTCATGGCCAAAAAACAGACACGTAAAGCAGAAGCGCTAGTGTAACAAATTCAATGGCGACTGTAAAAATGGTCCACACCAAAGGAAAAAGTCTTACGGTCTTTCCTGGTAGTCCAGTGGTTAAGAATCCGCCTTGCCCTTCTGGGGATTCGGGTTCGATCTCTCTTCAGGGAACTAAGGTCCGCATGCTGCCGAGCAGGTAGGCCTTCACGTGCAACTCCTGAGTCCACACGCCACAACTAGAAGGTTCAAGAGCCGCGGCGAAGATCCTGAGCGCTGCAACTAAGACTTGACACAGCCAAACAAACAAAAGAAAACACACCCAAAAAACCAAAAAACCAAAAAAAAAGCGCCTTCCTTTAAAAGAAAGTGGGGAGAAACATCATGCAAGGAAGGGATGAGAGTGAACTGTATTCATTTAGGAAGATGCATTTAAAAATCTTTCCATTCATGTTCAAGTATGGCAAAACCAATACAATATTGTAAAGTAATTAGCCTCCAATTAAAATAAATAAATTTATATTAAAAAATAAAGAAAAAAAAATCTTTCCAGGAATCCGATGTGGAGAGAGGCTTCGGCTAACTTCATAGCTATGAAAATTAATGTGATTCCTTTGAGTGACTCTGAAAAGGAAAACCTCAATTAAAAAAAAAAAAGCAGGTGTTGGGACAAGTTTGCAATATATTCCAGACAGTTTTTTTTTTTTTCCTTTTAACTTGGAGGATGATAATCAGTTGCTACTTATGGGATATGAGTCATCATAAGATAAAAAGGCAACCCTGACCTATATACTTCTGAACATACTTAACCCTTATAACGTCTTTGATTAATCAAATGCATAAGAAACCTAACACAGAGATTGCTTGTGGACTTGTTCAGTGATAGTGATGATTAAAACATACTAAAGATAACAGAAACATACAAAGTAGAACTGGCATTTCACTTTGCCTCATAAATAAATAATGATAAGTTTATTATTTATCCTGATAAATAGTGATTTTAAAAAAAGGAGAAAAAGATGGATTAAGAGTATGATAAAAAGCCAAACTTTGTCATGGGTGTGGATACTCTGGGGGTGGAAAGCACACCACCCTTTCTGCTGTTTGGCCAGTTTGGTCAAATTCCAGTCCCAAAGGTGTGTGGGGTGGGGAGTCTGTCCTGAGCGGGGGCTAGTCTGGCCATGCACCGTTTCTAGGCCAAAGAAGCAAGAAAAAGATGGAGCATTTTCAAAGCAAACATGAAATTTCTCTCTGGAGTCTGAAGAGCTGTGTTTGAAGCCCATTGCCACCAAAGGTAACTGGTATTTTTTAAATTCCCAGTGTCATATTACACACCTGCAGAGAGCAGATAGTGTCTCTCCAGAGTTGTTATTAGAAATAGTACCAAATATATGTTGGAAAGGGTTTTGAAACCTATGTGCTTATTTCAACATTGCTTGGTTCAAAACCACAGGTGAAGTTCCAGTCAACCACTGACCTCTTGACACTGCAAGAAAAACCTATTTTTTTCTTTTAAAGAAATAATACAAATTGTTCTTTGACTCAGTGATTGGAGGGACAGGCCAATATTACCATTGCTTTGAGTTCTTTAAGATGAAAAAACAGATGTTATGTATTTAAGGTCTGAAAACTAGCTAGAATTAGGAGTCCTTTGAGAGAGGAATCTTTAAATAAAAGGTATCATTCCAGCTATTTTGTCAGACTTCTGTAATTTGGGCAGAATGTTGGGTTCAACCCTGGAAAGGCTCTTTCAGGTTTGTCTGAAGTTCTCCCAGTTCCCAGCCGTGGTGAAACTGGGCATAACCAACCCATTATGACACACGCTTCCCTGTTCCATTAAAGCAAAAATGAGTTTGCCAAGAAAAAGCAGCTTTTCACAGAGGGTGTAGCTCATGTTGTGGGGAAAACGAGTCTGGCAGGTTCCACCTCAGCTCAGTCTTTCGAGGGCCATTTCTGCTGTCGGCTGTCCCAAGGACTATTCCAGCCACCAGCGTCCTAACGCCAGACCCTCCTTTGGAAACACACACACACACACACACACACACACACACACACAGAGTCGCTGGAAAATTATAAATCAACATGACTTCCTCGATGGCCTGAGGTCTTCAAAGAGGCAGAGGATCATCAATCCGATAAAAGCCAGTATGAGTTGCCTGTACTTTAAAATCTTGCGATCTTGCTTAATTAGTGGGCAGGTCAGCTTTTCTCCCCCTTTCTTTTTTAGTGTGCTGCTCAGTCACGTGCGACGTTTTTGCGACCCCCATGGACGGTAGCCCATCAGGCTCTTCTGTGCACTGGATTTCCCAGGCAAGCATATTGGAGTGGGTTGTCATTCCTTTTCCAGGGAATCTTGCCCCACTAGGGATCGAACCCACATCTCTTGCTTTGACTGTGGATTCTTTTCCACTAAGCCCCTGGAGAAGCCCTGCTTTTTTTGTGGGCAGCAAAACAAGCTTCGATAGACCGGCCAACTATTTTCTTTCTCTCATTTTTTGTTTTTATTATTTTATTTTATTTCATTTCTCACAGTCTGGTTGTGTGCTCTCTCCAGGGTACTGGCAGGGTGTGGTGGGAGGGGAAAAGCTACATCTGGTCTACCTGCAAGAGGGGGAGCCGGGGCGAGGCTGGGGGTAAGGGCAGCAGGCTTCGCTCCCCAACCCCCTGTGCTGTGCCTGAATGCCATGAACACAATTTTCAGCACACTTTGTCATCGCAGGAACTTTCTGGAAGCCAGCCAGCTTGCAAGGCCCAAGGTCAAGCAGCCACCATGACTGTCAGTATCCAGGAGAACCTTGGGGAACCCGAGGAGGTGAGGCAGGTGGAGGGGCAGTTAGTAAGCTCCGCAGAGCTGTCTGCACGGTACTGTGGCTTCGTGGATGGCAGGGGCAGCTCTGAATGCTGGGAAGGTCTTATCTACTGATCAACGCGGTGTGCCCGAGGGCTGGGGGAGAGCCTGCTTTGGCAGAAGGTTCCAGTTGTAACCCACAACTAAATAGCAGAAGGAAAAGAGAAAAAAGAAAAAAAAAAAAAAAACTAACAGCAGACCAGTGGGATCAGGTCCTCAGAGAGCACTCTAGTTGGAGGCCCGATCTGCTCCATAGCTGCCTGCTGGCAGGAATTACCTCTTATTCCAAGATACATTTATTCCAAACTACCTTTGCGGTCCAAAGTGCAGAAACAAAATGGCTTTGGTGGAAGGCAATTAACAAACAGGTTATGTGAAATTAGCAGACACTTGGGACTTAACTGGAGGTCCAGTGGTTAAGATGCCAAACTTCCAATGCAAGGGGCATGTGTTTGAGCCCTGGTCAGGGAACTAAGATCCTACATGCTACGTCCTGCACTGTGGCCAAGAAATAAAACAAACAAAAATTAACAGTGAGTGTAAATATCTGGTCCACATCATGGTGGAGTTAGTCACACTGTATATCTGGTGAAGGGATAAGTGGGTTCCTTTCTCTCTAATGATTTACATTAATTTTGAGATTTTAAATATTACATCCAGACATATATATCAGTGTGTTAATAAAACTAAAAGCTTACATAAACCTCTCTCTTAGTCATCTTTGTATATGAAATGTTAGAATTTCTATAAATTCATTTTATAGTTAAATTCGTTTAACTTGTTTTCAGTCCCCCCACTGCCACACTGGGCTTCCCCGGTGGCTCAGTGGTAAAGAACCCGCCTGCCAAAGCAGGAGATGCGGGTTCAGTCCCTGGGTCAGGAAGATCCCCGGGGGAAGGAAATGGCAGCCCCCTCCAGTATTCTTGCCTGGGAAATCCCATGGACAGAGGAGCCTGGTGAGATATAGTTCACGGGATCACAAAACAGTTGGACTTGATATAGAGGCTAAACAGCAATACATCTCTATAGTACTTGACTTGTATAGATTTTGGAATATAGCCTTTCCCCCTTGTGTTATAGACAGAGCTTTTCTCTCCTATGTTGGAAGTAGGCACTCTGTTCTCTATTGCCTTGCATATAGTGCACTGTTGCCTTGCAACCGTGTTTAATGAAAAAAAAAATTGCTTCACAGATTTCAAAATAGGTGATTACAGGAGAAAACCCCAGAATTTTATACGAAATTTCTATAAGTTAGTAATATGGTACCCATGATGTCATAGAAGAATTCTCCACAGGATAATGAGTTCCTCAGTAGCATTTAACATTATTTGATTTAAATGCAGCTTTTCAGAGCACTTAATAGTATAAAGTGGGAGAATGCCCACTGGGTAATTGTGGGTGGGAATGACACCTGGGAAGTAGCTGTGTTTTAGTGTCCTTTATAGCAGCAGTAAATGCATATTGATTAGAATATATTCACACAGGCAAGCTGCTCTTCAATCTATAATTTAGGTAGGCTGAGTAGAGGTGCTCCTTCTCTCTTTTGTGTGGAGCCCAGAGCTCTGTTGACACTCATTAAAAGTTAAGGAGAGTAACGCCTGGCTAGCATGGGATGCAAATTTTCCATTTCACAAGCCATTGAACAGAAATGACCAAGCAGGAAATGTGGGGTAAAACACACAGAGATGTCATAATGTCTTACCCTGATGAATATAGGGGAATAGTTGGTTGAGTTTTCTCATTGAAGCTTTACTGCTCAGTACTGACCACTTATCATAAAGAATCAGGAGAAAAGACTTACAAAGTCATATATTGAGATAAACAAGCACCTCTAAAAACTTAAATTCAGGGGTACAAACTACTTGGCTGTAATGAAAAATTGAGATGCAGAAAATAAGTTGCAGTAAGAAACTAAAATTGGTTATAATCAAGTTGTTTAGCTGGAGTATAATGAATTACCTGTGAGTCAGTTTCACTATTAACCAATTTGGAATTTTATTTTACCGGCTGGGTTCTTACTGGGGGAACGTTAGATTCTTCGGGAGATGCGTTGACTCTCCCAGTCCAGAAAATGGCAACCTGGTGGACGACTTTCTAAAATAAAGGCTGGAGGAAGCTTTTGCTGATTTACTTTGCCTTCTGTACCTTCCTCTGTAGGTAAACAGCGTTCTCCTGCAGTGAGACTCTCAGGTTTAAGCATCTATGATCCTCTTTCACTTTCTACAGAGAAGTCATTTGTATCCGACTGACAGACCACCAAGATCAACAGTAAAATAGAGGGACAGTCCAGAAATGAGCACAAAGAGTAGGAGTTAGGAGACCTAACTTCTGCCCTTGTTTCTGCCTAGGCTTTATTTTCCACTTTAAAACGTGAAGCAGAGCCCAACCCTTACCTAATTCACCTGAGTGTAGAGAAAAAAAATATAGTTTCCTATTTTTAAAACAACTTTGCAGTTTTGAAAAAATGTAACCTAATAATACACACACATACACACACACACACATATACATTATGCAAAAAGATACCTAGGTTTTGGTCCTATGGGGCACCTTGCATTGCAGCTGTTTGCTTCAAAAACATACCAAATCTTATTTAATTGTCCTATGTTTGCCAGAGTGTAATACTTTTAAAACTTTAAACTTAGTAAAAAAGAATGTTCCCAAATCAGGCTTTGATTTTTATAAGTCACACCAAAAACTTTCCAGTCAGTAATACATGATTGTTTTCCTTGTTTCAGATAAACAGAAAACAAGTACATGGATTGAAATGCAGACAAATAAAATCCACCATTAGTACGAAAATCTTTAATCAGATTTCATTTCAGTGTTTCCATTTGTGTGGCAATGTTATTAAAAAGCATCTTAATGACTTACACGTACAAGCTGGAATGGTTGTAATATTATGGCTTTTGAAAGGGAATTACATCCTTACGGGTACTTTTCCATATCCCCCATATTTGAGATACCAGCTGACTTCAGAGCAGCTCTGTTCGGTCTCTCCCAACAAAGGGAAAAGAGAGCAGAACCCACAGCGATGAAAGAAATGAGTAATCAGGTGAGTCATGTTTGTAGCCAGTGTTATTACTGGGGACACTGAGACAAAATATGTCAATTTCTCAAAGTCAAACCGCTAGTGAGGGCCAGTCTTGGAGTTGAATCTTAGCCTACAGAGGCCGGGCTCTTTCCGTTGCACCTGCTGGTCCTGATGCAATGATGTTGGCACTGGGAGAGAGAAGGGATGACTAGGGGAAAAGTCAGCACTCGCTGTACTCTCCCGATAATCCATCTCCAGGCAGACTCTCCCAGCGGGCCTCCAGGTTCCGCCAGTCTGTTTTGCAGACGATGCGCTGTCCTTCCCACCACTTGTTGTCTCCGCTGCTACACCCTCACCCATCTTCCAGGTGGCCTGTGACTTCGGGAAAGTAAACAAATGACTTCATGCTGACCCATTTGGAAATTCCTGCTCTGTGTACTTGCAGTCTCTCTGGCTATTCTGATCAAGCATCAAGCAGGAAACACATCCTAATATCAGCAAAATCTCTCCTAAGTTTCCTAAGAAGCCCCTCCTCCCTCTGGACCCACCACCATTACTCACCTCTAGGAAACTAAGAACAAATACCCTGGCTTTCCTGTAGTGCTTGCTCTTTAAAATAATAACAATGCTCACTCCCTCCTGCTCTGAAGAGGCAACCAGTGTAGCAACCTTCCTGTGTCATCCACCAGCCGGGTCCTTGGGAGGCTTGGCCCCACATTCTAGTCTTGAGCGGACATCTGTCATGCTCTGGGATTCCTGCATTTTCTTAAAAATGACCTGTCATAAAATATTCTCCTGTAGAAAATCAAGATTTGGAAAAGAGGAAATGCTGAGTCTCTCCTTTCGGCACCTTAAGCAACAGTTCATTTTGTGCAATCAGCTGTCCGATTCTATTCAGAGTGTCTAAAATTTTTTTTTTTTAATTTATGGACCTATCATCTGTCTGCTTATTACACATCAGTGCTTATGTGCTTAGTCTCTCAGTCGTGTCTGACTCTTTGAGACCCCATAGACTGCAGCCCACCAGGCTCCTCTGGCCATGGGATTCTCCAGGCAGGAATACTGGAGTGGGTTGCCATGCCCTCCTCTAGGGCATCTTTCCAACCCAGGGATGGTACCCAGGTCTCCCACATTGCAGGTTGATTCTTTACTGTCTGAGCCACGTCAGAGGATCCAAGAAACCAAACAACTGTCAGAGCTCTAAAAGAATGTCAAAAGAAGCAACCATGCGGTAATGTTATAAAAAAATAGAATTCTGAAGCTCTAATTCAATATTAGTGTCAATACTTCTAAACATTCTCCAACATCAGTACGTAATGCTGGAATTACAAGCTCATGCTTCCCTGTTGGCTCAGTTGGTAAAGAAACCTCCTGCAGTGCAGGAGACCCAGGTTTGATCCCTGGGTGGGGAAGATCCCTTGGAGAAGGAAACAGCTACCCAACTCCAGTATTCTTGCCTGGAGAATCCCATGGACAGAGGAGTCTGGTGGGCTATACAGTCCCTGGGGTCACAAAGAGTCAAACACGACTTTATGGCTAAACTAAGGGTCCACAGACTGCAAATTACTAATATGTGCTTGAAATGTCAGCAATGAAATTAATTTGACTGGTATTAAAAATGTTGGTGCAAATTGTAACCTCAGCAAGCACAATACATTTTATTAGCACAAACCACACTATTGTACAATTATTATTTATGTGTAATGTAATCATCCTATCAATTTGCCAGAATTTCTTCTTTTCTGCAGCCTTTTTGCTGTTACCTACGAATATCAATACTGTGGCTGAATAGTAAGCAAGCTAGCACTTTTGAGAATGATAAATAATTCATGAGGAGAGTATGTATCTTCAGTTTTAAATGGTGGGTTTTATGCTCTAGATGTAAAAACATGCTAGAAATAGCAACTTTCAACTTTTAAAATTATGGGGTTTTGAAACTGATTTTGGAGAATAGTTGCTTTTAGACCTTGCTTGACGAGAGGAACCAACATACAAAGTAT
The DNA here is from genome assembly GCF_016772045.2 of Ovis aries. Lineage (NCBI taxonomy): Eukaryota > Metazoa > Chordata > Mammalia > Artiodactyla > Bovidae > Ovis > Ovis aries. The sequence continues at coordinate 45,081,336 of NC_056073.1, forward strand.
TGATGGAAAGTGGTCTGAGCCGATAGTGCACAACGTTCTAGGCTCTCTTCCCACCATCTGGCAGGATTAGATGGAGTGAGTTGCAGGACTTCGTCCTCTAAACAAGTCTCTTAACAGGGCTGCCAGGGGAGGAAGGCGCGCGGAGAGGACGGACGCTGCCAGGAAGACTGTAGAAGGGACTTGAGTTCTGACTCATACAAGGGAGCTGGGTTACAGATTTGTTTTCTGGGCTTCTTTTCAATAAAACACAGTGTTCAAGGGTAGAAAAGTCTAATAAAAGGAATTTTGGGTTTTGTTGAGATCCTGAAGGCCGTTTTATGAACTTCAAATAAAAAGAAACGCTGTGTCATTGAGAAGTAGAAAATATGGGGTTCCAGGATTTAGCCTGAGGACACCTGTTACCAGAGAGCGCCCAAGTGTTTGACTTCAGGACAAACACCTTGGCGGGACACAGTCCAACGGCACTCCCGGTTAGTGTGGAACATTTGCAGCTCTTACAATGCAGAGTGTGTGTGCTTAGCTGTGTCCGATTCTTTGTGACTCCAGGGACTGGAGCCCACCAGGCTCCCCGGTCCGTGAAATTTTCCAAGCAAGAATCCTGGAGTGGATTGCTATTTCCTACTCCAGAGGATCTTGCCGACCCAGGGATCAAACCTCTCTAGTGTCTCCTGCTTTGACAGGTGGAGTCTTTACCAACGGCACCCCCTGGGAAGCACCTCTTACAATGCAGTAGTTTCTCTTATTCAGGTATGTGTTGATTTGAAGGGAAACATAGTTTTTATAGAGGGGGCTGTAATGCTTACCAGTGGAGCAGTGGTTACTCTTTATGAACTCAGTAACTATGGGGGTAAAACTGGAAGGAGCCTTAAAGGTTGCTATTCTCTATTTTGACCTTTCTGAAAGTAGGTGATAATGGGTTTAAGCACCGTTAACTCATCTTGTAGGAATAGAGCTCTCACAGTAAATAATTATTATTTCTGTGACAACAAGCAGATAAAAAGTCAGAATACAGGGAACTATTTATGCTATTTCCTACTTGCAAAGCTCTTTCTTTTCCTACCTTCCTATCCATATATGATCGGACACAAAGGCAACTTATACTTTTCCATGCTGAAAGACTTGTCCATCCAGTTTTTAGTAACTGTCTCTATTCTCTTGTCTCCAAGTCAGTGAGCATTTTTTTTTTTCAGATTTTGCGTGTGTGTGTGTGTGTGTGTGTGTGTGATGTGGACCATTTTAAAAGTCTTTATTGAATTTGCTACAATATTGCTTCGGCTGTTTATGTTCTGGTTTTTTGATTTAGAGGCCTGTGGAATGTTAGCTCACCAACTAGGGATTGAACCTCGCACCTCCTGCACTGTAAGGCAAAGTCCCTGCTGGACCGCCAGTGAAGTCCTCGTGAACATCTTAACTCCAACAGGAGGACTTAGGGATGAGAGCTGAGCCTGGATACAAGGGTTGCTTGCCGGTTTCCATTTTAACACTGCTTCTTGGATGGGGCTGCTATAGATAAATACAGGACCGCTCTGTTGGTGTGGTGGAAAAGAGAAACATTTATTTGAAAAATGAATATCTATTATTTATGTGTGCCTCAAAGAGTGGACTCATTGGAAAAGACACTGATACTGGGAAAGATTGAGGGCAAGAGGAGAAGGGGGCAGCAGAGGATGAGCTGGTTAGATAGCATCATTGACTCAATGGACATGAGTCTGAACATATTCTAGGAGACGGTGAAGGACAGGGAAGGCTGGTGTGCTGCGGTCTCTGGGGTGGCACAGAGTCAGACACGACTAAGTGACCGAACAACAACAACAGCAAAGTTAACAGAATTTATTACTTATGTCTCTCAGACTTACAGTTACACATAAGCGACCTATACACACATATATGTATGTTAATTCAAGGCAGAATTTTAGTAAGGATTAATTTTTTTTTTAATGCAATAAAGTGTTCATTGCCTTAATGGCCTAAATTATACATCACTTGTAACCAAATCTGAATATCAATTCATCCCAGCTTCACTGAGCTGGGTGCAAAAATTTGCATTTTTCCATTCAGTTTCTTTCTGGTGGGCCAAAGATCTTTAGTTGAGAAAAAGGCAGAAAAAAAGATAAGATCCTCCTTATCAGATGGAACAAACTCTGTCAGAGTCAAGCTGGAAAATGCCTCCCGGTGCTGTCAGAATCAAATGGAAACAAGTGTTACATAAGGGTTAAAAAATCTTCTGAAAATTGCTGTAGCATACCCACTGCATTCTTAGGTATAGATTGCAGAAACCGTCGGAATCCACAGGTATGAAATAACAGCCAAAATAGCTCATCAAAAGCAGTCACATGAAATATTTAAGTATGTAAGTAAAAATTCATCCTATGGTTTTTTATCTGCATTCAACTCTAGATGTGACATCTAATCCATGAATTCCATGTGTAGAGGGTGGAAATAAAGAGAGACTTTGAGCTTTTCAAGTTTAAAAGTTTGAATTGTGGTTTCTTTTTGAAAATCTTAAAAATCCATCAATTCTTCAAGAGATACAAAGGTATATTATTATGCTGGTTAATTTGCATTTTGCAGTAGCTCTGTTCTTTATGAGTGTATTTATTGAAGTGCTTCAAATACGTTAATAAGGAAATTCTTTCTAGTCTAACTATTCCTTAAAAGATACATTTGAAATAAAGGACATTTGCTCTCTCTCTCTTATTTTCATCCTATTAGTTTGGTGAGTATATTCCTTTCCTAAATTAATAAAGACAGAGACTGGCATAGGACTTGATAAACTTCTTTGAAAAATAAATTGGGAAGCTTCAAAACAGGTGTATGCGGCCTTCTAACCCATTTTTCAGTTTGCTTTTTCTTTTAAGAAAAATTCATTTATTTAAAAAGAATTTTAGGCATTAAAAAAATTGAAGTATAGTTAATTTCTCATGTTGTGTAACCCATGTTTTTAAATTAAGACTACCTGGAAGCAGAAAGAGCTTGAAATACACACACTCCCTTCTGATGAACTGAGTCTTTTCACTCTTGCATGTTTCATCTCCTCCCCACCCAGAAAAGCACATTGTTGGCTCACTACCTCAGACCTCTCCTTATTAGGACCTAGGAGCCTCTCTTCCTTTCTGACGTTACCTAACTCCATTGTGTGCCCAAGTGAAACGCCTCCGTTCTGTGGAACCAGGAGTGGAGTGGGTGAGACAGAAGGAGGGGCCCTGCTTTCTTCGTGAGCTGTCTTTCTGAGTTGGTTGGCACCTTGCAGCTTGGTTACCACATTTCTCACTGTGGGCTGTCTTGTTCTGAGTTATTTATGCGTCTGTTCCTTCACCTGGCAGGGTTGTGTTGAGTTGAACTGAAGTCATTAGTCCTGGCTGGATCTGTCTCTGGATCAACGGCCTTCCTTGTCCAGAGTCACTCCCTGAAAGTTGATGAAAACTCATTGCATCCTCAAAACAGATGAGGGAATTCTTGGGCTGATGGGCTTGGGAGCTGAAAGTGAGAGAAGCAACCTCCCTGGAAGAAAAATTTCTGCTCTAGTTCAGAACATGCTGATTTCAGGATCAGCCACAGCCATAGCCTTTTTCGCCTAGATTTCTTCCTGCAAGAAAACTACCCCTGTAGGCATCCCGATCTTACCTGGATTTCTCAAACCTAATTTAGATCAGGGTGTGAGTAGGGAAGAGAGTTCAAAAGAAGAGGCCCTTGAGGCTTTCGGAAACTTTCTATTTTTAGGATGTCAACTTTGATGTTTCCTGGAGTCTTGAGCCAAGCCAGCCTTGGAACAAGGAGCCGGTGAGGAATGGGGTGAGGGGCAGGCTCAAATGCCAGATCTCGTGCCGACCAGTTGTGTAACCTTGTGGTCTAACTTCTCATTGCCTCGGTTTCCTTATCTGACATGTGAATATAATAGTATGCAGCTGGTGTGGGCTTCGTAGGTGGCGCAGTGGTAAAAAATCTGCCTGCCGATGCAGGAGTCTCAGGTTTGATGCCTGGGTTGGGGAGATCCCCTGGAGAAGGAAATAGCAACCTGCTCCAGTGTTCTTGCCTGGGAAATTCCATGGACAGAGGAGCCTGGCAGGCTACAGTCCATGGGGGTCTCAAAGAGTCTGAGCAATTGAGCGTGAGCGTCCGTCTGGTAGGGTTGTCATGAGGATCAAATGAGTTAGTACACATCAAAAGTTTAAAACAGTGACTGACATCAAAGAAGCATGTGATTTTAATCTAATTGCGTTTATTACTCTGAGGGCTTATTTGCTTTCAAAGTTTTTTTGACTTTTCCTTCAATTCTAAGAGGTTGTTCAAGTGCTTAAATGCCTCATGCTCCCTTGTTTCCAAGGCACAAAGATACTAACAAGCCACGGAGTGAAAAATGAAGAAATCAAACAATACAGTCCCTTCACGATAGTGTGTGTGGGTACCTCTGTTTTTGATAACCTAAGAACACCTTGGTTCTTCCCCTGTCTACTTTGAATTTCTAAAAAAAAAGCTGAAACAGACTCTCTTCTCAAAATTATTATGTGGCTTTATTGTGTCTTTGGGAACTGCATTCAGGGGAAAAATTGAGACATTATAGCAGCAGCTTATTAAGGAAAGCCCCTTTTACATAGCTGGATAATGTAGAAAAAAAACCCTGAGACGTGTTATTTGTCTTTTCACGTGTCCGCACGAATTGGAGAGTTTAAATAGGGGGAAAAATTTATGCATGCACATACCTGCGTAGGCGTGCGCACACACACACTTTGAAATGGTGAGGACAATGGCGAGACGTTTAAAAGACAGAAGAAAAAGTTTCCAAGGATAAGTGAGTCACCAGATGGTCACACATTGGAAAGGAAGAAGTGCACTCAGCCACCCTGATGAATTGTTTCCCAGGTGACTCAGTGGTAAAGACTCTGCCTGCCAATCAATGCAGGAGACGCAGGAGATGCAGGAGACACGGGTTTGATCCCTGGGTGGGGAAGAATCCCTGGAGGAGGAAATGGCAACCCACTCCAGTATTCTTACCTGGAGAATCTCATGGATAGAAAAGCCTGACAGGCTACAGTCTATGGGGTCACAAAGACTCGGACACAACTGAGCGACTTAGCACACACTGGGATGCTGCTACTGCTGCTGCTGCTGCTAAGTCGCTTCAGTCGTGTCGGACTCTGTGCGACGCCATAGATGGCTGCCCACCAGGCTCCGCCGTCCCTGGGATTCTCCAGGCAAGAACAGTGGACTGGGTTGCCATTTCCTTCTCCAATGCAAGAAAGTGAAAAGTGAAAGTGAAGTCGCTCAGTCGTGTCCGACTCTTCTCGACCCCATGGACTGCAGCCCACCAGGCCCCTCCATCCGTGGGATTTTCCAGGCAAGAGTACTGGAGTGGGGTGCCAAAGAGTCTGACACAACTGAGCAACTTAGCGCACACTTGGATGATTTATCTCCAAATGTATATTTTTCTTTTACAAAATCAGAAGGAGAATCACTGTGAAAGACTCCAAGCAACTTTATGTAACAACCCAGTTTCCTGGATCATGCTCTTTGAGCACTCTCAGCAGGCTGGGCCTTCCTGCCAAAGCTCTGGGCACCATGGGCTTCATCTGTAGGACAAGAACATGATCTTTGGGACAATGGCAGGACCAGAAGAAACACTGAGTCTGTCCTCAGCTGATGTGATCTGGGGCTGTGCAAACCGCCTCCCTCCCTCTGCCTTACAAACCAAGACACTGGGCTAAGCAACCTGAAATGTCCTTCTGCATCTGAGACAGAAATAGGAGAGGTGAGTTTACTTCAAAGACCTTGGGCAAATCCCACAGGGTAAGATGCTTTTGTGCCTATGCCCAATGTTTTCTTTTGCTTGTTTTTCATCATCTCATCGTGTTATTCCCTATCCTGTGAGATGGATCAGTCAAGTGAGAGAACGATTGAATAAACCAAGCCATCATTTGTGTATTTTTCCTTGAGGGTAGCTGTTGGATAGCTCTTATGGGTGAGGGGGTTTATCCGAGTGATGGTTTTCCCAGTAGTCATGTATGGATGTGAGTTGGACTATAAAGAAAGCTGAGTGCTGAAGAATTGATGCTTTTGAACTGTGGTGTTGGAAAAGACTCCTGAGGGTCCCTAGGACTGCAAGGAGATCAAACTAGTCAATCCTAAAGGAAATCAGTCCTGGGTGTTCGCTGGTAGGAATGATGTTGAACCTGAAACTCCAATACTTTGGTCACCTGATGTGGAGAACTGACTCATTGGAAAAGACCCTGAACCTGAAGCTGGGAAAGATTGAAGGCAGGAGGAGAAGGGGACAACAGAGGATGAGATGGTTGGATGGTATCACTGGCTCGATGGACATGAGTTTGAGCAAGCTCTGGGAGTTGGTGATGGACAGAGAGGCCTGGTGTGCTGCAGCCTATGGGGTCACAAAGAATCGGACATGACTGAGTGACTGATTTGAACTGAATTGTTTGTGTATTTCCTTCTTTTAGCCTTTCTGATCCCTTTCCCCTTAGCAGTGGAGAATGAGGACTTGCTCATAAGACACACGAGTCTCATGTGTCTTTTTATTACACAACAAGCACATTTACTGTAAGTACTGAAAATGAACATAGAGACAGATGATGCTTGCTGAGTTGTTTATATGTGTAATAATAGAAGGGAACTGCATACATGGATAGTATTTTCTTAAATCATCTTTTTTCCCCCCTGTAGGGGAGAATACGTGCAGTCACCTCCCCTCCGTTGCTAATGAATTAAAGCTGAAAAGCCAGTTGAAGGATGAAGTTGTCAGTAAATGATAAATAATTGACTCATGATGACACTGGGCTTCTCGGTTCATAATGGCTATTATTGTTGCAGGAGGGGCTCATTAGTTCCTAGGTGTGGTCTTCCTTCCCAGGCCAGATCAGTTTATCAGGGACCAAATAAATGCAGGCGAAATAATTAGAGATGTGTGAAGAGCCGGGCACCCACTCTTCCCATTTGAAAGAAAACGACTCACTTTTCCTTGGCAGCCACACCTTCTAATTACTTGCAAATGTTTAAGACTCATTATCTTCAAAGTTTGGAGAAAGACAGAAAAGGAAGGGGGTGGTGGTGGTGGGGGAAAGGTGCTGATAGTGGATCAAAGGCCCTGGTTCATCAGCGGCTGACTTTGTTTTGGGCGACTCGGAGCCTCAAGGCGGAGTGGATGAGTTGACAGCTCTTTGGCAATCCGGGCGCCCTGGAGAAGGGCAGCTTGTGTTCAGCCCCACAGCCTGCGACCCGCCCTTTACCTATCTCCTTTGACGTGCCACATTGAGCAAGAGGTAGTGATGGTGGTGTGGTGTGGGAGAGAAAGCCTCGAGTTTTCTAGAACCAAGGTGGTTAAATACTGCCCCCTTTCTTTCCTTCCATCACCTCTGGGCTGGCTCACCTTCTGGTAGAGTTGAGACCAACATCTTTCTCTTCAGATCTTCTCCCTGTGAGTCCCTTTGGGCTCAAGGTCCTTGCTACAGGGTCTCAAGCCCACTAGTGTGTGCGCGTGCTCAGTCGCTAAGTTGTGTCCGACTCTTTGCGACCCCATGGACTGTAGCCTGCCAGGCTCCTCTGTCCATGGGATTTTTCCAGGCAAGAATACTGGGGTGGGTTATTATTTCTTCCTCCAGGTGATCTTCCTGACCCAGGGATCGAACTCGCGTTTCCCATAGCTCCTGCATTGGCAAGCAGATTATTTACCACCAAGCCACCAGGGAATACCCCAAGACCACTAGAGGCGCTGAGAATTTTTGCTCACACTGCTGAAAGACTCAGGGCCTCCTTATGTACATGTGTAGGCACTTTATGCAAATTCTGCAAGGGATATGCTCTTCTTAGTGTCTCCTTGTTGAGGGTTCAGCAAACAGGAGACAGATCAAGACTTTAAAAAGGGAGAGTGTTCAGACGAGCATGATGAGAAATCACTTAAGCCCGGTGACTTTCAGCGTGTCATCTCCTTACAACATCAGAATTTAGAATGAGAAGGACTGACATGGGGCACTGAATCTCCTGTCAAATCTTTCTCAGATGCACAATCAAGGTGCTGAGACATTAATATTTTTTCTTTATTTTTTCTTTCTTCTATTTCCTCTTCATCCTGCATCTTGAAAGATTATGTTCTTAAGAAGGGGAGCTTTTACAGTCTTAGGGATGCAGGTATAAATAAGCTAACTTTCTCTTTCCTTCTCCCTGAATTCCACCCTAAAGGTATATCTTTAAATCTCCTTAAAGGATTTTTTTGGGGGGGGGGTTTCCGTGGTGCGTCAGTTGGTAAAGAATCTGCCTGCAATTCAGGAGACTCAGGTTTGATCCCCAGGTCAGGAAGATCCCCTGGAGAAGGAAGTGGCAACCCACTCCAGTACTCTTGCCTGGGAAATCCTGTGGACAGAGGAGCCTGGCGGGCTACAGTCCAAGGGGTCACAAGAGTCGACATGGCATAGAGACTAAACCACCACCACCACACCAAAAGATTTTGACCTTTGAACATAGGTATTGTGGATGTTTCTTTGACTTTGGTGGCCCATTGAACTATGGAAACATCTCTGGAGGTTTCATGAATGTATTAAGGCTTCTTAGGACAGTGAAAAATTTGGCTTAAAGCTCAACATTCAGAAAACGAAGATCATGGCATCCGGTCCCAGCACTCCATGGGAATAGATGGGAAATGGTGGAAACAGTGTCAGACTTTAGTTTTTTGAGCTCCAAAATCACTGCAGATGGTGATTGCAGCCATGAAATTAAAAGACGCTTACTCCTTGGAAGAAAAGTTATGACCAACCTAGATAGCATATTGAACAGCAGAGACATTACTTTGCCAACAAAGGTCCGTCTAGTCAAGGCTATGGTTTTCCTGTGGTCATGTATGGATGTGAGAGTTGGACTGTGAAGAAGGCTGAGCGATGAAGAATTGATGCTTTTGAAGTGTGGTGTTGGAGAAGACTCTTGAGAGTCCCTTGGACTGCAAGGAGATCCAACCAGTCCATTCTGAAGGAGATCAGCCCTGGGATTTCTTTGGAAGGAATGATGCTAAAGCTGAAACTCCAGTACTTTGGCCACCTCATGAGAAGAGTTGATTCATTGGAAAAGACTCTGATGCTGGGAGGGATTGGGGGCAGGAGGAGAAGGGGACGACCGAGGATGAGATGGCTGGATGGCATCACTGACTTGATGGACGTGAGTCTGAGTGAACTCCGGGAGATGGTGATGGACAGGGAGGCCTGGCGTGCTGCAATTCATGGGGTCGCAAAGAGTTGGACACGACTGAGTGACTGAACTGAACTGAACTGGAGGCTGAAGAAAGCAGGCACTTTGGGCTGTGGTTAATTCGATACAGTGCTTCTTTCCTGGCCTTTCTGTTTCTTTGTTTTTTATCTTTCTTTCCCTCCTTCCCTCCCTCTTTCCTTCCTGTGCTTCCAATACCAAGCATCTCTTTCCACTTAAGGAGATATTTTCTCAGTTGTTCAGATAAATTCTGGTGATGACTCTTCTTACCTTCTATTCTTCAGAAAGAATAATAAGAATTAGAAGACACTGTAAAATTGTGAATTAAGTTAGAAATATTTCCAAGAATTTTCCTCTGTCTCAGGAACTTTTGCACTCAAGGTTATCCTGCGAAAGCTGCCATGTCGCCACTTAAGGCTCAGTCAGCCACATCAGCTAGAAGATGCTCTAATTAACCAAACAGTACTTCTATGCCTTTGAATTTTTATGCTACTTTAAACCCTTTAACGTGGACTGGATTTTTAAACTTCTTCTCTCTTAAAGTTTAAAAACATTTTTAGTATCTGTTAAGTGTTCATGTTGTGCTCAGCACTTAGCCAGTGCTATAAATGTTGCGCTATATGAGAACCAGATGATACAGACGCTCTGTCAAAGGTTTCGGCATTCTAGAGGACAGCAAGAGAGTCAGCTTTTGTGTGTACACATACATGTATATACGACATCATACAGCCTTCCCTGGTGGTTCAGTGGTAAAGAATCTGCCTGCCAATGCAGGAGGCGTGGGTTCGATCCCTGGGTCGGGAAGATCCCCTGGAGAAGGAAATGGCAACCCACTCCAGTATTCTTGCCTGGAAAATCCCATGGACAGAGGAGCCTGGTAGGTCCATGAGGTCGCAAAGAGTCAGACACCACTGAGTGAGTTCACTTTCATACATGCATATACAATATCATATAGCCTTCCCTGGTAACTCAGTGGTAAAGAATCTGCCTGCTAATGCAGGAGGTGTGGGTTCGATCCCTGAGTCGGGAAGATCCCCTGGAGAAAGAAATGGCAACCCACTCCAGTATTCTTGCCTGGAAAATCCCATGGACAGAGGAGCCTGGTGGGTCCATGGGGTCGCACAGAGTCAGACACAACTGAGTTACTAACATTTTCACTTTGTATATATATAAATGTATATACACACACACATACCTATATGCTTTAAACCAACTGCACATGTATGCACACAGAATACATATCCAGAGTTGTCCTTCCAAATTCTGACGTCCTGAAGACCATAAGAAAAATGCATGGTTGAGGAGCTGAGGTCAAAAGTGACTTTCAAAACGCTATGAATTTCATTAATATGAACAATAAATACAATACCAGCCATGACACTGTGGTTTATAACAAGCAATAAACATTTGGTCTTTGTCCCTGTTTTCAGCACAAGTGAGTGAAAGTCGCTCAGTCATGTCCAACTCTTTGTGACCCCATGGACTGTATAGTCCATGGAATTATCTAATCCAGAATGGGAGTGGGTAGCCTTTCCCTTTTCCAGAGGATCCTCCCAACCCAGGGATTAAAGCCAGGTCCCCCGCATTGCAGGCTAATTCTTTACCAGCTGAGCCACTAGGGAAGTCCTAGTTTTTGGCACAGAGCTCCTAAAACCTTTGGAATTTCCTCAACCTTGAGAGAGGTAGGATAAAGGTGTCTTTTTTATGTTAATAAAAAGGGGTGGGGTTGGGGAGAGCAGCTGGGTAATCTCTGGAGGGGCTGGTTGCCTGGGGAGCCAACCAGGTGATTAGAAGCTAGAAACTTCAGTCCCTTCCCCAACCTTCTGGAAGGGGAGAGGGGCTGGAGCTTGAATTGAGAGCCAGTGGTCAATGACTTAATCAGTCACGCCTATGTAATAAAGCCTTTATAAAAACCTTTCCAAAAGGCAGAGTTCAGAGAGCATCCAGGTTGGTGAACACCTGGAGTTTTGGGGAGGTTGGTGGGCTTGGAGAAGGCAGGGAAATTCTGTGCCCTTGCCCCATGCATGCATGCTAAGTCACTTCAGTCGTGTGTGAGTCTTTTGGACCCCTTGGGCTGTAGCCCGCCAGGCTCCTCTGTCCATGGGACTCTCCAGGCAAGAATATTGGAGTGGGTTGCCATGCCCTCCTCCAGGGGATCTCCCCTACCCAGGGACTGAACCCACGTCTCTTATGTCTCCTGCATTGGCAGGTGGGTTCTTTACCACTAGGGCCACCTGGGAAACCCTGACTTTGCCCCATATCTTGCCCTATTTAAGTTTTCAATCAGGCTGTTCCTGAGTTGTATCCTGTTATAATAAACAGGCAATCTAGTGAGTAAAATGTTTCTCTGAGTTCTGTGAGCCGCGTTAGCAAATTAACTGAACCCCAGAAGGCAGTTTTGATAACCTCTGACTTACAGCCAGTGGGTCAGAAGCCTAGGTAATAATCTGAACTTGTAACCGGAATCTAAAGTGGGGGAAGCCTTGTGGGACTGAGGCCTTACAATGTGAAATCTGACGCTACCGCTGAGAAAACAGTGTCAGAAGTGAGTTGAATTGTAGGCCACTCACTCAGTAGGTCCTGGAGTATATCCTGCAAGTGTGAGGATCGCCTCAACCCCCGCCCCCTGCACCACCCCCCCCCCACACTGTAAGAGGTGACCGGAACTTGAGTAACACCAAAAAAATCCCAAAGCAATGATATTTTACAATAGGGTAAGCAGTTCTTGTCATTTCATTTGTCATCCTTTGCTCACCTAGAAACTTTTCAGCAACTCTCTTCACTGAATTTTTAATGAATTGCAGCTTAGCAAATCATTTAGCGTTGTTGAAGTCAGACAACTTTTGTCTGGTCCTCCATTCACACGCTCAACGTCTTTCTGATTTTAGATATCTTGCCTTGGAGCCTCTTTTAGGGTTGTACTGAATTCTTGGGGATATCCAACTTGGGAGATCTCACACCTAAAACTTGAGCCATTTACCTTTCTACACACTTCTCAGCTGTCTTTCCCTGAAGCTAAAGTCTTTCCATCTTCTTCATCTTCCCTAAGACTTCATTACAAAATCCAGCACGCCTACTCTGCCTTCTTCATTCCTTTCCTGTTGTGACTTCTGCAGCTTCTTAGTAGTCAGGTCTAACAGAATTGCTTCACAACTTCGTATACTAAAACCAAGAAGATTAAAAAAAGTAAAAAAATATTTTTCTTTTTGCTACAACTTTATATAGAAGGATTGTTGTCTTCATTAATTAATGATTGATATTTAGTAAGTTATATGAAACTCTGGGCTTCTCAAGCGGCACAGTGGTCAAGAATCCCCCACTAATACAGGAGACACAAGACACACCTGTCCCTGGGTTGGGAAGATCCCCTGGGGAAGGAAATGCCAACCCGCTCTGACATTCATCTTGGGAAAGTCCCATGGACAGAGGATCCTGGTGGGCTACAGCTCATGGGATTACAAAGAGTTGGATATGACTTAGTGATTGAGTCCACGCGCGCGCGCGCGCGCGCGCACACACACACACACGAAACTCTTTATGTCTTGTTTCAGTGTTTATAAAACATCTTAAGAACCTAAGTATTATCTCATGTTAATTATTTAGTTAATTACTTAGTCATTTACCAAATATTTATTGAAGACCACCTATGTGCCAGACACACTGAACATTGAAGGGAGAAGGTGAAAAGACATGGCTCCCCGCTATGTGAAGTTGTGTGTCAGGCCCCATGCTAAGTGCTTTGGGCACATCCTCCTTTTATCCTCATAACGACAGTCTGCCCACTTAATAAGGGAGGACACTGAGGCCAAGAGGCAGTGTTAGGAGTCAAGCTGAATGAAGTCTGACTGATGCCAAAGTCATTTACTTTAAGCATTAAATGGTACCACTTTCACCTCCTCTAGGTAGGGTAAGCTCTTGCCACTGTGCATGTGGGAGACAGGTAGGATGACCCCAAAGGCAACCATAGAAGGGCAGGTGTTGGGCTAACCATATGGTAGTCAGGCTTGTAAAGAGCCCCCTGATAATCACCACCTGTATACACCTTGTGTGATCCCCTCCCTTGAGTGGGCAGAGACCTCGTGAATATGATGAGCTATCACTCTTGTGATTAGGTTACATTATACGGATGATATGCCAAAAGTGAAGATATTTTATAAACCAGTTTTTTTGAGTTCATCAGCTGGGTCAGCCTCGCCCCATCAGCTGAGCCCTTAAGAACGGGGCTATCTGATGTCAACAGCCATGATACGAAAGGGCCTGGGAGCAGGAGGCACCTGGGAGCTGAAAGCAACCTGTAGCCGACAGTCAGCAAGGAACTGGAGACCTCAGTCCTGTACCCGCCAGGTGATAAACTCTGCCCACCAGCAGTGAGCTTGGAAGAGGATGCCAGAAGAGAGAAATTCAGATGATATCTAGCCCCTGTGAACAATTCGATTTTAACCTGATGAAACCACATTTCTGATCCACAGAAACAGTGAGATAATATATTTTTGATGTTTTGATGATAATAATTTGTTACACAGCAGAAGAAAACAGAACAGGCAAGAAACACTGAGATGGCGTGTAGATCAAAAGTTATCTCAACAAAAATCAAGAAAACTGATTAAACATATATATTTCAACTCTATTTTCTCTCTCCCTCTCTCTATTTCTTGGGGCTCCCCAGGTGGTGTTAGTGGTAAAGAACTTGCCTGCCAGTGCAGGAGACATAAGAGACATGGGTTCAATCCCTGGGTAGGGAAGATCCCCTGGAGGAGGTCATGGCAACCCATTCCAGTATTCTTGCCTTAAAAATTCCATGGACAGAGGAGCTTGGAGGGCTACAGTCCATGGGATCACAGAGTCAGACACGACTAAAGTCATTAGCACACGTGCACACTGTCTCTTTCTAAGTCGCTGTGATTTATTTCTCCTAAAATATGCTAACTTGGGATTTATTCCTTTGATATCACTTGACATGTTCATTTATTGTGCACTTGGTCCCAATTTGTTTAACTCTTTAACTCTGGGAAAGAGTCTCTCCAGTGGCTCCATGCCTTTGTGTTGTTGTTGTTCTGTTGCTAAGTTGTGTCTGACTCTTTGCCACTCCGTGGACTACAGCACGCCAGGCTCCTCTGTCCTCCACTACCTCCCGGAGTTTGCAGAGGTTCTTGTCTGTTAAGCCAGTGATGCCATTCAACTATCTCATACTCTGTTGTCCCCTTCTCCTCTCACCTTCAGTCTTTCCCAGCATCAGGAGTCTTTTCCGATGAGTCACCTCTTTGCATCAGATGGCCAAATTATTGCAGCTTCAGCTTCAGCATCAGTCTTTCCAATGAATATTCAGGGTTGATTTCCTTTAGCGTTGACTGGTTTGATTTCCTTGCTGTCTAAGGGACTTCTCCAGTACCACAGTTCAAAAGCATAAATTCTTCCCTGCCTTTTAGAGTGATACAAAATTTGCTGGGATAGAAATTTTACTAGAATGTAAATCCCACGAAGATGTAGGCCTTGTGATGGCAAAAATTTTTGTCTGGCCCATGCTGCTGCTGCTGCTAAGTCGCTTCAGTTGTGTCTGATTCTATGTGACCCCAGAGACGGCAGCCCACCAGGCTCCCCCTTCCCTGGGATTCTCCAGGCAAGAACACTGGAGTGGGTTACCATTTCCTTCTCCAATGCATGAAAGTGAAAAGTGAAAGTGAAGTCACTCGTCATGTCCGACTCTTAGCGAACCCATGGACTGGAGCCTACCAGGCTCCTCTGTCCATGGGATTTTCCAGGCAAGAGTACTGGAGTGGGGTGCCATTGCCTTCACCAGTACTAAATAAATACTTGTTTAACCAAATGAGTCATAGAAACCCTTTGCTATACCTGAACCCTCTGTTACCATTTGCTGAAGATTTATTGATCAAATTCTAGTTACAAGGTCCGAACTCCTTGCCTGCCCACCAGCACCCATTTCTGTTTGAAGCATTCCTCCAATCCCTTCCTTTTCATAAGTTTTCTAGGTCACACGTTCAAACATCTTTTGCAAAAGACCCCTTCAGCATCCATTGGCGTAATTTAAAAGCACAGAGAATACCTTCATGTGTGGCAACCATAATTGGCACTTGATCACATTCGGTTGAAGGATTGTTACCTTCTAGTGAGCATTTCCAGTTTAGGAGGTCAAAGAGGAGCTGGAAATATTCAGATATATGCCCTAAATCTGAAAAGGAATACATACACACTGAATAATAATTAAATGAACTTGGTGGGTTTTATAGTGTTTGTAAGAACAGATTATTCAAGTAGCTTGATTGTGTTCTCTTGATTTTTTTCTGTGCTTGATATTTTAAAGCAAAGTACTCAGTATCATGCTTTCCACTGGAAGATGTTCCTGCTACTACAAATTACAGAGCACTGCACAAATGCTAACTTGACAATATAACTTCTGTTTTCTCCCTAAATATCTAAAACTTCTGTCTGTCCCTCCTCTGAGTGGCTGCCCTAATAGACTGGCTCATGGATCCACAGCAGCTACCTCTTTGCTATTGGTGTATCTCTTAACAAGGGGATTTAGCTGGATTCCAACCTGGCTCAATCCTCCGTCAGTTCTGGTAGGATAATTCCCCAAAGAAGCAGTAGCTTTGTTGGTTGCTTTGCTTTGGTTTCTGTAACTACGTGGTTATTATGGTTTATTTTCATAATCATAGTATTAGTCATGTGTCAGAAAAGAAATAAAAAAAAAAGACCTTCTGGCTTCCTAAATACGTTACTAAAAATTCCAGCCGAAGATACATCAGATATGCTTTCTTGTAAATACGTAGGAACCACTGAGCTTCCTTCCAAAATAAAAACCTGGTGTGTTTTGTCCCCCAGCGCTTGCACATTGTCACTCATTGAAACAATATGATGCATCAGAAATTTAGTTAGGAGACCTGTTCATGATAACTTTTCAGCAAATATTGTGCATATAAAGAAATCTATTATATGAACTCAAAACTCTCTTGGGAGTTTATTGAGCATGGAAGAATAGAGGGTTTTTTTTTTTTTTTTAATTGTGGATAAAATGGCAAAACAGGAAGCTTTTCTTAAAAAGAGTCTTTCTACCTCTAAGCGCTATGCTCTCCGGCAGCTCTGTCTTTGGAGAAAGCTATCTAATGAACTCTCTTAACCAATCAGATCATTATCATAATGGGTTCATGTCCTAAAGACATTACATTAAAGAAGAAGCGGTAGCTAAGCTCACAGATTTCATGGAATATGAATCTAAACAGTTCTCTGCCTTATACAGCACATTTTAAAATAAAAAGAAAACATCAAGGCATCATGAAAAAGTGCTGCCTTGTTCGTGTAGATCAAACTTCTCAGATTTCCTTAATAATCTTACATACACACACACACATGCACACACTTTTTTTGGATCATGTAGTATTTATATGGTCAAAGCTATGTTTTTTCCAGTAGTCACATCTGGCTGTGAGGGTTATAGCTGTGGACTGTAAAGAAGGCTTGAACACCGAAGAATTGATACTTGGAGATCAAACCAGTCAGTCCTAAAGGAAATCAACCCTGAATATTCATTGGAAGAACTGATGCTGAAGTTGAAGCTGCAGTACTTTGGCCACCTGATGTGAATAGCTGACTCATCGGAAAAGACCCTGATGCTGGGAAAGATCGAAGGCAAAAGCAGAAGGGGGTGGCAGAGGATGAGATGTTTAGATAGCATCACCGACTCAATGGAATTTGAGCAAACTCTGGGAGATAGTGGAGGACAGAAGACGGTGGTATGCTCAGTCCACGGGGTGGCAAAGAGTCAGACGCAATTTAGCGCCAAAAAACAGCCAAGTATTTACATGAGGCAAGTGAAGTCCTTGTTCTAAATGTCTCTAAATCATTATTGTTTGTTAACCCAGGAATGATTCAACTCGAAGGAACACAGAAAAGTGTAGACCAGAATCAAAGCTCTGGTTAAGCGGTTTCACAGACATGCACCAGTATGAAATGAGAGGATGTGTAATATTTATTTTGCCTGGGAGGTAGCAGGAATGTGGGTGGGGAATGTTTGAGAGCTTTCGTTGCACCTTTGTGAGAGGAGGGGGGCAGCAAAAACAGGAGAAAATAAGCTTTATCCTTGAGCATCTGCACTTCTGTCTAAAACATCTTGAGCCACAGACTTGAATTCATCCTATGCTCAGCCACATTTTTCAGATAAATTTGGCTGCCTGACAGCTGACACCTGTCAGTCACAAGAGGAAATACGATCAAAGGTGATGAAGATATGATCAAAGAGGATGAAGAGCCATCCTCTCAAAGGCCACTGTCCATCTTTATTATACGCCAGTAAGCCGTTCTGGTTTGTAACCTCCTCTCACTGTGACAGACCAATTCGGAGAGTTCATTTTGCTGAATCTGGTTGCTGGAGCACTCAGGGGTTGACATTAAGAAGCTGGTGTTTGCACCTGGAGGAACCAATTCGTTCCTTCATGGGACAAAAGCCAACAGTCATTTTCAGCAGGTCATGGGAATTGGAGGCATTAGATTACACTACCAGCGGAAAAATATTCCTGAGTCATTTTTCTAGATTCCGCATATATGAATTGTTATACGATATTTGTTTTCTCAAATGAATTTTGAAAAACACTCATACACGTATGTATGAATATATACTTGCATGCAGGCTCAGTCATACAGTCGTGTCCGACCCTTTGTGACTCCATGGACTGTAGCCCGCCAGGCTCCTCTGTCCATGGAATTTTCCAAGCAAGAATAGTGGAGGGGGTAGTCATTTCCTTCTCCAGGGGATCTTCCTGACCCAGGGATCGAACCCACATCTCCTGCATTGGCAGACAGATTCTTTACCCTCTGAGCTACCAGGGAAGCCCCATACATGCGTATATATATATATATATATATATATATATATATGTATATATATGCATCCAAATATGTGTAAAGAGCACATACACACCGATATATATATACACACATCCATATACATATGCATTTGTTACATACTGATGATTCTGGTTTCAGAACTGATCTAGACCACAAACCAAAAAATATGATTTCATTGTAGGAACTTGGCTGAAAGACCTATTCATTCAACATAAGTTTTATCATCAAAACCACTTCCCCATAGAGGTGTGTATCCCAAAATGAAATGAAATATCCAAACTTAAAAAAAAAATAATAGGAAGAGAATTGGTTTACAATGCTGTGTCGGTTTCTGCCATACAGCAACATCAATCAGTCATAAGTATATATTGGTCCCCTCCCTCTTGAACCTCCCTCCCACCCACCCTCGATCCTATCTCCGCCATCTAGATTGTGACAGAGTACTGCACTGAGCTCCTTGTATTTTACAGTAATTTCCCACTAGCTGTCTAGTTTACATATGGTAATGTGTATGCTTCAGTGCTGCTCTTTCAGGTCATCCCACCCTTACCCCCTGCTGTGTCCACAAGTCTGTGGACTGCTGTGTCTCTGTCTGTGTCTCTATTCCTGAGTCATTTTTCTAGATTCCACATATATGAATTGTTATACGATATCTGTTTTCTCAAAACACCCAAACTTGAAAAGCTCATCTTAAAACTCATTTCTGCTCAAGTTCAGTGCCATTGCCACAGGCCTTGGTGCAAGCGAGTTTGTGTATGAAGTCAGCATCCTCCACAAAAACAAACTCATCAAAATGTGGAAGGTCCGCAGGACTCAGGAGCCAAGGTTCCAAAAACTCCTGGTTCATAGATTAAAACTTTGCAAATAGATTAAGAGAATCTGAAGAATCTAGTATTGTTGACCCAAATATCTTCCTTTGCTTGGGCACATCATAAAAGGATAACATCCACAGGCAAAGAGGGAAGTGAGTGAAGCGTAAACACACTGAGGATTGCAGGGACAATTCAGGACATTCAGGCACAACCCAAAGAAATGTCTCAGTTACGTAACTGTTTGGTAACATTCCCCATTTAAATCTGCCTGTCCAAACTCAGAACAGTTTGCCCTCTATAAATCGTGATTCTTATCAACCTTAACTAACTACTCTTAAGTTTCTTTTTCCTCAGGTAGGAAACTTGAAATAATATGATTTTGCCATAGCTAACAATTGGAATGCTGTGTGAACTGTGTGCTATTTCTGAATTGGCCCTGTGGGGTTAAAAGAAAATCTGCATTTGTATAGCTCTTGTTGTGGACTGAATTGTGTCTCTCCCAAATGCACAAGTTGAAGCTCTAACCTCTGATGTGACTGTATTTAGAATAAGTAAGATTAAAGAAGGTTGTATGGATGGGGCCTTGACCTGAGAGAGAGCTGTTGTCCTTGTGGCCCCCTGGACTGTAGCTGACCAGGCTCCTCTGCCCATGGGATTTTCCAGGTAAGAATACTGGAGTGAGGTGCCATTCCCTTCTCTAGGGGATCTTCCCGATCCAGGGATCAAACCCATCTCTTGGGTCTCCTGCATTGGTAGGTGGGTTCCTTAGCCCTAGCGCCACCTGGGAAGCTCATGTTGTCCTTTTAAGAAAAGGAAGATACGTGAGACTTCTCTCTCCGCCATGGAAGATGGAAGAGAAGGCTGCTGACTGCAAGCCAGGCAGAGAATTCTTGGTGGTGGTGGTTTAATCGCTAAGGCCTGTCTAACTCTTTGTGATTGCATGCACTTAGCCTGCCAGGCTCCTCTGTCCCTGGGATTTCCTGGGCACAAATACTGGAATGGGGTTGCCGTTTCCTTCTTGCAAGTGGTCTCCTGCATTGCAGGTGGCTTCTTTACCGACTGAGCCACCAGGGAGAAAGAACCCATAAGGGACTGAATCAGCCACGAGTGTGATCTTGGATTTTCAGCCTCCAGATCTGTGAGAAACACATTTCTATTGTTTAAGCTACCACATCCGTAGTATTTTGTTATGACAACCCAAGTGGGCTAGGAAGGTTCTCTTGACTCTTCAACGAGGCCTCTGAATGGATCAATTTCCTCTTAGGAGAAAGCTGAGACAATTGCAGAGTGAAAGGACAGTGGAGGCCATTTAACAGCTATTAAGTGATTGCCGAGGGGGTACTCCTTTCAAGTACCCAGGATTCTGAGATTCTGGTGGAAGAGCCTGATGCTGGGTGGTATCCTTATCTGGGAAGTCCCAAGGACAGAGGAGCCTGGCTGGCTACAGTCTGTGCAAACAGTCAGACCACTGAGGGACTGATACTTACTCCATCACCCACTCACTGAGCAGATAGTGTGGCCTTTCTGCCCTGTCCTACAGCTTTACTGTCGAAGTCACTCGTGGCTGCTAAGAGGTGCCTCCCAGATCCCCTGGGACTCTAGGGCTGGAAAGATCTGTAAGAAGCGCTGAGGTATCCTTGCAAGTGTTAGCGCTAGGGCATGCGTCTTGGAAAAGGAAGGGTGCGTCTCGTTTTCTTACGACTTGAACCCAATAATATGTACTCCGCGTCGTCATGTCCTCTCACCAACTCCGTTTCTCCATCTTCTGCTTTCTTGACGCCTCAGGGTTGTCATCGTGTAGATCAGTTTTTTTTAAAAAACACATTTCCTGGAGTATAGTTATTTACAATATTGTGTTAGCTTCAGGTATACGGCCAAGTTATTCAGTCATACATATGTATGTATATGCATACATATATATATATATATATATATATATATCTTTTTCTGATTCTTTACCCATGTAGGTTATTATAGTATGTTGAGTAGAGGTCCCTGTGCAATATCAGGGATTTTAATATAGCAGTGTTATTTATTTTCTATGTAGTAAGTAGCGTTCAGTTTTTACAGAATTCAGTGATTCTAAAGAAAGAGGTGTGAGGGGTCGTTTCTATACTGAATGGAACCAGACAGCTTTTTGCTGTTGCTTTTATTTTTACCCATACCGGCAATGGGTTTGGAAATTTTAAAGCACTTTCTTTGTCTTAATTAGATGGCATTCTGATACTCATTATAATAGATAATAGTTGACGTTAATCAAAACAACCAACTTTCTAATTGAATTGATAAACCAATCAGTCCCCTAAGGCACTTCATGGCATACTATGTAGATGGAGAATAATTAGATGTATTTGTACAATATGGTGAAAATTAAAAGTAAAAAAGTATGTATATATGATTTGTAACTGTAATTTAAAGTGTTGGGATTTTTCTTCAATGATAATTATCATCAGTGATTCTCTAGGGGAAATTGCTAGTAAAATTCATTTGGACTTTCACAAACTAAAGCGTCTAAACCCAAAATTAAACAAATACGTGTCTATTTCTTAAAAGAGCAATGTGCACATTTGCTTATTCAGTTAACCTGGATGGTCTTTACTTATCTAAGCAGTAGAAAGATGCTGTTGGAGAAGAGTTTTGACCCAAGGTGAGCCTACATCTCCTTCTAATGCCCGATATTAGTCTGTTTGATCCTTTTAAACATAGTCTTTTGTATTTTGATGTGAACAGAGAGTTCTGAGCATATTGTAATACAGAAGGTTGTCAGGGTGGGAATTGTGTAGTTAAGGGAAAAAGTTCGTCAGCCTTGGGGAGTTGAGAAGAGGAGATCGGTGCTCGGGTGTGCCTGGGGACTCAGGTTACTGCTAGAATACAGTTTTCTGTGGAAGTGAAATGGCTGCAGTGTGAGAAACTTCTCAATCCGAGTGCCCTGGGGTGTGTCCTGGACCACATCCCTGTAGTTTCTGCAGGTCTTGGGTTGGGCTGGGAGCGTGTGTGGTTCACAAGGGCCTGCCCACTTCTGCTGGCTGCTGGCCTGTGGCTGAACTTGGAGAACCACTACTCCAGCGCTGGGCAATGTGCTTTGATGAGCCGTGGACCTGGGTCCCCTGGATTTGCTGAGCTCAAGTAAAATGTAGATATAGTCAGTTCTTTTGTCAAGTTCAAGAGGCTTGCTTACCAAAATAGCTTCAAAGAGATCATATGAAATCTATGTAAATACAGCTCACATGGTCTTAGAATAACACCTTTAAATTTTAAAGCTATTTGCCTTAAAAAGCTATATATACAGTATATGCGTATGTGTGGGTGTATATGCATGTATATATGGCCGTGTGAGCATTTAGTAAATCAGGTGCCTTTCCATCATTTTCTCCTCCTATAAATGATCTGATGTAGACAAATATCACATATTAATGCGTATATGTAGAATCTAGAAAAATGGCACAGATGAATCTGTTTTCAGGGAAGGAATAGAGACGCAGATGTAGAGAATGGACTTGTGCACATACGGAAAGGAAAGGGGTTGGAATAAATCGGGAGATTGGGATTGATATATATACACGCTGCTGCTGAGTCGCCTCAGTCGTGTCCGACTCTGTGCGACCCCATAGACGGCAACGCACCAGGCTCCCCCGTCCCTGGGATTCTCCAGGCAAGAACACTGGAGTGGGTTGCCATTGCCTTCTCCAATGCATGTGAAAAGTGAAAATGAAGCTGCTCAGTCCTGTCCGACTCCTAGCGACCCCATAGACGGCAGCGCACCAGTCTCCCCCGTCCCTGGGATTCTCCAGGCAAGAACACTGGAGTGGGTTGCCATTGCCTTCTCTGCTACCATGTGTAGAATAGATAGCTAGAAAGAAGCTGCTGTATAACATTGGGAACTCGATGCTCTGTGATGACCTAGAAGAGTGGGATGGGGGTGAGGTGTGGAGGGTGGGAGACTCAAGAGGAAGGGGATATATACATATGTTGCTATACAGCAGAAAGCAACACAACGGTTGAAAAGCAATTACTAGCTCAGTTTAGTTGCTTAGTCATGTCTGACTCTTTGTGACCCCAAGGACTGTAGCACACCAGGCTTCCCTGTCCATCACCAACTCCCAGAGCTTGCTCAAACTCATGTCCATCGAGTCAGTGATGCCACCCAACCATTTCATCCTCTGTTGTCCCCTTCTTCTGCCTTCAGTCTTTCCCAGCATTAGGGTCTTATCCAATGAGTCAGTTTTTCGAATCAGGTGGCCAAAGTATTGGAGTTTCAGCTTCAGCATCAGTCCTTCCAATGAATATTCAGGATTGATTGGATCTCCTTGCAGTCCAAGGGACTCTCAAGAGTCTTCTCCAACACCACAGTTCAGAAGCATCAATTCTTCAGCACGCATCTTTCTTTATATAACTCTCACATCCATACAGGACTACTGGAAAAACCGTAGCTTTGACTAGACGGACCTTGGTTGGCAAACTAATGTATCTGCTTTTTAATATGTTGTCTAGGTTGGTCATAGCTTTTCTTCCAAGGAGCAAATATCTTTTAACTTCATGGCTGCAGTCACCATCTGCAGTGATTTTGGAGCTTCCCAAAATAAAGTCTATCACTGTTGCCATTGTTTCCCCATCTATTTGCATGAAGTGATGGGACTGGATGCCGTGATCTCAGTTTTTTGAATGTTGAGTTTTAAGCCAACTTTTCACTCAATATAAAAGCAATTATACCCCAAGGAAAAAAAGAACTGTGCTGAGATGAGCCCCCAACACCCCCAGGCCCATGGTTTTTGGTGGAAAACAGTCAAGAAGTCTATAAAGATTATTTTTAAAGTCATGCAGTAAGAGCTTTGAGAACAGAATCTAAATCTTTAAAAATAATTTTATTTACTTTAGTCCCTAAAGTTAAGGGTCTTATATGGTGTTTTTGTATGTCTAGGTGGCCCAAAGATAGACTACAAGATCTTTTAACATCCCTAAAATCATATGAAATTGTTATGCCCAAGTCGCAAAATCTCCCAATGACCACCAGGGAGCTGGTATCCAATGCAAAATCAAGAGAGTTTTTATTACCAAGCTCAAGCTGGGGCTCCCACTGGTTACCGACGCAGCGGCTAAGGAGAGGAGCCCCGAGCTCTGGGTTACATTGCTTATATAGGGGTATTTGCGCCCGTGAGTTTCCCGGTTGGGAGACATCTAATTGGTTACCTTCTGTGGAAGGGTTAGGTGTTGGGTTCTGATTGGTTCCCATTTCCCGGGCTCAATTCGAATTTCCCGAGCAGGTTGTAAGTCCTGAATGTAAAGTCAGGAGATCCTGACCTGGGATCTGATTGGCTCACAGGTGGTGGGGTGAGGTCAGGGGATTTCCAAAGACTTTTTCCTCAGAACTCTAAAATGGAGTCTTTTTTAATAAAATGGGGTGGTTTAGGTTCTTCAAAATATTGTGTGTATATATATATAATACACACATATGCGTATATATATATATATATGCATGTGTGTGAGTTATACATTTTCCAGTCTTTTACTTCCAAGAGCTTCTCACATATAGCCATATAATAAATATTTTTAATTTTAGAAATTATACCTATAATATAGAGAAATCTTTATATGCTAATACCAACTGTTTTTAAAATCACCACAGTAGTAAAACTATTGACTTAAAATATCCACCTGGATATGATTCTGGGCAGTGTCCTCAAAATAAATCAAAATGTGGTAGCTGCTATCTTGCTTTTAAAAATCAGTTTGAGGGACTTCCTTAGTGGTTCACCGGCTGACTCCACACTCCCAACGCGAGGGGCCTGGGTTCGATCCCTGGTCAGGGAACTAGATCCCAGTGCTATGACTCAGAGTTTGCAGGCCACAATTAAGACCTGGCATAGCCAGATAAATAAATATGAAAAAATACAAAAATCAATTTGTAAAAGAATCCTAGGATATACAGATGACAATATAAACAATGGCTCAGTTGAGAAACCTTGTAAACACCTAGCACATTTATATAAGAAATTTACACTGATAAAAATACAATGGCGTCGCTGCATTTTTTGTGATGATTGAAGAGGCAGGTGTGTTGCTCAGACAGAGCTGTGCTGAGTAGAAATCAACACCCTACCTCCAGTTTGTCAAGATGTCTTCGCCGGGGCTGTGGGATTTTAGTCTTCATTTCTTCTACCCTCTAAGTTCTCAGTATATTTTTGAAAATGGTTCAGAGGATGGTTACTTTAGAAAAACAGATGTTTAAATGTTTCCATTTTGTTCAGTGACATCTTTGATTTAAAGGGTTTCAAATGAAAAGCAGGTTGGGAGTAGGTTTGAAGTGATGTCAGCGCAGCACTCCGCTTCCTGCAGGGACAGACTGGGGATGGTGTGCCCGAACCTTGTTGCTGTTACATTGTCACATACAGAACAGAACTCAAAGCCAAGTGGTGGGAGAGGTTGCTTATCCTCTCAAAGATTCAAAGCGGATGTTATTGTAAGGAGGATGCCCATAAGGCAAATCACAACATCGAATTTCCCTAGGGAGGCAAGCATTTAGTGGATGGGGAGTTTGCCAGGCTTTTGGAAGCCACGAGAAATCTTGGTCAGTTCTTTTGGCCAGCACAAGAGGCTT
Source organism: Ovis aries (assembly GCF_016772045.2). Lineage (NCBI taxonomy): Eukaryota > Metazoa > Chordata > Mammalia > Artiodactyla > Bovidae > Ovis > Ovis aries. Next base: position 45,106,800 of record NC_056073.1, read on the forward strand.
GGCCACAGCTTCTGTTCAACCACAATAAAATCATCATAAAAAAGCACTGTACAGATTCTCAGAATAATGTCTTCAAACGTTAAACCTCTCCAAGGCAGTTATCCTCACATTAAATAAAAATTGATGAGTACAGTGCCTACTTTTTCCTTTTTGTCTTAGGAATGAATGGCACAATTATTTTACCATCAGACAAAAGTCGCAGTTCAGATTTCCCTGGTGGTCCACTGGTTAAGAATCCACGTACCAGTGCAGGAGACCTGGGTTCAATCCCTGGTCTGGGAAGACCCCACGTGTCACAGGGCAACCAAGCCCATGCACCACAACTGCTAAGCCCACGCACCCTACAGCCTGAGCTCCACAACAAAAGAAGCCACTTCAGTCAGAAGCCAGCACACCGCAGCTTAGTAGCCCCGTCTTGTCACAACTGGAGAAAGCCTGTGCTCAGCCAAATGAATAAATACATAAATACAACTTTTAAAAGTTGCAGTTCATCCTACCCCTCTACTTACTATAAAAGCAAACTTCTTATGAAAAGAAAAACCTATTTACCCAACCTGAGCCTCAATTTTCTCATAGGTAAGTGGGAGGGATTATAATAGGATTTTCAGAATTGAATAATAGATGCAAAGCATCTGGTATCTCATCAACACTCAAAAATGTCTGTCCTTTCCTCATTCTTAGGGATTTCAAAGGCAGCACTCAAATGAAACTCCTTTGTATTTTAGTCTGGGTCTCACTGTGATGGTACTGGTGGGTGAAATATTCGATTACTTCAATTGCAAAATTGTTTCTAATTTCAGGAAATCGTCTACTTGTCAGTATTCTAGGAATGTGTTACAAAGATAGCTCTATCATAAAGGAGAGATTTTTGTAAAAATATATTCTCTCTATGAGTACTGCAAAAATAATACATTTCAAAAAATAAACAGGAAATAGGTGTCATTGCTTAGTGTTTTCTGGGCTGGGATGTTATTCCTAATTCGAAATCATTGGACTGGGATGTTATTCTGTAGATTGGAGAGCAGCCTCCAGGGGTTATTGTACACTCTGATGTTTGGGGGGAATATGTTATTTACCACCTGTAAGTTGCCTATCTTGTTATTTTTGTTGGGAGTAAAGCTGTAGCCTTCACCTCCATTAGGTAGTGAAGTTTGGTTAATGGATGGGTAACAGGAAAGAGTGTAAGGGGAAGCTGATGTTAATGTGAACTCCTGCCGTTTTTATTATAGTGGCACCCGCAATAGTTAAGGTTGAGCAGCTGTTTCCATTATGAACTCCTATTTCAGGGGTTTATAACTGAGCTGTAAAAATTTGCTCTAGGCTAAAACTCAGCTCATCAGGTCTTAGCCTGGGAGAATTTTTCCCCCCTACCATTGTTTTTTTTTTTGAAAAGAAGAAATCAATTTAGCTTTTTAAAATAAATAAAATCTCAGAAAATTTAAAAATGTTAAGTTTTTTTTTTTCATGTTAAGCCCAGATGTTGAAATGGATGGTAATTACATTCCTGGAAGTCTAATGAGAAAAGTAAGTCTCAAAATTGTAACTTTCAAGTATACTTTTAGAACGTCTGATACAGACTGATGATGCAGTTTAGCAAGATAAGCAATTTCTTAGGCCTTAGAGCTCATCATTATTTGTAAAGAGTTTTACCAATGAACCTCTTTTATTCATAGTATTAATTTACTTATTAATCAGATCTGGCTATAGAAATCAGGGTAACTCTTTGTAGAACTTGTTAAATTATTTGGTATTTTAGTAGAGCAATAAATCGACAAGTTAAACTAATGAAAGGTTATTGAAGACATTGATGGCATTTTTATTTACATGTTTAGAAGCCCTTGTTAGATATAAAAGGTCTTACCTACCTGGCTGTAGAAAGCTTTGTATACACATTAAGACTATAGTAGTGGTCTATATGATACACTAGAAAGACTATAGGCATTGACATAACAGTACATTTAAAATACAGACTTTGTTATTACTCAGGTATGATGGTCTAACTCTCACATCCATACACGACTACTGGAAAAATTATAGCTTTGACTATATGGACCTCTGTCAGCAAAGCGATGTCTCTGTAGTTCTGGAGAAGACTCTTGAGAGTCCCTTGAATAGCAAGGAGATCAAACCAGTCATTTCTAAAGGAAATCAACCCTGAATATTCATCTTTCTAAAATCTAGATGAAATCTTGCCACTCCCCTGTAAAAACTGTGTAATGACTTTTTATCCTTTGCTCGATAGATAACTTGAGTTCTTGCGACTGACTTGTAAATTCACTTTCCGACACGATACCCTTTAGAGTCTTCCTGAATTTCAGTCATCCACAATTACCTATGGCTCCATAAGCAATCAAGGTATTTTAGGTCCGCTCTTCTTGGTCATATTGTGTCCTCTCGATACAATGTCCTCCTTCAAATTGTATGTCTGCCAAATTCTTTTTGGTTTTTCAAGTTTACACTTGAAATCTAAATCACCGTAAAGTCGCCTCTGGTGACTTTCCCAGTCCTATTCCTCTGCTTCTATGACATAAGCACTCCTTTACGTATGTGGCTTTTTCTCTACCAATAGATTTTTGTCTCTTAATAACAGATTTTCAATGGCACCCCACTCCAGTACTCTTGCCCGGAAAATCCCATGGACGGAGGAGCCTGGTGTGCTGCAGTCCATGGGGTCGCTGAGAGTTGGACACCACTCACTGACTTCACTTTCGCTTTTCACTTTCATGCATTGGAGAAGGAAATGGCAGCCCACTCCAGTGTTCTTGCCTGGAGAATCCCAGGGATGGGGGAGCCTAGTGGGCTGCCGTCTATGGGGTCGCACAGAGTCAGACATGACTGAAGTGACTTAGCAGCAGCTGCAGATTTTCAAAATATTTTGAAATCTCTGGCTCCCCTGAATCTAAGGACAACCTGAACATGGCAGGTTGATTTAATAAAAAAAATTGATTAACTTGATGATGATATGGCAACTGTTCCAAAGGACTGGCAAACTTTCATGCTTCTAAACCTGAAGAAATGGATTAAGTAGCAAGTTTACAATGTTAATAACTTTAAAATAATAAACACATTAAAATCAAGAAATACAAGTAAAAGCTGTTATAGTCTGATATCTTTGCATTAAATATACGCCATCCTCTCAAGACTTTATGCTTGGAACATAAACTTTGTGTCAACAAGGAAACCCTCTGGAAAGGCTAAGGAAGCCTTTTGAACAAGTTGAAAAACAAAACCTTTCTCATAATCCATTGCAGTGTTTATTGTTTTTGATAATCTCGTGGTGATAAATGTGTAAAAACAGTGGTTCCCAACCTTTTTGGCACCAGGAACAAGTTTCATGGAAGATGACTTTTCCATGGACCAGAGGAGAGGGGATGTTTTGGGACGCTTCAATGCATTACATTTATCATACACTTTACTGCAGAATAACCAGCTCCACCCCAGATCATCAGGCAGATCCGGGAGGCTGGGACCCCTGTGTTAAAGGACATAATCAGTTCCCTAGGTTGTGCCACATAAAAAACTGAAACCACTCACTGGTTTCTTGGGTATAGTTTCACAATGTGCTCAGTTACATGAATCTGTGTTGATGGCATTCTCTTTCATGTCACATCAAATTAAGCAATTAAATGAAATATTGGAATTGTTTTGCAAGGAGTTTGCAGAAGGTAAATCTACTGGTGCTTTTTAGTTTGTCCTCAGTTGAAAAAAAATTGGTATAGGCTGCCTTCAAAGTTTACTTGTCTTCAGCATCTGAAAAATCATGCATTGGTCTACTATCGGTAATGACGGATGAACTAAAACATTTTCATTCTGACCTGCACAGGAAGAGAAATGTGTGTTTTATCGTTCATACATTCCATGCGGGAGGTCAACACTTCAGTGTTTAGAGTGATTCTCAAATTTTCCCACCACAGCACAGATAAGAGGTGACAGTCCCATATCTGACACCTGTGGTCTGTGATGTAGGTAAGCTTTTTTTGTTTCCCCCTGCAAGTCTCTGCAAGCTTACTGTCTCTCTGCAGTAAGAAAGCATATTTATATATAACTACAGGGACTGAGCTTAATTGAAAGGATAACCTTGAATGTAAACCCATTTAATAAAGAATTAACTAGTTTGCACATTTCGTGTATTTTTAAAAACATTAATTGTGAATTATAGCTGGCCAAACTGGTGGTCTATACATTGGGTCTGAGTGAAAAAGAAAAGATCAAAGGCAAAGTTTTACCAAATGTTACAACAAATTACAGAAATAGTTGAGAAGTTTAAAAGGTTTTTTTTTTTTTTTTTTTTGCCTATATAAAAGCAATAATTCTGAAGGAAATTCTGGAAATTTTTGAATAAGTTGTGATTATAGGAAAAAGGTTGTAAATTTCATAGGATGTAGGAATTCACCCTTTATAAGGCAGTTACTTCATCTATTAACTGAGCTTACTCTAAAATTAACATTCCATTGGACTAAGGGAAGAGAATAATGGATTAATGCCCCTTAGAGCCTATTTTTTTTAAAGTCTTGATTAAATTATGTTATAAAAGAAAATACTTTATATTAGTGGCTAATGAAAGAGCAGACCCAATATGTTCCTGCTTTAGTATGATTACAAATTTCTTTCTGGAATGTCCTTCAGTCCCCAAATATTAAAATCCTATACATTCTTTAGAAGTCACTTTACAGCTCAAATAACTTTAGCCTTGAACTCACCTCACAGACCTAATGATTTTGCTCTTGGTCAATGCTGAGAGCTCTTAATGGATATTGAAAGTGAATATCCATTACTTTCAATGGATATTAGCCAGGTTATCTACTCTCATCTCCACTTGGTTGTCTCATAGGCAGCACAAAGTCAGCAGGTTGAAAACCAAGGACGTAACCTATCTTCTCCCTCCAAAATCTGGTTCACTGTCCCTGTAGGCCATCCATCCAGTTCTTAGCCAGAGTCTCATTCCAAATATCTGATTATCTCCAGCCAGTTTTTCAACACCTTTTACCTGAATCATAGTATTCTCTTCCTATCTAGTCCCAAGATGTAGTCTGATGCCCACTTTAATTTCTACTCTGTTTCCCAGCAAGAGTGACTGAGTTGAAGTGCTGAAAGTATGATTGTGTACTACATTTTCTCCAAAGCTACCAAATACAGTGTAATGCACACACACGCACACACTCACTCCAGCACACACGACGAGCACAAAACCTTCTGTGGCTCACAAATTCTTCTCTGATAAAGACCTAAATTTCCAATACAACAAGCAAGCCTCTGTGCATCCTGCCAACCTTGCTTGACCAAATTTTGTGTCATTTCCCCTCAGCGTTGTGTGCTCCAACCACATGAACATTCTCTCGGGCACGTCATACTCCAGTAGATCTTGGCCGTCACAGGTACTTTGCCTCCAATCATACTGTTCCCGTGGTTTCTCTTCCCAGCCTCTCCCTTGGTTAACCCCTCTGTCTGGTTGACTCCTACTCACCTTTCAGAGCCCAATTCAGATCCTATTTTCTTATCTAAGCCTTCCCTGACTCTCTAGATTAGTTTACTCTGTACTGTGTTCTCATATACTACCCTTGGCTCACCCTGTACACTTAATAGGTACACATTTTGGTTAATTTCTGCTTTGAACATTAACTTGTAAGCTCTGTGAAAGTGAAAGAAAGTGAAAGTGAAAGAAAGTGAAAGTGAAGTTGCTCAGTCGTGTCTGACTCTTTGCAACCCCACGGACAGTAGCCTACCAGGCTCCTCTGTCCATTGGATCCTCCAGGCAAGAATACTGTGAGTGGGTTTCCGTTTCCTTCTCCAGGGGAACTTCCCAACCCAGGGATCGAACCCAGGGATCAAACCCAGGTCTCCCACATTGGAGGCAGACGCTTTAACCTTTGAGCGACCAGGGAAGCCCTAAGCTCTATGAAGGTGAGGACTATATATATATATATATATATGTAAAACATCACACTGCTCAATATCACCAACCATACTCCAATCACAAGTCTGATTTCAAAATCTGCTTTTTCCATTCTATGTTTTGATTGAGATATATTTACTCTTAGAATAATACAATAGAGATATATTTATATATCTATATATATTTATATATCTGTATATATTTATATATAATAATATAATAGAGATATATTTACTCTTAGACTAGTGTTGATAATTTAACATTTTTAATTTTAAATTTAATTTAACATTTTGAATTTAACATCTAGTTTGCTCACTTTTGTTGGAGACAAACATTGTCAAATTATACTGAAAAGAAGGAGTGAAATTGGGTCATTTGTAGGGAATTGGTTGGATCTAGAGATTGTCATAAAGAGTGAAGTAAGTCATAAGGAGAAAAACAAATATCTTATATATATGCATATATGTGGAATCTAGAAAAATGGTATAGACGATCTTATTTGCAAAAACAGAGATAGAGACACAGATGTAGAGAACAAACACATGGACATCAAGATGGGGAGGAGGGGATGGGATGAATTGGGAGATTGGAATTGACATATATACACTATTGATATTATGTGTAAAATAGATGACTAATGAGAGCCTACTGTATAGCTCAAGGAAACCTTCATAGAGTTCTGTGGCAACCTAAATGGGAAGGAAATCCAAAAAAGAGGAACTACAGCTGATTCACTTTGCTGTACAGTAGAAACTAACCCAACATCAGAAAGCAGCTATATTACAATAACAATCAATTAAAAAATGAATAAAAAATAAAAACTGTACTGTGTACAGTATATGAAAACCTATACAGAATGCTGACATGAACAAAAACAATATCGGGAGATGGATGCAGAGACTGTCTATTCTCCACTGCTCAGGTAGGGAAAAGTAGGACTCAACTCACCCCAGTGAACAACTATAAATAATAATGGTGGCATTATTCTTTTGTCTTCTCCTTTGCAGCTGCTAATGTGCTTTGACAGTTAGCTTTGCTCTTTTATGAACTCTCCACCAGCTATAATCAGTCATGGGGAAGGCAGGCAGCAGCATTTGCATGCGCCAGTTCTCACCCTTGCTTTCTAAAAAAAAAAAAAAAAGATGCATTTGAGTGTATAAAGCATTTTTGAATGTGATTTTCTCCCTATGTTCCAATTTATAATTTCATCTTTCAATATACTATTGTAGGCTGTGACTGTCAAGTTAGTTTCTGCCTCAGAATAAATTGATGACATGCTATTTCTAAGAGAATTAAGGCAACTTTTTAAGAAATGAAGACATTGCAACACAATGTCAAATAACTGACTTTTGTACACATGTAAGATATGCATGCATACGTGCTAAGTCGGTTCAGTCCTGTCTGACCCCTTGTGACCCTATGGACTGTTGCCTGCCAGGCTCCTCTGCCCATGGAATTCTCCAGGCAAGAATACTGGAGTGGATTGCCGTGCCTTCTTCCAGGGGATCTTCCCAACCCAGGGATCAAACCCATGTCTTAGGTCTCCTGCACTGGCAGGCAGACTGTTTACCAGTACCACCACCTGAGAAGCCCAAAATATGCATAGAACATTTTAAATATTGTGGGAATGTGTGGGTAACGCTCTCTGCTCAAAAGTTCAACCACCTGTGCTTTATCCATGCTCTACCAAGAAACCAATAGGAAGACAGTGTTTCAGTGACTGTTGCCAGCTCTCTCAGGCTCGCATTTATTTGCTTTGATGTAAGATATTAAAACTTGGGCAACTAGTGCATTGTTTGAAAGCTGATGAGAATGGAAGTTTCCTTGAAGAAAAAAGGTATATGGGAAGTCAAGACCTCAACATGACCTCAACTGTGACTATTGCCCTACTGGTTAGTTGAAATTGAAGATCAAAGACCCAATGTGCTAAATATATTTCACTGTAAATTGTTTCAAGAAAAGGGTGAAAAAGTATTTGGTGGTGCAGTTTTTCTTTTTTAAAAATTATTTTCAGGGAAAATGCACTTACTCACTTAAAAATACAAGTGTGCTGCATAGTAAAGTAATATTTCATGAAAACAGACTGCTTGGTCTTTTTATTCTTCTTTGTGAGTTCAACTATCTATGTAGATTCTATTATAATAGATTTTTAATACAAGTGTTCAGTGTGTATACACTTGAGTTTTTTAAACTTATATTTTGGGTTTATATATATGCATTTATATTTATGTATATAACAAATACATATACATAAAATTTTAAAAATTGATGTATAGTTGATTTACAATATTTCAGATATACAGTGAAATGATTCAGTTGTACATATATATAAATATGTGTACTTATTATTTTTCAGAATCTTTTCCACTATAGATTATTATAAGATATTGACTGTAGCTCCTAGGCTGTATAGTGGGTCCTTATTGTTCATATATATATATGTACTGTGTGTGTTGTGTGTTAGTGGCTCAGCTATGTCCAACTCTTTTTGACCCCACAGACTGTAGCCCACCAGGCTCCTCTGTCGATGGAATTCCCCAGGCAAGAATACTGGAATGATTAGCCATTCCCTTCTCCAGGGGATCTTCCCTACCCAGGGACTGAACCCAGGTTTCCTGCATTGCAAGCAGATTCTTTACTGCTGAATCACCAGGGAAGCCCATATTCATATATATATACATATATACATATCTGTATATATATTATGAAGGACTTCAGATTTGGGAAAAAAGAGAAAAAAATCTTTTAACAAGTAGCATTTTTCTTTCGCCTTTTTTTCTGTATAGGAACAACAGCCTTCCCCGGTGTGTTCTCTTCACTCTGACACTCACAACACTTCTGACAGCTGACATTTGGGCTTTCTAAGTATTGAGTGATTGTCTGTGATGCCAGCTGGGTGTCCTACCTGGGGCTGGCATCAGATTCCACACGTTACAAGTTCAACTGCAGACTGCTGCCACTTCAGATGCCAAATGCAAGTTCTAGGTTGTCATCTGAGCCTCTGACGGACCGGTTCCCATGACTCCCTTCTTGGGTTCCACACGAGAATTTGCTAGAACTGCTCACGGAATTCGAGGAAACATCTGTGTTTAGCGGCTTATCATAAAGGATATGGTAGAGGATGAGGAAGACAGCCGGATGAAGAGACACATAGGGCAACCTATGCGGGAGGCACTCAGGGACCGAACCTGAGTCTCTTGGGGCTCCTGCATTGGCAGGTGGGCGCTTTACCACTAACGCCACCTGGGAAGCGGCGTTTCTGGTAACCTGCATACCTTCCAGATGTGGATGTCATTTCCCTCAATGCATTGTCTTTTGTTTTCATACATTTTCACATTAAAATAATCCCCCAGGCATCATGAATGCAGGAATGATACTGATCATCCTATCTCGAAACAGAATCAAAAAGCCAGGTAAGTTGCAGGGACTATATACCATGTCTGAGAAAGAACTGTTCTGATTCATGTTATTCTGCTTATTCATCTTTATTTCATAAACTTTAATATAGTCAGAAGAGAATTAGATTAGCAGTCAAAGCACTGGCCTCTGGTCTCTGGTGTAGAGAGAACCCCTAAGCCCTTGGAGCCTCAGTTTTTGCTGTTTTGAATCGAGGGTGGTGGGTGGCATGGAGGGGAATTGAAAATGATGTTGGACGAACACAGAAGGTCTCAAAGGTCTGTTCCAGTCCTAAAATTCTTTAAAATCCTTTCATTTCCTTAGGTGTTCTATAAATAAACTTTTTAAAGGTTAGCATATTCATTCTCTTTCCAGTTCTTTGCCTTAAGAGTTTTGATGGAGTGCCATGGTGCCTACCTGGTTCTTTTAACTCTATTTGTTTACACCTGGGCATGGCCAAGGGTGGGGGACTGGAATTCATTGCCTCGGTACCGGCAAGTTCCCCACCAGACTGCGGGCTGCTATAAATCACTTTACTAGGTTCTATTTCCTGAAAATTTCTTTTAGGTAGTGGGGGAAGGGTGGCCACAGAATTCAAAACAGATTTATCGAAAGGCCTTTGAGAATAAACTGCAAGAGATGACCCAGCTGCAGAGCTCAGTGAGGGACTCCCAGCGAAAAAGACTAGTAATTAGTTTCATTTGTAGGTGAAAGAAGGTCTTTGAAGATGTCTGGCATTAATTATAATGGTGGTCACTGTTGCCATTTCCAAATCCTGCTTTTTAAGATCAGGGACTGTCAGTTTAGAGACGGCTTAGCATCTCCTCTTAGGAGGAAGAGAGTACTTAATGGGGGCGTAAGCGGTAAAAGTTGGACATGCAGAGCATGGGCAAGATTAAATAGCATGTCAAGTCCCAGTCTTAGAAAACTCGTTCCCGAAAGTCAAATGACAGGCTCTCTGCTTTTGTGTAACAGGGACTTTTCCTCTTTGTCCTAAGAAACAGGCCCCCATTCCGAGTGGGGTAACAGTACAGTTGTGCTTCAGCCACCTCTTCTACTTGGTTGCCCGTCCCACACACGCTCCGTATCTTACCACCTTGTGGATCTCACGAGCTCCTCCAGACCCGAACTCCGCACATTCTTAGCTGCCATTCTTCTCAGCCTATCACTTAAATCACCAGGCAACTCCCTCTCTGCGGGATGAGAAACTCCAGATGCTAACTGGCCACTGGATTATCTGCATCAGGAAATCTCCAGGTCCCACATGTCCTGGGCCCATGGAGTCTCTGGATCCCATGTGACTCTGCAGGTTGCTCTGGGTCCCGAGACTTTATTTTTTTAAATTTATTTTTATATTTATTTAGCTGTGCTGGGTCTTATCCTGTGGGATCTAGTTCTTGACCAGGGATTGAATCTACGCTCCCTGCATTGGGAGCAATGAGTCTTAGCCACTGGGCCATTGGGAAAGTCTCTCCCATGATTTCACTATCTGGTCGGTCCCAGGACCCAGCAGCACTCAAAGTGTTACCCTCACCAAGCCTATTCTTTTTCGCTCTCCTAAATTCTTCTACCGCTACTACTGCCAATGGTAAGAAATAGCATTTATTGAGCCTTCACTATGTATTAGGAACTAGGTTAAGGACTCTGCACACAGAATCAGTTTTAATCCTCACAAGAGGGTCAGAATTTTTTTTTTAAATATTTGCATTTTTCACATGAGGAAGCTGAGGTATAGGGCTGCAACATACTCTCCCCACGTCAGTTGCGTTGGACTCTTTGTGACCCCTTGGACTGTAGCTGGCTAGGTTCCTCTGTTCATGGGATTTCCCAGGCAAGAAAGCTGAAATGGGTTGCCGTTTCCTTCTCCAGGGGATCTTCCTGACCCAGGGATTGAACCCATGTCTCTTGTGTCTCCTGCATTGGCAGGCGGATTCCTTACCACTGTGCCATGTGGGAAGCCGCCTCTGTATAGGTTACATAGCAAGCATCAGCATTGGATATTTAACCCAGGAAGTTCTGATTCTGAGGTTTAGCTCTTAACCAAAGCACCAGCAGCCATGTGGAGCCCCAGGAAACCATGACTGGATGTTGTTTTGCCTTCTGAATTTAAAAAAAAAATAGAAATTCTGCTTCTCTTGGTATAATCCCAGGCTTCAATTATGGGATCCTAGGCCCCTTCTTAATTTATTTGCCCTGCCTCTAAGAATCAAAGGCTCTGACAAGCACTTTGTGTTAGTTCTTTATTGCTTCACAACAGCTTACCCCTGAACATAGTGGCTTGAAGCAATGAGTATTCATTATCTTATAGTTTCAGAGGGTCGGGAATTTGAGAGTGGCTTAGCTGGGTGCTTCCGGCTCAGGTTGCTTGTGAGGTTGTAGGCACGAAGCCAGTGGAGGCTACGTCAGCTGAAGCTTGGACTAGATCTTCTGAGAAGTCTCACTCACGTACATGGCTCTGCGGGGATTCTTAGGTTCTCACCACAAATGCCTCTTCATGGGGAGACCTGGGTGTCCTAAGACAAGGCAGTAGGTTTTTCCCAGAGTGAAAGATCAAAGGGAGAACTCCCAGGACAGAAACTGCAGTCTTTTAAAATCTTAATCTCTGAAGTGAAATTTCTGCTATATTCTTTCATTTCTGCTGTATTCTCTGGTTTAGAAGCAAGTCACTAAATTCAGCCCACTTTCCAAGAGAGGGGGATTAAACTCTACCTCTTGAAGGGAGGAATACCGGGTGGTTTATGAATGGACATAGGGAAAGATTGAGGGCAAGATGAGAAGGGGGTGACAGAGAATGAGATGGTTGGAGGGCATCACTGCCTCAATGGACGTGAGTTTAAGCAAACTCAGGGAGACAGTGAAGGACAGGGAAGCCTGGTGTGCTGCAATTCATGGGGTCCAAAGTGCTGGACATGATTTAGCAACCGAACCACACCAACAATAGGTTTTAAACCATCACCTGCTGGTACTTGAGCAGTTACTTCATGCCAGAACTTACTTACCTTGGTTCTGAACTTTGTTGATTAAGGCACCTGTGGTATCAAGAACTTATAGTCAAGCCAGACTGTTCCTATCCTGGCCTTACCAGGTCTTAGCTGCAGAAGTTGTGGTGAATGGTCTTTCCTAAAGTGAAATGGAGATAATAGTTCTTACTCCATTTTTATGTTATTGTGATCATTTGTAATTTAGAATTTCTGTGAAAGTGCTGTGGAAAAACCTATGCAAAAGGAAAGTATTTTTGAATAATTTTGAATATTAGAAAACTCAATATATTCTTTTATCTCCTGGATAATATGGAAATAATATTTTTAGAACCAGGATTATATCTAAAATTTTCATATTATTCTTTATTTGGCAGGGTATTTATTAAATTACCAGAGCAACATTCTAATAAACCTCTGTCATGCGACCCACTGGAAAGAAGGAAAAAAATACTACTGAGTGTATAACAAGACACACATTGTGATCAAGATAAAACCAAGAAAACAGATAGTCATTAAGACAATAAAAATAAGCAAGCTTACAGACAGTGTAGTGGGATATTTGAATCTTCAGAGGAAAGACATGAATGATAATTAACAAATTATGAAACTTATACAGTTTTAAAGATAATTTTATGATACTTATTTCTTATTATAAGAATGTTGCTAGCAATAGTTCAGTTCAGTCGCTCAGTCGTGTCCGACTCTTTGCGACCCCATGAATCGCAGCACGCCAGGCCTCCCTGTCCATCACCAACTCCCGGAGTTCACTCAGACTCACGTCCATCGAGTCCATGATGCCATCCAGCCATCTCATCCTCGGTCGTCCCCTTCTCCTCCTGCCCCTAATCCCTCCCAGCATCAGAGTCTTTTCCAATGAGTCAACTCTTCGCATCAGGTGGCCAAAGTACTGGACTTTCAGCGTCAGCATCATTCCTTCCAAAGAAATCCCAGGGCTGATCTCCTTCAGAATAGACTGGTTGGATCTCCTTGCAGTCCAAGGGACTCTCAAGAGTCTTCTCCAACACCACAGTTCAAACGCATCAATTCTTCAGTGCTCAGCTTTCTTCACAGTCCAACTCTCACATCCATACATGACCACAGGAAAAACCATAGCCTTGACTAGACGGACCTTAGATGGCAAAGTAATGTCTCTGCTGTTCAATATGCTATCTAGGTTGGTCATAACTTTTCCTCCAAGGAGTAAGCGTTTTTTTTAATTTCATGGCTGCAGTCACCATCTGCAGTGATTTTGGAGCCCCCCCCCCCCCCAAATAAAGTCTGACACTGTTTCCACTGTTTCCCCATCTAGGTCCCATGAAGTGATGGGACCGGATGCCATGATCTTCGTTTTCTGAATGTTGAGCTTTAAGCCAACTTTTTCCCTCTCCTCTTTCACTTTCATCAAGAGGCTTCTTAGTTCCTCTTCACTTTCTGCCATAAGGGTGGTGTCATCTGCCTATCTGAGGTTATTGATATTTCTCCCAGCAATCTTGATTCCAGCTTGTGCTTCTTCCAGCCCAGTGTTTCTCAAGATGTACTCTGCATATAAGTTAAATAAGCAGGGTGACGATATACAGCCTTGACATACTCCTTTTCCTATTTGGAACCAGTCTGTTGTTCCATGTCCAGTTCTAACTGTTGCTTCCTGACCTGCATATAGGTTTCTCAAGAGGCAGGTCAGGTGGTCTGTATTCCCATCTCTTTCAGAATTTTCTACAGTTTATTATGATCCACACAGTCAAAGGCTTTGGCATAGTCAATAAAGCAGAAATATATGTTTTTTCTGGAACTTTCTTGCTTTTTCGATGATCCAGCAGACGTTGGCAATTTGATCTCTGGTTCCTCTGGTTACCAAATACTAATTAAAAACTTTCTCCATCTCCTTTTACAGAGTAAAGTCAACAGCAAAAAAAAAAAAAAAAAGTGACTGTAAGGATTTTATTTGGAGTCTCAACACAGTGAAATTTGCATAAATTCTAATAAAGCAAAATTAAAATCCATTAACACTTGTCTCTGGTAATTAACAAAAGCTTGCTGTTTTAAATGACTGTGTTTCAGACATATGGAGGGAAGGAAAGATGGGAGAATGTGGAGCCATGGAAAAATATGAAGATTATAAACTCGGAATGATGTTATTTAGAAAGTCTCCAATTTTAGGAAGGAAATAAAAGTTATTTAGGCTTTTAGGAAGCATTGAAAAATGCTTTCCATTTTATAATGTATAGACTCACTCAAGAATTTCACCAGATGTTTATTTTACAAGATACATATGACACTTACATTTATGTACATTAATGATAATTTACTACTCAATTCTAATTACTACCCTCTGGAGAGAACAGACATGTTGACAAATATTGATTATTTAAGGCAAACTACAGAAAACCCCTACTTTCTGCTTTAAAAATGCTGGAGAATTTAAATTTTCTTTTTCATAGATTCCCAAATATTTGGAGAGAATTAAGCCATAATGCATTGAAAATTACTATTTGAAGTTATTGATGCATTACTTTATATTTCGGTGTATTTAGTCTAGACAAAATTCATTCTGCTATGATGGAAAGTAAGTTTCTCTGAAATTAACATAAAAAGCTTGCCTTGAAAACATCTTGTCTGGAGTCACTGGTTATAGCGGCATCTACATTGGAAACAAAATGTATGAAAAGAAAGAAAGAAAGGAAAAAAGAAGGGCATCCTAGGATTAGGGTGGTGATGGTCTTGATGATGATAAAGATGACTTGAGATTTATTGAGTGCTTACTGGATACCATGTATTAGTATGGTTTATCTTATTCTCTATTTACATGTACTGCTACTGATATTTACCTATACTATTATTAAGGAGACAATAATTACAATTTGTTGACTATATACTATGTGTGAATGTTGGGCACTGTGCTGGGCACTTCACCCAGATTATCCCTAAATCTTACTGCAGTTCAGTAGGACAAGCGTTGTGTTTGCTGTTTCTGATGTGAAGACACTGAAGCTCAAATAATAACAGCACGATTTTCTAGCCACACATTTCATAAGTGCACAAACCAAGGTCCATAAACAGGTCTGTCTTGCTCCTTAGGCTTTTCTGTTTCAACACTCTGTAGGCTTATGCCAGCCTTGACTGATAATAATATTAATAATAGCAATGATCGTAATAACACCACCACCGTTATTACTGCCATCGCCAATAGAAATTTGCATCTGGAGAGTGCTCTCCAGTTCACAGCGTCCTTGGGGCAGGCAATTGTGACCTGATGGAACACAGCATTTATTGATAAAAATTGTCTTGTAAGTTGACTCACATAGTTCAAAACTGTGTCGTTCAAGAATCAACTGTATTTTGTTATTTTTGATACTTCAGTAAGTGGAGTTGTTTCCTTAATTTTGCTTTCAGAGGTTTATTGTCAGTATATAAAAAATGTCACTCATTTTTGAAAAAGGAACCCTCCTACACTCTTGGTGGGACCATAAATTAGTGCAGCTATTATGGAGAACATTATGAAGGTTCACTAAAAGGCTAAAAATAGAGCTACCCTATGATCCTACTTCCCAGGGATTGTTGTGGTAAAGAATCCACCTGCCGGTGTAGGAGATCCGTGGGTCAGGAAGATTTCTTGGAGTAGGAAACAGCAACTCACTCCAGTATTCTTGCCTGAAAATGTCCATGGACAGGGGTGCCTGGCGGGCTACAGTTTAGGGGGGTCACAAAGAGTCCAACATGCAATCCTGCAGTCCCACTCCTGGGCATATATCTGGAGAAGATAATTAAAAAGTTACACATACCCCAATGCTCATTGCAGCGCTATTTACAACAGCTAAGACACGGAAGAAACCTAAGTGTCCTTTGATAGCTGAATAGATAAAGAATACAATGGAATATTACTCAGCCATAAAGAAGAATGAAATAATGCCATTTGCAGCAACATGGCTGTCCATGGCTGCACAGCAACGTATGGCTGTGCCTATGAAATCCACAGCAATATTTGATCAGAGCACAGACTTCTGGTACACCCTGCATGCAAACTGTCCCAGATACAAGCATATCTGCCTGCCTCTGGACTGGAGGGTGGAAGATGGGTAGGCGCTACTCTGCTAAGAGCCTAAGCTGATTAAAATCAAGCCAAATTACCAATGAAGGCTTCTCCTGGAAGTTACGATGTTTTCAGACTCCAGAGTTTCAAGGCAGTTACATCAGATAGATTCTGCCAGCACAATTGTCTAGTTGAGGAGGTAAATTCCTGGTGTTTCTGATTCTGCCATCTTCCCAGAACCCTCCTCCTTTTACTTTTAAATGAGTATAACATAAGAGCTGGTTTATAAGTGCAGAAAATTTCCATGTAATATTGGGGGAAATCATCATTTACTAGGTTGGCCAAAAAGTCTGTCTGAATTTTTCCATAACATCTTGGGCTTCCTAGGTGGCACTGTGGTAAAGAATCCACCTGCCAGTGCACGAGATGCAGGAGACCCAGCTTCAGTCCCTGGGTTGGGAAGATTCCCTGGAGAAGGGGGATACTACCACTCCAGTATTCTTGCCTGGGTAAACTCATGGACAGGGGAGTCTGGCAGGCTGCAGCCCATGGGGCCCCAAAGGGTTGGACACAACTGAGCAAGCACACACAATATGCTACAGTAAAACCTGAATGAACTTTTTGGCCAGCCCAATGCATAGATATTACCTGAAATTTAATGATCCAGTGGCTCTAAAATTAAAAAAAGAGACCTATATTATCTTTTTTGAATGACAAAGGTGTCTTTCATGAATCAAATGTGGATTTGAAGTTCAGAATGTCTTGAAAGGGTTGATATCAAATAAGTGGGTTCTCACCCATCTACAAGTTCTTTCTTGGAGGAAAACACAGTTAAAACAAGTGTCTAAGTATGGAGTCCAATTCTTAACAGCAGCTGTGCTTCTGGTTAAATGTCTGTGACTGTTATTGTAAATTTGGACTTGTTTAGCTAATGATGGCTGGATTTGTGGCTTTGGGATCTCACGGTCCACATTCTTCAAATGGTTATTTCTGCACCTGTGGCCAGCTTTAAGATTTTCTTCTGCCTTGCAGGTGCCTTAAGAGTTGGCTTCAAAAGTCACAACAGGCACCAGCTTAATTTTCTTTCCAGAAAGTGTACCAGTTGTCTTTTGGCCTAGAAATAACATTACAGGAAACACATTTTTTGGTAACTGAAATACGAGAGTCCCTAAACTATTATATGAATACAAAGGAACATTTCAGGCCATATTTAAGAAGTAGTCATCTTTTTGAAATGCTATCCAGATAAATAGAAAGCATATCTAGGACATTATAATATTTAGAAAACAAATGTACATATATATATATATATATATCCTGTTTTTGAAACCTGTACTTACACTCCCTCATTCTATTCTTACCATGCCAAACAATTAAGAATACTTAATATTTCATATAGGGACCAGTCAATGAAATATGCTATCCATTCAAAGAAGAACCGAGAAAATAAAGACCTAAAAAGGTTATGCATATGTCAATATGGAGGCTTGCATAACACATATGCACATACCAAAGCTTGGAATAATTCAATTAATTCACAGGAAGTATTTGAAGTATTTGCCAATTTTATCCTCTTTCCATCCAAGGATGGAAGTTAGATTTTATCACATAAAATTGAAGAAGATATATTTGCTTTAAAAACATGTTATAAATTATAGCTTAAATTATAAAAATCTGATTGCACAGAATCAAGGATATTTGGAATTATTCCAGTCACTTATTCCTGATTTTCTGTTTCATTGAGAGCTCATCCAGTATAGAAAATCAGTTGCTTCATTCTCAGATGGCTTGCAATGTTCCTTAGTATCTGAGACAGCATCAGTGGGGAGGGGGGCGGGGCGGGGAAACAGTTGTCAATTCCAAACATCATCTGACTACTGTCTTTGCTCCAGGCACTCTAAGGTCACACTGGGATAAATGTAAGCGTATCTCTCTTAGGGGGTTGGTGGCCAGCAAAGACCTATCGGAGAAAATGTTTCCTTGGCTGAGACAAGGGCTTTCCTGGTGACTCAGCGGTAAAGAATTCACCTGCAATGTAGGAGACTCAGGAGACATATGTTTGATCCCTAGGGCAGGAAGATACCCTGGAAAAGGGAATGGCAATCCACCCCAGCATTCTTGCCAGGAGAATCCCATGGACAGAGGAGCCTGGTGGGCTGCTTCCATGAGGTCACAGAGTTGGACATGACTGAAGCGACTGAGAACATACCCAGGCTGAAAGAACCGTGAAGAGATATTATTGAAACCAGGTGATGTGTGTGCTCAGGCACTTCTATCGTGTCTGACTCTGCGACCCCATGGACCATCGCCCGCCAGGCTCCTCTGTTCATGGGATTTCCCAGGCAAGAATATTGCCATTCCCTTTTCCAGGGGATCTTCCTGACTCAGGGTTTGAACCTGCGTCTCCTGCCTTGGCAGGCAGATTCTTTACCATCTGAGCCCCTTAAGTGAAGTGATGCTCAAATCAAGAAGGGTGGAGAATGTCACTCTAGAGAGGAAAAAGAACCTCAGGAGGCTAGATTTTTAAAGAACCCCACTCTCCCTCTGAAAACAAACCAGTCACCATCTTCCCTCCTTGCTCCCACCCTCCAATAACAACTTGGGAGACCACACGTCAGTGCAAAGCTTTCTGTTTACCAAGGAAGAACGGGCAGAAGCAGGTGTGAGGCCAAGATTTGGCTCGCTGTTTTTTCCACTGACCTTGTTCTCCAATATAACTAACAGAATGGCAATAGCTCCCTATTCCATTTTTCATAGGGCTTAATTTTTACCTTCATTCTGTCTAGCTAACACAGAAAATCAAGTTGTCTCTCAGATGTAACTATAAAGATAGGACTAATTTCTTTTTCCATCTTTGACAATGTTCCCTCTTAGTTTCAGAGGCTGGTTAATTGCATTTTTTCAAGGAGAGGTCCATTTGTTCTGTATTATTTGAAGAATTTAGCTAATTGTTTTTTTCAAATATCTGTATGAATTTTTGAATGGTTGAGCAAATGCTTTTAAAAAACTTTAAATCTTTGAAGCTGGGCATTCCATTCCAATATATTGCAAAAGTGAATACGCCTTTGAGATTTCAGATATTTTTATTGGGTCTTGATTTGTTACCAAAATGTATAATCTTCCTGTCTAATTTTAGTCTCTAATTTTCTGTAAGTTGTTATTATAGCAAAATGCTGTGTCAAGCACTTGGAGGCTACAGAAGACATAAACCAAAATATTTAGGTTGAAATTACTTTATAATAATAAGCTAAACAAACATTTGCTCTAAACCTCAGTCCTTTTATTGTTATAATTGGAAGCAGCTAGGAAAGTCTTCCTTTTGGTTGTTTGCTTTTGGCATGTAATGAAGTTGAAATAGAGCTATTTCTATTTATTAAACCAATAATCCACTTCTCAAAATAAGATAAATTATTTCCATAGAGTTTACATTTTCTCTATAGGAGGCAAGTCTTGATCCTAAACATTTCTTTTACCTCTCAGTAAGGAACTAAAATCCATTTTAATGGACCAGTTGGTTAACTAGAGATTTCAACATGCTTAGAAATGAGGAAATAGTTGGTATGGTCACTATCCTGGCAGTTACCTGCCACCCAGACTGCTTTCTCTCAGAGAACTTGGAAATTTGAGCAAGAAGTATTCAGCCAACAGAAAGCAATGGTAGACATCTCAAAAATATATTCATAATGAAGGCATTACTGGGCTTCCCTGGTGGCTCAGATGGTAAAGAATCTGCCTGCAGTGCAGGAGACCCTGCTGTAATCCCTGGGTTGGGAAGATTTCCTTGGAGAAGTAGGCTACCCACTCCAGTATTTTTACCTGGGAAATCCCATGAACAAAGGATCCTGGTGGGCTACAGTCGATGGGGTCACAAAGAATTGGACACGACTGAGTGACTAAGCCCCCCCACCCCCACACACACTCAAAGGCGCGAGATAGAACTATCATTTTTGATAGTTCAGGTTTTGACATGCTGCTGCTGCTGCTGCTAAGTTGCTTCAGTCGTGTCTGACTCTGTGCGACCCCATAGACGGCAGCCCACCAGGCTCCCCCATCCGTGGGATTCTCCAGGCAAGAACACTGGAGTGGGTTGCCATTTCCTTCTCCAATGCATGAAGATCCTCTAATTATAATTAGTTAGATTAATTCAGCTTAGTTAATATATCAAGGGCTTCCCAGGGAGCACTAGTGGTAAAGAGTCTGCCTGCCAATGCAGGAGACACAGGAGATGTGGGTTCGACCCCTAGGTTGGGAAGATCCTTTGAAGAAAATGACAACCTGATCCAGTAATCTTGTGTGGAAAATTCTATGGACAGAGGAGCCTGGTGGGTTACAGTCATGGGGCCACAAAGAGTCGGACACGACTGAGTGACCTAGAACACAGGTAGGCAGTTAATATAGCATACTTCACCAAGTAAGTCTGCTTTATACAGCAGCCCAGGCTGTGCACTGCACATCTCCTGGGGCACCATCAAAAAGACTGTTGTCTTCGGAGCAAATCACCACCGAGTGTTTAACCACTTTGAATAAATTAGTATGAGTTCTTACTGTTGTTTCACGAGTGTTTTATTTGTTATGATTTTAACTGTCTACAGGTGTTCCCTGAGGCAATTTTGTAAGGGATAATCTCAAAAATGGCAAAGATAAATTTGTGGAACAGCTGAGACTGGGCGCTATGACTCCTATTTCAAATGTCTCCCCTGCTTTGCCTGAATGTTGACAAGTTGTTTTGACAGTCTTTAGCTTGGTTTATCCTTCAAGAAATGATGGCTGGGACTTCCCTAGTGGTCCAGTGGTTAAGACTTTGCCTTCCAATGCAGAGGGTGTGGTTCGATCCCTGGTCAGGGAGCTAAAATCCAACATGCCTTACGGCCTGAAAAAAACCAAAACACGAAACATAAACAATGTTGTAAAAAACTCAAAAAGGGCTAAAAATGGTACACATTAAAAAATCTTGAAAAAAAAGGAACTATGTCTGGTGGTGTTTGCTTCATATTTCAAATGATAATGCTGGACAATGTATGTCGTACATTTCACCATTCTCAGGTAAAACCGGATGCTATCAATATCTTTATCATGTTGTCAGTCACCAAGTCTTGTCCGACTCTTTGTGACCCCATGGACTGTAGCATGACAGGCTTCTCTGTCCATCACCATCTCCTGGAGTTTGCCCAAGTTCATGTCCATTGAGTCAGTGATGCCATCCAACCATCTCATCCTCTGTTGTCCGCTTCTCCGCCTGCCTTCAATCTTTCCCAGCATCAGGGTCTTTTCCAGGGAGTCAGCTCTTCCCATCAGGTAGCCAAAGTATTGGAGTTTCCGTTTCAGCATCAGTCCTTGCAATCAATATTCAGGACTGCCTTCCTTTAGGATTGACTGGTTAGATCTCCTTGCAGTCCAAGGGACTCCAACACCACCATTTGAAAGCATTGTAGCCTTTATATTCACAGAGTTAGTACCAGCACGTGTCTGCTGAGAACTGCAGAAAGAACATATGTTATTACCACAAGGCATTTTTTTGTCAGCTGTGCCCTCAATGAATTCACTGATTCTATGAAAGCAAGGGTCCCCAAACTCTAGGTTCTAATTCCTGATGTTCAGAGGTGGAGCTCATGTAGTAATAGTAGAAATAAAGTGCACAATCAATGTAATGTGCTTCAATCATCCCCAAACCATCCCCTCAAGCCTGGCTCATGGGAAAACTGTCTTCCATGAAGCTTGGCCCTGGTGCCAAGAAGCCTGGGGACAGCTGCTTTGAAGGCAGGGCTTGGGAAGGATGAGGACCAAAGCTGAAAAGATTTAGCTAAGGTACTGAACTATCTTACTGTGAGTATTCAGGATTACTGAGGATCCCACCTTCCTCACTCTGTTCCCTCTTTTGACATAGGAACATAGGGAGTTGTTTGATAGCAGGATGGCTTCATGAGGGTTTGAAACTCAGAGCGTAGGCATGGTCTGAGGGAAACTGAACAAGCACACACTGTGTGGAAATTGGGGATCCCTCGTGACACTTCTTTATATGCTTCACCTCACCTGGCTTGGGGTCTTTCACCTAGTCTGAGTTCAAAGGCACCTTTATTAATGTGCCAATGAACCTGTTTTAATATTTTACTGAAATGGCAGGTTCTTAATAAACACTAATAAACTTCATCATGCTTATTATTTAGACCGTTTGCTATAAAAGTGAAAGTCAAAAACACCACTCAGGATATATGCTGCTGACTTTTTTTATTTCCTAGAAACTTTATACTTTCAGAGCACACAGTATATCGTATTTGCCGAATTCTGTTACCCAAATGAATGTATGTGTATGGATATAAGTATACATCCATCCCTGGTGGCTCAGGGTTAAAGACTCCATCTGCCAGTGCTGGAGATGCAGAAGACATGGATTCGATCCCTGGGTTCGGAAGATCCCCTGGAGGAGGAAATGGCAATTCTGGTATTCTTGCTTGGGAAATTCCATGGACAGAGGAGCCTAGTGGGCTATAGTTCATGGCATTGCAAAGAGTCAAACTTGACTAAGCAACTGAGCACATACATACATATATTACAGTTAATAAGATTTTTCAGAGCCCATGATGAAATTCCAGACAGAGGGGAAACATGTCCAAAGAATTACCTTATTTAATTATACTATAGATGGGGAAACAGTGGAAACAGTGTCAGACTTTATTTTCTGGGGCTCCAAAATCACTGCAGATAGTGATTGCAGCCATGAAATTCAAAGACTCTTACTCCTTGGAAGGAAAGTTATGACCAACCTAGATAGCATAATAAAAAGTAGAGACATTACTTTGCCAACAAAGATCCATCTAGTCAAGGCTATGGTTTTTCCTGTGGTCATGTATGGATGTGAGAGTCGGACTGTGAAGAAAGCTGAGTGCCAAAGAATTGATGCTTTTGAACTGTGGTGTTGGAGAAGACTCTTGAGAGTCCCTTGGACTGCAAGGAGATCCAACCAGTTCATTCTAAAGGAGATCAGTCCTGGGTGTTCTTGGAAGGAATGATGCTGACGTTGAAACTCCAGTACTTTGGCCACCTGAGAGTTGACTCATTGGAAAAGACTCTGATGCTGAGAGGGATCAGGGGCAGGAGGAGAAGGGGACGACCAAGGATGAGATGGCTGGATGGCATCACTGACTCGATGGACGTGAGTCTGAGTGAACTCCGGGAGTTGGTGATGGACAGGGAGGCCTGGCGTGCTGCAATTCATGGGGTTGCAAAGAGTCGGACACAACTGAGAGACTGAACTGAACTGAATTATACTATAAAGCCTCAAAAAGTTTTAAGGATTTAAAATTTTCTCAAGAGGATGTGTGTGTGTGTGTGTGTGTGTGTGTGGTTGAATGTGCATATGTGTGTGCACAAGTGGTTGGCTGTGGGTAAGATATTTCTGCCTGCTCCTCCGAGCTCCATGAAGAATTGACTTGTAGGAACAGGTCTTCTTGCCATATAATGTTAACATGTTGTTAAGTCTAATACAAAGGCAATGGCCTCGGATATAAAGACAAATCAATCCTAAGCTTCAAATGAGGGCTTTTTAAGGATTTTCCTCTGTCAAAAAAATATCCGGCTTTGCATTAAAATCTGACTCAAAAAAAACACTGTGAAGGCCACATACCTTCATCTGCTAAAATTAACAGAGAATGGAACCTTTGTCACACACACCCTGTATTTGTCTTTTTCTTTTCAAATGGACTATTATTTAATATTTGTTGAACCAAATCCGTGCTGTGCACAAATTTCTGTCTGCGATAAGTGAAGGGCTTTTGTTTATGGAATTAACGTGCACCCACAAGAGTGCCCTTTTAGTGACTGAATTACAGGACCTGTGCGCTGTGAAAATTAGCTGTTGAGAATTACAGCAGGTACTGCTTTAAGAAAAAAACCCAAAAGGGTGAAATCACATTACACAGAGACTTTCTGCTACTGCAAATGTTTTTCTTCCTCTTGCTGTGCTCCCACCCCATTAATTTCCCTGGAAACTTGTTTTCTCAATTATTTGATTAACATTCAGAAAATCAGCAGTTTTGCATTGATCTTTTTCGTCACAACCCAAACCATTGAATCCATAGCGCTGCTTGGAAGTTGTTGGCTAAAGCAGTGAGTGATTCTCAAGCCTTTATTTCGGCAGTTATACCTGACAGGTGAGGTGCATTCAAGTGTCATATTCCTTAATTCTTTCCGTCTTCTTTGTATCATTTATGACACAGGAAAAAAAAAAAAACTGGAGGGGGAGGAGAAGGAAGAAGAATTTTTGTTGGTGTTCCTGGTTATTTATTCAACTGCAGAACTGCACGCACAAGCATATACTTTTCTTTCCCAGAGATTTAATACACCACCTGAGCTTGTTCAAGTCAGCTGAGATAGAAATGCTAATTTATTTGTTGGACATGATTGAAATTCCTTCTGTCTCTCTCTCTCTCTCTTTGGATAAGTCACACCCTTGAAGCTTCATTTGTGATTTCCAGCTTACGTTTCTTTGAAGTGGAACAAAGTAAGTGCAGAAATTATCTAGATTTTTTTTTTCTGATTTTTGTTATTTTTTCCCCGTCTTTGTAACTTTTTCATCCATATTTCCTTGGACAACAATTTTTCCTGGTGACTAGTCTTTGTTTTAAAAATGTTTTCATCTCAATTTTCATGGAAAGAAAGTACTCTTTCTCTTTTTTGTACCCATATTTAATTTTGTAAATATTTAAATCAGATTACCCAATTATAGGTATATCACACATAACGTAAGCAGGAGCAGATCTGATTCTTGAGAATCAGCCACTGGCCTGGGGGGTGTGGAGCCCTGTGGATGACTAGAGAGGGGCCAGGGGTATCTTGAAGGTTTAGTAGGAACGTCAGTGAAGACAGAACTTATGCCATATTCTTGCGAACAAATGCTCCCCAGAAGGTACTGCTGTTATAATTGAGTGGAATGTTGGGGTGCTTTACTGCAGTGGTCCCCAAACCTGGATGCATTCAAGATTCCTGAGGATGCTCTTTAAAGTACTGATATCCAGGCATGATTCAGAAAATCATTAGACTCTCTGGGCTGGAATCTGGACATTCATATTTTTAAGATGCTCCGCTGGGAAGCCTGATGTACACACAAGCTGATTGGGTTCTCAGCTTTAGTAAAACTTGACTCATTGAAGTTAAGGATGATTTGCTTCACACAATTACCTTAAAGTGTCTTTTTCCCAGTAGAGGAAAGGCAGAAGGCATTTTTGTTCCACTGTCAAAGCTTTAGAATCATTGTGAACTAAATTCAATAAGGAAGAGTTGCTTGTTACAAATGGGATCATCTCGTAATGCCTAGAAATTGGAGTCAAACCTTGCTAGGTAGAAAGCAGCTGGTAGTGCCTGCATGTTGTTGGTCTGGGCAGTCTTTCTGCCTTTTCATAACTTTTAGGAAAAAAGCAGTGTCATTCAACAATGACAAAAAAGTTGCAAGTTTCTTACTTAGTGAATTTGTTTTTAATGAATATATTTTTATATATACATTTGGATATAGACTTCCCTGGCTGAATTCATTCTGTTTTTAATTTCTTGTTAAATGCATTATGCTGTTTTCCTAAATGTATTGAATTCAATATACATACAGTGAAGGGTTCAGAAGGGATTCTTGTCCTTAAGCTGGTTTTTTTTGGGCATGCATTTTTATGTCTTATACCCAAATAATTTTTAACAAGCACAATTTATCTCTTGTCTCCCATTCTCTATACATTTTTGGATTGTCTATAACTGTGAAGAACTTGTAACTTCTTTGCAATTTAATAAAGGAACTAGATAAAAGTTTAGTTATGCTTGTAAAATGCTAAAATTAAAATGCAAATTCAATTCTGGCCTTTTAGCCTGACATTGTATTTATATATATACATATACATATATGCATATGCATGCGTGCATTCTAAGTCACTCTGTCGTGTCCGACTCTGTGATGCCATGGACTGTAGCCCGCCAGGCTCCTGCGTCCATGGGATTCTCCAGACAAGAATAAAGGAGTGGGTTGCCCTTTCTTCCTCCAGGGGATCTTCCCAACTCAGGGATTGAACCTGCATCTCCTGCGTTGGCAGATGAATTCTTTAACATTGAGCCACCTAAGAAGCCAAATGGTGTTTCACAGTTTATAAAATACTTTTAGATATACCTTTTCCAAATTTTCATAATAAATTTATAGATTTTAACCACATTTTACAGACCAGAAAATTGAGACTGAGAAAGAAAATACCCTCTGACTCCACAACCAGCTGTTTCCATTACACCAAAGAGAGAGAAAACCCCCCAACAAGTAGGTCCAAGTTTTGTCAACAGAAACAACAAATCCAGACCATGACTTCTCTGTAGGGGATGTGACCGTATGCTTCAGGCATAAAGCTATTTGCAGGGCAAGGGGTCCGGGTAAAGGAGGGCAGAAAATACAGAGATGACGAGTGTGAGGAGATATGCACACGGTGAGTCCACAACAGTTTTGATACTTGGTGCTTCCCCTCTGTTGCTGTTGCTCAGTAGTGTCTGACTTTGCAATCCACGGACGGCAGCACGCCAGACTTCCCTGTCCTTCACTATCTCCTGGAGTTAGCTGAAATTCATGTCCATTGAGTGGGTGATGCCGTCCAACCATCCGCTGTCGCTCTCTTCTCCTACCCTCAATCTTTCCCAGCATCAGAGTCTTTTCCAATGAGTAAAACCTCCATATTTGTTGTATGAGGCACAGGAGAGAATTCAGGAAACCGAATGTTGACATTTAAAAATAATAACCAGCAAACCCTGCTTCTTACGCTAGTTCCTTAAATTTTCAGTGCTTGTAATCTTGTCTCTTAGTCTTTTACACATACAAACATACACACACCTCTACATACACCTCTAAAGTAGACAGCAAAAGCTAAGACCCTGCAACAGAGGCAACATAAAACAAGCCCTCCTTTTCGTGTAGGGATGGAATGGCTCCCATTACATGGGGTCTGTTGTCTTTGTATGAGAATGTAAGTGCCCAGTGGGCGGAGACCCTGTCATTCTGGATTAACTCTCCCACAGACTTAGTGAATCACCACGAGTAGGGGAGTGCTTATTAAACATTACTTGAGTGACTGATAAGACGAGTAATTGTGCCAGCAGAAATGCTAATTTTAAAATGTCTGTAGATTCCTGGATTTCATACAAGGGCAGTCCAGTGGAGGGGATGGCTCCTGGGAATTAGTAATCTGATACAGACTCTTTCCCCTTTATGTCACCTGTTACAACTTGGCCTCCCCGTGCCACGGCTGAAAATCACTGCCAGCTGACAGCTCTCCCAAGTCTGGTGTCTGCAACCAAAGTGAAGTGTAGAACGCTGCTGTCATTGGGCCAGGACCGACCTTTATCTGTAAATTTGCCTGGATTGCTTAGACAGCTCAGATCATTCTGAGATCTGAAAGTCCATATTGATGGCTATTCGTCTTGGGAGGTAACAGAGTTTCGAGGGCTTTTATCTGAGGCAAGGACTAAAATGTTCATTCTGCCTTTTGTTAATGATTCAAAGATGAGTCTCTATTTTGATTGGCTAGTCTTCTAGGAGAAAAAGGTTGATTTGAGGAGACAGAAGGTGGACTGGTTCCTAGAATGAAAATACAGTGGGTCCCGAGGAAACCAGAGTATCTCGATATCATATGCTACACCTTAGGGTAGAGCTTGGAAACCACATTGACCCTTTTGACTACATTTAAGTGATATTGGCTGAAAGGCATTTCAGTTGCTAAATAAAAACAAGACAAAAGTTGAGGTGCATATTGCTGGACTCTTCCTAAGGCACAGGCAAAAAATTTATCTAAATCGAGATACAATGGTGTTATGGAATAAATTAATGATTTGGAATTAGAAGAGCTGGTTTTGCAAACTAGCTCTGCTTTGTACATGCTGTGCAATTTGGTCATCTGAGCCCATGCGTGTGTGCTAAGTTGCTTCAGTCGTGTCTGATTCTTTGTGAGTCAATGGCCTGTAGCCTGCCAGGCTCCTCTGCCCATGGGATTCTCCAGCACGAATACTAGAGTGGGTTGCCATGCCCTCCTCCATGGGATCTTCCCAACCCAGGGATCGATCCCACATCTCTCACGTCTCCTGTATCGGCACGTGAGTTCTCTACCACTAGTGCTAGCTGGGAAGCCCAGTCTAAAGCCCAGTCTTCATCAACACAGATGAAACTTTGGTTTCTCTTTACCATTAATACAGTTGGAAATAGCAATATGTGCTTTCAAAGGGATAAATTTGGGAGACTGGGATTGACAAATACACACTACTCTACGTAAAATTAGATAAATTACATAAATAAACTAATAAACTAAACACAGATAAACTAATAAGGACCTACCATACAGCACAGGGAACTATTCAATATGCAGTGAAGACCTATGCGGAAAAAGACTCTAAAAAAGAGTGGACATATGTATATGTATAACTGATTCACCTTGCTGTACAGAAGAAACTAATATAACCTTTTAAATCAGCTATACTCCAATATTTTTTAAAGGTGGTGTTTTCTATGGGAGAATCCTAACTGCTCCATGTAGACACACCCCTCTTCCAGGACTTAGAGCTTAATTCTTCTTCCCTTGAGTATGGACTGTTCTTAATGACTTGTTTCAAATGAATAGGTTAAAGAAAGAGGAATATTATAACTCTAAAGTGGGGAAAACGGGAAAATGTAATCTTAACCAAGTGATCAAAATCAACATCACCAGTGACAGGTGATGTTGATATCACATACCCCCCCCCATATAATTATGTAATGAATTGAGCACCTTACCTCTGTGTTGTTCCTCCCTGAAAAACATAAACTCAGTCTAATCAAGAATAAACATCAAACACAATTGAGGGCCATTTGATAAAACACGGGATCCATACTCTTCAAAAGTGTCATGCTGAGAAAAACAAGACCCAAGGAGACAAAGGAGGCGTGATGAAGAAATGCCATGTGGTGTTCTGAGCTGGATCCTAGAACTGGAAAGGGCATGTAGAAAAACTGTTGAAATCTGAGAAAAGTGTGTTTAGTAAATAGAATTGTTAAGTGGAAGTTGCTCAGTCAGGTCCGACTCTTTGCAGCCCCATGGACTGTAGCCAGCCAGGCTCCTCTGTGGGGTTTCCCAGGCAAGAATAGTGGAGTGCCATTATTCCTGGAGTAGGAATATTGCCATTTCCTACTCCAGGGGATCTTCCCCACCCAGGGATTGAACCTGGTTGCAGGCAGATTCTTTACCATCGGAGCCACCAGAGAAGCCCAAGCAATGCTCATTTCTTAGTTTTGACAAATGCATTGATGGTAACATGAGGGGGTTCTGGGCACAGGGTCTACGGGGACTCTGTGCTATCCTGGAGACTTCTGTGTAAATCTCAATTTATTCCAACAACAACAACAAAAAAAAGATCACGTTCACTGAGATGATGTACATAACAGGGTTTTGTAGATACACAGGATTATAAAACTGTGTATAATATTATTATTAGAATAACTACACTTAAAAGCTTAACAAGTCACAAGGGCCCTCTGTGAAGTTGTGGGCTAACAGTTAGTGTCTGGTTTCTCTTCCCTTCTCCATCTTTAATCTGCCAAATTAATTAGTTTTGGGTTAAAGATGACAGTATCACCAAAGTGATGAGTATTTGGAGGAGGAATTAAATTACTACCTGTATACTGTATTTGTAGTCATCTCAGACTATAATTTGTGCATTAATAATCAAATAATTGATAGAGCACATAAATATGTAAATTTCATTTATACAAACGGGTGAAATTGGGCAGTAAATTATAAATTCAAAATCTAGAAGATGCCTATAAAGATTAAGGTAATATTCCATTTTCTTCAGAATTGGCAGCACTGGCTAAAGGAAGATCAATATTAATTAAGAAACCTAGGGAGAAGGATAATAAATTACTGAAATTGGTTGGTTAACAGAACTTGTTATGTAATTCAGGAGTTAGAATTATAGAATTAGGGTTGAAAGGAATTTTAGAGATCTTCCACTCCAATCCTCTTATTTTAAGGTGGGAGTAAGAACTTTTAGTTTGGAGATGTTGAAATTTTTTTAGCAAGATTATTTTACTGGTTAGCAAAGGTAAAATAGAACATGGGTTTTCTGTCTCAGTCATATCCCTATGAGTCAGGGATTTGTTTTTGTGAGAGTCCATGAGCTTTAATGTTCTCTGAAAGCTTGAAATTATCTGCAAAGGCTTACCTGTGTGCATATTTGAATTTTTCTGAAGAGGACTCATAGCTTTCGTCTGAATCTTCAAGGAGCCCTAACTTCTCAAAGAATGAGAACCACTACTTTGGAATTCAAATAATTACTCATTGCAGCTGTTCTCAGGACATTGCTAGAATAACTTTGGTGCTTGCATCAGATTTTAAAGAGAAAAATGGTAGCTGGGACTAGTCGATTCCCAGAAGTTACCACATTCTTTGAGAAAATCAGACTACATGCTTTTAGCTTGATAGCTGTAAACATTATCTTTCCTCTGTAAACAAAGTAAGTTTCTGTCTATTGGTAAAAGATAAAGTTTTGAGTACTGACTGTGTGCTGATCCCTAACTAATTTAACATCAGCACCAATATCCCATTTTATGGAGGTTTTTTTTTTTGGCTGTGCTGGGTCTTCGTCGCAGAGCGCAGGCTTCTTCGGTTGTGGCGCCCAGGCTCACTGGTCCAGGGGCAGGAGGGATCTTAATTCCAAAGCCAGGAATTGAACCCACATCCTCTACACTGGAAAGTCAATTCTTTACCGCTGGACCACCAGAAAGGTCCCCCAATATCCCATTTAGAAGTGAGGAAAGCAAAGCACAAGGCAGTTTGGTAGCTTGCCTGAAAGTCACATAAGCTAATAATCAGTAAAGCCAAAGTTGTAGCTTTTGAAGCCAATCCTAGGTCTGTACCACACTTTGCTTCTTTTTCCCTGATGTATTGTTTATTTGTATGGTGCACTGGATAAGAAAATCCATCACTCACCTTCGTAGAGGTTTCTAATTTGTAATAGTAGAGGCAAAAAAAAAAAAAAAATGTGGGACAAGGAAGGATGGGCTTGGCGGGTAGGATTATATAAGTGTCAGTGGTTCTGTTTCCACCTCCTTCTAGTTCACCTTGGACAAGCAACTTGATCTTGGTTCTCCTAACTTTTTATAAAATGGGGCTAACCACAATATTTATCACATAGAGCTATTCTGATGATGAAATGAGATAATGCATGTAAAGTGTTTCACATGCTAAACTATTTTCTATAAATGCTAGCAATGATTAGTCTAACTGAATATGCTAAATTCACATTTTCTTCATAATATGTTTTCTTCAAAAAATGTAAAAAAGGAGCAAAAAGGTTGGCATACATAATTAAACCTTCCCATGCTTTAAATTCACTAAGATTTCCATGTATACTGATACCAACTTCATAAATTTCTAAAATAGCCAGATAAAAAAGTTATTGCAGTTGTATACAACTCTGTGGTTATTCTAAAATCCACTGAAGACTACACTTGTAATACTTGATCTGTATGCTATGTGAATTTTATTTCAATAAAGCTAATATATCAAAAACAAGTTGCTGTGGCTGGTACAAAACAAACAGAAAACTTCACTAAATCCAATCAAGCATTTAATGAAAGATAGACATTTTATTTTTAGAACCAAATGACATCAAATGCTGGCTCCTCTCCCTGTTTCCCCTTTATATTCTAGAAGCTGCAGAACTTGTCTTTGGTGTATTGCTGGGTTTAATGGCACTCATCAAATGGCCTAGAATATACTTGCAAACATGGCATATAATACATGATTCTTGTTGTCTTTTAGTCACTAAGCTGTGTCTGACTCTTTTGCGACCCCGTGGACTGTAGTCCTCCAAACTCCTCGGTCTGCGAGCTTTTCCAGGCAAGAATATTGGAGTGGGTTTCTATTTCCTTTTCCAGGGGATCTTCCTGACCCAGGGGTGGAACTCCAGGGGTGGAACTCTAGTCTTCTGCATGGGCAGGCAGATTCTTCACCACTAAGCCACCAGGGAAGTCCAGTATGTGATTAGGGAGTAATTTAAATGAAGGGAGTAACTGCTTCAGTATGTCCAAAGAAGTAGGGGATATCAACATATGACATTTCTTTCATTTATTAACATTTATTTATTTATTTGGTTGAACTGGGTCTTAGTTGTGGCTTACAGGATCAAGTTCTCTGACCAGGGATTGAACCTGGGCCCCCTATTTTGGGAGGGAGACGTCTTAGCCTCTGGACCACAAGGGAAGTCCCAACATGTTACATCTAGATAAATGCTTTGCGTAGCACATTTTTATTATAAAACTTATGAGCTCTGATACTTCTGTTTCTACGCATTCATATTCTAACATGGTACCCAGTGAACTCATCTGTAAATTGCATGCAATTCTGATTTATAAAGCGCTATTCCTCAGGGCTTCTCTCCACTCACTTTTCTTTTGCTTTCTGGTTGCTATAGCACTTTGCAAAGGATCAAAGAAGCATTCACACAGCGTATGAATGCATGTCAGTGGTTTGCATTTGTAGATGTACAGAATAATGGCATCTTGTCAAAAAAAAAAAAAAAGGCGTGTCCTCAGGAAAGGTGTTGAAAAGATGTTGAGATCTACTATGTCAGTCTTTTTCCGAATCCAATTGTATTTTGAACAGACAAAAGGCCCTACAACTTTAGCGTCTTCATAGCAGTATTGAAGCTGGGTGATTCCAGTGTCAGAAATCAAAGACTAAAAAGGAGCCATTATGTGACCTAGACAAATTCTTCCTCATGAATTTCACCCTAATATGCTTCTTTGAGGTGAGATGATGAGCCCAGGTTGAAAGGCTGACTGCTGGAGGGGGATGGCTTTGGGCCTGGGATCTGCCATTTGAGCAAATGCAAAATTTTTGATCTGGATTAGCTGTCAGAATCTCTTCATTTGTGAAGTATGAATAAAAAGTGCGTATTTCAGGAGAGAGTGAAACTTCGTAGTTTGGTATAAGACCAACCTCTATTGTCCTGGATCTCCCCATGCTTTAGAAATTAATGGCACTAGTGGCTCAGATGGTAAAGAATCCACCTGTAATGTGGGAGACCCAGGTTCAAGATCCCCTGGAGAAAGGAATGGTTATCCACTCCAGTATTCTTGCCTGGAGAATCCCATGGAGAGAGGAGCCTGGTGAGCCATAGTCCATAGGGTCTCAAAGAGCTGGGCACGACTGAGTGACTAACACTTGCACTCTTGTCTTGGGTCTCCCCGTGCTTTATAAATTAATGGCTCTAGACAGCGTTACTGGGAAAAAAATAAGTTATCCGCCGTGTCTGATCAACAGTAGTAACAGACAAGAGCATCAAAAGGGTTTCATCATGAAAACCCTATAAGTGAACCATTGACTCTTGTTGAAGTGGAGCTAAAGAAGACATTTGCAATTTGAAGTTTTTTGACATCTCTTTTCCTTTAAAGCATTTATTAAGATCTTATTTGATCAGGGAAAAGTTCAAGGTACTGCTCACAGTTCTCTCTAGTCTCTGAGTGGACCTCTATAGACATAGAGCTCCGTATAAAGCAAATCTTCAGAGTGATGCTTCAGTGCCTAGAGGAATCTGGCCTCAGCATGGACTTCTGTGGAGGGATGGGGGTAGGAACTGCCCTTCTAGGGAAAATTGCTGCCTCTTTTCCAATTAGTCAGAAGCTTGACAGAGGAAATAGGATTTCAGAAGTTGTTTAAATGATGGAAACAAGAGAACTGGATAAATGGGGTCTGGAGAGCATGCTAAGTGTGAAGCCTAACTTGGGACAAGACCTGGGGGGATTGGGCACTGTGACCCAATGTTTAAATGTCATAAGAAACACAAAAAATGTACAAAGGGTTGTGAGAGTAATGTGTAAGTGAAGCAGTGTCCTGGTATTCTTTGTCGTCCACAGGAGACTCTACCCGCCCAGTTCCTAAGTTACTCGACTGTTATCACACTCAAAGCTACAACCACAGTAGTTTTAAGGACGCTTGAGAACTAGTTTGCATACCGACGTTCTCCAAGAGAAGGGGTGGGATTATTATTTTTTCCTTTCATTCAGTCATTCAGAAGTTCAGTGAAAGCTAATGAACATTTATCGAGAAGCAGTTGCTATGCTAGAGATACAAGAGCAAATGCAACAAGATCTGGTCCCCTTAGCCCTGTAGGATGTGCTAATAAGAAAGCAGCGATGAGCTCCATCTGCTCAGAGATACCTACCAACCTCAGGAAAGAAAGCCGACCCAGAAAAGAGACTCCCTGAGAAGATGTGAGATAGCATGTCCTTAAAGAACTTAAACGATAAAGAGATGAATCTAGAAGGGTTGAGAATTGTTTTTGTTTTTGTTTTTTTTTAAGTAGGATTTTACACATTCACACACACACAGCTGCCAGAATGATACAGCGGTGTGAATCCAAAACCATTGTGGTTTTATGGCCGGAAAGATGGAACTCTGGCGACATTTTATATGTTTGGTGAAGCTGAGCAAAGTGGTGGAATACTGAACAAGGATGAAAAGCGTTGTCCTGGATGTTACAGTTGATACCAGCAAGCTAGAGGGCACATCGCTATGTCTCAGATATTGTGAAAGTAATAGTTAATGGCTATTATTGTCTTATAGCATCTGAATCCAGCTTAAACGACAAGAGGCTTGCAGCTAAATGTGAAAGCGCATCACAACCATATGAGATGAAAACCAAAATTTCTGTGACTATTGATAGCCATAGATGACAGAGATATTTATTACCACAGACAGCTACATTTCTGTGTATATCAGAGAGGAAAAAATATAATGGAAACTTCTGAGAAGATAACATACTTACAGGGAATGCCCGAGTTAAAAACATGTTGATTAAAAAAAAAAAAACCTTCATATTTCACTCTCAAGATGAAACGTGGGCAACCACCTTACGGGGCTTCCCAGGAGGTGCTGGTGGTAAAGAACCCACCTGCCGAGGCAGGAGATGGAAGAGATGTGGGTTCAATCCTTGGGTTGAGAAGATCCCTTGGAGGAGGGCATGGTAACCCATTCCAGTATCCTTGCCTGGAGAATCCCATGGACAGCGGAGCCTAGCGGGCTGCAGTCCATGGGGTGGAAAAGAGTCGGACATGACTGAAGTGACTCAGCAGCAGCAGTAGCTCCCCGAGGGCCAGGTTTGTGAATCCCCCTCCTCATTTTCAATTTCCATTGTTGTGTCATGCTTAATTAGAGTCTACCCGAATTTCTTGAGTTCATTACTCTGGGAGCATTACTTATGGAAAATTTCCATAACCAGAATTCTCAATAGCTTTTAATTATTTTTTTACCTTTTTAAAATGTGGAAACTAGTTAAAAAAATATCTGCCATTGATAATTTGGAAAACTAAAGTGAAAGAAAATGCCTAGTTGGAAAAAAAAGTAATTAGTCTCAACTGAGTTTTATGATAATGCAAGACATTAACACTGGGTGTTCAGACATCAGGCGGCAGAAAAGAAATTAGAACTTGTTATGATGGATCCTGGGTGTCCCTGGTGGCTCAGATGGTAAAGAATCCACCCCGCAATGTGGGAGACCTGGGCTTGATCCCTGGATTGGGAAGATCCCCTGGAGGAGGGCATGGCAGCCCACTCCAGTATTCTAGCCTGGAGAATCCCCATGGATGGTGGAGCCTGAGGGGCTACAGTCCATGGGGTGGCAAAGAGTTGGACACGACTGAGTGACTAAGCACAGTACACACACTGGATTCTACTGCGATGTATCTGCAGAACTTCTGGGACCTCGTAACATGGCCAACCCTGAGGTTAGGGACCATGCTGCTGTCTTTCTAAGCTCCTTGATACTCCCTGGTTAAAGAGATGCTCAGCACTGTTGGGGGAAATATGTTTAGGGAACAACAAGAAGAGTGCATGATTAATAATTGGAGTATACATTAATAATTGGAGGATAGCCTTGAAGAGGGTCACATGAGGGTAGACGCATGTCTTCATAATGTTCCACAGGCAAGAGGCACATGGATTTGTGATGACTCGCTGAAGTCAATAGCATAGCCCTTGTGGAGGTTCCTAGCTGTCTAAAATTCTTCTTCTTTTGTTTGTTTGTTTGTTTGTTTGTTTGTTTTAAACAAGCCTGCTACTCTTCAAGTCCCAGGGATCTCTGACAAATTCTTTTATTCCTTTTTCAAAAATGTTATCAATTGAGAACCTCTAATTTTAGCTAGATGTTGACCTGTGAGGTTTAAATAATTCATGCTAATGTGCAAGCAACTAATAGGCAATATCTGCTAATGATTATTTGTACCTTGAAGGGTGACTTTGCCAATCAGATCAAACCTCTGGCTGGTAGGATGTGTTTGATATCTTTTATTTTTCACTGTCAGGGAGGCTACAGTGCTTCTCATGCTCCTTGTTCTCCTAAGTTGTTATCTCTAAAGCCATTTATTTCCCCTTCTTAAATAATTATTTAGGTGATAAAATTCTTAGAGCAAATGTTTAGCAATAAGAATTGCATATATACTTTTGCCTCCTCTTGAAACACTGGGCTGGAAGAAGCACAAGCTGGAACCAAGATTGCTGGGAGAAATATCAATAACCTCAGATATGCAGATGACACCACCGTTATGGCAGAAAGTGAAGAGGAACTAAAAAGCGTCTTGGTGAAAATGAAAGTGGAGAGTGAAAAAGTTGGCTTAAAGCTCAACATTCAGAAAACAAAGATCATGGCATCTGGTCCCATCACTTCATGGGAAATAGATGGGGAAACAGTGGAAACAGTGTCAGACTTTATATTTGGGGGCTCCAAAATCACTGCTGATGGTGACTGCAGCCATGAAATTAAAAGACGCTTACTCCTTGGAAGAAAAGTTATGACCAACCTAGATAGCATGTTGAAAAGCAGAGACATTACTTTGCCAACAAAGGTCCATCTAGTCAAGGCTATGGTTTTTCCAGAGGTCATGTATGCATGTGAGAGTTGGACTATGAAGAAAGCTGAGTGCTGAAGAATTGATGCTTTTGAACTGTTGTGTTGGAGAAGACTCTTGAGAGTCCCTTGGACTGCAAGGAGATCCAACCAGTCCATTCTAAAGGAGATCAACCCTGGGATTTCTTTGGAAGGGATGATGCTAAAGCTGAAACTCCAGTACTTTGGCCACCTCATTCGAAGAGTTGACTTGTTGAAAAAGACCCTGATGCTGGGAGGGATTGGGGGCAGGAGGAGAAGGGACGACAGAGGATGAGATGGCTGGATGGCATCACTGACTTGATGGACATGAGTCTGAGTGAACTCCAGGAGTTTTTGATGGACAGGGAGGCCTGGCGTGCTGCGATTCATGGGGTCGCAAAGAGTTGGACACGACTGAGCGACTGAACTGAACTGAACTGAACTGTTAACAATATAAGAATATAAAAAAAATTTTTTTTTAAAAACAGAAAAATGTCCTTGTCACCTTTTAATCTTGAGTTTTTTTTGGCCACATCTCGCAGGACGTGGAACTTCCCGACTGGGTACTGTACCCATGCCCCTTGCAATGGAAGTGTGGAGTCTTAACTACTGGACCGCCAGAAAAGTCTAGTATTTCTGATTCTGTGACTTTTCCTACCCTTTTGGTTCATAGCCATGGACACATTCTGATGTGGGTAGTTTCAGCCATAATACAATTTGAGTTACGCTTGAGAATTCTATGAGGTCATGTGTGCAAAATGACAGTGTTGATAGACATAATAGCTGGAGTGTATGGGAAGACAGGCTCTGCTAAATACTTTATTCTGCACTTTAAAATTTAGCCCCCACCATGACACAGTGAAGCAGACAGAATCTTTGTCCTCATTTTCTGTTGAGGTGCTGTGAGGTTAAGCAACTTGCTCAGGGTTACTCAACACCTAGGATGTGAAATCAGGCAGCTTGAGGTCAGATCTTCTTAAGGTCTGTTATTTTTATTAATAAGTCAGACCTGTTTTTCCACACCATTGTAGACACTGCACGTCAGCACTGAATATGCAAAGTTAGTAGGTTAAAAAAATGGATCGGTGTCTTAATTTGCAGTTATTGCCAATAGCTAAATTTCCAACTCATATTTTTGGTGAATTCTGCTTTTTCACTCGTCTGAATTGTAGGTTTGCAAACATTTGAAGTCTCAAATACGAGCTCAGGAAAGATGGGTGTGATCTTGTGTCATGTTACCATCAAGGTCAGGGCTTCCCAGGTGGCTTAGTGGTAAAGATTCTGCCTGCAATGCAGGAGACGCCGGTTTGATCCCTGGGTGGGGAAGATCCCCTGAAGAAGGAAATGGCAACCCACTCCAGTATTCTCGCCTGGAGAATGCCACGGACAGAGGAGCCCAGTGGGCTACAGTCTATGAGGTCACAAGAGAGTCACACAGGACTGAGCAGCTGAACAGCAACCACCACCATCAGGGTCAGAACAGCAGGTGTGATATTATTTCCTCTTGATGGCTTGATTCCACAGATAGAACTGAAAAGATTTGACCTGAGCGAATTCCAGTCGTCTGGTCTGACATGTTCACAGGGGTTTAAAGAGCTACACACTGAGCCTGGAGAGACAAAATATGCGGTTTAATTGCAATTGCTGTGATGAATTCTGAGTGGATATTGCTTCTCCCACATGCGCTGACCACAATTTTCAGCCTGGCATTGGCTGAAAGCTTGAGGAATGTATTTCCAGTAATTGCCAGGCCACTTCATTGTTCCTGTGTATACATAAACACCGGGCTGTGATCGGAATGGTCATGCTTGAGCTGTTATCTGAAATTCTCTCTGGCTATAAGGACTGACTCATCTAGCTTCTCCTGACAGCAGTTTCCATTGACTGTATTAGCTTTCTCTCACTGCAGTCAGGCGCGCAGCTCCAGTTAGGAGAGAGCAAAAACTGTGCGAAGCAGTCGACGTGCTCCTCATCCCAGATCAGGTTGCTCAGACGTCCCCTTGCCGCTGCCTTCAGGGTCCTTTTTCCTGTGAGTGGAAAGAGGAGGTAACCAACTCCCAGTGGCTGGAGGTCCAGTGCGTCCCCGCGCTGCGCAGGTTAAATGGTGAGGTTGCAGATGAGTGATTCAGTGGGAAAGAGTGTCTGCGGCAAAGCACTTGCCGGAAAGCTGCCTCCCGTCCCCATGCTTTGTCACTCTCCCACAGCCTGGCCTTTCCACCTTTCACCCCTGCCCCGTCATTATCTGCAGATGTTATCTGCCCAGCATATGTTGTAACCTAGAAGATTCTGAGGCTTGTTCCCACCCTCCCACCAGCCCCTCTGCAACTCGGGCACACAGTCCTTCCAAAGGGAGCCCTGAGAATGGCAGGCATAGGTTGAAATGCAGAAGGGAGTGAAGGAACACGTGGTCCTTCTGGGTTACTATGAGGCAGAGGCTGTCATCTATGGAACCACCATTTGATGATAGCTGTTTCAGCATGGTTTAAAAAGTAAATATTTATCTTCTGGGTCTGAAGGAATTTGAATTTACGCAATGGATGGCAAGATAAAATTTTTTCTACCTTGAGTTCAGTAAAAAAGACATTTTTAATGAAAGTTGGGACACGCAGAATAGTCATTTTCCAACTCCTCAGTGTCTACCACAATCAAACCGTTGTTACAGCTAAAAGTTTTCTTAACTACCATTTTGGGGGAAGAATGTAATCTTGTAGCTGCTAAATTAAGTACCATTGTACTTCATCCTACTATATCAGGACACAGTAAATGTAAACACCTTTACTAGCTAATAAACGTGTATCTTGGTATAAACAAAGACAGTAGCAAGAAAAAGTAGTCATTTCACCCCAAACCGAAAGGTGAAAGTTAAGGTGTATAATCTGTACAAGTGAAACTTGGCGCTGAAAAAGTAAAACCAAATGGGATGACTGTGAAAGACTAAAGAGGGGATCAATTTGCTATTTTGTGAAAAATATGGATGTGTATTTGAGAAGAAAACACTTTAACTCAGTATTTAGTGAGACTGCTAACTTAAAAACTGCTCAGTTTTGCTTACTACTTTTATTTATTTCTCCATCTAATTAATTTTGATTGTTTTATAGTCTTCCTAAACACAGAGAAAAAATATAAAGCATAAATATTATATATCAAGAGATACTTTTAAAAAAATCAGTGCCTTTTGGTGCTGACTTAATCCACTCTGAGATAATTTCTATCTATAGAAGGAAAAGCATTTTTAAACTCTCAGGAAAGCAGATGACTCTACCATTACTTATCAGTGATGCTGGGTTTTGCAAACCACTCTTTAAATCTCACTTTCTTTCCATTTTCCCAGCATCTTTTTCATGGGGCAGCTGGGACCAAGGCAGCTTCAGACCCCAGAAACAACCCTCCAGAGTCGCTATAGAGACTGCAATTTGTTCAAAGAAAATCTAAATTAAATTAATCTGAAATATCATTTTAAAGTTTCCTATTTCTTCCAGGCAGCAGCAAGAGTTTTGCTAAAGGCTAACTGTTAAGTAATATTCCCTTTGATAAAACAAAATTGTCCTGAGAAATCTTTGGAAATATTTCTACCATATGGCTCCTAGATAAGATCACAAGTGTTAAGTAATGTGGTAACTTTTAGCAGGTTAACAATCACAGCTTAAATTTCATAAGATCTCTGGGTAACCTCCATGACCCAGAATCAAAGTCTTTGGTATTTGTTTTCACATACTTCTAAACAATAAGCTCCATTAGCAATCTTCTCAGATATTCTCAAGTAGTTTCATATTTGCAAGCAATGATCAATTTTGTAAAAACATACATTAGCCATTAAATTGATATTTCCCTTTGGGAAGCATTTTCATAAACATTTACATTTTCTCAAATAAAAGACTTCAGGTCTTTTAATCATAATATTGTAGAGAGCCATTTATTGTGAAGCAAGCAAAAAAAAAAAAAGAATGATAGGATTTGGGCTTAAATACGTATAATTTATTAGGATTATTTTGCTTGGTGCAAACAGTGTTTTAAGTGATATTTTGCAAGTTTGTCCCAGTTTATTATTTCTGAATCAAGTTTCTTCTTTATTTTCCCAGCTCTATCACTAACTAGTTATGTGATCCTAGGCATTTAGCTTAATCCTTTAGGGCCTTAGTTCCCTCAACTGTAGGATGCTGTATGTAGGGACTGACTACTTGGTTGCTAAGATCTTTTCTGGTCTTGAAAACCTATGACACTGTGGTCCCTATCTTGTAGCAGCTCATTTGTTCCTAGTCACAATCAAGAAACAGTTGAAAGGGAACAGTACAAGTGTCACCACCTATAGGTAGAAAATATATTGCAAAAAAGAACTTTAAAGCTTTCCAAATTCCAAACTCCATCCACAACCATATACCTGAATGCTTCTCTTTTCTTTTTCTTCTTCCACTATTACTGCAGGTTTTCATCTATATTATAGCTACACAATTAGCTTTATTTTCCTTGCGTGTCTTTTAAAAACTTGGCAGATTGACTCAGATGCTGAGATTTCACAATATATGAAAAGCTTCACAACTTCAATATTCTTAAAGACTTTCTTGAGATACACGGCTCTGCTCTTCATGCTGATCCAAATGTCAGGTTAGATATTCACGAAAAAGAGATGCGTACAAACCACCTGGAGGAAAGTTTGAGTCATTTTCTAACTGAAGATGTTGTGGCTCTATGGATGCAATTTTTAACGATAGCAAAACAAAACCATTCCAGCATTGTTAGCTTTAAGATACTGTAGATAAATTGAAGTTCAGCTTCAGCTCTTCTCTCTGTACAGCTAAGAGGAAATCTTCCCTCAAAGAAAAATGAACAATTAGAAGAAGAAGAAGAAAAAGGAGAAGAAGAAGAAAAAAAAAACCTTGATAAATTAAGAAATCATCTAACAGTTAAACTGACATTCCATATGCAGAGGAAACAATTTCCATGCGTGTTAGAAAAAAATGTGTTAAATCAACTAACATTGATATAACTTCAAGCAATTAGGGGAACGCTAATAGTGATATGAGTCTTCAGCTGTAAATAATTATGCTGCCCCAAGGCTACGCTTTAATTCTTGGCTTGCTGTATCTATAAACAATAATCAAACTGCAAAGCAAGTTGTGTTGTTTTTGTTCACAGTTTGTGAAATGATTTTTATACCCTACAGTGACGCTGATGGCTATTTTGACCTTCAAGAACTCCGGCCTGTGAGGCTAAGAGCTAATGTGTACTTTCATCGATCTGAGTTGGAGACACACAGCAGGTTATAGTGCCTGTTTTCCATGAGCACAAAAGCTGCTATCGTCAATCAGTGAGTGTTGTGAAAAGGGGGCTTGCTGCTGTGACTCAATAAATGGGGACATTAGGAGGAAATGTTATAATTGCTGCTACCCACATCTTGTTAATGAGTAATGTACAGTTAGACACCATGCAATTGCAGCTAAACTGTTTATACAATTTATTCTTATGTTGCAACTAACATTTAACATAATGAAGTATCATAATTGCAACCATTAAAGTCAAGATTAAGATTTGTTTAATTAGAATTAAGAAAATGTAAAATAGAAAACTACTTTCAAACGCTGGATAGACAGAATGGATTTGGTGGTAGGAAAGAGAGAAACGCGTGGGGCGCTAGGGCAGACGTTGTATACATAAAATTGTGTGTAGGAGGTCCGGTCTTTGGATTTTTTTTTTCATGCTCTGGTCAAAAGTATAGAGAAAACAAAATATAAAAGGCATTAACTTGACCACATATAAATCTAGACTGTTATTATTCAGATCGTTAGAGCTGTAGCTTTTAAATTTCAGAATTTACATTACCTCTGGGCTAAACAAATAATATCTTAAAACACACAACTCATATTACCATCAATGCAAGTTATCAAATGAATTAGGGAGGAAACAAGCTCCTGACTTTGTATAGGAAATGTCATAACTTTGTAAAGCCAAATGGACATTAAACCTCCACTTTAATTATCTACATGTCCAAACACAGGCACTTATATAATATGATATTTTTACATAAGCGGAGGGACGAAACACAGTTAATGGAATGCTTTAAGGAAATACGGCTTGTCCAAATTCATTAAGTGAAGCCATTTCATTTAGGTCATGTCATGTTTTCCTCCCCTTTTCTGTGTTGTTAAATGCTGAAAAGTTCCAAGGTGCTACCAGCAAATGGAACTGTTTGGGATTTTTCTCTGAGAACTGCTTTTTCACCTTCTAGCGCTCTATTTCCGAGCAACTCAAAAATGCCAGTATTTTCCCCTAGGTCTACGTTCTGTCCTCAACTTTCTCTAGTTTGGATGAGAACGTCTCCCCGTGTTTCTCCTGAATCTGTCAATATTAGACTACACTGTACCCAGAGTTCAGAGGAGAGAGTGGTGGGTTTGGACAAAGGAGGTCTGAGTTCTTCAAATCCATGTCCATCTACTTTTAGGACTTTAGCTGACCATCTGAAATCTCTTGCCTTCATTTCTTCTTTAGACCGATGAGGTTATGTACATCTGTCCTACTCACCCCACAAAAGTTTAGGGGGCATCTAATGCCCAAATATAATTGAAGTCACTGAAAATTTAATGTGCCAAAGAAAGGGAGCTTGTGGTTCACGTCATTGAGATGGACTCATACTGATTTCATCAACTGTGAACTGTAGCTTGAAATGGGGATAAAAGACAGGGTAAACTTTCATTACCCTCAAAAGAAACACTATTATTTTCTTCTTTTCTTGTATCTTATACACACCTTATTGAGAAGGTTTGTTCAAGTTAATATCAAGTCTTTGTTTATAAACTTTAAGCCAAATTCAAACAAGCACTGCTGATT
Organism: Ovis aries; assembly: GCF_016772045.2. Lineage (NCBI taxonomy): Eukaryota > Metazoa > Chordata > Mammalia > Artiodactyla > Bovidae > Ovis > Ovis aries. The sequence goes on from NC_056073.1 coordinate 45,150,823, forward strand.
ACCTCAAACACAGAAATCGTGAGTCCCTTCTTAGTTATTCCTCAACTGAGCTGTAAAACACTCTACCTGTAAAAAGTAAATGATGATCTGATTTTTGTAGCAATACATAGTCCAAGATAATGATGTTTGAAAGCTCTATCTGATTGGCTTGCTGTTACAGTGTGGTATGCAATTGTTGATGTCAGATAGCTTGGTTGCCTATGGAATTTATTTTTATAGTCTGCTTCCTTCCTGTCCATTATAAATTTAAGATGACAGGCTGTTACTTCCTGTATATACTTAAGACTTTATATATAATTTGAGTTTATCTACTTACAGAACCACTTAAGAACTTCCACTTACGAATGCTATTAAATTCGTATATTTAGTTATTCTACCACTACTTACCAAGTTCTAATATGCATCCTATGCTAGATTCTCGGTAAAAGGCATGCATGAAGAGAAACAGGGTGATTTGAAGACGAGGGAGTGATTAATGGCTTACACTTTGGACACATTATATGGAGCTTCCTGTGAGACTTCCTAAAGAATTGGATCAATTGATGAGATTACCAATTACCATTGTCTGATAGATCTAGTTGTTAAGATTTAGCAACTTTCATGGAGAAGCAATGGCACCCCACTCCAGTACTGTTGCCTGGAAAATCCCATGGACGGAGGAGCCTGGTAGGCTGCAGTCCGTGGGGTAGCTGATTGGACATGACTGAGCGACTTCACTTTCACTCTTTACTTCCATGCATTGGAGAAGGAAATGGCAACCCACTCCAGTGTTCTTGCCTGGGGAATCCAAGGGATGATGGAGCCTGATGGGCTGCCATCTATGGGGTCGCACAGAGTTGGACATGACTGAAGCGACTTAGCAGCAGCAGCAGCAACTTTCATGAAGGTTTAAAAGGCGCACTTTGCGGGACTTCCCTGGCAGGCCAGTGGTTGAGACTCTGCCTTCCAGTGCAGGGGGTATGAGTTTTATCCCTGGTAGGGGAACTAAGGACCCCTACCTTAGGCATGGAGTGTGGCCAAAAAGTAAAAAATAAAACAAAATGTGCATTTTGTGGAAAAATTGATGGTGTTCAAGATATTGATATTATAACTAGTTAGCTCCTGGTGTTATATGAATAATTTAAAAATTGTGGACAATTATTTTAAACTTGGTAACAAATAAAAATTACGGCTGTTTGAGATAGGACACTATTATATATTCTAAACCTAATTCACATGTGCATTTGCGTGCAGGCATTTGCTTTAACTTAACTCCTCTTGGTGTTTAAGGCTTCCTGCCCTTCTTCTCTTCTTCCCCTCCTCCCTTTCTTCTCCCCTTCCTCCTTCTCACTTGGATGCACCTGTGAGTATTGAGCACCTGCAATGTGACAAGCATGAATGAGTTTAAGTTTTATTTAATCTAACTGTTTATAATTTTAAATTTATTTAATTTATTTTGGCTGATTTTAACATAATTTAAAAATCCGAAGCCATATACAGTATTTTCCGCTAAACACAACTTCATTTTTTTGGTAAGACTACATTTCTCTTCAGTAGTTGAATTGTGAGAGATATCACTGTTGTATTCTAGAGAACATTTTGGGCATACGTATTGTTGCCAGTATAACACAGAAATACATTATTGATCTAGTTGGTGTAAATGGATTGACTTACTTTGAAATATTTTTTAATTTACCAAAATAACACTGCAATGTATATATTTGACTATTTTACGAAGATTGCATGAATTACAGTGATAGTGATGTAAATTTTAACTGATAATCATATCAATGTACTTATTATTTTAATTATCTTTTAATAAAAGATATTATAGTTAAAAGTTGGGCTTCCCTTGTAGGTCAGTCGGTAAAGAATCTGCCTGCAATGCAGGAGACGCAGGAGTCACAGGTTCAGTCTCTGAGTCGGGACGATCCCCTGGAGAAGGAAATGGCAACTCACTCCAGTATTCTTGCCGGGAAAATCCCATGGACACAGGAGCCTGGAGGGTTACAGTCTATGGGGTTGCAAGAGTTGGACATGACTGGGTGACTAAGCATATATAGTTAAAAGTTAAGTATGGGCACATTAAAAGAGTCAAGACAAAGACATGCCATTGATGCAGACTTGAGTGGAGCTACGACAGAACTAGAACAGTAAACGAAAGGAGAGAACAGAAGAAGGCATCAAAGACTTCATTAAGAATGGCCAATGCAATATACTGGAGCAGAGCCCAGCAGGGAAGATGGTTTGTTTACTGTGGACGCAAAGCTTTAAGATGATCAAGTTGACAGTGTAAGGAGATACTTTCTGGAATTCATATTGAATTTGATAAGAAGTTTCCTCTCAACAGTCAAAAGGAATCAATGAAATTAGATGCCTGAAAGCAAAACTGAATGTCTAAAAAAACTATTTTTAAGCAATTTCTAATAGAATCTGAGCTTGTAAAATTGACTAGTTTCAAGAGAGTGTGAATTCTTACACACACACACACACACACACACACACAAACACACACAGAAAACCTCCATTTTTTAGCTGGAGAGATGATAAAAGACATGATTTCAGTTCTGGCAATTTTGTGAGAAAATTATGAGGGTTAGGCTAAACAATATTTCATACAAAGTAAAAAATCTTTGGTTAAGCTACCATATATTTGCCTGTAGAATAAAAGACCTTACTAACAATATCAGAGATCAATGTACTCAAAATTTTATAAATTTCGAATACTATTTTTAAGCTTTAGATGAATTGCAAGATATAAGACACTGTCCTCTCAGTGCCTTGGATACATTTTTTTCTCAAAGGACTTTGAAATTTATGGAGAAATGTTGCCAATTCATGGCTTAAAAAATTATCTTTTCATCCTACATCTACCAAAGAATTTCATCTAGATATACAAATTTTTAGTTCTTTTGATAATGGACATGGTTCCAGTTATGTTAGATAGCAAATCAAGTTTTGCTGAAATTTTGCAACAAAAGACTGATGCTTCTCTTCTTTGTTCCACTGTATAATACAGATTGGAAATATTTGTGCAGGGTTTTCTGAAGCAGATTCTATGAAAAATACTGTGGACATGGTTATTAAAATCATTCCACAGAGATGTGCAAATGACATTAATCATCACCATCTTATAGAAATGTTGAAATAAATAGAAGAAAAGAATTTGATGATCTATGTTCTTGTCATTGCTCACTGGTGGGATCATAGAAGAGTTTTATAAAGGTTTACTGTGCTGTTAACTCCAACTTAAAGAACACTCAATATACTCAATGTTCAATAATCAAAGGCAAAAATAACAATGTGATTTATAATTTCTCTCCAAAAACACACAGCATATAAATGAGCCAAATTTGAAGCGCCAAAGAAAGGAAATCTTATTTGTGACTTTGGTAGGTGGGTGTAAGAATTTATGTTGAAATCAATAATAATGATTTTACGATCAATAATAATGATCATACAAGAATCAACATGCAGAATATTTTAACTGTAATCAACAGCATTATGTACATTGGCTCTTGAAATTACAAAAACTTTGAAGGAAGCTTTGTTAATATTGACTAAGTTTCTTTTCAGTTTCTATACTATGCTTTTGAATTCAATGTTAGTAACACTGAGTTGGCACAAGCATTAGTGGGTTTACTTAACTTGTATAGACATAATTTTGAAATTAATGTGCTTTTGGATGAAGTCAAATAAGTCTTTTAAATGAGATGAACCAGCCAGTTTTGTTAATGTGAATATGAACATTATTTTAAAAACAACCTATTTTTGGCTGGGGGTGGGGGGATGGTTGATTTGGTTATTGGAAAACTATTAAGAATGTTTGGAACAATGTGACTTTTCCGCTATGAATGTGATGAAATCTAAATATTGTTCAAGAATTTTCTATGAAAATTAAAATGTGATTTTGAAGACTTTTGTACAAAATAAGAAATTGCATAGTTTGCTATTTTTAAATACTTGTTACATTCTGAAATAATAATGCTTTGGAAATATTTGGTAAATTAAATATATTATTAAAATAATTCTGACCTATGATCTATTCCTTTTTACTTTTGAAAGAAGTGACTATTAGAAAATTTAAAGTTACGTTTTGTTTCCATTGAACAATGCTGATCTAAGTAAATCTTGCCATTCTTTGTCTTCACTTATATTCATATCTAAGATTGGTTTAATGAAAAATTATTCTTCATTTTTCAGTGAAGAAGACTTTCCAAGAGTTTTTCATGAGTTATTTGGTCTGTAAAAATTACCTAGTCCATTCTTTCTTTTTACCTAGTCCATTCTTAATCAGCTTAGTCCATATATTGCAACTGCCAAATAGATTCCTATTACCCACAGTATGTTTCTTGCCTTCTTTGTTTTGTTCTATGACATCAATACTTTTAAAGTAAATGAAAGTCGCTCAGTTGTGTCCAACTCTTTGCACTCCATGAACTATACAGTCCATGGAAATCTCCAGGCCAGAATACTGGAGTGGGTAGCCTTTCCCTTCTCCAGGGGATCTTCCCAAACCAGGGATTGAAACTAGGTCTCCCGCATTGCAGGCGGATTCTTTACCAGCTGAGGCACCAGGGAAGCCCTCAATGCTTTTAGGTAAAGATTAAATCTGTGAATGTTTTTTCAGTATTATGTTTATATTTGAACATCAAAATGAAACAGATGGTCTTTAGTGTGTATATCTAGATTTGGTTTAATATTTGATTATATTATTTAAACTCTATTTCCCTCTACTTACTTGGGTGTAAGAGTCACAGCATAAAATCATATTTTCTTCTCTATTATAGTAAATAGAAAGGTTGTGATTTGAATTAGATACATCTCTACTATGCACCATTTCTAGATTTACTTTCTGCGTGTCCTCTACATAGTGTTAGCTGAGAATAGATGGCAGGCTTGCTTCTAGATCTACCATCAGTAACCCACAGGTAAGTTCGTAGGTCATTTGTAGTGATTTGGGAAAGTCTTGGAGACAATAGATCTGTGATTGTTTTTTCCTTTGAGTTCAGTCTCTGACTTTGTCATCACTGGAATTACAGAGCTGATTCTGACTAGACAGATCTGTTGTCCTTGCTTGGGTCCAGATGAACCACAATGAACATCTAGATGGCATTTCATGAATATGTTTTTTCCTTAATGATTTATATTCTCTGCCTACTCCCTGTAAAAGGAAAACTAGGAGTTTCTGATAGTCACATTTTTTTTTTAATGGAGGGAATTAACCAGTTAGTAATACATCTTGATAAAAGGAAAGTATTTGGAATAATAGTGAGGTCAGAGTACCAGATGGGCACAGAGAATCTGCCAATTATAAAGGGGTCAGGATCAGCAAAGGGAAGGAATGAAACTGAGCATGAAGCAACCGGAGCACCTACTATACGGTGAAGGATATGCATTATTTTAGACCTCAAACTGTGGTTGGCTGGGGTTGAGGGACGCAACTGCTACAAGAGAAGAAGACAACAATGGTCGTAGACCACCTGGGGTTATTGACCATTTGTCCATCGATTTTCGGTCATCAATAAGCAAGTATGAGATACACAAAAACCTACAAATACAGTAATATCGTGGGTGCTATGATTACTGTGTTCACACAATGATGGCAGAAGGCATGTAGGAAGAAATCTCTATCCACCTGGAGAATGACATCAACCAGGACTTGAATAGAGTCTCAAACAACGTCTAGGAGTTTGCCAAGTATACAAGTTGAGTAAATGCAGTCTAGAGAGAAGGAATTCTAGAAAAGGGAAAAGGTTAAAAAAATTACAGTTATAAAAGGTACAGAATAGCCAGAGCCTTGATGTGGGAGAGGGTTTCTGTTTAGGCTCTTGGACACACAGGTGCAGGCAGTGGAATTAATTATGGCTGAATTAAGTCTTTAAAACTACAAGGGGTTTGGGTCTCTCTGAATTTTCTATCCCCATGTATGCTGTCCATGGCTAAGAAAGGTGACAATAAACAGTTAAAGTGAAAAAGAAAACAAAATTATCTGAAATATTGAACCAAGGGTATAGGAACAACGTCTGTAGGAGAGCCATTTTTAAATTCCAGGGGGCAGATGACAACTGACTCGTGCAATCGCAGATCACTAATTAAGCATTTTCTTTTTTAATAGCCTCCTTCAGAGGCAAAACTCTATGGCTGCTGGACCTGAAGCCAGTCCACACCAATCAATATCAATCTGCTGCCAAATGTTATTAAATATCTCTTTGATACCTACTTACAACTCAGAAAATAATTTCGCTGCCAAGGGATTGTAAATGTGTGAAAAGAACCTCTGACAGCTTGCCTCACTCACTGTCTACAGCTCCGCGTCTGGGTGCTCAAGCCAGGAGACTAAGATGAAGGACATAATTAAGGAAACATATGAAGGCTAGCACTGGGCTGGAGATTAATTAGCTCTGCGTCAATAATCTCATCAATATCCGATTAACAAATGACACATTGCCCAATGAAACGTATTGATTCATGCACACTCCTCACTGTTAATAAATTGAAGCTGCTTTGCTAAATAAGAAAGCTGACAAAATAATAGGCTGCTAATACTGTGCTGCTATTGTGATAAAAAACATAAAATTAGCCTGAAGTATACAGTACTTAATTTAGGAGGACTGTCACTCCACTTATGAAGCTTGTTAATGAATGACAAGAAAAGCAAAAGGAATTTTATGGATAAGTTACTCCAAAGGGCTAGGAGAATTTCCTGAGGGCAGACATTTGAAAAGTAGAGTATGCATATAGATGGCCCTAAGCCTGAATATGTTTCTTAGTTGGTGTGTATGAAAAAAGTTTTGTTTACTTGTAAGAACACATAACCAATAATACGAGAAATGCCTTAAATTTTGGAAGTAATCCTTTAATATTTATCCATACGAGATAATGTTGATCGAATCAAGCCATATTGTTGTTAATCTCTGTTTTAAGGGATGAAGAGCAAACGATTTAAAAAAAAATTATTTTTATACTCTTTTAGAGGTTATACTCTATTTACAGTTGTTGCAAAAATGTTGGCTGTCTTCCTCATGTTGTATATACGTCCTTGAGCCTGTCTTACACCCAATAGATTGTACCTTCCCCTCCCTCCATGGTACCCCTCCCTCCACGGGTAACAATTAGTTTGTTCTCTATATCCGTAAGTCTGTTCCCTTTTGGTTTTATTTATTCATTTGTTGCATTTTTTAGATTCTACATATAAGTGATATCATACGATCTTTACCTTTCTCTCTCCGACTTTTTTTCACTCAGCATCATGCCCTCCAAGTCTGTCCATGAAGAGCAACAGGTGTTAAACAAACCTGATCCTGGTAAGCCTATATGAGTGCGCCACGTGACAGCGTCACGGGGGTTCCCATCTGTAACACACGCCAATGTCGTTCTCCATTCTTACCTCTGCACGCTTGCTCCTCACTGAGCCCATTTTCTGAGTTAGGCAGTTTCCAGACCAGGCCAGCCCGTCATGCTGTTGGGAAGGCAAGAGCAATTATAATTTATTTTTCTCTTTAGCTCATGACAGAAAGGTGGTAATAGGCTTGGGCAGGAGGGGAACGAAGTGACGATGGTGACGGTGAGAGCTCGATATCTATGGGCGACCTACTGAGACTGCGGTCAGGAAAAATGAAGGGACCGCGTGTGGCTGAGCAGAGAAGGCTCTGCTGAGGCTGCTTCTATGTCCCCACGGCTACAGAGACCACAGCTTCTGCCCCTAGGACATCCCCTGGAGCCCTGGTGTACGAGGACCCCTCTGAGGACAAAGCAGTTAAGATACGGAAACATCTGCTGGCAGAAAAATTTTTCTCCAAACACATGGTCCCAGGAAAATGAGGCTTCCCCTGTGGCTCAGTGGTGAATAACGCAGGAGATGCAGGTTCGATCCCTGGGTCAGGAAGATCCCCTGGAGGGGAAGATGGCAACCCACTCTAGTATTCTTGCCAGAAAAACATCTCATGGACGCAGGAGACTGGCAGGCTACTGTCCTTGGGCTTGCAAAGAGCTGGCCATGATGGAAGCAACGGAGCACAGAGAAAACAGAACAAGAGGAGTTAGGAGCGCAGTACCTCCTATGGGCATTAGTATGTCAAAGCTGGGGACCACTGGGCTTCATGAGAAACTCACTACCCCAGTTCTGCACGTCACCAGCTCCCCCTTCTTCTTCTCTAATTTGCACTTCGAGGACCCAGAGACCAAGACAGAAGTGGCTCTCAGAGACCTACTAGGGCGTTAGTGTTAGAATGGGACCTGGGCATTTCAGACTGTTCAATCTCTTGCCAAGTCTGCTGAGGACCAGAGGCTTTTCAACAGCAGGAATCTTTAAAGAAAAATCAAGGGGCTGGTGGTTAAGACTCTGTGATTCCAGGGCTGGGGGCATGGGTTCTACCCGTGGTTGGGGAACTAATATCCCACGTGCCATATGATGTGGCCAGTCTGCCCGCCCTCCACCCCAGACAAACAAACAATAGCCGACCACCTCCCCAAAAACAAACAATAAAACCTCATGTCATTTTAAGCACTAGTCTCAGAAAAAAAAATCTGAAAAAAAAAATCAGAATAGAAACAAAATATAAGGAGCCTCAGGAAACCTGAGATAAAACTCTACCTTGCTATGAAGTGGCGGTGGCAGCTTAAACACTTACTTAACCGTCTCAGATTCTTTATCTACAAATGAGAGATTGGACTAGATGTTCTCTGATCTTCCTAAGGGCACTAAGATTTATGGAGTACCATCAAGATATATGTCCATATCTCTGTGTTAAGCAGGTTGGAATGATTTTTCAGTACAACAGTTACTGAAAAAATAGGCTTTCCTGTATCCAAGAATACTCACCAGAATTCTCTATTCCTAGTAATTCTGGTCTTCAGGGCATGAATATTCAGTATCTTACCAGGGTGTATGCATAAGCACCCACAGCTTCTTCCGTTCAGTTCAGTTCAGTTCAGTCGCTCAGTTGTGTCCGACTCTTCGCGACTCCATGGACAGCAGCATGCCAGGCTTCCCTGTCCATCACCAACTCTCAGAACTTGCTCAAACTCATGTCCATTGAATCAGTGATGCCACCCAACCATCTAATCTTCTGTCCTCCCCTTCTCCTCCTGCCTTCAATCTTTCCCAGCATCAGGGTCTTTCCCAATGAGTCAGTTCTTCAAGTCAGGTGGCCTAAGTATTGGCGTTTCAGCTTCAGCGTCAGTCCTTCCAAAAACACCAAGGACTGATTTCCTTTTGGATGGACTGGTTGGATTTCCTTGCAGTCCAAGGGGCTCTCAAGAGTCTTCTCCAACACCACAGTTCAAAAGCATCAATTCTTCGGTGCTCACTTTCTTTATAGTCCAACTTTCACATCCATACATGACTACTGGAAAAACCATAGCTTTAACTAGATGGACCTTTGTTTGCAAAGTAATGTCTCTGATTTTTAATATGCTGTCTAGGTTGGTCATAACTTGTCTTCCAAGGAGTAAGGGTCTTTTAATTTCATGGCTGCAGTCACCATTTGCAACTTCTTAGGGCGTCCCTATCTCAATAAGTAGTTTGGAGAGGAGCTGGGTCATTAAGTTCCATTAACTCTAATTAGTGATCAGAAGGGAATATGAATCAATAAATTTCATTAGACATCCTGAGAAATGCAGTAACCCATTTCCTCCAAGTCCAAGCTTTTCCTCTTGAAAAAGGCAGCATGTATGGGAATGAATTTTTTTTTTTTTTACAGTCTAGAATAGAAATGAACTCATTTCTTTTATCTGGGGTTTTCAGAAGAGAGATTTATATTGTGTGAATCAGTTCTTAATAATAAAATGTTTTCAAAACATAAAATATAAGAACTGCTAATTTTGCAAATTTATGCCAGCAGGGGAGATCCTTTTGCATGAGACCACTTGCTTTTGTCCCTCTGAATTTGTAAAACCAATCTTGACTTTGTGACAATTTTGATGAAAAAAAAAAAACAACACCAAAATACGCCATCTAGTATTAACGTCTTACATTGGTGAGCTCTTTCTATATAGTAGGCAGTTTATATCCACTATATGAACGAACTCACAACAATCCCATGTGTTAAAAATAATACGCAACCTCTACAGAGAAAGCTGAAGTTTAGAGAGGTTAAGGAACTTGCTCAGCATCACCCAGAAATAACTGTGAGACTTGAATCTAGACTGTCTGATTCCAAAGCCTGCAGTTTTAAGCACTATAGGATTCTGCCTTCAGTATGGACTGTTTACCTAGAGCCTGGCGGGGGCCTGCCAGCAATAGACACTAGCCACAGGTGGTTTAGTGAGATGCCAATCTTTACACTTTCAGCAGATCACACTCTCTCCAGACTAATCGCTTCACGAGTAGCGTGCTCTCTTGTCGCTAACGGGATGAGTTAGTCTGTAAAAAGGATAACTCACCCTGCCAATATCATGTCACTAGAGCTACCGTCCTGATAAAAATATCTGGGCTCTTGCTCTACTTTTGGCCTCTGAGAAGCTGAGAGGACAAGCAAACTCGGGCAATTCGGCACAGTGCGTGGTGAGAATCGGGGTGACTCGGGGCCTTGTAGCATCTGCCAGGTTAACAGGGGCCCCCTGTTTTGCCCCATGGCAATTTCAGTCACTGGATGAGGGTTATTCAAGGGGTTTCACAGGCAGCTGCTCTGTTGGCTGGCTCCAATAGGACTTGGGCTGGTGAGTCAGATTTCATGCCCAATTAGGATACAAGGAGAGAACTTCCCTTGTGTAAAGGAGACAGCTGTTCTAGAGGAGCAGCTTCAAGATGCTCAGGACAGCCTCCCGAGTCTGGCTTCCTCCTCCTTTTCTGCAGTCACTGAGGGACGGAAGTAAGAAAGTCTTTACCCCTGGCCTCGAGCTGATGCAATTTTTAATATATATGGTTTATTTATTTACATAACCTGATGTGGGTTTATGCATTTGTATAATTTAATGTATATGGTTTTTATATACACACATGTACACATATATTGTTATTCGGCCACTAAGTCGTGTCTGACTTAGTATGTATATGTATGTATGAATCCATCTATCTATTCATAGTTGTTTTTTTGCCATGCTCATGAAATTCATACATAGGTTACATATACACATATCACAAATACATATAGTCTGTATATATAGTCTATATATAGTATACTCTATATAGTATAGTCTATGTATAGACACTATGTATATACCATGTATAGACACATAGTATGTGTCTATGTATATTTATGTGCTTTCATGTATATATGTATGTGTGTATTCTCGCCACACTCATGCTGCTGGTGGTTTAGCCCCTAAGTGGTATCTGACTCTTGAAACCTCATGGACTGCAGCCCGCCAGGCTCCTCTGTCCATGGGATTCTCCAGGCATAATACTGGAATGGGTTGCAATTTGCTTCTTCACAGGATTTTCCTGACCCAGGGATGGAACCTGAGTCTCCTGCATTGCAGGCAGATGTTTTGCTGCTGAGCCACCACCATACTCATGCAACTACATTAAACACCTTCCCCAAGGGGTATGGAGAAGGCAATGGCAACCCACTCCAGCACTCTCACCTAGAAAACCCCATGGACAGAGGAGCCTGGTAGGCTGCAGTCCATGGGGTCGCTAAGAGTCGGACACGACTGAGGGACCTCACTTTCACTTTTCACTTTCATGCATTGGAGAAGGCAATGGCAACCCACTCCAGTGTTCTTGCCTGGAGAATCCCAGGGACGGGGGAACCTGGTGGGCTGCGGTCTATGGGGTCGTGCAGAGTCGGACACGACGGAAGTGACTTAGCAGCAGCAGCCAAGGAGAATGTGAATGGAAGAGTAAATTGAGGAGCATTGATCTTGCAAGCCATCCTTGAGATGTTTGACATTCATTTTTACTTTATCTCAAATCCAAGAGCCAAAAATATGAAAAATTTCAGATAAATTACTGCCCTTGTTCATTCTCTCATCCTGAGACTGTGGATAGAAAAGCATATTAGTGCCTTAATTTTCTGTGTCACTAATACTGATCAAATTTACCCAATTGCAACTTTACTTTCCATCTAATACAGCCTATGGAGACACGGTTGTAATTTTGTTCAAGGTTTCAAGGCACCTTTTTTTCTTTAGAATTTCCTTCTGTTTCTATTCTTGCTTTTATCCTATTCTCATTCCCTAGTCATTTGAGTGACATTCCATGATTTCATTTCCACCTTTCCATTGTTCCCACTACTCACATCCAGCTGATTATCAGGGCCTGTCTTTTAGTGCTGACATAGTTTGAACCCTTTGGTTACATGTTTCCCTATCACCATTTCCCTAATTTAATCACTCACCAACTCCTGCCTGGAGTATTACTATTTATTTCTAGAACACAGTTTTTATCTTCTTCCTCCATTAAAACAGTCTCTGCACTTGTAGCCAATTCACGTATAAGTATCATTTGCTGAGAACCTACTAATTCAGATTACTTAATCTTCAAAGTCACTTCTTGAAATTTAATTTCACATATGGGGACACTGGCCTCAGGAGAAATGGGTCCCTCGATGCTACAAGCAGTGTGTTTTCTGCTGTGCAATGTGTTTCTAAAACGTGGACCTAGTCCGCTTGCCCACGGCATGGACTCCAGGCTCCCTAGAATGGTTTGCGGGCCTCTTTACCATCTGCCCTTGTGGTTCCTTCAGGCCTCAGCCTCACCACCACTCACTCCACGGTCTGAGTGTACTTGTTCCTTGACATCACTTGACGTTACTAAAATGTTCATGTGCTTTTAAGCGTTGATACTTTTGTTCAAACTCTTTCCTTTGCATGCACTGCCCTTGGCTCTCTAGTCTATACATGAAGTCCTTGCCATCTTTCAGAACCAGCTAACAGGACACCACCTCTTTAAAGCTGTCTTTTGTTCTCCCAGATAGAACTATGTGCTTCTTTGTCTATGTCCATCTAATTCTTTGGTTATGTCACAATAATGATCCTATCACATTATTTTTCCATTGAATAACAGCAAAACGGCTAAGTAAACAATTGCACATTCATTAAATGGTAGGGTGTGTATACGTGATCGATCACCCTTGTCTACACAGTCCCTTTACCCTATTAACTAATTCAACTTCATTGGCGAAGCTTTGCAACCAGACCCAGTGATCAACACTCCACCCCTGAGAGATATTAGCAGGAATTGCAGGGTCACGGATATACAACGTGAGGGCCAAGTATGACCCAGGAGTCATAAATTAAGCTTTCTCCAGGCCTGATGATGGCTCCTTTATGTTGTGGAATAACAGTGGGCACATTGGTTATTTTTCCCTAGAGCTCTACAAGGGAAGAGGAAAAACACCCTTCTGACTTTCTCTTTTCTCTCATCCTGTATAAAATGCTTCTCCCTTCTGAGGCTTAGGACCTGTGATGATGCAGGATTTCCCTACTTCTTTGGCCTCTTTCTCCGAGAAAGGGAGAGCTTTTTCAATGCTGTCACCCAGGTGGACCAGTTTCCTAGGTCGCAGTTTCCTTACACCCCTCCCCCATCTTTTCTAGTGGCTGCCGTTTATTTAAAAACGCTGCCTGGTGGGCCAGATACTCTGTTGTGTGTGTGTATGTGCACGCATATGCTCAGCCATGTCCAGCTCTTTGCGATCCCGTGGACTGTAGCCCGCCAGGCTCCTCTGTCCATGGGATTCTCCAGGCAAGAATACTGGAGTGGGCTGCCATTTCCTTCTGCAGGGGATCTTCCTGACCCAGGGATTGAAGGCAGGTCTCTTGCATTGCAGGCGGTTTCTTTACCGTCTGAGCCATGTTGCATTCCCAGTTACTCTGCTAAGCACTTATAAATATTAGTTCGTTTAGCTGAGTTCACAGAATCCTTCCAACATCCCTATGGGAGAAATAGTATTACTCTTCCTCTACAGAAAAGGCCACCAGCACAGAAAGTCAAGTGATGCTCCCCAAGCCACACACTGGCTCCGTGACAGAGCCGGGACTCAATCCTCCACGGGCCTGGGGTCCAGGCTTCTTGTCAGCACGCTACACTGACCCTCATTCAAAATAATGGCAGATGTGACCGGGCACAGAGGAACTGGATTACTGATAAGGAAACAGAAACTTGGAATGACGTCAAAAATATCATATCCATGACATGTTCGTAAGTTTGAATTAGGCTCACTTAGAAAAATAGGTCTGAAAGGAAAAGAAATGACTCAAAGAACTCTTGAGTTAAATAAATATTTTGACTGCCAACAGTCTTTCTAGACTTCAGTTGAAAGAGAAGTGATCTCTATACGTTTATGCTTGAATTACATTATTGTAATGTGCAGGCTTGCTAGTAGCTATAGTGAAATAATTTTGTTTTTGTATATATATATATTTTTTGGTAGGGATGTTGGGTAGAGAGTTTGGCTATATATATATATATATTTTTTTTTTTAAGGGTATATAAGTTATATTTGTGTGTAGCATTTATCCAATCCATTCTTTCTCAGAAAGACTTGAGTTGAGCATAAAGCCAAACTTCTCTTTTTTAAATTAATTAAATTTTAAATGAAATTAACTTCTTATTGGTGGGTAGTTGATTTACAATGTTGTGTTAGTTTTTGCTGTACAGCAAAGTGAGTCAGTTATACATACACATATATCTATTCTTAGCTGGCATATACACATTACTATATATAGCATAGATAACTAAGAAGGATCTGCTGAATAGCACAGGGAACCCAATTCAATCCTCTGTAATGACCTATATGAGTGCATGCTCAGTCGCTCAGCGATGTCCAACTCTTTGCAACCCCACGGACTGTGACCCTCCAGGCTCCTCTGTCCATGGGACTTCGTAGGCCAGATTACTGGGGCAGATTGCCATTTTCTCCTCCAGGTATCTTCCCGACTCTGGGATTGAGCCTGTATCTCTTAGGCTTCTTGCATTGGCAGGTAGATTCTTCACCGCCAGGGAAGCCCCTTCTTAAATTATCTGGGATTAAATACAGTGTTTCAGCAAAACCATGTTGATGGTTGATTCCCTTTATACAGTTTACTTACTAGCTACTTTTCCCTGTTGATGGCTCATTGTCAGAGTATTTTAGATGTTCAGATATTGTAAGTATATCAAACATGGGTTTGTTTCAGTTGAGAAGCTGTGCCTTTGATCTCCCAGAGTTTACATATCTAGTAAAATTTTAATTAAAAACTAGGTCATCGGGATGGTTTCACATATATTTAGAGAGGAATTTCTTTTACACTTTATTCAGATCTGCTAATGGGACTCCAATCACTCCTGAGTACTCAACAGTAGATAATGCAATGCTGTTATAGTTCCTTTGACCTGAGGCATTACTCAAATCTTCATTTTCAGGGCAAACAAGAAGGTGCTCTCATTTTAAAAATGTGTACTCATTATTAATATTGGAAAAGTTTAAAAATCTACATTTATTCATAATTAAAACATTGCTACCTTACTAGTAATTCTATTGCATCACTAAGAGAATAATGTGTTTAAATTTGGTTTCCAAATGTACTGTAATCAGTACATAGAAAACTAACTTCAGCGATTTTCCAGGTAACAACAGTATATAATCTTTGCTGAAGGTTTATACCTAGCACTATCATAAGTCCATTGTTGTGTCTGACTCTTTGTGACCCCATGGACTGCAGCACACCAGGCTTCTCTGTCTTTCAGTATCTTCCAGAGTCCATTATATATATTAAATTAAGGCATTTAATTTTTCCTACAATGCCATGAAGTAAGTATTTACTATTCCCATTTTACTCCTTTTCTTAAAATCTTGTTTTTTAAAACTTTTTGGCAACACCCACAGCATGTGGGATGTTACTTTCCTGACTAGGAATTAAACTTGAATGCCCTGCATTGAGAGCGTGCAGTCTTAACCACTGGCCCACCAGGGAAGTCCCCTCACTTGACTCCTGACAAAACCGAGGTACATGGGCTTACGCCAAGGTCACAGAGCCAGAGTCTGAACTCAGGGATTCTGGAACCTTGAAATAATAGATATTTTTAAAATTACAGAATATGGACTCTTCTGTGTTTTCATTAATTTCTTCTTTTTCAGAGAAGATTATATTGAATCAATATATTTTTGAATTTTAAGAAGACTCAATTCAGTTTTGTTCAGTTGTTCAGTCGTGTCTGATTCTTTGCGGCCCCATGAACCACAGCATGCCAGGCCTCCCTGTCCATCACCAACTCCCAGAGTTTACTCAAACTCATGTCTATCGGTCAGTGATGCCATCCAACCATCTCATCCTCTGTCATTCCCTTCTCCTCCTGCCTTCAATCTTTCTAGGCATCAGGGTCTTTTCCAACGAGTTCTTCAAGTTAGGTGGCCAAAATATTGGAGTTTCAGCTTCAGCATCAGTCCTTCCAATGAATATTCAGGATTGATTTCCTTTAGGATGAACTGCTTGAATCTCCTTGCAGTCCAAGGGACTCTCAAAGAGTTTTCTCCAACACCACAGTTCAAAAGCATCAATTCTTCAGTGCTCAGCTTTCTATATAGTCCAACTCTCACATCCATACATGACTACTGGAAAAACCACAGCTTTGACTAGACAAAACTTTGTTGATAAAGTAATGTATCTGCTTTTTAAAATGCTGTCTAGGTTGGTCATAGCTTTTCTTCCAAGGAGCAAGTGTCTTTTAATTTCATGGCTACAGTCACCATCTGCAGTGATTTTTGGAGCCCCCCAAAATAAAGTCTCTCACTGTTTCCATTGTTTCCCCATCTATATGCCATGAAGTGATGGGACTGGATGCCATGATCTTCGTTTTCTGAATGTTGAGCTTTAAGCCAACGTTTTCACTCTCCTCTTTCACTTTCATCAAGAGGCTTTTTAGTTCTTCTTCACTTTCTGCCATAGAGGTGTTGTCTGCCTATCTGAGGTTATTGATATTTCGCCCAGCAATCTTGATTCCAGCTTGTGCTTTATCCAGCCCAGCATTTCACATGATGTACTATGCATATAAGTTAAACAAGCAGGGTGACAATATACAGCCTTGACATACTCCTTTCCCAATTTGGAACCAGTCTGTTGTTCCATGCCCAGTTCTAATTGTTGCTTCTTGATCTGCATACAGATTTCTCAGAAAGCAGGTCAGGTGTTCTGGTATTCCCATCTCTTTAAAGATTTTCCACAGTTTGTAGTGATCCACAAAGTCAAAAGCTTTGGTGTAGTCAATAAAGCAAAAGTAGATGTTTCTCTGGAAGTCTCTTGTTTTTTCGATGATCCAGAGGATGTTGGCAATTTGATCTCTGGTTTTTCTGCCTTTTCTAAATCCAGCTTGAACATTTGGAATTTCATGGTTCACATATTGTTGAAACCTGGCTTGGAGAATTTTGAGCATTACTTTGCTAGCGTGTGACACTGAAAGATGAGTTCCCCAGGTCAGTAGGTGCCCAATATGCTACTGGAGAAGAGTGGAGAAGTAACTCCAGAAAGAATGAAGAGACGGAGCCAAAGCAAAAAGAAACACCCAGTTGTGGATGTGATTGGTGATAGAAGTAAAGTCTGATGCTATAAAGATCAATATTGCACAGGAACTTGGAATGTTAGGTCCATGAATCAAGGTAAATTGGAAGTGATCAAACAGGAGATGGCAAGAGTGAACATTGACATTTTAGAAATCAGTGAACTAAAATGGACTGAAATGGGTCCATCTAACTCAGATTTAACTCAGATGACTGTTATATCTACTACTGTGGGCAAAAATCCCTTAGGAGAAATGGAGTCAACAGTCACAGTCAACAAAAGAGTCTGAAATGCAGTTCTTAGATACAATCTCAAAAATGACAGAACGATCTCTGTTCATTTCAAAGGCAAACCATTTAATATCACAGTAATCCAAGCCTATACCCTGACCAGTAATGCTGAAGAAGCTGAAGCTGAACGCTTCTATGAAAACCTACAAGACCTTCTAGAACTAAAACCCCCAAAAGATTTTCATTATAGGGGACTGGAATGCAAAAGTGGGAAGTCAAGAGATACCTGGAGTAACAGGGAAATTTGGCCCTGGAGTACAGAATGAAGCAGGGCAAAGGCTAACAGAGTTTTGCCAAAAGAACGCACTGGTCATAGCAAACACCCTGTTCCAACAACACAAGAGAAGACTCTACACATGGACATCATCAATACTGAAATCAGATTAACTATATTCTTTGCAGACAAAGATGGAGAAACTCTGTACAGTCAGCAAAAACAAGACTGGGAGCTGACTGTGGCTCAGATCATGAACTCCTTATTGCCAAATTCAGACTTAAATTGAAGAAAGTAGGGAAAACCGCTAGACCATTCAGGTATGACCTAAATCAAATCCCTTATGATTATACAGTGGAAGTGAGAGATTGATTCAAGGGATTAAATCTGATAGACAGAGTGCTTGAAGAACTATGGATGGAGGTTCATTTCATTGTACAGGAGGCAGTGATCAAGACCATCCTCAAGAAAAAGAAAGGCAAAAAGGCATAATGGTTGTCTGAGGAGGCCTTACAAATAAATAGCTATGAAAAGAAGAGAAGTGGAAGGCAAATGAGAAAAGGAAAGGTATACCCATTTGAATGCAGCGTTCCAAAGAATAGCAAGGAGAGATAAGAAAGCCTTCCTCAGTGATCAACGCAAAGAAATAGAGGAAAACAATAGAATGGGAAAGACTAGAGAGCTCTTCAAGAAAATTAGAGATACCAAGGGAACATTTCATGCAAAGGTGGGCTCAATAAAGGACAGAAATGGTAGGGACCCAACAGAAGCAGAAGATATTAAGAGGAAGTGGCAAGAATACACAGAAGAACTATACAAAAAAGTTCTTCATGACCCAGATAACCACGATGGTGTGATCCCTCACCTAGAGCTGGACATCCTGAAATGAGAAGTCAAGTGGGCCTTAGGAAGCACCACTACAAACAAAGTTAGTGGAGGTGATGGAATTCCAGTTGAGCTATTTCAAATCCTAAAAGATGATGCTGTGAAAGTGTTGCACTCAATATGCCAGTAAATCTGGAGAACTCAGCAGTGGCCACAGGACTGGATAAGTTTTCATTCCAAGAAGGCTCAGTTCAGTTGCTCAGTCCTGTCTGACTCTTTGAGACCCCATGAATCGCAGCACGCCAGGCCTCCCGGTCCATCACCAACTCCTGGAGTTCACTCAGACTCACGTCCATCGAGTCAGTGATGCCATCCAGCCATCTCATCCTCTGTCGTCCCCTTCTCCTCCTGCCCCCAGTTCCTCCCAGCATCAGGGTCTTTTCCAGTGAATCAACTCTTTGGATGAGATGGCCAAAGTTATTGGAGTTTCTGCTTTAGTATCAGTCCTTCCAATGAACACCCAGGACTGATCTCCTTTAGGATGGACTGGTTGGATCCCCTTGCAGTCCAAGAGACCTCTACAAATGGACTGAGTGGTTTTTGTTCTGTTGGATTAAATTAGAGGCTATTGATAATCTTCCCTGGTGGCTCAGCTGGTAAAACACCTGCCTACCAAAGCAGGAGACATAAGAGATGATCCCTGGGTCAGGAAGAGCCCCTGGAGCAGGAAATGGCAACCCACTCCAGTGTTCTTGCCTGGAGAATCCCATGGACAGGAAAGCCTGGTGGACTGCAGTCCAACAGGTCACATCGAGTCAGACACAGCTGAACAACACACACACACACACACACACACACACACACACACACACACACACTGATAGTCTTCCCTGGTGGTTCAGCTGGTAAAGAATCTGCCTGCAATGCAGGAGACCTGGGTTCGATCCCTGGATTGGGAAGATCCCCTGGAGCAGGAAATGGCAACCCGCTCCAGTATTCTTGCCTGGAGAATCCAATGCACCGAGGAGCCTGGTGGGCTGTAGTCCATAGGGTTGCAAAGAGTCGGACATGACTGAGCGACTCACACACACACACACATTGATAATCTTTCGTGTTTACAATAAACACTCATCCAAGGGGAAACTTTTAGTCCATCTTATTTCCTCAGCACGTGTGTTATGCCAGCCACTCTGCTGCACCAGTTTATACTTTATCTCCCCTCGACTTCACTGTGTGAAGTCTCTTCAGTCATATCTGACTTTTTGCGACCCTGTGGACTATAGTCCACTGGGCTCCTCTGTCCATGGGATTCCATTTTTCAAAATAAGTGTTATTATCTTTTATAATGTGCCAACAGGCTCCAAATGGCTAACTAGCCTAGAGATAAGAAATGGTCATAGTGTGCTTTTAACTGGGTTTACCACACTCTTAAACATTAAGCCAGTGTTCGCAAATTTGTGGTCAGATGTCCAACTGGATGTTAATTTTCTCATAAGTCATCTGTGTGTGGAAATTAATTTAATCTTCTATTTTTTCAGCTACAATATCCTGACCTGCGCTTTTTTTAACTGACATATTATAAATTTAAGAATTATACCTTTTTTTTTTTCTGAGTGCTAAGATTCTACAAGCAATAGTTGTCACTGTTTCACTCAGTTTAAAAAGTAAGCGAAGAAATTTTTGAGGATGTTGATCATTTAGGAAGCTGAGAGATGGCAATTTTCAAATTGAAAGAAGCATAATCCAAAATTACATGCATCTTCTGGCTGTTACTCCAGCCCCCATGGATACCCCCTCCCCATCAAGGGATGGTTGCCTGAGCATAAAGCCAGGTACAGTAAAATGCTTCGACTGGGGTATGTAGCAATTATTCTGTGAGTCGCTGAAGTCCTGCCTCACCAGAGAAAGCCAGCTGATGCAATTCTGCCTGAAGGGCTTTTCAGCAGAGCATCTGTTTTTTTGATACACTTTGCCTATTAATTTTTATCTCCAATGTGTTGGAACTGAGGAAAAAAAAGAAACCTCCCCTCCTCGATGCCTGTCTCTGCCTGTTTCTCATGCAGGTATCATTGATGCTTTAGAAGCACATATTCCCAGGAAGCAGGAAATGATCTTTCTTTTTTTTTGCATAATCTCTTTGCTGAACTGTGTATTTATTAATAGCAGATTAGATAATTTAGAAGATAGCTTCCAACCTTTTGTTTTTCAAATTCTACCATATGTATACTATGGGAGACATAAAAAAGATTGCTTAGGTTAAAATAATTTTTGTAGTATCCTTGCATTCTTTGCCTTGTTAATTTCATCATAGATTATCTGTATGTGGAATTTACAGATTTTTTTCTCTTTTCTTGGCAGGGAGGGGTTTCTTCCTTCAAGATAAGCATATAAACTTGTATTCAAACACATCTATTGTAAACTTTTTTTTTTCTAATTTGCTATAATCTATTGCAAACATTTTTTTTTTCTAATTTGCTATAATTGTACTCATTTCCAAAAAGATAAAATTAGGAATACCCTTTTCAGAGAGAATCTATCTCTTTAACATCACAGGACTCTGTTAGCCCAAAGAGCCTTGGTACTGTGAAACCGCTTCCGGTTCTATTGAATACACCGAGGATCTTCCCACCATGAAACTCAGACACAATTGTCACTATAGAAACCACAGTAGAGTCAGAGATACAGTTTCAAATGGAAAGCGCTTGCCTGGAACTGAAAGACAGGTAGGATTTTCTAAAACTCTTCAGTCACAATTAAACTTTGGAGATAGTGAGGAATTTTTAAGAATAGTTTTGAACCTGCCTAGGGGTAGAAGAAATAAAACTTTGACACTTTCCTGAACTGCTTATGTTACATAATTCCCCCAGGGTTTTCAGAAGGGATTATGTTATGCTAGATCTTGTTGAAGATGACGTTTTACAAGCCACCAAGATGAGAAAGGAACATAGTGCGTCAAAGTTGAGTTATCATTTTTGCATTTTGTATACATGAAATCAGTAACTTAATCATTGGATGTGTGTGTTGGAAGGGACTAGTGGTTGTACTTTCAAGATATTTTATACTGGATTTTGTCAAGCTGTCTAACTGTCTTTTTAGTTGTATTTTAACTTTTCTCAATAGTATTTTATTTTTGACAAAGCAATGGCAATAATAAGGCTTTGAGCCTTAAGTAATCTGTTGTATTCCTTGTTTATGTGTTGACATGCTTTTAGGTTGGTTCAATATAGTATCGAGGACAGTAAGCAAAATAACGTCTAGTGTCTTTCTCTAATTAAATGAAATACTTTATGTTTGAACTATGAATAGCTTTTAGTAAAAGAAAAAATAAAATGATAAAATGCAAGCACCCTCATCGTATGCCACATCACAACCTCATCAAAAGTCAATGGGCATCATTTTCTTTTGTTTTAACAACGTGGTATTGAGCCATCCTAAAAGGGTAGCATTAGATAAAGAAAGGCACAGAACAAATTACCTACTATTTGGAGTCTTGTTATTCTCCTTTCTTCCCTCTTTGACTTTACGTATTCAGAGTTCAAACAGAGGAGGATGTAATTTACATATTGTTGATGCGCAAAAGAATTTTGGCTTCAAACAATTTCTCACATCTCATCCTAGAGTAAATAGTTGATTTATGTATTCATTGAAACTAAATGGACAAAGAAATTATTAATGATTAGTGAGTTATTGTGGAGTATTGCCCAAGGGAAGAGAGAACAGGATCAGAGAACTCTGGTCCCTCCGTTCTACAAGAGCTTCTGATAGAAAGCTCTTGGCGTTGTTGACTATTTATAGCCTTTTTTGGGCTATTCATGCATTTTATTACTAAAAGAAATTGGAAATAGCACAATTTGCAATAAATGGAATTTCAGCATAGCAAAGCCTTGAGCACTGAATTCTGGAGTTAATTTTATTGGTATGAGTCACATTTCTCACTAGAACCCACTTCTAAGAAGCACCACGCCTACAGATCAAATCTTACCTTGGGCTCACTTGACTTTCTGCCGTTTCATTGCTCATTACAAACTCTCAATTACAAACACCACAACAGTAAAATCTGGCTTCCATAATGTCTACTAGAGGAATGAAACTGGAATAGTGTTTCTAATTTGGGGTACATGCTTCTTTGAACATTTATGGAATTTTAAATGGTTTGGCGGATATTGGAATAAGGATAGGTCAGCACTGTAAGGAAATATGGAAGAAACTTTTTTGTTCCAGTTTGCTAGGCTGAGCTATCTGATGAATAGGAATAGCCTGGCTGGCTTGTTTGGGTCAGATGTGTTCCTGACGGAAAACCGAGGGATTTCAAATAGGCACACATCATCCAGCCCTCGTATGTTCCCATGAATGTATGATGTTAAAAACAGTCAAATGCATGAATTGACCTAATCCTTCAATTTCAGCTAGACACAGCTCATCAAGTTCTCATATTTTTTCATAATGTATTATGTTTAAAAAATCAAATTTATGAATTAATGCAATTCATCCAATTGACATAATAAAAATAAGAAGCAGTTCTTGTTAATTCCTGCAGATCTTCTTATACCAATGAATCTTCTACCAAAACCAATGAGGAAGACACATTGACCGATATAACTATCTTCAGGAAAACAAACTGAATTAAATAGTTATTGAATGACTAAGTGAATGGCGAAAGAATTAGATCCTTAGCACTTGCAACACAAAGAGCATAAAGGAAGATTTGGAAACACACTGTACTGCTCTGACAGTTCAGCACTCTCATTTGTAGGTATTCAAATTCAAGTTGCAAACGTTTTTTAATATAGTGAGTCGTCGGGTATTGATTATTGCCTATGGCTACTTACTTGTCTCTTCCTTTCACTTGAAAACCCAGGACTTTTAACACAGTGCCTCACACATGGTTTTGGAAAAATGAAAGAAAAAATGAGTAAATAAATGACCATAAACAGGGAAATAAATACCCATGCCGATATTCCTGCTTTCTTCTCAAATCACATCGTCTGGTGGATGTACGGTGGCTGTCCTGGAGGCACCACACCCAAATGCAGCAGGCAGCTTCCCGAGTTCCTCACTTCCTATGAAACGAGCCTTCCCTTTCAGTCTTGCTTTCTGCTCATCTCAGCTGAGCATTTCTTGACTCATGGCGTCTTCACTGTTTCAAAGGCAGGCAGTGTTTCTCAGATACCCTGTGTGCACGCATGCTCTGTCAGTCATGTCTGACTGTTAGTGGACTGTAGCTGGCCAGGATCCTCTGTCCATTGGGATTCTCCAGGCAAGAATCCTGGAGTGGGTTGCCATTTCCTCCTCCAGGTCAGATACTCTAGGTACAGTGAAAAGATTCAACAGTGGACTGTTAGAAAGAATAAAAGTCTTGGCAGATTATACTCTCTTGGCTAGGAAAAGTGCTGGACCATGGTGGCTACTCCAACATAACTTACTAGCTTGAGCAATAGCTGTCACCTGCTGTTCACGTTCACAGGCAACACATTTGCGGCATTTTTCCTTTCTTGTGTCTTTGGCTCTTTCAACTGGGGAAGAATAGACACAGATTTTGGACCTCTGTTTAGTCAAAGGACCATGATTACATTTACGCTTAAAACAAAATGGAGCAACCATCATTTTAATTTTCTGAGCTAAGCTAACAAATTAACTCAGTTGATCTTAAGTTTAGTGCCCACGAAACGCTTAAACCTGAGTTAAGAAAGCAAATTAACTCAGTTGATCTTGAGTGAGTGCCCATGAGGCATTATAGCACATTATGCAAATCCAGCATGCACTGAAAAAAAGCGAGAGACCAGCACAGCCACCACAGATTGTAGACGTCTCCACAAAAGGAAGTAAAAAGTGATGGAAAATGTTTTTCTTTTCTCAACATGCTATTAATTAAATTATTATACAAAGCAATGCCTTTTGAGTCTCCCATCTTGTTTTTGTTTTCCCTTCAAACAAATGCTGGCTTTATTGTCTTAAGGTGTCTGGAAATTGTTTTCTTTGGAATTTGATTTTTATCTCTATAATAATTATAGAAGAAGGAAAATACTGTTTTCTTAGGGACAAAGATTTTTGGTGACTAAAAGCTGTTTGGGAATGGGAAACAATAGGTTGTATTTAATTAATTCTGGCATTACAATTGAGAGGGTGATTTTAGATTACTTTTTTCTTTAGTTCCTATTTTTCTATCTGCAAAGTGAAATGACAGACCTTGACATCAAGGAACTTACCTCAGATAGATGTAGCCAAAAGCCGCTAATGCAACCTTAGGCACATACCACGGACATTCTTTAAATACTGTTGGCTTAATGAAAAACAAAAGTCTTTGACATGCAAAGTGCCTTGGCTTCCTAGAACAGCACAAGCCCAACAGAAATACGATGCAAGCCGTATATGCAATTTCAAATTCTCTAGTAGCCGCATTACAAAGTAGAAAGTTGAAACTGACTTTACTAATAAATTTTACTTAACCTAATGCATTCAAACTATTTTGATTTCAGCATGTAGTCAATGTAAAATTTGTATGAGGTTTTTTTTTTTTTTTTTTTTTTTTTATGTCCAAGTCTTTCAAATTTGGTATTTGTTTTATGCTCCCAGCACAACTCGGTTCCGACTGGTCGCATTTCAAGTGCTCCAGGGTCACAGTACTTTGGCCACCTCATGCGAAGAGTTGACTCTTTGGAAAAGACTCTGATGCTGGGAGGGATTGGGGGCAGGAGAGAAGGGGATGAGATGGCTGGATGGCGTCATCGACTCGATGGACGTGAGTTTGAGTGAAGTTGGGGAGATGGTGATGGGCAGGGAGGCCTGGCGTGCTGTGATTCGTGGTGTCGCAAAGAGTCGGACACGACTGAGCAACTGAACTGAAATGAGCTGAGCTGGGCTGATGGTCACGTGTGTCTCCTGCCTGCTGTATGAGAAGCATAATGCTAGAAAGTAGATGTGCCCTTCAGATGCAGGGAACAAACCTGTGGATACCAAGGAGTTTATGGGGGATGGTGGGATGAACTGGGAGACTGTGACTGATGCATATACACTATGGATCCTGTGTATAAAATGGATAACTAATGAGAACCTACTGTAGAGCCCAGGGAATCCTACCCAATGCTCTGTGGTGATCTAAATGGGAAGGAAATCTCAGACAGAGGGGCATAAATGTACACATATAGCTGATCTGCTTTGCTGTACAGTAGCAGCTAATACAACCTTGTAAAGCAACTATACTCCAATTTAAAAAAAAAGTAGGTGTGTGCTTGCCATAAATACAGAAATGGTTACCACCTCAGTCTTCCCAATGACTCTTCAAAGTCACCAAATCTAAGGGTTTACAGCACAAGTTCTCAGCTGGGGTTATTTGCCTTCCAGGGGATATTTGGAGATAGCTGGGAAAATTTTGGTTGTCAAAACTGGAGTGCTGGGGGTGCTACTGTCATCTAGAGGTCAAGAATGTGCTAAACATTCTATAATGCACAGGCTGGTCCCCCCAGAATGAAGAATCATCCAGCCCCAAATATCAGTAGTGTCAACTTGGAGAAACTTTATACAGAACTGACTGTTGGAGAGTAAATTCTGTGACATGAGGTTTCTATGGAACTGGGTTTTATCTTTATTGGAAATCTCTGAAAATATGATGGGTATCTACATTCCGTGTTGGTTTATCTGCAGCCTTCTGAAGACCAGAAATATTTGAGATGTTTGATAAATATTATACTTATTTTAAAAAAATGATCTTATACTTATTTAAAAAAATGATCTATATCATTTATAAAAATGATATTATACTTATTTTAGAAAAATATGATCTAAGATTGTCCTGCATGGAATCAGCCAGTTCAATGCTCTGAGTAGGGAGGGAACTTGATATGAAGGAGCGGTCAAGAAAAGAAGGCTAGGGTGGAAAGAAAGGAGAAGAAAGAATCATGGGAGGGAGTAAAAATCAGGTAGAGCAAAACACGTGCTCTGGGAGGTGATTCACGGGATGCTCTAGTTCTCTGCGTCTTGTGCAGTTAAGTCTGATCCACTTAAGCTTTTAAAGTTCTATCACTAACCTTGCTTTTATTCAGGTTCTAAAAATCTCTTGTTTGTTTTAAAGCATTCTTTTTCATTTGTTCTCAGATATCCATTACTTCCCAACCTCCTCTTTGCTCCTGCTGGTTTGTTATTGTTCTTTGTCATTGTCTCATGTTGAATTTAGAGTTTCCCTTGCTTTCAAGGAGATGCCCTTCCTCAGTTACTGCATCTGTGGTGGCAGCTCTGGTTCTCTTGCCTTTCTTCTCATACATTTCAGAGAATGAATTTCATGTCACTTTTTTTTCTTTTGAATTCTGAAGCCTTTCTCCCTCATTTGCAGCTGGTAAAATATGGTTTTTATCTCTAAGGTTTAAACATTTGGCAACTAGGTGATTTCTTTCTTTTGGAATTATTCTTGGATGATTTTCTGGGTCCTCTAAGAGTCTGTATTTAATTGTCTTTTTGATTTGGGAAAATAGGCTTTAATTTCACTTTAGGTCTGTTCTGCTTCATCTAATATCTCTACTGTTAATCATCTGGATCAAGTGTATTATTGCAGATTAAATTATCTGAGAATGATTTTCTCAGTTTCCTTTACATGATTACTACCACTTTTTGTAAATACTTGTGAAGTAGGCAAGTAGCACTAATACTTCTGCATAAATGATATATTGCTCCATGACATTAGTTTTTTTCCCATTATAATGCCTAATAAATTCTATAACACTGTCTGAAATTTGTTGTATTTACAAATGTTCCTCACTTGGTGCTAAGGGCTCAATCACCATTATCTCATTTAATTCACAGAGTAACAGTCCTTTGGTTTTCTTGTATTATTTTCACCTAACATGGGAAACTGAAGTGGAGTAGAATTAAATAGCTTGACCAAGATCACAGCTAGAAAGTCATAAAGCCAGCTTCTTCGCTGTTTCATGATGTCTATGTGTCTGTCTGTCCATGAATATGTGTCTGTGTGTTTAGATCGCAGTATGTTCTTTACTGTGGCTCTCATTATCTCTGTTAAAACATAATTAGGATAAGTTTGCATATATTTGTTTGAGACTCTTCTCTTGATATCTGTGCCCCTGGCTTAGTTTCATCTACTTTCACCTACAATACTTGCTTTTCTAAGTTTAGATTTTGGTGAAGTTTCATCCTGTTTCTTGTTTGTTTGTATATTAGGCTCCTTTTTTCCTTTCTCCTGTTCTGCTTCTCTTGACTCATTTTAGTTCCTAAGTGCTAAGCCTCATTCTGGATTACAACATTGTTTGCATCAAGATATTATAATAACTGATCCAGGGGTGAAAAATCAAAAGGGCATAATGTCTTTAAATATATTGCTTTCATTTGTTTCTACATTGGCCAGATGGAGCAATGTTCAGTTACTGAAGAAAGAGTTTGCTGTTACATCAGAATCCGTCAGTTCACCCTAAATCCATGTGTTGTCTAACTGGTGACATAATAATCTATAATTTACCATTGTCACAGAGAAACAAAGGAAGGCCAAAATGTTACTGTGAGCCACAGAATTGTAGTTACTTATTTTCTGAGTTCAAAGTTACAGTCCATCTCACTTGGTATTCAAGTCTTATAGATTTCTTTTTTTCTTCAGGAAAACATGCCCAAAGTGGCCAAATATTGGAAAGGAAATTAATATACTTCTTTGATTGTTAACATAGTCTCTTTGCTGTGACTCAAATAATACATTATGCATTTATTCTTTGACATAGCTGAGACTTCATCTAGAGTATACCTGTTTTAGGCCGGGCACATTTACAATGCCAACTTAATAACACTTTGCATCAGTTTGGAATTTCTGTTCGTAAAACATAAAGAACACAGAATTTATCTCATTTGTGCATTTCCAAGATTTAAAAAATATTTTATTACTATTTTTTACTATTTTTTATTTTCTGACTGTACTATGCAGCATGTGGGATCTTGGTTCTCTGATCAGGGATCAAACTCGTGCCCTCTGCACTGAAAGCGTAGAGTCTTAACCACTGGACCACCAGGGAAGTCCCCATTTCCAAGATTTGTAAACTTTCGCTGCATTTGGTATTTGCTGAAGCATTAATATAAGCGCCAACTTGAATTGTTCATAAGGTGAAGGTTATCGCATTTTGTTTAAATGAGATTAGCTATTTCTTAAATCAAAGAATGACAAAAGATAATAGCTTCAAATAAGGAAAGAATGCCAGGATGGCAGAATGAAGCAATTGTAATACAGCTGGTTTTGCTTTGTAATGGCATTGTGTGGCAAGTGTGCCTGTGTGCAGGTTTGTGTTATTATATATTCTGGCCTGAAAGGCAAGACATACTGGTTAGACTGGCTCCAATATACAACCGTGTCATGGATTTGGTGTCTATGCAACATATACATTTACCAAAATTGCCTTTAGCAGTTACTTTGGAATAATAGGACTGGAGTTTGAATTCTGTCTTCTATCACCATTTCTGCTGGGTAGATAAAACCTGCATTTTCCTATAACTTGTTCCTTTTTATTCTATTGAGTTATAATTGAATTACAATAAATTACACATATTTAAATGAACAATCTCAGCAGTTTTGACATATGCATCATACAATTAAAGTCATCATAACGATCACAACCGCAAACTTTCCCATCACTGAATAAATTTCCTCTCCATCTCTCCTTCCCCAGGAGTCACCAGTCCCAGGAAATGCTGACCTGGTTCCCATGACCACAAACCAGTTTGTGTGTTCTAGCATTTTGCATATGCACACACTATGTATACTTTTGGAAATGGCAACCCACTCCAGGACTCTTGCCTTGAAAACCTCGTGGACGGAGGAGATTGGTGCAGGCTACTGTCCATGGGGTCGCAAAGAGTTGGGCATGACTGAGTGGCTTCACTTTCTTTCACTTAAATAATGATTTTGAGATTCATCCATGTAACTGAGTATAGTTCCTTCTTTTTTATTGCCAAGTACTATTCGACCCTATTTTTCCCTTTTCATACTGCTACAGTCCTTGAGGGCGCAAAGAGTCAGACAAAACTTAGTGAGGGAACAACAAAAGCAACAAAAATTCCACTCAATGGCTGTATTATAATTTTGGGTTGTTTTCAGCTTTTGGTGATTATAAATAAAGCTCCTATGGACACTCATGTAAAAGTCTACCTTTTCCATTTGTTTCCCATGGACCAAGGCAATGGCTGGACTGGAATGGCGGCATCATGTGGCAGGTGTATGTGAGTTTCACATTTTAAGAAATGACTGAAGTGTTTTCCAAAGTGTTCTTCCTGCTTTGCACTCCTGCTGGCTCTGATGAGAGCTCTAGTTCCCCTGGATTATTGCCAGGACTTGGTTCAGTCAGTCAGTCTTCTTAATTTTAGCCAATTGAATGCATGTGTAGGGGTATCTCACTGTGGCTCCGAGCACCACATTCTTTGTGTTTATCTATTTTACCTACACATATGTGGATGACAAAAATTCCCTCTCTAGTTTCTTCCAAGTATGTCAGTATTCACAGCATGCCTCTGTGTCATCAGGATACAGTCTAGAATGACTGTCCCATCAATGGGAGAAGTCAAAGGACAGGAAAGTCACCATCAACGGGAAGATAGTCATATGGGTGATACTTGTTAAGGCAATTCTTTTAGTGGAGAGAACAATCTTTCTTGAATTTCTTCTACATCTGAAGGAAGTTTGGAACATTTCTCAGTAACATGTTACAATTAAGAAAAAATAGAACTTCTTTCAGGCACAGGAAAAAAAATATAGTACTGCCTCTAAGTCTGTGGTTTTCAGTTGGGGAGGAGGATGACTTAGACCCCCAGGGAGGCCATGCTGGAGACATTCTTAGCTGTCACCATTGGCATCCAGGGGGTAGAGGCCTGGATGCTGCAAAATACCTTATGATGACCCCACATCAAAGAGAAGTCTGGCCCCAAACTGCAATAGTCCCGCTGTTGAGAAACCTGGTCTAAGCATCCAAATACTTAGATCCCAAGCTGGCCCAGAAACTATTCCTTTCCTTCCACTGTCTCTAATCTTTAATTGACTAGACACAAGACAGTTTCATGATTTCCTTTGAACTAAATGACAATTGTTCATAAAAAAAAATCTTTGTCCTTATTTTCACCTATGAGCCTCTGGGGATCATAGTTTTAATCTCTCAGTTGCGCTGTTGTGTATGTAAAGAGAACTAAATTTGGGTTAAAAGACATGGAATCCATTTAGGCCTCTATCACTTCCAAGATGCACTTGATTTAAAACGAGAAGATCTGGTTTCCATTCAGATGGTCTGACATCCTTAGGAAAGGATCCTTAGGAAAGCCTCTAAACTTTGCTGAGCTTTGAAAGGAAATAACTTAAAAAAATTTAAACATTGAAAGAGAATTAAACATTGAGTTTTAAATGGGAATAATATGGACTGTTGTGAAGATTAATTGAGATAAATCATTACTTATAGTTCTTTTATGGACTTCTCTTGGAGTTCAGTCAGTAAAGAATCTGCCTGCAATGCAGGTGACCTGGGTTTGATTCCTGGGCTGGGAAGATCCCCTGGAGAAGGAAATGGCAACCCACTCCAGTATTCTTGCCTGGAAAATCCCATGGGCACAGGAGCCTGGAAGGTTACAGTCTATGGGGTCGCAAGAGTAGAACACGACTGAGTGACTAAGCACACACATAGTTCTATTCTAATAATAATATACTTGGCATGCATACTCAGTTGCTTCAGTTGTGTCTGAGTCTTTGTGGCCCCATGGACCATAGCCGACCAAGCTTCTCTATCCATGGGATTCTCCAGGCAAGAATACTGGAGTGGGTAGCCATGTCTTCCTCCAGGGGATCTTTCCGACGCAGGGATCGAACCTTCATCTGCTGGATCTCCTGCATTGCAGGCAGATTCTTTACCACTGAGCCACTGGGGAAGCCCAGTAATATTTATTATTAATACTTAAAAACTTATTCATGTCCAAAACATGCTTATGAGACCTAGAGAAACTTTTAGGTTCTACTTATAATTCCGAGGGACAACATTTTGAGTCAGTTAGTATGACTCCTAAGATATTTCCTGTCTTAAAAGTTGTTCATTTGCTATCAGTTCAGTCAGTTCAGCCGCTCAGTTGTGTCTGACTCTTTGCGACCCCATGGACTGCAGCATGCCAGGCTTCCCTGTCCATCACCAACTCCATGAGAACAAAAGTCTAGAACTTTCATAACTTGGAGTTCTTTTCATTTATTTCCAACATCACTAATGTAAGTTAGTGATGAAATGATTCTTAGACTAAGAACAGTTGTAATGCTTGGCCATTTTGTAGACACATTTAACTAATTTATTTTGCTCTGGAAAATGTAATTGCCCATGGGAGCAGTCACTTCACTCCTCAGGAACCTAATAAATATTCTGATTCTGGCCCTGAGGTTGGTGATGCTCTTTTGGTTTCATTTGTTCTTTTGACTTGGCTCATTCCCTGCTCTCTCCCTCCACTCAGTTAATTCAAGGACTGTGATACCCCAGACTAGTTGATTTAACTCGCAATTCTCAAATACTATTTTTGAAAGCATTCACTGCATAGGGTAATAGCTAGAGAAACTCAGTGAGACAACCAGAATGATCTCTCCAAGGGGTGCATTTTTTTTTAAAAAAATTATTTTCTATTGGGGTGTAGCTGATGAACAATGTTGTGAGAGTTCCAGGTGGATAGCAAAGGGACTCAGCCATACATATACATGTACCCATTCTCCCCCAAACTCCCCTCCCATCCAGGCTGCCACATGACCCTGAGCAGAGTTCCCTGTGCTCTACAGGAGGTCCTTGTTAGTGATCCATTTTAAATATAGCAGTGTGTACATGTCCATCTCACACCCTAACTGCCCCTTCTCAACAAGGAGAGCATTTTTAAGCAGATATGCTAAGTGGCATCAACAAACATTTAATCATTTACTTTTTGGTCTTATTACCTGGGGACACAGTAGTGGTCTAAGGAACACCCTCAGATGCAGTGCTTTGGGACAGGTGCAGAGGCTAGTGATCTGAGACATGCTAGAGATCTTTCCGGCTCCACCGCGTGCCCTCTGCCTCCTTCACTTGCTGCTCCACTTTGAAGTCACATCACCACCCGGTGGGGTCCCCAGCTGTTCACATTGCAGGTATGAAGCCGTGGCAGAGAAGGAGTTAAAATTCCCCTAGAAAAGCATAGCGGGCATTGTGCTCAGTTCAGCTCGGTTCAGTTCAGTCGCTCACTCGTGTCCGACTCTTTGTGACCCCATGAACTGCAGCACGCCAGGCCTCCCTGTCCATCATCAACTCCCGGAGTTCACCCAAACTCATATCCACCGAGTCGGTGATGCCATCCAGCCATCTCATCCTCTGTCGTCCCCTTCTCCTCCTGCCCCAATCCCTCCCAGAATCAGGGTCTTTTCCAATGAGCCAACTCTTCGCATGAGGTGGCCAAAGTATTGGAGTGGGCATTGTGCTAAACATCCCCAGAGTTCCTTCCTGCTGCCTTTATACCTTCCTTCCGGATTGTCTCTGGATTATTTTGCTGTTCTTTTCTTCATCTCAGTAGGACACAGCAGGGCTTTAAGAAAGGAAATAAAGACTTTTGTTTATTTAAGTTTACTTAAATTACTTCACAGCTTCCTTGGTGGCTCAGTGGTAAAGAACCCGCCTGCCAGTGCAGGAGACTAGGGTTCCAGCCCTGGGCTGGGGAGAGCCCCTGGAGAAGGAAATGGCAACCCACTCCAGCATTCTCGCCCGGGGAAATCCCATGGACAGAGGAGGCTGGCAGGCTACAGTCCATGGGGTCTCAAAGAGTCTGACATGACTTAGCAGTTGAACAACAACAACAAATAATACTGATGCAAATTGTATGGTAGAGAGCTCAAGGTCACGGACATGATAGCAAGTGCACGCTATGCACTGAGAGGAATTTGAAGGAGCTAATGAGCTAAGATTTTCCCAAAGAGTGGAAGCTGATTAAATACTGAAGGATGACTGGATCACAGATAACAGAAGCTTGGGTAGAGAGAAGAACACTGAGAAAGAAAGCGGGCCCTCTGATTTTCTTCGGTGAGTAGGATTCATCTTCTTTGGGAACCAATTGTTTATTGATTCTCTGGGGACTGCTTCTTGCTGTTACATGAGCAGTGACTTCATTGTGGTTGAAGTTCACTCTGTTTCATAGGTTGGCTGCCCATGTTTTCCTCAATGCTATCTTGGTTTTTGCAGTAAGTGCTTCATTTGGTCACAAAGGGGAGGTTTTGTCCCCTGAACACTTCCTGGCTTTGCTGTCAGCCTTTGATTGTTTCTAAAACCATTCCCTGGGCCTGTAATACATCCGTGTCACTTGTCTACAGAAAGTTTAAAAGTAGTGAAGTTGAGCTAAACATTTTTGTGAACAACTGAGCAGTAAGTACAGTTTCAAAGCTGCAGCAGCTGTTTGTGTCTTTCCTTGCAATCTGGTGTCTTAACTGGAATCCTTTATGTCAGAACATAATCTACTTAAAAAGTTTCCATTTATGTCACGAATAATAAACTTGATGGCTCTTTACAACATCCAAACAGCCCCTTGAAGCTGCCTCTTCAGATGATACCCTTCTTTCCTCAATGAAGACACTGGAAAAGTAATTTCTTTACATTTCTCATGAAATAGTCATTCTTTGGTATGACTGCTAAAAGTGTAATCAGCAAGTTTTGTGTCCACCATCTTCAGAGCATATGGTATTATTAAGTATCAAATACGATACGTCAATTCGATCTCTCAGTTGTGTCCGACTTTCTGTGACCCCATGGACTGCAGCATGCCAGGCTTCCCTGTCCATCATCAACTCTTGGAGCTTGTTCAAATTCATGTCCATCGAGTCAGTGATGCCATCCAACCATATGATACTAGGGTTATCCTATAGTTTATGTTTAAAATAAGGATATTATGTGTATAAAATTAGATTTCAAACTGCACATGTATAAAGCTATCTACATATATACACACAATCAGTCTGAAAGGATAAAGAGTTCTCTAAGAAAATTCGTGCTTGGCAGTTTTAAGTTTAATGGCTCCATCACACATTTCTTGACACCAGGCCCCTAGGACTAGGTCAAGAACTTATTACTCTTTTCACCTCAGTTTTCTTCTTCTCACTCTCCCACATTGCTTGGCTACATGGATTCTGCACCTCTCACCAGTCTGCTTCAGCATCTCAAGCACACATTTGTATCTGGCCAGACCTCACCAATCATCTGCTGCACTTACCTTTTTCTGCACTCGATGGATTTTAGAGAGTCCTAGCCTGTTTACCTGTTCAAAAGTGACAGCAGAGTCAACAAGAACTACAGTAACACCAGCAAAAGGCACCTCTTTGATATGGAGACAATAGAATTACCATTAGCATGAGGTGATGGATATCATTGTCACAAATGGATGGTGGGTATGCGGCGTTTGTTTTAGGTACTTTAAGTATTCATGTGTGTGCTAAGTCGCTTCAGTCAAGTCCAGCTGTTTGCGACCCTATGGACTGTAGCCCGCCAGGCTCCTCTGTCCATGGGATTCTCCAGGCAAGAATACTGGAGTGGGTTGCCATGCCTTCCTCCAGGGGATCTTCCCAACCCAGGGATCGAACCCATGTCTCTTCATCTCCTGCACTGGCAGGCGGTTTCTTTACCACTCCCGCCACCTGGAATGTCACACACATAGTGTCATACATAACTGTATTTACAAACCATTTCATTTTATTTTAAAAATGTCACCTCCAGAGCCATTGGTTTATAATCCTCCTGAAGGAATACCCAAGCAAAAAAGTCACATAGTCACCACCTGGGTGGAATAGAGTATTCCATGTATATGGCTGTGATGTGGAAATTGGTCTGAGTTGTTGAGTAATTATACTTAAGCATATGCTTTCACTCTATAAAACGGGGGTGAGTAATATCAATTTAAGGGAGAAGAAGAGCCCTCTGAATTTCTTCACGCAGTTGGATATCCAGCTGCTCTGGTTTTCAGATTGCAAGTGCATTTCCTTTGCAAACTTGTTCACTCCTGTACTGTTTGCAGGCTCTGCCTTTGAAAGGCAGGCAGCACTTAAAAACTACAGGGCAGAACCTATCCGATTCTATTGCCATCACGAGCAGCTGCCGCACCCCGCATTCCCTGAGGAGGTGAGCTGCCCTCCAGCCACTGCGGATACTGCAGGAACGCAGCGCATCTGCCCGAGTCAGAGGCTCACTGCGCTCGTGCGGCTGTCGGGACCAACGTGCCGTTCATGTACAGTTTGGCAGCTTCAGAATCCACACGTAAAAACAGCTGTGAAATAGTTCGCTACACGGTGCCTCCCTTCCCATCCAGCCACCTGGTTGATGCTGAGAGGCGCAGTGTGGCCGTGCCTCTCTCATGTCGCTTGGTAGCCAACATCGCCCAGAACTTCTTGGGAGTTTGCAAAAGCCATACTGCATGGTCTGTTTTTCCCCACAGCTCCCAGAGAACTCTTGGTTGTTTCAGCCTAATTGCATCCTTTAAGTGCCTCTGAACGCTCACTTTCAGACCCCTCTCTTTCAGACCCCTCTTACTCTCCTGTCCTTACGCCTCTGCTGTCTCAGGCTCAGTGAAGGGACTCTGATATTACGCATGTGTTCCTTCAGCCACTCAATAAACGTTTATAGAACATCTTAAATCTTAGCTCTCACTTGCAAATCTTAATGTTCCTTTGTTTCATCCTCCCCGTTTTTTTGTATGCTTTTTCTTTTCTGGTGGCTCCATGAATGGGGCTTAAGGGTCTGTCCTCCCTGGATTTAATCTTCATGGCAATATTTTCCAAGCTTTGATCCACTCCCTTCTTTCCACCTATACAGCCTCCATCTTTTCTGCTTTGCAGTGGATGCTGTGCTCCGTTGTGCCCCTTATTCCTTGAGGAAGTCTTGAGTGGCAGAAATTAGAACGAAACACAACTTTTGAAAAACACAGCTAACATAAAAAGCAAGTTTGCACCTATTACTGTCACCTGTACCTATTACTCTCAAATACAGTGATCTGTCTATAAAAAGGGAAAGGATGATGCCCATTGCAAAGTACTGGATACTTTGAGCTGAAAATATGCACTACATTCCCAAAAGTCTCAAAGGTTACCCAGTTAGCTAGAACCATAATCTTTCATTTTAGTCAAATTTCGTGAGTCTAGATAATCTTAGTGGCAGAAGTCTTGCCCTGAATAAAACCAACAATTGCTTGAGCGTGTATTATGTGCAAGGTATTATAAGACATACAAAGAGGTTCAGAATGTACTTGCTCCTTTTGGAGAGCTTAAAATTCATGGTAGAGATCTATACATATAAAAGGAAATTACAAAGCGAATGAGTCATTCAGATTTCAAGGGCAGTAGGAGAGCAGAAAAAAGAATCATTACTGGTGGCTAGGATTATCAGAGAAATACAGGGGCAAAGGACATTTTCCCATTTTTAAATAAAGTCTTTCTGAAGGGAGGCAGGAGAAGGGGATGACAGTGGATGAGATAGTTGGATGGCCTCACTGACTTGATGGAAGTGCGTTTGAGCAAGCTCTGGGAGTTGCTGATGGACAGGGAAGCCTGGTATGTTGCAGTTCATGGGATCGCAAAGAGTCGGTTCGGACAAGACTGAGCGACTGAACTGAACTGAAGACAGGTAGGCTTATTTGTGCTGCAGAACATGAACTCTACAGAGAGAAAACACTTGGATTACTCTATTCACTACTTCTTCATTGTTCAAGACGGGTTTATTTTGTATTATTGTTGGATGTTTTCCTCTTTTTGTTTCTCTTAAATTGATTGCACATTTGCCTAATTTAATTGCTTATGTGTTTCCTTGAGAGATTATGTCAATGAAATTTCTTTTTCTAGGAACCAAATCCTTATTTTGGGTTATGAGTTCTTGTTTTATTGTCTATAATGAATTTGGCTCATTGTATGTGGATTAAACCTACTATAGAAAGGAGTTGTGGAATATCAGGGCATTGTAGCGACAAGGCCACAAGTCTTAGGAACAGATAGACTTCCCTGGCAGTTCAGTGGTTAAGACTCCATGCTGTCAATACAGGAGGCATGGGTTTGATCCCTGGTCAGAGAACTAAGATCCCACGTGCTGCACTGTACAGCCAAAAAAAAAAAAAAAAAAAAAATGTATAGGGATAACTGGGCTTAGGTTTGAATTCAGCCTCTACTGCTGACCTTCCTACTTGAACTTTATTCACTTATTTAGTCTCTTAGCCTCAATGTCTTTATCTGGAAAATTAGGACATATCACTTAATATTTATTTTGTAGGCTTTATATTATAGCGCTGCACTACATAAGGTAACACGTATGACATCTCTGGTTCATAGAGGTGTACTATATACACTAGCAATTATTATCATTATTTTTTTCTAATGACCTCAATTTATTTCACATGTGTAAATACACAAAGGAGTCTGTAACTATAGGAACTATGCTGAGGTCCCTGGATTAAACGAAAGGCTTTATAAAGTTACTGCTTTCAAAAACTGTACTGGCTAGAGCACGTTGTCTTTTTTTTTTTCGTGTTGTTTAGCTCTTAATGGTACTTCGTGGGTGGTCTGCCAGTTGAGTTTCTTGTCTATTTTTTTCAAGAAGAGTAACTATAATTCTTAAAATGGGTATTTTGTCAATTTTCACATGCCTTGTTTTCTCTTCTCAAATCAACATGTCTCCGTATTTATACAATTCAGAGTTCAAACAACATTCATTGCACTGCTGTCACTGTACATAAAGACAATCCAAACTTGTTATGCCTAAATATAAAACACAATCCAACGAAGTGAGCAGATGTGTGGCATGAGCAAAGCCTCCCCATGTTGTTCCCATTTATTGTCTGCCTTGTTTGGAGGGTGCGCCTGGTGCTGGGAGGTGGTGGATGAAGAGTCTTGCCAGTTACACTTATTTAACGAAATGTTTTCTGCACATTATGTTCCTCTGTTCTGTTGCATTGCCCTTGGGTGACAGAAGGGTTTTTAGGAAGTTGGGTTAAACTTGTTGAGCCTTGGAAATGATTTTTTAAGTGTTCTGTAGTTACAAAAATTATGTTTAGTTCAGAAAATAAGATATGCGTTTTAAATTTGGGAGCCAAGATAATGAGTTTGCCAAATGCAGGATGTCCAGTAAAATTCCAGCCAGCTTTCAAAATTTACACTTTTAAAAAAATGTTCTTATTTTCTACTCCTTTTTGCACCTTTCTCATAATAGTAAAGTGTTGGTTGCTCACTGGGAGAAGGAAATGGCAACCCACTCCAGTATGCTTGCCTGGAGAATCCCGTGGACAGAGGAGCCTGGTGGGCTGCTGTCTGTGGGGTCACACAGAATCGGACATGACTGAAGCGACTAAGCACGCATGCATGCTTTGGAGAAGGAAATGGCAACCCAATCCAGTATTCTTGCCTGGACAATCCCAGGGACAGAGGAGCCTGGTGGGGTGCCATCTATGGGTCACAAAGAGTTGGACACGACTGAAGCGACTCAGCAGCAGCAGCAGCAAGTCACTCATTAGAGTCCGACTCTGTGACTCCATGGACTGTAGCCCAGCAGACTCTGGTGGCTCAGATGGTTAAGAATCTGCCTGCAGTAGAAGAGACCCGGGTTCAATCCTTGGGTTGGGAAGATCCCCTGGAGAAGGGAATGGCTACCCATGCTAGTATTGTTGCCTGAAGAATCCCATGGACAGAGGAGCCTGGTGGGCTACAGTCCATGGGGTTGCATGAGTTGGACACAGCTGAGTGACTCTCACTTTCACATTCATGATAATAAGAATGAGAAAATGCAAGCTCTTGTCTATGGAAGTAGACTCTGCCTCCTCCATCAGACAGCCGTCTCCATGGAAACGAAGTTCTAAAAACAAGAACTGTGTTTGTAGGACGACTCCTTAGACCCTTTCCTCTGTCAGGAAAGGGTAGATCAAACTGCCCAGCAGCGCTCAGCCCAAAGGATTCAGGCTGTGTTCCAGCCCCATTTCTTAAGAGTGACTAGTAGTTTACTCGCTAAATCGTGTGTGCTGGGCTCCTGTAGGAAACCATCAATTGAGTCTACCTGGCTCAGGTATAAATATTTATCCATACTTAGTTATAAAAAGACTAGCTGGAAATGACTGAAACTTCAGGAAGGAACAGACTACAGATTGAGCATTCCTACAGACTGGTTCTGTTAGGAAGAAACCATGCCTTCCTTTTTGATTACCAGTCGTGATATTGCTAGGAATTATTGCCCCGAATCCCCTTTTCCCCCATCTCTCTGATTTCTCCATTGGCCTATGGTTTGTTTCTGACTCCAGGACCAAAGACGGTTTAGCCTCGATATTCGTCCATAGCCAAACGTTGCCACCCCCACGGTGAAGAGCTGAGAGCACACAAGGGATGAACTTTCCTGGCTCACCTTCTGCCTGTGGGGACCACCAGGAGGTCAGCCTCGCTTAGTGTGTGTTCCCTTCCCTGTATGAATGGAGATGCCATTTAGTGCCTGCCTCAAAGGGCTGTATGTTAGGACAACAGAAAAATTACCAGCCGACTCTGCTCCAGGTGCTGGATCTTGCTTAACCTAAAAGCCAAAAAGTCTGATGCAATGGAAGTCCTAGGGGATGATGAGATAGGCAGAAACCAAAGGGTCTTGGGTGTTTCTTTCAGGGTTCCTATTATACACAGTATTGCTCTCCCTGACATCAGTCCTCTGGCAAATGTGTGATTCTTTCTGTCTTGGGCAGGAAAAGACCCTTAAGTAGTCTCCACCTTGAACTCTGAACTCCTGCTGACAACCAACCATAACTCATCATT
Source organism: Ovis aries (assembly GCF_016772045.2). Lineage (NCBI taxonomy): Eukaryota > Metazoa > Chordata > Mammalia > Artiodactyla > Bovidae > Ovis > Ovis aries. Next base: position 45,191,309 of record NC_056073.1, read on the forward strand.
TGAGGAAAGATCAGAGCTGAATCTAAACACAGCTTGTTTCCCCAATGCAGAACACTTCCGGCAGAGGTTTATTGTTCCCTTTAGCGTAACTCCTTTATCGAACATTAAAAAGCAAGCAAACATAATTTCATAATTTCTAGACAAGGAGATATTAAGCAAGAGATACTGCAGGTATTTAACATTTCCCCCAGTCTTGGTGGCATTTATCTTTTGATAATGGGGCATGTGTATCTCCCTTCGCTTTGATTAATAGCTCATTGACTAGCTTTGTGTGTTGTGTGTCCTGCATGACGATATCAGAGTTTACATAAGATGTTGCTTTTATTGTTAAATGAGATTACACATTCCCAGCAGTTAGCGTGGTGCCTGGTCCCTAGCAGACTCAATAAATGTAAATAAAGATCCCTACTCTGGCTCTTCCCACCACATCAGAGCTGCTGTTTAGATGCCAATAGCAGCAGTTTCTCAAGATTTCTGTTGCTGGTCCTCCAAGTTTGGTCTGCTAGGAATGCAGGTTATTCAACTATTATTTTTTTATTACAGTATTACTTTTTCAATTTGCTATTCCACAAATTGCTGACTAGGCTACAAGAGCCACGATGTAAATATTTTGTGTATAACACATGCTCCAAACCACCTTGTCTGGGCTGTTGTGGAGAAAGAAGTTTAAAAACCAATTAGGTTTTGGATGAGAACAAAATTTAGCTCAAAAATAGCATACAATTCTCTCCCCTGTTTCTAAGACTCTGTTACCCATTAATTCCTTTTCTTTTTTCCCTCCTCACATGCTCTCTAGTTAAAGCCTTCCTGTTCAATCATTTCATGTTTACTTCGATGTGAGCGTATATTAATTATGTAGATCACCAGCCTCGTCACTAGGAAGGATGAACAGATATTTGATTTGGTAAAGGAACCCCAAGACAGCCTCATTTCTGGGCCTCCTTCCACCCTGGAGCAAATGCCAGTTCATAATGAGACTTTCTTTGGACACCAGACTTTCCCCTGAAAGTAATTAAAGCCTGCAGGTCTTAGCTACGATGCTGGTTGATACAACGTGATTTAGCAGAGCATTTTGAGTTTACATGATGCTGTTTCAAATGAAGGAATGGGATTGGCTTTTAGCTTTCTACTTAGATTTGAATGTGTGTGTGTGTGTGTGTGTCTGGTCCTGAAAGTATGCTCACCATCTGTGTAGATTAGGACAACACTGCTGTCTCAGAGAGGCTCTCACTCCCACCTTCTGCTTGTTGAGACATAGCAATGCCTCTTCTGGCTGTTCCAGGTATTTCACTGGGAGCCTGCAGGCACCATGTGGCCAGGCCAAGCGGGGACCTCAAGATACGCTTGTTCTTGACTTGGGGACACAGTAGGAGGAGGAGAGGATGGGATGAATAGAGAGAGTCGCATTGAAACACATAAATTACCATATATAAAAGAGATAGCTGGTGGGAATTTGCTGTATGATGCAGGGAGCTCGACCTGGTGCTCTGTGACAGTCTAGAGGGGTGGGATGGGGTGGGAGGTGAGAGGGAGGTTCAAGAGGGAGCGGTCATATGTATGCCTGTGGCTGACTCATGTTGATGTATGGCAGAAACCAGCACAACATTGTAAAGCAATCATCCTGCAATTAAAAATAATTAGAAAAAAAAAAGATATTGTTGTTCTTTCCATGGGTTACTTACTAGTCTACGTGAAGACCAACTTACTTAGAGAGAGAAAAAAGACCTGATTCTAGCTCCACCCCTGCAACTAGAAAGACAGCTCTTAATCAGACCGGTGGCATACTTGGAAAAGTGAATGATGAGTTAAATAGTCATACATTTACGAAATTTTTAAAATTAGATACCCTAATCTTAGATTAAGCAAGTAAGGCAAAAGGGATTTTGAGTGCTTCTGAGTCTGGGAAGTATTGTGGAAAGAAATTCAGAAATAGCCAACAATATTGGAAGAGGAAAATAGGTGCTAATTTAAGAAATCTGTTCATGAATCATTAGATTACAGAAACTGTGACTGGACAAAGGAAAAGAGACTTAGGATTGCTTTTATACTGACCAAGATTATGTGAAATCTAAAGGACTAGGCTACACGTTACTGATTAAGCAGTTCTTTTATTATGAGGTAAATGTTAGCTTGGTAGAATTATTCAGATTGCCTATGTATGCTTATTTACTTTTCTATGTCTGAATTTCTACATCAATCTCACGTGAAAAAAAAGTCATATGTAATTTTGAAAATTCATTTTGTTTTTCTTAAATTTGCACATGGTTACTTATAATGCTTAAGTGTAAAATGGCAATTTAGATGATAATTGATGGCATTACTTTATCTTTCTGTCCTATGAAGCCTATTCATCACCAGACTGATAAGAATTTAATATAGAATCTGTCCTTTTAAATCTACAAAATAGCTCCTAAAGTCAAATTACTTTTGTTTGTGTTTCTGTTCTTTGTGGATAGTTAGAGTATTTGCATATAGGATATTGGCATGTATCTCTGGAAACTTAATTAGGGAACTTTCTAAGTATATTAAAATAGAGGATTTGAGGGGTTTATTTTATTTCTGTGCAATAAAAGATGTGATCCCCCCTCACTCTAAAATGGGTAAATGATCAGTGCATTTGAACTTTCCATTGAGCTTATTGGGACAGGGTGTTTTTAAGTATTTATAGCTTAAAATGTAATGCTATAAACATTATATTACAGTTAACATCACCCTGGCAGAAACGATGGAAAGTCTTAAGTTGTAAAGTTATAGACCACTGAGCCAGTGACGTTCTTTAGCAAAGGAGAGGAACAACAGAGATCTCTCTGTGGAAATACATACCCAATGACTAATTCTCACTGAGGATACAAATTGGGATTTTTTACCCCATATTTCCTTTTTCTTTCTTTTCTTTTTTCTTACTGATTTCTAAGCAGTGAAGCCATATTATCTCTTAAAAATCACCAGGTCAATCAAAAGAAACTTCCTTTCAGTCGTTTATTTTAGTAATTTGGAGGAAAGCTTCTCTTGTTATTTTCTTTTTATACACTTCTCTTTATTTCTTGTTTTCTCTCTCTTGAAGGTCAGCTAATATCTTCCTCATATTAGTTTCCATTAATTTGAAAATGGTTCATTCATTGGGTATTAATTGAGCACCTGTTATACGCCAGGAACTGTTCTTGATCAATGCATTAGTGAGACAACAAAGGTCTTTGCCTTTGTGATCCTCAAGCACTATAAACTTGGTCAGGGGAAGAGAGACGATAGGAAGTGATCATGGGTGAAAGTAAATGACCTGGCGTGGCAGAAGGGAACACATGTCATGGGGGATAAAAAGGAGCAGTATAAAGGGACTTACTTGTGCGAGTGTGGGTATGTGTGTGTGGGAGTGTTGGAGAGTCCCTGGCAATTTTTAAACAGTCAGGGTGAATTGCACTGGGGGCAGTGATGTGTAAGCAAAGTCCTGAGGCTGAGAAGGGACGTACATGGTTATATTCCAGGAATAACAAAGTCAGCGTGATAGGAGCGAGGGAGAGAGAGGAGATGAGTGGTCTTTCACTCTGAAGGAGACATGGAAACATTGCCCAGCTTGCAAGGATGACCAGCTGCTGGCCTGAGAATAACTAGGGGAGAGGTGGAAAAGGAAGCAGGGAGACCAGATGGTATATAGTTTTGAGGGGAAGATGGAAGTGAACTGGACCAGAGGATTAACAGTAGAGGTGGTGAGAGGTTATAGGATCATAGATATATTTTGAATACATGAGACAACAGGATTTCCTGGTGGACAGAATGTGAGGTCTAAGTGCAAGAGAGAAATCAAGAAAACTTAGGGTTATTAAACTGTTCCTTTGACTCTTCTGAAAGCCTGAATTACCCCAGTAGATTCTTCTCATGCTTGTGAAAAACCTTTCCACACCTTCCATACTTCCTATGGCTATTTTCTGAAATTCTTCTATTATTTTTTTTAACATTCTATTAAAATGTTCGTAATAAGTATGGGAAAACAATTCCCATAAAGATGTTACACAAGGGTAATCAAGAGGAAACTGGTTTCAATTTATGAGAAGTTGGAGAGAGGTGAGCACCATGCTCTCTGACAGGTGACTGAAGAGAAGAAAAGGGGCTGATTTTGTTGGAAACTTCAGTTTTCCTGGAAACAGCTTGGTATCACTGAGCACCATCAGAAATGATCTCGGGTAGCATCAGCCCTGGGGCTTCCCCGGTGGCTCAGTGGTAAAGAATCTGCCTGCCAGTTCAGAAGACAGGAGTTTGATCCTTGGGTTTGGAAGATACCCTGGGGGAGGAAATGGCAACACACTCCAGTATTCTTGCCTGGGAAATCCTATGGACAGAGAAGCCTGGTGGGCTGCTGTTTATGGGGTCATGAAGTGACTTCGTGACTCAAGAACGGCAACAAACCATCAGCCTTAATGGACACCTGACCTCAGTCTGGACCTTCCTTTTAAGGAACCCCCAAGTTCCCCCATATAATGGAAGTCATTTCTTACATGTATTCAGTTCCACCTAAGAGAGATTATGGGAGATTCACAATATTCTATATCTAACCATACAGTATTTCCAACAACAAAGCTGTAAGTATTATCAAAAGTATAGTCATTTTGCCAAACACTTGTTTTGAAAATACGAATGTGAATGATAAGTCAGGGACTAATTTTAGTTAAAAGTGAACTTTGAGTTTGCTTATGTATATTCCATCCATAAACTGAAACACGCAGAAATACGCAAAACACACACACGGACACACTTCCGGCATCTCTGGGTAGCATTATCCCTGAAGGTTGTCTTTTCCTATTTTTCACATTCTTGATTTTTTTATATATTAAAAAAAAAAACAAACAAATCTCACCTCATCCAACACTTGATATGAATCTAAGTGTTCAGGTTCAAGTAGCCAATCATGTACAAAAGGAAAGTTCTAGCTATATTTAACGATCTGAAATGGAAATTGCCAAATTCAGCTCCTTTTGGTGCCAGTAGTGACCAGTAGAGTAGCTTTAAATGTTGCTAGGATTCTGAAAGCCCTGAAGCACTGTTGGGCCAAGTTGTGAACAAGGATGAGAAAGTCATCAAAGTATTTCCAGCAGTGATCCAGAAGTGAATTGAAGAGGAGGCTACACATGGGACCCAACTGTAAAAATTCAATGGAACAAGAATCGTCTATAAATGCATTCCTTGTAGGGCCGTCATCCCCAAGACAAGAAAACGTGCCCCAGAATTTAAGGCTGCCAAACATCGGTGAACTGTGATGCTCATGCCAACTCCCAGCTGAGATCGATGAGTTACATCTGCCCACACCTGCTGCTACAACTCTCTTTTATTTCTAGTCATCTTCCTACTACTTCGAAATCATTCACAGCCTGCAATTCTTCCTAGCCCACGTCTACAGCAAACTTTCAGTCTTTTTCCAGGTAGAGTGCCGTATTTATTGTAGTAGTTGTGCATTTCTTAACCATTGAACATCTTGGAAACCCTGCCTCTGTTATTGGTTTCTCTCTTTTTTGCCCCTATGAGTCGCTGGTTAGCATTTTATAGTGTTGTCTCTAATCCTATTTTACCGACATATCATGGTTTTTTTTTTTTTCTTCACAATTTAGCATAATGTGATGATGTTTAGGAATTCATATATAGCATTATTGTTGACATAACAGTATGAGGCAATACCATATGTTCTGCTTGAAACACAGTGACTATTTTAGTTAAGAACTGACCTTTCAAATTGTTTGGTATGCATGGTGGAGTGGACTCTATTGCCTGGGTCAGTTGCAAGATTATAAAATGATAGTGGATTTTCATAAGTTATTTAACTATGTCGTTTAATGAAGAAACAGACGTCGAGATGCCAAACGACTTCCGTAAGGTTACGCAGCAAGACCGTGACAGATCTAGGATTAGAGTCTGGGCCTGTTGATTCCTAGTTAGTGCTCTTTCTCGTTTAGCTTAGTCTAAGGCTGTGGTCCCCCCAGGCTAGTCTTTGAACCAGTAGTATCATCATCACCCTGAAAATTATTAGTCATGCAAACTCAGTGATGTAGGCCCAGCATCCTCTAGGTGATTTGAAAGCACGCTGAAGTGAGAGGGGGGCTTCCCAGGTGGCTCATTGGTAAAGACTCTACCTGCTAATGCAGGAGACGCTGGAGATGTAGGTTCAATCCCCGGCTCGAGAAGATCCCCTGGAGGAGGAAATGGCAAATCATGCCAACATTCTTCCTGGCAAATCCCCCTGACAGAGCGTACCTGGTAGGTTATACAGTCCATGGGGTCACGAAAGAATCAGACACAGCTGAGTGACTGAGCATGCACACACAGTTTGAGAACCACTGGCCTAGATTACAAACCACCAGTATTTCTGTGACCCAGGAGGCAAAAGAATAAAAAAAGGGAACCTAAAAGATTCAGCATAGTTTGAAAAGGTTAAATTATTTTTGTGATTTTCATAGAGTCCAACAGAAGCATTTAAAAAATATAGACAATTCTGAGATCTTAGTTTTACTTATTGATACAAGTATATACAGCACAAAACAAAAAATGTCACAATTCTAGATAATAACCTCCCTTTAGATAGTATTCAGAGGATTGTTGTTGTTTAGTTGCTAAATCTTGTCTGACTTTTTGTGACCCTATGAACTGCAGCCTGCTAGGCTCCTCTGTTCATAGGACTTCCCAGGCAAGAATACTGGAGTGGGTTGCCATTTCCTTCTCCAGGGGATCATCTAGACCCAGGGGTCAAAACTGTATCTCCTGCATTGGCAGGCAGATTCTCTACCACTGAGCCACCAGGGAAGCCATCGTTCAGAGGCTAGCAAAGTGAATTTCCCCCCAAACAGCTTGTTAACAGTAAGCCGTCAAAAACCCCACATATAGATGTGAAAATCTATATATTGGAAAATCTATTTGTATGTATGTATCCAAAATCACTGCAGATGGTGACTGCAGCCATGAAATTAAAAGACGCTTACTCCTTGGAAGAAAAGCTATGATCAACCTAGATAGCATATTCGAAAGCAGGGACATTACTTTGCCGACTAAGGTCCGTCTAGTCAAGGCTATGATTTTTCCTGTGGTCATGTATGGATGTGAGAGTTGGACTGTGAAGAAAGCTGAGCACCGAAGAATTGATGCTTTTAAACTGTGGTGTTGGAGAAGACTCTTGAGAGTCCCTTGGACTGCAAGAAGATCCAACCAGTCCATTCTGAAGGAGATCAGCCCTGGGATTTCTTTAGAAGAAATGATGCTAAAGCTGAAACTCCAGTACTTTGGCCACCTCATGCGAAGAGCTGACTCATTGGAAAAGACTCTGATTCTGGGAGGGATTGTGGGCAGGAGGAGAAGGGGACGACAGAGGATGAGATGGCTGGATGGCATCACTGACTCGATGGACATGAATCTGAGTGAACTCCGGGAGTTGGTGATGGACAGGGAGGCCTGGCGTGCTGCGATTCATGGGGTCGCAAAGAGTCGGACACGACTGAGCGACTGAACTGAACTGACAGTTGACATATTGGTAATAAACAAAGTAGCAGCCAAAGAAATAATTTAGTCAGGTTGAATATTTTGTAATTTACTGAGAACTAGAAAGACAGAGTTCAAGAAGTAATGAATTGCCTTTCCTGTTTTCCTAATTGACCACTGGAATGTGAAACTATGTGAAAGCCCAGGAAAATGGAGACATTTTCTTAAGTTCTCTATGATCCATGGAATTTTCAGCACTAGTTTTAGTTTAGCAGTTTGAGTGTTTGGGGCCCATGTAGAACTTTAGCTGGGGAACTTAGACACATGAATATTAGTCAAAGTTCACTTCAGAAGCAATGTAAGAGGTTTTCACTCTCCCTTAGTTAAAACACACATCTTTCAGTCATAATACATGTTTCATTTGCTTTTTCGCACTTACCCCACTTGGGATAACTCTAGGCTTTAGTGTCTATTGAAGGCTCAAAGTGACAGGTGAGCAACTCAGCGGAGGTCAGCTAAGGCTGTGGTCCGTGCAGCAAAGGCACACGGGCTACTGAAACCTGGATCCCAGGTTCTTAGGTGGCCTGTCACCTAACCTCTCAGGATTTTCAATGTCCTCATCTGTAAAGTGGGGATAATGCAGCCCCTCTTAGGGCTTGTAGTGAGGACAAAGTGATATCATCTATGTAAAGCCTCAGTCCCTGATCAATTACCATGTTGTTAACACTTACATGTCCGATGAGTTTGAATTTTTTTTTCCACTTCAGTCTAATTTTTTGAGGGCTCTCAGGTTACGGTCAATTTCTCAGTGGTGGTGGTGTCATCTTTATCTCACTGGTTGTGCCTTTCCTTCTGAAGTTGCTATCCAGGCTGTAGTTCCCTTAGGGCCAGGAATCGTCGTCACCCACTGCACTTGGGACTTTCATATACTAGGTTCCCCATAAATATGTGTGGGATGATTGAGAGAATACACAAGTGAATGTGGGCCTTGGAAATGAATACAGAGTATCCCAGCAATTAACCTGCTGATGGAGAACATTCCTGCCTAGAGGAACAGTTCAGGTAGCAGGCCCCCTGAAGAAGTAATAATGTTTGTTTCTTTAGGCAACAAAATTTATCCTTTCATGACACTAATTTCCCTTTACTTGTGAATCAACCAACATTTTGCCACTGAATACCTGAGGAAGAAGCAAACCCACACTGATGTGCCTATTGATACGTTATGCCTGCATCTGGATGAATATGAGGGAAAAGGAGGATAGAAATGTGACCGTATAAACAAATAGCCCCTGTTGCTTTCTTGTGAACCCCTATGTGACACTAATCCGGAAATGCATGCCAGTGGCAGTTGAAATATACTATGAATTACTAGCAATGACGTTTTTGGAATTGCACGTGTGACCTGATTTATACCCCGATGTTCTCAATCAGATTCTAGGGATCAATTGATCACTATCAATAACAAAGGACAGGTATGTTTTCTCAAGTCTTGCTAAAGGCAATCGTTTCCTCTGCATTGGTACTACCTTGTAAATGCAGTTTGGAATTTTTCTTCTATCCGATGCTAGGAACACTGGAAGCAGAATTCTTGCTAGGATAAAGCAGGCTGGGGCTTGTCCTCCCTGATCCCCAGACTTTAATCACAGCCCAGGTCGCCAGTGTCATGCTTTATGGGCTCTGTTAGCAAAGTTCTTTTCAAGGATGAAAGTGGCAAGGCTAGACGGTGGGAGGAAGAGCTGGGCTGCCCTGAACAGGCAGTGAAGGGACCTTCACTCCTCTGGGTAGGACATATTTTAATGCTCTTTATTTCTTTTCTATTTTTTGAAGTTTTTTTTTTTTTTGACGTGGACCATTTTTAGTGTCTTCCTTGAATTTGTTACAACACTGCTGCTGTATTATGCTTTGGTTTATGACCGTGATATAGAACCCACACCATCTGCATCGGAAGACAAAGTCTTAACCTCTGGACTGCCAGGGAAGTTTCTCAGTGCTCTGTTCAGATTAGCTGGTGAATATAATAGGATCTTTCTATGAGCTTTTGTGCAATATATATAGATAGCTATAGACATAGATCTCATATATATATTCTTATATTTCTCTTGCGCTTTTATTGTAAGGCTAGTAAAAGACTCATAAAAGTGTGTAGGATGGTAAGGGTCCGCAGATAAGAGATGACGATAAATTTCTTAAAGAGGAAATAGCTGAGTCAGCATTGGTTGATGAAGTAGGATCAAAAAAGTTGTAACCTGGAGGAAGTGACTGCGGGAGAGGGAGCCAGGAGACCCAGCAAAACTCCAGAGAGTGGTCCAGGAGAAGAGAGTCCAACCGCAAACGCAAGGTCCCTTCGCTGTTGTTTAGTCACTCAGCCGTGTCCGCCTCTTTTGTGACCCCATGGACTGTAGCCCGCCAGGCTCCTCTGTCCATGGGATTTCCCAGGCAAGAATACCGGAGTGGGTTGCCATTTCCTTCTGCAGGGGATCATCCCAATTTAGGGACTGGACCCATGTCTCCTGCATTGCGGGCGTTCTTTTTACCATCTGAGCCACCAGGGAAGGCTATTTGCTATCAGGCCATTATTTTCTCAGATATTTTTCTTCCCCCTTTTTTTTTTTTCTTCATCTTTTCCTAGAAGTCTCATTTTTGTCTGCATTTTTCCTTTCTCTTCTTCAAACTGGATAAATTCTATTGATTTGTTTTTAATATTCTTGATTCCTTCTCTACCATCTCATTTCATGAACTCTTGAACCCATCTGGTGAATTTTTCACTGTAGTCCTTACATCTTTCGATTCTGAAATTTCCATTTGACTGTTTCTATAGTTTCCTTTTTTAGAGATTTCTTCTATTTGAGTCTATTAATATATTTTCCTTACATTTTAAACCACAGTTTCTTAGAATTCTTTGAACATTTTATAAAACCTGCTTTGAAGTCTTTGTCTACTAAATACAACCTCCTTACCCACTCAGAGTTAATTTTTGTTGACAGCTTATTTTCCTGAATATAGGTCACACTTTTCTATTTCTTCACTGTCCTATAAATTTTTGTTGAAAACCTGCATCGTAGATAATATGGTGTAGCAAATGTGATTTTGAGCTTTTGCCTTGAGGACCATTGTTGTGGCTGTTTTATTTTGTTGTTTGAGTTATATTTCATTTGTTTTGTTTTTAGTAACTTGCTTGAACTTAAGCGATCGAGTCTGTTTTCCCTGTGATGTGTACCTGCTGCTGTCTCTCTGAATTTTTTCAAACTTTAACAAACACTTTTAGGTTCATTTTATGGAGGCTCCTGTGCATCTGCAGAGCACAGTGATGAACCAAGGACTGTCCACAGACACCTTGCGTCTGTAAGATTTCTCTCCTCTCCTGCTGGATCTGTGTGTGGGGCTGGGAACATGTTTAAAATTCAGCTCTTCTTTCTGCCAGGTCCTCCTGGGTCTTTTGTGTAGATCTGCACAGCATCCAGGTCACCCGGGGATGTGCACACAGCTTGGATAGTCTCGCGTCTTCCCTGCCCACGTGCACAGACCCCTGATCAGCACAGACCCATGGAGCACCCGTTTATTAATAGCCTTTCTTTGGTCTCTCATTTCCAGGACCTCCTGATCTAATTTCTGATTAGTCGAGTGATCTACTATATCCCAAGTGGGACTGCAACTCAGCGTAATAGAGCCACGGGCTGTCAACGCTTGTTTTCTACGGATTTTGATACTTTTCACAATACAACTGGGTATGAGTTTTCCGTCCTCGTCACCAAAATTCCATGCCAGAGCAGTGGAACCGCTGGTTTTTATTGCCAGTGCTTCCTTGGAAGCACTACTCCACTGGCCCAGCTGGTGTTAGGGGTCACTGCAGAGACTGGAGCAACCTTGGGTCAAGGAGGTACCCACAGTACTTACACTAATTTCTGCAGTTTCCCATGAATGCCTATTTCTCCATTGGTTATTAGCCTCCGGCCTCTTTCCAGAGACTGAACTGGTTGTTTTGGATTTTTCTCCCTTCCAGGTTTACCTTGTTTCTTGGGGGCTAGGATTTGACAATATCTTCTTTCTGTCATGCCCACATTCCCTACCATCGTTTTTAAAAGATATTTTCCTTGGCTATAGAATTTTAAACTTTAGTGTTGTTCTTCTCTTTTGCCCTTTAAAGATGTCTGCCCACGCTCTTCTGGCTTACAGAGTTTCGATGAGGAGTCTGCTATAATTTTTAACTTTGCTCCTCTGTGTGTGATATGCCTCTTTCCTCTGGTTACCTTCATGATTTCTTTTTGCTGTTGGTTTTCAGTGGTTTGAGCCTGATGTGTATATGTGTATGTTTTATCCTGCTTGATGTTTTCTGAGCTTCTTCAGCCTCTGCTTCGGTGTCTGTCATTGATTTGAGAGAATTTCCAGTCATTATTCCTTTGATCGTTCTTCTGCCTATGTGCTCTGTCTTCCTTTCCTATATTCAGAATTACAGGTATGTTAGTCCATTCGGAATTTTTCTATTATTCTTGGATACTCTGCTCTTTTTTTTTTTTTTTTTTGCTCTCTCTTTACCTTTCTGTTTTTATATACATAATCTCTGTTGCTGATGGACTGAGTTCAACTGATTTTATTCTCAGTTGTACTTAGACTACTAATGAGCTTGTTGATGATATTCTGCATTTTCCTTACCATATTGTTCATTTCTACATTTCCATCTGATTCTTTATTATTCTATCCCTTTGGTGAAATTCCTCATATATTCATTATGTTACCCAGTCTTTATGTGGGAGCCATTAACACGTTAATTACATGTTTTCTTCCAGCTTTATGGAGCTATAATTGACATATAACACCATGTAAGTTTAAGGTGTACAACATGATGATCTGATACATAGATATCGCAAAGTGATAATGACACTAAGGTTAGTTAATGCGTCTATCACTTTGTATACTTATTTTTTTTTGAAATGAAATCTTTCAAGATCTACTCACTTAACTTTCAAGTAAAAAATGCACCACTACAAATTACAGTTACCATGCTTAAATTAGACCCCATAACTTATTCATTTTAGGACTAGAAGTTCACCTTCACTCATCCCCCCCCACATCCTACTTCTGCCTTGGCAATGACAGATGTACTTTCTGCTTCTCTGTGTGTGTGTTTTTTTAAGATTCCACATATAAGTGAGATCACACAGTATTTGTCTAAATTTGCTTCTTCTTTACAACTGGATAATATTCCGTTGCATATACGCCACATCTTCTTTATCCGTTCCTCTCCTGATGAGCATTAGACTGTTTATACATCTTGTGCTGTGCTTAGTCGCTCAGTTGTGTCTGACTCTTTGTGACTGCATGGACTGTAGCCCACCAGGCTCCTCTGTCCATGGGATTCTCCAGGCACAAATACTGGAGTGGCTTGCCATGCCCTCCTCCAGGGGATCTTCCCAGCCCAGGGATCGAACCCAGGTCTCTCACATTGCAGGCAGATTCTTTACTATCTGAGCCACCAGGGAAGCTACTGTAAACAAAGCTGTGGTGAACGTGGGGTTGCAGATGTTTATCTGACATAGTGATTATACCCAGATGGGGGATGGCTGGATCATATGGTAGTTCTGTTTGGTTTTTGAGACCCTTCCCTACTGTTTCTCGTAGTGGTTGTACCAATTTACATTCCGACCAGCAGTGCACAAGATTTCCCCTTTCCCCCATGACCTCTCCAGTGCATCTTATTCTGGTCTTTTTGATAACAGCCAATCCAACAGGTGTGAGGTGATACCTCATTGTGGTTTTGATGTACCTGAGGATTGGAGATTTTGAAAAATGTCTATTCAGGTCCTTTCCCCATATTTTGATCTGATTCTTTTAACTCCTGAGTTATATGAGTTCCTCATATGATTCGGATATTAATCCTTATCAGGTACATGACTGCCACTCCAGCCAGCGGGTCATTGGCTGAGCTATCCGTCAGGAGTGGTTGCTCATCTGGTTTTCTGGTCAGTGGGGTCTCCTGCTGTACCCACAGATGGGCTGGCTTGGAGAGCATGCTTTACAGTCAGACACAGTCACTGTCTGTAAAACCAAGTTGAGTCACAGACTATGCTCCGTGACTCCCTGCCTGTGTCCCATAGTCAAGCAGGGCCACTTCTGACCTCCACTTCCGAGTAGGATTGTATGCTGGGCTCTGCAGCTGAGCATCACTGTAGACTGGGGTGGAGGCTGCTCAGGGTCACCATTCAGGCTCAATAACTGGGCAAGGCTGCTGATTTGAGTCCAGACCCAGGACAGGCTATGGGATGTGCCCTGTGCCCGCTGGGCATTGTGGCCAGGCTTCCTGATGGGAGAATGGCCCCGAGGGGCAAGGCTGGAGGTGATGTGGGCAGCTGGGCAGTACTTCGAGTTTCTACCCTTGCCTGGGGGCATAGGATGGGCTCCGTGGACAGTATAGCTGTTCGGTTGGAGATTCGAAACAGACAGAACTGCCTACTGAGCGTCCTGCCCACACGCTCCATATTCTCACACTGCTGCTGCCAAGTTACTTCAGTCATGTCTGACTCTGTGCCATCCCATAGACGGCAGCCCTATACTAGGTCACTTTCAAATTTGACTAATGACTTCAGAAACTCATGAACAATTTTTAGCTGAAGTCTCCCTGTGGCTTCTAAGGGGTTTCAGGTCGATTCCAGCAAGCAAGTGCTTGCAGCCTGTTACTCCTTGGACCCACTGCTCTTTCCTTTGCTTTTGGGTTAGTTGGTTATTCTGTGACTTCAGCTCCTGGGTGGCTTTCAGAAAAGTTGTAAATTTGCAGACATTCATAATTCTTTTTTTTCTTGCTTTATGTTTGGGACTAACAGCCTGCCAGGTTTCCATACCCTAAGTGGAAGCTGGACGTTTGACATACATAATTTTTAAATTTTCTCAACTCTTATGTAGGGAAATTGGAGACTTTTAGAGGTTAAGCAATTTCCCTATGTGCAAGAGCCTGAAAAAATTTACTGGGGTATACTTGCTTTACAATGCTGTGTTAGTTTCTGCTGTACAACATGTGAACCAGCCGTAAATATACATATATACTCTTCCCTTTGGACCTCCCTTCCACATCCCCCCTACCCCCTGTAGCCCCATCCCACCTCTCTAGGTCACCACGGAGCACTGAGCTGAGCTCTTTGTACCATATAACAGCTTTTCACTATCTATCTATTTAATACGTCGTAGCAATGGCACCCCACTCCAGTACTCTTGCCTGGAAAATCCCATGGATGGAGGAGCCTGGTAGGCTCACGGGGTCGCAAAGAGTCGGACAGGACTGAGCGACTTCACTTTGACTTTTCACTTTCATGCATTGGAGAAGGAAATGGCAGCCCACTCCAGTGTTCTTGCCTGGAGAGAGAGGGGGAGCCTGGTGGGCTGCCGTCTATGTGGTCGCACAGAGTTGGACATGACTGAAGCAACTTAGCAGCAGCAGTATATATATATATGTCAATTCCAACCTCCCAGCTCTTCTCCCAACATGCATCCATTGTCTATGTCCGTATCTCTATTCCTGCCCTGCAAATGGGTTCATCTGTACCATTTTTCTAGATTCCACATACATGCGTAAATATATGATATTTGACCAGTGTCTTTCTCGTTGTTAACACAAGTTGATTCCACAGTGTTATTCTGACTCTTTATTTAAGTGACAGTGTGTTATATCTTTAGGGCTTCCCAGGTGGCTCAGTGGTAAAGAATCTACCTGTCAATGCAGGAGACAGGGTTCGAGGCCTGGGTCGGGAAGATCCCCTGGAGGAGGAAATGGCAACCCACTCCAGTATTCTTGCCGGGAGAATCCCATGGACAGAGGAGCTTGGCGGGCTCTAGTCCATGGGGTTGCAAAGAGTCGGAGATGACTGAGCTACTGCACGTGTTAGGTTTAAGTAGTGACTTTCCATGGTAAATTTCATAGTCCCCTTTTATTTATTCTCTAATATAGATTTAGATTGTACTACAAAAAGCGATTGCACAGAATGAGAGAGGAGACTTGGTAGGCCCGTTTGTTATTGGAAGTATCTTCCCACTTGTGTGTCTCACAGAAACGTCAAATTCAGATCCCTACAGAGGCCAGACCAGAAATAGATCTGAGTGAAGAACTCTGGGTCTGTGATCACTGTCATTTTCCTCAACACTTGTGGCTCTGTTTTTGAAAGTGGCAAGGATACAGAGAAATGTTTCTTTATAAGAAAAACAGCAGCCCTAGCAGAATGATATGTGGGTACTCTGCCTCTCTCTCTGCCTGAGGACTGGCGGAATTTATTTGACCTGCACATTTATTTAATTTTTTAAAGTTGAGACGTGTTGTGGCAGTTCCTGAGCACTGCCTGTTGTGTTAAAGTCATCCATTGAAGTATCTGTTTGCTCTTGAGATCGTTGCGTGCATTCGTATGTGCTCAGTTGCTCGGATGCATCGACTCTTTGCAACCCCATCGGCTGTAGCCTGCCTGGCTCTTCTGTGCATGGAATTTTCCAGTCAAGGATGTTGGAGTGGATTGCCATTTCCTTCTTCAGGGGATCTTCCTGACGCAGAGATCAAACCCATGTCTCCTGGGTCTCCTGCATTGGCAGGTGGATTCTTTACCACCGTGCCGCCTGGGAAGTCCTGAGATCATTCAACGTTAAGCGTCTGCCAAGCACCCACTCCTTCCAGTCTCTGTTCTGGGCTCTAAATATGCAGCAATGAAGTCAGCAAGCCTTGCCTTTATGGAGCTTACATTTTGGTTTGTGGTCTGCAACAGGAAGAGCAGGGACCCTGGGCACTAGCAACACTGCCTAAAGAACATGCTGCCACCCCACCCCACCGATGTTGCCAATTTTTAAAAATTTTCCAAGAGAAGCCAGAAGTCAGATTTTTGACGGCAATTTTTTTATTTTTCAATATTGGCTCAATCTGTTTAAAATCACTGTGGAGGTCAAACAAAGCATGTTTGCAGACAGAATCTGGCTTGCGACCTCTGTCTAACACCATCTTTGCCCTTGCTGGTCTGCTTGAGAAGAAAAATGCAATGGAATGACAGCTGTAGCCATGCTAATTCCCTTCTCTGGAAGCAATGAACCCATACTCAGAGATTTGGCAGTGCCAGGATTTAATTTGCAATAAATACAAGGTCAACAATTTCAGTGAAAGCCATTTTAAGATCAGTCTTAAAGCAAACCAAAAAAAAAGTGACTGTACAAATTAGCTTTTTAGTGATTATTAACTTGGGCTCCACAGGATATGGTCAATGGGATACTTGCAAGAAGGTTATATTGCAATTACCGACCTACTTACAAGTTTGAGACTGGCTTTTAAAATGTGATTCCTGTTGTGCATGCTCAGCCTCTCAGTCCGACTCTTTGTGACTCCGTGGACTGTAGCCCACCAGGCTCCTCTGTCCATGGGATTTCCCAGGCGAGAATACTGGAGCGGGTTGCTATTTCCTCCAGAAGATCATCCTGACCCAGGGATCGAACCTGCATCTCCTGAATTGGCAGGCAGATTCTTTACCACTGCGGCACCTGGCAAGCCCTATTGCAGGCTGCTTGAATTTCAGTAAACATGCCACACTGTGGTCCAAATTTGTAGACTTAGTGAAAACTTTGCTCATTAGTTCATTAAGTCAGGAGTTCCTGAAAGGCCAAACACAAGCTTTGGGGTAAATTGATAGTGTTTATAACAGTTGTTTTCCCTTTTGTTTTTTTAATGAAAGGAAAGCCCCTTTGGGCTTTCTTGACAATATAGGTCATAGAGGTAGTTGGGCAAAAATATCGGTTCTTGGATTGTCTTCATCTTTGGTGAGTCACACAAGCGATAGGTTTTTATGAGGGTGTGGTGACTGTTCGTCAATCAGTAACTTATTAAAATTACTGCTTGCTGATGGATTCTGCTCACTGTTCTGTGAACGTCTCACTCTCATTTTCATCACCCCTCTGTGCTCATAGCTCTTTCCATTCACCTTTTCCGGCTTGTTTCCGAATTCAGCCCACTCCTCAGAATCCATTCTGCTGCCTCCAGCTCACCGATTTGGCCTCTGAAACTGGTCTCTTGCCTATTTTTTGTCATCTGTTTGTCACAGATTTTAGCAATTGGGTCATTTTTATAGCTTTTAAACACTGCTTTCCCACTTTGGAAGTCTTCAAATTAAATTCCCAGGAATTGCAAATGGGAACACACATTCAGGTATCAATGTTTAGGCCAGAACCAATATGTTGCCCATGTCTTTTTTATGCCCGACAGCCAGGGAACATGCTCTCTGATTTTCTCCAGCTCATGGTGGCTCTATTATTCTTTATCAACTCTGTTCAGAGGGCTGTATCTCAATCATAAGGCACCTGGCCACAAACTCCCAAATCCCAGCTCATCAGAATCTGGAGACTGACATTCCTTATTGCAAATGGTGCTTGATCTTAGCTCCTAGAGATACCAAGGCCAGAGGGACCTTCTGCCATACCATTGAGTCAAGAGACCCAGAGATACTGGGTTCTACTTCTCCTTGAGTGGTACCTGCTTTAAAATGATAAACCACTTGGTTCTATCAAACTGCTCTCTAGATTCAAGGACATGCTTTCTATGAGAGAATGAAGGAATTCTGATCTTATTCCATAACTGTACTCAGGCTTACTGCACGTATATTGCACTCTGAATATGGTGTAGAAAGATATTTAGAACGCAGCCTTCTATGAAGAGAGAGAAGCGGTCTGCCTTATCTGCAAGTCTCCTGAGCACACGAATGATGTGAAGAGAGCCAGCCTGTGCTTTTTGGCTTGCATATGTTAGATTCTAGGTCTCCACATAAATTTACGATGAGTGTAAAGTGAGAAACTTTACGAATTACAAACATTTTAAAGACAAATATTAACTATGTATTGTGTTAGTCACTCAGTTGTGTTGGACTCTTTGCGACCCCATGGACTGTAGCCCACCAGGCTCAGTCCTTGGGATTCTCCAGGCAAGAATACTGGAGAAGGGTCCCATGCCCTTCTCCGGGGGAATTTTCCCGACCCAGGGATTGAACTTGAGTCTCCCACATTGCAGACAGTTTCTTCACCAGTGGAGCCACCAGGGAAGGTCAGCTATGTATTAGGTTAATACCAAATTCAAGGAAACAAAAGAAAAGAGATTTCCGCTCCACGTTTGTTCTCAGAAGTAGTTGTTTCTGAATTCCTCTTTAGTCACTGTGATGTGGGAAAAAACAAGCAAATTGAATTTCCATTTCTGTTACTTGGCTAAAATTTCCTCATTTTAATGTCAGTTTTTTCTTTTAGATAATTTTACATTTTTTCCCTTATTTTAGAGGTAATCAACTTGAATCTTTCATGTTTCACTTACATAAAAGAGTTTTAAAATTACCAATAAAAGAACTAAAATCTTTCCTTTTGCCACGTTGATTGCCATGAAAGAGCTCGCTTGCCTTTTGTGAACTGACTTTTTAAAACTATGATTGAGAGCTCTGAATAAAAAAAAAAGTCACATGTATCATTCATACATGAAATACTTTGTTTTACTGCCAAATACTGATAACCATTTCAAGAGGGCAAATTCCAAGTTTAAAAAGCTCCTTTGGTAACTATTTATAGTAATCTAATAAATGCTAGGACAATCCCTCATTTTTGAAATTTCCCACTTATTATAATCATCTGGCTAATCAGATGGTATTCTAGTGCAGTATTTTTATCAATTGAAATAATATCACATGGAATAGCTTATAGATTGAGCTGGATAATTAACTGCATGACTCTAAGGATTTTTTATGAGTGCTATAAACACATTTCCTTTCACAAAGTGTGCGTAATCCATATTGTTTTTGGATGATGTTCTCAGAATTTAATCTGCTTGCTACCTAAGTATATGTATTTATCATTAACTTTATC
Source organism: Ovis aries (assembly GCF_016772045.2). Classification (NCBI taxonomy): domain Eukaryota; kingdom Metazoa; phylum Chordata; class Mammalia; order Artiodactyla; family Bovidae; genus Ovis; species Ovis aries. The sequence goes on from NC_056073.1 coordinate 45,210,605, forward strand.
AGCTATGGGGGTTCCCAGGAGGCTCAGTGGTAAAGAATCTGCCTGACAATGTAGGAGACTTGGGTTTGACCTCTGGGTCAAGAAGATCCCCTGGAGAAGGAAATGGCAACCCACACCAGTATTTTTGCCTGGGAAATCCCAAGGACAGGGAAGCCTGGTAGGGTACAGCCCATGGGGTCACAAAAGTGTTGGACATGACTTCATGACTAAATAACATTCTTAGATATTATCTACGTTCAACAGTTGAATAGCTAGATCTTAATATTTTTTAAAAAGATAAAAATAAAATCTACTGAAAGCATGTGAAAGCAAGTTTTCATCATAAACTTCAGTGCAATCTGAATTTTTTTTTTTTAGGCATAAAAGAAGGAAGTTTAGGCTGTCTACTTGAAGCCTGATTTTTTCCTAGAGATTACTTGTGTAAAACATCTTGTGAATATTTGCCAGCTCTCAGTTTGTTAGAAGTCTAGCTAAACAGACAAGAACAACAATAAAAACAAGTTGCCATCTTAATAGCATGCGGGATGATACTAGTATTTTGTAATAACTTAGATGGGAAAAGACTATGTATATGTGTAATTGAGTCACTGTACTGACACTGGAAACTAACATGACATGGTGAATCAGCTGTGTGTGTGTGTTAGACGCTCAATCGTGTCTCTTTTCGACCCCATGGACTGTAGCCCATCAGGCTCTTCCGTCCATCAAATATACTTCAATAAAATAAAAAATTGAAAAAACCAAAACACCAAATCAAATACTATTGACTATAAACAGAGATTTGCGGGGACCATTAAGAAGCCTCGTAGCTCTATCTCTCCAACCCCAAATTGCTTAATATGTCTTAAGATGGGGCCAATCTATTCTAGCTTTCAAACACTGCTTTTCTTTTTCAGAGAACTTGATTTAAATCTGTGCATTGCCAAGGGCAAGAAGCAGAGAACATGGATCGAGAGGTAAGATTGATGTAACAGGAGCCTCTTTTTGATTTTTATTTTTCCTTTAAAAGCAGCCCTTTAAGCTTTATTTTTCATAATATTATCCGTGGAGAGAAAGTATAGAAGTGAATGGGAATGCGGTCTCCACTGCAGCACTCACGAGTAAAAAGGATGATTCACGAGTGGAGCAGACAATGTAACCGCAAAAGAGAGTCTCTAGAAGGGAAACAAAAGTGCCTTCAGAATTTCCAAGGCTTCCCACCATCCGTAGTAGGGCTTCACTGTGCCTGTCCACTGTTTCTATTTTTGATGAGATTTATAAACACAGCATCACATATTTTCATGTGGCTTATCGCCCAGGGGCAGAATTAGATTGACTGCACTGAAGCTATGAGGCTTGTGAGTTTTGGGCAAGGGCTGGAGTGAAATAAGTAGTGTAATTGTTTTTGTGGAGTGACCGTGGGACCCCCTCTGTTCTGAATTACACATGGCTCAACCCTTTGACCTAACCAGACTCGGCAGTGGCTGGCGGGGCTCCTGAAGCTGTGTGGAAAGGGCCCATCACTGACAAGCTCAGGAAGGTTCTCTGTCAGGGAGATGCAGGCCAATGATTGTGCTAAACTAGAGTAATTACCAGCGAGACCACATTTGTGACCACCTCAACTTCACTGAACCCACCACGATTATTTCAACAGAACTGCCAATGCAAGAAATTTGTGGAATCCAATTGAAACATGGGCCCTTTGATTAACAGAAGGCACATAAATATATAAATGTAATTTACTAAAGTTTGGATCATCTTCAAGGAGATTTTGCCAAATTATTGAAAAATGATTATTATAATGATCTAGAAAAAAATACATAAGGTTTGGGAAAGTGCTATAAGCCATAATAAAAAGTTCTTTCATTGCAATGAGTTTGATTTAAATTCTTCAAAAAATAGATGCCAGTCCCCTGATATAATTCCTCAAAGGAATCAAAGCTAAGCGGGATGCAGGGAGCTTCTGGAAAAAGCTTGAAAGAATCATATGTGCAGATATTTTTTCATTTGCTGAAAACTGAGTCTGTGATTCACATGATAATGAGTCAGATCAGCGTATCTATATAAGATTTGGAGGGCAGTCACTCGAGGTTTTATTTTTGATTCAGTTTTTAAATTTCCAAAGGTAATAGAAGTAGAGAACTTTGGTTTACTTTCAAGCGCTTGACAGTTTTTCCAAAACTAGTCCCATTTCTAAAATTTGTCTAAAATGCTTTTATCTACTTTTTTTTTCATGGCCAGTTTTACAAAGTAAAGTTCTCTTTAGGTGTTTTGGGGCTTCCTAGTGGTTCAAATGGTAAAGAATATGCCTACAGTGCAGGAGATTCAGGTTCAGTTCCTGAGTTGGGAAGGTCCTCTGGAGAAGGGAATGGCTCCCACTCTAGCACTCTTACCTGGAAAATCCTATGGAGAGAGGAGCCTGGTGGGCTATAGTCTGTGGGGTTGCAAAGAGTTGGACAGGACTGAGCAACTTTAACATTTTCACTTTTTGTAGATGTTTTGGGCTTGCAACAACTTAGAAATCATTTAGCATTTAAATTTTTTCTTTCTCATCAGAGGCAACTCAAGCCGAATATTAATTCAATTGTTAGTTACCTGACATTTAATTTTAAAAAAAGAATATGCAACTTTACATTTTTGGAATGTTATTCATCTACTCTAGGAACCCTTAAAGATCAGAAAAGGGAAGTCATTATCAGATCATTTACAGAAGAAAAAAAAAACACTATCATATCCTATAAGGCCCCCAACGAAATTGCACTCAGCCCTACACAGTCTTACTCTCATTAGCAGTGAAGGGTGTGCTCACCATGCAATCTAACATGGAGTGCTTAGAGCAGACAGGTGCAAATTGCAAGCTGTTTCACTTTGGCTGTTATCCCTTAAATACACAAAGTAATAGACTGGGAGAACAAAAAGAGTTCCTGCTCAAGCTGAATAAATGAAAGCCTTAACAGGGACACACCAGCTGTCTAGGAGAGTTCAATGTCGCGAATACTAAATATTAGCTTTATGCCACTTGCCAAGGAAGAGGGCTCCAATCACACCCCTGCCTTTTATTATTGAGAGGAAGTGGCTTCCAAACCGAACTTGCCTTTAGTGTAAAGGCAACAGGGTGGCCGAAGTGGGTGAAAACAGAAGCCAAAAGACCGGCTCCTGTTCACCATCACTGCACTCCACCCAGCAATCCAGGCATGAGTGGGTTCCTGTAAGGTGGGCCACACAGAATTTCTACCCGTGTCTTTTTTTTGGGTGGGGGGGGGGGGGGAGGGGGCTGATCCAAGCAAAGCTCCAGAGCATTGAAGCGACAAAAACAATCACCACCACCCGCTTCTCCGCAACACAATGACTGTGAGGAGCTAGTCTGCTGAACAGCGATGGTTTCACCTTAGGAACACCTCCGCTGATTTCATGGAACAGACC